>NC_142667.1:11823377-14490044 GCF_026168435.1 Sesamum indicum | reverse complement strand
TAAAGGGCCTGGACAATATTGCTCTGCAGAACAATTTGAAAGCATCAGAAATGACCATTGAGAAACTTGAAAAGTGATTGGAGGCTTTATTTTGTACACTAGTCAAGAGAGATATAAATTTTATTCTAGATTTAAAAGTTATTCACTAAAAAACAAACTTGCAAGAATAGTTTCGAATACATTAATTCTTAATATATATAATTTACAAAAATTAAAAATAAATTTTATGGTTAAATACATTTTAGACCCCTAAACTATACATATTGTCTCATTTATACCCATAAAGTATGAAAGATAATAAAGACACTCCTAATAAAATAGCTTGGCATTGATGGGACAAAATGTCGTTCCTACTTACTCCTATACATTTTATTTTAATTTATAAAATATGCTTTATTAATATATCTCCTCCAAACTATTTTTAGTGATTTAAAATTTTAGGCACACACAGACACACCCGCATACACACACACACACACACACACACACACCCCCCACACACGCGCACACACACACACACACACACACACACACACACACACACCACACACGCACACACACACACACACCCCACACGCACGCACACGCACACACCCCACATGCACACACTCACACACACACACAAAAGACGCATAGATAAGGAAATGGAAAAGTCAGAACTAGGAGGGGAACCCCACACACACACACACACAAAAAAAAAGACGCAGAGACAATGAAATGGCCTATTCTCATCACTTCCCGTTAAATGCTAACAGAATGTGATTTTTTTGCTGACTAAAAAAAAACAGGAGGGGAGTTTTAGCCTATTCTTAAAATAGGAGGGTGTTTTTTGCGTACTTTCTAAAACACATGGTAGTTTTATGCATTTTGTCCCTTGTGTTCCTTCCACAACTTCAGGTCACTAAAAGGCCTGGACAACATTGCTCTCCAGAACACTTTGAAAGCATCAGAAATGACCATTGAGAAACTTGAAAAGGGATTGGAGGCTTTGTTTAGGACTCTAGTGAAGAAAGATATAAATTTTCTTCTAAATTTAAAAGTTATTCACCAAAAAATAAACTTGCAAGAATAGTTTCGAATACATTAATTCTAAATATATATAATTTAAAATATTAAAAATAAATATTATGGTTAAATACAATTTAGACCCCGAACTATACATATTGTCTCATTTATACCCATAAAGTATGAAAGATAACAAAAACACCCCTAATAAAATAACTTGGCATTGATGGGACAAAATGTCGTTCCTACTTACTCCTATACATTTTATTTTAATTTATAAAATATGCTTTATTAATATATCTCCTCCAAACTATTTTTAGTGATTTAAAATTTTAGGCACACACACACACACCCCACACACCTACACACACACACACACACACACACACACACACACACCCCACACACACACACACCCCACACGCACACACACACACACACACCCCACGTGCACAGACACACACACACACGACACACACACACACAAAAGACGCATAGATAAGGAAATGAAAAAGTCAGAACAAGGAGGGGAACCCCACACACACACACACAATAAAAAAAAAAAGTCGCACAGACAATGAAATGGACTATTCTCATCACTTCCCGTTAAATGCTAATAGAACGTAGTTTTTTTGCTGACTAAAAAAAAACTGGAGGGGTTTTAGCCTATTCTAAAACTAGGAGGGTGTTTTTTGCGTACTTTCTAAAAGACATGGTAGTTTTATGCATTTTGTCCGTTGTGTTCCTTCAACAACTTCGGGTCATTAAAGGGCCTGGACAATATTGCTCTGCAGAACAATTTGAAAGCATCAGAAATGACCATTGAGAAACTTGAAAAGTGATTGGAGGCTTTATTTTGTACACTAGTCAAGAGAGATATAAATTTTATTCTAGATTTAAAAGTTATTCACTAAAAAACAAACTTGCAAGAATAGTTTCGAATACATTAATTCTTAATATATATAATTTACAAATATTAAAAATAAATTTTATGGTTAAATACATTTTAGACCCCTAAACTATACATATTGTCTCATTTATACCCATAAAGTATGAAAGATAATAAAGACACTCCTAATAAAATAGCTTTGCATTGATGGGACAAAATGTCGTTCCTACTTACTCCTATACATTTTATTTTAATTTATAAAATATGCTTTATTAATATATCTCCTCCAAACTATTTTTAGTGATTTAAAATTTTAGGCACACACACACACACCCGCACACACACACACACACACACACACACACACACACACACACACACACACCCCACACACGCGCACACACACACACACACACACACACACCACACACGCACACACACACACACACCCCACACGCACGCACACGCACACACCCCACATGCACACACTCACACATACACACAAAAGACGCATAGATAAGGAAATGGAAAAGTCAGAACAAGGAGGGGAACCCCACACACACACACACAAAAAAAAAAAGACGCAGAGACAATGAAATGGCCTATTCTCATCACTTCCCGTTAAATGCTAACAGAATGTGATTTTTTTGCTGACTAAAAAAAAACAGGAGGGGAGTTTTAGCCTATTCTTAAAATAGGAGGGCGTGTTTTGCGTACTTTCTAAAACACATGTTAGTTTTATGCATTTTGTCCCTTGTGTTCCTTCCACAACTTCAGGTCACTAAAAGGCCTGGACAACATTGCTCTCCAGAACACTTTGAAAGCATCAGAAATGACCATTGAGAAACTTGAAAAGGGATTGGAGGCTTTGTTTAGGACTCTAGTGAAGAAAGATATAAATTTTTTTCTAAATTTAAAAGTTATTCACCAAAAAATAAACTTGCAAGAATAGTTTCGAATACATTAATTCTAAATATATATAATTTAAAATATTAAAAATAAATATTATGGTTAAATACATTTTAGACCCCAAACTATACATATTGTCTCATTTATACCCATAAAATATGAAAGATAACAAAAACACCCCTAATAAAATAACTTGGCATTGATGGGACAAAATGTCGTTCCTACTTACTCCTATACATTTTATTTTAATTTATAAAATATGCTTTATTAATATATCTCCTCCTAACTAATTTTAGTGATTTAAAATTTTAGGCAAACACACACACACACACACACACCCGCACAAACACACAACCCACATGAACACACACACACACACACAACACACACACCCCACACACACACACCCCACACGCACACATACACACACACACACACACACACACACCACGTGCACAGACACACACACACACGACACACACACACACAATAAAAAAAAAAGTCGCACAGACAATGAAATGGACTATTCTCATCACTTCCCGTTAAATACTAACAGAATGTAGTTTTTTTGCTGACTAAAAAAAAACAAGAGGGGTTTTAGCCTATTCTAAAACTAGGAGGGTGTTTTTTGCGTACTTTCTAAAAGACATGGTAGTTTTATGCATTTTGTCCGTTGTGTTCCTTCAACAACTTCAGGTCATTAAAGGGCCTGGAAAATATTGCTCTCCAGAACACTTTGAAATCATCAGAAATGACCATTGAGAAACTTGAAAAGTGATTGGAGGCTTTATTTAGTACTCTAGTCAAGAGAGATATAAATTTTATTCCAAATTTAAAAGTTATTCACTAAAAAACAAACTTGCAAGAATAGTTTCGAATACATTAATTCTTAATATATATAATTTAAAAATATTAAAAATAAATTTTATGGTTAAATACATTTTAGACCCCTAAACTATACATATTGTCTCATTTATACCCATAAAGTATGAAAGATAATAAAGACACCCCTAATAAAATAGCTTGGCATTGATAGGACGAAATGTCGTTCCTACTTACTCCTATACATTTTATTTTAATTTATAAAATATGCTTTATTAATATATCTCCTCCAAACTATTTTTAGTGATTTAAAATTTTAGGCACACACAGACACACCCGCACACACACACAACCCACATGCACACACACACACACACACACACACACGCACACACACACACACACACACACACACACCACACACGCACACGCACACACACACACACACACCCCACATGCACGCACACGCACACACCCCACATGCACACACTCACACACACATGACACACACACACACAAAAGATGCATAGATAAGGAAATCGAAATGTCAGAACAAGGAGGGGAACCCCACACACACACACACAAAAAAAAAAGACGCAGAGACAATGAAATGGCCTATTCTCATCACTTCCCGTTAAATGCTAACAGAATGTGATTTTTTTGCTGACTAAAAAAAAACAGGAGGGGGGTTTTAGCCTATTCTTAAAATAGGAGGGTGTTTTTTCCGTACTTTCTAAAACACTTGGTAGTTTTATGCATTTTGTCCCTTGTGTTCCTTCCACAACTTCAGGTCACTAAAAGGTCTGGACAACATTGCTCTCCGGAACAGTTTGAAAGCATCAGAAATGACCATTGAGAAACTTGAAAAGGGATAGGAGGCTTTGTTCAGGACTCTAGTCAAGAAAGATATAAATTTTCTTTTAAATTTAAAAGTTATTCACTAAAAAATAAACTTGCAAGAATATTTTCGAATACATTAATTCTAAATATATATAATTTAAAATATTAAAAATAAATTTTATGGTTAAATAGATTTTAGACCCCTGAACTATACATATTATCTCATTTATACCCATAAAGTATGAAAGATAACAAAAACACCCCTAATAAAATAACTTGGCATTGATGGGACAAAATGTCGTTCCTACTTACTCCTATACATTTTATTTTAATTTATAAAATATGTCTTATTAATATATCTCCTCCAAACTATTTTTAGTGGTTTAAAATTTTAGGCACACACCCGCACACACACACAACCCACATGCACACACACACACACACACCCCCACACACACACACACACACACCCCACACGCACACACAACACACACAAAAGACGCATAGATAAGAAAATGGAAAAGTCAGAACAAGGAGGGGAACCCCACACACACACACACACACACACAAAAAAATAAAATAAACCGCAGAGACAATGAAATGGCCTATTCTCATCACTTCCCGTTAAATGCTAACAGAATTTGATTTTTTTGCTGACTAAAAAAAAATTGGAGGGGGGTTTTAGCCTATTCTTAAAATAGGAGGGTGTTTTTTGCGTACTTTCTAAAACACATGGTAGTTTTATGCATTTTGTCCCTTGTCTTCCTTCAACAACTTCAGGTCACTAAAAGGCCTAGACGACATTGCTCTCCAGAACACTTTGAAAGCATCAGAAATGACCATTGAGAAACTTGAAAAGGGATTGGAGACTTTGTTTAGGACTCTAGTCAAGAGAGATATAAATTTTCTTCTAAATTTAAAAGTTATTCACTAAAAAACAAACTTGCAAGAATAGTTTCTAATACATTAATTCCAAATATATATAATTTAAAATATTAAAAACAAATTTTATGGTTAAATACATTTTAGACCCCTGAACTATACATATTGTCTCATTTATACGCATAAAGTATGAAAGATAATAAAGACACCCCTAATAAAATAACTTGGCATTGATGGGACAAAATGTCGTTCCTACGTACTCCTAAACATTTTATTTTAATTTCTAAAATATGCTTTATTAATATATCTCCTCCAAACTATTTTTAGTGATTTAAAATTTTAGGCACACACACACACACCCGCACACACACACAACCCACATGCACACACACACACACACACCCCACACGCACACACACACACACACACACCCCAGACGCACGCACACGCACACACCCCACATGAACACACTCACACACACACATGACACACACACACAAAAGACGCATAGATAAGAAAATGAAAAAGTCAGAACAAGGAGGGGAACCCCACACACACACACACACACACAAAAAAAGACGCAGAGACAATGAAATGGCCTATTCTCATCACTTCCCGTTAAATGCTAACAGAATGTGTTTTTTTTGCTGACTAAAAAAAAACAGGAGGGGGCTTTAGCCTATTCTTAAAATAGGAGGGTGTTTTTTGCGTACTTTCTAAAACACATGGTAGTTTTATGCATTTTGTCCCTTGTGTTCCTTCCACAACTTCAGGTCACTAAAAGGCCTAGACAACATTGCTCTCCAGAACACTTTGAAAGCATCAGAAATGACCATTGAGAAACTTGAAAAGGGATTGGCGGCTTTGTTCAGGACTCTAGTCAAGAAAGATATAAATTTTCTTTTAAATTTAAAAGTTATTCACTAAAAAATAAACTTGCAAGAATAGTTTTGAATAGATTAATTCTAAATATATATAATTTAAAATATTAAAAATAAATTTTATGGTTAAATACATTTTAGACCCCTGAACTATAAATATTGTCTCATTTATACCCATAAAGTATGAAAGATAACAAAAACACCCCTAATAAAATAACTTGGCATTGATGGGACAAAATGTCGTTCCTACTTACTCCTATACATTTTATTTTAATTTATAAAATATGCTTTATTAATATATCTCCTCCAAACTGTTTTTAGTGATTTAAAGTTTTAGGCAAACACACACACACAACCCACATGCACACACACACACACACACACCCCCCACACGCACACACACGCACACACCCCACACACACACACACACACACACACACACCACATGCACATACACAACACACACACAACACACACAACAAAAGACGCATAGATAAGGAAATGGAAAAGTTAGAACAAGGAGGGGAACCCCACACACACACACACAAAAAAAAAATGGAGAGACAATGAAAAGGCCTATTCTAATCACTTCCCGTTAAATGCTAACAGAATGTGATTTTTTTGCTGACTAAAAAAAACAGGATGGGGATTTTAGCCTATTCTTAAAATAGGAAGGTGTTTTTTGCGTACTTTCTAAAACACATGGTAGTTTTATGCATTTTGTCCCTTGTGTTCCTTCAACAACATCAGGTCACTAAAGGGTCTGGACAACATTGCTCTCCAGAACACTTTGAAAGCATCAGATATGACCATTGAGAAACATGAAAAGGGATTGGAGGCTTTGTTTAGGACTCTAGTCAAGAGAGATACAAATTTTCTTCTAAATTTAAAAGTTATTCACTAAAAAACAAACTTGCAAGAATAGTTTCCAATACATTAATTCCAAATATATATAATTTAAAATATTAAAAACAAATTTTATGGTTAAATACATTTTAGACCCCTGAACTATACATATTGTCTCATTTATACCCATAAAGTAAGAAAGATAATAAAGACACCCCTAATAAAATAACTTGGCATTGATGGGACAAAATGTCGTTCCTACTTACTCCTATACATTTTATTTTAATTTATAAAATATGCTTTATTAATATATCTCCTCCAAACTATTTTTAGTGATTTAAAATTTTAGGCACACACACACACACCCCACACACCTACATGCACACACACACACCCACATGCACACCCGCACACACACACAACCCACATGCACACACACACACACACACCCCACACGCACACACACACACACACACACACCCCACACGCACACACACACACACGACACAAACACACACAAAAGATGCATAGATAAGGAAATGGAAAAGTCAGAACAAGGAGGGGAACCCCACACTCACACACACACAATAAAAAAAAAAGTCGCACAGACAATGAAATGGACTATTCTCATCACTTCCCGTTAAATGCTAACAGAATGTAGTTTTTTTGCTGACTAAAAAAAACAGGAGGGGAATTTAGCCTATTCTAAAAATAGAAGGGTGTTTTTTGCGTACTTTATAAAACACATGGTAGTTTTATGCATTTTGTCCCTTGTGTTCCTTCAACAACTTCAGGTCATTAAAGGGTCTGGACAATATTGCTCTCCAGAACACTTTGAAAGCATCAGAAATGACCATTGAGAAACTTGAAAAGTGATTGGAGGCTTTATTTAGGACTCTAGTCAAGAAAGATATAAATTTTCTTCTAAATTTAAAAGTTATTCACTAAAAAACAAACTTGCAAGAATAGTTACGAATACATTAATTCTAAATATATATAATTTAAAATGTTAAAAATAAATTCTATGCTTAAATACATTTTAGACCCCTGAACTATACATATTGTCTCATTTATACCCATAAAGTATGAAAGGTAATAAAGACACCCCTAATAAAATAACTTGGCATTGATGGGTCAAAATGTCGTTCCTACTTACTCCTATACATTTTATCTTAATTTATAAAATATGCTTTATTAATATATCTCCTCCAAACTATTTTTAGTGATTTAAAATTTTAGGCACACACACACCCCACATGCACACACACACACACACACCCCACACGCACACACACACACACACACCCCACACGCACGCACACGCACACACCCCACTTGCACACACTCACACACACATATGACACACACACACAAAAGACACATAGATAAGGATATGGAAAAGTCAAAACAAGGAGGGGAACCCCACACAAACACACACACAAAAAAAAAAGACGCAGAGACAATGAAATGGCCTATTCTCATCACTTCCCGTTAAATGCTAACAGAATGTGATTTTTTTGCTGACTAAAAAAAATAGGAGGGGAGTTTTAGCCTATTCTAAAAATAGGAGGGTATTTTTTGCGTACTTTCTAAAATACATGGTAGTTTAATGCATTTTGTCGGTTGTGTTCCTTCCACAACTTCAGGTCACTAAAAGGTCTGGACAACATTGCTCTCCAGAACACTTTGAAAGCATCAGAAATGACCATTGAGAAACTTGTAAAGGGATTGGAGGCTTTGTTCAGGACTCTAGTCAAGAAAGATATAAATTTTCTTCTAAATTTAAAAGTTATTCACTAAAAAATAAACTTGCATGAATAGTTTCAAATACATTAATTCTAAATATATATAATTTAAAATATTAAAAATAAATTTTATGGTTAAATACATTTTAGACCCCTGAACTATACATATTGTCTCATTTATACCCATAAAGTATGAAAAATAATAAAAACACCCCTTATAAAATAACTTGGCATTGATGGGACAAAATGTCGTTCCTACTTACTCCTATACATTTATTTTAATTTCTAAAATATGCTTTATTAATATATCTCCTCAAAACTATTTTTAGTGATTTAAAATTTTAGGCACACACACACACACACACACACACACACACACACACACACACACACCCCACACGCACACACACACACACACACCCCACACGCACACACCCCACATGCACACACTCACACACACACACGACACACACACACAAAAGACACATAGATAAGAAAATGGAAAAGTCAGAACAAGGAGGGGAACCCCACACACACACACACACAAAAAAGACGCAGAGACAATGAAATGGCCTATTCTCATCACTTCCCGTTAAATGCTAACAGAATGTGATTTTTTTGCTGACTAAAAAAAAACAAGAGGGGGGATTTAGCCTATACTTAAAATAGGAGGGTGTTTTTTGTGTACTTTCTAAAACACATTGTAGTTTTCTGCATTTTGTCCCTTGTGTTCCTTCCACAACTTCAGGTCACTAAAAGGCCTGGACAATATTGGTCTCCAAAACACTTTGAAAGCATCAGAAATGACCATTGAGAAACTTGAAAAGTGATTGGAGGCTTTATTTAGGACTCTAGTCAAGAGAGATATAAATTTTCTTCTAAATTTAAAAGTTATTCACTAAAAAACAAACTTGCAAGAATAGTTTCGAATACATTAATTCTTAATATATATAATTTAAAATATTAAAAATAAATTTTATGGTTAAATACATTTAAGACCCCTGAACTATACATATTGTCTCATTTATACCCATAAAGTATGAAATATAATAAAGACACCCCTAGTAAAATAACTTGGCATTAATGGGACAAAATGTCGTTCCTACTTACTCCTATACATTTTATTTTAATTTATAAAATATGCTTTATTAATATATCTTCTCCAAACTATTTTTAGTGATTTAAAATTTTAGGCACACACACACACACCCGCACACGCACACAACCCACATGCACACACACACACACCCCACACGCACACACATACACACACCCCACACACACACACACACCCCACACACACACACCCCACATGCACACACGACACACACACACAAAAGACACATAGATAAGAAAATGAAAAAGTCAGAACAAGGAGGGGAACCCCACACACACACACACACAAAAAAAAGACGCAGAGACAATGAAATGGCCTATTCTCATCACTTCCCGTTAAATGCTAACAGAATGTGATTTTTTTGCTGACTAAAAAAAAACAGGAGGGGGGTTTTAGCCTTTATTTAAAATAGGAGGGTGTTTTTTGCGTACTTTCTAAAACACATTGTAGTTTTCTGCATTTTGTCCCTTGTGTTCCTTCTACAACTTCAGGTCACTAAAAGGCCTGGACAATATTGCTCCCCAGAACACTTTGAAAGCATCAGAAATGACCATTGAGAAACTTGAAAAGTGATTGGAGGCTTTGTTTAGGACTCTAGTCAAGAGAGATCTAAATTTTCTTCTAAATTTAAAAGTTATTCACTAAAAAACAAACTTGCAAGAATAGTTTCGAATACATTAATACTTAATATATATAATTTAAAATATTAAAAATAAATTTTATGGTTAAATACATTAAGACCCCTGAACTATACATATTGTCTCATTTATACCCATAAAATATGAAATATAATAAACACACCCCTAATAAAATAACTTGGTATTAATGGGACAAAATGTCGTTCCTACTTACTCCTATACATTTTATTTTAATTTATAAAATATGCTTTATTAATATATCTCCTCCAAACTATTTTTAGTGATTTAAAATTTTAGGCGCACACACACACACCCGCACACACAAACAACCCACATGCACACACACACACACACACACCCCACACGCACACACACACCCCACACGCACGCACACGCACACACCCCACATGCACACACTCACACACACACACACAAAAGACGCATAGATAAGGAAATCGAAAAGTCAGAACAAGGAGGGGAACCCCACACACACACACACAAAAAAAAAAGACGCAGAGACAATGAAATGGCCTATTCTCATCACTTCCCGTTAAATGCTAATAGAATGTGATTTTTTTGCAGACTAAAAAAAAACAGGAAGGGGTTTAGCCTATTCTTAAAATAGGAGGGTGTTTTTTGTGTACTTTCTAAAACACATGGTAGTTTTATGCATTTTGTCCCTTGTGTTCCTTCCACAACTTCAGATCACTAAAAGGCCTGGACAACATTGCTCTCCAGAACACTTTGAAAGCATCAGAAATGACCATTGAGAAACTTGAAAAGGGATTGGAGGCTTTGTTTAGGACTCTAGTCAAGAAAGATATAAATTTTCTTCTAAATTTAAAAGTTATTCACTAAAAAACAAACTTGCAAGAATAGTTTCGAACATTAATTCTAAATATATATAATTTAAAATATTAAACACAAATTTTATTTTTAAATACATTTTACACCCCTGAACCATACATATTGTCTCATTTATACACATAAAGTATGAAAGATAACAAATACACCCCTAATAGAATAACTTGGCATTGATGGGACAAAATGTCGTTCCTACTTACTCCTATACATTTTATTTTAATTTATAAAATATGCTTTATTAATATATCTCCTCCAAACTATTTTTAGCGATTTAAAATTTTAGGCACACACACATACACACCCCACACGCACACCCACACACACACCCCACACGCACATGCACACACACACACACACACCCCACATGCACACACACACACACACACACACAAAAGAGGCATAGATAAGGACATGGAAAAGTCAGAACAAGGAGGGGAACCCCACACACACACACACAAAAAAAAAAGGTCGCACAGATAATGAAATGGCCTATTCTCATCACTTCCCATTAAATGCTCACAGAATGTAGTTTTTTTGCTGACTAAAAAAAAACAGGAGGGGTTTTTAGCTTATTTTGAAAATATGAGGGTGTGTTTTTTGCGTACTTTCTAAAACACATGGTAGTTTTATGCATTTTGTCCCTTGTGTTCCTTCAACAACTTCAGGTCACTAAAGGGCCTGGACAACATTGTTCTCCAGAACACTTTGAAATCATCAAAATTAACATTGAGAAACTTGAAAAGTGATTGGAGGCTTTATTTAGGACTCTAGTCAAAAGAGATATAAATTTTCTTCTGAATTTAAAAGTTATTCACTGAAAAACAAACTTGCAAGAATAGTTTCGAATACATTAATACTAAATATATATAATTTAAAATATTAAAAATAAATTTTATGCTTAAATACATTTTAGACCCCTGAACTACACATATTGTCTCATTTATACCCATAAAGTATGAAAGATAACAAAGACACCATTAATAAAATAACTTGGCGTTGATGGGACAAAATGTCGTTCCTACTTAATCCTATATATTTTATTTTAATTTATAAAATATGCTTTATTAATATATCTCCTCCAAACTATTTTTAGTGATTTAAAATTTTAGGCACACACACACACTCGAACAAACACACAACCCACATGCACACACACACACACACCCCACACGCACACACACACACACCCCACACGCACACACACACACACACCAGATGCACACACTCACACACACACACGACACACACACACAAAAGACCCATAGATAAGGAAATGGAAAATTCAGAACAAGGAGGGGAATCCCACACACACACAAACACACAAAAAGACGCAGAGACAATGAAATGGCCTATTCTCATCACTTTCCGTTAAATGTCAACAGAATGTGATTTTTTTGCTGACTAAAAAAAACAGGAGGGGGTTTTCGCCTATTTTTAAAATAGGAGGGTGTTTTTTGCGTACTTTCCAAAACACATGGTAGTTTAATGCATTTTGTCCCTTGTGTTCCTTCAACAACTTCAGGTCACTAAAGGGCCTGGACAATATTGTTCTTCAGAACACTTTGAAAGCATCAGAAATGACCATTGAGAAACTTGAAAAGGGATTGGAGGCTTTGTTTAGGACTCTAGTCGAGAAAGATATAAATTTTCTTCTAAATTTAAAAGTTATTCACTAAAAGACAAACTTGAAAGAATAGTTTCAAATACATTAATTCTAAATATATATAATTTCAAATATTAAAAACAAATTTTATGGTTAAATACATTTTAGACCCCTGAACTATACATATTGTCTCATTTATACCCATAAAGTATGAAAGATAACAAAGACACCCCTAATAAAATAACTCGGCATTGATGGGATAAAATGTCGTTCCTACTTAGTCCTATACATTTTATTTTAATTTATAAAATATGCTTTATTAATATATCTCCTCCAAACTATTTTTAGTGATTTAAAATTTTAGGCGCACAGACACACACCCCACACACCCACATGCACGCACACACACACACACACACACACACACACACACACACACAACCCCCCCACACACACACACACACCCCACACGCACATGCACACACACACACACACACCCCACATGCACACACACACACACGACACACACACACAAAAGACGCATAGATAAGGAAATGGAAAAGTCAGAACAAGGAGGGGAACCCCACACACATACACACAAAAAAAAAAAGTCGCACAGACAATGAAATGGCCTATTCTCATCACTTCCCGTTAAATGCTAACAAAATGCAGTTTTTTTGCTGACTAAAAAAAAATAAGAGGGAGATTTTAGCCTATTCTGAAAATAGGAGGGTGTTTTTTGCGTACTTTCTAAAACACATGGTAGTTTTATGCATTTTGTCCCTTGTGTTCCTTCAACAACTTCAGGTCACTAAAGGGCCTGGACAACATTGCTCTCCAGAACACTTTGAAAGCATCAGAAATGACGATTGAGAAACTTGAAAAGGGATTGGAGGCTTTATTTAGGACTCTAGTCAAGAGAGATATAAATTTTCTTCTAAATTTAAAAGTTATTAACTAAAAAACAAACTTGCAAGAATAGTTTCGAATACATTAATTCTAAATATATATAATTTAAAATATTAAAAATAAATTTTATGGTTAAATACATTTTAGACCCCTGAACTATACATATTGTCTCATTTATACCCATAAAGTATAAAAGATAACAAAGACACCCCTAATAAAATGACTTGGCATTGATGGGACAAAATGTCGTTCCTACTTACTCCTATACATTTTATTTTAATTTATAACATATGCTTTATTAATATATCTCCTCCAAACTATTTTAGTGATTTAAAATTTTAGGCACACACCCCCCCCCCCCACACACCCACATGCACACACATACACCCACACACCCACATGCACACACACACACCCCACACGCACATGCACACACACACACACACGACACACACACACACAAAAGACGCATAGATAAGGAAATGGAAAAGTTAGAACAAGGAGGGGAACCCCACACACACACACAGAAAAAAAAAGACGCACAGACAATGAAATGGCCTATTCTCATCACTTCTCGTTAAATGCTAACATAATGTGGTTTTTTTGCTGACTAAAAAAAAATAGGAGGGGGGTTTTAGCCTATTCTGAAAATAGGAGGGTGTTTTTTGCGTAATTTCTAAAACACATGGGAGTTTTATGCATTTTGTCTCTTGTGTTCCTTCAACAACTTCAGGTCACTAAAGGGCCTGGACAACATTGCTCTCCAGAACACTTTGAAAGCATCAGAAATGACCATTGAGAAATTTGAAAAGGGATTGGTGGCTTTATTTAGTACTCTAGTCAAGAGAGATATAAATTTTCTTCTAAATTTAAAAGTTATTCACTAAAAAACATACTTGCAAGAATAGTTTCGAATACATTAATTCTAAATATATATAATTTAAAATATTAAAAATAAATTTTATGGTTAAATACATTTTAGACCCGTGAACTATACATATTGTCTCATTTATACCCATAAAGTATGAAAGATAACTAAGACACCCCTAATAAAATAACTTGGCATTGATGGGACAAAATGTCGTTCCTACTTACTCTTATACATTTTATTTTAATTTATAAAATATGCTTTATTAATATATCTCCTCCAAACTATTTTTAGTGATTTAAAACTTTAGTCACATTTTATTTTAAATATACTCTTTATAATTTTTTATAAAGTATAGAACACAGAAAATACTTGCAAGCTCAATATATGAAAAAATATTTTATAATCAAATTATTTACGTTTAAAAGTACATATACATATTTGTCAATACATAATGTATATAATACTATAAAAAAAGTATGTAATGTAATTTATAAATTTTTATTCAATTATATGTCCACATAATAAAAGTATATCATATAATTCTGAATATGTTTTCCAGCTCCTCTCTTTATGAAGCAGATCATTAGAAGAATCATCATCTAAATGATGGTGACTCCTCCTCCTCCTCTTTTCCTTACCCTTCTTCTTTTCTTCGCCTGCGCTTCAATTCTTGCAATTCATATATGAAATTTACCTAATTCAGAAAAATGCCTTCAATTCCTTAAAAAGGAAAACAAAAAAGAAATATAAAAGTACATTCAAGGTAATTTAACTACCCATACTGCTAAAAAGCAACATGAGATCAGAAAGTAAACCAAAATCTAAAATGCTATGAATACATGATATGGTTAACAGAAACCAATTAGCACCAGGTTAGCTTTGTATTTACTAAGGCATTTCAAAAAAAGCCCAAACGACAAGTAACATAAATCACACAAGACGCATCAACCCTTAATAAAGTTAGCATAAAAATTTGTAATAGATCTTGATTACTTCATGAAACTTACCTTTGTTTCAAAAAGTTAAAGCTAGTGTCTCTACTTCCAATAAAGGAATCATTCACTTTCTAAAGAAGATCCACAGAACAGCTGTGTCATTTATCAAGCAACACCATAGATTCAACAACTTATAGGTCTAATATTCTGGTTTCTGTAATACCTAAACCACATTACTAGAAAATTGTTACCACTCAAATATGTATGAAACTGCCCATAAGTACCAGAGGCTAAAAAATAATAGAAACATGGGCAATACATAATGCATATAATACTATAAAAAAAGTATGTAATGTAATTTATAAATTTTTATTCAATTATATGTCCACATAATAAAAGTATATCATGTAATTCTAAAAAATATATAAAATATTATATTAATGATATTATAAATTTGAGTATTTTTATAGTATATAATGTAATATTTTAAATTTGTATTGATAATTAATTTTTTAAAATATTAAATATATAACAACACAAGCAAATATTATGTAAATTTTTTACAAATTATGTAAAAATATATAAGAATTGTAAACTTATGGACTTTATACTGATTCTATACTCAATATAAAAATCATAAATTTTGAGTAGTGTTTATTCTAAACTATTTTTTTTTATAATAATTCTGATTATATTTACGTAAAGTAATGGAGAAATAAAAAATGTGATAAATATCAACTAATAATATTAGTGATAATAATATTTCATAAGTTCAAAGTAGTGGAGAATAACACAATTATGAATTCTATATATGGGGATTTTTTTTGTTCGGTTACCGAAATAAATTTGTTTTATTTTTATATATGTGGGTGACTTATATTAACATCTGTTGAAATTAAGTTAAAATATATTAATACCTTCTGTTATTTATAAAATTATTGATACATAGTGTTAATATATTATACTTTAGAGGAATTTATATAAATATTTACCACTGAATAGAAAGTGTACTTATAATTTCAATTATAACCTAAAAAATATAATTATAATTTTACAAATGCCAAATAATAAACAGAGGCCCAAATTTGGAAAACTCATTTTATCCATTAAGGCCCAATATTTATTTGTTATTGAACCTTAGTTTAAAAGAGATCAATCGGCCCGACCCAATTGAAAGTAAAATAGGATTTTAAAAGTCCACATTTTGTTACCGTTGTATAATACAAACACACACTAACACACTATAAATATGAAAAATTCGATGAAAATGCAATAGAAAAATTACAAGGAGAAACAAAATTTATTCGTTCATTTCTGACGTTATCATCATCGTCTGCTAAATTCCTCCGCCTCCAGCCCCCGCCTCCAGCCTCGGTTTCTTCTTTGTTTAGGTAAGGATCTCTTGAAAATCATAAACTCAGTGTTTTCTTTCATTTGTTTTTTTTTTTTGTAAAGTTTCTTGATTTAGGGTTCTTGATTTTTTTAAAGCAATTATGAAATTAAATGTATCTTGGTTAAAGGAATTTCTCAGCCCGACGGAAGATTTGATATTAGTTCTTCTTTATGATCATCGAATTCTTGAATTAACGGTCTTATTCTTTTTTTTTTCCTATCCTTTTTGAGGTTCTGGGTTAATTATTTCAAGGTTCTTGAAATTCAACTACTAGATGGGTTCTCTTGTATGCTGTCGATTACTACTACGGAGGATAAGGATGCGGGATTAAATGCAAGAATGGCAGTGGAGACATTGATGTTGGTTTGAAACTTGTGAGGGGAATAGCCAAGACGACTCCTATCATTGGAGATTCTCAGGGCTCTTTCCTTCGGGTATGGTTGTTTTTTTCATTTGATTATATTATGTGGTGATGTTGTTGTGATTTTGGTTGTTGTGAAGTACTTGGTATGAATTTTGCTTGTTTACCTATTATCAGTTATGGCATGAAGATAGAAAAGGAGGAGAAAATTCACACTCGGCTTTTCTGCTCTCACATCACTGATTCTTTGTGTTTCTTCTCAACAGATATTATTATATTTTTTCTGAACTAATAAACTGGTCATGTTTATCTGTTATTGGTATTCACATCTTCGAGGTTCCGTTCTTAAAACAGACGTAACTCTGCTTATTCCACTTGCATCCCGTGTGTCTTCCAAATTCATTGTATATTTCTAGTTATTCTTCTATCATTTTGCTTTGACGATAAATATACCTGGTCTTTATATTGTTTTCTTTTTGGGTCTTTCCCATCTTATAATGCAATTTAATCAATTTTGAATGCTTTCACAATAGATTCCTACTGGCTTTTAGACTGAAATCCATGAGATTATTGGCATTCCTTTGGTGAATATGTTGGTCTTTTGCATGTTCCTTGAGTAATTCTTGTGTTAATTGCAAATTTTTTTTATCAGATTGTGATGCGTTTAATGACATAGTCACTTTGTTTCTCCAAATCTGCCATGAGGGCCTTATAGGCTTTGGTTTGGATTGTCATTTTGGTGTGTTAGCAATAATATTAAATGTATGCATGTTTTGTTTCCGAAAAATTCTTTGCTGGAAGTTATATAATATAAATGCATGCAAAATTGTACTGGAATTATTTTCTTTTTTTTTTGGAAAAGGTTATCGGCATTAATGTAAAAGAATCATATGTACATTACAAGCTTTTTAGAAAAGGTTTTTTGGAAATGATTTTATCTATTTGTGTAAAAGGTTAGTGATACCTTTTCGAGTTTTCTTGAAATTGCTGCCAATGATCCTTGGTTCACGTAGGACTTTGGTGCTGAAACGTTTTGGCTCCACTTGTTAAGGTATGGAGCTATACGAGCAAGATATTGATGTTGTTAATTACACAATTTTAGGGTAAGACAATTGGTTGAAAGTAATGCGAAGCCATGTATATCTTCACTTTGATCTGTGACTGTACATCTACTTTAGGAGCAGTAGCATTATGTTTTCCATCAATTTACCTATCTCCTCTATTAATGTGCATAAGTGATTCAGTGAAATCTAAGCGCCATCCATCCACTCTCTCATACTCTTATTTGAGCTTGATTTTAAGTATATTAATATTCTCTTGGGACTGTGAGGAAACTTCCTAAACCATTTAATGAACCAACATGATATTTTCTCTTAAGTACCATCTAGCAAGGTGTCTTGGTTTATGCAGTATCTGATTTTATGCCTTTAAAATAGAGCATGCCACAATGATGTATCTGTGTTTTTATCTTTTGTGCCTTCATAATTCTGTCTTATTGCAAAGAATATATGTCAGATTATTTATAGTCTCTTAGAGAAGTGTTGTTATTGGTAATTTAGCAGGATTTGTTGAAAGCACTATACTATACGTTTGATGCATAGCAACGCGGTCAACTAATCGGACCCTTACCTATATTTATTTCAATTGGTCATCGTATATCGAATATCTATTGCTAGTGCCATTAAAATAAACTGGACCATAATTGATTGTGGAGGCGCCATGTGATTTCTTTAGCCTCGACACATGTAGCATACAACTATAAAACACCATATACTTGATATTTCATTTTTCAGTTATACGTGTAACATGCATTCATTTGATTCTACAAGTGAAGCACGTCAGTTGGTATATGTAATTTGGTTTGCCAATTTCGTGCAAAGTAGATAACCTCGTCTCGATAAGGATTGTGTGTGAATCAAAAGGTTAAGTAGGATTTAAATGCTCAACATATGTTGGCTGCTAAAGTGTGCTTTTTGACGACATTTTAGAACCTAATGGTAGCCTACTTATCTTCACAAGTTTCTAACTCAAAAGTAACCGGTGCCCCTATTAGTTCTTTTTTGTCAAATTTTCTTCCATATTTTGAAATCAAGAAGGTTGAACCATTGATTTTACACTTTGTATAATTCGAACCCAATATTTTACTGCTTTGATTTCTTTGAAAAGCCACACAATCACCATTCTCATTTGGAAAGAAAAGAATTATGGATTTTTGTGGCTGTTCCAAATGTGAAGGATGCAAGGATAGGGTTGAGACCTAAATTGGAGAATAAACCCTCCTCTCTTTTTGTAAATTTATTCTTGATTCATTTATTGTGTTGGGTTTTCTTTTCATGCGCTTGCCTTTAATTTTTTGTTTTTGATACATTGACATTCTTGTATGGATTTGCAAAATCCATATTGGTTCATGTTATTAGCCTCTTATTTTTGCAGGTGTATCATAGAAAAATTCGTTGAAAAATCTATATCATACAATCATGAATTATTTTATTTGTGAACTTTGAGGATTTAATTCTATGCTAAAATGCCAAACGGTTGTCTAGATGCCAATTTAAAATTCCTTTTCAAGAGGACTTGGTAAATCTTTCATGAGTATTGAAATTTCATGAGTTGATAAATGGTTTTTGAGGAACACATAGTTTTTGTATCTTAAATAGTGTTTGAAGAACTTTCTATTTTTTATTTTTAAATAATATTATTGGAAATTGGTTTTTTTTCCACTTAAAGATTTGTTTTCCTTGTCAAGTGTTCTTTTGTTTTCAATTCATGTTCTCAAAATCGATTTTTATCTTTTACTTAAAAATTTATTTTTCTTGTCAAGTGTTTTACAATAAACTCATATTTTTAGAATCAGTTTGAAGGTTGAAGTGCACTTACAAATATTGAAGACTAAATAACAAAATATTTTGATTAGCAATACATGAATTCATTTTATTGTTTTTGGGTGAAAGCATGAAAAGTCATATGTTTGGACTTCAAGTGAAATAATTTGTTGAATTTTATTTTCATAAAAGTAACAGACTTTGAAACAATTTTTGAAACATTTTGAGAAGCATTCAGTTTATTAAAATAATTTTTGAAACATTTTGAGAAGCATTCAGTTTATTATTTCTGGTCAAATAGCACTGATCGCCATATTTGTCTAGATTTCCAAAAAAGTACATTATTAACTTTTCTTTTGATAAATGATTACTCTATTGAAACTTGTCAAGATGTGTTGAAAATTCTGTAAAGAAATTTTTACCAGTAATTTTAAAACGAATAATGTGATTGGCATCTAGAACCGTTGTGCAATTTAGTATATAATATTTTATTTTTTAAGTTCACGAATGAACTAATTTGTGATTGTATGCTATAGAATTTCCACCAATTCTTAGATACACCTGCAAAGTTAAGATGTCGATGACATGAACGAATATGGTGTTTTTGTAAAATTCGTACAAGAATCTTAAATGTATAACAAACAAAAAGTTTTTAGAAAGCAACATGAGAACAAAACCTAACATAATGAACAAACCGGGAATAAACCAACAAAAATAATGGAGGGTTATTCTCATTTAGGCCTCAACTCCAAACTGCCTTGCGCCCGTCATATTTAAAGCGGTCCCAAAATTCGTGATGCTATCGCCTCCAAATTAGAATGTTGAGAACGTGAGGGTTTCATAGAAATCAGACACTTTTGGGTTTGAATTATACAAAGGAAATTGCAATGGTTTCAACTTTACATTATTTCTAAATATGGAAAAAATTGATAAAGAAGAAATTGATAAGGACAAATGTTGCTTTTTTGGCTAGAAAAATGGCAGAGAGGAATAGATAGATATATAGGTTATCATGTGGTTTTATATGATGTCGAAGTTGCACTCTTTTTCAAGTAGCCAATGTGAAACAGTTGAGTGTTTGAATTTCTATTTCGACCTTTAAATTCTCGCATAGTTCTTAGAGAGAAGATGTTATTTATGTAACTTGTTATTGCATGTTTTTTCCTTTAATTGTTGATTCTGCACTTGTTTGTTCTTTTAGTTAACAACTTAATGTCGATGGAGATGATCTTGCACTAGTTTTCATGTCTACTCGTTGATTTGGAGTGTGAACCTTCTGCACCAGTTTTCATGTCCATCGGGTTCAAGTAGTTCGAGGTGTGAGCTCGAAGAAATCAGCGACCATCTTTATTGTAAATAAGAATCAAGTGTGTTTGGTACTTCGGCCTTTTTGTACTATGTGAAAAATTATTGCCTACTCCAACGGGTCTGGCTTGTTTCTTAACCAAAGAAATGAAAATTTTGATTCAAAACCAATTTCTAGCTTTATATTTATTGCTTGATTAACTTCGAGAGCATATCAAAATCAGCTCAACTCAATATTATATACAAGTTGGTACACCATTGAAACTCAAATGGACTATTTTGTTCAGAATTTTTTTATATACTTCTACCACTACTCTACTTACAATTGGAACTTTTGAACTATATTCACCATATGGAGAAAACACTTCCAACCAAAAACAAATAAAAGAAAAGAAAATTTTTTATTATAGTTAGTCATAAAATATATTAAATTTGTGACATTATTTATGTTTCTGTCATCAAAATAATAGTATTATACAATTATATGTTCAAAACAAATTGATAATAATTATTTTAATTGATAAAAATTTATAAGTTATATTTTATTAGAGTTCTCAAAATGATACGCATCCATTATATTATGAAAAATTTTATAATTTAAAAATAATTATCTTATATTAATATTCAAATAAAATTAGTTAGTCGGAAGCCACTTGATTTAAATTTTTCAACAATACTTTTAATTTATTAAAATTGAGTATATTTATTCTATATTATATTTTTATTTTTTTATGTTTGGATTAGTATTTATCTGTTACTCATATGCTATTCAGTTTAAATTTTACCGTGCCCTCTAGTATATTATGATGAAAATCAAAAGTACGTGAATTAAGTACAATCTCAAAATAAATTTCTACTTTTCATATTAAATATAATCAAGAAAAAATCATATTTTTGGTACATATGTTAGAGACTTTTTCAATATAGTTTTATTTGTTAATGATCTTATGGGAAAATTGCATTTCATAAATCAAAAAGTTTCTCAATGTTAGTTTTCATGTGCATTTTTCATCCAATAATGAACTAAAAATGGATAGAAAATGTACGAAAATTGCTAAGATGACATTGAGATAGTTTTTAATTTATGAGATGCAATGTGAAAATATCGCGATAAATGGAACTAAATCGAAAATGCCCTAATAATAAATGAAAAATACTAATGACTCCTTTAATAATTGGTTGAAAAATGCATATGAGGTCTAAAATAGAAAAAACTTTTAATTTACGGAATGCAATATAAGAAAATCGTAATAAATAGGACTAAATTACAAAAAGACCCTAACATATCGGACCAAAAATATAATTTTTTATAAAATTAACTAATTAGAAGCCACCCATTTTAAATTTTTCAAAAGTATTTCTAGTTTAATAAGATTGATCATTTTTCTTTAATATTTCGTGATATTTATTCTTTCATATATATATATATATATAATTTTTTAAGTTTAAGTTAGTATTTTATGTATTATTCTACTGCTATTGATTTCAAATTTTACTGTGCTTATATTACTATAGATATAAATAATATAGATATAGATTGGTAAAAATATCACTAATCCATCATATGATAGTGCAAGAGTGTGGTCAATATATTATCATTTTATTCTTAGCCTGTCAAAATTCCACCGATTTTTATCTTTTTTAAGGATAGATAAATTTATGTAAACATAAATCACCATTTTCCATGATCTTAATGTGTATAATAGCAATTAATTTCCATAAGAGGACTCTATATTTTGAGCAGAGAACACAAAAAACAACGTTGAATCATACTCGTGTGCGCCTTTGCACAAACCTCCAACTTGGAAAATTAATGCTTATGTGACCTCAACAAAGAAGATTAATAAAATGGTCAACAAATGTATCAAGAATTTGAAGTCTACAGCAGTCCTGGACAAGAATTGTGATCTTAGGGCTAGTGGAACAATGTTGAAAGAAACATAGGTCATTGCTTTTTCAGTTTTAAAGTCTATATTGATACTCATGGCTGGGAAAAGGAAAGATCAAAGCAAAGAAGTTGGTCACTGTTTTCCAAGTTCACTCAAACCAGCTGTGTACATTCTGAGGTCCAACAAAAAGTTGGTGCAGAGAACTTGTGTTCAGACAAAATGCATAAAAACCCCCTATGTTTTAAAAAATCTGCAAAATAAACCCTCTTGTTATGAGAATAGGCCAAAAGCCCCATTGTGTTTTATAAAACTCAACTCAATCACCCCCTCTTCGTTAAATCCAACTAACGGTGTTAATTTTTTAAAAAATGACCGTTAAACCCTTACTTATTATATATTATTTCTTGTATTAATGACCGTTGGATCTTCTTTGATCAAATACTGATTGTTAGATCTAATCAATTAATCTCAACCGTTAGATTTTAAAAAAATAAAATGTCTAGATTCAATAAATTATTTAACTTATATTATATATAAATAATTTAAAATTATAAAAATATATTATTATTATTATTATTATATATTTTTAAAGAAAAAACTAACTACCCACCCTACCCCATAGCCCCACCCCCGGCTTCCCCCATCATTCTCGTCGTCGGCGGCTAATATTTATTAAAATCATCGTATCTCCATAAATTCTTTACCAAATTGAGTCAGACTGATTTCGTTGGAATCGTCTTGTAGAGACGAGTCTGATGGTGGTGGTTTGAGATCGAGATTCAACCGAACGAAGACGAATCAACAGCAAACATGTTCGGAGGTCGTGACTTAAGCCCACTCTCTATTGACGAAAACTCAAATTGAAATTATGAAAATATTCATCTTGAAGAAAGAATTTGAATAGTATCATTGGCCTTCTAAAATTCGTCCGAACAGCGCCGGGAACTTATTTCTAAGTTTCAGGCGAAAATCGCCGTTTTTCCTTTTTTTTTTTAAATTAATTTTAATTATATTAATTAAAATATATTTTAGTTAATTAAGAATATTTTAAATAATTATAATAATTAAATATTTTGGCTAATGAATAATAATAATTATAATTAAATATATATTTTAATTAATTAAAGATAATAGTTAGATTTAATAATTAACAATTATAAAATTATTTGAATTTAATTTAATTTAATATTTCAATTTAAATTTAATATGAGAAATTTTAATTTATTTTTTAAGGTGAGAACTGACAAAAGGAAAACATAAAACAAGTCAAAAAGCCCTTTGTATGTTATATAAACTCATGGAAGAGTATTTTAGTCCAAAGTGTCATTAAATATGAACCTAAATCGCATAAAATGACTACCAAACGCAATAAACGCGCGTCTCCTCCACTTCTCGTTATTTGCTAATAGAATGAAGATTTTTTGCTGACTAGAACAAATAGGAGGGGGGTTTTAGCAATTATGAAAATAAGAGGGTGTTTTTGCGTACTTTGTAAAACACAGGGGGATTTTATGCATTTTGTCCCCTCTTAACTCTAAGGGCGGCACCCTTATTTAACACCAATTTTCGTAAATTGTTTCAATAATTTAATTACAATATATCATCAATTTTCATAATTAATAATCATAATATTTATTATATATTAATAAAAATTCTTAATTCATGGATTATATTAAACGGGCAGATTTCATTGTAACTTTTCAATAACAATATTAATATCAAAATTGAGCCTAAATCCAAAAGACAATTATTTTTCATTATGGGCCGAAAGCCCAAAACTCTGAAGCCCAATTTCCAAATACTCATTCCACATCACCTCTGCTTCGACTCAAGTCAGCATAATTTTAAAACGAAGTTATAGGAAATTACAATTAATTCTCTTTAAATTTATTATGATTAAAAATATTTCATCATCGTTTGACAAATAATCTTTTGAAATTAATAAATACTCCATTGTGATAGTCCACTGAAAGGAGATATTTATTATATGTCCATTAATTTTAAAGGATTTTTATAATTATTAATGATGGAGGTATTATCCTCCAAATAGACTAAAATGCCCCTACAAAATCGGGGCTACTTTGACTGCGTCTCATAGCCTTTGCTTTCCAGTAAAGGGACTTGGATCTCCCTCATTATTTGAATTTTGAGGAAGAATAGAGTAAGCTAGTCTACGTAAAATCCTGAAAATCCTTACACTTTTTCAGGTTGGGTTGTTGACCCAGCCCGCTCATATTTGCCTTAAATTAGGAACTTGAAACTCAAACTGTAAATATCCTGGCAACACCCCCATTTGAGATGCCGTCACGTGATCCAGCTGTATACGGACATCTGAGTTTATAAATAATATTATTCGCACGTATTTATGGTAGGTTACATTTATTACCTTTTCGATCATATTTAATACTCTAAATCGCTTGTGATCATCTCTAAACATTCACTAACTTAAACATCATAGGGTTTTAGTTGGGAAGTTTCCAACTACCTTAACGGTCTCTTCTTTTCTCAAGACCACATTTTTGGGTGATCGGTTTCGAGCTCAATCCGACCATCAAGAGACTCTTACTAGAGTCAGATCAATTATGAAAATTTTTAAAAAAAAATTATTGTAATTTACCGTTGAGGTTATTACAAAGTTATGTCCATTCATATTTACAAAATACAAAAAGGAGGTTATGTTATTTTTGTTGATAATACATGAGTTGGATCCAGTCAACATGAGGGATCCGGGCAGCAACTACTGTTTGTGCAGAATTGTGGGATAAGTAAAAGGAAACTAACCACTTTTTTCTCATGTGTATTAATCATGACTTGGACCCAACATTTGATGGATCATGGAATAAAGTTGTTATTTGAATGGTAATACCTCCATTTTGTACTCACTTGTGTTCCTAAATCAGACAACCTACTACCTTCATCATCATTTCTCCAATTTTTGTACCGTCTCCACATACAAATACAGAATTAATTCAAGTGAAAATGACTACATTCCATTTCAACAAAGTTTTAATTCCAGCCTTATGTATATAAAAATCCATTTTTAAAGGTCTTTCTAAACACCTTTTTTCCTAATATGAAATGCAAAGTAGGTCGAATTTGGATGAAACGGTTTCAATACGCAGTTTTGAAATATCATAATTTAAATTAAAAGAGCAAAATAAACATAAATATACACTGATATTTTTGTATGTGTGCTAGTTTATATGTTGTTAACGAAATCCAGTTTAATTGACGAAATTGAAGTCACATAATCATGAGGTAATTGATTCAAATCCCACTAACGTGTGATTATTGGCCCACTTTAATTCAATTACTGATTAGCTATATATATTTCGCGTTAATAATTGTATGCTAATTGTTGATAATTGAAATTTATAATGTAATCGTAATTACATGTATACCTATTTTAGATTATCCAATGTGTAAGCAGTTAAGCATAGTTTGAGGTCAATGTCGTAATCTTCAAAATTATCTTTATCTTCGCGCTAAGGCTGTTTTTTATTAAATTAGGATTTGGTTAAACATTTTTCATGAGACATATACCAACCAAAATAAAATAAAACAGAATCAAATCAATGCACACGAAATCTTATGATGGGGTTTAGGATTACGACAATATTATCGGTCGGAACTTATATATATATATATATAATTTTAATTAATTTTAAAATAAATTGTTGATCTAATGATAATTGAGATGGATCCCAAGTACAGTAGTACGTACAAAGACTTGTATGACTCCACTGTCTATACCTAAATCCACAAGCATACCTACCTGTATTTAAAGACTTTTCATAGTCATTCTCCACGAGAAGAAACCAAAATTAATCTTCTGCTATAAGCCATATTAATAATTATTATACCTTACAATAGTTACATAGTTTTATCTTCTTTTAAATATTCCAAAAAAATTTATTTTTGAAATTAATATTCCCTACCTCAAGTATATATATATATATATTTATTCCAAGATCGGTCCGTATCGATTTTGACTTCACCAACTTGCATGATATGAATTTGCACGAATACATGGTCGGTTCTCGATTAAATCAGATGGATCCGGTCTGATTATGAAGAGACGGTCTAAAAGGATGATATTCTTTCAACTTGTCTATTCCTTCTCTTTATCTTCGGTTTGCCGTTTTAAACAAAGGCTTGCTGGATATTGTTCACTTTGTTCACTCATTTTGAATTTAAATGAAAGAATAAAATTTCATTTACCCCTTTAACATTTTGAATTTCAATTTCAAACTCTAAATATATACTGCTAGCTTTTTCAATATTTAGTCAGCATAACACAATTTAGGAGGTGTTTACGGTCGTCAAAATAAATACTTATCAACTTAATATTGAAAAGAGTATTTTTTTTTATTTAAAGCTTCTATTTAAAATTATTTAAATTAGGTTGATATAAATCAAAGTCATAAGCAAACTCCATATCAAATTCTATGATTTGTTAGTAAAAAATTGTAATTATTAAGTCCTTTGTTCAAACACTCTCAACTTTCATTACAATATGTTCTCGTCACTAAAAAAAATAAATGTCATTATCAGCACTTTTATGGTGACTTTTTATTTTATATCAATCACATAATAAATATATCATACTTATTTTGTGATTGATTTAGTTATGTGGAAGAAATTTTTTGTAAAACGAATAAACGCAACTTTCAATACATACCCTTTTGACACCTTAGCCCTTAAGCTAGCTATCATCCTTTTGTACCAAAGCTTATTCAACTGTTCCGTGCAGCCTTTGATATGGAGAATCAGCATGCAAGATTCACTTACGTAATTACACACACATACATATATATGCTTTATCTTTATCATTGACAATTAATATATATATATATATATATATGTGCTGCTAAACACAGTGTTTAGAGTTACTAGTTATATGCTATATCGAATGTAAAAAGTTGTGTTATGGGCCCTTGGTAGGTAGGAACGTTTCTAGAGTAGCTTTTTGAGCTGCTCCTGTTTCTACTCAGAAAGTATTATACAAATTAAACAACGGTTATCTGCTAAAATTGCTTAAACCTCTAATTTTGGAATTTTACATAAGTGTCCCAATTCTTCAATTAATTACAAAATAAGCCAAGATTCAACATTTTATATTTCAGTCGTATCGACCCGACTCGACTGATTTAAACTCGAGTATGTAAGGATTCATAATGATCGTTCGATTATTTTTTGGTCAATAGTTGGAATATATGTATATGTATAATATTAGTTATTGACACCCCAAATACAACTTTTGAAACCTTATATTTTAGTGCAACCTTTATATTCTAATTTTTTAAGAATGTTGCTGACTTAAACGTTGGATAACTATAACCAGGACATATTCAGTGTGGTTCTTATGATTTCTTATCTTGCAGGTCACATTTCAAGATTTCTATCTTATCTAAATAGATTTAGATCTTTCCGCATTAAAATTGGAGCTCTGTGTTCTTACTAAATTTGAAAAAATCAATACCAAGTAATTTCAGTATAATAATTGAGGTGTGTAGAAGAATATCCGGGAAAATCAGCATGCGCACAAGTTGGATTATTTATTTATTTATTTATTTTGATAAGTTGAAATGGAATGGGATTTGCTTAGAATTTACACTTGAATTACGGCCGACAGTGACATCAACAACATTGTACAAAAGTCAAGCGTGTGAACGCTCTACCACGGAACATAAGATGCAATTTCCATGCTAATTAAGTCTACACAACTTTTACATATTATCAATTCCTTGTAATAAAAGACGAGCAGCCAAAATTCACGTCAATGCTCCCATTTTATGTTTGTTGTTCAATTCCCATAAGGCTTCTAGTAACTCCAAAATTAAAATTACCACTTATTTTTAAAAGTATAAATTGATCCGAAATAAGGGTGAATTTTTTGGGTCTTATGTGGTCTACAAATGAGACCTCAAATTGTGACAAAAGATCCCTATAGTTCGACCCGCCTAGTCTTTTTTTATTTTAAGAATAACTATATTGTTTTCTCTTAAAGTTCGATATAATTATATATAAATATATATTTTTTGTAAATTAAAAAAAAATCATCTAATACTACTGACATTTATTTCTATCTAATAAATAGACGTCTCTGTTTGTTAAAATTTATCGAATTTGTCGATATTAGTAAAAAATTAAATAAAAATTTATATCAATACTTAATTGACTTGTTATTGACCTATTGTAGGTTCAGACAAATTTTTTTTCTAATAAAATTATTCTTATAAATGTTCAAATAATAATGTATGTAAGGAAGTATATCTTTATTATTATAAGGTTATTTCAATAAAAACAATTATTTGACATGAAATCAGTGAGTAATAAGTTAATTGAGGTTAAATATTAATTTTCATTCAACTTTTTTATTAATTTATTTGTTAGATAGAAACAAACATAAGAGATATTAAATGTAATTTTATAAATTATAAAGTATTTGTATATAATTACACTAAAACTTAGAGGAGGAGAGAATGATAGTTTAATTATTATTTTGTTTTATTATATATCAAAATTAAAATAAATTCCTGAGTGACCGTTTTACCCTTTGCTAAACTACTGCGATTAAATCACGGGAAATATACTTTGTTTCTATAATAGGAACCTTTTTCTGTGTCTCCGGGCCTCTGTGTCTGCGTGTGTATATAAATACGTGTGTGGTGTGTTTGTGCGTGTATGAGTGTGTGCTTTCAGGTACTTGTACACGACATTCTCAGCAAATCTCGTACCAACAGAACAACACACACACACACACAACTTTTGATTCTCATTCTACGTTTGATTTGCATAACAAGCGCAACGGATTAGCAGGAGTAGTTGTATACCATAAAATACACTTTAGTGGGCCATTGGAGTGCCGGCGATGGCTGGCTGGGTGTTGAAGGTGATGGCGGCGACGGTTGCTGTTGTCGCAGCCACCTTGGTATCGGCAGTGAGCGGCGCGGGAATTCAAAGAGTGCTTACTCTGGAGAGGGCGTTTCCGTTGAGGGAGAGGGTGGAGCTTGAGGTGATTAAGGCGCGGGACCGTGCGAGGCACGCTCGGATTTTGCAGAGCTTTTCCGGCGGCATCGTAGATTTCCCGGTCCTGGGTACTTCCGATCCCTACGTCGTTGGGTAACTTTATCCCACCTCTGAAAATTCTAGCCTTTCTCTTTTGAACTTTTTTTCCTTTGCTTTTTGTGTTTGTTTGTGTAGTTCATTCCTTTTTGCTTATCATGTTTGAGCTGTCGATATCTTGGCGAAGTCGGCAATTGAATGGAATAAACCAGCGCTCCGTTGATTCTTTCTCATTTCTGCTTTCGTCGCTGTTGGGTTGGTCAGTAAGTTAAAGAAATTTATGTTTGTGGAAAGGAAGTACACCGAAAAAGATAATCTTGATAGTTCTGGCTCTAGGTATTCTTTGAACACTGTGTTCCTTTTATTTCATTTGAATGTTGAAACAGAGGCTCTGGACAATGCTTATGTTGTTTGCATTTTTCAGGTCAAATTCACTGTTTGGACTTTGCTGTTGGATTCTATTTCTCGCTTGGGGTCCTCAATTATTGTGTGATGCTGAGATTTTTAGTTTCTCGTACGGTTTATTGGAAAATTTAGGAAATGAATGTCTGCTTTGTTTATGTTTCTCAACTTTGATGTCATCATTTTGTCTTGATATTCCAGTTATTTGTGATTTTGTGTGCACACATGATCATGTGATAATTAGTTATTCAACTTTGTTTTCTTTCTCTGATAATTAACTAAGGATTATTGAATTATACAGACTTTATTTTACCAAAGTGAGATTGGGATCTCCACCGCGAGAGTTCAATGTGCAAATTGATACTGGGAGTGACATCTTGTGGGTTACTTGCAGTCCTTGTAACAATTGCCCCCAGAGTAGTGGACTGGGAGTAAATGCTCGCTATTTATCTTGTTATATAATATTTGATTTTGTTCTCTTTGATACTTCACTGTAAGTAATTTGAGTTCCAAATTGAACTGATGATGGGTTGTACTTGCAGATTCCTCTGAATTTCTTCGATGTTGCTGCCTCTTCAACTGTTTCTCCTATTTCCTGCTCAGATAATATATGTGCTTCCATAGTTCAAACTGCATCTGCTGAATGCTCTGCTGAAAGCAACCAATGTGGTTACTCATTTCAATATGGAGATGGAAGCGGCACTGCTGGTTTTTATGTATCTGACCTGCTCTATTTTGACTCAATTTTGGGTACTTCATTAGTAGCCAATTCGTCCGCTCCTATTGTTTTTGGGTAAGCTGTTAATCTGACTCCTGCTCTTCATACATGTGCTCTCAGATGTGGTTTGGTATATATGCTACTCCCCTTGCATGACAGAAGTAATCCTTTATGCTGTACTATTTTGCCATTATCATTCACACAACCAACTTGATTGTAGAATGGCACTAACCTTGAGATAAAAAGCTGTAAGCAAAGCTTGATATGTTAAAAATAAAGGCTATGTGTTGAGTTTCTGGGAAATTGGAAGCCAAAGTAAAAGAAAGTTACTCTATTAAACATTTCGATCATTGGGCTTGACATACATTAAATTCTATATTTCTCACTTCTATCTCCTTGTCCTTTCGGGCATATGACAACTAGAATTTTTGTTTGCTGAGACATCATCATTTTCTGTGGCAACAGGTGCAGCACCTCTCTGTTTGGGGACTTGACTAAATCAGATAGAGCAGTTGATGGGATCTTCGGGTTTGGCCGGCAGGATCTTTCAGTAATATCGCAACTGTCTTCTCGCAGGATTACACCTAAAGTGTTTTCCCATTGCTTGAGAGGAGAGGGAAATGGTGGAGGTGTGTTAGTTCTTGGTGAGATATTGGATCCAAGAATCGTTTATACTCCCCTTGTTCCATCACAGTACGTATATTTTCTACAAGATGGAAATGTTTTGGCATTGTCTGTGGGTTTTAAGCATTCACTGACACTTGCTATGGTATAAGATTGTTATGATACATGCATCACAATAAGGAAATTGAAATTTCATGCACACGATGAGCATCTAGTTAGTGGGCATTTCTTGTGTCCCTTATTTGTGTGGGTAAAGTGCATTTCGAAGTTTGAGATACTTCTAATTTGACCTTTTATCACTAATGTTTCAGGTCTCATTACAATTTATATCTCCAGAGCATTGCTGTCAACGGAGAAGTATTACCTATTGATCCGGCAGTTTTTGCAACATCTGGCAACCAGGGAACCATTGTTGATTCTGGAACAACTTTGGCATACCTTGTGGAAGGAGCTTATGATCCTTTTGTTTCTGCTGTAATTATATCTCAACCCACTTCAGAACTGCCTCTCGTCAGTCATGAATTTTTTGAAGCTAGAACCTGTGATAATGTGACAGTTCTCATCTTGCACCATATGTCTCATTAGTGACATCAAGGGCATGCTTAAATGCTCTTGCCAGACCCAGGCTGCTAGAGCCGGGATCATGTAGTTGACTTAAACGAACTTAGTGGAACTAAAATAGTTGAAGCATTCTGATACTAACGTGCATTATCCGACTACAAACATGAGACTTTGCCCTATTCAAATCTGTTTGAATAATTAGGTCTTATGCAGCAACGTTATTGTAAACAAAGTTAATAGTTTTTTGCACCAACAGTGAGGTCTTATTGGCTCTGCAGATAACTGCAGCTGTTTCTCCATCTGTAAGACCAATTATTTCAAGAGGAAATCAATGCTATCTAGTCCCTACAAGGTTTGCATTTTCCTCATTGTTTAGACCGTTATCTCTAGTGCTACTCTGACGAAACATCCTTGATCAGGATTTATAGAGACCTGAATAAAAATGTTTCTTCTCTTATCAGTGTAATTGAGATTTTCCCACCCGTTGCTCTGAATTTTGCTGGGGGTGCATCCATGATTTTAAGACCAATTGACTACCTCATACGCACGGGATTTCTTGTGAGTATTCTACTTGTCTCTGCATTTGATGTCTTCATTATTCCTCCACATTCTGTTAAGACCACTCTGATCACTGACAAGGTTGACTTTGGATCATGCTAGTTCTATTATTGTTGTTTTTGTTTTTACTGTAATATCTTCATTATCGTCCTGATTATATTTGTTACTATTGTTACTATAATCACATGCAGCAGCAGCATCACATCATGACCATAATTATTGTTATCGTTGTTGGAATTTCTATTATTCTTATGCAGCTCTCAGTAAATATGTAAAATGTTTCATTCTTGCTGTTTTTCAGGATGGTGCTGCAATGTGGTGCATGGGCTTCATTAAAGTTCAGAATCAAGGCACAACAATTTTAGGAGGTCAGTTGCTTGCCTTTTCTTAAGGACGATGGTCTGCTTAATATGTCTTATGAACTTACTTCCTATGACCCACTGAACCTTCTTCTCAAGCTAATGATTTTTGCACATAATAGACAAACCTAAATGAATAAAAAATTTTGATAAACAAAATGTCAGCATGAATCACCATCAGTTCTCGTGTATTTTTTTCTCCAAAGCTGTGCATGTAACTTCATTTGGTTTTAACTTAAAAGCTTAATGAGCAAAAGACAGCTGGAGATGTAATGGACTAGAATATAACTCAAGCCAGGATCAAAGCAGGTGGTAGACTTCTGAGAGGTTAATTCATTTCGTCATGAAAAATTACAAATCCATCATATCATTTTTAGGACATAACACCATGTTTTGCATGTTAACCATGTCTGCAAACAACAGCCTTTTCCAACTTATAAAATGAAAGATATTTGCTTCCTAGCTTCTCTAGATTTGGCAGGAGAACAGTCCGACACCCTGATACAAAATGCAGACTCAATTATGTTTTAGTTTGAGATGATTGATGTGCTATCACTTTTTCAGGCGATGAAATGGTGTCTTTTGGTTTGTCCGTAAACTTCAAAAGCAAATATCTGCAGAACTTATTTGTTATTTTCTTGTTCCAGATCTTGTTCTTAAAGACAAAATCTTTGTTTATGATTTGGCTCATCAAAGAATAGGATGGGCAGACTACGATTGTAAGTTTTACTTTTTCCTTCTGTCCAATTCGTTTCATCATCTTAAGAACATCTAAACACCAGACCAAAAATCCCATATACCTCATCTTCTACCGGTGGTAAAAATCTGATTCTACCGTTTATTTACAATATGATTATTTTCCTTCAGGTTCTTTGTCTGTGAATGTATCCATAACTTCCAGTAAAGATGAATTTATGAATGCTGGACAGCTGAGTGTGAGCAGCAGCTTATCAACTGGTGCAGTCTTCAAAATAATGCATAAGAGTAATATTGTTCTCATGCTGCATTTATTGGTAACTGTAGGTTGTCTATTTTTGTAAATTACTCTTTGTGTCCCATTATTGGCACTGTTGCTGATTCATATATTTGTAAAGATTGGCAGCCAAATTAATGTAATCTCATCTTCTTTTCCAAGAATAGATCTGCGCAGCTTATCTCTCCTTTCTTAGTTATTCTTTTTTACGGCCAAGTCTACCCATCAAAGATACTCACTTGATTTGCTTCACTCATATTTTTGCTGGTTAAGGCAGCCTCAATTGATTCCTAAAATTGAAAAGGAAATATAATAATTAGACATCAATCATCGCACGGCGATTGCATGTAAAATTTTGGAATTACTGACGCTTCAATCGTATCACAGAAAATTACTTCATGAATGCAGAACCTTTGTCCAAGAATCATTCTATATACAGTTTTCATTGAGCTTGTAAAATCAATCAAATTATCTCGTAAAACAGAGTGAGAAGAATCACCAGCCTCAATAACAAACATTTTCGGATGATTAAAATGATGCACAAACCTGGATGCAAATATGATTAGAAAATTGTTGTGTGAGGAAAGAATCAAATTTTCATCCTCACTGACAGTGTGCTTCTGTAACAATATGTCGCTATGATAGAAACAGAATTAAGCACAATTAGCCTACCTTTTCTGTCTTCCAATTTTCCTCTGTTTTTGAATTTACAACATTTGATTGAAGATTTTGTACTCATCAATCAGAATTAAGTCAAACCACAGGAAAAGCATGCTAGAAAGTGGCTGGTCCGAGATCTAAGACAACAAAAAGCTCCTGCAAACTACAAAGGTCACAGGAAGATGGAGTCGCAAGCAGTTTCTGTTCACCTCCACTTCTCCTGAAGCTCTTTCTTTTCTGACCAAACCCACGTAACGAAAATTGCCACAAGAAGGGCAACAATTGTGATTAGAAGCAGCGCGTAGCTGAAATCTTCAGTAAGTGAATCATATGTTCTGGAAGGTGCAAGTCGAGTGAAAAAGAGATCCACGCCATAAGCAAAAACAAGGGTGGTTGACTCCAGCTTTGCAGGAATAGTTGCTATGCCTCTTAGACCTTCCACCTTAAGAGCATGAGTTACGTAAGACTGCAAAAGGGAGAAATAGGATCAAACACTTAATGACATGCATTGGCAGAAAAGGATAATAATTTGGACTAAGGAGCCAACGAAATCTTTCTACATAGTAAACTCTATCAGGCTTCAATGGTTCTTTACAGAAGTATGGAGGTCGAACAATTTTACTGCTATCCACTTATTCAACAATCAGCTAAAAGTTAAAATGCTATGAGACATTCCAGTTTGCTCTTCGTTCTAATTAAGGGTTGATTATGTATTAATATACAAAACTAAATAAAGGTCCTGGGCTGTAGACAAAAGTAACATTCAGGTTCACAAGATAACAGCAAATACAACCACATCCTAAGATATGGAATTCGAAACATGTCTCAACCTTCATACTCAAGCTCAATCTTGAACTACAAATTCTTGGGTCAATGGTCATGTACATGAAGACGGGGACTACCAAGAGTGCTAAAACAATTTAAATGATTATCAAGCCTTACTGCTCAGATGCACACTATAATAAACTAAGACCAACGCACAATCATATAGGTTTCTTAAATGAATATCAAGCCCGCATTTTAGAGAGTTCACTTGTGCATCAGCATGATAACTGGCAACATAATCAATGTCCACAAGTACACAGCAAGAAGAAATGTAAAGTGTAGCCATCCTTGGAAAAAGCAGATTGAAAGAAAGTCATGATTTTTAGTTTTAGCAATCACCTGAGGAATAATTGGTAATGAATCAGTAAGAGGAATAATTCCTTCCTCTTTCTCAGCTTGAGTGGGGTTAACTGTCCTCCGGGGATCCAGAAACCGCTTATCAAGAGCCAAAACCTGTTAATAGATTCAAGGCATAAAACGATCAGCTAAGAACCAAGCATCTCCATGATGATTTCCAATACACAATAGAACTCAAAAGTGGACTAGGGGAGGTATCATATAAAGACATACCACAAATAACAATCAGAAATATAATTAAAAACGCTGACCTGGTCGCCAATTGTACCAAGAAGAACCTGCTTGGACGTTATGCCTTTGGCTGTCGATGTCACTGCCATGGTCTTCACTGAATGTGCAAAGAAATAGGATTGTGACTTTGTGAAGACCTCAGGGCGGGAGTACGCCGTTATAGGAGATGTAAGATTATGCGTCCCAAAAACAAGCTTCAAAACATCTTTGTTCTCCTACATATGGAAATAATATAAGCAAGTGCAGACACTAGGGAATATGAAAATACATAAGATCATGCTGAAGGAAGTACCGCACGAGCTTGGTCATAGATTTCAATGACAGACATCTCATACCGGTGGGCCCTCAGGTTGAAGTAGTGATAGACAATCCAATTCTCACTAAAGACCTTTGGAGAAGAAAAGTATGGTGAATTATTCAGTTTCCACAATGAAAAGAGACCACAGAAAAGCACACCATTAGATATAAGATCAAACTAGTTTTTCACTTTTTTTCTTCACTCTTTTTTTTTTGGTTGTTTAGAGGGGGGTTTATGCAATGGTAATTTCCGTGGATGGTTGTAAGAGAAGGAAAACTTACAGCCTTTATGGGACCCTGCGAACCATGATGGGTCATCCGGTGCAATATGCGACCAGTTACAGTATCAATCACGTAAACAACCAGAGATGACTCATCTGGGGTAACTGAACCAATAGGACCAACAGCTTTGGGTGCAACAGTAGCCAAAAACAGCAGATTCTTCGATATATATTTGTACATCACTTCCTGATCAGCTGTCACCTTTGCTTGAGTATGAACTACCTGGAGAAGACAAGAATATGTGTGAAGGAAAATCATCAGACAGCTAAAAGTCTATAATATCATGATAAAAACCTTTGCAGGAAAATGTCAACCAAGCATCCATCCTATACTGACTACGTCAAAAAGAGATGAAATTCAAGCCAGATTTCACTGAGGCTTTAGATGCCATTTATCTTTTAGGCACAATTCATAAAATCATGTGCAGCAATCATTCCTGTGCAATAGCCCACCAATAGCAGCAAGAAATAGGAAACTAGTGAAATACAGGATTCAGCAATAAGGTAATCCAAGCATACCTGCTTCAACCAAATGTATTGGTAGCAAGATTATTAACTAAGAAAGAATATTATTTGCAGCTTTTAGACAATACAGTACCATGACTTCATAGTATGTCATCAATTTGAAATTGAACTATAGAATCTGAAAGCTTTTATGCCTGTACAAGCCCAGTTCTCTACTTGAAAAATATCAACACAAGATGGCTGGAAAAGATAACCCATGAATAATAAAGTTGTGTGGAAAAATTCTAATGCTTGATAAATAAAGCATCTCTGCTGAACATTCATTGTGTCTTAACACAGGCTTTTCCATTGCTAAAAATGAATGACAGATAAACAATTAGTATATTGTAGTTAACTAACAAGGTGGTGTACACTGCTAGATAAACTCATAAAAGGGACACAAAAGCTCATAATAAGTAAAATGTTGTCTAAACATGTGGAAAGATTCCCCAAGTTAATGACAATTTTGACATTATATGTAGGTGATTCAAGTGAGATTTAGTAGCTCATGAAAAGGAAGGCTTTCAAATATGAATGATAGCAAAGTAAGATTGCATCATAACTTTCTCAAGAAAGTCAGAAGTCTCTATCAGCCCAAAATTCATTTTCTGACGAAATAGGAATAAAGAAGAAAGGAGCACCTCATTTAAACTTCTGGTTGCAGTTGCAGCAATCTTTTCTGACTCTGATGGGAAGACAATTGACCATAGATCCCTTGTGTCGAAACAGAAGTCATCTGCAACCTCGAGAACACAATTTGTCTGCAGTCCATAGCCCCTTAGGATACCTTTGTCAGTTTCAGCTGCATACCAATATATGTTCCCTAATTCCTGCTGAAGAATGCCAAGAGCCTCAGCAGTTCTAGGGTACAGGTGGGCATGTTGATTTGCATCCACTAGCAAATGCAACCGCTGTTCCATGGAATCAGTAAAATGCAATGGAATAATGTGCGCAATGGAATGAATAGGTCCGATATGACTGCGCTCCTCCCCTGTATATGTGTCAACAATAGAGAGAACACCAGCAGAATCTGAATTGTAGCCACATCTTCCGACAACCAGAACTGATGGATTCTCATCCAAAGCATGATGATGAGGATCCTGCCACTGATGTAAACTAATCCCTCTAGGATTTTCACATGCCTCTGATTTGCGAAGAGAATTCAGTAAACGAGACCACACAATTCTTCCATCTCCAGTGTGCAGGGCAAAAACTTTTCCTGCTCGAGTAAGTACTATGAGAAGCTTCCTGAACCCATTGTGGTCCCGAGTCATCTTGCTTTTCTCGGAACTTTGCAACCTTATTTTCTGTATGGCTACCACATCATCAGGGGTTGCTATCATTAGAGTTCCTTTCAGCTTCAGCAGATGTCCCTTTAAAAGAAAGGTTGAGAGAACAATGAAAAAGTCAAAGCAACCACTTCATATAGGATCGTGAATAACAAAGAGACATAAAAGATGCAACACGGGGTACAGATTTTCATCTTTTTTAGTAAGCTGAGAAATTAACATCATTCAATTCAATCATTATGCATTAAATGGGAGAGTAGAAAATACACATACAACGTCAGCATGTCCTCATTTCCCCTGGGCAGATAAAAGAGAACATAAGACCATTGTTATGTGTTCTTATGAGCAAACTTGATAGGTCAAAATCTAATTCCAAATAGTAGTGCACATGACCATTAACTAGAGGCTTCAAATGCTATTCAAATCTAGGGAGGTGCTTCTTGTAAATTTTTTTTCCACTATGGAGGCTATAGCAGGACATAGATCAAAGCCCTCGGGAAGACGAGCAATATGCTCAATATATGATAAATAGATCTCAGATGGAACAGTATAATCATACCAGTGTTACCAATAAAACAAGTTTCAGTAGAAGCACAACACTTCAAAACTACAAAGAAATTCAGTAGCTAGCTTACTTCCAATAACAGCTTACCTTAAGCCATTCGAAAAGGCTGTGTTCTACTTTCGCAACAGACACACTGTCCTTCTCAACTGGTAACTCTGATGCTTTTACGTCGATAACGGAAGCTAGTCCATCTTCCCTACTCCAGACAATCTCACCTTGTTGTAACAGTAACAAAGAATGGTCTTCCATGACAATCAAAACCCTGAACCCATTCGACCGGTCCGTACGAACATAGCTATTGATAAAAACCTTATGCACAAGGCCCCTCTGATGATCCATCTGGATTGTTTCCTCTATTAAATTGGATGTCCAGTCATTACCAAGCTTCACAGTCAAAAGAATCTTACCATCGCCATGCTGGATTAGGGCAACAGCTTTTTGGCCTTCCGGTAGAGAAAGAGAATCACTGACAGCATTTTCATGACCAATTTTGTGCACGACCTTCAACTTGCTCTCATTTATCACCTCAATAAAGATAACAGAAGCATCTATTTTTAAAGTAAACATTCCAGGAATTTTGGAAGGTACTATAGCAGCTGCTCCTGAAATATCCTCGATCAGCTGAGAAACATGTGTCTGGTGAAAGCTAATTTTTCCATCTTGGAAGCAAATAACAACCAGAACTTTTCGAGTAGAATCCAGTGCCACAGCTGTGTCGTCCGTTACAAATGACAAATCCCCAGAAAACCCAGCAGGAAACAACATGTTGTTATGCTTCAACAGCTCACCACTCTTAACATTGAGTTGAAAAACATCAAATCCGGAGAAACCAAGCAAACCTACAGCGTATATTATCTCGCTTCCATCTGGATAAATTAACTGTTGGACATCAATGCTGCAAAACATGAGAAAAATATTCAGCCATTGTTTGGAAAAACATGACAAGTATCAAAGAGGTTGACATTTTGAGTTTAAGTTATCAAACCCCTCAGAAGCTAACTCCTTTTTCCAGATGACTTCACCATCAATGCTTGCAACAGCGTGAATAAAACCATTACCATAAACAAAGATCATGTTGTCCTTGTCGACCTTCAAATTTGTCTGTAATAAACAATAGTATTGTATATCACTTCCAGTGAACTGTTGGAATGAGATCAATGTATCATGGAGTTGTTATCCATGAGTTGGCAACAAAGCCAAGGAAGATTTTTGAATTATGATTACACGCACTATAGACATAGAGCCTTTCAAGTAACAGAAGAAAATATAATATTCTTCAGAAATAAAACAGGGTTTTATGCAAGACCCATAACTCCAGAAAACATCTGCTCTTTGCCATAAATACTGATAGCAGTATGATGATAGTTAGCTGAAAATACTGACCTAAATGTAGCTCACTAGGAAGTAATGATTCTTCAAAACAATGTATCTATTTTTTCAGTCACCAAAATTGCGTGAGCTGAAGTCTCCCACTCACATTGCTAATAAAATATCAAACTGTGGAGGCACTATGGGCTCTTGGATTAAGGGAAAGAGAGGTCTTTCCACCACAACAAATTGGAACATTCTACCTTCAAAAACACGTAATATTGCCATGAATACCCTAGTATTTGAGTGATTGTTAGCAATCTCACAAATGTTAGGAAAAACAGCATTAGCATACTATTTTAAAGAGTTATTCTTGCCAAGTATAAAAAGGAGCATATCTAAACACTTGGAGAATAAAGTAGAAGTGCAAACAGAACAAATTAGACATATTGAAATTGTTGGGCCAGTAAGTTAGTTTTAGGCTTTTCGCGATTCATTGAAGGGCAGCGCTTTGACACCAAAACAGTGGCTGGGATGAAGTTCAAACCCAGATGAGGATCATGGTGTTTGGGCCCGTGCTTGACCAAAAGATGGAACAAGCTTTTCCTTTATTCACTTCACTTAATATACTCAGTTGAAAAGTGAATCAAGGTCACATCAGCACATTCATAACCTAATCATGAAGAACCAATGGAACATAATCTAATATTAGCATGGTATTCATGTACCACACTGTATATTGACGGACTTCCTTCACAAAGTGCACATTGTCATCCAACAAAAGGTCCTATTAAGATGAGGTAAAGCATAGGACATCAACTGGGCTTTTTTAAGCTAAGGATATCACTTTAAACTCACTGGAATTAGTAATAATGGCTTCGAGGGCGTCGAGCCAATAAGTGTTGATTCCCACACCATCTGGCCATCAGGAAGGTTCCAAGCTCTTAAGACACTTCCTCCAGATGACAGAGTAATAACATCTGCAGATATATGAAAACAGCTACTAAGGATCGTATATCCATTGACATATAGCTTAATTACTGAAAGTGCTACAGCAATACATTTGATTAAATGAAAATTTCCTAAAACTGTACTTTTCATGTGATTATGCGGGTTATATTTAATCAAGCTGATCAAATCCAAAATGCCTTATCGACTGTTGTCAACAGAATAGAAGATTTAGCAATCTACTTAAGTTTTCAAGAGAGAGAAAATGAAAAGGAAAACAATGTAATGTTAGCTGAATATCATTATGGACCAACAAATATGCAGGAAACTAACCAATTTTCATTCTAAGATATACTGAAACTAACAAATCCAAGTAACATATAAAACATATCTCTCAGCATAAGAACAGAAGCGACTATAAAACATATCGTGGTTACATTTTCCAAGTGCAACATCTATTTGATCTATGGCGTCGTTGGGCCCCAATACATGCCTCCAAACTGCAGCACAAGCAAAAGATTACTGTAAATGATACGCCACAAAGTACAATATGCTCAGTCAAAACTTCACAAGTTAAATTCGGGAAAAAGAGAAACACTCACAAATCTCTCCATGGCGAAGATCAAGCGAGGCGACGACATTTTCCTCAGTAGAGACTATGACGCGCTTCCTCGCCGCCTTCTGCGTGTGGAAAACTGCGTGCTTTACTTTCCCTATGTACTGTTGATGCCTACGCAATCGCAAACCACCCAATCATCAATTTCACCAACTACCAGACAAAATTGCATAACATTATTAAGCATATACACATGGACAGAGAATAGGCGGAGACCAATCCATGAGGCCGACTTGGTCTTCGTAGAGAGAGTAAGCAGGATCGGAGGAAGCGAAGAACATGAGGAGGAGCAGAAAAGCCCTAATCGCCATATTCATGGCGACCACGATTGTTTAGATTTCTCTCTCTAAAAAGGAGAAGACAACAAGAAAAACAGATCTGATAGCAGGGGGCGATACTTGTAAGGAGACACAGACCAAACCAACTCTATAGTATTAGTAGTAGAAGTAGCTGTGAGTGCTGCTGGAACTTGGCTTGGGACATAACTTTTCACTCACCTCCGGCCTTTAGTTTAATTTAGCGTAAATTACATTTGTAGTTCGGATATTTTGTAACATTATAAGTTACACCTTTTGAGTAATTTTAGTATAATATTTTTTAAAATGTATTTGTACAAATATTATTTCTGAATAAGTGTGTAGAATGTAGATGTAATTATTATTATTATTTCTGAACGTGGAGTTGAAATTTTGCGTAAGATATGGGGTATTTATGTATTTTTTAACTGGTGTCAAAGTAATTTAATTTTTAATTTAAGAAAATCTTTTTTTTTTATTTTCTTTTTCCCCCTTTTGTTATTCAATCAAAATCTTGAATCTCGATCGGAGGTTATTGATTTTTTATTTATATTTGAGATTTAGTGTCATGTTTTTTTGATAATGATGAGTTTATTTCATTTTCAAGTCTTGACACTTTTCGTAATTCTTTGATTTTTCTCAAAATTCTTATATTTAATATATCCAATTTATTGCATCATTCGGGCAATGATCGAATAGTATGTTAAGGTTCACTAATTTATGAGTATTTGGCCATTTTATTTTTTATTAAATATAAATCCGCATATATTATAAAATATTTTTTAAAAAATTTACAAAATATTATATCTCTTTGGAAAATAAATATTTGAACTGATTGGATAAAATATTGGCAATGAACTTAAAATAAATAGTAATGACAATTTTATAATTAATATATTAATTTTTGAAAAAAAATAAAAAGAATTGGAAATAAATTAATAATTCATACTCTTATGATTAAAGGAGTTTATCGGTTTCCAATATTATATATATATATATATATATTATAAGCCGATGTCATAAAAAAATTATTTAACATTTTTCAACATTTTATAATTTATTTTTTTTTTAAGATTTAATAAATGCACCCGAACGCCCTCCTAAATTTTAGAGTATGTTAGTTCTTATTAAATTCAATAAGTATTTAATTAAATTGAAGGGTTTGGTTGACAAAAAATAAATAATTGAAGAAGAACTAACGTATTTCACTTAACAACACATTGACCATCTGTATGAAGTTGAAATGATCCATAATGATCCTATAATTTTTAAAGGGTATATTACAATCACACCCCATCAAGCTTGCATAATTATAAATAACCTCGTTATTTGAAAAATTATAAATGCTTGATGATATTTGATGAAATTATTCAATTTTGAGTATATGTATGAAATTGTCAACTATCCCCTTACTGAATTTAAAAAAATAAAATTTTGTAAAAAATTAGACATTCGAAAAATTATAAAAAATTATGTTCTTAGTCCGTAAAAAAATTAAAAAATTATAAATAAATAAATAAATAAAATTATTGTTCTCAGTTCATAAGAGTTTTTTGGTCAAATTATCAAAAAGATGAATGAAAACTTATTCGAGACTAACGGATTGAACTAATTGTTAGACAACAGTTAAAATCAAGTGATGTATTGGTAATTTTCAAAACAACGAGAAGGTATTAGTAATTTTCCAAATAACGAAAATGTATTGATAATTATGACAAATATTAGAAAAGGTCATTGTAATTTATCAATTTCTAAAATAAGCATATGACTACTAACAAGACCAACTAGATAGCATTTCTCATCGGCTGTGTCGCACACATGAGTTGTGTTGCAAGGCTCGGGCACACATGTCTCCAAAAAGGAATTGGTGTTAAAACATTTAAATTATGATGTGGCAACTGATAACAACATTATAGTATTTAGAGACATCGATAAGGCATCGAACAATAGTTATATTTTATATTTAAAGCCTACTCACCATGAAAAATACCTTATCAGAAGTAGGGTCTAACAACTAGAATAACGTTACGCGTCATGTGGTGCCCATTGCACCCCAATAGTAATTCATACTATATTTAATATTTAGTAAGTTAAGTACATAAATATTGTCATTCTTTCAATGTTAGAAGTTGAAGTTCTTATACCAATCTTCTAGACCACTATGTATAACATGTACTACATTAGTGTATTCCAAATTACATGGCGGTTAATTGTATTTGTGAGCCCAAATATTAATAGGCCTATAAAATTTGGGTTGACAAGCCAGATTAACCTCATATAATCTTGAATACACTAACAATAGTGTATATATATCATATATGTTTTGTGTGTGTATAATTTATTAAAAATAATCAAACACGAGGCTAATCACTTGATATCTTGAACAATGCTTCCAACATCCAAGAGATCGGCTTAAGAATTTGATAGTGATTGGACAATCTGCAGGCAATCACTTTCCATCTGAAAGTAACGATGTCCCTTCTCCAATTCTGAAGTAGCAGCGCGTGATAGTTGTATTGTTAATGCCTCAACATGCTTATAAGTTATAAGCATCCGCTCTAGTCGATCGAGCACCAATCCAAGCACACTCCGTCACTGTCCGTCGCAACTACTCCGACCCCAAGCACCATCAAAGTTCAACTTGACAACACCCCGGCGGAGGCTTGCCAACTCCATGCCCCCATTGCTGCCACACGCCTATTGAAATGCATATGAGAAAATGAAATTGTGTATTTATTAAAAGGATAAATTATATTTTACTATCCGAAGTATATTTAATTTTATTCTTTTTTTGTCAATTTATCATTTCAACTCTTGCGAAATTTGCACTTTGCCCTTTTTTTGTTTATTTTCCTGTCGGAAATCATCCCATGTTGTGTATAAATGAAAAATATCACATCACATAACCCTTAATATATGACATGTGCACAACATGTGATGCTTTTTCAATAAAAAACTTGGTTGAACAATAGTTATAAATAACGAAGTGCAAAATTCGTGAAGTTGAAATATTAAGTTAAAAAAAAATTAGATATCAAATTATAAAAATGGTCATAGTTCATGTGAGACCCTCATTAAAATCATGAAAATTTACAAGAAAAAGTATAGTGAATTAAGAGAAAAAAAAAATGTGATTGTGAAATTACTAAAAATTATTATTATATTTTTTAAAAATAAATAAATTAAAAACTAAATTTAAATATTTAAAAATTGGCACAATAAGATATTTTAATAAAAGCATAGATAATTAACAATACGTACAATACGTGAAAATTGAAATTGCATGACCCAACTATAAACAAAATCCAAAGAACATGTGAATGCCGACTAGAAAAAACTTTACAGCATTAACAATAGTATTAATAATACCTTATCGTGCAACTGAAATTCCGTAGTAAATATAGAGCGAATATGTACAATACAATAAATCCAACCAATACACGCAACAAAAGATATGAATTTGACTAGAAACTCAACTACCCTAACAAATTCATAAAGAATGATGGCATTGAATTTCAAAATATCCCATGATTTTCCCATAAATTTTCAATTCGAATCTTTTACTGCAAAATAATAAAATTACATTTTATATAAATATCATTTACATTAATATAAAAAATATTATTTTTCACTCACAACTAGTAGTTTGTGACGCAACAACTTTAAATTTTAAAATCTCAATTATATTTTTAAATACTTGTACTAATTATATCATTATTTATTTATTTTAAATGATCAACATCATGTTTTAACTGTCATTATCTATACTAATATAAAAAGGAAAAGAGTTCCATCACCGCTGCATCAATTTCTTATGAAGTCAAAAATGTCTTTCATGATAAATAATTAACTTATTCAACTTTTCAAAATTTACATTAATTGATAAATTTTTATTATTTTTTCTTCCTGTTATTTTTATTAATGTAATGTACTGATTTATATATTTCTCTTATTTATAATATATTTTAAGAATGTTTTAAGTTGTGAAAAAATACTTATTATACACACGTGGGGATAACGTGCCATAATAACTAATACTATTATAATTTTTTTTATCGTATCAATTTTTAAATATCCAAATTTATTCTTTATTTTATTTTCTTTTTTTAAAAAAATTGATCATGTTAATAATTTTAATAATTTTATAATTATTTTTTTCTCTTAATTACCCACTATTCCATATTTCTCATTTACCTTCTCAACATTTTACAATTTATAATTAGAATTTATTCTTTACACAAATTTCTTTTTCTTTTATCATCTCATTATATACTTGTAAAAACCACATGCAATGATAATTAGTACTATCATATTTATTTTCTAATTTTACTCATGTTAATCACTTAACTTATTTTTACTTATATTTTTTTTCGGAATTACTATTATATATATTTAATTATATATGTGTAAATATTAGGTGGCACAAAGATATGTTAGAAGGCCAAACAAGTTCCCCGCAGCCGCAAGTCCAGCAACACGCATCGTCACGCGCGTCACACCCATACACACACAGAGGCGCTGTTGCTGTTAGCGAAGCGGCACAAAACTCCCGCGTCCATGCACACAGACACACTTCTCATACTCTCATCCGCAGCAGCAGCAGGAGCGGCATTCCCATTCTATCCTCTCCTATCCTTCAAATTTCCCCTCAGATACCCTCGTCATTAATTTATCGAATTTTCAATATATTCCCAATAAGGAAAAGAATCTCGTTTAATCCCGTTTCTATTCCGAGTGCCCACATTCCGTAACGTCTCACTCTCTCTCTCTTTCGGTCTTTCTCTAAACCTTCAGTTTATCTCTCTTCACACGTTCATACGGTAAACAAATACTGATATCTCCTAAAACTGTTCAGTTTTAATCATTTGGAGACGAGGAAACAATGGCGGTCGCACCGACGGTACCTGCGGCGTCGCTATATGTTGGGGATTTACAGCAGGACGTGACAGATGGTATGTTGTTCGACGCTTTCTCGGAGTTCAAGAGCCTGGCCTCCGTTCGCATCTGCCGTGACTCAGCCACTGGCCGATCTCTTTGTTATGGCTACGTTAACTTTATTTCGCGTCAAGACGGTACACTGTTTTTTGTCCTTTTATTTTTTATTATCACGAGATGGATTTAACGTCTCTATCTACGTACGTGTGTGTGGGGAGTGGATCAAGATGCTGCTTGTTCAAATCGATTCTGAAGATTGAAGTTCTTTGAGCTTGTTTGTATGGATTTCGATTATGTGATTGTTATTGGTTTAGCTTATGTGTTTGAATTGGTCAGAGCGATCTATTGCTTTCTTCGTAAAATCGAAATGAAAAGATTCTGTTAAAGTAAAAGAATGATTATAAAGAGGCACACATGAAGGCATATTGATCTGTTATGTGTGTCCGTTTGTCGTAGTTCTGCATGGACAGTATAAAGTTGATTTGGTATACTGATTGTCAATCACTGTTTAACTGATAAAATTTATTGGCATCTGGATGCAGTGAAAATCTATTTATGCATATAAACTCATGCAAAGGGCATTCTGTCATTATAAGGTTTCTTAAAATCCTGGCTGCAAATGATTTTGCTTTTAACAAATGTTCAATCAATGTGACTCTTTTTCTGTTTTAGTTCTTTCAGTTTTATCGGAAAATTCTTGAGATGGATGAGCTGCTATGATCTCACTTGAAGTACTTGGAACGTTATCAATCTGATACTGTTATTAAGGAACATTACTTATTGATGGTTGGAAAACTTTTTTCTTTACTTATCTCTATCATGCTCTATGTTTTGCTGGATCGCTATATGACTTGGAATTTTGTGAGGCTTGATATTCTGATGTACTGGTGGTACCAATTATTATTGCTGAATACCACATTGCTTTTGCTTCCATATACATTTTAATAAACTGTTCTCTCTTTTTATTTTGAGTAGCCATTCGTGCTATTGAGGTAAAAAACCATTCCAAAGTGAATGGAAAAGTGATAAGGGTTATGTGGTCACACCGTGATTCGGATGCAAGAAGAAGTGGGATTGGAAATGTTTTTGTCAAGGTAAATCTGCATTCGTTTTTGTACCTATGTACTTCGGTCGACTGAGATGTCTTGATCTCGTTTCCCGGTTCACTTATTCAAAATTTTTGGGCCTTTACTGTAGAATTTGAGTGATTCAATAGATAGCATGAAGCTTCAAGAAAATTTTCAGAAGTTTGGTAGCATATTGTCCTGTAAAGTTGTCACATCTCAAGATGGGAAGAGTCAAGGATATGGCTTTGTCCAGTTTGAATCTGAGGACTCTGCAAATGCTGCCATTGAAAAGCTCAATGGCTCCACTCTCGGAGGCAAACAGATGTATGCCTGCATTCATTACTGTTTCTCCTGCCCTTGTCTTTTGAGCTCTGCACGATAATGTCTTGAGTTCCATTAGTATATTCTATCCAACAAGACCTTTTTCTTGCATAGGTATGTTGGTAAATTCGTGCGGAAGAGTGACCGAGCTCTTCCCAGCCATGAAGCTAAGTACACAAATCTGTACATGAAGAATGTGGATGCAGATGTCTCTGAAGAAGTTCTTAAGGAGAAGTTCTCTGAATATGGAAAAATTTTAAGCTTAGTCATCTCAAAAGATGAGAATGGGGCATCAAGAGGCTTTGGATTTGTCAATTTTGAGAATCCAGATGATGCCAAATGTGCAATGGAAGCTTTGAACGGATCGCAACTTGGTACAATCATAGACTTTCTGCATAGTTTATTGTACAATTAACTGTGTAGCGTTTGGTGTCTGAATGTGTGGCATTCAATATATGTGTATTGAGCAGGTTCAAAGGTTTTGTACGTTGCACGGGCACAAAAGAAATCAGAACGTAAGGAAATGTTACGCCGTCAGTTTGAAGAGAAAAGGAAGGCACAAATCTTAAAATACCAGGTCCCATTGGAATGATTTCCTTCAATGCAGGCTTGTATAATATTTCTGATATATCTGGATATGATTTTCTTTTAATTTCAAATTACAGGCTTCTAATGTATATGTTAAGAATATTGATGATGATATCACTGATGAAGACCTGAGGAAACATTTTAGCCAGTGTGGTACAATTACCTCAGCTAAGGTTATGCGAAATGATAAAGGATTGAGCAAGGGCTTTGGATTTGTTTGCTTCTCCACACCTGATGAGGCAAATAAAGCTGTAAACAGTTTCCATGGTGAGTGTGTTTACATTAAATCCCTGTAGTGTTAAACTAATTCTAGTCATTTAAAGACAAGCATGAAAATTACTTTACAGGTTTTGGTTCAAGTGACATACCTGAATTTATTTTTTCTTCTACCGGACTTAAATTTCCTTATGATCTGGCCATCGAGAAATTGTTTTCACACTATTTCCTCGTCATGGTGTAACCAAATACATGATATTGATGCTTCAATGAAGGAAGTGGGGTTGACATCACAGTAATCAAATCTGATGGTGCAGATGAAATTTAAATTCAATACCTTAAATCATCTCTGACTATCCTGAGAACTCTTCTCAAGATCAATTGAATTGAACAAAATGGACTCTGATGTGCTCTGCAACTGTCTTGTGGTTTAAAAGATGCCATGCAATCAATTATATAATCTTATCAATGGTTCTCTTACTTTTCACTCATGCACCAAACAGTTGCAAGCACGGACAAAGTTTATAGCCACTATGCAGCATATAATATTCTATAAATATGATTCTGCAAAGTAGATGACTCATGACTTCCCTTTATGGCAAACAACCCATCCTTCAGTTTTTTCCCCACTCCACTTCTCACTAACACATAAAGTCTGCATGGATACTTAGTCGTTAGAAGTTATTTGGATATACCAGGGTAAATTGCAATGTCGTTTACTTAATCTTTACCATAATCTATCAAATGTGAGTACAAAAGGTTATTATTGTCTGTTGTTGTTTGAATGCTTGTATTTTGAGACTATAGTACTTTTGGAGTGATTTGCTGCATCAGCAGAAAGCTAAAGAACAGAGATTTTAAGAAGTAATTTATAATGGTCCTCTAGTACTTGAGATGTAATTTCATTTACCTACTCCTTCAGAGGCTTTGATAGTGGTTTATCTATTCACAGTCTCAGCTATAGAATTGGAAACTTTGGATTGGAAAAAACTCATTTTCTATATGCCCAACCTTGATCTAGACCCTCGAGTTCACAGAATCAGTTTCTTTTCTTATATTTTAATTCCAATATAAGTTTCTCAAAGTTCCATTTTTAATTCGTATGATTAAAATGCCAACAATTTAACAAATCCTCAGTCTGAAGTGACTGTATATGTTGCTTATCAGGATTTATTTTGCATCGGAAGCCATTGTTTGTGGCAATTGCTCAGCGGAAAGAGGAGAGAGAAGCACAGTTAAAGCTACAGTATGCACAACCTATGGCTGGTTTCGCAGGACAATCAGCTGTTATTCCTGGTGGATATTCTCCTCTTTATTACCCCCTACCTGGTGTTGTTCCTCAAATTCCTGCTGGACCTGCTCTAATGTATCAGCCTCTGGGTATCAGGCCTGGATGGAGGGACAATGGCTTTGCCAATCGTTATAAGCCTGCTGTTCAACCATCTGCAGTTCCCTCAGTCAGTGATTTTGGTTTAAGTTCAAGCACTTAGTTATAAATGGTTCCCTATGATACTTGGCCAACGGCTGCTGTCTATGTTGTAGGACTCTAGATATGTGTCTTTCAATATTGATATTATATAAAATAGAAGATTTTTATCCACTAATTTCCTTATTTTACAGATTCCTAATAGCCCAACACCTCACAGACAGACCAGAGGAAGGATGAGTGGCAATGTCCCACAAGGTGGTGGTCCACCATATGCATTGCATCTGCAACAACCAATTCATTCCATGGCATCATCAAAAGATATGAGCACTCAGCAGAAAGGGTCTCCTTCAGTTCAGCCCTTGCTGGTTGCTGCTGGACCAGGCATTGAGGGGTCGAACATGTTGAGTAGCTTACTTGCTGCAGCTTCTCCAGAGCAGCAGAAGCAGATGCTTGGGGAGCGTATTTATCCCCTTGTTTCTCAGCATAAGGTGAAATTCTTTCGACGTATTAATTTTCTTTGTTGTTTATGGCTGTTGTATGTGTGCGTTTTGCACTCATTCAGTCACGTTTGACAAAGAACCACAGGGGTTCGGAGTTGGTGGTAGGTCAAGTAATGGAAACTGTTATTGCAATTGTAGCTTCTGAGATCATGTTACTTTTGCCAGTAATAACTGAAACCTGAGGAAAGGTATTGAATGCTTTCACATAAAACAGAAAAAAGATTGAAGCAACTGAGGATTTTGTTGTGTTTATGTGATGCATCTCATGTTTCTTTGATTAGAAGTATATGTTTTCTGGGGGGGTGCTCATTCTTGTTCAGTAAGCCAAAAAAGAAACAAGATTTGAAGTTGCTCATAGAGGCAAGAAGCTGTGCACTAATATGGTCAAATGGCCCCATTAACTGTCCTAGTATCATCCGAGTATTTGATGGTTGAAAGCATGAAGATAGTTTGACAGCATTAGTTGCCTGTCTGAATGTAACTTATAATCAACACTTGTTCCCCCTGCGAGTCTGCCACAACTATCCCTTCTTTTAGACTGATAGAACTATAAAAGAAAAGAAAAGGAAAAGTATAGCTTCATTTACAAGATGATTGTTTATTAACATTAATTGCCTCTTGCCTGGAAAAGTATTTCTGCCCTTGGTCACTTTTATAGTAGATCCGCTATCAAGTTCTGATGCCTCTTTATACATCATTGGAGTGTGATGTTTAATTTGATGAAGTCCATCCCAAGATTTTTTACTATTGTGCTTTTGAAATGTCCATACTGTTTAATGCCATTTTTGGGAAAAAACTTTTCTAACCTGGCTAACAGAACTTTTATAAATAATTTTATTACATTTGCAGCCTGATCTTGCTGCAAAGATAACTGGAATGCTTTTAGAGATGGACAACTCGGAACTACTACTTTTATTAGATTCACCGGAGTCACTAGCAGCCAAGGTGGAAGAGGCTGTTCAGGTGCTCAAACTCTCCAAGGCCAAATTATCAAACCAAGACTCACTTTATACGAATTACCTTTCGACTGGAGTTGCAGTAAACTGAAGAAAGCATTGAATGTACTTTTCATTTGAAGATGAAAGCCATATGCTTCAGCTGGAGCTCTGCCAGACCGATATTTTTATAGTCATCTCTAGGGTAATATGTGAAGTCTCCATTAAGTAAATTTTTTGTTTTTCCAATCTGGCTACAGATGGATGAAATGCCTCTTGATCTTGGCATGAGATTTCAGTTTGGTATGTAGTGACTAGGTCTGCTATTTAGCATGACAATTTGCATCCGGTAAAGACTTGAAACCCATAATATCTTTTCTTTATTTGCCTTTGCTCTGTGGTCAATATATCAGTTGTCTTTCTGCATCCTTGTGTTGTTTTTCAGGTGCTCAAGTTTCACGACCCTATGTTCTCCAACCGTTTCCTCACCTTCCTTGGTTCAATCTTCGGATTTGGTCCCCTTCCGGCTGATAACATATTATCCTTAAAATTCCAGTCTTGAATCATTTCATCTATCTCATTCAATTTATTCTTCAGTGTCACGAACAGATCTGACATGCGTCTAAATTTGGAAACTACAAAGAGGTTCTTTGTCTGATGCTCAAAATTGCCAAGAACTGAATAGTAGATCCATAGTCTTGAGCTATATTGAATGAAGAGCACAATATATTCAATGGAGGCATCTTCTCCAATTCATCAACAAAGCAACTAAGTGCTTCATGTAGCTGTCAAAATATGAAAGCATGCCCAGCATTAGCTGGACCTTGTACATCTCCACTCCCGCAAAACAAAATCAATACCGGTAACACGCAAGTTAGTTATCCTTCAACAACTTTAACAGGAGTCCTGCACCGCCAAGAAAAGCGTTGGGAGTATGTTAACACTGTCTGCGTACTAAAAGCGACGAAAAATGATTATTGAAACAAAAGAACGAGGAAGTTCTCAGGACCAAAAACATACCCGAATGGGCTTTGCTTGATGGATAGTAGTTCAACGTCCAACTGCAGAGTTAAAACGGATGTGTTTAAGTACTAAAGGGACTGAGGACAACTACCATGATGATAGACATATAGCTCTTACACAACCCTGAAGTATGTTATCCCATTCCCTAATTAGTTTCGCTCACCTCAATTGTTGCATTAGGAGGAATTTCCTGTACCCCTTTATTTCCATAAGCTAGCTCAGGAGGTACTATCAGCAACCGCTGCATAAAGAAGGGCTACTTAAGTTCCGCGCCGATTAAATTGAGTGAGATATGAGAACTATGGTTTCAGTCCCATAATACTCAGAATTTGCACAGAAAAATACTACAGGACTCGGCATTTTCAACTCCATTTCAGAAGATAAATTGGTTTCAGGACGCTGAGAACGCAATATTGACAACATGCATGAAAAATAGGTTTGCCTTGAAGTTAATCACTGAGGGTTTATCATGCACCAGTAAACAGCTCGACGTCTATAATATCATGCATGCGGCTTGTTTAACCTGTTAAAAGCTATTTCTGTATCAGAGATTTATCTCACCTGGCCTCCAACCCGCATGCCTTGAACTCCCAAGTCCAATCCTTTAAGAACATTTCCTCTCTCAGACTCCCCGACATCAAATCCATAAGGCTACCAGAAAACAACGTAAATTAGTTATATGTTTAGCTTTCTCTCTACTTGTGTTTGGTTTTCAATATTAAAGAAAACAATAAGACATGAATTTGTCGGTAAAACAATGATTGCTAAACTAACAATCAAGAATATTAAAGAAACATGAGTTACAAAAAGCATAGTGGAATAATCTGTTCAAACATTTCAATAAGCTGATCATCTTTCACAAACCTTTCGAAGCAAGTGGTGGAATAATTATTCATTTATACTAAACATAAACTACAACGTAAATTAGAATTACAAGAGGTGGAGTAGCAGTCCCTTACCGTTCCACCACCAACACCAAGACCTTGTCTGCTGGTCATAAATGTAATACCTTTCCATTTGGCAACATAATGAACCTAACAAACCGTAAGCAAGCAATGGCATGAATCATTTTCTGAGTGAGAATGCAGCAGCAACAGAAGTTATGAACCAAAGACATGTGGAAAACATAATGAAAGTGCATCATTACAAACTTAATATAGTGTGTGTTGTGTTCTTTCATGTCAAACCCTGTGTGATTTGACTGAGATCTTACTTCCGAGAAGGCTTCCAAACAGAGACTACATATAATGTTCTGGAAACTGCAGATATTTTTTATAACTAAGTGATGCATGCCAGGAGGTTCTGTTTCTATTATTTTGAGGTTTATGCAAGAGAATGACTAACATTTACCCAGTATGCAAGCCCGGATTACAAATGTATGCTTTGTAATGAATTCATTCCAAAGGAGTCTTGCAGATCACAAGAACTTGTGTAAGTGCCACGTTTTGAAAGTATTAAAATTCATGTACTTAGATATTAAAATTTTCTACTGTGCCACAGCCATACTGCAACCCGAGATCCCTTTACAGCTTCAGGTCCCCCGCCAACCTTCAAATCATAGTACCTAGAGAACCATATCCGTCAGAAAATCGAGCAACTAGATGACTTCTAAGTAATGAGTTATGCATGTTTAGTAAGTGTTGCTAGCAGTTAATTCGGAGATATAAGTAGAAAATTTTCAGCTGTGCTTTTCAGGACTCTGTGCCTTAAAATTGACTTGATAAGTATACTATTTCAGATTTTATGACTGGAACTAACTTCAAAATACGTGATAACTACAACAAGAATTTTCAGACAATTTGTCTAGATGCAAGATGAGTGAAAAGTCCATGCTAAAAACCTTCGAGTATCAAAAATCACCTGCAATAGGAATATGAACTTACACATACAATAAAGCAAAGATATTTGAAGAGGATAAAACCAAAAGGGAATACATGCATCCCAGTGTGGGAGCCCGGACATTGAAACTGGATAATCATAAAACCATTTTATGACTAAAAGACATCAAATTTATACCAATCTTTACAGCCTTAACTAAACAAGACCATAATTAGTGTCCTACATAAACAGAAGAATTTGACAGCTGTTATGATATACTAACTTTAGACCATTTGGGAGGGTGGTATATTCACTTTCTGGTATTTTGGCTCCCCTCAGCTGCAGCAAATAAAGGAATTCAGAGTTAACAAATTCTGAAATTGAAGAATAAGTGCAATTATAAGGTAAACATGTTTCCAGTCAAAATACCAAGCAAGAAACAGTGAGCAGAAAAAAGTTAATCTTACAGCTCTTCGGCTTGTGCTCACAGCACTAGCAGCTTCAGAGAAAGAAATTCCAGCAGCTGATCATTTACAGAAATGCAACAGCTTCTTAGTAAGAGTGGCAATCACAGTAATGCTGTGGAGACTAAAGAAAGTAATGATAAATTAACAATGCGGTTGATTGGAAGAGACCATTTTTCAGACTAAGCTACAGGGAAAAGATCAGTTTAGCATATATGGTTGATATACAAGTAACACAAAGATGTAAGATTTGCGAAAGGAAGACAAAGGGATGTCGTCACTGGTAATTTTTTGTATCTTGAGCCATGAAATGATGGCTACAGCAGAAAAACAGGGTTCGTCGAAATAAAACTTGTTTAAATCAATTCAATTTAGAATCTGAGGTTTCTTTCTCTATCCAATCATGAGGCCTCATCTCATTCAAATCAAACATATAGCCACTGAGAAATCTTCCACATCATTGTCCATGTCAACTTCTCTCGACTTGTGCAATGTGTCACTTTTACATCATTGTTTACATCCCCAGGCATCTCAGATTCTAGGTCAAACTTTTGGAGCAGGTTTTTATCATATTTCATGCTTAAAGCCAGTTTTCTGAGTCATGCACCAGAAGTAGTGGTAATTACACTTGGGTCTCAATATCAGCTATTGATACAAATTTAAACTCATGGGCTAAGTAATAAGCTTAAATCAGGTGTCTACCTTAAGAGATTCCCAAATTCAAGAAATTACCCTAGAACTACTACTATTAACATGATCACACAATGGGAGAAACATTGCTCAAAATTCTCTCAATCCAATACCAACCAAATAGTCTCTGCTTCTCAAGATCCCTTCAAATCATCAAGAACACAACCCCAGCAACTGAAATCCCAGAAAGATTGAGAAAATTATGCCAAAATTACTAACCTGCTGCAAGAAGACAACCCACCAACGCCCTCCTCCCCTCATTCTGCGAAGAGAATTTTTGAACAAGACCCTCTAGAGATGATGATGAACAGCGGCATCCCAAGAGCGACGCATTCTTGCAGGAGTTTATCTTTCCTGTAGTGTCAAAATATGAACAAAAAATCTTGATTTTTTCCAATACTTGAAAGCGATTCGAACATGAACAAATGCAACAATGCAGAGGTGAGCGAAACCTGTGGTGGACAAGGAGGAGAGAGACTGGTGAGAGAAGGTGGGTTTGAGTGGATGACAAAGGAGAGAGAGTTCCATTTTCTTATTGTCAGCAACTGACAGTTGAGAAGTTGAAAAATCAGTTATGCTTTCCAGAATGAAAGAGATAATATTATTATCAATACCAGCCACAATCTTACATCTTTTTTACATAAAAATCCAAGGTCCAATGATATGGGTCTTCCCTTCCTCCTTAGTTTACTTTACCCATTCTTTCATATATATTACCCTCATAAGGATAGTGATGAACAGCAGCAAGTCTAATAATACTACACATCAAATTGGTTGGGTATATCAAATTTGATGTTAAAAGCATGTACTAATTGCTTGAGGAAATAAATAATTATTGAAAGTGTATCTGGTATCATTAGATGTAATCCAACTAATTCTTACTTGAACACGATGAACTGCTTAACTCCATCAATTTTATCCAAGTAGTCATGAGCTTGTTGCTCATCACTCATTACCAAATGCCAAGTTTTTACAAACTCTAGTTAACTGATTCTTTTGAAAACTCCGAGGCAACAACATTTCATCAGGAAGTGCGAAGTTCACTATAGCTAGGCACTAGAGCAAGAATTCCTTGCAGCAAGATACATTTCTTCTACCCCATCAGAAGCTGAACGCCTGCGAAAGCATTTATTTCCATGCTTCTCTTTCTCACTACCTTCCACCCATCTTTTGAACTTTGCTAGTAGCTTCCGTCTCCTTGAATGAGCTTGGTTCCGATTCATGAAGCCGAAATACGAGTCTCCATGTCCCACGATGGATCTACTTACTTCATTATCTGATCCCAGATCTTCAATCTCTACAATCCCTCCAAGATTGTTCTCCATCTGCCTATCATCCTCCTTTCGTTCTTGTTCTTGATTCCTCCTCATCAGCTCGTGCCTTAAGCACGCGTTGCACCACCTTAGGTATATCAGTTCTTCAACTTCAGCTGCCTCGTCTCTCTGTAGTCGTTCTACTTCGCATGCTAATTGATCACATAGCTCTCTGCTCACCATGTCTTCTTCTACCTGCACCAACATTTACACTGTTCATCCTGTGAAAGTGAAAATTCAACCAACAAAATCAGATTTCAGATAGAAAAGAGAACCGAACCTTTGATATGGCTGATTCTTCAGCTGCCCTTAACTTGTCCGAGAGTTCATTCTTTTTCCCCTCCAACTGCTCAGTATTTAGTTTCAGCTTCTTGATTTCATTCTCCAACAGCCTGATGCAATCAGCTTTCGCTTCTAGCTCCTTTCTGTTTCTTGATATCTCTGTTTCCTTAGACATAATCTGCAGAATCTGTTTCCTCAAAATCCAAGACTGTTGTTTAGTTCTCCTCGAAAGCTTCTCAACCCTCTTACTAAGCTGCCCATTTTCTGTTTTGGAGAACTCCAATAGCCTCAAAACTCTCAAATATTCGACTACAGCAGCATCAAACCTCTGGTTGTCTGCCTCCAACACTAAAATTTCTCGCCCCATAAACTCAACTCTGTTGATCTCCAACATCAACTTGTTCTGAAGCTCCATCAGCACCGTTTCCTGATCCTTCAAGTCTTGATACCGCAGGAAACGTTTCTCTAACTGCAACTCTCTATCTTGCATTTCTTCAATTCTGCTTCTCAACCCCAAAATCTCTTCTTGCAATTCACAACTATCGTCCACAACCGATGATTCCAACGCACAATCATCCTCAACTCTAGAAGCGGTTTCTTGTCTTTGGGACAAAGCTGATGAAGCCGTCAGACGGAAACAAGACTTCCGGGCTGCAATTCTTGCAACAATGAAACCGGCCAAAGAGATAGCCAGTGGAATCCCAGCTATCAGCAGAACTGGCTTCATAACTACAACCTTAGAGCTTGAGCTTTCCATGTGTCTTGAACTATATATGTGTCATGTCCTGATCTTGGTTTTCTGATCACATAGAAATATATAGCACCCGAAAAAGCAATGAGAACCACTTTCTTGCGGATTGTTCTTTGATTTTACACGGTGATCAGGCAACATTTGATTACATAACTTTTGGTTAGATTCTTTTTCCTTTGTGTTTGCTTTAAGATTTCTTTAGTCTAGAGAAGTTCTGTTCTGTTGTGTTGCTTTTTGACCACTCCATTGTGCATGAAGGCACGTAATACATTAATTTCACTGTAATCAATCAACTGCTTCCTCCCTCCTTCCTCTGCATGCCTTTTGGAATCACCTTCTTTTTTTCAGATGCTTTCTTTTATGTTTCCACGTTTTAATTCATCTTCTATTACACTGATATAATATGGAAAAATGCAATTTAGCCCCCGTGATATCAAAAATGTGCAAATTATTCTCCTATGAATTTTTTTAGCAATTTATTCTTCTATATTTTTTAAAATACAGCAATTTACTCCCCTATATTTTTTAAAATTAAACATTTTAGAATAAATTGCTTCATTTTAAAAAATAGAGATAGGTAAATTACTATATTTTTTTCCACATAGGGATAATTTGCTCATTTACAATATCACAAGGAGGTAAATTGCATTAAAGCCAATAAAATAGTGACTTAACGCGTGCTTTCACATCATACGCTTTCAATATATTATTATAAAATGAAAAATTCTAATACAAGCCGGATTTTGACCAGACTTAAACTAATTTATGCAAGTGCAATATTAGATCTTTAATGTAAGTAACTGGATCAAAATTATTTTAAGATAAATTACATCCACATTTATAATTGAAACATAATCTCAAAGGGGTGTAAATATAATTTTTAATTTTATTTGCAATTCTATTGGGTACCAATTGATAAGGGGTGGTCATGTATTTTGGATTGTAGAATTGGGCTTCAATTCCATGGTTTTTAACTCACGACTACTGAAATTGGGCTACCTTGCGACCACCTATAATGGGCTTGATCCGTACGTATCAATCTAACAAGTTGTGATTTTTCTTAAAAACAATTACATTTATACTCTTAATTTATAATTTTTTTTATATAAATTATGCATACCTTTTGTATAACTACACATACATTTATTAGAAATATCGACGTTATTTATATAAATAATTTCTATTTCGAAAATTACTCATACACCTTAAAAAAACGTCAGTATCATTTTACAAACTACTCCAATTAATTATATTATCGATATTTTTAATATAATGATGACATAATTATTTTAGGGGAAAAGAAAAGTAGTTTTAGTGTAGGTAAAGACAGCAACAACTAACCCCATATGTCTATCAGTTTGAATTTATGTTGTTTGCGTCCGAATCTAGACAGGACATTATTAGGCTTAGTTGTGGTTCTCAATGAAAGTAGCTCCACCCCTATACTCCAAGAGGACATTATTAGGCTTAGTACGCCTATTCTTAGGAGTGTTTGTAAGAATCTCTATTTTAAAAAATAACTGAATAAATTATATTGATATCCCATTAGATTAAATTTAGTTATACAAATACTCAATGCTCTTTGTATAAATATATTTTTTAAAGTTGTATTTAAAAAAATTTAAATTTCTTTTTTTACAGTGGAGCAGAATAAGTCTTGCATCCAGCTCCTTCAATAGATGCAGTTGGTTCATTTTTTGGGCCTTTTTTCTCCTTGGGGAAGGTTTCAATAGTGAAATTTTACACAAACGCCTTTTGGGTAGTGGGTGTATTGCACTAACATTCTCTAGAGGTATATCTACAATTTTATAAATGATTGGAGCTATTTGTGTAAGTAAACATAATTTTAGAACGTGTCGGTGTAATTCACATAAATTGGAAAGCTAAATATACCAGACTAAAAAGTGAAAATATTATTCAGTAATAGACTACGAAAGGTACTTATAATAAATCACATGCTTATACAGATATACGTGGTATAATTTAATCCTTTAGTATCTTCAAAACTCTAGAATGAGTATTTCGAATTATTGTAATCACGTCATAAAAATGACCCAAATAAAAATGCAAAAAGATTTTTTTTTCTTTTTCTTTTTAATCTTTATCATATTTAGAGGACAAATAAATGGATTTTTTTTAAGAATAAACTAGCGGCACACAACACACACTCAACGTGTGTACAAAAACATTTAAAAATTATACATAAATATTTTTTTATTGTTAGATTAGTTACCACATCACTTCAAAATATAAAATATACCAAAAATTGAGGTAACATGCGAGTTTAAAGAGCATGTTATTAATTTTATTAAAAATATCGAAATAACCAAATTTTATTAAAAAAAGTAATGAATTAAAAGAATAAATTAAAACATTCAAAAATTAGTATAACAGTAAAATTTTCTTTTATAATAGTACCAACATAAATAAACACCACCCATTGGTGGTGCGAAAAATAGTTTTGCGTGCACTTTATTTAGAAAATATTAATTATAAGGGAATAAAAGTTAGGTAAGCACTTTATTTAACAATTATTTTATCACCACCTTGAATGCACAAAATTGTAAAATAAAGGCCACATGATGTGACATGACATGCCCTGCCTTGTCTGCTTTTCTCTCCAATCCAATATACACTTAAAAAGTACATTTGTTGTGATAAAATCAAAAATAAAAGATTTGGTCCACAGCGACAATTTAGACTAAAATAACAGAACTGCCATGTGATTTTTTTTAATACACAATTATTTGGTATGTTCAAATATAAAAATTAATTTATAAAAATACATTTAATAAATAAATAAATAAATAAACAACAATCTATAAAAATAAACATATATCCGCATTTACTATTTCACACCCAGAATCTGATCCGGATTCCGGATTCCGGATTGATCTCAAAAGTTATCTTTTAGTACGGGGAGAGGTCGGATTAAGCGGCGGGAGGGTATGCCACGTCTGCCTTATTCTTAATACAATCAATATGTAACAAAAGTTTGAAGTATTACAACATCAATATTGTAATTAAGTGTAAGATGATCTACCATGTCTATGTATAAACCTCCAATGATTTTTCACCACGCCCTAAAATAATTAGTTATATACGCTAATGTATAGAATTTAAATCCAGATCAGGTTTGACTAGAAGATTTTTGTATTAATTATATTTCTCTTAAAGGATTGAAATGCCGCACACTACTGTAATTGGATAGGACACTACTAATTTAAAGAATTAATTGTGCAGATTTATATGATAATTAATACATTATACAAATATAGAGATATAAATACAACGTAGTATAAATAAAGTTACCTTAGCTGTTAAAATATATTGACTTTTTGTTATTATTTTAATTATAAGAATATTGTAAACTTGTTATCCTTTAAGATGCATTAGTGTATATTAATTGTATTTACGTGTATTCAAAACGTAGTATATTTTATACGTAACATCATGATGAAAATCTAACAGAGGCTACAAGCTGGTCTTGTTGTTATACAAACGTTAAACTCACAAGAATATTTGTAATTTTTCAAACAATGAGAAAATATTTAATTAATAAAAAAATATATTTATTAAATAAAAATAAATATCAAATATTAAATATAATTGACGAATTATAGAGAATTTAGGTGTAATTACGTGGAATGAACGGACGGGTAATAGAAGTTTATTGCATATTCCGGATATCATTTAATTGTTGTACTTTTTGCTTTTCTGAAGCTATTTTTTCCTCATTTATTTACACGATTAAAATGATGTCCTTAGGCTGGCGGCCTGCGGAGTTTATCCTCACACCTGAGTACACAGAATGACCCACCTATCCTCGACGTGGGGCACTCCGACTCGCAATTGTAATATCGTGGCAATCGGCTATTAGCTAGTCTCATAACCCATGGTTAACGGTACATCTTTTACTAAACCCTTACGGTATAAAAGCAGGCGCCCAGATACAATTGATCTCCCTCGCATTTCTGTTCTTCTGTGCTGTTGCAGCGAGGAGAGCCTCTTGCGTGTGCAAAATTCGTATCTATACATTGCATAATGGAGGTTCTTCGTTTCACTCCTTCACAATCTCCTCTCATTCGCACCAAATTTGTCGGCAATGACGCTGTCAACACTTCCGCTCGGAGCTCCCGCTTGAGGCCGTTTGTTTGTGCCACCCTGTACAAACCGGTGGCGGAGAATCTGCCATTGGTCGAGAAGCTTCCTAGGGTTGAGCCGTTGGCTCCACCACTGAATGAGGTGGTGGAGAAGCCTTTGCTGAGAGTTTCAGCGAGTTCTCTGCAGTGCGAGAGCGGGTATTTGGTACCCAATGAGAATCCGGGTGACGGTGCTGTCAGTAACGGTACGTTGAATGCGATGGAATATCTGACGAATATTCTGTCGTCTAAGGTGTATGATGTGGCGTACGAGTCGCCATTTCAGCTAGCGAGCAAGATGTCGGAGAGGTGGGGTGTCAACGTCTGGCTCAAAAGAGAGGACTTGCAGCCTGTATGTAACTAATTACTTTGATATACGGTTCTTTATTTACGTAATAGATGTTTGCTTGTGTACACTTTATTAAGTGCACGTGAAATTGCTTGAATGGAGATAGTTTTGATTGTTGGTTACTTTGGATTCTATTCATGATGTTTCAGCTGAACGTGGAATGATTTCCGAGATTTATGAAACATTCTAAACGTTTCTTTCTAAGTTCTTGGAATTATTTTCCAGTTTTTATGTTTTTTCCTAATATCTGGATTTGCATGGTTCAGATGCAAGTTTGTTTGCACTATCACGTACTAAGTTTGAGATTACATATTTGAAATGGTTGTTGTTTTTGAGCTCAGCCGGACTTAAGGCTTGTAAGGAAACCAGAAGCAATGTAAACATCCTGAATATTGATTTCGAATAATGAGTTTTGGCTTTTGAATTGGATTTAGATTGGAAAAAGAGTAAATGTTTCCACCTCTATGTTGCTATATTGCGCAGCAACAATTCAAGCATATGCGGACATGCTAACAATCTGATTTGCAGGTTTTTTCATTCAAGCTTCGAGGGGCTTATAATATGATGGCAAAGCTTCCAAAGGAACAACTTGAAAGAGGAGTAATATGTTCTTCAGCAGGAAATCATGCACAAGGTGTGGCATTATCTGCCCAGAGATTGGGCTGCAATGCTGTTATTGCTATGCCTGTTACTACACCAGAAATAAAGGTTATTTCCTGTTCCTTGACATTCTTTTTTTTTCTTTAATTTCCCACGATTGATATGAATACTGTTACTAAATCCTTTTGCTTGATAATGGTAGTGGAGATCAGTTGAAAGACTGGGAGCAACTGTTGTCCTTGTGGGGGACTCATATGATGAAGCCCAGGCTTATGCCAAAAAGCGAGCTGAAGACGAAGGCCGCACATTTATTCCTCCCTTTGATCACCCAGATGTAATCATAGGGCAGGGAACAGTTGGAATGGAGATCGTGCGGCAAATGAAAGGCCCAATAGAAGCAATATTCGTGCCTGTTGGTGGTGGTGGGCTTATAGCCGGCATTGCCGCCTATGTGAAAAGGGTTTTGCCAGAAGTGAAAATTATTGGAGTGGAACCTTTTGATGCTAATGCTATGGCGTTATCATTGCACCATGGCCAGCGAGTAGTGTTGGATCAAGTGGGAGGTTTTGCTGATGGTGTAGCAGTCAAAGTGGTTGGTGAAGAGACGTTTCATCTTTGCAGGGAACTGATAGATGGGGTAGTTCTTGTTAGCCGAGATGCAATTTGTGCATCAATAAAGGTTAGCTGTCTTTCTATTTTCTAAATTCCTTCTCTTTTCCCGTTGCTTCTTTATTCGTTCTTGGAACCTGGTAGTATTAAGTTGTATTTTATTTGTTTGGAGTTGGAACTATCTCATGATGTTTTATATCATATTTTCCATCTTGTGATTTTGTGTTGGCAGCTATGGTCTAATGCTACTGTTAAGACAATGCGTTTCAGAAGTTGATGTTATGATAGTATGTCTCTTTCGTGGATAAGACTGAACTTTTGTTTAATAATTTCAATCTTGAACAAGATCAAGCTTTGTCTTTTTTTCTGTCCCCTCATTTCTTTAGTGGTGAACATTTTTAACTGGCTTGCTGTTTTCGCTTTGAATTTATTGGCATTATGTGCTCCTATCTTTTCACAGAGCTATTCTTGCCTGAATTTTACCTTAAGATTCGTAGTAAGTTGTGAAGAGATTATTATTTTTTTTACAATGCTTATTGGAGAATTTTCACAATTTTGCCGGAATAGTAGACCTCCAGATAGATTATGTTAAGACAAAAGATCTGTCAGCTGGGTTTGGCAGCAGCATTTAAGGCAAGGCTTTGGACTGTTGATATTTCTTGCGGCTTAGTGGTTTTAAAGAAAGTGAGGAAAGTAATCTATGTTCAGAGGAAGCCAATTTCTCAATCCCTAGAAATTGCTATGCGGACCAAACAAAGAAATTGTATACTTATTACTTGGTACTCTATTTCTTCATTATTTAGACAAGAGTCGTGAATTTATAACTGAGGACCACATATATGACGTGTAAATTTCATCTCATACATCCTACACTATTATCTTCATATCAAGATCTTGGGGCATGTCCATGCTGCTGGCGACATCCCACCAGTCCACTAAGCTGGATTCTAATATAGCATGGTTGATGCTTTAAGTTATTGCACTTTGAAGTTTTAGTATTAACTTCTAACCACTACTTTACTGTATTACAGGACATGTTTGAGGAGAAAAGGAGCATTTTAGAACCAGCAGGTGCTCTTTCCCTCGCTGGAGCTGAAGCGTACTGCAAGTACTACGGACTCAAGGCTGCAAATGTAGTAGCTGTGACCAGTGGAGCTAACATGAATTTTGACAGACTGAGATTGGTAACTGAACTTGCAGATGTTGGTAGACGGAAGGAAGCAGTGATGGCCACTTACTTGCCAGAGTCACCTGGAAGCTTTAAGAGATTCTGTGAACTTGTGCGTTTTTCTAAATTATTTTTGCTTTACTTCACATTATAAGAAGACAAGCCCCATATTAGTACTCGCAATTATTTGATCGCAGGTGGGACCTATGAATATTACTGAGTTCAAGTACCGATATTATTCAGATAAAGAAAAATCTCTAGTGTTATACAGGCAAGAGATACATTCCATGTACTGTTGATTTTCACAAAGAACTAAGCATCTCCCTTGGCCTTTCTTTTCTTGCAGTTCTACAATTACGGAGCAACTTATTTCGTTTACCTTTCTTTGCTCTCTCTCTGCTTTTGTATAGTGTTGGTCTTCACACAGAAGCAGAAATTCATGCGATGGTGAAAAGAATGGAATCATCCCAACTACATACGATTAATCTTACAGAAAATGACTTGGTCAAGGATCATCTGCGACATCTGGCAAGGACTCCCAATACTTGATTGAGCTTGTGAAGCACTTTGTTTCATCTTCCTTGATTTATATATGTTAAAATTTATCAAGAGAAGAATGTAGTGGCTTGTTAGTTAGTTATGGGCTTCAGCTTGCTTCAAGCCCAAACCCTTAATAAGTGAGTTGAGTTTCATCTCAGATTCTCAAGAAGTCACAAAATTCAACTATAATATCTTTTCAGCTGCATATATAGCAAAAATGGACAGAAACTGAAATCAAGATATGAGTATTAGAAACTGATAGCTGCAAATACTGGTTGAAAAAGTTACACAATAATTTGATCAAGGAAATACCGTGGTGCTTAGAAATTCAAGGTTGGTTTGAGAATTTGTGGTTTTTTTAGGGTTTATTCAGTGTGGATTGCCAATTATTGGCTTTCATCCTGGTGGAAATGTACCATAAGCTACTGTTTAGCATGATAGCAATATAAATGTTATAGGTTTTGTTTGTGATCTTTAAGTTATTTAACTAAATATTGGATGAAACTGGATCCTAAACAATTTTAACAAGGGACTGAAATTATGTTGGCGACCTTTCTGTTGGATGTGGATGCATATAAACTATATGTCAATAACCAATGCAGCACAGGGTCTTGTCTGTGGTCGATGGCTTTCGATTTTACTACTTATGTTGCAGAATGATGTTCTGGATGAGGATATTGATTCTTGCTGTTTGTTTCCTGGTTTCCAGTATGTGTTCAACTGATTGGTGTTCTAATGGTTACATCTTTCTTGAAGGATGAGTTGGCTACTTTGGTTTTGGGATCTAATTTAATTCTTTAGTTTCAATTCCACTCTGTCAGATGGGTGGCCGATCATATGTTAAAGATGAGCTCCTGTGTCGTTTTGTTTTTCCTGAGCGGCCGGGCGCTTTGATGAAATTTTTGGATGCTTTGAGTCCTCGTTGGAATATAAGTTTGTTCCATTACCGGGCACAGGTGCGATCTTTGTCTTGATAAAATAGATAAGGGAGATCTTTATACTTAAGCGTCGATTGTCTTTGACGAATAAAATTTACCTTTTCATTGTATCTTCAGGGAGAAATGGGTGCAAATGTGTTGGTTGGTATCCAAGTGGCTGACACTGAGATGGACGAGTTCCGAGATCGTGCAAACAGTATTGGGTATGGCTATGAAGTTGAGACCAGAAATGAAGCTTTCCAGCTTTTAATGCGATGATATGGGTGACTTATTTCTATGACTATGAGGTGCCTGACATATCATTTCAGGCGTATAGATCCATGCAGGTTTTCTGAGATCGATGCTCCTCTGCCTGTTATTGATATCTTTGCTGCAGGGGCTATGAGTTTTTAATTTACTTGACCCTTCACTTAATCTTTCTATGGGATTTTGCAACATCAAGATATGATCCAGGTCGAAAGGATTCACTTCAGAGCTAGTTCATGTCGGTAACATAGGTTTGTTTAAGGTAGGATGTCCACCGAAATAAATTTGAAGAGTCTGATATGGCTTCTTGTCTGTGTGTTATGTATAACAGAGTGTGATGTGATGCTTTCTTTCTTCCGACATATTGGCCTGTAACATTACGTTGAATTAAGTATGGGTTTCCTTGATGAGACGGTGCAGTTGCTGCTTTATACTTCAGTATTATGGTGCATCAAGCTCTGTGGTCTCTTCTTCATAGTTTTTAAGTCTCAGAGGAGTTGGAAAAAGCCTCATTGCCGAACATTTTGTTTTAGCTTGCACATAAAAACCGGTGTGTGTGCTTTGCCTGCCTGTTTATGCTTATTCTTGTTCTCTCTATATTCATCCTGATGCCTGAGCAGGCTGCTACTTCTGTTGATTTTTCCTCCTCAATGGCTAATATCAGGTGGTATGAATATAAGTAGGCTCATGTATGTGTATATGCATAGACAGATAAGGCATGGAAGGGCAAATGAAAGGAGCGAAAACCATACTGCGAGTTGTTCTCTTCTCTATGGTCTGTATTGGAGAAAGCAAGAGCAGCCCTGTGCAGCTGTTTGGCACTTTGACCGACCTCCTTGTACATTTTCTGTGCCAGAAGACGACAATTGTTGGAAGCCTGCATTGGTATTTAAGACTGTCTGCTGTCGACTGCCTGCCATCCCAATTATCACTCTCATCAAGTGATAATTGCTAGAAAGAATTTTCTCTCGTCTCAAGTTTGTAATGTCATCATCGCATCTTAAATGCTGCATATTTAACCTATTTTGGTATTTCTGTAAGCTATCAATGAATTATTTAAATGCACTCAGCAGGTATTATGTCATGAAATGGGCACGGACATGCTGTGGGTTGGGCTGGCGGGTTTGGGTTGGGTCCCAGAAAATTAGTTCAAATCCATGATTTTAAATCTTTCAATTCCAAATAGCTTCAAGCAACATAAAATGGTTCGTAAATTCGACTAAATAGATGTTTCAAGAACTCACCCTAAAGAAGGAATTCCATGTAAAACATATATTAGTAATACTTCATAATAGTTTCAAATTATACATTCATACTTGTAATAATTCCTAAATAAAAATATATCACATCCCTCCATCAAAATCGTTGTAAGTAGCTTTATTTATAAAATATTTTGACTAATTTTCTGATTGTGATATCATAAGACCTTCTTCTCTTTTTCTAAAAAAATCACTCTATTGAGAAACCAGTCATTTAATACTTGTTATAACACTACAATCAGCTAAATATGGAACTAATTTGCTCTTTTAACTGCAGGGTATGACTGGGCATAACCAATAGCATGATAACCTTTTATCATTATTCTCTTTTAACAGAAAAGCTTGCAGTTATAATCGTGGGAAATTTGAACTTAGATTGGGTTTTGCCAGATCGAAATTAAATATACAACCTATATATTAGTGTGCAGTTCAATAAAAGTGTCTACTCATGTGGTAAGTATAATAGATTTGGTTTAATCCGACCTAATTTGAACAAGAATTTTTCTTTATAACTGGTATACCACAAAAGTTAAACGGCAGCCTGTTTTCTGCAATACAAGAAAGAAAAGATAACAAGTCCTACATAAGGAACATGTTTTGGTCAGGCAAAATTTGCTGGAGTTGTGTAAGACATCCTTAACCTCTCGACTAAGTACTTTGTCAGTAGTCCTCAACCCGTAACCAACTCTCCAAAATAAGCAATATTCCAACTGAAAGTTATCCCTTTTTCTTGTTTAGAACTTCTATGGCATTCTGATAATGACAAATTTAAGTCACTTTATTGCAACAGATAGGGGATTGATTCATACAGGAGGTGCCATACACCGATCATCCTTGGATAGAAATGCACACTTTGCCACCACTTTCTTTGACCTTTTGCTCATCATACCTCCTCCATAAATTCACCCCAACTGCACCTGTTCCATTCATTCCTACACCCTCGAAAATAGTAAACAAGTGAGACAGCAGAGAAAGGAAAAGAAATGGGGCTCTCAAGATGCATGTTTGGTGCATTTCTTGTTGTCTCCATGGTTTTATCCGTTGTTCATGGAGACCCTTTAGTCCCTGCACTCTGTATCTTCGGGGACTCCGTTGTTGATGCCGGAAACAACAACAATTTGCAGACGTTGATCAAGGCCAATTTCCCTCCTTATGGGAGAGACTTTGTCTCCCATAGACCTACCGGAAGGTTCTGCAACGGGAAGCTCGCCACGGACTTCACAGGTAACGTGTCACACGCATGTTGTTTGGTGTTCATGGGATACATAGAAAGAAACATGTGTTAGCATTTTGAGAGAATGAAAATCATACATGGTTATATGATTCGGTCTGATTCATATTTACACACAGCTGAGTACCTGGGGTTCAATTCATACCCCCCTGCATACCTAAGTCAAGAAGCAAGGGGAAGGAACATCCTTAATGGTGTCAACTTCGCCTCGGCTGCTTCAGGATACTATGAAAACACACCACAGCTCTACGTAAGTTCCTTCGTCACTTATAACAATTCAGACAAGAAAAAAAAAACGTGAATACTAAGGTGAGTTTTTGTATTTGCAGAGGGCTCTCACATTGACACGGCAGCTAGAATATTACAAGGACTGGCAGAGCAAAGTGGTGAATTTGGTAGGAAGGACCAAAGCTAATGACATATTCTCAGGAGGAATCCACCTTGTAAGTGCTGGAAGCAGTGATTTCATTCAGAATTACTACATCAATCCACTTCTCAACAGAGCCTACACCCCAGATCAGTTCTCAGACATTCTCATGAGGTCATACTCTAGCTTTATCCAGGTAAGCGTTCGGTCCAATCATCAAGAGAGAGTTACTCTTGGCTGTTTTCTTGACGGCACGTATGTTTGACAGAATCTATACAATTTGGGAGCAAGGAGAATTGGAGTAACAAGTCTACCACCAACCGGATGCTTACCGGCTGCAATTACCTTGTTTGGTGCTGGAAGCAATCAGTGTGTTGCAAGGCTGAACCATGATGCTATTTCATTTAACAATAAGTTGAACACCACATCTCAAAATTTGAAGGCCAATCTTCCTGGACTGAAACTTGTTGTCTTTGATATTTACAATCCTCTACTCGATATGATCGTGAAGCCTGCTGACAGTGGTAAATTATACAAGACTCTCAGATAGGCTAAGCATCTCCAGGAGCATATGAAAACATGTGTTAACTAAAAGTATCTTCAAGTTTCTGTTAGATGTTTATATGCCATCTCTGATCTTTATTGCATGGTACAAAAACAGTATAAAGAAGAAAAATGCTTCCATATGGACAAAATTAAGGGGCTATTCATACTCTTTCTGGTGTAACTTTCAACTTTTCATGCAAAATTTTCATAGTAATATTTTGCCATGTTCCAGGATTCTTTGAATCAAGGAGAGCTTGCTGTGGGACTGGTACGATTGAAACATCATATCTATGCAATGCAAGGTCAGTGGGAACTTGCTCAAACGCTACGCAATATGTGTTCTGGGATGGATTCCACCCCTCTGAAGCAGCTAATGAGAAACTGGCGCAAAATCTACTCGAACAGGGATTTGATCTCATCTCTTAGTGCCGTCTAGTTCCACTTGAATTGTCTGCTGATACATATATGATATGTTTTTAGAGTAAATAAGGTTGTTTTGATTGTTTGTTTTCTAAAGTTAGTTAATATATCAAGAATGAGACATTTAAGCGTCAAGAAGAGTAGCAGATTCAGCTATCCAATCAGAGGAGTTTGTTGCTTGTTTTCAGCCTCTTTAATGAGAAGAAGATTGTTATGCTATGCAAGAATTTGTTTTAAAATGTCATCTGCTATCATGACCTTTACTGCACTAGCCATGTTGCGCTAGAAAGCAGAAACATGTTCATTTACATAAGCTATGTTAGATCCCTGAGTTCCAAAAAGCCTCAGTTCAGTTTCTTAAGTTAAATTCTTACAGGATAGTCCTGCTGCTGAGATTTGCTGACAATGTCCACTAATTCCTAAAATTTCTTAAAGAATGCCAAGAAATGGTGATTCTCATGAAGGTTTTAGAGGCAAAATAAAAAACATAAAAACTGTAATGGGCCTGAATACATCTGCAAACGTTAGAAATTCCAAAGCATCGTGAAACAATCAAGAGTTCCAGCTAAAAAAATGAGAAGATCTCGGCATATACTTCATGGACAGTAAAACCCGGTTCAAGTTGTTTGACCCCAAGAAAAGGAGCTGGAGAGAGACCTGCAAAGTGTTTTGGTTTCGGCCCAAAACATTTCCATGTTTGGGTTGAAATATTTTGCCCATTTTTGACTAATTTTTGAATGTTTCAGAACTGTGTTATAATTAAAAAAATATTATTTATTTTAATTCATTCACAACTAAATAAATTATATATATATATATATATAAATATATATGAAAGAGATATGATTTGATAATGAAAAGTATTTTTTGCACACTAACCAACATCAAACATATCATACTTATTTTATATTATATTCAAAAAAAATCTAAACATACGCACTATATCTAACACATACTTATTTATGTTTATTTTTCTTTTTATCTCCACAAAACACGTCAAAATAAGTTAAAAATGAAACCAAACATTGTCATGGTGTTTGCAAAATTTAGTATGATGACAATGCCTATGCCTATGCCTATGCCTTGCCTTTCCAAGATTGAAGGAAAAATCCATTCAGGACTTGAGTATTGGTTCAATAATCAGTATCACAATTATTCATAGAATTGGACTATACTTCATTTGAATAAAAAAATTTCTGCCTGAAGAAACATGTATAACAGAAATAAAATTGGTTTATGTGGAAATATTATATGAAATAAATCTATTTTTCAATTGTTGGAATTTGCAAATTTTCACGAGAGAGATATTTTCCTTTCCTTTTCAAGAAAAGAATCGGAATTGTGTCTTCTTTTTTCACTTTCCTCTCGTTCCACTTCCCCAGTTAGTAGTTCCTGCTCCAATTTAACTATGCTTGGCGCCTCACTTTAATGGCAGCCCTTATCCACCACTGCCACCGTCCGGCCACCGACTCCGCTGCCTTCTCTCCCTCCTCTTCACCCCTACTCATTCACTTTCACCACCCTTTGAAACCCTTTAAGCCTTCACAAATAACTTCTTATCTTTCTCCCTCTAAATCACCTCTTTCTATCTCCTCTCCCAGACCCCAACTTTTCTCGAACCCATCATCTTCACTTTCCAAGACTCCATCTTTTCAACATCTTTCGAGTCCAAAGCCTCTTGAAAACTCTCAGCCTCTATCAAACCATGAGCTTTCTCGTTTACTTAAATTATCCTGCGATTACATTGATATTCAGCTCAGTAAAGCAGTCCATGCTTCAATTCTCAAGGTTCAACATGACACACGCTTATTTAATTCTCTCATTACATCTTACATCGAACTGGGTTGCTTAAGTTATGCTGAGAATGTTTTTAGCTCAATTTTGAGCCCGGATGTCGTGTCTTACACTGCTATGCTTTCGGGTTTGGCAAAATTGGGTCGCGAGGATGAAGCTGTGGGCCTCTTCTTGGAGATGAGAGGCTCGGGTATTGAACCCAACGAGTATACTTTTGTTGCACTTTTGACTGCCTGTATGCGCTTACTGGATCTGGAGTTGGGTTCCCAAATTCACGCCTGTTCGATCAAGACGGGTCACATCAATTGCACTTACGTCGCCAATGCGCTTATGGGATTGTATGGTAAATGCAGTTGTTTGGATGCTGTGGTCAATCTGTTCTCTGATATGCCCAAAAGGGACGTTGTTTCTTGGAATACTGTGATTTCTTGTGTGGTGAAGGATGGTATGTATGATAGAGCATTTGAGTTATTTCTTGATATGCTGAGACTTGAAGGCTGTAGAGTGGATTATTTCACCCTTTCAAGTCTCTTGGTTGCATGTGCAAGGTGTTTGGCAACGAGGGAGGGCATGGAAATTCACGCATACGCACATAAAATAGGGTACGGGGGCCACTTGAGTGTGAAGAATGCATTAATTCAGTTTTATGCAAAGTGTGGATGTGTTGAAGACGTTGAGAGTTTGTTTAATAGGATGCCTGTGCAGGATGCTTTTACTTGGACTGAAATGATTAATGCATATATGGGATTTGGGCTTATGGATTTGGCTGTGGAGACTTTTGTTAGGATGCCTGAGAAGAATCCTGTCTCCTACAATGCTCTCTTAGCTGGATTTTGCCAAAATGGTGAGGGTTTTAGGGCATTAAGATTGTTCTGTAGACTGGTGGAGGGCGGCATGGAATTAAGTGATTTCACGTTAACTACTGTTTTCCATGCTTGTGGCTTGATGAAGGACCGGAGGCTCAGTGAACAGATTCAGGCCTTTGTCCTCAAGATCGATTTTGGCCCTAATGATTGGGTTCTAGCCGCACTACTTGATATGTGCACTAGATGTGGTAGAATGGATGATGCTGAAAAGATATTCCGCCGACTAGAGATGGAACAGAGCAGTTCAATTATGTTGACAACAATGATTTGTGGATATGCTAGAAACTCAGAGCCAGATAAAGCTATTTCTTTAATCTGCCGGTGGCGATATGAAGAGCACGTCGTCATGGATGAAGTTGAATTAGCTTCAGTACTTGGAGTTTGCGGAGATTTGGGGTTTCAGAAACTTGGCGAACAATTTCATTGTTATGCTTTAAAGTACGGTTTCTTGTTTGATGTTGGAGTTGGAAATTCTATCATTAGCATGTATTCCAAGTGTGGTAACATGGAAGAAGCATCTAAGGTCTTTGGTAGCATATCTGCACACGACATAGTTTCATGGAATAGCCTGTTGGCTGGCCATATCCTTAATAGGCAGGGGGGAGAGGCCTTAGACGTGTGGAAGAAGATGCAGAAAGCAGGAGTACAGCCAGACACAATTACCAGTTTCTTAATTATTTCAGCTTATCGGCATACTGATTCCAATTTAGTTGAACATTGCCATGACTTCTTTCACTCCATGAAATCTGTTTATCAAATTGAACCCAATTCAGATCATTATGCCTGTTTGGTTGGTGTTTTAGGTTACTGGGGTCTTTTAGAAGAAGCGGACGAAATAATCAAGAAGATGCCTTTTGAGCCAAAGGCTTCTGTTTGGAGAGCCTTGCTTGATAGTTGCAGAGTACACAGAAATGTCACAATTGGGAGAAGAGCTGCCAAGAAAATACTGAGCATGGAGCCACAAGATCCATCCACATACATACTAAAATCAAATCTCTATTCTGCATCAGGAAGGTGGCGTTGCTCTGATCTTGTTAGGGAAGAGATGAGAGAAAGAGGATTCAGGAAATTCCCTGGCCGGAGTTGGATCATACACCAAAGTAAGGTTCATTCATTCTTCAGCAGGGACAAGTCTCATCCACAGTCGAAAGACATTTACAGTGCACTAGACATACTATGCTTGGAATGCCTAAAAGCTGGCTACGTATCTGACACAAGCTTTGTGCTTCATGAAGTAGAGGAGCATCAGAAAATGAATTTCTTGTTGTACCACAGTGGAAAACTAGCCGTCACCTATGGACTACTAACGACCAAACTGGGAGAACCTGTTAGGGTAATTAAGAATATCCATCTCTGCGGGGACTGCCATACATTCTTTAAGTATGTTTCTGTTGTTACCAAAAGGGAAATACATGTAAGAGACTCTTCAGGTTTTCACTGCTTTGCTAATGGAGAATGCTCATGCAAAGATTACTGGTGATGCAAACTTTTTTTTTAGTTTTAGATCCCAGAGCTGGATATTTTAGGATTCTATAGACTTGTTTCTACTATTATTCTTTTCAGTTTCAGTCAACTCATCGTCTGAAGCTAATGTAAGATGTAAGTAAAATACGTACAGTGATGAAGAACTACTTGTCTGTGGGGAGTTCATTTACTACTTTTACTTATCTGATTGAATACAATGATGTACTTTGAGAAAGTTTACATGAGCCATTAGTTGCTATACTCCTGGGGAAAAAATGAAAAGGTCAAAAAAGAAAATGAAAAAAAACAGTACTTTTGTAAACTGTAAAGCAGAAAGATCATGTTTGATAGAAACTATGTAATATTATTTCCACAGTAATGTAAATGATAAGCATGAATCAGCAGTGGACCCTCAACTAAAAATGTAAACCATGAAGAAAAACCATGTCCTAACTAAGTCCTAATAATTCACTGAACTAGATCATACTTCATAAGTCCTAGAAAGTTTTACAATGAAAGGACAATTCCTAGCACTGGACTTCAACAGCAAGACTCTTCATGGGGGCATCACACGAACTGGGTCCGAAAGTCTGCTCTGATGCATCAATTGAACAACTTTCTTTGCCAATACATGCCTGGTAGTTATACATACAAACACAGAAATAACAATAAATAACCAAGAAGATCAAGCGTGGGATGAAATCATTCATCAAAGACACTCGAGAAAAAAACTCACCTGTTTGACTACTGATAAACTGTTTGGAGAGTGGCAGCTGCCTTTATGAAGAGACCCATATGTGCCATTACCAAAGCTAGCAAAATTGACCTTGGATATGACTCTCCCTTGGCATGACAGTTCCAAACTGTTCCCTTCATATGCATGTGCAGATGCTGATTTCATTGTCACTGTTTGAACACTTATAAAAGTTGGGTTCCCCCCAAACTCTTCAAACAGTACCAGAGTGTTATCTTCATCATTCAAGAATGATCGCGGGACATGATACCTAATGGAAAAGAAACGAAAAGGGCGCGTCAAAACATGAGCAAGTAAGGATGAAAGTGCAGATGAAAATTACACATACCATCTTTGGGAAGATTTTCCACAATTAGTCAAGCATTTTGAACCAGTATAAGCTCCTCGATAGTCGCAAAATGAAACACATCCGTTATCATCTGCTACAAAGCTTGGCCAGTATCTGCCAATATCATGTCCGTTCACCCAAGCAGTTCCTTTGCCTAAACCCCACAAGTCTAGAACAACAGGGTCTTCCCCTTTAGGAGTTTTGAAGGTTGTCTGTACCAGATTTCAGATCGACATTGATTAAACCTTCAAAACATGGTTATTTTCTTTAACAATATGGACAAACTAATAGATGTACTGATCTAACCTTGTACCAAACAAACATCCTGTCAAAAGGGACATTAGGATGCCACTTGCGCTTGTGCTTAATATCCACCTCTTGAAGTCGCCTCTCCAATCCATTCAATCCAACCTTATACGCCCATTTGTTCGATGTTAGATCCTTCTCTAAACTGTTTGGTGCAACTAGCTTGACAGGACCAAGGATTCCATTGTTTGCTTTGTCGAAATGGGCACCATAGTTCTAATTAACAAAGACTAGCAACATTAGACAAACAACGAATGAAAATGAAGAAATCTACATAGAAAAAAACATTACTTGCTGCTATTTTAAATGAAAGCTGAAGACCTAACCTGGAGTCCTACTGTTACACTGAGCAAGGATAATGAGTTCGTCCCTAGCTTTAGCTTAGCATTTCTCTCAAATAAAAAATTGTACTGCCCATTTGTCACCCATTTAGATCCTAAATTTGCAAGACGGCTCTTTTTTCAGCTAATGAAGATTTTCAGGAAATAATTTCAATTGTCATTTCATAAAGGAGTTTTCAGTCGTTACCTATGTGCTTGCCGTTGAAAAATACATGCAGTATCTGGCAGTCACACTGAACACTTACAGTAACCTCTTCGCCCCAGATGGGATCATCTTCATTTATGTCCACACTAGATGAAATATAATTGCCATCAACGATCCAGCAACAACAAATTAGTAGGCTAAAACTTAAACAAAACAAGTTGATTTTGTCCACACAAGGCCTGTTTTGATTTTATACCTTGTCATGTACCACAAGTAGTCACTTGTATCATTTGCAGCAAGTTTTTGATCCAACAGTTGATTGGCATAAGTAACACCTTTAAGAGGACCACTATTCTCCACTGAGGTTTTGAGGTGCTCAATGTGCTCCGACCTCCAGAGCCATTCAAGATCATAATGACGTTTTGGCGCAGCTTCTAATGGTAGTTTCTTCACCATTACAGACTTCTGAGTATTAACCTACAAAAGATTCAAGAATTAAAGCATGCGCTCCATTCATGAGACAACTTAATTCCATCCAAGTATTCAGTTTTATGCTTGAGTTCATGTGAAAATTAACCGATGCCTATGTATTTATACTTATGTGCTTTCCAAACCGATAATTCCAGTGATACCCAAATATTTGTTACGGTATACAATAATACTTACCTCGGCAGTGTTGTATACTACATTGACACAGTCAGGAAGAATGCTCACTGACCAAGCAGGAGTAGTATAGCTCTTGCCTTCAAAGTTGATTGTTTTGGCATCCCTATTATTTGCATTTCCGAGGAAACATACCCTTGTCCCGTTGTATTCAAACACTGTGGACTGGAAAAAGAAAGGGAAAGGACTCATCTTGTTAGTTGTAAAACCAAGGGTTCAGACAAAAACAGGGAAAATACGAAACTCACAGACATCATTCCCCCATAGTCTTTGTTTGTTGCTTTCCCATATGTTAGTATCTTCTCCATCGACATAATCAGGGAATGGAGCTTCTTTAGATGTCCCCATTTAGGCTGGTTCAGATTACCTACAACAACAACAAAAGTAATTACTAATGCTGATATACTAGAACACAGCAAATTCTTGAACTTCTCCTTTATCTTGTCATTACCATATTCATCAAGGGGAGCATCATAATCATAACTTGTGGTAATATACGGTCCACCGGCTGTTCGCCCAAAGTTAGTACCTCCATGATACTACACAGGCAAAAGACCAGATCATTAGATGCACTTACTGTAATTTACCTGTCTACCAATGCAAGAAGCAATTGTTTATAATAAATCAATTCACAAACTTGTAAAATGTGATTTAGTAGAACTTTTAAGTCACAAAGCAATCAGTAACAAACCATATAATAGTTCTGCAATGTGCCACCATACTGGAAAAATCGAGCGACAGCAAATGCAAGATCTTCTGCGGTTCTGTGAGGGTCTTTACCGCCCCAGTTCTTATACCTTAGGTAGAACACAAATAAATACACAAGAGAATAAATATAAATATACAAATAGACGAACAAAACTTTAAATGTTTTAATTTGTAATATTATATTGATGCTGACCAGCCACTCCAGTTCTCTGTCCACATCTTAGGAATGTTGCTGTTGGGGGAAAACTGATCGCAGTACCAGCCATTGCATGTATTGATCTGTTCCAAAACCACACGCCAAGATTTTGAATTAATTAACAAGCAAGCAGTAATTGAGAAAAGGGCCTGAAAATTGTCAATAGAGTAAAAAAAGAATGAGAACACATTTACCATGGACGGTGGAGCATCCGATTCTTGACACATGATCCAAGGGACACCAATGTCCAGAGTTTCAGCGAAATTTGCACACCAGTTCATGTATGATTTTCCATCATTCCCATAAGAGCCAATAACATTTCCATACTCGTTCTCAATCTGTTGTTTTGTTTTAGTTCAGACAGCAAAGGAACATGGGAGATCGGTGAAACTGTCATTCAAACAACTATAAAGTGCAATGCTTAGGTAGATGATCAAATTTGCATAGATGTACAGACCTGAGCAAGTATAATCGGCCCGCCTTCTGAAGCAAAAAGATTTGCTTCTTTCACCTTGTCCACAATCAAGGTTGTGAAGTTCTTCATTTGATACTAAATTTAGAAATTAACACTGTCTCAGAAACAAAGAGGTCCATAAACATGAATAAGTATGTTCAGAATTTGAACAGAAGTTCATATATTAGTACCATGAAGGCATCATTTTCAGTCCTGAAAGTCATGTCGGGAATGCTATTCAACCAAACAGGAAATCCTCTGAACATAAATCAATAAACAAGTTAGAACTGACCTGAACTGAGAAATAAATTCAATTCGAACATAGAAGTACGATGGTTGATGTTTACCCATAGTTCCATTCAGCACAAACATACGGTCCAATTCTCAGAATGGCATAAAGCCCTTCATCTTGAATCACCTTCAGGAACCTCAAAAGATCTAGATTTCCTGAAAAATCATACTGAAATTCATGCAAGAACAGGAGTTAGTCACAAACAACAACACAACACAGAGGTAGAGATCACCATAAAACTAAGATAGAAGTTTGTGACCAACAAACCTGTCGATAAAGGGGCTCATGGGCATTCCAAAACACGTAAGTCTCAATAGCATTAAGACCTCCTTCCTTCGCTTTCTTAATCAAAGACGGCCACATCTACACGAAAAACAAGAATCATACAGTCAAGTACTAAAACATGCATGGATTCCTCTGATTAAACTAAGCAATAACATCGTACCTCAGGCGTGCTACGAGGATAGTGAATAGAACCAGAAATGATAATCCGCCTTTGGCCGTCAATCTTGAGGGCTCTTGCATCGTATGAAACATCGGCAGCATCAGCAGACAGATTGAAAGTAGCAGCACATAAGATAAGTGCTAATGCTATAAACTTGAGTGAACACATTGTTGTTGTGTTCATGCTGAGTGCTTTGAGAATGATGGGAGTGGATTGGTAGGCATGGCTTTATATGCATTTGCATGCAACAGAGATTAGCAGATAAAATCAAATAACAGTTGGATAATGTCAAATCTTTCAGTTGTATATATGTTCATGCTTATCTCACATTTCTGTCAAAGCAAAATAAATAATGACGAAGGTTGCAAAATAACTCATTACTGAAAATTTTCACAAAAAAAAGTAAATAAATAAATAATTCTCTTGGGAAAATGCGTTTTTCTTTAACTTTTTACATGTTTGCAATTCACAAATTTGATTGAAAAATGAAATGTCTATCCATAATTGTATTGAAATTTGAAATTTTATTACTCAAATAAAAGATTGGGATAGTTACATTTACACCACTTTATCTATGGTCTACTTGCACAAATTACCTCTATTCTTTGTGCTAGTATAAAAATCATCACTGTCAACCAAAAATAATGTTATTTGTATAGTAAAGTCGACATTTCTAAACAATGTATGTGCAATTTTAAAAAAATTATTGATATTTTTAGAAAATATATATGTAATTTAAAAATAAAATAAAAATAATTTATATAAATATATCATAAGTCAGTAAATGTGCGAATTATCCGAAAAGAATCGTAGAAAAGAGTCCGAGATTGACATATGTCTCCTAGTCGGTCTAGAATTCTGGGAAGATGCTGTGTCTCTATTACATCACGATTACGTAAATCTGTGCCCTTTTCATTTATTTATTTTCTTTTACTTTTATTATTCGATGAGTTGCTGCATGATTTGGGCTTTAATTGGACTGAATTTTCCTATCTTTTGCCAAATCAGACCTTGGGCCACCGAGAATTTAGTGGAGCATAAATTGCGCTTGACGAGATTTGAATTGGGCTAATAAATGGGCTGGATTTGAGGGCTCAAGCCAAGATGGGCCTCTTGGTCCACATGATAGAAAATTTAAGCCCAATCGTAGCCCAGTGTTTCACAAATTTTTATTGTATATCTAAGTCGCTCATGAATTAGGAATTGATAAAATACGTATTATATAAATTTTGTTCAAAGACTTTAAGTATGCTTATTGTATATTCTTTTTTAATGATTTATTCATAATCAAATTTTAAAATAGAACTGATGGATTTAATTTCAATTTTTGCGTCCAACCAACTTGTAAGCCTGGTATATAACATGTAATATTAAACCACTTACAATCAAAATCATAAAATTTAATAACATTATAGTAATTGTTCTTCTTAACAGATAAAAGAGCACATTCAAGAGTTCCCCAAGAATGTTGACGTCAAAGTTTTAGAATAAAGTTATCAATTAAAATTCTAATAAATTAACAAATAATTGGGTTCAAATTGAATCTCATAATAAATTTGAATTTTCGATCGATTGATTCAAGATAAACACAATTTTTTTTTTTTTATTTTGGATCAGGTAATCGGGTCAAAATATATTTCATTACAGTCCGATAGTTGATGGATCCATATCAAATTCATGGTGTCAAGTCTAACAGACGTGAGTCAACTATCAAACTACTATAAGGCTGCTCATGCCTATAAAAAAACAGATAACATTCCTCCATATTACATACAACACACAGGACAATAATTCACAACAAGTCAAATAACCCAAGTTCAAAACTCTGCGCCACAATGAAAAACTACAACCGCAAAGGTTCCACGTCTTCCACGATATCAAATTTCAAGTCTTCATACCAAATTTTAAGGAGACACGTAGTTTGCACCACATAATCAGAGGAAATTACGCATCCACATCCGAAAACAAATTTCAAACTCTTGAATCCACATTCAAAACGATGAATCAAGGGATTACCCCTAATCTGCTATTGCGTCAACTTTTCTTTTAAATTCATAAAATTTCTTGGCCCATATTATTCTTGTCTTATAATTATTTTTACAAGCGCAAATTTGAGTGTGAACAAAGAAATAATTTCATTAATGATTTATGAGATTCAAAGTTCAATAAAATTTACACAAATTAATATTTATTGTTTTACTTCTCCACAAATCATAATAATTAATTATAGCAAATTAGACTGCACTTTGATACTTGTAGATTGCAGTTGTCGTCATCACAAAGTAACCTCATCTCACTGTGACCAATAAGATACGATAAACCTCTTAAAACATAGGATTTGATTTATTATTGCCCGAAACCATGAATGAAATAAATTCTGTAATACTTTACTCATAATTATTCATGGGAGAAGTAACACTTTTGTTAATAAAATAATCAGTTCCTAAGTAAATTAATTTACTAATTAACAACGATGTAAATCATTACTTAGAAATCTCGTTATACGGTGAGACCGACGACAGACGTCTACGGTACGGAGAGTTGTGCAGGCTTTCCATGCACGGCGACTCCCACCCCACCCCCATTTTCTCCAAATTAAGTGTCCCTTTGTCCGGTTGGATAATTATTTTTTGAATTAAATTATATGAACATTATGTTTTGATAAAAATTAATCTAAATAATGACTTAGTTTCAATATTTAACTGCAATTTGCATTTGCGTAATCAAATATGAAATCGCAACTCCAAGCCCCATAATTGCTTGTTTTCCAGAATTAATTACTTCAAAAGTAATTTTTTTATATCTTGAATTATTTTATAATTAATTATGCAACCATGGAATCAAACTGAACCTAATTAATTTCAGTATTTGTTTATAGCACCTCAAGAATTTAGCAAAAAAATCAAATATTATTTAATTAGCACATTTACATTATCCGCACCCCACTATTCTTCATACAGCTGAAAATCTTATTAGGGAAATTAAGAATAAGTAGGTTATAGTATTTTCTGGGTCAAAAATTATAATGTATTCAGTCTTTTGGGGAAATTCTGCCTTAATTATTTTTCACCAAATTTTTGGTAAGAAGAAGAAGTTTGGAAGTCTAGTGTGTAGGGGGGGCAGGCAAGTCACCAAGTGACTCTCAAACAGAAGCTTCTCTGTAGCTATTATTACAGATCATGTACCTGCGGCGTAACGTGCAATGTGGAAGCTATTAATTACCTCAAATTGCCCATTAATTTTACCATAATTTAATAAAAATTTGACCCTCCTTTAATCACTAACCAAAATAAGATTTTATATAATTAGTAAAAATAAATTCTTTGAATATGTCTATGCATGATGTAAGTTTTATAAATAAAATTGTAATTTATTGGGTCTAACACAAAATAAAATTGAGATCTGCACATTTTTACTCCGATCGAATTTCATATGTCCAATTCAATCTGATGCTCCAGAATCACCACATCACGCACTCAAAATTTAGAAGACAAGTATGCAGATTTTGCCTTATACATATTGTAGAGTCATTTCAAGGCTAAGGAATGTCGTTTGTTAAAACAAAAATATTTTCCATTTTTCGACTCGATCTCACATTGGAAAATTTCATAAAGTATAAAAGATTTTAATTTAGAACATTCAAACAAATTTAATATTTGCTCGTATTTTCAAGTCTTGCACTTATTCAAACGTGAAAGAAAGTAGTAATGTTGACCAACCAAACTCGAATATGGTAATTGGCAACTAGAGAATGAAACTCAAACAGTGGGAAGAGGTGGAAGTGGAAGCTGAGGAGTGAGAAACCATACTGCAATAGCTAATCAACAAAAAGACAGCATAAACACGTCACGTCCCATGTCTTCACCTCGCCCATCTCTATCCCACTTTTATGATAACCGCTGACGCAAATATCACAAGTGCTTTTAACTCACACTTCCGTTTTGTACCTCAGTTTCCATCAACTCTTTTTCTGTCTTTTCTATGGGCTCCAGAATATAAAGAGAGTAACAAACTTCCCCATTGTTCTCTCTTAATTTAACTCACACTGTCACCCCATTCTTTATGAGATTTCATATATTTTTTACTTACTGAATCATCATAATCATTATTCTGCATTTATTCCAAAGAAATATAGGTAATATTTGAATGGATTTTGTGAAAATTTATCTTGAAAATTAGAATAGAATAATTTGAAATTAAGTCAAACTAGTCCAAGAAATTTAAAATTTATAATTTCGAATCTATTGAAAATCTTAATGCATTGATAGTTTACCTTTTGTGTAATTAATTAGGTGAGATGGGTGCCTAATATTTGAGAAACAAAGCGTTACAATGTAATAAACAAAAATGTCTAACAGCGCAAACCGCAGTTATTACAATTAATTACCTACGTATCCCAATTCCATATACTCTATTCAATATGCCTTTAATAATATCCGAGATTTTAAAAAATTCAAAGCTCCTCCACGCTCCATACTCGCCCCACAAGAGAGCCACCTCCAAGAAACAAACACGTAGCCAAGCGGGACGGGCGAGTACGATACATTACGAAAGTCGCGAAAATGGTAGAAAAGAGAAAAAGGCAAAGAAGAAAATAAGGCGGGCAGCAATTACTGAAAGGGCATAATGGGAAAGCAGAAAAAGCCGTAATTTTGCATGAAGAACTCGAATATAGAGGCTGGAAGCAAGAGACGCTTGGCGAGTCTGCGTGGTGGAATGCAGCCACCTCCCACCAATTGCTATTCTCTTCCTATTCACACCCCACCCCGCACCTCACCTCACCTCACCTGACCTCCCACATTCCCAAGAAAGTTTCACTTTGAGAATTCAGCATTTATGCGGTAGTAAACATGAAACAGAAAGCAAGTGATGTGATTTTGTTGATATTCAAGATTCAAGAAATCGTATAGTCTCTGTGAATTCTGGAGATACGGTTTCATAATAGAGATTTTTTAGTTTATAGGGAGGTGGGTTTGGTGGTGTGGATTGATGTGATGGAGGGGTGCAAGAGAAGGGTGTGTTCATGGTGGAAAACGTCTTCGTCTTCGACGAGGGTTTTGGGGTTTATACTGCCGTTGATGGTGGTTTCTGGGTTGGTGGTTTTAGTGAGTTCAAAGTCATCGAATTGGCTGTTTGCTTCCAATTACTATCCGTGGGCTTGGAGTTCTGTGTTACCCGGTGCTTCTTTCTCATCTTCTGGTATTTATGGGAGTTTTGAGAATACTTCCAGCGGTTTAATTAAGGGGTTTGCTCCTCCGCCGGACGACGGTGGCTCGGGTTTGGAGTTGCGGCGGAGGGTGGTGGGCGGCGGAGAAAGACAGGAGGCGATCTCGGTTGACTACAATCTCCACCGCATCGCCGCACCGCCGCTTGCTATTGAGGTTGGAGAGGCCGAACCGCCTGTAAGAATTCCCTCGTTCTTGTATTGTTTGTCCCTTTTTATTGTTTATTTTACTTTTTGTGTACTTGGTATTGCTTCATGGATTGGGAATTGCTGATTTTGTAATAATATCCTCGTAATAAAAATAAAACCATATCCTCGTAATAAAAATAATGATACTCAATTATTACCACCGAAGAAATTAGTAGAAAGGGCTGAAAAAGTGCATGAAGAGTACAAAAATTAGACATCGATACTCTATTAGGAATAACATGGCCTGATTCCATGTAATGAAAGATAAATTGGTACGGGTACCTTAACCTATTCAAACTGTTGACTTTTGTCTAAAATTGATAATTGTTCCGACTCTAGTTTCAAATAAGTTTTCAAATTAATCCAATAATTCTGTAAGCAGGTTGAGAAGAGGAAAGAGGATTTTATATTGACAACAAATTTCTCCAATGTTCCCCCTCCATCCAAAGACAATCGTCTTCTTCCATTAAGTTCAAGAATACATAGAAGATTCAGCAATCTAGAGATTCTTGAGGCCACACTGCAGCAAGCACGAGCTGCAATTAGAGATGCACAAAGGGGAAATCCAGCTTACGACCCCGACTACATCCCAACGGGACCTATCTATTGGAATCCCTCTGGCTTTCACAGGCATGTCGCGCTTTCCTCCGTAGTTTCTTACCTTTTTAAATCATTCTTATAGCAATTTCAGTTGGTTGAGTTCTACATCATAAATTTGCATCTTTGTGGCCGTAAACTACATGGTATATTAATGAGTTCTTAGTTGTGTCTTGTAAATATTTCTTATCCACTATCTTGTCCATCGGGAAATTCTAGTCCATACGAGGTGTTGACATGACTTGCGATGTGAGGGACCAATTACAAGTGTAACGTGATTTTGTCCTGCCGAACCTGGTTGGTATAAGAATTTTCCCATTGATTGAAGCTTTTGTCATGAGAAAAGTGAATAAAAATCGTTTGACTCACTCAAATGCATCAACATTGTCTTTGTACAAGTGATAACATTGGCAATCTTCAGGAGCTATCTAGAGATGGAAAAGCACTTTAAGGTATTCGTCTACGAAGAAGGAGAGCAACCTATATTTCACAATGGCCCTTGTGGAAGCATTTACTCTATGGAGGGAAATTTCATCTACAAATTGGAAACTTCTAAATTCCGGACGAGGGATCCAGAAAGAGCGCATGTTTACTTCCTTCCCTTCAGTGTGACGTCCATAGTTCATTTCATATACGATAAGAGAGTTCATGATCATTGGCTTCCGATGAAACAGACAGTAAAGGACTATGTCGATCTTGTAGCTGGGAAATATCCCTACTGGAACAGGAGCATTGGATCAGATCATGTCATGCTTTCTTGCCATGATTGGGTATTTAAAATCTTTTTTATTTGTTTCTCTGTTGTTGATTCTTAGAATCATGCTTTCTTTACAACCTAATATGATGCCTAATATTAGAGTACTAATTGGTTGCTATAGGGGCCTGAACTTTCAAAGTCTCTTCCCGAGCTATTCAAGAACTCGATTCGAGCTTTGTGCAATGCAAATACCTCGGAAGGATTTCGACCCTCTAAAGATGTGTCCATCCCGGAGATCAATCTCCCTGGTGGACGGACAAATGGCTTGATCGGCGGCCCATCACCCTCAAAACGACCTATTCTTGTTTTCTTTGCAGGCGGTCTTCACGGTCCCATTAGACCAATTCTTCTGGAGCATTGGGAGAACAAAGATCAAGATGTTCAGGTTCATAGGTACCTCCCAAAAGATGTATCTTATTCTGCAATGATGAGGAAGAGCCGGTTTTGCATTTGTCCAAGTGGTTATGAAGTTGCAAGCCCACGAATGGTGGAAGCCCTATACACCGGCTGCGTTCCGGTGCTAATTAAGGATCATTACGTGCCTCCATTTAGCGATGTTCTGAACTGGAAATCGTTCTCTGTCGAAATTTCGGTGGCGGATATTCCGAACCTGAAGAAAATTCTGACAGGGATCTCGATGAGACAGTACATAAGAATGCAGAGGAGGGGTGTCGCAGTGAGGCGGCATTTTGAGGTGAATTTGTCTCCGAAGAGATACGATGTTTTTCACATGACACTTCACTCGATTTGGCTGAGAAGGCTGAATATTCGACTGCATGGGGTTGAGGATTCATGACAGACTCATCACACATAGTTCAACTGTTGTCTGAGTTTGGAGTGGTATCTTGTATTGTTGTAGAGTTCACAGTGATCGATGGTTTGAACATTTGCAAGATTTTTTCGAAGGTTAATGTGGGATGTAAAGTATATTCGTCATATGTAATGTTGGCTGGAAATTGGTGCTCTGCTTCTTTAAGGATATATATATATAATGATATTTGATTCTTTTCATGTTTTTAGCACTAGCAATTTTGTATATATACATTGATGTCGGATTTTCTAATCCAAGGAATGCGTTTACATCTATAATTGAACAGCAATCTTTTGGTGTTCTATTTGTTTTTTATTATTTATTTTTTGATTCATTTTTCTCCGTTTTTTCAACTTCCGTGTCTCTTTCTTTTTCTCCTGCTTTTTTGCAATAATCTTGCGTAACCTTTTTCTCTTTTATATATAATTTTATTTATTCAAATAATATTTTTTTGATGTAATAATTCGTTTTCAGTATTTAAAATTAATTGAGCTCACATGCTATTCGAAATGAGCCTTTTGATGTTATGGTATTGCATAATTATTTTTTGTTTTCTTTCTTTCTTTTTTTTTTTTTCTTTTCTCATATCTTTTATTTCTCCAATATTATGTTGTTATAATTTGTTTTATCAGTTATTTCTCATAAGTATTTGAATATTTATACCAACTTATTATTTTAGATATAATTTATGGTATTTTTAAATAATACAATTCATCTAAATATTTTATTTTAAATAATCTTGAAAATTACATACATACATAAAATGTGTCATAGCTCATTATTAATATTAATTAAAGCTATCATATTAAGGTAGTTCAATTTAACTAATTAGATCAAATTTTGAATTTTGAACTGTATATATGTGTCTATTGAAATGTTAGTTTCGATTTGATTATAACGAAGAAATCATCCGATTTACAATTCTCTCTAAATCTATAAAGTCAAATTCATACGACACTCAAACCACTTGATTTATAATTCTTGTCTGCATTACGATTCAAATTCATGCTACCTCGATGCTATGCAATAATAAATTCATTTCATTATATTAAAAAAAAAAAAACAATATTTTCCGCTCCTCTCAGCTCTGTCTGTATTTGGACAAATTTTTTTCTTGAAAACACCATTCTTTGAATAAATTACCATAACCAAAATTGTCGTGGCTACATGGGTGGAGTTTGAAAATTTTGAAGGCCTTCAAGCTTGACTGGCATATGTAATTTCTTCCCCATTTCAACGAATAAGGTCAGCATCATTCCAGAATTATCAACAAATGCTCAGTTTGGTCTAATTTTTTATGTATCTTTAAATGTGGCTGTTTTACGTTTAGAGAGATGGTCAGAATGCCTGTTTGAAATTTCTAGTAGGTCCGAATCATTCAGATTATGCGCGTGATGTGTACATATTAAAAAAATAAAAATTATAATAGAATTTGAAATAAAAAAAATTGGATCTGCCACCTAATTAATGGATTGGGTTGATGGTGTATGACACTTAATTAAGCATTTGAGCTTTATGACTTAGGCTTAATTGGAGGAGAAGTGGCAGAAATAATTAACTAGAGACCTGCATCGTATGATTACAACAGACAATCTTAGCAAATGTGCTTAATTATGCTCCTATGTTCTTGCACTCGAGGAGATGTAACACGAAGAAACATCAGCTTTCATGTGTGTCATGAAGTTGAATATTGATTCTTCTAAGCCATATCGAATGAAGTATCATGTGGAAAACATCGTACCGTTTAGGCGGGAAATTAACCTCAAAATGCCTCCTGACTAGGATGCCTGTTTTTTGCATCTCTTGGTATTGTTCTTGTGGTATGGCTGTCAGAATCTTCTTCAAGTCCGGAATTTGATTCACCGGAACATCGACTGAGAAGGTACTCCAATCCAAGACATCGTTGAACGGTTTCGCATAATGGTCCTTAAGGAGCACCGGAACACATCCCATGTAGAGGCCTTCGACCATTCTTGGACTCGCTACTTCCCAGCCGCTAGGACAAATGCAGTACTTGCTCTTTCGGAACATGCTGTAGTACGACATATTTTTTGGAAGGTACTCGTGAATTTGAATGTCGGGATCTTTGTCCTTCCATTGGTCCATAAGCACTTGCCTGATGTAGCCGTGGATGCCTCCCGCATAGAAAACTAAAACGGAACGCTCAGACGGAGGCATCCCGCCTATCAAGCCGTCCATCGTCCCGTGAGGAAGATATATCTCGGGCAGGGACACGTCTGTCGAGGGCTTGAATCCTTCTGAGGTGTTAGCATTGCACAGAACTCTGATTGAGTTCTTGAATAGGTCAGGAACGGCATTGGAAATCATTGGAGTCTGCAACAACATTACATGTGCGTTATACTTGGAACAACATAAAAATGTGGGAGCAATCAGGAACAAAGATGAAGAAATCTCACCCAATCATGACAACCAAGTATGAAATGATCGCATCCTAGAGTTCGATTCCAATAAGGATACTTTGTGGAAATAAGTTTGACATAGTCTCTGGCTATGTTTTGCAGGGGACTCCATGCTCGGTTGTGTCTCACATAAGCGTAGGCGACTATCGATTGCACGCTCAACGGAATGAAGTAGACATGGGCTTTTCCAGGATCCCTCGTACGGAATTTGCTGATCTCAATCTGATGAATGAGAATACCCTCAATCCCAAGAATTCCTAGGCTTTTGCTGTAATGATATAGCGGCGGTTCTCCATCCTCGTACACGTAAATCTTAAACAGTTTCTCCATTTCCAAGTAGCTCCTACATAACAAATAACCTGTCAGGTCGACTACAACTCAAATACTTGAAATCCCACATACACGAACAACCAACGATCAATTATATATGCGCACCTGAGAAAAGCATTGGGATTCCTATACATCGGACCTGTAGGGACGTAATCAGGATCATATGATGTTTCATTGTTGCGCTGAGCCTCTTGTATAGTTGCTCGAGCCTGTGCCAGACTAGCCTCAACCATATCTAAATTGTCCAAATTTGTATATGTTTTCCCAAATTTAGCAGTTTTCGCGCTCTGTACGTTCTCCATAACCTGTTTAATTGGGAGACAGGTAACCAGACCATAGTCAATTTAAGATGTAGAATGTTACATCCTGCATATAACAATCACAGGTAAACTGCCATGCCATCCCTCTTCGGCTTCAATGATCCTTAAAACTACTGAAATCAAGAACAACTTGAAAACTATTTTTTCCGGAAGTTCAAGAAATCAGTAGTAATTAATTGTGATGCCTCTGTTTCCGAACTACAATTCCGACAAAGCCAGGGCGGTAGCCCTATGATGATTACCGAATTCTCAAGAAAACCAAATGAAAACCGAACAAATCATCATTCCTGTAACTACACAAAAACATAAATACAAGTTCATTCCATTATTCGATCGTAAGAAATCAGGAGTTGGCTTACTAGTGACTGATCCTGTGTCGGTTGCGCAGCAGGAGGCTGCAGCGCCGCCCTAGAAGCGGCCGGTTCTGGACCTTCCGCCGCAGCAGCAGGAGCACGAGCTCCAGAATGTGAATTCAGGGCATCAAGAAAAGATAATGGCCAAGAAAAAGTGGTAGAGGGGTTATGGTTGAGTATAAGCACAAGCCCAGATAACAAAATCAGTGGAATCACTACTACAAAATACACAAGCTTTGAAGAAGAAGAAGGTGATGATGAATCCGGCGGCAGCGGCATGGTTGGTTTTCTTGGCTGCGCGTGTAATATGTGAGGAGCAACCTTAAATATTTGCAGCTAATAATGTAAAGTGCATGCGGGAATTGTCTTTTTCCTCGTTTGAAGTGATTTCTGAAGCTTTCTTCTCACGTTGTTGGTGAAGCAGCTGAATAAAAAGGTGGGAACGTGCATGTGGCAACTCCGTCAAGTTTCATACCACCAGTTCTTGTCTGTTTAATTAAAACCTAAATTTGATCGTACGCAGTTATGTGGAATAGACAAAACAAACTGTCTTTGTGGGGATGAAATTACAATAACAAAAATTTACCTGAAAATAGATTGAGCTATTCCTATTCGAGTCCACTTTCATCAGTAATTAAGAGTTCCTTTCATTCCTTTAGATTGGCAATAAACAACAATATTCAAGCATGAATAAGTATTAAATTATTTAAATTCATTCATATTCGACTTAAGTTAAATTCATTTGAACTCAACACGATTACTAATAAAATAAAAGGATAATTACACTCCCAATCTTTGAAGTTTAGTGTAATTACACTTAAATTCTCTATGGTTTGAAAAATTATATTTAGCGGGAAAAATGCAATTTTAGACCTATAATCTATGGGGCTGGCATTTTTGGTCCTGTACGAATTGATTTTCATAATTTAATCCTGTAACTTTAAAAATTTGGCAATTTTCATTAATTGGCCGGAATATTATACGTGATGTGTACATGACTTATTTAGTCCTATAATTTGGGGGAATTAACAATTTTTATCCTACATGTTTTTATTTGCATGACAAAATTGCAAGTAAATTACAAATTTCGGCCAAAAATGGCTGGAAAAGGACTAAAATTGCCAAAATTATAAAGTTACAAGAATAAATTGCGAAAATCAATTCTTACAGGACTAAAAAATGCCACCCTCTATATCTAACCCCCCTAAAGTTTACTTCGGTTAAAATTAACTGCATTTACTGATATTAACAAAAAAATCAAATAAAAATTAATATTTGGCCTCAATTGACTTATTGCAGATCCAATAATTTTTTTCAAACTAAACTACCCTTATAACGACGAAAATATACCTCCTCATATGCATTAATGCATGAAAACATATGAGGATAATTTGATTATAAAAAGATTTATGCACTAAGTCGGTGATAAGTCAATTGGGGATAAATATAATTTTTTTTTTTATTAATATTAGTAAATTCGGTGAATTTTGACTACCGAAGAGACTTATTTATTAGACGCAAGAAACCATAAGGGTGCCCAAATCACAAAAAATCTATGTATAATTAAACAAAATCTCAAAAAATGAGAATGTAATTATCCTTAAAATAAATTCAAATATATAATTTTTTAAATATAATAAAATTTAGACAAACTTAGATAATAATTTGCACGACTCACTCGATTTATTTGTCTCCCTATTATATGGAACCAAGTTAGGGTAAGTTAAATGGTTTTTATTAATATGTTGAAATGCACGAAGAATATGATTTTTTATTATAGTTAATTGGTCGTTATGGCATGTCATTCAAATACTATCTATTATTATACATAAAAGAATATATTTTATCTATGAATATATATAATTGTTCAGCATGCAGGAATTATTAACCAATCACCCTATTACTACAATATTTGGTTTCGAAGAAAATTATATATATTTATGGACAATACTTTTTCTGTTTATATATTTATAGTGGGGACGGGACACCCATTTCATTTCATTTATACGCCATTAAGATCATCAGCCATAGTTGTCAGTAAATGAAGTGAGAAACGTTAAAAATCAGCGTTGCGTAGAAGGCTCGGCGCAGTATATCATGCATCACTGGAGTAGAGCCCGCCGGAAGACCCGAGGTTTGTGTAGTGGATTTGGTTGCCTTGTTCCATGACAATCCTTCGTCTCCACCGTTTCACTTTCAAGAGACTAATTAAGACAATTGTTCGATTTCGAAGATTGCTCCTCAACTCCCATTTCAAAGTACATTAGGACAAAGTAACACCAAATATTTTTATCCGAATTAAATTTAGCATAATCAAATCAATCATATAGAAAGTACAATAATATATTTGTTGTGTGATTGATCACTTTTTTTAAACTGTACAACAATCACAATAAATATATTACACATATCATACAATTAGTTTAAGTATGACTAAACACAATAAATTTGAGTTAGATTTTTTTAGAAAATACAATCGCTTTGCTTTTTGTTGTAACTTTTAATTCGAAAAATATATTAAAATATCAATTGATATTTTGATATAATAATATAATTATTGCTTTTATTGCAGGCATAACATTTTGGGGACAATGATTATCATAAAATGAAAGGACACGATAAGAAAAATAGTATATTACAACGGTTTTTTTTTTTTTTAATTTGCTATAGTTACAAATATTCTCTCGTTGTTTGAAAAATTACAAATACTCATTTGAAATTACTAATATCCTAACAAATACCCCCTTATGATAGCCCATTGTATGGTGGGTATTTATTAAGATATTTGTAAATTGAAGAGAGTATTTATAATTTTCTCTTAAAAAAAAAACATAAAAATGAACCCCGATTCGATCATAGGATGATAGTAGGTGATGGCATGGTGGGACTTTGAGATTGCTTTATTACAACCTATTATAGTTTACCCTAGAAAAAGACATAAAAATGAACCCGGAGTCAATCATAGGATGATGGTAGGTGATGGGCATGGTGGGACTTTGAGATTGTGGTCCGAGCGAAGAAACATGAGAAATGAGATGCATCACTTTTTTCATGACTCTACCAACTTTTCTCGTGTCCTAACCTTAACAAGTCTCCCTACCTACCTACAACATTTTCTAGCCTAAACCAATGAGACGTGTCTTTTACATGCCTTAAAATCTTTTTCAAAAATATTGAAAATGGACAAAAATATATGTTTTTTTTATTAAGTAATAAAATTACTGTAAGTGTCAAATCATTATTTGATAGTAGTTCAAAAATATTATGAATGAAAATATATTTGGTCTTATTCTTTTACGAAACAAAAATTACTACAAATGTTAAATCATTTTTTAGGAGTGGTTGAAAATTATCAAAATTAGACCATTATTTTCTACGAATTGGAAATTTAACACGAGCCGTCATATTATGAGATATAATTTTAAATAAAATTAAATTAAATCCGTACCTAATACCGGTATATTTAAATAATATAGGAAAATGAGATAGGGTAAGTTTCGGGTTGTGTTCGGAATTTTTATTTATTTATTTATTTTATATTGAAATTGTTTTGGGCCAGTTCCAAAGTAGTCCAATAAGAAAAAGCGACATAACCTTGTTCACATGATTTAGATGCCCAATCCAAGGTGTCCTTTACTCTCACGCCCCAATTCTATTCCCCATATATCTAAGTGCTGCCACTCAAAAATTACAATGACTGGCAAGGTATATAGATGGATCCTCCTCCTATATGATTACATTCAAATCTGAATTTTTACCAAATATTATCTAATTGCTTGTGTTTTTTTAACTATTAAATGCATTTCTAGAGTTTCATATTTAGTAATGTACCACCTCTTTTTAATTTTTGAGAACCGTCCAAATAGACAAAAATACTATTTTTACAAAAATGCTGTCAATGGGGCATCGATCGAGACACCTGAAGGGAGCATTAATACGTTCTCGTATTCTTGAATTGATTGGAGTGAAATGACGATCTTATTTCTTCGTCCCGTTGGGAACAAATCAGAATTCTAATAGACAATGATCGAATCTATGAATTTATATACATTGTTACAAGGACCAGTATATATTTCGACTAAGGTCTAGTTTATCAACAATTCTTTTTTTTTTTTTTGTTACCCAAAATTCCAAAATAAAAGAATTTTATCTCGATTGATTATTGGTTCCCGAGACTTTTCATTATAGGGTTCTCAGCTCTAATTTGTTGTTGAATACCAAGTATATTTGCTTTCCTTGTTTCGGCTTAGGAAATTTTAGTTCGAATTAATTTCGATTATCCAAACAAATCATATGATAGGACCATTATATTGATAAGGGAAATGTATCGAGTCAACAAAAAATGACCAATTACCTATTTAGTCAACAATTACTGTAGTCCAATTCAATATATCTGTGCATGCAGACCAAGTTTCAATCATTATTCAATCATCTTTAAAGTCAATTGTAGAGTACAGTAGACTTTCAACCCAATCATATATATATCTATATAACTAATTGAATGTGCATTATTAAATTTGATTTAAGTTTAGAATTTTTGAAACTAAATTATTCATCAAAATTGAAGCCCTAGCATTTGGTGCACCCTAAGAATCATGCCCAACGAGGACTCCCTCGGGATTCAACCTAGCAATGTCATGGATTCACCCGACTTCATGTCCAACCAGGACTCCCGAGGGACGAACGTGATTACACCTTGACCTCCAATAAAATAGCTGCATGTCGAAATCAACGTTGTACGTGTAAGAATTACAATCCCTTTCCATCTCTGATCATTAACGGCAACTCAATTTCTAGAAGCAGTCATATATACGAACACTAATACCCATCAAGAGTTGGAATCAACCTCTATTTTTGTGTGTGTGTATATATATATGTAGGGCATAGTCAATGAATTCTCAGTTATCACTACCTCGTTCATCAAGAGTTCCGAAAACCCTTGTTTCAGTTCAGACATTTTTCGTGTTGCAGAATGGGTGTGCTTCCGTACAAATTCCAGCGCCTGTTCAAGAAGTTGAGCTTAAACAACGATGGACATCGTCACCGGTACGACAAACTGGAGAATGGAGATCACCAGAAACCGTCTCGCTCTCCCAAAGGATTCATTCCTATATATGTCGGAGAGGAGCGGAAGAGATATATAGTCCCGACGGCGGCCGCCAATTCCGCCGCCTTCAAGGCGATGCTGGACAAGTACCAAGACGATATTACTCCCTTTGGGCCCCTGGAAGTGCCGTGCTCCGTCGCCGCCTTCGACCATGTCCTCCGCTGTGCCCTTGATCAGACGCGCAATTCGAAACGATGACGACAATCTTGAGTTCTTGATCCGTCGGAAACCTATGGCGGCTACCCGACATTATATGATTAGATCTTTTTTCATTTTTCTCTTTTTGGACAAGGATTTTCTGTTGTTGATTCCTTAGTATTCATCTAACTGTAATTCATGTGGGATATATGAATTTAACAAAATTACATGTTGTCAATGTGCAAGTATTTTTTGTTTTTGATTTAGCTTAATTACATGACAATTTGTAAATAATACCATAGAAGAGATATCAACTATACATATAATTTTTTTGAAGGTTTGTTTTTCTATAAAATCTACAACATGCACAAATAGAAACTAAGTTATCAAGAGACCAGTATCTTAGAAGACACCTCAATGGTTTGGAGCTCAATATTTTATTGTAAAAATATTGAGTTAAACCTATTGAGAGTGTGTGCATGCATATAGGATTAAAAGAAAAATTATCAAGAGACCAAATAAAATGACTTTAGATGTTTATTAGATTTTTGTTGTGTTATTTTTTAATTTACAGATTTAGATGGAATAATTTTAAATTTATAATAACATATCTATGAAACTTGTTTAGATAAATTCATCCCACACAAAATGTTAAACTGTAGTATGTGATATTGTACTATATTTCAAATCCATTTAACATACAATTATTTGAAATCCTTCAAATTTGATGTGTCAAAATAAAATCTTTTGATTCCAAATCAATCTCATTTCTTTACATTTGTGTCTCCAAATTAAAATAGGTTCATAACTCATCCAAATGCCGTCTTATTTTCAGAATCTCAATAAAGTTGGTTTAATTAATATTTTCTTCAACTAATTAGAGATTTATCATTAGTAACGTACGTATTATAATTTTCACAATTTTTATTTATCTAAATACTTCAAAACTTCATTTTCAAATAACTAAATTTGCATTCTTATAAAATATACGAAATTATGAAATCTTATAAGTAAACTTAAAAATCAAACATTACCCACTATCACTTCATTGAGTCAAGAATAGTAGAAAAAGCAATCATAATGTTTGGTTTCTATTTTGCTTCGTTTTTGAGATGGATCAAAATATGGATAATATTTATCTTGATTTATTTTAGAAGTTTTAGTGGTATTTTGAGATATTTTGAAACAGTGCCTCATTTAATGTTTTTTTGTCAAAATAAGTTTACACCAATTATAGGCCCTACAACTAAAAAAGTTATATACATACTCATACATATACATAAATATATATAAATTTGATATATTTGATAAGCTACTTTACGAAATTTTTAAAATGATCCCAAGATAATAATAATAAAAAAAAGCACCACATTTAGTCCTCTACTTTATTAGATTTATAAGATTGAGTTTTTCTAATTCTGGGATCATTTAAAAAATTTCGTAAAATATAAGATGAAATGTGTCCAATATTTCTAATTTTGAATTCATTTTGAAAATCTCGTATAGCATAGAATTACACAAGTGTTGAATCACAGATCCTATGGAATTAAAAGTATAATTTTTCAAGACCAATTTAATTTTTTCTTGTATTATTTTCTTTTTACTTTTAAAAAAATTAATATACTAAATTATACTAACCGTCCTAAATTATATCTAATCACATTATTAGCACCACTTATCATTAATTTATAAATTACAAGTTATACTCTTGAAATTGTATTTTTAATTACAAGTACATTCTTATTGGGTGACATTTTACATGCCTTAAATAAATTACAAAAGGTTTCGATGCAAATAAATCTTATTTTATGTAGAATCATTGTAATTTATTCTTAGTGATAATTTTAATATTAATACTTGACAGTCTAATAATATTTTTTTTATTTTTTATTTTGCATAATGATAAATTTGATTGAGATGTGACGTTTTTTAATATTTTGCCTATATGTCTTATCCAAATGTTAGGCCAGAAATTTTATCTCGATTGATTATTGAATACCAAGTATATTTGCTTTTCTTGTCTCGGCTTAGGAAATTTTAGTTCAAATTAATTTGGATCCTATATATCCAAACAAATCATAAGATAGGTCAATTATATTGATATGGGAAATGCATTGAATCAATAAAAAAATGACAAAAATACCTATTCAATTAACAATTACTTAGTCCAATTTGATATACTCGTGTAGATCAAGTTTCAATCACTAGTTAGTAATTTTTAAAATCAGTTATGAATCACAATAGATCTCGACCAAAATTATATATATATATATATATTATGTAATTAATTGAATGTGGATTATTAAATTTGATCTAAGTTTGATCTAAGCCCTAGCATTGGTGCACCCTAATAATCATGCCCAACGAGGACTCCCTCGGGATTCAACCTAGCAATGTCATGGATTCACCCGAATTCATGCCCAACCAGGACTCCTTCAGGATATACGCGATTACACCTTGACCGTCAATAAAATTGTTGCATGTCGAAATCAACGTCGTACGTGTAAGAATTACAATCCCTTTCCATCTCTGATCATTAACGGCAACTCAATTTCTAGAAGCAGTCATATGTACGAACACTAATACCCATCGACTTGGAATCAACCTCTATTTTTATGTGTGTGTATATATATATATGTAGGCCATAGTCAGTGAATTCTCAGTTTCCACTACCTCGTTCATCAAGAATTCTGAAAATCCTTGTTGTTCAGACATTTTTCGTGTTGCAGAATGGGTGTGCTTCCGTACAAATTCCAGCGCCTGTTCAAGAATTTGAGCTTAAACAACGATGGACATCTTCGCCGGTACGACAAACTCGAGAATGGAGATCACCAGAAACCGTCTCGCTCTCCCAGAGGATTCATTCCTATATACGTTGGAGTCGAGCGGAAGAGATATATAGTCCCGACGGCGGCCGCCAATTCTCCCGCCTTCAAGGCGATGCTGGACAAGTACCAAGACGATATTACTCCCTTTGGGCCCCTGGAAGTGCCGTGCTCCGTCGCCGCCTTCGACCATGTCCTCCGCCGTGCCCTTGATCAGACGTTCAACAAACATTACATGTTGTGTATGTGCACGTAGTTTCATTAAGTGTACGCGTAGTTTAATTACATGACTATTTGTAAATGATATCATAGAAGATATGAACTATACATATAATTTTTTTGTTGTGATATCTTTAAATTTACAGATTTGGATCGAATAATTTTAAATTTACAATAATATATCCATCAAACTTGTTTAAACTATATTATGTGACATTGTAATTTTAAATCCATTTAGAGCATACAGTAATTTGAAATTCTTACTTCAAATTTAACCAGTCAAAATAAAATCTTTTCATTCAAATACAACCTTATTTCTTTTCATTTGTGTCTCCAAATTAAAATAGGTTCATAACTCATCCAAATGCCGTCTTATTTTAAGAACCTTAATAAAGTTGGTTTAATTCAATTTTTTTTCTATCTCAATACTTCAAAATATACGAAATTATGAAATCTTATAAATAAACTTAAAAACCAAACAGTACCTCGTATCACTTCATTGAGTCAAGAATAGTAGAAAAAGCAATAGTTTAGTGCAGGTGAGGAAGCAATTCATAAGATTACTTTTGGAAAGTGTGGTGAAATTGTTGAATGACAGATGCTGCCTGATTCTGTATCAATCCAACAATTATTGAATGGTTGGTGGGATGGATCTGTTCATCGACCAGGTACTTTTGTCCCTGTCCCCATCTTCATCCCATATTATTACACAAAATTCATTTACCAAAATTCCACTTTTAATTTTAATAATAGTTTTAGTTTTCTATTGTATGAAATCTTTAAATTAATTTTAAAATTAAAAAGATTTGATGTATTTGATCATCTTCTTTACAGAATTTTTAAATTGATCCCAAAATTTAAAAAAAAAATCATCATATTTAGTCCTCCACTCTTATAAGGTTTATAAAATCGAGTTTTTTTTTTTTTTGGTGTAATGGATTTTTCACGAGACTGTAGCCGATTTTCATGGTTTAGCTTTATTTTTCTGAAAGTGATTGATCGTATGATTTTAATTTTTTATTCTTTCCTTAATTAGTGCCATCGGAATAATTATTGCAAGGAGAATTCTAACCATATATGAAAAGAAGATTCCAAGAAATTTCCTGCAAGGACGGAACAAATAAAAGTGAGGGCACTGCAATAGGAAATTAATAATATTAAAGTTGTAATTTTTTTTATTTTTAAATTATGTGTTGGTCACATTAAACAAAAAAAGAACAAATTATTATAAAAATTAATAAACATACATCGATATTCGTGAAACTCGAACATATAGCCATTTGATTCAAATATTTTATTTGTTAATAATAATTTTTATTTGTTTATTTAGAAAATTTTGACAATCTAATGTGAGATCGTTTATTTAATTAAAAAAATTCACAGTCAATGACACACATGTAACAATAGTTTAGTGTCCACTTAAATAATTTCACATATCATTTTAGTAATTTTTATTGTTTATTGAACTCTCACTAGCTATGTGTCACTAATTTATAATAGTGACAATTGAAAAACATATCTTTCACAATTATTGTTTTTAGACAACTTATGTAATATGTTTTTTCACTACCAAATTTTTGCAAATTATTATTATAACAAAATAAAAATTATTATCATTAAGTATATAAAATGTGTATGGCATCCGTATCAAGAAGAACCTCTTACACATATAATAACTTATAAAACTAAATTATACTAGCCGTCCTAAATTATATATAATCACATTATTAGCACCACTTATCATTAATTCATAAATTATAAGTTATATTTTTTAAATTGTATTTTTAATTACAAGTACATCCTTATTGGGTAATATTTTACTAGCCTTAAATAAATTAGGAAAGGTCTCGATGCAAATAAACCTTATTTTATGTAGAATTGTTGTAATTTATTCTTAGTGATAATTTTGGTATTAATACTTGACAGTCTAATCATATTTTTTTTTTCACTTTTTAATTTGTATAATGATAAATTTGATTGAGATGTGACGTTTTAACTGATTTTTCTTTTTTGCCTCTATGTCTTATCCAAAAATGTTAGGCCAGAATTGAATATTCTGAATAATTAAAAGAAGACAAAAGTGTATTATGAGTTGACGTGAAAAATGAAAGAAGAAGTAAGAAGTAGTTCTATTTATGACAAAATTAAACACCAGTCATACTATATTGAAAATTTCTGAACTGACTTAATAATAATAATAATAGTATTAGTGGTAATACGTATTAAAATTGATGCAATAATCGTCATGCACGAGGACAATCGCCATCATCTTTTGAATCCGGAACTTATATTGAACTTTTTTTATTTAAAAAAAAATCAAAAGTTTCGTGCTCTTCTGTCTAGCAGTGGAATGTAATTCTCATATATTTTTTGTTCGACTGCGGCGTCTCAGGTTACGCCTAACCTTCGATCCACCTTCGCACATATCCAAGTATATACCGATAGCCGTCTCGTGTCTTCGACATTGAAGCTCGCTAGCGCGACATTTGACCGCATCCCTACACGGCACCGCGCGCCCTTACGCTCGCCTATTCGAGATGCCCATACTCGTCGAGGCTCTCAGCACTCATGCCTTAGCGTTTTGCACATAATCTCAGAACCTGCCAACGCATTCCTCAATGGCAAGGAGCATCCTTGCTCCGCCTCGGCATTACAACGCACGCATGTGCCCGCAACGCCATCTCATGCCCAACGTTCACTCGGTGCATTCTAGGCCCACGCCCTCGTCATGGCCGCCTTCCATGCCTTGCCCGAGTAAGACCGCATCATAAGTCCGAAGCCCATTCGATATGCCGACATCTTGCCTTGATTTCACACGGTATGCCCGATATGTTTTCTTGCCTTTCGGCTTGACTTCATAATATGCCCACAGTAGGCGTCATCCCACGACCGCTCATCTTAGCCAAGAGACCCCTATGGACGGCTAGAACTTGATAGCGCATACTGTGAGTTGGATTACGAGGTCTTGGAATGCTTACCTTGATAACCCATTCGCATAAGAGGTGTTGCCCATGATATCTCACAACCCGCGAGGCAACCTTGCCCGTCACACGAAACCTCTCGGCCGTATTGGCGCCCAACGTAGGCTATCCTGGCCCTACGTTGCCCGTCAGGTTCCCATACTCTTCGGGGACTCTAAGCACTCCTCTGGACTGCCTAGAGCTAACTCTTGAAGGCCCCCATCATGCCCTCAATAGATGCTCATTTAGTGCAAACGTTTTCTCAAGCTACTACCGTCGAGCATGGGGAGGGCTAGTTGGAGCTCACTACTGCATGTCCCCCCTTATAATAGACTTAAAAACGTTTTCTCTTGTTCCAAAAGTAGAACACTGAAAGGGCCGAGCAATGCACTTTTTCCGCATCTCCTTCGACCGACGTTCAACTCACGTCCCGCTTGAACCGTAGCATAGCCTACGACTTCCATATCATAACTATAGAGTTTCAGCCCCATCTGATCATCCATGGCTGAGGAATTATCTCCGCAATACTCTAAAACTACAGTCTCGCCACTGCATCGTCGTTTCCTACTCAAACAGAACCATCTACCTTTGAAATATCTTGGAGGTGCTCCCAACACTCCAAGGATCTTGCCATTGGAACAGTATTGCAAACACTCTGCTTCACACAATTCTCGCATGCTCGCGCGTAGGGTGGCGCTTGATCATCGCCGTTATATCTCCGTGGCCAAACGTCCTCGTAATGACTTCATACTTGGCGGATATCATCCCCATACATTAAGGCAGTTCCCATACAAACAGTATTGCGATCCCTAATCGGTAAGAGTTTCTGCTCGAAGACCATTTGCAAACTTGCGTGCTGGCCGGCATCCCTTAGCCGCCCGCTCGTCCTCCACAAGTCACTGTCGACCGTCTAACCCAAGGTGCGGCCAGTGACACACAGGTTACCCAATCGTTGCATTGAACACTAGAATAATTACATATTACTAAAAAAATAAATTAATATATATTATGAAAACAATTACTTTATATTTTGTAAAAATCATAATGAGACATCCTAAATTTTATATTATTTTAGGACTTAATGAATAAATTGAGCTGAGAGCCTTTTTGGAAAATTTTCATGAGTCAAAATCACCTTTCGCTGACTTATTATTTTTATTGGGGAGTTTTAGTTGTCAACTAAACATATTTTAACCTTTATATAAGTAAAAAAATAATTAATTTAAAATTAGAATATTGTATTATGGTTTGGCCGTCCCTAGCCGAAGGCAACGATGAGGAAACAAAGAGAAGTAAATAAAGAGAGCCAAGTGTTGGGGAAGAAAGGACTACAATATAGATTCTAACTATTAAAAGAACATCCAATATAAAGAGCAAGCTTGAAAAGTCAAGGGGTCAAGGGGGTTTCTCGATCGACCCTTTTCAATCCACTCTCGCCCTCTTCACTTTGATAGATTAAGGAAGAACACAATCCACAGTGGATCGTCATTTTGAAGCCAAAGAAAAAAAGATTATTAATAAATAATTTTTAACTATAGCTAATATTTATTTATTTTATTTAAAACAAAAGGAGGGGGGAGGGGGTAGGGGGTGGGGAGGATTCTAGGTAGCGAAGTGAATGATTGGCGGGACCCTCTGAATTTAATTAGAATTTAGACTAATGAACATGAAAAACATAAGTGGGCGTAGGAATTTGAGTACGGTGCAGACAGACATTCTCTTCACATACTCACATGGGCACATGCCACAAACAATCCGATGGAAATGACTAAAACCTACAATAATTTAAAAAAATAATAATATTAGTATAAAATATATATAATTTTGATTTTATTGGAATATAATTATTAATTATAATAATTGTGCATTAATATAGTGTCAATTATATTTATTGTTACTATTACAATGATAATTTTATATATTATATACTCACTTCGTGATTGATTTATATTTTAAATAACTAATTAGTCGCAACTAAATATTTTTAAAATTTATCGAGATAAGTGATTCAATTCAACTAAATATTAAATTTTTAAAAAAACCAATGAAAATTAGTGGTTTTTGAAAGTATAATAATTCCATAAATAACGAAAATACTAATATTAGAAAGTGGAAGATTTTGGTTTCACCACTGCCTCCTTGTACGCACGTATTCAAATCGAACTAAATAACCTTTTAAGGATGATCACCAACTTGCATCAATCATTCATCATATCACTTTCTTTCCATACGTATAATAAATAATTTTTTATTATTTAAAATATTAGAAAAAATAAATATATAAATTAATATATTATATAAAAAAATAATTAATTTAAGAGTAATATTGATATAACAAAAAAATAATATAGAAATGTTACAAACCTTGATTTATGAGTAATATGTGTATTTTTTTTTTATTAATATGCACTAATTCAAAGTCCATTTTATTTATGAAAATAATGTAAACTATGTGTTATGAATTTTTATTATTTGTAATAACATTTAAATTCTCTTTTTGCATCTCGTTTTATATTTTATTTGGTGGAGAATTGCAATGCATGCATTATTTTCTAACGTAGTATTGCAATTTTTGTAACTCCTTTTTAATACAAAAAAAGACTATAAAACACGATTTTACAGAAGATTGATATAAAAACTTGGCCTTGTTTCAATTTTTTTTAAATGGGATATTCTATTTAATTTAATTATTTAGATTTGGTAAATTTAATTGGGAAAGACTAATTAAAAAAACTTGACCAAATTCTATTTATTGATTTTGATAAGCAAAACATTATGATTACGTAGATTTAATTGTTTCCATCTATATATCCCCTAGACTAGAGGACTATAGCTCTTGTTTCTTTTTATTTCCATTTCTTAATTTTTAATTTTATTTGCTTGAGATACACTTTTTCTTTTAAACTACTATATTCTTACTTAAATTATTATTTTCATGCATATACATACATACCCAATCACTAAATTCAATAAAATATGACTTAAGCCTGATGTCTCATGAACGTGTTTAAGGGTTCGAGTGTCATCAGATATGTGAGTATTTATTTTATTTTATGTGAATTATTATAATTTATTTATTTTTTTAATCATATTAATTGAATTTATGTATTGTTCAATTCATAAAATTATTGATGCAATCATGTATGCAATTATCATTTTAAAAAAAAACCCACATTAAATCAATAAAAATCGCGATTATTTTGCCCCCAAACAAGAGATATTAATTTGACATAACTGACAATAAAAACAATACAAATATTATTAATTGAATTGAACATATTTTTCATATCCAAATAAAAATCTATACAAAATCTTTTTAACTAGAAAATGAAAAACAAAATCTTCTCCGCTAATTTCGGATCATGCAACTCCAATTACTCGAAATTTCAAACGCAATTTGCTTCATTAGATATTTATCAAAGGAAACAAAATAAATTTTTCTTTTTCCGAAATTTAAAGGAAAAAAATAGATCAGATCAAAATAATCTTTCAAAAGTGCTATTATTTTTTTAAACACTTATTTTAATTTTTTTATGCTATGCCATTCATTTCTTTATTATACATTTAACGTAAAAATTGATTTAAGACATCAAATTAATGAATGTATTCGAACGATATCAAAAATAATAAATTATTATAAAAATAGATAAAATATTTAAAATTATAAAATTTAAATTCACACTCTTTCTATTACGATACCTCAATCTTACCAATTAAGTGATGTTTTCTTTGCCAAAATTTCTGATATTTTTTCCAACACTTCTTGTTAATGTTTTTTATACTATGCAATTTATTTCATTATTATACATCAAATTGTATTTTTCTTAAAAATATCAAATTAATATGTATATTTGAATAAGATAAAAAAAATAAAACATTATTATAAAAACATTTATAATTATAGAATTCAAAATCACGATGTTTCTATCCGGAGACCTCAGTCTTATCAATTGAGTGGTGTTTCCGCGGCCAAAATGGATATTATGTTGTAAACATTGGGCCACGTGGTATTTCTGACGGCGTTATGTGAAGTTCTCTGTCTGATTGGGGAACTGGTGCAGTGCTGTGCTGCCTCTCTCTGACCTCTGCAACATGTGCCCCTACCCACATGCCAAAAGATTCTATTAATTCGCTATCCCTCTCTCTATATAATCCTGCCCATAATTTTCTCCCTTTGGCTGGTTACGTGCACAGCGTGAGAACACAAGAGAGACGTGCGACAACAAAAAAGGGTTCTTGCGTTTGAATACTCAAACCGTTTGTTCTACAATACGGCCATGGCTGTAAAGGGGCTGGTGGTGTACCTGCTGACGGGTTTTTCTTTGGCTGTTCTCGCTGTTTATTTCATCAGCAATGGCGGTAATGCACAGCCGTGGCTTCTTTCATCTTCAGAATCCAATTTTTTGGAGCGGAAGTATGGATCTGAAGCCAAAGTCTGGCCTGTGAGTTTGTGGGATGTTGTTTTCTATCCGTGTTTCTCTGTGTGTGTGCGCTTTAGTTGTTTCTGACGCGGGAATGTATATGTGAAGGGATTTTACATGAGATTTTCTTGTAGTTTGTGAAAGATGGGATTTTTTTTCCCATTATTAAGTGTTGAGGTTTTCTTTATCTGGGGTGTTGCAGGAATTGAAGTTTAGTTGGAGAGTAGTTTTGGCCACTGTGATAGGATTCTTGGGCTCGGCCTGTGGCACGGTCGGCGGGGTTGGTGGCGGTGGCATTTTTGTGCCAATGCTAACTCTGATTGTTGGGTTTGATACCAAGTCTGCTGCTGCTATTTCCAAGTGTAAGAACTATAAACATCATCGCCATACCTGTTTGATGTAATATCTTGTGATCTTGTGATATATGTCTTTGCGTTAATTTTATATATTTTGTCGAATCCTTGGATATTAAGTTAAAGTTTCTTGGGTGATAACGATGCAATAACCTCTTGCTGCAGGCATGATAATGGGGGCTGCAGCATCATCAGTTTGGTACAACTTGAGGGTCCCCCATCCATGCAGAGAAGTGCCAATAATTGACTATGATTTGGCTCTTTTGTTCCAGCCCATGCTCATGCTTGGCATCACCTTTGGTGTGGCTCTGAGTGTTGTCTTCCCCTATTGGCTCATCACTGTCTTGATCATAATCTTGTTCTTGGGTACGTTTCAACTGAATTATCCCTTAGTGTGATTGCCGCTAATTATCGTTGAAATAAGTCGCTGACAACAAGATGATTGACAATATGGGCTAATGTAAGTTTTTGTTGAAGAGGGAGATGTAGATAGTTGAATCTATGAGATTGTAACATAAGACTGTTGGCAGTAAAAATTTTGCTTTTCTGATGTTTACCTTTTTACCAACAGGGACTTCTTCAAGGTCCTTTGCCAAGGCTATTGAGATGTGGAAGGAGGAAACTGTTTTGAAGGTCAGTCTACAAAAATATTTATAAACAACCAAGCACACTATAGTATACTGTCCATGAAACAACTTGAATAGTTAATACACACAATTTTCAGAACATTAGGTGTATTAGAGCTTAATCTATGAAAGTGGTTAGCAAGTTCTGGAAACAGTGGCTGTTGAACCTAAATAAAATAGTAATCAACTGCTAAGCATCATAAGTCCTAAATTAACTGCTGCAAGTGCAATCTATATTACTTGTTCTTCTTTAATTATCCTTTTATTTATTTTTTTAGTAAATCTTGGCTGATGATTTAATGCAGAAAGCCATGCAAGATAGACAAACTTTCGTTAATTCTCGCGGTGAATGTAAGTGATATTAGATGCAATGCTGCAAGTTCTTTATTGTCTTGCAAAGTATTAGAGAAAGGAGCTGACATTAGCATTTTTTGTTATTTATTTTTCTCTTTACAGTGCTAATTGACACTGAGTATGAACCTTTGGTTCCTAGAGAGGAGAAAACAGCATTGGTGAGCATATTTTAGTTTAATGGTGTCTGTTAGTGTCTTTTCTTTGATATGTTGAGTTGAACTGACAATAGCTCCACATTTCAGCAAATTATGAAGGGCAACCTCAGCATTAAGAAAATTTTGGTGCTGCTGCTTGTCTGGATTTGCTTTTTGCTTCTTCAAGTGATTAAGGCAAGCCAAATTACGCCTATTTTTACTTTGTAAACCTGTCATGGCCCTTCTTTATGTTGAACTAAACGTCAACCATTGCAATATTGTAATTTATTTGTTTTCAGAACGGCACGAGGACTTGCAGCACATGGTACTGGGTGCTTAACTTGTTACAGGTAAATGGTTTCTTGGAATGAATAGCTTCTTTAGAATGTGCTCGAAAATGGTGGGAACAATCGATTTTCTCAGTTTTATGTTCTGTTTTTTCGTCTTCTCAGTTGCCTGTTGCTCTTGTTGTATTCTTCTATGAATGTGTGAAACTGTACAAAGAAAGCAAGAAAAGGAGGATGGCTGGAACCTCAGAATTCATATGTGAAGCAGCCATAGAATGGACTACTACAAATCTTACCTTCTGCGCTCTTTGTGGGGTCTTAGGAGGCACCGTTGGCGGCTTGTTAGGTTCTGGTGGCGGTTTCATTCTTGGTCCCCTCTTGCTCGAGATTGGAGTGATCCCTCAGGTACAGTGATCTTCTGCACAAATTTTATCGTTTGATTTTAGTACATTCTGGCCGCAAATAAATTGAACTAAAAGCATGGTCTTGCTTTAACAGCCTTGTGTGGATCCTAAAGTTCCAGCTCAGGATACTGCCATTGTCAAATATTAATGTTCTTTGTTGACTGATTGTACGAGTTAAAAATGTCAGTGTTACAATTAAAGCAATTGGAATCGTCTAAAATTTCAGGTCGCTAGCGCGACAGCAACCTTTGTGATGATGTTCTCCTCATCTCTATCTGTGGTGGAGTTTTATCTCCTGAAGAGATTTCCCATGCCCTATGGTATACCTCTCAACATACACGATCATTTTCAGCATTTGGAATATTCGGTACAAACTCAAGAAAATCTGTTTTGCAGCTCTGTACCTGATGGGTGTGTCGATTCTTGCTGGTTTCTGGGGACAATTTTTCATTAGAAAACTAATCACAATCCTAAGGAGAGCATCGCTCATCGTGTTCATTCTCTCCGGTGTCATTTTCGCCAGTGCTCTCACAATGGGTAATTTATCTCATATTATTAGAAACTTGCACCCTTCCCTCAAGAAATTCATTCATCTCTCTCTCTCTTGGCAGGTGTAATTGGAATAGAGAAAAGCATCAAGATGATAAACAACCATGAGTTCATGGGATTCTTGGACTTCTGCTCCAGCCAATAACTCTGAGCGATGGAGGTTGTCTGAAGATGAAAATTTAAAATGCAACAAAGGATTGAAACAATAGGATGGATTTGTTTTGCGTTGAGGAATAGTGGTTTGGTCAATGCCTAATTGACCAGCCCTCTAAAGTCTTTGGTCATATGTTACTGTGTATAATATGTATGTTAGTGCAGCAGCTGTACTAGTAGTAGTAATGGGTGTTGGCCAATGCCTAACTGACCAACCCCCTCTCATGCCTTAGTTGTCATAATTTGAAAATGTGTGCCCAAAAGGGGTTTTGACTATGTCGAGTGTTAGCCACCGCTAACACCACAGCCCACTCCCCCACTTCATTTGTTTTATATGAATAAAACACGTCAAGATTGTTGTTTTGCCCTCTCCCCTGTAGGAATCTCTAAACTGTTTACAGACACATTTCCGCACGAATTTTATGTGTAATAAGAACTGTCGTATGTGTTATTTGGACCATACACAATAAAACCACAGACAATAAAGGGTGGAGATGACTCGGGATTAGTAGACCAACTTGAGAGTACTTCGCCTCTACCAGTCCTGGTACTTCCTACATGTTTACTTATTTGAAACTATTTGTGAAATTTTTTTTATTCAAATTAAGTTTTGTCGACTTAAATAGATCACATAGCAAATATAGTATATATATTGATCACTTTTTTAAACTGTACACTAAATTCGAGATCTCCCCTGATAAACGTGTCTGTTGTTATATTTTTAATGCATTCCGTATTGTACTCCCCATGGATTACAAATAGAAACATGAAGTTTTGTTGGGTGAGATTTTTAGAATTTGGTAGTTAATGATGAAGCACAAGAAAGGAAAAGACAAAAAGAGAAGTAGGAGGCAGTGGCCTAAGATCCATAGATGAAGGATGGATGGATGGATGGATGGCCATTTTCTTGAGTCACATGCTGCATTGAATCATTGTGAAGTGGCAATAACATGTGGTTTGGCTCTACACTAAATTCCTATCATTAAGGCAGTACTATGTTTGACTGGTTACTGTTTCTTTTTCAAATTATTGCAACTAATTAATTTAATTAAAATAAAGAATCAATTAGAATTTTTTGAAATAAAATTTTGAAAGAAAAAGTAAATTACAATGCACTCTTTTGAAGTTTACTATAATCACAAATGCCTTCTTATTATTTGAAAAATTATATATACTCTCTAAAATTAACGGACGTCTAACAAATAAGTCATATAATGGGCTGTCTCAAAGAGATATTTGTTAAAAAATTATTAATTTTAAAATTATTAATAAAAAAATAATTATAATTGCGATATATTTTAAAGGAGACTGTTGTAATTTTTTAAGAAATAAAAAAAAAAAAATAGGTTGTGGGCCTCAATTTCTTCATTTCTCAATTCTCATGTAAATTTCTTATGTGGAAAAATTATCAAAGCGAGGCCGCTTTATTGGGCCGTGATTTAGGCCCTAGTGATGGGATTGGAATTTGTGAGGCTCATCTTCATAGAAGTGGTCCATCTTCGTAGAATTGTGGGCTTCATTCATTTCGTATCCTCTAGATTCATATAGAACTTCCCTTTGTCAGGGCTCAATTTCTCAATTAGGGTTTCTTTTGAAACAGGGGAATTCATCATGAGCGGATCATGGTTCTCAACTACAGCTCCGTGGTTCCGTTCCTTTTATCTAATTGTACATGTATCGCCTTCAAATGTTAATTCTGATGTCTCGATGTTCATGGAATCTGGGTGACGCAGTCGGTGTTGGCCCTAATTTGTTGTTCAGGTTAATGTGTAGAATGACTTTGAATTGTAATGGGAGGGAGTTGGGTTTAATATTTAAACCAAAAAAAGAAGAAATTGGGTTTCAAAGTTATATAAATATTTTGTTGATTTATGTGAAAAGGGAATGATATGGTCTTTGTCTGAGGGGCAATTGGCAGCAATTTCAGGCAATAGAAGAAGATACACCGCTTCTTGAAAATCGGTGCCTCTATTGCATGATAATATGAGTAGAAAAGACATTAATGTTTGAACAATTAAGACTGTTATTCACCGTGCCCTGTTCCTAACGTACGTAACATGCTTTTGGGACCTAAGGATTTGTCCTGTTTTGCTGCATTTGAAGTGTTGAAAAACTGTTTTGTCCCCATGTATTAAAAAGATACTATCTTTTTGCTTATTATTTCACTTGTTTGTCGTTATTAATTATTTTTTCCACAAAAAATCATAAATTTTATTTCAATTATAGGTTAAAAATATGTTTAATTCAATAATGCTCTCACTAAATAACATAATTATTGATTCATACACAATAATTAAGCTTGCATGATTGCAAAAAATTATTTATTTATTTATTAATCAAATAATAATATGTGAATATAATGAGATGATATAGCACATGAAATATAAAAAAGTTAAAATATTAAATATAAAGATGAAAAGAATTGTGAGGTAATGAGCAAGGTTCAGAAAAGAGGTGTGTTTGGTAACATTCCAAGAGGTGCTGCACTCAAAGCTCCTAACCTAGGAGGCGGTGGGTGGAGAGTATTGGTAAGATATTTTGTTTGATTGAAGTCCAAGCCAACCAGTTGGAGCATATTGCTTTCTTGAAGTTATAGTGAGGAGTGATTGCTTGATCTTACCATCATCAATCAAGTAATGAAATGAATACTTATTTTATTCATGAGTAGGTCAAAGGCTGCTACTTGTTGACTGTCACTGTTTTGTTTTCCTAAATATAGTTGAGGATACAGCTTATCATTACATTTCAATTCGCAGTTTTTCAATGATGTAAACCAATGCCTCTTAAATACCTAAGAATCTGGTGTTGCCTGCTGTAGTATTTATTAACCCAGAATCTTGATTTGTAGTGTTCCTCTCTTTTTCATTGCATCAAATTTATGAAAATTGTTGGTTTAATAAAAATGGTGACTGTATAAGTCATAAATTCTAGTGTTATTTTTGTCATTTTTTACAGTAAAGTATATATACGCAGTAAAATATCTGCAACTGGTACATAAATCCAAGTCATATTATCCCCTATTTGTACAACTTTGCCAGAATCTAGCTCAGAAATGAAAAGAGTGTACATGTATGTATGCCTACACAAAACCATTATTACACTTAAATGTGAGCTTATTCCCTGAACCAATGAATAGGCTATTTACTTGTTTGCTATTTTAACCTGACCTTCTTGGGAGAGCCAAACTGCCTCGTCATCAAACATAAAAAATAACTATATACAGTTTAAATTATTCATTTTTCCTTGTCATTTTCTGTTGAAGCACAACTCAAAATCCTCAACTCCGAATCTTTTATGTCAACATAAATTAATCCCACTTGTCTAACATTACCATCTCTCCCAGAACTCTAACCATGTCTAATCTCCTCAACTTGGCTTCAAACTCCCTGTTCCCTCTCCTTGTTCTACCTCTCCTTTACTGGGGATTCAACTTCCCCAGGCGCCAGCCCAAGAAAACCAACCTCACTTTCTACGTGCACGACTACTTAACTGGCCACGACACCTCCGCTGTCACGGTGGCGGGGAAAGACGGCCATACCACCAGCGTCCTGCACTTTGGAACCCTAGTGGCAGTCGATGATCCGGTGACAGAGGGCCCGGACCCCAAGTCGAAAGAGATTGGAAGGGCACAAGGGATGTACATAAACTCTCAGTTGGATGGGAAAGGGCTGCACTTGGTGTTCTCAGTGATATTCACTGACGGGGAATACAAAGGGAGCACCCTGGAAATCCAGGGGGCTGATATCTTCGCGATGAAGGAGAGAGAGTTCTCAGTAGTTTCGGGGACTGGATACTTCAGGTTTGTAAAGGGTTATGGGATTATGACAACTGAGATGCTGGATATTCCTAATCTCAGAGGTATTCTTAAACTTGATATTACTGTCAAGCACTACTGAATTTGAGTCTGTGTTCTATGTCATAATTAGCTGGACTAAGTTATATATCTTCTTCCCATCAAGATTTGGATGAATTTCATCGTTGATGCAAACCCTTTATTGATTTTGAGTAATTTAATATTCAGAATTCTTCATTTGTTTACTTAATCAAATTTAATTAAAACTCTGGGATAAGAACAAGAACAACAACTACTACATCAGTGACTCATGATTAGGCTTGCCTAGTGCGTTCTTGTCCTTTCTACTTTGATTAGATTTAATTATGGCAAGCCATGTGATTCAACCAATAGCATGTATAGTATTTATCCGTCTATGTACAGCTCATACCTATTAATTAATTAATTAATTAATTAAGCAACTTCATTATTGAGCCAATAATTAACTAGTCATTTACCCAAATTTATTAATTGTGTTTTAATTCTTCAACTGATTGCTAATTTCTGACCTAATATTGTTGTTGGTGAGGTCTGGGAAAAATAGAGCTGACCCATTATTAATTACTAGTTTAATAAACAATCCAAAGTACACAATTAATATAATTTAATTAATTTCTATAATGCACAAAAAATTTAAATAAAATTCAAGAAATAAAAAAGTAAACAGCATCACACAAAGAAAGAATTAAGACCCCAACTACCAACAACATACATAAATTATTTAGGTTCTCTCTCTACTGGAAAATCTTGACTAGCTAAAATAACATTTATATTAGTCAATGAAAGTCTGAAACAGTACGTCTTCCTCTATCAACTCAACCTAGAAAATTAAATTAATTGATCAGTACTCTGCCAGTGATCGGCACTTGTTCTCTCCTACAAGCACCTCGATTTGTTAGGGCCTAGAATATAACTAAGATAATTAGCACATCATATTCTTATGTCTGAAAAAGAAAAGATATATAGACAGCTGCAAAATAAATTGAGATCAATTAAGGACAAGAAGGCAAAGGCGGCCAGTTATATGGAGTCGGAGTCATCATCACTTGATTGTAATCTTCGACGTTAAACACGTAGTTGCATTCTGGGATTTGATGATGAGGGACGTTCTCCGGGGGGGCAGGGGTGTTGTCAGAGCTTGGAATAGACGTGCTTTCTACTGTTTCTTCACCGGAGATTACTTCTGTGTAGCCAGTTGAGACTTGTTTCTTTGCCACCTGATCCTTGAGTATAGCCCTCAATGCCAGAACCTGACAGGGGTGAGTTGAAGACATGAAGATTGCAATAAGAGTTGCATGCATGTCTACTTTGTGCCTAATTAGCAACAGACAAAGCCCTGAAGAAGTGCCGATGTGTAGTTAATTTTGAAGCCAGCCTTCTTTTGATGAAAATGACATGTGACTTTGTGTTTCAATTCCTTGTGAACAAGACTATGATGTTGTCTTCTTTCTTTCTTTTCTTTCTGTCACCATCAAAACTCAAACTGCTGCAATGTAACTATCATCAACTCTTTTCTTCATCTACATATGTATCTTTCTATTAGGGTTCCACTTAGATGGAACAACTTTATAATCTCAAAGAAATAGCGAAAATTATTAGGTGGACTTAAAGTTCATCATAATAAATCATTAATTAAAATATTTTAATCTATATATAACATATTCATATAAAAACAAGCATGACAAACAAAAGGAAAAATTGCAATTTTGGTCCTGTAACTTAAGAAGGTGGTATTTTTCGTCCTATGCAAATTAATTTTCGCAATTTAATCCAGATACTTTATAAAATAATTATCTATATAATCAGTTCAATTGGAGACTTCAAATTAAAATAGCTTCAAATGTAGTTAATTGCACAATCCAAACCGTCAAAGTAAATGAAAAATATGTCCAGAATAAATGCATTAAAAAAGCAACTTTAAGAACCTCAAAGTGATACATACACAAATTTGTATGTACTCGACTTTCATAAATTGCATACTACCTTTATATGTATCCAACAATTTCATATTCAATATATATACACTATTTATTACCTGAAAGCATTTCCAAAGTTGTAATTTCACACTAATTCAACTCAATATTGTCCGTTATATATTGGTTCAACTTATGTGTTTTACAACTGTGTATCAAAATTTGTTTAGCAAAATATATATGATTTCATATGCTTATTCTCATTTGATTTGATTACGTAACTTTAATTCTTTTATTCCAAAAACTATCACTGCAAGCAAATGTATCAATTGCCATGGTAAAATTTGATGCTAAAATGAAAAATAAGATATTTAATAAGTAAAGTTTGAGAAATTTTAGTTCGAATCCAACTCGATCATATTTGAACCAATTATATGATGAATGCAATACACTTGATGTAAAATTACGAAAAAATGACTTATCGCATTACATGTGTACCACACTTACTTTGTGATTTGTTTGGTCTAACCAAACCTAATTTGGACAAAAAAATTTCCTAAAATTCTTAGTAAATTCATTGTTGATGTAGATTAGCAACAAATTTTATTATTTCACAAGGAATACATATCATTGTAATTAATCAGTGTTCCCAAGAAATTATCAAGAAGCAGAGTAAATTAATGAAGTATTACCTCTTGCTGGAGTTTGTGCTTCTCCCTGGAAACCGCATCGAACTCCTGCTTTAGCGCATCGTACAAGCGCTCAAGCTGCTTGCCCTTCCACCGAGCCCTCCGGTTCTGGAACCAGACCGCTATCTGTCGCGGCTGCAGCCCCAGTTCCCTGGCCAGCTTCATCTTCCGGTCAGGGTCCAGCTTAATCTCCTCCTGGAAACTGTTTTCCAGTGACTCCAACTGCTCGGTGCTCAATCGTTTCTTCTTCGGGTCCTGCCCGTAAATATTCATGCTACTGTTGCTCTTCTCCATGAAAGTTGGCAACATCGTGTGTTGTGTTGAACTCTGCATTGTTGGCTGCTTTATCTCTAAACCTAATAAAAAATTGATACATGAATATGTATATATTATTAATATTATATTTTTTTCGTATGCTAAATATTACACGAATCACATGGTCAATACAATACACTTGTAATGTGATTAATTTATAATTGAAAGAAGCTAATTAATCTAACAAGAATAGTTTTCCATTGCGGTAAAGTATTACTCTTAGCACACTACAAGAAAGTTACTCAATAACTATGAAAAAATTAATGTTAAACTCAATATCAAACTAATTAGCAAATAAAATTTTTATGCTAATCTACATTAGCAACAAATTCCATTATTTTATAAGAAATATATGTCGTTGCTGCGAGCGTTATTTTTTGTAGTGGTGGTGGTTGTCATATTGTAATGCATGCAAGAAAAACAAACTGAGTAAAGACGATGATGCTGACGGGAGATGCATGGTACAAACTCGTTTATCTGTTAGATGAATCAAAAAAACCAGCTTTTTTCTTTGTACAACTTCTGATTGCAGAATACTTACAGTCACACAGTGGCTATTAATTCTCTAGCCATATTCAACAACTTTTCTTGTAAAAGCTTCTTAGCTTCTCATTGATTTGTGAAAATCTGAAACCATTAAGTCTGCCGTACACTTGGATGGAAACCCTTGCATGAGGTCGATTTCTACTTATATATATAGCTATCAAGGTTAAACTCAAGCTTTTGAATCCAGACAAGACCTGGAATTTAATTCCGACACATACACAATGGACATATATCTTTCAACTCATCAAAAGCATTAAGAAAATCAAGAAGATGGTAAGAATTGACATACCTGCTGGAAACTGATCGTTATAATTATAGTTGTAGAGAAAGCTAAGCGAATTGTCGGGGCGAGAAACGAAATTAGGCACTCTAAGATTAGCGTTCCAATCCATTGCTAAAAAGAAAGAAAGAAACCCTGTTTTATGATGATGCGGTGAGGTCGGGTCAGGCCAAGAATCAACTCAAAATCTAAGTGTGGTATATATGAGGGAATAGCCCGAATAGACGTAGTGGACCACTCTTAATTTACAGACAGACAAACGACGTCAGAGGTTTCTTTTCTTTTAGTTCCCTTTTGGCAAAACAAAGTGTGAAGATGTATATGAGAAATGATCAAGTGTATAAATCCCTCTAGAAGTATAGGACGTTTAAGGGCGGGGGGCGACCAGTTATTATAAGAAGATTGTCCGGAAGGGAAGAGAAAGGTGGGAGTGGCGGGGGGGGGGGGGGGGGGGCAACTACTGGCAACTTAAGGCTTTTAGGAATCAGCAGGCTCCAGCTCTCATGCCTCTAACTTTGGATGCAACTAATAAATACTACTAGCAGCCAGCCAGCCAGCAGCAGCAGCAGCAGCAGAAGCAACAGGGCAGCAGTACACGGCCTCACTGTGTGTGTATGTGTGTGTGTGAGAGAGAGAGAGAGAGAAATTTGTTGTTTGTGGCGGGATTGGGTGAGAAGTATAGATGAGGGATTGAAGAAGTAGTGAGCAAAGGTCGCAATCTGGTCCCCTTCAACCCCCCCCCCCCCCCCCCCCATACCACTGACAATATTATGCCTTCTCCTTTCTCATCACGCCTCATTTTAATTTCACTCTTCCTTCAATTCCCCTCCTTTGTTTTTACAACATATTTTTTTCAACTTCATAAAGAAACATAAGCTTTAATTAAATTCTTGGAAACATATTGAAATTTTTATTTATTTTAATTTATATACAACCATAATTTATTGGGTGTGTGAATTAAATGTTCAAAATATATAGAGGTAAATGAAGTAGTCCTGGTACGAATCATCACGTCGTGCCGCCCGCTTGCATTAGATGACTATATTGTTTAAAAAATTAAAATTATTAACTCTCACGTACTAGTTGGATTAATTTTTGCATGCCTACTACTCGTACAATTTTCTGTAAATTTTCCAGGCATCACTGGAGTTAATATTAAGAACAATATCTCAAACTCAACTTCGTTTGCTTTCTTTTTACCTAATATCATCATTTCATCTTACAATACAAAGTGTTCAATAAAAATATAAAATTATTTCAAAATTGATATTTCCACACACCCCTATTCTTTTCAAATTACAACTTTAGATTTTTTCTTGATTTCATAAATATATAGTAGCACGATAATTTTAATTCCTTTAGATCTTTATGTAGAGAAAAATACTATTTTAGTTCAATTTTTCAATGCTGGTAGCAATTTTTGTCCAAGTTCAGTCCAAAATAGCAAATTAAAATAATAATTTAAAAATAAAAAGACAATTTAAACACAAAAAACCTTAATTTAGCTGGAATCAAGCACATGGCTCCCTAAATTTTGGGGATTTCTCCAAATCCGACTATTTGGTTTACGTAGATAATATTTTTCAGCCTGTGCTTATATGCCAGGGGTGAAGTGTTTTTCTAAACCATGTCAACTCTACTAACTACCACCTCACTGACTGCAGCCTCCACCGTCACTGCCGCATCTCCATCGCCGTTGGCCGGTTAGTTGGCAGGGTGACATGGTTCAAAAAAACCATATCATCCCCGGCACGTAATTAAGTACAAGCTAAAAAGTTTTATCCATAGACGTCAAGTCATCGGAATTTGGAAAATTTTCAAAAATTAAGGGGTCACGTCCGCATCATGTGCATGGTTCCGACTAAATTAGAATCTTTTCCTTAAATTATCATTTTTTAAAAACTATTGTCCTGATTCGCTGTTTTCAATTAGTTTTGAAGTAAAATTGCCACCACCCCTAAGAAACTGAATTAAAATTGCATATTTTCCCTATATATATATATATACCAAAAAGTTAATGTTGGAAATAAGTAGGGTAATTGAAACAAACCCTTTTTATCCATCCTATGCAGATTGTACCGTTTTGTTTGTGCATGCAGCAATTGTGCTTTCATAGTAGAATTGAAACCCTTTAATTTGGTTGTTGACTATGACCAGTAGCAGTAGTATTCCTGGATGAGTGAGGAATGGGATATAAGTATTAGCTTTCTGAAGATGGAAATTAGAATAGGATACGGTACATCCATCATGTACACAGACAGTCGACAGAGTGTGGCAGCATCTCCAGTAAATGTCGAGGGCAGAAGAAAGAGAGGAGGATCAGCTGCAAATTGCTTTCTACACCTCCATCATCGCTATCTAAATGGATTTGCTTTCCCTGCAAATTCATCAATTTTCAATTCCCTGCACCCAAACAATCATAAATAAATCAATTATTTCAATCTGATTTAAATAAAAATTATTTCGCTTCATGCATGCTCCTAGCTTTTGCACTTTTTATATATTTTTTTCGTGATGACATTTAACTTATATTGTATTTTTTATTTTATTTAACAACAACTCACGCGTATAAAATTTACCCTTTTAAACATGCATCTTTCTATATATATTAATTCAAACAAAAAATGTAACATGATTTGATATAAAAAGTCGAATCTATGACTTGGTTTAATCAAGCAGATCCATAAGGGGGTAAATTGTTATATTTTAAAAAATACAGGGAGGTAAATTGCTATTTATTTTTTCGTAAGAGGGTAATTTGCTCATTTGCGATATCATAAGGGGTTTGCTTGTATTTTTTCCTTAATTTTATTTCTAATTTGGTAGAAATTTTACTAACAAAAATATTTATTTATAAAATTTTGAGGGGAATTTTTCAAAATTCTTGCCAAGGCCAAATATGGAGTTTTACAATATTAAGACTTTTTCTAATTGTAGAAAGAATATATTTCATTTTTAATATTACTTTACTCCTTTTTAAATTTCCAAGTTATGGATATAATGTGGAAATAGGTGTCTAACCACCTCAGTTATTTAAATCTAGCATCAATTTGACTTATACCTAACCAATTTCGACATGTTTTTCCTCAGGAAAATAAGCATTTAACTTTTAGAAGGTCATACAAGTAATGTTTTTCGCATATATATATATACACACACACACACCATATGGTCTTTATTATAATTTGATAAAATAAATTGACATATTTAGAGTACGTTAACCAATTAAACAAAAAATTAGAAATAGATAGCACAAGGAATTTGCTTTTCAATAAACAAGTACAGAATTTATTTTAGTACCACAACTGTGGCAAGTGATATTTTTAGTCCCATAAAACTAATAATCACGTCTTTTTAATCCCACAAAATATGATTTTTGGACTAATCACAACTTTTTTTTTGTCCCGAATAACGCTTTTTTAGTCTAAAAAATTGACATGTTTCTTCCCATCCCACACCAAAATTGCTCAACATCAGAATATCCTAAGATTATTTCAAATGAATTTTAGTAACAAGCCACCCATCAATTATCTATACTAAAACATTATAACTTATTAAAAATTATAATTTTATTCATAAATCTACAATTGTTAAATTGAACTCAACATCGAGCCAGACATCGTACTCTAACAAAAACTATCATTATGCTAAAGCCAATCGTATTGAAAAATTATCAACCCAAAGCGAAAACCGAAAATACGCGTAAAAATTCAATTCACCAAATAAAATTAAATAAGTAGTCCCCACTCCCTAATAATTAATAAAGGTGGCAGACAAAAGAAGTCAAATTATTAATAGTGTGACAAAAAAAATAAAAAAAAATAGGGGTTTTAGGAATAGGGATGGATGATTAATTAGTAGGAAGTTAATTGAGGCATATGCATTTGTAAGGCGCCGATCCCTATACTTGAATTTGGAGTTGGAGGGAGGGGACGTCTCACTCTCAAGTCTCAGCCTACAACCAACTCTTAATCTTGCTTGTACCTTCACACTCCATCTCTACCAACTTAATGCATGAATTAATATTCAATTTTACAATTATATTAATGACAACAGATTAATGGTCTGCTCCTATACGTTGAACATACATAAGCAATTTGGATGGAATTAAAAGTATAGAAATGGCGGTAGTCATTTTTGGTTTGAATTATATAGAATTTGTAATGATTGGAATTAAAGAATTATTTGAAAAAGTGTTAGGATTAAAAAAAAGAAATAAAAGGAAAGTGGCCTCCAACCAAATTTAGATAACTCCATAAATAACACCATCAATAATTCTCAATTTTCCCATACCACAGAATTAAATACTCTTAAATTATGGTCTGCTTTTCCCAATTTCAAACTTTCAAATCTGTTTTTCTGTGTTTTTTTATTCATACCAAGATTGTATCAAGTATTTAATGCCAAAGGAAAATAATACTACGTACTCCCAATATCTCTCCCAAGAACACATGCCTTATAATATATATATATATATATATATATATATATATATTACAAGTAAAACAAAACATATATATCAAAGTATCAACTCCTCCAACATCTCAAGGCAGATGTGTCCAAAAGTTGTTTGTATTTGAGAGCATGCATGTGGAGATTGAAATGAGACACATAGTATAGAGGGGGCTCCCCCACATCATGTGACTAAATGAATGTCCGAGTAGCAATAGTACCAGGAGAGGGCGGCGGGAACAGCAGCAGCAGCAGCGCCGCCGTCGGGTTTATGGTTTATGATTATGCATGCCTCATGGCCCCCTTAACGGTTTCTCTAATAACTACATATACTCTACACCACCAACTTTCTCATAAATAACGCACACATTACTTCAAACTTCCCAACCACCAACCACCATTATATATATTCATCTCTCCTCCAATATTTACCCTTCTTAAAACTCTGAATCAATGCGCGGTCTGTTTCTTTTTGTACCCATTAAGTTGACTTTTCCTGTTAGAAAACAGATCCAAAATCCTCGTTGCAACAAACTTACTGGTCTTGCCGTTGGTCTGCTCGTGTAGTAATTTTCAGTTTACTGCAATTTTTATTGTTTTGTTCCATATGAGATTATTATCTGGACACATTCTATAACGTAAAACGTATTCAATGAGTTCCTGTATACATAAACGCAACCACCAATGAAAAACATTTCTACTATTACCATACACAAATGCATTGACATGATGTACCAAATCAAATGTCACTCACTTATTTGTCCGTGTAATGTAATTTTTATGTGTATTTCACTTGTCATATAATTTATTGTCACCAGTCTAATTAAAGTCGGTTTGTATTGGAATTTCCCACAATTTACATACCACAAATTTATGTAATAAATTCTTGCACAACTTATTATTACCAAAAAGCATTTTAAAATCAGGACTTATGTTCGAACTACTTTCGAATTGCAAAATTATTGCATGCGTTCAACAAATCTATATAAAATATGTCCAATTCCGACATGTGGATGTACATAGAGTATTATATGTTTACAGCTCTCCCTCGAACAACTATTACATACCATGAATGACAGTATACATATGTCTCATGTGTAAGACGATGTTATTTATTTTTTTAAGAAAAAAATTTACATACGTATATATTAATTTGAATTGAAATTTCAATCTAAAATATTTATGAGGTGAGGTCATAAGACGGTCGGCAATAATTAATAAGAAATTCATAACAAATGTATGTACACTTATAATATCTGATTTTATTTTAGTATAGGACAGAAAAATAAAATTAATTTGTTACAACATTTCGCTGAGAATGAGGGAAATTTCTACTAATACGCTTGGGCCGCCAACATGCAGAAAAAGGCCCAAAAATGAAAGTTTAGAAAAAATGGGCTTTATATGCTAGTTACTAATCATATTCTCCTATCATAAAAAACAGCCCAGCCCACTAGGGAATCCCAAACAGAAGCTACACGACAGAAAGTCCAGAAATTTTTTTTATTTTTGATTTGGAGTCCAGAAATGTTTTAATCGACATTTGAGGTTTGCTAAAAATTGTTTTTTGATTTTTTTTTTTAAATTTCGATTTACAATTATATTTTTAATTTCAATCATTAGTTATAAATATATTTTAATTATCAATGATATATATATAATTCATCAATAATTATTGTTATAATAAAATCAATAACTATAACTAAAGTAAATCAATACCCACACACTTATGGAATCCATACATATGACCTCCTAGTCATAGAGTCTCAACTTTGCTAATTAAATTGAACTTCACAGACTTAAATCTTCATTTAGATAGTAACTTAATTTCAAGCATTTCTTATCATTTTATAAAATTTTTATATAATTAAATAAAGTTATCACTAATGATGCGTACCAGACATAGCAGGAAGAGAAGAATCTCCCTCGTAAGATCCACAGTCACCTCCATTGTTGGAATTTGACATTTCTCACGCCAAAGACCAAGTGTTTCCATAGATTGCCCCAATAATGTGTACCAGAATTTTGGCCACACCACCAGGGTCGAAGGATTTTTAAGAAAATTCTAAGATTATTGAAAACTAGCCCTGCAAAATAGAGGTTAGCACTTTGATACTTGAGTTAATAACAATTTATGAAATAAAAGGAAAATTTGAAATAAAGTGAGAATAATGGTGAAATATAATATGAGAGTGATAAATATTCGTTGAGTGCAAAATATAAATTTGAAATATGCTAAAAATCGAGAGAGAATGGTGCAGAAAAGAGAAAGTTTGAGGATGAATGTGATGTTGTTTGATGTTACCAGAAATCTGTACAAGACACCTATTTATAGGTGTGTATAGAGTTGGATACGAAGTCAAATATCAAGTTCTGTACGACATTAGAAAGCTATTTGAGTTGGCTATCATACGCAATAAACCATTGGTGATTTGGATAAGTATTGGCTGAGGTACGTGAGCTGGACGAAATCCTACCAAACTTGCTTATTTTCCCGAGAATTAGTTGCTCATGGACTTTCTAGCTTATTTGTAATCGATTTACTTGGAACCACCTTGAGATATTTTAGGGTAATGTGTACAAATGTATTGGCAAACTATATGATGTGGTCCCCCAGCTATATGATGACGTGTCTGACTGAAATGAGTTTATTTCTTGAGCCTGGCAGTTCAATAAAGTAGCAGGTAAGCCTGTGGGCCTTTCTTCCCTGATGATTGTGCTTTTATCCATCCTGTTGATGATGTATCCTGCTTGATGCTTAATACTTAATGTGTGCAAGTACATTATGGCAATGATGATTGTTGGATCCATTCTTTGGACTAGATTCCCTTTTGGGGTCTTGATCCAAGGGAAAATATGTTGGAAAATTAGCCCAGGATCAAATTCGGTAAGCCCAACCCCACAGCCCCAACACACCACCTAGAAGGCCTGAACCTTACCTACCGACTCGATCCATCCATTATCCGGCTCAATCCCATTTTTAAATGATTGAAATCCTTCGCATTCGTATTCTTTTTCCTCGATCGAATTTATTAACCCTCCTCATATTCTTCCCTCTCTCTTGGTTTTTTGCACCATCATCAATGGTTTCTCCCTATTTATACACCACCTTCGAAAAGAAAAAAGAAGAGAGAAACAACTGAGGAGAAAATAAAAAAGATAGGTAAATATGAGTGGTTCGATGGTGCCTTGGTGGTCGTGTGTGTACCTTGGTGGCGTGGGTTAGTCTTGGTAAGTTTGAGCAACCGGTGGTTGAATTGCCGGCCTTTGTGGCTGTAGGCTTCCCCATCGGCTCCCTAAGCCAAAATTATTTATCGTTGTTTTTTTTTTCCTCACATATTCCTATTAATCTGTAATCTTTGTTATATTGGTTTGTATTTTATTTGTGAGCCCACTTTGAAATAAATTCCTAACATATAAAATTCAACGAGAATAAATACTTTTATAAGTATGATATAACAATATTAAAAGTTAAAAAACAGAAAAATAAATACTCCTAAATACGAATTGATAGTTTTGGATATACAGAAAAAAAAAGATATAGAAAGTGCTAACACGAGATTAAAACAAAGTTTAAAATCTCGGGGGCGACCCACACGAACGGTCCCATTACTTCCCCCAAAAGAGGAAGAACGAGAAATCACGCTATTGCCCTCCACTTCCTAATGACTGCTCACGAATTGCACGGCTACGGTTCATTAATTTAGCACCAAATTTGAAGAAGTGGGCAAAATTGTATTTTTAGTAGAATACTTTGCCAGATTAATATTTTTTATCCTATAGAATTAAAACACATTGTCAATAAAATCCTATGCACTATTTTTGTGAGACTAAATTTATTAGACTTTAAACGTTTGTGAATATGACGAGATAAAAAATGTTAATTTCCCCTTCCCTGTGGAATTAAATGTATAATTTTAGGGAAGAAGTGGGTCGGAAGGAGCACTGAGGCTAGATGATTTTGATCAAGAAAAAGGAACGGTGGATGATTGTTTTGCGTAATCCTGTGGACTCTCTCTCTCTCCACTCCCCCACACAGCAACAGCTCCCAGCTGCGAGAAAAAGCCAAAACAATGGGCATTTGGCTGTTTTCCTGCTGTCACCTAAACAGGAAATCCAAGAACTCACCCAAAGCTAAAACCAGCTGCTTCTTCCCATTCCCCACTTTAAACGCCCACATTATGTTTCTGCCATCTTCTATACATATCACGTTTCATTTCTTTGGACCAAACTCAAGTGTTACTTTCTACAGCTACTCTTATCTTTTTCCATTTTTCTCAAAATGCTGTAAACTTTGGGCAGCATTTTCGATTCTCTGGTCAATAAGGAATCTTTTCATTTTGAGTATCTGGTCAATTCAAGAATCTTTCTCGCTTACCTTGTATTTCTTCTTCCTTTTTAAATTCTTGGTTCTTGATGAGAATAATCTCTTTCAACTTTCAAGCTCTGAATTTGTGGGTTTGTGAAATGTAACCCGTTCTTTGTTCTTTCATGTGATTTTGTTTGCCATTAATGTGAAAAGAAGTGTCTTTTTGACAAATTTCTCTGGTGGGAGGTGTTAGATTTGCTTTTTGCAGCTAATTTTGAAGTTATATGGAATCGAATGCCATGCCTGGTGGAAGGTATTCAAATGTTCAGCCTGGTATGCTAGGCCTAGAAATGTCACTCAACCATCACATACCTCCACAACAAAACCCTCACCAAATGCCACAACAGCAGCCACACCCAAACCAGCCGATGGTGCCTTCCTATGGCCATCATGAGGCTGATTACCACTCACAAGCTCAGCAATCTGCCAAACAAGGCTACCCATTTTCAGCGAAGTCCAAGAACCAAACTTTGACCTTAAGTGATGATGATGAGCCTGGATTCTTGGCTGAAAACAGCACTGATGATGGAAAAAGGAAAATGCCCTCCTGGCAAAGAATGAAATGGACTGACAATATGGTGAGGTTGCTGATTATGGTGGTATACTATATTGGTGATGAAGTTGGTTCTGATCAGGGGAATGATCCGGCTGCTAAGAAGAAGGGTGGTGGTGTTTTACAAAAGAAGGGGAAATGGAAGTCGGTCTCGCGGGCTATGATGGAGAGGGGGTTTTATGTGTCTCCGCAGCAGTGTGAAGACAAATTCAATGATTTAAACAAGAGATACAAGAGGGTTAATGATATTCTTGGTAAGGGAATCTCATGCCGAGTGGTTGAGAATCAGCGTTTGCTTGATACGATGGATCACTTAACACCCAAGATGAAGGAAGAAGTGAAGAAATTGCTCAATTCTAAGCACTTGTTTTTCAGGGAGATGTGTGCTTATCACAATAGTTGTGGTCATGGTAGTGGTGCTAGTGGGAGTGGAGCTGCCGGTTTTCCAGGAGCTGCAGCGGAGGCTGTGTCTCAAACTCAGCTGCATTTACAGCAACAGAGGTGTTTGCATTCATCCGAAAATGCCCCTGTGGTGGCCAACTTGAATAGAGGGGAGAATGAGGGGTCTAAATTGGTAAAAGGGGTGAGCGGAGAAAATGATGATGATCAAGATGACGATGATGATCAAGATGATCAAGACAACGATGATCAGGATGAGGATGGGGACGATGAAGTGATTGGGGCAGGATCAAGAATTCATGACCACGGACACGAGGATGAGAGTAACGACACGAATGATAGATCCTCGACAAAGAGGCTGAGAAGGGGAACATTTCATTCCCCTCTGATTCAACAACTGGATGCCGAGATAATGACAGTTGTGCAAGATGGAGCAAAGAGTCCCTTTGAGAAGAGGCTTTGGATGAAAAAGAAATTGATGGGGCTGGAAGAGCAGCGTGTTGGGATCCAGTGCCAATCATTTGAACTCGAAAAGCAGCGATTGAAATGGTTAAAGTTCAGGACCAAGAAAGAAAGGGAAATAGAGAGGGAAAAGCTGAGGAACGAACGACTGCAGTTGGAGAACGAGAGAATGATGCTCCTCATACGCCAAAAGGAGCTCGAATTGCTGGATCATCATTCCCCAAACAAGAAGAGCGACCCGTCGTCCATCACTGGATGAATCAATCAATTGTACAGTAGGTTACTAGATGCTAGACAGAAACAGGTCCTTCTCAAAGGCTTTGCAACCAAGTTACTTTTGTAGAAGTGAATCTAGAAAGGAAGAAAGTATTTGTCAAAGTGTTTTCTTTATGTTGAGCTTTCTCCAAGTAAAGAAAATCATTCATTTCCAAGTTGAAACATTTTCTCCACCGCACCGTAGTGGAGAACGATGACTCGCTTTGGACATGTAATCCATAAAACCTTACATAGGTAGAAATAGCATCCAGCAATAAAACATTTTCTGGGTACGCGGTTGTCCGATTTCAGTAACATGTAGAAGTATGAAAAAACTTCAGTCACGCCCAGTGGGACTCGAACCCACAATCGCCTGATTAGAAGTCAGACGCCTTATCCATTAGGCCATGGGCGCTTATTGCTTGGATACTTCTGTCACGCTATAATTATAGATTTCTCCAAAAGAATCAATAACTTTTCTACACTGCTAAGACAAAGTAATTTTATCTCCAGATCCGATCGGAGAAAAGTTCACTTCATCATTGCATGTCAATAAAACATTGAAACACCATCTGCTAATTTGAGTCGTGAGTACATGAAAGTGGTAGCATATTTTTGAGATATTAGCTTGTTTTGCGTTTGCTAAGACTATGTCAAAAGCCACTCTCATAATTACCAAAATAAAAAATAGAAAAGCCATTGTCTCATGATTCTAAAGAAGCATTTTCATTCTTCGGTTTTCAAAAATACATAATAGTATCCCAAACTTCTGCCAGATCCATCCTTGGCATATGTATTAACTTAAATGTTAAGCTATGGATAGCCATCAAAAAATCACCATTATTAATGGTAATTGCATTATGATTTGTTTCACACTTCAACCGAAATGACATGGAAACATCTTGTATCCGTATTTCAATCTTCAAGCTCGATGATCTTTACTACAGATGCATCTCCGACCTTCTGGCAGACCACCACTCGATCATGTGACTTGACGATTCCAGAGGCTTTTCCATGATCAAGTGCAACCTTCAGAACTGATTCATTAGTTGCGTTTGTAGATTCAGCCTGCAAGATGAAAAGGCGTTGGTCAGTTTGCTGCTATCAAGCAAAGCCTGCGAATTACTCAAGAACCAAACAGAACGAGAAGTTAAAAGATATAAAAGGTAGCAAAACTTCAGTCGACAACAAAATGAATACCCAAAAGAACCAAGTAAAAAGTATAATCATACAAACAGATAGCTGAATAGGGTTTTTAAATTGTAATACTGCTAAGGAACAGAATCACAAACAATATGCAGGAGCATTATTAATGAATGCCACCTCAGATGAACCTCGCAACAGCCGCAGTAAGTAGAAATTATCAATGAAAATGGAAAAGTGTTAACTTTGAGAAAACCCTTCTTCCAAATATTTATACCGACAACTTTGCTTAAATCGTCCAGATTGAACCCGACAGTGTCAGCAAACATAGCAAAGCAAACTTGAAGTTTTAAGAACTCACCGGATGTCGAGGGTCAGCTAGCAAGGGGAAAAGACCTCGTACTATAAGGGATTGCCTTGCCTGGCATGCAGGAAATATCCATTAGCTCATTACATAGTAAACCAAACTACAGCAAGAGCCAATAAATTACAAACGTATTGGGTTGTATTCTGCTCAAATGCATAGTAAATCTATATTACCTATACAGTGCATCATCCACATCATGAGAAGCTTCTTAAGAGTACTAGCAATATTTTCTAAGATTTCCAAAAATACATTAACATTGTACATCACCTGAAATCAAATATCATGTGCATGTGCTCTGATGCACGGACTCTTGGTATTTAAGAATGATTTCATTGTATTAACAAGAAAAAAACCCAATATTTTCGTATTTTAGATTAGAGCCACTGAGACTGAGTTATATAAAAGGTACCCTTATCAATGTTCATCAAATTCATTTAAAAATTAACATGTAGGGCTCATACTTTTGTGGTTTGTTGACAGGACTCGAATGTATTTGTTGTAGGATTTGATAAATTAATAAAAATTATAAGTTGTTTACTTGATTAGATTAAGTGATGGATGAAAAAGTTTTAATAGTAAGAAAAGGTAGGAAAAGGTCCGCTTCTGCCTGGATTTCTCAATCTGATTTCATATCAAGCCCCATCAAGGCTTGTCCTGGGCTTGTAGGATTCAGACTGAGCCGATATCATGAAAAGGAAATGGTTTACACAATTGGATAAATGACACAATCTAGACTTATACCTAAATGTAAACAGGCCCGTACAGTATTATCATTTTACAACATCATCTAAGAAAGGATATACCTCAAATGCACCACTAAAACTCCATTTCAATTGATTTGTCCTGAGCCGAGGGATGACAACAGATAAAACAGGCATTGTTGGCCTGTACTTTGCTATTAATCTGCATTTAACAGGACAATGATGGAAGTCATACTAGAATCAGCATACTAAAGATACTCGAAGATATCAATAACTAGGGTTTGTAAATGAGTAGAGCTCTGATGAGCTTATAGTTTAAGGCTCAAGCTCAGCTTGGCTCATACAAGGTCGAGCTGAACTCGAGCCCACAAGTGCAACTCAAGCTTATGGTATCCAATATTTTCCAAATCATTTGTTTATAGGACAAATCTGTGAATTTTAGTTTCTTAACAGCACAAATCCAGAAATACCACATAAAAACCAAAAGAAGTGTTTCAGAAGTCGTATACAAACACAATCATTTATCACCTAACTAATAACAGATTTTAATCACATTAAAAAATGGTTTTTCCAAGGAAGAGAGGAGAAAAGGGAGATGGCAACTCAAGAGGCCTCAGGGAGCAAAATGAAGAGTTATTATGGTAATCTGGGTTCTTGGCTTGCTAAACAGCAAAAGCTTGATTGTGGATCTGCTGCTCTTCGATATCTCAAGGTGGATCTGGTGAGAATGAAAGAGTTGCCATTGTATATTGGTGCTGATGAAGGTAGCTCACTCGGCCTTATCTGGTGAGAGCGGGGGGATGATAGGTCTTGGGCTGGAGGTGATGGCACCCTCAGGAAAGAAAAACATGGGAGAAGTTGCACAATTCGGTAGGAAAAGAGAAACAGGTTACTCTATTTTTCCTATATAATTAAAATACTGGCCGTAATATTATTAGAACTGAAATTGATATTTCAAAAAATTAAAGCTCGTAAGCTGAACAAGTATTTGTCGGCTTGGTCTAACGTAGAGCTTCTTGAGTAGCCTTGCGAGGCTCATTAACCAGATAAGACTCATTGGACACCCCTATATTCAGTACAAAGAAATTACTTTGTAGCATTACCTAGCCGCCCTTCCAGATGACGTAAAACATATGATAACAGATGCCTTCACTTTAAGGGCAGCCCGAACCTAAAAATGAGATGCACACAAGTTATTTAAATCCTAGGCATATGCTTGGACTAAAATCAACAAGGAATTTATGAAGTCAAGTTTCTCTTTCACCATTTTTATTTGCAACATACCGCGGAAGATGCAATAGATTCCAAGTGGGTCATGGGTTCGCCTACGAATTTTACAGTCCTCTTGAAGTATTCATCTTGATTGAATACCTTCTCAGCCTGCATATCAATGTGAACTAGAGATTAGATTTGATGAATGCTAGTCACTTACCTCCTAAACAAAAATCTTCCAACGGAATAATGTTACAGATGGTAGAAAACCAGAGTATGATCATGTGCATATCTTAAAGTAGAATATACTCAGGCGAGCAATGACATTTCAACAGTCTATAAAAGATTGAGGAAGCCACACATATAAAGGTCATACATATATAAAACTCATCGTTCCTCGATCAGAGAAAAAAGTCTGATTCATGTATAAGCATCTGTCTGGACAAAAAATTCATCCAGTAAACTGTAATACACGTGGGACAATTGTTTTTCCTTTCCTTTCTTTTTGTGTGTGCCTTGTTAACAGGTGGTGGACTTGAAATGTCATATCAGAAAAATATTGTAAGAGTTATCAGAGGTACTCAGTATTCAAGTCCGGTCATTCAGGCACAGTAATTAAAGGAATTAGGATAATAATGCCAATTAGAAACTTCAAAAGCATTCATGAGAACTTAAATAACTAGGTATATTCCACAACTGAGAACCTAGGACACCAGCAACCTGCAAAAAGTCCAGAAAGAAAATGTCGCAAAGGATTGAGTTCGACAAACCCACCCAGCTGAGTACAAGATGATACTGGCCTTAAGTTCTTACCTCAGCACAAATTTTTCCTACAGTAGAGATAGTTTCAACAGGGTATAATCCACGTAAGGTCTCAGCCCCAAGAAGAATTGCATCACATCCTGAAACATAGCCATTATCTCCGTTGTTAGCTGCCAGATAACTTCAGTAATACAATAACATGTCGATTGAAGAGTAAATACAGACAAACCTTGAAGTACTAAGATTTTAATCAAACCATGAAAAGTATACTATCAGTGAAAAAGTGAACTACAAGATTTGCTTTAAAGATGCTGATTGTAAATAACAATTCCACCCCAAGAATTTTGGATGATGACTCACCATCCAAAACAGCATTGGCAACATCAGTTGCCTCTGCACGTGTAGGCCTGAGATTGTCTGTCATACTGTCCACAACACGAGTTACCACAGCTGGCTTTCCAGCCATATTACATTGGTAAACAGCAGATTTCTGAAACAAAAACACCTGCAAATACCGCAAAAAGATAGCTAGGGATTATTCTAGACAGACAAGAAATACAACATAGATCTAAGAGATGACAAGAGAGTCATTATCAATGGATCAAGGGAGATCAATGCATATGAGTTTCCCATAAGATATGTACAGTGAATAGCAAAAGCAAACCCAACTAAGAACAAGGAAGTAACCATTTGAACTAAGGGAAAATAAACAAATCCACATCCAGCCAAGTAAACAAGCAAGCCATTTACATGGCCTGGACTGATTTGGTGAGCAGAGAGTAAATAATGTGCTTGCCCATCACTGGAGCAGCACTCACCTTGCCAACTTTAGCTTAGTGTTGACTAGTGGTGGTGAATGGTGGCGAGAGGGGATAATTGTGGTAAAGGCACATATAAAGGCTACAGGAATGGATATTTATTTGTGATACTTTTAGGTGGCTGCTGCAGCTAGTTATGGTTGGGGAATAACTTGGCACAAACATACATTGATTTTCACCTAGACAAGATACAATGTTCAGCATGCATGATTGAGTAATATCATTCGGGATCAACCATGTCTCTTAATGACTATTGCCAAAAAAAGAAAACAGAAGGGACAGATAACAAAGTGGCACCCAAAAGTTTTCAACAGGCATCCACCCCCAAAATCATCATAGTAACTAACCTTCTCCGGTGGGAGATCTATACCAAGGTTCCCACGCGAAAGGATGATGCCATCTGCCTCCTGTAGGATCTCATCGAAATGGGTTAAACCCTGCAAACATGGTGGAGGCAAAGTAAGCATTTGAACTTTATGTTGGCCACGTACATCATACTCAATCTTCTTAAGGAAGCTACGAAATCCCTCATTTATTAAGACTACAATAGCCTTTCATATTCACCTCTACGGTTTCAATTTTAGCAAAGATTTGAGTCTGACTTAGATCACCAAGCTTGGATAGAAACTCACGGGCCTGCACAGATGAAAAGACCAACAAGTTAATTCGAAAATATTACAGGTAAATAAAAAAGTTACCTTTTTCTTTTATTTCTTTTTCCATTTACCTCACGAACATCCTCTGCATGACGTGTGTACGACAATGACAGAAAATCAATTTTGTTCTGAACACCCCATGAGCTGATAACCTGAAAGTAAAACACAAATATTATCAGAAGAAATATATTCAATCAAGTACTAGCTGAAGTCAGGTATGAACAAAAAACAAGAGTGAAAGGCTTGTGGTGTAAGCTTTCAGAAATCTCAAGTTTAACACACTACTACAAGAACCTAAGTGGGAAACCCAAAAACTAGAACAGACACTGCCACATCCACCAATTTATCCTTTGAAAATCTACCTCAAGGGGGCATGACACAACGAGCAGAATATATTTACTAGCACAAGTTTCCAAAACTCACCTTCTTATCCTTATCAGATAGAGTAGGCAGATCAATAGGAATTTGAGAAGCATGCAATGTGAATAATGACCCAGCCAATGTTGCAGAATTCTTGACGGCGCAAACTACATCATCGCCTTGTACATCATTTACCTGATAAGCAAAATCACAAATTTAAATTAATACAGCTATAAAACAAATAATTGGATGGCTTATTCACAAGCTAAGCTCTAAGGTGAAAACCAAAAATTTTATATTCATGCCCAGGTTTTCTATCATATTGAGGAAATGCTCCAACATGGAAAATGGGATAAGCAGGCACACAGAAATCCATATTTGAACGGCAAAAAGATTAAATGTTTCAAGTGATGCAACAAAAGAAAGCCTGTCTCTAGGACTTGCTCTATTATCAAGGAAATATTTCTACATCAAGAGAAGAGAGAAAGTCTACTCACAATAAGATGAAGAGAAAAAGTTCACAAGCACTAAACAAGTGAGAAGAATTAAACTAGAAAAAGAAAATCAAAGGTTAAATGTATATAAATCAAACTAATTAAAAACGACACTCCAGATCATACCTCGAGCCAAACAGAAGTGGTTTCACTTCCTGTAAATAGGTATTGGCCAACAAAAATGGTGTCTCCCTTCTTCACAGCCTGCAAGTATCACAGAAAGGTAAAGAGAGAAGGATTAATTTGCATACACTAACAGTCAATAAGTGACCATCGAACCATGCTGAAAAATCTATGCATCCTGAAACAAGAGAAAACCATTGGCTGAACTGCCTTTCAAGTTCAAGTCATACCAATACCATGGGTACAGGACATGCGCACTCCAAATTCATAAATTGGAGCAGTTCTGGAAATTCTGACCTAGGAGACCAATTATTGGAATTTGGAAGATAGAGTTCAGATTTAGTTTATAAGCAGTTCAATTATTTCTTATTCCAATAAACTATATTTCAAGTGCGAGACTTTTAAAAGAAGTAGCCGATTTTAGAAATTTACACAGTACGCAAGACCTTTCACTTTGATAGGATTTCTTGAGTCTGGATAACCGAATTCTTCGAATGTGGTTGTTGCGCAGGCTGGGCACTAACAATCAAGTTTTTCACCAAATCTTTAGTCCAATTCTTGAATTACTCAGGTGAAACCAAAATACTATGTTGACCAATTAAAAGTTCTCAGTGTGTATCATCGTACCCCTTGAAATGGGTTGCATCATAGCACATCACATCAGAATCCAAGATAAACCAACAAATTTATTATCCATCACAAATAAAATCACTTTTTCAACACTTGTGTTTTTCCTCCATCATTTCTCCAATATAATCACTTAGTAGACCATTTATAGCAACAAATAATTGTTATCATGTGAATATCTTCAACTATTACAATTTGCTTTTATATTACACTACTTTATATACTTTTATTTTGAAAAACACTTTCAAGAATAAACAAGACTTGCTTTCATGCTTTGTAATTTCGAACATTTATTGCCCATGCTCTGATTCCCACAGGTCATGTCCCTCAGATATGACTTCAATTTGCAAATCTCTCAGAAAAGTGGCATTAATATATCACTTGACATTGCCAAAGCATGACAACTTTCTATTCTCATAAGGCTCATGGTATGAACTAGGAAATGTCGAGCATTCAATAGAGTTCTGAAAATATGTTGAGGTATCAATACTAACTACCGCTAATTAATTATAAACAGCTAAGATTTTCCAGCGAAGTTGATTAAATTTCTCAACAGAATCCCAATTGTGGGATAAAGCAACCAGAAAACAATATACTATTGAGATTCCAGAATACAGAAAAGATTGAAGGTAATGACAAAGATGGTGGAAGCATTACAACCTTCGCCAACCCAGCAAAGTTGATTGGCAAAACTTGTGATGAAGCTTCTTGACCTTGATCAGGTGTCAGAATAACATTGTCGTCAGCCTTAAGTGTTATAGCTGTCTCACTTCTATTAACCACTTGTAACTCAGGCCCCACAGTGTCCAACATGACCTAAAAAAAGTTGAGAACCACCATGCTTCAAACATTGAGTTACTCATGTCATTTGGGGGAAAAAAACAATAATTTCCATTAGATTGCTGGAAGATTAATGAAAAGGTCACAACAGAACCAGTACATATCCGGAAGGCATATATAGCATCAAAAGAATAGTAGAACACTAATACTTCCTATGAAACACAATACAAAACTCCTACTTCTGTACCACTTTCAACTAGTTTTGACCAAAATCAGACAAGATTAGATTTAGAGCCTTTACTTGAATTATTTGGAATACCAAAGATGGAGAAAATTGCATGAGTAAATAATTAATTTAAAAGGAAAAAAAGAAAGCAACTAAATAAAATAAATATACATACAGCACAGAGCTTCTTAGTGGCCTTAATGGCAATCTTCAAATTCTCCAGAGTTTCCTGATGATACTCCGCATCACCCCATGAAAAATCAAATCTTGCAACTGCCCCATGAAAAGGAGAAGATAAGAAACTCCAGGCAAGTCAACACAAATAAACTGACAAAAGAAAAATAAAAAAAATCAGTCACTCGATTCAATTACCAGACATTCCAGCCTTGAGACAAGCAGAAATAACCTCGACGGATCGCGAGCGTGGGCCCAACGTCCCCACGATCTTCGTCATTGCAGGGAAGAAACTCTGAGGCAGACACACAAGATTACTCACCGAAATCCAAATCACTCATGCAAACACCAAAATCACCCAAACATAGATCTACATAAAACTTCATCAAAAGTAAAAAAGAAACAAATAAATTTGAGAGATTGAAACTGACCCCTTTGGATGGCTCCAGAATGGAAGCCATCCGGATTGGCTCTTCAAGCAATAGTTGATTGGAATGCATTTTTTGGTCGATTACAGTGACTCTACGAAAGCACGACGGTGAAGAAGTTGAATGGTTTTGTGGTCTACTTGGTTTCTGAGTTGGGTCTTCGCAGAATCGCAGGGAAAAAGGAGAGAAGAGAACACAGACAACCAACTCTAATACCCACGAGTCCACTACCGCTACCAAAGGGCTTTTCCCCGTCTTAACTATTTTTATTATTATTATTATTATTGAGACAAATTAATCAAAATTTTCTTAAAATTTAATATAATTATAAATATTTCTTATCATATAAAAAATTATAAATACTTTTTTTAATATTTTATAAAATTATTATTTTTTTGGATCGAAGTCTGAATTGTCAATTCTTAGAAAAAAATTAAAAAAAATAAAAACAATATAATGAATAAAAAATATTTTAATTTTTTTTAATAATCTCATATTTTATATTTTTTTCTCTCACCTACTACTCCATATTTTTGTCTCACCAAACTTCTTCAAGTTTGCCTTTCTTATCAAATCTATATTTTTAATAAACTTATAATTATAATATATATGTTGTCTATCATTGCACCCTACGTTTCTTTCACAAACTTTTTTCTTTATTATTGCAAATCTATTTTTTCTCTTCATTTCACATCATAATTTTTTTTATATGCTCGTGAGGATCACATGTAACGAAAATTGGTACGTTATAACAGTAACAAAAAAACACACAATTACATTCAAGAATAATATTAGGTAACGATTAGAACGAATTTAACTGAACCCAATACTCACAAAATTTACCCTTTTAGTAAAAGTTTTCGTACCTAACTTTGACTTATAATTCATAAAACTTGATTATTCTTTTCAATTAATTAATATATTTTGTTAAAAAAAAGATAAATACTTATAAATATTTAATAACAATCCTGATTTTTAATTGGGTCTGGTCGATGAAATTAGAAAGACGTCCTCAAACCCAAAGCTTATATTTAAATCGGAACACGTTTCACTTATCAATTTTGATTATAATTTAAAACACAGAAAAAGAAAAAGAACACAGAAAAAGTTACTGATAAAAAGAAATATTAAAAAATAATAAAGAAATATGATATATATATATATATATATAATGGGGGGATTAGAATGAAAGGAAAAGCATTAGGTAGAAATATGGAATATCCTCTTAAGTGCACGCCGCCTATGACTTTGGTGCAGCACCTTCACCTCAAAAATTGATGGAACTCCATGCTTCAAATTATTCCTTTATAAAATTATCAAAAATATTTGATAATTTTTACCGACACGTATTTAAATTTAAAAAATTTATCCAAAGTATATTTGAATAAATTAAAATTCAAATATATTTAAATAAATTTAAAATTTAAGAGACGTATTTGTAAGACAAGGAATAATAAAAAACTCCATCGAAAAGGCTTCGGTTATAGATTTTTCATAAGCTATACTTTTTTTTTTATTATTAATATATGGGAATAAATTGCATTTAAATCATATTTTGATGATTGCATGATTATGATTTTAGATTGGATGACGTGTATGCATGTGTTGTTTGTTGGTACTTTGAGAAAATCAGTAATCTATTCCGTAGGCTGAAATCGCTTTCAGGTGGGAAGCTTAAGCTATGAGCTTATGGTTGTGGGGAACGGCCGCTGGCTGCTACAAAGGGTCCTTTAATGATCTGATTCGTGTCTGCTGCTGCTATCGTATTCGTGGACTCACCACTACCCTACATGCTCATAATCTCGGATACCATGCTTTACATTAATTCGACATAAATTACATTGCATTTCTTTAAAATTTAATGTAATTATATATAATATTTTTTTATAATTGAGATATATCTACTACTTTTAATATTTATTTAGAATAATTACACTTCTTCATTTGAAGTTTGGTATAATTATACATAAATATCTTGTTGTTTGAATAACTACATTTAATTGATACTTTTGGGATTTGTTTCCGTCTAGTAAAAAGGGCTATTTTCTTAGTCAATATTCACTGAATTTGTGGATATTAATAATAAAATAAAAATTTGATTTACCCTTGATTGACTTATTGCAAGTCAAACAAACTTTTTATGATTAAACTACCTCATAACTGTGAAATTATATCTCCTCACATGCATTCACGCGTGAAGATGTATACGCATAATTTGATTATAGAAAACAATTTATTTGACCTGCCTTAAATAAAAAATAAGTTAATTTGGAGTAAATATGAATGTTTATCGAATTGTTTTGTTAATATTAGCAAACTCGATTAATTTTAAAAAACGGATTGACTTATTTGTTAGAAAAACAAACCTCAAGACTATCAGATGTAATTTTTCAACCATAAAGGAGTTTACGTATAAGTACACCAAAACTCAGGGGAGGAGAGTGTAATTATTCCTATTTATTTCTGTATAATAAATAGACTCATATGCTAGTCAAAATTCATTAAATTTGTTGATATTAGCAAAATAAAATAAAATAAAAATAAATATTTATCGTCAATTAACTTACTACTCAAGATAAAACTTTTGTGACCAAAACACTCTTATAAGGGTGAAAAATATACCCGCATTATCTTGCTAATATTTTCTAACCAAAGTATACTCACAAAGATAACTTGTTTTTTACCAAATCTTTCCTTATACGTATTGTTGTATGAAGATGTATAAGAATAATTTGATCAGAAAAAATTTGTTTGATCTAATATGTCAGCAAATTCATAGAATAAATTTTGACAAACGAATAAATCTATTCATTAGACAAAAATAAATACCAAATATAATTCCAAACACAAAAAATGTATACGTAACCATCCAAACATCATTAATTAAGTATTTATGTGTAATAATGTACATAAATATTATGAAATTGGATTAACCACCCAAGTTTTTTCTTGTACCAAATAATTTTAGTTTGAAACAGTTAGGCGAATAAGTCAGCGAGTTGGAAAGGTCATATCTATGGAGCAAAAAATGTGGGTCGGGTCTTAAAAAGCCCAATTGTGACGTAAAACGGTCATGCACCTGGTCCGCATCACGTGCCCATCTATCTTAGCACTCAGCAGAATTGCCCAGCAACCAATATCCTTGAACGGCGGCAACACTAAAACGTCCGTCAGTTCCCCTCCAATTCCGACAACAGTCGACTTGACGCCGTGAATGGAGCCTTGAAGAGGCATGGGGGTGAGCAACTGCGGCAGGGTGTTGAGGAGTCTCACCGGCCTTGGTTCCAGCAAATGGAGCTTGTTTTCCGGCGACGGAACTAACTGATGTAAATGTAATAGTAGTGGAGTCAAGGTGGTCAAATTCTTAGTATGAAGAAAAATCAAGCACCAGTCTGAGCTGGACCTGTCTCAATGACACTGATCCAGAGGTTGTCTTCACACTCAAGTCCACTTGGATCACCTGATTCTGTTTGGGAGGAAAAGTTGTGTGATGATTTTTCTGGATACGTGAAGTCCAGATGCATCTCTACTATCTGGGTGTTCCCTTTACCTCACTCAAAAGATTCACACAAAAACTCAATTGCATCTCTATCTGCTCCTCCTGTTACTTGTGTCTTGTATATCTTGCTGCTAATGAATGAAATGCACCTTGTTATGCATTGGAAGGTTGCAGTACTCCCTGGGATTTTAATGTATATATGGAAACAGGGATTTTTCACTTTGTTTGATTGGTTTTTGTCATTTTACAGGAACCAAGAAAATCAGTTCTGGGCAACAACTTCAAGAAATCAGGGGAGCATGTGGGAAAAGATTAATCTTCCATGAAGATGATGAGCTGCTTTGTTGCGGGTGATTATGAAGATAATGATCCTTAATCATAACCAAGTTGGTAGAGATGGACTTGATTGAAAGAGTTGCCTACCCATCGAGTCCACTCCAAGGAATATTACTGCCGAAGCTATCAAATTCTTCTTATCACATATACACTTGTTCTTCTTCTTCGTCTACTCATTACGACAGTAATAATTCTGAACATTAGACTCACATAATTGCAGGACAAATTACCAAGAATGACAACTCATATTCATTAACTCGAATTGTTGCTCTCTACTCTTAGTAGGGTATTATTCATTAAGTCGAAATGCATTGGGAATATTGATACATATTCAGAATTGGGATATAGAATATAAACTCCGAGTCATTGATCCAATGTTGACTGATCAAGATCAGAAAAACTGCATGCAACAACACAATTTATAACAAAATTTAAAGTGATTCCTCAACGAGTAAGCTAGAGAACATTAGATAGTTTGATTCACAATAGGGCAATGATACACAAGGAATACTAGTTGCTTCCACAAACTAGGCTACTACAGAGATAAAGAATTATATCTCCCTCAAGGGAAAGAAGCAACAAATTTGCAATAAGACAGTGCAAATTTAGACGCAGTGACGGATTCAGAAATCTTCAGTTGTTGCAAGGGATGGCGAGAGGGAATTGCGTGATTCGTCGTAATCTTCCCCCAAGGGAGACAGCTCAACCCTTATTTCCTCAATCATTTTAACCACTTCACTCATGTTAGGCCTCTTTTCAGGCTGTGGCACCACACAAGCCATTGCTACATGCAGTGTTGACACCAGCTCCTCCTCAATGTTCTTGTACCTCAACAACTCTTGATCAAAAACTTCAGCTGTCCACTCATCCCTAACCACTGACTGAACCCATTTCGGCAAATCCACTGCAAGCTCCTCCTCCTCGGTCCGAACCCGTCCTGGTGATGGATGCTCCGATGGAGCCCGGCCTGTCAGCACCTCAAGCAGCAAAACTCCAAAGCTGTAAACATCAGCATTCTGTGAGAGTCTCTTGATTTCAGCCTGCTCTGGGGCTCTGTAACCTCCCAATTTGGCTATGGCATGAACTGGGTTCAGAAGCAAAGACAATCCGAAATCAGAAATGCAAGCAACCCCATTTCTGTCCAGCAATATATTGCATGATTTCACATTGCCATGAGGAATTCTTGAAGCTGCATACTCTTGATGGATTCTTTCAAGCCCGCGAGCAGCTCCCAGTATCAAACTGATTCGTGTGGTCCAATCCAGTGGTATTCTCCCTGGTCCTCTGTTTCCTGTTACCATCAAGAAAATCAACATCAAATTCAACTACTAAAAACAGATTCGATTTTAAGTAAGAGTTTCATACCATGAAGAAGTGCATGTAGGCTGCCATTAGGCATGTAATCATAAACAAGCAACTTCTCTTCCCTGGCATAGTAATAAGCCCTGAATCTCACTACATTAGGATGCCTAAGCTTCGCAATCACATCCATATACTGCTCAAATTCTTTCCTAGCGCAAGGATTTGCATCCTTGAGCCTCTTTACAGCCACAGTGCATCCATCATCAAGAACAGCCTTGTAAACAGTCCCCAAACTCCCTTTTCCTAGCATCTCAGCCGATGCCCGGAGCAAATCCTCCAGCTCAAACTGCTTTTTCCTGTCAAAAAACACCAGCTTACTCTGATCAGTAGCATTAGTACCATCACTATCTCCACCTCCATTATTCGCGTAAACTCTCTTGTCGCTCGAGTAGCTGCTCCTCTTCCCACCCTCGCTCTCCGCCATGGAACTCGTTTCCCTTGAGTACTTCCCACAATAGTACGCCACCACAAATGAGACGATTACCAAAAGTAGTACTGAATTAGCCACCACAATAGCTACTATTGCTCCGTTGCTCAGCCTTTTGTGATGATTGTTTGATGGCTCTTCAATTGTAGCAGTTGTTGATGAAGGAAGGGAACTAGGATTGGACGGCACCGTTTCAGAAGATGAGGGTGGTTGCCCAGTACCAGTGTAGGAACACTTAGGAAAAGGGCTATTCCCGCACAGCCCTTCATTGCCGGAAAAGCTAGCCTCGCCGTACCGGGATAACAAACTCTTCGGCAGCAGCCCGTATAGCTCATTGTTTGACAAGTTTAATTCTTTAAGCTGTGGAAGCGAATCAAGGGATTTTGGGATAGTCCCGGAGAGCTCGTTGTTTTGGAGGTGAAGAGTGAGCAAGCGGGAAAGATTGGAGAGCTGAGACGGAACGGTGCCGCGGAGGTTGTTATTGGAAAGGTCGAGACGGAGGAGGCGGTGGAGGGAGGAGAATTCCGGTGGTATTTCACCGGAAAAGTCGTTGCCTGAGAGGTAAATGAGCTTCAAGTTCAGACATTGTGTGATGGGAGTGAGTGTGCCGTTGAGGCGGTTGCCGCGGAGGTCGAGGAGGCGGAGCTGATCTAGGGAGGAGAGGGCGTCGATGGGGCCGCGGAGATTGAGAGAGGGGAGAGAGAGAGCAGTGACACGGTTGTCAGTGCAGTTTACTCCAAACCAGTTGGCGGAGCAAGCGGTGGAGGTGGGAGAGGAGGTGGTCCAGTTGGAGAGGAGCGTGGCGTGGGGGTCAGTTTGGGAACGGAAAAGGGAGAGAGCGGCAGTGTCATTGGAGAGGGCGGAGGAGGGGAAGAGTAAAGTGGCTGAGAGGAGGAGAAAGGAGAAGAAGTGGAGGTCCATCTGTTAGCACAGAGGAAGTTGCATGGAATGAGAGTGAAGGGTAAAAGAGAGATGAAAAATGAGCTTAACTAAATTTAACTTGAAAAATCGAATACAACACTTGATTGAAATGATTAAAGGAGGGGGAGAGTGATGAGGAGCATGAACATACCAATCATTGCTGTTCTCCACTCCACTCCACTCCCTTTCGCTATAACCCAAATCACATTATAAAATAAATATATAAATTCTAACTCGAATTAAATTTTTATTAATTAAATTAATAAAAATTAACTATAATATATTTATCATATAATTAATTATTTTTTTAAAATTAAATATTAATTATTGATAAATGTATATATTTATTATATAATTAATTTAAATTTAATTAAAATATGAGATAATTACACTCCTCTCCTAAAATTTATTATAATTATACGTAAACTCATATGGTTTGTGCCTCTCTCACTGATGCTGATTGGTTAACAGGCACGGCCTTCAAGATTACCATGCTGCGTTGTACTCTTCACATATTAATCAAACATTCCACTCAACTTAACCTCATTGTATTCAAGGTTAAGTAGATGTGATTGTCATGTTTCTGCCGGAATCAATGAGTGTCAATTCATGGAAGAGCAGTGGCACTTCCCATTGTTCTTCAATCCCTTACGCTTTTCTTCTTCTTTCTTTCTTTTCCCTGTTGCAAAAAGAAAAGGTAGCTCTCACTTTAAGTGACAAAGAAGCAAAGTCGTGTTGCCAAATCCTAACAACATCGCTTTCAAGGACAAATTTGCATGCAACTGCACATCACCGTACAATAACCATATTCTTCCCATGGATTGATGCAGACCTCGACAAGTGCAATTTTGCTTTTCTGTTTCTCATCATCAACTTCATTTCTCTTTTATTTTTCTTTTCTTGACAAAGGTTATCAACCTCGTCTGCTGACATCAAAATTTGCAGCAGCTCTCACCCGGTCTCATTGTACAACATTTCTCGTACGCTAAATCCCAACCGACCCAGTACCGGATTATTAAGATCATTTTTACCATATGCTAGAATTACAACTTTGTTTCAGTAAATTATTAATTTGTTCATGAAAACATAGGTAAAACATTAAATCGCTATAAAGTTTGTTTAGATGAACAAACGCAACGGTAGGTATGGCAACATTGTTGGGGGAAGTGAAGAAATGGGTTACAGCTTTACATTCGCTGCCAAGTGAAAATTATAACTCCCGAGGTACTATGTGAATTGAAGGCGGGATTGACGTTCAAAAAGCCAGATATACTGTGTTACAGGCTGAATCTTGAGGACGGTGTTAATAGTATTTCAATGTGGTTGAGATAAGAGCATGTCGTGGTTGATCGTAGGGTTAATTTCACCTATTCAAATGCAGCCGTATATTGTTACATCATATTTCATTTTGATTTCATTTGAGACAAAGCAAAGAGGGATAATGGAGACGGATAAAACTGTGTAACCACATCTTGCCACCACCAGGTCCCATCTCAAAATTCTACTCATCTGATTCAAATTAAACATCAGAGGCTACCAAAAGATGCAGACGAAACCTTTCCAAACCTGGGTTTGCAAGGGCAAGTTGGTGAGTGATATTGCCGCATGCAACTCATGTCTACATTACATTCTGAATCTGCTTGGAAGTCGACTTCAGTATCAAATTGAATAAGGTACAACCAAATGAAGCGCCAGTATGATGCATGAATTGCTTCGAGTGCAGCCATTAGAATTTAGGACATGTGCATGCTCGAGAAACGGGTACTTTTGTTTTTGATAATTTGAGATTTGCATAACAGAAGAAATGCGACAGCCTAGTGCTTAGTGCAGAAACAATTCTCTGCATCATTCCCAGAGTTAGTCCTCTATGCAGCTGTTATAGTAGTATCAGAACAGCCCTTCACTCCCCTTTTGCTTCTTTCTTTGAGGTAGGCCATAGGATGCTCCAAGTCTGTCGTGCATTCTCACAAACATCACTCCCACCCTATAATGAAACAATAGATAACACATGATACTTTAATAACAGTCGAAACCTGCAACTAAAACTCCAATTGGGTGTATACTAGATCGAGTACCTCAATATCAAGTAATTGCACCAGTGCGCCTGCACAAGAAACATTGGGGTGTGCGCTTGAACATGGCATATTGATATTAACAAGTGGAAGCACCTTCACTAGACATCTTCTTCACAACTAGTAACATACTCCCCACAATCAATTCTGATTCAGGGAGAGATTCATCAGAAACCAAAAAAAGATGGGGATGAAAAAGCTTTCTAGTGAGATCTCAATTAACAAAAGAATGTGCTTCGCTAAGAAGCTTATTGCATGATTCGTTCCTGCATATCATGCATCATTTAATTCCAGAGGCAAAACATGTACATGAGTTCAGTCCACCAACAAAACGAAACTACAAAATTTAGATATTTTCATCTGGCAAATCAAAGACAAGCACCTGAATAGAGTAGTGAACAACAAAGCAAGGCTAGATTCTAGAAGATATAACTATCACAAGTAGCATAAATTTTCAATAACTATATCTCCCAAAGAAATAGGAGAAACAACCTGTGGCATTATCATCGACACGGCATGACAGAGAATATATGAACAATTCACAAGTAGCATATAAACAGGAAACAGGAAATAGGACCAAGTGTCTTACTGTCAACAAGCCATGGCATGTCACTGAAATTATATAGAAAATTTATGCAGAACAACTCGGAACGAATGCATAAAGGTTTCCCTCCCTCGCCAGCAGAACATAGGATTATTTTCTTCAGCAAAACTAGTGACGGTAATCAATGCTGTCTAGATAAAGATGATCTAAATTTTCTCCGACAAATATCCCAGGTGGAACCCATGCAAAAAAGCAAACTCATTCATGCAATTACAGGACAGTTTATCTCCATCTTTTCATATGTCCTCCCCCATGTATGGTCAAATGGAAGTGGAAGGAAAACTAGAGATAGGAACATAACATTTGGGTAGCTCATGTGTTCTCACCTTAAATATGCAATAAACATGAAACAGCTCATAACTTCTCTGTTATATTTAGCTTCTCCACATCATCAACGTCATCCCTACTTATTGATTTCATGAATATGTGGAAGTGTAACATCTCCCATAACTTTTTAACAATTCCACTTGACAAAGCATGATATGCTTGTTTGGCAGCCACGCGGTGTGCTTCCAGAATTTTGAAATTATCAAAGAACTGATTGACAACTTCTACAAGCTTTTCACCAGGAACCTGAGTGAACAGAATAGTATTGTAAAGAGAAAACACCAGAACTAGAAAGGAACAAGATATATTTTGATCTGGGTTATAACAGATTCAGAAAGAGTAAATGGCATTTTTGTGGTCTCTGTCATTCATTACTTTTACCATAACTGATATTATATCGCTGTTAATTCACGTCACTTCGATGTGTTCAATATGGAATGCATTTTATGTCTACCACAAGTTATCATTAGATTTTAATCTAAAAATATATTTTTGTGCAAGCCATGAGAATTGAGGATGGTTCATGTATCTCTTCCTCAAAAATCTAGAGGAGCATAACGCAAAAGTTTCATTTGTGAGCCACCTAACATATGGACACAGTTGATTCCCCAAACTCAATGCTCTTATGGTATACAATTTGTTATTCTCTTTCCATCTGTTATTATAAATTCAAGGTAAAATCCATCTCTACTCCACTGTTTTTCAAGTAAAGAAACTCCCTGCAACACTGCTTGTTAATTGAAGGAGAATTCTAAAACCTAGGAGCATGTCTAAGAACCAACAATGGACATGAGAGCGGGAATTCATGATTTCTGGCAGAAACTAGTCCTCCTGAGCGAGACATGGCAACCCTGGAATGATGATTGACCTCCCAGGATACAGTCCATTTTACATAAAGATGTATCAACATCTTGTCCTAGTCCTAGATGTGCCTTTAGATTGTAGCTCTGTATTAAGTGCTTGACCCCTGGTTCACGACACTTGTTTTTGTTCCGCATTGACCGTAAAACAACACCAGTTTTAAATGTCAAACCAAGAATTCTACTGAAGCACGTAGCTCAAAAAGACATTTGTTAGAAAATAATTTTCATAAAGAGTACATAAAGCCTACTGCAAAAATAAATCAAAGAAGTATGTCGGTAATGCTAGTTCCAAGTTTTCCCTCCCCTAGCCACCTAAAAGGGAGAGCGTGATTCAGTAATACTAATAGGATGAAATTAAGAGAACATAAATCAGACGAGATTCTTCATGCCTGCAGAACTGAAAGGGGATTCACCCGTTGCATTTCTGCCACCATGTGTGAGAAATGGCCAACATGATGACCTGCAAAAAACAAACCAGATTAACAGGAAAGCTAGAAGTTTTCATTAAGTATGATAATGAAACTAACAGCGCAATGACCTGTCACAACAGTACAGCCAGCTGCAGCAGCTTCCGCAATATTATGACCCGCTGATCCCTTCAAGAATGAACCTCCTATTACAGCTATTGGAGTTAGTCTGTAGAAATCTTTCAGTTCACCTACAAGCAAAATAAACCAATTAAAACTAATCAACTTGGAAGCTCATACTTGCAAGTAGAAAAAGTACAGTATGACACCATATATCACTAACTTTGTATGCACTAGACACTGCTAACTTTCACTACTCAAGCAAGCAACCATGTTTGAGAATACTTATTCGGCCAAATCCTGAGAGGTTAAAGGTACAAAGATAACTGATGAGGTACTTTATTGAAGTTGTAGAGTCATTTTTTCCGGCATCAAGAATTATGAAGATAATTTCTAATATGGACAGGAGTAAATCTGCATATTAAATACATTAAAACCAATGCTGAAAGAGCAGGAAGAGTCCATATTTGAGAAAATGTGCTAATGCATGGTCTGAGATCAGGAAAGATAAAAAATTAAAATGAATAAGAAAGAGAACTGAATAACAGAGCTGCCTTCTAGAAGTACTATACTTAGCTCTCAACTTTCGAAAAAGATTTAGCTGCAAAGGATAGAAACCTAATGTGTCGACAATGTATATACTTGTTCCAGGGGTGATATTATCACCACGAGACCGCAATGCTACAGTAGCTCCTTCCTCCCTTAATTTCTGTGTCGTTACAGCAAAAAGCATGATAAGTTCACATTCAACAAAATCAAAGATAGTACAAGAAAAGCCAGTACCTAAATCTATTATATTGGACAAAGGCAAGTCAGAAAACAATATAATGGCCATATGCATCAAGTTCATGTAGATCTTGAGAAAGCTAACCCAGCCAGATTGTGAGTCATGTTTCTAGAAACACAGATGATTCAATTTAATCTGTCTTATTAACATGAATGAGACAGTGGCTTTTGCCAAGCATTTTGAAGGAATTGTATGACAAAAAGCCACATATCAACTTGCACCATATTTCTTTCCCAATAGCTAAAACTGACTACAAACATTCTTAGCAGAAAACCATTAACCTAAGGATCAGGCAGCTCTACTGTGATAGGATATAATTATATTATGGCAAAGCAGCGCTTTAAATTCAACATCTCTTTTCCTTAAATGAAAAGTTCCTGAATGACTAACTAAATTAAGCTTTTTGATGATAAGCTCTCCAGAGAAACCCAAATAAAAATGTTTCCAGAATCTCAGTATGCCAAAAGCACTTGACTCAGACAATTGATTCAATCTAACACTAGATAGGCTTAAGCAATAAAATCATACCAGGGCAAGATCTTGACCATGCTGCGGTTGTCGTGGCACAATAATAGTGAGTATATCAGCGTGCTTTTGTTTCAGCATGTTGTGAGCTCCTATAAATACTGCACACAGATCATGAGGATTTAGTTGACAGACAACCTTATGATTGTTCGCAAAGTACTGCTGGTGGCACGAAAATCATGTTATGACTCATATGAAAATCCTAAGCCCCCTTGCTCAATTTTCCCTTCTTTCTTTCCCTTAAACTCCTCAAAGAGACACATAAAGATCAAATTCCCAATATTCCCTAATAAAACAAGTTTTTGGAGCAAATGGGCAAAATAAAATATGGGTGTGTAATTACTTTAGATTAACAGGATACACAGCAGTTTAGTTTGTGAGAAAGACCATATTGTTAGCAAGGGAGTGTTATTACAAGCATTCCAAATGCTACCATTCAGATGTGTTATCATTTACCTTTCTCCTCACCCTTATGAATGGAAGAAGCCATCCATACTTTTCTATGTGAAAGCTGTGCCTGAAATTCTTCCAGACTTTTTGTTTCTCCTTCAGAAATGTCGAAATTTGCTATTGCTGGAAAGAAAGCAACAAGAACCAACACCAGCTCCAGTCAGTTTGTCTTTATACATCAAAGTATATGATCAAATAATCAAAAGTAGAAACAACTTAAGTCTTAAATGGTCTACCAGGGAACTCAGGAAGATAAATTGCTAAAAAGCACTGCAGTATATTACCAATGAAATACCTTACTGTAACCAATCACGGGGAGAAGGATCAAGAAGGGTAAGAAAGAAATTATCTACAAACTACACATTTGAGGATCAAACACTTTCCCTTTATAGAAACCCCATCAAGATAATAGCCATACCACATTTGAGGTCTCCAGGATAGTGTATGATAAATGGTGGAGCTTGCAATAGCTGAAAGTTAATTCCTTGGATTGTGCTCTGACATATGGAGAGAAGAGAATAAGAGATAGAAGAAAGATCCACAAACTTTCAATACAAAGTATGAACACATACCAAAGGGAGAATCAATGAAAATTTTGATAGCATCAATGTGATCAATGGAAGAATTACTGGATGAGACCAATTCCGGAATGATGTTGTAGACATTCTGCCATTTAGCAACGTCAATGCAATCTAAATAGAGAACAAATGAGTGTAAATTCGAATAGCAATGAGAAAATAAAACTTTATTCGCTAGAGAAAAATGGTATACTGGTACATCAAATGCCCCTAACACCAGCCTAGTAAAAGAATGAAAGCTAAGAAAAACATGACTCCAATGATTGTTCATAGATTCATTATAACCAACTAAGCACCTGAATATAACATTGTCATAGACGAGATATGATTGCTGGGGTATAGATAATAGAGATTTGTCTTGTAAAAAATGCTACGACATTTGTAGGAGACACGCACTAATTAAGTTTATAACGGTACTGAGAAAATAGAGCTTACACCATTTCTTGCAGCGCCCATGATAAGATTTGGCCAGATTTCACTTTCGATCAGCATGACTGCATTTGGCCTCCAATATCGAAGGAAAGAATCCACAGCAGACGGTATATCAAGTGGAGCAAACTGATCCATACCAATTCTTAATGTCAGGGGAAACATCATTCAGTTGATGTATGTAAAGGTGAATCCCATTCTACAAAAAAAAAAAACCATATTTGACTGTTGAAGTCCAAGTGAAAAGATTTCCACATCTTTTCCTCTGGGACAGTAAATCTTAGGTACATATCAATCATGTTTTACAGTGGCCAAACATATCTCATTGGTCGGGAACTTTAACCTTGGGTACCTGATAAATTACATTACTTGGAAGTCTGTTCTTTATTACTTCACTGCAACACAAATGAAAAACCAGGACATAAAAATTCGAAAGCGTTCATTAAAACGTCGATTTTCCAACAAAATCAATAAGGAACGGAAATTCGGGACAGCTACTAATATCGTCACTTCATACGATAATAAAATAAGATCACAATTATCCTACTGAGATACCGCTCTTACAATGCTGACGCGGTAGTAGTCGTCATCAATACATTTACATCCGGCCTCATCTCCAAACAGCACTTGATCACGGGAATTGCTGCCAATCCTTCACCTGTTCCCTAACCAGTGAAATTTTTATTTTTATTTTAAACGGAATAACTTAAAGCGTCAATCAGGAATTATACTGTTACTACGTACTAAGGTTAAAGAAAATAATTACCCAAGGAGACCGCGTGAAACCAAATGAGGCGGCCTGTAGGCCGGGGCGCAGAGGGGCAGCCGAGGCGTTCGCGCCACCGCAGGGAGTGTTCTCGGCCTCGAAACTTGCGCCACCGTAAATGGAGGTGCACCAACGGGGATACACAGTAGGTTAGGGCTCTGTAGATTCTGTACACTGCTTCGCCGCGTTTACTCGCCATGAGTTGACCTTCGCTTCTTTCTTCTTTCTGCCTCTTTGAGCTGAGAGTCGTTTCCTTTTTTCTGTTAAGGTGGACTGGGGCCAAACCCAACATGAAGTCGTGTTACACACAAACACGATTGCGGCTCAGTCCATATGAAAACATCCAGCATACATACATTAATATAAATTCCAATAATTTATCACACTTGACAATGCTCTGATAAGGTCCAAATTTAAATCTATTTGTTGCTTTTATAATTTTACCACTCATTTAAAATACGAAGATACATACATACAAATAAATTATATTGAATTGATACAAAAGTTTTCACTATTAATTAATCCACACTTTCAATTACTCCTCCAATAATTAATTTATTGGGAATTGATTATTAAATTTGGAGTTAGAGCATAATGTCCAAATGCTAAAAGAAATTGATTTTTTATATTAAAAAAGGGGTAGAAAGTTTTGACTTAATTAATTATACAATTATGAAATAGATAATTTGATAACCGAGAGGTTAATTTTAAGATTGGCCATATGTGCTACTGCTGCACGATATAATACATACAACAATTTTACTATAAATAAATATACGTTTTAGATTTTGTTAATTACGTTAATAATAAAAATTATTGACTACAAAATAGTTATGCATACAACATGAAATAATTATAGGACGGCCAAATAATCAACATTGAATTATACAAGATCGAGTTTAGCTCTTAGTGTGATTCATTAATATTAATTATTTCTTGTGTCGTCACAATAAATTTTTCTTATATATATACAAGAGTTTAATTCTTATTGCGACCGCGCAATGTAACTTAAAAATACAAGAGTTTTTTAGATTTTATTAATTATAAAATATGAAATAATACATACAAGATTTTTTCATTGACTATCTCTAATTTTTATTAAAAATTAAAATTACTATTCGATACATTAAGTTCTTCAGTTCAAGTTTTTTTTTTTGAAGATTAACATACAGTACGAAAATATATATATATATATATCATACGCCACCACAAAATAGATATTCATTTTAACCTTGATAGAGTAATAATTTGAAATTAATTCTTTAATTTTAATTTTTAGATATTATCATTTGAAAAAAAAAAAATAGGTAATTTCATAAATAAGTTGTAGATTGTAGCCAACAGACATGTAACTCTTATCTAAAAATTGCATGCATTTACCATTAAGATTTAAGGCTTCCATCCCCCATTTTCCTCCATTTATCTGTGGAAGAAAAGGAAGAACAAACCCATGCAATATTGAGAACGGAAAACTGATTAGTTGCTCCAGTCAGATTTCATGGGGACTACAACTCTTCAAAACGAAGCAACCACATTCAAATAACGAGAAATATACAATTAAAATGTTTAGCAACACACAGAGATGCTTTCACTCAAAATTATTTAATTTACAGGAACCCCACCTTCCTACATTACATGGAAAGTAGCAGAAAACATAGTACTACACTATGTATGTTAACTTGAGTAATTACAACGTGAATGAACTTAAGATTGCATCAACCTCAATGAGAATTTCTCGGGATAGCGATTAGCTGGCATCGAATGACTTGAGCAAGCTAGAGATTGCAGCCAACTGCCATTTTAAATTGCGTGAAATCTTATCTAAAGATTGCATGCATTTACGAATACAATTTAAGACCTGATCCCCCTCCCCCAGTTTCCTACAGTTTTCTGTAGAAGAAAAGGAGAAATGGAGTTGCATTTCTTTGTTTATCCCGCTATCATATTGTTACCACCTTTAATCTTCGCTATAATCCACTCCAAAAGATCAGGCAGTGAAAGGTTGCCACCAGGGCCCCTCGGATGGCCAGTGTTTGGCCACATGTTCAATCTTGGTGGCACCCCACACCGAGCCATAGCGGAACTAGAGCAGAAGTATGGTCCCGTGGTGTGGCTCAAGCTTGGCTCCATCAACACCATGGCCCTGCTCAAGGCGAAACCCGCCTCTGAGTTCTTCAAGAACCACGACCTCTCCTTTGCAGACCGCACTATAGTCGAAACCATGACTGCACACGGCTACAACTATGGTTCATTGGCTTTGGCGCCTTACGGCTCCCGCTGGCGTGTGCTGCGGCGCATTTGCACTGTGGAAATGTTCGTCAGTAAACGGATTAGCGAGACCGAGGGTATCAGGAGGAAGTGTGTGGATGATATGTTGTCTTGGATTGAGAAAGATGGGAATGGGAATGCGATTCCGGTGGGGAGATATGCATTCCTTGCGTCGTTTAACATGCTTGGGAACCTGATGATGTCCAGGGATTTGGTGGATCCGGAATCAGAGAAGGGATTGGAATTTTACGATGCCATGAAGAAGGTCATGGAATGGTCCGCCAGGCCAAATGTTTCCGATTTGTTCCCCTGGATTCGATGGATTGATCTCCAGGGTCTGAAAAGAAGAGCAAACCGGGATATGGGAACAGCAATGGGAATTGTTTCTGGATTTGTGAAGGAACGGATTCAACAGCGCAAGAACGGAGAAGGGAAAGAGAAGGACTTCTTGGATGTGTTGCTGGAGTCTGAAAGCTGCAAAGTGGAGTCTGAAAAATTAACAGAAACTGAAATCATTATTTTCATATTGGTAAGTTTTTTTCTTGGATTAGAAACTAGTTGATTTCATATAGTTTAACATTCCATGATTGTTCCTACCTCTAAAATAATTGCAGGAAATATTCTTGGCGGGCACCGAGACAACTAGTACCTCGATCGAGTGGGCAATGTCAGAGCTCCTCCGCAATCCAGAAACAATGGCCAAGCTCAAAGACGAGATTTCAAGTGTGGTCGGGCTTGGAGAGAGATTCCTAGAGAGTCACATTGATAATCTCCCTTACTTGCAGGCCGTGATCAAGGAAACTCTTCGTTTACATCCCCCACTTCCTTTCCTCCTTCCTCGACGAGCGATTCAGGACACGAATTTCATGGGCTATTGCGTGCCTAAGAACACTCAGGTTTTTGTGAACGTTTGGGCTATTGGTCGAGATCAAGAATATTGGGAGGATGCCGTCTGTTTCAAGCCCGAAAGGTTTTTAGGCACGAATGTTGACTACAAGGGACAGAGTTTTGAGTTGATTCCATTTGGTGCAGGGCGAAGGATGTGTGCGGGCCTGGCATTGGGCCATCGGATGATACACTTTGTGCTGGGATCACTGGTTCATGAATTCGAGTGGGAGCTGGAGAGTTCAGTCACCCCTGATGCTGTCGACATGAGTGAGAGGATGGGAATTACTGTCGGGAAACTCAAGCCTCTGAAAGCTGTGCCCAGGAAACATGCCCGCGAATGTGATATCAAGTAATGTAGTCGATTAAAACATGTTATTTATTCAGCCTTTTCTTAATGTCTATTGTTTCGAACAATAATGTAATAGATGATCATGTACTCTCTCTAGCGAAATCTCCCGAAAATCTTTCCTTCAAAGTCCACAAATTCTCCAGTCCACATTCCACAACTACCATATGGAAGTAACCCCCACTCCAATTTATTGCAATTCAGCTCAGCCCAAATACCGTCGTCTCCTTCTTCTTGCAAAAGCTCAATTTAGTTCTGTTATGATGCGTGTTACAGAGCAATCGCAGAGCAGATGAGCTTGAAGACGATGCTCACTGACCTGGAGCTATGTTGGCTGCCTCATCACTTAACTTTATGTTCAGTCTTTGTTTAGTTTGCAAACACGCTTTTCATTAGTTAGATGTACGTTTTCTCCTGCAGTTAGTTTGTTAGCGTTAGTTAAGAACTGCTCTTCTTCCAACTTGTATATACAGCCTCTGTAACTAATTCTTCCTTGAATCAATGAGAATACACCACGGAATTTTCCCAATTCTGAAAATGATCACAGCACACACCTCACACTCTGAAAATCTACAAGTTCGGCCAAGGATTCCTATTTTAAATAGAAAAATACCAAAAAATTATATAAATTTTTTTAAATCAGATTACATACTGTAACTAATATTTAAATTAAAATTATCGTTATATATAGTTAAAATAAAAATATAATACATTTTTTGGTTGGGCGTTTGCCGCCGCCCATAGATCTGGGCAATTATGCCTGGCGACCGTTGTCGCCCATGGATGAGTTTGGGATGGTTAGCGAAATCCTAGTCAATTAGTAGGTCCGGTTTCAGAAGGATGCAGCACGTTGAAAAGGCGTGGGGAATTATGCAATCAATAAATGGTCAGATTGGATTTTCATTATAAACCCTATTCTATTTTTTATTTCATTTAACGTACACATATTATATGTATAAAATCTTTCTGAATATATATATATATATATATGATATTATTTTTATATTCATGACGTTTATATATTAAATAAAATAAAAAATAAAATAATATTTATAATAGAAAATCCAAACTCGATTTCAGCCATCAGGCACTACCCAGTCTTAAACAGAGAATGGACCACCTCATTTTCTTCTCAAATCTAAACGCTATTCACACGAATAATTCGTATGCGGTATTGAGTGCAACGATTCATGTGTGAACTATATATTTCTAGTCTAGATTCCTTTGTTATTTTTTATTTTAAATACGACGAAATTTAATATTAACATCTGTGTATATATAGAATGAAATATCCCATTGGACTAACAATAAATAATGACATAATAAACCTACTTTAATAATTAATTAATGACTCATTGGACACTACCAATTTAATACCATTTATTATATCATCATAAATTGTAGAATTACAACTTCACAACATATAAATTTTATGATTTTTTTAAATGAATAGAACATCTGCAAACCATATGCCAAAAAGGTCATATATATGCCTACCGGCCCCCTACCCAGCCGACATTTTTTGGTTTTGACATTCATTATCGTACGATTGAACGGAAGCAATTAAAAATAAATAATAATAATAATAATACATTTTCGATATTATAGTAACTCATGTTGAAAAATAAAATGATTTATTATTATATGAATCTCTTAATAAAGTTATCTATTATTTAAATGAAAAGAATTTAATAAAAGTAAAATGGACTTAAAATTGGCACAAATTACGGGCAAAAAGTACCTTACCGCAGTAGCAATGCTCCAATAAAAATGGCCCAAAAGATAACGACAAAAAATAAAAAATATAAAAAAAAACACCTAGACGATGGTCGATAAAATAGAATTTCATGACGATCAGCAACCCCTCACGACAATCGAAACAGTGGGTGGCACCTCATGTAACTCCAATCGAATCAAAAGTTATGACCGTTTAAAATTTTATTGTCAAACCACGCAACCAAATATTTAATTCTTCAACTTACGTTTATCTAAACGTTTTAAAAATGCATCCGCCTCTTGTTCTACATTATCATCTCAAATTAAAAATGAAACTACTCCTATTTAGAACAGTCACGAAAGAGTTAAAACATTTTTCCAATAAGTATAATACACATGTGTCATTAGCAGAGATTAGAGATAAAAACTAATTATATTTAGGACAGGAACAAAAATAGTTAAACCCCTCTCAATACAAGTAACTATAAAATCTCAAACTTGTCAGTCCAAACAAGAAGCACATAGATTGTAGTAGATGCAAAATTGGATTTTTGGAGAGGGGCCCGCCGGGCAATAAGTGGTTAGAAGGCTAAGACACATACAACCATGAAAGAAGAATGCGGAGAGGCCTCGTCCACACAACTCGCTTTCTACTTCCACAGGAAGCCCGAACATGCCGGCAATCAGCGACTGTCATTTATCCACCCGCGCCCTATCCTGGGAGCCTTTCCTCGTGTGCCGCATGCACTCATATTTGAATACTTTAATAGCAAAAACATTCTATACACATTTTTGGGCAGAAAATTTACATCAACCATAGTGTTATTATGAAAAATAATGGGTTAGTAGTGAAGTAATCGAGTGTTATCATTTGTCTTATGCAGTAATAATCTAGGGATTGAAAAATATATCACTGAAAATTGACGTAAATATAATTCATCTTCAGTACGTATTAAACTAGTTAAAGTGAAATTACTTTCTCAATATTTAATTAGATATATTATGTATGTAATAAATGAAATAGGAAATTGTAATATTAATTGAAAATGAAAAAATTGACAAATCATTAGAAAACTCATACTTTTTGCATTAACTATGAGAACAGAAAAGTTGATGGGTCATGAGAAAAATTGACTAAATATTAGAAACACGTGTAGTATTAGCAATGTTAATCAAAAATAAAATATGAAATAGCAATCCAAGAATTCCCAAAGAATTAATATAGTTGAGTTTTCATATATCATATAGATGACAGAGATATAATTTTCTATAATTGGCCTTTCCTTGCATTATATATACGCTATCGCCCCAGTGTTATGTTTGTTATCAAGGAGCTGAATATCCCCACCTGTAGTTGCAAAAATGGAGTGGGCTCTCACTTCAATCAATCCACTCGCCATTTCCATATTCGCCGGTCTTCTTCTTCTGGTACTGTTCTTGAGGCCCAAGAACTCCGGCAAGAAGCCTCCAGGCCCGAAAGGAGTGCCCATTTTCGGCAACCTGCTTCAGCTGGGGGATCTGCCCCATGAGACTATGCACAAGTGGAAACAAACCTATGGCCCCGTCATCTGGCTCAAGCTCGGCTCAGTCTACACAATGGTGGTTCAGGACGCTGCCTCCGCTTCTGAGCTCTTCAAGAAGCACGACCTTCCGTTCGCTGACCGGAAGGTGCCTGACGTGCTGACAGCCTATGATTTCAACCAGGGAACTCTGGGAATGAACCAGTTTGGCGGACACTGGCGGGTGCTCAGGCGGCTTTGCTCTATGGAGTTCTTGGTGAACAAGCGCATGAACGAGACGACGGAGCTCCGGCATCGGATCAGGGAGAATATGGAGAGGTGGATCCTGGAAGAGTCGGCTGCGGCGCGGGCTCAGGGCGGCACCGGCGCCATCCAGCTCAGCAGGTTTCTCTTCCTTTTGGCTTTTAACCTGGTGGGGAACCTGATGCTCTCCAGGGATTTGCTTGACGCAAAGGACCCTGAGTCACGGGAATTCTTTGACTGCATGAATAAGGTTCTGGAGCTAGCAGGGACGCCTAACATCGCTGACTACTTGCCCTACTTGAAATGGATGGACCCGGCGGGCATGAAGCGGAATATGACCAAGAATTTGGGCCGCACCATGAAAATCTCTTCCAAGTTCATCCAGGAAAGGCTCAACAACAGAAAGGCAGGTAAGTTCCAGGAGAAGAAAGACTTTCTTGATGTGTTGTTGGAGTACGAGGGCGATGGAAAAGATGGACCTGACAGGATCACTGAGAAGAATATCAACATTATTATCACCGTAAGTATTAATACATGACAAGACAAACAAATCCGTCAACAATAATTACCAAATTACGAACCAATTTATACGCTTTCTTGATTAATTGTTTACTCTGCAAATTTACCGTTCGTTTTCAGGAAATGTTCTTCGCTGGATCTGAGACCACAAGTATCAGCATAGAATGGGGATTTGCGGAGCTCCTGCGCAGCCCTCACACCTTCAAGAAGCTAAGAGAAGAACTCGACAGGGTGGTGGGAGTGAACCGGCGGGTCGAAGAGAAGGACGTCGAAAACATGCCATATCTCCAAGCTGTAGTAAAAGAAACACTACGACTGCACCCCGCTTTGCCATTGCTGCTGCCGAGGAACACCATGGAGAACACCAATTACCTGGGATACGATATCCCGAAGGGAACCCAGGTTTTCGTGAACGCCTGGGGAATCGGGCGTGACCCCAAGTGCTGGGAGGACCCCCTAGCCTTCAAGCCTGAAAGGTTCCTGCAATCCAATGTTGAGTACAAGGGGCAGCATTTCGAGCTGATTCCATTCGGGTCAGGCCGCAGGATTTGCGTCGGGTTCCCGTTGGCTCATCGCGTGGTTCACCTGACCCTGGCTACTTTAGTCCAGTCTTTCGACTGGGATCTCGGGCCGGGAGTGAAGCCCGAAGACATTGATAGAGAGGAGAGGCTGGGATTGACACTGAGGAAGAAGAATCCACTCTTCATTATCCCCAAGAAACGCTTAAACATTTGAGAGGGAAACAATCAAAACGATTTGTGGAGTTCATCAGATTAACGAATTTCTGTTTATTAAACGTATGTATGTGTTGTCTACTTTCCTACGTCAACTCTGTTTTTCTTTTTCCATACATGTACGACTTCATACTCAATAAAACTTCCTGTTTTTAGTGTTTCATAGTATGAGATATGATCTACGACACTACAATTACAAGACAAAAACTATCAAGAATTGATGTACATGTGAAATTGTATCGAGAAATTATCTGTGGGGCTGTATATTAAATACATACAATCGTACATGATCGTAATGAAATTTTGGTGTTTGTTCGAGAAAATGCTAAATTGATTATTTTTATATTCCGAATTGAAAAGAATTACTACATTGGGCTACTGAATCTGATAACCAGTCCTCAATTTCAATCTGAATTTGTGTTCATAAAGATTAAAACTCAAAGTCTTTTTGATGCACCAAGTTAACTTAGATTATTCTTTGATAAGAACAAGGATTTCCCGTATATCACTAATTTAATCGTCCTATGTTTATTCAATTCAGAATTTTGAAAAAGAAATTGAAAATAGTAAAACATAGAATAATAGGCATAGGAATAAAAAATTTAAATAAATTTGTATGAACAACCAAAACCCTTATCAAGATTTTCAAAAATTTTGTACTGAATACCGATTTATTTTTTTTAATTTGTTATAGTCTATAAATCATAATGTGTGTCAAAATCCAACAGCAGCATATGTATCGAAGATTTCTTACATATTATTAAATAATTAAAAAACCTAAACTACAAAATAATAATTAGTAGTATTATACTTTACAAGTCAGGTGTTTTGGAAGAAAATTAGAAAGGAAAACTAAGTAAAAACATAACCACACACGTCTTATTATGGGGATAAGATTGATTTCCTGCTCCTAGGTATGCGTAACAGGAACTGGAGTGAGGATCAATGTGGTCCAATACGTGAACAATTGATCGAGCCACATATTTTCAGACAGTTACGTGGGGCTGCAAGACACAGCTCCTCCACGGACTGCTGAATTCCAAAATCTCATTTTTATTTTATTAATAGTTGTTGTATGCCATCTCCACGAGCATATAAAAAAAGAACTACAATATGAAAATGAAAAAAAAATTGTGAAGATATAAACATAATATAAGGTAAGAGAAAGAAAGAAGTTTGTTTAACTCAAAAAATGAATTAAAGGGTTTATGTAGGTATTCAGAAGTTTGTACGACAAATGAGTTTTCTTTTACAATATAAATAGATTGATAGATATCGATAGACAATTATCCAAAAGATTCTACCAAAAAAAATTTATAAAAACTTTACAATTAATTGGGGCGTTCAGCTAGTATAAAATAGAATCGAAATAGTTGCCGCCACCATGAATAATTTGAGATGCTATTTTTTTTTTCAAATATAATGCATATAATTTTTAGTATTCTGCTTGTATGCGAGTTTTGAATAATAATATGATATATAAAACTAAATCAAATATTTGTATTATTCTGTTTGTGCAAATCAGAACAGTGGCATTTTATCGTACAAAACGAGTGGAACCAAAATAAAAAGAAGAACATTAAGCTCAATAATTTAATAAATAAATTGTAGAAACAATGTTAAGGAAGTACCATTAGTAATTCTGCAAGAGACTTCAAAGAAAATACTGATTTCCAATAAAAAAATATATATATATATATAAGGGTCGACAAAATCAAAAATAAAAAATAAGAATCAACTGTTTAAGAAAAGAGTTCTTAAATTCAAAGAACTCATTATTCAGAACAACCTTTTCAATAATTTTCAAAAGGCCATAATTTACAGCAGATCATCAATTCTTCATAAAAAAAACACTCCCATACTAATCTCAATATAAACAATATGACTTCTGATTTCATAGATAGAGAGTGAGAAATGATGAGTGATTAGTAACTGCTCAAAATATTTTAAAGTCCAATCAACTACCAGTATAATTTCTCCCAATATCATTTACACCAGCAATGCATACATGACTTCCCAAAAATTATAAACCGTAATATTCAGTATAAAGATGATTTCAAGAGAAACTAACGGAAAGGGTAAGTATAGTTAATGCACAATCATCGAGAAACCAACAAAAATAAAATTAACACCTATAATAATTCAATATTGAAATTAAAGCAAGATATGCATGTCATAAGAAACGGATAAAATCAACTTGTAATAATTTTTTCGCCTTTGTTCACTGACAATATAAATCAATGATCGTTCATGTGCGTTCTCGGCTTCGTCTCCTGCTTCTAATGTTTGTTGTTAGTATATGAAGCAATATTTAAAGGAGAGAATAATGAAAAATCAAAAATCGATCTGTCAAAGGTCACCTCTGACTTACAGTATCACTGTTTCTTCTTCTTCAATCTTTATTCACGTTTTTGGTGAATTGCAATCGATTTTTTTTTAAATTTGTTACACTTACAAATATTTCATTAAAATTATAATTATTCTAACAAATATCCCATTGACAATCAAAGACGTATTTGTTAATGTATTTATAATTTTAGGAAAAAATTTGTAATTTTCAAACAACAACAAAATATTTATAATTAAACCAAACTTTACGAGAGCCTCTTATAATTTATCCAGTGTTTTGTAGACTTCTCAAAAACATTTATAATGTTTTTATAATATGAAAAATAATTAAGCCTGTAGACAAATTGCATGGAAACGTAATTTTTTTCCAGTCAAAGTATATGCAATTTGGTTGCAGTAATTGTGGAGATGAATGTATCCACGTCTATAATTGAGTAATGAATGAAGTTGAAGGTCTCTGATCTATCATTGTCAAAATCCCATAGGCCCCAGGGAACCAAGACTTTTAAGGTTGCGGTTCATCTCATTTATCTTAATGGGAAAAACAAAAAATGGAACAAATTTAATTGAGATGAGATATGTTTTCGAGTATCATATTGGTAAGATAAAAATAAAATAATAATAGTTTATGTGGTGTGTAAAAATGTATTAGATAAAATTAAAATATAATAATTATATTTAATGTGATATGTTTTTGGTCAGAGACTTTTTCTTTCAACCCCACAAAAAAGTAAAATTTTGTTGGGTTCCCATTTCTGGTGGTCTCTATGTACCGCAACCATAGAAATTGGACCAATTTAAGTTCATACATAACATGTTGATTTCTGTATTTATTGATAATAACAACTTGTATTATGACAATAATCTGGAAATGTGCATAACACTTTCTACATTAATAATGTCCAATAGTGTATGCTATTTCTGGCTGCAATAATTGAAAACAATGAGCCTATACGCACTGAGACGACTTCTTTGCAATACCACACTATTCTTAGTTGGACTTTTGTCAAAATCAGGGTTGGGAGGAGAGCTCATAATATTATTGCAGAAATAATACATAAAAATATACAAAATATTAATAAGAAATTACATCAACATTAAGCAGCGGAAATAATTGATCAAACGAGACTCAGAGAGCCAGATCCATTTCTCAGGCTTTACTCACGATCACTAAGATCTGCAGCCTTAACATAAAACCCACGATTGCACACGATTTTGGCACAAAGCCCTTGCCACAAAGGCTATAACCCTCGATCACATAGATCTTCTTAGCACACGGTTACTGAGACCTTCAATCTCTCTATATCACAAAGATTTGCACTGAGCTTATCGAAATAGTTCACACTAATAAAATAGGAGAATGAGTCTCCTATTTATAGGGCCGAGAGAAGAGATGGAGATGGAAGATAAGGATCACCTTTCATAAACCATCAGCTTGGTTTTGGAAGGAGAATCGTTGCAAGAGGAAAGTGAATCACAGATAGGGAATAGAGAGATGTGAGATATGAGAGAATATTAGGGTTAGGTAGAAATAAGTAACCAATCCAGGTCGGTTCGGGTCGTGTGTTGGTTTGTGGGTCGTGGGCTTGGGCCAAACCGTAGCCATCCAAGAGGGTGTATTGGGCCTCCCTATTTTTGGTCCTGGGCCATAAATTTTCCAACAATCAGTAGGTATCATATTCTAAATAAGATTATGGTTATGATTACATTTCAAGATTCACCAAATTTTAAAAAATTCCGTCTATTTTTAATAATAGAATATTGTTTTTTTTATGTATTTTGTATACGTTAATTGATTTAAAAATATTAATGTGTTGCGTATTAAATCATGCGTATATTAAGTTCTTCCAATCGCAGTGCAATTATTAGTACTAACAGTAGGTAGCGTTGTTTCCATACTCAATGTGTATGCTTAATTATGTTTCTAAATTTAACCTATAAATATCTATTAAAAGTCGTTAGGAATTAATTAATGCTTTTAATAAGTAAGAGGTCAGAAAAATATAAGAAGAGGATAGAGTCATGAAAGAAGAGAGAGAGAGAGAGAAATATCTTTTTAAGAAAAACAAACCACACCAGCAGCCCTTCGAGCGAAAATTTTTGTATAAATTAAGTTTAGTCGAACTAAATTAATTATAAAGTATGTATATCATAATTATTATGTGATTTTTTATTTTTCTTAAATTGTATATCAATCACACAGTGAATGTATTACACTTATCATATGATTGATTCAAATTCGATCGAGCCAGGTTCGAGTTAGAATTGCCCCCTTTGAAGCCTTATTAATGAAAAGAATTAAAATTTTTGCTTTGTAAGTGCGGGGTATTAATCTTGGTTTTGTTGAAATTAATTATCACAATTTAATCTTATAATTAAAAAAATTATAATTTAAGAACAATTTTGACCAAAAATTCATAAATTGCCCTGAGATTCCCAAATTATCGTATTGCGTGTACAACGCATGCACTTTGGTAGTCAATTTATGAATTTTCGACCAAATTATTCTCATAATAGTATAGATTTTAGGACAATAAAAGTTCGGATATAATCAAGTCAAGCACACCCCAAAAATGAATGAACAGTAGCGTAACTATATTTATCACGCAGTTGATCACTTCTTCTGAATTAAAACATATCATTCAACTGTTTGAGAATAATCAACCTAAAATTTGGCGTCCTTCTCTTAATACAGTTCCCAGAAATGACGCCATAAATCCCCCAACCTTCCTATATATACCCCTTTTCAGAACAAGCAATAACATCAGAAGCTCAAACTCACAAAAGAACAACATGGGCTGGAGCTTTAGTTTATTTCCCTGGTTGGCTGCCCTAAGCGCATTATTTCTGTTGACTAAGTTCCTGCTAAAATCCAGGAAGCCTTATTCCAAACTCCTCCCTCCAGGCCCGCCCGCCCTGCCGCTGGTGGGCAACATTTTCGATCTGGGCGAGATACCCCACCAAACTTTTTACCAGCTTCAGGCCAAGTACGGACCAGTCATATGGCTAAAACTCGGAGCAGTCAATACCATGGTGGTGCAATCAGCAGAAACAGCTACTGAACTTTTCAAGAAGTGCGACCTCCCTTTTGCTGACAGGAAAGCGCCCGACTCCCTGACCGCCCTGGACTACCACCAGGGCTCCGTCGCCATCGGAGCTTACCGTGAGTACTGGCGGACGCTGCGTCGTATTTGCATGACAGAGTTCCTCGTTCACAAACGGGTGGATGCATCGATTCCTATCAGGCGGAATTGCTTAGAGAAAACAATTAAATGGATAAAGGAGGATGTGGAGAAATCTAAGAAGAATGGAGGATCCGGGGAGATTCAGCTGGACAGGTTCCTTTTTCTTAACTCTTTTAACATAATTGGAAATCTTATGCTGTCCAGGGAAGTGATGGAGTCGAAGCTTGACAAAGCTGGGGAGTTCTTCGATGCGTTTGTGCTGTTCTTGGAATGGTGTGGGAAGCCAAACATGGCTGATTCCTTCCAGTTCTTGAAATGGGCCGACCCGCAAAGGATCCGGAAAAATACTGAGAAGTATTTGGAGAGATTGCTGGGATTTGCGTCCGAGATTGTGAAGGAGAGGATTCAGGAGAAGCAGTCAGGGAAAGTAAAGGAAAGAAACGATTTCTTGGACGCGTTGCTGGATGAAGAAGATGACATAAAGGCAGAGGGCGCTGATAAACTCTCAGTCAAGAACGTTACCATTGTCTTACTGGTACATCATTCTCTGCTCAAAATAGTATAAAGATTTCATTCTTTCTTTCGCCTTCTTTAATTTCTAAACTATTTCAGTATTTAAAACCTCCAACCACTTCTATTTATGAAGTAAATACGTGTCAATTGTGATGGTAATTTCAACGTCCGAAACGTATTAATTGCAGCATGTTACAACTCCCTTGCAAATGGATACGTATTTATTTTTTTCGAAAATAAAAGTAATTATATGTATGCGTGTGTATGTGTTTTTTTTGTTAGAATTTTTTGAGTTTATTTATTTTTTGTTAAGAACGTTGGATGTATAAATATTCGCTAAATTTCCTTTTTATTCTTATAAATCTAATTGTCAATAAATTAAAAAAACTGAATGTATTTTGTGTAAATAAATATAATTAGCTCATCACATCTTGCAAAAACACATGTGAAAATATTTAGGATAATTACATCCCTCATTTGAATTTTGGTGTAATTATACATAAATCTCTTATGATTTGAAAATTAGATTTAGCACCTTTAAAGTTTGCTTCTATCTAATAAATAAGTTCCTTCGTTAGTCAAAATTTATCAAACTTACTAATATTAAAAAAATTAAAATAAAGATTGATACTTAACCTCGATTTATTTATTATTGAATACAAATTAAATAAATATTTTTATGATCAAATTACCATAACACAACCAAGAAGAAAGAAAAAAAAAATGGAACAAAATGCCGACGAGCTGTGAAATCATAAAAAGTTGATAGGAAGTATTCGCTAATAGGAAGAACATGTTTTGATATTTCAGGAAATGTTTTTTGGCGGAACAGAGACGACGAGCGGCACCATCGAGTGGGGAATGGCTGAATTACTGCGCCATCCAAGCTCAATGAAGAAGATCCAAGAGGAAATCGACCGGGTTGTCGGGCGTAGCCGGATGGTGGAAGAGAGCGACCTAAACAAACTGCCGTATTTGCAGGCAACCGTGAAGGAAATACTGCGATTGTACCCGCCGCTACAGATGCTGCTTCCACGGAAGGCAATGGAAGACACAGAGTTCATGGGCTACGTCGTGCCCAAGAACACCCAAATCTTAGTGAATGCATGGGCAATTCATAGGGATCCGGCTGCATGGTCGGACCCACTTTCCTTCAAACCCGAGAGGTTCCTGGAATCTGATATTGATTACAAGGGCCAGCATTTTCAGATGATCCCATTCGGGTCTGGGCGACGGAGCTGTTTGGGCATGACATTGGGGCACAGAATGGTGTGTCTGAGTCTTGCGACTTTGGTACACGCTTTTGAGTGGAAGCTTGGAGATGGATTGACCCCGGAGACATTGGATATGAAAGAAATGGTGGGTTTGACTTTGCGCAAGAAGGTTCCTTTGAAAGTGATTCCCACTCCCCGGGAATAATCCACTGCGTATGCACCGTCTGCTGGCCTCAAAATTACTATCAGATCTCATCTAATCATACGTCCGGTGTGATTCACTTAACTACAGTTGCATAGATTTTATAGTTCGCTTAAGCTTTAGGTTTCTAATAAATGATGTTCTTGTATTGTATATGTATTTAGTTTTTGATCATATGAACTTTGGTATCTAATCATAAAGAGGTATATAATCAAAATAAGTGTATTTTGATCTTAAATGAATCCGATAACTTCAATTTCTATTTGAGAAAATTACATTAACACCCACTGATTTAAGGTCTATTTACACAAATTATTCCCATTTTTTTAAAAATTACACATGCACCAATCAGTAATGTTAACATTACCTACACCAAAAATTCTTTTTTTTTTTTTTTTGGGGAAAATCACACATACAATCCTAAAAACATCATCATCGTTACACAAAGTACCCCTTTATTTTGGGGTATCTCTAATTATACAAAAAAAATAAAAATAATTTATATAAGGACCATAGACGAAGAAGTATAATTATAATTATCTTTTTCTATTTTCTTTCAGAAAATGGGAATGTAAATATTATTAGTAAGTCAAATTTATCCAGTTTGATGAGTTGTTGTGAAAAGACACGAGCAAGAATTTTGCAAGAGCAAGGGTATTTCTTCTTATTGAAGTCAAAGGATTTTGATATGAAAACTTGGTGTTTTATCTAGTTATTGATTTTAGAGACGGCTAAGATAATTATCCATTTGTTCTGAAGAAAACCACCCCAAAAGGTTAAATTAAACTAAATTTATAAATCGAAATATCCATACCAGTATGTTTTTTATTAGAAAAACACAATTCATCAACTACTCATCGCAAAATGTCGACAATCAAATTTTGTACTAAATTACCCCTGAGAGCAATCCAATTGAAACTCTACAGAGTACGCTTCATCTAAAACTGATCCATAGAAGCGAAACGCTGCGACTACAGACTGATCCACATATTCTTCCAATAATATTTCGAACATCATGGCTAAAATAACCTTATGAGTTCAATAATCAACGGTAAAGAATCAATCGTGCAATAAAACGTAAAAAGATAGCATGATCACTACATTGAAGACCAGCCTATTCAAGAGAGTTCAAATGTAGCTATGGTTTAAATACTGTATTTTACAGAAACCAGAGAAAGCAGATACAAGATTTTACTTGGTTCGGTATATAAACCATCATTAAGAAAATACCTTTGATTCGGAAGGATGTATCTGAGAAATTATGTGCACAACGAAGGAACGGGAAAGCTCCACTTAAGTTCCATTTTGTAGTTATACAAAGCGCCGAACGGATCCTTATGCTGTATGATCCATCATGTTGTAGCGCGTTTTATCCCTGGGAATTAGATAGCCATCATATGCCCTACTGCATGAAGACTCCCTGTAAGGTCTCTCATTAATTTCTCTGCCAAACCTAAAGAGATAATTTAGGCCCATCAGTAGTTCAACAATTGCTGCCTCTGTCCTTACTCGGTCTGCAAAGTAAAGGGTCTGGACAAGAAGCACGTTTGACCCAAAAACCAATCTTTGCCTTTCAAAGTTCCGCTCAGATTGCCATCGTATCATGTTGTGAGCAAGTGGGGATAGCCATTCCAATATTCTTGCAACTGCTAAGCCCCACTCTGCTGCAAAAGCAGGATCGTAGACAGACGAAGCCATAGTTTTGGAAAATGTCTTTAGCTTTGCCCTAAGACAGCTTCTGATAGTTGAAGGCAACAAATTGTAAAGATCATCTCTGGCATCGAGGCTGATCAAGTGAGGAGATGAAGCTAGCTTCTCGATCAATATGATGACATTTGCATAGTGCAGAGCCAAAGCAGCATGACCAAGAGAAGATGGAGGAGCATTCAACAGATGACTTTTCGAGTCAAAGAAAGATACCTTAGGGGTTATGCTACTATATATAATTGGGATCGTGCATAAGTCTTTTATTTCATCTGCATCTTTCTGAGAAGCACCATTGGACCTAAATGAGCTTCCACAGGATGGTGCATAGGTCTCAACAACAGGAGATTCACTTCCTCCTGTCATGCATCCTGCGAAGCCAACAGGGCTAAACCGTCTAGCTTTCGTCTGATGTGGTTTTCCACAAAGGACAGATGATGGAGAATGATCATGAGATTTCCTATTCTTCAATTTACTCTTGTCACCTCCCAAGCCCAAATTTGAAAATGACCTCGCTACAGGAACTGGAAGTCTAGATGCATTGTTTTCCGATAAGTTAGCTGACTTTTGCTCTCCTGTTTGCAGGAGAGCAGACATGGAATTACTACGAATAAGACAAACACCATGTATGTCATCATATCCTCTACTCGCCACAACATTTTCAATCTGGTTAACCCCATATACATACTTGATCCTTTCGATAATTGTGAATAGAGATCTGAGAAGAAGTCGGACAATATAGTCATATGGTCTGACCCAAGGAGACATCTCCTGGAGATTCTTCACTTCCTGGCGTTGCCATACAACTTTCTGTTGAAACTCCAGCAACTTTACCTTGCCTAAACTGGCACCAGCTCGCATTCTCATTAGGCTCTGCTCAAGCTCTGCCAACACTTCGAGCTCTGAGTACAGCTGCTCTGTTGCTGCCACAAACTTCTCCATTTTCTTAACTTTCTTCTCCATTTTCTTCAGCCTATATTGCCACCCATACCATTTCGGATCAATTTCACCTGGATCATTAAAAACGTTTTCAAGATTGTGATATGTTGGGTCTGTACACTTCTTTCCAAGCATGGCTACTGATTTTGCCACACTACCCACATTCTCAATTATCTCAGCAAGAGCAAGATCCATAAGATAGTCTTCATCTTCGGAAACAAGCTTCTGGATGCCTACCGAGTTTGCAATCTCCTCTCTTAATCTAACTATCTGCCTGTCAGTGAGACATTGCCATAAATTAACCACCTTTGACATGAACCTCGAGATTTCAAATGCCAAAATTCCAAGGACTGGTCTCTCAGGCTCCCATGATAAGCTTTTACGTGAACTCTTCAATATATTACTGAACCATGTCTCTGTCACAGTCTCCCCCACCATCTCTCCAGATATACGAAAACCTGCCTACCTAAGCAAGAACCTTAATCAACTTCGCAACTCCTGAATCAAAATTCCACCATGTAAAATTAGAGAAAAGGTGTCTGAAATCACAGAAACTAGAATAGAAAGACTAACGATTATGAAACTCAAATTACCAATTAATAGTATTATCTACAACTGTACAAGATATAGAAAATTCGGCAACCAACCTTTCGTTCAATAACCACTTGAATTGTTGAGCACACAAAGAGAACCAACACTTATCTTCGAAATATTGTGGAAAATAAAATAAAAATAAAAATGTGTAAAGTTGACAAGAAGCCGTCCAACCAAAGAAAACAGAAGCAAACGAAAACCAACTCTAAAAATTTTAACGAAAAAAGGGAAAAACTCAGTTCATCTTACCTCTATGATGAACTATTCAACTATACGGCGAGTATTACCACCATAATCTCAAATAACTAGATAAACAGAGAATATATCAAACTACCATTAGGGCTTAAATCTCAATCTAATTCCGAATCAACATCCTCACAGCTACCCAAGAGAACAAAATATCACGAAACTTGTCAAAAACTACAGCCGAACAACAACAATGCAGCAAGTAGAAAGGGTAGAAACTAACCGTCGCCAGCAACTAAAAAAAGCAAAAAACCAAACTCACCGTTTCCCGAACTACAGCGCACATAATACGACCTCCGAAGCAACATTTCACCGTGAAGATCCAGCAATCGTGCAGGAGAAAGAGGAAGAGTCGGAGAATTCGGAAATCACCACAAAAGAACGTTTGAGAGGATAAAGTTGAGGAGTGAGCTGACGAAGAAAGAAAGAGAAGGGGAGAGATAAATGTATTTTAGGAAAGAGAGAGGTGGGGTGTAGTTTTGTTAACGGGCGCACCACCGGCGTCAAATAGGGAGAACTACTTTGACCCACAGCACGGGGACAAAACTATAGTGCGCCGAAAACTCGGTGCGAACGAGGTAAAAGTATGCTTTTGTGCTCTCGGATATTATGGCAGATCTACGCAATTAAGCTGCTCAAACGACGTCGTCGGGAGGGAGCTTCAGACACTATTTAGGCAGGACTTTTCAGTTGTCCGGCAGAGAATGAGTTGGAATTAGGGTGGGTGTTGGGTATTAAATTAGGCATATGCTTATTTTCTACTTAATTAGGATCCAGAAGGTACCTACGAAAGTTCTTGTAGGAAATAAAACAAACCCATGTGTATGTTATCGATGTTGGTAAAAACTCGGCCTTGCTATGTTGCATTGTTTCTTCTTGTTCTCATCTTGACTTTACTTATTTGGTCATTGAGGCCCCAACTTGTGTTTTCTTCCAACTCCCAATTTCATTACTTAATTTCACCTAAATCTTCCTCTATTTTTTAATTTGTATAAAAATAACATCATACAACTCGTGAAAATGTTAATAACGATGATTTTTAACTAACACGAATAAAATTAATTTTTACTTCATTGAAGTTGACATTCTTGTCTTATCGTCGTGATCATAAGTCAAATTATTTGCTAATGATCCGTGTTTTAATTACAACACAAACAAGATCATAGGTTAGCAAGAACATACAATATTCGATGTATATATATATATAGTACATGATACATATCCATGTGTATATAAATTAAGTACCCCACCAAACTCACAAAGTATCCATACGTATCCCACCATGTATAAAGTATTCCAACTTCTTCACATTCAGCGGCCATGTATTGGAATTATTGACATATCATATTAATTTCAATTAAATATAATTTAAAAAAAAACACATAAAATAATATTTACATATATATACATAATTTGAATTAATTATATGACGAATATATTATATTATTCATTCTGGAGTGCATATATAATAAATTGGCAAGTCAGATCCATGTTGCTTTCACGCAACCGGACAAGTGAATAAGCTGAGAATGTCTGTGAGAGACAAAAGATGTAATAATGATGAGTATATCTGTGTTGTTAGAATATCACGATCGATCATCAAATTATTTATTTAGTGGAGAAGTGATGACTGATGAGCATCGGCCATGTCTCCGCTTATCTTTTCCGGAAGTAGAGGTCAGAGATGTAGCAATCATTTATTAATATGCCTGTTAATTATTTTATACATTGAAAATAGAACTAAATAGGGTTGGCTGGCATTCCCACATATCCAAGCCAAAAACAGGAACCCCCGCTTATGGCTGATTAAGACAACAATCATGGAAAAAGGCAAGAATGTTCGTGAGACAAAGCCAATATGTATTACAATAACAAGATTCGAGATCCACGGGTCAGCATAATCGGGTTCGATCTTGGACCACAACCCGAACCCATGCTCCGAATTTAATTTATTGAAAGTATCACAAATTACGTCAATAAATTGGCAACAGACATAATAACGATAAAATGAGTAATAGAGAACATAAATTACACCAATAATTATCAATAAATCGACATATCAATAACTAATATAAAAAGTATCCGTAACTAATTAATAAATACTATAAGAGTAGATCAATAATACGCACATACACGGATAGGATTTAAATTCATAACTTTACAGTCATCGATCTTCAACTTTATCAATTAAACTAAGTCCGATCGGCTAAGGAATGATAAATGTGGACACGGAAATTTGTGGTTTAAAAATACGAGGGTGCAACTTTCAATTGATTCATGCTCTTGACTTTAGATGATTGAGCATAAAACGGAAAAAGATGGGGATAAGGCTAAGGGTTTTATTTTAGTTAGAGATAGATAGTGTGATAGCCAAGCATTCACCCCGGCAGTTACATGTTGTTTTCCTTCGTCTATGTCTGTGCAAGGGCAGAGTTGCCGGCATGGGCTCATGGCCCCTACATCAACATGAATGATTGAATTTGAGGAAGAAATAATAATAGGAAATAGAACTTGACTCCTCCTGTCAAAAATATTGGGCTGTCCCTTCACCTCTTATTTAAGTTATAAAATTAACATGTTATAATCAAATTCGGAGCTCACGAATAGTATATGTGTACTTTGCTAATAATTCCTCGTATTTTTGTTTTATTAAGATATGTTGTTTTCTTGTATTTATTGATGTTAATGTTGCTATTTAGATGTAATTAATGATTAAACAATCATATTTATCAGAAGGGGAAAAAAACATCAACTTGGTCAGTTCTATTCCCACGTCTCATGATGATCAAAGTTTATCCCCTCATTGTCTTATTGGCCGACCTTGATCTCTGTTGTTATTTAGTATTCAGAGTTTGTGCCGATTTGATACCTCTCTTTCGGTCTGCATTGAAATATTGTTTTATTTCTGTGTGTTCAAACAACTGTTGCACCTCAACGCATGTTGAGGAAAATCAAAGCCCATTAAGGCTCTGGCCCATGCAGGACTGTGCATGGGGCCCAAAAGTTGTGGATTGGTCCACCATATAGAATGTATACAAGTGTGGGTCAGCCCAAAACAAAAGGACTAAAGTGAAAAGGCATGTCTTCCTCAAATATGCTTACACATTCCTATTTCTCTTTTTTTTTTTTTTTTTTTCCCTCTTTTGATGAATTTATGTAATTGCAAGAAAGTAAAAGGTAGAGTAGGAAGGAGAAGTAAGAAGTTGTTCCCATTTCAATAAAAAAGACATGTTGCGTACATGTGTTGTTTTGCTTCAAAGGCGACAAAAACCATATTACTCATTGTTTAAAAATATAATATTTCAAGTTTAATTTCTCTTAATTATGAATTTTGAACAGTTCAACTTTATTTAAAAATATATTCAACGTATGGATATTTATTTCTTATTTTATGTAAAGTTTTGTATACTTCGTGTGGTAATGTCTGACGTTATGTGAGTTTATTGTAATATATGCCATTGTTTTAATTATTTGATGTATTAATTGGACTGTAATATTACTCAATTTATTGAGATATTGATATAATTATATAATTCAAATAAGAAAAAGGATGAGTAGTATCATTTAAATTTCAAACCAAAAATAATTCAAGTGTGAATTTTTACATTTTTAGCCTCAACCTTTGTGTATAATTAAAAAAAAAAAAAACTATCCCAAGAGGCCAATATAGTGATTTGTGCTATGGAGGAGTACACGTGGCAATTCATGTATGGATATGTTTCCCTTGGCTTCTAAGGGGATTTTGCTGCTATAACTTTTGATTTATTTTAAGGTTACTCCATTGTCCATGAAGCAAAAGTAAAGCCGTCTACTCTCATCGATGCTGGGAATTCCAATTAATTATTGTAAAAAGAAAATCATACTTATTACATAATTATTTAAATAATTTTTAAAACCATGTTGATATATCTGATGCAGGTCGCACAATTTGGGGTCGGATCGGTAAATTTGGTACCTTGAAATTAGGTTGCTAAATTCCTCTTTGAGCTACCTACTAGTGGATCTTGAGAATAGAACACACATTAGGTTTACTGAATATCCCCCAACTATGGTCCTCTGATACTTAAATTAGAAAGTAGGGTCGAAAACGATCTCCACCTGGAGAGAGAGTGGGATCAAAAACCATGATAAATGCACTTGCGTAAATATTCATAAATGCTTGTATTTATATAGTGTATGGTACCGCATGATAAGGTGCCACGTGGCATCATCTGAGCGTCCTGGAGTCAGGTGATCCAACGACTATCAAAGCGGGCCGGTTCATTGGTACGGGTCAGACCGACCCGACCCACGCATTCATGCGCAGATCATGTCATTTACTACAAATTTCTTTAAAAAATAGGGGCATTTTGATAATGTGGGTGTTCATCTCATTTAATGTGATTTTATAAAAATAAATATTTGTTTTATGTGGGTTTATCGTATTTTAAATTTATTGATCAGATCGATGTACTTATCAGTTTATTAATATTGATATAATATGTAATCCTCATTTTTATCTAAAAATTATCATAATATTCATTGACTAAAAATCCTTAAATATATTTATTTCTTCCACATAACAGCTATTTACAGGATTCATAAATAATTTTGTAATTTTTGCACCTTTTTTTCAGTTTATTTTTTTAATGTTTTATTTACCTAAAAAAATATAATTAAAAATTTTAATGCTAATATATAGATGTGTCCGCGTACGCCCTATCCAAAAACATATCTAATTATTTAATTTGCAAATACTTCTCACTAAACAAATCTTTTTTCCTAAACCATTTAATTTTATATATTATTCGAAAATTGGGTACATAGATAAAGAGTGTCGGAGTAAGGAATTTGTGAGAATTAAAGAATCAAATCACATGGATGGGACGAAAAGAGATAATATCATCTGATTTATTGTGTCCACTTTAATTATAACACTGCAGCTTTATTTGGAGCTTTATTTAATTTATTTTCTGTTCCAATAAGTTAAAAAGAAAAATTGCATTCACATTTATTAATTTAGTGGTCCTCACTTCTGTCCTTCATTAAATATATATACACTACCATATGCTAATTTTTAATTAATACCATTTTCTGTACAATAAATTTTTTTAGTTATTTACACTTTGATCCCTTCTAAAAAATACAAAATTACACTTTCAATTAAAAAGAGTTTGAACTTATATCTAAGCTCCTTTCATAAGTTGGATGAAAAATGATGATATTAGTATTAAAAAAAGAGTACATATTTTTTTTATTTTGCCCCTCATTTAATATTTTCATATATATTTTTATACTTATAAAGGAATAAATGTAATATATATATATTTATATATATATGGAGTAAGAATATCATAAATTTTTTTTTTCGTATAAGTATAAAATTATTACATGAGAATGTTAAATAAGGAGTAATGTTGAAAATTTATATATTTTTTTTGCTTATGCCAGCATTTTTTGTTTAAAATCTAACGAAATGGGGTCAAGTGTAAATAGGACATTTTTAAGAGGGTACAAGTATAATTTTAATCTTTTTTTTGGAGGAATATAATTTTTTTATTTTTAGGGGTCTAAATGTAAATATTATAAATTTAATTAGGGCTTTCTTCTTTTTGAAGATTAGTGGTTTATTATTTTTTTGTTGGGACTCTTCAACCCTAATATTTATATATTATGCTTCAACTTTTGTCAAGACGCATGTATTGGAACTCTCAATTGCTTTTAATTATTTATGTTGAATTTTCATCAAAGTTGAAACTTCGAACAATAGTGTGAAATTAAATGTCAATTATTTCAAAAAGTTTCATACAGATTACAAAGAAATACGTACTAATCACCAGACATTTTTCCTATATATTATTCTTTTTTATTTGAAAAATTCCATGACAATAATTTTTATCACAGCAAAAAGTACTTTAATATGTATGAAGGATTAGATACATTTTCTGTCCCGCAATTTAGGTCATTTAGCGGATTCGTTCTTTAATTTTGCGGGACAATATTTTGGCCCTACATCTTTTTAATTTTTGTAATTTTAATTTTTTTTTTGTCGGAGCCGCCCGTGAAAAGGGTGAATTCCGTTGAAACTCATAAATATATAATATAATATGAGATATAATATTGATTTATAATTAAAAAAAATGATTGTAAATTAACATACTCATACATTAACTTTGTGTCCCACATGAAACTCATGAACTAAATACGTCATTTCTATTATTCATTTTTCTTCCAATGTCAAATTGTAGTTTTGTTTTTTTTTTTTTTAATTTTTATCAATAATGTCAAATTGTAGTTGAAATTACTATTGGCTCATCTGCAAGCAATCATCACGTGAAAGATAAATATACATGTGTAATTTTGTGGAAATTGCATCTAACCCCACACAGATTTGCATTTTTGCTATAAATCTTCCACAGAACAAGAAAACGTGTTTCATATCCTAAAATTGTTTTTGTCGAAGCCAATTGTCACTTGGTTAGCTTTCTGACAAGAAATTGTAGCACTGCAATTGCTGAGATTGCTTAAAGTAAATACTTTTGATCCTTAATCGATTGAATTATATGTTATTGTTTTGTGCATTTATTTAATTACAACGGGAGGGCATTAGATAGAATAAAATTTAAAAAATGATCGTAATTTTTATAAACAATCGAGAAATGCATATACAAAAGTATGCTCATGTGTGTATGGACATAGAGTGACTACAAGAAAAATGAAAAGGACAACACATTATTAATCTGGCTTATCGTGCGTTACTGGCTTCATGTGTGTATCATATTTGGAAGGAACGGAACTTGAGACGTTTTGAGCAGTTTGAGCGAGAATCGACCACACTTGCTGGACTTATTATAGAAGATATTAGACAAAGGATTCTTAGTGCTTCTTTAGTTCGCTCTGGTAGTTCTTGTGCGTTACATAAACTTTGGCGTATCCTTTGGCCTGTCGAGGGAGACGCTACTCATTGAGCACTATTGCCTGAATGATTGTACTATTTATTTAATTAAAATTATATTTACCTAAAAAAAGAAGTATGCTCATGGTACGAAGCTTTCTTCTTCTAGAGTAAAATACTTTTATAAATTAGATATATGTATATGTTATGGTTTCTTAAAAGATAAAGAAATTAATGACGACACATATAATTTTGAATGTTTGTTATTTATATTTTAATATCAATTTTCTCCAGTTAGATGCTTTTTATGGATCAAATCTTAAATTTTCTATAGTAAGTGAAATGAAAATATTTTCTACATAATGATAATAATTTGAAAATATTACAAACAAAAAAAAAAAGAAAAAAAAGAAACACATATGAGTAATAATTTGTGCGATAAACTGCTCAATTAAAAGTAATTTTAGGGTGTGAAATGCAAAACCTTGACCATTGTGAAAAGGGTAAATTATACTTTTAATATTTATATATCACTTATTTATTTTAACAGTATGTGAATATTAGGGATCAAAAGTGAATAAATAGGTATATAGGGATAAAAAATAAACCTTATAAAAATGCTGAAATAAAGAAGTTGACCATGGGGAAGCGAGCTCCATTGATTCGGTGAAAGCAACTGTGGGGATTGAAATACATTTTCTTATATTTGTGGGGGTTTTCTTCCAAAATACGATAAATTAAGGAGTAAATTGCAATTTGATAACTAATTTGTGGCCATTGGTAATTACAGTTGTCGGAAGGAAGAAGCGTTATTTCATTTTTAAGTAAACCTTCATTCCAGCTTTTGTCCTCCATTTAAACTAATGTCCTCTTTTTCTATTTTTGTTTTATTTTTGTTGTCTTTACATAAAAAATTGATCTCCATCATTATTACACATCAAAATAAGTTTCAAATGGGAAAAAAATATGTTATTTCGCAGAAATATGGGCCCCTCAATTTCGATCATACCACATATCAAAACATACTTTAAAATTCATAATTATTTATAAATTTCATACCCACACAGTTTAATAATAAGTGATACTTTAATATTAGTTATTTATGATATAATACTGATTATTAGTAATATGATTATTATAATTATCAATTGTTGCTAATTATAGATCTTTGATATTGACAATTGTAGTTAATTTATTCAATAAATAACAGTTAAACGTTTTCACTTGAAAAAAAAACATGACTTTGTACATTTTTTGATAATTAATCTTCGACTAGTGTGCACAATTAATTCAAAATTTAAATAAAATGCAATAATTATTTTTAATATATACATTAATTCAATAAATAAAAAAATTGTAAAAATATAAAAGTTGTGGGGAGTTATAAAAAGAAGAGTGGGGGAAGAGAGATTTGGAGCTTGAGAAAAGAAAAAAAAAAAAATAATTTTTAAAATAAAAAAACTATATACCATAAAAATTGAGACACCAACTAAGTGTTCTTTAATTATAATAAGGAATAGATAAATACTGGCGACTGAACAGATAGATATGAACTTGAGACTCTGAAATCAAACCCATGGACTTCATCATTTTTCTCTGTGTTACAATTAAATTGATGGATTAGGAATTATGAATTTTAAAATTTTCAATAATAATTTTTTGAATTTATTTTGCTAATTCTAAATTTAAATAACTTAATTTTAATTTCAATTATGTCTTGTTGAATATTTATGACTTTTAACTTTTTTTTATATGAAGACATTCAAAATAACTTTTTCAAATTCAAATACAGCTTAAATATTTTTTATTGGGAGGATACTCCAGCAAGTGTAACGAGTTGTTTTGCATATTAATTTATTTCTTCGATCGAAAACGTATCAGAAATGCCAGCTCACTTTTGATTGACCTATTTGATGGACTTTAATGTCAACTCAAATAAAAAATATTACTCTCGACCTCTATTTAAATCATATGTATATATATATGTAATATTTACTAAAAAGATAGCACTTTCTGCTAATCAAATCAACATATATTGACAATGATATTGTTTTATTACATGAGCATTGGTGGCTTTTTTTGGTCAACAAAAGGTTTAGCTCATTGTCAATGGGCACTGTTAATGGGGGCATAAATTGATTATTTTTTTAGGAAAAGAGAAGATAATAAGTGGTATTATTTAAGTTTACGCATCGAAAATTGTTTAAGGAGAGATAGTAAGTGTAGAATATTAGGGAATTAATTTCTTGTTTTTCTTCCACCAGCTTCTTTTTCTTACCAAACCATTAATGGAGGAAATTCAACTGCTAACTTTCACCAAAAACAAAGTACAGCTAAGAAAACAAAGCAACGACAGCTTTTAATTACCCTAAATCCCTCATAATCTCTTGAAAAATTTCTGGCGCCATTTGTTCACCCACCATTTTTTCAAAAATTTCTTGGATGCAGTGAACTACCGTACGAGCAAGAAGGAAGCATGGAACTGGAAGACAAGGAGAGCACCGAATCTGGTTCGCCGGCTGGTAACTCGGAGGTTGACTCACCACCGTCAAGCGGCGGTGCTTATGGCGGGCAAGACAGTGCCGCTGCCGCTGGTGGGGTGGTTCCGGGGACAATAAATATGGCAGTGAACATCAGTATGGAGAAAAATGTAGGGGTGACAAACTCACCGGCGGTGCCAGTGGGTGCTGGAGGCAGCGGGGTGATGGGTGGTGGGATACTAGGTGGTGGGAGTGCTGAGTTATTGATGGGGAAAAAGAAGAGAGGGAGGCCAAGAAAGTATGACGCAGATGGGAACTTGAGAGCGGGGTATATTGGATCACCACCGGGTGCGGCGGCGCAGCCCGGCTTTACTCTATCAACGCCACCGTCTCTTGAATATTCATCAGGCCCCAAAAAAGGGCGTGGTAAGCATTCGGGTTCCGGCAACTGGAAAGCTCTTGCTTCTTTGGGTGAGTTCTTGGCAATCTCACTCAACACGCCACTATCGCGAATTATTTTCTGTTCTTGTTGCTTTTATTATGTTACGTCTGCGTTTACCTACCAAGATTTGAACTTTCTACTGCAAGAAATCTTAGCCACTGCTAAATATTTCTTCTCCCTTTCTTGTTCTGGTCTCCTCGATTTCTTCAAATTTTTCTCCATCTTTTTCTAATTTTTTGTTGGGGTTTAGATTAGAGATTTAGGGGCTTGCAGATTTGTAGAGGGAGAACTGAATTGGGTTTTAATTAAGAGTTAAGAGCCCGGAGCAATGGAAGATTAGCGTTATTGTTCTTCTCGGAAAAATTGATTGCTCCCAAAAAAAAAAAAGGAAGAATGTGATCCAAAAATTGGGATCTTTACTTGATAGAGATTAGAGATCCCATTTTCTGCCTTTGTTCTTTTCGCTGAATTTTCAGTTAAGGATTGATTCTTTTCGGGTTTCATCACAAACTCACTGCCATCTCTTTACTCAGGATGAGAAATAAAATTTGTTGGAACTCCCCGTTTAAGTATTTATTAATTATATTGAAGGAAATGACGAAAATCTAATGCATGTTTCTTTGTTCTATTCTTGGATATCTATTTGTACTTCACTCTTTTATACTTTCTTCACTTTTTAATTTCCGGAGAAATTTCATCTGCGCAGGTGAAATATTTGCGAAAACTGCTGGAGGAGATTTTACACCGCATGTGGTGACTGTATACACAGGAGAGGTAGCAAAAACTTTTGATCTTTTCCACAGTTGCAGAATGTTTCTGTGTCTGTATGCTGAGTTTTAAGTTATTTTGCAGGATGTTGCAGGGAAGATCCTAACATTTGCACAAAAGGGCAGTCGAGGAGTTTGTGTTCTCTCTGCTAATGGATCCGTCTCCAACGTTACAATTCGTCAGCCTGGTTCATCTGGTGGCCTATTGACATATGAGGCATGATCTCTCGTCCTTAGTTACTGCTTTCTTAATGAGTTTGTGATTTTGATTTAAATCTTTGCTTTTCAATTGGGTTGAATCTTTCCACTTATAATACTAATGCTTCTGTCTTGGTGTGTTCTCGAGTTTATAGCTACTTCTGTTATAGCCGAATGTTTCTGTTGATTTTGGAATATTATTGTATTGATGCAGCAAACATATCTAGTAAGTTTCATAATTTTCTGGTTGGAAATGCGGCTCTGGTTTTGTTCCTGCACCAAGAAACTGGAGCACTCTGTTCATGTTCTTTCGTGGTCTTCACCAGCTTGCAGTTTTACTTAGATATTTGTTTTTTTTTTTGGTTTTGGTCTGACACTTTTGTGTTTACATTGAAACACTCCAATTCATGCAGGGGCGTTTTGAGATTCTAACTCTAACTGGGTCATACACGATTTGTGACAATGGCGGGATCAAAAGTCGGACTGGCGGATTAAGTGTTTCATTAGCCAGCCCTGACGGTCGTGTAATAGGTGGTGGTGTAGCTGGTTTGCTTATGGCTGCTAGTCCCGTACAGGTCCCAACTTTTAATTTAATTCATTTCACGACATATTTCGCTTAAAACTGGACAATGGATTATGACAATATCCATTTAGCTACATATCCTTGCCGTCTTCTAAATGAAAACACAACATGCTAATAACATCTTGATTTTGGCAGATCGTAGTTGGGAGCTTCGTGCCTAACGGTTTTAAGGTGCAGAAAAGAAAGCAGAACACAGAACCAAGAGCATCACCCACCATCCAGTTTGCTCCAGCTATTGTGACAGCAGCAATACCAATATCACAAGCAGCACCAGAAAACCACGTCTACCCGGTGCCCACATCACAATTACCAGCACAACAGGGAGAAGCTGATAACAGTTTGAGCAATAGGGATCATCCAAATTCTGCATCTACCAACACAAGTGATTGGAACGGCTCTGGGCCAAGCTCCGATCAGAGACCATCTCCCGACATTAACATCTCTATACCTTTCGAGGAGCACTGAAACTCTTCAGTCTTTCATCTCAAGTATTTAGTCACTAATCAGATTATTACTGACGGTGAATTTCGGGCAGTTAACCATAGGCTTATGTGAGGAGTCCTAAAAGGAGACTGGCATTAGTCATTCCTGCTGAGACACTAAATCTACTTCATTCTGGCTGTAAACATGTTTCCTGCTAAGGACTATAACAGCAGGAAACTAGTTAAACAGGCAGACAATGCAAAATATGACAACCAAATTGCAGTATTACTATTAGTAATGATTTTTCTTAGTAATTCTTAGTACCTCTCCATGTTAGATTAGGGACAAGAAATCAAGGATTAAAGTCGAGTAATACACTCATATTAATTCCACTCAGCTAGTAATAATAAGCACAACTATTTGCAGCAGACAACTTTCTACTAATCTTCACATATTTCAGCGCTCTTCTGAGTCTCCATTTTCTTGTAAAAAAGACAATCAATCTTGGAATAGTAGCTCCAACTCCATTGCATCCTACATTTGTGCGGGTGGAAGAGCTGGGATTCCAATAGATACATGAATGAAGAAGTATGCTGGGCCATATGTCAAAATCCCACTCGTGGTGTAGGGTGGATTTGACCAGAGCAGGGATAGCAGAACGTCCAAAATGATCTTTCACATAAGAAGGGACATCCTTAGAAATAGTGAGCCCATCAAGAAATTTGAGCAACTCACCGTTTAGAAAACGATCGACTTTAAGAGATGGGCAACATAATTAACCTAATTACAAGGACAATAAAGACACTGTTATTAGTCAAGCTTCAATAATTCATCAAACCTAAACCCCACTAATTTCTCTCAATTAAACTTAATTAAGCTTTGATTCTTCTCATTAGTATTAATCCATAATTATTGTGAAACACAGGTTTTACATTAAATTCGTCTTGACAACTTCAATTGTATATTTTGTTTTAATTACCGTAAAGAGATTAACTGATGTCTTTTTCAATTAGTGAAATAATTATAATAAATTACAACAAGTTATCCTAAAATTTATTATTATTATAATTATTTTTATGAAGGCATATTTATTAGAGAGCCATTAATTCAGAAATATTTGTAAATTTTTAAATAATCAAAACATATTCATAACGAGGACAAATCTTAAAAAAAAGCATTGTTAATGGGCAACCAATTGCACTATTAATATTAAATTCTGAAATTTATAAGCAGATATCTCTCTAGGACCGCTTACGGACATGAAATCCAGTATAAGGTCGAATTACACACACATTAATTCCACTCATTCTGTAAAAGTAAGCACACCTATTAGCAGCAGAACTGCTTTCTACTCATCATCAGATGTTTCAGCGCTCTTCTCAGTCTCCCCTTTCTTGTCAAAATGACTAACAATCTTGGCATAGTAGCTCCAATCAGGATGTGATGGTGTGATCGCAGGCTGTCCAATCCGATGATCTTTCACATAGGAAGGAACATCCTTAGCATCAGCAAGCCCATCAAGAAATTTGCGCAACTCACCATTTGGACCTGGAGTAACGTCAAGTTAAATCAACGAACCATGCGGAAACAATTGTGTTGAACAGAATCGAGTTTAGTTTACCCAAAAACGAATCATTGCGGTCGTGCTTCTTGTAAGGTTGTGGAAAGATTGCTGTGTTAGGCTGCAAAGGTAGGTAGAATACAAGAATTAAACATTCGAAACCCTGATGGAAGATGAGAGACAGCAATGGTAAAATTTTCAGGGTTTAAGGTACCGGATTGACGAGACATGTGTGTGGCTCATCGTCAATCAACAAAGTGTTTGAAGCAGAATACTTTTCTTTGTTATATTTCTTTTCCCACAGGTCTTTCAGTTCTTTCAGAAACAAGGGCTTCTGCTCCTTGCGAAGGCACCCAAATCCAGAATCAGTGCACTCATCTTGACCCTATGAAATCACATCACCCACGATGAGGAAATCATCAGAATTATTCTAACAATTTTGTAAAAGTAACCAATCACGTTACATATTACAATATGTTGTAATATGACTGATTGGATGTAATCAAACCTGATTTGAACAACAACTTTAGTTGGCTCAAGAAAGAATAGGTGTGGTGGTCGATAGCATGTGTTAGAAATATACTAACCCACACAAACAAAAACTTGCTTCCCGTTCCACCAGTTATCTCGCGCAGGACAGCGTCAATGTTGTGACTAAAAGATTCAGAAGCAACAACCACATCACGTACTAAAACAACACGAAAACAACGTGGAAACAGAGGATTGTCTCACTCACTCTCTGGCGGAGGACCAAAGACCAACTTCAAACCGTTCGAAGCAGAACTTCAGAAACTCAGTGCAGAATGGCCTCTTAAAAACTATTACAATCAAACAAGAAAACATTAGCACAACCAAACAAACAGACAACACCCAATTTCAGGATCAGAATTATACCAAAAAATTTTCCATGGACAATATCAGGGCGCAATCCTCGTATGCTCGCCTTGTCCCTGACGTGCACCCTGTGGACCAGCAGCCCACCCAGGCACAGCACAAGGAGTTTCTTTTGAGGGCCAAGATTGAGTTTGTCCAAGGGAAGATCAAGATCGGTTGCGGGTTGCCTCTCATCATCACTACTTTCATCAGAAATCACATTCTTTAATTTTGATTTCTCCGCCATTGCTGTGTGATGGGGGTGTAGTGGGAGTGGAGTTATATAGAGTGGGAGTGGAATTCGTAGGGACGGCTGTGTTTCGTCGCTTTTGCTTTTACGATGTGAGAAGAGAGAAATCTATTGGCATTCCAATTCATGGTACGTACTATAAAGATTAAGAAAGGAATATCTTTATGACCAAGACCTAGACTTGTGTTTTTCTTCTTCCACAAGTCTTTGGAGATGATTCGTCTCATAAATTTTTCTTATGTTTGAATTTGTGTTTTGAAGATAGAGATAAAAAAAATAGAGATAAGTAAGTGTATTTTTTAAGATAGATGATATGTTTGAATTTTATTTTAAGGTAATTTAAAATATTTTAAAATAAGTGGTATAAGTTTGATGTTGGGATTTGGGAGACAAAAATCATTATTTATTGTCAAATCATATATTATATATATGTATATAAATATGTATATATTTATATTTAATGTTGTATTTTTTAGAGTCAAAAATCACTGTTTATTGTCAAATTATGTGTGTTTTATATTATATATATATATATATAGAAAGTTGAAAAATAAAAAAAACATACAGATAAGGTGTAAAAACACAAAAACAAACATTGAGTGTGATTATAAATACTTATGCATTATTTAATACATTATCAATATCTTAATTTAGTGCTGGTCTAACAACTAACTCATTCTATTAGTTTTGTTTTTAAAAAACTTCTAAATTATTTTTACATGCTTTTTCAAAAACAATTATCCACCGCATCCGACTTTTTACATTTTTAAAGCAACGGCAATCTGGAGAATTTTATACTTCTGTTCAATAATTAAATAATTTAATTAATATTTGATTAATAATTTTTCAAACAATAAAAAAGTATTCATAATTACATCAAATTTTATACCTTCTCTTTTATCCGATAAGGGAAATGTTTTGCAAACATAGTGCTTTAACTTTTGTTTAAAAACGTTGGATTTAGACAACATCATGATAGAAATTTAGATGATTGTTTAAATACAATATTGTATTTTCACTTTTTAATAAAAAAAATATTTAATTTTCTTTTATCTGTCGGAGTTTATTTTTGTTTTACCAAGAAAAAAAAAATTGAAGACGGGCTTCTAATTAAATGAGAACAACATTCATCGCAAAAAATTAGATCATAACTGTTATAAATGTTTGATATTAATTATTATGATTAATCAAATTATAATATAATTATAACTAATTTACTTTTTAAAAAAAGTATCAAATTAGATATATATTTAAAGAAAATAATAATTATATGATTATAATTCTAGTACTGCTCGAATAATATAAGTAGCATGTGGGGCTTGGATAGGACAATAATGGCATAATAATACTCATTTCTTCTTTGCATAAAGTATGGTCAACGTCAATCTTCTATTTACTTTACTAATTACTCACTTCATAATATTTTATAAATTTAAATATATCGAAAATATCCTTATAATTTATAATATACTAGCAATCGTGACACGTGGTTCCGCACATATAAATCTTACTGAATACATCAAAGACACTGTTATTAGTCAAGCTTCAATGATTAATCAAACCTAAACCCCACTAATTTCTCTCAATTAAACTTAATTAAGCTTTGATTCTTCTCATAATTATTAATCCACTTATACAAATATTCATAATTATTGTGAAACATAGGTTTTAAATTAAATTCGACTTGACAACTTCAATTGTAAATTTTGTTTTAATTATCGTAAAGAGATTAAATGATGTCTTTTCATAATCTTATTTGTCAATTAATCGCCATCCCACTTATTTTACTATTTATATTTTTATTTTTATTTTATATTGTCTGGATCAGTAGTCATTTGGATCAATACTCCATTCCATTTAGTGAAATAATTATAATAAATTACAATAAACTTTTTAAAATTTATCATAATTATAATTATTTTCTCATTGTTTGAAAAATTACAAATAACTCTATAAAATATGTAGTCGTCTAACAAATAATCCCCTGTAATGAACTATCATAAAGACGTATTTGTTAGACAGCCATTATTTAAAAATATTTATAAATAATAAAAAATTATTTGTAATTATAATAAATTTTAAAAAAGTTCGTTTTAATTTTTAGAAAAAAAAAAAATCGTTCGATTTACATAAAGAAGACAATAATTTATATTGCCCACTATGGTCTGAACTCAAATGAAAATCATTTGGACCAATTACGTGGGCCGAGCAAGAATGGATGAGGCTTTTAAAAGTAGGCATTTGCAGATTCATTAATATTATTTTTTGATATATATTATTATAAATTTATTGTATTTAACATATATATCTCTATATATTATGGACGTAAGAAATTATGTTATTTATTTTAATTAATAAAAAAATTCATAATATGTTGTGAATATACTTACTACAATAAGAAAAGAAGATAATTTATAAAGAAAATTCAATGTACGTTTTGCAAGTCCAGAGCTGAATCCTAATCACTTTTGGCTACGAGACTTAGTTTAATTGATTATATTGAGGCATTACGAATTAAAAATTACGAGTTCGAATCTCATCAATTTATTATTATTTTAAAAACTAATCTCTTGTATAGATGAATTTTAGGGACGGAACATCTAGCGCTTACTAGAGAAAATTATTCGTCGCAAATGGCGATGACCCTATCCGGCAGAACTTTCTAGCACAGGTTTGCCTACACTTTTCCAGCACCTTCCAATTTCTCAAGACTGAAATTATAAATACACGGAACATTTGTCCATCTTCAGCCCCGTCATCTGAAGTCGTACTCACGCGAAAGCAATTCCCGAAGCAAGAATTCGTCTCTATTTTTCGTCGATATTCAAGAAAATGAAGGCAGTGGTACTGGATGAGAAGAAAGATAAAGTGACGATCAGGGCGGAGTGCCGAGCAGACGAAGGCAGAAAGCACGTGGAGAAGGTGGAGCTCAAGACCCACGACGTCGAGACGGTAAAGTACGTGGAGAGAAAGCTCGTGGACAAAGGCGTGGGCAGATTGGAGCGACACCCGGCGGATGGGCTTCCGCTGAAGCATGACCCCAAGAAGGGACACGGTGGAAAGTATACTTGGGAAGGGCCGGAGAAGGAGTTCGAGGCTGAGCTGGAGGCGGAGCCGGCTATAGACGAGAAGGATCCGAACTATGTGGAGGAAGAAGTGGGGGAGGAAGGGACTGATGAGTTGGTGGTGGGAGAGGTGGAGGTGGCCAAGGCGGCGGAGGAAGGGGTGGCCCGGATTGAGGTGGATCCGCACTTGAAAGTCAATTAAGTGATAAATGAGTAGTAGTGTGAGTAATGCATGTTGTATGTTTGTGTGAGATGGATGGAAAGATCGAAAGAGCATGTAGTTTGTGTTTTGGATGATTAATTAAAAAGAATAGTTGTGGTTTCCAAATAATGTAGGACTTTGAATGTTTGCAGATTAATTAGATGTTTATTTTCCTTCTTTCCATGCAAAAAGTAGGAAGATGATTTTCTTACAAAACTTTTGGACCATGAAACCGAACCTTCCTAGCAGTACGTATGAGGATGTGAGTAATCATGACCCACGATAAAGATGACAATCTTACATTGTTTATTGGACTTTCAATTAGTAGTTTCACATGTTTGTTGTTTGCTGTTGTTTCCAGTCTCCGTGGGAAGTCTCCACAAACAGGGGATGTAGCTCAGATGGTAGAGCGCTCGCTTAGCATGCGAGAGGTACGGGGATCGATACCCCGCATCTCCACATTTTCTTTACCCATTGCTTTTTGTGCTACCGGCCCATATTTGATGGTCTTGAAAAGGAAAGATTTAAATCGGCCCACTTTCAATCTCATATCCATTGGGCTAAAAGCGAATTCAGCAGTGTGGGCTGGCCCAAAATGATGCCAAGCCCAAGAACAAATTCAATACACCAACTCAAAACATACCTGCTGGCATCTTTTTCTTCTCATATAAATTAATTCTAAAACATCATCAATTACAATAACTAATATTTCACACCCTACTTATATAAAAAAAACATAATATCGACACTGCATAAAAGTCCACCTACAAACACTCCAACAATAAATAAATAAACGGCTAAAGTTCAAAGTTCACCACTTAAAATTAGACAATACTTCAAATCTTGGTCCGGATTTCAATTCAAAGTTCCAAAGGGCATAAACATCCACATAAGATGATTTATCAGAGGGATATATGCTCAGTATTTTTGTGCCTTTTTCTTTCTTCCCCTGCTTTTCCATAAACAACACATTTGTTTTTTTAGTCTTTCTCCCCACAATATAAATGCTTTTGGTGGGCAGCTAAAAATATTGAATCCTTTTTGTCTCATTTCCTATAAAGTATTAAGCAACTTATAAAAGAGAACCAACCAAATTCAAATAGGTAGCCCACTAAGAACCATCTGTTGCATGATTTTGTAGTGTGTTTTCTTACTCTCACACCAATTATTGCTACTTTTTTTTCCCAACACTAAATTGAATGCAATTATATTATAAATTTTAATTATTAACAATTGATATATTCTAATTATTGATATCAAATATGTGTAATTAGACGAATAACTACTATTAAAGTAGATTAATTTTCTCACATTTATGAGACTCGAACCCATGACTCGTAATACAGTTAAACTTAAATAATTTGGTGACCGAATCATAATACCTAATCAAAACGGGACTGTGAATCTATTTTTCTAGCACGTTGACGGAACTACAGAAATAAAAGAACAAATTTAATTCAATATAATTTATTTTTATATGGGGAGAAAAAAGAGTTTGATCCAATATGCAACAGAATCATAAATGGTAGTGTCTGTGAAATGATGGACATATGGAGCAGTGATGAGTTTTTGGTGTTTGCTGTGCTCTGGGACCAAACTAAATCAAACAAAGATTTTAACATAAAAACATACATCCGAATTGCCAAGAATAACTGACCTCTACCCAATTATTTTGTGTCCAAGGATCCCATAATTGCTTCTACTATTTCTGACCCAAATAATACTTCCTCTAGGGCAATCAAAGTTCCAATTTCACCCTAAGGGTAGTTTCGTAATTTATGCAATGGTTTGGGGGGGGGGGCAATTATGTAATTACACTTAGATCAACGAGTTTGTAAATCTTGGGTCTTAATTAAATAAAACGACTCAAGTTTTTTTTTTTTTTTTGAAGTGGTAATTGCGCAATTTGTTATGTATAATAAAATACAAGTATAGAGGCTATTAATGCAGCGTCGTGTATGCATATATTTGGATAGTTTGTTTAAGTTTTATTTTATCACGTAATAAAATTATTTTTATTTACATTTAGAAGTACGTATTGTTTATCTTTATTCAAAAGAATTACTAGAATTTTTTAATAAATTAATTAGTCATATAGTTTGAATCTTATTTTGATGTCTAATGACTAATAATACTTAGAAAAATGATTTTCTATTTTCTATTTAAATTTAGATGAGTATACTTTTGATTATCTTTATCCAATATATTCACTCATTTTTCTGGACAAACTTAGCAAATAAAGTTATGGAGATTGAGTTTTATATTCAATATAATTTTGTGCTTCACACTAATAATTAATTACTTTAAATTAAAACCTTAGATTTTGTATAATTTATTTATTTTATATTTTAAAATTTAAAATGAGATGATTCATCCTTTTATTTATTTATCTTTAGATATACATTGCTCCTATATTTCAATAACTTGAGCAGTAACTCGCGATAAATACATTAATATTTGATTAAAAAATAATGAAATAAATTGGAATAGACTCATATAAAATGAGATAATTATATACACATTTGATAAGATTCGAACCCGTAATCTCAAACTTGTTTACAAAAACTTAATTTTAAAAAGTGTTTGAAAACTATTTAAACTCTTGAGATATAAATTAAAACATCAAATAAAAGTAGGGAATTGTAATTTAGATTTTGAAAAAGGAAAAAAAAATACAAGCAACCCTCTTGTGATATTGCAAATGAGTAAATTATCTCCCTATAAAAAATAAAAATAACAATTTACCTCTTTTTATTTTTTAAAATGTAGCATTTACCCCATGTATTTTAAACAACTTTATTTTAAAAATACGATCGATAAATTATTATTTTTTTATCATAAAAAATAATTTAATTATTTATAATATCACTCTTATAAAAAGCGACGGAATGTGGTTGCTGTATCCATCGCAATCATCAAAGGACTGGGGACCTATAATAATTATCAAGTGTTGGAACGAAACATTGGATGGATGGGATGCGAAGTGGTACATCTTCACGTGCTGCAGATGCCGTTGATCTTTCACCCCACCCTACCCCTACCCCTACCCCCACGCACACCATATTATTATTGATTCATCGTCAAGAGATGTCGTAATTTCGAGAGTGGACTTGAGCAATCACCACACTCCTTTTCATGTTCCAGAAATTACGTTTTTATTACACAAAATTATTCTGATGTTGGAGTGTTATTAATTACTACATTTGTTTTTTTTTCCTAATGGTTAATAGTCGAGAGGTTACGTGAATTTGGGCAAACATGTAATCAAAGTCTTGAGTAGGTAGAGCACGTGGAGTTTTGTCCTCTCGAATGTTTTGCTTCATTCCTAATTCTACTACATATCTATACATCAGCGATGCTAAATTCTGTTGGAAAGGGTTGTCTTAATTTGGACATGATCGCATGATCGGAGTTCTCATGTTTATCTTTCCTAATTAATGGTTGGTTGGCAAACACACCCTAATCCGGGATAAGGTGTCATTTATTTTTCAAAAACTGAGGTTAATTAACATCAACATGGTCCAGAGACAAATTAGTTTTAACAGAAATCTTGATCTATTATGCCTTTGGGGTTATGTTGTGAATTTGAGTCCGACATATGTAAATATTTAATTTATTTATTGTTTCTTTGTTTCCTTTAAATTTATTGATTATATAAAAATATTAATATATAACATACTAAATGTTGAACCCTTCAAAAGTATGGATGATGTAGTTAATTAAGACAACATGAGACGTATGTAGGTAGATGAGTATGTGGAAAACTTAAAGGTTGGAGCAGCTGCTATCTATCTTTGTCGGATGGATGAAGGATGTCGCGTCGTGCTGTTGATAATCTGTTTGCTAAAAACTCCTCTCCACCAATAAAACGCTTATTACTTCTGTTTTGTGAAGCAATTCTATTTTATTTAATAAGGATTGCTCCATCCATCTACAAAGCTTTAAATAAAATTTAAAAAGTTATATATAAGATGAATTAATGATTAATGAAATTTACAAACTAACCCTGATTTGAATTTATAATCATAGTCGCACTTTTGTGGTTCTGTGATTTAATAATTGTCTCGATAGGATCAGATTTCTGAATTCCATGTATCGATTGTGATTATTATAAAATTTAACGTGTCCAATACTTTTGCATAATATAGCGCGTAATGTAAAATGAGTTGATCAGTCGACTCCACGAAAACTTTTCTGGATTTTGAAAAATTCAAATTTGATCTATTTAATTGGGCGAGTCAGACTTGAAATGTCGTTGTTAAAGTAAAAAACTCATAAAAGCGTTCGCTAAATAAAATACGATTATTATTCGATTTAACGTTTTGGATAAAAAAGAAAAGGAGATGATAAAATTATTAGACATAATATTTGAAGTAATAATTGGGTAATAAATGCAGAGATCAACTTTTCAGTACCAAATACTGAGCATCATTTCACGTCATTATAACCATATGCACACATTACAAAAGTTAATTATCAGTAGGTTAATTAATTAAATAGCTCTATCATAACATTGATTTTGTCTACAGCACCACGAATTATGACCACAAAACCACACTACATACCTGAATTTTAAATTAATTACATAATCAACATATTAACTTATTGTATAATTAGGTAATTACACTTACATCCCTTTCATAAATTCACTGTTCATACTTGATCCTTTTTCGTTAGGATTTGGACGAAAAATGCTGACGCTAGCGAAAATATTACATAAATTTTTTTAATTTCACCTTCATTCTTAATATTTTCATGTAATAATTTTGCATTTATAAGGAGAAAATTATAATGATGTCAACCTCATTCTACACACACACACATACATATATATATATATATATTATATTTATCTCTTTATAAGTAAAAAAAATATACATAGAAATATTAAATGAGGGGCAAACTAAAAAAATTAATTTAATTTTTTTAATTCGTATTAGCATTTTTGGTCCAAATTCTAACGAAATGGTGTCAGGTGTAAAGGAATTTTTTTTTTTTTTTGAAAAAAAATGTAGTTTTAGATTTTTAGAGACGGTCTAGGTGTAGTTAATCTTATATAATTCATATATATTTTTTTTAAAAAAACACATGAATAAATCGTGCAATAACATATATAATATAGTTAATTTAACACGATCAAATATAAATAAATAATAAAAAGTTTTCTTCCGTTGCAGTATTTCCACAAAAAAACAGTCGCTGACCAAAAATTTTGCTATCGTCTTTTTTTCATAGAAATGCAGAGGAAAATATATAAAAAATAATCCAACCATAGGGTTGTGAGTTCGAATGTTAATAGGACATCTTTCTTGTTCCGATAACAATTTCTTTCTTTCTTTCTTTTTTTTTTTTCTAGATCTAAAATCAATTTTATTATGATAAAAACAGTGGTAATATTCAAATTTATCACTGACTTAACATCTCAACGGTATGCGCAAACTCTGGACTTAACCATTTTAGGAGAGCCGTCCATTATATCATTAGCTGTAAAGACCAAAATGAAAAGACAGCTTCTTCCATGAACAACATTAATCCATTGTCCATACCTCTACTTAGAGTTCATTTTTATGTACTAAGTAAGATAACTATGAGTTTGTTATGAAATTGCTCTAGAGGTAAATTTTTTCTTTAAGGCGATGGATTATTATTTCTTATCAAATATTTATATCTAACAACAATCAATAACTATAATAATTATATACTAATTATCGAGATATCCAATAATTAAATCTAATAAACAACTACTATATTGGTGGAGTTCGAATTCATAACCTTAAAGTCATGGGGTTTTAGTTTCACCAATTGAGTTACGCCTCATTGGTGCTATATAGGTAATTAATTATTCTGATGTTGTTAAGAATAAAATATCTAATCATTTAGACATGTTTATTTCACTAATGATGCTTAATAATTTAGTTTAGTTTAGTATAATCAGTTTTTCGATTGTACCGACAATGTTTTTAGCCAATTAGTTGCAAATAATGATGGCTTCTACGTTATTCTATTTTTCTAGTACCATACAAAGGAGGGATTAAATACAATTTATTCCATGTGATATGTGAAACGAGCAAAAAGTTTTTTATAAAAAAAATTAGCAAATTACCCCTATCAATAGTTTAGATGGGGGAAGGGGATAAATTGTTTTATTTTTCACAGAAATTCTTTTGCTCATTCTTCGTATCCTCAGGAGGTAAATTACATTATTTTACAAAAAGATTATGTGCTCATGTCTCAGTTATATTTGTCTACTTTTATAATAATTCAACAATTTATAGAAAAATAATAATAAGCAAAAAATCCTCTTAAAAAAATAATAAAACAACAGCACCACCTTGATGTGAGAAGTAATGCACTTTGTTTGTTTGTCGTTTTTTCTTGTTAGTGGTGTTGTACTTATTAATGTTAGGAGTGATATCTCATTCATACACATTTTTCTCTTTATTTTCGGACTTTTAAATGGCCTACCCACGCTGTTCCACAATCTCAAATTTTAGATAGTTCTCTCATCTAATTAATTTTTCCAAAAATTTTATTTTCATATCCTATATTTATACTAATTCTTTTTTTTTTAATTATTAGTATTATTAAAAGAAAATATTTTCTGAAACTAATTCGTATTTCTAAAATCATAATTTTCTACATGAAACATAATACGATCGTCCTTCTGCATCTTTTTTATTTTAGAATGTTCACTCTGCCTTTTTTTAATAAAATTTTCTACATAAAATATTAAGTGTAATGCATTTATTGTATGATTAAAATACAATTAGAAAAAGTAACTAATCGCACGGTAAATGTATCTCACTTATTATTTGATTTATCGAACTTTTGGATAATTTCTCCAAATGAGAATTATCCTCGAGAAAGAGAATATACCTTTTAGGGAATAAATTATGCCATAATTACAAATCATTAGTTGTATATATGGTATCACAATTAATTACCGAGCTGTCTTTTATTATTTTTCACATCCCTGTTTTTCAATTTAGTATTTGTGAATTGACTGTCATACCCCTCATACCTAATCGCGCAGAATCTGCCTTCCAATTCCTTGGTCTTTTGCTAACATGTGTGTTCCATTCTGAAACACGACATGAATACCTTTTCTTCAGCACTAGTAAACAATGCTAAGTTAGATTCTAACATTTGCTGTTTAACCTTCAATTAATATAATACTATGCTTCAGGAGAGTTGACAAAACACCAGACAAGGGCATATACGTCAATTAACACCCCGTTCTAACTTTAATTAATTATTTCGTCTCGTAAATAAATTCCCACTCATTCTTTCAAATGAAGTTTAAATATTATTAACGTTAAACGACCGTTGTAATGTTTCTGTTTACAGTTGACAACTACACAGAAATAGCCTTCTGGCTCTGACTAATTACTTTACCTTATTAAACTGAAAAACGTACAAGTAAATTGTGTATTGCAAGAACATGGTCATCGCCGGAATCCCGGCAGCCGCGACCGCCACGCCGCCGGAAGTTCCGACGCTGGGGAAGTTGTTTTCAGGGTTGTGTACGTAGTTAAAGGAGTAGGAGCAGGAAAAAAAGAATTATCTAAGAAAAGATTTACGGAAAAAAATACAACCGACCTAACATCATCCCCAAAATAGAGCTTCTATAAAGAGAGATTCTCACTCTTTCTCTCTCTCTTACCCTCACCACTCTCTCTCTCTCTCTCTCTCTCTCTCTCTCTCTCTCTCTCTATCTCTTCATTCTGCTTCTTTCTTTCTCCATTACTTTCCCTTGTATCAAACCTGCATTGTTTCTGTTTCTGATGAAAAGGGAATTGACGAACGTGTGGTGTTTTCATTGTTGAGCTTCGTGGTGATGTATAAAAGGGTTGTGTTATCCTGAAATCTTTTGGGTGAAGGGAGTTTTTGTTGATGAAAACAGAGTGGGAGGTTTGAGCAAAGTGTGTTTCTCTGACATTCCAGCTCTGCTTTTGCTTCCGAGGGAAGCAAAAATTAAAAGAGATATTCTTGTGCTTTTCGCAAAGGAGGAAAAGAAAAAGCCTATATATACCCCTCAACAGATCTTCATTTTTCTCTCAAAATCTTTCCCCTGTTTTTGCTTTTGTTTAACACTGAAATGGAGCAGTTCTCATCGAGTACGCTGTTGCCCGACACGTTTGCGGGCGGTAGAGGTGATATGACTGAGCAATTCTTGGTAATATGGAGCCAGATCAGGGCGCCGTTGATCGTCCCTTTGCTTAGAGTTGCTGTGTTTTTGTGCTTGGCAATGTCGGCCATGTTGTTCGTTGAGAGGGTGTACATGGCAGTTGTCATTACTCTGGTGAAGCTCTTTGGTCGGAAGCCCGACAAACGCTACAAATGGGAGCCATTGAAGGACGATTTGGAGCTCGGGAACTCGGCTTACCCCATGGTTCTTGTTCAAATTCCAATGTACAATGAGAAGGAGGTCTGTTTTCTGTTTTTCTTGATTCCAGCTTTCGTTGCTATTCAAGAGCGCATTTCTCGTTATTCAACTTTTCCCGATTCTTTTGCCACTTCCTGATCAAGAAGAGTCGCGTTTTACACAGGTGTATCAGCTCTCAATCGGAGCTGCATGTGGGCTTTCTTGGCCATCTGATCGGATTATCATTCAAGTTCTCGATGATTCAACTGACCCCATCATCAAGGTAATACCGGAAACCCCGACTTTCATGCAAGCTTTCTTTGCTTCATCATCTTCCAGACAACATGAAAAATCCTGCATTATTTTTGTCCAAACATAATTTTCAAATAACTTTATTTCAATACTATGTTTCGTTTTTCGGCACTGGAACTGCACAGAATTTGGTGGAAATGGAGTGCCAGAGATGGGCAAGCAAGGGAATAAACATCAAGTACGAAATTCGGGACAACAGGAATGGTTACAAAGCCGGGGCATTGAAGGAAGGCCTGAAGCACTCGTACGTGAAGCAATGTGACTACGTTGCCATTTTCGACGCGGATTTCCAACCTGAACCTGATTTCCTTTGGCGAACCATACCCTTTCTAGTTCACAACTCCCAACTCGCCCTCGTTCAAGCCCGCTGGAAATTCGGTATTCATTCTCTATCGCGATATACATGAATTTAATTATTACATCACGATCATGCACCGATCCATTTCAACCCGTTCGAATTGTTTTTAACAAATCGTTATGGCACGGGACATCACATATTCTTTTCCTTAAATATACATACACACGAACCATGACTAATTTGTAATAGAATATCCGAACCGAGTTCCAAATACTTAACGTGTCATGTATACTCTGCTAATTGCACTAACGTTTGCTTTCTCCTACGTATAAAGTTTGTCATTATGTGAAGATGGTTAATAGTCACATGTTAATTGTCTATAAGCATAACTTGGTATTAGAAACTGTCGGTGAGGAGGATTGGGGTGTTGTATCCACCGGTCCAATCACTGCTCCAACCTACATCTGTGGTTGGCCACTGTGAACCGGACAGGTGTAGGTGTGATTGTTATATCTCATTATGAAGACCCAACTTTTAATCACACACAGTGGATGTTGAATTTTCAATGAATTCAAGACCACTGGATACGACCAGTAGGACTACACTCAAAAAGTCTGAATTTTCCAGGTTTATTTGCTCTCATACGAGAAAAGTTGTTTTGTCTATTGCAACCAAAAAAGTTATTTCCTCTTTTTTTTTTTTTTTTTCCTTTTTCCTCTTGAAAAAGTGAGAAAAATAATTTTTTATAAAAAAAAATAATTTTGGAGGTCAATAAAAAATTAAACTATCTTTATACAACGACCACAAGTCAAAAATAGTTTTCTTTATAATTTCATCTTAACTTTATATATATTGCATATTATTCCCTACAAGTACATATATACTACTAGGGGTATTTTTATCAATAATTATACTGTAAAATGAAGGATAAATTAAAAATTTATGTAATATATTTGACGGCGTCAGTATTTTTCATTCAAATTTTAATGAAAGGATGCAATTGTAAATGAAGAATTTTCAAATGGATGTAAGTGTAATTTTAATAATTTTTTGAGAAGAAAATATAATTTTATATTTTTAAAAAATGATAAACCCTTTTTTTAAAGGTTAAATAAGCGCATATTATAGTTTAAAAGAAATCTGGAACGAAAAGAGTTTGGTATTCTTCACGGGCACTTCATGAATGTTGCATGGACTTTATCATCCTTTTAGCCCTCTTGTGGGGAAAAAAGCTGCAAACATCCCTTGGAGTGGTATAAATAGGAACTGTGCTAGATATAGGGGGCCATAGTTGCCAGAAAATCTCTGATTCTCTTCATAATTTATTTTTATTGTATTTGATTAAATTTTATGCAAAATATTTTTTATATCGGTCTCGTCAGAGATTTATTGAGACTTGGGTTGGGGGGTATTTTTGTAATTTCATCTCTACGTTTCCGAAGCCAGCAATTGCATGTGGGGGGTGGACCTCATGAGCCCTTCCCTTTAGTGTACCGACGGTCTACCATAATTTATTTCTGTGGTCTCCAAATATTTACTTAAAATATTAATGTGGCTAATAATAAAATATTTTTAATTACATTATTGGTAATCATAAAAGACGATGATAATGATGATGAGACGTTGTTTTCTTGACAGTAAATGCTGATGAATGCTTGATGACAAGATTGCAAGAAATGTCACTGGACTATCATTTCACTGTGGAGCAAGAAGTTGGTTCCTCCACATATGCTTTCTTTGGCTTCAATGGTAATCACCTACCCCCCCACCTACTAATTCATTTTCTTACACCCTATTCTTAAATCTTTTGCAATTACTCATACATTTTAGGACAACATTAATTGTCCTTGCAATCTGAACAAATGAAATTTTGGCCCATGTACATAAATTAGCGCTACTATTTGACTCAGCTAGTAAGTTGTGTTTAGTGGTTAAGATCCTTATTATTGGTCAAGATCGTAGAATTTACTGCTTTATACGGATGTACTATGAGCTGGTCGTAATGTTTCTTTCGATGAAAATCGGGCTTTCGGGATGCGGTCACAAGTCTGACTTGAAAAAAATGTGTGTCTGTAAAAATACAAGGAACTGCTGGTGTGTGGAGAATTGCAGCAATTAATGAGGCCGGAGGATGGAAGGATCGGACGACGGTTGAGGATATGGACTTGGCTGTCCGGGCTAGTCTCAAAGGATGGAAATTCTTGTATCTTGGTTCTCTCAAGGTAAATTTCATACTTTTTTGAGATGCAGTAATAGCAAGGCTAAAAACAATGACACATTGATCATTTTAAGAAGTTATTTAGGAGGGATGCGATTAAATTATGGTAATCATGTTGCTACTTTGTTCAGGTGAAAAACGAATTGCCAAGCACGTTCAAGGCGTACCGCTACCAACAGCACCGTTGGTCGTGTGGCCCTGCCAATCTGTTCAGAAAAATGCTTGTCGAGATTATAAGGAACACGGTTAGTTCCATCTGCAACTAATAAAACAACACTGCACTTGCTTTTCTATTGGATTGTAATTCATTTTGTAATCTGATTATTTGCAGAAAGTATCATTGTGGAAGAAGGTTCATGTGATATACAGTTTCTTCTTCATAAGAAAGATTGTAGCCCATATAGTCACATTCGTGTTCTATTGCGTTGTACTGCCTGCTACTGTGTTAGTACCTGAAGTCCAGATTCCCAAGTGGGGAGCCGTTTACGTACCTTCAATCATCACCCTTCTCAATGCAGTTGGAACTCCAAGGTTCTGTCCCCACACCCCTTTTCCCTCTACTTATGAAATTCAGAATTAACGATCTTGTTTTCACTGTATAGATCACTCCATTTGCTCGTTTTTTGGATCCTTTTCGAGAACGTAATGTCTCTGCACCGCACAAAAGCTACCTTCATTGGCTTGCTGGAGGCCGGGAGAGTGAATGAGTGGATCGTCACTGAGAAACTCGGTGATGCTCATAAACTGAAATCAGCACTCAAAGCTTTCAGACGACCTCGCTTCCGACTTGGAGAAAGGTAACAAAACAAAGTATAAGACAAATTTCGACGCTCATATGTGAGCAACATAGTCTAATTGTGATTGATTGTTAGCAGAATCCATTTGTTAGAGCTTGCAACTGGCGGATACCTCTTCTTCTGCGGTTGCTACGACATCGTGTTCGGGAAGAATCACTATTTCATCTACCTCTTCCTTCAGGCAACCGCCTTCTTCATCATGGGATTTGGCTATATTGGCACTTTTGTCCCCTCTTAGGACAAACGTTACACGAGGAATCGCTCGTTATTTTGTTTTTCTGTTTATTAATAGCTGTGGATGTGCGTCGTCCGTTGCTGGATCAGCACAGCGACGTGGAAGCAGCAAAGCGTCTGCATGGGAGTTCTTGCTTCCATTTGGTTTTGTTACATTTTATACTGTTTCTTTGTAGAAAGAATGGTATTCTTTTAGGTTTGAGCATAAGAGTTCGAGCTGAGGACTTGAATGGAATATGTCTTTCTTGTGTATATTTCTCAAAGTGAAAAATTTACTTGGAATGAATTATTACACATGAAAAATGAGAAACAAAGCTGTCATGAGCCCACATGGTCTTTGTTCCTATTTCCAAAACTAAGCACTGCAACAATGATAATAAGTGTGCAAGAAATTATTTGACTAGCTTTTTAGACAGATTTCCGTCTCTGGTTGATTTCGTAGCAAATGTGTTGGACGAATTGTCACACCACTCGCATATCCTGTCTGTCTTCGTCCTTTCAGTGCCTTTTGGCTGTCTGAAAGAGACGGCCAACAAGAAATGAAACAGTGCAACACTCAACTACCGACAGATGGAGCAATGAGCTCATAGTAGTGCACTGTGTCCTGGAAAGCTATAATTATGCTGCTTTTGAACGGATCAAGGAATTCAATATTAGGAAAATTTTTATATTTGTTTGAATTTAATTAATTACATTGTAATTATAATATATTTGTTAATTTTTTTAACTGTACACAATTAATGTATTATTGCTTTGTCATATGAGTAAGCATTTTAATGTCTTTCTTGCCACGTGAATTTGAAATTTATTACAATGATTAAAAAAAATAACTGAAACAGACGAGGATTAGTTCGGAATTCATTGTCTAAATAAGATCTTATTCAAATAATAATATTGATATACAAAGGTTGTTTTATCTGTTTGTTTGAAATTATTATTGTATTTAATATTTGAATATAAGCTGATTTTTATCATTAAAAAAACATGAAATTGGTTGCAACACTTGACATCATCATCAAACAACCCCAACTTATTTGTTATACAGATCTTAATTTTTATTTTTAATAATAATACATTAAATAAGAGTTATTTATTGGTTCCACCAACTAGGGAGAAAGGAACTTGCCATTTATTTCAGTGGACTAACCCAACCGCACATTGAGTAATTAGGAACAGAGAAAAAGACACCTAACAACAAGTTTTTGAATGCGCAGAATTCAATGCAATTCAGGAGAACAAAGATGACTTTATGTTATGATAATTTACAATTTCCTCTCCTAATATTTTATATAATTATAAATATTTTCTCGTTAGTTGAACAAATTATTAATATTATTTGATTTTAATATCCATCTAATAATTAATTCATTCCGTTAGTCACTTTTATTTATTTTTTGTGGTAAATTAACCGGAATGTTCTTATAGAATATCAAATGATTTTACTTATTCCTTTTTGTATTTTTTAAAGAAAATTTATGGACTGACCAAAATGACCAAGAAAATTTCACCTCAAGCTTTAACCTTTTTTACATTTTTTTAAAAAATATGTGTATAGCAAGAGCAAAGTGGGTAATTCTAGGCTTCCATCCAAGGATTGTATAATTTCATCAAATATTAAAAAATATTTGATAATCTTTTAAATAATAAAAAGGGTACTTATAATTATATCAAATTTGAAGAAAATTTGTTGTAATTTATTTTATGTATATTTTTTTTAATGTTATAATGCAGGACTGTAAATGCTGCACACAGTCACTCAAGCACTAAGACAAAAATTCTATGTTTTGATCATCAACCACAAGATTGTTAAAGCTATATAAGTCTGCTGTTTTCCACTCTAACCAACACAACAATGCTTGCAGTCAGGACTATTAATTATAGAAAGAGAAGCATAATAATTAGTTAATGCTGTCTCCATCCTAATTGCTATACACATCTTCAAATTCCCTAACTTAATTACATTTAACTCATGTAATGAGGTAGTGAGCTGAAAATAGAGGGAACTGATTCAATTTTAAGGAGGCGGCAATAACTATAACTGCTCAATACAATCACTTATTCTGTCAAGTATTCAAGAATTGTCTGCAATAACACGGCTATCATGAATTTATTATAATTATAAATAAATTTCATTATTTAAAAAATTATAAATATTCTTTTGAAATTAACAATCGTCTAACATGTTTTGAAGGGTACTTGTTAGGTGATTACTAATATAAGGGGTAATTACAAATTTTTAAATAATGAAAAACATAACTGTAATTATGGCAAATAGCATAGGGTGCCCGTTGTAATTTTACCCTTAATTGTATGTGTAAGTGTGACTAAATGGACGTTGTGCAAGTACTTAAATGGGCTATAGATCCAAGCCCTTTTCCACTTCTCCCCGGGACTTAATTGGGCTTATCGAGGTAGGCACTGAAATGGGCTACATCAAAGCCCATTTTGTTTCTCAGGGGTTATTTGGGCCGGTCCGTGATGAATATTTGTGCAAGGCAAGAGATCAGTATATATAGGCGGAAGGAACATACAAAGGAGTTCAAACATTCAAACTAAATACATATGGCGAGACACTGCCACCGTCTCCTTCCCTCAAAATTCCGCTCTACTCCTTCCCCGAAATCCTTCTGCGCCTCCTCGGCTCCGGACCCGACAACTCAAGTTCAGCTCCTGGAAGAGCTCCGGAAGATCAGGGTCCTCATCCAGCAGAACCGGAGTGAAACGGCAAAAAGACACATCCGAACCCTCATTTCTCTGCACTCCGTATCGCAACTCTACACTGTTTTCTCGCAGTCCTCGCCCCCGCCTAACACGAAGCCAGTTTTTACAGACACGCTTTTAACAGTTTACGCGGAGTCCAAGCTCCCAAATGAGGCTGCGGAATTGTACAGTTTGGTGAGGAGTGACGGTAATTTCCCTTCGCTCCCGGCTTTTAATCTGTTCTTGGAAGCTTTGGTGACGTCTAGCCAATTTGATAAGACCCTGAAGATATTTTCGGATGCTGTGGATTCTGGTGTTTGGGTGGATAAGTTCAGTTATGGGAAAGCAATACAATCCGCGGTGAAGCTGGGGGATCTGAAAAAAGGTTTGGACTTGATGACTCAGATGAAGAAATGCGGGGCGAGGCCAAACGGGTTCGTTTACAATGTTTTAATCGGTGGTTTGTGTAAGGAGAGGAGAGTGGATGATGCCAAGAAGTTGTTTGATGAAATGCTCAAGAGGAACGTGGCCCCGAATAGAGTCACATACAATAGTCTGATTGACGGGTGTTGTAAAGCGGGAGACTTAGAGGGGGCATTTAATTTAAGAGAAAAGATGAAAACTGACAGTGTGGAGCCAAATATTGTGACGTATAACACATTGCTTGGTGGGCTTTGTAAGATGGGGAGAATGGAAGAGGCTGACAAGATTTTGGAGGAAATGGGTGCGTATGGGTTTGTGCCTGATGGATTTACTTACAGTATTCTTCTTGATGGGCATTCAAGGCGTGGGAATGTGGAGGCTTCAATGGCACTATATGATGATGCAGTGAAGAAAGGGGTGACTATGAATGAGTATACTTGCAGTATTTTGATGAATGGATTATGTAAGTTAGGGAAAATGGATAGAGCCGAGGAATTCTTGATGAAGTTAAAGGAACATGGGGTTGGCTTGACAGAGGTGATTTTGAATACTATGGTGAACGGTTATTTCAAAGTGGGATATGTTGACAAAGCACTTCTGGCCATTGAAAAAATGGAAAATGAGGGGGTGAAACCCAGCTGCATCACATATAATACGGTGATCAGCAATTTCTGTGACTTGGGTCGGATGGACGATGCAAATGAGTGGGTAAGGAAGATGAATGTGAAGGGACTTTGCCCGAATATACAGACTTATAATATCTTAGTAGATGGCTATGGCCACAGTTGCCAGTTTGAAAAGTGTTTACAGATTCTTGAGGAAATGGAAAATAATGGGTTAAAGCCCAATGTTGTCACTTATGGATCTCTAATAAATAGTTTTTGCAAGAAGGGCCGACTTCCTGAAGCTGTAGTCATTTTCAAAGATATGCTGAACAGAAGCGTTTTGCCTAATGTCCAGGTATACAATATGCTTATAGATGGATTTTGCATGAGAGGAAACATTGATGATGCTTTTAAAGTTCTGGATGAGATGTTAAGAAGTGATATCTCTCCAACCATTGTGACATACAATGCACTTGTAAACGGGCTCAGCAAAAAAGGTAGGGTGGCAGAAGCCGAAGAATTAGCCTTTAGTATTACAGATAAAGGTCTAAATCCTGATGTCATCACATACAATTCCTTAATCTGTGGGTTCTCAGATGCTGGTAACCTGGAGAAGTGTTTGGAATTGTATGAGAAGATGAAAACGTCGGGCATCAAGCCTACCTTAAGTACTTACCATCCTCTAATAAGCGTGTGCAAAAAGGATGGACTGGATCTTCTAGAGAAAATTGTTGCGGAAATGTCTCATTGGAACCTGAGCCCTGATCGAATTGTATATAATGAGCTTATTTATTGCTATGTAAAGCAAGGAAACATTCAGAAGGCAACTGTGCTGTGCACTGAGATGTTAACTCTGGGAATTTCTCCTGACAAGATGACATATCATAGCTTGATTATGGGGCGCTTGAAAGAGGGCAATGTACAGGGAGCAAGGGATCTTTTTGATGACATGATGGCCAAAGGGGTGGCCCCAAATGATGGAATTTTTAACACACTAATTGAAGGACATTGCAAACTGAAGGATTTTGACGGGGCTTACATGTGGTACAAAGAAATGTTGAAGATCGGTTTTCTTCCATGCATTTCTGTTTGTAATGAGCTTCTTTTTGGCCTTAGGGCGGAAGGAAGATTCAAGGAGGCTGAGATAATCTGCTCTGAAATGAGTATTAAAGGAGTTGATGAGTTGAGATTGCAGGACGATCTTTCAGCTGCCCCTGCAATGTAGTGCGGAGTTGTTTGTCGTCTCAAAGCTCCTCAGTTTCTCACCCCCTAGACTCAAGCGACCCTTCTCCCTCCTTTCCCCACACAATAAACCCACCTCCCTCTTTTCCTTCCTTCTCACCCCTGTTCCTCTCCGGTTCTCCACCACACCAACAAAATTTCATTAACCATCTCCGCAGGCGACATGCGCCCTGGCGCTACAATTTGAGTCCTCCTTTGAGCTCCAAAATATATCCATCTCCAACCTCACGTTCAACAAGAAAAGTATTCTTTTTGTGGTTCCCGATGCCTTCAACCCCAGCTGCTCGCCAAAACATCTACCAGTTCTCGTCGAAAAGCCGCTGAATTTAAGGCCAAGGGATTGGACTTCATTGCTTGTATTTCTGTCAACAGTGCATTTGTGATGAAGGCTTGAAAGGAGATTTTAAAGGTAGGGGATGATGTTTTCTTGTGAGTGATAGCAATGCTGGTGATTAATAGAAGTGAGGTCGAGGTGGTATGCTATGTATGGGGAAGATGGGGTTGAAATCTTGAATTTTGAGGAGGGCAGTGATATCCATGTTAGCAGTACAGAGGACATGCTCAAGGCCATCTGACAGCATTGTTCTCTACTTTAAGCTTTTGCAATGGAGGAATGTGCTGATTGTGGCTCAGATGTTCTCTTGTTTCTACCTAATGTTGCATAATTGGGATTATGATAAGACTGGATAATGGAGTTCCATTATTAATTATTGAATGTTGAGAAGATTGAAACTGAATGTTTGTGTTTGGTAAGATGCAAGCCTACTCCAGTGGTGCATATTGGTTAAGTTTTCGAGTGTGATTATTCTGAACAATGTCTTGGAACTTATTTCGGGCTCTATCGGAATGCTTGTAAAGCACTTCAAATATGCAAGAAGTTGTTGTCCCAGCAGGCGGTTGCAGGGCTAATAGCAATATTTCACTCCTCAAAGAAAACCATCACATGTTTCTTCAGTTTCCCCTCAAGAAATGGAAGAAAAAACTCTTAACCCCCCCTCAGAAGGTCTTATTTGATTGCACTTGGTTAAAAGACGGTGAATGAATGTCTTGTGACATTTGGTATTGCTTGAATCTGAGACCTAGCAGTGCTTTCTCAAAATTGAATGTTGTTTTTTGTTGTTGTTATTTCTGAAACTAGCGCTTTTTTCAGTGTTTGGCGATCCACGAATTAGACTTAGATCTCCCTACTACGCCATTGTCTAATAAGTAGTAGTGAATTCAAACACACATCATAAACCTCGTATCGTTCTGTCAGTGTCAGAACAATGCCGTAGCTTTTGCTTATTGTTTGCTGTTGTGTTTTGTTCTGCTTTCCACATGCCCGTCTTGCTTTTCTCCCCGTGTCTATAATATTGTTTTGACATATAAGTGGACAACAGCAACAACTTGATATAAAATCTCATTGTTGACCTTTTACTTGTTTGTTGTCTCATTGTATGACATACAACACCACGCTCACAGTCAGTTATGCATCATAAGTAATCAAATGGCCCATATCTTGAATATATAATTTGAATTGAGTATGGCTCTTGCAACCGCGGTGGGTTCTGAAATCATAAACCACTTATAAACTTATTTACATTTTACTTATCAATATTCATATAAAATTTGAATACAGGAATGGTTCGTCCTTATTTCTCTGTTTGGGTTATTTTAACTACTGAGAGTAGGTGGATGCCAATGTCATAATCCAAGCTCAATTGGAATTTATCGAATATGCTTTTTTCTAAACTATTGGAATATTCTTGAGAACAATTTTTCAGACTATCCCAATTTTGTTAACCTTCATTAGACGGTAAACCGATTTTTGTTGGATGAGAATATTTTCTCCACGAGTCTTTTTTTTGTTTTATTTGCTCTGTTAGTTGAATGATATTAAAAGTACATATTATTATTTTATTATATGAATATATAAAGTAATTAGTATAAAAAATTGAAAGCTCAATATAAAGTTGTTTTAAAGCACCCACCAATTTGCCAAAATGTGGTTGCTGGTTTTGTGTTATCGACACCTGGGATTTGAAGACCCTGCCTGTCCCGCCCCGTTCAAGAGAATATCGTCATGTTGTAAAAGACTTCAATTTCAAGAACCCACACATTTGATTTGAATGCTTTCACCCTTTAACATAATACCACAATCCCTAGTTCTTATGTAAAATTAAAAAAAAAAATTATATCTTATAAAAGATGGATTTCAATTTTTTTAATATAGGATTATTTTGATTTCTTTTAAAATTTAAATTCATCAATTCAAATATAATTTATTGTATTTTAATATATTCAATTAATATAATTACACTATAATATAAAAAAGAAATGATTAAAATTACTTAGATAGCCCTCGCAACAATTTCCACTTTCCACCTTCCACTTTCCGATGCAGTCGATGGCAAACGCTTTGTAGCACACAGAAATGGAATCAGATATGAGTAACTATTTTCTTGCACAACAATTAATCTTAATCCCAACAAAATCAACGGCTGTAATTAGCCTAACCCCTTCTACAAATAAGCGCCCCCCCCCCCTCCCACCCTTCCTATCCCGTTCGAAAACACCTAATCCCTTTTCTCACTGCTCATTTCTCTCTCTCTCTCTCACTCTACTCTCTTCTCTCTAGATCTATTACACCTCTCTCTCTGTAATGGCCACCATCAAGTCCGTCAAGGCCCGTCAGATCTTCGACAGCCGTGGCAATCCTACCGTCGAGGTTCCTCCTTCTCCCATCCGTCTTCATCTTCTCTCGATCTGTTTGTATTTCATCTTACTGTAATTATAGTTAGATTCAGATTCGTTTAAGGTTTGGTCAAGTATGAGAGCGTTGACGTTGAAGTAGTTTGGTTTTTTGGACGTATCTGTGTGCCGGCTAATCGACGGATAACGTTAACTTTTCTTGCATGAATTGCCGCTATTATGTTGTAATAGTGTTTGCTGGTTTAAATTTCTCTAGGTTGATGTGCATCTATCCAATGGAACCTTTGCTAGAGCTGCTGTTCCTAGTGGTGCATCCACTGGTAAGATTTGTTAACCTGCGCATTTTTCATTATATACTTTCGCATTTATTTTCACCGGATTCAAAAGTTTATATTCATAATTATTTATTAATATGACAACCATCTTTTAGGGGCATTGAAACGTTTGATTTTATTTCATTATTCGTACGGTATAATAATTGATAGTTCAGCCTACTACGGCGATATGTTAGGCTTTTATGAACTTGGAGACATAGGTTTTTCTTTGGAGCCGTTTTTTGGTAGTTTGAATAAACATTCTCAGGCTTTGTGATAAAATCGAGGTTATTGCCTTGTGGTACAATTATCTCATGAACGTATGTCTGTCTTGACTTGTTATGCGTTTTGTTTTTCTTATTTTTTCTATTATATTTATTATTATTTTAGGAATTTATGAGGCTCTCGAACTGAGAGATGGTGGATCAGACTACCTTGGCAAGGGTGTATCAAAGGTTAGTGTTTGTTGTGGATAATCAAGTACTTGTCTGTGTTGAATTCAGTTGCAAGTGACTGATCTTATAATGTTTTGGTATGTTTGAGTAGGCCGTTAACAATGTCAACAGTATAATTGGACCTGCCCTCGTTGGAAAGGTTTGTTGCTGACAACTATCTCTTATGTCCTGTTGATAAAATTGTACAATATTTGTTCTGTAGATATGTGGTCACAGTGGAGAATAATATGAAAATGTCCATTGAATTTTATTGATACAACATTAGCCCAACTGAGCCAGTTATGATTTTTTTGTTTTCTCTTTTCTTTGTTTCCACAGGACCCAACTGATCAGACCGGTATTGATAATTTCATGGTTCAGCAACTCGATGGAACTCAGAACGAGTGGGGTTGGTGCAAACAAAAGGTATCTTAGTACATCAATTGATACATTTGTGCAAGCTTCCTCTTTAAAGCTTGGATGTGTAACCCGGATGTGTAAATGTGTTTTTAAAGCTTGGAGCAAACGCCATTCTGGCTGTGTCTCTTGCGGTGTGCAAAGCTGGAGCTGCTGTCCTCAACATCCCATTGTACAAGGTACACTGAAGCTCATGTACCGTCATTGTGCATTTTAATTAATTTTTTTAATGATAATATTTATACTGGTTTGTATGCTTTTTTTAACTCAATGCTTTATGAGGAAATTTTTGCATCTTCGTCCTTTGAAATTCATTCTGACAATAATAACCTTGTTTTTGCTTTATGAAATGTTATTTTAGAAATGTTATGCTTATTTTTCCATGTTATTGCTGATGTGGTTTCTCTTTCTGCTTTCAGCACATTGCCAACCTAGCTGGCAACAAGAAGTTGGTGCTCCCAGTTCCTGCTTTCAATGTCATCAATGGTGGATCACACGCAGGAAACAAACTTGCCATGCAGGCACGTTCCTTCGCCTAGGTGCATTGGCAGTTATCTTACTGTCTTAACTAACCCAAAATTTGTTGTTGCAGGAGTTCATGATTCTTCCTGTTGGAGCTTCTTCTTTTAAGGAAGCAATGAAGATGGGTGTAGAAGTATATCACCATTTGAAGGCAAGTCATAAATCTTTTTGTTCTGTCCCTTTTATGACCATCTTGATCAATTTCTCATGTGCTATTTCGTCATCCAAGGTTGAAAGAAAAGTTCAATTATCTCTTTAATTGTTTTAGAAACTTCTAGTACAAGACAGCAGTTATTATAATTTGTTCTACTTTGCATTGTGTGCCTCCATGTTACGAAGAAGTTATAAATGTTTGTGGCTTTACATCCCTGTTGGAATTTCTTATGGATGTTAATGAAATTGCAATTTTCCAATGAACTAGAGTTAAGAACTTCTTTTAATGTAAAATTTCCTGATACAGGCTGTTATTAAGAAGAAATATGGCCAAGATGCCACCAATGTTGGAGATGAGGGTGGCTTTGCTCCCAATATCCAGGTAACATATAGTTTTTATGGTATTGACACTTCTCTGTTCTGTTCTAGAATAATCACAGTTCTAGTTGATTGCTTCTTCAGGAGAACAAGGAAGGTCTTGAACTGCTTAAGACAGCCATTGCTAAAGCAGGTTATACTGGAAAAGTGAGTTCTTATCCCTGTCCTAGTTTTGCTTCTTTTATATGCTTGTCACCAGTTAACATGGTACTGCGGGAAACTGATGCTGCTTTCTGCCCAGGTTGTCATTGGGATGGATGTTGCTGCATCTGAATTTTATGGATCAGACAAGACTTATGATTTGAACTTCAAGGAAGAGGCAAGTGACTACCGAATGTGTACACCAGCACATATTACTTATCACCTGATGTTCATGACAGCGTCAAATAGTTGCTAATATTGTTTCTGATTATACTACTTTGTTGGTTTGTCTTGGCAGAACAACAATGGGTCACAAAAGATCTCAGGTGACCAGCTCAAAGATCTTTACAAGTCATTCGTGTCTGAGTACCCTATTGTATCAATTGAAGATCCATTCGACCAGGATGACTGGGAGCACTACGCAAAGCTTACCAGTGAAATCGGTGCTCAAGTGCAGATTGTGGGAGATGATCTCCTTGTCACCAACCCCAAGGTAAATCGACTCTCTTAGTGAGATTTGCTTAGTGTGTACTTAAGAGAATGAGCGTTGTTTCCTTACGTTCATGGTTATTGCTTTGTTCAGAGAGTTGAGAAGGCAATCAAGGAGAAGACCTGCAATGCTCTTCTTCTCAAGGTATCATTGTATTGTTTGATTTCATCCAAGCACTGGAACTGTTATTCCCAACCTTTTGTAAACCCTCAGCGGTACAATGATGTCTTTTTCTTTACTACCAGGTTAACCAAATTGGATCCGTGACTGAGAGTATTGAAGCCGTAAAAATGTCTAAGCATGCTGGTTGGGGTGTAATGGCCAGTCACCGCAGGTATGAAACTTGGGACTTTTATATTAAGCTTGAAGTTTAGTTGAATTTTGCCTATCCACAATGTAGATTGCTCAATCAAAGTTTTATTGCTGGATATTCAATTTTTTCTTTCTTAATGCAGTGGAGAGACAGAGGACACTTTCATTGCTGATCTCTCTGTTGGATTAGCTACGGTACCTTTCATTTCTTGTATTTGCTTCATTTGGGTCTCTGTAATAACTCCAGCTAATACTTATTGCTCGGCTAAATTTATCAGGGCCAAATTAAGACCGGAGCTCCTTGCAGATCAGAGCGTCTCGCAAAATACAACCAGGTAGAACATACTTTCACATTGATCTTTTCTTGACAAAATTAAGAAAAGCTTGTCTTGGATGACAATCACTCGTCATCTTTCTAATACGACATCTTGGATGCAGCTTTTGAGGATCGAAGAGGAACTCGGTTCAGAAGCAGTATATGCAGGAGCCAGCTTCCGTGCACCTGTTGAGCCCTACTAAACCTGCATGAGTTCTGCTGGCAATGATGTGCTTGAGGGATGGAGCCCCACTGTGGCTTAATAATGTCTTGCGTAAAACGGGTTGTGTTTGGACAATCGGGACCTGTTTGTAATAATCAAAAAATTTTGTTTTGACCTTTGGTGAGTCATAAACTTGGATGTCTTTAAGGCTGAGGATGTTAAAATCTCTTTTCTTCTAGAATTTGGTAATGCAACTTTCTGTCTTACGAATCTGTTGCCTTGCAAATTGTCACTTGTTGGGGATCATCGGTTGCCAACTCTTTATCTATTCTGAATTATAACTTGAGATACGACAGCAGCTCGTTCAAACGTAGTATGGGCTCATCCAGTCCTCAATTCTTTGATCGAACTAGTGCAATAGAACGAAACAGAGGTTTTTACATGGTTCCTTGCAAGTTATTCTAAGTATATCAGTTACAGTTATATCATGAATTTTAATTATTGGTAATTAATAATTAATATACTAATTATCTAGAATTAATCAATACTTATTAGTACAATACATTAATAATTGTCATCAAAATAGGTAAATGTTTACATATTGGTTGGATTTAAATATATAATGTTAAATAGAGTCTCAAGTCTCAACTTTGCCAATTATAATACATCTTATTGTCAAGTTAGTTCCTTGCATGTTATTCATAGCATCTTGCTACAAATTGGAGAATAAAGTGATACTTTTTTCATTAATTAACGGCAATTTTTGTCAATTCTCTAAAAGGAAATAAGTTTATTTGTGTGAAGTGCAGGTATTTACATTACGAATGTTTGTCCATCAAGTACAAGAAGAAATCATCTCTTTTATGTATTATTTTTGCAAGAAAAAAAATATACTATTTATATTTTTGAATTGCCAAATAAAAAATTCGAGAACTATTTAAATGGACTTGTATTGTATGGTGTTCGAACAATGTGATTTTTTTTATAATATCATTATGTACATTATTTAGTGATTGATAGTCTTAAGAGTGGTTGATTCAAAATTTCCCATAAGAATCAATTATGATAAAACAAATATAAACGATATATGATGGGGTTAATTTGATGAGCTCAAATTTTTAATTTGTATACTTCTCTTTTCCCCGAAATGTTATATAAAAGGCTAAATAATAACTAAGTAACAAGTCCTAAAAATACAATTAATAATTTTAATTGTTTTGTTGTTGAAAATGGTTGGAATGCTGGCTATGGGGTTCGAACCCATGCGCACTTATGTGCAGAAGATCTTAAGTCTTCCCCCTTAACCTCTCGGGCAAACCAGCTTGGTTGGTCATCCTTTCCCTAAAATACTACCTTATCTATCTGTGCTCTAAGTTCCCAAACCCTATACCTCTCCCCTGTTTCTCTTCGAATTGATTTTGTTTGACGGAACCCAACCTCGACAAGCATCTCTTTCTACAGAGGGAGTTTCAAGGAAGAAGATGGCGGAGCACTTGGCGTCGATATTCGGGACAGAGAAGGATAGGGTGAACTGCCCGTTTTACTTCAAGATCGGGGCTTGCAGGCATGGCGACCGGTGCTCGCGTCTTCATACGAAGCCCAGCATCAGCCCCACACTGCTGCTATCCAATATGTACCAGCGCCCCGATATGATTACTCCTGGTGTCGACCCTCAGGGCCAACCTCTCGACCCCAAGAAGATCCAATCTCATTTCGAGGTTTTTACTTTAATTTGAATTTCACCTTTCAAGTTTTCAATTTACATATGTATTCGGTTATTACAATGGAATGTGCATTTTTGAACGCTTTCGCTTCATTTGGATGTTGTGTGGGATTAGTTTGAGAGACTGGAAACCTTCTTGTTTATTCGCCTCTGGTTTCCTTGTTATTTGTTTAAGCATCGTCATTAGAGAGATATATGATTAGCTTTTGCATGTGTCGAATTTTTTTTAATCTTTCCCAGTTCCCTGACCAAGCTTGATTCTGAATATATGAAGGCAATTAGCTTTATTTTATTTGAAAAATGGGAGTTCCTGTAATTAAGGTTTAACCGACTAAGGATTAACAAGTTGAAATTTGGATTTCAATCGCAGGAAAAAATAATTCGAATAGCACTAGATCGTCATTTGTGCTTCAAATTTTACGAGAACTGAGTATTTTCTTGGCTCTGATTCAACAGGATTTCTACGAAGATTTGTTTCAGGAGCTGAGCAAGTATGGGGATATCCAGAGCCTTAATATATGTGATAACTTGGCTGATCACATGGTGGGTAATGTCTACGTCCAATTTAGGGAGGAAGACCAAGCACAAAATGCACTTCAGAATCTCATGGGGAGGTCTTATGAAGGTTACCTCATCTCTTTGTTTATTTCGGCTTTTTAAATCTTAAAAAAGAGATATCTTGGTTGCTGCAATAACTAAGATGTTTTACTTCCACCTGAATCTGGCATTAGCTCTGACTTTACTTGCTAGTAGTTACCTTGATTCCATTCTGACTGAAGAGAGTCACCACTGGAATGATCTTAGGGCGGCCTATAATCGCTGACTTCTCCCCTGTGACGGATTTCCGTGAGGCAACATGTAGGCAATATGAAGAAAATGTATGCAATCGAGGTGGATACTGTAACTTCATGCATCTGAAAAAGATAAGCAGGTCTGCTTTGAGTAGAATTTTTTTGTATTTATTTTGTCTCTGAACCTTGCTGATCGTTGTCATTGATGCGTTCAATTTTGCCTGAAGAGAGCTGAGACAGCAATTGTTTCGGAGAAGTAGAAGGAGGCATGATCGCAGTAGAAGCAGAAGCCATAGTCCTCATCATCACAACTATGAGGAGCGTCATGGTTCAGGGAGAAGGGGTGATCACCGCCACCATGACAGAGGCAGAAGGCCTCGAAGCAGAAGTCCTGGTCGTAGGAGGGGACGAAGCAGAAGTCCTGGTGGTAGGAGAAATAGGAGTCCAGTCAGGGAAAGCAGTGCCGAGAGAAGGGCAAAAATTGAGCAATGGAATAAGGAAAGAGAAGAGGCAGAATCTGCTAGAGATTATAGCAGCAAAAGTGATGATAATAGCCATGGTCTCAAACATAATGGTGGTGAATCCAGTGACAATAATCTGCATCCATCTGATCAAGGAAATGGAAGCTATGACTTCTAAAACCCAGGTGGTTTTCATGGTAGGTCTCGTTTCTTAATTCAATCATTCCCCTATGATGTTGTTCTGGGTTATTTGTTAGCCTTTTTCCTCACTAAATCTGTGCTGTTAGAAAAGGCTTACTCCCCATTTTCCACTGTGCAGGTGGGGAGGATTCACCACTTTCTCCTTTTCATCCTTCCAAGAAATAGCTCATGTTTGTGATATCACAATGACACAGGCACATGATTGAAAATCTTTTTCTAAAAGACTAACCATGGACAGAAAAATAACTGATGAACTATAGGAAAAAAAACCATGAAATACAGATTCTGATTGGTGAATCCCATGGAAGTCTTAGGAAAAGGAAGTCGTTGTGAAATTGCCTCGCCTAGGTCATACATAATGTCTTCAGATTTGTTTTATGGTCAGAGAGCTCTGCGCGACTTCCTTGTTCATCCTCCTATTGCACGTAGGAGCATTCTCATCTCTCTTTGGGGATTGCTTTCAGTTTCTTGTTCTTTTGTGTTTCCCCTAGAAGCATTCACATTCTTTCTAATATTCAGGCCAAGTTGCCTTGACCAGAAAAACTCTGTTACCATTTGATTGCTGCCATATTCTCACATTAGAAACTCAATTCAAGGCATTTCAAAAGTAATTCAAACAGGTAAGCCTCCTCAGCCCCGGAACCTACAACATGAAAGAACATCGTATCAAGTACAACCATTACAATTTTTATGTAATTTAATCCACTCCTCTAAGTTTTGCAGGGTCGGCTACTCCTGCTGGGGATGCTCTTTATTCTAGCAGCTTATATTGATATTTGGGTACAGGTAATCCGGTTTTGTCTGCAGAGAAAGATCTCAAAATTACAGCATATGTAGTGGCTAGTTTGCATCTTGCAACATACAGTTCAACGGAAAAGTTGCTACATTAACAGTGACCTCCAGTGATGACCATGGTTAGTTCGAAGTGTGCCTGTCAGCAGATGATAAGTGTTCTTTTTCTCCTCCTCTTCCTAAAGATGTGTATCATGGAAGTATTTTCGTTTTCTTTCTTGTCTGTTGTTAGGTTAATGTTATTTACCTATTAACTAAAAATGTTTGGGGTTTAGTGTGTTATCATTACTACTAGTGGACAGCAAAATTAGAGCTACTGTAATTTTCTGCGAGTCTAAATCAATCGTGCTAACCACAAGTACAACAAAGATATCCTGTTAAATCAGTTTTAGAAACACCGTTCCCCAGCTATATTGAAAAGGGACAACGGGATTTACTAGAAATGGGGAACCAACTCGCCAACAAAGTATTGGACCTGGGATCCTACTCGAACTTGGGTCCTCGAGAGTTGGATGTAGCGGACTGCGTAGATTCAATTTAATATTTTTCAAACTATTAGAAAATATATTATTTTGAAATTAAGGCTACCATAATTTAATAAACATGAGACCGTATTATTGTTGAAAGATTAATTAGTTTTTATAAATTTGTGTTCATGTTTTATTTATATTATTAATTTATTTTATCAACATATTCATTTTATGTACTATATGTAAGTATAAGTGAAATGTATGCATGCTTTTCTGTGTAGATATACTCTAGAAGTATATAAAAAAAAAAAAAAAAGAATTAAAGCAATTGGGTCTGATTCGTGTGAAAGACGCCGAAATCCGTAATCTAATTATGCCTTCCTAGCCATCCCAAACGGGATGGGTGTTAGCCCAGACCTAGATCCGATTCAAACTCATCTAGCTTTCTTTCCGTTTTCTGGCTATCTTCAAAATGAATTAAAATACATTCAATGTTTACACTCATACAAAAACACGTGATTTTGAATGTTTTTACCGGTTTTGACATAAATCTATGTATATATACACATATATATATATATAAATATATATAAGAGATATGATTTGATGATAAACAGTAACTTTTATCCCTCAAAATACAATATCAACATATACTTATTTATCTTTTTATCTCCACGAGACACAATAAAACATTCAAAATATGAATCTACTTATTATGCATCCCTGGTTCCTTATAGGAGTTATAGCCAAATTCCGGCAGAGAGCTGCTTTGACTACGTTTCTCAACTGGAATGTGCTCTGTGAAATCTACGACCTAGATATATATGTTGTATAAACAGCTCGAGGTAGGATCTACGACCTAGATATATTATGTTGTATAAACGGCTCGAAGTAGGATTATGACGCGCAGACATGCTATAAAAAGTTTGCTCATGAAACGAATAAAACGTTTGGCTCCAAGCTATAGCGCAATTATTGCTGTTTAAAGGGTAACACTCTGACTGAATAAGTAATACACCAAAATCAATCCCGTAGAGAGATAGCCCAATGGATACCTCATGTTCAAACTTGAATATGTGCATGTATTAATAAATGTTGAAAAAAAAGAAAGAGAGAGAGTAATACACCAGAATAATTTGATGACATCTTAGACGATACGCTGAACAAATGATTCCAGAAAAGGTGTTTCAGACAGTAACGCTCGAGCACTGTACTTGCGACTTTTTCTTAATTTAATTTTACTGCATACAACGCTCCAGTAATAACAAAATGATGCATCAAGTAATAACAGGATTCTGATGTTCAAAAGGCATCAATAAAATACAGTACAATATTACAGCAAAGTCCGCAGATTTATCTTGTCCCATCTGTTACGTACAGATTTCTATCTAGAATAAACACATGCGAGAACAAGTCCAAGAGGAGATTTACGTGACTTACCCACCTTGATCACAGAAAGCAGAGAAAGGGCATCTACCTGCTTCTATGATAGGATCAAGCAATGTGTAAAAGAGACCAATATCAAATGATAAAAATTCCATATAATAATCCAAATTCATCAACAGAGCAAATAACCTCTTCCGACTAGATTGATCCTTGTAAACAAAATCCTCCACTAGACTCATAACCTACCCCAGCCTTTACACATTGAAACACAAAACATCTCTCAGTAATGCAAAAAACGCAGAAAAAACCAATTCCAGATTTACTTTCCACCAGCATGTTTGGCTTTAGAGTGGGATTCCAGGGCTTTCTCAGAAGCAAATGTCCTGCAGGCCAATACCAAATTTGTCAGCTTAGGATATTTTGGTTCTGCAATCATTTATATCACATGAAGATGTACCTGTTGCAGCTCTTGCAGGAATGTGATCCTCCTCCTGATTTTGGTGTCTGCTGATTTGGCTTGTTGGCAGGTGTCTTTCCAGCCTGCTTCGCTGGGTGAGGCGTGGCCACATGACCACCAGCTTTCTTACCATCTGAACAAGCAAAAGAAATTTTACCTATACATAGTCGCAACATAAATGCATCTAACATTAACTAGAAGCTAATAAGCCATGAAAAATCACCAGTTTTCTGCGGTGTCACTTTCGCCTTTTTGCCCTGAACTGGTGTTTTTGTTGCAGATCCTGCAGGGCGTTTCTTGCTTGCTTGGGCCTTCAAGGGAAAAGGTAATGTCAACATCCAAATGTATAAAACAATATCTCTGGCCCACATAACAGTATATCATAGTGCATGCTACCTTCTTTGGTGTCTCTTCATCACTCTCACCAGACTCATCATCGGAGTCATCCTCATCATCGTTGTCCTGCAATTTTGCAAAACTTCAGTTTAACCATATTTCAACAACAAATAACACCTGCCTTTATGGATATGAGAGAGCTGAGCTCAAGGAAGTTACCAGATCCATTTACACATCAAACTCTGATGATAGTTATTCTCATCCTTACCACAGCACAACACAAAAATCATGAAAACAGAACCCAGTACATTACTATACTACCATCATGATTTCATCAACTGAAAACTTTTGAGAGAGGAAGAACATGACGAGGGGGAAAAGGGGTTTAAAAAAAGAGTGGGTGTCAACATTCTACAGAATACAGAGACCCTGCCTTTATGGATATGAGAGAGCTGAGCTCAAGGAAGTTACAAGATCCATTTACACATCAAACTCTGATGATAGTTATTCTCATCCTTACCACAGCACAACACAAAAATCATGAAAACAGAACCCAGCACATTACTATACTACCATCATGATTTCATCAACTGAAAACTTTTGAGAGAGGAAGAACATGACGAGGGGGAAAAGGGGTTTAAAAAAAGAGTGGGTGTCAACATTCTACAGAATACAGAGACCCTGACTGTTTCCCCATTCACTTTGACTATTATTCATGCCAATACGAACTCAACACTTTGACTATTATTCAATCCAATACAAACTCAACTGAAGAATTGAATCAAAAAGGGTTACTGCAGTATGTCGCATAAACTTCAAACTGAAGTACCCATTAGAACTCCTCATTGAATAAGAGCATAGTTGTTAAAGGCGCACGGCGCACCACGATGCAGAGGTGCCTTGTAGCCATGGCGCGGCGTGCAGATTTTTAAAGTATGGCGCAAATTTGCATAAATAAATGTGTAAAACAACTCGTACGGGTTTTTCTCTTCTTTTTTGTTTTTTTATTTTTCTTTTACATTATTCTGTAACTTTAAAAAAAAAAAGTTAAAAGCTTTAGAGAAACCCTTTTTTTTAGTACTTCTTTTAAACATTTATTCCCTTTTCTTTTCTTTTCTCCTTGTGTGAAACCCTAGTTTTGCACAGCAACAGCTGCGCCACAGTCCCAGATCAGTGTCGGAACCCTAGCGGGGCGCAGCCTTAGCGAGCGCACCCCACCCCTGTAGTCGCCCTCTGCCACTACAGAGTCTCAGAAAAAAACTGGCCTTTTCCAGACGCTTGCAAAAGGCACGCCTTAGCATGCCGTGCCTTTCTGCCGCATGACAAACCCAGCGCCATTTTCTGAAAATGGCACTGGGCTTGCGCCATGGCACGCCATTAATAACTATGAACAAGAGACAAAGAGGAATGTTTCAATGGGGCAGCAATCCTCAACGGCTCAACCAAAAAAAGAACCAATATTGACACAGGTTTATTCATAATAAATGAACAAAAGCTACAGTTGAAGCTGAAAATTATCAAATAAAGCATTTATTATGCCTTAAAATGGATAATGTACCTCAGAGTCGTCGTCGTCATCATCATCCTCAGACATTAAGTCGTCATCACTGCTCTCCTCATCCTCTTCAGGTTTCACATCTTTGTTTGGCTCCACTATCTTCACCTTCTGCTTACCAGCATCAGACTCCTTATCTTTGGCAGCATTTGCCTTCTCAGCTTCCACAGGTTTCTCTGGCTTAGCCTTTGACTCAGGTTTCCCTACATTGTTACATGCCATATAAAAATTTTACAAAGTCCAGCAGAGGCATTTGATATTAAGCCAACACCAAAAACCACAAATGCAGTACCATTATTTGCAATAGCAAGTGGGATCTCCTCCTCAGAGTCAGATTCATCTGAAATTTTTGATAAATATAAGTGAGCAGACAACAGAAAATAAAGGAATAAACATCAAAGATGCACAGGAAAAGGGGCACAAAGAAGTCACAGATAAAAGATATGATAGCGTGAATGGAATATTACCAGATTCTCCTTCTGGCAACTCAGTGGCAATGAAAGAAAGCATAGAGTCAAGGAATAAAAATTCAATAATAATTATCTGATAAAGTGTCAAAGACAAAGATTAAATCTTTAAAATTGGAAAATTGCAATCAAAGGATATTCTTCTTCAAAAGGGTTACTTGCCCTGTACCCATAGAAATACACACTTCCACTTTTCCAGTTGTGTGATAGCTCAAAATCTCTGTCAAATACTAAGTCAAACTGCTGCTGAGGCAACTTTTCACTAAAGAGTGTCCCAAGTACAAGCTTCTTTCCATTAACATTTACAAACATGCAGACGGATTCATTTCCTTTCTCCTTTTTCAGCTCGCCAAGACAAGCCTGCAGATCCATGGTGCTTTACAATACCAAAATATTATGAAATGAAAAACCATTTATCAAACAGACATGCATTATACCTGAGAAAGATGCAAAACCATGCCATCACCAGGCGTAACCTTTAGAGGCTCTCCACTTTTCACCTCAACACCTGGGATACACAGATCAGTGCTAGTAATTTATTAAATGCCTAATAGCATTTAATATAATCACAAACTTTCATATAAATGGTGATGTAGGCCACTGAAACATAGTAACAACAGCAGTGCTACCACAGGAGGCTGTAATCCCGTGGAAAGCATCTATAGTTGCTAAAACATCCAGTACCAGAAAAAGGTTGCCAATATCAGCATTTGAGGATAGAATATGAACCCTCTCGTGGTTCACAGGATGAGACCGACCCCAAATTTCGCGGCGCATGCATATAATCACTACAACTAGGCAATGGCCAGATGTAAATGGAAATACGAGATGGTAGCATATCCCTTACCCTCCGTCTCTTTATAACGAATCAGCATAATTGCATTTAATTTCAAAAATAACGAATAAATCTAACGAAAAGAAACTAATACGTAATAAGAAATGGCAACCACTCGAAATAACAGTTCAAATTTTTCTAGAGAAAAAGAAATGATAAACCCTGAAAAGCAAAAAGAAAACTGAAATCAAAACCGCGTAACCGGAGTTGCGGATAATCACAGTACATATACGAAAACAGGAAAAAGAGCGAGACACATACCCCAAAACTCCATTGCTGAAGAATACGAGAGACTGTAAGAGAGTGTGGGCGGGGTTTTAGAACGAGGGCTTTTAGGGTTTTCCAGAAGATGGAGCAACCCGGCTTACCAAAATGAAAATTATACTAATAGCTAGGGTTGAAAAACTAATTTATATAGGGGACTGAGTACTAATACCCTGTAGCGCGGACTAACATAAAAATCAAAATGGATGGATCTTTCTGGAAAGCGGGGATTGATGGATGGATGGGCAGTGGGCTTAGATGTGGCCCATCTCCATTACACTATCAGTAAACTCAAATATATATTTTTATTGGGCCCAGTCTCTCAACGAAAATAGCTCATTTTTGGTTAATTGCAATTTACTCCCTCGTATATACATTTGTTGTTACTTTGTCCATCTAATTATATAAAAAATGTGCAGTTTGCCCTCCTGACTAAGAAAATGTCATTCATTTCAAAATGTTTCCTCTCTTTCAATATATTTGAAAAAAACTTTGAGCAACTAATGTAAGCTATGAAAGTATTACTATATGAAAATTTAATTTTATTTAATAACTATTTTTCATAATCAATATTAAAATTAAATTATTAATAGTCACCCCATGTTTTTCAAAATTTCTATTAAAACTCCCACGGGATGATTTTTTCTTGAGAGGTTCGAAGTTTGAATTGTGATATGATAACTGTTTAAGAAAATTATAATTTTGGTCCAAAAATATAGGAGAAATTGTAATATTAATCTCATATTCTTTGAAATAACCAACAGTAGTCCCATGCTTTATGAAAAATATGTAAAATTGGTCCTACACTTTAGTCAAATATTGCAAAGTTATTCCCAAATATTGTAAACTTTTATAGTGGGACTAACTTTGCAATATTTTCATAAAGTGTGAAACTAATATTTGATTATTTCAACAAAGTATGAGAGTAATATTGCTAACAGTTCTATAACTAAAATTATAATTTTCTTCAATTTTTTATATGCCATTATTTTTTTTCTTGATTAAAAATTACGTGGATTGATTACTTACATAATATTTTAGCCGCATTCATTTATTTCACAAATTGATTGCTATTAATTGTGTTGACTTAAGGTTTTCTTATGAAGAAAAAAATAAAATACATATTATAATAATTAATTGTATTTACGATTATAAAGTTATATTACAAGATGTCCAACTCTTTTTGAGATATATAATATATATAGAGAGAGAGAGAAAATCTTCATAAATGATAAACCATTGTATTTAAGTATCGAGCATTCAATAATTATTTATGAAGATTATGAATTAGTTTGATTTTATCATATAGATCTAAGTCATTTATTTATAGACCATTGATATATACATATATATTAAAAAAATCTAATTATTCATATTTAGGAGTATAAAGTTAGGGGCACATGATGCGCACTACATAGCTTAATAGAATATTCTATTTTTTTTTTTAAATTCAACAAGGTAAATTATTATTATTTTTCACATGCTTTCCCCGTTTGGGAATAATAGATGGGAGTAGATTGCATTTTATGCTATGGTTAAGTACAAACCAAGTTTTACAAGAGAGGGAAACAATTAAAAAGTAAAAATAGATTTGGTTATGTAGAAGGGGTAAATGTACATTTTCAGAACCTGAGGGGTAAAAAGTGATATTAATTGAGGACTGGAGTGGTAAACTCTTTTCACATTTGTTGATTAAAAATGGGTTCAGCTGTCGTATATTATAGTCGTGTCATCAACTCGTGAGCATAGAGTAGAGTAGCCGGGCACTTGACAGCAAAGTCGTAAGGAAGCAGCAGAGATTCTGATTGAATCTGATATTGGTTGGCCATGGATCTCAACGCTCTTCTTCAAGCATTCACTCCTTCATGGACTTCGGTCAGCCCGCTTTCTCTCTCTCTCTCTCTCGCCACATCGATGTATGTGTATCCCCATCTGATTGTAACGACTAGTTCCTGTGTCAATTATGCAATAGGTAGTCATGCTAGTGGTGTTTTTCACTTATCTGGCAATCGCTGGATCTATTTTGCCGGGAAGAGTTGTTCCCGGAGCCACTTTAGCAGATGGAACTCGGCTCCATTACCGTTGCAACGGTCAGGATTCTAACCTTCCTCTTTTCTACAGTTTTTAGTTTGAACGATGGTGTTTGAGATTTTCCCCCCCTTTTTGGTTTAAATCCAGGATTACTATCGCTTCTCTTGTTGGTTTGCCTACTTGGAATCAGCGGTTGGATGAATCTTGTATCACCCACTGTGAGAATTGACATCATTCATAGTTTTAAATTGTTGCTCATATTGAAAAGTGTCTGTTTTTATATAATGTGGGAAATTGCATTGTATGCAAAGATTTGGGAAACCCGTCAGGAGTTTTCTGTGCACGGTAAGTGACAGATAATCTGGCGCTAACACCTATTTGGGTGCAGAACTTGTGGTCTTGGTAAATGTGTTAAAGCAAAACTTTTGGTGATTTTGGGCACAATTTTGATCTAAGTTGCATTTATTTCTTCGTATTTGCTGCAGGCAATTGCTGATAGAGGTCTTGAGCTTTTATCCACAACACTTATATTCAGTGCACTTGTAAGTTTCAGGGTTAACTGCTTGTTTCATTTTCTTCATGTGAATGATTCGAATTAAGATGTCGCAGTGATAAAGAATGAAACTTAACCAATGTAAAATTTCAAAAAGTTTTTAGAATAAGGATGACATTGTTAGGGCCCCTTGAATTTGCCCCCATCTTTCTTCAATGTCACATTAAACGAGTACAGCACAGACTGCAGCCGCTGTGCACCAGTTCTGGATGCTGAAACCATCATTGCATAACCATTTATACTTACCTGAACTATTGCTGCACTGTACTGTTTTCTTTCTAAAACCTGTGTGTCCGTTCCAGGTGACATTTCTTCTTTACATGGCTGGCTGCAGATCCCGTGATCAAAGTTCTTCTTTAAAGCCTCACATTAGTGGAAACTTAATCCATGACTGGTAATTAATCTAGGATCTTATCAGGAATACTTTAATTGGTAACTTTAAGGAACTTCTTTTCCATTTTCTTCCAGCATTTCATTTGAGGTTTATGGTGAATTTTGGGCATATTTTGAATGTCGAAGTCCTAACTGCAAACATATTTGTTGGTTTAGTGAATAACGTTTTTGCTAGTCATTACTTGTCCAAGTTTTTAAGAGCCTAAACTATGGCCTCTCTTGTAACCAGAAAAGAACATGTTATCTTGTGAAACTTTGGAATTTGGGCTCTTTTTGGAACTTCCTAGATTTGCTGAGAAATCAGTTCCACTTGAGGAGTTCCGATTTTCCTTCAAAAAGAGTGGACTCCAACGCAGACTAGAGTAATATATCTGTTTCTTGTGTCTGCCTCTGGCATTCATGAAGCCATCAACTCAGTTATGTATTTTTCCATGGGATGAACCATTTAGTAAGTGTTTAATGGATTTCATGATCTGTATACTTCTATCTATGTGCCATTACAGAATATCTCCAAGATAGTATGTAAATGCGTAAAGTGATTAATTTATTGTCTTTCTCCCACTCAGATGACAATGTATATATCTTCTTAGTGGCCTGTCTAAATGCATAATGGTTGAGATAATTGTTGGTGTTGAACTGTGAACAATTTTTAATATGCCCCATGGCTAAAGAAATGTTCATGAAGAAAATCTAGCAAAAGGAGAAAAGAGAATATGTAACTTAGCTCTGGAATAATTTGCATGCAGTATAGATTATTACTATGGTTGTCTAATATTCAAATTATATTTCCAACTTTTGAAGATGATCAATCATCAAGCTGCTATTTTGATGCGGGTGTTGTACTATGTCATCTAATTCAGGTGGTTCGGGATACAGCTGAATCCTCAGTTCATAGGAATTGACCTCAAGTACGTTTCCGAACTGAGATCCTGGGATGCCTTGACATTATGAATGTCTCCATATTATCACTCATTACATGATGCCATTTGCACTCGTTCAATTTATGGACTATTCCAGGAAATGTTCACCGGGCTGAATACTGAAATATCATAATCAAGCTATCACATTTCTTACTCTTAATGCAATCTCTTTTCGTAGGTTCTACTTTGTTAGAGCTGGTATGATGGGATGGCTTCTTATAAATCTTTCTGTTCTTGCAAAATGCATTCTAGAAACCAACTTAAGCAGATCGATGATTCTTTACCAGCTATTTTGTGTTGTAAGTTGATAGTATTCAACTTTATGTTCCTAGAGGCCAGTCCTTTTTTTTTTTTTTTTACTGTTTTTTTAAGAATTTCATTTTTTCTTTCCTACTGCAGCTATACATTCTGGACTACTTTTTCTATGAAGAGTACATGACCTCCACGTAAGTACAAGACTTTCTTCTTGCTAGTCTTTAGTTATGCCAACTAATCTGGTATATTGAGTTGTAGTCATTGTGCTTATCATTATTGACTTACAGCCTCCCATATTGCTGGTCTTGTATGCCTTATATTTGGACTAGAAGTAATTGTCTTCCATCTCTAAATAAGAGCTTATCTCCCCCTCCAATACTGTCTTCATTTGAGTTTGATGCAGTTGTTAGCATTTCATTCAGATGTCATGAGTTCGTAACTCTAACCACAATTAATGTGGCATCTTCTTAGATGGGACATAATTGCTGAGAGATTGGGGTTCATGCTGGTGTTTGGAGATCTAGTCTGGATCCCATTCACATTTAGTATCCAGGTACACAAAAATGGCGTTTTGCATACAAATATATATATATATATATATGTGCGTGTGTGTTGTGAGTATGTGTTTGTGTATGCGCTAATTCCTTTGAATCGTTTGAAAAATCTAAACAAAACTTCTCTATTCAACTTTTACTTCTAAATTTCAGAGTCTGGACAATTCGTCTTTCTCAAGAAAAATATTGGACCAAAGACATTATAACTCGTGGCTAATATATGTCCCTTACTTATGTTACAATTTGTTTAAATTCCACTGTTCAAACCTCTCTCTGTCTGACCTCAATTTTCTGATATGTGTATCTTATGCTTGCCTTCAGGCAACAAGATATTCATTACCAATGCGCAGTGGTGCCATTGAGCATATTTTATAGCTATTCAGTGTCTTTAGTGTTAATGAAAATGCTAACCAATAACTGAGCATCTCAGTGAAACATCTGGGTCTCAAGGTTTCTTTAGATTTTCTATAATTTGCTCTTATACAATCGAATAGAGATGTAGTGAAGGGGTATTTTCTGTAATCTTGACTCTATTCTATCTGCCACTTTTTAGTGCATTCTTTCAAAGGTGATCCTCTTCGCCATTTGCTTTATGTTGGTTCACTATCCGATTAGCATTTCTATGATTAACATTTTCTGGTGTACTTCAGTCATGATTATACATAGTTCTTGTAACTCTAGTTCAAGGCATTTGAATATGTTATATACATTCTATTGACAAATTATGCTTCTTGTTGCATTTATTCGGTTATTAATTTCTTTCTCTATGTTTGAAAGGGTTGGTGGCTTCTAAATAATGAAGTGCAGCTAACAACTGCTGCTATTATTGCAAACTGTCTCGTCTTCCTGATTGGGTAATATACGCATTTCAGATATTACTTTTGTTCTACCAGTATTGCAGGAATATTGTTCCTTTTCTCCTGTGTGCAATTTTATGATCTTGTCCATCGGTCATGTCAATTGCCCACTGACATTACTTATTCTGTGATTGGAAAGCTATCTTGTCTTTAGAGGAGCTAACAAGCAGAAGCATGTGTTCAAAAAGAATCCCAAAGCACTAATTTGGGGTAGACCTCCGAAGGTCATTGGGGGAAAGTTGCTTGCTTCTGGCTATTGGTAAGTTGTTATGTGGTATTTTAGAACCTTTTGTATGTCCACAACTTCAATGAAACCATATGGATATACAGTACGGCAACATAGCATTTCTGTTAGTAGAGTTAGAATGGCTTTAAAACTTTGCAAAGGGCTCTTCTCTGTACTAGTTAACTCACCATTATATCTGTTACGTACTAGTATCTAAAAGCACAGTAGCATATGCTGAGTATTTGGCTTAGCAAATTAGAAGCAAATGATGTTAAACCTGCTAGCTTTTAGAAGATCAGGTCATGTAAATGACTGCTACTTGGAATCAAGTCATGCCACAGCCACTGGAAGCATCTTACATAGCATTTCAACCCTGTAAATAAAGCAGAAATTTCAAATGAAAATAATCTCCACCCATCTATGATACAATGTTCATTCGTGATATTACTTACTAATACTCAATGCTTATTTCCTTTCAGGGGCATTGCAAGGCATAGTAACTATCTTGGAGACTTGTTGCTGGCTCTGTCCTTCAGTTTACCTTGTGGGATAAGGCAATAAATCTGTGTTCTACTTTGTGCTCTAATAGGGATATTAAAGTAACTCAGTTCTAATATTAATATAACGTGTTATGCAGTTCTCCAGTTCCATATTTCTATCCTATATACCTCTTCATTCTACTAATATGGAGAGAGAGAAGAGATGAAGCCCGGTGTGCACAGAAGTACAAAGAAATTTGGGCAGAATACAAGAAAGAGGTTCCTTGGAGGATACTTCCATATGTTTATTAGCAGCAAGGTCCTCAGTCTTGCATTCAATGGTTGATTGCCATTTCTTCTCTGAGTGGAGTGTAACATATGGATAGATAAAGTCTTGCTAGGCAACTGTTAGTCTAATCCACAACCTACCATTTTTTCTTAATTTTTTGTTTCATTATCTTTAGATTTTCCTTCATTTGCATGCTGCAGTTCTAATGATTAGCTTACGGAATCTAATTCTTTTTATTCTTCCAAAAAATTTCAGATAAATATTTTTGAATAATTTGTAGTTTTGAGCTTGTGTAAGCAAGTGGTGGATGAATGTGTGAGCAAAGGTTCGTTGAGTAACGGAATTTAGTTCAAAAATTGTAAATGTAATTATTTTAAGGAAAAACTTTCTCGTCATGCCATTGCAATATATAATGCGATCGAGATCTCATATTTGAGGTTTGGATTCGAATATCAGGTGTCTGCGTGAGTGCGATGGATGCACGTGTTAAAAAAAATTGTAATTGATATATGAGTAGCAATTGAAAAGTAAGATAAACACAGTCCAGTTATTCTAATCAGCTTTTTCGCCAGTAATGCTTTAGAGATGTTGGCATGCAAAGATATTTGCAGTGTTTCAATTTAGAGGTAGGAATAGGTGGAGTGGAACTGGCAGGACAGTGTAAGTGCTGGGTAATGGTCCTGACACTGTTATTCAATCTCTCTAATCAATGTCTTTGCCTTCTTGTGCCCATCTTTGTCCCTACTAGCACCACAATGAGCAAAGTACAGTATATTTTCTTTTAAAGTTGTCAATTTCAGATAGGAAAATCAATGCGCTTTTCTCCTCCTCTACGTTTGTTTGCTCTTCTCTTCTCTTCTCTTCTATGTTCGTGTTTCAGGCAAGAATAACTACATTCCACTTAATTAGTACAACGATAACCTCCCAATGTGAGAGATCTACCACATTAATCAGAAGAAAAATTCTAATTTCAATCGAGTTTGATCACATTAGAATCAAATATATAATAAGTTTTTGGTTACTTTTGGTACTAATTAAGACTATATACAAACTTAATTTAATCACAGAAGTGGTGTTTTTAGAGGTGATGAATGGTTACATTATGAATCCCATGAGTGGTATGTGCTGGTTTGTTGAGCATGCCACAGGTGTCTCTATGCATGCCTCCATCTAACTTCTACCATCGCCATTAATACAATCATCACCCTATTTTAGTATTGTTTTCTCAACAAGCTCATGTATTCAGTCCCATTATGAGATTATTTGCTGATCATGGCTTCTATATTTACACTATTAAAAATTAAGTAGGAGGAGTTTATAACAAATGCTCTTATTCTCCTTTTCTCAAATATACCCTGTAAGTTTGCAAGTGCAATTTCATTTAAAAGATAATAATCGTCGACATAAATTTTTCTTACATATAAAATTGTTATATTTAATGCAATTTTTTCCAGAAAAGACATAAATGTTGCTCTTTTCTTAATTTTACACACGAGTGTGCTGGAATGCTAGTTTTATATAAACTTCAGGTGGGGCCTCTTTCTCACATTCATTCTCTTATTATTGTATCGATTATATTATATTTTATCATCTGAACTATGGTTGTTTTATAATTGATTATCTAATTATTTTTGTTAAATTTATATGATAAATTTTGAATGTGGAAAAAACAAAACAGATGAAGTAGAACATAAACTTTTGTGGTTGTTGGGTGGTGGGGTGGGGATCCATTATTATATGGTTGAGCGTTTGTCCTAGGTTCTATGTATGGAATAAATAAAAATTACAAGTTCACATGCACTTCTTTTTCACTGCCATTTCCAAGACTGGGCCTCCTATTCCTATTAGATGCTCATCTTCTGTCCCAAGTAAAAAATAAAAATATTTACTTTGATTGGTCCCCTTTGGAAAAAGACAGGAAAGCTATGCACCACTACTCCCTACCTACTACTACTAGGCAGTAGCTAGTAGGTGAAAGATTAAAGCAAATCACTCTCATCATTGCTTTTTCAAGAGTTAGCCCAAATTTATTAAACATGCTAATTCATTTCTAATTACCACTAAATTAACCCATCTAAGTAAATTAAAACTGCAGATGGTAATAAGTGATCTTCAATAATATTAGCAACTGCAAACTTAGAGTAGAGTTCATCAAGGTTTGAGGTGGAGACCATCTTGTCTGGATTATATCTTTTCATACAAATTAAAATTGCAGCTTTTGGGTGGAGTTTTTCATTTTTGTCAGCTTGTTTCTATCTTTTTTTGTATATTCAGGTTTGAACTCAAGGCTTCTGGTACAAACATTTGAGTTTTAAGTTTTCTTTGTTAGTTGTGTATATTTTGATCTTGTAATCAATTGGGTTATTATAAATTATCATTATTATTATTATTTGTTTTTTATGCTTTCAATACAAAGAAAATAATTAAAAATATCGTGACTTTACTACTATCAGTAAGACATGTCACAATAATACTCTATGGTCCCGTTTGGTTTGTGTGATTAGGTATGATAAATTATATATCATAACTAATCACACATTTGATTAATATTATTAGAGATCGGTATTAATATCGGGCTCAATCTTATTAATCATAATATATGGTATAATGAATCACGCCTATTTAGCTGATATAAGCAATCCCCCAAATTAATATTATTATTTTTTTTCTAATTTACTTTTGAACTCTCTCCTCGACTCCACTCTGTACCCTCTTTCTCCCATTTTCTCTTTCTTCTCTCACAACTTAACAGACATTTATTCCTCCTATTTTCTGTGATCATTATAGTTTACAATGTCAAGATTTGCACGGTAAAAAATTCATATTACCTATCAAATTATTTTAATAATGACGATATTTAGGTGTGAAAAATATATGAAAATTACTTAAATACATGTTAAAATAAAAAAGACTTTTGAGTTTTTCCCGTTTGCCTTTTTTTTGTTATTTGTGAAGCTTGTGCATGATTTAAAAAATGCATTTTAAATATAATAATTAATAATAAAATATAGTAAAAATATTACTTCTTTCTGTTCTGGATGTTTAAAAAATATTTGAATTTTTTTATCATTAATTACTTAATTGAATACGTATTTTCAACTTTGACTTTATATAAATATAGAAAAAAAAAATTCACAAAGCTCTCGTTCGGAAACCATCCTAAACTCCCCCTATAAAGCCTTCCCCTTGTTTAAAGAAAGCCCTCTCTTTGAGCTAGACAGCGAGTCATCATTCGTCCAACTATTTAAGTCCATAATCTTTCGCCCTGGTCTGAGGACGAGAGGATTCCTTTTCACCGACACCTGATCCAAGGGGATCAGCCAACCACAGGATGGAAGAAAGGTTTTTCAATTTTATTTTAAGCAATTATATTTCAATACATAATTTAGTATTTTTTTTTAAATAATTCACAAGCTACAATATAAAAATATAATACCTTTAAAATGGACACCCTTTATAATTTTTATACATTTAATCAATACGTTATAATCTTTCAACCAAACACCATATTATATTATCAAATGAGATGTCTCACATGCAATACCTCAAACGAAACATCATATAATGCTAGATAGGATTAATTATCATTTCTATCACGCCTAATCATATCACACCCACCAAATGAGCCCTATGAAAGTCTGATCATGTCCTATATTATCCGTCAATTATTTAATTGAGCGAAAATTTTAATTCAAATCACGTTTGGTCGAATACCGTAATTATGTTTTAAATATGATATGTTTGTAAAGTAATTAATTATTTTTTTAAAATTACACATTAATAACAAGTATATATCACTTATTATATAATTAATTAAAATCTATCGAACCTAATTTGACCTAGAAAATTTTCAACTGAGACACTATAGCTCCCTAACATAAGTTCGAATTTTCACTATTAAATGATATAAAATCTCTCTTGTGATAACGACAAATGATAGTTACTCCTAACACATGCACTTATGGTAGAGAGTTAAAATAACACATTAAAATTACTTAAAAGAAAAAAAAGCATGATATGGGAGAAAGAAAATTAAATTAATGAGTTGATTACGAAAATGGACCTATTTATAGTAGAGAGCTATGTATAAAATAATAATAATAATAATAAGCAGGGTCGTTTATGGATAAAAGGATCAATTTGACCATTTTGTAACACAAATAAGGATAATAAAAAAAATTAGTGTTTTTTTCTACAAAAGGTTACAATCTGGTGGACCAATTCGGCCCAAGTCAGGCAGGAGTGTGCATGAGATTTTTTTTTTTTCTTTTTTTCCCAAAATCCACCCATCCACGCTTGTGATTGCAAGATTATAAGAGATTTTAATATAAATACATTAGTCATTGAGGCAAGTTGTTTTTATGTGCATATAATAAATAATTTTTTATATTTTAAAATATATTAAAAATAAAAATAAAATATATAAATAAGTTCATTACATTAAAAGAGAAAAAAATTAATTTATCAGTTAATAATGAATTTAAAAAATTGAATAAGTTAAGTGTATTTTTTGAATTCACAAAAATTTGGTGTACTAAATTATTAATTGTCTTTTGTGAGTGTGAAATTTTTTTATTTAATATTAGTATGGATAAAGATTTGATTGGTTAAAGTGGGTTGGGGGGGGGGGGGAGGAAGAAACTACTAATAGTGAGTGCGAAGGGCAAAACGGGTTTTAGGCTCCTACATCGTTACCATCTATAAAATTGGCAAAATAGGATAACTCATTCCTTTCCTCCGTCAAACGTGTCAAGCATGAAGAAGGTAGGACGAAAATTCCAGTGCTACCTCTGGTGATCGGATCACCTTCAACAACAATAAAAAGATTCTTCAAAATATCTCGAGTCACGAGGGTTAGGGAGGGGTGACCGACAGCCATCCCACAGACGGGTGAGCATAGCAAGGTGGGACGATCGAGAGGCTGGACTCTCTCTCTCTCATGTGACTTCGCTGACCATGTAAGCATTTTTTATTTGCTGGAGATTCGATACTGTGAAGCAGTGATTTAAGGTAGCAAATCCATAGAATCAGATGGAGTTGGTTGACCCTGTTTTTTGATTATCATAATCATCATATCTTGTTTTCAGTTAATGATTTGGATTTTCTCCGTTCCCAGATTTTAGGAGTGTTTGTAATAACTTTTACTTTACGATAAAAATTAATTATAAATTAAATATTAATAAAAATTGGGAGTATTTAAAAATAAAAATTAAAAAAAAATTAAAGATTGAGTGCTTGAAAAAATAACTTAATATTTTTAAGTTTCCTAACTGCAAAAGTTGGTTGAGAATTACTTATAGTTTTTGAGTTTTGATATAAATCAACTTAACTTAAGCAGTATAAAAATAAACGTTGCAAAATAAAAATATATTATTTTTAATTTATTTCAATAATGAGCTAATAGACGTTTATTTCAAACATACATATATCCCTTTATCTCTGTAGCTTCATCCTCCGCCCCCATCTTCTTCCCCTCATTTTGCGCCATTCTTAAAATATACTGATATTTAAAGATAAATTCCAAGCTCTCTTGAGATTTTAGTAAAATTCATTTTAATTTTATCTTTTCAACTCACTTCAAATTAATCTCCTACTATAAGTGATTTTTCATATACCTCTTATAAAACATTTCTTTCTTTATAAAAAAATTATCTTAGTTCTTCACTTTTTATTTCAATTTATTCAAATGTTTTTTTATATTTGGAAAATGCAAGAGTTGGTGATATTCACAAAAATTATGTTTATATGTTATTCATCAAATTATTACAATTATCCAACTATTAATACTTTCAAATAAAAATAGTTATATTTTTCAAAATTTATATGCAAATTACCAAATTTATATAATCTTTGGACAAAGGGATAAAAACATTCACTTTGTCCTTACTATTTTTTTTTAAAAAAAAGAATTAAAAGATTGTTTAAGAAAAGCTAATTATGTGAAATTTTCTTTTAGTCCACTTTTTTTTTTAGAAAATTAAAAAAAATAATTATAATTTATAATCTATTGATATTTTGATTAGTTCACTACAAATAATAGGGAATGATACGTTAGATAATTTTTTTCTTAAGAGAAAAAACTGATCAAAAAAGGAAGAGACACCAAAGAGGTACTCCTCTTTAATATATAATATATATTTATAGTATAAATGAGTAACGCATAGCTATGGGCAATTTTTCAATGCTTAATCTCACTAGAAGAGTTTTAGTTCTGGAGTCCAATATTAACATGAAGTATCCTAATAGAATTTTTTTTTAAAGTAGTAACTCATGCAATATGCGACTAAAATTACAATTTTCCTAATAATGCTTATTTGTTACAATATTTCATAAAAAATATCAATTTTTAATTGAATTTGGCTAGACAATCGAATACTTAATTCTAAAAAACAAGTTCCATTTAATTTATTCAGTAATAATTAATTTCCTGAAAAATAGCCAATTCTACAATGGTGAAAATAAATGAACAATTTGAAAACTATTCTGCCTACATTCTCAAACTGTTTGAAAATCATAATTGACCAAATGTGATTTTTCAATCAAAATATCAAACACCCTTATAATTTTAATATAATCTAAGAAGTGAATTCAATTATTGAGTCAAACTCACTTTTATACGTGGAAAATCGATGCAATATCACAATTGAACAACCGTGCATTACAAGAAACGGCGCAAACCATTCCAATAAAAGGATATCAAAGTAGATTCATAAATTTATTTTTTTAATAATAATTTTTGAATAAAAAATTCACGTAACCAACAAAACCACACACATGCAAAAGGTAGACTGGCACCACACGATCGTTTTGCATCATAAAAGAAATAGGCCACCACCGCTTGATTAGAATCATAAATTGCACCAAACGTATTAAACGGAATTTTGTACCAAACCCAGGTTAGAAAAGCGTGCACCTTTGTTCCACTGAAAAGGGGACCACCAACGGCGTCAACGGCACCGTCTAAGCTCGGAAATCAAGGGAGAATGAAAACAAACAGTACGTAAGGCCGGGAAGGCATGGCCCACCGGTGATATCACCCCTTTCACGGCACACTAACGCCGTCAAATCTTTAGCGGAATCTCACACCAGACTATTCACACTTTTCTCACGAACTGAGATGCCCATATGGCGTGCGGTTCACTCACGTGTTGAAGCCTTGTTAGGCCGCTTCAAACGCCTGTTTTATTGTTTGACTTCCAAGTACGTTTTTGCCCCCAAATTGGTCCAACAAAAACCCCAGCATCTTATCTACTACATCTAATTATACTCAGTAATATTCATTTAAATCGTATAAATCTTCTTCAAAATTAATAATAAAAGACCCCAATCTCATTACGTATTTCAAATGTTGGATTCCAACAAGACAAGTGAAATTATTATAACCAAATATAACTTACCTATAAACGTTAATATGGATTCAACCTTTCTTATAATTAATTATATTTTTATATAATATTTTATTATCGCTTTCGTTCAATCACATATTGATTCTCCCGCGCATTGTCATTGACACAACAACAAACACTCGCATAAAACATTGCAATATAGAATTGATATTTTAATGGATTACCTTATGTGGGTTTACCGGGAAAAAAGATTTATCAGTTCAGGGGTTCTCTCTTTTCTTGAATAAAAGCCCTGGTCTTTCTATTTGTTTGTTTTTCCTACTTTCTCTCTCCCCTCTATGAGAAATGCTCTGTTTTGAGTTTCTTCTCTTTGCCGTCCACCGCTTCACGAGATCTTGACCAAGAATCAACAATTAGGTGAGTTCTATCCCAAGGCTTGCCAATTTGACTAAAATTGTGATTTTCTTGTGCTCTCACGCTTTGTCTAAAGAAACAGAGTCGATAAGAATGGCATTCATGAATTTTGTGACAGATTAGAGCTAGGATAACGCTTCTTTTTTCTGTTTTTCTACGCAATCTTGCATCCTGTAAAGGCCTAGCTGTGTTTCTGTGAAATTAATGAAGAATGAATAGTTTCTCTCTCTTCTACACCCAGTTTTTACTGTCGTTACCATACAGAAACTATATATTTCCTGGTTCCTTGAGAGATCTGTCAGCTGGAATTGCTTGGCGTGATTTTCAAGGATAAGGGAAACACTGTTTTGGCTGCTTTTCTCCAAATTTATCTTCTCAGTTCCTCACTCTAATGTTTTTAGTAAATTTTTGGTCATTTTTATCTAGCGGGAAGGTGTGATGAAATGCAGTTGACGCTAAAGAAGAATCAACTAAGTTTATGCCGGAAAAGAGAAAGTGACTGCCTTTCAGGAGTTTGCCTTAAAATTTCAGAAAATTGCAGTTGAAGAAGCAAGGATAAGATATTTACCGTTTTTGCCCCAGCGGGATGGCAGTCAGAAGAGAAGACACTGCTCCAGACTTGAAAGACTTCCAGATTGGTTGTTCTTGGATTCCTACAACCCCCGCAAAGCCCAATTCGACAAAACAGCAACTGATCTGCACAAACTCACAAGAAAATCACTGGGTTCAAACCAATTGGCTGGAATCAGAAAGGCGCACTCCAGATAACGTGGTCGCCCAAGCAAATTTATCTGAATCAGGAAGATTACCAGGAGATATTCTGCAAGAGACACAATGGCAGATGGCACCTGCATGTTATAGTTCAACAAATCTATATAGTGTAATCCGAGGCTCCAACAATTGGCTAGCAGGGGAGGCGACCAATTCCCATGGTTGCGGAGACAATTTATCCAATTTTGACACTTGGCGCGAAGCTGAGGCCGCCAATTCCCATGTTTGTGTAGACGATTTACACACAAACGACAAGTTGTTCGTACAAGACATGGACAAATGGACCAATATGTCTTTTGGAAATCTCTTGGCTTTAGCACATGTGGTGGGCAACAAAGCAGCAGTGGAGAAAGCACTTACAAATACAGATTCTGTTGCTACAAGCAGCATTTCTGCCCCCTATTTTCACCCCCAAACTGAAGGTTGTCAATTGGAAAATGCACTTACACATACAGATTTTGTTGCTACAAGCAGCACTTGGACTCCCTCTTTCCCTCAAATTGAAAGTCGTCAGTTTACTCTGAGTTTCGGGAATTCTTCACTGCAAGATCTGGACAGTTTGCTTGGAGCAAATTTTGAGGCCGAACTAAACATACCTAATGTTCCCAAGGGTCAGTATAATACCTGTTTCTATTATAGGTCAATTCTTGTGTGGCCATGTGTTAATAAATGATCATTGCAAAAGGACATAACTAGTATATAGTTTTGCAAGTTGAGAACCTAGAGGCAGGAAACTTACATAAAAACTTTAGACATGAATTACTTGAAAGCTCCGTTGCAAGTGTCTTCAGGAAGTCCAAAGAAATTCCTGTATGATCCTGACAGAGTCTAAGGATGAGAAGGAACATGCTACTTTACACCATCTGAACAGACACAAGACATTGTGACAGGATTAGTTATGCAAGCTTATATTGATATAAAACAGCAGTAATGAGTAGCATTCTTGCATTTCCAAACAATGTGTCAAAGTGGAGGACATGCTACCAATTACATATTAAACAATAATAACCGCAAAGAGAAAAATAGTTGAGCATAGATAAACGGAGCTCTGCATCTAGAACATCTTTTTACTTTTCGTTGCCGATTTATTGAACAGATACAGGTAGCATACTGGTTTTCTTGCAAATATATACATATACATGTGATTTTGTTTTCCTTCTCTAAAATCAATCTGTGCTTATATCTGACAGATGGAAGTTCAATCCCTTCTAGGCAATTTTTTGATCTTAATTCACCACCCAGAACAGTTAGAGATGCATTCTTGAGTAAGAATACATCATCCCACTTTGAACCCATAACACCAGAGAAGACCACCAGAGCTGAGCACAGGCAGGAGTCCTCTATACAGGATTTAAGCATAGATGAACTACCTGCAGGGAAAGATGCACAGGAGAATAAAATCACCAGGGATGGAGTTATGGAACATAACAAAAAGTTTCAGCTGGTCAATGATCAATTGTGTGCAGCCACATCCACACAATTGCAGGAGAATCACAAGCCTGACAAGGGAGGCACAGAGGAAACTGGTCTGAGCAAGACCACTCAGCAGAAGCCAAGGAGGAAAAAGCACAGGCCCAAAGTCATAATTGAAGGTCAACATAAAAGTACTCCTAAATCAACTAAAGCAAAACCTACTGTGACCCCCGAAACCCCAAGGGTCAAGAGGAAGTATGTTCGAAGAAAAGGAGTCAACAATCCCTTAGAAGGGGAAACCAATGGAACAATGGATTCAATCAAAATGGCCCCTAGTTCTACAGATAATCCAGTAGGCAAGAGGAAGTATGTAAGAAGAAAAGGAATCAACAAACCTGAAGATAACATGGATAAGGAAACTCCTGAAGCCACGGATGTAAAGCCGCGCCGGTATACCAGAAGTTCCTGCAAAAGATCTCTGAATTTTAACTCAGAGGACCAAGTGAGAGATGAAAGTTCCTTGTACTGTGAACCTCCAAATTGCAACAGGGAGTGGCAAGCAGAGAACTTCAATGCGGAAAATCAACCAAGGACAACTGTGCCGTACCAACAGCGGATGGAAATAATGATGGAGAGAAATGACATGGGAGTTTCTCATGAACTTTCACACTCTATGAATCAAGTAAGGGAAGATAACCTGCCAAGGCCTGAAAAACATTCGCCAAGCCCCTCACCTTCTACAAATATGGATCAATTGAAGGACAACGACGTGCTCAGAGATCAAATTGTATCTACCCGAGGAAAGTGCCAAATAGTATTCTCAGATGTAACACATGATAAAGAGGCAAATATTGTTCAGATGCGGATGAACCTGGACGGCCAGACGATACCAAAAAGTCCTAGTGATTCCATCTGCAGCAGCACATGCCTGACACCAGAAAGACAAGTGAGAGGCTTGAAAAGACAAAACACGGATACAACTGTTGAAGCAGAACTCTGCAACAAAAATGGAACATTTTACAATTCCTTGCAGGCATACCTTCCAATATTTTCACAAGATGCAGATAAGAATGATAGTACTCCTGGGTTGCAATTTCCAGCAAGCTGTAAGAGAAAGAGGACTGAAAAGGGACATAACATGGCAACATCCAGCTCGCAGTATACAGCATCTACCTTGGACAATCATGTGAAACTTGAAAGATGCTCTCTCAGAGATTCTTGCATAAAGCTGTTCGCATCAACAACAGATCAAGGATCTTCTGGTGTTCAGTTTCAAGTTAATAATCTGCTATCAATTGATCATGTAACTGATGGTATGCAGAAAGGAAAGCAAGTTTACAACGATCTGTTGGCTTTGGGACCAACAGAGAGGATTAGAAAAAGAAGATCAAAAGGCCCCATTCGAGTACGGAATTTAGCTTCTCTGCAAGGAATCTGTAAAGGACTTCCAGCATCTCCAGGCAGAGCAGCAACAACATCGAGAGTTAAACAAGATATTGAAATTCTACATGAACCAAATACATGCATGGATGCCCTTGTAGCTGACACCCATTCAACAGTGACAACAAAGAAGCGGTCAAAGAGAAGCCTGCTTATAAATTCAACAATGCAGAATTTCTACAATCACCAAAAGTCTGCCACTATATCAATGGGTACTGAAACTTTGAAGATGCTACTATCAACAAGAACCTTGACAACGTGTCCTTTCTGATTTATTTACAATGTTTAATGCAGGACCACCACTGGCTCTAACATGGAAATGCATGGCTTCAGTTGACTCAATCATTGAGCAACTTAACCAACTAGATTTAAATGCAGAGAGTGGCCCAGCATCAGCTCAGATGCAGAATGTGTTCTTGGCATACCACACACATTATGATGACCAACATGCCCTTGTTCCATTTCAAACATATGGAGCTGTTGTCCCTTTTGATAGTTCATTTGATCAAGTCAGAAGAAGGAGACCAAGGCCTAAAGTCGACCTTGATGATGAGACAACTAGAGTTTGGAAACTTTTGCTAGAAAATATAAATAGTGAAGGCATTGATGGAACAGATGAAGAAAAGACAAAATGGTGGGAAGAAGAACGAAGAGTATTCAATGGAAGAGCAGACTCATTCATCGCACGCATGCATCTTGTACAAGGTATATATCTGCAGTTATCAAGTTGTGCCACAATGTCTGACTAAACTGAGTTGACTCTGCGTGATTCATAAAACGTAGATAATTGCACATAATAGCTAAGATAAAATTGGGTAGAAGTAGAAATATCAGTCATTCATTGCACGCATGAATCTTGTACAAGGTATATATCTGCAGTTATCCAGTTGTGCCACAATGTCTAATTAAACTGAGCTGGCACTGCGTGATTCGTCAAACATAGATAATTGCACATAATAGCTAAGATAAAATTGGGCAGAAGTAGAAATATAAGTTTTGTTGTTATACCATTACTTAATCCAGGAATAGCCTCTCCAATTCTGAAGTTATGATTAACAAACACAAAAATGTATGAATACTCATGCCTTGGTACATGACTGAATAAGGAGGCAAGTAGAGACAAATCACACACGCAGCCATAAACATCAGACTGTCTCTATGCATTTCAATAATAGTATACCCAGAAGTTAGGCTGGATAAAATTAAGGTATAACTTAATCCAGAATGTTGTTCCTTGTAATCTATTCCTGTTATCCAAAGCAATCTCTTTTCATCTTAGTTGGCTTTTAAGATCTCAGAGAAAGATAATTCAAGATGCAAAATATAGGAACAAGCAAGTAGAGCACCAAAGAGGTTGAAAGAAACAGAACCTGACGCTCTCGATCTTGCACTCTGCATTTCAACTAGTAGCAGAAAGACATTCAAGTAAATAATGGCAGAACATACAAGTTCCAATATTGAAGGGAATTGAATCAAATCTGAAAATCAAGTAACTTTTTATGCAATTAAAAAAAATTCTTTAAAAATACTAGTCTTCCTTTCCCACTGTGCTTATCCAACAAAGAGGTGAACAAGACACTAACATGGCATATAATTCAAATGTTCTAACTTAAGTATGCTGTAATTTTCTTCACAGGAGACAGACGCTTTTCTCCATGGAAAGGATCAGTTATTGACTCTGTAGTTGGTGTTTTCCTTACTCAGAATGTTTCAGATCATCTTTCCAGGTTGGTTGAACTTCTTGTTTTAAGTTAGTTATACGTTTACGATTTCTTAGCTTTGGAGGGTCAAGAAAAATAAATTCATTTTACTTATCGACTCTTGCAGCTCAGCCTTCATGGCACTTGCTGCACGATTTCCCCTTGTGTCAAAGAGCCAACATATGGAATTACATGAAGAGACACTAGTTACCAAAATGAAAGAACCTGAAGTATGTGAGCTGGATCCTGAGGAGACATTTGGACTAAACAAGGAGATCTTGAATCAGTTGGTATGTGGAGAGGATACTAAAATAGTTCAGGAATTTGAAGATGATGGTATTAGAGAAGTGAACAGCGTGAAATCCTCTGGAAGCAATTTTGATGCATTTATCCCAAAAGACAACTTAAGAGGCCAATCACCTGATACCTCTAAAGATGATCTGGTTATATCACGTGAAACAATCACAAACAAGTCAATAAGTTTGACTGAGGATGGAAGAGACACAGAAGACACACTTTCTTCTCATACTGCAGAGATTTCTTCTCAGAACTCTGCAGATTCCCCAATTGCACAAACCATTGAAAGAAGTGATTCTTGCTTACTGAGCACCTCAGAAGAAGAACCACCAGCTGGGGATAAAAGAAATCCGTTCACCAGCTCTACTTCTTTTGTAAAGCTTCTGCAGATGGCTGGCACTGTACTACATGGTGTTTATGAAAAAGGTACTGAAGAAAACATGTCTTATAAAAATGCACAAGTGCAATCAGAAAGGTTGGCCCTTAACTTGCAGAATGAGGGCCACCTGGAGAAGCCTACATTCCCTGCTAAACCTGTGGCCTCATGCAGCAAGTCTATTTTCTGTCATGTACCCAGCTCAGGAGCACAAACACCAGATTTTGAGTTGTCTCAAAAACACAGCAAGGGCATCAATAGCTCTAATGACAAGGAACTTTGTGCAGCTGAATTAAGCGGGTTGTCTTCAGAATCTGCCTCACAGACCACAGATCAGAAGATCACAGCTTTTAGTTTTGAAGAGGGGGCAAAATTTTCCAGTTTAAATGCTCACTCGAGTAACAACTATCAAATTGAGATAAATCAAGAGAGAGTTGGAAAGCGGACAGGCCAAGTACCAACACAGAGTTTAGTTCAAGAGAACAATTATAAAATGCAGGAGGTTTCAAAAGTTCCCATCTACCCACAAAATTTGATAGATGTTACCGGTAGTAGTAGCAACATTGATAATTCAAAAAATTCCGAGCACAAAGAAGTTAACTCAAATAAGGACCCTGATTACCGTCCTGGCAAGACGGTTGAAGGACCGAAAGCAAAAGGAGGAAGAAACAGAAAAGAGAAAGAGAACCAAGTTGATTGGGATCAATTGAGAAAACAGGCACAAGCAGGTGGCAGAGAAAGAGTGAGAACAGCCAATACATTGGACTCAGTGGACTGGGATGCTGTAAGATGTGCAGATGTTAATGAGATTGCACATACAATAAAAGAAAGGGGAATGAACAATATGCTAGCGGAGAGAATCAAGGTTTCTATTAGATATTTGAAGCAAAGAATTTAGAGTCTTTATATTTAATTTCTTTACTGAGCAACAATAAATTGTTCAGAAACCTACAAAGCTCTCATCACCAACTGATTATCAATTAAACACTTGTGCAGGACTTCCTCAACCGCGTTGTTAGAGACCATGGAAGCATTGATCTGGAATGGCTTAGGGATATTCCACCAGACAAAGCAAAGTAACTTTTACAGCTGTCGAGTATTATCTGTAGATTCAGAACAATAAAGCATTTATATGTTCCTTATTTTCCAGGGAGTATCTGCTGAGTATTAGAGGTTTGGGATTGAAGAGTGTGGAGTGTGTGCGGCTATTGACCCTTCATCACCTTGCCTTTCCAGTAAGTTTAAGCTAGCTTGTAATGCCTTACTTAAAATGGAAAAGAAGTTTACTGACAAAGTTGTATCTGCAACACCAATAAGGTCGACACCAATGTTGGCCGTATAGCAGTGCGATTGGGCTGGGTACCTCTGCAGCCATTGCCTGAGTCACTTCAGCTGCATCTGCTAGAACTGTGAGTGTTTCAATACCTATCATACTTCCCATAGCAATGACAAACTGACACAAAATGACTTCGGCTGCTACTACCTTGTGTAGGTACCCTGTATTGGAGTCCATTCAGAAATATCTGTGGCCTAGGCTCTGCAAGCTTGATCAGAAAACACTGTAAATATTTTTTTCCGACACAAAACATATAAAATTTTATAATGAATGTAAACTATAAGTCAAGAGTGCCCTTCAATGATTTATGATGCTCTCTCATTACAGATATGAGCTGCATTATCAAATGATCACTTTTGGAAAGGTATGTTACAATTGTAAAAAGTATATTGGATATCCCAAGACAACCAGTGAATTTTGTGAAATATAAGACAAAAGCGAGATATTTTGCTGTCAGGTATTTTGCACAAAGAGCAAACCGAATTGCAATGCATGTCCAATGAGGGGAGAGTGCAGACATTTCGCAAGTGCATTTGCAAGGTTTGTACTTCAACACTCCTAGTTATTGAACCACTAGATTTCATTATTGCTTTAATATTTGTCCACAATATATTATAGTGCTAGCAGAGCATGGAACATCTTTTTGCTGTAATATTTCAGAGAATATCAAATATCTACCCTGAGGCCCAACTACTAGGAGGACAAAGATAAATCTGGAAATACCAAAATTATAGAGTTTGATCTACCCTTGACAAATAAGAAAATGGAAGCAACATTAAAATCACATCAACTGATCAAATTTAGAAAAATTTTAGATCCCTAGCATGTGACTTACAATCTGCTTAACATGAGTATCAACATTGTTAAATAATTTGATTCTGATTAATGGGTGTACAGCGCAAGACTTGCTCTCCCAGCACCAGAAGACAAAAGCATTGTGAGTGCAACAGAAAACAGAACAGCTGATCAAAATCCAATGAGAAGTATGAATACCTTGCAGTTGCCTGCACCTCAAGCTAACCAAATGGATGCTAAATCTAGAGTTAGCAACTCTCAACCCATCATTGAAGAGCCAGCAACGCCAGAGCCTATTATCGAAGTGCCAGCCACACCAGAGCCAACTATAGAAGTGCCAGCCACACCAGAACCAAACTATACACAAGCCCCAGAATGCGATATTGAGAGTGCTTTCAATGAAGACCCTGATGAGATCCCCACGATCAAACTCAATATGGAAGAGTTCACTCATAATTTGCAGAAGATCATGCAGCAAAATACGGAATTACAGGAGGGCGATATGTCAAAGGCCTTAGTAGCTTTAACTTCACAAGCTGCTTCAATCCCAGTGCCTAAACTTAAGAATGTGAGCCGACTCAGAACAGAGCATCAAGTGTAAGTAATAGTCCTAATTCATAAAAATTGGCGAGTCACACTCCAGAACCACTACATATGTTTTATAGCAAAGGCATATTATGAGCATACTCAATAAACAGTAATCTTTGAAGCTACATGTAGTATTCCATGAAACTCTAAAATTATATTGCAAGTTAAGTATTCTGGAGGATAATACTAACATCTTATAATCGTTTTCTCTTTGTCCAGCTATGAGCTTCCAGATTCACACCCTCTACTAGAAGGGGTCAGTACTATCTCTCAGAAAACACTTGTTCAAGCTTCCTGCCAGACTAACTATAACTTTTCATTTCACAGATGGACAAACGAGAACCTGATGATCCTTGCCCTTACCTACTTGCTATATGGACCCCAGGTAAGAGAAAGCCTAGGGATAGCCAAATACTTGTCGAAACCTGTCTGAAGTCTCAAAATATTGAATATATCAAATTTGTATGATAAGCAACTTAAAAGTAAAATTGGAGAACTATCTAACATAGCAGTTACTTGAAATGACAAATTCTGCCAAATGCTGCACAGGCGAAACTGCAAATTCTATTGAACCGCCAGAAAGACGGTGCAGCTCCCAAGAGCTTGAGAAGCTATGCAGTGATGAAACCTGTTCATCATGCAACAGCATACGAGAAGCAAACTCTCAAACTGTCAGGGGGACTCTTCTGGTATAAACACGATTATGATAGACATAACATCTGTTGTTAAAGGAAAAGGACAGATAAATGATTTTTTCTGAGCCAATTTACAGAACTGATAAACACAATGCAGCCAAGTTATCATATAATCTAACATAACGACTCGTAACAGATACCTTGCAGAACGGCCATGAGAGGAAGCTTTCCACTAAATGGCACTTACTTTCAAGTAAATGAGGTAAGAATAGGACCAAGTCTTTTATTCAGATAGATTATCATGCCCATTAAGAAGTTCAATTAAAATAGTTTGAATGTGAAATTTGTTTGTATGCAGGTATTTTCTGACCATGAAAGCAGCCTATCTCCAATGGCTGTTCCAAGAGAGTGGTTATGGAACTTGCCAAGGAGAACAGTGTACTTTGGGACATCAATACCAACTATATTCAAAGGTAATATGGGAAAGAAACACTGGAGTAACTAACTGTAGTAGTTCATTTTTCTGAAAGATTAACAAGACACCAATTCTTTCTGTTTATTAGGGCTGTCCACAGAAGGTATTCAATACTGCTTTTGGAGAGGTATGTCTGGATATTGGACTGTTATCATTTTAGCTGCTTCCAGTAGCACCTTATATGTCAAATGAGAAACCTTGAACCATAAGTGGCCAATTTACCATCTAAATAGGATGTAGTTTCTGAACTTTGCTACCAGTAGTCCTAGATATTGAAAGGCTATAAACAACAAGAGCAGAAAGAACACAGAGCTGAATCCCAACAACAAATCCCTCCCACAAAGCCTTCTTGCAAGAGATTCATAACAATCAATTAACATACTTCACAAGAATCTGTAATGTAGGAATAGAGGGGCAGAAAATGGGTAACAGCACCATTTTTTCTCCTAATTCCAACAGGTTAAGAAATTCACATACTTAATGGGATATTACTTTTGTATGATGGTTGAGGATCAAAGACTTCAACTAAGCATAGTAATGTAGAATTCAAAGGGGTTTGTTTTTCTCTTTTTTTCTTCTATTCATTCTCCTGTTTGCTTTTTTTTTCATTTTTGAGAAAAGATGTAGTTATTTATTTAATTCACCAACATTATTGGTCTAGAAATTATCATAATGTATAGGCACAAGCGTTCACCCATATACATATTTAAATTATACTTATTTTTTGTTTTCTCTTTATTTCAATAGACAAAGCATCAGTGTACCAGCAATGGCTATGGTTAAAAGGGTAAGCAGCTCTCAGAGTGGCCAGGAAACTAGTAATATTTCATTATTCTCTCAAAACAATGCCACCTCTCTTCCTTCTCAACGGATGGATGATCTAAGTTTTGGACATAGATGGCATTTGACAAATAGTACACAAGCAAACTCAAAAACAAGCAGAATTTATTGAAGCACAAAGGAAGTAGACGTGATAGTTTTACTTTACTCAAGAAGATTAGTAATATTCAAAATCGGACAAATACCCAATATCTTGACAAGCTAATAACAACCCTATGTGAAGGTCTTTTTTCGCATTACACCACTTCTAGTTTATAACGAGTAGATTATTTCAAGCATATACTGCATCTCAACACAACCTCGAAAAAGTTTGTTCAACCACTTTACCCTGTCTGTCTGTATCCTAATTAGCTGCCATTTTTTCAGGGTTTGTCTGTGTCAGAGGATTTGACAGGAAGACAAGAGCACCCCGTCCTCTCATCGCCAGATTGCACTTTCCAGCTAGCAAATTAGCCAAAGGAAAAGGAAAGGTAGATGAGAACTAAACATAGACTGCACTTAGTTTAACCATCTGTAGAACCCAATGTGGAAGCAGCAGGATAATGTGACAGTCCATTGGCTTGTATCATGTGAACCAGGACTGAGGCTGGATTAATTGGAAATGAATATATTTCATCAGCAAAGGTGAAATATTAATATCCTGCAGGGATTTAGGAATGATCTTTTCTTCTTATTTGTGGCCTGTTCTCATGAAATTAACTGTTTTCTCAATGGTAAATACGTGCATTCATGGTAGAACACTGATATGGGTGTAGGGTATATCAGTTTCATGGCTAAGGTAGAACATGTAGAACAGTGATAGGGGCCCATGGTATTGGCAGATCCGTGGTCAAAGCAAATCGTTAGGCAACTACAAAACATGCTGAGTAACGTAATACCCCAAAGGCATGTAAATGGTTTAATGCCAGGTAAATTGAATGGAGTCATGAATGAGTTCACTAACGTGAAAGGCACCTGTATAAAGTAAAAATGAAGTTATATAGATTTATATGAGAACAATCTACAGACCCTAAAGCTTTCACATGACTTACAGAAATGTCTTGCGAATGATCATTAACCAGCCATAGGTTTTTAAGTTTCATATGATTTAAGACTAAGAGCACCAGCTTACTATTCTAACTCAAGATCATCCAAGTAGCAGCTACCCTACAGCGGAAAAGCTGTCAAAAAAGCAAAAAAGAACGAAAAGGAAAATGTAAACTATATGCGTTTTTCATGTATCTAAGATTGGTCCAGGGGCATGAGATACAGAATTCAATTTATTCATGTCAAAGTTCCAAACCGGCTAGCTGAAGGCATGATACAATGGCCTTTTTCAGATCTAATCAGTGCAAATAAACCTTGGAACAAAAGAATGCTCAATAATGAAACAGAAGTACATAGGATTTGATTACCGCTAACATATCAAACTATAGCAAACATGAGCACTTCAACACGCAGATGCAAACATATAGTTTTTCGTCCACGACCAATCGTCTGACAGGAATTGTTGTCCATACTGTGTGGATGTCTAATTTCACCAACGTACATACTAATTTCAACAAATAGCTAAAGCAATAAAAGCAAGAGAACTAACACGGAAAATTAAAGCAGAAGCATATACAAACTCAAATCACATAACAACTGTGCTGAATCCAACTATACACAAAAAAATGCATCCTAATCTAAATGATCCATTAACGGTATTAAGATCATGCTACACGTAGAATCAGCAAACCAAACATTCATTTAACCCAATCACACAAAATGCAGATCATAAACGCATGAAAAATAAATTACAGAAAAAAAAAGAAAGAAAGAAAAGTCTTATACTCGTATCGATTCGTATACCTGCACACGTACCTTCTGAAAGCGCAGGGCTGAACCTGTGGCTTTCCGAGAGAGAAACCATGAACTTTACAATCCCAATTACCAGCGGCTTTCGTTGATAAACCATTCGGAGTACACTTCTCCTGTGGATGTATTTACGTTCGGAAGGGAAGAGAACGGAGGGCGGACGAATGGGAGATTCAGGAAAATTTTGCCGCCTTGCCGCTTATGGAGTTCCCTCCCTTTTGTTTCAGTGTTTAAAATGACGCGCGCTACACGGCGAGTGAGTGTAATTGGTTGAAGTTCAAACGCGGGTCGTTCATAAATTGTTGATGCGCTTCTCGGCTCTAGTTTTGGGCTGAACTTTGGAGGTCGTGTCATTTTAAGCCCGGTTTACAACTGTGGTACGAGATTTTGGGCCTTCTCGTGTGCCGATCCACATCATTGTTTCAATCCCTGTCCTCTCCCAATTCTCCGCCTTGTTTAACGAACATGAAAGAATAAACAATCATGGAGCCGAATCACAGCATGATTAAATCATTTTGCACCATATCGTGGTCAAAGCATTCAACTATACCAAAAAGCCGGCGGCACACCAAACTCTAGAGAGTGGGCCACTGTTACCCATTGCGAATCACGGGCTTAAATAATTTTACGATATCCTTTTCATTTTCTGTTTCAAGATATTGTTTTATCCAAACTTTGATGAAATTCCGAATTTCACCCACCCCACCAACAAAAAGTAGCAAACCAAAATTCCGCGTCACGCTCACTTATGATTCGCACGCCCATGTGACAGAATAACCACTTTCGTCAAATCTAAAATTACCCCTTGACCCTGGGGATCATCCTGCCACACTGACATATATCCTTTGCTTCTAATCGTGAATGGAAAATATTCTACTAATCAGGGCTCCTCAAGTCCACAAAAATCTTGTTGAGCCAGATAGGTCTTTGAACTAATGACAAAATTAAGAAAATGTTAAACTTGTAGGATTGTTTTTTAAACATAATTTTAAGGAATAATTACATTCCCTCGCCTAAAATTTGGTGTAATTATACATAAATTTTTTATGATTTGGAAAATTACATCTGGCACCTCTAAGATTTTTTTATTTATTTTTGTTAATATCATAAAATTCGGTAAATTTTAACTAATATGAGACTTATTTATTAGATGAAAGTAAACTTCAAATGTACTAAATGTAATTTTCTAAACTACAAAAAATTTACGTGTAATTATATCAAATTTAAAAAAATATATAATTATCCATAATTTTAATGATTTATATATTTAACATCAATTGATCCTGAAATAAGTTGATGGTGTATACTGCAATTCAATCGGCCCAATATATTTACAAATGAATTATTGTCTCGTTTTGATATTTTCATTATTCCAAATCAACCCAACTTGATATAAAACATACGCGTATTCTAATCTTATTTTGATATTTTACCATTCTATGAAGGGTTGTTTATGTCTTCCATTATTTTATCCCATCATCTATATGAATTCAAGGAGGTAATCTGCATTCAATTTAGCTAAAAGGAATATTGAGATTAAAATTACGCCATTCGGCAAAGACATCACTTCTTCCCCGCAGTCGGAGGAGAAAAGGAGAGAGAAGAAAACCCCAGGTGATGGCGGTGCTTCGGGTTTTATGAGGTTGCAGGTTCATCATTTGGCGTAAGAGTTAAATGGAAATGCCCGGTAGACGATCGAATTACAGTTTACTAAGCCAAAATCCCGACGAACCATTCTATCACCACCCACCGCCTCAGCAGGCAAAGTTCTCCGCCGGCGGAGGGGGACAATTGGCTCAGCAGCCTCTTTACTACGAGTCTAACTCAGGAGAGAAGAATAGGTTGAAGTACGAGAGAGCGCCCGCCTTCGATTGGGACGCGATTGATCAAAGATCGATTCTGGCGCAACCGCAGCAAAGCCGGATAGGAACGCCGGCGTTCCCGGGGTCTCTTGGACTGCAGACGCAATCGAGTGGGAGCAGCTTCGGTGAGAGCTCGATCTCGGGGGATTGTTATGTACCCTCGCTTACGAACCCCGAGGTGGCTTTTAGTCATTTGAGTGATGCGGGCGGCGAGTTCACGGTGAAGACAGCGGAGGTGTCTATTGGCGGCGGCGGCTCATCGTCTTCAAAGAGCTGGGCGCAGCAGACGGAGGAAAGTTATCAATTGCAGCTGGCTTTAGCTCTTCGTCTCTCCTCAGAAGCCACCTGCGCTGATGACCCTAATTTTTTGGATCCAGTGCCTGATGAATCTGGGTTGGCTGCTTCTTCATCACCTGCATCTGCAGAGGCCATTTCTCATCGTTTCTGGGTAACATAAACCAAGCTCTAGACAAGACATTTCTGTAGTTGCTTTTTCTCTTTGGGGTTGAATAAGGTTATTTGCTCGAAATCAATTATTAATTAGGGAGGAAATGCCATTGCTTGCTCGGCTGCCGGGCTAGGAAGGGGAGTTATTTATACTAATTCCGTTAATACCAAGTTATGGAAATTTTGTGTTTTCTCAGAAGACATATTATTGCAAATATCATGAAAAGTATGGCTTAAAGAATGGTGGATTCACCACGGATGTTATTGAGTCCATTTCTGCATGAGGGTTATGAGTGGAAAGTGGTCAACAATTGCAGGGTTGAGCAACACACGTGAAGAATAATCTTCCAATCGCTTAACTTTCATGGGTAAATTTAGATACTGAATCATCAGTCTGTTATCTAGTGGCTTTAGTTGTCAAGTGGGGAATCTTATTTCTATAAGGAACGGCGTCAATGCACTTCAGAGAATAATTTAGACACGTAGCTAATTTGAATAGGTGATGGATGACGGAATGAATCTAAGACTTCATAATGAGATGCGGAATTGATGCTCTTTGTATTGCAAAAGTGTTTTTTAGGCATAGTACAAATTTACTGCTCTAATCATGACTCATGAGTATAACTGTATAATTGGGTAAGTTCCAAAAATAAATTAATTGTGATAACTTATTTCCACCATATCAACAATTTATGCTCTTTGTATGCTGCATTGTGAGGTTCTTTATATTCTTTCTTCGGTAGAAAGAATTAGGACAGCACTAATTGTGTGTTCAGTGTTCATGAGAGAGAATATTGGTGAGGTTGGGTGTAGCATTAAGCTTCTGAAGATCAACTGTGCTTTTGTTTTTGGTTCCATTAAATTTGGTGTACAAGTGGTTTGGAATTCTAAACTTGGTGAGGAGAAATCTCCCTTTATCTATTTACTTTTTATTCTTTATGTAGGTGGCACCTCTTTGTCGTAGAGGCAACAGAACTCCTAAACAGAAAGACTTAGAGGAACATGTTAAATGAAAATCTAAACGCTGAAGCTTAAAAGCCTTCCTTGGAAGATTGACCAAACACCTTTCAGTTCGAGTATCCTTCCAGTTACGTATGAATTAGAAAGAAAATCCAATGGTATACCCAAGATTTCTAAGACTTGATTGCTTAAGATATAAGAAATATGGAGAAGCTTGCTTCTGATGTATAGCATTTGACTTGTGGCATTTGAATCATGGTCTCTTTGCATGAATCAAATTGAATTGCAAATCTCGTCAAGTTATGTTGGACTGATGATTTACCTTTTAGCTAGGAAAAATTCTTCTTTCTATAGAAGGCATGCATGGAGAATAGAAATGAATGTAAGATTATTACTAAATAACATAGTTAATTACCTAATATGGTACATAGAGGGCAAGTGAAGGATCATAAAGAATATCTCAAGAGAAATGATTTTTTGGCATTCTCCTATGTGTCTAAGTATCTATCAGTTTATGGTTTTTCAGTTTTTATAATTCCCTGACCTGAGATTTCCTGGTCTCTTAGACTATAAGTTTGTTTACATCAGGTAAATGGATGCTTATCGTACTTTGACAAAGTTCTAGATGGGTTTTACATGATTCATGGGATGGATCCATATGTTTGGGCTATGTGCTCTGATCATCAGGAAAATGGCCGTATTCCGTCCATTGAATCCTTGAAGACTATTGATCCTGCCCTTGTATCTTCAGTTGAAGTGATCTTAGTAGATCGACAAGGTGATCCCAGCTTGAAAGAATTGCAGAATCGGGTCCATACCTTGTCATCTAGTTGCACTACCACAAAGGAAGTAGTTGAGCAACTTGCTAAGCTAGTTTGCAATCATATGGGGTGAGTATTAGAAGCCTCTAGTTTATTTTTAAGCTAATTCTTTTATTTTATAATTTTGTTTTCTGTCTTCCCTAGGGGTGCAGCTTCCAGTGGGGAAGACGACTTAGTTACTGTTTGGAAAGAGTGTAGTGATGAGTTAAAAGATTGCTTGGGGTCCATTGTGCTGCCAATTGGCAGTCTGTCCATCGGACTATGCAGACACCGTTCTCTGCTGTTCAAAGTATGCTTTTGTTGCCACTTTTTGCAATTATTTGTTGGTTGCACTTGTGCTTGTGTCTTGTAAACCATAACAACCTGCAATTTGCCTAGAGCTGCCTCACATACCGAAGTTGTTCTGCTTTTTCTTGCCATAAAATAGGAACGTTTACAATTTTTCTCTTGCAGAACACACTAAGACATGTTTGGTTACCTCAATCTCGTCATTACTGAAAATAAATTATGGACCCTTTCTGAATTTAACTTTTTGAGAACTACATACACCATCATTAACTACACTCCTCCACGAAACAGCCAAGTTCCGGCTTCTACTTGCAGGGCCTTCTTTTTCATGGGATCTAGGTAACATTTCAGGTGTAATTGCAGTAATATAAATGGAAATAACAGAACCCAAATATACTTGAAGTGAAAAATAAAGAAAGTTAAGCTGCCTATCCCAATGTTCATAGGAGGTTGTTGGTCTCCATTGTACCTATATACTTTTCAGTTGAAATTTGGTCAAACAAAAGAAGAATGAACCATGTAAATAACAGAACTCAAATTTTCTGATGTAAAAAAGACAAAATGGAAATTAGCTGCTAATAAAACTGGAAGCTCCAGGACACCCACGCCCAAGCTTGACAGCCAGCATTGAATCATCACTGAAGCCACTCACTAGAATCGTCTCTAGTTTTGTACCTCTTCAACCCCTGGAAAATGAAAACATTCAACCTTTTCTGAAAGGCAAGCTTGTCGTAATCATATTATTTCTTATGGATCTGAATGCCTACGGTCCTAGCTTTGTTGTGGAGTGTCTTGGAGAACTTTTGGTGGATTGTGATAAGAATGGACAGTTCATGTTCTGAGAGGAGGAGGGGACGGAGAGAGAGAGCAGGGGTGGAGGTGAAGTGGGGGACAAATGGACAAAGTTCAGAAATCCTTTCACATCTTTGTAGTTGTTAGGGATCGAGGACTGAATCATTTATGAACACCTCCATTTGTCCTTGTAATGTTTCTAAACAATAGAAAATGCCTCTTTCTGCAGTTTCATATTTTGCTTATGTTTCTAAATATTTCAGAAAAAAGAATAATCCAGTGAACCAACAGATCCTCTTTTTTATATTTCCACTTTCCTCAGCTCGTAAGAAAAAGAAAAGAAAAAAGATCAGACCAACTTGGTCACTTTGGCCTATTTTTATTGCTTTTCTTGGGCTATGACACTCTTTTTTGTTGATATTTTGCTGCTCCCGCCATGAATAGTCTTCTCCTTAACTTCAAATTATTTGCATTGTATTCTGTTGTAATATAGTTCTCTCGTTTGCTATTAGATGCACTGTTGGAGAAGTTGTTTTTGTGTGCAATTTAACATTTTATTATTTGACAGGTTTTAGCTGATATTATTGGATTACCATGTCGAATTGCAAGAGGATGTAAGTTTTGCACTAGAAATGATGCTTCATCATGCCTTGTCAGATTTGGGCTTGACAGGTATGCATTTATTAGGATGCCTCCATCCATTTATTCACTGTAGGACGAAGTATAAAAATGTACTTCTGTGGTTGAAAGATTGACAGCCGGATTCTAATGGCATATTATCTTGAATTGTGAATTTTAATAAAAACTGTGATAAATTGTCAACTAACATTGGAAGGAAATAGCCTGCCACTTTTATCAGGAATGTTATCAAGATTTAAGTGGTCAAATTACTGTTGTGATCACCATTTCAGTACATTTGCCTTACCTGTTGTTATGTGCTGGAATGGAGGAAATAACATTTTGTACTGCCTAATTTTTGTTGTTATTTCAATTATCTGAGAGATTGATCGACACTGCTTAACTTTTATGGTCCCTGTTGTTGTGCATTGTTCTTGTGTGCTGCATTCATGCTTTTGTTAATAGTAGACATAAATGTGACAACTGCTAGACTAACTTATCCATTTTGATGTTGATGTCCCAGGGAGTATCTTGTTGATTTGGTCGAGAAACCAGGATACTTAGTTGAGCCTGATTCCCTGCTCAATGGTCCTTCTACGATCTCAATTTCTTCACCTTTACGCTTGCCACGATTTAGGCAGGTGGAACCCGCAATTGATTTCAGGTTGCTGGCCAAACAGTTTTTCTCAGATTTCCGATCTCTTGATCTCGTGTTTGATGATTCCTTAGCAGGTGAGTCTATACAACTGGTTTTCTTTCAGGTTTCACACATAGCTGCGACTGACTTTAGAACGTCTCTAACCTGCTTTGAGCTATGTGGGTGGCTGAATATAAAATGGACCCACTTGATTGGTTCGAATCAGATCCAATATTGTTGTAGCACCCTCTTTGCGAGGTTTTTCATGTCATTCAAATCTTCTCCTTTGACATGTTAAACCAAATTTTTTTCTTCCAAATTAATTTAGTATTTTGATAATGGGGAACAGGGAGGGACACAGAAACAATTAAAAGAATTTTAGCTCAGTACTTCACAAATGAGTGGAATTGCTTTTTATAGTTAAAATTTTTTCTGTATGCTGAATCCTGTTCTTCCCGCAATATGACAGCTCTGGGAACCAGAATCAATTCTTTGCATCTCTTTATGATAGACTGCAGAACTTTGAAGTTGATTGTCCTAGGAGTATATGCATTTTTAAATATCAGTCCCGTACTTATGGTGAACTTTATCATGGAAAGCTTTTGGTTGCATTGTGATAGTTATGTGCAATCTATTCGGTACGGAAAAGTCTTAGTATTTACCATGAAACGAGGTACAACCCTGAGTTTCATACAGGGTAAATGCCATGATTTAACAGTTGATGTTGTTGCAACTCGTATTGGAGTCAGCAAGAGCTGACATTGGGCTAAGTTTGGCCCAGGTTGATTATATTCACAATTCTCCAAGTTTGGTTATAGAATTGTTTCATTACCAATGTTTCCTGAATGTTGAGGTTTGCGCTAGGATTGCTTGCCTTTTGCTGAGCTAACATGGATGTAAATAGTCATGCCCCCTCGCTCATTGAATTTCATCCATTGATTCATCTTGTCTGCTCTGTGGCAATGCTCCTTTTACCATATTATTTGTTGTGGTTCCATATCTCAGATTGACAGATTAATTTTTGGTTTGGTTGGACTGAACTTTGAGTTAAAATATTGTTATTGTTTGTAACAGCTGGAACTGTAATTGGTGGAGATACTGGTGACTCCATGTATCCTAAACAAGCAGAAAGGAATAGTGCAGATAGAAACAGCTCCCCGCGCAGCTCAAGCAACCGAGAGGAAATATTTAACACGCCATTTCCCACAAATTCCTGGATAAAGGTTCGTGGCAAAGAGCAATTGCTTTCGAAACAATCGAACGCTCAGGATGTTCTAAGCTCCATGAATGTTGTTGAAGGCTCAATTCCTTTGAATCTTATTCCTCCATTTGGGCATAAAGATGTTCAGCCGCTTATTCCCCCACTGGATCCTAGAGTACATACAACTAAACATATGAGGTTTGGTGAAAGAGGTCGATTAGTTCCATCTAAAACAAGTGAATTTACCTTTGAAGTCGATGATCTAAACATTCCCTGGAGTGATCTTGTTTTAAAGGAGAGAATTGGGGCAGGTATCTACTTCTCCTCGGTCTCAGTTGTTGCTTAACACCAACTGTATTGTTATTGTATTATGTTGGAGAAAGTGCAATTTCCTAGTTTTCTTAACTGTGTGCATGACAATTCTCCTTCCTTATTCAGGTTCCTTTGGAACAGTTCATCGTGCTGAGTGGAATGGTTGTGTAAGATATCTTTCCTTTTTTTCTTCAGATATGTTGCACATACTTGTTTGGCTGTAGCCTTGAATTCTCTGCCCATTCTTTTTTATGTTTCTTTGTCAATTCTAGGTCCATTATTTTTTAGATGAGGCAATGTTCCATAATATGAATATTCGGTGATTCCCCTATTTCCTTATTGGGTTTTAATCACTTAAATCTTACAAGAGCTGATACCTTTCAGGATGTTGCAGTGAAGATTCTCATGGAACAAGATTTCCATGCAGAGCGGTTCAAAGAATTTTTACGAGAGGTAGGCTCAGACACTCTCTGGTCAACCTTTGTTAACCTACTTTCTTGCTTTAGTGTAACTTTCTTGCTTGGTTTAGGTGGCAATTATGAAAAGATTGCGCCATCCAAATATTGTGCTCTTTATGGGTGCTGTAACAGAACCACCAAACTTGTCCATAGTAACAGAATATTTATCTAGGTATTTTGTTAAGCCTTAACTCCAAATCTTATTTGTCTTAGTTACTCTACTGTCGATAGCTCTATTCCAACTGTCTAGAGTTCACTTTTTCATTTCAGAGGTAGTTTGTATAGACTTTTGCACAAACCTGGTGCAAGAGAGGCAATGGATGAGAGACGTCGGCTGAGCATGGCTTATGATGTGGTATATATTCCAATCTTCTTGTTCTATTTTTTGGTCTAACTCTCTCTTACTTCGACATTCTAGTTTTTTAAGTTATACTTTTTGTACAGGCAAAGGGGATGAACTATCTGCATAAACGCAACCCTCCTATTGTTCATCGAGACTTGAAATCTCCTAATCTCTTAGTTGACAGAAAGTATACTGTGAAGGTAAGAAATATGACATCTTCGGCTTGCATACTGACTGATGATGTAGACATTCATTTTGTGAAGCTGTTCTATGGTAAAGGTTGTTCATACTGGTAGGCTGGATGAGTTTTATTACACAATATTACGTGAAGCTTTCAAGTTTCCATAGCATTATGTAGAGGAAATCTGTTTTTATTGGTAGGAGAGATCATTTCATGTAGCTGAGTTTATTATTGAGATGTACATATATTTTCTGAATAATCTGTAATATAGATAGAAGTTGTATTGGTCATCATTCATTATGGACAAAATAAGCATGTTCAATCTTGTTGCTTAGAATATTAATAGATTTCTCCTTCATCTCAAAAGTTGTGAGTTACTTTCATGAAAACTCTTGAAAATGATTGGAATTTATGTTCCACATCCTATGCTCCTCCCCTGTTGCTTCATCTATTTTGGATGAGCATCCGGATCTTAATCTTACCTATTCAACAAAGGCCAGATATGTAGTTCCACTCTGGTTGTTTGTGTCCTTGTTCGTAGTGAACTTTCTATATTTACTGGCCTTCTTTCTTTTCATCTGTTAGATCCTTACTATGTAATGTCTTCATCAGGTCTGTGATTTTGGTCTTTCCCGTTTAAAAGCAAATACGTTTCTTTCATCCAAGTCTGCTGCTGGAACTGTAAGTTTAATTTCCTATATGCAATGATTTCATGTGTTAATCTTTCGATGGACTCTTCAGTGTATAAGAAGAAACTGCTTTTCCTTCCTTTGTAGCCTGAGTGGATGGCACCTGAAGTGCTTCGTGATGAACCATCAAATGAAAAATCAGACGTGTACAGTTTTGGTGTGATTTTATGGGAGCTGGTGACATTGCGGCAACCCTGGGGTAACTTGAATCCTGCACAGGTTGGTGAAGTGGCTTTGATATTCAGTGATAGAACCTTTGAACACTAGTCTTTTATTTTTTTTTATTGTAATGGCACCATTAGAAAAAGTAAGTAAGAAAGAAAGAAGCGGACATCAAAGAAGAACACCATTTTGAAAAGAACGAAAAGAGGAAAAAATTGAACAGGCTGATCCCTGTCAGTTTCTCCTGGTAATCTTTTTCCCCTTTAGGATTGCTTTTTAATTAAATACGTCTTTTTGTTTAGCAATTGCTGCAACTGTTGTGTTGTTTACTGGTATTCTCCTTGAGCTTATTACATACAGAGATTTTCTTTCATTCTTTGACATTATAGGTGGTGGCGGCTGTTGGTTTTAAGGGAAAAAGGCTTGAAATTCCACGAGATGTGAATCCACAAGTCGCAGCACTTATTGAAGCATGCTGGGCCAAGTGAGTGGTTATCTGGTTAATAATCTAAAGTTGGTTTTAGCGGGTATAGGGTAGGACTTACATGAATTTTAGTGGATTGCATGCTAATCTGAGATAATTTCCGTATCCTTATTTTGATTAGTAAATTTTTCACATGCATTTTGGTCGGAAACGTCTTTATTATATAGTTTGGCATATGACTTATGGTCCTCTTCTGCTACTCGTACCTCTTCACACATGTTCACTTCTATTTACTTTTATGGACCATCTGTTGGCTTCAGATTTTTAGCCATTAAATTTCACTTGAACTTCAGGAAATTTTCATGGAAATAATTAATTTTACACAATATGGGACTGAACAGAGTTTCTGGACTGAACCACTGACCAACTTTTAGCATTTCCATAAGTAGACCTATCGTAGAGTTGAATTTAATATTTCTTATTCACCTTAAATTAAATGTGCAGTGAACCTTGGAAACGGCCCTCCTTTTCCAGTATTATGGATACTTTGAAATCACTGATTAAGTCTCCAACACCAACTCAGCCAGGTTCTGCATAATTGCCCTTGCACACATTAACGTCGGCAGCAGGAAAGCTCATTTTTTTTTTAATGTGCCAGAGTCTGATTTAATTTCTAGGCAGGCCAGCTGCTTGGATTATGTAAGGTTTGTATATTCAGAGAACTGTTACTTGACTTGGTCTGATTACGGACCCTCAAGTATTTTATAGCATTTGAATACTATCAAAACTTTTAAGTGTATTGTTAGCATTTGAGTGTTGCCCTAAAATGATAGACTTACCTAATTTATTCTCCCTATATAGGGCTACAAACCTTGGACCATTTTTTGAAATCATCTTAAGGTTTCCCAATTATCTGAATTGTATTGCTGTCCATTTTGGCATGGTCTAGTTGTTCGATTTGTAAATCCTAAAATGCTAGGACCTGCTGTCAGGAAGGGCCTTGATACATACAAATATTTTCAGCATGTTATTTATAAAAGCATTTAGTTAATGACTGAATAAGCTGAAGGTATTTTGTTTACTCAATCGGTCTTATCGATGAAACTAGAAATGAGGGAAAAATAAATGGAAAGCAATTTGATTTCAAGAAAAGAATGAATAACTGAAAGGCAGATAGTTGCCTTCTCAGGATTTTTAATGACAAATGTAAGCCTTAAACGGTGTTCCAAATATTTTCCCAATAATAGACCCTGAGTTTACAGGAGAGACTTTACATTGATTGTGAATCTAATATTGCCCTAATGTTTTTGCAGGTGTCCATGTACATAGCAGGTCGCATGAACTTTCAAGGATACTGTATCTTTTTCTCAGTTCAAGTCATTTACAAAATTGTTGTAACTATCCAAAAGTGTCAGTGGCAAATGTAAAATATGTATTTCAATTTGTTAATGACAGATGTTTATATTAATTGTAATTAACCTTGTTCATAGGTAATCATTTTGCAGTTTCCAGAAGAAGGAAATCGTTTTGCACATCATGCATCATTTTGATTTTCTAGTGTCTGTTCAAGAGCATTTTTCTTATATTAGTTGATTTGCAAACCAGGTGTAGTGGATTATTCATCTAGGTCTATTGCTCATCTGGATTGTGACAGGGATCACGTGATGATAGCATGTTGCCCATGACGAAAAGATGAAATGGGCACGCTACAAACATTAAACAAGAGAGCCAGTGATCCGTCCCCTGGTGTAAGTATCCTGATGAAATTGGTAATGTGAGAAGGGCAACTTTTTGTGCAGGTTATTTCAGGAACCTGTTTACAACCAATTGAGCCCGCTGATCCCAGTTTACGACTATTGTTCCGTAGTAGACACATCACATGAATCACAAAATTGCAGCCATATCCTTACCTACCCAGATTCACGTAATTGGATACCATTGCCTATGCAAATGGCAGAGGGGATAACATCTCGTGATCTCAATTTTATAGATTGAGCAGCAACGCTATGTAGAGACTAAATTGCTTCAGAAAACTGGTGAATGTCACGGTTTAAAACTAGATGAAATTGAAGGCAATCAAATGAATTGGAATTGACAACGGAACTTCATAGTCAAGTCGATAATATTATCAACAGAAATATATAAGTAATACATAGTCCAGTGGACAACTCTACGGACAAAACCCTGCAATGCTATGATTCAGGAGCAGCAACGAAAAGCCCTATGCATCCATATTTCTAAACCTATCGTCTGCTTGGAGGTTCTCTTGGATCTTTAATTATAACTAAGGAGAGTCCTCATCCGTCCACCCCCCAATGCCTGAATTTCCTGCTTGCTGCAGTGAACCTATGCCACAAATATCCGACAACCCACCATTGACACCTAACTCTGGCCCGTCGTAATTGCCAAGATTACTCCAGAACTTTGTTGTAGAACTAGACATACCAGCACCAGGTCCAAAACCAGTGTTCCACACATCTTCCATAGCCATGTTTCCAGTCCATGCTATTGAGAATTCAGGAAAACTATTCTCCATCAGGAAATCCTCTGGAAAAGAGACGAAATACTCGTTTCTTGATTGTGGCTGAGGCGTTGTTGCACTCTTTCCTGTCAGAATTGGATCAATGGACTGTGTTTGCTCCTGTGTACGAAGGAATTCATGTACCATTGCCAATTCATCTTCAACCGGAGACAGCACGTTCACTGCACCAAAAACCTGGCTGTTCCCTATATCTTGCAACGAGATGTCAGGCAACTGTTTGAGTGCAAGTGGACCAGAATCGGATATTGCAGAGGGGAAAGCAGAACTGCAGGGCTCTAGTTGGGAACTCAATGTGCTTGGTTCCTGAGTCTGATGTTTTACAAATTTCCGCATTGATCTTGGGGAAGTAATGCTCTTTTGCTCCCGTGTCTCCTGAAGCCGAGCTAGAATTGCAGGGTTCTTGAACATTTTAGCCAAGAATGAAACCATCAGCTTTTGACGTTTCTCTGCTTCCTCAAGCTTCTCCTTCACAACTTCCATACGCTGAACCGTACCACGCTGCTGCTGATGCAATTCGACCAACTCCTGCATCATGAAACTTCTCTCTTCCCTCAAACGTTCGATTTCACCTCCCAATGCAGCTTTCCCTGTCTCACTTGGTGATCCATAGGAGCTCCCAATCTGCTGAGACTGATGTGATTTGCGCCTTTGGATTTTCTTCAACAGATGCCTCTGCCCTTTTACAAATCCTTCGTTGGTGAACTCCCACTTGTCTGCATCAATTTTTCGAAATCCCTGTGTGTGTATATATACCCGAAAATCATTCATAAAAGAATCAGCTTTGAAGAAAATTACAAATAAGGATAGGGACAAATTCAATAGAAGTTGCAAGAAGGTGTTATGCAGTATAGGCAATAAGACCAGTTCAGTGTTTTCACATCAAAATGGAAGAAATAAGTTTAGATGAAAAAAGCTTACTAAATATTCCATGGAAGCTTAAACTCTACCTGTGAACGGATGCACATCCCAATCTCACCGGTCCATCGGAGGAGGTTGTAAAGAAGATTTTAGAAACTCAGCACTATTCTATAATCACTATAACAAGTCTTATACATCATCAAGATTCAAAGCAGCTCTAATACAATTTCAGGGGAGACATCTCAAACAGGAAAATCCTTCTCACTAAAGAAACAAAAAAAATTATACTCTAGTGTAATTTGTACAAATCCCCCAATCTATACAAATTACATCAGCTCATACAATTGCAAAAAGAACATACAAAAAAATGAAACGGAATCCTCAAAGGTTTACTTTACATAGTTGAAATTCTCAGAAACAAAAATAAAGAACCGAAGCAAAAGGAAAAGAATCAATATATACACAGACCAAGAGCATCCCAGGGATAACTTAAATCGATACCCACATATGTATTGAGCTGCCGAACAAAGCTTGAGAAGTTGTTGTGCTTGAAATTCCTAGGCAAAATCATCCTCGCAAACTCTACAGGATCCCACACCACGAAGCTATCACCCCTCTCTCCCCAAGAAATTATGGAATCCAATGAAGCGTCATCCACCAAATCATACGTCTTTGAGAGGAACGGTGGGATTGGGTTCTCATGCAAGAACTCCAAAGGCTTCGGCATACCCGACGGACTCTCCCCGCCTGCTGCTCGACTCACCGCAACGCCGGCTTTGAATTCAAATGAGGACGCCATCGACAAAGGCAGAGGAAAGGATTGGGGAGGTGGAAACGTCGTCGTGCCAGGTGGGTTTTGAAAGCCATCGGGATCCATGATCTTTTCTTGTACGACGGGAGGGATTAATCAGTATATACTGCTCGAAGGAAATCTCCCGGGAGATTTCGAGCTGCAGAGAGAGGAAATCCAGGTCGGTTTTTTGTAGATTTTCCGTAAGGGAGCATGAAAATCTTGTAAATGGGAAAATTGGGGTGTGAGGAGAGAGTGGGCCTGAATATATATACGTATTGCCGGCCCTGAAAATATCAAGAAAGTGGAGTAAGGCGGTGGAGGGCTGTGGTTGCCACGCAGTTTCCTCTCCATCAATTCACAGTACTGTAGTAACATTTTCCCCCAGTACTCTATAAACACTTAACTAGAGCATATATACACCTACTCTTGTTGTATGTATGTATTTATACCTACCTGTTCAATATATGTATATAATTATACGTAGAGTATACGCAGACGCAGAGAGAACAGTTGATTGCAATAAGGAAGATGAGAGTGTGTGGAGGGTAACAGTAGACAGGTGGGGGCCAGTAGGGATGAGATATTTTGGAGTTTGTGTACAGATATGTAACTGTTATTTTCGGACAGTTTGAGTTGAGTTTGAGGTTTTACTCAAACTGTAGTGGGTTTGAATTCAGGGGCGGCTACCGCGCCTGAGGGTTTCTCGCCAGTTTAGCCAATGAGAGTGCGTGATTGGGGCAATTTCGAGATTGTGAGGGGCCACCCCACCAGTGCTGCGATTGGGCAGCGGCAGACTTCCCAATTAAGTAAATGTACTGTGCTTTTGTTTCCTCTAACGGGTTTTGTACAGTGGTCAAACGCGCGTGCATGTGAACTGCTACTAAAGCGGTGAATAACATTTAGGGATAATTACATTTATATTTATTTTTTATTATTTTTTTACTCAAATTATTCTCATTTTCTTTAAATTACAAAATTATCTTTGATAACCTTTTAAATTCAAAAATATCCTTATTGATTATATTAATTTTAAATACCGAAATGTCCTCAGGGTATTTTCGTAATTATTAAAAAGTAGAAGTATCACAGTAATTTTTTTAAGATGAGTAATATGAGCCCATATATTTTTTATTATTTATACTAATTTTTAATTTAAATATAATTATTATATTAAATTTTTTTATTGAATTTTTATATAACATTGTACCTTTTAATAATTAAAATATTAAATTATTTAGTTAATATATAAATTATTCTTTAGTAAAATTATTTTATTAAAAGATTATTTATCCTCTATTTTATTTATAACTAAACTTTACTAAAATTAAAATTAAAAATAATTTATATATTTTTATAAATCATACTAGGTTTAATAAAATAAATATTTTTTTATTAAAAAGATATCTTAAATTATTAAATTATGTATTTTAAAAAAATTATCCCTTCCCCAACTACACCTCCACGCCCACCCTAACCCCCGTTTTATTAAAATATTTTTTACTAAATATATAATTTATTTTATTAATTCTAATTAGATTTATATAAAATATATAAATTATTTTTAGTAAACTTAGTTAAAATAAAAATAGCGGATAACTAATCTTTTAATTTTAATAATTTTAAATAATTTACACAAGTGTGATAATGTTTTAATTTAAACTTATAATCTATTAACTAATTTTATTTATATATTCGTTGAATAATTTAATATTTAATTATTAAAAGGTGTAATTTTATATACTAATTCAATAAAAAAAAGTTAATATAATAATTTAAATTTAAATTAAAAATTAATATAAATAATAAAATATATATATGCAGTCATATTACTCATCTTCATACATATTACTTTGACTCCCCTTCAACCTTTTGATAATTACAAAAACACCCTAAGGGCATTTCTATTTTTAAAAAGTTATAACTTAGTCAATAGGGGTAATTTTGACTTTTAAAAGCCTGCCAGGAGTGGTTTGCACAAAAAAAAGAATAGGTAAACAGTGTAAATGAAATTATCCCTAACATTTATTATCACTAGGGGTGTAGGGCAAATTCGATGTTTGTGAAAAAATATTTAAAAAAATTATAAATAATTACTCTTTTTATAATTAAATTGATTATCAATCATAGATAGTGGTTTCAAAAATATAAAAACATCATAAGTCGAGAAAGTTCGTAGGTATTTAAAATAAATTTATTAAAAAAATATTGAAAATCGATATTGTTATCAAATCTTACCAATTGAATGGAATGAGTTATAGAATAAATTCGAATATTTAAAAATAAGTAATACAACAAAGTTTTTTTTTTTATAACAATATAGATAAAAATAATATTATATTATATTTAATATTAGAATTTTTATGCACAATCTATTTCTGTGCACAAATATATTATAATTATAATCATAGTATAAAAAAATTACTATTAAGTTTTTGAAAAAAAAAATATAATTAGAGTTATCTATGGTTAATAATAAGTAAATAAAGAAAAAAGAAGAAGAAGAAGTAGAGATATGGTCAAGTATAGAAATAAAAGGATTCAAGTAGTGCAAACAAGTAGCAGCTCTATGACATGTTCAAAGAGACAATTCTTGCATTTCAATCTTACGAGGATTTAAAAGGTCCACTTCTTCAAGGTGCTAAAATCAACCCAAAAATCTGAAATCCAGACATTATTTCTTGTTTCCTTTTGAGTGTAATCTTTCAACTCCAGCTAGAAAGGAACTGGATTCAGCATCCATCCACCAAATCTGAATAAAGTTTGGCGAAAGTGTTGAATGCCTGAATTGGAATTGTCTTTAGCATATACCAAGAGCTGTGATGACCCCAGAAGTAGGAATCCATCTCAAAATAAATTTCCAACCTAGTATTCTTCCAACCTCGTCTATTTCATAGCAGTGCCACACAGGCATAATATATAGCTAATTGCCATAAATTAACAATTGACTGACATGGTCAAAAGACAAAACGAGCAACAGAAAAGAAAGCATTTAACTGAATACGATAACGAGTTTTCCTCAACCAGCATCAAGAATCATCTTCCTGTCATTCATGCGACAAGTTAGCTCTACATGGCAAAAAGTATCCCAAAGAAAAACTAACAGATAAAATGATGATTTAAGATTATATCATGTGGCTCAAAATTGATTTGGAAGCAAATACATGGATTACAGATGAAGATCCTCACACCCCAATCACAATAGAATGAAATTTTGCCTCAAACCAACAATGCTTGCTGCAGGTAAAAACAAGATCACTCAGCATCCTGCTTCTGCTTCTTTTGTGTAGGTTTCTGGCCCTCACCCTTCATCTTAGCTTCACGTCTCTCTCTTTTCACTCCTTTTGCTTTGTTAGCAAGTGGCACACTACCAACCTACATGTTTTGAGTTTATGAGCAAACAAAGAAACGAGAAATGTAGCGACTCTTTAACAAATGTAGATGTAAGATACACTTCTTGATGAGAGAGATGGTTATGAAGAAAGATCAGATAGCAGTGTCGTCTCCAGTGGCTACCTTATGTCTGGATGTCTTTCAATACTTAAGAGATGCAAAAACATAACCGAGATAACTTTTCGTTACCTTCTGATCTGGAATATAAATCTTCCCAATTTTCCCTTGTATAGCATCCTTGACGACATTTTTCTCCTGAACATAGAGAAAAGGAACCAGAAAATTAAGGCATATGGGAATAAGAGTTGGCGAAAGGTAGATTTGAATGAGTTAGAACCTTTTTCTTTTTCAATTCAGGTGCTGTCTTCATTGCTTCTTTTCTTAGGCTGTCATCAGGATTACGATGCCTCCGAACAACCATATCCATAGATGGGCCAACCTCAACCAGCTCCATCCTTGGTACTACAGTGCCGGACTTTTTAAGACGCAGGGCACAATGAGAGAAAAATATTCTGTTGGGAGACAAGGCTGTGCACAAATAAACACGATCGAGTCCAGCCAGATTCAAGTTTGTCACAACCTGGATAAGCCCAGCTACACATTTTCATGACACAGCAAGAAGCAAGAAAATTGAAAAACAGAACAATCAATGATTAAGACAAACCTCCCCGCGGAAAAGATCGAGCAAAATTTCCTTTAAATGTTTCAGCTCGTCTACGCTCTCAAAAGCTTCTCCAATAAAAGCGAAAAAGGGTTTGGACCCAATTTGAGGAGCCAGCTTCTTGTCATACGAGAAAGATCCCATGCTTCTAAAATTTTCAACCCCAACCTCTATAAGATCATAAATGTGGTGATCATAGGTTCGTCCAATTACCAGATTGTTTGGCCGCTTCTTAGAGTGAGAACCAAACTGTACAGAATCAATAGGCAACACCAGTTAAGTGATGTGGCATGTGGGGGTGGACAGAAAGACCATATTGTGGTTGGTCAGTCAGGCAATAGGAATATCCTATAGTCAATTTCCTTCATGGCAAAAGTTGAAATTCAAATTATAGATATAAAAAACATACCGAACCAATTTAGATACACAATGAACTCCAAACAGAGGAAAAAATTATAATAAAGGAAATGTACCATCTCACATAAGTAATAACCTAATAGACTATATGAGGAAGAACTTATTTTACTATCACATAATCGTACCCTTTAAAATGTATTTACTTGTTTTAGACAAAAGAGCCCAGTTCGTTGCTGCACCCAGTAATATGACATTCACCAGGTAAAGAATGCAAGCATAAGAGATGGTTTTTGATAGTTAACCACCAAACAAACATCTTGTTCCCAAATTCAGAATACAACGTATGCATACTTTTCAAGCCAAAAGTTTCAGTTTCAGAATCACAAAGGAGATTTTCATATGACCTGGAAAAGCAGGTAAAGAGCTTATGATACATCGTGTCCCCAATTGCTGTTTTTCTCTTCTCAAGCAGGAGTTTTATATGTCATATATTAGAGTACAAGGTCTTATGTCCAAAGCAGCTCCTTTTGGCCAGGATTATCACAGGAGGGATAAAAAAACTAATATGACCTTTAGAGCCCGTACTTGTTTGTGGTCTAGACCTACCTACATTGTCGTGCTAAACTCAATCCTTCACCCATTGCCTTTTTTAAGAAAGCTGCATGCAAACTAATCAAAGTAATCTGTTTGAGCAAATAAAACTCCTCAGCAAAAAATTCTCAGGGGAACAAAATTTCTATACCTGTGTCACAAGTGAATGCAACCAAAATTGAAAGCAGATTGTAATACAGTTTTGAAGATCTAATACAAGACGGAGAGAATCTATAAAGATTTAAACTATACATAACAAGTGACAAAAATTTCAAAACGAACTTTGAAAACTTTAATCTGTCCTCCACTTTGTGTATAGACATCTCAAGAAATTTTCCCATCACACAAATCGGAGAAGTCTAGTAAGCCACATACTGTTAAAAGACCTAAGACATTCTTTTTGTAATCAGAAGATGCTTAGACTTAATGCTTGATTTGAAAACTAAACTTAACTCATCAGCTATTTGTCTGCTTTTCCCTGACCCGTCACAATCTTGAAAAAATAATACATAAATCACAACTTCGCAAAACAATTACCCTCACACAACTTTATGACTCATTCAAAGAAACAAACCGGGGAAGACAGCAAAACCCAAATAATCAAGGTAAAAGAGCAACCCCCCACCCCCACCAAAAAAAAAATTCCGCGTGGCAGTACGTTTAGAAACATACCACAAACAGGCTGCAATCTGTTTTAAGGGAAAAAAACTCCAAAGAAGTTTCACCCCCACTCTCAAACGGTCTAATGTTGTCATTCTTTCGTGAGTACTTGACGGAATCGTCCTTCTTCAGATGATAAATTTCTGTTAATACTGAATTCAAGACACTGCTCGTTTTAGTGCCATGAAGTATAAGCGTCTTCTTCCCAGTTTCCACCTGCAATAATCAAACCCTCTTTCGTCAGGACAAAGAAAAAGATACACCAAACATTGATAAGGAAAACGAAAAAAGATTTACAATTTACAGATAATCCCAAACATACAAGTTTCGGAGCACGTTTCTCAAACTCTCTCTTGATTCTGCCTTTCTTCGGAGTCTTTATTCTCATCATGGCTCCCTAAAATTCGAAAAAGAAAGACACCAAAATCTGAAATTGAATCCTAAAATTTTTCTATGGGGTGAGGAGAGGACTGAAGAAGCCTTCCGGGTGCGTCCTGCGACTAGGGTTTAAGTCTGTTTTTTGGTTGAACCCTTAGATACCCCAGAATTTGAGGTAAATTCCAGATAGGACCCTAAATTTTTGAAAACCTGAATTCTACACCCTGTATAATGTACATAGATGAGACCTACTAGTATGACATGATTTTGTTCTATATTTAAGTGTGTCAATTATGACTTCCCTACAACTTCTTTTATCCATTTTTGGTTTTCTTAAATTAATTGTTACTTCATCGTTAAAAGGTTCTAAATAAGTTGTTTTATGTAATAAAATTATTATACAATTATTATTTTTTATCTAAATAATTAAAACCTAATTGTACGCATTTGAGAATACACCACTTATCAACTAGGTAAATGTATCCTATTTATCACAAACATTATATTATAAATGGATCTATTTACATTATTCTTGAAAGTAATATATCTAAGTTTAGTGAGATTTTTAAGACTAAACTTTTTTATAATATATATTTAATCCATTATGGGGCGAATTAGAACTTAACAGCATTATAATGGTTGAAGAAATTTGAAAAAAAAAAATCTAAAATTAAGGAAAAATTAACCTATAAAATATGGATCAACACGTTGATACTTAAGGTATTAATCAAATTATCAAAAAAAGAGTTGGGAAACAATTGAAAATAACATAAGATGATGGTCTAACAATTTATATGAAGCAATAAACAATCGAAATGTAAGCTAAAGTAAGTTGGTGTAATGCAAAAAATGAGTAAGTAATGTAAATCCGTGTTGTCCGAGAGAAAGAGAGTAGAGTGTCAACAATTTAAGTTATCATTTTAACTGTATTATGACCTTTATTTATAGGCGGTTTTGGAGTAGAACACTGGAGTTGGTTACTGCAATATGCATATCATGGCAAAGTTGAAGATGTTAGTTAACTAACAGAAGAATTATAAGATGATCTGAATTTATATGGATAGAGATATGACTGTTTGAGTGTGTCTTGCCTAGTCAATCAGAAAATTTGAGAGCTTGTTATTACCTGCATGATAGAGTTGATTTTGCATATATAGAGGGGTAACTGGATATTTTTTAGTATGACGTATCATGAGATGTGGGGAAGTTATTTGACATGGTCATTTTGTTGTCTGATGAGTTTTCTTGCCAAATCAGACCTACTTTTCGGCCCTACATATTAGTTTAGAAATGTAGAAGTATGTTTGATACATTTGTCACTGGTTAGTAGGGATAAGGCGGTTAAGTTGACTGATGGGGGGGCTATTCCTTTTATTTTGAACTTTGAGAGAAGTAGCATTATATAATAAAATAATAATACGAAAAAAAAGCCTTTTATTATTGATTATTCCAAACACATGAAAAAGACATAAAGACCACTAGCATGCGAGTGCATAAACCTAAATGAAAGACCATTACTATGTATAAATTATAAAAATCCCGTAAAAAAGCACAACCTAACATAAAAACATTTAAGTTTAATTGAAACAACTTAAAAAATAAATCTACAATGTAGCATGATGACATGACCAAATAATCATGGTTGTTCAAACTGGCATGGCAATTTTTTGATTTAATTGAATTTGACTTTTTCTATTGATATGAGAATTGCATCCGCGAGAAATGTTTAAATACCTTTACAAGGAGTTTATAGTTCAAATAACGTGCCATAATTTATGGCAGTGACCGAAATTAAAACCATCTTAATATTTACACTGTCCATGATGATGCATGCCCAACGCCCATCAAGAACCAAGTGGATAAGTAAAATTAAGAAAAGAATTGGTTAACTTAACTCAGCCCAGCCCAATTTCAATTGCGCGGCCCCTATTTGTAAGAAACTGAGCCCAATCTTTCGTCTCACTTGGCCCACCTACCACCCACGGGATGCCATCGTCCCCGCTATGCATCCGGCCTTTCCCCTTTTCATCGTCCATAAGCATAAATTCGAACACAATCCCAATTCTTCCCAATCACAATTTTAACCAAAAAAACAAAAAAAGAGGTTAAAAAACGTATCCCTCTCGATCCTCACTTTCCTTCTGGAGAGAAACTCAAATCCGCGTGTTGTTTGGATACACGCTTGAAGTTTTGCTGTTGTATTGGTCCGCTTGTACTGGTTGATATTCTTTTTTTGTACACATGCAGATTTCAATTTGATGCAGTTGAAGTTAGGTTTTCAGATTTTGATAAGTTTTTTTGTAATAGACACTTGATTTGAATCGTGATTGCTTGTGAGCAGTGAATTAATTTTGAATTTTGTAAATTTCGTTTTGGACCTGTTTAATTTATAACGTAAGCGATGAGCGATTGGAACGTAGGATTAGGGTTTTTGTGATTTGTAATAGAAATGGAGAGTACACGCAGACCATTTAATAGATCTCTTTCGAAAGAACCAGGACTGAAGAAACCTAGGCTCACCGAGGACCATGCAGCTGCCGATCGCAGCTCCAATGTCCGTACCGGATTCGTTCAACGACCCGCGCTTCCAAACTCGGGCCTTGCGAGGGTCCAGCGGGACCGAGATTCGGAGAGCAGTGGTGCTGTGCGTGGCCTCTACCAACAGCAACCAGGCCACCAGCTGCATCAGGAGCTCGTTAATCAGTACAAGACCGCATTGTCTGAGCTGACTTTCAACTCAAAACCCATAATAACAAACTTGACGATCATTGCGGGTGAAAATTCGCACGCGGCCAAGGCCATTGCAGCAACTGTCTGCGCCAATATTCTTGAGGTGATTCTGGTTTCTACACTCTGCTGGTAGTATTTAGTGTTATGTGATGCTTTTCAATTGTAAAAGTGATTAAACAGAACAATGTGGAAAAGATGTACAACTGTAAATGAGTTATGATTAATGGATAATTTTTTTGGGTCTTACAATGAAGTTTTAGTGTATGTCAGAGAAGTACCAGGTTCTCAGTATCTGCAGTTCTAATTTTACTCTAAACGTCATCCTAAGCTACACTGCCACGCTCTGGAATTGAATTGATTGGGTTGGATGTGAATGACAAGCACAAAGGGGGCACTTCACTAACATTTGAATATTCATTTCCATTAAAAATGATAAAATTCATTATCTTAAAAGAAAATGATACAATACAAAAGATGTGAGCAAGCTGGACCCACTAACTGTATAATTAATGGATCCCATTACAGAAGCTACAAATCTTAAATATGATATCGATTTATGGTTAAAATTGTCAGTGTTGCATATTTCTACCTTAGCATTGATGTCACCTCTGCAGTGCTATGTCATTGTCTCTTAAAAAGTATTCTTACAGTTTGTTGAAATTGATGGTGTTTATTCACTTAAAATATGTGGTTACATTTCCATCCATAATTATTTAATATTGTTTTATGATTGTTTAGTTTCATAACCTGCTGAAATTCCTCAGCATCCGTATACTAGTTATAGTGGAACCTACTTAGTTGATGTTTTTTGCTCGAGTACGATTGAGTAATTATACAGGCCTTGCTCCTCTGTATTTGTGGTCTATCTTCGTTCAATTCTCTGATTGTTACATGTTTACTTATGAATGATAATGAATCTTATGGCTAGCTACCAATGGTACTGATTACATAAATGAATTGAAAATTGTGAAGTTTTTTGCTTGAGTAGGATCAATTAATTATATAGGCTTGCTTCTCTGTATTTATGGTCTTATCTTTGTTCAATTCTTTGATTGTTTTATGATGACTTATGAATGATTTTGAATCTTGTGGTGGTATAAACATTTCCTTTTAGATGCTTTTCTGAAAGCCACAGAATATTTTGATTCCCTCTGTAATTTATTTAACGCTGTGTAAAATTGATACTCCAGAGACATGCTTATCTATGCATCTCTGGGTGCTTGTTCTATTCTTGTCATTTGCTTTTCTGGTTTTATTCTAGAGGATGTCAACATTTCTAAATTGTGAAAGAATTAGTTCTGGCATTTGATAGTGATAGCTCATCTCTACAATCAACGAAAATGTGGGAGGCTTTTGTATGGACCAAATATTAAACCTTGCTCGGGTCAATCATTGACTGAATTAGGGAACTCCGTAAGTTGAAATCTGGTTCCTAATGCATTTAGCTCCGCCTTCTGCTTTCCCAGGCTATACTTCTTGCCTGTTGTTTGTTTCAATTTTTGCATGGTGTCTGCATATCTACCTTGTGCATATTAATCCTGACCTCTGGAAATCATTTACAGGTCCCAAGAGAGCAAAAACTGCCATCCCTATATTTACTAGACAGTATTGTGAAGAACATTGGGAGGGATTATATCAAATACTTTGCTTCCAGATTACCTGAGGTCAGGGTTTGTGATTGTCTGTTGTCTCTTATCACTGCTTGTGCAAATGTTGGATCATTAAGTTGTCACCACTCCTTGTATAGATTCCTTATTTTCCTAACCTGTGCTACACACCTGTGTTCTTGTGTACACTTGGAGAGGAAGTGATTTATTTATGGCTTATGGGTGCTGAGGAGGTGGAAGGTACCTGGTGAATGCCTTGTTGTTGATAAAGAAATCTGTGCTTACTCATTTCAGTTGTGTTTTCCAGGTTTTCTGTAAGGCATACAGACAAGTTGATCCTCCAATACATCAAGGTATGCGCCACCTCTTTGGCACCTGGAAAGGAGTCTTCCCCCCACAAACACTTCAGATGATTGAGAAGGAGCTGGGATTTACTACTACTGCCAATGGTTCATCTTCAGGAACAACAACATCTAGGCCAGACTCACAGGCCCAACGTTCTGCACACAGCATTCACGTAAACCCCAAGTATCTAGAGGCAAGGCAGCGGCTGCAGCCCACTAGAGTAAGCACTTCATGTCACTCTTGCAATAATTTTCTGTTATCACAACAATATTTTTGCCACTTGTCACATAGTGTATGTAATTTTTGTCCATATTTATTTATTCTGATCCCTCATCCCTCTAGAAAGAGATTTGATGACCACTTGATTTCTGTGCCTTCTAATCAGTTCTTTCCTTTTGTGGATAAACTGATTCATAATCATATCAAGAACATTACCTATTTTTACTTGCTGATATGTTCTTTAAATTGCGTGATAAAATGTGTTTTTCTCTTGGTTGCGAATGTATAAAATTGTTTGACATCAATCCTGGATCTTCCATTGATTTCAGGATGTTAACAAACACTAAATCCATTTCAAATGAATTTGTTTTGGTCCCAAACCCTTTGACATGTAACTACTTGTACACATCATATCTTCTTCTTCACTTATCTTCCAATCTGATGAAGGCAAAAGGATCTGGCAGTGACATTAGTGGAACTTTGGTGAGCTCACCTGATGATGTTGAACCACCAGCGAGAATTACCACCATTAGTTCGAAGAGATCATGGGCTGATCCTTATACTAAGGTACAAGAAAGGGGATAATCTTTTGATTTCTTTTGTGATCTGTGTCCTAAAATACTGGAAACTTGCAGTCTATTCAGCATCATCAGAAAGATAAAGTAAATGAACCTGTTCGTGACAAAAGTTCAACTATACGTTTTCCGGATTCTAAATATGGTTCCAGCATATCAGGGCATGAGAGCTTGGGAACTGAAAGAGTGAGTGAAAAATTTAAAGAACCAGGACTTGATAGGCCCTGGTATGAATCTGCCACTGATGTAACTGGGAAAGTATCCAATCAAAGTAATGGTTTTCACATGGAACATGAGTTTGAAAGCTATCCTGCCCATCAGTCTGCTAACTCTGACTCTCACCTTCTGCTCAAGCAAAACTTCGCCAGTAGGAAATTGAATGGAGTCAGTAGGAGCTGGAAGAACTCTGAGGAAGAGGAGTATGTGTGGGATGAGATGAATACTAGACCCACTGATCTCAGTGCAGCTAATACTTCAGCTAAAGATAATTGGACACCTGATGACACTGAAAAATTGGTAAGTTTTATGTAAGTCTAGTGGTTGGCATCCCTGTGGGAACTTGTTTAATTTGTTGTGGAAGCAAATGTTGAAATAGGTCTGTCGCATGATGCAAATTTTCAGTAGGTTACCTTCAGTTGTTCATGTTTTGCCAAGATATACTTAGGCCTGCTGTCAAGGAGCACGATGTTGCATTATGTGTCTGGTCCAGGACAACTGGTGTGTAACAAGCCATGACTGTTAACTTAAGGCCCATTAGGGGACTGCAATGATGATTACGGACGCCATCCACAAGAAGTTCTTGTAGATGAGTTCTAACATGTGCGCTTAAACATGGGGCAGAATCATTCGAACTTTTTATACTGGAACTCAGACTAAGTGTAAAAATGATTTATGAATTATAAAACATTAAAAAATGTAAAGTTCACAATCATCACTGCTACAGAGGAAATACGTTGCTTGTACGATGGTCATTAACACTAAGTGTAATAAAAAGCTAACGTGTCAACTGGAAAATGATGTTGTCGAGCTATATGCTGATAGATCATTTGTTGTGAAGATAAAGAGGACTTTATTGTGTTTTCCTTAACATGCCATTTTTATAAACTAGTTACCTGGAGGTTTAGAGTTGTCTTGCTGCCGATTAAGATTATTTCCTTCTAGTTTAGTAGTTGGTTTCTTTTGTTTGTTCCTATGTTTTGTTATGCTGCTAAATATATTGTACAAAAGATTTATCATAGGATCAACAGAAGATATTTTCTTTGTTTTCGCCAATGATCAAAACTATAACGGCTATGGTTTGTGCAGGACTTTGGTGGTCATATTCGAAGGCCTCAAAGTATACACGACATTGGGCCAAGGGTTGATGATGAAATATCAACTGATTCTCTATCCACTGAAATAGGCCATGTTGCATCTGGGGCTCAAGTACCATTGTCTTGGTCAGAAGAGCTGCATATACCAGAAGGAAATGTACTTTTAGGGCCTGGTAAAAACATATCAGGTTATAGTGAGGGGTACTCAACTCAAATGAAAAGTTCGGCGAACACAGTTGGCAGGACCCCGTACCAACCACAGGTTGGCCCTGATCCTACTGGAGGCCTGGATTTTAATTTTTCAACAAATGTGATGCCAGGGCCCAAAGTTTCTATGATGCAACAGGAACATACTCTTGGAACTGCATCATTGATGAAATCCACAAGGCATCAACGTCCTCCTTCACCCTCTGTGTCAGCACACAATCCTAATCGGTTACACAGCAGTCTTGCTGAGCGCAATCAAGGCTCCACGGGACCTCCTACAGATCCAAGAAGGCCCCCAGGACAGAGAAATACGGGGTCGCTCGACCAATCGCACCATCGGGATGTTTACCAGTCTAGCACACAGAGGTTTCAGCCGCATAGTATACAGACTTCACCTGCTGCAATGCCTCCTCTTCAGCAGAGGAAATATGTCCCCTCAACTCAACAGAGAAAGCTTGAAGTATCTGAGTTTGGATCTTCTGGTAATGGACAGAACTTGTTGTCTATTCAAATTTCAGGCTCTGAAAGTCACTCAACTATTGGGAACTCATCATCTGACCTATCAAATCCTCTTACTGTTGACTCCCCTGGACAATCAATCAATAGCAGCTTGTTAACTGGTGTAACAAAAACTGGAATGATTGGTAGTACTTCTCTCATGGATAGCTCAACCAAACTGGATTCTGAGGAGGTTGAGCTTGTGTCATCTCCAGGCATGCAACCATCTCTTCAAAGTGACTCTCATCCTGCTAGTTTTTTGTCTTCTCCACCCTTGCATGAAAACATACCGCTTCCGGGGTTTTCTAAAGAAAAGTCAGAACAGCCACCCGTTCCATCTGCCCCCCATCCATCATCTTTAGGGTCAGAACAGATACCAAGTACAGCTAATCCCACCTCTAATCCAGTTTCTAGCCTATTAAGTTCATTGGTGGCGAAAGGCTTGATATCTGCTTCCAAGTCAGACTCACTTTCATCTGCCTCAACCCAGAAACCAGATCAATCTCTTAACTATGGTCCTGGGGTTTCAAGCACTAGTTCAACTCCAGATTCTTCTGTACCATTGACCATGAGAAAACCTCTGTTATCCATCACAGATCAACCATCATCATCCAGACCTGTTGCTGAGATCTCTGATGGTTTGCGACGGCCAAAGACAAATATAAAAGATACTATTGGTTTTGAATTCAGGCCAGATGTAGTCCGTAATTTGCATCCAGATGTAATCACTGATCTTGTTTCTGATCTCCCATATCAGTGTAGGATCTGTGGTCTTCGACTCAAGCTTCAAGAACCACTTGATAGACACATGGAATGGCATGCATTAAGGGCTCCTGACCAGAATCCTTTGAACAAGAACTCAAGGAGGTGGTATACCAGCTCAGTTGATTGGGTTGCTGGAGTTGGTTACATTCTGGCTGCAGACAGTCCGTCAGACCTGTCAGGAGAATCAGGTGCAGCACTGACCAGTAGTGAGCAGATGGTTCCTGCAGATGAAAGCCAGTGTGCCTGCATCCTGTGTGGCGAGTTGTTTGAAGACTGCTACAGTCAAGAAACAAAAGAATGGATGTTCAAAAAAGCTGTTTACTTGAATATCCAATCATCAGAATCACAGGAAACGATCGGAACTGCAAGTGATACTGCTAGTCCGAGGCCAATAGTCCATATTAACTGCATGTCAGAAGATATTCTTCAGGACTTGGGACTAGCTTGTGATGTTGAACTGGTACGTGGTAGTGTTTATTTCTGGAAAAAGATACTAATTAAGCTTTTAGTATGTTATTTCATTGGGACTGGAAGAAATTTTCTCTTTCCTGTCATTCAGACTTAGTTCGATATGCTTTCCTCATTTGAATGATTGGCCAAAACTGATTTCATTTTCTGGTTGAGAATTGATTATTAAGGTGGCCGTTTGTGGCTGTTTGTTGGGATCACTGAGACTTTACCTCACCTAGTTAAATCAACACACTTAGTGCTGTCAACTCCTTTTCCATCTCAAAGTAGCTTTTGCAACTTTCTCTCTAGTTATTTTAGCTCGTATATCTGCTGGCTTGCTATTTAGTAAATTTCATCATCCGTAGGGATGTTAAAAAGGCATTTTGTGCCTTTTCCTTTTGTTGTATGTTTTTTTTCTCTGGTTCCAGGGGCTGGGGTGAGGGTGTTGGGTGAAGGAGTTGCCTTTCGGTTTGGTTAAGCATGATTTGGGGTATGAAATTGAGTATATGGTCAGTCAGCCTACAGATGGTAAGAGGTCTCTCAATTATGAACTATGAGTATGTTCTTTATGAGAGGATTGTTTGGGTATATAACTTTTTGCTATGTTCTCCCTACTGATAGTTTACTTTATTTCGCCATCTCTGGTTGATATTATCTGTCGCAACAAGCAATCCACTGTTTGACTCTTTCTCTTGTTTCAATTTTTAGGAAAAGGATGCTGCGTAATGTTCAGTTGGGAACCAATTTTGACCAAAGGTTTGCGGTGTTGAAGCTTGCAGAAGATCTGTATTATACTTTCAGTGCCTACAGTTTATCATCCTTGGCTGTGCTAATACGTTGTGCATGGCAGAAAAGTGAAGAAAATGTTTGCATGTTCATCATTCAGCTCATACATTGAGCATCAGTTACATCATTTTCTTTTCTGCATGCCCAAAAACTGTTCTCTTTCTCAGAGGAACTGAAGCAAAGTTGGAGTTCCGTTCACCGTACTGAAGCTGGAGTGATCCATGCGAAGCAAGCATTATGACCTTGCTTATGGGTATGAGCCCTGTAAAGTGTTGCCTATAGTTTCTTTCTCAACCTTTTCAGGGTTATTTTCTGTATTTCAAAGTAAAAAGAAATATATGTGGGTGATGGTTCTCAAATGTCCATTTCTGGTTTTCTTATCAGTTGTTTTTAGTGTCTTGCTCCCGGTGAAGCAAATTTCCTCTGATTCCAGCCTCATCCTAACTATATTCTGAAAGAAGTCCCTTAGCTGCATAGATTGCAAGTTTTGATGTCTAAAAATGGTAAGGCAGGACTTGCAGACTGCTCAGGATCACCTTATTTCATGTTTTTTATCCTCCTCATCATCTAGGTTTTAAATAGTTTGCTGAAGCAGTCTGGCAAGAACAGTCAATAATTTATGTTACTTTAGTTTTTGGTATGGTAAGCCTCAATGTTGACGTTAAATGGCAATGCTAGTCTTTGCAATGATTTTTTGGCCGAACGGAAGTTGGGATAAGATTTTATTGTTGCTCTAAAGTTTCCTGGAATTATCAATTATGGGATGTCTACTTTTTTATCTTCTCAAGACCAATAGTCTGCGTGCATTTCGCTGATGGATTATATTTGTTATACTTGCAATCAGAAACAGAGAATGTTTTGCAGTTGAACTATTAAGAGTGATTCTATGATAACTTGATGCAGCTAAACATCAAATGTATTTGCTATTCATGGTACCGATATAAGGTCTTTGACAATTGCAACATGTTGAACTGTGTACTTTGTTTATATATTTTACCCTTTTTGGATGTAATATCAAGTCTTGAAGTCCCTAAAGTTGTTGCGTTCTACTTTACAAATTGCTACATCTCATGATATAAACTTTCTTTGATGGTATACTTGATGAAGTTCAGTATTTTTTGCTGGATTATAGACCGTCAAAACTGCAAGACACGGTCCTGTCAGCATGTAGAAGTTTATCTTCTTGCTGGCAACAAAAGAGTTTTATATAATGAACTGTAGAGCTTGGAAGAATGGAGTTGGCTGTCAGAAATGTTGAATACTCTACAACTTAACCATGAATGAGATATGGACTTCACATTCGGCCTTGTACCGTTCTGTCTGATTTGATGATCATGGAAAAATGTATCAAATCGTGGACAATATAATTATTATGTATATATATATATATATATATATATATATATATTACAACGAAGCGTCAGATTCTGTGCACTGTTATTTGTCAAAAGGATCCGTAAAGTCAACCCTCGGTTCTACCAATTTCCGATGCGAGTTGTAATTGACTATTGTCAATTGTGCTGCTTCAGCTTCACATGGAAGGGCTAACGCACTCCATTTTTCTCCACAACTTAAAAGTCATACCTAATTAAATTCCGAATCATGTGTATAAAAAAAATTTTCAAATGAAAATTATAATGTCATATTTATACACGTGATTTATGTACATCGAATGTCGGACAAAAATAGAGTATGCAACAGAAAATTTAATCTGAATTAAATAACAAATGTAATATTTTTCATTACACGCATCAATATGTGATAGAGACAACTGCATAAATACACATTTTTGTACTGATGTATGCAACTCTAATTAACCATTACACAATTGTCTAACCATCCACACTTAGTCGCATAAACATAAAATAATGGCCATAGAAATTTATATAACAGAGAATACAGTGCCAAGAACTGAATAGAGTCTTCTACACTTATAAACAGGAGCTTTTTTTCCTTTTTTTCATCGGCGGCCGTACTGATCCCTTTTGGAAGAAAATAACGAAAGAGAAACTCCTCTGAGTTGCATCTCCACAGATCTTACCTAAATTTTAGTCTTAAGACAAACACTTGAAGCTTCATGTGCATTGCGACTCCCACAGCACCAACAGCTATGCTAACCTGATAGCACAAAATAGAGGCAAAAATTGACTGAATTCACATATATGTAAGTGAAAAAGTCTAAGGGAGGTGGTGTTGTGTATAGATGTAGTCTAAGTGAGCCTCAGCCACCATTCTTCTCTTCTCACACCCTTCATCTCCATCACCACATGATTCCTCCAATCCCATCAACTGTTGCAAATATTTACTCAAAATTACTCATAGTATATATATACACACAGAGAGAGACGAGAGGGAAAACGTAAATAATGAAATGGGCTTACAGTTGAAAAATCCTCCTGCTGCTGCAGGCTCATGCCTGCACTGTCGTCGTCTCCTGTATTCAATCAGGTCATATCTAGTTATATAATTGAGGGTTGACAACTTGATATGCATGGATAAAGACATATGTTTAATTAATTAATTACCTTGATGCGAAAGAAGGAGTCGAGCAGATGTGTGGGGAATGATTAAGAGAAGAAACACACAAATTATAGCAGCTGCATGAGAAACTTGCTTCATTGCTTCTTCTCAGTTCTGATGGACTTAATTTATGTGGGTGGGAGGCTGCAAACACACACAAGATTGTGGAGATGTAGTGGAAGTGTGCATACATTTATATACTATACGAAAAGCTTATAGTAGGCCACTACTATGAACAGAGAGGGCAAAAACCAAGAAGGCAATTCACAATATTGACCACAAATCAATGTAGCCTAATAGTTAAAATCGAACTTTATGTCTAAATTCTTGCCAAGATGTTTAGTGGAGTTAATCATATATCCTGGCGTACATGTTAAGCCCATAACAAATCAGTTATAGAGTCGCTGACCCTGACCGACATGCACGATGATGCAGGAGATGTGAGGGGACCATACTGGTCGAGCGGCCAAGAATTGGAGGGAATGCCTGTAACGCCAACAAGGAAAAAGGGGGAGGGCCGACGGGTCATATCTCCCGCTCCACTTAATCCAAATATATCATATAATTCACGGGTAGTCCACTACTATTGAATATATCTGGAGATTCGTGTTAATCATATGAGCATGAGGAGAAATGCGTGATTTTTCATGCTGTAAGAAGAATCATCGTTTTACTAAGTGAAATAGCAAATGAAAAAGCATGATGCATGGCTGCATTCGACAGACATAGAGACAAAAATGGTAGTCAAAATCAGTGAAAGGTCAAAGGGGCGCAGTAATTAAGTGGGCTCTGAACTCCATGGCTGACACTGACAGCTGTTTTCAACTCATTCATAGTTTCATTCACCTCTGCACACCCTCATCCTCATCGTTTTACTAAAATTTCTCAACAGTCAACATGATAATAATAGCCCACCATTGAAGATAAAAATATAGCTAAAATATCTTTGAAGTAATATCCTTCTTTCTTCTTCTTTTTTATGGAAGAAATAAATACAAAATGTGTAACATATTCGATTCCTAAAAAATTGCCATTTTTTTTAATTAATCCTTGTACGACCTTAATAAACAATAGCAGCTTTCAAATAAATCATGTCTATGTAGCAATAATCTCAATCCGTACAACACATGCACGCATAAAGTATTCAGTGATAAGTTTGTTAAAAATCAAGAATATAACCATTACCAGTATCAGTATCAGTACCTCCTAATAGTTGGGACTTGGGCATTCATCAGTAATAATAAAAATTACCAAAAATATTCTTATTTTTGATTAGAACATATGATTTTTGAGGTTTCTTCCCAAGGTTGAGATGGCCGAGTTGGTCTAAGGCGCCAGATTAAGGTTCTGGTCCGAAAGGGCGTGGGTTCAAATCCCACTCTCAACAATTCTTATACTGTTTTCTTCTCTCGTTGGTTGGTCGCTCTTCTAACTTTTTTGTTTCAAGTCAAGAGTTAGTTGGTTTGCGGGCTTGATTCCGAGGAATAGGCTTTCACTGTTTCTGATTAAAATGGGCCAGGACTGTTGGGTTTTTATTCATAGTGATGATCCTAAAAAATTATAACTTAACACATATTATTACAATAAATAGTGAGTTACAAAAACTCCTTAATACAACCAAAATATTACAATAACAGAAAAAAATACAAGAATGTCATTACTTCTACAAAAACAATAATAGATGGAATAAACAGTAAATAATATTGAAATAAAAACAGGATCAAGGAGCCAGATCCATGGGAAGAGAAAGCCCACGGCTACAACGCCAACAACCCACCAGTTGCACAAAAACCCACCAAGAGATGTGACCACAAAGGTTCCCAAAGTTAATACTAGTGTTTCTATTTGTTCTTCCTTACCTTTTTTCCTGATTCTATACAGCAAAAAAAATCATGGGAGGTTTTATAGAGATTAGACATTGAAGATGGAGTGAGAAGAAACCGGCGGAGGAGATTTCCAATGTCATCGGAAACCAAAACGGGAGAGAGAAAGAGAGACCAGTGAGAGAGAGAGAGAAGCAACCGACAAAAGAGGGGAATGGGAAATGAAATTAGGGCTGGGGTTTTGGGAGTAAAAAAAAAATCAAGTCGGGTGGATCAAGGTTGGGCCATCTAGGTGGTGGGTTGGGGTTGTGGGCTTCGGCTTACCAAATATGGCCTTAGCCAATTTTCCCAATGAAGACATTATGTCCGATACCCACATTGATTACTTTGTTAGTATTTATATTTTTTATATTATTTAATATACATATGTTATGCTGATATTTTTAAATAAAATTCTATTATACATTATATATACACATATTAAATAAAGTAGAAAATACAACAGAATTTGAAATAAAAAATTAAATCCACTGATTAGGTGGTGGCAAGAATGAGTACCATTCTAACACTAATTTAATCAAAGATGTTGATTGTTTTTTGTGGTCGCTGCTCCTCCTCCTCCTCTTCTTCTTGTCAAAAAGTTGGTCAATATCTCTTAATATAGCATAGTATTATAGGGATACAGATACAGTGAATAAAGGCCGCCTGATAATACACACTAAACATTATAAAATACAGTAATCAGTAATGTAGTGCCGTTTTGTCATTTCTGTGGATACGCGAAATCTTCCAGAATGTGGTGTGCTCATGTGCCTGCCTTCAATTTCTAATTTCCCATCATTTCCTCCATTTTCTATTACAACTTATATGGTATCTTCTATCTCAATTAATAACTATATCTCCCATATATATATATATATAGAAAAATATCATTTTTATGTTATGTGGTGTGTATATATTAAATAAATAATAAAATTTGAAAATAGAATATAATTCAAATAAAATATACGTGGCAAAATTCGATCATTTGCTTCTTCACAATATAATTCGGTGCTATGAAATTAGGACCTTGGAAAAAAGTTAATAAGTTTTCCTGAAATCAATAGTTTTAATAATAATAGTATTAAAAATAAAATTTATTTGGAAAAGGTGTAAAAGAATAGGACAATAAAATTTGGAATTAATGAGAAAGTGATAAAGTTGGGAGGAGGTGTGAAGTGTTTGAATATTTATAGGAGTTGGTTGAGACCTATTTAAAAGACTTGTAATCAGACTTTCTCAAATTGGATACAAACTCAAAGTCAACGTCCGCAGTCATGTGTGCCTTCAAACTTCACTCCCTTATCCCTCTCACCTAAAATACACACATAAAATTTTAATTTCTTTTTTTAATTGATTTTGAAACACTACACTATACTCATTAATTCTATGCTAAATTAATTACAATAATCTCCCCTACGTTTTGGTATAATTATGAGAACTCTCTCATTATTTAAAAAATTACAAATACTTTCTGATATTTGATAAGATTATGTAATCCTTGAATTGAGATATGAAATTGTTAACTTTGTCCTTATTGTATTTTTTTAATTTTAAAAAAATTAAAAACTTATAGGAAAAATCGAACATGATGGATTATTTTTTTTAAAAAAAAGTATAAAAAAATAATTCACATATTCCATAAAAAAATAAATAAAATTATAATTTTTAATCCATAAGAGCATTTTGGTCAGTTCACCATAACAATAGATGAAAATCAAATGGATTGAGCTAATTGTTAGACGATCGTTAAAATCAGAAAAATATTGATAATTTTTCAAATAACGAAAAAATATTCATAATTATACCATATCTCAGAGAAAAAATCGTTGTTTCCATGTCACCTACATATTCAACATCTCACATTACAATATACAAATAAACAACTTATATATAAGTTGTTAAATTAGCAGCTCCTGGACACAGTTTTCAGCAACTTAATAAGAGTTGACTTTCGGTCCCCCCAAAAGTACATAAGAGTATATGCACAAGTGAAGCCTGAGCATGTGGACCCTGCTCCCAATTCTATCGGCACCATCCAATATTTTAATTATTAAAATTAATCCAATCAAATTAATTAATTTTTTTTAAAATTATATATTAATATACAAAAAATTTATTATATTTATCATATAATTAATTTCAATTCGTTCAAACTCGATTTAGGTATTTAAAATTTTGCTCTACAACATATATAATCTCATCTCACACCCGTTGGGCTAACCGTTGATCCTTCCATGTCATACACCCAATCAAATTCAATATTTACTCTCACAGCATTCAATTTCCTCTAATTAACAAGATCAATCATATCATTCATGCTTTTGCTATATATTATTGCTAATATATACTTAGTTATCAACCTAATATGAACCTAACTAAGACTAAACCATCTCCAACTCAACCTAAAATATTTAAAATACATCCCCAGCAAATTGCAGATTTACATTACTTGCCGCCTTTCGGTAGATCTACCTACATTATTTCTGCACCAAAATTAAAACATAAACTTTTACCTTTTTTTTATCACATCAGATTCATCCATCCTTTTCTTTTATTTAATATACATATAACGTAAAAAAAATTAAAATAAAATATGTTATCTAATCTTTATGTTTATGCTAAATGAAATAAAAAATTAAAGAGAATTTACAATAAAAAAATTCAATTTTCACTTTTTATTAGTAATATAATGTTGGGGTGTGTATAAATAACCTTCTCGTTCTCGCTGGCATATCTACTCACTGATATGAGAGACCTGAAGAACTGCTCCTCCACTGTATAGACACGCTCGAATCTCAACTCCCTTCCTCCATTGCTTCAGCTGTTTCGTATACAATATTTTTATTTTTACAAGAAAATTATATACAACCATATGTGTATATATATTTTCATGGCAGCGTCGTCGATGTAGGCTTTTGAAATGGATAGACGCAGACAATTACCCCACTTCATGAACTTACCGGTTCATCTCTTTCTACTCACTTTTCTCACGGCTCTCCAAGCAGTCACGTGGAGCTCGCACGCTGCACACTCGCCGTCTCCCGAGGAGCTTCTCCTAGGTTTCAGAGCCGCTCCCGATTCAGCTGTCTCATCTTTTCAGCCTCTGCTTAGCGACTCCTCGGGCAACTACTCGCTGGGTTTCCTCCGGGTCAACCCGAATCAGCTGAGTCTTTCTGTTCTCCACGTCCCTTCATCGGTTCCGGTGTGGTCCGCCAACACGACCCGTTTGGCCAGATGGGCCGACTCGACTCAGCTTTTCTTCAATGGCAGCCTGGTCTTATCTGATGCCCGCACCGGGGTGTTTTGGTCCACCGCCACTATAGGGGACCGTGTTTGGCTCTCCAACACCTCGAATCTCATGATACAGAAGCTTGATGGGGTGACTATATTGTGGCAGAGTTTTGACTTCCCCTCGGATACCCTTGTTGAAAACCAGAATTTCACTAGTACCATGACTTTAGTTTCTTCGAACGGGCTTTATTCTATGCGGTTGGGTCCGAATTACATCGGATTATACGCAAATTTCGCGGGTTCGGGTAGGGGACCCGGTCAGATATATTTGAAGCACAGGGCAATGGAGGCGAAGGCGGAAATAGTTGAAGGCCAGCCCATATACTTGGTTCTAAAATCTGGCGGATATTTGGGCATGTTTCAGAACGGGTCGATCCCAGTTGATGTGCAGTCTTTCAACACTTTTCAGCAAAACGTATCGGGTATCCGCCGGGTCAGAATCGAACCTGATGGAAATCTCAAAGGATACTACTGGACCGGGTCGAGTTGGATATTGGATTATCAGGCAATATCGGATGCTTGTGAATTACCTAGTTCCTGCGGCTCCTATGGTTTATGCAAACCCGGCAAGGGATGCTCCTGCCTAGACAACCGAAGGGATCACGATTCCGGCGAATGTGCACCGGCAGGGAATCAACTTCGCGGTGACTTTTGCGGTGCGTATGACAGCCGGGTAAGGGTAGTGAGAAGAAGCGGGGTCGAATTGCCATTTAAAGAATTAATGGGGTACAAAAACATGGCGTCGATTGAGGAGTGTGAGGGTGCATGCGAAGGAAACTGCACGTGCTGGGGTGTGGTGTACAGTAACTCCTCTGGGTTCTGCTACATGCTAGATTATCCGGTACAGACAGTGGTGGCAGTTGGGGATGAGAGCAAGGTGGGGTACTTTAAGGTGAGGGAGGGAGTAAGGAAGAAAAAGGTGGAGACATGGGTAGGGTTGGGGTTGGGGTTGTTGTTTGGGGCAATATTGGTATTTGGAGGAGTGATGGGGTTAGGATGGTACAAGTGGAGAAGTAGAGGGGTAAAAGGGTATTTAGAAGAGGAGGGTGTAAGTGGTGTTGGAGCATACAAAGATTTGGGAGGTGCCAGTTTTAGGTCAATTGAATTATGTGAGAAATGATGATGTAAGAGATGACATTTTTGGGACTATGCCTTATCAACTAACTTTCTTTGTTTAGTGGCTGTGGGGACAGTTAAGTAAATCCACTTGTTTTTCTTTCTGTTTTTGTTGGTTCTGCTCTTGTAAAATATGCATCACATTTTGTACCAAATGGACAACATTAAAGGAAAAGCCAAATTTATATTTCTATAAAATCTTTTATAGTTTGATGACACTATGAGCCCAAAGTTCAAAATTACCCGATAATTTGATCATAAAAAATTTTATTTAACTTGCAATAAATCAATCAGAAATAAATATAATTTGTTATCTAATTTTTTTGTTAATATAAATAAACTCGATGAATTTTGACTAATAAAAAATTTATTTATTAAATAAAAAAAATCTCAAATATATTAAATTTATTTTTTCAAACTAGAGATATTATATATATATATATATATAATTGTACTACTTTTTTTTTAAAAAAAAAGTGCAAGTGTTTGTAATGCGGGTTGTTCAAACTCCAATAACTCCTAGTCATATTGACATGATGTTGGATTGATAGTAGAGGTTGGGCTGAGAAAGAAATATGTGGGCCTGCCTTTGGGCTCAGAGTTTCTTCAAAGAGTTGAGGTTTGGCCCACTCCAAACCCGCCCAATTTCGTTTTGAGAAAGCTCGGAAGCACAACCCGCCTTATTAACTCAAATTACGTCACACTATTCATATGAACCACACTAACACCTCCCCCCCCCCCCCAAAAAAAAAAATCGAAAAAGAAAAGAAAATGATACGGTGGTAGAGAGGAATCATGGTAGAATCCCAGTTCAGTAGTAATTATGTTGGAAAAGCAGTTGGTTGTCGCGATGGGGAACCTTAATAATAATTTATGATGAGTTATATGAAATTAGGAGCAGAAGGGAACTCACAAATAGCATTCTTTTGTGGTACAAAATTTGGTGATTAACAAAGCACATGTCTGCCAATAATTTGTCCTGTTGTGTCTCAACTTGCATGTGCCTATGCTGCACCACACACACCATTTCCTACCACTTTCTCCTTACAATATTAAGTATCTTGCATTATATCATTCACTAATTCATACACCAAATTGGTTAAATATATTCATAATTCAAATTAAATAATACAATTGAAAAAAACAAAAACTAATGAGCTAATATATATATATATATCCAAATAGATAGACACCTATTTTATCCCCAATGTATACATACATACGGAACTCTAACTCTAAACTTGATTGTGAGTCCAAACATTGTTGAATTTTTTGTCTTGTTTTGTTTTCTTTAGTAAAGAATACATAGGATGCAAGTTGGAGCAGAGAGTTATAAATTAGTCTGAGTTGGCTAATTGCCCAACAATTGGAACACTACTGTTTACTTAATATTCCCAATCACAGCTCCATTTCTCATTTTTGAGTGAAGTGAATCAATTTGTTAAAGCGGAGAAGGCACTGTTCGTTTGGTGCTAAGTAAAGAATAATTTAGAAACCCATTCCTATTGATTGGAGTTATTACAAGGAAAGGTATATTCTTGGTTGTCTTGTTTCTAGCAGCTGCCTACAATATCATCATCGTTTCAATTCATTCATTCTAATCAAACCAATCATATTACATATGTTTCACTGATACTTAATTAGCATATAAATAAATTTAAAAAAAAAAGAAAAAATCTTTATATCTAAGAGTGTACGTGAATATCCACGCGCGGTGTTAATATTGGATGTATAAATACTTCAACGTATGTCGTCAGAGTGATGGACACGACTTTTGTGGTCCTCAAGGTTTTAATTTCTTGGTTGAAAAAATTGTGTTGTAAGCAATGAAACATTATGAAGGATGCCGCATTTGCGTCCAACATTGTTTTGTGCCCACTCGTGATCTTCGTCAGAAATGTGCCGCCTCCTATGCCGTAAAAGATTATTACACCAAAATCAACAGGTTTCACTCGGCTTCAAACAGTAGTATAAATTTGTGACCATTTGGTTCACGTGAACTGAAATTATGACTTCCATTCTACATCAAATTCTCACACATTCTAGTACGTAGAAATCTGAAATTTTCATACCGATTTGTACAAATCACATGTCTCTCTTTCTTAATTGGTTGTTATTCAGAAGACAAAAGAATAAATAAACGACTCAAAAGCTTGCTTCAACAAACCTAACATTGCAGGTGCAACATTAATTTCCTCAAGATCGTGCAATCATAACTATATTTGGTTTGCCGAAAAAACAAAAGTTGTCGATTCCCATAAAGTCTTGTCATTTTAGTTAAACTGGTAGTTGTGGTAGACCCAAAAAGTGCTGCAAACCCTAACCAAACTATAATAGCCTGAAAATCACATTCCCACCAACATCGACACATGACGTGTTTTTATCCCAACCTGATTTTTTAGGTATCAACGGATTCTGCCATGTCCTATCCTCTCTCTCTGTGACGGACCAGGTTGGGTTGGGGTAGGCCATGATAAAAGGTTCACCAACTTTCATGTCAAACCTCTTCTAACTCACCAACATTAATGTTCTCAACTGCAACTCCAATTAAAACTTATTATATAAAAATAGTATTATTAATATTCTTTTAAGTATATATCTATCTTAATTAAAACTTTTAATTAATTTATGCGACCACACCAGCTTTAGTTGGCATGCGGCGTACCAATTGAGGTCTGATGGCCGGGAGAGTTAATGTTGTCTCGGCCTTTCTTGCTAATCATGTAAGCTAGTGGTACCAATATTGCAACTACGTCTCACACTGAACCACATCCATTGATCCCCAGAAAACCTTAGCATTCCAAATCATAAGAAAAATAGACATAACTAGCCAACAAACTTTGTTCATGTCTCTCTCCTCTTCACAGAAAAATTATATTATTAAAAAATTTATAAAGTAACCAAACACCCTTTTAGTCGAAATACCGTACGCTACTGCAGATCGGTCCCAACACCCGCTATCAGAAATCATCACCACCAATTATATCTACGGGCATGCGGAGTCACCCTATGTATCTCACCACTACGAACACGTAACTCTGTCTATTTAATACCTAACAAGATTTTCAGTCTCCAGTTCGGTTTCTTTTGATAGCATATTTAGTCAGGAAAAATAGTCATAATCATAGAATTTTGCCAATGGCATCTTTTTTACTCTAGATATGTCTCAAACATAAAATTTAATAGAGGTCTATGTAAATACCAACTGCAAAAAATTAATTTTTTTATATTATAAACGACCACAACTTAAAAATTATAATAAAATTAATATTATTAATTACGATTTTTTAATTATAAGAAATAATCATATTTCTTTCTGACAACGTACGCATATATATATGCGACAAGAAGTTAAGACAGCTGTGCTGGAATTAATTATTTCAATGGTGAAAACGATTGTGTTGGAGTTGAAAATCTCTCATTCAAATCCGGACCGTTGATGTTGCATCATAAACAAAATTAAATGTGACATGTGCCTGAATTGATCATGACAAAAAAATCAATATATTAAATATTGGATCTTGATGGTTAGTTTTACGACTCAAGATGTTGATACTAAAGTCTCCAGTATATAGTGTTAATTACTTGCTTTGAGTCATCATATAAAAATTAAAAATTATGAATTAGTCTCTACACATAAAAAGTTGTACACTGTTTTAAACTCCAAAACCCAAAACTTAATCAGAACACTTAATTGAATTGATCAATTCAATATAATAATTTTTAATTCATAAAATTATTAACTTAATAACCCATCCCTTATCTTAAAGATGGACCAATAATTGAAAAGATATTTGGATATTGATGTGAGATATATCATATGAGTCCGACTCTGACCTCAGCACAGTATTTATAATGTATCTATTTTACTAATTTAAAGTCTTTATAACTCAATCTTGATATGTACACTTGCCGTGACCATCAAATTATTTTAGTGTGTATATGTGATAGGAGTGTGTTTTTATTATAATTTCAGTGATATCTTGCTATCTTTTTTAGATTAAAATACTCCTGATCAAGTATATTACAGAATTGACTTATAAGAGATTGGTGGAATGAAAAAGGAAAAAACAATAGGACACAATCAACACTTTGACAGAACAGAATGACCAGTTAGCCGTGACCACGCCTAAACCTGCGGAAAAACAACAGGAAAAGGAAAGTTCAAGAAACGAATTTTGGAAGATCTGTGATTGATTGAATTACCTATGCCCGATTGAAAACTCTCCTTGCTAGAAGAAATTCTTTGAGATAAAAGTTTCAATCCCTTAGGTCTTTTAGTTTTATTAGAAATTTACATTTTTTAGTTTTAGTAAGAATAGGTAACTAGTTAATATAAATAGGTGATATAGTTCATCATATGGACATCTTTTTGGAACTTTTGATCTTGGATCATTTGATCTCTCTATTCTCTAGACATTCTCTGTGTTTTTATAATATTTTCTCTTTATGTTCTCTTTCATTAGCATGCTAGGCTAATTCTTTTATTTATGGTTAAAGATTCGGCGAACACTTAATTTCATTATGTTGTGAGATCTAACCTGCACTTTCTACTTTCATTTATATGGATATTTGTATTGTTTCTTTATGCTTTTATCATAAATAATCTGATTTATGAAAGATATGTATCATTATTCATTGTCAAGAATATTTGCCTAGCCAATTGACCTTGCAAATCCGTAATTATTTGTTAGTTCAATATCTAGTGATAACACAACATAGTTTGTCATGTTGTAGTGGTCGATTATGTTGTGGGGATTGCACAATCTAACTTAAATAAATTATTGAAGGAATTTATTGGTTAGAACTGTGCATCTCTAGTTTTTAATGCTGTTGGTACGTAAATTAAATTTTGGGCCAATCATGCGGTTGGTAAATTAGAATAAGGCAATCATGATGTTGGTAAATTAAATCTTTAATATGTTTCCAAGGTTGTTTACTGATTAGAGGATTTGTCAACGGACATTTCTTTGACTAACTATAGGGTAAGCAAATGTGAGGTTATTAGGTTGTATTAACGACCATAACTAATTTATCTATTATGGATGATTGTTACTTTTGCATCTATCAGCAGTTGAAATAAGAACGATCATGTCTTTAACAAGAAATATTTCTTCTTATATATTTCTTTCTTTCTAGATTTAGACTTTAAACATACTCCCTCCTTTTCTATTTTTACTTCTACCCTTAAAGTAATTAAATTGAAATTCATTGATGTAGATTCGACCCTACTAACTACTTTCACAAGTTTTTAATAGGATATCAATTTTGGTGGATTCAATACCCATAATATGGTTCACATAAAATCGTATAATTTAAAAAATCTATAAATACCCAAACTCCATGTAACATGTACAACTTTTGTTACCTAATATGTTTACGACTATAATTATTATTTCTCTTGTTGTCTACCTGACTTAAATATCGAAGGACTATATATAATTAAGAATTTAGTGTGTTTACATGGATGGTTCGTGTATAAGCTTACAACCAAGAGAATCAAAACATATTTCAATGTTTAGGGATAGCAGTTACATAATTTCACTTAAACAGACGTTACTAAATTTTTGGCACAAGATACATGTAAATTATAGATGATTAGTTAGAATAAAGAAAATGAAGAAAATAGTCCCATGTTAAATATTTTCAAAAACCAGTTCAAGGTCAACCCTTGAGACAGCCCTGTGTCTGCACATGAAACTTCCCCTCAAATTAACACTTTTGTGTGTGTGTGTGTGTGTGCTGCTGCTGATTACTATATATATATATATATAAATAATTATAAAAATTATTAAGAGCAAGAAATAAGACTCTTATTAATTAATAAATGAGGTGAGGTGGGCGATAACTGGGATTTCATCTCCTCCTTAATATCTGTCACTCAACAAATTGGTTCTGCAGTTACAAGTGTGCTTCAAGTCTGACGGAAAAGACTGTTGTAGAAGAAAGGCACATACCCTTCTCCATTTCCTTCACCCAAAGGCAAAGCATAACCACCCCCACCCCCACCCCGCATGTTCATTTCCCGATTTTGATCGTCTCAGCGATGAAGAACATCGCGATTTGTTACGGTGAAAACGCGATTAAGATATCGGATTCGTATTGCTCCGGCCCCTCAACTCACGCTTACACTACTTCCTCCCACTTGACCCCCTCGATTCAAAATGCAGTTACGTGCGTCTACAGAGTCAAACTCTCGACGGAGAAGACGCAGTTTCTGATCAGACTCACTTGGAGCAATCTATTAAACCAGGGCTTCGCTATTAGCATCCGCGACTACTCTTTTCCTTCTTCAAATTTCAGCACAAGTTCACGAGTACTACGCAAGGACAAGGGCACGACAGCCTTCCAATCCGGAGGTTTCAGGGTCGAGGTCTTTTGGGATCTCTCCCGGGCCAAGTACGAATCCGGACCCGAACCCGTCACCGGGTTTTACGTTGTCGTTGTGGTCAACTCTCAGCTAAGCCTGATTCTTGGAGATATCGAGCAAGAATTGGAGGTCAAGAAGCGGGTTTCTGATAAACGAGTATCTGAATTTTCATTAATTTCTCGGAGTGAGAACTTATCTGGTAAAACTGTGTACTCAACCAGGGCTCAATTCTGTGAAACGGGAACTTGCCACGATATTTTGATCAAGTGTTCAGGAGAAGACGGGACTGTGGCGTCGATGAAGAACCCCGTTTTATCTGTGTATATGGATAAGAAGAATGTGATTGAGGTGAAGAGACTGCAGTGGAATTTCAGGGGGAATCAGACTATTTTCTTGGATGGATTGTTGGTGGATATGATGTGGGATGTGCATGATTGGTTCTTTAGTCCGTCAACAGGGTGTGCTGTTTTCATGTTCAGGACAAGGAGTGGTTTGGACAGCAGGTTGTGGTTGGAAGAGAGGAGTTTAGAGCAGAATCAACAGGAAAAGGTTGGCTTCTCTTTGCTCATTTCTGCCTGTAAAAATCCAGATTGACTCTTTCTTTTTTCGTTTTACAGGTCTGAGTTTGATTTCTGATTTCACTCTTCTTTGAGTTTGTTTTCTTTATTTGGTATCCTGACAAAGAAAGAGTAGAATGATTGGTGTACAATACTGTATTGCCTGAAGATGCAAACATGTTCTTCCCAGGTTGTAGGAAAAAGGGATGATGTGGTCTGTAAATATACCAATATACATCAAACACTTTTCAGTTTATCAAGTCCTTATGAAGAAGATAGGTTGTTTGAGTTCTCTTTTCCCCATATTTTCTGCGACCAAGTTGACTGGGTGCGTTTTTCTGTTGTATGGCCTTTAATTATGAGGAAATGAATTGGGCAGAGGCCAGAGGGGGATTAATACAGGAACTAATGGCGCCAGTTACTTGGAAACTGTTGTCATGTTTACGGCTCATCTTCTTCCCTCCAAATAGATTGTGCAAAATATAGGAAAAGGCTGCCTTTGGGTTGATTTTTGTTTCTTTGACATCTAATTTCTGGTCACATTTAAGATTTTCCTTCACACTATAGTATATGTATATAGATCATTTTTGTGTCATTTTTACCTTGCCTTTAACTAAAAGCAGACCAACCACTTTCTCACATCTTGCATAGGTGATAGTTCTTTGGGTAAATTACCATTATTTTTCCTTAATTTTGATATAATTATATTGGGCATGAATACAGATATCTCGTCGTTGTTTATAAAATTATAAATACTTTCTAATTTTAATTAATGCCCAACAATGAATTCGTTTCGTTAGTCTCCATTAGATTTTCATTTAAATTTTATGATGAACTGCCCAAAACTCCCTTTTAAAGCTTGAATTATAAATTTATAAATTTTAGATTTTTCTAAATACTTTTATAGATTAATACACTCCATTGATTATTTACTTCACCTACGTTCAATTTCTTTTAATATTTTTTCTATTATTCTTATAATAGTAAATCTCACTTCACCGTCTAGTGACCACAATTTTTTTTATAAATTTTAGTATTTATAATTTTTCAAATAATGATTGTATAGCTATAATTTACCCAAATTCTTTAAGGTACAACCTTCCACAAGCCCATTGAACCATCCAATTACAAATTTTCAACTGAATTAGGGTTGGGCATATCCAACACATATATTATAAATGATCATGGGTGTAACTGCTATAAATATCCTTCACAAAACCCAAAATTCGGGTTACCGGCCAGGCCCAAAGAAATGATAGGCTGGAATGGATCACCTCAATTTGTGTATGGGCCAAGACGGACACTAGCATGTCTATAACTGCTACAACACTGCATCGGCTTACCCAAAATTTGGGGAACGATCTTGTATTACACTTTTATCTTACGACATCACATCAATAAATGATTAACACTTTTTTTTTCCTTTCCCTCTTTTAGTTTAAAAATATGACAATATATTTTTAAAATAGAATTACATAGAACGCACATAAAAATATTGTATAAATGTGTGACATAGATGTACAGTAGAATATAGTTTATCCAAATTATGGCCTTTCCATATGTGGAGATCAGTTTTTCCATTGATGTGTGCTTTAAATTCTGAATGTGTAAGATTAAACTAATCATTAATTTCTCTCTTTGATAGCAATTTCATTTAAAAAAATATTTATGAATTAATTAACAGCGTAGGAGTCGCCCTGAAATTAATTAATTTGAGTTTAGAGTAGTGGGTTTGAGTTTGGAGGTTATGTCAGAGATCACTCCTACTCCTACCTCCATTTCTTATTTTAGTTACAATCAGCACCACCAATTATATCTACTTCTCTACCTCTGCCACAACTCAACTCACCCACTGGGAATATACCAATATATTATTCTTATTGGTATGACATACTCATAACTACTTATCAACACTTTACTCTCTCACCTTCTCTTATAATTCATCCTACTTATTACCATTCCTATACTTAAATCTATTAATGGATTCTTGCACAAGTCTCCAACTCATACTTAATCTTTGATACAACATCATAATCAATGCATTTGGGATTTTTGTAACAACATCACTTATATTTTATATGGTATTTTTAGGAGCTTATAAGCTTAGCCAAACATTCTCTTAATTTAACATGCAATTCATACGCAAACGACTGGTTATATAAACTTATAAACTATTAGATAAGACAATTATTTAATGTTAATATTTTGACACGTCATGTTGTGTACAAACTTTAGCGTGTGAAAAATTTTATTTGGGACAAATACAATGAAAGCAAATCCCATGTAATATTACAAAAGAGCAAATTACTTTCTTATGAAATGAAAAATAGCAATTTACACTCTTGTGCTTTGTAAAATAAGCAATTTACTTTTCTGTATTTTTTAAAATAAAACAATTTACCTTTTCGAACAGGGGTAAATTGTTATTTTTTTTTCATAGGAAAGTAATTTGTTTATCTACAATATCATAGGGGGATAAAATGCTATACACCCAATTTTGTTTTACAGATGAGTGTGAATCAGGTCAATTCAAGATTTTCTATTTGATTTGACTTTAATATCGTATTAAATGATTATTTTATTTTTTAAAACGTTAAACAAATAAATAAATATTTAATATTAATATGTGAAGATACAATAGTGGGTGAGGTGAGTAGAGTAGTGTGTAGTGGAGGAAGCGTCACTGAAAGAAACCATGGACCTAATCCGCCGTTTTAGGTGTGGTTTTGAGTTACGGGTAGCGCGTCTTTGTGGTTGTGGGTGTGGGTGGAGGAAAGTCGTAAAACCGCCTTGTGAAGTTGGATTTGAGGTCTTGGTTTTGTTGAGTTTCCCAGGAACCAAATCAATCGGCGCCTACAGTGTAGTAGTGGTATTAACTTGTTAATCTCATTTTCCCCACTAATTACCTTAATTATAGATTTCACCCAATTCCAACCCCCATGCTAAAAGACCCTTGCCCTTATTATTCATGGCTAATTACAGTGAAAAGTCGTGAACCTGTGTAAATAACTACAGTAATAGAATATAGAGAGTGGCAATTTTCAATTAAGATTTTGGTATGGTATAATAATGATAATGAGAATAAAGCAAGGAAAGGAACACGTCCATCTCCAACTTCAACAGTATTTAATATTAGAATTGATGCCAATTATATATTTAAGAAGAGAGCGTGAGAATAAACGTCACAGCAAAGGGAATAGACGTGGGCATCTCATCTCATTTTTTGATAAAATGGAATACATGAATTATGACCATTTCCTCAAATTTGAGACTCACTTTTCACTTATTCACTGATTTGGGATTTTTATATTTTGGTTTGAATTTATATTTTAGTTATTTAGTGAAATTACTTGTCAAAGAAAATAAAACAAAAGGCGTTGATTGAGCATGAAATCTGAAAATTGGGGGGAAAAAAAGAAAAGGCGATAAGGTCAAAATAGTAAATGCGAAAAGAGGGGTAACTTGGAGGAGGGGTCGAGGTTGGGCGATAACAACGATGGTCTATACCCGAACCTATAATATATAAACCCTAACCCCTCACCACTTCTTCCCTCACTACTACTACTACCCACCAAAATCTCTTTTCTGTCTCTCTTCCTCCCTTTTCTTCGAGTTTCTTCGCTTCTCATTTTTAGTCCTAGCCATGTCTTGCTACAGGGGAAAGTACGCTGGTAATTTTCCTTTCTCTCTCTCTCTCTCTCTCTCTCTATTCTGTTTTATTGATCTATTTTTGTCTATGGTATTGCTTGATGGTGTGCCTTTTTTAGTAGATCTTAGATCTTTTTGCCTTGATTTATTCGTTTTGTTTGCTGACTTTTTCAGATCTGAATTATTTTTTAATGTTAATCAGCCGGTTTTCTACCACTTGTTTCTACATCCGTTCAAGGCTTCCATGTTTCTAGATCTGCTTAATGTGATGTTTATTTGGAGTAAACCTTGTATGGGTCTTAGCACGTCCTGTTTGATGATTGAAATTGGAAGGAATTTTTAGTTTAGTGGTTTAGTCGTTTATTTTTGGGGAGAAAAAGCTTGGATCTTCGTTCTGCCCTGATTGATAATATTGGTATTCATTTCTTATATGCTTTTGACCTATGTTAATTCGTTATCTACCTTTTTTCTCATTGATTCCATTGGACCCGAGATTTCCTGATGATCTATTAGACACTTAAATTTTTTTTAGTAAAGCTTTATTTTTCCCCGTCTGCTGCGGTTTCATTGCTTTAGCTCGATAGATCATTTTGGTGTAGCAAATATTCTCTGATGTGATTCGAAGCGAGGATCGTTATGGTGTCTAGATTTAAATCTTTTTAACTGACAACACAATGCTTCACTAGTAGATGAAAGTTATTTTTCCTTGTAGATTTTTACCTACTTTGAATTTCTACTGCCTGGTGCGGTGCTATATCCAGATCTAGCCTTGAGTTGCTATAGAATGTTATATCTAATATTGGGATATATATATTTTAAATTTTGTTGTTGTAGTATTTCTTACCTTTTTCTTGTGTGTATAATTTGCAAAACATATTGTTGTTTAAAGCAGTGTATGGTAATGACCTGAATTGTCTAAAAATCTGTTACTGACCATTATTACTTTTAGTTAAATCTGCTATTTTTATGGGAAAGAGAACGAATTAATGGTGAATGCTCTCTAATTGTTAGCGTAATGGATCCATGGGACACCCTATATCCATATTGAAGATGATGATACTTGTATTTTTGTCTTAGTTTACTGAAAACCGTACCTATTGTTTTGTAGGTGGTTTATTTATTAGATCCGCTTTGATTGATCTATATACTATGCTCCCTTCAACGAGTAACATTCTTATTTTTGCAGATGAGCTCATTGCTAATGCTGCATACATTGGTACCCCTGGAAAGGGTATCCTTGCTGCTGATGAGTCTACTGGCACAATTGGCAAGCGTTTGTCTAGCATCAACGTTGAGAACGTCGAGTCAAACAGGAGGGCTCTACGTGAGCTTCTTTTCACAACACCTGGTGCTCTTCAGTACCTCAGTGGAGTTATCCTCTTTGAGGAGACTTTGTATCAGAAAACAGCTGCTGGTATGTATTATTTCTAAGGGTTCATTGTTGCAAATGACAAAGCATTGATAACCTGCAGTAAAATTATATTTGCCTGCATCTTTGGCAGTTGAAAAGAAATTTACATTAATTAAAATTCCTTTTATGTTATGAATTTTGCAGGCAAACCCTTTGTGGATGTCATGAAAGAAGGTGGTGTCCTCCCTGGTATTAAGGTTGACAAGGGTACTGTTGAACTTGCTGGCACCAATGGTGAGACCACCACCCAAGGTCTTGACGGGCTTGCACAGCGTTGCCAACAATACTATGCTGCTGGTGCTAGGTTTGCTAAATGGAGAGCTGTGCTTAAGATTGGTCCCAATGAGCCATCACAGCTTGCTATCAATGAAAATGCCAACGGTCTAGCACGCTATGCTATCATCTGCCAGGAGAATGGTTTGGTACCCATTGTTGAGCCCGAGATCCTCGTTGATGGCCCCCATAGCATTGACAAGTGCGCTGATGTGACAGAACGTGTTCTTGCTGCTTGCTACAAAGCTCTCAATGATCACCACGTTCTCCTGGAGGGTACCCTTCTAAAGCCTAACATGGTCACCCCTGGATCTGAAGCCCCAAAGGTTGCCCCTGAGGTCATTGCTGAGTACACAGTTCGTGCCTTGCAGCGAACAATGCCCGCTGCAGTCCCTGCTGTGGTGTTTTTGTCTGGTGGACAGAGTGAAGAAGAGGCCACAGTCAACCTCAACGCCATGAACAAACTAAAGACCAAGAAGCCTTGGAGTCTTTCTTTCTCATTTGGACGTGCTCTCCAGCAGAGTACCCTCAAGGCTTGGTCTGGAAAGGAGGAAAATGTCCCAAAGGCCCAGGCTGCGTTCCTTGCAAGGTGCAAGGCCAATTCCGAAGCAACCCTTGGAACTTACCAGGGTGGTGGTGCTTTGAGTGAGGGTGCCTCTGAGAGCCTTCATGTGAAAGACTACAAGTATTAGGTCAAGTTTTTGATTCCCTAGATTATTCTGCTTTTGTTGTCGAGAGCATAATTAGCAACCAAGTTTATAAACTGCTGCGACATCTTTTATCCTATTTACATGTTTTTAGGTTTTGTTTTAATAAGCTTGAGAAACATAAGCACTGGGAGATTTGTGTGGCTTTTTTTTGTTATTGACGGCTCATTTTGTATGTCATGTTCTCTGAATATTTGCCTATTGTTTTGGCATTAATGGGAATTTTCTCGCTACTTCGGCAATAAATAAATTTGCTGAGTCAAGTTTTGGTCGGTCGGAACTGGCTGGAGTTTTTCCTAATCACAGCAGCAGTTATCAGAGCTGATATTCATACCATCGTGTTGAGTATAGTAGCGTTGGTCTGAGTTAAATATATACCAGTAACACTGCAGTTGAAAGGTTACGGCCATATCTTGAATTTATTGATCCCATCTCTTATCATTTCTTTTTGTCCACAAGCACAACTTCAGATTTCTCATTCAGTCCAAGGGAAGGCTTTCTGCATAAAGTATACGCAAAGGATCTTTCGAGTGGGTCCCCATCGGTAAATCATGAAAAGTTTTTCAACTTCGCTCGGAAGGGAAGAACGCTTTCCGTGATTACTTTTCCTTATGGACTGGGCCTGACGATCTTATGATGCACCTCTGGGATGGGCTTTCTAATGGGTAGCTTCACAGCCTGCGTCCAGGGTTAGGCTCCAACCTGTCCATACTTTATGTGGGCTGATAGTCGGCAGAACTTGCAGGTAAAACTATCTGCACTGTAATTCTTGTGCAAAGTCTTTTATTTTTTCCTAAAACAACTGTTGTAATTTGTAAATCTTACATCTTTGTTCTTTACTATATACAGTTATCCAGTCCATGGTTACTACAACCAGAAATAATGTCCAACGATGACTTTTAACTAATTGAAGATTTATGTGCGAACTAGTAACATGGCATTTATGTATCTCTATGACTATGGAGTTGGCAACAAAGAAAAACACATCTCCAACAGACAGACCGATTAATTCATAAATAAAAAACCTGGGAGATTGGAACTTACTACTTAGGAGAAGAGTGGAGTTGTAGGAAAGGAAGGGAAGGGATGGCAGATTTTCAGAGAGTGTCAGTAGGTAGTCAAATCACTTGAAAAGCATAAAAACAAACTGATTACGCAATTTCAGTTTATGTTTTTTCAAAATACTTAATTGAAGGGCAGGCTCAGCTGGAGCTGGTAACTGATCAGTCTCCCACTTGACTGCTGCTAATGGCTAAATTGTCTGTCTCGAGACCTATATACATAGTATTTAATAACAGGGCTTCCTTCCTCGGGGAAATCAAAGGGCCGGGGCACGGAAAATTCAAACTATTCATCAGAACAGATGGCATATATGACTAACTGTTAATCTCCTCAGCTTTTCTTGCCTTGTTTGGTTTCTTACATTTCTTTACTCATCACTGAGAGAGAGAGAGAGAGAGAGAGAGATCTGAGACTGTGTGTGTGTTTTTGTAGGGCAGTGGGCAAAACTCTCTGCCCAAAGGGAGGGAAAGGGATAGGGATAGGGATGGGAATTGGATTTCTTTTATTACATGTGAGATTTCACAGTTTGGACCTTTGTAGCATTACTTTCCGTACAGTTTCCACCTTTTCGCAACTGACTAATGGATCTCCAGTTCTTGCATTAAATTGACACTGTGTCTCTGTGTATGTGATTCCCCCATCAATCCTTCCATTATTATCTGGGCTTTTTCCGCTTTCACCTTTGATTTCTTTCTCGACTAAAATATTGGTCAACTTAATTCAATCCGCATCGTAAAAAGGTGTGTTTGGTAAGAATAGAATAAGAACTAATAAAGGGATCATATACTTTTATTTTTATATATCTTTGTGATTGCTTGTTTCATTATTATTACAAGAAGTTGAGTTGTCCTAATTGGGACTGAGGGAATAATCCTTTTTGCCCTTTATTTGACTAATTATACTTGTTTATTTTCTTTTAGGTTATGGTTGGATCCCTGGATTTAAATTCTCCTTCCACTCTAAATTTAAAATATATTTTATTAAATATTAATTGATTCCAAATTCTTATAATTATACGAGCTGTTATTTGGAATAACTTTAGCTTTTGTTTGACAAGTTTTTTAAGATACTCTTAACAATATCATTATCTTAAAAAAAATCATGATTTTTAATAGATTTTTTTGTTGTTAAAATATCATAAAAGTTGAAGTTGGATGAATTTGATACATGAAAATTCCTTGTCCATCTGCCTGTTATTCTTAATTAAATTACAAGCAACTCAGTCAAAAAAATATTATATATTCAATTTTCAAAATGGAGTGTAATTTAATTTGATACCATAGGCCGGGAATCAGTTTTTGGAGAAACGCAATCTGAAAAAGTTATATTCAGATCCAAACCTTTTTCCTGATTTAAATTGATGTGCTTATCAACATGCCAAATGTGGTGTCATTTCAATCAACTCATCTATTTGTTGCTGTACGACAGACGTATATGTATTATCAGATTTGCTTGTCCTAAACCAAATATTTTACCAATAAAAAGATTTTTTTTTTTGAATATTTCGAAAGAATGAAAATGGTGGTCACGTCAGGACTGGTAATTAGCGGACAATAGACATTAATTTGTGTTGGAGATTCAAAATTCATACGTGAAAAAGGTTGCATGAGCTAAGAGTGTCGAGGAGGGCCCCCCGTTTTAGGGTTCTTTGGTGGGGTTAATGTACCTACGTTGATGATGTAAGAGGGGGCGGCATTCATGTTTTTTCTTTTTCTTTTTCTTTTCCTCTCTCTTTTCTATTAGAATATAATGTGACTCGGGTCGGAACACCTAAATTTAAACTCAAGATCCTTTTCTTTAACAAAAAGAGTGATGCTAACTCGATCAATTGATTTATAGCGGTTTTTATATTTATTAATCAAATTAAGGAACTAAGATGATTGTCTAATCTCTTGTAATGAATAAGTTGGATTACATAGAAAGAAACGAACTTCATGCCAAGAAATATGGGAGGAGTAAATCTATTAGAAGAAATATAATTTTTAGCAATGGTTAATTATCATTGTTAGAAGTGAAAAATTGTGATGTATATTAATTAATCATAACTGTGTAACGGTTATTATTTTTTTATTTCTGCAAGCAAGACCAAAGTATTTGCTATAACTAAAATCCTGCTGCAAATATATTGACCATAAAATCATGGCGAATATTGATTAACAATAATTAAATTTGAAGTTTTTCATAAATTTATCTGATCATAATAAGTAGTATTGATCTATTAAAATTTTTAATTCATAATAATTTATTGTGTAGAAAATAATTAATTATTATTTTTATAATAATGACTCAAAAACCCTACTTGTTTCATCTTTTTGAGAAATCCATTTCAACCTACTTCACCGTATGCACACTAGCAATAATGGGTATCCATATAATTAAGTATATATTAAAATTGTTAAATCGCTTCATCTCCTGTACTGTCATTAAGGCTTACTTGTATTTTTTATCCTGGAAATTAGGTATTTATTGTTTTAGTCCTTTAATTTTTTAGGGATAGTATTTTAATCCTTTTTTTTTTTAAATTTTATTTAATTTTTTTTTTTTTGGAGTTCATCCTTCTAACAAAAAAAAATGAATGCATTCTCATGTGTATCTTTTTAAAATTGCGGCTGCTGTTAACTTTTTAGGGTATTATTATGGTTTCAAATTTTTAATTATTGTAATTTTAGTCCTTTTTTTACTAGGATTTACCCTTCTAGTTGGTGTAGGCGAACTCCGGTGAACAAATAGACTGAAATTACAAAAATTAAAAAATATATAAAAGATATTATCCAAAAAAATTAAAGAATGAAAAAGCCAAATAACTTAAATTATAAAACAAAAAGTAAATTTAATCCTTGTCAACAATGGCATATATAAAACAAGATTCAACTATATGTATATAGAGTAAAATATATGAAGATGGAGAAATTAAATTAATACCCAATACTAATTAGTCTCATGAGCACAAATTCTTATGGAGAGAACAACACTAAATGAAACAGATTCTGCTAAATAATAATAATATATAAAAAAAACACAGATTTTCACATAGCTAATACTCCTCACGCAAATCAATGCAAGACCCAAGGTTCATTCTTTTCGCATCTCAATCTCCCAAAATAGTGAACAAGAAGGAAAATAATAAAATCTTTATAATCTTAATGCAGTAGATTTCAAATATAGTACAAACAAATTATGCAAACAATCATATGTTAAAATGATCAGTTGTTCACATAATTAACTTCTGTCTAGTCTAGCAGTTCGCAAAACTTCAACAACAAAAACAAATGAACACAAGAGTTATTTAAGATTACCACATGCAGGGTAGCAAACGACTGCGAGGCGCATAGTACGTACTTGCCCACCAGAAGAAATCACCACGGAAATTAAGCTAATAGAACAACAATCAGCACCTCTACGTACTTCCAACTTCATCTTATGCATTAAATCCCCCTGAGTCAGCTCTTTGAATCACAAACAGCTACCGACAACCATAGCTAAACTTTCACCTCCCAAGTCACATATTGTAAGTCATGATTCACCTGGTCTGCACCTGCTTACCTTGTAATGTTGTCCTAAAATGATCAGAATTGTAATAATTAAGTTCAAAGCCTTGTTGATTTCAGTCCATAATTCTCCCATAAGCATCTCCCATGAAGTACCTAAAGCAGCTATCACTCATGGGATTGCCTGTATTAGTGTTAGGAGATGAATTATTTCCATGATTATTAAGCCTTATTGTATGATCAAGGTTGACCCCGTGTTCACTGGTGTCACAGTAGACTCCTGATCCTCCTTGATTTGAAATAGACTCATGACTCTGATAGTATGTGCAGCCTTTTGAATTCTCCTTTCTTTTCTTGTTGCACTTGAGTAGATAATTATTGACACTATCCCACTTTTCTTTGCACATCAGACCACTCCTGTCATGTCCGAAACAGGCCATTTTAGTTGCTATTTCCTCCCACAGCACCTCTTCTGAGGCCCCTCTCTGCTGGAATTTTACTTCCATTCCAGTTCTCAAGTGAATCAATCTTGTGATCTCACATTCAGGCCAGATATCGCCTTTAACTGAGTTAGTCATCGTTTCACTCCCATCATCGTTCTGGTTTTCGCTTAAGCTACGGATTATCAGCTCCTCCGGGGTTGAAGCCCTCAGTTCTTTTCCAGTCAGTTTTTGCAAAGCATCCATTAGAGCAGCATCTCGAGATTCAATCCAGGCTCTTTCGCTGGCCCAGAATTTGTGCTCTCTTTCTATCCTGGCAGCATCTTGTTTTCTCCATTCCTCTTCTCTTAACAGCCTTTCTTGCTCCTTTTGCTCAATCGTCCTCATCATTTTCTCCATCCAGGCCTCTTGTTTATCCATCAACTTCTTCATCTGTACGTCAATGAAATCTTTGATCTTCACTTTCCAGCTCCTCTTGCCCCTTCTTTTCTTGTTCTTTGATTCGTTATCAGCAATCCCTTCGTTGAGATCATCACTATTGTCTGATGAACTAGTGTCTGCATCAGAATAATTCGAGAGACTAAGGCTGGTGTCGGAGAGCTTCGGGCCTTGAAGGGCTTCCTGATTACCGGCTAATGAAGTGTTTTTATTCGGAAAATTGTAATGGAAACTCCCACCTACAAGATGGGCTTCCGCGACAGAAGCGGCTGAATTATTAGTTTCACCATAGAGAGCTTCAAGTTGTCTGAAAAACCTGTAATGTTTGCCGTCTTGCCTTCCAGCCTTGCCTTCTTTAGTCTTCTTGTAATACTTGTACAGGTTCTCAAACTTCTCTCTGCATTTCTTGCCACTCCTCTGATATCCGTGCTCCTCAGACATTATCCTGATATTTTTAGAAAAAAAAAAAAAAGGATTATTCATCAAATTATACGTTTTGATCTGGAGATTGACTAAATGAAAGATCTTGCAGTAAAGTGAACCCTAGTTTCATGTAATGGGCCGTGAAAAAAGCTTCATGTGATAATAATATTTGCTTAATAAGGATCGGCAAAGTCATATGGTTTCTTTGATTCAGTTGTGTAGACACACCCCCTTCGGAATATATATAACTATTCAAAAATTCCAGGGAAAGTTGCCAATGGAATTGGAGGAAGAGCTGTTCCTGCTCGCGTCTTTTCCTAATATAAGAGACACGAAAAAAATGTTTGCTGGAAACACCCAAAAGAGTGGCCTTTGCTGCATCTGAAAAGTGGGAAAAGTTACTGACGAAATAAAGTCACTGGAGAGCTATCTTATTACAGAAGTGATTGCCGAGGTGACTCGTAGAAATCCAGGATGAACAAGTAAGATAAAAAGTACAACCTGCTGGAAGCTTCAAACTAAGCTGCTGTCATTGTGTTAAATCCAAAAACTAGATTGTTTGATTTATAAGAAAAACTAGAGATGCAATCCCATGAATCGTTCACTCTTCCAAAAAGTATTATGAAAAGAGAGCAAATAAGCTAATAACTACGAAAACGAAGAGGAATAAGTAAAACCCTCTCAGTGCCTTCTCCATTATCTACCCTCAAAAACAACCCCAAGAAAGCAAGCGTGGAGCTTGTTGTTTTGAGGAGTAAGTAAGATTTACAAGGGAAGACGATGTCCGTGAAAATTAGTAGGAGATTAGGGTCTGGAATCGATTTGTTTCTAGTGCATGTGTGTGTGGAATTCTTAATTAATTGTTTCTTGAAAAATTAATTAAAGATTTGGATAATAATGAAATCGGGTGGTGGGTTTGATTTTGGAAAACCTAGAGGATGAGTAGAGAAGTGTCTGTGAAGTGGGAAATTAGGTTTTTAACCAAAAAGACATGGTTTTTGTTATGTGTGTATAGCAACGTACCTTGAGACCTCATCCCACAAGGGACCCTTCTGGTTGGCCTCCTTGAACTTGGGGTCAAGCCTTGATCTGATCTCAAGAAGAGTAAGCGTCTCTTGCCTCGGCCACCTCCCCGTGCCACCGTCTCCGCCCACTCCCCCTCCATTTTCAAACCCACCGAAACAGCCACCGGGGCCGGCGGCGCTGCTGGAACCAGCAGCTCCTCCTGCATTAGTAGTATTGGCAGTAGTAGTGGAATCTGAGCGAAAGATGAGCATGTCGTATGGGTGAGGCGGGTTCAAACCACGGTGGCTGGAAAGCAAGTCCGGCGGCTGAGGGATGGGCGGAAATAAAGGCCTACTGCTTATGAACTGCCGCAGATCGGCCATCCCATATTGATCTTCCATATTTCAGACAACACGGCAACAAATATCGCAGTACGGGGGAGAGAGAGAGATTAAGGGATGAGAGAGTGAAGAAGAGGGGAGGGGAAGGGGGGGACAATGGTGAAAGGAGCGGCAGACCCGGATCGTGTCCTTACAGAAAAAGGTTTTGAATTCACGTAGAGGACAATGGACCCATTTCTGTGCTGCGTCAATGTATTCTAGACATCTCTTTCTCTCTCTCTCTGTAAATCTCTCTCTTTCTTGAATGGGCAGGGGGGTTTGTGTATGTACGTAAGTACGTACATAGATGGTATGTATGAATACAAGGTATTCTTGTTTTGTATGCTTGGGGGAATGTATACAAGCAATTAAGTAATAAAGTGGAGTAATTAATTAGGTAGTGGAATAAAGGGGAAGAAGGAGAAATAATTATGTCACAAGTACTTATATAAATGGTGCGTACATCCCATTCCCACCCCTTCTTTTTCTTCCTCTTCTACAGTGATTTTGATACTTGCCTTTTTTGACTCTTTTTGTCTCTTTTCTCTCTCTAAACCTCTCTCAACCCACTCTCTCCCATTTACTCAAAACCAGAAAAACTCCCCCACTCTCTCTCCAAACATAGCCGGTTTTGTCATGAGTTGCGTGAGGAGGGTCGGTGAAGATGAATTGAATGTGGGCGGTGATGTGTGTTTGCATTGCTGCTGCCTCCTCTTCCTAAATACACTACTGACTCACTGACTGTCTGTAAAATCATACGCATTTTGACATCACTCTTCCAAATTAGATTCACTGTTGCCTCATTAATTAATGCTTTAATATGTTTACTTTAAATACCAACGTCGTCTCTTCATACATATTCCTTTTGTTCCTACCAATTAATACCTACTTATTTCTTAAGTATGCATTAATTATATATTACAGCTGCTACGTACGTATAGTAAGAGTAGTACTGCTGTGTGTTGCTTCCTTCTCCAACCAAAAGGAATTCCAATCGGGGCTCGAGGACGAGGACGTTACTCACTCCTAATTCCAAACCCCCAAACTTCCTTTTTCATCCATTATTTATTTTGCTATCTTTCCTATTCCGGTACATTTTAATTTCTTTATTATGCAAACTTCTAAAATAAATGGAGTTTGACCTAATCTAAATAAATTATATAAAAAATACAAAACATTTATAATCTGATTGATGAACAATTCAGAAAAAAATAATACCACACTTACTCTGTAACTGCTTTGATTCGACTCAAACTTTTGAGTAAATTTTTTTCACTAATTCTCTTATGTGTCAAAATTTATTTATATTTATTTATATTGGCAAATGTGGTAGAGTAACGCAGTGGTGCTCTTTCAGAATTCCATATATGGAAGATAGATAATTAGGGTTAATTCACTAAAACACAAGCTTTTTCTTTTCTTTTTATAACTCTTGAGGGATTCTTCGACTATATATAATTTTTCATCTCTTTCGGTTGCCTTTGGTCGTTTTTGTTCCTACTCTTTTTTGGTTTCTTTGCCCTTTTTGGTTTCCTTTAATTTAGACAAAAATTATCATATTTCACTGTATATATAAACTGCAATTCGCAATTTGTATTGGTTGATTGGTAACGATAAGCCTCATAATCGAAAAGCTGTGAATTCAAGTTCCAAGAATATGGGTGTAGGACAATTTCCGTAGTAGTTTGTTGGCTGTTTTAGTCCCGTTTGAATTAATTTGAATAATTGATGTATTGAATCTATTTCTAAATATGAATATATCGAATATAATGAATAGCATACTATTCAAAAGTTGAACCGCATTTCTTGAATTGGTGGAAATATAGTATATCAACCAAAAAGTTAATTGGTCAAGTAGAATTTTTTCGCGAAATGTATGGGAAGGGTAATTGTATTATTACATCAGTATTTAAATACATCATGATACATTAGTTCAATCAATACATCAATATAAATAAAAATTATGAAATAATAAATATTACAATAAACTTGTATAAGAAATCTTGGAATATTTTGGTCTTAATTAAAGGCAGTAAAAATTTTATTTATATTTTTTATTTGGATGATATTTAATTAATTGATAATTGGTATGTAGATATGTGAATCTTGATATTGATAATAAATATTAATGGAAGGCGATGATGGTTTTGTGGAATTAATGATATGCTACTGATAAAAGTCAACAACATTAATCAACTATGTTTGATGATTTTAGGTGGCTTTTGGACTGCTTTCTGTTTATTATGGCTGTCTGCTCTGTGGTGTGCTTTTGAGTTCGCTGTTTAAGGCAAGCCTCAGCCTCAGCTTCATATGTTGAGGAAAGCTAAAAATATGCATTAATTAATTATGTCTTCCATACTAATTGCATCAATTAACCTCATAATTAATCTAATAAACAATCTCTAGTTTTTTGTTTTAACTTATCATAATCTTTTGGTAAATTACAAATTAACGTCCAATTTTTATTAATTAGCTGAATATAGTGAACATTGGGTCCGTTTATCAAGATGTGGAAGGATATATCTATATATATATATATATATAGTTTAGTAGGATAATTACCTTTGATTCTATCCATCTAACACAAATTTTATTGGCTTGCACTTTAGGGTTTGCTATATGGGACCGCCATGAGGTACATATGATGTATAAGTACTTTAATTATTAAAAAAGACAAAAGTATATATAAGTTAATGTTATTTGACAGGGAAATAGTATTTTTAATGTAACTAATGCCTTTCTAATTATTTACGGGATTCTTATTTTTGATCTCATGACGCCCTTCTATTAAATATTTAATTAAAAAAAATCACGTGATGGTTAAGTGCATGAGATTAAAAGTGTTGTTTTTGAAATTTATGAAATCGAAAGGGCTATTTTTTTTAAAGTTATGAGACCAAAAGTAAGAATTTGATAATCAATGAAAACAAAAGTGTAAAGACTCTAATGACCACGTGCTAAACATGTGGTATTTTCTGTTAAAGTATCTAATATAAAGGTGTCATGGAATTAAAAGTATTATTTTTTAAAAGTTATGATACCAAAAGTGAGAACCTAATAACCAATTGGACTAAAAGTGATAATCCCACAATTAATTAACATCTAAATGTCCGAAGTTGTGTTAATTAACTTGTTTGCCCTTCTCCTTAGATTTATTACAAGAACCTATTTTCTTATACTATGTATGTTCAATTACAATAGTCGCTCTATGACACTAGGAAAAATATGACATTTTGCTATACTTAATCATTATCATAAGAAAAGAAAAAACATGGTGTATACAAATCAGCTGCCACACCACAACAGTCGACCTAATTAATTAATCGTTATTTTTATTAGTGAGGCTAAAATATTAGTCATAACTAAAATTATAGTAAATATATTTGTCATAGCTAATAATCATAATAATTTATCATGTTAAAAATATAAATTTTTAAATTGACCATAATTAATAAATATTGATTTATTATAATATATATATATATATATATATATTTATATGTACATGTCCTTAGCTGGGTAGCCTTCCTCCATGGCGATTAATTTAGGTTATTAAACCATACATTGTAACTTACCATTGATTGCTTAGTTTATGAGTACGACCGTGGAAGATAACCAATGATAGCAATTAGGTAATATATATATATATATATATATATATAAGATATTCTTGTCTCAACAAGATCTATTTTTATTCAAAATATGCCCCCTAAAGAAGCCCCAGCTAACTCATCACAAATTGGCTATAGAAAATTTTTCATAAATTCCATTATTTCTTTGTCTGATTGGGGAAAAAGCCCCTATAACCTCAAAAATATTCAGAACAAAAAATATTTATTGATTTCATATTGGGATTACATTAAAGCCTTTCAATATTTTCTTCTCAAACAAAATGAGAAAAATACCATATCTTTCTATTTCGTTTTTGGCACCAAAATTTCTCCAGAAAAAAATTCAAATTGGTTCGTCAGATGGTGGTATTATTTTGGTCCGAAACCACAAATTCTTCCAAAATCGGTCCAAAAAACATTCAAATTTTTTATAGAAAATCTCAAGATCAGTATGTTTTCAGAGCAACATCTGACCAATTTACTCAAATTCTACATCCAATCCATATAGAAATTCATAATTTGTAAATCGGACTTCGACACGTTGTAAGTCGGCTTACTTGACTTATTTATGCTTCAATAGATTGTTGTCTGATCCGAAAGAGCAAAGTATGAAGATCTAATATTATGGATAAATTCATAAGAAGCATGAATTCTGGAGTCTCCTTATCATGGGACAACCAAGAAAATTCGAATATAATTACCACAGGAGAAACATTGTGGGAAGACAAAGATCTATTTGACTGAAAGCCTCCAAAGATTAATACTAAAGAAATTTATAAGAAGTCATTTATTGATTTTAAGTCTGCGTATACTATAAAGACATAAGAACAAGTTTTACCTTTAGTATCTGATCAGCAAACATTACATCTATTTTCAAAAATATTATATTATTAAACATATTAAGAATGGTTATAAATTTCTGCATATTGGTCTTGTTCAAATTGCTATAAAACCTTTAACAAGAGAAGGATTAGACACTAGTGTGTTTTTTGCTTTAAGAGATTGTAGACACCTAGATTTTTATGATTCCTTACTTGGTTTAGTAGAAACTAGTCTTTGCAATGGTCCAATTTATTTCAATTCTTTTCCAAATTTTACCATTTCTCTTAATGATCCTCATATTTTGGATATTCTCACTTTAAATGTAAAAAACTATAATTATAAAATGAAGTCAGGATCTCATATTTATGAAATATTTTATAGGCTACATTACAAAATTACTAATACTGGTCTAGATATTCAAGTCATATCTCACACTAAGTCACCAGGTCAAATAGTATTTTGGGAAATAAACAGGGCAAAATCTAATCTTTTAGTTCCAAAAACTATAGAATGGAAAAATATTACTTTACCGAAAATATGGAATCTACCACCCGGATCAATTCCCCCTATTCACCCCATAGAAAATTCAGAAATCGACCAAATTACCCAACATCCTGATGGATCCGTAGGAGTCAAATTTTGTAGACAAAACTCATTAAAAATAAATAGGAGTTCCTACTCTCATCCTATCACCCCTTCTAGACACTCAACTCCAGAAACAATTAGACCTACTATCTCAAAATTTCAAGGAATAAGAATATATCAAAATCTTGCACAACTAATATATCAAAACTATGAGGAAACAGGATCCCCCAATTCTGCACCATCACAAATTCTTACAATTACCAAAGAGTTTCTAATTGATAAAGAATTCTTAAAAAAGACTTTCTTTTTGAAGAAAATATTTCTAATAGAAAATGGTTCATGAGTAATTTTTCTGAACTCCAAAGAGCAAACATCAGATTCGAATGGTATGAGTACATTTCATACACTAAACAAAATATTCCATTTTTCTCCTATTTATTCCAAACATATGGAGATGATAAATTAGTAGTCATCCAAAAAACTCTCGAAAAATGGATAAAGCTTGATGGATCAATAATCTCCAGCGAACATCCACCATTAGAGGAATCATGTATCTCCATAAAAGACCAAGTTATCAAGTGGCTTCCAATGAGTGAACCATCCACCAATGAGGTAAGTAATCTGTTCAGATTAAACAAAGTAATTTTTCAAAGTTAATCCTCCTTACATCCACAAATGAGTCACCAATAATTGATTTCCTATAGAATGGAGGATCAAATTTAACCTCCTTACTTTGTTTATCCATAATATTAGATCTTAATACTTTGCTCTTTCGGATCATACAACGATTTATCGCGGCACAAAAAAGTCAAGTAAGCCGACTTACAACGTGTCGAAGTCCGATTCACAAATTATGAATTTCTATATATGGATATATCGGATAAAGATATACTTTTTCGTATGCATCAGTATGTAAAATATATAAAGATAATTTGGTTAGAAAAAATTTGTTTGAGTTACAACAAGTCATTAATAAGTCAATTGGTGTTAAATATAGAATTTCATTCAACTTTTTTTTTTCAATATTAACAAATTCAATTAATTTTAATAGGGGAAATCAAACGTCAGGATATTAGATGTAACTTCACAAACGACAAGAAGTTAAAGTGTAATTATATCAAATCTCAAAGAGACTGATGTATGTAATTATTATCCCTATAACTAATGAATTATTAAATAACATGATGTTATTTGCCAGTAACGTCAACAATAGAAATTGTAATATTAATTTCAAAGTCTAAAGATAGGTATAGTTAATAAAATGGAGAATAATTTTATTATTTTATAATAAAAAAATAATTTATACTTTACTATAATTAAAGAGGATATTTGGTGTTTTAACTTTTTTTTTTTTTGGGTGATACAGAATAGGTGGAGGCGCGGCAACGAGTGCAGCACAATTCTCCCCAGAGTGTTGTGAGAATGCCTCTTATTAGGGGGGAGTGATAAAGAGTCTTTACTGATGTTAGAATTTTGATGAGGCTGAGTGCGCTGCTTCTTATGATTTAGTGTGTTGATTTTCAAAGTCTATCTTCATGTACTCTGGTTTTGTTTGGACTTTCAATAAAATTCATCGCTTCTGCTCGAATTTTTTTTTTTTTAAAAATTAGTTACACACATATAAAGTGTGTCGTAAATTATTAATATTAACAAATAGGGTAAATTATAACGACCTCTCATGAGGTTTGGCATAATTATAAATACCTCCTTATTATTTAAAAAATTACTAATACCCCCTTAATTTTAACGACCGTCTAACAATTAGCTCAATTCTTTAGATTTTCATCCATTTTTATGGTAAACTGACCAAAATGTCCTTGTGGATTAAAAATTATAATTTTTTTTATGGACTAAGTGGATATTTTTTTATAATTTTTCTATCCATCCTGTTCAATTTTTTTTGTAAATTTTTAAAATAAAAAATATAGTAAGGGTAAAGTTGACAATTTTATACCTCAATCCAAGGATTACATAACTTCATCAAACATCATAGGGTGTTTGTAATTTTTCAAACAACGAGTAGGTATTCGTAATTATGTCAAATTTAAGAAGAGATTATTGTAATTTACTCTAATAAATATTATTGCATGAAGTACTCTGAGACTATGTGCTCTCATTGGGACACGTCAACTTCATATGGATTTTGTTTGTATAATTTTTGAGAAACCTCATAGATTGTAAGTTGAGAGTAATATCAATTGGGTAAACGTTGAATTTGCTCTATTTCTTTCTCTCTCTCTCTCTCTCTCTCTACACCATAACAGAAGAAAAAATATGTCTAGCTAGCTCGCATGGACCCAACTTCCTTATACCTACCTACTTCACTTAAAATATTTACAATTAATTTCTAGAGAAAAAAAAATCATTATACGGAAAATGACTATGAAATATTAAACCATTCTTATGTAATTAATTTGGATCTTGACCTATTCATTATTTTAGAATTTGGAGTAGTATCATTTAATTTATACGGACTGTGGTTGTGAATATTGAAATTTAAAATAAATATAATCGACACGATGTTACAGGAGGAGAAAAAAATTATATTAGTAACTCATAATTAAAAATTTAAAGGACATCAACAACTCAATTTCATATAAAAGTAATGTCCATATATTTCATTCAAACGAGATAAAGAAAGAGTACAAATATACATAAAAATAATAAAAATGGGGTCATGAACGAAAAGAAATATAATTGTAAATTAATGCCACGATCGTATTTAAATTCGGTGGTCATGATTATTTGATCCCAAATTAGGGAGACGATTCCCTCAAACCACTATGATGACTTTCCAAACAAGAAGACCTCAATCATCACATCAACTTTGTACCAATTGTTTAATTAAAACCTAATAAAACTCCCCCGCACCCTCCTTAAGAAAAAGAAAAAAAGAAAAAGGGTATATATAGTAAAGTGAATAATTGAATTATTTGGACCGTACATCTACTTATGAAGGCTGGACCCAAATTCTTGTAGGTGTTTTGATTGAGAGAGAAGAACACAAACTACCACTCCCATGTGAATACAAAGAAGGATGCCCCCACCCCCACCCCCACCCCCACCCCAATCAGCACCGCTGACATTTACGTACAATATTTATACGTACAGAACTTTTCCATTTAACACGACAGCAGTGCACTGTCGTCTTATTCAGTTCTCGAAAGTTTGCTTGCAATTGCAATTGCTTCTCTGTGTATTGGGGTGTGGCAGCAGCTGGATTATGAACATGCATCGCTTTTCATGCCCATCCATACATATACAATTTTCTTAGATTTTTGTGCTTTTTCCCCCCCGCCCACCCTTCCCCTGGACCGATCATCTATACATCTTCTTGTACTTAAAATTTACGTCTTGTTCTAATCACAATCATCCTAATTCGTACATACTCAGCTCGTCGCCCCAAACATCTCATCTCAACATTTATGACTTTGCAGTTGTAATTAAAACCCCTCTTTCACACTAATTAACTTCATAATCTTTGATTAATTAACATCTCTTCTCACTCAAAAACACGATTATGTTAAGAAAATGGATGTTAAGTACCTAAAAACGTTACAACATCCCATTATTTTTGTATCCATCTCTGCATGTCAAATCTTCTGCCGCAAATTAAATGACTATTATGTATTTTATGCTTAAATGTAATTTTCATACTCTATTTTTTCATAATTTGATCCTTCAATCGCAAGAGTTTACAAATGTTGCAGGAAAAGAATTTTAGTTTGGGGCTTCAGTTTTTCATTGCTCAATTTCTGCCAACATGGTGGAAAATTTTTGTTCCTTTATTTTTTGTATTCATCGTTTTAATTATGTATCTTTTTAGAGTAGTAAAATATATCATATATATATATATTTTTAATTTTTCATGATTTTAATTGACTATTGAGAACTAAAACACGAAATGTAAAAAAGCACGTGCGAGTCACATGCTTTCTTCCAATAATATTTGCAAACTCCGACAATTGAGGAATAAAAAATCGCAAAAAAAATTAAAAAATTGCAGGACATATTTGCTACCTTAGAATGATAAAGAACTAAAACATCAAAATATAAAAAATACAGAACAAAAAATGCATTTAATCCTATAATTTATTATAGTCCAACATCTGAATTACACATATAAATGAGTTTGATCAGTTCCACTAGACATGTGAGTAATAATTTATTTTATTCAATGTGAGTTATTGAAATCGAGTATATTTACGTAAACCAAAATTAGAAAGAGAGATGAGGTTAATATCCAAAACCAGGTTGGTGTAATTGTCCAATCTATATATTTTAGATAATGAAATTAAGGAGACATGCATGCATATATATATATATATATATATATCCTAGGTAGGAATTAAAGACATTTAATGATGATATTGACATGTATATATGTATATATGCTTAGTTTTTACAATATATAATTAAGGCAAGAAACAGAGTAGTTGAAATCCCTGATGAGCAGCTTCGGAGTTGATGAATAAAAGGAAAAATGTACAACAGGTAGTTGTCCCAACAGAAATTATTTGATAAAATCACACTGCATACAAACATATGTGTAAAAAATGAAGAGAGGATGGAGAAGGTTTCACAATATATATCCAAGAGAGCAGCAAGTAAGTAGTAGTGCAGGTGCAGGTGCATCCAAGCTGATCAGGTGCCTGCCTGCATCTCAGCTGCTTACCCACAAGTATTTTAAAGCTTCCATCTCTTTAATTTCTTCTGTTGCAGAATCCCATATGTATATGGTTGCTCTCTACGATTGCAATAATTACTCTCCTTCTAAAAGGTTTGAGCCACTCAGGTATTGTGATTCTACACGGAGGGTTTTCTGTGGATCCTTACATCTCTGACATAATTAATAATTGATTATAGTATAAACTTGTCCAAGCATTTCACTGTAATAATTGTCCAAGAAAGGATTTGGGGCGCATGATGGGATTGGGACATGATACGTTAACCATAAAAGAATTTGCTTATAATTATAAGGGGATATATATAAGTGTTGTGAGAGTAGTGGAGGAAATTGGGGTCAAAAGAGTATTCATTGCATGGGGAATTAGATAACTATCTTGTTTTTATTTAATTCATATTAATTCAAAAGATGTGGTGTTGAGAATGAGTTGTCTGTCACCCCACAAAAACTTGAACTAAACTTTAAACTTATTTTAATCATTAAACATAAGAAAAAGCATTAGCAACTTTTGTTTAAGTTGTCGTCTGTTAATGTCATCCAAACGGGACTCCCAATTTGAATCACTACAGCTTAGAGCACCTGTCCACTCCTCATTCGTTACTACTTATTCTTTACTTTGCCCATTTCAACTAACTCAACTAATTAATTAATATTCTTTTCCTTCTTTCTTTCTTTTATTTAAATAATTAAAGAGAGTCAAAGAATTATATATTGAGACATCTTTTTTTAAATAAAGAATTAATCTCTCATTCAAATAATATATATATATATATTAACAGTCTAAACACACGCGATGCATAGACAAATAAAAAAAATTACGATAAAAATGTTAGGGTAAATAATCTTGCACTCTTTGAAATTAGGCCAAAATACACAAACACTCTCTTTTTCTTTAAAATTACAGCTACATTCCTAGAGTGTATCGTTGTCATTACAATTACACTCCCTATTCAAATGTAAAATTTACGCAGATACTCTTTAAAAAATATTACACTAACCTCTCAAGGGGTGTTTGTGTAAATTAGCCTAACCTCAAGGGTATTAATGTAATTTATCCAAAATATTAATACACATTAATCAATGTATTTTGGTCAATTTTAATACACATATAGCTGCAAGAAATTGACACAAATGTAGTGTGAGTTAAAAAAAAAAAAAGAAAGAAGTTTGTGAGGAAAAAAAATATGAAAAATGGGTGAGAGAAATATGGAATAGTGGCTTGAAAGAAAAATGAATTCAAGGGTAAATTACTATTTTAACTCAATTTTATTTTAAGAAAAGAATAAATATAGAGATAAATTTGAATATTCAAAAATTGATACGATAATAATATTTATAATAGTATAGATATATGGAGATGATGTTGATGCCTTAATGTTGAACATGTTTTAAATATCCATCTAAATCTATAAATAGCTCTTTTTTCTAGCTTTAGAAAGATTCTAACTAGCTTTTTCAAATGCAATGCATGAGGTAACCCCCCCCCCCCCCCCCATATTATGGGTTGTTCAACATTTAGTGTGTTATCTTTTTCCTTTAGTAATTATTTTTAGGAAATAAATTCCGACAATAATAAGATAGTACTAAATGAGATACATAATAATAGATAGAGGGTAAGGTTTATGAGTGAGTATTTAAAAAATGATGGATCTAAGTTGGGTGGATTGGATGGAGAAGAATGTCAACTCCCCACCCATTCTAAATTTATAATATTCGTATTTTTCAACCTACTCTAAATAATCTTTGTTTACCTTTGTTAGTGTATAAATACTAGTAACTAGAAATACTATAAATTTATTTTTTTTGAATTTTTGCGGCATTATAAATGATCACGGCTTAAAAATCGTGGTAAATTAATAATTATTAATTATAATTAAATAAAATTTTTAATTTTTACCACGATTAACAATATTCTCCATGGTTAATTTTTAGCCATGGTCAAAATATTTGCCATTCTCTAATGTCTTGGCCACATTTGCGAAAACAAAGGCTAATGGCCGTTACAAAGTCATGATTGATTTGTATTTGTCACTGTTTCTTCTTTTGATTATAATAATTAATTGTAGTATAAAAATATATATTTTTTAATTAGTAGGATATGGTGTGAGTACTATATATACTCAAGTGTATAAATATTTTTTAAAAAAATAAATAATCAATTATTCTTTTATCAAAATTTTATTATTTATATTTATGTTTTATGAATGAAAAATGTTTTAGTTCGTGTGAGTAGAGAGGATACAAAATTCAAGAGTAAACTATTTTATAGTTTATTATTAGGCGAGAGCATCTTTTTGGTGTCTCACTTTTTGGTCTATTTTTTTAGTTATTATTTTTAAAATTATTTTAATTTTTTTCTCTTTTAATAACGGTCAAGTTGCTCACTCTTTCTCAACTTCCATTTTTTATAACTTCATTTTTTTAATTTTTAATTAAAATAATTTAAAAATAAGAATTAATTTTTAGAAATTTCATTTAATTATGCATATTCAGTTTAAGAAAGAAAGTCACTTTTTATTCATAATTGGTTGCTTATGACACCCCGTTACTAAATTGTAGACTATCGATTATGCGTTTAAATATTTGTAATAAATGGTACGCATTATATTTTAATCATTAATTACTATTATGTTTATCTTACACGTTTATTACTTGCTCCACTTTTAATTATATATTAATTTTATTTTAAAATTTATGTCATATCTATCTAATTATATGAGCGTAAATAGTGCGTGCTACAATCACTAGTAAAACTTAAGGATGTGAAGGATGAAAGATCTATTTTTGCTTGCAACATGACTGTATACATTTTAGACTGGACGGAAAGTTGGGCCGCCAAACATACGTCGGAAGCCCACTGAAACTCTGATAACTGGACCCAACTAATCACGTTCATAATTATATCTTTTTTTAATTAATAATTTATTTCTCTTGAGTGAATCAATTATGGATAGAACGGCAATAAATATTAATAATCATTGATGATGAATTTTTATAGAAATGGATTATTAATAATTTCTAATATATAGCTAAATAAATACTCACACCTCTTATGATATTTTCTCAAAAATCTCAAAAGTTTACAGGCTTTTGGACTGTTGTCGTTAATTATAAGTTCCACACTAGACAACCTATTGATTTGAGTTTCCAAGTTTTATGTTTAAGATTTTCGATTTGAAGGCTGGATGTCTGTAAGTAATAACTAAATAATTAAATAAAATTATAATATAGCAATACATGATTGATGTTGGAATATCTTACAACCTTCCCATAGAACAGTCATGATTTTTAAACAAATTTTAGATTGATTTTATTGATTTCTTTACAATTTTGTGTTGGTGCACTCCTAACTCGAATACAGACTCATTGTGATTATTAAATTATTTTTTAATGTATGTAGTTTTCGTAAAATCATACAATTTAGTGAAATTTAGAAATTAACGACCTTCATCTAATATTTTTACCACCTTCATTATTCTCACAACCTATTAAGTTAAGAACAACGAGGTATTTCTAGTATGATCCAACAGTAGTGTATTTTTGTAGGATCATAGTATAAATAATCGATGCCTATTATATTTATTTGGAGTAGCAACCATGTGGAAAATCATTTAAATGAAAAAAAAAAAAAACTTTATTTCGAGTTTTTGGCACAACAATGATTATTTCAATGAAGAAGGGGGGAAAAGAATGTTTGAAAATATAAATACTAATTGGCAATGAATTAATAATTAATTGGGTAAGTTAGTAGGCACATAAGTGTGAATTTGTACAACCCATCTCCTTGAAGATCCCCAAAAACAACCTTATCCCTTTGTCCGATGGGGCCATCATGTCTGGTTTAAGTTTTAAATTGGTGTTCCCTTGGTGTGTGTCAAAACCCATCAATTTAGCCATTCAATCATTATCACCCTTCAATTTCTAAATTAATTTATAAGGGTTCGTTACATTATTTTTTTTCTATAAAATTCAATTCATTACATTATTTACTATATTTAAATTTAAAAATTAATGCAATGCATTGATAATTCTAAATTAATGAATATACGCCAAAAAAAAAAATACTGTAAAAATAAACATAAATCCATAGTCGTCGGACTCAATTCTGTTCTTGATTGACATATTACTTGAAGTTGTCGAACATGAGGTTCTTTCTTTCTTTCTTTTAATAAATTAATTTTATTCATTAAATTATAAATTTCAATTAATTATAATTATTTATTTAAATAAGTCAAAGTTCATGTAGTAATGAAATTCAAATTCATGGTGAGCAAAACATTTGTTGAATAGTTAATGTGGCCTTAGTTCAGTTGGTAAAATTTATGCAGTATGACTTTAAAGGTTATGTGTTTGAATTCTGTAACATGCGTGCAGAGAATGTTGATTTATTGCATAGTAAGTGTAGTTTAGATTTTATTTATTTAATATTGTTGATCAATATATGATTATTGTAATTATCTTTGTTAGACATTGACATTCGACAAAAATAATTATAATTAAATTATTTTAATTGATAATAGTTCATCGCTTCAAATAAAAATAAAATATTGAATAAATAAACCTATTGATAGTGGGGATAGGTTGTGGAAGTTACCATCATCCATTTTACCTGATTTAAACCCTAATCTCTAACTTAAAAGTCAGAAGTCAGAGGTGAAAGGTTTGATTGCCAGATAATTTCCAAATAAGGTCACAAGTTGATGCTGATGAACAAACCCAAAACTAAGATTGGAAACGGCGTTTGTGGTCCGTCATTTGGACGTTAACTTAGTGCATATTTAGGCCTTGTTGCTTATTGGGATCTAACTATATTATTATTATTATTTATACATAAACAGTAATTATTATTAAATTGCAATTCACGACCCACTCACATTTTACCCCTCACCACATTTTTCATGGAGAGGTAAATGGTTGTTTTTTTCACCTATTTCATAAGGGAAAATAGTAGTAAGGAGCAAAAGGGAAGGCATCAAATTTTTCACAAAGCCATGAGAATAATAAGCTCAAGCTCTCAAACAATAGACAATAGTGATGAAGAACTGTTATGCTATTCTGGCAAGAGGGCGAAATTACGGATTTCGTGGACCAAAGATAACCCAGGTCGGACGTTCTACAATTACTCTGTAGGTCGAGGTAATTGTCAATCTTTGCATGGAAAGGTCCTCCAATTTGTGCTAAGGAAGATCAATGTTTTTGGAGGATAAAATGATGAATTTACAAAAGAAACACAATATTCTTTCTCTGTTAGTGGTTTTTTAGTTATTGATTTTATTCATATGGTTGGGATGTAATTGAAAGTTGATTGTGGATGAGAATGAAGAAGAAGTTCATCATTTTGCAATGTTGTAGATGGAGCATACTATCGGTTATATAAGCATGTAATGTAATTCAATGTCTATGTTAGTGTAAAAATTTAGATATGTTTTAAATGGTAAATATTATGTTTACATCACTGTTTTTGTTATAGTAAAAATTTAGATATATTGTATGTTTAATTTAATGTATACTTTAGTGCAGAATTTTAATATTACTTTAAAAATATAGGTTTAATAACATTTCCGTTCCAATTCAATTCAAAACCTATAACAAGATATATATGCACAACAAATAAGAGATAATTCTCCTCATAGAACTACAAACAACAAATACTACAACTCCTCCACACTTATGGGACTAAATGTGGTGAGGGGTAAAATAAAGAGACCAAAATTGGCAACAGTATTAGTTGTGGGACGTAAGTTACAATTTTCCACACTATAGCAGTCAAACACACATGCTCCTTCCATCAAGAATCTAACAGAAAATATGAGTGGGACATATATTGTAATCTTTTTTTGACACTTATGGAACTAAATGTGGTAAGGAATAAAATAATGGGACCAAAATCACAAAAGATAGAAATTGTGGGAAGTAAATTACAATTTTTCCATTAGGAGAGAAAGAGATATTTGAGTTTCCCTATATTTCTTACTTTGAAATACATGCATGCTAGGTTTATCTCAGGCTAACATGGAATATGAGTACAACTGATCGGTTATTCCCATCAACCAGTTAATAAAATATCAAGACATTGTACAATATTATTGATCTTTAAAATTCTAGTTTAATTTGTAATAGTCAATAAGTAGGGGAAAATACAATCTTTTGTGTATAATTATTTACTATAAATTTAATTTGTAACTAATAATAAATTTTCTTTTAGTGACGGTGATAACTCATAGAAAATAATTAAAATAGTTCCTAATTCTTCCAAAAATAAATAAAAAAATAATCAATAATACAGCTGAGATGGAATTACATCAAATGGGAGCAAAATCTCAACCCATATATCAACATTCCATTTCCAGCATATGCAATAGGGATAAAAGAAAATGAAATCTCTCTGAGTCATTCACATCAAATCACTCACTCCACTGTAATCAACTGTAGGATTAAAGTGAATAAATGAAAAAGTAATTAATCCTCATCAAGAACTCACCACTGTTACGCCCTCCAACCCAGAAATCCAACACCACATCTGGCATACACCCCGGATCCTCACACCTTGCCATTACATTCACAACTGGTTTCAACTTCTCGTCTTCTTCCCACTCCAACTGCCAAATCTTAACTCCCGCCCCTAATCCACAACATATATATAAATGGATTCTCTCATGATCTTTAACCATCAGTTACTATCTCATGCACGTGCAGTACAACAAACTGAAATATATATATACAACAATGTCACAGACTCCACGGGGCAGGTATGGCGGCGGCAAGAGTGTTTCTGACGGCGGTGGCCGCCCAATGTACCGCGGAGTGAGGCGGAGGAAGAGCAGCGGGAAATGGGTTTCTGAAATTCGGGAGCCCAGAACGCCAAACAGGATATGGCTTGGTACATTCCCCACACCGGAAATGGCGGCGGTCGCCTATGATGTCGCGGCGTTTGCTCTTAAGGGGAAAGAAGCTGAACTGAATTTTCCTAGTTCAGCATCTTCCTTGCCTGTTCCAGCTTCAACATCCCAGCGGGACATCCAGGCAGCTGCCGCCAGCGCTGCGGCGGCACTGGGCGCTGCGGGGGATGCTCTTGGCTTTGGAAGTTTGGAAACATCCAAGATCGGGGCGGCGCAGCCTGAAATGCCGGTTGTGAATGAGTTTATTGATGAGGATTTGATCTTTGATTTGCCAAATGTTCTTGCGAATATGGCTCAAGGGATGCTGATTAGCCCTCCGCGCATTGATTTTGCTGAGGACGAGAATGATTTTGGTGGAGGTATGCAGGATGAGTACCTCTGGAATTATCAATAAGAACCCTAATCAAATGAAATCGAGAATTCTCATATAATTCTCGATCGTGTGAATAGATCAAGAAAATCAAATTAAGAATATATATATATATATATATGTATATGTATATAGAAATAAAGAGCGATGGGAGTAGGATGGGAGTGTGCGTTACAAGATCGCTTAATGAATGTATGTTGCTTGTAAATTAAGTGTTTTAATGTGGGCTGCTTGAAAATGTGGGTTGATCGACGTATCATGCATCATCCCAATTGTAAGTAATAGATGGATATACACATTTCAACAACCTCCTAAAGCATTTAATCAAGTCTAAGCTGATGTCCACAATATTATTAATCTAGGGTTTCAATTGCACCTTAACATGCATTTTTTCTTGGACATGAAAAAATTTAGTCCAATTGGGATTTCGCTGTTAGTATTTATACTTTGAGTCCTATAACATAGTATGTTCAATACTTGTAATTTTTTACTTTACAAAATTTCTAAAATTGTTCTACAATTGAAAAACTCGTACATATATCTATGAGACTAAAAGTATTGAATTCCTGATTTTATAAAACTAAAAGTGAAATTTCGTCTATATACAGAATCCATCAATTATTAACTGTAAAAGTAAAATTGTAGTAAATTAATAATTGAAGTGGTTTAATTAACTCTTACTTCATTGTATATATACAACCTTCGCAATGAGGTTAAGCAAGATAGAACATATATATAGCTAAACAATGAAATCTACAAAAAATTCATGAAGTCAACCCCATTCATTGTATTTTTTGCTGTTCTTTATTTATTTGTTTATTATTATTCTCACCACCACCATCATCATCATTTATTATTAATATTATTATTATTATTATTTTGAGAGAGTGTTAAGAGATTCTTAATGAGCGCGCAGCCGGAATTAATACAGGAAAGCACAATTATTTCTTGGGTAAGGCAGCGTACGTAGCGATGATGTATAAAAAGTGACAGGGGTCGAGGGACCATTATTGATTTTGAGTTTGAGGGCATCATATATATATATATATATATATATATAGGTTTAAAGGCAATTTTTGTCCCCTAATTTCAGGTCATTTTCTTTTTAATCCCCTAAGTTACCCATAACACTGAAAAAATCTCAATTCTGGTACAAATTTGGTTGGAAAGTTGAGTCACTCGCCGGAAAAGGTCACATAAAGTCACATGCCAGGCATGTGACTTTTTAAATTAGGGCTTGCATTGTAATTGGCTGAAAAAGATGATATGGTGAAGACATGGTCTGAAGTTAGAGGACTAAAACGAGAATGGCCTGAAGTTAGAGGACTAAAACGAGAATGGCCTGAAGTTAGGGGACTAAAACGAGAATGGCCTGAAGTTAGGGGACAAAAATTGCCTTTAAGCCTTTTATTTTCAGCTAATCACAATTCAAGCCCCAATGAGGACTCAACTTTCCGATAAAATTTGTACCAAAATTGAGACTTTTTCAGTTTTACGGGATCAAAATGGAACCTAGTAACTGAGGGGACTAAAACGAGAATGATTTGAAGTTAAGGGACGAAAATTGCCTTTAATCCTCTATATATACATATATCATTTGAGAAATTAGGGCATATATATATATGTGTGTGTGTGAAATTAAAGGGTGGGTGAAGAGAAGCTATCAGTATGAGGTTGGGTGGTAATTAAGTCAATATAGCTATAGCTGGAATCATTTCGTTGTTGATTTCTAGGGTTCTTCGCTGTTACATTCATTTTCTAATTATTCCGCTCAACATATAATGCCCATGGATTCTTGCTCAATCGATTAGCTCACTGCAACAAATAACACTAATAACAGCCACACAAACTCACACACACACACACACACACACACACACACATATATAATCAGTACAAAATAGTAAAATTCTTTGCTAATTAATAATAAATTTAATAAGAATATTACTAATTAATTATTTCGATTCTGATTTATAGCATAACATTCTTTCATGACTATTAAAACATTTTCTTATATCGTAGGCCTACTACTCTCACTTTCTTTTAATGTAGGGAAAATTACTATTTTGGTTCTATAAGTACAGGGGTTGGTATTTTTAATCCTGTACGATTTTATTTTTGTATTTTGATATTATAATTTTATAATTTTTGCAATTTGGTCCTTTTTTAATGAAACTGGCCTAAAAAAAGTCATATACATCGCAGATGACCACATTAAAAAAATTGTTCCCGTCAATTTGATATGCTACAATTGTGTGCCTCAAAAAATCAGTTTGAATCTTTCCTTATAAAATAATATTGCATCTCGTACTTTTATTTAATATATATATATATATATATATACGAACACTATATAAATTGATCATATCATCTATCACATTTTTCATATAAATTATATAAATTAAAAGAGATAATACTATTTTATAATGAAATATCTTAACTACCAGAAAATACCTTGGACGCTAATGGGGTGTTTGTGCAAGCTTATTGTAAGCACTATCAACTTTTTGCTAAAAGTTAATAAGAGTGTTTTTATTTTAATTTATTCTTTTAAATTGTTTAATAAGCAACTCTTTAATTATAATTAATTTTTACAAGTTATTAGTAAAATTATAAATATTAAGTTGTATTCTCAATTTTCAAACTCTTCCAGCTTTCACTATAGATAAATTTAATTTTAATTTTCTTTACAACTTGGGGAGTATTTCAATAGCTTTGGTTTTATTAGTAGAATAAATTGTAGAGAAAGTTGTAAATAATAAAATATTAGTAAAAAGATGGGGTATATATTGGGGAAAAAAGTGAAAAATAAGAAAATAAAGTATTTTAAAAAGTAAATTAATATTTACAATTTTACTAATAAATGTAAAATTTGATTGAAAGTTGTTTATAATTTTTTTATTTAAATCAATTTAATTTAAATAGTTCAAAAATAAAAATCATAAATCAAAAATATTTTTTTCAACAATAAACTGATAAGTATTTATTTTAAACCGTTACAAGGACTTGTTGTTGGATTATCCCTATCATAAAATAATAGTTATTACAAACACTACAAGTCGAACTCTGGGCCCTATTTTTAGAGTGCAAGAGTTGAGAAGCAGTAGCAACAATTTTGGTGCAGTGAAGGTAAGTGATAATTAGGATTAAGCGAGTTATTAGTGCGGACCATATCAGCATAATTATGGTTAGGACATGTTCATCAAACGTTGGTGAAATGTGAGTCCTCTCCCTTTCTATTTGGTAGCGTCTCATCAGATTAGATGTACACAACTAAGCTAATGACTGCTAAGTTATTATGATTTTTTATATTAAGTTATTTATCACCCCAATTCAATATATTCAAATTTAAAAATTAATTTAATATATTGGTATTTAAATCAATTTAACCAGGCTTGCAGTCCTAAATTCATGGCTAATGAATGTAACATTTTTTTTAAAAAAAAAAAATAATAATAATAATAATTTAAGTGATGAGATTTCTTCTTGAGTTCACTCTGACATTGAGCTTCGTAAAAACATAGAGTGCTGTGCTATAAACAGTATTATTCTTTTCTGTGAATAATAGAAAATTTATAACTATGCTTATTTAGTTGATACTAAATTCATTTGGATAATTATGATTTTTTGTTACAATTAATTATTATATTAAAAAATAATTATGACTTTTCAATAATCATTAGTTGTTGTTTTTATTAGTGAAGTCAAAATATTGGTCATAGTTAAAACCAATCATGACAAATATTTTTTAATCGTGGTAAAAATTTAATTTTTTAAAATAATTTTATTTAATCGTAGTTAATAGTATTGATTTATTATAATTTTAAAGCCGTGGTCGTATAGTAGAGCGAATTCTTTTCTTTTCTTTTTTTGTTGTAATCCCCAATTATATTGAATTTTTTTTAAATACAATTCATGAGCTTGTTTCTAGCTTAGGCCGGATGGCAAGTCAGAAGGAATGGTCCGCTTGGAATCTAGTTAAATTTGCTCACAACTTTTCAAAGAGTCTAACATAAAATATTACATTATAATTGGAAATTTGTATGAACTCAATCAATGAACATCAAATATTAAGAAAATACTCTCCATTCTGTACATAATTAATGTACCTAAGATATAATACTCATTTGGCTTCCTCCTTGACAACCTGCCCGAATTGCACGGTTTTAACCTTAAACCTGCCGAGTTTTGCCAACGTCCCTTCCCCTGATGATCCATCAACTTCCCTGGTTGCCGATTCTATGAAACCGGAACTGATCATCCTGTAAGAATCGGGAACTCCTGGAAATTCATGAAACTGCAGGTTATTGTCCTGAAATCCCTGTTGAAAAGCCCAGACCTGAGGATTCATTTGATAAAAAGTGATGGGCTCTCCAGGATCAGGAAATTGTTCCTCCATGTAATTTGGTTGGAATCTCCGTGCACAAGAATTCATCTGGCTGAACATTACCGGAAGTTTCTGAAACTTTCAAACGCAAACAAGCTTGTTCCTCAGAAGAAATGATTTAATGCAAGAAAAGAAACTGAGAGAAGAATAACTGAATGGCAACTCAAGCCAAGGCCCCCTTCTATATATACCTAGTCTTGACAAAGAGGCTGCGTTATATGTCACAATTTCTGACTGTTCAAACTTCAGATTCCTTGACTGACTCTGAGAGTTAGACTTTTCCAATTTGGGGACAAAATGTACCCGTGTGATTTTCATTCTTTTTGTCTGAAACTATACATGTGGGTATTATTCTGCAAAGGATTAGGTAAATTGTGTCCCACATTTACAAGTGAACCTTTTATAATTAGTTTTGTAAAATTTACGTACGTTTTTATCTTTTCTATGTAAAATTGTAGTAGCTAGTATTGTTTTGCAAGGGATTAGGTACATTTCGTGTCCCGCATTTACAAGTGCACGTTTTATAAATTTGTAAAGAAAGCAACGATGGCTACGGACGTGCTAGGCGGCTGCTAATTCTACTATGTACAACTGGTTCCAATTCTTTCAACTTGTTAATTACAAGCTTTCATCAGTTGGGTCCGAACTTACGTGATTGTTTCGTTCTGAAGAAAACCGTACACTATGTACTGATTCAAATTTGTATGCTGCAGCTTGTCTTAAAAAACCTATTAAAACAATATGTTTTTTTATACCGAGTTTTATGTACTTCTTAGTCGTAGAATTTGGAAGGGAAGTTGGAACACAAATAAGAAGCCTTCATACTGAAAGGACACGTTTACTTCAATGATGTAATAATTACAAGATATGATTTGAAGAGGAATTATACATGTGATATGATTATTTCATAAAATGTGCTTTTTGTTTACTTCAATGTATTGAAAATGGAACTAAAATGAGTGATTGTATAGTTTCTTGTTTATTTCATATTATTATTTGAAGTGATATGTAGCAAAATTCCAAAATTGCCCCTATTTTTACTAAAAGAAAAATTCTTCCATTTAAAAAACACGTCCAAAATGAGAAATTGGTAATAAGCTAAAATAGTAAAGACTAAATTGGTAATTTCAGGAGGCCCAACATGTTGCAAGCAGTGGGAATAGGCTAACACACCTCTTGAATAGGGTTTCACGGTCGGAAAGTTAGTATGATCAGTAGCAGTGAACGAAGGTACAACACCGAGCTTCAGTGCAATGACGTAAACCTTATATTAGCTTATGTTATTAATCCAATATAGGCTAGTCCAATGAAGTAAATGTGTCCTAAGGTTATTATTTTGCATTTCGACTTACATCATCTATCCGTTGTGCAGTCGTTTCTTCTTTGTTCCTAGCGTTGGTGTTGTTCTTAAGGTGTACAATATGCTACATGCATGACTTGAATTTTGCTACTCATGCATAAATTCTAAATTTATTTAAAAAATTACCAAACATCCAGAACCTTCATCTCTCGAAATTAGGACTACGGTGTTTGGTAATGGAAAATCTGAGGTCTCAGAATTAGAACTAATACACAGACAACCGTAGATTCCAATGATGTTGAGAGTTCAATTTCTTAAAATTTGCAAATAAACTCATCAACCCGATTGGAAGAACTAATACAAAACAAAGGATGTACAAAAAGAATAAAATAATTGACCAAACTAAAACACAGCCTAGACATGTGAGTTTCGCTCCTCCTTGACAACTCCGACTCCTACAATGTTTACAGTCTTCACTTTAAACCGTTCCAGCTTATGTTGCGACTCTTCCTCCTCGGACATCGGAAAACCACGGATTACTACATCTCTCTCCCTCGTCGTCTGATCTTTTGCTGCCCTAGAATTCAGTTTCCCCAGGAACTTCTCGAACACGTGCGAAACAGGCATTTCCCTTAAATCATGTAAAGTTTCACAGAATATTCTTTCAATTGGGACATCCTTTTCCACTTTGGAAACCAATTTCTTGAACATTTCGCTCCCTTTCTCGTCGAGCTCGTCCACGACTCCTCTCAGGATTTTCAGTGGCTCAACATCATAGTCATGATGATTCAGAAACCCGTTTCCTTCTTCCGATTCAATTGTCCGGTTTTCTTCATGAAGATCATAGTACCCGTTAAAGTATTTGTCGGAGAATCTGTTTTCGGCTGCCATGGATTCGATGTTTGTGTCGTGCACATGTAAAGGCCTTGAGGGTTGAGGAAATTGTTGCAACACATAAGAATCATAGAATCCATTGGTTGTTTCCATGAGACGATTGATTCGAATGATCGAGGTTGGGAGATTTACAGGAATTGGTTGATCGTTTCTTGAAGTAAGTTTGGTGCAAGGCTAAATAAATGGATTGAGGGAAACACGATTCTGGGGTTGGGTATTTATAACAATTTCTCCCCTATCCTGCCAACTGTACTTTGGTTGACAAATCAACAGGGTAAATTCTTTGACAAGCAGTTGAGTCAAAGGTTAGAAATATACAAAAGTTTACCGGTTCTTCGTTGCTGTGCAAAACTGATCTGATAATTAGTCAACATGCAAAACTATTCTCCGCGTTTTTGGCTTTAGACTGTGACAATCTCTGGTTCCTAGTCATATTTCCAACAACTTATCCACATTTCTGCATGAAATTAATACAACCATATAGTAAGAGATCAGTGATTCGAAGAATGTATTTAATTAGGACAATGTAATATGGTATTCGACTTTTTTATTCTTTTTATATAGAAATGAGATTGGATGTATCAAGATAAGGATGGGGTCAAGTATATTGATAATTCTAAATGAAAATATAGATCTAAAAGAAATAAAATGAGCCGGTCATAACTTAAGTATTAGAGGTGTTTCAGGAGCTTATAAAATATTAAATATAATAAAATTAAAAAATAAGATGCGAAATTTTAACAAATGAATTCAACATTGTATGTTTATTACAAAATTGTTTTTACAAAAATTTTATAATGTTATTTTATATAACTACTTCATAAGTTTGTTGAGGAAAGTATTTTTACCAAGTTCGTGAAAACCCAATTTGATATGGATTGTAAAAATCAGTTCGTATGGGCCCATAGGGCCGAATTTGATGATGAAAATTTCATCTGGATCCGTATTAAGTAGGAAGGACTCTGAGACGAACTCGCCTATTACATCAGGACTTCAACTACAGTTGTCCTAATTGGACCAAATTGTATGTATCTTCGGCCATGTTTACTTTGTTTATAACGTTGGATAAGAATTTTTGTACAACCTATTAGACCCTTCACATTGCGATATGGGGATTCGGATTTAGGGTTGGAGCTGAGAACTGAACGTACTTGCATAGTTGATCCTACAAAGTAAACGCTCTATAATTAATTTCATGTTTTTATCATACATTTAATTATATTTATTCTATAACTATTTAATTGAATACTCAAAATAAATTGAGTCTTAGTTTTAGTTCAATTTTTTAATCAGTAATTATGAAAATATATTTTTTTATATATATCTTATTGAAAGTATTTTGATTTGATACTGCAATCAAATATGAAATACAATCTCAATAACTATTTCAAATATATTCTCATTTTCATATAAAATTATACAAAATTAAAAATACATACTTTTCACATGTATAGTCGCAGACTATATTTTTTGTTGTTATTAACTATCGGTATGTATATGTATTATTAATTGTCTACAATAATAACTTTACACAAAAAAAAAATGAAAAAAACTTATTTATTTATTATTAATATTGACAATCTTTATTTAATTATTTATTATTATTACAACAACAAAATTAATCTTGTTACTTATTGCACATAATTACTAATAACTTTTGAAATTTGTCACCCAACTTTAAGATATTTGTTACTCCATGTGTTTTTTTAAAAAAAATATATAAGAAAATTTCTCTGATAAATAAATTTTAAAAAAAATCTTTTGTGGAAAAAATAAATAGGCAAAATATTCCTCTTCAATTGAAGTTGTCGTACACGGGCCAACAGTGCGCGGCTCTTTTATTTTTTACACGTAAAATATCATTGTTTATCAACCGTTGGATATTACTTTATATAAACCAACGGTCTATATTAGAATGATACAAATCGAAGGTCCAAATTTGTCAAATTAAAATTGAATTATTTATATTTAAATTAACAAATAATTTATATTTTATTTGATGAAAATGTGTTTCTCAGATTTTATAAAATTTGAAAACATTTTAAATTTAAAAGTGTATATATAATATATTAATATATAGTTAAAATTATGTATACGTAATATATATATATACAGTTAAAAGATATATATTTAATATATATATAAAGGGAGAAGGGGGCGAGGAGGGGAAGGCGTCGGCTGAACGGGATCGTGATGGAGGGAAGGTTAGGAGCTGCGGACGGGGGTCGAGGGCTGAGGGGGGAAGGAGGAGGCGACAGCGTAGGCTGAGAACGAGGGAGGGGGCCTGCCGTTGGGGAAGGAGTGGGCCGGGAGGGGGGAAGTAAGGTTCCAGTTTTGTTTTTGTTTTTTTTTTTCTTTACATTTTAAAATAATTTAATTATTTATGATAAAGGGTAAATATATAATTATTTAAATAAAAAATTAAAAAAAACTTAAAAATGGACGAGTGTACCACAAATTCTAATCAAGGGGGCTATCTTGCCTATTTATTTTTATCACAAGGAGATTTCTTGTTAATTTATTATGATATAGGAATTTTTTAATCTTTTTTCCTACTTGTACGACATTAAATTTCATTATAGCCAAGAGCATATTCCTTGTTAAATAATTCTAGATTTAATCTATATAAATTAATTCATTTTATATAGAGTATTAATTAATATATCTTGATATGTTTAGTCCCAATTAAATTATTTTTTACTCAAGTTAGGTCTTAATACGTAGCACTTTTTATTTATTTTAACACATGAAATTAAATGAATTAGTTTATTATTGTCCACCAATAATTGTAGCAATAATAATATTGGAGTATAGATTATATGAATTTAGGAAATAATATGAGGCGACAAAGGAAGCATCCCATCATTACTTATTCCAAATCTCTACTCTTTTTGGGTGGCCCTCTTTACTACCTAAAATAATTAAGTGGTACAAATAATTAGGTGACTCATATAATCTAAAGCCTAGCCATGCATGCGCTTTTAATGATTAGCCTCACTCATTACTCCTAATTAACTCCTTATTAATTTATTAACAATATTCATCACTTCATTTTTCTATTAACGCTCCATATCCTTATTTTAATTTTAATCACAATTAGAATACGCTGAATAAAGAAGTTGATTGTGCATAATGACATGTTTCAATTCCTGCCGTATATATAGGCTGAATAGCAATTTATCCCCTTGTGATATTGAAAATGAGCACGTTACGCTATATGAAAAAATTATAGCAATTGACCCCCTGTACTATTTAAAAACGAAGCAATTTACCTCCGTATACATAGAGATAATTGCTTCATTTTAAAAATCATAGAGGGAGTAAATTGTTGTATTTTAAAAAATATAGAGAGGTGAATCACTATTTATAAGGAGGTAATTTGCTCATTTGCGATATCATAAAGGGGTTGCTTGCATTTTTTTTTCCTATTTTATCTATAATGGCAAATAGAATTATGTCAGGAATATCCTATCTAAGTGACAAAGTTGTAGCTGAATAACCGGAAAAGGGATTTAATCAGTAGAGTTTGCCGATTTGGTGCATATCATGACTTCGGTATATGAATATATGGACTTGATACAACACCAAATAAAGGTACAATCACAATCCTCAATGTACTAAAACAGGCCAGAAACCATCATCTCCAAATCACCCACAGAGTGTGTATCCAATTATACTATTCAATTCATTGACCATCTCGTCTGAAATTTCCTTTAGGTGAGGCTAAATCAAGCAGTTTTATAGGGGCACTTTAGTAATTTTTGTCTTGCTATCAAATTAATACCTTTCTTGATCGTCGTTCGTCGTTGATGTTGATTGTCGGAAATCATGCCTTCTATGAGATGCAATGGCATGATCATGTGGTCTATTTAAGTCTGATGACAGTAATTAGTGCTAACTTGAAATCTTCTCGTATCGATACTATATATAATTAGTAAGTATTTTTTCATTTTCATTTCTCCAATTTATAGTTAGCAGACATATCCATTAAAAGTTAACCTCACACCAGGTAAAATTTGTAATTACATAACAGTTGTTAGCACTTTAATGTGATTAAATCCAAGAGCTCATAATGTTAGAATCTTCAACATGCCTCTTTGATAGTGACATTAAGGTGTTGAGCTTTCTAATCTTGGTAGTTGGACCTCACCATTCATCTACAGATTATCTAATGTTCAGACAATGCAACAATATTCCAAATATCAATACCAAGAATATTTAAATAGATGCAAAATTATGGATAGTTGCAGTCAACAACATTTCTTACTTGGAAAACAATTCATAAATTTCGATTTGTGTAAAAATTTTTTAGTACCGTAATTACATGCTACATCATTGTCTCAATAAACTGAATAATAAATTAACAAGATAAAATCACACTAGATGGGATTTGAACTTGTTAATGGGACTAATTAATCATTAGATTGAGATATCATGCATGCGTAATTTCGATTCATATAATCACACTCAAATATTACAATTTTGTCAAATTATCACAGCAATGGGAAAATAATATTTTTCGTCCCGTAACTTAAGCCTTTTTTTCATTTTTGATCTCATTGGTTATAAAATTTTTACTTTTGGTCCTATAACTTTGAAAAAATAGTATTTTTTGGTTCCATGACACATTTCTATTATATGTTTAACAAAAAAAGCCATGTGGCCGTTAAGCGCATGAGACTAAAGGTGTTATTATTTGAAAGTTATGGGACCAAAAGTGATAATCTTGTAACATATATGAGACCAACAGTGTTCTAACAACTACGTGCTAAACATGTGACATTTTTCATTAAAATATATAACGAAAACGTGTTATGGAATCAAAAGTACTACTTTTTTTATAAGTTACGAGACCAAAAGTAAAAAAAAATCTAAATTGCAGAACGAAAAATGTCATTTCCACTACACCAATTCATAGACTACTAGTAATGGGTTAAACAATGATAATACAGTTTAACATAATGGTGTTAGGTAAAACAGAAATTCAGTAACCCTTTTCAACATGGGAAAGAGTCTCAAACGCTAAAGTCTAATCTTTTTCAGTATTTTAATTGAATGCGTAAGGCAATAATGAAGGTAACTTTTTAGCATTTTGAAGCCACTACTACCAAATCACTTACAAAACTGCATTCCCACCAACTCATCTCTCAATAATTTATCCATCTTTAAAACCAAAACCTCAAAAAGCTGTCTTTACAGTGGACATTGTCCTACCCCTAACCCATTTTTAATTCATTACTTCTTATTTTCTGGGACGCCAATTGGATTTTTTATTACAAATTTATTTTGTATTTGAGAGAAATTTTTGTCCCGACTCAACTCGGTCAAATTTAAATTAATTACATAATAAGTACAATATACTTATCATTTAACTGATGTATAATTTAGAAAAAATAACAAATTACAGAGCAAATATATCACAATTGTTCTATGATTTGATTGGTTCGACCGAGCTAGGTCCATTTCATATGAAATCTACATTGTTTGTAAAGGAACAGAATTTGGTTGTGACACCATACATGAATGCAAGATTTCTTTCTTTTTTCTCTAGAGAAATTAGAGGTTTATCAGTTGTGAATATGTCTGATTGAAGGATTAATAAGCTTACATACACTAATCTCCCCCATCCATGAGATAACTACCCTCAGATTACAGACTACCTACGAATTAAGACACGACATCTAAAACAAGTATACATGATGGTTCAATGAGCACATACAAGATCCAGTTCCTGATGTTGCGTGTTCATGTGAAACAGTTCCTCGTCCGACAACAATTCTTCCAGCAGCAGCCCGTAAATCGCAAGCTCGATTTCAGCTGCTGTCTCCTCCACCTGCTCCGGGAACTTTTTCCAATCATCGTACTCTCTCCTGAAATCCAACCCGATCATCATATCAATCGTGTCGAACTGCACTTGTTTCCACGCATCCAACCTGCAGCAGATTCTACGCATCACCACATCGTTGTTGCCCGAGCAATTTGTTTTACTCTTTTCCTCGATTATTAGGTCGGTGACAAGCTTCTTCATGTCGCTCGACATGCTCATGGTATGACATTCAAGGCTTGATTGGTTCAACACTTCAGCCACGATTGAGTCTATAGTGTCTTGCTGTCTGTACAGTGACAACGGATCATCATCCTCGGATTCTCGTCCCATTTCTCCTCCTAGGTCATCCTCGTCCGACCCTTCGAGCAACTTTCTCTCAAGTTCCATTGGGTCCAGTTCTGCAAGTTTTTCAAATCTCCGGAGCCGGTACAAAAGCTGCTGTTTGGCTCCTGCATATTTAGTGCAGAAAACAACACAATCAGAGTGTGGGCATATCATGCAATGTACTATAATTAAGTTAAATAATCCAAATGTCCAACAAATAAAAGCTTGTAAAAAGAGTAGAAAAATCCACCAGCATCATAGCAGAACACATAATCCTGGTCGTTGGTCGAATTCAATAATAGAAAAACTGTGGCAATTATTAAGAATAAGCCCCCACAACCTAAAAGTGGGCCTTGCAAGAAGTTATTAACATCTTATCCTATGATGTTATAAGGACAAAATGCTGATCAGAAGTTGATGTACGAGTTATAACAACAGTACTAAGAAAGGTATGCCCACACGGCACATTCCTGATCAGAAGCCAATCCTACGGTGGATATCAAAGTCTAATGACACAATAAAATCTTGGTAGTAATTAACTTCGTAGGGGCCTGCCCCCTCCATACTATTAAGGATAAAACATACAATTATGGAACCAAAAAAAAAAAGAAGATGAAAACGACGTAGCAACAAACAAACAACGTACTTTGTACATTGGCGTAGCTGCATTCAATGTCATAATCATCCTCTTCTGCGTCTCTGCTTTCATGTCCATCGTCATCTTCAAAAGGAGGATCCAGTACCGATACCGGACTACATTGTTCCTTCTCTTCCTCTTCTTCTCCTCCTCGTAAATTTTCCAAACTTCTCGATTCGTAATTTTCCTTTTCCTATAAAGATTTGGTAATACAATTCATGAGTATAGATAATTTATGACAACTATTTCATATGCAAAAATGTGAAGTGTGAGGGTTTGAATGGTGAAAATTTGACAGTAGGAAAATTAATTACAATTATATCATAAATTTTAAACTTTTAATAATCAATATATATAACTTATAACAAATAACTATTATTACAATACACCAAGAACTACTACTAATGTAGATCAATATATCTACTGTGGAACTCAAAAAGTCATGGGGGTCAGCTTCGGCCTCATTGGGCATGTACGTTAAAATTAAACAGCCAATTAAGGTGGTGATTAGGGTAAATTGTGATTAGGGTCCAACGAATAAAACAAAATCAAGATTTGTCCTTTAGTGGGTAAACTACTTGGGGAGACAAAACTAAATTAAAAAAAGATATTGGTGGCAGAAGCGTGATCGAAGGTTCAGAATTCAAACAAACAGACACGCACCGATGCCCATAAACAAAGAAGGGTATGTATTTTTGCTTCTTAGAGTTGGTGGATTATTCATTATTGAGAAGTGTAAATGAAAAATTGAAGGGCATTTTCGATATTTGCAGTCGACATTCCGGCCACCAAATCAGACCAACGAGATTGTTTACCGACAGTACAAGCAAGTCAACCTCTTTACAACTTTCATCCTACTCACCACTTCACTTTCAGTTTCACGAAGTTTTTGTGACTTTATTACGAGGGTTCTTGTCCGAATTTGAATTCTTAATTAAAAACAAAAATTGCTAATAATTCATTAAATGGTTATTAATTAATGAATAATTAAGGCATTTAATTTATGATGATGATTATTCTTTTCCTAAACAAGTATTTTCCATAAAAATCGAAATCATTCTTTCCTCCATTAATGAGTCAATCAAAGTGATTCCATAATTCGGTTACCAAAAATATAGTGCCCATTTTTCAGGGATGGGGAAGAAGACAAACCTTTTTTACGTGGCGACGGGGTGAAGCTGCCGGAGAACAGAACTCCGGCGTGCGGCGGCCGGAGGATGACGGGCTTCTGCGTAGAGCGAATCTGAAAGGGCTAGAGCAAAAGCGTGGTTCACTAAAACCAAAATCGGGATTAATCTCCTCCGAGCATTCTGAACCACAACTGCTAGTGGATGCCTCAAAATCCAGGGATTTATCTTCATTGTTCTCTGTCCAATCAGCGCTGCTGAGCCTACGGTTACTACAAGAACACGAAATCCTAATAGTTTCTTCTACTTTCTCTTCGACTGCTGTCGCATTTCCTTCCGAAACTTTGAGGTCGTTGTCCCCAATAGCACGCCTTTTGTTCTTGCTCCGATCCTTGAGTCTTTTCAGAAAAGAACCAAACAACCCGAACCCGACGTTTTTACTCTGGCTCTTGGGCTTTGCCTGCTGCTGTTTCTGGATCCTCATCGCGGCTTCCAGGAGGAGCGCGGCAGTTCTTGAGGGGATGTGGAGGAACACAGCGCGGTTGGGTGACTTACAGGGGCTCTTCGCCGGCGAGGGGAATTCAAGAAACGGAGACTTCCTAACGTCCGGCGAGTTCTGGAACGAGAAAAAACAGGCATGTTTGCAGAGATTGCTGCGTTTAGCGGAGGTTTCGGGGACGAGGGGCCTGCGTTTCCTGAGCTGTAAAGTGGTGGCGCAAGAGGGGTTCTTCAACTGGGATTGCCTGTCCGCAATGTAGCTCTTCAGGTGAAACGGCTCCTGATCTTCTTTCAGTAGCTCATGCAGAAACTGCTTATGAGCCATCATTACAAACAACAACTAGGATCAAGAAATGCGAACAAAAAACAGCTATGATGACGGATTTTAATACTTGAAAAATGCAAAAAGAAAGTTGAAGAGGTTTCAACTGCTAGGAACAAGAGGTGGGATTTGAAAAAAGGAGAAGTTGAGTTGGATACAATCATACAAATAGTAATGGCGAGAGAGAGAGAGATTTCGCTGATTCAAAACCGGGGTTTACAAGATCGAGGCAAGGTGGTGATAATGGAATTACTTATAAACCAATGATCCGAGTTGTAAGTAATTATTTTCATTTTCGATTATTTAATATTTTGGAATAGGAAGAATAATAAAATAAAAAGGAAAGGGAGGGGGTGGGGGTGTTGAAATGGCTGCTGTATAGCTAGCTGTGCAAGTCCAAGGACATTAAAAGCAGCAGGCAGTATAATCCTGTCTGGCAGTTTGGGAATAGTAAGAGGAAATAGCGGGTTTTCTCTTTCTTTCTCTCTCTAAAAAAAAAAAAAACAGAGTTGATTTGAAAGTTGGATGGTTAATTTACCATTTTATCATGGAAGAAAAAGAGTGTATGAAAGAAAAACAGGTAGAGGATTGAGGACCACGTACACAAGAATCACGGGGATTACCCTCCCTCTCTCAACCACTTCATCAATCTTTTTTTTCATACAAATATTGCACAAACCATCCTCCAAAATTATATTTATCAAAACCCTCTTTTATGAATAAGAATGTCAATAAAATAAATTCCTAAAAGAGTTGTTTTCATATGATAAGCTTAAGTTGCATTAATGTTGCTTTTCATGAAGTGCGTTTTCTTTTTACATGAGCCACGTTATTGAGAATTGGGAGCCGAGTATTGCTATCTTACCTTTTTCTGATCGTACCATCTCTTCATTTTCTTTTCAATCATGAAAATTTTGATTGCTTTTACCGATAAACCCCTGCTCAACATCTGCTTACATATATATACTATTATGAATTTATTCAAAATTATTAAAATATTCCTTTTATTTTAAAATGAAATCTATATTAATCAAAGCAGGACCTCAAATCTTAATTAATTTGAAATTTTAATATAAATCAATTTTTTTAATATTTAATGAGGAGTGAAGAAGAAAAATAAAGTGAAAGGTATTTTGATGTATAGTCAAAGTAGAGGTGGTGTGCATAGTGCACAGTGAAATACTCAGAGAATCTGTCACTTCAATAGATCTTAATCAGAGATTGGTGTTTGGCGGTATCAAACTTCTAAATCTTGCACACCTTAATCACTATCCACACTTGAAAATTATTATTATTACATCTAACAATCATGATAAAAATATTTATCATAATTTTTATTCATAACAACTATTTTAGCCATTTTCAAAAAAACCACAACTAATACTTTTATACATGGCCTTGCTAATTGACTACTTTGTTATTTATTATTAATTATAATTAAATATTATATTTTTTATAGCCTGAGTTGAAGTTACAAATATCTTAATCACCACTTAATTAATTACTAGATTTTATTACAAACCAAATCAATCATGTTTCCATGCCTCCTGTAAAAAGTAACCAATCTTTCACAACTTACAATAACGTACACAGGTGGCCTATAAATAATCCCCCGGACCGGAAAATCTAATTTCATTTTATTCTTTTTATAGCGAATGAGTTCTATATATATATATACACACACTAGTATATATATAATATAAGAGCAATATTGTCCAAAAATTTAATTATAGAGGATAAATATTACAGTTGTTAGTTTATGGGGTAAATGTTACTTTAAAAGTATTTCATGAGGATTATTAATCAATTATTGTAATAATTGACATATTAATTATTGTATTTAATTCAATAAACTAAAAAAAGATTATTTATGTGTTGATCATAATAAAATTTTGGAGCTTGATAGATATAAATTCATAATTTGAGTAGTAAAATTAGGTTGATATATAAGTGGCGATTGGGTTAGTTGTGAGGGAGAAGGATAGATAGATTAATTAGGAGGAAGTGCAGAATGAGTAATAGTTGATGGTTGGGTTTGGGTGTTTTGGCGTATTGACAAATTGATGTACAGGCACACAGGGAGGGGAAGAGAAGGGCAATGGGCAGAATCCATTACATGCATGCGCGAAAAGGCCGCTCCGGTAATCAACACACCTTTCTTCTGTCCAGTCCACTTCATTTTTTCTCTACTTTAATTCAAAATATACTTCTTACTACCTTCAATACTGAGTTGAGTCATATCACTTGATGACCCACACCCACTATTCCCGCATTCCCCTTCTACTATTTTTACCATTTTTCATTTATGTTAAATAAAAACAGTGATTGTCGTATTATTACATTATAATTGGATTTCTCAACTTAATCCTCAGAATTCTGCTAACGCACTGGCAAGTAGTTCAGTTCATTTTGTACGGGATTTATGTATTATAACTTGATTCATTGCTTTGTCAATCAAAAGTAATACGAGTCAAATCAATAAATACCCTTTATAAAAAAAGGGTGGGGGTGGGGGTGGGGGTGGGGGGCAAAGACAAATATGTCCTTTCAAATACATGCTTTGTATTCAAAATGTTGATTTGAGTTGCAGGGCCTTTTGCCTTTTCAAACCACATGCTCACAAGTCAGAGGAGTGAGAGGCTTCTTTGACATGTCCCTATCTTTAGTATAATTGCATACGTGCACCATAAATTTTCACTTCAGATCCATCTAATTTTTTATTGTATTGTATATTTCACATTATTACAAATGAAAATTGTGTGTACTTGTGGTAGTCAAGAAGAATTACTTCACTTTCCTTTCTAGTGCTAAGACTTGTCGCATGCATGATTTTTAAGCTCTCAACTTTTCCTATTACAACACAACCAATCTCACTGGAAATCACTTGTAAAGCATACTACAGTTGGAATGAAAAGTTCACACACGACATTATGATGGTAAGTTTGAGTTGTCAGAATCGTTTTGTTACTACTCTAAACTTGGTAAGAGTTTAGGGTTTGAATCTTGCACGGTTAGTTATGTTACATACGTTGTAGTAATTCTGTATATGTTGTAGTTATGTTAAGATATTAATATTAAATTATTATTTTATTTAATAATTTAAAATTTTAAATAAGTTGATAGTTTAATAGAATTTAACAAATAGTCGAATAGTAGTTTTGCATGTTACGAAGAATTACAGTTCTTGCATGAATGAGTTTATAGTATTTATACAAATGATCATAAGCTATACGGTATGTGGATCGATAAATCAAAATACGATAATATCGTTAAATAAAAATTAATATTAGTTTATATGATTTGTTGGTTTGTATTTAAATATACCGGTATGGGTTCGACATATTGCATATAGTAATTCAAGTTGGTATTCAGAATTAAAAAAGATAGGGATTATATTATAACTGGTGGAATCCATGTAATTAATTAGTGGGTTTTTTTTAACTGAAAAGAAAAAAGACTTACGTACAGCATTTGCCTGAAGCTATAAAGCTCTTACGAAAGTTCCACATATGTTCATACTGCTGCTACTGCTATACCATTAATTAATCAGACAACAACATTAATTAATTTGTCTTCAAACATAATTTAGATCTCTTTCTTCAAATTTTACGTCTTTTAATTACAAGTAGAACAGTGTGTGTGTGTGTGTGTGTGTGTGTGTGTGTGTGTGTGTTGAAGAGGATCCAATGCTGAAGGGCATAGATCCCCTCTTCATTTATTATTATTCCCCACAGTTTTCGAAATTCAGCAAATATTTAATGTTGTCTGGTAGTACAGCAATTAATGCAATTTCTCTCTACGGATGAAACAAACAAATGGACATTTGTCCCAACTCCCCCCCCAAAAGAAAATTATGGTGAAGTTCAATGACACTTAATTGGCAATCATCGTAAACCCTTTAATTTGCACCTTGTAATAACTAATTAATTACTCCTAAATAAACATATTATATAGGCAGATTTGAAATCAACAAATTCTGAAGACATTTTATTTTTTTTTTTGAATAATTACACCTTCATCTCTTAAAATTTGATGTAATTACACGTAAAGATTTTATTTTAAAAATTGTATTTAATATATCTAATATTTGTTTTTATCCAGTAATAGATCTATTCGTTAGCCCAAATTCACAAAATTTGAGGATATTAAATAAAAAATTATATATATTTACACCCAACTGATAATTTCACTAAATCTCAATGAAGTGTATTGTAGTTACCGTTTATTTTTACTTAATAAGCTGGGTGGTAAATAGGGGACCAAAATTGATTCTCCAACCAGTTCATGCCCACTCTTTACGGGCTTATTGCTAACTCTATGTAATAATTTACCAATCCTAAGATTTTGTCACTTGATGGTCCGAAGTAGGGGGAATAATATACAATCAATTTATACATATATAGACAGCATTTCAATTGTTTTTATCTAAATGAAACAGACAAATTTGTCACAACTTTTACAATATTTTCCTTGTCCAACAACATCGACGTGGCTCTCCAATTTGCAATAAATATATTTGCATTGACCCCAAAAATTCGTCCCCTCCACACCACACTTGTGAGATGGAAATAAAATAAGTATGGGAATAGCAGACAAATAAACTATGTAACCTACGGTAAATACAAATTGCATTTCCACCCTAAGATAGTATCAAAAATCCCTCGTAACATATAATAATTTCAGATTGTCTTGGACTATATATTAATCCCTCCAACAATTTAATTTGGGGGTCTTGTCCTTACTCTTAATTTTCTTCTATTTTCATGGAAATAAAGTATAATAATCAGGGCTATGACAAAAATTGATCATAAATCCACGTACTGTAATTCTTGAGCTTGCCAAAAAAATAAATATTAATTAACCCAAGCAATTGGATCTGTTCTCTGCCCTTACTATTTATATTTATTTCTTGATTTTTAATATGATGAGAATCTTTCCCCGATTTAGTCGATAATCTACGCATTACCCTCCTTTTTTTTTTAATTAGCATAGTTTAAGGTGTCGTGTTTATTTGATTTGATGATTAATAATTAATCAGAGTTTGTCTGTTGTTTTACATTTGAAACCTTTTGTAATTACATATCCGTCTCGATTATGTCTCTTCAATGTTTTGTTTTCCTAGTAATTAATTCATTTTCACTTGCACTTGTACGTAGAATTGAAACCATAAACTTCACTTTCCTACAAGACTACAAATTTATCCATTTTGTAAGAATACATCTCTACTAGAAACAAATAATTAATTACATGTGATGGGCAATGGAAAGGGACAATTACGTTTTCCTGTTGAGTTCTATTTCCTTTATAACTCTTCATTCACACATGTAAGGACTCTATTCTCACTCCATAACCCTACATCGAAATATAGTACTTTAAGGGACAACTTGGTGATTTCGGCCTCAACATCTGTGTTGAGTTCAAATCTTAGGTTTATGCATGAGTGGAAACATGTTGTGGTTATTATTGTAAGAACATCGTTAAAGGGATTAGGAAAAAAAGAAAAGTTATTTTACCCCGGAAAAGAGTTATAAATACTACTTTACAAAACCAGATATTGGATATATCTCACACGCAAATTATTAACAAGAATGTGACTTATAAAATCGAGCTTGGTCCATGCAGTGTACTTAATTTTGTTATGTATTTTGCTCTTTGAGATGCAAAATTATTGAATAATATAATTGCTAAGGATTATGTTGGAGGTTGTTAAGGCTAAAGAATAAAACAGGGTTGGATTTCTGCTTTTAGTAAGACAAAAATGGTGTTAGATAACTGCAATTAAATTGTTCCAAATTTGGGTATTTTGCTTGGTAGTTAGTGGTAGCATATGTCATCAAACCATAAACATAATTTACGCTGTCGTCTAACATTGTTTCAAGCATGTTCGAATTTGTGAGAAGTTTGTCCTAAAATTCGTAATAATAACACAATATATCCAAAAATTAAGATTTAACTCAAATAATCTGAATTTTCTGTTCCACGGACAACAAACGCCCACGTTAATATTCCTGTTACTATGTAACGTGTAATTGGTAGCCTCCAAACCAAACAAAAGCATATACGACGATGAATACCACTACAAACTTTCCAGAAAAATCTTAATTTTAAATAAAGACAAAAGTGAAATAATAATGTAAACATTATAGAAATGTGAATGTCGTAGTCATAGTGCACCGCTCGGAAATATGCATGAATTCGGTGGTCTATTCCACACGTGGTGGTGAAGGGGAGCCCCATCCACGTCCCTCAATTGGTCGGATTTTTGTCGGCCCTTCCTTTTTGGACCCTTATGCTCCACCTCCTACCCAAAGGTCAATACCCTCTACACATAGGATACCCTCCTCCCCCACCCCTTATTTGCCTTTTCCTTTCTCATTTGTTCAGTACAAGATACCATGTTCTTGTAATGCTCTCCTGCACATGATTATAAAACTTTGAATTCATAACTACAACATTTACTATACGTGGGATTCAACGAGTGGTAAAAGGGCACTAAGTAATTTGACTGGGAATTGTATAGGGATAAAATTCATTTTGTGCACTGCCGTCGTCTGTCATAAAATTATCTCGTCCCTTAAAATGGAATAGTCCTTATCCATCAACATCCTAAGTTATAGCATTTGTCCATTACCGAATGTTTTTGTAATAAACAAGAAATTGAGTTGAATATCTTACTTTATCTTACCTAATTATTGAGATAAACGAGTCCTATGTCTAATCAATAAAGATCCTACAATTATAAGACAACACAAATGAATTGCTTGTCGTACTCAATCAATCTGACTCTCAAGTCGATAATTATTCAAAGTGTAACAATAATTGTTGAAAAGATTAGAAAGAGGTAGGCGTTGAGATTGTGTGGTTGTGGAACAACAACCTATGTTTATCAACCATTTTTTCAGGCTACGGGACAATTGCATAGTGTATAGGAGCTAAACATAATAGAGTTTGTACTGTAATTACCCATTGTACCTTAACTTTTTTGTCGACGTTGAACGGACTTGCACTAACTTAGGTTGTGTCCGACTCGCCCTTAGCCTCTTTACTTTCATAGTACAAACAAACATAGTGATATTAATATTTTATTGTGGGAAAATTATATTGACATTCACAAAGTTTAGTCTAAAATACGTAAATATTAGTTTTTGCATAACTATTAATACATTCTTTGAGATTATAACTATAATTACAAGTAGAAATAAAGCTTACACAAAAACCTCCTACACTAATATCCCTCAGGGGTATAATTGTAATTTTTGCAAAAAAGAACATACAAAATATTTACATATTTTGACCTAATATAAAGAGTATTGATGACTCTTTCGGTTTACAATAATATGGTGATATGAGTTAAGTAGTGTACATTTTTGTAATTATTTACTATGTACAGAAATAGCATAAGAAATTCTTACTTTGGGTAGCTTCCTTGGAGAGTATAACTAGAGAATCTTGTAGCTCATCTCCAAAGGTGTAATGTTAGCCACATTATATTCTTCATAGTTGACTTGGGAATTGCTATTTGAAAACAAAGAACATAAATTTGTTACTTAAAACAGTTATATATGTGATGTAATAAAAAATCCATATATATATATATATATGTGGTTTAATGTAATTATTTTCTATGATATTACAAATAAGTAAATTACTCCTTATAGAAAAAATAATAGCAATTTACCCCCTATATTTTTTAAAATTAAATAATTTACTCCCTGTCTAGGGAGATAAATTACTTAATTTTAAAAAATATAAGAGGATAAATTGCTACTTTTTTTATAAAGGGGTAATTTGAATATTTGTAATATCACATATAGTTAATTAGATTTTTTTCTTATATATATATATTATAATTGTATTCAATCATAAAATATATTGTTTCTCAAAAATTGAGCCTAGCTAGACACTCATATTGTGGGGTACTTTTACGTTGAAATAATGCATTTATATATATAACTATTAGTACACATGTGCAGTTTACCCCCATTAACTAATTGTTGTCATCATCATTTCATGCGATTGTCGTTTTTTTATAGAACTATCGAAATCGTGTGGTTTCAATCTAATCTTGATCGCAGAAAATTGTTGTGACCTTGATAATGTTTCTTTTTACATCAACGTGACATTGCATTATGTCGTTAATTAATTAGAAATAATTAAAAATATATATATTATCATGAGAATCATGTTCCAAAACCTATAAAACAAGATAACAAAATCGAGTAATTATATATAATAAGTACACAAATTCTCATACTATTGACTCTGCGTCTTCAATTCAATTGTTCAAATGAAATAGTCAAATTTTATGACTGTCAATTCTCCAAAAGAGAAAGAAAGAAAGAGAAGAAATCGTGACAGTCAATTGTAAAAAGACAAGCTTTTTTCTTGGTTTTGTCTGTATAGCTTGGTAAATGAAAAGCGTGTTCAGGTTTCTGTCCACAGTAACAGAAGAGAACAAATAGTAGTTGACAACGCTTTTACTGAACACAACAGTGTGCATCCATTCACCTCAACTTCACACAAGGGAGAGGGAGAATGAAAACAAGAAGTCTGCATCTCCTCTCAAATCACGCTTTTTACGATCTGTCCCTTCTCCAAAACCCTCTTTTGGAAGACTTGAAAAAGTGCTACGCGCGATTTCACATATACAGAAAATCTTTATTTATTTTCTTGCTCCAATAGATGTTCATGCATGCATGTATGTATGTGCACAGACAGACGTCTTTTTCACAGCAGGAGAAACAAAATACAACGAATTCTCTCATACGTCGGGAAATAGAGACAAGCGCTCTTTCTGCATACAGAGACAAACCACGCTTTCAATTCATTGATTGGTGCGGTTCTTATCATTTGGTCATGAATGCCAACAAAGGAAATCGAGGCCTCAAGATATGGAGAATGGCGTCCACAGATTCTTGTCACCGTTTCTTGTTTCCAACTCACTTGTGTAAAAATCCATGCCACAATCATCCAAATTAAATAAAAACAAAAATAAAACGTGTAATATTCAGATTCGCTTCTAACTATGGGCAGAAGCCCAGATGTTTTGCAAACTGGGCTTTGATTATTGGGCCCCCAATACATTCTTAATGGGCTCAATAACCCATTTCAATTGTTATTGAGTCCAATTTATTATACTCACAATTTAGACGGGGCCGTTTACAAGGCCTAATAAGGCCCAATTCATCCTTATCTTCTCTAGCCTCAAACTGTAATAGTATAATCAAATCCTGTCCCAAATAAAATTATTAATTTATCATATTTCACGAGTACTGTCAACCATTTATTCCACGCACTCAAGTAAAAGACCCTTAATGTCAGGAATTATGTATTTCACAATTATTCATTTTTTCACTATTTACATGTACTGTGAAATTGGTCCAATTTTTTAAGAAATATCAATTTACTAAATGATTTGGATTTTTAAGGGAAAAAACGTTAGACTCTGTTTAAAAAATAATTTAAAATGAGAATTTAAGAGTCTGAAATGCATAGTTGTAACAATAAATTATCTAAACAAATTCAATAAATAATTGGTCAACCAAACTAAGCGTTAAGGAAGACACGATAAAAGTCTTGTCTATACAACATTCCACACACCACCACCTCTCTCTGTTTGCTAGTCACCCCACTTACGGTCAATATGGGCTGACAAGTCAGTAAACTATATTCCTTATCAAGTCAAGCTGTTGCTCCTAAGATCTCTCATGTACCAATTTTTTTTTTTAATCCAAATCAGATTTATTCTGAAAAATAAATGAATATAGGAAGAATAATTACAATTATTATGTAATTAGTTAATCTTCCTAACCTGCGTTTATTTTTGTATGTGGGATAAATGATTAATAGGCCGCGATTCGCTAAAATATTTGATATGATAAATTAAAATAGGATAAAATGTGGAATAGTATTGGATTTTTATTGGATAAGTTATCACGCCTTATCTAATGGCTAATTGACTACTAGCGGGCTGCCATTTTTTATAATAAACCACAGGTAAGGATAGATTGGAGGCTCGATCCACCCGTATCAGTCCTTGTACACAATCTTTAAGATACACTAATCATACGATTGATTTAAATATTTGGACTATAATTTTAAAACAGTTTGGATCTATAATTTTTATGATTTATTATATTTTGGCGTTACATTTCATATATACACATTAGGTCTATAAAATATTAGATATAGATGTCGTGGATTTCTGTCGCAGGTCTATAATAATCGAGTGAATGCAGCACCATTTTGTAATAAATCATTCAAACTTGATTATAATAATTATTTAATGATGATGTGTAACCAAAAAAAGATAATTCATTGATGATGTTTTAGGGCTACGGTTAAGGCTAATTAATAGGGAAGAGGAGATAGTGGGTGATAGAGAACCTGCTAGAATGTCTTTCCAGGAATTATCACCACTTAATACAGATATAGACTTCACACCAATTCTCAAGTTTTGTATTTATTTGGTTATTTAAGAATTGTGAATGAAAACTAAATTAGGTTGTCTCTTTTTGCTTTAAACGAAAAATAAGTAAAGTTGGTGAAATCTTACTTGACAATGTTGTCCACGTAAATTTTATCCGTATCAATTGTGAATTGTTAGATCACAGTTGATATCATTGTTATGCACTAATTTTACGATTCACAACTTATGTAGATACAAATTTATATGGGAGATATCAAACTTTCGGTGAAAACCATAGAAAATTGCGTAGGTGGCTGCCTTTATTGCTGTAGGGGAGTTATAGTCAATCAATAGAATTAGATAGCTAACTGCTGGAGATTAATTACTGGAGAAATATGAGCCACTAACTGTTAAATTAGGTACTAAAGTCGTGTTTCTCGCACTTCCTATCTTCTGTTTTCTCTCTCTTGGATGAATGATACTTCACGGGTCAATTGGGTGGGAAATGTCTTCGGACAGTAGTGTACGCTGACGAGGGTCTTTCCAGGATCTGCTATTGTCTTACATAATTTTCTTCGTTTGCCAAAAGGATAACCATTTTTGGTGCAAGAAAAGGGAGGATGTCTGATGCATGTTTGTCCTGTGTATCAGACACACGTGACGATCTCAGTTTGCTTCGTTTAGACTCTTCTTGGAAACATTTCATCAGTTTCCAGCCTTCAGTTCGGACCACCGAATCGTTGTCATACACTGTTCAGGACTAACGTTGTCAACTTTTTGATGTGGGTTAAAATTCTTGCAAGATGTTTGATGAATTATAGGCTGTTCTCTTTAGGGTTTTGATTCTTAATCGTCTGCGGCAGAATGCTGCTATAGATCTGTTAAAGAAATCAAACCTGTTATACAGATCCAAATGCAACCATAATTCTTCCTGCCAGGTCTGTAGATGCTACTCTGCTTTCTCATTTCTGTAACAAAACCCAGACAAGAATATCCCAAAAGTCTACAAATTTGAGCCCGTGCAGACCAAATTCTTTTGTATTTTCCAACCGTCCCAAGAAATACTTTGCTTGTAGAATGCCCCAAACATAACTCAACTACTTTTCAACTGATCTAAAGGAGAAAAGTATGAACAGTTGATTTCACTCATAATGTTGCACTCCACTGATCAGACAGTCATGTGTTAAAGCAAACAGTGTAAGAACAGAACTTTGGATACCAATTGAAAACAAAAAGGTACCCTTTCAAGGAATCCAAGGCCAAACCTTCCTTGCAATGCACTACTTACATAATTCCAGAATAGGAAACTGAAACATGTAGTAAAAAATACAAAGAGAAACTTACAAGAATACATAGTTTGAGACATGTTTTAGTTACAAACCTGTTTTAAGGAGAGAATTTCCCCTTCCTAAAATTAGAAACTCCTTACCATCAAAAGCTAATCCATCAAACAAGATAACCGTAGAATACAACCAAACCCGAAAACACCAACGTTATATAAATAACAACGCATTTCTTAAATACATCACACAATCCTAATTAGACGTCAACAATGATACAACATCAGGCAGATCGTATCGTTTCTATGTTCTTGCTCAGCTCCTCCAACTTCTTCAGCCTCAACCTCTCGCTCTCGCTCACCAGCTGCATATTACCACCAATTCAAACAATCACAATGAGCACCGGGCGTTCACATAAGTTCAATATGAAAGCTGAACGATTTTCAATTCGATTACTCACCTCCATCAATCTAGTGATGAGTTGTACTTTTTCCTTGTTCTTTTCATTGAAAGCTTCAAGGGCTTCTTTGTATTCTCTCTCCTGTGATAACAGATAAAAAAAATCCGCAGAATGCGCATAAATATCTTGTGGGAATTAAGCAAAAGTGTCTGAATTTTGATTTGTTAATGGAACTAAATTATGGATAACCGTTGTGATCACCTTCTTCTGGCAAGTCTGCCCCAGTGGTTTTAACTCTTTGTTAACTGCATCGATTTTCTTGCGAACGAGAGAGACTTCTTTCTTCATGGGATCCGCAAGGGCTTCTAGTTCCTGATAATTCATCCACATTAGGTCAAAGGAAGCAAGTTCAAAAAACTTTAACTTCAGGTGCATAATCTTGATTGCTATCTATCAATCTATCTATATGTATATATATATATATATATGAACTTCCTTAATAATTTACCATGTGATACTTACATGTATATGAAAAGTAAGCTGTAATTTAAACAGGAACATAGATAAAGCATCATTAATTTCAGCTAATTAATCAATTATACGGCCTAATTAGAGGTGAAGCTTTTCTTTTGGGGTGAATCTACTGGCTAGGTGTATGCATATGCTACAAGAAAAACTGAAACCAGAAATTGGCTGCTTATTTCAAGTAGTTTTATCAGTCTCCAGGGTGAAATCTGAACATTCATCTTTCTTGCCCTTCAGAAATTATATAAAACACTGGGCGGGTGTGAATTATTTTTTTCTTTTAAAACGAAAACTACAAAAGAGACAAAATCCCGACAAAATTAAGGCATAAATTTATCCAAATTTGACCCTCTTAACGTTTACTAACAGTAAAAGAACCAGCTTTTGCCCTAAAAGACACAAATCCATGAAAATTAGGGGGAAAATTTTAAGAGAAATTAGTTTCCCCTTCTCTCCAGCAAAACCCATGAGAGATTAACAACATAAACAGCAAAAACAAGCACAAGGAACAATCTTTTTACCATGCATAAAGCAAATAAAAAAAACTCAAGATTTTTGTTCCAGACTTTGTTGAAAGCAGGAAAAGAAAAGAGTACCTCACGGATGGTGGCCAAACGCTTGGTTTCTTCTTCAATCCGGCCGAGCTGAGCCTGAACTTTCTCCTTAACTTCCATCTTCTTCTTCTCAATCTCTTCCTCCTTAGCCCTGAAGGTAGAGAGAGCAGACTTTGACATCTCCTCGTCCTCTTTCGACAAAGTCCCGTTGAAACTCAAACTGCCAGAAATCTGACCGGATTGCATCAGAGACTGTTGGTTTTCCAGCGTCCTTTGAGTCTGCATCATTGCTCTTCAAATTTCTTGCACAGAAAACCCTTCTTCTTTCTTGATTTCTTCTCTTTATTATCTCTTCCGCTACCCCTTTCTCTCTCTCTCTCGGGGAGGGTTCTTTCTTCTTTTTCTTTTACTTTTGCTTTTGGAATGATGATAATGAGAGGGAAGGGGCTCCCCTTTCTCTCCTGTTTGCAGGTGCTTATGAACAAGGCTGGCTGAGTGGCCTCTACGTTTAAAGTTATCCGGCCAGCTTAGCTTATGGCTTTCTTTATGACCCACTATCGTAAAAATCAATGAACTAAAATTTCTTTAATCATAATCTCACACACACACTGTGTGTGTGTAATGGTTAATTTTTCCAATTATTATTACACTCATAAGTGACAAAAACAAAAAAAGCATATATACGAAATGACCCAACTACCAACCACTTACAAAACATGGACTGCACATTTCATCTTTACTCCACCAAATATGTCATGCCAAATTCAAAACTTTGTCTCCTAACCTCACTCCTCATCCATTACAATACAAAACCCTCCATTCCTATCGGTTGATATTTCCTTGAAAACCCTCTTGGTTGACCTTCTAGGTCGATCGCATACAAAAAATTTAAGTAGCTTCAGAACAAAAATTATAAAATTCATATGAAATTTAAGCAGGCAATTCATAATACAACAGAAAATCGATCAAGTTGTAAGTCATACCATTTCTTTCCAACCCTTTTTAATTAAAAATTCCAATTCCAAGAAAATACTCTTGTTCACATAAAATGTTTACATTGTAAATGGAATGTCCAACAGTAGTATTTATATGTGAGTTTTGGCAGTTGAGGCTTTCTTTGGTAGCAGAAGAAGAATTCTTAATGTGTGAGCCAGAGATTTTATTACAAAAGTGACTTGTCTTTAGTTGTAATTCTTGATTTCCATGGCGTGTATTTTGGGAGGGGGGTTGCACATGAACCATGACCCTGTCTTTGTAAGATAGTTATTTTCTTATACATACTTGCTGGTAGCACATACCCTACTTACAACTAACTTTTCTACTTCTTCCACATGTAGAGGCTGACAACCCCACATAAATTACAGCCCCAAAAGTTAGAAATATGGTCAGATGAGATTATTATTTACTAAATTAAACAACTTACATCATATTACATTAATTATTACTCATACCTGTAATTTGGTCGCCCAGTAGCTCAGGTCAGTTCAATTTTAAATTTTTTTTTTATCATCAAGAATTAGTATTACATTACGGACCAACGAAACCTAACTTCAATCGGTCATATACTAATTATTGATAATTAAAATTTATAACATAATTATTACTGAATCACTGAAAAAGCAATTTGATCGGATTAGATGTAAAGCATTTAAAATTTGAAAATAATTATATATTTTATGTGTGTATAGATAGAATATTAATATAATTAATTTATAATAATTAAGAATAGGTATGTAAAAATGGAGCAAAACATTTCGTAACGCAATCTTTTTGCCCGGTTGAAAGTTGGACAGCTTGACATGTGCACTCGATGCTCTGTCCTTACTTTGATCATAAAGCTTTTTGCTGAATCTTTTGCACTCATCTCATACTAAATCCCCAATTATTAGCTTAATTTCGGCTTTGTCCACTCCCACACTCTTTCTCCCTCCACAATTATTCATAATATCTTTATAAATTTACCCAAAATTAAATACAGAATACAATATCTTACTTTATTTCACAAATACTTAATCACATTTTTTTAATCTATTTTAGGGGGAAAAAAGGTAAGTAATAAAATCTAAGTTTCTAATTTATCACAATATGTTTACAATTAAAATATATGATATAATTATAATCGATCGACTCAAAAAAAATTATATAAAAATGCGGTGTATTATTATTTTTATTTACATCCAGTTTGGTTTGGAGTGGGAAGAAAGGGTTGCCTGACTCACCTACACTTTTCTTTTATAAAAAAATGAAATAATAAAATAATACTAATATTAAAAAAAAAATGAAAAGGCTCGTAGGCAGAAAGCAGCGTGGAAGATCTGAGCGCAGCAGTAGTGGCTTAACGAACTTTTTAATTAAAAAATTAATTTAAGACAAGGGCTTTACAATTTGGACATCAAAGCAAGAATCTCCTTTTAAATATGTATATACACGATTTTAAATAAAATCATGTACGATTATTTTTGTATTTTCTTTAATTGTAAAATTGTATTAAATAATACCATTAATTATTTGGTATGATTGGTCAATTTCTACTTTATTTATTCTAAAATAATATAATCACAAAGTTAATGGGCCTCTCGCTTTTTTTATTTTTATTTTTTTTTTTTGCCTTCTTTGTGGGGGACCATCTTATCACTTGACCCTGTCAAGATTCAAAAACTGTAGGCCAATATTTACCTCAATAAATTTGTACTGTTTCTTTCTTTTGTTTTTTGTTTTTTTAAATGAGAGAGAGAGAAAATTGGAACTTGATGGGTGATTTTTTTAATTGGTGATTATATAATTATATTAATATTTTAATAAATTAAACAGTATATAAATTTGATCAATTTATTAATATAACAAAAAATAATTAAATATATTAAGTTGGGTAGTGAATTGGTAACTTTCAAATGAGACGGTCAGGCATTGGGATTGCTTCCTGCCTCACTATGTGTAATTAAAGGGACAATTCATGTACATAAACAGTGTACTTCACAAGAGAATATTAACATGAATCCCCTACATATGATATGGCTGTAATCTGTATTTGTATCTGAAAATTCAATTATTTGGTTGTCTCTGTGCATTCTTATAATTTTTTTTTATTAATGTTTTTGATTGAATTCAATATACTTTTATTATAATTAGTTATCGTCGTTGGCAATTCCTGCGAGTATATAAAAAGAATTTTGATGTAAAATGATAAGAAAAAACAAATTTATGAAAAGAAATAATTATAATAAATGTGGAGAAGTAAGCTGAGAGATAAATGTGGAGTACGTAGTGGGTAGTTAAGAGAAAAAAATATATAATTGTGAGATTATTAATTGAAATTATTAATCTGACCAAAATTTTTTAAAAAAAAATAAATGAAATAAAGAGTAAATTGAGCATTCAAAAATTAGTACAATAAAAAAAAATTATAACAGTATAGATTTTGGCAAGGGTTTCATTATATTTTTTGGTAGATCAATTTCTGAGTTTTTTTTTTTATCAGTTTTCCCTATTTATGTGCTCGTTTTGCCTGTGATTGAGTAAATTAAATTTGCATTTCAAGTGCGAATTTTATTTCTTATTTAGCCACCTTTTAAATTATCACTCTTCGATTAAATTTCAATAAAAATCATGTTTTATAAATAGTACTATATAATTATTATTTTTATCTAACTACCCATAAAAAAAATAATTTCTTCATTAACCTTAAAAATGAAATTAATGAATTTATATAATTAATTATTAAAATATACAAATGTCATAATCATTTCTTATAAAAACTAATTGCACAGCATGAATGATATCATAATTATTCACTTGTTAATGAATCACACAATCATCAAATCAAACTGGACCTATATGCATAAACACCTTTAGAAATTAAAAGGAAAGAACAAACTATAATTACGAATGAAGTTATTGGCAAGACAAATGATTTACGTCGATGAGGCCTAGCTCAATATGCAAAGTTAAAACTTCATGACTTGAAATTGTGGATTCGAATTCCACCAATATATGAAATATTATTCTATTTTATTAGTAAGTATAGTTTACTTTAATAATAGAAATAATTTGATATTAATTAATAGTATATAATTATTATTGTTTTTTTATAGTAATCAAATATTAATATTTGATATTAATAATTGTAATCTCCTAAATAATAGAGACACAAGTAATTTAGGTTAGTATTGGTGAAGAGGGTGATATATAAGATAGGAGAAAACGTACAGTGACATAATTGATCCTTTTCCGGCTTAGAAACTTTAAGACGGGTCCATTGCATTACATAATGTGGTGGGTTGATCGATTCATAGATTGTGTCATTTCGCGTGCTAATTTAATTAGTCAAATCGTTTATATGTGGCCTATTCCATATGTCTTATTATTTTCACTATTTACTAACTTTTTATAATAATTAGTAGATGATGGCGCACACTGAATACATGTATATATTATCAAATATTTTAACCTGTAAATATTGTAATAATAAAAATTATTATTTAGGGATCTCTATTTTAATTAAAAATATACATAGGATTGTTGTTCTTGAGACATAAATGTGGAGGGTCTAGTCTACTGAGTTGTATTTTATGGTTGTAAGAGATCATTTCCATTTTTTTACCAAACAGAAATTGGGGAGGTGGGGGAATCAAACTTTTAGTACACATAATTACATAACAACAAAATTTAAGTTGACCAAATAATTTGATATATATTCCCTATTTTAGATGGAGTCATTCTTACTCTACACTCAACAACAATTATATATATACACACATTCACATTGTATTTCATCTACATGCATTTGGAACTATCCAAAAGATTGCGACTGCTAGATAATTAGAATAAGCAAAGCCCAGGTCAAAAGATTCAGCCGTTTCCGACAATTATGATTCTTCCAAGAAAACCATATAGGATAAAGAGACACACACAACCAAATTCCATCTGCATTCTTTTGTTTGACTGTTACATCATCCATTTAATCAATACATTAATATGACTGTTAATATATTATAATAATTTGTATAAAATAAAATAAATATGCACATATCATGTGGAATTCAAATTCACAATCTTCGTCTTATTTATGGGATGCTAACTTTTATTTCAATTATTAAATTAAGACATTATTGATAAATTTGTGATTGTACTGTAGTACCAAAATATAGATTTAAATGAAAAGGGGGGGGGGGGGGGGGGCTAAGTAGGTTAACAACCGAATCCATGATGTAAGTTGATCCTTGTAACCACGCAATCGCTACTCATACTGCTATATGATGGGATATGATGTCATTCTCATACGCAGTTGAGCTGCCAATATCTTTTATGCTAATTATTATCTTGAGAATTGCGTTTTATTTTTTTAATCATTACTTAGGGTTTATAATAAAATTTAGTCAAATTATTTGTCATTCAATTTAGAATCCAATTGGTCTGAAATTGATTTATTAATCTAATAAACCAAATTTACATTTAACTTTTCGTTTGATAAGTTGAAATTAAGTTGATTTGATTCTATTAATTAATTAAAAACATAAAATTATTTGAAGTTCAACTCGTATTTGATTCGATCAAATTTTTATTGCGCTCGACTTCAATTATTAATCAAATAAAATTAATTATAATAGTTTAGATTCGATAACAATTCAAATAAACTTGAATAATAATACTCTCACTTGGATTCAATTTATTTACTGGGGCGGGCCCAGTAATATATCATGTTATTCACCACATGGCCCATATCACGACATGTTATACGAAAGGCTAACCGGCGTTTGGGGAGTTCTTGAGGCTATTTCTATGGACTATGGAGGTCCATTCTTTCTAGAGCCCATTAAGCAATTCCACGTCAATCAGCACTAGGCCTAGCCAGGGAAGTTGTACGACTCTTGGGCTGGCACGGAGAGCACGAAGCGGCACCTCTGATATCTGCTATACCTCAGACATTTTTTGAAGGACTGTTAGGGGTGAATTCTGTAATTCTTGAAAAAGTAAATATAGTTTGTGTAAAAAATTAATAAATATGAGGATGTAAATGTAATTATTCTTAATAAAAATAAAAACAAAACCAAATGATCAATATAAAAAAAAAAATTGACTCCATATCGTTTGACTGTCCCATTGTAAATTTTCATACCTACAAAATTTGATATTGGATTCAACCTTATTAAGTTTCTCATAAATATTAATTATAAATATAGAAAAGAAAAAAAAATCTAAAATAAAATCGCACTAAAAAAATAATAGTTTAACAAAAGTAAGGGAAAAATAATAAATATCTAACAATACATAAATACGAAAACATGAATTATAACATCAGCGTTTGCATTGTGATTATCCGGACAAGTGAATCAATCATCGTTGATTTTTACAGAAATGTTTTGATCTACGGCAGCCACGTAAACTGGTTCGTCCACTCAGGGGAATTCGAAAATTGCCAACAATAAAAGCACGACATTAAATTCGCAACCAAAATGCTGGCTCACATGTCCCCGCATGTGTGTGAGAGAGAGTGGAACAAAACCCACATACATACATAAAACAGTAGTTTTTTCCTCTTTAGTGTCAGAAATTTTCAGGGAGAGTGTCAGAGGTCTGGTCACGTGGGACCCTCGTGACCTTTTGTCTTTTCCCCCCCTGTTTTACCCTTTTTTTTCTTTTTCCTCTATTAAAAATAATAATAAATATTAGAAAAGAAAAGATGGTAGCACGCCGGCACGCCATCTCCTACGTCAAATACGTCACGTGTCTTCACGTGATTTATTTCTTCGATGCTTCATCCCCCATATACTTGTGCAGTACAGGATCCCAGCCCCTTAATTTGACGACCTCCACTCTACCTAATTTACCTGTGTCTCATCAAAAATAATAATTGTAGTATTATTACTAAAATAAATTATAATAAAAAAAATTAAAATTACCATGATTTATATATATATATATATTATTTAAAAAATTATAAATACTTCTCTAAATTTATTAATAATCTAACAAGTACCTCCTCATGATAACTTATATATTGTAAGGATGTATTTGTTAGAAAATATTAATTTTATAAAATATTTATAATTTTTTAAATATTAATAAAGTATTTAAATGTGTTGAATGATGAATCGAATTTATGAATAATAAATAAAGAAGTAAATAAAAAATCCCGCAATTAATTTATTCAAGGACAAAAAGTTTAAAATTGTGCTAATTTTTGCAGCTCTTTTATACCAGAGTGATGGAATATAATGTGTTTAAATCCTGTGGTCCAACAAACTTGTGTGGCCATACAATTGAAAATCGTCTCATTTATTTTCCTATTGAGAAACACATGGAAGAATTCCATATTTTAGACCGTGTAAATTATATTTTATCATTCGAATTATATTTATTTTTATATTTTGATACTTTTTTTTATGTCAACTTATCATCTCAACTTTGAGAAATTTATACTTTACCATATATGATCGGTTTTTACTAATTTTTTTACGGAGAATTATCACATGTTATGCATATGTGAAAAATATCACATCACATAATCCTTAAATATAATATGTGCACTGCATGTGAAGTTTTGTTGCACAAATTTGGTGAAAAAATAGTTATAAATGACAAAGTGCAAAATTTCGTAAAATTAAAATGATAAGCTGACATAAAAAAAGTTTAAATATCAAAATATAAAAATAATTATAATTTGAATGACAAAATATAATTAACCGTCTCAAAAACTCAAACACGTATCTGAAATTGTACTCCTTGTCCCATGTAATTTAATTGCATTTATATGATGAGTATATCAATTAAAATGGATGGTCGGACCCAATCAAATCTAACCGATTGCTTACTTTTGCAAGTATTAATTATTATGAATATCATTGATTTAACATTAATCAGAATTTTGGCATTTGGTTGTCTGATTTATCCATATCAATGAAATATTTTTCATATGCTAGACGAGCGGGCGGGACATTAGAAGAAATTTAACATTTTATTATAATTAATTATTATGATTAAAAATAAATAATTATAATAATAGTTATTAATCACAATTGGCAACAATTGTTGGCCATGATTTTGTAAAACGTGGTAAAAATATTTGTCATGGCTGAAAGTCATGATACAAGTATTTGTTATGACTTATAGTTATAGCAAAAATAGTTTTATGGTGGACAATTAATTTTTTGTATTAATTTTTAACGTGATTAATAATAATTAATTATTACTGTTTTAGCATGATGCTTGCAAAAAACGCACGGGTCTAATGAATGGACTGTTGTTCGAAACTTGGGTGAAAACGTATGCGGATCCTGAAAAGAGGATCTGCAAAAAAGGTGTTAGAAATCCGACGCCTAAGTTTTTGTTATTAGATTTGAGATTGAATATAACCCTAAAGTAAATAAATGTGATTGAAAATGAAAATATGATGAATAATATGTATGAAGAAGTACAAGAACACGTAATAATGTGATTGTAGGGTGATTAGGGGGCGGTTAAAATGTTGAAAATACTCCCTTACTGACTCTTCTTTTTGTTGTAAAGAAAAAAAAAGGCTCATAATTATCTTTTGACATCGTTTACTATTGACAAATTAATGGAGAAAGAGAGCGAAATTCTCTAAAGGATCAAATGGATCTCGTGGACAATTGATTAAACCACTGTTGGGCCGACCGTGTGAAGGTGGTAACGAACACACATTACTTAACCAAGCAGTGTAATTGTGGAGAAGGGCGACATTCTCAAAATAGGATAGGTGCTTCTACGGATCCGTGATTTCGTCATATATCGGTAGGTTCCTTCCAGTTGAGGGGGAGTTATGTTTGCCAGGATTTCTTTGCTGAAGGAGACACCTTGCTCCTCCAAGGGCACTGCCGTGATTTAGTACTGGACGTCTTGGAGGCCTTTTGATAGGCATTCCAGGCGTGCGAACCATTAGGAAAGGATATCCTATTAAGCTTACGAGGGGGTCCCTGACTATTGCGATCGACGCTGCGAGGGTAGGAGGACACCGTTTGACCTTCTTCCTTGGAGACATGACTAATTGAGTTACTACAAGGGCTGCGACTTAATTCGAATTTATTCAAGTATTTAAATCAAATACAGTAACCGTGAGATATTTAATTAAGCATAAGATGTAATAGATTATTGATGGAGGATGTATGTATGTACGTATGTAGAGCCAAAAATGAGTGAACACTGAATAGTCACATCAAGCACAAAACGGTAGTTGGACTTGGTCATATCAACCGAACCCCCTCCTACTGTCGGGACTAGCCCAACTGGCTCGGCTCGCAACTGGGGTTGGGGGCTGGGGTTGGGGTTGGCACTGTCCACCACCCCACCTGCAATCTCTGACACTCACTCAGATGTTTGGATCCTACTCTCCTACCACATTCAATGCTCTCACCTCAATTACCATACTACCCCTCTCACAAGATCTCCTCCCTGACGGACCAACCACAATGCCCCGCACCTCCGCCTCCAACCCAAAACCACTTCTTACACGTTTTTGATAAATTTAGGTCCGTGGAATTACGCTTTTGAATTAACTTAAGTAGCTTCCTGTTTATATTATAATATTTATATATATATTCGTTTTATTTTAATTAATTCTCTTATATATAAATTCTCAGAATGTATGAATTATGCTCTTAATAATGGGAAAAAGTTTGGTCCATGCATGGGGCCGAAATAATCAGCGTATTAAAGCTATGTTGAGATTTTGGGTGATTGGAAAAATGCATTGAAAAAGCAAATTTAAAATTTGAAATATGAAATACGAAGAAACTATATTATTTGAAGTAAGAAAAAATATTTTTTTCTTGACAAAATATCAAAAGATTTGAGCAAGTGTAAGTAAATTATAGAACTCGAAGGACAATTTAAAATTTATTTAAAAAAAATGAAACAATATTTATAATATTTGATCTATTTTCTGTCAGTCAGAATCCGACAAGTTGACTAGTTGATTTTGCGAAAACTCTCCAACATTTAAGTTAATGAATAATACCTAATTCGAGCGGAGTTGAGCATAACCTCTACAAAATATATAAATCTTTAACATGTTTGAACATTTTTTATGCAGGATGAAATACTTAAAAAGTGTTGATTCTACATATCTTTAGTTATTTCACATTGAAAATTTTGACTCTCAATTAAGGTTACATGCCCAAAGATCAACTTAGAAGACAATTCACAGTGCATATGTTGTCAGTTTTATGATTTACATTAAACCCCCCATATGTCCATTCAAGAAGATTGCATGGTATAGTTTGGGACATGTTGACACTTTCAGATCTCCAAAAAAATCTCTTAGGACCTTGGACTATAAAAAACTAGGGTAATGATAACCCTGATATATATATAGTCAAAGCTTCTTTCGTCTCATCTAAACATATATTAACATTTGTTATTGATACAATATATTATAAATTTAGTTTATTTAACACAATATAAAAGCTAATAATGTATATATATATATATATCTGCTAATTGTAGCTTTTAATATAATTAAATAACTAGTATCCTACAATTAGTATTGTAGGTTGAGAGTAATTAGGAGATTTGACCGGCCATAAAGGCAATGGTGGAAACCTCGCGATTATCATTGTCATAACATCATGTCGAAGCTGGTTTAATACCCCAATGCAGATTATCTTATCTCTGAGAATAACACCTAGAGATGTAATTATTTTTCTGTATTATCATAGTAATAATTACACTGTCCACCCAACTTATAAGAATATCTTGGTAACTGTAATTAAATTATACCCCATATGCTCCTAATTACCCCTCCAATTTTCAATACACAAATCCATCCTATCACACCTCCCCCCCCTCCCCCTAAATATATATTCCCTCAGTAAGTAACAAAAATTTCAAATCTACGGAAAATTCTTACCTCCAACTAAGTTTGGTTTAGACCAATTGTTCTATAAAATTATTTGGACAACACACACATATACATATAACTATGAATATTTGCAAATTCAAGAAAATAGGAAAAATCTAGGTACCAAGAATTAGTATTATTGCATTCTTGGCTTAGTGGTCCTTGTTTTCTCGTCCAATGATCCTAACGGGAGATTAAATGAAAATGATGAAATGATGTTGCTGAAACTATATATACTAAATATGGGACAGGCGGACAGCTGCTGCGGCCTGTCCCTGGAAAATTCTTACAGGTCGGAGGGAAACTCGTGTTCATTCAGCAAGCCCAGATAGTTATAGTCGAAACAACTTCATTTTATGGAAATTCTTGTGTGATGAATGAGTGGTGTGGTGCTGATGGAAATCACAGAGACAAGTTCTGGGCTTTGGCTGGAAATGGAATTTAGCATTTGTCAGCTCTTTTATCTGCCTCGATGTGTTTTGACTTGTAGTGCAAATACAGAAAAAAAAGTTTTTAATTTTCGAGGCCACAAACATAACAGAATACTTGTATATTTCTTTTTTTAAAAACATAAAATAAAACTGTATGTGTTGTTTTATTTATTTCTCCCTCGAAACCCTACTTCTAACAGCTGCTTTTTTCCATTGTTGTGTTCCCAAAGCTGCAGAGACAGACAGGCTGCAGGCAGCAGGCAGCAGGCTTACCCCTCACACAGAGTAGTCTCTACGTACCCCACCTCTTCTCTTGGCCTTTACTCTTTCTTATCTTTTTATTTTGTTTATTGGTTTTCTTCTTTCTTACTTTCTCTTGCAACTGTCTTGTCTGACTGTCTTTTTTTCTCTCTCAAGACTGGGTTGCATACTCATTGCCTGAAAATGTTTGAAACAGGAGAGTTGATATAACACTTCCATTTTAAATTCTGGAAAAGTAACAAATGTAGTACGTGCATTACTCACACAAGATTAGGATGGATGCTAGAAACGATTTTAAGGAAATATTATTAAAAACGTCAATTTGTCGGTTATATCAAGGTTGTCAAATTGCACAAGAGTGGTATGTATGTGGTGTGAAAAAGAATAAAGAGATATAAAGTGTAGATACGGAAGTCCATGTAAAAAGACTTTTTACCAATGACTTTCTCTTAACATGCTCTCATCAAACCAAACACAAGTTTTTACCAACCAACCAAAACTAAACCTACAAAATCCTCTCTTTCTCTCTCTGACTGTTTGCTTTTTGCCATGGACTTCAATCTGAAGCAATGGAGAGATGAGTCAGAAGGAGAAGAGCAAGAAACGCCATCTCCAAAGCTACCAAGACTTCTCCTTCACTCTCATCACCCACCTGCTTCTGCTTCTGCTTCTTCTGCACTCCCCTTGTTTGTACCTGAACCCACCACCAACCTGTCAGCATACTCTTCTGATAATCTTTCATCCACAATCTCTGTCACCAAACTTCCCAGTACTTACACTTCTCTCTCTCTCTCTCACACACACACAAACTAGAAATTGTTTTGATGCATTTTTTAGCTTACAAGTTTGATTATTAATGGGGTGTGGTGGTTTTAACTTGGGCACATGGTTTCTGATCAGGGATGGGGAGCTACTTCAGCTTGGCCCAATGGCAGGAGCTTGAACTTCAAGCTTTGATCTTCAGGCATATGATATCTGGCGCTGCTGTTCCTCCTGAACTTCTCCATCTTGTCAAGAAAAGTCTCATCACTTCTTCTCCTTCTTCTTCTTCTTCTTCTTCTCCATATTACCTCTGCAACTCTCTTCATCAGTACTACCCGCATTACCAATCACCTCGTAAGTTAACCCCCCATCTCATCTTTCTCGATTGCATTCCTTCAGCTTATAAGTAAAGAATATGGTTTCTCTTTCCTATCTGCTTTAAGGTTTCATGTTGAAATTCTCGATTCATTTGCTGATCTTAATATACTGTCTTGATTTTTTCCAATTCATGATCTTAATATTTTGGAATTATTCTCGAATTTTTTATCTGTTGTGTATTTTGTGCTTAAAAATGTACGCGTATGGTAAAATCAGTGGTGCAATCGGGGTACTGGGGGAGGGCAGCCATGGATCCTGAGCCAGGGAGATGCCGAAGAACTGATGGGAAGAAATGGCGGTGCTCGAGGGATGTGGTGGCGGGGCAGAAATACTGCGAGCGCCACATGCACCGCGGTCGAAATCGTTCAAGAAAGCCTGTGGAAATCCCCACATCCACCACTACCATCACCACCACCACTTACGGCGGGAATGGTGGCGGAGAAGCACTCAAAACTAACCATTCCGCTACTGAAGGAGTAATGGCTACTGCTGTTGGTGGTGGCGCCCCTCGTTTTAGTCTGTCGGAGCCTTCGCCTTCCAAGGATCTTCTCCACCTCAATCCAAGGTATACTTACATCAATACTATTCTAGCTAATTAATTTCCCTATACTTAGAGCCTTTATTAATTTCAAAATCAAGAAAAATTAGATAAATTGAAGTTTTGGGTCAAGATTGATTTTTGGAATTAGAAGTATAATTTTAGAGTGTATAGTAATATTTCTTAAAATTGAGGATGACCTTTGGAAGTAGGACATCATACACTAGGACAACATTCAAGACCATCCCTGTCTTATACTAACTAAAGGAAAAAGAAAGATTTGAGGAATCATATGCCACATGTTACAATCAAATAATTAACTATTTAGTACTAAAGTTATATACTCAAGGTGATCTTTGTAATTATAGTAACTTTTAAAAACTAACAAAAAATTCTTGTAATTTTCAATGATGAATATGTGGTGTATTAAAATGTTAAAAAATCTGGATGACCCGGCTACTTATTTGATGGGTTTTTCCCAGGGTATGGAAGATAGTTATTATAGGGGAATCCCTGTTTCCCAAAAAGAAGAAAGTAAATAAAGCTTGATATAAAATGATCAAAGTCACAACATTGAAGTTGTTTGATATTCTCAAACAACTTTTTCTTCTTGCTGTTGGATCCTGGGGGTCCTCAAAATGGATTCACTTTGGATCCTTTTACTGTCTCAATGGTGCGGGTAATGACCCACCACTGTTTTCTTGGTAGGACCCTTTTTATGATATTTCTTGATTGTGCTCGCACTTACCCCCAGCCACTTGTTATCTGCCTCATTATGTAAACCAGTTTTTACCATTCAACTTGTTCTTTTCACTGTAACTCAGGCTCCAAAGTGTGATGATTCTTGCAGGACTTTGGACTCCATAGTTGAGACAAAGTCTCCATTTGAAGCTCAAAATGGTGGCCAAGGGGCCGGCGGTCGCACCCTTAGACATTTCTTTGACGATTGGCCTAAATCACTTCACGAGACGGAGAGTGTGTCTGCCACCAACTTGTCCATATCGATGCCTGGAAACCCATCATCAGACTTCTCCTTGAAGCTTGGCACAGGCAATGGGGACGAGTCTAGGGTTGTGAGTGGTGAAAGGGAGAGGCCTCAATTGAATTGGGCAACTGCATGGGAGACTGGTAGGGTGGCTCCGATGGGGGGACCATTAGCTGAGGCATTGAGATCGTCAATGTCCACGTCGTCCCCAACAAGTGTGCTACATCGACTACCAAAAAGTTCTACCTCAGAAGCTAGCTATGTTAGCTCTTAATCAATGTGTTATCATCCACTCTAGACGTAAACTCCTAAACATGTTCCACTGTCTCGTGCCCTTTTTAGTTATTCTGAGTTTCTTGCTTTGTTAATGTCTTTTTCTTTCTCTCCTTGCAATTTCTTTATGTGATCATTTTCCTTTGTCATCTATTTTTTGTGGAATCTCTTTCGATCTTGAGAAGTGCAATTGTGTGATGTACAAATTGGTCGGAGACTCGGAGTGATGCTCTCTAATGGTCCAAGAGGAGGGTTGTGTATGTCATAATTTTCTATTGATGTTTTCTTGCAATGTATCTAAAGAAACGTGCACGGAATGTAGGTGGACTAACATACGACCTTGGATGGTCAAAAGCTACATGTTGATGTAACATATGCATAGCCTTTCTGGATAGAACATTACTATATGCTTTGGGTTTGTTCATTATTTTGGGCCTATTATAAAACTCAAATTATCGATTTCTAGTATCAAGAAAGTGAACATTGGATTTCATCAACTTGTACCTGTTCCATGTTTCTTGTGATGCTAGTTGAAGTTGCAGTTATGTTGTATATGACATAGATGTGAGCTGAACTGCCCCAAACGTTGAATTGTGAAATTAAAGAGTTTTGTTGAATAGAGTGTTTCTTCTAACCAAGTAGCCAGAAAAGTATGGGTGTTTAACTGCGGGAGGAAACTATTTCCCTTCAGCCAAAACAACGCTTAGTATGGAAGAGCAATGCTTGCAACAACTACAATGGAGGACAAGATATACTATGTCCAAGATGCCAGTGATTGCAAATGGTTCATGCTTCAAGACAGAGACCATACAAAAGACACGTTATACTTGCTTGGGCTCTCATTATTTCAACAGGGAAAAATAGTAGGAGCAGTTCTTAAACAAATGGTGCTATGGCCTATAATTATGTGCTGCTAATGCAGATAACACGGAACTTTACTAGGGGGAAAGAAGGCATTGCTAAGGGAAGTTGACTTCTGTACAAGTACAGAGGCCATACTAACGTTGGATGCAATGATTGACATTCGTGGATATAGCAAGATGAACATCTGTCGCTCATACTCGTACAAGTACCTGAAAATAATCTTGACTACTGCCATTAATATACTTACCAGGTCTCCCTACACTTCCGTCTTTTCTCCTCTTAGTTGCTTCTTCAACTGGTTCAGAAACCCAGATACAGGCGCGCACCAGCATGGATCAATCGTTACCAAAATCAACTAGTGTCAGCCAGACAGCTAACTGTACTAATCGGCTACATACATCTTACTAACTTCAGCATCAACAGGTTCCACTTTATCTTCTGCCAAGGCATAGACTACAGCTGTTCTAGAAGGTGCATAGATAAAAAAAGAACGAGGCCGGCCATCGTGCAACCCTTCCTGTTAAGATCAGGTTGAAGAAAATGTCACGGTCATTCTTTATCTTTCTTTTTTCTGAGAGGGAGTTGAAAAGGTGTTGACAAGTCTACACATGCAAAACAGTTCATCCCACAGTATCAACTACTGGGACTACTAAGATTAAGGTAATCTAACATGCATAACTGTATACAGCATCTAAACATACATACAAAAAATCAACCAGTGGTTTACTTTCCAAACAAATCTAGAATTATTGAGCTGGACATCTTTTCCTTCTCCATATATAGGTTTCAAACAGGAAATTCATAGTTTGCAAATACTGAGTTTAAAATGTTACAATTCCACACTCGTTTGAACTAAACTTATCTGCATTTTCTTTAGATGGACAAAGAACTTGTCCACTTTTGCATGATGTTTCAACAAAGTTTGTTAAACTAAATTGATGAGCAACCGTATGGTCCCCTTTGTTGCTGACAAGAGACTTGCCAAAGTCTCTAGTAGTTAATATTGATTTTATCACATGTCAAAATATGATATGAACTATGAACCTGCAAAAATATAAATAATGACAACTAAAACCTAGATGAAATTATATGCAATTTTAAAGCAATACTTGTCTCTGGTTAATAGCATAAAGGGAAACATTAACTAGTTTAATTTTTTCAATTACTGGATGGAAGAAAAATTAGTTCTAGAACATGGAACAAAGTATAATTGATCAAGACTCGAGTTTTATTAAATTAAAAAATGTCGAATCTAAGAGATTTGACCAAAATGTAGCAGTCAGAAGTGACTTAAACATAGGTATATCAGCTTACAGAGGTAAAATACTCTGCCTCATGATTAATTCTGCTGAAGCCCCCAAATAATGGATCATCTGAGTCCAAAACAACCTGCATAGCGTTCAGCAGAAAAATAAGATGTGCAAGTAAATGCATGATCAAGGAGCAAAATAAATAGGTGGAAATAATCAAGCATCAGGAGCACCTAAGCAGATACAAGTTTCATGTCTCCCAACACCTCATATTATGCCAAATGTAGGCCATAAAGTATCCTCCCAACTATATTTACTGATTAATCACACTATTGTTTCTCATCTAAATTTGGTTCCAATCATGTTGGACGCTGCAATACACATAGTTCTGTTTCTGGCATTTTAGAATTTTGGTTGGGGCGTCACATTCTAGACTTTAGGACCATATATAAACTTCATAGGGCCATCTCTTATATGGGAAACTGTCATCTGCTCGTAAAATCCATATCATCGTAATTTGTTGCTCAAATTTGGGTATCCTAATGGGGTAGTCGCCTTACAGGAGCATGTATAACAGCACTCTTCAAAGGCCAGCCAGAGAAGCACGACTAAAACTGAAGATTGGTGCCTCATCAGAAGTTCCTTTTTAGGGTAAACCAACAATGCAGCAAAATATATATTTTCTTGTCAGAAAATAGCCTTCTTACATATGATAAACCAATGCCAATTTTAATGCCTACATGGGATGCAAATGGCAGAAGCTAGGATGAGGAAGATGCTGGAACTGTGTTCAGGAAGACCCTACCCTTTGCTCAGATAAAAGGCTCTTTTCTATGTCAGTGATATTCGATAAATGAGAACAAAACTCCTAACAGGGACGAAGTTCTCAATATTGCACTTATTTTACTATGCACAACTTCCTGCTATTGGTTTGTGCAGGTGTATAGAACTAGATATAGAAACAACATCAACAACAATAGAAGAAAAATAAAACAAAAGCAACAATCTTGAGAGAATGAATTTTGTTTGTCTCAACATACCTTGTATTTTCCTGGCTTTAAGCAGCCTACCCGGTAATCTGAATAACTATTACTCCAATGGAAATTAAAGACAAAGACTAAGTCTCCCCTTTCGAAAACAATTATCCTATCTCCTTCATCCTTCCTTGATATATACTGATGCTCTGACGTCATGAACTGCAGAAACATTCGAAGTTAAACTTGTAACCATGAAGAACAATGATCGAGGGGAACCAGGGGCAGTTTGCTCAAAATGGAAGCCTTGAACAATAACCATGGAATAAAATAGACTGAAGTCAGCAAACATCTTGTCCTAAACTGTTAGTTTGAGAGGTTGAGAGCAATAACTTTGGTAGTAAATTAGAAGTCTTGATGAATCTTGGGATAACTAGTTTTGCAAGTTATACAAGCCATCATTTATGTCAATTACTACCTTCTGCTAAAAGAGGTGAGAAACCACAATTATCTGTTCTTGATTTCTGAGGCAACTAATTTCCCATGGTCTCTTGGGATATAGAGTAACCGTTTTCCTACTCTGACGTTTTGCAGTGGCAAAGAATAGGAGATTACAGGAATTTGAACATGAAGCTGCCTCAAGACTCCAATACCTAGAGAACCATCTTCTACCTCATTAAACCAGAAAAGAGTAGTAAATGATACAAGTTCAATAGCATAGAAGCAGTTCATTAGAGATGAACCATTCTATAATGTTTGATTACTATTTCTGGAAAGAGAAAAGAAATCCTTCCCCTCTGAATCATCTTATGCGTCCTACCACCCACCATTGCTGTAACAACCTCCATATAGCCTCAACCATTAATCTGCTAGAGATAATACGCAGTGGAATAAGAGAATCTACCAATAACGCAAGGTCCTGTAGAAACAACCAATTGGAAACAGGAAAAGATACTGTTGCCCGCAAATCTGTTGAAATTCTTTCTCAAGACTTCGTAAATAAAGATGACATAATGTTGTAGTCCTTAGAAATAGGAACAGAAGAACATAGTGTCATGTTGAAACTTTTTCCAGCCCATCACCATTATATATGATAGAAATTCCAAGACTCTAGGACAAAACCTCTTCCCAGAAACCTTTCTAAAAATCTCACCCCAAACATTTTTGTTACGAGAATTTGTGTTGCTAGAGGAGAAACCAGAAGCAATCATCATTTCATTTTTGGGAAATAACTTGGAACCTATCCAGAATGAAGTATATTCAATTTTGCTTCAAATTTACCCCATATGATCTACATCCTCAGAAGGATATTTTAAAACTAGCTTAGAGTTGGTTACTTCATCAGCCAACCAGAAATGGTTACTGTCATTGAGGGTTTTTTTAGTAAAGAGCATGCTCAACATTACAAGTATAAAGTTCTCACCAGTCTCCGAAAATATCTTGTTGGTGTTAAACAAGATAAATGCATACTCTTTACTAAAACCTCAAGACCTAACCTGGAAGAAATATTACTTAGAAAATGATCCAAGCCAACATGTAATTCATGGACCTGGGAATTGCTTTGAAAAGGGATTCAAACTTGCAGAGTCACTATCCAATTTGTGTACCATTTCATGAGAAAATCTACGGTTTATGCATTTCCAAATCCATCAAAATATCTGTTTTAATGAATGTTAGTTCTGCACGTAAGAAACAGCAAATCACTTAAATTTAATGAAAGCAAGAAGCGCAAGGAATACATACACCATATTTTTCTTCAAGATGCTGCATTGCTTGGTCAAATTCTTGCATTCCACGATATCTTAAATAATCTGCATCACCCTGAATATGCATCAAAGTTAAATTGGAGACAAAAATGCATTTGCTGCGGAGATCTATCTTAAGTGATTATATGGTAGAGTGTCAAAAGATTTCTCTGTGCAATGAACATCAAAAAAAGAGGAAATTCAAGCCTTCTACTTTGATTTTCTCATTTTTCTACTATATTATGCAAAATGCATAGTTTGCATTAAGACAAAGCATAAGTAGCTATGAGACCCAAACTTAAATGATGGAATGCATTCATATATTATTTATCTACTGTTAGCAATTGTGAATTGATATTGAAGCTCAAGGGCATGGGGTGTTTGCTGACATTGTTGACCAACAATGTTTGAGATCTGTCCTTTTTGACGAAATATAGAGTCAGATCAAGAATTTTATTCTCCTTCAGGATGCACAAGCAAGCGGATAATGTCAGTCTCTGAAGCAAAAAACCCTAAAGTTCCATTTCACTTTGCCACGCACTGCTGATCTGCAGGTCTTGACAACTTTCTTCATTTAATGTTTTCATTCTTCAGGGACCCAGCTACACCTGTTATTTTCAGCAGCATAGCATTTGGAACCTTCCATCTCACTTACCACAGCCTCTCACTCTATAAAGTTTTTTAATGAATCATAGTCTGTCAACTTTCTTTGCAGCATACACCTTCTAGCTTCAACAGAAAATTACTGCCAACTAAGATTCATTTACAGCACCATTGCTACTTTAGGACATCTCTATAAGGCCCAAGCATCCCCTTCTACATATCTGATTATCATAACCCTTATCTTCCAGATCTAAGGATATGAAAAACTAACTAGTTCTCTCTTTTGCTTGTCCAGGATATTTTTCCTGTGTGATCCACAGCTCAGATCCTTGGTTAGTCTTCCTCAGAGTCATCCCCAGATCTAGTCAGATAAGCCCATAGTTACTGAAATTTCATGCTTCACCCCTTAATAGTAAAGTTGCAGGCTCTTATTTCATCCACCCCATGACTGATAATCAGACATTTTTGCAAACCACTTAATCATCTAAGCAAATGCCCAAGCAAAGTAGGAAATTGCATGATGAAACCTAAAATTCAAAATAAATTGGCTCAGGTTTGAGCAAGGTATACCAGATCGAATCTACGCCTGCACTTGTCATAACTGAAGTTATTCCCTGGAATAACTGCGCCACCAGGAAGATGTTGATCGCCTCTAGGAAAATCTATCCACTCTGATTTAAAAGAGGAAAGGGTTATGACAAGACTTTTGTGTGTTAAAATTGAAAAGTAAAATTTTCAGATACATAAAACATAAAAGTAATTTATAATTCAATTCTTGCAACAAGTATTACAATTTAAACATACCAGGATGTCCAAATTCATTTCCCATGAAATTCAGGTACCCTTCTCCACCTAACCCCATTGTAATAAGCCTTATCATTTTGTGTAAGGCTATTCCACGATCTATTAAGGGAGTAGATGGTCTATCCAGTGCCATGAACTCATACATATCCTGCAAACAAGATTCAAAAAACAACAATAAGCTTAAATCTGAAGTGAACGTGCATTATTTCTTAAAAGATTTCCTTTTTGCTGTCACTGACTATTGCAAATATATAATTTCATGTCTCTTTAGAAAAGTAAAAAGAAAGCACATCCAGAAATAAAAGAGGAAGCAATTATGATGGAGTTTGTTAGACAATGGCTTGTGATACATGGATTACTTGCTATCATTAAGTAGTCTGACTAATCCCTATTCCCGCACAATGTTCCTGATTTGTTTCACTGCCTACTGTACCATTATTTCTTAAATGAACAAAGGATTCATCATATTTTCAGTTGAACAAAAAATATCTGTCCCCAGTCTTAGGGAAAACTGCTCTAACAAAAATTGTGAAAAATCAGAGCCAAGTATATGAAAATCAGACATGATTTCAGTTAGAAATATAACTGCTCAATATTAAGTAAATGTACGTGTATGCGTCACCTTATCCATCAACCAGAATGCAATAGTTTTATCTCCAACCAGCGCTTGGTCATGACTTTCTGCATAGGCAATACATTTTTCCAGCCACCTTCTGTTTGTAAGAGTGTGTATAATATCTCCCATTTTCCAATCTTCATCCCTTTTCCTGCATTAAATAATACAAGTAAAAGAGAGATAAACACGAGTAGTTTATAAGCAATATCCAAATTTATGGTTAACCAACATGCATTGAGTTAGATAACAATAATAGAAAAAGCTAGCAATTCATCTTGTTCAGTGACAACTTAAAATGCATTTAATTGAACCTAGAAGCAGATGAAATTTGTTTAGTTGTTTGGTCTTGTGTATTTTTCATGCTCCTTTTCTTCCTCACCCCGAGGGACAGAAAAGGAAATCAAGTAAAACAGGACTCCATTTTGTAGAATCTGCATCAAGCACTTTTTCTAATCTCCTCATGCACAAACAATAACCCGAGGAAAAAGTCAGATAATACTCATTTCAGAGCTTCAAGGGCAACATACTTGAGAATTTCTATCCACTTATCAGCAATTGCCATGTGTAGGCGATAGTCAAATCCAACCCCACCGTCTTGAACAGGAATACAGAAAGTTGGCATGCCACTGACCTGAAACTCACAGAAATTTTCTAACGACTTAATTCACAAAGTTAATATCCTTTTACAAAAACAATGAATGTTTTACTAATAAAGCATTGGAATATGCATGCATAAAATGTTATCAATAGTGCCTTCTTATTTTTTATCAGGGACAAGAAAACACCAAAAAGTGGAGATGAAAATTAATTGCTTCACTTCTCTAAATCTAAAAAAATCCATAACCGTAAAATAAAAGATACAACACATAAATCACAGGCGCAATAAATTATGCATACATTTTGGTAAGCTAACATGGTGTAAAGCATGCATGGGAATGCACCACTGGTCCGAAAATCACACCATTCAACAACTATCCCATTTCATCAACAAAAATACTCTCAGTACTTTTCCAGATTTTGCTTGGTGTATTTCAGCAAATAGCAAGTGTTTAACCGCCTTCATTGTGTGTATGGGCAGCAGAAGAAAGATGAAACGGAAGGATCAGACAGCTAATAGAGAGGTGGTACCAAAAGTAATTCTTTTTTGTCCATATTACGAGTCCCCTCTCTTCCTGCTCATTACATTCACTAAAACACCTGGGTGATTAACTGTTCAAAGCTGCCTTCTTTTTTCTCATTGTTTCCCTCTCAAGTTGGAAATAGCCCTAACTGGGGTTGAGAAGTTGAGAGGCACAGTAAACAAAGTTGCCTGCAAATGTTTTAATCTCTGATGGTGCAAAGCAAAGGTGGTAACTTACATGTCCCACAAAGTAAATTTGAAAAAATTAGTCACTGAGTTCAATAGCAGCAATCATTGAGCCCCACAGAAAATATCATAAGGATTGAATAAATTCAAGTTAGGAATAAATATGACCAGAGCCTAAATGAATTTTTTCTGCTAACTTACGAACTCACTGAGCTTTGTTCTCTGTTATTGATACCTATCCACTTCCCTTTCACATAGGTCAAATCTTCTACTACCTCCAACATGACGGTTCAGTTTGAGAAATATTCATCATGTCCCAGCTCTATATTTTAGTTCTTATAAGGACAAATGCAATAAACTTCTCATTTATGCAAGATAAAATGATGTATGTGCTTATATGCATGTCTACAAATTCAAATATTAAAAAGTGAAATTGTCTGGTCAGTTTTTGTTGGAAGCAGAGAAATGGGACTCAAAAAAGATAGCCAAGTAGCATGGGGAGTAAATGAGTTCATTAAAACATACTAGTATTCGTGAAGAGATATATTAAGACGAATTTCTTATAGCAGAAAGTAACTAGCCAATGGGAGAGCCTCTTTTCATACTTTATTTATCTGAGCATCAAAGGAGACAAGGAAAGAGAAGATTTAAAAAACCCAGCTTTATATACTCCCATCCCTCCCCAAGAAGGGGCCCAAGAAACCTTTTGAACAATGACCAAAACAAATGGAAACAAATAAATGAGGCAGGGCATACATTGTTTTAAATGAAATAAACAATCTTACATCTTCACCAACTGTTATGGCTTCAGGAAAGAGCCCATGAATGAGATCATTAACCAGCATCAGGTACACCATAGCATCGACATCTGTTGCGTATCCAAAGTACTCATTGTAGTTCCCAGTAAATTCCGTCTTTTAACAAAACAAATATATTAGTCTGGATATCACATGGATAAGATCGAAGAGTAGAAGATGCAAACAGAAACAAAATATGCTCAAATGATTTTCAGAAAACTGGATGTTCTATGACGGGGCATGTGCAAATCAGAATATTCATAAAGCTAGAAATCATGCGTTCATATAATAAATTTACATCTTAAGGTAGTTCACCACATCAAATTTACAGTTTCCTAACAATTAAAACAGAATAGGACGGTTCACAGTATATGACCCCACTGAGAACCAGACATACAATGTGTACAATCAAAACTGAGATTTCATACTTGTTTTATTTTCAACATGATTGTCATTTAGTAACAAATGATTGACTGTTTTTTTAATTAAACATCTAAATGCATAAGAGGAACACAGGACAGCAAAAGGATGAAAATTGACGGGGCGACATCCTAAATTATAAATGATTAAGAAAAAGATCATCTCCTAAGCACAGAAAAGACCTCGGGGACAGGCAACCCCATTTTCTGAATGACCTAAGTGAATATTCCAAAAAAAGAACTTGATGTCATCCTATCCTACCATCATATTTTTAATTGATATGAAATGTGAAGCAACGATTATCAGATTTATGAAACAGACTTGTTCAGCAACACAGGATGTGTTTTCAAGCTGAGAGTATTCATGATTTTAAATACTTCCACTTTAGGCCTGTAACATACATGTTAATCATGTCATAAACCACATTACTCAATCAATTAGCAATAACATGCTGCTACTAACCAATAAGGCAGTACCTGGAGACCATGGTGAGTATACATCATTGATGTCACACCATCAAATCTGAAACCGTCGAACTTGTACTCATCCAACCACCATCTTGCATTAGAGAGGAGATACCTTAAAACCTAGGGTTAAAATCATATTAGATGCCAAATAATATTATTGAAGCAAAACTAAAAATATTCACATATTCTATTGTAACTTCTGACATCAGAAAGTACATACTTCCCATTGTCCATAGTTAAACAGACGAGAATCCCACATCCAATGATAACCCCGCGGTCCAGAGTGGAAGTAACAGCTATCAGTGCCATCAAACATGTTCAATCCATCCAAAGTGTTCTTCGATGCGTGGCTGGAAATATTGAACTTTTTTCAGTTGAACGATAAAGATGAAAAAATTTCTTCAATCGAGACATAATTTAATCCAAAGATAAGCAACAGAAAAGGGAGGACCAAGGGCAAAGGGTTAGGGTGGTGGGGCGGGGATTATGGACGAAGACGACTTGGAAGACATATTATGCAACAGATAATTTGCAACCATGTATCAAGGACCATTTTAAATCCCGCTATTCCAGACAACTAAAGCTGTACAAGGCAAAAAAGCAATTTTGAGACACGAAGTTGATTAAATGTTTTAAAACAACTCAATAGCCTCTCAAAGACTAAAAGCATTAAATTTCAATAATTATATTTTTATCTAATCCGATTAATGTGTTCCAAACAGTTACCACCTGGGTTTCTCCATAAAATTGGGCTGGATATCTTAATTCAGCATGAGAACTTCAATGGTTAGGTAGATGATAGAAGATTTGTACAAAGAAAACAGTAGCACAGCTCATGATCCAAGCTCTATATGTTTGAAAGTCAAAGGAATGCCTAAGTGTCACAAAAGAGGGTTTAATTGCTAACACAGAATCAGTATAATTTCCTTATTGCATAGCTTCTTCAAATGAAAATATACTACACTACCTTCATCCCCCCACCCCCCAACACCATGCACACACTTTCCATAGTTTCTTTCCTGATTACACTAGCATGAAAGTCTGTGCCCATCTTTTTCCACTTATTTAGTGTTTGCAAAGCAGATGGGTAAATTAAAGTAGTTCATACAGAAAAGCTGCAACTTGGATCCTATGTGAAACTCATGAAGGAAATAAATAGCATACTTAGCTTTGATGAAATTCAACATATACTAGGTAGCCAAGGATATCATCTGTATCGCCAATCATGTTCAGAAGATGTTTCATGTTTTATCACTAAAAGACAAACCAGGTTTGAAAACAAAACAAATATAGTTTCACGCCAATGCCTCTCTACTTTTACAGAGAGCAGCTAGAAGATAAAATTGACCACCTTGTTAATATCAGATTCCAGTGCCTTGTTTTGATGAATGTGATTTGAAAAAAATTAGGAGCTAAAGAAGGCCATGAATAATGTTGTCCTGATGGTAGAAGGAAAAGATCTTAAAAATTCTCACAACATAAGTCAAATGCTGCAGCATATTGGATCAAGAATGAGAAGAAAACAGCTATAACCATGTGAAATCAAACACATTGTAAAAGTATGTTTGCTGTTTCAATTAGATGCAGGTTAATGGCCCACAGTTATACTTAAAATCCAGTACATGGTTGCATTACCATAAGAAACCAATAGTCAGATCTAAAATAGTCAATCTGATTTACTTGTGTTAATATTTTTTTCCAACTGATTGGGTTTGAATGGAGGAACTCATTACACCCTCTTACTTAAGTGTCCATTTCTAATTTGGTAACAGTACCATGTTGCTTCACTGAGAATCACCGCATTATGATGGTTGCTATTTTGTAACACGTTTACTGGTAAATATATAATTATGCTTCTAAGGAAACATTTGATTTTGCAAGCACATAGAGAGTAAAAGAAATGAACTAGAATTGGTGTCATCATTCAAACTGTCGCAGCTTCCTGGAATAATTTTCCGCAATCTTATGGAATGTCATAATCTATGCAAGAGTAACAGATATCTGGAATGGAAAATGGTACTTAAAATTGAACTGAGCTTCTCTACTACTGTTGTGGACTATCCTTAGGGAACATAATGTACATCGACTGCATTTATGCACTAAATAATTCAGATTTATACTTCATAGATATTATATCGTGGAAATTTAATTATACCTGTGCACAATATCCATGAGAACAACCAAATCCAGCTCATGAGCTTTATCTATTAAAGACTTAAGCTCATCTGGAGTCCCAAAGCGACTGCTTGGTGCAAAGAAATTTGTCACATGGTAACTGAGATAAGGAAGTGAAGACAAAATTCTGTCAGAAGCCAGAAGCCAAAAAAGGAAGAGTGGAAGAAGAGAATTCACAGGAATTTGCACAACTACTACACTTTATACTAACAAAACCAAACTACATAACAGCTAGTGAGAGGCACATTTTACCCGAAACTTGCATAATATGAATGCTCCTGAATTGCCATTATCTGAACAGCATTATACCCAAGTCTCTTGATGCGAGGGAGCACTTCATCCCTGAAGTTGGCATATGTATTGATCACAGGATCCTGCATCCAAGGTCAAGAATATAGCATAACCCAGTTAAGATACTAAGTACCTGACTATTAGAACTTGGGAACAATATAAAAGATATAAAAGCCTAAATTTTTCAAACTAGCTAGGAAATCATCAACTATTTTGGTTAAGTTTGCGAACTTCTTGTGGCATCATGAACCTTAAGAGAAGCAGACATGTATTTCTGCCAAGAAAACTTTTAGCACTTGGTGTTGATGGTGTTGAAGATCCCACCAAGAATCAATTATAGCATACACTATCTTAAGAGCTTATCCTTAGGTGGTTTTCAGTGCAACATGTGTTGACCAAATTATGCATAATCAATTAAATAATTGCTAGCATTGTTGGTGCATTTGGATTCAATAATCAAAGGTTTCTCAGTGCAAATCTAAAGATGCTTCTATCAGATCGTGTATCATTAACAAGCGAATCTTTAGCATGACCCTCCCAGTAATCTGTTTACTGCAGATTTTGGGAAAAGGGAAATTGTTCGTAAATCAACACAGAGGCACTGAAGAGGAAATGATGGAACATGGAAATATATATTATAGGAAAGAGAAGAGACGCACACCTTACTACTCATTCCAACATGGGACTCGTATATCCGGAGTGACTTTGGTTTCTTCGGACGAGGATGTTTAAAAACATACCTTTCCTGCAAAAATATTATAAAGTGCATCCAAAGTTGAGAAGAATAGAAGACACAAATACTACCAGGTAAATCATCATTTAACCCTGACAAACAAAAGAAGCATTGTGACTTTTGAACAGAGAACAAGTATTTCCTATGTGCCCTTTAAATTTGCACATTCATGACTAATGCACCTTTGGATTCCTATGTACACGGGTAAACATGCAGCAAATAAAAAATTAAAATCTAACAAGAAATTTATTTATTTTTTCACTTTTTTGCTTCCCCAGGTCCCCCATCTTCCATAAATCTCATCAGTTTATCCAATAGTCAATAATGTCAAATCAAACATAAACAGTAGAGAAAATTGTAAGTACCTCCTCTGGTGGATCATAATATACTCCATTATATGGAATTTCTCCAGGAGCCTGAACGGAAAACTTTATCCAAGCAGGAATAGAATCTTTCATGCCAGATGGAGTATCCATACGAATCTGAAATTAAAATATATTGGTAAACAACATAGCAAGCTGGCTGTCCATCTGTGTATACCACAGAGAGCAAAGGTCCACACAATGGCAATGATTATTTGGTCATGTGCAATAAACTACAATGCTGTTAAGCAGTCAGAAAATGAGCAATGGCATGCCTAGAGTCTTCTACTAAGTGAAGTTTATCAATAAGAGATTATCGTTTGTTATTCAATTGGACTATTGAGAAAATAGGCCTGCAAATCTTCATGAGGCTGTACCTCATCCCATCAATAAATGTTACCTTTACACGGGAACCATGGGGAATAGCTGGAGACCCATCCACATTGTTTGGTAAAAATATCTCCCAAACGCCAAATTCATCCTGTTAAAATGTTCGGTAAGTCTAATAATGTGAAGGAAATAGAACAGTCTTAACAAGGAAGGTAAATAACAAGATACGGTAGTGTTCTAGAAATACTATAACATCAAGATAGAGAAACAGCTTGTAACTGGAAAAATTTGAGCTGTTGAGCAGAAGAGACCTACTCGTGTAGTTAATGAATAAAACTCCAGCTTTTCTCAATGACTGTGTGATATACAAAGAAGGAATTGAAGCTTACACGAGTCATAACATCAGCATTAGGATTCCAGTTGTTGAAATCTCCAATAAGTGCAGCCCACTGCAGGTGCATAACGAATTGTCAATGTATAATAATCATTAATTGAGTTAGAAAAGGTGAGAGTTGACATAAAAGGAACCCATAATAACAGCAGCCCGGAGGTGTCAACTTGATTTATGACCTGCTACTTTGGCAGCAGTATGCCCTATTACCACATGCATCACTTGTGACAAAATCTATGCTTAAGCCGCAAATCACAAGGACACTAGTTTACAGCATCAGCATGTTTCAGAACCAAAAAAAGAATGTTTACGAGCAAATATAAGTCTAAAGAACAGCTGCTTGTTCAAAACTATTATTTTGAGTGATGAAAAGGATATGTAGAACTACAGAGAAATCTAGTTCCAGTTACACCAAAATTACTAACCTTGGCCCCAGGTGCCCACTCCCTGTAAGTAATACCTGTCTCACTGGCAATACAATTTAAAGGAAATTAGTACTGACACACCTTAAGATTAAAATTCTATTATCAAGCAAAAGCTATGGAATTTACAGAAACAGGATCACTGAATCATACCATCTAGAGTTAATAAAAGAATGATTACCATATGAATAAGAAGCACTATTGTTTCTCATAATTCAATCATCAACATTTCAAACACACTTCAACATTCTCATTGGTTCTGCCAAGAATCAACATAACCTTGTCTTACAGGTAAATAATTAAGGAATAAACCTGAGCTGGTACAAAACCCTGGCTGCTACATTTGCTGTATATCGTTACTCTGATATACGTGCAATCCTTTTGCATTTAAAATCCCACAAGCACATAATATTTCCTTCCTTCTCCAGAACACATGTACAAAGGTGTCAAAGAGATCTTTTCTAACTGGTGTTTTATCATGTTAGATAAAGAAAATTGCACTGCTACAGTATGTTAATGGTGCTAAGAAGATGCCGACATAGAACCTAAATATCTAGCAGGTAAGCTTTCCACCATGTTGTTTGTGAAGTAGGTAGAAACTAATCACTTCTATGGTAGTAGTATTACAGTTATTACTAAGATATAGACATTACTTCATCACATAATTGGGTGTCAATAATCAAAAGCAGTTGACTAATTACAAGAAACACGTGATACCAAATGCACATAAAAAGTTTCTGATTCATCAGGTGCACGCATGTTTTAAACTGTGATTGTCCTCGGAAGACTGTCCAACATATTCAGAGTAACAAAATCACACGTTGAACAGACGGAAAGTGCACCTGCGATTAAAACCTAGTTTTTCATAACCACGAGAAAACTTTTCCAGTCCACCCTCATTCTTGTCAATTGAATCGCGCAATCTTCTATACTGGCCATACCTGTAAAAGACAATATTATGTAGTAAGACAATCAAATCAATCAACTTCTGAAATGCGGACAAATGAAACAGATTCTACCATGCATCACAACAAAAGAGTGCTATAAGGAGATTTAAGTTTAAAAAATGCAGATATTCTCAGACAAACATAAAATTTAAGAGTCTAAAATATATCATTCATATAGCAGATTTAATTGTGGTAGACAAATTTTTTTAGCAAAATTGATCGAACAATCTAACCGATAATCAAGATGTTCACGATGATTGCTCAAAAGTGGATCAATCTCATATATCCTCTGACCAATTCCAGGTTGACGGATGACCGTCTCTCTGACCCTGGAAGTTTCATCACTTATTGTTTTATATGTTGAGTCTGATGTTCCTTCAGATTTTGCATTAACATCTCCATCTAGTATTTGTTCAGAGATAGAGTCTTCCCCTCTAATGGCATCACTGGAACTGCTTTCCTCAACCAAGTTTTTTTCCTCTTCAATTTCCGTTTCATGTTCCATTTCTGAACTTTCAACACCACCCAATATCTAAGGGGAAAAAATCACAAGGGGAGATGAATCAGTGAAGAGGGAAGATATTGCTGATTTAGATATTCGTTCATACACAGTGAATAACAAAGTAAGAAATGCAGGTTTAATGTGTACGGTATAAAAACGTTAAGGAAGAACTAAAGCATGGATGATAAATGACAGAGGACTGAAGCCCCAGAGGCTAAATGTCCCGGGTCAGCTACATTTAAATAGAAGAAAACTTCCAAGAATTAGGCATGCTTGAGCATGTTTAGCATCAATATTCAGATGAAATGCATCTCCCTTCCTTCAAAAATCTTATCAAGGGAAAAGGAAATTAGGCACTCAAAATATAGATGTGAGTTATTTGCTGTAATATGCAATGAGAAGTCTGGAGCTCAAGAAAACACAAGATGCAAGGCAGAGCAACAGAACATGATTCTTATTCACTAAATTTGTAACCAATATGTCAGTTCTTTCTATGTAAACTTTCAGAACCAAGCAAAGGGAGAAACTCGAATGTCCAAATGTCAACAGCTTAGTACATGTATTCAATAGAATACACGTGCTGGTGTATAATTGCACTATGGGAACCAACAAGAAATTGAACTAATTTTCTTTATCTGCTTTATTACCCTAAGAATCAATCATTTACAAACGCTTAGCTATCTTGTAGCAACATTTAAATATCAAAGTCCTTCAACTTTCAAGCGGCACCTGACAAGTAGCTTCCACAACAAACAAATCATATTCCCACAGAATTTTGGCTCTACATTGTGCTCTAAATAAATTTTAAGTCTATAACTTGCTTTGATATTAAGTTCATGTGTTGCAAGGGCCCAGGAATACTGGCAGTAACTTAGTAGAACTTAGGTCAAATTAATTTTCCATATTTTCTAAAAACTTACATCATCAACTCTTAGCTTAAGTTCTTATTTAAATCCTCCTTATAGTTTAAGTACAAGGCACAGTCTGAAAATTGGTCAACTGAACTTTCAAATTAGAATTAGCAGTCAACATCACGACCTTCCTTACCCTAATGAAGCTAAACTGGAAAAGGGATAGGACTATAACCTAAATCATAAGCTACAGAAGTTAAGCCTCCTGCCTTCAATTATACAGCAGGCTAAGTAGTAGAGCTTAATTCTTGTAGTAATACTTTCTTATCCTTTTATTACATCTTCTAATCAATGATGAAACCATTTTACAAAAGTTTTTGCGACAAATTATGCAAAACTTATGCCTGGAAAAGAAAAACAGTGTCAAATTTTTCCAGCCAAAGACCTTGGTTTCTTCCTTTCACCTTTGTTAACAACAGACTACAGGAAGTTCAATACCCATTTCCCATGCAAAATACCCTGACTTACGGTTGTCTTTATAACATGCATAATGTAGTAAAAGGATGCATAAATTATGTAATTAGATAACTATTATGCAGACAAAATGAAGTTTTGGATTTTCGATGACAACAATGGGAGAACTCTACTAAATTATAGCAGCTCAAGCAGCTCCTAAACACAACTGCAAATTTTGATGGGTTTTTATGTCAAATTGAACCTCCAGATTGGAAATGCAGTAAATGTTTATGTGATATCTTTTCCTTGACTTTTTGTGTTAATTTTTTTTCTATGTTCTTTCCCACTTTGTTTCGCTCGATTTACTCTGTATTCTTTTTCATGCTGACATGCCTCAGGATTATCTGACACTATCTTGGGGTCCTCAAATTGTTCTGTTGGAGAAGTGGAGTCATCGTTCTCATTGCCTGGAACAAGGACCTTCTCTGATGCGGTTGCTGTAGAAGATTGGGATCCAGACTCATAGGTCTTTCCACAAAAAATCTTACCTGCAAGCAATAACAAATTAGCCAAATCACTCTAGAATGGTAATTACAGCATAATATAAAAGGGTGGGAAGAATATTTTTCTTTGTAACTTTAACCAGAAAGGAGGCCAATGGAATAATAACAATTAGCAACCATAAGCTTCATCCCTGTGAAAGAATCCAAATTAGTTCGGCTTCACCTCACTTTGAACAACTTGTGTTCTTTTAATTTACATAACCAGTCCAGAATCCCATCCACCATAAAGATCCGAGAAAAGTGAAGCTCTATCCATTATTTAAGCAACTTCATTTTGCTTAACTGTTTTAGTCAGTCTCGAATCCGCCCCACAATGCTAGACCTAATCTACTCTTAGCCCAAACTTGGCTGAACCCAACACCAGAAACAGTTCGGTCAGTTGACCAATTCTGCAAATATTTGCACTAACCATCAACCACCTTGTCTACCCAAAATAGCAACAGAATATCGCATATTCACCCAATCAACAAGTTCCACTAATCAAGAAAGCGAAAATTTTAACAGCAATGCCACATTTATCATTCGAAAGATCCAAAATGAAGAATGCAACAAAGAAGATGATCCCGCAAAGCACCATGAAACGTCAATCAGAACTTGATGATTGGATCAATTACATCGGAATTTCACTCGAGTTTACTCTATTAAACTTTATTCCATACCATCTCATGCGTCACTGCGGTAAAAACACAATTTAACTCCATAATCAATTCCCTTTAGCTCTGATCGATGCGAGAACAGATAAATTTGCACTCGAGCTCCACTGACAACGAAACGAACAAAATCCACGACGCCATTGAAGAAAATGAAAAGGAATAACATCCGAAACAACAACAAAAAATTAATCCAACCAACCACCCCACGTGAAAACACGCATATCAATAAAAGCACATATAGAGACGAACAGCAAGAGTGTGTAAAAGGGATCTCGCTTACGTGAATGAGATTTATTTTTCAAGAAAAACGAGAGATGGGGATTCCTAATATCACCATGCGAGCTCGCACCATTGCTGCCAAGCTTGTACACCGATGGCACAGTAGGCAGGCGCACCCCAGGTAACGTATAAACCATTCTTCTCCAAAAGATTTCCCCGTTCTCTTTCCCCTTTTTCCTTGTTGAACACAATTTTTAAACTAATTCCTTGTGCAGATCTGCACCGCGTTCAAGGTGCCAAGGAATCCGTGAAAAGAGTGGTGATAAGATATATAAGTGAGTGTGAGTAAGTAGCATGTATGTATCTTCAAGGGCAAGGCCAAGGAGAAGCAGCTACGTGTGGAGAGAGAGAAGTTGCATAATTGCATGGGATGGATTGGATGCGTGGGGTCTACTGAACCTCCTGCCTCCTCAGCTGCATCGTCTATTTAGCTAGTGCCTGAAAAAATATCTTTGATCTTCTTGTGTGGGCCAATGGCTCACGTGGGCGGGCTACTGATGAGTGATGATATCTCTCTCGAAAGATCAGCAGATGTATAATATATGGGTGGTCGTGGTTCCTAAGTCCTCACCATTTTGCGTTTTATTGGTTTCCGTTTTAGTCTATGATTTCTTTCCCAAATCAAAGGAACCCACTCTGTCAAAGAGGGCATCAAATTTGCATCATTTTTCGCATATTCTCGTTTCTTACTCTTTTAAGATTCAAATTATAATATCTTCATTTATCTAACAATTTGTTTCCGAATTCATGTATTTAAATCTCAAATAATAAATTCTTGAAATTTGTGTATTTAAAATGAGCGAATTACAATATTTTTTTGTTAAATTTATCATAGTTTTTAAATAATCTCTGTTATTTAAAATATTTATAATTGCTCCTTTGAACTAACGGTCGTTTTACAATATCTTTTGTGACAGTCCATTATATTGACATTTATTAAACGATTATTAATTTTATAGATTACTTATAATTTTCCAAACAATAAAAAATATTTGTAACTATAACAAATTTCAAGGTGAACCCATTATAACTGCCCTATTTAAAATTATTCAATTTCAATTTTAAATTTTGTTTTGTAAAATACTGTTACATCTTAATTCTTTTAATATGAATTACCTATGATATGGAGTTGGTACAGGGGTTGCCTTGAGTTAAAAGTTGTATTCACAAATTATTTGATCAAAATTCTACACTCAAATAACAATTTTAAAATAATATCGGGTAAATTCTAATTATAATCCTAATAATGGTAGATATTAAAATACTAGATAAGAAATTCACACAATATAAAGAACAAACATTAAAATTACATTTAAAGAGGTGGAGCTACACTAAAATACTATATCAAATGGGTACTATAGTCTGTTGTTTGGATCTAACAGATCAAGGCCTGTTTTCCTCCACGGCCCATATAAGGATGATGGCCCATGGGCCGAGCTAGGATCTGGTGAAATGGGCACGTGATTGCTTTCAGTCCAATCCTCCTCTCCAACTTTGAAAATTTGCAGTGCTGCAAATCCGTAGCACTTCTCAATCAATTTCATCATCTTCCGATCCTCAAAAAATCTAGGGCTGATTATACAGGTAAGTTCCCCTTCCTTTAATTTCTCCCTCTTGTGCTAGCAGCTGAATTCATACACTTTCCAGTTGAGTTCGGCCAGGTAGCACTGAGATTAATTGATAACCTCGAATTTGTCATTAAGATTTAGGTGCTATATTTGATCTGTTAATTCTCTTTCTACAGCTTATCAATATTTTCTTATCGTTTTTATTAGTTTTATTTTGTTTTCCTGGATGCTTCATGCATCCGAATTGGGAATTCAGCTTCATCTTGTAGTTTCTGATTTCATGTCGTATTGCAAAACCTGTGCTGGTTAAGAATTTACAAGTTATGATTATGGGAAATTAAGAAAAAGATGCGGAATATGAATAGTTATTTCACAAATCTGCTGTAAGAATCCCAGGTTTTAAAGTCTGTCGTATGTCTTGCTCTTTAAGTTTTTTGTTGCTATTTTACTGCCTAAAGTGAAAATAAGTACTTACGGATGAATTGGAAACTGCAACAGAACAAATTTTGGGAAGGCTAAAGGTTACTAATGGCTGCATCTGAGGAACACAGTGCGCTATTTCCCATCTTTGTGTTGACAATAATTGCACTGCCTCTAGTGCCATACACTATTGTCAACTTATATCTCACATTCAAGAAAAAGACCAAGACTATTAATTGCCGGTGTTCCTCTTGCTTCCACTCGGGGAAGTATCGGAAGTCTATATTCAAACGTGTAAGTTTCTCACTTGTCTCTGTTCGAGTCTTGTTTGATCCAGCAATTGTGGTAGCTGGTCCACATGTTGTGTTTCTGCATATGCATATACTTTGGAGCTACATCACTAATTTTTTTCAGTTTCTGTGAAATTTTCAGATTTCAAACTTTTCAACTTATAGTAACCTGACGGTAGTGTTGCTGTGGGTTGTTGTCGCCCTTTTAGCTTTATACATCAAGCACATCAACACTGAGGTACTTTCTGGTTTCTGATCTGTTCCATCATATCTTACAAACTGAACATCTGTTATAGCGTAACATATGGATCTATGATGTTATGCAATTTCTTTCATTTCCTTGTCTAGTATTCAAACTATATTGTATATGATTTTTGTTTCCATTAGATGGCTTTATTGTTAAGTGTGATTTTAATTCTATCTTAGCCATCTGAGGTAAAATGTTCTTCCTTCACAAAAGGAGTGCTGAAACATGCATCAAAATGGAGTATAAAATATATGGGGAAAAATCAGTCAACTCAATAAATACCTATTGTTTTCTCTGAGGTATTTGATTTTCTAACACTTCTCTTCTGAAATCTAAATTTGCATGATCATTTCACAGGTCCAAGTTTTTGAGCCATTCAGCATACTTGGATTAGAGCCTGGAGTTTCTGATTCAGAAATAAAGAAGGCGTATAGGAGACTTTCCATCTTGTACCATCCTGATAAAAATCCAGACCCAGGTTGAAGGTGTTTAATGACTGCAATTTACATTATTTGTTTACTTAAAGAGCAAGATGGAAATTAGCAGGTTTTGTTGAGTTGCTTAATGATTCATGAATCTTTCTGTGCAGAGGCTCACAAGTATTTTGTAGATTATATCTCCAAGGCTTATCAGGCTCTAACAGATCCCGTATCACGGGAGAACTTTGAGAAATATGGCCATCCTGATGGCAGGCAGGTAATTTTCTTTTCTTGCCGGTGATGAGGGAGAAATCCATTTCGTTTCCTCACTTTTCTCAGAAATTGGACCTGTGAACTTTTTGATGTTTCCTTGTAGGGGCTTCAAATGGGCATCGCTCTCCCTCAATTCCTCCTGAACATCGATGGAGCATCTGGTGGAATTTTGCTCCTTGGGATTGTGGGAGTTTGTATTATTTTGCCCCTGACAATAGCTGTAATATACTTGTCAAGGTCATCAAAATATACTGGGAATTATGTCATGCATCACACGATGTATGCTTATTACCATTTCATGAAGCCTTCATTAGCTCCAAGGTATAACAATCTTTGCTACACATTTTGTTCTGCCTATGATATTATAGTTTAAATTGCATATAGTTTCAGGGATTTTCCTAGCTAGTCTGTATCTGGGAGAGCATATATATTAAGTTCATACCATTTTATGAGTGGTAAGGAATCTACTTGTTGCAATTGTGCATTAGTGCTCTATGTTTCTGATGCAGATTTGTTTTACTAAATGTTTCCATTGCTTAATCTACACAGTCTCACTTACACTACATTTGTATCTTTATATAATGTATTTTTTCAATCTCTTTCGAACTCCCTGCTCTTGTTCTGTGTCAACTAGTTGCTGCTTCTTACAATGCTGTGCCAGTAAAATTTTACTTTGATATTGTTGATGTTTATACATGTAATTTCAATGTGCCTGTCACTAATGGTCTTTCATGGTACAGCAAGGTAATGGAAGTTTTCATCAGGGCTGCTGAATACATGGAAATTCCAGTTCGTCGAACTGATGAAGAATCCCTGCAGAAATTATTTGTGTTGGTCAGGAGTGAGCTAAACCTGGACCTTAGAAACATCCGACAAGAACAGGCTAAGTTTTGGAAGCAGCATCCTGCTTTAGTAAAGGTGATGTGATCTCTTGATGAGTTTTAGTATTTGATATACTTTTCCTTTATTAAATATATCGGTTTGTTACTTGCAGTCTGAATTGTTGATGCAAGCACATCTAACGCGTGAAACTACAGCATTATCTCCGTCTTTGCAGCGTGATCTTAAGAAAATGCTTGCCCTTGCACCTCGTCTTCTTGAAGAACTAATGAAGGTATTATTAGTTGGTAATATTTATCTGATTTGATGCAGTATTTTTCTCCCCCCCCACCTTCCCCGCCCCCTTTATGTATATATATAATGAAGGTAGTTTTCACTAGAATAAAATAGTAAATAAATTATTGTGTAGATTGTATTTATTAGAGAGCACTATCTAAATGGCTTTCTTGAAGGATTACTGAATTATCTCTCAGTGGCTTTTCTTTGTTCATTTGGTACTTCAGTTGGGTGGTAAATGTGATTGCAAAGATACTTCAAGCCACTCAGATAGTCATCTAGCTTATTACCATGGTATTTACGTGTCAATATTTGGAGTTGTTTAAGAATAAGAATATTTCTTCTACAACAGATTTCCCCACTCAAGTTCTAAGGTGTTTATAAATGATAAAGGAAGAGACAGCTTGCCTTATGTTCCGTTTGTTCTTTTGCTAATTGTTTTCTCCCTTTGCTCATCTATGCTGTGGCAATTTTTAGTCAATCTTCGACATATTATTGGTGTAGATCACCATGTGGGGTTTTTCCTTCCATGCAGATGGCAATTATACCACGCACGCAACAGGGGCATGGATGGCTGAGACCTGCAACTGGAGTCATTGAGCTATCCCAGAGTATAATCCAGGTATATTTCTGAGTTCTAATCTAGTGTATTTCTAGTACAAAGAAGGCAGGGGGCTATCTTAGTAATAGCTGATAAGTTTTCCTCAAATTGTCGTATAATTTTATTTTTTCATTCAAATATTAAACTCGAACAACCTGGTTATTAGCTCTTCAGCATTATTTTTGCACATTTACTCCATTGGCTTTGCTTCAGAGGAGTTGGATTATTTCTTACTGGCCTGAAGTTAAAGTAAAGAGCTATGCTTCTTTAAAACTAGACTGAAATTCTGCTGTTCTTGATCCAGGCTGTCCCCCTCAGTGCCAGGAAAGCAACTGGGGGATCAAACGAAGGTTATGGTCCATTTCTCCAGCTGCCACACTTCAGTGAATCCATTGTCAAAAAGATTGCCAGAAAGGTCTCTCTCTCTCTCTCTCTATATATATATATATATATGTATATATTAGCAATGTGTTTAAAGCTGTCCACTGGGTTTCAAGTGGTCCCATCATACTTACAATGTCCACATAAAGTTCGGTTGTCTATGTCCGCAAAAAATGCAAAATACCTCTAGATTCCGCATCTTGGAAATGAAACTTTCCTTCACAAGCGTTAATATCTCATTTGGCAAATCATGGCACAGATCTTGGATAAACATAAATATTTATTAGAATGATCTGGTCCTCTGCGGCTTGACTCCGGAAAATTACGGTTTAATGTGCATATTGACACTCTTCCATACCATTGACATGGTTTCTGTAGCTTCCTCTTTTTGACAACTAGTACAAGTCTGGTCAAGGTTAACTTCCTTTATGCTGACTTTTATAAAAAATTTGATACAAGTTGCATATTGACATTGTTGCTGTGGGACTACAATGCTATCAAATATCTCTACTTATTTTTGTCTGAATATGCATAGTGGTTTTTCTGGGCTATTTATTTTTGGATATTAAGTTTCTAAGTCCTTTTTCCTATATACAGAAGGTGCGCTCTTTCCAAGAGCTTCGTGAGATGAAACCACAAGAGCGTACAGAGCTATTGACTCAGGTTGCTGGCTTTACTGCCAATGAATCCCAAGACGTGGAAATGGTTCTTGAGATGATGCCTTCCATTTCAATTGATATAACATGTGAGACAGAAGGTGAAGAGGGAATACAAGAGGGTGATATTGTGACAATGCAGGCTTGGATTACTCTTCAGCGTTGGAATGGCATGATCCGTGCCCTACCACATGCTCCCTACTTCCCTTGTGACAAAGAAGAGAATTTTTGGTTGCTGCTTGCAGACCCCTCTTCAAATGATGTATGGATGTCGCAAAAGGTTAATTTCATGGATGAGGCGACAGCTATCATTGCTGCATCAAAAGCAATTGAGGAATTGAAGGAGGGTGCTGGTGCTAGTGCTAAAGAAATTAAAGCATCTGTAAAAGAAGCAATTGATAGAGTAAAAGCTGGTTCTAGGCTGGTGATGGGCAAGTTCCAGGCCCCTTCTGAGGGAAATTACAACCTGATCTCCTACTGCCTGTGCGACTCATGGATTGGTTGTGATGCGAGGTCCAATATTAGGTTGAAGGTTTTGAAACGAAGCCGGGCTGGCACAAGGAACATTGCCACTGCAGATGAGGTACCATCGCTAGAGGATGGAGCTGAAGAGGAAGATGAGGAAGGAGAAGACGAATATGATGACGACTATGAAAGCGAGTATAGTGAAGATGATGAAGATGTGAAGGGTAAGGATGCCAAAGCTGCAGTTGCCAATGGCTCTGCCCATGCTGGCAATCATTCAGATTCAGATGAAAGCGGCGAAAATTAATTTTTTCATTTTTGTTTCTACTTTGTTATTTGATCACAAAGATTGACTAGATAAGAGGGCGTTTCCATTTCTCTATAATAGTTGACATTATTCTAAAGAAATAATACTTGTTTACGACCAGGTTTGTTTCTTTACACAAATTAAATGGCAGAGTAGAGTGCTTTTTACATGGTTTATTAGTTCTTTTCCTTCTCCTGATGACTTTTGTTTTGAGTGCTAAATCTTGCTTAGTAGCTATGCTGGATTCTAGGATGCATCACTGCCGAAAATTCAGTTGTACGCTGTTGTCATTTGTGGAATCACTTGCTTATTTATACCTCTGCAAATTGAGTTGAAACCCTCAAATTCGTTATGCTTTACTTTTAAATTCGTAGTATCTAATTCCTGCCTACAGCCAATTTGAGGATGACAGCTTTTCATGTCATTCAGTCTCTCCTTTCCTGTTAGCAATCCAATTCTACCGTCACTCAGTCTCAATTTATTCGTTGTTCAAATTCATGTTATACTTTATTTTATACATTTGAATATGTGGGTGATTGTTATTAGTTCGCGAAACCTAAAACCATAGATGAATTTTGTTTCTAGTAAATATAGAAAAATAAATAACCATAGGAAAAATTGTTATAGTAAAATTTTGGAAATCATACAAAAGGGCGGCGAAGCATATTATATAACTTAAAGAGACAATTACCAAATTCAGTGATAGCATCAATAGAACTAACACATCACAGTAGCCACTTTCTATGGCCTTCTTATAAGACAACGAGACTATTCCAAACTTCATTATGCAACGCCAAGAATGACTTATTTTACTGAGTGTAGACTCGACTGTTATTCAGTATTAGAAGGTAGAGACAACGGGCAGCAAAAAATAAATTCCCAACTCATTTGCCATCATCATTAGCTGAGCTGGAAAAGGTTCGGCACCCAGCATTTCCCATTAAAAATTTAGAATGCTTTGAGAAATTGAGCTGACAGAATATCTGAAGCTATCTTTCCAATTGATCAGTGTCGAGCACTAGTTTCTTCGACGGGAGCAAAACTGCAGCCACAGGATTATCCTCTATGCCACCACCCCGATCTATTATCAGTCTCAAGCCTTCAATATGGACCTTTGCATGGTGACCGCTTATCACAATAGTTGGAGTTTTGGATAATTCCTATCAAGAAATTGTACAAATCAAGGAAAGAAACATGCTGAGTGTTTAAGTGAAAGTTGCAAATAAGCAATTACCTCTGGGATGTTCCACACGTTCTTTCTTCCACTGAGAGGTTCAACCTTAGAGATTCTAGTGTCCTTGGCTTTCAGATATTTTAGTTGCTCCTCGACCCGTTTATCTTTCTCCAAACCGGCATGTACAGCGATCAGCTTACAATTCTGCAGTCCTTCATTGGTTTCTATGCTGACATTATCCTAGAGAATTGAAAAGGTCGAGTTGTTTGTCAGAAGCTAGTTCAGTATTTGTTGCAAACAGGAGACATTAACAGAAACACAAATGAGGAAATTTCGGAAAGAACATAGACAACTAGGCATACCTCTTCATGTACCCAAACCAAATCAGCAAGAAATTTCTTGTGCTCATCAGGAACTGCCTTAATCAAATCTGTGTACATGTAACTCATCTCAATAGTAAACGATGGCGACACAAAACTTCCAAACTTGATGGGTCTGGGGGAAGAGGGTTTAAAGACATTTCAACTACAATTGATTAAAAATCCATGTAAACTTGGAAAGACAGATTAACGTTTCAAACATGGAAAACATAATTCTGGAAAACATTGACTGAGACCCCAATTACATAGGAAGTCAATAATATCAGCAAGCAAGCATAATGTAAGATGTCTCATCTGTTACCCTAGGAAAATTTTCAAGACCACGATTTAGCTCATACAGGCATATTCTTCACTCTAGTTTCTAGTCAAATCAAGATCTCACGAATATCATATCTACTGGACGAGGAACTTCAAAACTTGATAGTACATAAAGAGAAATACTAGCTAATTTTATGAGGCCAGAGCAGATATTCCAAAGTGAAAGTGAAACAAAATAACCAGTCCTGCAGTATGAATAGTGAAGATTCACTATGCAGAGTAGGTTTTGTATAGCATTTTCTCTTGCTGTTCTGATCTATGTACTTTCTTTTCCTTCCGCACAAACTGAAGCTTTTCCACTCAATGTAATTCAAATGCATAATGTTCTTCAATCTGTTCCTTGATCAGAAATCAAAATTATCATCTACTCTACCTGTACAGGTTACCTGCATTCATTTTCATAAACTTCCCAAGGGGCAAGGTAGGAACCAGGAAACTGAAAGAGAGCAGGTTACCTCACACTGAGTACGCCCATGGATGCAACATGGGACAGTTCAAAAAATCATACTATAACTTAACTAAATAGAAGGAGGATCATCTCACACTGGTGTGATCAACTAGCATCTTCAGAAACTAGTACTACAGAGTAAACCATTTCCTTTAAGCACAATCAACAAAGTCCAACTACCTGGTTCATGAAGTGAAGATCAAAAGCCACGTTCCAATTTAACAATGAAAGCAATCTAAATTAGCACAATCACACATCAAACGAGAAATCCTATGGCCTCCAACTCTGCATTTCCAATCTTGTCTAACATGATTACTAACTCGAAGAATCAAAGAAACCAAACAACCAACCCATATCAAGATTAACATTCATAGAATCAAAACTCCAGAAAAAGTCCAAACTAAAAATTTTTACCAGCGGAACCATGTGGGACACCGTAGGACTCAAAAGTGGGACGGGCATCATAAATTGATCCCTTGTACTCAGTGTTCTTGGCATGATTAAAACCAGTCATCCTGCCAGCCCACCTCCTTGCTTGCAAGTGCATATTCTCATACCCATCACCCTTATACCAACCTTCTCTTTTCTCATTAATCGCATACTCCTTCCAAGTCTCCGAGAAATCTGAACCGTCAGGAGGGCTTGGAAGAAGCCCCAAGAATGCAGCAAACGCCAGGTCATGGTTGCCACAGAGGAAAACATGAGATTGATTAGGGTATTTTGACGGCAGAGATATCAAGAAATCAATCACTTTCTTGGTATCAGGCCCCCTGTCACAATAATCACCCAAGAAAATGATTAGAGCTGTTTGGAACTCAGATAGGCCCACGGTATTTTCAAGATTAGACCACAAATTTTGCAGCTTTGTTATGTAGCCATGGATATCGCCCACGCAGCAAACTGTTCTTGGTTTTGTTGTGGCCTTGGGCTCCGCCATATTGGCTTTTTGTATGTGAGTCTGCGTAGACCTGGTTTTTTTCTGGTTGATTTTATTACTGAGTTATGGTCAGATAAAGCGATGTTCACTGATGTGTAATCTGTTCATATTATTAGTGACTCAAGATTATGGTCTGTATTCAATCCATGAGAGGTTAGTCCAAACGACATTTTGCAGTTCAGTCCCATGTCTTTTATGGTTTTGCTATGTGCTTCCACATTATTTCCTTTTTATATTTTTCTCCACCCCTAACCAAATAAAAAAGGCACATCCTAGTATTTATTTTTACTTTTCTTACATTTTTGAAGTGAAATCTACATTTACATCATTATAAAGGTTTATTTTTCTGGCACCATTATCACTGTTAATAACTTAATAAGATTGTCCATTGAAATTTGCCACATAAGAGCAAAATTTATTACCAAACTATGTCATATGGTACATTTTATAGGTTAGTTAATTACACTAGGACCCCTCTAAAAATACAAAATTAGATTTTTTCTCATAGAAATTTTTAAATACACTTACACCCCTTTAAGAAATCTCCATTTAGACCAACCCCCTTTTCGTTAGAGTTGACCGAAAATGCTAATATCAACAGAAAGAAAAAATAAATAAAATTTTAATTTTGCCCATCATTTAATATTCTCATCAAGCATATTTTTATAGTTATAAAGAAATCAATATTATATATATATATACATGACATGAAATTTATCATTTTTCTATAAAGTACACAATTATTACATAAAAATATTAAATAAAATATAAAATTAAAAATTTATGTAACTTTTTTTTTTTACTAAAATCAATATTTTTTAATCAAATCATAAAGAAAAGTGGGTATACAATCCATTTTCAAATAGAGTGTAAGTGGAATTCTAAAATTTCTTTGGGGGTAATTTTGTATTTTCAAAGGAAATTTAACTATAATTAACCATTTTTATTAACTTACATAATCTCTTTTAGCTTCTTCCCTTTTTTCGGTTGACTCAGACATCAGTAAGTCGCATAATTTTGATGGTTAACCATAATTTTTATTTTTAAGACAAAATCAATTCTCTAGATCATAGTAATGTACTTATCTAAAATTAAAATCCCCAGTTAAACATAAAACATATATGACCTAAAATTTTGAGAAAATGGAATGTGTATAAATAATTGTATCACAAATATATACTCCATCATACACCCAACTTCTCAAATAAACTTTATGTTGTGTGTGCGGTTATGAGACTGGAGAAAAGGAGAGGGTTTTGGCAAGAAAGGGGCACTAACTTATTCCACCCTTTCTCACTAGTAACATGACTCCGAGGAAAAAACAATGAAGCTAACTAGGACAAAACCGAGGCTAGGGGTCATGGTCTGTTGTGATGGCTATAAGCTCTTCATCTTGTTTGGAAGTTCAAATGCTTAATAGCCAATGCAAAGAGGAGCGCACAGAGAAGAACAAATACTAAATGCATAACAGCAAGAACTGGAAGGAAGTCATGGTCTAAACACAAGATTTGTTTAAGATAAGCCTCCACCCTTATAGCACCAACTCCAGGCACCTCAATTTCAGAAGTTATATCGCCAAGCTGAGAGGTCGTAAGCCCATATATTGTCCAAGCCACAGGAGATCCCCAGTAACACCACCTCCACCAGATTGGAATTTGCTGCAGAAGAGAAGTTCCCAGTTAAGGAGCACTTAAAGACCCAAATTCTCTCTCTTTTTTATTTTTGACATAGAACTTGTATCAAAACTTGCTTACCGTCCTAGGAATGAGGAAACCTGAGAACAAGTTCCAAATGCTGAAGAAGTAAGATGACAGAATAGCACTGAAATGGGAACCTGGAGTCAGTGCGACAACCATCAATCCATACAAAGTGCAGTAGGCGAAGCTCATGAAACTGAAGTAGAAGAACCAAAAGAATTTCCCAACAGTCCATTTGAACCCAATCATTGGATAAAATACAAGGCTGTAAACTACAGTTTGGACTGCAATATATATTATCTCTATGGCCACCTGCAGAAAAGTCAAATGTATAGATAGATGTTTAGTAGATGTGTCTTACATGCTTAAGATGATACAAGAATTTGCTCCATATCAAGTTGTAGCTTATACAAAGAAGTTCTTTATGGCGTTTCATCATTTTTTACCAGGAAAAGCCCATCTCAAGTTTCTCAGTTTTGGAAATAGAGGAAGGTAATCTCATTACCTGAGCAAATGCATAAGGTAGTGCTGAATACATCATAGCTGCCCTTTCACGATAGAACACTGTTTTCTCCATTGCAACAACACCTTGTACGGAATAAGTGTTGGTGGCTCCAATGAAGATCACAGTACAATAGATAGCTCCCATAAGATTACGAAGATCTTGTTGCTTTTCACTACCAAAGGAATGTCAATGAGGCCAAGAATAAGATCTATGCACATGTGAATATATCAGATATTTGACGAAATGAATGACAAATAAGTTCATACTCCCAATGAGAAATCATACACAAAAAGAGCAAGAAAGCAAATCCGAATGCAACCAGAAAGAAGGATATTATCATAAGACCTAGAGCAAGAACTCTTCTTCTTCTCTCTTTTTAGATGAAAATGACCACTTCATTGAAGAACTGGAAAAGAAAACATAGACAAAAGATCATTGTCTTACATCTTCTGTCCCTTATTCCAGAAAACTGTACCAAGTGTAACACCAATCACAATAGCCCAGCAGTATCGGATGGCATTATATTGTGGGTTCTTCCAGTAAGAACAATGCTGCTTCCAGAAACAAGCTTTGCACTGATTAAGAAATGGTTGGGAGTGCTTGGCAGGGAAATAGAGGTCCTTGGAACCTGGTGACGGGGAACTGAGTTCTTTTATAAGTTCTTGATTACTCCTGAACAATGTTTTTAAGGGGAAATGAGATTCAAATTGACTTCCAAAAACAGAAAATGTTAAGAGATCTTCATAGAAATTCATTTTTACCCTATCACTTACAGATAAAGGGTTGATTTAGCATATATATATCTGCAAACTCAACTCCAAGTTGAACCTCAACTGCTGGAGTGCTGACATCCAACATCCAGGTAGCTGGATTGCACCCATCTTTAACCTTAGGAACTCCAGGAATAGCCTGTGAGAGTAATTATACTTTGGTGATTCTGAGTCATAACTAATGCACTCATCCCCAAGCCTTATCGTAGAAATAGAGTATAACTTGCAATGACCTTGCTGTTGGTAAGTATAATTACTGCCAATATTTCTCTACGTTTAAATGAACAATATTCTCTTCAGGTTTGCAACATTTGAAGACTACCTTATTACATTTCAACATATGGTACTGCTAAAAGATTGATGGGTTGCTAACTTGCTAATATTCTATTTCCAAAGACATAAGGGTTCAATGATATATATATATATATATATATAGCAAATTACATTCCTGTCTTTCTCAAAATAGAGAAATTTACCCCCTGAGTGACTTCATTTAAGTCAAGCGTTTTTTCTTTAACTTTTTATCTTTTTTAAGTTTTAATTATAAAAATTACATTTATAACCTTATTTAAGGACAGCTAGATCTGAATTGAATCTAAGGTCCAAATTTAACTGAGTTTTTGTAATTTCAAATTAGGTAGTGTCACAGTAAGTAATTACACTTACTTGAGGTGTTGTAATTAATCCTACCACAAACAGAGAATACATGGAATCAAACATGAATTGCTGGAGATGCCACTTACTTCAAAATATTCTATCAACTTATGAGAATTGCGACCAAGTGGTCCAGCATAAATGATCCACCCGCCTCTCTTCAGCAGAAGCAACTACAGTAAGTGCAGTTATTAGCTATAGATTAGATAGGCACTGAACAAGTGGAAACTGCAAAAAAGAAGTATGTAAAGTAGACAAGAAAAAGAAAATGAGAACATAAGAAACTTATCAAGATTATGGACTATACTTCATCAAAAGATTCAAATGTATCTATGCTCGGTTGATGAATTGTGCAGATGATCGTTCTGCCTGTGTCCACTGCATTCCTTACAGTACGCATGACAATAGCAGCAGCTCTAGCATCAAGACCAGATGTTGGTTCGTCCATGAAGATGATAGATGGGTTGGAAACCAACTCTATTGCAATTGTTAGCACACACCGCACACGCACATACACACACGCACACGCACACACACACACCGCACATGCGCGCGCGCACGTGCACACCGCACAACACACACACACACACACACCCTCACACACACTCATAGACACAAAAGAAAAAAAAAGATGCACTAACAAGAAAATAGAAGACACACAACATACACGCACACCGCATAGCACACACACACACACACCGTACACGCACACCCCCCCCCCCCCACACATGCTCGCACACACACACACCCTCACACACACACACGCACACACCGCACACACGCACACCACACACACACACACGCACACACCCTCACACACACACCCTCACACACACACACACGCACACACCCTCACACACACACACACCCTCACACACACACACCACACACACACACACACCCTCACACGCACACACCGCACACACACACATGCACACACCCTCACACACACACATGCTCGCACACACACACACACACCCTCACACACACACACACACACACACCCTCACACGCACACACACACACACACACACACACACACACACACACACACACCCCGCACACGCACACACACACACACACACACACCCTCACACACACTCATAAACAAAAAAAAAAGGATGCACTAACAAGAAAATGGAAGACACACAAAGACACACAACATACACGCACACCGCATAGCACACACACACACACACACACACACACACACCGCACACGCACACACCCCCACACACACACATGCTCGCACACACACCCTCACACACACACACGCACACACCGCACACACACACACCCTCACACACACACACACACGCACGCACACACCGCACACGCACACGCACACACACACACACCCCGCACACGCATGCGCGCACACACACACCCCACCCACACACACACACTCATAGACACAAAAAAAAGACGCACTAACAAGGAAATAGAAAATCCGGAACAAGGAAGGGGCATTATTCAGCAAAACTTCTCAAGTTTGTGGTCGATAAAATTGAAAAAGAAATTCAATAGCTGATTAGAACATATAAAAATATATTATTAGACATCATGATCTCAACAAAACCTACTACACCCGATCATGATTTTCAGAGAGATTGATCCAAAAACTTGATAATATTAATCACAAAATCATTGTCTAATACAATACATAAATAAAACACACTAGGAAATGCTGAAACCTTCTTTGTTCAAATAATAGCACTGGATTCAAAAGAGCAACAATTGTTAAACTCTTCTTGATGCCCACAGGCATGCTTCTCCCAAAGCATCAAATAGCAACCAACAAATAAAACAACTTTAAACTCAATAAAATTCTAAACCATTACTGCAATATTTCTACTAATAGGACCGATCACTTGTCGGAATGACACATAGCATACTCAGTAAATATCAGAATTCTTCTAACCAAAAGAACAAAGCAATTAAAATGATACATTACATCAAACTGAAAAACAACAAATGCACCAAACTAACTCATTGTCCACTAAGCTAAAGTGGTTTTCATCAAGAAGCTCATCAACCACCAGATTAAAGATTGAATAGGGCACACTTGGCAGCAGTTTAGAGAAACCTTAAAAGTACAAGACATATCACCCATTGTAGAAGCTAGTCATCTTCATGGAGATGTTTTCTGCTCTTCTTCTCAGACCGCTTCTTGCCCCTACCCACTTGCGAATCATCTGAAACACTGATGTCGGAATCAGAGTCTGAATATGCCTTTCTGCTCCTCCTTTTATGCCGGATATCAGCAAAATCATCAGAAGAATCATCATCTGAATGATGGTGACTCCTCCTCCTCCTCCTCTTCTCCTTCCTACTCTTCCTCTTTCTTCGTCTGCGCTTCAATTCCTGCAATTTACCTGATTCAGAAAAGTGTCTTCAATTACTTAAAAAGAAAAACAAAAAAAAAAATAGAAAAGTACCTTCAAGATAATTTAACTACCCGTACTGCTCAAAAGCAACATGAGATTGGAAAAAATCCATAATCTAAAATGCTATGAATACATGGGATGGTTAATAGAAAGCAATTGTTAGCCTTGTATTTACTAAGGCATTTCAGCAAAAGCCCAAGCGACAAGAAACATAAATCACCCAAGACGCCTCAACCTTTAACAAAGTAAACATAAAAACTTGTAATGGATTTTGATTATTTCATGAAACTTACCCCTCTTCCAAAAAGTTAAAGCTAGTGTCTCCTTCCAGTAAAGGAATCATTCACTTTCGAAAGAAGAGCCACAGGAACAGCTGTGCCATTTATCAAGCAACACCCAGATTCAACAACTTATAGGCCTAATATCCTGATTTCTACAATACCAAAACCACATTACTAGGAAACTACTACCACTCAAATATGTGTGAAACTGCCCATAAATATCTGAAGGCAAAAAAATAACATAAATTTGGGCAGGTGAATGATTAGTTCTTTACGTGATAAACAGTAAGCCACATTCAAGCACAAGCATGAGTCAAACATTAGCTACAGCATATATAACTAATTAATTGTCCCTGAGCAAAAAGACCATTCTCCCTCTTCCATGCGATTACCTAAAAATCAAGGTGATGCTACATAAACTACCATGTGATTCAAGGGTGAAAATTACAGAGACCGCTATTACCAAGAAAGAAATCAAAATAGCTAAACGCACCAAAGTCAGGGTTCAAAACTACAACATTTAGTGGTGGTCGCTGACAACCAATTCAAGAATTGGTTAGCATATCAACCACACAAGTCATTTATCAGATTATACCAATCCTCCACTCATTTTCTCTCACTATATCCCGTCTAGTAAAGTAAATCAATCCAAGACCACTCTTGCTAACAAGATATATTGAAAGGAAAAAAGAAGAGGGACAATGCACTCTCTCCTGTACTGTTATTGTTCTTCATTTCAATAAATACTCATTTATATCAGGTAAACAAAAATGAGAATACATATCTACGCAAACACAAAAAAATATTACAAAGAACGTAAATAGACCACAAAGACACACAATACCCATAATGAGCATAAAATTCTGCGAAACTATGGTGACATCCTGCACGAGAAAAAGGGTTGTGTAGATAGAAATGAAGACTTAGAAATTCAAGGAGAATGACAAATGTAACAAGACGCAGATGGCATTCGTTCGTGCAGAAGATAAACATGTTCTACAGTGACACACACACACACACTCACACACACACACACGCACACACCGCACATGCACACACACACACTCACACACCACAAGCACACACCGCACACACACAAACACACACGCACACCCGCCACACGCTCGCACACACACACGCACACACACCACACACACACACATGCACACACACCCCCCACACGCTCGCACACACACGCACACCCTCACACACACACACACACCACACACACACACACACACGCACACACACCCGACACACACATACACACACGCTCGCACACACACACACATACCCTCACACACACACACACACCACACACACACACACACACACACACTCTCCCACACACACACACTCACATACACAAAAAAAAGACGCACTAACATGGAAATAGGAAAGCCAGAACAAGGAGGGGTATTATTCAGCAAAATTTCTCTAGTTTGTGGTCGATAAAATTGAAAAAGAAATGGAATAGCTGATTAGAACATATAAAAATATATTATTGGACATCATGATCTCAACAAAAAACCTGCTACACCCGATCATGATTTTTAGAAAGGTTGTTCCAAAAACTTGATAATATTAATCACAAAATCATTGTCTAATACAATTACATAAAAAAAACATACTGGAAAATGCTGAAACCTTCTTTGCTCAAATAATAGCACTGGATTCAAAAGAGCAGCAATAGTTGAACTCTTATTGATGCCCACAGGCAGGCTTCTTTCAAAGCATCAAATAGCAACCAACAAGTAAAACAACTTTAAATTCAATAAAATTCTAAAGCATTACTGCAATATTTCAACTAATAGGACCGATCACTTGTCGGAATGACACATAGCATACTCAGTAAATATCAGAATTCTTCCAACCAAATGAACAAAGCAATTAAAATGATACATTACATCAAACTGAAAAACAGCAAATGCACCAAACTAATGCATTGTCCACCAAGCTAAAGTGGTTTTCATCAAGAAGCTCATCAACCACCAGATTAAAGATTGAATAGGGCACACTTGGCAGCAGTTTAGAGAAACCTTAAAAGTACAAGACATATCACTCACTGTAGAAGCTAGTCCTCTTCATGGTGATGTTTTATGCTCTTCTTCTCAGACCGCTTCTTGCCCCTACCCACTCGTGAATCATCTGAAGCACTGATGTCGGAATTAGAGTCTGAATATGCCTTTTCTGCTCCTCCTTTTATGCCGCAGATCAGCAAAATCATCATTTGAATGATGGTGACTCCTCCTCCTCCTCCTCTTCTCCTTCCTACTCTTCCTCTTTCTTCGCCTGCGCTTCAATTCCTGCAATTTACCTGATTCAAAAAAGTGTCTTCAATTCATTAAAAAGAAAAACAAAAAAGAAATAGAAAAGTACGTTCAAGGTAATCCAACTACCCGTACTGCTCAAAAGCAACATGAGATTGGAAAGTAATCCATAATCTAAAATGCTATGAATACATGGGATGGTTAATAGAAAGCAATTGTTAGCCTTGTATTTACTAAGGCATTTCAGCAAAAGCCCAAGCGACAAGAAACATAAACCGACCAAGACGCCTCAACCTTTAACAAAGTAAACATAAAAGCTTGTAATGGATTTTGATTATTTCATGAAACTTACCTCTCTTTCAAAAAGTTAAAGCTAGTGTCTCCTTCCAGTAAAGGAATCATTCACTTTCGAAAGAAGAGCCACAGGAACAGCTGTGCCATTTATCAAGCAACACCCAGATTCAACAACTTATAGGCCTAATATCTTGATTTCTGTAATACCAAAACCACATTACTAGGAAACTACTACCACTCAAATATGTGTGAAACTGCCCATAAATATCTGAAGGCAGAAAAATAACATAAATTTGGGCAGGTGAATGATTAGTTCTTTACGTGATAAACAGTAAGCCACATGTAAGCACAAGCATGAGTCAAACATTAGCTACAGCATATATAACTAATTAATTGTCCCTGAGCAAAAAGACCATTCTCCCTCTTCCATGCGATTACCTAAAAATCAAGGTGATGCTACAGAAACTACCATGTGATTCAAGGGTGAAAATTACAGAGACCGCTATTACCAAGAAAGAAATCAAAATGGCTAAACGCACCAAAGTCAGGGTTCAAAACTACAACATTTAGTGGTGGTCGCTGACAACCAATTCAAGAATTGGTTAGCATATCAACCACCCAAGGCATTTATCAGATTATACTAATCCTCCACTCATTTTCTCTAACTATATCCCGTCTAGTAAAGTAAATCAATCCAAGACCACTCTTGCTAACAAGATATATTGAAAGGAAAAAAGAAGAGGGACAATGCACTCTCTCATGTACTGTTATTGCTCTTCATTTCAATAAATACTCATTTATATCAGGCAAAAAAAAATGAGAATACATATCTATGTAAGCACAGAAAAATATTACAATGAACGTAAATAGACCACAAAGACACACAATACCCATAATGAGCATAAAATTTTGCGAAACTATGGTGACATCCTGCACAAGAAAAAGGGTTGTGTAGATAGAAATGAAGACTTAGAAATTCAAGGAGAATGGCAAATGTAACAAGACGCAGATGTCATTCGTTCGTGCAGAAGATAAACATGTTCTACAGTGACACACACACACACACACTCACACACACACGCACACACCGCACATGCACACACACACACACCACACACGCACACACCGCACACACACACGCACACCATATAGCACACACACACACACACCCCACACGCTCGCACACACACACACACACGCACACACACCACACACACACGCACGCACACACCCCACACACATATACACACATGCTCGCACACACACACACACACACCACACACACAAACATACCCTCACACACACACGCGCACACACACACACACACATACCCTCACACACACACATGCACACACACACAGACACACCCCACACGCTCGCACACACACACACACGCACCCTCACACACACACACACGCACACACACCACACACACACACACACGCACACACACACACACACATACACACACGCTCGCACACACACACACATACCCTCACACACCCACACGCACACACACACACACACACCACACACACACACTCACACTCACACACGCTCGCACACACACACACACACACACACTCACACACACTCACATACACAAAAAAAAGACGCACTAACATGGAAATAGGAAAGCCAGAACAAGGAGGGGTATTATTCAGCAAAATTTCTCTAGTTTGTGGTCGATAAAATTGAAAAAGAAATGCAATAGCTGATTAGAACATATAAAAATATATTATTGGACATCATGATCTCAACAAAAAACCTGCTACACCCGATCATGATTTTTAGAAAGGTTGTTCCAAAAACTTGATAATATTAATCACAAAATCATTGTCTAATACAATTACATAAAAAAAACATACTGGAAAATGCTGAAACCTTCTTTGCTCAAATAATAGCACTGGATTCAAAAGAGCAGCAATAGTTGAACTCTTATTGATGCCCACAGGCAGGCTTCTTCCAAAGCATCAAATAGCAACCAACAAGTAAAACAACTTTAAACTCAATAAAATTCTAAAGCATTACTGCAATATTTCAACTAATAGGACCGATCACTTGTCGGAATGACACATAGCATACTCAGTAAATATCAGAATTCTTCCAACCAAATGAACAAAGCAATTAAAATGATACATTACATCAAACTGAAAAACAGCAAATGCACCAAACTAATGCATTGTCCACCAAGCTAAAGTGGTTTTCATCAAGAAGCTCATCAACCACCAGATTAAAGATTGAATAGGGCACACTTGGCAGCAGTTTAGAGAAACCTTAAAAGTACAAGACATATCACTCACTGTAGAAGCTAGTCCTCTTCATGGTGATGTTTTATGCTCTTCTTCTCAGACCGCTTCTTGCCCCTACCCACTCGTGAATCATCTGAAGCACTGATGTCGGAATTAGAGTCTGAATATGCCTTTCTGCTCCTCCTTTTATGCCGCAGATCAGCAAAATCATCATTTGAATGATGGTGACTCCTCCTCCTCCTCCTCTTCTCCTTCCTACTCTTCCTCTTTCTTCGCCTGCGCTTCAATTCCTGCAATTTACCTGATTCAAAAAAGTGTCTTCAATTCATTAAAAAGAAAAACAAAAAAGAAATAGAAAAGTACGTTCAAGGTAATCCAACTACCCGTACTGCTCAAAAGCAACATGAGATTGGAAAGTAATCCATAATCTAAAATGCTATGAATACATGGGATGGTTAATAGAAAGCAATTGTTAGCCTTGTATTTACTAAGGCATTTCAGCAAAAGCCCAAGCGACAAGAAACATAAACCGACCAAGACGCCTCAACCTTTAACAAAGTAAACATAAAAGCTTGTAATGGATTTTGATTATTTCATGAAACTTACCTCTCTTTCAAAAAGTTAAAGCTAGTGTCTCCTTCCAGTAAAGGAATCATTCACTTTCGAAAGAAGAGCCACAGGAACAGCTGTGCCATTTATCAAGCAACACCCAGATTCAACAACTTATAGGCCTAATATCTTGATTTCTGTAATACCAAAACCACATTACTAGGAAACTACTACCACTCAAATATGTGTGAAACTGCCCATAAATATCTGAAGGCAGAAAAATAACATAAATTTGGGCAGGTGAATGATTAGTTCTTTACGTGATAAACAGTAAGCCACATGTAAGCACAAGCATGAGTCAAACATTAGCTACAGCATATATAACTAATTAATTGTCCCTGAGCAAAAAGACCATTCTCCCTCTTCCATGCGATTACCTAAAAATCAAGGTGATGCTACAGAAACTACCATGTGATTCAAGGGTGAAAATTACAGAGACCGCTATTACCAAGAAAGAAATCAAAATGGCTAAACGCACCAAAGTCAGGGTTCAAAACTACAACATTTAGTGGTGGTCGCTGACAACCAATTCAAGAATTGGTTAGCATATCAACCACCCAAGGCATTTATCAGATTATACTAATCCTCCACTCATTTTCTCTAACTATATCCCGTCTAGTAAAGTAAATCAATCCAAGACACTCTTGCTAACAAGATATATTGAAAGGAAAAAAGAAGAGGGACAATGCACTCTCTCATGTACTGTTATTGCTCTTCATTTCAATAAATACTCATTTATATCAGGCAAAAAAAAATGAGAATACATATCTATGTAAGCACAGAAAAATATTACAATGAACGTAAATAGACCACAAAGACACACAATACCCATAATGAGCATAAAATTTTGCGAAACTATGGTGACATCCTGCACGAGAAAAAGGGTTGTCTAGATAGAAATGAAGACTTAGAAATTCAAGGAGAATGGCAAATGTAACAAGATGCAGATGTCATTCGTTCGTGCAGAAGATAAACATGTTCTACAGTGACACACACACACACACTCACACACACACGCACACACCGCACATGCACACACACACACACCACACACGCACACACCGCACACACACACGCACACCATATAGCACACACACACACACACACACCCCACACGCTCGCACACACACACACACACACGCACACACACCACACACACACACACGCACACACCCCACACACACATACACACATGCTCGCACACACACACACATACCCTCACACACACACACGCACACACACACACACATACCCTCACATGCACACACACACACACACCCCACACGCTCGCACACATACACACACGCACCCTCACACACACACACACACGCACACACATCACACACACACACACGCACACACCCCACACACACATACACACACGCTCGCACACACACACACACGCACACACACACCACACACACACACTCACACTCACACACGCTCGCACACACACACACACCCTCACACACACTCACATACACAAAAAAAAAGACGCACTAACATGGAAATAGGAAAGCCAGAACAAGGAGGGGGTATCATTCAGCAAAACTTCTCAAGTTTGTGGTCGATAAAATTGAAAAAGAAATGCAGTCCTTGATTAGAATATATAAAAATATATTACTGGACATCATGATCTCAACAAAAACCTGCTACACCCGATCATGATTTTCAGAGAGGTTGATCCAGAAACTTGATAATATTAATGACAAAATCATTTTCTAATACAATAACATAAATAAAACACACTGAAAAATGCTGAAACCTTCTTTGCTCAAATAGTAGCACTGGATTCAAAAGAGCAGCAATAGTTAAACTCTTATTGATGCCCACAGGCAGGCTTCTCCCAAAGCATCAAATAGCAACCAACAAGTAAAACAACTTTAAACTCAATAAAATTCTAAAGCATTACTGCAATATTTCAACTAATAGGACCGATCACTTGTCGGAATGACACATAGCATACTCAGTAAAAATCAGAATTCTTCCAACCAAAAGAACAAAGCAATTAAAATGATACATTACATCAAACTGAAAAACAGCAAATGCACCAAACTAATGCATTGTCCACCAAGCTAAAGTGGTTTTCATCAAGAAGCTCATCAACCACCAGATTAAAGATTGAATAGGGCACACTTGGCAGCAGTTTAGAGGAACCTTAAAAGTACAAGACATATCACCCACTGTAGAAGCTAGTCCTCTTCATGGTGATGTTTTATGCTCTTCTTCTCAGACCGCTTCTTGCCCCTACCCACTCGTGAATCATCTGAAGCACTGATGTCGGAATCAGAGTCTGAATATGCCTTTCTGCTCCTCCTTTTATGCCGCAGATCAGCAAAATCATCATTTGAATGATGGTGACTCCTCCTCCTCATCCTCTTCTCCTTCCTACTCTTCCTCTTTCTTCGCCTGCGCTTCAATTCCTGCAATTTACTTGATTCTGAAAAGTGTCTTCAATTCATTAAAAAGAAAAACAAAAAAGAAATAGAAAATTACGTTCAAGGTAATCCAACTACCCGTACTGCTCAAAAGCAACATGAGATTGGAAAGTAATCCATAATCTAAAATGCTATGAATACATGGGATGATTAATAGAAAGCAATTGTTAGCCTTGTATTTACTAAGGCATTTCAGCAAAAGCCCAAGCGACAAGAAACATAAATCAACCAAGACGCCTCAACCTTTAACAAAGTAAACATAAAAACTTGTAATGGATTTTGATTATTTCATGAAACTTACCTCTCTTCCAAAAAGTTAAAGCTAGTGTCTCCTTCCAGTAAAGGAATCATTCACTTTCGAAAGAAGAGCCACAGGAACAGCTGTGCCATTTATCAAGCAACACCCAGATTCAACAACTTATAGGCCTAATATCTTGATTTCTGTAATACCAAAACCACATTACTAGGAAACTACTACCACTCAAATATGTGTGAAACTGCCCATAAATATCTGAAGGCCGAAAAATAACATAAATTTGGGCAGGTGAATGATTAGTTCTTTACGTGATAAACAGTAAGCCACATGTAAGCACAAGCATGAGTCAAACATTAGCTACAGCATATATAACTAATTAATTGTCCCTGAGCAAAAAGACCATTCTCCCTCTTCCATGCGATTACCTAAAAATCAAGGTGATGCTACAGAAACTACCATGTGATTCAAGGGTGAAAATTACAAAGACCGCTATTACCAAGAAAGAAATCAAAATGGCTAAACGCACCAAAGTCAGGGTTCAAAACTACAACATTTAGTGGTGGTCGCTGGCTACTAATTCAAGAATTGGTTAGCATATCAACCACCCAAGGCATTTATCAGATTATACCAATCCTCCACTCATTTTCTCTCACTATATCCCGTCTAGTAAAGTAAATCAATCCAAGACCACTCTTGCTAACAAGATATATTGAAAGGAAAAAAGAAGAGGGACAATGCACTCTCTCCTGTATTGTTATTGCTCTTCATTTCAATAAATACTCATTCATATCAGGTAAACAAAAATGAGAATACATATCTATGTAAGCACAGAAAAATATTACAAAGAACGTAAATAGACCACAAAGACACACAATACCCATAATGAGCATAAAATTTTGCGAAACTATGGTGACATCCTGCACGATAAAAAGGGTTGTGTAGATAGAAATGAAGACTTAGAAATTCAAGGAGAATGGCAAATGTAACAAGACGCAGATGTCATTCGTTCGTGCAGAAAATAAACATGTTCTATAGTGACACACACACACACACACATGCACACACCGCACACGCACACACACACACACACCACACACGCATACACCGCACACACACAAACACACACGCACACCATTTAGCACACACACACACACACACCCCACACGCTCGCACACACACACACACACATGCACACACCCCACACACACATACACACATGCTCGCACACACACACACACACCACACACACACACATACCCTCACACACACACATGCACACACACACACACACCCCACACGCTCGCACACACACACACGCACCCTCACACACACACACACGCACATACACCACGCACACACACCACCGCACACACCCCACACACACATACACACACGCTCGCACACACACACATACCCTCACACACACACACACACACACACAATCACACTCACACACGCTCGCACACACACACACACACCCTCACACACACCCACATACACAAAAAAAGACGCACTAACATGGAAATAGGAAAGCCAGAACAAGGAGGGGGTATCATTCAGCAAAACTTCTCAAGTTTGTGGTCGATAAAATTGAAAAAGAAATGCGATAGCTGATTAGAACATATAAAAATATATTATTGGACATCATGATCTCAACAAAAAACCTGCTACACCCGATCATGATTTTTAGAAAGGTTGATCCAAAAACTTGATAATATTAATCACAAAATCATTGTCTAATACAATTACATAAATAAAACACACTTGAAAATGCTGAAACCTTCTTTGCTCAAATAATAGCACTGGATTCAAAAGAGCAGCAATAGTTAAACTCTTATTGATGCCCACAGGCAGGCTTCTTCCAAAGCATCAAATAGCAACCAACAAGTAAAACAACTTTAAACTCAATAAAATTCTAAAGCATTACTGCAATATTTCAACTAATAGGACCGATCACTTGTCGGAATGACACATAGCATACTCAGTAAATATCAGAATTCTTCCAACCAAAAGAACAAAGCAATTAAAATGATACATTACATCAAACTGAAAAACAGCAAATGCACCAAACTAATGCATTGTCCACTAAGCTAAAGTGGTTTTCATCAAGAAGCTCATCAACCACCAGATTAAAGATTGAATAGGGCACACTTGGCAGCAGTTTAGGGGAACCTTAAAAGTACAAGACATATCACCCACTGTAGAAGCTAGTCCTCTTCATGGTGATGTTTTATGCTCTTCTTCTCAGACCGCTTCTTGCCCCTACCCACTCGTGAATCATCTGAAGCACTGATGTCGGAATCAGAGTCTGAATATGCCTTTCTGCTCCTCCTTTTATGCCGCAGATCAGCAAAATCATCATTTGAATGATGGTGACTCCTCCTCCTCCTCCTCTTCTCCTTCCTACTCTTCCTCTTTCTTCGCCTGCGCTTCAATTCCTGCAATTTACTTGATTCAGAAAAGTGTCTTCAATTCATTAAAAAGAAAAACAAAAAAGAAATAGAAAAGTACGTTCAAGGTAATCCAACTACCCGTACTGCTCAAAAGCAACATGAGATTGGAAAGTAATCCATAATCTAAAATGCTATGAATACATGGGATGATTAATAGAAAGCAATTGTTAGCCTTGTATTTACTAAGGCATTTCAGCAAAAGCCCAAGCGACAAGAAACATAAATCAACCAAGACGCCTCAACCTTTAACAAAGTAAACATAAAAACTTGTAATGGATTTTGATTATTTCATGAAACTTACCTCTCTTCCAAAAAGTTAAAGCTAGTGTCTCCTTCCAGTAAAGGAATCATTCACTTTCGAAAGAAGAGCCACAGGAACAGCTGTGCCATTTATCAAGCAACACCCAGATTCAACAACTTATAGGCCTAATATCCTGATTTCTACAATACCAAAACCACATTACTAGGAAACTACTACCACTCAAATATGTGTGAAACTGCCCATAAATATCTGAAGGCCGAAAAATAACATAAATTTGGGCAGGTGAATGATTAGTTCTTTACGTGATAAACAGTAAGCCACATGTAAGCACAAGCATGAGTCAAACATTAGCTACAGCATATATAACTAATTAATTGTCCCTGAGCAAAAAGACCATTCTCCCTCTTCCATGCGATTACCTAAAAATCAAGGTGATGCTACAGAAACTACCATGTGATTCAAGGGTGAAAATTACAAAGACCGCTATTACCAAGAAAGAAATCAAAATGGCTAAACGCACCAAAGTCAGGGTTCAAAACTACAACATTTAGTAGTGGTCGCTGGCAACCAATTCAAGAATTGGTTAGCATATCAACCACCCAAGGCATTTATCAGATTATACCAATCCTCCACTCATTTTCTCTCACTATATCCCATCTAGTAAAGTAAATCAATCCAAGACCACTGTTGCTAACAAGATATATTGAAAGGAAAAAAGAAGAGGGACAATGCACTATCTCATGTACTGTTATTGCTCTTCATTTCAATAAATACTCATTCATATCAGGTAAACAAAAATGAAAATACATATCTATGCAAACACAGAAAAATATTACAAAGAACGTAAATAGACCACAAAGACACACAATACCCATAATGAGCATAAAATTCTGCGAAACTATGGTGACATCCTGCACGAGAAAAAGGGTTGTGTAGATAGAAATGAAGACTTAGAAATTCAAGGAGAATGGCAAATGTAACAAGACGCAGATGGCATTCGTTCGTGCAGAAGATAAACATGTTCTACAGTGACACACACACACGCACACACCCCACACACACACACATACACACACGCTCACACCCCACACACACACACACACGCACACACCCCACACACACACACATACACACACGCTCACACCCCACACACACACGCACACACACACACCCTCACACACACTCACAGACACAAAAAGAAAAGGACGCACTTACAAGGAAATGGAAAAGTCAGAACAAGGAGGGGGCATCATTCAGCAAAACTTCTCAAGTTTGTGGTCGATAAAATTGAAAAAGAAATGCAGTCCTTGATTAGAATATATAAAAATATATTACTGGACATCATGATCTCAACAAAAACCTGCTACACCCGATCATGATTTTCAGAGAGGTTGATCCAGAAACTTGATAATATTAATGACAAAATCATTTTCTAATACAATAACATAAATAAAACACACTGAAAAATGCTGAAACCTTCTTTGCTCAAATAGTAGCACTGGATTCAAAAGAGCAGCAATAGTTAAACTCTTATTGATGCCCACAGGCAGGCTTCTCCCAAAGCATCAAATAGCAACCAACAAGTAAAACAACTTTAAACTCAATAAAATTCTAAAGCATTACTGCAATATTTCACCTAATAGGACCGATCACTTGTCGGAATGACACATAGCATACTCAGTAAATATCAGAATTCTTCCAACCAAAAAAACAAAGCAATTAAAATAATACATTACATCAAACTGAAAAACAGCAAATGCACCAAACTAATGCATTGTCCACTAAGTTAAAGTGGTTTTCATCAAGAAGCTCATCAACCACTAGATTAAAGATTGAATAGGGCACACTTGGCAGCAGTTTAGAGGAACCTTAAAAGTACAAGACATATCACCTACTGTAGAAGCTAGTCATCTTCATGGTGATGTTTTCTGCTCTTCTTCTCAGACCGCTTCTTGCCCCTACCCACTCGCGAATCATCTGAAGCACTGACGTCGGAATCAGAGTCTGAGTATGCCTTTCTGCTCCTCCTTTTATGCCGCAAATCAACAAAATCATCAAAAGAATCATCATCTGAATGATGGTGACTCCATCTCCTCCTCTTCTCCTTCCTACTCTTCCTCTTTCTTCGCTTGCGCTTCAATTCCTGCAATTTACCTGATTCAGAAAAGTGTCTCTAATTCCTTAAAAAAAAACAAAAAAGATATAGAGAAGTACCTTCAAGGTAATCCAACTACCCGTACTGCTCAAAAGCAACATGAGATTAGAAAGTAATCCAAAATCCAAAATGCTATGAATACATGGGATGGTTAATAAAAAGCAATTGTTAGCTTTGTATTACTAAGGCATTTCAGCAAAAGCTAAACTCTAAATTAAAATTAAATTAATAAATACGGAGCGATTTTATTGTAAATTTAGAATTACAATTTAAAAAATAAATTATAAAAAATAGCTCAATTTAATTTGATTGGACGATTTTTGCACTGTTTTAATTTCTTCTATAACTCCTAGCATTATCATGAAATCTAGGCGCGCCTATCACCACCACCTCCACTTGCGTAGGGGTTGTTGATTTGTTCACCATACCATCTCGTTTCAATGCTTCCACACGAGAACTAGCATTCACCTCGTGTTATGCATAACAATCATTTAAATAAGAGATAATTGCATTGTTATTTTCTTTTTAATTAAATTTTGTGCACTTATATATAAACTATTCTGATATGAAAAATTATATTTAATATTTTTAATGTTTATTTTTATTGAATAAATAGATTATTCTCTTAAATAAAATTTGCTAGCAAAAAGATTAAATGAATATATATATATATATATATATATTTATCCATGAGTCATCGTAGATCAAACGAATTTTTTTCGACCAAACTATTTTTATAAAGGTGAAGAGTACTTCGTCAATGCATTAGCATACGCATAGGTGTTTGGGTTTTTTGGCCAGAAAAGATTTGTTTGATCTATAATAATTCAATAATAAGTCAAATGGAGATCAAAATGGAGTTTCATTTGATTTTATTATTTGTTGATATCAACAAATTTTCTAAATTTTGACTAACAATTGGATTTATTTGTTGGATGAAAACAAATGCTAGGATACTACATGTTTCTAAACTACAGAAATCTACGTGTAATTATACAAAATCTCACAAGAGATAATTATCCCTTTAAAAGTTTAAATAGTAGATAACTTTATATACTCTTTTTGTAATTTACTGTCTACTATACTTTATATTTTTAAGCTCCAAATTCTAAACATATATTACTATATTATTTAACAACTTTAGTTGATTTATGCCTCAAAGTTAAAATTAACCAAAGTATTATTGTATCAAATGAATATATTAGCATAGTAATAAATAATGGATCTTATTAGCAAATTATATTATAAAAAACTGCCATAATAAAATTTCAAATGATTTACCAAAATCAATTATAATTAAACCAAAATAATTGCTCCAACATAGGTATTTTTCGTATTTGAACCACAACATAAATATTACCTAACCCTACAAAGTCAGCTCTTAACATATTTACTACTATGAAACAATAGCTTCTTGAAATAATACATATCTCCTTATGGAAATAATCACCTAGTCAAAGTAAAAAATATTGATTGCTGGCTTGTAAGAAGGTCCTCAATACAACTTTTGGGATTGTGCTGAGGTTATCTACAATCTAAGGTTACGTGCTCAGAATATATGATCATTGTGTACGAATAAATCACTATTGATCCGCTTAAGAACCAATTTTCTGATGAACTTGTTGCGAATTCAATAAGTCCAACCCGAACAAAACCTGCACATATTTATCCTTTTTAGACATTCTACTAATACTTAAAGGTGTTTAATAGTTGCAATGATACAATTTGGACCTCATACCAAATTATGTAGGAATTGATTTTTCAAGTTAAACAGAGTTACCTACATTTAGTGCTACTAATTATAAGATAGTAAAAAGTAAAAAAACTAAGCAAGAGATCATATCCTAAAATACCAACAAAAGAAAGACATAATGTTGGATTGGTAGCACGGGAAGTTTATGTGATTTTGCCAGTTGCAGGGGCACTGCTTAATCTCCGCTGGCACAACCTCTACAGCCGCAATGCACGCATTCTATAGCCTTCTCCTCTCGTAAATGCTGAGGGACTCGGCAAATACATGTTGTTTGAAAGTTATGGTCCCGCGGCTGCATACACCGCAAGCAGCAAAGCCTTTCATAGCCAGGCTGCAAAATCAACAACAATAATGAGAACTGTTGTCTCTTATGATATACTGATAGAAATTTCCGGCTGCAATAGATACAAAAAGCAAGTATTGTATGGTTTCTAAAAAATGTTCTAGTCTCTTAATCAAGCTATATTGTCTCAATCTTGTTTATGTTGTCACATGCCAAAGAGCATCTTCAAGAATACAAGTCTGGTCTCTTAATCTGTGTCTCTCACACACACATGGAAAGAAGTCGAAGTGATGAATAAAATTCAGGATTGAGCATGTAAAGACACAAAAACATGACACAGTGAACTGTAATAATATTGTGATAAAATTTATTCAGTATCATCAACAAACCTTCTTCCATTTTGCAATTAAATTGCGGTCGGCATATCCCTGATCCAAGCAGAACTCATATAATTCCTTTGAAATTTCATTCCTCCTGTGATAAAGGTCAAAAATGTATCGACTCTTCTGATGAGCTATTTTGAAAATAGGCCACAAGCCCTCACATTTCCTTTTACCATCATGTGGATCATTCTCAGCTGCCACCACCAAAAGCAGATCATTTTATTTAGTTTTTTGTCTAGATACAGTCAAAACAGGAAAAACTGAACCAAAATGTACAATAATAATGATGATGGAGAAAAAACTCAAGAGAGTGTATGAAGTGATTACAAACCTTCTCTCATCTTTGCCTGAAGTTCACGCAGAGTAGGTTCAATCAATTCCCACCCTTCCGGGTACTTTACCCGGTTTGTCTTCACCTTAGGCATGATTTCTTCTGCAAGAGACATGGAAATCTATGAAATGAGAAACTATACTTGAGAAAATGCACTACCACTAAGTCTGTACCCTTGATCATGTCTCTCTTGCTTATTTGCATATGTAAGAAATTCATGAGTGTCCAATATTTTTTAGGAACTCTGACCTCCCTTGTATCCACTGGGAAATGTAAGCACCATCATTCCAAGGAGAAGCCACATAGTTCTTGTTTCTAATTCAGTAGGAGTAAAACATCAAGAAAAAATCTAGCACTGCTAGTTTTGTCTCCTCCTTAAACTCCATTGGTGGCTTTACAAACCATCAAAGCTACCATTGGTAAATAACATTTTGCTACGATAAAATGAGGCAATTTGTGGAATTAAAACTGCAAAAGATAGTTATGTCCTTTTAAAGGCATATGTGATTTATTCAACAAAAGAAACATGCATTTGTGCAAACAACCAAAATAAATCTTACAACTGGACACAATGATACAGAAGGAGTGGCAAACCATACTATATTAAAGACTTCCTGCAGAAAGAAACGTTATTCGAGGAGGTTGATGCAGCCTGCCTTGAAGTGAACATATGGACAGTTGATCAACCAAGCTATTTCTCGTACTCAATTTTGCCTTTAAAAAAATTCAGCAATGATCCTATTCTTGTACTCTTATTTTAGAATCTAGTAATGACTGTATTGTAATTATAGGGCCACCATAGATGTAACATGTTAGAATTTTCTCACTGATGCTAAGTACAGATCTGATAGGCATAAGGAGCAAATTGATTTTAATCTAACGCTCAAATCACATTCAACCCCTAACCAAATTGAGCAAATTGATTTTAATCTCACATGAACTCTCTCCTACTTGAATTGATGTGTTCTTGCAATTTGCTCCTTAAAACGTCTTACATACATGATACAAAGAGTGACCTGTTTTAACCTAGGAGAAGCACATTTGCCCTTAGACTACAAATATTTTGGTATTAAGTGTAAAAATAATTCTAAGCATAGAATAGGTTTACGAGGATTCCCACGAAATACACCGTATACCTACGGAAAGGTTCGGTTTTGTCTCTATCGATTTGTGCAAGCAGTTACGGGAAGAGGGAACAGCGATTTTACTGAAACTATCTGAAATTCAGGATAAAAATAATGAAATAGATTAATACCCTGAGCGGTAGGAAAGATGAAAGAGACTGAGGTGGAGTTTGACGGCGGTGCTGGCAGGGATGGATGGTGGCCGCGGTGATGATGGGCTGGGACGAGAGACAATAGCCGGTACGTAGTGGAAAAAACGAGGGGACGGTAGCGGCGGCGGAGGATGGCCGGTAGATTGCTCTAGTCGGCGGCGTCTGGATCGATGGTGGGCGTAGTAAGGACGAAGACAGACAGTTTGATTCCTCTCTGGAGTGGGGGATGCGGTGGGATACTCCTTTTATTAGGTCAAATTAGACCGTTAAAACCTTCAGGCCAACGGTGTGAAATTAATTATTAGAAGGGCTTGGGGCTTTTATGGTGCTGTATAATTTATTTTTAGAGATAATTATACTTTTTTACCCTAATATTGATATAATTAAACATAAATCTTTTGTAATTTAAAAAATTATATTTAGCACTCTGAAATTTGCTTTCATTTAACAATAAGTCTCTCGTTAATCAAAATTTACTAAATTTGTTGATATTAACAAAAAAAATTTAATAAAAATTAATATTTACCTTCGATTGGCTTATTACTGACTGATTGCAAGTGAATAATTTTTTTTTTAACTAAACTACCCTTATAATGGTGAAAATTTGCCTCCTCAAATGTATTATTGCGTGAAAACATATGAGAAAAATTTGATCATAAAAAGACTTGTTTGACCCATTATAAGTTAGTAATAAATTAATTGAAGGTACACATATTTTTTTCTCAATTTTTTTGTTAATATCAGCAAATTCGATGAATTTCAACTAATGAAAGGACTTATTTGTTACACAAAAATAAACCTCATAAGTATTAAATGTAATTTTCTAAATTACAGGGGTCTATATGTAATTACACCAAATTTCAAGGGAATGGAATATAATTATCCCTTATTTTTATTATATTTATTTAATAAAATAAAAAAAATTAAATATATATAGATAAAAAATTGTTAGTAAAATTAATTAATTAATTAAAAATATTATGATAGAAAAAGTAAATATAAAAATATGTTTTCTATCTATCCATATTTTGTCAACTAAAATTACTATCGAAGGCCTTAAATCTAAATATATAGAACATTAAATGATTAACGCATACTTTATTTTTGAAATATAAAATACATATAACAACCATCCATATATTCAATAAATAAAAGATAAATTTAACCAAACTCTTATCAAGTTCCGTCCAGGTCCACCATCTTTCAAATGGATAAATTATTAGAATGAGGCCTAATTCATAAATTGAGACTCCATTTACTTTGATATATTAGTCTATATAAAAAAATTAGTATAGATTAATATGATGTTTACTTTTTTGTATAGGGGTTCTTTATAAATTTGAAATAGATATTATTTACTGTTTTATTTATATAACTTAATATCATTTTACCACAAAAATTACAAGAAACTAAGAAATAAACCAAGATAAAATTAATTTACTCTTATTAAAACAAGTAAGTAAACACTTTATTATTAATATATGACTTTTTAGTCACCCATCACACACTTGGATGAAAATAAAAATGAAGACGCTGTAATACTTATTAGAGTGACTTTTGCCTTTCAATAGTCACCTGTTTGGACAGATTAATAAGGTTAAGGTAATAGTTGTATTTGAGTTTCCGAAGGATTCAATACCGTTCGGACCTTGAACTGGTTTTACAGAAGATACAATCATCTCCTTCTGATTATGGCACAAAGCTCAGATGGTATATGGGATTGTTTACCCAGTGAAAGATGTTTTTACTCCATGGCCTAATGGGCATGATAAAAAAAAAAAAAGCATGTGCGCTAGTATGCTATAGGAGCCACTGATGAAGATAAAAGAATCACCACAGTGGCTGATTTTCGAGTCAACTTATGCATAATAGCAATACACATGAGAAAGGCCTCCAAAATCTGCTGGCGTTCAAGAGGTAAAGCTGGTTTGTAATGGATATCAATATTAAATAGGGGCAAACCATCATTAACAAGATATCGGTGTTCACAGAAAAACTTGTAACATACATGTACAGCTCTTCCTACAGGCGTATGACCCAATATTGAACCGTGAGGAGCCACACGCAACCCCAAATTGGACAGCATCACCTCCAATGAGAGATGTCTGAAGCAGCTGGCTAGCTACCGTCTTAAAGCTCCATAATTTCTTGTCACCTAAAAAAATTTGTTAGGCGTAACTTCAGCCTTTCTCAGTTATAAGTTATGAACAGATGCGTCACGAAAACAACAGGAGGTATATGAATAGAATAGCTGACATGCTGTTTATAACAAATGTCCGAACTCTATCAACATATATACAGACTTCGGCTTGGTTGAGCTTATTTCATGATATACCATTACTCTTGCAATATGTTTGAGATGAAATGCTTCCGTTAAGCTAAAAGATGAAAGGATATTACATCAACAGAAAACAGAGATGATGGAACTGTAACTTTTCCTGATATAGATAAACGGGCAATGCAAGATATATACGGACACCTAGTCAGCTCCAAAATTTACAGTTGAAGCGACTTAGAACCCACCTTCAGAAAATATGATGATTAAGAAAAAGGAGAGTGCTTTACTAAGAATAGCATCAGTTACCCGAGGTTGAGATCTATTAGGTTTCTTCCCCATGTCGTCATCCTCGTCATCATCATCTCTGCTTGCAAGCAATCTATGGAGTGAAGATGAAGGGTTATCTGATTTTCTTCCCCTTTTGGAGGTGGTGGAACCTCTAGCCTTTCCCCTTGGAGCAGCTCTTTTTCTGCCCTTCCCCTCCAGAGTTTCAGCATCATCCTTGCATCGGAAACACAAAATTGACTCAGTAAAAATGGTATAACAAGAAATTACTGGGAGTCAGCAAGAGCTGAAAATATTACTGAGAGCAGAAAATTTTGACACCGTAAAATTTGTGTAACAAGAAATTATAGTGACCCAGCAAAAGCAGAATAAGTTACTGAGAGCACAAAATGGCTGTAAAGAAGTTAGCCCATACCGAGCTATCAGCAATATCATTAACATCAAGTTTAGCTGTTTCATCATTTGAGTCTGAGTCCACTTCATCCACCTCATCAGCCATACTCCGGACAGAAGCAGATGCAGCAACTGATGCAGATCTATATCAAAGAGATCATATTGAAAGTTCCCATAGTGACGAAATTTTATTTTCACAGCTATGTTTGATATGCCTCAAATATTGTGTGGTTGCTCTGTGTCAGCAAACATGGCCTATTTCTCTAGTAGAGATGCATGCCAATAGAGCTGGCCTCAGTATTTATATTGAAGATTTTTTCCAAGTCGGAGGTGTTTCACTCCAAAGCTACAATTCTAAATCCCGAAAGACCGTACAATAATGAGTGCACAAAATGGGAGTTGCAGCAGTCGGGCCATAAATTAGGTGGTCCCTGCCACTGAGATTTTCATTCAAGAACTATTCGGACTATGATATCTAACAAGCTTTCAATGCAGCATCTCTCTCCCAACAGAAGGGGCGGTAACAGCACAAGGATATAAACAAAGAAGGAAAAACCAATTTGCGTGAGTATCATCAAAAAGAGAACTTGGTAAGAACAATAGCGAGAAATGCATGAGAAAGAAAAGCACCCTCAGGCACTAAAACAATTAAGCAAACCTTTGTGAATGACGGAAACCCATGCTTGCTTCCAATGTGGTCTGCTTCAATGTATTGGAAGCCCTGCCTCTCCCTCTTCCCCTTCCCCTTCCTCTTCCTGTAGTCTTACCAGCATCTGAAATATCATGAGTGGACCTCAAAGATTGTGACAGCTCTTTCCTGCCCTTTCTGGTAGACTTTGAGCCAGAGAATATAGTAGCATCTTCATCATCACTGAAGGAAGCAGCAGTTCCAACTCCTTCAGTACTTCTAGTCCTTACATTCTGTAAGAAAACAATACGATGACTCAAAATACATAGGCTATAAAGCATGTAGCTCTCAAGAAAAGCTTCTGTGCACATCAGGCTAGAATCTGAAAATACATACCTGTGAGGACGGGCCACTGAATGTAAAATCTTGGCCATCTTTTGTCTTCGAGGCTCTTTCTTTCACACGTTCCTGCAAATGATCAGCGGTATTTTCATAACACAAATTTTCTTTAGAAAATAGAAGAGAACTTTATCATGGTGCCATACAAGTTTGAAGACGCCACTTTAAATTGAAAATGGTTTTGAGCGTGAGATTTGGCAAGGTGTGGTGGGACTTGATATTTGATCCCATGAGAGGGAGACAGCTAGTATGAAAGAGAGATAGACATCTTAAACCCAGGGCTAGTGTGTTCAATACTAAGCAATGCAAACTGCACAAATGACAGTTCAAGGTGAATCCATAATCACGTTATACCAAAACTGTGAGAAGTTCATGGGTTCTCTATTAAGTTTCACTAAGCCATGTTGTCATCCAAATTTGCCAGTGATAATCTGCCTTGACGAAGAGAGCCATATAATTCCATACTCTACTTTCCAACACTTGGATTCATTCAACACGATATATTACAGAATTATGACATTGCGTAAAGGTAGACAAGAAAGGAAAAGAAGATGGGAGAAAAAGATATTTTGCCTCTAAGCACTCTCCAACTTTGACAATAATGTCTTCCTCTTCAAACTTATGAACATCCGGATCCCCAGCAATTTTATTCTGTTACAGAGAAGAATTTTAACTTATTAGAGTACTGCAGGGATAATTTATATGTACAAATGGTCACTAAGCAAACAGCCAAACCATTGAAATAACATATAAAGCACCATCTGCATGTACCATATTTATACCATCAATTGAACGACAAAGTATAAACCACTTACACGAGTTTCTTCGAGGTTGTATTGCAGACAAGAATAGAAGGCCATTTTGTCATCCTTATTCACAAAATTGTGCAACGCAACATCCAAATCATTGACTGGGAGTATCTCCATTTTCTGAAAAAATCATGATATACAAAGTGGAATCAGATTAGAATTATCAAAGATCCATGATACTTGGATCATTTAGAAGTTTCTACTCCCGCTGTTGTAATTTTGCGATACATGAGTGTGTCAAAATACATGGAGTTAAGTGGGCTTAGGAACTCAGTCGTCTATAACAAAAGAAACAAGAAAGCCAACTTTGACAATTGTTAAGATGTGTTTAAATGGTTGGATGTAATCAATAGTGCCCTAAATTCCCTAACAGATTGCGTGCCGCTTTTGGGTTATTATAGGTGATGGAGACATGCAGAAGGTTGATATTTACAAAAATGACTAGATAGAAGGCATTTTCACATATTATGCCATAGAAGATCCAAGATTTTCACAAATTTTGTGATTACCATATTGGTTAATCCTAAAATTGTGCGCAGAAGAAACGGGGTGCAATCATACCAGATTACTTTCAGCAACTAAAGCTTCAATATTTTGCTGATTCAGCTCTTCCGGTCGTAGCCTTTCAGAATCATTAATTTTATCTACTGCAAGGAAAATATTTATTCTATCAAAATCAAGGCATTTAAAGAAAAAAAGAAAAAGGCCCAAAATTATAGATGGACCGATATTTATAACAAGGTCTTCATCAAAACATCTAAGCACAGCGCTTATAAGCATGAAGTGTAAATAATTGTTTAGAATACAGGACTTGGCAAAATTCTAATGTAGGAGGATAGAGAGAGGAAGGTGTGGTCAGTGTGGGAGGAAAGAGAAGTATTAAAACAACTTTTGTAATAAAATTCTTAGTACTTACATGCTTAACTGCGAGTTCTATACAACCTAATAAGCAAACAATCCAACAGGTTCTCAAATGTCCTGATGCTCTATTCACCGAAGAAATTGAAAAGTTATGCCAAAGTTTTTATACCATATGGTTCCATTGTAGATGGCATAATCTTACAATGTATAGAAAATATAATTAACCAAATTTTCCTTTAAAAGTTGCTTTAGTTTCTACAAATGGAAATAAGAAAGTACAATACCAATAGCCTAATAAAATGAAAATTTACCTTCACTGCGACCTTTTCTAGATGCTTTGGAAAATATAAGAATATCCTGAGGATTTGCAACCTATAATTTACAATAGTTGTGAAAATAGTCAGAATGCAAAATGGTTTTTGTTTTTAATCAGTCAGCCCTGGAGGAAAATAAAAAATTTCCGTACCTTCCCCACATACTTTTGCCCAAACCTCTGTGGATTTATCGTCATAAACCCAGAATAATCCACCTATTTAATTTAAAAGCAAATGAGTAACATAAAAGTGGAAAATTGACCAGGTCAAAAAAATAGTACCTTCACTCGAACTAAGGGAAGCTTGAGCTCTGATTTCTTAATAGCCTTTTGATTAGCCCTTTCTATCAAATTTCTAACCTACAATAATGAAACAGCCAAAAGAAAAGAAAAAAAGTATAGTACAGAGCAGTTCAACAACAGATCAACTACAAGAACGAGAAATATAGAAAAAGAGCATGTATTTGTTTACAAAACATAAAAAGAAACACAAAAGGATGCAGTGGTCTTACCACATTGTCCAAGTGTTCAAGAATAGAATTCTGATCATTAGGGTCTATATCAGGTTCATCCTTCAGCACTACCTGTATATCGCAAAATGTAAGTACTATAGCTGAAGTTTCTACACTTATTCAAATAAGGACTAATAGGACCCTACCTCTGTGTACTCAAAAGGCCTCACAGAGTTGAGAGGTATCTTTGTTGGACGATACTGATTCCCCTAGATGTTGTTCAGTATCACATGTACAAATTATTTTGACATTTTAGGTAATCTCCAAAAAAAAAAAAAACAGCAAACAAAAAGCAGAAAAAGATAGGAACAATTGATGAGAAGAAAAATTTTGCCAAGCACAACCTTGATCTCTAACAGCAGCACATGTTTTGGCTTTGATTCACCATCTATCAGCGAAGTTGCAACAGATGAACCAGGTTGAGTAATGTGAAAACCCATGCCTGGAACTTCCTGTTAATGATCCGAAACACCATCAATCAGAGATGGAACCAAATAACAACACTAGTAAAGAGACCTTGGCAGTTCCGAACCTTTGGATCAACAAGGCATTCGTGCTCATGCCCCCAGATGATAAAATCCAAAAATCGAGGCAGGAAATGTTCATTTATTGCGTTTTTAGGATTTGTCTTCACTCTGAAAGCAAAGATGAAGATTTTTTAAAATTCTAATTATTTCCAAAACTTTAAAGTAAAAATCAAAAGAAATTATCAAGTGATGAATTCTTGTATAGTCTCTGTCATCATCCATTTATGCAACTAAACAACAATATGACAATCACAATCAGTGTCACCTATTTTGATGAAGTACTAGTATATTGAACCAGTCTGAAACTTGACAGCCTTCCTGGGCTTCAGGTCGCATCCACTGCACCGCATGCGGCGTCTGGTTCTCATAACACAAAAGATAATGAGAAAACTAAGTCAAGGTGACTGCATGAATAACCAGAATCAGACAGCTCACATACCTGAAACATTCGATTCAGGCGTTCATCTCTGATATTTCCAAGGCCATAAAGAGCTACAGATGTTGAGCCCTATAATAAATTATAAAGTTCAGAAGTCATTCAGTAAAAAGCTTAAGTTTATGCTTCAGCATAATAAGTTTCAGTAAAGACAGTGATGAGCGAACCTTTTTTATAAGAATAGGATAAAGAGTGATCTGCCCCACACCAGAACCCTCAAGTACCATTTTTCCAAAATAGTTGACAAGATTACATGCTGAAAGGATATCAACAGCAGAAAGATTGTCCTGCGATAATAATTGAGAAGAGTACCCAAAACACCATTTCTAAGAAAATACATTGAGCTTATGCAAATTACAACACGCATAAAGACGAAAATATATATATATAATATAGATATATAATCGTGTGGGCTGGGAAAAATTTACCGCTACAATAAAATATTTACGGTTTAGACACAGTGACACACCAATTAAACTATACTAATAGCAAAAAAACAGTCTACACAGACATTCAAAGGATGAGATCAGACAAATGGATGAGACAGAACAAGCATCTGATTAACTTGGTTTAGCATGTAACAGCGAAAATTCTCTTCAGTTGCATCAAAGAGAAGGTTGGGAAATCTGATGGATATTTCTAAGACTTTGGGAACTAGAATACTGATTTGAATGAGAAAGGAGTATTTTCTAAGCATGATAAAGTACCAGGAACCTGTCAATAAAATAGGGCTATAACACACAATCATTATGGAGAGAAACAAGTACCACAAGTACCATACAGATCATACCACTCCAGCAGGATCATCATGATTCCCATGAATGCTGAAAACGGGCAACCCAACATTGAAGTGGGGATCTTCATAGTTCACATGGCCAAAGCTGCAGAAAGAAAAGAAAGCTAGATTAAGAAATTGTGAAAGAGAAAAAATATGATGTTTTGAAGATTTTAATTTCATTGGCAAGGAAAACTGATTAAGGGACATCTGGGATGGCGGAGTTTCTTTAAGAGTCAGACCTTCAAGAACTAAATTTAGTTCGAAGGTGCATTGGCGGAGCAAGACCATTCAGATATAAGTTTTTAAGAAGTTGTTCCATAGAAATTAGAGGCAAAGTCAGAAACACATTTGGAAATCTCAGAGCTCACTTTGTGAACCCACTCCAAAAATCTTAGACAAAAAAGAAGATGAAGTAGTAGTAAATTTAGAATAGAGAAATATTGATTAACATGTAGGAGATTACGAATTTGCAAAGTTCACTGTCTGGTCGCTCACAACTTGGAACTGAACTGGCCTATCGTTGAGACAATGACGGCGGAGAATTTCAATGGCTTTGACTAGGGTTGACCTTGAAGGCTTATTCTCATGAAAAAGATCGCCGCCAAGAAGTATTAAGTCCACCTAACATTTTAAATAAGCACTCACTTAGTCAACATCTAAACAATAAATCACAAGCACAGCAGTTTTTCAGAGAAAGACGGACCTCTAGACACGGTAAAAGAAAATACTGGAGAAAGAATACATGTGAAAATGAACATTCATGGTCATGTATACAACTAGTCTAAAATTCATGCAATCCCTTCTATTTCTCTCGACTAACTTGAGAAGTTTATGAACCATGAATTTTAATTAATCTCATAACCAAGGAGCTCGTCGGTTGGACCGAGTTAGAATCCCATGAATATGGGTGTAAGACTGCTTTCATAGTATTTTTTATTGTTTTTCTTGTTTTGATATATGCTTTGATTTAAAATTATTGATCACTTATTCAACTTTTGATGTCCAAAAGTTATGGTATTTGTAAAAAGATCATATCTATCAAGGGAAAAAACAGAAATCATTACTACAAATACAAAGGCGAATAAAGGGAATAACAGTATGTGGATTAAAAGTAAAAGAACTAGAAATTCACCTGTTTCTGCTCAGCAATTGAGCAAATCTCTTCAAATGCCTGAAATGAATCGTGCCGGCGAATTTCATCCTTCTCCATATAACCAAGATGACAATCCGTAGCGATTAAAATCCGAAGCATATTACTTTTATCTTCCCTGATAATTTCAATATATATATATAATAAAAAGAAATATAATTGTATTATATAGTCTGTCAAAAAAGAAACCAACCAAAGTTAATTTTCAAACCCAGGTTAAACCTAGCACCTATGTTGAACTATCAAAAAATCCTAATTTCAACGACAAAATGGAAACTAAATCTAGTTTTCCACTTTTGAACCACCTTGCAGATTCAGCCATTTCGTGTTTATGATATTCTTTTTATCAAGACTTATGAGAGTTCCACTGCGTAAGCCTGCAAAAGAGAAAAACAACAAAAGTTAATCAACAACAATAGTTCTTATGTTTTCTACTGATAAAAATCGTCGTGTTCTTCGGAAACACATATTCCTAATATAATCACAGTATAAAACCCTAGCTCTTTCCTTTGCCCCCGAAACCAACAGGTAAGTAAAGTGCATTGGAATTGAAGTGAAGATAAGAAAAAAAAGGTATCCAAATCCACAAAAAGGAATGGAGAGCTAATACCACAAAAGATCGAACTGGCGGAGGCGACGCTGAGGGAGGAGCTTCGCCACTCGAGCAAGGAGTAGACTGGCGGTCGGTGGTGGCGGGGACTTTCTTTTTAAAAATGATGATGATATACTATAATTTATAAGGAGAAGTAATACATTCGATGGAAATTCGATTTTCGGTTTGGGTTCTGGTTCTAGTTGTAGTTTGCAAGTGCCTACAAAAATAGCCATGGTTAAACCATTTCAATTATTTTAAATTGAATTACCTCTATATCATCATGATGAATTCAAAATTTGCCGTTTAATAAACTACTTTGACACAAATTACACCTAAAATAAATTTATGCTCAACATAGTTGCAAACTTGCAATGAAAATTGTCAAAGCAGATACCTTCAATCATTGGAGATCCTTTTCTTGGTAAAACAATCAAATAGATTATGATATGATAATACATTAATCCATAATGTTTTGATAAGTACTATATACATCTTAACTTAAATTATTAATAATCTTAATCAATTTTAATATTTGAATGTATTGAATAATTTAGAAAAATATTTAATCTTAATCAATTTTAATATAAGAATATATTGAATAGTATAACTGGTGGCCATAGGGATTGATTTGAAATGAGAGCAAAGTGGTAAAATATTTGCTTCTTAGTATTAAATAAACGTAAAATATCCAGTGTTACTACAGCTCAAAGAAGAGCAGCCGGCTGAAACATTCTCAAGAACACAAATTCCTCTGGAGTCTAGATATATGATACAAGATGGTCGAGAAACCTAGTTATACCGCCTTTATCCTGATTCCTAATGAAGTTTCCTCAGAACAACTCAAACTCCAAATGTTCTCCATTAGCACTGTACCCCACAAACTTTTCACCCTTCTCCTGTGTGGCTAGATGTGAATTTCCAACATCGTACAGCTCCGGAATTTGAGGTGGGACAGCACATCGGATCAGCGCCCAGTTCAGGCCCTCGAAGAATGGGTGTCGTTTGATCTCAGCTGTCCCTGTTTCTGTGCCCAGCCGACACTCCGGTTCCTTGACTAGAAGCCCACGGATGAGATCCCGGGCCTGAAAACTAACAATCGGTGAATCAGGGAATTTGAGATTCTGCAGAACGACATTGGCCAGTGTCTCCTCATTCCCAGCACCTTTAAACGGTGTCTTCCCGTATAGAAGCTCATACAGAAGCACGCCAAGCGTCCACCAATCAACAGCACTACCGTGCCCTTCCCCTTTGATAATCTCTGGTGCCAAGTACTCATGTGTGCCCACAAAGGAGTTGGACCGTGCTTCTGTTGGCTCGGCAACAAGCTGAGGCAAGGATCGAGCCTGAGCTGCAGCATTAGCTTTTAGCTTCCTCGCTCGTGCAGTGGCAGGTATAATCCTAGGGCTGAAGCATGAAACCTTACAGGACGGTCCAGCGCAGAAGGGATCGATACAATTTGATCCTGCACATGGACCAGAAACCCTCGGTGGCTCTATCCCCACAGATGATGATTTGACAAGAGTTGGGTTAACGGAACATCTAAGCGACAGGTCAAAATCTGTAAGCATGATGTGACCGTCTTCACGGACCAGAATGTTTTCAGGTTTAAGATCTCGGTACACAATACCCAGCATGTGGAGATATTCAAGAGCAAGAAGGACTTCTGCAACGTAGAATCTGCAAGAAGGGAACATTAGGCATAAATGATGCTTTGGTTAACACAATAAATGACAAACGAGCCCTTTCTTCTAGGTTCGCAACAGTAAAAAGGATAAAAGACGCCAAGGTTGGGTTAGGTTGATTTCATTTCAAGTAATTAATATCAGAAGCCTTATATATCCACTTTGGTACATAGCTGAAATCTGAACAGCAATAGCAAGATTGTGCAGAACTATTCCAGTAACCAGCTACTTACACAGAACAAACACGATCGGTAAAGGAAAACCATGTCAAAGCCAAGGCAGAAATAAAACTCAAATCATCATATTTCATGCCTGACACAAGCATAGAGATTGAACATTTCAAATTACAGCATTACAGAAAGCATAAAACCATGAATTTGTTGAGGATTAGACTCTATACCTTGCCGCCTGTTCAGGGAAATATCGGCCGGGCTGCTTCTGTCGGAGGACATGTAGATCTCCACCAGGACAAAACTCCATAACTAAACATGCTAAATTGTCTGATGTAAACTGGGCATAAAGTGTTGGAAGAAATGGATGGTCCAGCATTCTGAGAATTTCTCTTTCTGTTTGGGCCCTAGGCATCTTCTTCCTTCTTGCCAAGAACTCATTATCCATAACCTTTATTGCAAATGGGCAGTTTGTTCCAATCAGTTCTGCAAGATAAACGGTGCCTATATCTCCAGAACCAAGTTTTTTCAGCAAATTAAAGTGACTCAGCCCCAGGAAACCATATTGTTTTCTTATGCGGTCGATTGCTCCCCACCTCATGTCCTTTGACATGTGAGGTCTGTTGCCGTAAGTTGACCCACTTAGACTGCTCTCCTCACTTAGGCTAGTGGTGCTACTACTAAAATCACAAATGCTGCTTTTTGAGCTCTGGGAGATATCCCCTTTCTCAGTTGGTTTCAGGTTCATGTTCGCTTTAACAACAGGAGTACCTCTATTCTCCCAACTAGTTGGAATTGAGTCTGATTTGTTTGTGTCACAGTTCCTACTACCTGTAAACACTTCGGTGATGGTAGTTTCTGGAGGATTCTTACTGGAATCCTTACTTGGATCCGTCAAAGAACACTGACACCTCTGGCAGATCAACTGCCTCGAACTGTGGTCCCGATCACTATTTACTTCATAAGATGCCTTCAAAGTACCATCAGTCATTCCTGCTACTTTCTTTGATTTCTTTATGACGAGATTCTTGTTTTTTATGACTGGTTTAACACGAGAGGTGCTTCTTGTTGATCTTACATCTTTATTGCTTTTCACTGCACTTGATGCAGGTACAGTCAGTACCTTCGATTTCCGTCTCAACTTAGGTGCTGCCCTGTTTCCTACTTTCAAGGGAGTGGCAGCATCCTTAATTGAACCACTTGCTACCTTGTTTGAGCTAGATATTTTCTTGTCTGGCTTTGACAAGTTACCGTCGGAAATATGATGAGGCAGAGCAGACACTGAATTGTGTTGTGAGCATACAATTTCCGACACCTGTTTATCAACTTCTGAAACATGTGAAATATCATCAGGGACAGGAGCGGATTCTGCATCCTTAATGACTAAAGCAGCAGCAATATGCGGAGAAGACGGGGCACTTTGATTCAGGGAGTTCGCCTTAGGCTGGGGAAGCTTAACAGCAGCACCTCTGGTTCTTTCTCCTTCTACAAGAGATATTCCAACACCATTTCCACTACATTCAGCCAGCGGATGACCGGATTCACTAGATGTACATTTTATACTCTTTATGTTTGGATTAACACTATAACTAGGCGAAGAACAGTAACTTTGGGTAGCTGATTTAAAAGACTCTTGATGGCCCCGGATCGAAGTTCCAGAAGAATATGAGGTACTCTCTTCTTTCACACGAGGAATTTCTGTTCTCCTTTCTCCACCAGCTGGAGAGCAACCAGATCCACCAGCTTCAACCATAACAGACCTGTACAAATTTGTGATTTTTCCAGATTCTGAGATCCGCGGAGATGCTGGCATCGACATTCGTTTCACGGCAGCCATCTCAGCTGCCTGAGAAATGCACAGTCCCCTTAGCGCCTGCTTCAGAGAAACAGGTTCAGAAAATCCGATTCCGGGAGAGTGAGAACCGGCTGACTTCATTGGCTTCTTTGAAGCATTCCTCCATGAGTCTGAGAGATCCAGACTCTTGGATGTTCTCAGATTGACTGCTTCAAAGAGCTTGTTGATATCATTTTCCAAAGCTTTGTTATGTGTTTTTTTCATGACAGGAGGCCTCTGCTCTCTATCTTGTGCTCTTACGTGACGAAAAGTTTGTGGCCTCTGAACTGGACTAGCCTCATACTTTGCCTCGACTATTTCACAATTTCCACGAGAAGAACTCATTATCCCTTCTTGCTCTGTGACTAATCACATGAACTCAACCACACGGCAAGAAAAAACTTAAACCTAGAGAATCACACTGGTCATTTCTTGAGAAGCATACAGAGAAATTCAGTGACTTGGTACCATTGCTGTAGCATACAGCTCCCGAAATTACAGAAGCTCCAACTCTTACAAGCTTCACCCGATCCTTTTCCTCAATTTAAGTGTCGAAATCTACATTACAAGTGTGCATCAACAATTAGGAAAAGATGCACTAGTAATTTTTTTGTGATAATCTACTAATACAACTGCAATTTATCACCGGTAATGCAAACAACACAATTCAACAAGGATACAGATTGCATTATCACCCAATTAATAGAAAAACAGTTTTTGCTTACACAAAAGTAAACTGCTATCGACAACCAATGAAAAAAAATAGAGTTTTGGAAATGCATGTCAAACGTGAACTCTCTACATTGAGATTGAATTTAGGGTCTAAAGAAAGAGAAATTACTAGAATATCACTTGCGCATTATACAGAAACATGAAAATGCATAAGCTAATTTCAATAAAAAAAAATTGTGTTGTCCGATTTGACTTTGTAACATTCCTCCGCACACTTCCAACAGATAGAGATCAGCAGAAAAATCATTCCAGTTTCTTATTTTCATACCTCCTCACTTATCACAAGTATGGCATGTTTGAATCCAGAAACCATTTTAATGTTGAGCGTGTCTATCCAAAAATCCAAAAGATCCGATATCTTTTTTCCATATTCACACATACCCTTCAATAATTTAATCACAGAGTTCCAGATAAGCTTAAATTGCAACTTGTCAGGCAAGCAGAAGCAACCTCTGCAAACCCCACTTAGATTGAAATTCAACTCTTTGGTAAATCAATTTTATCATCTAATCGATAACGCGTATATAATAGTATGATTACTATATTCCAGTAAAGCTGAAAGAAAATCCAACATCATTCAACCACGCATCAAGTGAATATTACAAGATTTTGAAACAACAAAATCGCAACTAAGTTCCAAATTTTCAGGTTAACTTAACAAAACCAGAAAAAAAAAAAAATAGCTTCAGATTGCTTCAACCAGAAGTGCGAGCCAAAATCATCTTTGAAAAGATCCAATTTGCATCACAATGCAGAAAACCATTTGCACATTAGCTTCCATAAATTAAATAAATAATCAAATTTTAAAAAAAATGCAGCAAATATCACAGAAAGCAACAGCGCAGTAAAAACATCAGGAGCAGAAGGGACTTAGAAAATATCTCAGATTCTTCAAAAAAACAAAAAATTGAAGCATAAATTAATAAGCCAAAAAATAATTAAAACTCTATCTAAACCGAGAGATCAGCAACAAGAATGTGGTAAAACAGTAGTACCTAAAGCATTCAGAGATCTATAGCTGCGTAGACCAACAGAAAATGAGTCAAAAACATATCTCCTTTCCTTTCAAATAGTTGAGAAGTTCTTGAAATTGAGATGTTTCTTCTTTTCGTTTCTTCTTTTCCTTTATTCAAAAAGAAAACCCTAATAAAGAGAATAGTGGGCTTTTCTGATTCTCAGGAGGGCAATTTTCGGTGGACAAGGATAGCTGAGCACTCAGGAGAGAGATGACAAAACTCTACTGTCTCTCTCACATCAACATCTCTCTCTCTCTCTATACAACCCTATTTTCTCTCTTTCTGTGCTTTTTATTACACAAAATAATTTCCAAAACGGGTCCCACCCAATTGTCCTTGGATTCGGATTTGAATGCATTTAATTACAGTTTCCATTTTCTCTTCAGCAGAGATCCGATAATGTCAACAAAACACCAATACAATAAACAAATAAATAAAATATTATTCTCAGACAATAATCTTTCAAGAACCATTTGATTATTAATTAATTAATTAATGCGATTGACGTTTGTAAAATGGAATGTGAAGAGGTCCGATAAATTACATTGATACGACACCGTTAACCCCCCCAAACATCTTTTCAACTTCAAAGTCTATAATTTGGTCTCCACTGTGAGTGATAATTTTGAGCTTTATTGCTTTTCTTTATGTCATTTTCATTACAAAGTTTTAGGTTTTTTTAGGAAAGGGGTTTTGTCCCGCGCCAGCCATAAATCCATTAACCCTATGTTTGTTTTGCATGTTATATATTCCATTATTTTATAATTTTGACTTAATTTTGTAATTGATATTTTACTATTTTGGAATAGAGTATTGAGTTATTTTTTATATTTCAACTCCAATTTTTTTGTGTTTACGAAAATACAAATTGCATGAAATCTTCATCGTATATATTTTTTACGATAAATATTATTCAAACAGTCGCATAATTTGATTTCTGACATCATACTTATAAAATATTTGTCCGTGTGATGTTAATTAAATTATTTAACTTTAAAAAATATGTTTTTTTCTAAACAATATAAATAAAAACTCAGAAGCAACGAAAATAACTAAAGAGTATTTACTCTCATATTGTTTTTAAAAATAGGTTATATTATTGTTTTGTAATCGCATTAAGTTTTAATTTTAGTGCTTTTAATTGATGAACATAATTTTATCATACTGAAAATATTTCATAATTCTTGGCCCAATTTGTAATTATTATTTGCTGGGATGATCAAAGAAGACAAAAAGTCATCCTTGGCATTTTTATTTTTATTTAAAAAAGGGTTGTACAGTCATAAATTATTATTTTTAAGAACATTTATGCCACTTTAAGAATATAAAACGTGTTTATAATTTACATTAAAAGAAAATTTATTACTGATTATAATTTTATTGGGTATAAACTAAAATTATAATAATTAATTACTATTAACTCTGATTAAATAAAATTTAGTTTATCTATCATATAAACTACTAGCAAAAACTACAGCCAACAACCGTACTGTAGTCGTGGTCAAGAACTATTTACTACACTATTTATTTTTAATTATAATAATTAATCTTGATTAAATATTAAATTTTTTTTCTTTTTGCATGTAGTGAGAAACAAATATCTCATGAGTGATAATTTTTGCACTGATAATTACTGTGAAATGAACTGTGTATGATGCAATAAGAATTTTATCACTTAATAATTTATATATATAACAATAATAATAACAATAATTCAATGTTAAATATCACTTTTCATATTGTATTTTCTTGAAGTGTGCCCACTACATGCGTATTCTCCACATAGGATGTCGGATATCGTGAAGGCATGCATGAATAGATATTACTTCTTTTTTTCTCATTCATGTCCCTTTTTCCACTAATTATGTTAAAAGAGTATGTTCGATTTCTACGTACTACGTTGGTATTTTAGTTTATTTTTCATTTTATATTTAATAGTTAATTTAGAAATATTAATTATTGTGTATTAAATATTATATTAATAATATTAATTAATTTATAACTATATATTTTGTTTTCCCGGTCGACTTTATAATAGTTTTATATTGAAAATAATGTTCTCAATTTCTACTCTCGTATTGACTAATGCAATATTATCTCTAACCCTTCTTTATGCAAACATCAAATAAATATTTTCTTACTAAATTTTGTCGGATTAAAATTCAAACGGAAAAATACGAATAATCTGATTCAATAACTAAAATTGTGATTTCAAGACTCTACCGACGTGAGTCTTTGAATTTAAATTATATAAGACGTATAAATATTTTATTTTTGTTATACGAGTTTATTTTATCACGTCTGTTAATATACTAGTTACTGAGTAATGTAATGAATTATAAATTCATATTCTAATATAATGTCAAAATACCACTTCAAAAAATAAAATGTGAAAGGCAGCATGACTAAGTAGTGGCTGCCATGACCCTAATACACCCAATTACCAACCAATTCTTTCATGGGCCATATGTATATTTTTCTATCAGTGGTAAACAAATCTCATATACTTGGCAGTAAAATTTAATTTAGTTGGTAAAATTAAAGTCTTATGATTTTAGAGGTTATTAGTTCGACTCCGTTATTTATGTAATAAATATTGTTTCAACTGCATAGAAAGTATTGTTTATTACAATACTAGGTGTTGGTTAAATTTAATTTATTCGATATTATTGATCATGATATGATTATTATAATAGTTCGATATTTAATATAAATAATTATAATCAATTTATTTTAATTATTAATAATTTACCGTTATTACTTCGAAAAATAAAAAATCTCAACAACTACATACTATATACAAAAATTGCAGATATTACTATTATTACATACTAACATATAAAGTGGGTCATCTCTTTATAAGTTCATGGCCGCACGTTTCACAACCAAAAATGATACACTTATGTAGCTCAAATTGAATTCATTTTAAGAATTTGCCAACCACCTTAATAAAGAATTGTATTGGTATCTCATTGTGCTAAATATTATCAAATGCGGTTTCATAAGTATCACAAATTTACTCTTAAAAAGTGTGTTTTGAATAAATAGAATATTAGAGCTTATAATATACTCAAATCCATTATCTGCAATCGATACGAAACATATGAAAAACCCACATTTCATTTTTTATATGAGTTGAATTAATTTATTATAACTTAACTAAATAATTTAGACGTTAAAGAATATTCCCCCCCTTCATAACTCGTCGAAATATTATTCAATTTGGCCATCTATATCCATTAATGTTATAAATATATAAATTTTCACCGAATTAAATATTTTATAGACCCGTAAATAGAACAACTAGCTTTAGGTAAATTAAAATTTGTATAGCATTCGAGTAAGTCACGGAACTAATAATGTTTTTTTTCCGTATTCATTTGATTTTTAATTAGTTGAGAAATGGTAAATATATGTATATTTTTTTTTTTGAGGTGTTGAGCGTCCAGAAGGACTGTCAAAATAAATGTCAGAGACGTACAGAAACATGTGGTGGATGCCAGAAATTTGGCGAATTCTGCACCAATTTTTCCCTATGTGGGGTTAGTTCTGATTTGGACATATTATACATGAGTTGAGGTTTGCCTATTCAGTGCATCTATTATGAATACCACTTTCTTCCCCTAATATTCAAAAATACCAATAATATCAAACAAAAAGACACAAATTCAATAATTGAGATACTTAACTATTTTTATTGGATCCTCGTAGATGTATGAATCCATTATAAAATAAATAAAATTGATATATCTACAAATATTTCGATTTCCCATAAATATGCGAATTTCTATGTATCTAACACAAGAACCTTTCGAATTACTTTTATGATGTTTTTTTTTTAAAAGTTGTTTAATAAATTATAAATATTCTTTTATTGTATGAAAAATTAATAATACCCAATGATATTTGACATAATTATGTAAGTTGTAATAGGATGGAAATGTTAACTTTATCCATATATTTTATTTATTAATGTTTCTTTTTTTAAAAATATTTAAAAAATATAACATTTGTGCAATGTCCCATTTGCTCCTCTATGTTTATGCCTTGTATACTTTAAAAAGGGACATTTAATCCATACAATACTTTAAAAAATACGTAAAATTATAATGCAAAATCTTAATGTACCCTAATGAAAGCTAACAAAATGAGTCGAACATTAGTTTGAGAATTGAATCTCATGAAAGCTTATCAATGCAATTTACCCTAAATAATATTTGCAGTACTTTGAGCATCATGTGAACCTTCCCATTCTAAACCCTTCAGCTTGCTCCATAATTACTTGTTAATTAGATCTTAATCACAGTAGTTAAGATGGATAATTGATTAGTTGTTGATTAATTAGGATGATGATGGGATGAGAGTGGAAGTGCTTTATTTCGATCTAGGCCCATGTATCTAACTAGGACCACTCCATCTTTTTACATAACTGAAAGTTGAAGGAAAGCAATAAGAATTTTAAAAAAGGGTTCCAGTTTGAATGCAGATTGTCCCTCCCACCCCACCACCATATGCCTAATATCATTACCTAAATTAAACAACTTTAATTAAAGATGGTAATGTAGCTTGTGCCGATGCAAACTTCGCCCATACCGATGCGTATTAATCGCCATTTCTTTTGCCTTTTTGTTCTGCTAAATAAATCATGGTATATAATCTACTTTAGTCGTTGTCCATAGGGAGCGATTATTGAGAAAATATTATCGAATCAATCAATAATTTAATATACTCATTACACATCAGATGTGATTTAAGAATTGATTGTTTTTCGTTGTACAATATATTGTTTGATATGAGCTTTACTATTTTTATTTTGAAAAGTTGCTTTGAGATATAGACGAGGTATTGAGATTTATAAATCACTCAAACTTTTTATTTACAACAAATATGTCCTGTTTGCCTATACTATTAATCTCCTAGATGAAGAGTTTGGGATAGGGTACGTGCCTTGTTCTCATGCCTCATTGCCCGGTAATTGTCTGTTTTGGTCTGATATAAGACTCACGGTTTTATTTTGAAAAGATGACTTGCTACAATGAGGATGTCTTGAAACTTATAAGCCGTTTAAACTTATTCTTTGCAATACATGTGTTCCACTTGTCGACATTATCAATTCCCTAAAATGAGGAACTTGGGATGCGCATATGCCCTGTTGCACAGGTATTGTCTATCCTGACTTTATATGAGTCTCACAATTTTATCTTTATTTACTAATTATAAAATTCAAAATATGTCGTTGGCATTTAATTTTATTTTCCTTTTAACCCCAACATGGAAAAGAATGATATATATTAGGAAAAAAAAATAAAATTAAATATTAATAAAATATTTGAACTCTTAATTATAAAATATAAAAATCCATTGGTCTTTATTTTTTTTTTTAATTTAATAAAACTTTGGCGTCTATTTCAATTGTCACCTTGGGATAATTTTGATTTAACCCCACAACAACAACCAAAAGAAATTGAATACATGGTTCTTTCATAAACCCCCTCTACCCATTTTCTCTAAACAATATATTTCTTTTGAAAAATTGGTCTTTATTTTTTCCTTTATAAAGTTAGACGTAGGTTGATCAGACTCCGAATTACTTCTGGGCTGCTAGGCTTGTGACATAGTCATAGTCTCAACATCAACTGGTCCCCTGCTAATGGGGTCTATGCAATAAATATAAGTGTACTTTTGGAAAATTGCAAGTCCTGGTTTAAATTAGACTATTATGGGAGCTTTTTAGGTAGTAGGTATTTGTATTAAATATTACTTGGGTTTGAGTCAATTTTCAAAAGTACGCATGAACAATCACTTTCCCATAGTATTCCTTCTCCCCAAGAATTGATTTTTTTTTTAAATGAAAATGATGAATTATTATTTTATGAGTAAGTCGATTATAACCACATATGCATATAAGAAATTTGATCACGCCACAAGGGCTTAACGACTACAAAATAAAGGTTAGCACTCCGATACTTAAGTTAATAACGATTTATGGAGAAATAAAAGGAAAACATGAAATAAAATGAGAATAATGGTATAAAATGGTGATAATATATATATATATATATATATTTGTATGGAGTGCAAATCATGAACTTAAAATAGCCTAAGAATCGAGAGAGCGAGAATAATGTAACATAGCCTAAAATAACTTGTAGTGAAAACGGAAATTTAAAGAAAAATTGGTGAGCTTTATACAGCAAAATAAATACTTTCAACTTTAAATGAGTAGATTATTGATTTCCACATGGCAGCTTAATAATGGTGGATTTGCTTAGTTGAAGTGTAAAGACTCGAAACAATTATGGTCGTGGGTTTCGTTAAATCAAATAATTGTAGATTCCATTATTATATTGATAGGTAATTTATAATTATTCAATACAACAACCTATAATTTCGGGAATATATTTGAGTCGATAGTGAGAAATCAGAATTAAAATCACTCAATTTTTTCTAATAATAATAAAGAAAACTATAACAATTATGATGGAGAAAAAGAAGGTCAAGAAAACGTAGTTTGAACTTTAAAATGAATTCTGGGTTACAAGGAACGATTTCAGTGCGGTTCCGTCCAACGGGCCTTGAGGAATCAATTTTTCGGAAGTCAGAGTCGCCAAAGGGTAGCTACAAATGGCGTGTTTACTATGGGCTAATGGCCCGTGAGTGACTAGGCCCTAAACAGGAGAAAAAATTGATCTTTTATTTATAGGTAAACTGGAGAAAAAATTGATGAAAACTATCTTATGTGATTTTCTCCCGAGTAATGACCCTAATTAATTTTTTTTATATAATTATTATTATAATGTATTTTTAATAAAAATGAAATTTCAGTAATTATTTAATAATAAATATACTTTTATTAATATTGCGGATGAGAATTGACAAGAATAATATCGTGTGACTTTAAAATAAATAAATATATTGAATGATGTAAAATAAATAATGTTACTTTTTAAAAACTCAATTATTTCCCAAATCCTACAAGCTCATTTCCTAAAACCCCTTTTAATTTATTTTGATATGACAAGTTGAAAATCTGCTGTCTCGTTAAAATTCCAAAACATTGGGATTTACTTTTCAAAGTAGTATTTGAATTTTAATTTTTTGTAATGAATTTGGTCAAAAAATAGTTGTAGATGCATCTAGACAGGTTTTGAAGTCAGCGTCCAAACGTCAACTCAAATAGCAGGCGAGAGTAACGTATTTCCTTAGTTTATTGGCATAGATGCTTTTCACACCTACCCAAATAATTTAGTTCCCATCATTGACGCTTTTATGGCGCCCAAAATCGTCTCGAATCACGCTTTTGTCCCGATTTATATTTAAATAGCTAGAAAGGAAATAAAGATGCTTCCATCCGCGTATAGGACACTTTAGCCTCAAATTTTAAATTTATATATGATTGCACCAAATGCTCAATTCTTCTTTTATTATTTAAAATTTGGCAAATTTTTGTATTTTAGTATCATGTTTCGCTACACAAATGTACACCAACGTCGAAGTTCTTATTATTTCATTAATATATATATATGCAATAATTATTTTGATTTTATTTATTTATTTGAACAAGGGAATATGACATGATTAATAAGAATATTAATAATTGCATTAATCAAACTGATATTTTTCGCATCAAACTATACCTTAAACAAAATTATCAATATTTTTATATTAAAATTACACTGACTAATAAGAAGCTACTATAAAAGTAAGGTAAATATCACTTTTAGTCCCTCAACTATACCACTTATCCATATTTGATCCATCATATTTCTCTCTTATTAAATTTAGTTCCTCAAATTTATATATTCCATCAATTTTGATCCTTTTCGTTATCTTTATTTTAATTTTAATGGATGTGCGTGGAAAAAAAAAATTGGTGACAAAATGACTAGAAATCGGGACCTAATCTAAAGATTTTATAATGAAATTTTCATTTGACTTATGTGTGGGAATTTGGAAAGTGGAATTTGGATGATATCAATTTTGAATATTTGGACAAGTGAGATTGCATGCCTTATTTCAGGTAGGACTAGTCCGCTCGTCATTAGGTGCGAAGAAGACCCAATGCATCTATCTATTCACGTGGCGACTGCAAGGTCAGCAGATCCAACGGTATTGCTCGTAACACGTAATAGAATCAGCGTGACTTCCTGGACGTTTCAATCATGAACCGGTCACAATCGTCCGCCTCCTTTTATGCATAAAAGTATATATGTGTGCTTCCACCATCCCGTATTTCTCACCTAAATCCCAAAACTAAGAAGAGAACAGGAGATCGCCTCTGTCTTCAGCGGATTCATTCTCCAGCAGGTTGATTTTGATCGGTTATCTGGCGTTGGTTCAATGGCAGAGAAGTCATTCAAGTACGTGATCCTCGGTGGTGGCGTTGCTGCTGTGAGTATCTTTCGTCCTTGATCAACTTTTCTTTTGAGTATGACCTTTTTATGCTTTTGCTGTTTCTGTTGCATGGTCTGCTATTGTTCTGGCCGATTTATGTATTGTTTAGTACTTTTTTTGTTATGCGATGCTGAAATGTTGTCAACTGATTAGTGCAAGTCTACTTCGTTTTCAATCAGTTCTTTTTGGTTTTGATGGAAGTAGAATTAGAAGTGAGTTTTCCTAGATCTGTATTACATTTCTACACTTGATTTAGTTGCCTCTTTTTAGAATATATCACAGAAGGCTTTCTGTCTTCTTCCTCATTTTTCTTTTTTTTTTTCTTTCTTTTAATCTGTTTCTATTTAGCGTTGGCTGAGGTTTAAATTTCTCTTTTGAGGTTTCAGCAGTGTATATTTAAATGCTTGTTTTCTGTTGCTATGTAAGTTCTATGTTATATATATATATATATATATTAAATTGGGTAAGGATATCTTTGTTGGCTTTATCAAGTAAAGATTCACTATGAATTGAAAATAATGATAAAAATTGCCTGATTGAACCAATTCACTGTATTTTGTTGGTTGAATTTGTAGCCTCTGAAACTACCATGCTTCTAGAAATATGTGAAAAGCTCAATTTGAATGGTGGACATAGTAAAGCGTAGCAATGCAACTTCACAATAAAATTACATGAAATTGATTTAAGGTATGGTCTCTGGATTGAGGGATGTGTTTATGGTTGCAGGGATATGCAGCGCGGGAGTTTGCAAAGCAGGGAGTCCAACCTGGTGAACTGGCTATTATTTCCAAAGAGGCGGTATGCACCCATCGGAGCTATTTACTGAGAACTCTTGTTTTTATTAGAATGAGTGAATTAGTAGTCAGGCTTTTCCTTAAATGAGAATATCTTAACCATGGGCATTATCATATATGCTAAAACTTGCTGTCAAATAATGGATCAACAGTCACATGTTAGATTGCTAGTTGGCTGTCAAGAACTGCAGAATAAATAATAGTAAATACACCAAGGAGCAGATATCTGTTCTCAATCCTATATTCTCTGTTCTGGAAATCTTACTTAGCTATTCAATATACTAAATCCAATTGGTAAGAACAATTACAATAGGTTGGTTGGCACAGTAAATTATGTTTGTGAAGGTCTTCACCGTATATTTTTAATCTCTTGATGCACACTTCTATAAGGAGCAACTTAACTGTACCATATTATTTGGCGACGGAAGTGGTAATCTAATTATGCAGGGGATTTATGTATAAGAAGGCTGCTTTATTAGCTTACACTTTACCAAAAAACAAAAAAAAGCTTACAAACAACTTCTGTTGATTCTTCATCTTGATCTATTTGATTGAACTTAAAGATTTGAATCTTCTAACCAGATGCCCTATAATTGTTTAAATGGAGAAGCAATTTCCCAGCATCTTTTTCTTCTGTTATAGCTTGATCTTAGTCTCACCATTGGTGCAATGCTTGTTTCTTCCATAGAATCAAATAAATGAATATAAGTGCTTATGATGTTTTTCCTGCCTCAGAAACCAAGATCTTACCGGACTATAATGTATTTATGAAATATTAATCCTGAACACATGGGTTCATTAAACACTTCAGGCATCCTTCACTTCTTGTAATTTGTTCCCTGTCTCCTCCTTGGTTTCATTTTCCTGCTTTAATCATTGTATGCATCTTCTGTAACATCTGAAATTTGCTTCTTTCTTAAACTTCAATGCTTCTCTTCTGAATTTATGCATAGGGGTTGTCCTGGTATGAACATGTTTATTTTCCTCTTTGTTTAACGCCTGTTCTTAATGATGGTTTCAGGTGGCTCCTTATGAACGCCCAGCACTTAGTAAGGGATACCTGTTTCCGGAGGGTGAGTTGGTTACCTCTAGTATGTTACTCAATTACAAAGGACAAGCTGTATCATGGCAAAACCTTTGTTCTAATTATAGGTCATAGACACTGTCTTGGTCTGCGGAAATCCTTACATTAAGCATGGATACCTATCCTCGACGACACACATCCACATGGACACAAAACTGCACATTTTTGTTCACCTTTAGGTTTCTGAAAATGATTTCAATGTTTCTTTAGTTCGTTAGCAACATACTGATTCTTTCAAGCTCATCATTGTCTCCAGGAACTGCAAGGCTACCAGGTTTCCATGTGTGTGTTGGAAGTGGGGGAGAGAGGCTTCTTCCTGAGTGGTATGCTGAGAAAGGTAATACCTCTTTTCAATCATATGTATGAAGAAGTAGCTGCCATTGTTTGACTTATATGAAGGCATGCATCAGTAGGAATTGTTCCTCATATCTCCTTTAGAGTTTGTGCGAATCCTTACATGAGCTTATCTTGATGATTGACAGGGATAGCTTTGATCCTTAGCACAGAAATAGTCAAAGCAGATATTACTGCAAAGACACTTACCAGTGCAGCTGGTCAAACTTTCAAATATCAGACATTGATTATAGCAACTGGTTCCACTGTACATATCATGTTCTTGGAATTTATCATAATTATATCTTTTGGTCTTTTTTTCATGTAGCATACTGCTGCCTTCTGACTGCACACATTACTCTGTCCAGGTTATCAAATTGACGGACTTTGGTGTACAAGGTGCTGATGCCAAAAACATCTTTTATTTGAGAGAGATTGATGATGCTGATAAACTTGTAGAAGCAATCAAAGCAAAGAAAAATGGGAAGGCTGTGATTGTTGGCGGCGGATACATAGGTCTGGAGCTAAGTGCAGCTTTGAAAATCAATAATATTGATGTCAGCATGGTTTACCCAGAACCTTGGTGCAGTAAGTCAAATTTGCCACACATTTTCCTTACTAGGTTTTATGGTTGTCATTTATCCTTATTCTGTTAATTGAGTTCTTGGGGCTCTCATTCACTTGGCTTAACCATATGTCTTCAGTGCCTAGGCTATTCACAGCTGGCATAGCTGCCTTCTATGAAGGTTACTACGCAAACAAGGGAATCAATATCATTAAAGGCACCGTAGCTGTTGGATTTGGCACCAATGCTGATGGGGAGGCGAGTTCTCAAGCATATGAAACTTTTTATTCTTCAGTTAATGATGTTTTTACATGCTTGATAGCATAACATGTGCAATCTTTTTCACGCCTTTCAGGTTACTGAAGTAAAACTTAAGGATGGTAGAGTGCTAGAAGCCGATATTGTTGTTGTTGGTGTAGGTGGAAGGCCCCTCACAGCTTTGTTTAAGGGCCAGGTTGTAGAGGAAAAGGGTGGAATCAAGGTGTGCAGCTTCATTCTTTGCTGTTTTTCCCTCTAAACTGCTCCCACATTCTCATTAGCATATTGCAACAAGAGTCACCAATTTCTATGGGATGTACTCGCAATTGTGATCATGATACGTTTTTGTGAAAAAGTTATCTACCCCATGAATGACAACCAAAAGCATGAAGAAATGAAGCCCTAACTTCAAGCTTGGTTGCACTGGAGATGTCAAACATTCCGAGGATATATTTATCATTACTAGATTACTTCATGCTAGATAACATATGGCCTTATTTTTGCAGACTGATGCTTTCTTCAAAACGAGTATTCCTGGTGTATATGCTGTGGGTGATGTTGCTACGTTCCCCTTGAAATTGTACAATGACATCAGAAGAGTTGAACACGTTGATCATGCTCGCAAATCTGCTGAGCAGGCTGTTAAGGTATCTGATATTTTTGTATGCATAAATATGATCTTCTTTTGGACTATATTAACTAAGTACTCCTATGTGCCAAAAGGTAGCCTTATTCGTGGGACAAAATTTTTGACTGATGTGAATGTATGACCCCAACTGCTAAGTTAGATTGTCTTCATGCTCACCATTTATTTGCCTGGATATGGATATAAATTCACTACCTTTCAGTCCATATTTTAACCCTAGAGAATGACTAAAACCAAAAGTTTAACTGCTGTGAAGAGGGCTCTTAGCACAAGTTTCACTTCATTTGTCTTTCAAACACACGCTTACACACAACATATTGTGTTTTATAAATCTCATTTCCTGTAACGAAGCTAAAGATTTAACTCACATTCAATTCTGCAGGCAATTTTTGCAAGTGAAAAAGGAACATCTATTGATGAATATGACTACCTTCCATACTTCTACTCCCGTGCCTTTGACCTGTCATGGCAGTTCTACGGAGACAATGTAGGTGACACAGTTTTATTTGGAGACAACAGCCCAACATCCCCTACACACAAGTTCGGAACATATTGGATCAAAGACGGCAAGGTCGTCGGTGTATTTTTAGAGAGTGGAACTCCAGAAGAAAACAAGGCAATTGCTAAACTTGCAAGGGTCCAACCTGCAGTGAGCAGCTTGGATGAACTAGGCAAAGAGGGTCTCGCTTTCGCCAGCAAATTCTAAAATTTATTTTGTCAACATATATACCAGAAGGCATTGTTTCTGCATTTATCCAAAGTTCGTGGCCTTGGAACAGTTGTTCTCTGTATTCTGGACCATGCTCCTTGATTGTGGTTTGTTCCATGGACTATGCAATATTTTTTTCGCCAGTACTGCCCCATCACCTGAAAGCGACCAGATTTCTATGAAGTAACCTATGTTGCAACAGGCGTTATTGCTACCATTTTCTTGAAAATTTATGTTGAGCTCTTACATGATATTTTCTGTTTCTGCAATTCTTCCGTCGTCGTTGCCACTGGTTACGGATATAAGTTGAATATCTTCGTGGCGATATGGTGCTCGTCTCTTCAGCAGCTATCAAGATAATTAATTGAGGATTTCTCCGCTTCTGGCTTCCTATTGGGGTGCGGAGATTCAAGCAAACAACTTTTCTCGAACAATTAACGTCAGATTTTAAAAGCATGTTGAGGATCTTGATGCCAACCACATCAGGATGATTTCAGTTGTAAAAACCGAGTGCATGACAAATATTTCAATAATTTGTTCTCCCAGTACATATTTCTACATTCTGATCTGACCTAAGAGGCTAACGAGATTCAACACTCCGAGCGCCATCATGTGACAAGATGTCTGTCCAATATCAACTAGGTTCACATTTTTCTTCCTTTTATAATGTCAACTTAGTACGATGCGGTGGGGTCGAAAACAACTTGGATTTGATTTCAGGACTCTCTCATTCATTGAAGAGAGTGATGCCAATTTAATCAATTGGGATTTGGCAATGCATGCTCTTCATCTAGTTTCTTTTTTCAAATAAATAAAATAAATTAACTACCCAATTGAATAAAAACTCACTCTTAACTTAAAAAAGAAAAGAAAACAGAGAATAAGAGAAAGCTTACGGTTGCAGTGATTTGTAATTTACAAGAACATCACAAGCTAATATCTATTAACGATAAACCACAGGGGCAAAACTGGGATATATGAAAACTTAAAACCCTAGCCCTATAAACTGGCCCGCTTATTAATCCATCTTTGTCATCGCCACGCTATTCCCTCGCTTTACTCCGATTTCACCTCTTCTCTCCAAAGTCTAGTTGATTCACACGGTAATCTCTCTCTTACGCAAGCATCCTCCGTATACAGTATACATTCATTTGCATGTTTTCGTGCATAATGAATATGCATTTACACGTTGTTGTTTGGATTTCGAGCAGATATGAAGGTAGTGGCAGCCTATTTGCTCGCCGTTCTGGGAGGAAATGCTACCCCTTCCGCCGGTGATTTGAAGGATATTCTTTCATCTGGTATTTATTGAATAATTCACTCGTTGTTCCGAATATATTGATAGAACACAGTATTTGTGCAGTTCCTGATGTTTGTGGATCCTTTCTCTTTCTTTTTGATGATAGTGACTTTTATAGAAATAAGGTTGATGCTAATGTGGTATATGAATTGTAGGTTCATGTACTTTTCCCGGAAATTTAGTGTTCATTATATTATGAGTTATTTGAATGCGGTTTGTGTTTCGTCTATAGAATATTGCCACAAATGAATTGTTCTTTAGAAAATCTAGGCTTCGTGAGTTGTGCTGGAAATGTTTAGTTTATTCTGTATTTAGGTGTTGATTAACAAGGTTGCTTGTGCGTTTATGTCTTTTCACACTTGGCTTTGATGAATTGAGCTAATACTTAACCGATAATTTATGTTTTTTAGCACTTCCACTTGTAAACTTTGGTTGTGGACATCCTTTAATCGCATGGAATAGCAACACCAAACATGCATTGTTCTAATATTTTGCATCGAGAAGATCTTTGTCCTCGATTAATTTTTATCATCTTCAAGTAGTTTTCTCTTTACTTTTTGATAGTGACACTCATATTTGGTTTGATTGTGTTTCATTTTTTTATGTATGATTTGCAGTTGGAGCAGAAGCTGATGATGATAGGATTGAGCTTCTTTTGACACAAGTTAAGAACAAAGATATTACAGAGCTCATTGCAGCTGGACGTGAGAAGTTGGCGTCTGTACCTGCTGGGGGTGGTGCTGTTGCAGTTGCTGCATCTACAGCTGGTGGAGGTGGTGGGGCTGCTGCTCCAGCTGCAGCTGAGCCCAAGAAAGAGGAAAAAGTGGAGGAGAAAGAGGAATCAGATGATGTAAGTCTTCTTTGTGTGTTTACATTATCTAGTCCTCAAGTCTCTGAAAGACGATGTGCATTCTTATCAAGTTGTTTGCGATGTTGGTAGTGTTCAGTTGTTCTTGGAGCCTCACCTGAGATGTTTTTCCTTTTTGGTTTATTATATTAATATTCCACTATATGATAGGAAAAAATCATCCTTTTTTACCAATGTGATAGCGTACTGTGGAGGTCAACAGTTCATGATTACACCAAAACCTGCACTTGGAGCTATGTTTTTGAAGCATGTTTGTCTGTGCATGTATTCATAGTGTTCTATCTTCTTTGCTCATTTTAACTTTCATCTTCTTGCACTTGCTGCAGGATATGGGCTTCAGTCTATTTGACTAGAAGGTTATGGTGTCTCTATGAAACTTCTGGTTCGCACGTCCCTCCCCTTGGGGCTCTTGATTTGCGTTTTCCGGAGAGACTGTTTTTTCATTGTTTATTTCCCGTTTTTCTGTGTTTATCTAGTAGAGGAAGTTTTGAGAATCTAAAAGCATTTCAACCAGCCACACTGAACAGCTGCATTGAAGTTTTATCAATAGATACAAGTTTTTCTATTACGTCAGAAATCATTTAGTTCGCACGAAGTGGTGGTGTTATTTCTGTCAGCCCTTTTTCGTCTTCTTTTTTAATCAATAGTCAAAGTCAAGATCTATATTTATGTAATACTTCAGGGGCATGTTTATTTGGGTGATTGAGTTGGATATTCTGCCTAATTCGGATGTCCAATCATCCGATTAATCTTTTTATGGTGAGCCCATGATAATCAACTAGGCCAGGGCTTCGGTTGGATTATGGCCTGATTATAATCCCACACAAAGAGGTGGGATCAATAATCCCATAAGGCTTACTTCAGTTGGGTAAATTTTTTATTTGACTAAAATTTCCTAAAAAGTGGCTTTGATATGATCTCAATTGTCCCTGCAAAATAAATTAATATCTACGAGATTGTAATACATTATTCTGGCTACTTTTTGACTTTTTTATGCGCGATTTCTTTCTCTTCGTTTTTTCGAAACAAGATTTCTGTCTTTGTTGATACATCATTTCTTACGTTTGTCCCTCTGTAAGTAAACAAAATATAAGGAAAAAACATTATCATGCTATAATTTTCAATTTTATCATGCATTAATTTGTTATCCATTAATGTTCTAAATAAATAAAGTAGGCCTAAAAGAGATTTGAAAACTAATGACACGCTTTGTTTTGTACAATTTCGTCCTTCTGATTCATCCTACTACAATATGGGCCGTGAGCCTCTCTCTCTCTCTCTCACACACACACACACACTTTGACGATGATGTTGTAAGTTTTCATCTTTTCTTTCTCTGTCTTTGTTGTGCTGCTGTTTGATTATCTAAAAACGCAGTCACTATCATCTTGGTCTGGGTCCTCTGTTTTTATGTTTATGGGGTCATAGACTGACACCCCAAGTCTTAATCACCAATTAAAGAGGGAATCAATTATGTAGGGTACGGTTAGGACCATTACTCCGTTCACTATTATCTTGACAAGATGGGACAACTATATATGGTAAACTTAGAAACACCACCAACTATTAACAACTTCCAACATCATACATAATACTCCACAGTTTCAACCAACAGTACTGTTACTTAAGTTTCTCTAAACACATCACCAAATACTAATTTACATAACAACAAACCCATCAATAAATCTCCACATATTGCATTGACATCAAAGAATCCAACCAATATTATGTATAGTTAACTAATAATAGTCGCCAGTTAGAAAACAAAAAATAGTGGCTTCTGAATTAATATAATCGAATCGGAAAGTGTATGTACGTAGGAATGATGAAAGCAGTTAATTAGAGGAGGAGAAGGGCAGAATAAACGAACATTCAGAGAAGATAGGACAAGAAAAAAGATTTCTGCGACATATGTGAAAGGTAAAGCGGAGTGGAGTTATTACAAGGAGACAAGAGTTTTGGATGAGAAGGTGGATGATTTTTTTATTGCCAAAAATATTGGTCATGAATTTAATAGAGATAGATTTTACTATCATAGTCCTTGCAATGCATTACACGTAGCTGGCAACATTTTAGCTCTATGTGGTGTGCAGGCAACGGGCGGCTTCTTCATTACAGCATTAATTCTTACCACTACTCAAACCAAATCATGCAACAGAGGCTATGTATGGGAGGAAATTAGGTGCACATGGGGACTCTTCTGTAGGGATTGTGACGTGGGATACAACCTTGTTATTCGAATCAGGTTACAGTTCTGAGTATTAATCACTTTTTTTGATTTATATATTAATGATACATGATAAGTAATTAGTTTGATTTTGAAAAATTCGTTTGAGTTAGAATTGCCCCGAATCCTTGTATAAGTTAAAATTCCCATAATATTCCCAAAATTTAGATGAATATGAAAATAAGACTAGGATTCCCAAAGCTTCATGATGCTTAATCTGAACCATAGGATGAAAGCTAGATATGCCATATAAATATTACATATCATCTTGATGAGATTCATGTATATAGAGTTACTATTACAAAATATTAGCTAGTAACCAGAATAGGTTTGCAATTAAGATCCTATTTTTAAGTTTCTTATCTTACTAACTTGAGTATTAAAAGACTACAACATAAGTATGCTCAGCTTTCTTTGATTGAGATTTGTCGGCTTAGGGCAACCAACAATAACATTTGATCAGAGTTCAAATCAATCTCACCAAATAATAATTTGCATACAATCTGACCCAATATCAAATCAAATTGTGTTTCAATGCATAAACAATGAAAATTCATGTTACGATATATAGTACAACCCATTACTAATATAAATAGGATCAATATTATTCGATATTTAGACACTCAATTAATATATTTAAAGAAAAAAAAAGGGCCATATAGGCATGGATATGATTGCAAGCTTAGGGGTACAAAGAGTCAACTCTAAAAGCAGTCCTGAATTTTGTTAATTTCAACTTCTTTTATTGTGTTTTAGATTAAGTAAAGGAGTCGAGGATCAATAAATTCGACTAACTTTTTCATTATCTTTAATTATATACAGGACCGGTGTGCAAATTAGATCATGTTCTAACTTTCTATTCCCTCCCTGGACATAATAAAGTTGGCAAGAAAACGACGGGTGAACAACTCATTTTACAACTCAGAATTCACACAATTCTTGAATTTACAATTCTCTAATACCTCCAAAACATATATCAACCGGTCACTTAATTATTCTCTAGGGAGACTTGTTGACAATTGACAAGTCGCAATTATATATATATATATATATATATTGATGGGTACGATTTAAAATAAATTGATTTAAGAAGAAGTACTAAGTCTAAATAAAGACGTATCAGTCCAAGAGAGAGATAACCCGCCCAAGTCACCATACTTGGTTCAAGAAGAAGACCTCCTACAATTCGGTTCGGTTTAGGGGGAGGTCTATTCAGCTCAGACCAAAAGCCCCCACTAAAGTCCAGCCAAGGAGAGGAGCATGCTTTGTTGAATCCAACCCAGGGAGGAAGCCTAATCTAAGGGCCTTCCAAGCCAAGTCAGAAAGATGCGCTCAAAAAATTGGACTCTGCAGCTTAAAGGACTCTCCGTCCAATAGAAGTCCACACGGAGGAGGAGTCCCCCTTCATCCGAGGGATGTTTGTTAGAGATAAGGAGGAGCATCATCCCCAAAATCTTGCCTTTTTCGCTGGATGTTGGGCCCCTCTCATCTGATGCACCTCCTCGAACTCTTGTCATTTAAAGAAAAAATACGTGAATTACATGAATTCGCGTGATGGGTGTAATTGCTCTATTTTTCTTTTCACATGGGGATAATTGTTATTTTTTTTACAATGGAATAATTTTCTTATTTCATATAATACAGGAGTAATTTGCATTTAACCCTCTCTATATATATGTATATCTTCATAAAATATTTGTTTCCAATCCAATTGAGATGCAAAATGCAAGAAGCTTCGAGGTTAGTCTCATTTTAGTTTTGACTAGGTAGAGAGGGATTTCCGAGAAATGAATGCATTCAAGAATGCATCACCCGAGACCACTTTCTTGATAAGGAGATGAGGGGCCTGATAAGCTCCCTTTTCAATTTGTCTCTTTTTATGACCATCATACTTCAATTATCGACTTTATTATGAGAAGTCGTTTATCATACGGGTCAATTTTCGTATTGTGTTGTTCTCCTTTATTTTTTGTATTGATCGATTTTTACTGTATTCAAAATAATTCTCAATAAGTCCAACTCAATATAAATACATCTGGGCTCCTAATAACTTACATATAAATTAGCTAATATATATTAATTATTAAAAAAATTGAGCTGTAATTAATTTGAAATGAAGCAAGTGTGAAAATAGAAAATTATGCATCATAAAAACAAAACCCCAGTTGGTAAGTGAGTAAGAATATTGTATATGGGTTTGACGCAGCTATTGAGGTCAAGAAACATTAAAAAAATGAGTCACGTGGTGGACCAATAATTAGTGTTTACATGCACACATCTCATGCAAATTACCACTTCATTATCAAAACAATTTTCACTGCCTCCTAATCTTCTCTCACTTTTTTACAAATCAAATCTTATTATTCTATTCTATATAGTCTCCTTCTCTAATTTATCAACTTTGACATTATTTACGAGATATTATTCATTTTAATTTTATTTCAAAAAAATATCTTGTTAGAAAAATAAATCTTAAAAATTTATTGATGGAGGTGGGGTGGGACGCTTGTTTACGTAAAAACTCATTTGAAAACAAAATACAATAACGCAAGAGGAAAAGGGAAAGAGGGTGGAAGAGTAGAGCTGATAGAAAGTCACTTTCAATATTTGTTGTAAAATGCAGCCGCCAAAATAGAATGCCAATCATGACACGTCTGCTTGATTTGTGTAAAAATTGGGGTTGTCTTTGACTTTTTCACTGTCATTTTTACCACAAAACAATTATTTCTATAAACAAAATGTAGAATTGGACCTAAGTGTTTATTTTTGAAAATCTTTAATTTGACAAACCACACCAGATAGAAAAACTGAAAAACTAAAATAAAAACACGTTTTTCTCAAGTAAAAACGTCAAACAATCTTGATTTCTAGTCCCCGAAAAGAATGGGTAACTGTGACAGGAAATGGTCTCTCCTCACACCCTCTTCCAAATTCTTCACTCTCTTCTTATTTTTCATTTTTCTACGCTTTTCCATTAATATATAATTGCAACTTTATTAGCTATTTTCGCTAAAATTACGACTCGAATGCAATTTACTTGTTTATTCAATAGCATCGACTCACCGACTTCCCTAAATCTAATAAACTAAATTGATCCACTGTAAAATAACATAATATTTATATAATTGATGTAGGGATGAGTCCCGCATTAGGTTCATAAAAAGGCAATAACAATGGGACATCGATCGAGCCGTAAGCCATATTATTTGACACTATCTACAGGAACGAAGTTATGAACCCATACCAAGCCTCTTCAAATTCATATAAATTCAAAACGAACAATACTCCCACATTGATTTGCATAATTAATATATTGACAAATATTTTAAAAACATGTGAATTGCATGAAATTTTCAAATGATGAGAATTCAATCAAATTGGTGCTCGTAATATAATTAATTTAATTTTACATCACAAATGTAATATACTTAAATAAAGAATTGGTGATTATACAAAAATACTGTGTTTAGGTTTTGGAATTTGTTCTTCAAGATAAAGTTTATGCATGTTTAAAGGCAGTCAGCGGGGTGGTTGCAAGTTCCTTGGACTTATTCCATTAAATAAATCCGGATACGTCGTCGTGTTAGATTATATAATCTATTTATCTATTTAATTATGCTTTACTGCACATCACATACATACATAATATAAATTAATAATATGGTAGTTCAGTAGTATGTTAATTCACATTTTTCAAATAGTTGTTTGAATGATTGTTGAAGATAGTAGTTGTTTTAATTCTCTTTCTAACCACATTCAAAAAGTGGTGTATATATTATATGTTAAAGGAGAGAAATGCAAGCAGCCGCTTGTTATATTGCAAATGAACAAATTATTTTTTTATAAAAAAAAAGTAGAACAATTTACCTCTCTGTATTTTTCAAAATACTTCTTTAGACTGGGAGGTAGATTGATTCATTTCAAAAGATACGCGTGAGAGGAATAAATTGCTATTATTTTCTAATATAGGGTAATTTACTTATTTGCAACATCACATGGAAAAAAATTGCATTTATAAAAAAAACATTTGTTATCAAAATATTCATTGGCCAAAAAAAAAAAAAAAACTCTTGAACATACTAATTTATTTACAAGATACTTATTTTTTAATCAAGTTACTCTTTTAATAATTTTGTATTCATGTATATTAAAAATTAATTTCTTTTGTCAATTTTGATTTAAAAAAATCTTATTGAATTGAAGTAAATATAATAAACTTTATATTGTACACAAGCATATAAATGTTTTGATTGCTATTTCTAATAATAAAATTGATTATTTAAAAGGGTAAACTATAAATATCTCTACTATAACATGATTACGAATACTCTCTTTCAAATAAAAAATAAATATGTAGTCTTTAAAAGGTGATGTGGACATTACTATTTTATTCTTTTATTAAATTTAAAAAATATATATATATTTGTAAAAAAATAGGGTGGATAAAATAAATTATTTATATATTATTTTAGTCCGTAAAAATATTTTAAAAAAATTTAACATTATATTGTAATATTTTAATCAGTTCATCATAAAAATTTAATAAAAAATTGATAAATACTAATAAAATAAGATGGTTGTTAGCAAAAATAGCACTTATAGTTTTTTAATTAATAAAAAAAATTAATAATTATAATATTATAATTTACCAAATTAAGAAAAAGAAAGAAACAATAAACGCATTGATGTGGTGGCGCGAGTACGGGAGACTATGCATTTTCTCGCGCGTAATGGTGAAGAAGGATACAATATAAATTGACAGGCAGGTGTACCGGGAAGATTCAACAACACTGCTCTTATATTCACTCAACTCCCATTCCATTCCTCCACAGTCCACACTAACCTTTATCTCTCTAAAACTCACCCTGACTCGACTCCTAATCTTCCCACCTGCCTCACTACAGTCTCTAATGGAGGTCGAAGCTCACGGGCTTTCCACTTTTGATCTCAATTCCGGCAACCTTACTGCTTTTTCTCTCAGAAACCGCCCTGAGTTTCTAGTCCCTAACATGTCCGGATCTCCAAAGCAGCCTTCGGAACTTGAAAAAGTGACTGGTGATCAAATGGCGGAGCACGGTGGTGAATGGGAAGCCACCGCTGCTCCGACGAGTCCCGCCGCAGCACTGGTCGGATGTCCGTCGAATGCCGCGATGAAACTTCAGAAGGTTTACCGGAGTTATCGTACTCGGCGCATGTTGGCTGACTCTGCTGTGGTTGCTGAAGAGCTATGGTACTCTAGTTTTCTTTTTTCTTTTTTGGTTTAAATGCGTGAATTACGAGATGAAATCACGAGTATGTTTATTCGTTTGCGCGAGATGTTGTTTTACTTGCATTATTGTGGGTGAAATATATATATTTTTTCGATTTTTACGTACTCATGCAGAAAGTGTTCTATATAAAACTGTAATTATTTGTTTTTACCAATTTAATATTTCCCACTTTTTTCGGTATTTTTTGTGATGATTTTGTTTCGTGATGAAAATTGAAGGTGGCAAGCGCTAGACTTTGCACGGTTAAATCACAGTACAATCTCGTTTTTCAACTTCCTAAAGCCAGAGACTGCTGCGTCGCGGTGGAATCGTATCGGTTTAAATGCTTCCAAGGTAAAATCATCAGATTATCAAGATACTTTTGTATGACCTCTGTCTACAGTTGTTTACTAATTGCTTTAAACAATAAACTGGAAAATGAGCAGAAGTGACTAGACTCAGTTGTGTGGCTGTATTATTTTACTACAAAGTTATGTGGACAGGTGGGCAAGGGGTTGTCGAAAGACGCCAAGGCACAAAAGTTGGCTTTCCAGCACTGGATTGAAGCCGTGAGTTGCACCTTTCTTTATTTCCTTTCACGTACAACCATAGTAGATAAGACTTCCGTTAGTTTGTAATATGGCCGCTGATTATAGTACTACTTTGGGGAAGTTTGATTTTGTGGCTCTGTATTTGATCCAGATCGACCCGAGGCACCGTTATGGCCACAGCTTACATTTCTATTATGAGGAGTGGTGTAAAACCAATGCTGGTCAACCCTTCTTCTACTGGTAGAGAGTTTGAGCAACTTTTGATGTCTATAAGTTGTTCTTTTGACTTTGTCTATTGTGCTTGACCAAATAACTGTGTTATTTCAATTCCCATGGTGCTTCATCTGCGGTGGTCAAACCTGTAGCGGTTGGAGGGACGCTTGTAATCTTGTGAAAGCATAATTATATTATATGAATTACATAATCAATTATCAATTTCCCGTAATGTGTAGCCAGAAAACATGATAAGAGCTTGGGATTACAAATTCTACAGGTTGGATCTTGGAGATGGCAAAGAGGTTGATCTTAAGGAGTGTCCAAGGTCAAAGCTTCGTCAACAATGCATCAAGTATCTTGGACCGGTGTGTGATCAACGTTTCATTTGTTGGCAACAGATTATTTTCTGAAAAATCTCGTCATGTATTAGATACAAATGATAGTATCTTAAGGCAACCAAAAATATCTCTGTGTCACAAGTTACACGACGATTCTAGACGTGTCCTCACTTTATTTTTATTTTTTGTTGACAATCTCTTCTTCAGTCTTTCTCTTGAGTTTTCACTCATTCTATTTTGAGATAGAGTAATATAAATCATTTTTCATGTTTGATCTGATCAGAAAGAGAGAGAACAATATGAATATGTGCTTGTTGATGGGAGAATTTTGCATAAAGTAACTGGGTACCCTCTTGATACAAATAAAGGATCACCAGGATCGAAATGGATTTTTGTGATGAGCACCTCCAAGAGACTCTACATTGGAGAGGTAAGCTGTATTAGAATAAGTAGAACACATTGTCTGATGTTCCTCTTTACCCCAGGTTTCATACTTCTTCTTCATTGAAACATACAAATTGTAATTTCCTCCAGAAAAAGAAAGGATTGTTCCATCATTCAAGCTTTCTCGCTGGAGGAGCTACTTTAGCTGCTGGGAGGCTCATAGCAGAGGATGGAGTGCTTAAGGTACCTTCTGAGATTATGCAATTTGTTTTCTATAAGCCTGTTCTTTTCATTAACTGATAGTGAAGGGTACTAGCACGGTCCTTGGGAACACGATGTGTGGTATCAAATGTGTGTGGGAGGGGGGTGGGGGGGATGGAAGTGTTCTAATCCGTAGTTAAAGGAGAGTAGTGAATCTCTTCTGTTGTCTGGTATTGTTGAGTGGAGTAAAAAACAGCCCTTACTCTTTGTTTTAAATATTATAAAAATCAGTGGTGGGACATGCTTGTGTTGTAAATTTCAATCCCTTCGCAGCTCAGCCTCATGAGGAGGATTTGAAGATTGTACACGAAGAAGAATTCCTTCACCTCTTCTCGTTTCCCTTCCATTCAATTTTCCTCCTACAACATAAAAAGAAGGTGCACAACCCTCTCCAAATCTACACCTCCTTTGATCTCCTCTCATAATCCCCTAACAAACACACCATAAATGCATTTGTGCTAATGCCGATTAAGGTTTCATGAAGTCAATTTTCTGTTATTACTACAAATATCTTTCTGACTAATATATGCAGCAACTCTGTGATTGTGCATACGCAGTTGCAATTGCAAGGCCACTCTTTTGTGAAATTCTCTTAATATTTCAAGATAGCTGGTCCCATGATTTTGACCTTCAAAACCTTTTTATGTTGTCTAGTGTATCTCAGCTTACAGTGGACACTATAAGCCAACTGATGAAAGGCTCGGCAGCTTTTTATTATTTCTCGAGGAAAATGGTGTCAACCTGGATGATGTAGAGGTACAGCATCGCTTTTTCTTTGGACAACTATTCTCTTCCACAATTTTGATCATGGATCATGCTCTTTAATTGGGCCTAGGGGAAGGATGGGTTGGTGGGGCTGCTTCTACTGCCTTTTCTTGGACAGAAATTGTGAAAATGCATGTTTGTCTTTTTTTCTTTGATAAAGAAATGCATGCTTGATAATCTATAATTTTCCTTGTAATGGGAATGACTATACATTATACAAGTTCCTTGTTGATTTCACTTCACTCAATTATGGATTCTAATACTTGTGTATTGCATGAGATGAGAAATATACTGCAGAATTGCTCTAGTGAGATTTGTATCCTTGATTTGTTTAAAGTGGAGTTCATAAGCAAGCAATCTATATGATCATGGAACTAAATACGCGTTATCAAAAGGTACCTTTTAACCTAAGGGAGCCGGCAAGTAATGAGTAAATTATGTTTGATGCATTTTAGTGGGTTTAATGGTAACATAATGTGCTGATTTATTATCAGTGAGACCTAATGTTCTCTGCAGTTGTATCATCAATGAACCCTGCTGTTCTCATGTAGCTTCCACCGTCATTCATGGCTCCAAAAAGAGTTATCCTCCCTCTTGTAGAGTTCTGGTTTAAGTATTTCACCTAAGAGTCTTGTCCTTTTGTCTTGTCTTATCAGAAACACAAGGCGAATGATGACTATGAGAATAATGAAAACGGAAAAATTTCCATGGATGCAGCTGTATCTAAAGTTTTGTCAATATCAGATTCTGTTCAGTGCGATCTACCAAATGAAGAGGAGGAGCTGTCTTCAGAAGCACCCGAAGTTTCCAAGCCTGAAACTAAGAATGAGTATAAGAGGACTCTCTCTGGGGGTCTTCAGAGTCCTAAAGCAGACGTGCCGAGGATTTCAATAATGCAAAGGATCAACTCCAAGAAGGCTGCAAAATCATATCAATTGGGCCATCAACTCTCTGTCCAATGGTCTACAGGTGTTGGTCCCAGAATCGGTTGTATTGCTGACTACCCTTTGGAGTTGAGGTTACAGGCACTAGAACTCACTAAACTCTCCCCACGAACATGCCCTCCATTATCGACACCCGGTAGGAGTGCTGCTCTTGTTTCACCTTCTTGTCCACCAAATATAAGCAACGATGACGTGGGAGCTCTCTACTTGGCCTAAAACCCTCTGCTACAATGTTCATTGGTTGCTTCTGCCGTCTGCTCTTGTTGGTGTTGCTATCCTAGTTTACTCTTATCCTATGCTGTTTAGTCTAGTAGCATACCTTTTGAGAAACCGGATATGATTAGTTTAGAAAGATATCTTTAGCGATTGCATTCGATGAATAAGTTCTAAGCCCATTTTGAGCTAGACAGACTGCATTTTTATGAAGTAGTGTGTATCTCAAGGTACACTCCTATCGTGTCGTTTCATTTAATATTTGCCCGGAAGTGTACAAAGTAGGGAAATTATGTCATCAGTTAGGAGAAGAATAGTACCAAACTGGAACTTCTTAAGCAAAATTTGGTTCTTGTGTTTGTACATAGATGATTTCTGACCTCGGAGCAGTTGTGCAATAATAATCTTATGACATGATTTAGCATAATTACAAAAGTATTTACCCTTGTCTCGAAACAGACCAAAAACAAACCAAATATAGTAACATATAACCTTTATTTGTTTTCTATTTTGTGGTTGGCGCCTTTAAAATAATATCAAACATATTAACAATTGTTTTCAGCAATTTTTTATACAAACGTGAGACCTTTCTAGGCTTGAAACCGACTCGAAAGACAAACAAAGTTTGACAAGCAACAAACAGATAGGCTAACGCAGTAAGCCCAAGAGTCTTTGAGACTAAGCAGTTCAGAGAGCAGCTTACAAGGTGCTTCCAAGGCGGCGATGAAGTGTATTTATACAGTTGCTGCGTGTAGCAGGGAGGGACATATGCTCTCAGTCTCTGAATATTATTATATACTGAGAAACTACAAAAACCATAAGCCCGTTCCGTCAGGCAATCCCACCCCTCCTCCTCATGCGTGGTAGGCTGATGCGATGAATTGCCCACAGATTGATTATTCACCAGTCCGCAATGCATTGATGAGGCCTACAATTGCTGCCACGACAGATGGAACCATCACGCAATCGTGTTGTAAGCTTTCTTTCTTTGCCGTGACATTGTGCTGTGGCAACGACGCTGCTGCTCTATTTTTGCCTTGGGGCCCCTTTTTGTTTCATTTTCTTTTCTGCCTCCAGTTTTCAATTTCATATTTACCCTAATATCCATAAATACACATTCTTTTTTTACTTAATTCATAACATTGTTCAAGTTTTATTTGCAAATAACTAGAAATAGTTTAAAACTGTTTACTTGTTGGTTTCCTAGCAGGGAGAAAATGTTTGAATTGATAAAATTATAAAAATCAATTCTTCATACCTACTTTACTTTCATTATATTAATTAAGCGGAAATATTTAAAATTTATTTTTGCGTCAAACTTACCATAAACTTGAAAAATGAGTATTATATTTTCTTTATGTAAAACGAATTTTACAAAAACTATTACTAACGATTCATGGTCCTCTGCAGCCTAGACACACATGCCATCTCACTTCTGCACAAAGGGTATGTCCTGATTGTGCCAAACATTGAAATATCAGCACCACCATTCGTTTAATACAACCTAGTTTTGGACGAATTTTATAACATCAGTGTCACCATTCATGTTGCATGATCACAACTTACAATGCCTCAAAATGCAGAGCCTGTGCAGTGCATTCAACATCAGAATGGAGGATGCTGCGAGGCTTTTGGATGTGACTATGCACGCACCGTTTACAAACTCTTCGTCTGGGGCTTTGATATTGTTCATCCACGTCAAAAGGAGATGAGGGGCTTCAACTGTATAATACACTTAATGGTCATCTTCTTGCAAGACGCTTCATTGAATAAAGTCATGTTAGCTTGGATTGAGTGGACGATGATCCATCCGAGGAGAAGCTCCAAAATTAAGTAATTGAATCGAACTCAATTATTATACAGTAAAAAGAGTTGAATTAAAACATTTATTCATATATACTATTGACGAAGTAACTGACTATCAGGAACTTAATTTAAATATAATGATTTGTGGGAGGTTTGGAGGCCCCACCCGCTGTAAAAGTCATCTACCCCTATGCTATTATTATTTTTCACACAGCTGTATTTATAGTACAGAGTGAATAGTGTGTGTGTGTATATATATGGTCACCTTTTCCCCACGTTTTGGCTACGTACGACGCCCTCGAATCTAACAAAAAAGGTAACATTCATATTATTCCTTGTACTGAAACTCATTACAAATATTGTATTAATTGTTATTATTTTACAGTTTATCCATTGGTGCATTTGATAATTTTAACAAAACAAACCCATACAGACATACAGCGAGAGCCATTTTCACTTGGAGGGAGCGAGAGAAGTAGCCAAAACTGCCACAACCTAGTAGCCAACGGTATCACTCCACGCACGTGCGCCCCTGCCACTGCGGGATGATGTTCCGACATGGCTTGGCGGTGACACGTGGCTACTTCCCACACCTGGGCTTGTGAGGTGTGTCTCCGTCAAGTGGCCTCCCCCCCCCCCCGTCTCACATGCTTTTTATGGTTGGTTTTAGCTTCAGTAGTACGATTTCAGAGGAAAGACTCCGATTTTTGTTTTTTCTTCGTTCGTTAAAGAATGGGGCACGAGGAAGTTGATCTGGAGGCGCTTCCCCCGCCGGAGGATGATCAGATGGTAACTTGTGAGCTGGAGGCGGCGGAAGCTCTGGCGGGCTTGGCTCGGTGCTCCGCCGGTGAAGCAGTGGTCACTCCCTCTCACTCCTCTCAGGTTTCCTACTATCCTACTTACTTGAAAATGTTGCACTTTGCGTGAAACAGCAGGGTTTCGTCTGTATTTTTCTGCGTAACTAATCCTGTTTCTCGAACAAAGTTCCCTTTTCCCCCTCTGTATGTGCTTTTATGGTAAAGGGAAAAGAGGAACAGCGATGTTAAACATATTTGCTTTTAGGGACGCAGATACTGTCAGGGGTTTGATTGCTTATTTGGAGGAACGTTAAAAGTGTCTATTTGCTAATCCTAATCTGCCTCAAAAATGATTTCTTTTAGAAGATTTCGTTATATTGAGTTTGGTATAGGAATTGCACATGACCATTCGTTGCTTGAAGGAAATCTTGGGGATTCCTCTTTCCACGACTTTCAAAAAGAACGGCACTTTTAAAGGAGAAAAGTTCTTGAAAAAGCACCATTATTTAGTTAGCCTTCTTCAAGCAGATAAGAATTTTAAAAGCATGTAAGAACATCTTTGTCGCAGGAATATATCTTTTTCTTCTTATTCTTATTCCCTTTCGTCGTCCTCCTTTTTCTTTTGGAGGTGGTGGTGTTGGGACGACAAATTTATACTCTGTAATGATAAGATTGTGTGGTTTGCCTAACGAAACTTGGGATATGGTACTTTTCTTGTAAACTTACCCTCATTCATTCTTGTGTATGGAAGAATGATCTTCTTGGCGAATCATGAATTTATTATGAACACACGTATAAATTGAACAGTGCCTTGTCAGACTTCGTCCAAATGGATCTTCCAACTGAAAACTGTGTTTCTAGGAGCTGCTCAAAGTTTTGATGTGCCCTTCAGGAGAAATAGTGGTTCTTTACCTACTAAAGATTAAATTTTTTGAGGTGACGCCGTGTGCTAGGATGCCTGTTAGTGCTTGAAGGTCTTTGGTTTATGCATGCGCAATAAATTTGGAGTATTTCAATCATATGCAAAATCATTATGGGTTTTGCCTATTTGTCAATATGCAGGAACCTGTAACTTGTGATATTTTTTCTCTGTGAAATATGGGATCATCATTCAACGTGCTCTGCAGTTTCTGGTTGATGTCTTCAGTGTTCTCATAGGACTTGCATAAATAGTTGGCATCGCATGAATCATGTTAGGCCTGCAGTTTTTATCACCAAGTTACACAGTATCCTCTTTGCGGTCAGTGAGCAATGTTTTTGTGTAAATCAGGATCAACAAATAGCTGCTGCTCCTTTTTGTGGATATGCATCTACCACGATCACAAGTCCAGAAACAACTGAGACAATTGTTAAAAATGTTTCCAACCAGTTGTGCAGTACAGGTTGTCAACCAAATCCTGGAAACAAATTCAAGCAGAAATTGACAGAGGTATATAAACTTGGTTCTCTTCTTGTTTTGCAAGATTATGCTTTTCTTTTAGTAGAAACTTGATAGGTTCTCTCCACTCAGGCTGAGAAGGAAGCACGAAAGCTTCGTCGGGTCTTGGCAAATAGAGAGTCTGCTAGGCAGACAATTCGGCGGAGACAGGTAGGTCCAATTGCTTATATGATTATGGTGATCAATGTCTTCAATATTTTGATGCATTTGAGGATTAATGAGAAGCAAAAACATACAAATTACTGTATACAGCTCCGCTCTAGATCTTCTGTGTTGTTATATCACTATATATTAATGAAATGAGTATGTTCTGGTTGTGGTGCTCTGGAAAGAAAAGATATTTGGGTAGAGGACTGTTAGGCATAGGATAAAGATGCTTTGAGCATGATTCTAACGTAGCCATGCATCTGTTGTGGGGAATCGGTTTAGAGCTAGTTTGCCTACCTGTAAGGGTTGAAGATAAATGTCCTATTACAGTTCCTGGTTCATATATATGTTCATAGCCAAAAAAAGATAGCTTGCCTAATTAATAATTTGGGAAGTTTAACTTGTACCCAAGTCTTCATTTCATGCATTTGGTATATACATTTGCCTCCTGTTGGAAGAGCTAAGTTCATTTAAATGTTCATGTGCATCTCTGAGTGGCCATGTTATAAAAGTTTAGATATGGAGTTTCCTGAGAATCGCATGCTGGCTTCCAGCATGAAGCAAAGGAAAAGAAGATCCAGAATTACTCAGATGCATCACTGAAGTGAGTTAAGTTTCTTTTATGCCAGCAGTTGCTTATTCATTCATCAAAAGGTAGTTGAATCCAATTTCAGTTCCTAGCTTCTCTTTATGCAGATGCTGAAGAGAGAGTTTCTGGAAAAATTAAACATGTTATATCTAAAATAATCCGCCTGGAGTGGTTGCTCGACAACAAGTAGTTGCATTCTCCATTTTGCTGCCCTTTTGGCTCCTTTTGTCCATCGTGGCGTTGCTTCCTTATTTTAGCTTGAGAATCCATTCTCGCTTCCCTTAAACATCATAAATGAACAGCATAGTTGAACAATCATAAAGCAAAATGCTATGTCTTACCAGTGGATTTCTTTCTTTTAGGTTTTTTAGGGTACTTTACTCTTAAGTTTCAGGTCATTGAGTTAAATTATGTAATGACCAATAGGCAAAGAAATGGCATGTAATGGTGAATATCATATTAGCTTCCAATATCACACAAGTGATGTAAAATATGCCAAGTTGTTGTAATGGCCCAGAGCATGTGAAGCAGGTGTAATCTTTTAAGGATCAACCGTTCTTTCTCAAGATTTTACCTTGCAAGAGTTGATTCTTTTTCCCTCTATAAGGGTATATATAGAGAATGGTGACTGGTTATGGAAGGAGGCCACTCTTTAACCAGATAATTGGCAACTTCTATCTGTGGGGAAATTTAGGTGATTGCCTTTAACACCATCAGATCTTATGAGCTGCTCTTTACAGGTTTTACAGAATATGATGAGTGGAAAAATGGATGGAAAGGAACGAATAAGGTTAAGGAAGAAAGGAGAAAGAAGAATGTGGTGGGGGAGGGGAGGGGTGCTGGTGTAGTTCATGATTGGGAATAGAGTAGGAAGGAATAAGGTAGATAGTAGGGGGTGGGGATATCAGGTAGTTGTGCTTAGCCAAGGCCTTTTGGAAAGGCCCGGCCGGCGACTACCCTCTTTCATGCCCCTCGCCAAGGATCACTCACTTTTCGCGTTAGGTTCCTCATTCCTGCGACTCCGACTAGGAGGTCAGTCACTCTAGAGTTTAAAGGAAGAGGGAAGCTTCAGAGCTGGAAAGGCTTAATAAGCACATCTCCAGTGGTACATTTAGCTTACATCTTTAAACTTTCACATGAATTTGAAGCACATTTTTATGAGAAAGTATTTGCTATAAATAAGCATTCAACAGTTTAGACTAGGTTTTGACCCATATGCAAACACAACAAAGAAAACCAAAGCCGTGCATTAAAGCACACTACTTTATGTCGACACACTACTTATTCGACTCTTCTAGAAAAAGAATCGATGGACTCTTCTAGTCTCCCAGGTGACAATGGCCACGTAGTGTGAGAGCCACTAGTATCGTGCAAACTGGAAGTAAAGAGGAAACTGAGATGGGGATAGGAAGAAAAAGGTTGAAAAGATAGAAGAGAGGTGCTGAGGTGGTTAGCTGTGAGGGTGAAGGGATGGGAAGTCAAAAGGAGGACAAAGAAAAATAAGATAGAAAAAGGAGGAAACACAAATTGAAGCACACTCAAATGTGTCCTGCAGCTGGAAGTGTCGTATTAAAAGACCTTTCAATGATAGGTACTTGGGTTTGCAAAGTGCTGTTTATCCCAGTTCATCATTTATCAGTATAGTACATCTATAATTCCTTTGCTAGTCAAGTTCTATTATTATCATTATATTGTTTCTTTTCTTTTTCTATTCCCCCCCCCCCCCCCCCACATAAGGTGTGGTAAGCCATTGCCTGTGGCTGTTTCTCTGTTACTATATGGCACCTTGATAAATTGGATAATTTAGGTTATGGTGGTTGGCATTAATTATCTTTTGGTTGCTTTTTGATTAGGCTATGTATCTGGAGTTGACCAGAAAAGCAGCTGATATGTTGGAAGAGAATGAGAATTTAAAGAAGGTAAGCAGTCCCTTACCCTCATCCAACTGTTGTTTCCATTCTTTCTTATATAGAAGAAATTACTGAAGCTAACTTTATTTTTTTGGGGGACCAATGGGTTCTGTCTGAAAAGAAGAAGGAGCTGGCTGTGGAGGAGTATAATCTTTTGAAAGGAAGAAATGAATTTCTTAAAGCACAGGTAAGACACATCTAAATGGTTTTGCACTATTGTCCTTGTAAATATATTCTGTTTTTACTTATTCTTTTGCATTTTCAGTTGGCTAAAATAAAGCAGGCTGAACCAGGAGAAAAGCAAGAAGAGCCAAAGATATCCCTCCCAGAGAAATCTTGTCCTGCTACTACGAGCACTTCGACTTTTTTCCATAATCAGCCCTCTGTAGTTCCTTTTTTCTGGCCCTCGATTCTTCCATCTTCAGATCTTGTCCAGTTCCATTGTGCATCTGGCTCAAATATTATGAGCTCACAGCAATTCGCAATACCACATAGGGATATGCCCTGTCCACATCAAGGACAAGAAAACTCCACGGGGTTGAATAGTGGACAAGGAACTACTCCCTTTATTGTACTCCCAGTCCCTTGGTTGCTTCCATGTCTCACCCATAGCAGTATGCTTCACTCCAATTCTTGTATTAATGATAAACAGAACACTCAGCCTCGCAGTTCATCTGCGTGTTCAGAGACTCGGCTGCATGAAGACAAGAATCAGTCGTCATCAAGTTACAATGCAAGGGCAGAGGCTCATAATTCCACAAAAGCCGGCAGTGCTCATGGAGCTGGATTTAACATGCCGAGAGACGGTGGTGTCCAGTGCACAGCATGTCATCCCAGAGGTGCTGTTTCTGTGCCTGAGCTGTTCAGCTCTGTCAGGGCCCAAGAAGGTCACAGGCCTAGTAGAACATCCTGGGTAGAGAATACGGCTGGGGTCGATGTTTCTGCTACTCATGGTACAAGGCAGAAGAATCAAGAGCCAACCATTGGCCTGCATAAAAAGCCAGAGAATATGTTTGTGGCAACTGAGGCAAGGAGGAGGAAGGAATTGATGAGACTAAGGAATATCAATTGCCATCATGTCCAGACACGCTGTTGAGCCTCCAATTAGTATTTTTGTTCCGGTAATCTCTCTAAATCGGGAGTCCCTTTACTTGTTCTGAACTTGTTTTGCTTTCTAAATTCAGAGATCGCCAGCTGGTCAACAAAACTCACCCTCACCTGTAAAAGCTCGAAGAAGCTTTGCTCCTTCCTTGAGCTTTGTTTTTGTCCGACGACCATATGCTCGTTACTCCGACGTGGTGGAGTAGTTCAGGAACAGTATCTTAGTTGTATAGTTCAGCGGGGAATCCTTTTCTGGATTGCACATGCGAGAGAAGAATCACAGAAGCTGCTGGAAATGTGAAATTAATTTGTACCGAACCAACTTTTGTGTTTTCTTGTCTTTGTTTCCTTCTCCACCTGCTGGAAGTATATATATATGCTTATTGGTAGCTCATTTTTGTTAAAAATTTTACAACCCTTTACTTTAAATCGCGTACAACATCAAAAACAAAACAGAAGGCTTATCGCGTCCCATTGCGTTGCAATTTTTGTTCAACTTCAGGATGCATCAGTTGTAGATGTGGAGACATTCTAAATAAACAAGAAACCAACATAAGGGAATTTTTTACTCAAATCAAATTAATCACCGTGTGTGATGAGTTTGTTGTATAATTTATCATTTTTTTTAACTGTATGCAAATGATATGGTAATTGTGGCATTAGACATGTAATTCATTCAAGTTTAACAAAACTTAATTTCAATTAAAATTTTTTGAAGAGAACAAACAAGCGTTTTGTTTCTAATTAAGATTTTCTTATCTTCATTTTCTCATCACAGATTAGGCAAAGAGTATCGACAAACCAATAAACGAATACATTAAGGTGGGGAATGAAGAGAATGATATGAAAATTTTTATTCATCTAAAGAGTGCAACGCAACAATTGTGAATTGCGTTCCTATATAGGAAAGAAACATTAAAAAAAGAACATATATGTTGTCTGTATAATGACCCTAAAACACATGGAAGAACATAAGATGATGGTAATCCTTTTGTTCATACTGTGAGCTATGGATGCGCTCCCATGTCTCTTATTGATGGATTTATTTAGAAGAAGACTGCACCAACGACGCCGGCGGCGGCTATTGCTCCCGCGACGGCTGTCCCTCCGAGTGCGGTGGCACCATTTGCGGGTGTGGGGGCGGGGGCGAGGTTGGGGAAAGCCCCGTCGGGGACTGGACCGCCGACAGGGGCAGCATCAGTGACTCCGGCACCGGTGACAGTGCCAATCACGTTGTCCAAGATAGGACCGTCAGCCAGTTCGCCAGGGCTGAACCCAGAGGAGGAAGGAGCAACAGACGGGGTGGAGTCCGCAGCGGATGCCATCCCCACGACGGCGAAGAAGACGAGAGTAATCGCAACGATTTGGTTCGCCATTTATTGCAGTTACAGATATATAAATATATATATTTATATATATTCAATTACTCTCTATCGTTGGAATAGCTTGAAATCGTTGCATAATGTTGAGGTTGGGAAGGGTGTTATATAGGGCGGAGGGAGGGTGGAGATGGGTGGTGGAGGGGCGGGCGTTGCGGGAGGGAGTGGTGGTGCATGGTTTACGTGATCTTGTTGAGAGGCCATTGCTGTATTTGCATAGGAACCTCAAAATAGGTGACCCAAACTTGAAAACCCACTTCTTTTCTTGAACTAATTATTATTTTTTTAAGTATTTGGATTAGAGCTTCTTCAACATGATTTCTTTTTCTTATAACTCTTAATAAATAATTAAGGAAATCCAAGTTGGAGCCTAATCAACTGAACAGGAATGCTTGTTGCAAAACTCGTTCTTCAATTTTCAGTGACGGCTTGAAAACTCTTTACTGCAAATATGCACAATGCCTCTAATATTTCTATGAATAATTTTTACGATTATTAAATTTGATTGGATCAAATTAAATCTTTTACAAATATTAGATATTTATAATCAAGTCAATATTTTTATGAATATTTTATACCCATAACAAATTTAAGTGAATTGTACTAATCACATAATAAACAATTGGTTACTTTCTCTGAATTAAAAAATCAATCACAATAAATATATCATATTTACTGTGTAATTGATTCAAATTGAACAAAATTGATTTGAATTAAAACTTTTTCGTCTCTACAGCCCAGCTAATTACATCATCACAATGCGATAGCCGACGAATTGTATTCAGACTCGTGCAACAATAAAATTAAACCTGGGCTCTCAATAAAATAGTTATACCATATCACTTCATTATAACTTTATCTGGTCACATGTCTATTGCCCTTTTTCAAAATAGTCTATTCCAATTCTCTGATGCAAAATTTTGTACATATGACACAAACCAATTGTTATATCTTTTTTTTAATTAACTTTATTCGAGAGCTAGACTTCGTTACTCGAAAACAAATTTACACATTTGATAGCTTATATTTACGTAGATACAAGATTAATAATTTAGCTAAGTCACATACAGGTACTCATTTCTCTATTCATAAATAAACCTCCTACATCTCGAGACTATAGTACAATAAATGCATCTCCATGTGACGACCATGTAAACTATTTGAGAACAGAAAAATCAACCTCCTGACAGCGTACCAAGCCAGCAGCCCCTCCATAGCAAAGCCACTTCTCTCTGCCTTTGTTGACATTCCATCTCACTCTATGCATTGCCACAATCTTTGGAGGGAAAACTTCAACCGTATCACCTTTCTCCTCTTTACCACTTCCTTCCCTTTGGAGTTGTCCTGCATCTTCACTTCTACATAGCACAGTCTCTTGATTGGCTTGTGACTGGGTCTTACTGCTCTCTTTTGGTTTTGATGCTTGTTTCTTTATCACCATGGATGACTTATCAGATCCATGCTCTTCAACATGATCACTCCAACATATTGCTACAATAAACAAATAATTACAACTATGCTTGAGGAGAAAAATGAAACTACAGAACTTAAATATCCAGTCTCAAATTACCTGGAGTTGGCGGCTCATTACATGTTACACTTTTAGCCATTTGTTCCTTCACTCTTTTCTCTTGGTCTTTCGCTCCTCCAGACCGCTTCATGCCCGGTGATCTTTTTTGGAGGAAACTACTTGTCGAAGGACTGGCTACAATAAGAGCAGTTTCTTCTTCCAATAGAGATCCACAAAGATAATGATGCAGACGATTTCGTGAAGGGTCTCTCACTGATCTAGTTGTTGGCTGCTTAAAGTAAAATATTTGACTGGAAAAGATTTAGCTGCTGAAACTTCTGAAGAAATATACGTTCTATAGAAGTGTATCTGTGTGTGTATACATATAGGCATATACATGTGTCTGTAAATATATACATATGTTATCAACATTTTAAGAAATAGATTGGCTAGTAAATTTTGCATGCAATCAGAATATAACAAATCACTCATAGGACACTAAATATAAGCATCTTTGTTGATTTAGGGCAAAGAAATCTAATTTTAGGACCAGCTATAATGTCCAAAAATTGAAATGACATAGAAGATCTAAATAATCAACTCGTGCCAGAAAATCTTAATTATTTTAGATGGATGTTCAATCAACAATTATATGTAATATGACATTCAAGATGTTCCTGAGGAAACACAAAATGATCCTTACTACTCGAGCTCCATCATGGACTATTTACAACCCAACAAAAAACAAGGGGTTCAGGTAATAGCACTAATGAAAAATAAATTAACAAAAGTATAGGTATTTAACCAAACATTCACCTGGAAGCAAAAGGTTGTTCCTTCTTCACCACAATATGCAACCATGCCTAATTAAATGGTCAAAGCAACAGACACAACTAAGAGTTAAAGGGGCACAGTATTGGAAATTTTTGCTACAACAGTAAGGTACATAATCCAATACACTGAATTTGAAGATGTAATATGGGATTGGAGGGGGGGGGGGGGCGTGAGTATTCAAAATGATTTTATCACATGCTTTAACAAATTATTTCAAACTTCCCCTCCCTCTTCTCCCCTAACCCCAAAGAAGAAAGGACAAGACAAGGAATTAAACACAAGTAAATGCAGACACACTACACCAAAAAACATAAGGGGGACACATCTTAGCAGCTATGTGGACTCATGATAATGAAGATCTAAGAAGATATTCAGGTAAAGATAACACAGATAGCAACAGGTTGCTGACATCATATGTCACTCGGAGCTTGAATTTCCAGTGACTTTGTGTTTATTACAAGTTCAATTCTGGAATAGTATACTACAGACAACAGGTGAAAGGGTAAAAGCAATAAAATATAGCCCTCCAACAAACAAAACAAAGTCCATAAGACCATATGAATCATATAAAGACAACACAACATAGACAAACTGACACACAAAACTATAGGGAAATAAATAAGATATGCTGCAGAATAAACTTCGAATGGTTGCTTGTTGATGTAGGCATTAAGAGTCCTTTATCTACTTCACTGCTTTTGCTTTTTCTAATCTTTCACGTTGCTTTTGGATTGAAGGATTAGAAATTTTAATAACAAATCCTTTTAATTTGTTTGGATAATTTTAAATTTAATGAATTTCAGATCCTTCAATTCTAGTTTTGAACTATGTTATATTTTTTAATATTAACGGATTTCAAATTCTTTTCAAATGGAGTCATTTGAAATCCTTTGTCCAGGTTCCCTCAAATCCAAATCCATCAAGCCAAATGCAATGTCAACAAATTGGACTTAATGTTTGCTTTCATAAATGCTGTCACCTTGCTAATAATCATTTTCTTCAAAGTAGGTAATAGCTGCAGCAAGACAACGGATTATCTAAATGCACCTGTGGACTCTTCATAGACGTTAAAACTTTGCACTCCCACCAATTTCTAACATTTCCTGTGATGTTTTGAATGTATAAATGGCATTGATCAATCATCAACAGAGGAGGTCAAACCAAGGGAGGACTAGTAACATTATGGCCCACAAAACATACAAGAAAAATGTCATTCCTCTCACATGCGCACACATTTTTTAAGAATGGTAAGATTTCAAACATCTGCCAGTCAAAGAAAGAAATATCTTAAACAGCCAACCTGTCAGCCGCGAAGCATGAATACACCATATCGAGAATGAGGAACAGTCAAAACTATGGAACCCATGCTTCGGTGCTGCAGTGATAGATTTTCCAGTAACTGGAATGTCATGAGCTGCCCTCTCTAAGCTGAGTAACCACAATGTTCCATCATCTATGGACCCAAAGACACATCTACAAGCACAATGACTAGTTGAGCACATATGAAATAATCAATGGGAGATGGAACTCATACCACGAAAATTGAACTATACCTTGGATCTGGCAGCCACTCCAGACCATAAGTGACTCCTGGAATATGATGGTCCCACAACGGACGGAATGGATCCCTGGGATAAACAGGAAAGTTGAGGAGAAAAAACAGAGATTAATAATGGATAGAGTGCAATATTTTTATTGAAATAACTTCACTAGTCTTAGAATATATGTGGCTTTTGGTTAACAGATCTTCAGTATTGCTATCCATGCCTGTGGGAGGATACTAAATACTACTATATTTCCTGGAATTTTACCTCATCTTTTCTAGGCCTGGTTACCCAGATTTATTTTCCTGTATCCAGAAACAGATCTTTTCTTCACAAAATTACGCTCTTTAGACTAGACAATGTGATGATTTTTGCACATTACTTTTGAGGGCAAAAATTAGAATTTCCAAGAAGTACTCTTTCATCTTTAAAATCTCAGGCTAGATGTATGAACCAATTCAAAATCATTTGATGATGAATTTCTCAGATGAGACAAGTCATGTATATTCAAAGTTTCAAAACCAACAAGGATAATAGTATGACCATCAGAACAGGGTCAAAACTAATAACTCCCTTTTCCATCACGATTAACATTTAGGTAATCAAGTATATAAGATGTGTACTAACCGTATGTCCCAAACCTTAAAGCCTTTAGGACCTGTGGTGATGATAACATTTGCACTCTCAAGTTCGCTGCAAATTTGGACCAAAATTTGATTAGTGATAACTGAAGGCCTACAAAACATGTATCAACCAAAATGAAGGGAGTAGCATCACAATTAAAGCCATTTGTTTCAAGTTTGACATTCTATCTGACACGATAACACTCACAGCACAGACAAAGGATAATTTCCACAGATATTAATAGATTATAAGAGAAAATTCAGCTGCTTTACATGTCATCCGTCAAGGTTTTCAATGCTCAAATCATATATACTACCTCAGTAGGTGCAAGGTTTCCCACATCATGGGAAGGCCTGGGAAAAAGCAATCACCTTTCCCTCAAAACAGTAAATTTGGTTTTGCAGAGCATTGGTTATACTGAATGGATCGACACATTTGGTTTTAATACCAAGAGATCTCTTTAGGATTTTTCCAAATTATGGGGGGCTACATAGTCATTTGGCCCTGTTTTGATGTCTCAGAACCATACAGAGTTATGTACATGCATTAAGTAAGTTTGGTACATTGCTCTCCGTATGTGATATTGTATGGATTCAATCCAAGTGATATGAACTTAGCTAACACAGAAGCTCATTCCAATGCATCTTAATTAAGTGCCTCAAAAGGATGATGTTTGGGTGAACTCTATCCATGCACAACCCTAGTAAACTATAGTACCCAGTGAACAGAGTGAGAAATTAAATGTGTGTAGTGAAGGAAAAATATAAAGCAGAGAATCTATGAGGCAATTTGTGAAATCAGAATAGCAGCCAACTGCAGGTGAGAGGAAAAGAAAGAAATTCTTTATTTGACTTCACTAGAAAGAATTGTAGGGGAAATCACTTCATGCAATATTACGAACCCTTGAACTGGTGCCCAGGCCAGTGATCTAACAGGACCTGTATCTGCACTGAAGGAAAGCAGAGGCCTTGTTTCTGTAACAAAACGAGGCATAAGAACCTATCACCTTCCATATAAAACCAAACTTTGCAAGGAGACAATATTCAAAATGAATGAAAACTTGGATCAACGTGAAATATGAATCTTAAGGCCACTTAGCCACTACCTGTTAATGGATCAGTAACTGAAAACTTCCATAAAGCAACCTGCATTTACAGAGATAAGAAATGAGCTCCAAGTGTAAGGAGAACCTGATAGAGAAATGGTAAACCAATCTGCGAAAATTGGCTGCGCCACAGACACCGACGCACACACACACTAACATATGTAGTAAAATTCAGAGTTTTCATCTTGACTGTGTTTTCTACAGTGGAGGACCAAACAACCATAAAACCCAGGCATTCATCAATGTTAGATTTACAAAGACACCAAGGAGAAAAAGGAAAAAGTAAACATTACCACTCCATCATGACATCCAGCCAAAATCATATCATGGGGAGATGACACAGACCACTCCAGCGTTAGGGGAATACTGTAATAAATCAGATTTAATAAAATTACATGGTAAATTTTTTATGTACAAAAATATATTATCTAATACTACGAAGGTACAAAATCATCTACCCTCCAAAAGCACATAAACTCTATCCAATTTATATTTCCTTTTCTTGGATGTGGTAAAACAAGGTTGTGTTACTAAAATGGGTACTAAATTCCCATCAAAGTAATAAATGTGACACCACTAATTCTCATCCACTAGTTTTGAGGGAAATAAAGTATGGATACACAGAAATTACTATTGAATTTTAGTAAAACAAACTCCAAATTGAGTCAGAATACACCCAAAAGAATGGGCAGAGCGAGTATTATGGATCATGGAATCCTGAAGTAAACCCCAAGGTTGAAATAATGTGGAAATCAATAAGAATCCACTAATCAGTATTTGACCGAAAACTTGTCTGAGCAGTGATTTTCACAGTGTGATCATTTCCTATTATCATCACCCACTGGTACTTCCAACTGAAACAATGGCTCTTTTGTGCACAAAACAGTATGTACAAGTAACAGTAGCTAATCCAGTTTAGCACTTTAATATCAATTGAAGCCTGAAGGAGTACCTCTCCCCCAAGATCAAATGCTCAAGGGTAAAAAGAAAGTGAGTGAAAAAAAAGCCTCTGCTTATGCACTAAAAATATAAAAAGGAAAGCAATCCAGGACAAAGACCAACTAGTATAAGAGTATGAGACAATCATTGTCTTCATTGCCGAGAACCCGATTAGGACATAAACTAGGAATAAATTTCGTATAAAACGAGGAACTAGCAGTACTAGCATCTTGGGTAGGCAAGAACAGGATAAGCATATCTACTGCCAAACTACCTTTGCCTATCACCACACTTCAACATTGAACACCTGAATACTGGTCGCAATTTGATGAAGCGAGGATCAATACGCTCCTGGCAAGCAGGAAATACAAATCTCACTGTATGGGGAAGAGGGACCTCCCACCTGCATGTAATATTTACAATCATGAGACAAACAATGAAAGAACAACACCAAAAGAGATGATTGCTTGATATTGGAAACACTGATGAGAGAATGTACTACCACAACTGCTAGTAGACTAGTCTGACCTATTTTTAACATAGCCAGTCTCAAGCCTGGATTCATATACAGGTAAAAGGTATTTGTGCTAGTCTTACAAACTTTCTCAATTTTATTAGGGAGAAGTCATCAGGTTCTGAATAAAGGCAATAGGGTGTTCAGGCCAAGCTACATGATCTACCTAACTTAGGGTGTTTCAAAAGGTTGTATTGCGTGTTGCTTATACTGCATCTGGGCTGGTCGAGCCCTAGGTAAATGAATGATAGGTTACAGTTCGTAGAAAATCTGAAAAAAACAAAAGAATGCTTGAAATCACATGTTAGAAAGTCATTAAGCATTCGATGTTCAACATATTAGATAGCCCTTGATAGAGAGAGGTCGAAGAAGAGGATCCTCACAACCAACTAGATATATTTGCTATAATATTTTGTCGGAATTTGAGCACACAAGATGTCTTACTTCAAACATCTCATTCATCCAGCTCATAGCCTCATATACTTAAAAGACAAGAAACCCGATTTGAAAATGTATGCAGATTTAGACGAAGTTTCAACAGTATTAGTTGATCTCCAGGTGAAAGATTCTAAATAATGTACGAATACGATATATATATATATATATCAACGATATAACAGATAATTTATGCCATTATTTCAACACAGAATGTTGTATACTGAGTTAGGTAATCTTCATTACAATACTGACATCCATAGTAACTTCACATACATGATTATGATAATTACCATTTTTCAGTTTCACAACTTTGGTTTTACAAGAAAATGGAGAAAAAGGAACAAAAGCAAAATGTTCAATACTTGGACTCGATACATGAAATACACTAGAAGAGATCTTACACTTCTAGAGCACCATTTCCAAGCAAGACAGCAAGATAACCCATAATTATCATGGATTCAGGGTCAGAAGCATGTACTGGCTGCCACTTTAGATCCCACACGACCTTTCCATTGTGAGCTAAACATAGTATCATTCTAGGCAATGCAACATTCAAGGGAATGGATATCTTAGAATTACTAGGATCACAAGAATTATTGCAAGTTACATTCTTGTCAGCTCCTGCACATGCTGGTTGATTGACAAGAGTAGATTCTCCATGGTCACATTGCCTGAGAACATGCAAACCGTTATTATGTACATGGTCTTCTTTCTGTGCCTTCGCTTTATTTCCCCTGCCTTCAGGACTAGCCAACATTAATGCATTTGGATGGTCCAAACAATTAGAATCCTTATGTGTTCTTACATAGTCTTCATCATGAACATGTTCACTGGCAGTTCCAACAGTATCCGAAGGATGCAATGTAGACGTGCCCGTAGGGTATTCGATAGCAACAGGTTGCACATTATCACTATAATTATCTATCTTCTCTACAGACTCATCAAGAGGTCTCTTCCTTGGTCTCCCTCTTGGCCTCTTTGGTTTAGTTGGCTCGTTGGCCTTAACTGGTTCCTTTTTCTTGGAAATTTGTCTTGACCTTTTATTCCTCTGAGAAGGTACTTCTTCGTTCATAGAGACAGTTAACAAACACCATATCTGGACGACCCCTCTGCCAGTTAAAGGGGCACCAATTTTGTGATATGAAGATTCAGGGGGATGGGCAGCAACAGCGACAAACTACTATGTCAATTTTCAAAAATACACAAAATCAGTAGTATATTTAATGTGAAAAAAGTAGTAAAGGGTACATCACAGAAAAATAAGACACATCTTTTAATATCTGAACTGAAGTTGAAGACAACTAGGTGATTTTAGAAAATGTGTGATTCTTAAATAAAAACAAAGACAATACAGAATACTTGGCAATAAATTACAAAAGTAGACAACTAGATATATAATGATTTTGTGTTGTTCTCTTAGAAGTGCAACTGCAGCATTTCCATATCAACAATAATTTAGAAACAGCCACAAGGCCTTAAATTTTAAAGAAAGTATCATATATAGTGACTTCAATAAGGCCAAGTGAGCTCCACCTAATATTTTCCCAAAGCAAAACAGAAAAGTACCCGTTGCTTTGTGGTCACTAAGAGGAAAGAAGACGGGCAAATTCTGTAGCATTCATATTGGAGGTCCGGTCATTTCCTAAGACATCAGAATAAGATCCCAGAAAAAAGACTATAGATTTGACTCACGTCCCCTGATGTTACCTTAAACATAATACCACTAAGTTGACCAAATCATACATATTATATAGAATTCTCTTCTCCAGCACAAACATTTTTGAAAAAACTGCACCTTTTACTGCCTAAAATTGGAAGAAGTGAGACCATAACACTCACAGCAAGAATCATCCTGGGATGGTTCACAATTTCAGTAACTGCTCCTGAGATAATAGTTAGAACTCTTCAAAAGGATCTCCCACAAAAATCTCAAACTAGCTATTTGGAGTAGAGAAGCTTTTGATCAGGCTAACTGCTCAGTGGATGAATATAACAGATAAAAGGCACTTCCTTTGTCATCCATGACGACAAATTAGAGACCCTCATTTCCTTCCATCCTAGATAAGCATATAACTGAAAATTTAAAAATAAAAACACTGTTATTTTTTCAGGCATAGCCAGCTTCATTCCATAAATTTTGAACATCATTAAATTGTCTTCCAGTTTATCTATTTAACATCAGTTATCACATAAAGCAATTTTCATCATCAGTATTTGCCATTATCACAACTTAATTACATTTCTAATAGAGGCACCCCCACCCCCCAACCCCGCGGGAAAGGGAACAACAAACAGGAGAGGATAAAGTAAGAGTTATACTTGGTGGAATACCTCAGACTTAATGTGATTCTCAGTATTGCAATGAAAAGGACACCAGTCTAATGCCCAGACTGCACCGCCAGCATGCATTATGAAGTCTTTGATGCTGAAATAATATAAAAGAATCAATGATAATAACAGATGATATCTCATATGCACATTGCAAGAATGAAAAATACCTAGATTCTGTATCGTCTTCGCTCCCATTTTGTGTCTCCTTCTGCAGTGCCCAAACAGAGTTAAATTCAAAAGCTTATCACAAAAGTTTGAGACAGTCATTCTTTTCACGAAGAATTAAATAGCAAAGTACCTTCGGAACAGATGCAGCTGAAAATTGAGGTAATGTAACCTCACCTATTACATCTTTCTCCTTCGAATTATGTTGATAAGCAAACCTCACAACTCGAGGTGTATATTTAAAATCCCTCCATTCTCTGCAACCAACATTCCACAAAAAAAATTACCTAAACAGACTGGCATTCCGTACACACGACCAATTTCAACCAGTTGATCGGAAAACCAACCAAGAGAAAGCTAAAACCACTTCGGCTACCTCAAGAAAGTTATAGAACCGGACAATCGCTTAAGTTCAGGTTGATTGACATCAAGTGTTTCCGGGTACCCACACAGTTTGGCTATCGTATCCACCGCTTTGAAGTGATTCTCAACGGAGTAATCGAACTCAGAAACTGCAATCTCAGGTGGAGCGTTAGTGGTGAGGTGTTGAGCGTCGGCAGGCAATTGGACGGAGTCAGGACCGCGGGGTACATCGGGTGGCTTGCCTGGCCGGGCCTGCTGTTCTTTCTTCTTCGGGATCGGTTTTCTCTTTCGCTTAAATGCTTGGACGAGTGGAGCCTCTTCGTCGAAATCCATTGCTGCTTCTCCTTCCATTCACTACGAGGGTTTGGCGAGCGAAAATTCTGAAATTTCACGACTTTTGAAGAGAGGAAATATCAACTTATCGGGTCGGGGCGGCAGAGATTTTGGCGGATTTTAACTCTGCCCGCTACCAAGTAATAGCTCAATCAATTAATAATTATACGGTCACTTTTTATTATAAGTGTCAGTTAATTAATTATTTTTAAAAATTATACATCAATTAAATAAAAATCATACTATTATATGACCTATAAGTAACTTATGAATAATTACATAATTTATTATTTATTTCTTTTTTTTTCGGAAACAAGGAGGGAAATCCCCCTGTGACCCCCCCGTTCCATCAGTCATTCGTGCTCCTCCCCCGAGGATCACTCTCTCCTTCGATGTAAGCGATTGCACCTTCCAACTAGGAAGCCGCTCTCTGTCCGCTGCAACTGGAGTATGTCGTTCGAATGCCTCACTCCCTTTCCAACTCATATTGGGGAGCTGCCACTTCCCTTCAGCTATGCCGGTTCCCCTAACGCTTTAGTGCTAACGGGGATCCGGCTAGGCGTCAGGAAAGCAGCAGCCCCCCTTGCTTACCCGTTCCTGCCTTCCAACTAGGAAGTCAGTCACTGCCATTGAAACTAGATTTTGTCGTTCGTGTCTTCGGCAGCTCACTCGATTTTCCTACAAATCATCCTTATATTCGGTAATTATAGAACTGTTCCTAACATAAAAAAAATAGAGGTAATTTTTGCATTGATTTTTATAGATGTGTGTAATTTTTTAGAAAATATGAGTAATATATAAATAGATCATAAATTATAGAATATAAATATAATTATTCCATTAATTTATATTTGATCCAACTCAATTAAAAGTAGAATTTCTTATATTCCACTCTCCTTTCATCACTTTAATCTTTTTTTTAACGTACTTAATCATAAAATATATTGCTGCTTTTTCGGAGCAATAATTTCCATCAAATCAAACTATAGCATTAAGGATTAAGGATGTGGGTGTCAATCATGTCTTGACTACTTTATTCTTGCTAGAGAGAAAAAGTGGAAAGCACAATGATTAGTGAATGCTTGTAAAAAAAAAAGTTAAATGACAGTCCTAATTATTAGTAATCGTGTTCCTCAGTTGTAAAATTGTCTGACGTTATAACATAGATAAAAACCAACGTTTTAAATTAATTGGATTTGGATGGAAGATTTTCTTTTCTTTTATAGGGCACCCAAAACGCACCATAGGCATTGGGTCAAATTTCCAGCTCCTTAAAACTTATCCTTTAGGTGGGCTCTGCGAATTCTAACACATTCAAACATTCTACGTCAGTACTAAAACATGTAAAACCCAACACCTCTGCCCTGTCACTTTCATGGTATACGGGCAGCTTCTATTCCACATATGTTTTTTATGTTGATGCTGACCCAAATTACAGCATATACGCCTTTCTTTAGCACGCGCTTTTCTTTTAAAAGATTTTATATATGTGATTTGTATTCGTCTCAAATTACATGTCAATTATATTGTACTTATAGTGTGATTGAAAATTTCATACTTTTCGGGTGTATTTTCTAATATCGTAAAGTCATAAACAATTATATTAAAAGGAAATTAAATGATTGAGTATAGATGGATGATGATCGCTGGGGTGCTTGGAAGATAATTAAGGTGATATATTTAAGGAGATTATGAAATTTTTAAACTTAGCATAGTCATAGCAATCCATGTGAGATGGGCTGAGCCTAAATGAATAAATTAGTGATTATTTGACTTGCTACCATGAAAGGGCATTAACTATTCAATCAATTCAAGAATTAAAATATTAAACTGATGAATTAATAATCCACTTGGGGCCAATGCCATCTAATTTTCTAGGCCTAATTCCGATGTGTTGCTACAATAGTACTTCTTCTACCTACGCAAACATGGAATATTAACAGAAAATATCTTACTCAAATAAATGAAAGAGCAAGTAAGATACACTTGTCTTGTGATTGGTCTTTTATTTTAAATGCATATTAATTACATAAAAAGTGCAGTAAATATGCCATACAATTAGTTCAGATTTATGCAAACTAGATCTGAATTAGAATTTACTGGACTTTAACCATCCGTGGCCAAGTATAAATTCAGATGCCAGAAAACTAACCTATCACCTATGAACATCTTTGTATCATTGCTGACAACCAGTAATAGTTAAACAGTAGTCATATAATTTACATGCCATATCAATACATATTCGGCCAAACAGCAATAGCGGCTCCCTATAATCTGCACACATATGTATAAAAGGCAACAGCAACAAGCTGGTTAGATCTTACCAGTTAGTTGCCAAATTAAGACAGGACGAACCCCTCATTTGGAGTTCGAGCTGACGCTGATGATGCTTCAACGGATTAGCAACATTTTATACTAATTAACATATGGATCATTTTAGGTTGTTGTGCATATCATAGTTATAAATGATCGATGGTTTGTTGTTGGTCAGCTGTGCTGTGATTATTTTGATGAACTACTTACACTTCGGGGACGAACTAAAACTCGTAATCCGTCAGCAAACGTGGCGGTTAGCCCTGGTGAGAACCGGGGCGTGCACTCCGGTTGGGCTAATTCGACATGAAACTGTCGCAGCAGTGAGATTGCAACAGTTTTGAGTTCCACAAGTGCCATTTCTTTCCCCAAACAGACCCTAATCCCAGCTTGAAAAACTGGGTACTTGAAAGGGTTTTCATGAGGGAAGAAAACTCCATTCCTCAGCCATCTTTCAGGCTTGAATTCCAAGCAATCTGATCCCCAAATCTCTTCCATTCTCCCCATTGCATAAGGGTGGTAAGTAACCCTAGTGCCCCTCTTCACGAAACTCCCATCTGGCAAAAGGTCATCCTCCAAACAAAACTTTGAATCGAATTGGATTGGTGGGTAGAGTCTCATGCTCTCGTATATTGCTGCATGTAAATAGTGAAGTTCTCGCAGTTGTTCATAGCTTGTCAGGTCCTGATTAGGCCCGATGATCTTCTCCGCCTCGATCAGTATGGCCGCCTCGATGTCCTGGTGGCACGCTACCAGCCAGATGAAGCTAGTCAAGGCGGAGGCCATTGAGTCGCGGCCGGCCAACAGGAAGCTGATTATGATGTCCCTGAGATAAGTTTCGTCGCTAATACTACTCATGAATCTTGACAGAAGATCATTCTGATCGGAGAAACTGAACTTTCGGCGTTGCCTGATGACCTCCCGGGCTAATAGGTGGACGATCTTGATAGCCTGCCGGAGTTGTTTCTCGCTGCCGATGTTCAGCAATCTTTTGATCTTCCAAACGATTGGGGAGGCAATCATGGCTCTCTCAGCCGAAAGCTTCGACGCCAAATCGAAGGAGACAGCAAATTTCGATAAGGGTAGTGAAAGCTCCAAACACTTGGGGTCTAACCCGAATGAAAATCTGCAAATACTATCAAACGAAAATCTTCGGAAAACGTCTTGTAAATCCAGCACTTGGTTTCCGGCGGAAACCGACTCGAGAAGGGGTAGCAAGCGTTGATCAATTTCTTGATTCACGACTCGGAATGAGTAAGCGCGGATTGAGGTCCGACCCAGTTCAAGACTCGCCATTTTTCTCTGGAATCTCCACAAATCTCCATCGACGTTGAATATCCCCCGCCCCAAGAAGTCACCCAAAATTGCGGAGAAGGGCTTCCCTTTGGGGAAATTATCGAACCGGGTTTTGAGCATGTACTCAACGTTGTCAGGGTTAGCAGTGATCGTGTTGTTGAGAACATGGATATGGATTGTCCGAGTGGGGGAATTCTTGAGCAGGTGAGCGTACCAATCACAAAGATTCCCAAACTGGGTAGTCCAGCGAGATTCAATGTATGTTTGACAGATTTCACAGTTGCACCAAACCCTCACTCTCACTAACCGGATACTGAAGAAAATCAGCAACATAATAATGATCAAGAGTAGGAAGAAAACAAAGAACAAATGGTAGTCATCAAAGGCCCGAATCCAAGAAGATGCTGCAGCATCCATAGACAAACAATATGATCCAATAAAGGGAGAAAAGACGAAGAGGGAATGAAGAGTGAAGACCAATGAGAGAAGGGAGATAAATAAGAAGGGAAAAACATCTGGCCCTATTTATTTTTAGTTTTCTTTCTTTCCAGAGTGCATGTTTACACCCACATAAAACACTTTCGCGTGGAATATAAGGTCCACCAAATAATTGAATTTTAAAAAGTAAGTTTTAATAATAAAAAATAAAATAAAAGAAAGAAATAATAATATAAGCAAGAACAAGCCATGGCGATGGATTACATTCGTTGGCTTAAATGATAACAACAGATTATTTTTAAAATTAAATACAATTTTTATCCATTAATTATATATAGTTAAATTTCATTTTCGTTTTTTAACTTTTTAGGGTTTCAAAAACATACTTTAACTTTTAAAATTGCTCAATTTTGAGATACTAGTGACCGGATTTTGTCTAAAGTAACTAGTGATCGGATTTTATCTAAAATGACACCTGAATCAGACGTGGTGTTTCAAAAACCGGCGACTTTGGACAAAATTCGATAAATAGTCTTCCAAAATTGAAATTTCAAAAGTTAGAGAACCTTTTTGGAATCTTAAAAAGTTAAAGGACTAAAATGAGATCTGACCATAGTTAGTGGACAAAAAATTGCCTTAATCCTTATTTTTAGTTGTATAGTGTTTAAGGGCAAATTAGGGTAAATTATATTTTGCCATGCAAACTACGAGTGTTTTACACTTTGTCATCAATTTTTTTTTTTTGTGTCATTTTACCATCTCAACTTTGTGAAATTTGTACTTTACCATGTATGACCATCTTTCTGTTGATTTTTCTGTTGGAAAAACATTGAATGTTGTGATATGTAAAAAATATCACATTACATAACTCTTCATATCACATGTGTACTGCATATATATGATTTTTCTTGACAAAAAAATTTGGTTAAAAATAATTATAAAAGACAAATTACAAAATTTTATAAAGTTGAGATGTTAAGTTGATACAAAAAAAAAATTAGACACTAAAATATAAGAACAGTTATAGTTCAAGTGACAAAATCTAATTAGCCCTTAAAATTATGTTTCCTCAACTATTGATGATTAATTTGAAGTTATTTGAAATATATATATATTTCAAATCTTTTGATCAAAGTGAAATCCTTCCATGCAAAAACGAAATAATGGAGTCAATAAAGGATTTAAAATTCAATTGATTTATTGCATGAACCAAACAAGTTAAATGGATTTCATGAATTTTAGATCAACAAAATTCAAATCTATTAATCCAAATACAATCTAAGGAATATTACCAACGTGTTTAAGCTTATTCTTGATACTAATGAGTAGTTTTCTCTTAATCACCGTACTAATTATTCTTAACGGTGTACGTATTTTTAGTCTCAAGGGTGTTGCTATTACCAATTAACGCATAATAATAAAATAATAATAATAATAGATCAAACAGGTGATCTTTCCTTTTACATGGAACTATATATTATATTTGCATATTAAAAAATTAAATTTCTTTATGTACATATAATACAATTTTAATTAATTAAAATATATGTTGAAGGAAAATTCCAACCACAACCTCTGAACATTACCTACGGGAAGATTTTTGTACAGATTCATGCACGTGCTATTATTCTGTGTATTATACCAACTACTGTTTAGAAAATAGGCTAAACTCACCAAGGTATGTGGCTATGTGATGGGACACATTATCGTGTTCCCAACACTTTATTTTTATATATAATTATAATAGTAATGCTTCTTGATTAAAGATTTTAGCTATATATTTTTAATTAAATCCTGGGACTTGTCTTTTCATAACCCAAATGGATGGCGTTACTGTTTGATGATTTGCCTCCATTTTTAAATGTTATTACAACATTAAAAGTCATAACGGCAATTCAAAAGGAATTGTAACAAAAATTCATATATGTATATATAATTATTAAACTTTATTTTATATATACTCTTTAAAGTATGAAAGGTAACAAAATTAATATTCCGATAAAATAATTTGACATTCCAACCTCTTCTCGCACCACAGATTTTGAAATGACTTTGCAACGAGATTCCAAATTTTTAAATTTTGGTAATAAATTTTGGGATAAAACAACAACGAATATCGATCGTAAAATTTGGTCAACTTTATAACATGTCATTTTAAAATCTGCTCACATATAAATATTAGGTGTATACTGAATGTTTCTGGAATGAACTTGGACTATATGATGATAAGAGAAATGCAGTTAAAGAGAAAATTGAAAAAAAAAATTAAAATTAATAAAAAAAAATTGGGTGAACAGCAGAATCCGACGTTGGATGCGTTGAATTGCAGTACAGATCATTAATTAATATTAAATATATAGTACTATTATTAAACAGCAGTTGGAAATAAGTCCAGAGGCACATATAGTAACGTGTTAACTATTAACTGACACACACATGCACATATGACAAACATTATTTATTACAAAAATAATATAGAATTAAGGCACTAATGGCGGAATCTTACATTGCCCCCACACCATTGTTGAAATTAATTCCCCCTAATCATCATTAGATTTAAGGTTTTTTATTATTATTATAACTAACAATAATGTAGAACCCCATGCTTTTGTGCTAGTGAGGTTCTAAATTTTTTGAAATATTTTATGAAATATCAAAAAATATTTGGTAGAATTTTTAGAAAAGAAACTTATAAAATTCAAATTTAAGTTGTTCGGAGCATATACATTCATTTTGATAGAGTAAAGACTTCTCGATTTATTTTTAAGATTGTAATAAACTTCTTCAATCTTAATCGTTTTTGTTATAGAATTGTTAATACTAATGTCCGACAGATATTAAAATATCATATAAATGTACGAGTTCATAAAATATTGTATTGAGTTAGCTTTTTAATATTTATTTTAAATTTAATACTTATTTCTCTAATAATTGTCTATTAAGCTTTATCAACATGATGAAAATGAATTATATTTTATCAAATTTAATAAAACTTTTTGTTTTTATTTTTATTTTTTATCAAAAAGTCAAATACGGCATCTTTTATATAAGGATGATTGGAATATGTACTACGCCAAGGGCCATATTAATTATATATACTATTTTTAATAGACTCTGAAATATTTTTGTATTTTCTAATCCTAACAACTTTAAATTAAAAATGAGCTATATAAATTTGGTCAGAATTGGAATCTATTGCCTATAAAACAAAATTTAGAAAATTACACCTTTTTTTTTTAAATTTAATAAATTGTGAGCATATGTCCTAATTTTGTAATTTTAAATGTCTTTGTTTAATTGATGGGGGGTTGTCAAGCTAGTGTTGATGATCCCTACTCGAGAAAATTGTAATTTATGTTTCATAATTTATTCTTTTTTTTAATTATTTTGATCATATTATTTTACAACTCAACCGAGTGTGCAACGCTCCTTCTATTAATAATTTATAAAAATAGATAATGAGGCGTAAATTATAATTTTTTTAAATTTGTGAGACTAAATCTGTTAGGTTATAAAACAATGAGACCAAAATCGTAAATGGGTAAGTTATGGGACGTAAATTGCAATTTTGTTCAACAAATGGCTAATGAGGATGGGAAATGAGGTTGCGAACTTGTACAAAAAATATTTACATGACTCATGTCCAACTGGCCAAATTTCATATGCTACTTGTAGCTCGTATTTTCTTTACCACCTTTCAAAGCATATGATCTATTAATGTTTCAGAAATTGGGTCATTTTCAAGTAATGTATACGTCCGCCTAATTTATTCCTAAATATTTTGTCTCTATTCTTCACTCTCTAAATAAAATTTTGGTTTCAATAAAATAATTATTTTTGTGTGTGTATATTTTTATATAATTATTCTTTATAGTTGCAATGAATTAGTTGGTTTATAAAAAAAGTTACTTATTTTAAATTAAATAGGATATTAGTTGTTTTAACCCATTAAAAAGGTAAAATACAATCACGTATCTTGAATTTAATCGAGATCTTGTGATATAACCCAGGGGCTTCCAAAAGTGGAACATGTGTTAGGAGTGTGTTCGATTGATTCAATATCGATGAATTGAGAAAAGAGGGTTGAGGGTTGGAACGAACGTATAACAATAATTCTTGGAATGTCGTGGGCATTCTTGATTGGTGCTGAGCTAACCATAGTGCAAAGTCGTATCTTTTTGGTTAATAAGATCTAAAAGGTTTATCGATCCCAGGGGGTGCAGATTCATAATAGGCATACAGAAATTATTGTACGTCAAATAAAATCAAACGTCTTGGTTTCAGAATATTTTTTTCACTCGGAGAACTAATTGGATTGTTATTTACAAATATTTTCTCATTATTCGAAAAATTATAAATGCGCTTATAATTTTAATGTCTATTTAACAATGAACTCATTCTGTTGACTTCCTTTATGTTTATATCTGTTAATTATAGTAGGTGTTCATATTGATATGATTTGTTAATTAAAAACAAGAAGCATTTAAGAGATAAAAGAAAACAAATGGCAAATGATAGAAAAATCGCAATTTATATCCCATAACTTTTTCATTTGTGATTTTGGTCCCATTATTTTACAACTCAACAAATTTTAGTCCTACAGGTCTATAAAAATTATAATTATGTCCTGTTACCCATTTTCATTAAATTAATTGTTAACTGAAGGAGCATTGCACGTGTGTTGTACGTGCTCCTTTCATTAACAATTTAATTAAAATCGATAGTGGGACATAAATTATAACTTTTTTTAGACTTATGGAACTAAATTTGTTAAATTATAAAATAATGGGACCAAAATTACAAATAAAATAAATTATGAAATGTAAATTGCAATTTTTCATCCATACTCCACATGTTTATAGTTAATGATAACGTGAAGTAGAACGAAACGAATCATACTATTTGAAATTTTTTATTTTAAATATATTCTTTATTTTATTTAATATATATATTATGTTATGTGTATATATTTTTTTTAAAATAAAATAAATAGCAAACCCAATTCGCTAATTGCGAGACAACAAATCATAGCTCTAGCGTAATTTAAGGAGACAGAATCTAAGGAAACAGCACTTTAACATTTGATAATGCGTCGTGATTGCAACTTTTTTCAGTTAAATTAAAATATCTTTAAAAAATAAAATGAAAATGTATTGCACATGTCTGTCACCTTTTGTTTCTCACAGTATAATATATATTAAAATGCAAGGACGTATCCATCACTTAATTTTAGGTTGTCATATGCTCATTTCTCCTAAGTGCGTACCACATGTTCGAAATTAAAAAAAAAAAGAGAGAAAAAGGATAGTCATTAATCCCAATATCTTAATTGTCCTTAAAAAAATTATGATGATATGGACTTGAATCTAAATATTATATTTGAATGGATGGATTTCATATTAAAAAATTTAAATTCATAATAACAAATTCATCGAATCTGTTAGGATAATTAATCAGTGCTGCACAAAGTTTCAAATTATTGAATTGTCATTTTGAATTGTATTTTATAACATGGTAATAGTTTATATGAAATTATTTGAAATCTTTCATTCAAAATCATATCATCTCATCGAAACATAATTTAAGATTTTCATTAGCTCGACGATATGTCACAATTTAACGCTCCTATGCATGTCTATTGTGAGTAATTTGAAAATAATTTACTGCATAGATCTTTGAATTATCCATCTTTTGAATTTAGGAGTTATTACGACAAGTTCTGATAAAAATAGAAAAAAATGGTGCAGTTGGACTCAAAAAGTGATCAAGAGAAAAGAGGACAGAAACATATTTCAATGCTCAATAAAGCGTGATCACTCGACTCATGACGAACTGCCTCTATGCCATCCTTTTCTACTTCTAGTTAATTTTAATCGAAGACGAGAAACAAAAAATAAAAAAATAAATGGAGTTGCCAATAAAAACATATATTATATGTTTTCGAAGTAGTAACTACAATTGATGGATCCATAAATAATATTTAATTAATTCGTACGAAATCATATGTTGTTAATTTAGTATTATTAATTCCACGCGAATGTACATTTACGATTGATGAAATTAATACAAAATATATAGCATTAATTTTGCAGTAATGTGATGATAATCAAGTGATATTGGTGGTGAATGAATTGAGTGATATATTGTGTTGGAAAAAATTTTGGTGGTGGAGAAGAGTTCCAAAAATTCCGACTTCTGCTGTAGACCACTGAATAATTAATGTTGCATATGACACCTCATTCTATATACTTCATGCACACGTCCCACCTAGTAAGAATACTACATTCTCTTTTGTTGTGTTTCTATCAAGACTTCCGGCGTCGTTTTGCATTTCCATGTTCTTTCAGAAATTTTTGTCGTCCATGGCCCGCCCGGACACTTGCAAATTCGCCTCCGGGACCGATACAGACTATTAACCCTGCAGACGTTTTTCTTTCTTGATAGCCCCATAGATAAGGTTATGATTGTGTCTTGATATCCCATGTACCAAACCCACAGAAACTGCTACATCCTATGCAGCAATCTTGGTTCTCGTATACCAGATTCATATATAAATGCACTACGGAGCCCGCCAACCAAAACCCTATATATGTCCTTGTGAGACAACACCAACAAGTTATTAGCAGAGGCACTATGGCCTGTGCATCAGTTTTGGCGCCAGACTACTCTCTACTGCACTGCATGAATCTGCCCACAACCAATTAAGACCTAACTAACTAATTGGTTGGGAAACAGATGCAAAAGCTGGGATATGTATTTATCTCTACCAAACGCTTTTGTAAGAATTCAAAATCACATCATAATTCTAAGAATTTTTGTCAAAACAACTATAGGCATCTCTGGTGAACATTGAGTTGGGCTGTCCAACACCAGCACAGACTTATAATCCGGAAAAAGCTCAATTCAGGACTTACCCACGTACTACTATTTATAGCCAGTCCTAAAATTGTCTTGGACCTTTAAATAGACCCCATTTCGATAAATTTTTAACTAATCTATTTACCTGTCAGGTTGGGATCTAAATTATGGCCGATTATGCCTTTCTTCTGTGTAAAAGTGAGGTGTTCTTTTGAACAATTAATAAAATTTATAATTGTCTTTATGAAATAAATGAATAATGAATTAAATCACATAAAAAATTATAACTAGAAAAAATAGTTTAAAATTATGTAATAAACTTAGATAGTAACAATTCCAAAAATGACTTAAAACAAACTTTTAAAAAATAAAGAGTATTAATGAATTAATGCACTAAAGATTTAGAAGTAGAATAATAAAAATAAAAAATTTAAAGTTTTTAAATATAAAAAAATACTAGAATAGTTCATTTAAAAAAATAAAATAAAACTATATATAATGCATATTAAAAGAAAAAAAAACGTAACTCAAGATCAGATAATCCTAGGCCACTAAACTGGTCGAAAGTACAAGGATCAGCCAGGATTGGCCCCCGGGGCGGGCCGGGCCATTGATACGGGTCCATTCAAGTAAATCTCCTGTCCCGTTGTGTAGGAGTCAATGAGCCAATAGGGGGCAGCAGAGGTCAAATTTAGTGAGGCCCAGACGCTCAGCAATACGAATGCCATAACACTCTCAGCAGGCCCATAATCCAACAACTGCCCATTAAGGCTGATAGAGTTAAAAGAAGCTACGCTTGGTATTCCCACCCACAGATCAGACATTATTCCACAGTCCACACCTCATTCCTTCACAACCAACCAAACTTAAGGAATATACAATCACTTCCCTACACTCTGTTACTACCATCATACAACCAATTTTCAACCCACGACAACTAATTAACTCAATACTACCAAAACAAATAATAAATAAACAAGTTGAAGTTGTCACATTTAGGACATGAAGAGAAGCAAGAAAGAAACACTAAGCATTATCTAGTACAAAGACAACAACACTCTTAGTAAAGTTTCAAGTTCTGTTCAAGACTCGACTTCAAGTTCGTGTAGACAGCATGCCATCCAGCCTCGGTTGGATGCGATGCGTCCCAGAAAAACGCCGACTTTGGATCACTGCAGACCGTATACATTTTTGCACCTTTGTCGTCCAGGCTGCCACACCAGTACCCGGTACTTATCCCCATGCAACATGGCTTCAATGGAGTCTCAAACTTCAAAATCCCTGCTTTGAATGACAGATAAGTCTATGTGATTACCATGCATGCAAGAACTAAAACGATAACAAAACAGTATTTATTAGCATATTATTTACCTTGAGAGTCTCCTTTTTGCTCGAGCACAGATGTGAAGGAGGTGTAGAGATCAAGAATGAAGAATGTGGAGGTTCTGGTCTCGTTGTTCAATTTGTCGACTGCTTGCTGCAGTAGGAAGTTGTGGTAACCAACAGCTAAGTTCTGCGTGATGTTGCATTGTTGGAAGCCAGACATTTGTGTCATCCGAGGGAGGCACCCCAATGGCTCCAAGGATGTAACAGCAACTTTGGTTGCTCCGAGTGCTTTGATTCGTTTTAAGTCGAGGGTGAGCTGGTTGATCACTTGAGGGATGAACCTTTGCAGACCCTAACAAGAAAGCAGATTTCAGTGGATTAAGATAACATTCGGAAACTTTAGTTCAAATAGAATTCAACAAAACCCGACCCATTTAGACGACGAGTGTAATATAGTTGTTGAAAATCCAATTATAGGGCAAGTACAAACTCGTTTTGGGCAAGAATTTTTCTATACTTGTCATATGATTATATTAGTGGACAGGCTAAGAGAGGAACCAATCATATGGCTGGAAAGTGTATTACAATTTTTTTTAACCACTCACATGCCCAACATGCACGCAAACACCCAAGGTTTGAACACGAGATCTCCAACAGAAAAGTTTTGTGTGACTGAACTGTTGGGTTGTCCCTCAGGATACACTTATTGTATATTACACTCGTTATATGACTAGTTCGCTCAAGCTAAACCTAATTTGGGATACTTAATTAAAATTAGTTAGATAAAGTGAAAATTACACCACCATCTCCTAAGGTTTGTTGTAATTATACGAAGACTTGTTGTTGTTTAGAAAATTATATCTAGTATTCCTAATGTTTGATTTGTCTAACAAAATGGATCCATGCGTTGGTCAAAATTCACGAAATTTGCTGATATCAGCAAAACAATGTTGAATAAAAATTCATAGCTACTCTTAATTGACTTGGTAGGGACTTATTGTATGTCAAACAATTTTTTTCTAACTAAACCCCCCTTATACATCTTTATACACTAATGCATGTAAAAAGGTACATTGCCACCCTTATAATAAGGGTAGTTTGGTGAGAAAAAATTTATTAGACCTATAATAAATCTGTAAGTCAATCAACACTAATATGGATTTCTATTCAACTCATTTATTGATGTAAGCAAATTTTGTAAATTTTACTAAATAGAATGACCTATTTGTTGGATGACATCAAACATTAAAGTATGTACTAAATATAATATTCTAAATTATTAGAAATTCACATATAATTATACCAAATTTCGTGAAAGCACGACGTAATAGTGGGTTAATCAAATTCAAGAAAGTAGTTCAGATATTTTGATAGGCAATTAGGGAACACTGAAGGAAATTTGAAATGAAATTGCATACTAGACTTTAATGGGTGGGGTGACTTGCCACCTAATTCTCTTGGATTGCTCATATTTATAATGAACAAAACAAATGAGAAAGCAGGCAGTGTTGGAGTAAGCAATTATGGCTTGCTTTCGCCAATTCAAGGAGTAGGCTAGCTGGTCAACCTCAATGACCTTCAATTAGTGTGAACTGTGAAGTGAACAACTACCCACTTTCAACACACATACCAACTATCAACTGTGTGGCCACGTCAACTGCTGCATTTCTGTAGAAAGAGTTTGATTTACAATTGAAGTCTCAGTGTTATTACAAAAACATAATTATGTGGACAGGAATACAGACACCACACTTATAATATTCATTGTTTAATCGTTGGACTAAGGAAAAATATGGGACATATATACATTTCTTCTCTGTCCCATTGATATCTCTTTTCCTATAGTTCCCATCATACACATCTTATCATCTTCATCTAAAAATGATTATTCCCTACCTCTTCTTTCCCTCCTAGTGCAGCCAAATTCTACATGTTTCCACACACACAACAATATCTTCAATTTTTGCAATAGCTATAGCTAGGAGCGTTCACAATTTAATTTATTGATCCACTCAACCACAGTCAATAACAAAACTCGCAAATTTTGTCCCATATGTTTGATCTTTTTTAATTTAATTTTATTTAGTATAGTTTTTTATTTTGCGACTCATAAGTTGAAATTTACTTCTCAAATTCGTTTTTCGTTCCATAATCAACAGTAAAGGCATAGGAAATTCTAACGGCTCTGTTAAGTATTAGACAGAAAAAAAAAACGTGAGGTTTAAAATTGAAAAAAAATCACTTTATAAGATGCAACATAAAAATATCATAATAAATGAAACTAAATTGAAAAAAAAAAAAAAAAAACAGAACGTAACATATGGAACTAAATATGTAATTTTTCTGCAATCAATATTGGATACAAGTTTTTTCAAAATCTCAATATTCGGGATATCATACTGAACGGAAAGCCGAATTTTTTTTATTAAAAAAATTATATAATATATAACTATAATAAATAAATATTAAATTTCCAGTTTAGGATAATAATATAGGAAGTTAGAAATAAAATCGAATGCCGCCCCTAGGTACCACAAATTTTGTGCATCCAATAGGTACCATAAATTTGTGCATCCAACTTTCGTGAAATCATATATAATAAGTTAGTAATTACAATTTTATAATTAATATGATGATAATTAAAAAATGAATTTGCAAACATCTTTATATTTCGAAAAAGTTATAAACTCACGCAAACACCCCTAATAATGCATATAAATCCTTAGAAATTAATAAGTAGCGATTTAATATATTTGGTTAAAATAGGTAGGTACCTCGATGGAGCCATCTTTGAGTACATAAGCAGCATAGTCGTTGCCGGCAAGACAAACAAGAACGACGGACGACTGCAGATCCCGTTTGGTGTAGAGAGCGTCATTGATGAGTTTCTCGAAGAAGTCGATTTGAGTGGTGACGTTGGGCAACAAATCGCCCAAAGTGTTGAACACACCGCTCCCTCCATATGCAAAGTTCAGCCCATTTCTCAACTTCTTCCCTCCCAATTTCATCCATGCGTACGCCAATGGTGACTTCACTCCCAAGAACTTGGCTGTTCATTTTCATTTGTCCGAATCAAATTTGATCAGACTGAATCAATATTACATCGTAATTAAGGACAATATTCTAGTTATGCATCTAATGTACTTTGTTTGACCATGTACATTTGATTGATCCAAATTTGATTTAATTAAACTATTGTTTTTTTTGAGTTTAGGACAGAGATGACGGAAGCAGGACGTATAGATAACTGAAGGAAAGAGAGAATTGGAGAAAAGAGGTCAGATTCTGAAAGAAATGCATATGGAGGAGAGTCATAATGTGAAAGCGACAGCAAGATAATAATGAATGGAACAAGCATTTCTGGAATCGTGCTAGTGGATGCAAAAGTGACTTAATTATATATGCTATTAAATTAATCACTTTACTAATCCCATCTTGATCACTTTAATTGCAGCATCATCGTACATCACACACACACAAATCTGCACACGATTGCAGAATATTATATATAGATATATACATACTATTATTAATTTCCCCTAGAAAAAAGAAATTAAGAAAGAGTAGATGAACACAGACGTGAAAGAAAAGGTAGTGCATGTGGGTAATGTGATGACAGGTAATTATGGGAAGAGATAAAAGAAGATGACCAGCTGATGAAATTTACATGCAAAAAAGCAGAAAATCACAGCCCACCAAACACAAAAAGGGGAAGCCCATGTTTGAAAACCCTGAAAAGAGAAAGCAGAAGAAGAAAAGATAAAGTAGGGCAAGTGATGAGATCAAAATGCCCATAATTATTATATCTATGTAATGGAGGCAACTGGCAAGCGCAACACCTCTGCACACACCACAAAAGGAAAAGAAATAAAGGAGCTGTGTGGGGTTGGGAGTTTTTAATATTATAGCTCTCTACTAGCTACTTTAATTACCAAGGTAATCAGTGAGGATGCGGCCGTCGGAGAATCGGCCGGCGGGCTTTCCGGGGAAGGTGGTCCCGTACGGATCTTTCCATGAGTTCCCTAGAGATTTCCTGATGTTGCCTGTATCAGCATATGAGTCTCCAAACACAAACAGCTTTGTGGGTCGTCGCCTGAAACCATGATCGTATGCCTCGTGCTCTTCCCGCCGCTGGTGATGGTGGTGGTGGAGAGGTGACGCTTGGACGACTGAGTATCCTGCAAGATTGTTGGTATGGATGAAAACTGAGAATTGGAGTGGTGATTATGGAAATTCAAGTATAATTTAATTGGAAAGAAGAAGAAGAAGAAGAGAATTTAGTTTGAGAAAAATGAGTACCTGCAGAGGTGAGGAGAAAGCAGGAGTAGAAGAGAAAGAGGAAGGCAGAGGAGAAGGAATCCATGAGAGAGAATGATATTGCAGAGAAAAAAGAGTATTGAATTGAAACAATTAAGCGCGCTTGTATCAATATATATATATATATACAATATATGAATGATTTGTGGAGAAGGGACTCCCTCTTTTTAATTGTATACATGTCTCTACCCAAAATTTTAATTTAAATTGAATTTGATCGTATATAAATTAAATATATTTATTTTATAATTAATAAAAAATAAATAAATTATATAATAATCATATCACATTATTTTAATTTGATAAATTTTGAATAATTTTATAAGGGGAGGGAATGGGTGTGGACAGAGAACATTAATGATGATAGTTTGAGTGGGAACTTCTCGAGGGTTACTTTGGTCCAAGAGAATATGGGGCATTAATGGTTTTCTTTTCTAACTCTCACTTGCTGCTGCCCTGTTCATTACTTGATAGACACATTAATTATTAGTGTAAGCTGTCCTAATTTGACAGGGAAACCCACAACCACCTCCCTTCTCTTGCCATTGCAACTCTAACTCCAACACCACCCTCCCACTTTTTGGCATTTAACTCATCATTTATGAACCTAAACATTTCAATTCTTCACTATTAAAACTTTTTCAATTATTTTAGCTTCTTTAATGTTAATTTTTTCGATCTATGTTTATGTATCATATTAATAAATTTTAACTTCTTTTTATTTAAAATTATTTTTTCAAATTCATCACTCAAATCCGAATCCGTCTCGTCCAGATGGAGTCTAAGTGATTTTAAGGTATTTGAATTGATAAAACTAATATAGAAATCTGTAAATTTTCAAAGTAAGGTGTTAAAATTTTATGATCATAGGTTCCGAAAGCATAAGGAGTTTAATGATTTAATATTCTTATTTATATATAATGATCGATTTGATTACAAAATTGATATTACTGATGTTTTATAATTAATTTATTTTATTCAAAAAAATTTAAAATCTTATTATTACTTCAAAAGTAGTTGTAAAGTATAGACACTGTATATAAGAGTGTAGCAGCTTCTGAACTCCAAGGTCTTAATTATATGATCTTTGAAAGAGATAATTAAAGGTGTGGATCAAAGTTTTGAATATTATTTCTAAGAAACAGGAGAAAGTGGGCACCAAAATATATGTGACATATCCACTATAATTCATTTACATTAACTCTTCTTCAAATGGCTTCCTAAATTATGATGAAATTAAATACTTTTAAATAATCTCTTACAAATATGTGCAAACTATAACAACTGATAAGATTTTTTTAATAAATTCAGTATAAATAAACTTTTAAATATACATACAAAAATATATATATACACCCAATTCGAACACATATCCAAATTTGAATACAAGACCTTCCTTAAAAAATTTTGACCCCAAGCAACCAACCGTGTTTAAAAATCCAAATCTCGCGGACTTAAGGGTGTAGGTGATCAGGTCTTTGGAGTTGAATTCGAATCACAAAATATGTAAGAAAGTAGTACTAGAACGGATGACTACTCGAAAGTCCTCATGTTGCACTTCTTTTGTTGTTTAAAAACCTTTTCCAGATCCCACTGCCTGAGATTAAAAGGGTGTTTGGCTAAGTTTATAAATTTCTCAAAATATCTTATAAGATGGTTAAGAGTTTAAAAGTTTTAAATATTTGTTTGGCTATTTTTTCTTTAAAGGGCTTATAAGATCTCAATAAAGATGTTTTGGATCTTATAAACTGTTTAAAAAAAATTTAATTTTTTTCTAAGTTTTATTTATAAGATCTTATAAGCTATATAAAATTAATATATCATAAGACAAAGTTATTTTCATTCATACAATCACATACTTTATCTCTCTCACCCCCCCCCTCTCTCTCACACACACGAACACACTCTTGATTTAATAACTTCTTTTGTTATTTAATTTTTTTAATATTAAAACAAATATTTTATCATTTAAGAATAAATTATTATACTTAAATAAAGTTAAGATTGGAATTGATATTATGTTTATTGAAAAATATAAATTCAAGACATCATAAATTATACGATGAGAAGTAACTATTGCATTAACAAAAAAACTATCAATTATATATTAATATTCAGCCAGCATGAATATACATATATATTACTTTCATTCAAAAGTTTAAGTAATAATTCATTATTTTTTGTGTTATTATAAAAAAATTATTTATTAAACTCTATTTAAAATTAAACTAATGTGTATTATTTATAAAAGTATTTTAAATTTTTTTAAAACAAAATATGCCAATAAGTAGCAACATATTTGATTTGAATGTTATCATGTCCATTTTAATCATTTTATCAATTAAAGACCTTAGTATGCTAAACACTCCAACATTTAGCTTATTTTATAATAAGACCCAATATCTTATAAACTTTTAAAACTTCTTATAAGATGCAGGTGTTTTAAAAAAGTTTAGCCAAATACGCTCTAAGTTGCTTAATTCAGCTTTATGTGGGTATTTAAATAAGCTGCAGTATTTGTGGGCTTTTTCTGAGAGGCCCACTAAAAAATCTTGGTTTTATTGATTGGGTTAGGCATTAAGTAGAATTGTTGATTCATCTACAACTTAGAGTCGCGTTTGTGTAACTGGTTTGTTCAGGAAAGGTTGATTCAAAGGTCTCTCCAGGCCCAAATTAGCCCAATTAAGCTTGGGCTTTGTTCCCAATTCTTTTCTTCTTTTCTTTTTATTTTGGGAATAGAGTACGACTATTGGTTGGTGGTCCAGATAAAATTAAACAGGGATAATTATATTTACACTTCTTATTTATAATTTATTTACATAAATCACTGTTGTTTTTATGCAATTATAAAAGACCATCCCTGATAACCACAAAGTAAGGATGATTTGAGTAAATGATGTTGACGTTTTGGTGAGTGCATGCGTAATTATCCAAAAAGGTAGGACTATTTATGGAACAAATTATAAATCATGGGGTATAAATATAATTATTTCTCAAAATTTTCTCTATTTTTCAGTATTTCCTTCTTTATCAAAAAAAAGAAAAAGGAAGGAAAAGTGGAGACATGTGCATAAGTGATTTGATGAGTAACCAACCCAACAGATTCTACGGAATAAAAGAGTTTGGTCAGAGAATTAAAGGTGGCATTGAATTAGGCAGTGAAAAGTTTCATCTCATTCCTTTGGGAAAGAACATTCCAACTCAGTAGTACAAAATGCAGAAATTAACTGTTTCATACATCTCATCATCAATACACCAATCATATTTAGGCTTAAATAAATCTAAGACAATGGATTTCATGAATAAATCTAAGTGTTTGGATTCTATTATGTCTCTGTATTTGGTTCATTTTAATTTTATTGTTCGTAGTTATATAATATATTGATGGAATATGACGTATTATTCAATTTATTGAGATATTGTTGTAATTATTATCTTATGTGTTAACATATTAGTATTAAAATTATTTTGGTCTCTGATTGCCTAAGTTTTTAAATAAGATAGATTGTTTAACATGGCAATTGCAAAAACAAAACAAGACTGACTTAAATCACACTTGTAAATTACTGTAATAACGTAGGAATTTGTAAGAGAAAAGAAAATTAGAGAGAGAGAGAGAGAGAGAACAGTGCATTACAGAGGAAGGTACATTTACAGAAAGAAGGGTAAACAATGGGGGAAAGCTTCTCAAATGAAAAGCAGAGGGTGTGGGTGTGGGTGTGGGTGTGTAGAAGAAACAGAACAACCTCAACAAAAACACTACTACTCCATCTCATCATACTACCTATTCTTAAAAGGTGTAATCTTAATAACCAAACCCGGGAAAACATCATCCGGGTCGTGGATATGCGGGTTCTCCTCCACAATATACGGGTCCCCGCACTTTTCACTTATCGTGTGCAGCGTTTCTCCTTCCCCAACAACGTAAATTTCATCGCACCCCCCCTCCGAATACAACAAACTCTCCCCCTTCCTATTCATCTCCACTTCCACCGCCGAAAATTCTCCTCCTTGGCCCGATTCACAGCAGCTCAATACCAGCATCAGAGCCAACAACAACGCCGCGTACCATGAAACCGCTTCCGCCAAAGCTGTCAGTGAATTAACTCGGGGCATGACGACTGATGAAGTTTTCTTCTGTTTCTGTGGAGATTGTGGGGTTGGGGTATTTGTAGTGCAACTTTGTTTGACTTGGTGGAGAAGATGGATATATGGTATTGGTGTATTTCAAGTGGGTGGTTGGTTGGAGTGGGTGGCGGTGCAATACACTACACAGTTCAATATCTGAAGTTGAAACGGTTCTTTCTCGAGGGTTTGGTAACTGTCAAGGGCGGGCAAGAGGACGTTCACGTAAGCGCATTCTTGAAGTTGAAATCTTTATACAATGAGAGAGGAAAACCATTTCTATATGTCAAAATGGGATTGGCAGCGCCAGATTTTTCTTATATGGATACTACCCTTTCTACCACGTCGTTTCCGTCTCTATGTAATAACTAATTTTTTTTAATTTCAAATATATTATATATAAGAATTAATATATAAATCAACATATCATATTTTTAAAAAATAAATTAAAAAAATTAATTTATGGATATTAGTTAAAATTTTTTTTTGGTGATACAGTGTCACAAAAATAATGTCGTTTATGAGCGTAAAAGGATTTTTTTTTTTTTTTAATATTTGTATAGATGTATAGATGGGAATAAGAATTTGCGTAGGAGTGGTTGAGAAAATACATAAGTGATATTTTTGATAATTTGAAACATTAGTGTCGTGGTGTAAATATCTGTTATTTGTGAGTTTAAACGAGGTTTTCTTTTTATTAGTACTAGATATTATGGCACGTCGTCCCGACGTGCATATAATAAATTTTTTTTTATGATTTAAAATATATTATACATAATAATAAAATATATAAACCAACATATCATATTTCAATAAATATATAAATAAATAAATTTAACTTTAATATATTATCGACACAAGTAAAATTGGTATCGTGGGTGTCACAAACCGACGTTTGTGAATGAAAAAAAGGGGGAAAATAAAAAAATATATATATATGTAATTTTTTTTGCTAACATCAGTATTTTTTGTTTCAAATTCTAACGAAAGAGAATTAGATGTAAAGGAAGAATTTTTGAAGAAAATTTACATGTAATTAATAGAAGAAAAACACTTGTACTTGAGAGACCTAAAAAGCATATGTCCCTCGAGAAATTATAAAAGGGAATTAAAGTCCAGTTAACATAATGGTTTTAAGGTATATTAATATGGTTGGAGGAGTAGACAGAGTAGTACAGTTTTCAAAAGTAAGAGTTGGTTTAACTGCTTTATTACATGATCTGACGAAAACATCTTCACATTTGACTTCTTTTCTTTTCATTCATCTTCGTACTAAAATGTTGTCTGTGCATGTGTCCTAATTCTTGACTTCTCCTCCTCCTTTGCCTTTTCTATTCTTTGAATTGGGTCATAATTTGACTTAATCACCATTGAATCCTCAAGAGTCTTGACCTAATAGCTGCTATTGAAACTTTAGAACTGTACAGAATGGACTTATAACTTCATCGGTGTTTTATTGTGCGATATATTGTTTGTTTTGATTTTATAAAAACCTTATAAGTTTGGCCTGAAAAGATATCACGCTAGCAAAAGAAGGCCTTGAGTTTTATAAGCCATTTAAGCTCTTTGTTTGCAATTAATGTGGAACGTTTACTTACATCAGTACGAATATAAGACCGTAAAATTTAATCCCATCAAATGAGTGGATATATATTTATCGCTTATGTGGTTTATTTTTCATAATCCCTTTTGTAATTATTGATTATTGATAAGTATATAATAGGCTAATATGAAATTATGGTTAAATATGATGTTGTAGCCGTCAAAGATGGTATAGTGGTACGATAAATAATTGTGCATCCATTGCTAAGAAATGGTACCAATAATTCTTGTTCCCACCAAAATTACACACCGGATTTATGAGATGATTGACTTTTTAGGGTTTAGAGTTGAAATTTTGGTTAGGTATACAGTTAGTGGTAGTGGGGAAAGAAGAATTGAATGATTGATTAGAAGTTAACCAAAATAGGTCATTTAATATTTGAATTTTTTCCCTCCCTTCCCTTGTCTTGACTTCTGCCCCTCTACAAAGGTGATTCTACTACTAGTGAGAGGAAACAAATAAGTAATAATATAGACATTTTCATGTCATATTAATATCACATCAATAAATAATTGAAATCTTTTATTTTTTTCAAATTAAATTAGATTATAAATTAAACGTCTGTATCAATGTGACATCAATGTGTGACATAAAAGTGTGATAGAAGATCCTTTACCCACGTCACCATTTAAATTTATTTTTTGATGACTACTAGTTTCAGTTAATTCAATTGAATGGACGTGATATTAGTATTTTATTGGTCAAAGTATTAAGAAATTTTTCTATGATAGCCCTTCTATATTCGAATCAATTCTAAGTTGAACGAATTCGAAAAGTTAAAAGAAAATACCATCAAATACAAAGTTACATTTAGATTATTACTCACAATTGCAACATAATATTTACTTGATTGATTAATCAAACATAATATTATTAATGGTAGACAAAATTTGAAGAAAAGTATATGGCAGGTGAGGGCGTTGGGCGCTTACACAATAAATAATAAGAGGCGGTCACTTAAATTATAAAACAAGCAAGTGAAAAAACTTTGCAATTCCACTTCTCTATATATTGATTCATTTCACATTTACAAGAAAGTGATGATGGATTACACGTAACCAGATTTCCCTGATTTCTAATATTAAATAATTCCTCCCCTCTATGATGATGTGCTCTGTTTGGATATCAATTGCTGTTGGACCTCACGATTGAATTGCATAAAGAAGATTGTACATAGTACATGGTATTTTCAAGGAATATGAAGTTTGTAATTAGTCATACTACATTGTTCGATCGGGCTTTCACTCATTCTGGATTACGGGCTGCTGCTGCTGCCAAGAATCTGGATTGTCTCCTTGTCCTGGCTGATTCAAGAAAACAAATTTCTGGGTAAAATTAGATCATCACAAACACGACCGTATTTAAACAGGATCTATTCTACAGTATCGTGGTTTTGTTCCTAATCAAGTGACAATTTATTAATAAATTAGTGAAATTCATTAATGTAATCATAGTAAAAGAAATTCAACCCACCCCATCAATTTCGGGGGCTGATCGAACTTCTTGAAAATCTCTTCTCTATTCTCTTTCAACCCATTATACAACAGGCGGCAGCTAAAATCCGCTAGTAAGAGTTTAAAAATCAAACGAATTGCAAGGCGTATTGTAAAGAACTAAACTCAGGACCAGGCCTCAACATGATACTTGCCAGCCTTTTCCAGTGTCCGAATCCACCTTAAAGCAGCTTCTCTTGATACGCCACTTTCTGTCGAGACGATTTCCTCAAAAACTGAGAATACATCGGAGGGCATTTTATTCGCAGATCCAGCAACATAAACAGCAGCACCCTGAGTCAGCAAGCTCCATATCTTCATACTTTGCTCCCGCATTTTGTGTTGTACATATACCTTTTGCGGCTGGTCCCTTGAAAATGCAACGTAGAATCCTCCACCCTTGTCTTCGGAAAGTACGCCATTCTTCTGTGAATGTGATAACCAAAAGTCTCGGTACAGAAAGTCGTCATTATTGCTTCTACAGCCGAAGAAGAAAATGATTGGGGCAGTCGAGACAGTTTTGCTCTGGAGCGCCCTTTCCTCCACAAATCCATGGAAAGGTGCGCACCCAGTTCCGGGTCCAATGAGAATAAGAGGAAGTGAAGGCCGTGGAGGAGGAAGAGAACCTTTACGAAACCATGCTGGTATAAAGACTCCTGTTCAAGGTTGACAATAAATAAAAAACAAATAAAATGTAACTTAAAAATCATTCCCGTAGGATGCCCTCATGAAGGGCAACGACATAAATCAAGAACTTACTCTGCTGAGGATCAAGACTGGCAAGCCATGCTGAGCAAAGACCTGTGCGCTTTCGCTTGTAAGGAGTTGTCCATGACACAACACTTACAGTTAAGTGTACTTGATTCGGATGAGCTGAATGAGAAGAAGAGATGGAATAGGCCCTTGTTTTCAGTGGAGGGACCAGTTGTACCAACCACTCGAAGGGCATCTGCACAGAGGGAAAATCCTCTAGCACCTACATCACAGAGACAAAAAGAAAACAAATAAGCATTTTTTCTTCATCTTTTCTCAGCACAATTCAAGACAAGAGCTATGAACCAACCAATCAGCAGTTTTTCTGAAAATATGGGAGAGATATCGACAAGATAATGCTACGCGAAGATCTAAACAAGATATTACATAAGAAAGACGCTATACTGCTGATAATCTATTCACTGAAAGAATCTGCTAAAATATGAATTGCTTTTAGGACTCGTTTTTTTTCTTGTCAAGAAAGAAATACTCCTAGTACTTCTGCATAGAAGCAATCAGAACGCGTCTTCTATATAAAAGACAGCTTGATTCCCAGGCATAACCTGTCTGTTATGCAAAATCATGGAAAATAGACACTCTTTCCTCGAAGAGTGAACCATGTAGAAGACCCCCATCATTACCAATTTCACTCTTATCAATCTTAAAAACCATAACAAATAAATTTGAAATATAGAAAATTAAATTTGTGAATCCTGTTTGCAAATAAAATAACAAATATCTTCATCACCTCCAAGACAGTCCTCCTCTCCTTCTGGTTGTATTGGTATAAATCATCTCTTCCTTCAGGTGAGGCAAAATATTGAAGCCTTTCCTTTTCATGTTCAGCAGTTGCAAAATAACTCATGACCTGAAGAAGTCCGTGTACGAAAAGACTTTAGTTAAATACACTTTGGCACAGTGCAGTTGCCATTGTAAAGCAGATGTGCAATATTAAGATCTGACTACAGCATGCACATTAACGATGCTACAATCTTAATACAGGAACTTAAGAAAAGAAAATTGGATCTTCTTCCGATAGTGTGGTCTAGATCTAGGATGCATCTTTTTCGCTAGCTGTCTAACACGATTATGTGAAGAATCAAGAATATTTTACAAACACATTAGAAAGTGCTTGCAAGTCAAGAAAGTATATGAGACTACCCGAGAAATAACTGATTTCTCAAAAACTAGATCACGAAGATAACAAGCATCAGAAGGAAGAAGGAAGAAGTGAAACTCTTTTGGCTAAAGGGTTCTCCAAATTCACCTAAACAATCTCCTTTAAAGCTTTTAGAATTCACCTGCACTGCATATATAACTATTCAACCAGCCCATGGTTAAAATATACTCTTTCCCTTTCTTTTCTTGGAGTAAATATATTTGCTCAACAGTACAATACCTGTCACAGACAACTCAAATTGAACAGATTTCTCAACCAACCCCATCTGATAAATCAGAAATTATTTTAGCAAATAAAATACACCTCTGCAACTTAGAAGAAGAAAGTCAAAATTATTTCTCACAGAATTAGAAACTTAGTTTAAAGTTCACATATACACCAAAATTAAGTAACTGCATGCAGGTGAAGTACTGCCTATCAAGTGAACTATGGCTAGTCAAATCACAGTCTGATATTGGTCCTTTTCTTAACATGGGTCCGCTTTTTGGTCATTCGCAAGTCAGAAATTCTCCACATTGGTAAATGGTAATATATCCATGCCTCTAGAAAAAGCAAAACCCTAATGATCAGAACAAATTACTGCAGGGCATGAGAATTCAATAAACAAAGAAACAAAAATTAGCAGGGGTGTTTATAGTACCTCAAAGAAATAGCGCCGAGGGGAAGCTGATGCAACATCCATTGTTAACTCAATAAAGGATTTTAATTTCACAGGGGATAATGGCGGATTCAGAAAATCATGATTCTCTGCATCTCTAGGCTGAACCTGCAAACAAGTATTTGGAGAAACAAATGTAAACAAACAACTCACAAGCAAATTCAGAAAATATGCTTCAACTATTTAGAAACAAGCAGCAAATCTTGCCATGCATCAATGAAACAACATCCACAAGCTCTTTCATGATGGTGGTGAGAACCTAAGCCCTGAAAAGGAAGTCTTTGGATGTGAACCTATAATGCCCTCTCAACATCATCAGAGGTAGTATTGTTCATCAAGGGCATCAAGCATGTGATTATCTAATTAACTCCATGCGTCTATACACTATGTATAAACAAACTCACAACTCGAATGGGATGTAATGAAGCAAAAGGAGCCCACTAAAGGCTCAAAAGGGGAAAAGTTGTGGTAAGTAACAGTGAGCATAGAAAATACAATAATAACACAAGGGAGAACAGTTATGGCATGTTATAATGAGAACATGTAAATCTACGAAAAACACTTAAATTAGAGAACCACCCACAGTGATGTATGATTCAGGGTTCAAACTACAGCGCCTGATAAAAGCATCAAGTGCAGCAGGACTTTGGCCAGGAAGCACCTCAAGAACACCACCCACTTCATAATCTATTGACTGCAAAAGAAACAATGATAAATAAATTTAAAAGAAAGAAAGTTTCAGAGGTTTATATAGATTGAATGTAACTGTATATGGAAATGTCAACAATTAACCAGGTTTCAGAATGTTTAGGCTAACTTACAGATGAAACAGCATCGAACTCAAAGTGGCGTACATCTTTCCCACTGTCTGGTCTGCTTAGTAGACGATTCTTGGTCTATATCAACAAATCTAAATGATCACAACTATGGAAACCAAAAGACACTATGGTTCTAGGCAATTAGGGATATTGAGCATTTGAAAGATCTAAGCAAGCAAGCAATTGGCTGACAGCATAAATTGGAGTTATCACATAAGTACACACCATGATTGAACCTTTGATCATAGTATGATCTTTTTGAAATTAAATGAATTTCCTTCTGTCTCCGGTAGTGTCTTGACTATTGTTTATTGGACTATATATATTCCCACTATCACCATCAACAAAGTTGTGATTGAATAGAATCTAGCAGAAGCCCCCTGCACAGTGGCCTCCCTAAGTTCCCTCAAGAAAGCACTTTGCCACAAAATGTCAATTTACGCTTTAGTGTTTCTTTAAAGGATTAGCAACTTCTGGAGTTTTGTTAAAGATTTAACACAATTCAGTTATTTACCATCAAATTTCAGATGTTCAAAAATTATATACCACTGAATTTGTCAGAACTTGTTTATTGCTTGAGACACAGAAAAGTACCACTGACCATTTTCAGGAAGCAGTCTGGCCTGTCGTTGCCAGAAAACTTTCCAGGAGTCATTGAGCGAGCCCTCTCAACTTGCGTCTCAAGATACTTCAGTTCTGGTAACACCCAAAATTGGTAATTACTATTGGAGATCAATAATAAAGCTGCAAAGAACTAACCAAGATATAGACCGAGCTTACCGTATCATCACACTTAAGTTTATTCTATGCATGTAGAATGAAGAAAATTGTGATTGTAGAAAGCCTTGATTAATTAGGTTGTAAAGCAGGATTATACATCTAGAGTTGATATTATTCAGTTTATTTGCTTCTCTTCTACAGGAATTTGGTTTCCATGTTACCAAATCCTATTAGGCTAGCTTACAATTTCCATCATTAAGCGACTTTTATCCTTTCTCGGTTTATGAGGTTTCCTGACTTTTTAATTGAATGTTTCAGCTCTTTTTGTATAATATGTATACGGGGTGTGGTTCTGATCCAAGCAATTCCACGTAGGAAACAGTGTCGCATCCTCACACCCTAATACACTAACATTCTATTCCTATTTGCACATAATTGTGCAAGTTGAGCAGAGAGTAAAAATTTCACTTCCAAATAAAACAACATTTTGAAGGATATTTGTCATCGTAGCACCATCAACCACAAAGAACATACAGTAGCATGTGCGCAAAGTCAACCACCACAATCGACATTGTTATATAAGGCAAAGGAAAGGCATAGCTACTTTCTCATTCTTAGATGCTTATTTCGTTATTTGAGCTAGGGGCTACAAATAAGAGGTTTGTGACAGCATTGTCACCCATCATTTTACAACTATCAACTTTCTTTTGATCTTAAAATTCATTGAAAGAAACCATGTGCATGCTTTCATTTGTATCTGAAAACCAGATATTCAAAGAACAGCAAAGAGGTCAAGAAGCAATCAACCTTTGGCACTTGAAAGTGGTGGAATTCCTTCTTCAACATCGTGATATATAATTTGTATTTTTGGTTGATCTAAAAAAGTCGCATCTGGAGTCACGAAATCTGGGCCATTTGGAAGTAGTTTGTGATTCTTTTGATACAACATATTCCACAAGGCAGACATCCAGGGATCTAGAGCCCCTTCATGCCTATCAATGAATTTATAAACGAGCAATCAGCCTTGATTTCTGGAGGCTCACACCAAAATTAATTTTGTGCCCAAAAAGGAAAAGGAAAAGGAAAAGGAAAAGGAAAAGAAAAAGAAAAGAAAAAGAGAAAGCAAACAACAGTTGAGAAACACATAGTTCAAAAGGCTACATCCAAAGAAAGATTGTGGCAAGTGAAGCATGAAACTCTGTAGCAAATAAGATAAAGGAACAGCAATAAAAAATATATCATGAGAAAGTTTCTGTAAGTTATTGTTGACCACCAGAAGCCTGAAACATCAAGTACACAAATGATTATGTCAAACCTACACAAGGAAAGAAAAAATGAAAAGAATGAAAAGCCAGAGCCCTATCAATTTATTAAATTTCTGAGTTGTGACTTTCCAATAATAGTAGTGGTGTAAACCTTCATTTGTTTTAGCTTTCATCTCAGCACAACGCATAAATTATGTGAAAGAATTTAAAAATGTATTGTAAGGATGCATCTCTTTCAGGTACAATATTTGATTGCTTCCTATAAGTCCATCACAATCTCCTCATTTATTAAACAGTAGTTACCACACTATAGGTTGTTTGTACAAAATGCACAATCTAGCACCTAAATCATAATTCCAAAGATCATTCTACAAACCTTGGTGTTCTGTCTCTGGTTGCTACCAAGAGCCTAGCAGAACAACTACTTTATATCACTTTCCATGTCCATTTTTCAAGACTGCACACAGCAGAGTTATCGGAATCTTCCATTGCAAACGGTAAATTAATTAGGTGTCAATGATCTCGATCTCCATTTAGATCTACAAACTTCCATGCTAAAATAGCATACTTTAATACTATTATTTTCATAAAATAGTGATTACTTAATGCAGAACTCCTTCCCCATTTTTCTTATGTCCTTTTGAACTTTCCTCTTCTTCTCTTTATAATGCAAAGATGTTCCTTGGACAGCCATTAAATCACATCTGGATACTATTCTCCTTACTTAAACCGATTGAAATGATGGACAAGAAAGAAAACACAAGTACAGTATTCCAACTATAAAACCTACCGACTTCAAAGTGAAAAATATAGACCAACAACAAGCAGATGCAGTCCAGTCCTATATAAGAATATGCAACAGTCTTCAGGTAGTTCAATTTATTATTGAGTTCCAACACACAGACACACATATACAGATTGTTGAATATATAAGAAGTGAAATAGGATTTACTAGAATCCCAAACAGACTTAGGTAGTTTAATTTTTCAACAAGTCTCTGACACAATTGCAACCCATAGAATATAATATCCAAATATCACACTAGAAAAATCTTACGCAACTATCCAAAATCATGAGACACTATGTATAATGGACCAACAGTGAAAAAATTTACCCTGAAGGGTGCTGATCATCCCCCAGGCCCCTTTCAATAATTGCCGTTGCACCAAGATCTGATAGGCGCTTGTCAAGCTTCTTTGCTACAAACTACAATCAGAAAACCCTTTTATGCTACTGTGAGATGGTTTCAAGAGAAAGATTATTCAGCAAATCCGAAATATTTGATCTAAAAAGTGAGCATTGAGAAAATTTTACAATAAAACTATGGGACAGATTTTTGAAGCTGCATAATCATTAGAATTTTCATGACGTATTTATTTGATGCGTCAAATGAAGGGCTAGACCTATTATAGCTATCGTCTGAGTATGAAACCCCATACTAAATTTTATGATATTTTTGTCTAATGAAAATACAGAACATAAATAAAGAGACAGGAAGAAAACTTTTGTACTAGCAAGATGGGAATAAAATAGTAGACTTGATATGTATTATGTATCTATGGGATAGCAATATGTCATCATTATTCAATGAAATCTTCAACAAATCCAAAATGTAATAACACAAACAGGCCAAAGTGGCAGAATTCCCAAACTAATAAATTATAAAAATATTATTTCCAAAATACACGCATTACATTATACTTTTGGTAGCTCGAATCACCCAATCCAAACACAGCATAATGAACTCCTTTAAGCCACTCTCTTGTCAAATTCTTTTGCAATAAGAACCTCCAAAACCCCTGCAAAAAATTAAAACAATATAGACAGTAAAAAAACTAGGAAGTCCAATACCACAATGAAACATTTTATTCTATTATTTAAAATTACAGAAAACCTTCATGGAGTCCGGGTTGTCACCTTGGCCCGTGGTTGACACTATAAATATCACAGCCTCCTTATTTGGCAAGTCAATCTGAATTAACAAATAACACAATCAAATTAGAAACTTTAAGAGAAAATAAGTCCAGAAGTGGGTGACAGCAAACTCCTCTCTAGCTTGATGAAGAAAGAATAGGCAAATGTTACGACTCTTAAAACTACACAACATTCCCAATTAGTATATTTTGATCAATTTCCAAATTAATATTAAATAAATATTAGCATAATCAGGCAAAACAAAATAAAAACCTAGAAGTTAAAATTTATAGAAGTTCTCAAGCTGTGCTGATAATAAATGGGAACATACAGGTTGAAATTCATCAATGGAGAGGACAGAGACAGAGGGGCAGCCACGGCGCTCAGCTTCACGCCCAAGCCGCTCAGCAGCATCCATTGCATTTCCTGTTTGTGAAGCATACAATATCAGTAGCTGCTCATCAAACTTCTCCTCCATTGAGCCCATCAAGTTTTCACTGCAATAGTATCACTAGGCATTAGCTAAGGAGAACCTGCGCACAATGTATGAATATAATACAAGCAAAAATGAAGAAAGTAGAGAGATGAACAAACTTTGTTAGATTCTAGATTGATGTGTATTAATAGGAAACCAGAACTACATCATTATTGCTAAACATGTATCCTGAAGAAAACTAAAACTTTTGTCAGAAACTTATGAGAAATACAACCCAATCATTCATTCCCTTAATGGGGGCATGTTTAAAGAGCATATCCTTAGTGCTGAGTCCTATGAAACTAACGCACAAGCATGCACAAAACCCATCATATAGCATTAGTTTCTATATTTCACTATTATAAATCATCAACAGTGAAAGCGCCTTACAATTTGCAATAAACTTATAACAACAACGGGATACAAATACAATAGTCCATAAAAATGAAATACCTAGACTAACAGAGTAGCACAAGAACTGTCTGTTTCCTCTTCACAACAAAATTGAGAGAGAGATAGAGACATAAATCACAACTCTACCGTGGATGGCCATTCTACACATGACATCCAAAAGAGAGCTAAAGTCATGAACATCCTAAGCCAGAACACATAGTAATTGTCACGTCTTGTCTTTACACTCCCACAAATAAAACGTCCAGAACACGAGAACGATAAAGTCTATCATCCTTCAAATCCACTATTAATAGAGCTAATGAAGAAGGAATTTCATCAAACACATTTCCTTCAAACAAATACGACTGCGGCTTCACATTCCATTTCATAATAATTTCAAACACCCAAAGACACAAGGCGTTTATACCTGATGCGACTTGCTTTCTCCCTCCAGCTGCTGTCTTAATACAGCGCTTTGCTAAATCCCTCCGGAAAAACTGCCTCCCTGCTCAATGTCGGCCGCCATATTGGCGAAAACAAACGCTTTTTCGGGGAGAGACACGCCGTGTGACTTTTGACATTACACGTTTCTGCTTTAGCAATGGGTACTTTTCCAAAATTATTAAATTATTTTAATTTTAAATGTGCATTAGTAAAAAAGTATTAATTAAATTAATAATAAAAAATAAATATATCTATAAGACATCTTAGAGTTAACACATATTTATTAATTTAAATTTATTTAATTTAACGTATTCCATAAATAGTATAAAATAATAATTTAGAAAATTTATTGAAGTAATGACCTATTTTTATTGAGGCGGAAACACTATTTTTCTTTTTCCAGGCATTAAACTTATTATGAGGTGCAAACTGCAAAGCGCTAGTTGCCATTTGCTATATAGTTCCAACTGTCTTTTCCCCATTTTCCTTGCAAATTTGAGCGACTTTTTCTCCAGGTTTATGGAAATGTCGATTCATTAAAATCTCAAATTGTTAATTAATTACATTAAATTAAAGTATATATCAAAACCAAAGATGAGAGACAAGAATATAATCAGGGAACCAAATATGGTATGCTCCAACAATTTATTTGTCCAAATTGCACTTTTGATCTCACAAGACATCGTGTGTTGCACTTGTGGCCGCAAAACTTAAGAGATTTGGTCCCATATGATTAGTGCATGGGACCACATCGATAATATTTTCTAATCCTGTGGGTTGAATAAAAAATGTTAACTCTGTAAAGTACGGGACAAAAAGTACAAACCCCCGAATCAAAAATACAATTTTGCGGAATTTAGCTTATTTGATAGAGTTACTTGAGAATGAGTCTACACATGCAACATAAACTGATGCATGTTCCAGTCAGCAATAGGGAACTAATCCAGAGTGTGTCCAATGATAAATACACAGTTTACATGTTGAGAAATCAGGGCGTCTTTAGAATTCCATTGATATAGTTCAGCACTTCTTCCACATTAACTGTCCATGCTACTGAAATTGGGGAAAAGCCTGTCCATGGGTTGCTTGAATTCCATCTGCATCGGAATCATTTCTAGCACGATAAGAAGTGGAGTAAAATGCAAAAAAGAAAAACAGAAGTGATGATTTACGATTGTGATATCGTACTTCTTTAATCCTTGGTCCATTAGCGTATGCCCAACGCAGATGCCCTGCGTCTCTACCCTCACGACTCCCTTCTTGAAGGTAAAAAGATCCGGCCTGATGAGCGCCACAAAACTGACGGGGTCGTGAAGGAAGATTCCTGAATGATATAAATATTGATAGAATGAGTTGACGGAGATAAGAAAGAATGAGTGGGGGTGAAGAAATTCTTGAATGAATGCTTGTTTCAAAGAAGAGTACCGTAGACGCCATCAGATTTGACGTGCCAGTCGCGATAAAATTTGCACATATCACATAGCAACTGCGCGTGTCTTCCCTTGGACTGACTTAGCTCATTGAGGTGCGAGTCTGAAGACAAGATATTTAAGTGAGAAATTGTTCGTACATCAAACAGTTTGATTTATGCAATTTGAAGGGAATAACCTGTCATTTGGACTTGCGTTGTGATGTTTATGCCGACAACATCAATATTTGCCCCAGAAGTGAAAACAATATCTGCAGCTTCGGGGTCGCCATAGATCTGTCAGTTACACAAGCTCGAATTAAAATTGGACTACTTTAACAGGAATCTCTGAACTAATCGCACCCCGGATCAATGTTGAATAAAACCTCTATCAATAACAATGTATAGGAAATGAGATAACTATAAACTAGAATTATGCAAGAGAAGTGAGATGACTACAACTATTAACAGAGTGATCAGTGGAAAGAAAGTTGCATTCTCATAATCTTGGAGGCGTTAGGGTACTATTGCAAAATAAAGCTCCTCTGGAAAGCAGAAACGCAGAGTTGTAGACTACATACATTTGCTTCAGCAGCAGGATTGACATTTCCCAAAGCAAAGAAAGATCCACCAAGTATCACCACTCTTTTCACCTTTCTTGCAAAGGATGAGTCTCTCTTTATAGCCTAAATCAAGAGGAAAAAGTTACATCTTGAACAAGTACAACCAAGTCAACTTGAAAATTTAAATATTGCCCTACTTGAATTAATAAACAAGGAAACAACTTACCAGAGCGAGATTTGTTAGAGGTCCCAATGCAAGTATAGAAACTTCACCAGGAAATTCAGAAACTTTATCGACCAAAAATTCAGATGCGGATTTCCCAGATTTCTTGGATTTGGGAGGAGGGAGAATGACATTGCCAAGACCATTTGAACCATGAACAAAGTCGGCAATACGTGGTGGTCCTCTCTGTTTAAAGTGCAAAAGTATGGTCAAGCTATAGAGAGTACAACAAAGGTTGACCGTATATGATGGCATCTTAACCGATAACATAAAATACAAACAAGAATCTCTCCATACAATTGCATGTCACTTTAAATTGCTTGTAACTTCACTGTCCCAGTCCACTGATGTGACAAAAAAGCAAGCTGTCTAATGGAGGCCAACACACGGGTTTGCCCCAAAGCATGCTGAGAAATAGACAACGTCTAGAAGAGTTTTAAACAAATTACTTGGTCAGCCAAAGGAATCTTATTCCATCTGAGATGTTTTTGCCAGAACTAACATATAAATCAAAGTACACTCCCGTTCATCCTTTTGATTCTCAGGCTACTTCGGGTGTTTTAGTCCAGAATCTAGGAAACATATTCAACTTGGCTCTCAGAACACATATAAGCAAAGTCCTTTTCAAATTGGAGATAATAATACTCAAGATGCAATAAAGAAAAGCATAAAACCCAGAAGTAAACAGCAAATACAAAAAATAAGATCTATTTCTGTTAAAAGTAAAACGAACCAAGAAAGGCATGCAATTCAGTCATCGCAACCAATAAAATGATGGTTAACTGTAGAACTATTTCTTTTTACCTTTAATGGTTCGGAACTACCCTCTGCCACAGGAACATCAGGACATCCAGCAATCTCACACTATCCTTTTGCATTAAAATAGTAAGTGATCACGGACATATCCCAAAGACATGACCTGAAGCACATATATATACTAGCCAGACAGAATTAACTAACCAGAAATACATACCAGAAGCAATGCATTGCGTGTGGCATCTTCTGTAGTGACATTGCCAAATATTGTTGTTAATCCTAATATCTCTAATTCCGGTGACTGAAATGCCATTAATATCGCCATGCTATCATCTGCATACCAACAGAAGGCACTCTATTGTTTCAGAATTGACTTTGCAATGTATTTCTGGCATGTACGATCACAAGCCCAGTTTTGCTGCTGTTAACAAGTTTAGATAAATAATATGGTAGCAGGTCTTAAGCACCCAAATGGAGAACACTACGTAACCTGCTTAAGTCTGATCTTCTATGAAACTAAGTTGAACCCTTCAAGTTCTCCCAGTATTCCCTATTCATACTGGAGCCACTTTCAACATTCCACTTATTAACTCATACATTAAAAACGGCTACCCTCTTTGTAGGAATTGAAACAAAAGCATTATTTCATACCACTTTCGCATGCATACAAGTCTTACATGCCAATATCTAGAGATCCTACTTGCATCTTTTCCAAAGTTAGTAGAAGTAGAAAAAGCAACGAACTTATCTGATTCACCAAGCAAATATATCATATATATTTGAGGTGGAAAGTCATGTTAGCAAGAGAAGTGATCAAACAAAATAAAATGCCCCACAATTAGAAAAGTAGGAAATTCTGCATATGTTCATGACAACTAAAGAAAATTGTATAGATTGACATCTCTCATTGATACTTTAAAGTTTCCTCTAAACAGAAATCATGCACTCCCAGTTCCCATTTAGTTTTCTATCCTTCATTTCAGTAAGTTCTCGTTTTTGTCTTGCACATAAACATTGAGGCTCTCCCATCGCATCTGTGCTTATCTGAGAAACTGCAAAAAGGCTCAAAGTGCCACCAAACCTTCCTCCCCCACCCCCACCCCCCCAACCCAAACACAAAATCCACTCAACTAAACCCCTTATTCACTGAATCAATCTTATCAATTTAATCACAATGTCTACGTCCTAATAGCTTCTACTAGTTCTTTGAGAAAACCCCACAAAAGCCTGAAGCCAAGCAAAGCTAAAACTAAAAAATGAAAAAAAGCCACAACAAGAAAGAAATAAAAAGAAGTTAAATTAACAAAAAATCAGCACAATCTCGAGAGGTTGGTATTACTACCCTTCTAAATTCATTGCTCATTCAAGATAAAAGAAGATCAATTGAGAAGTCATGAAAAGATGCTACATTTTGAAATTGCAGCAGTATAGAACAGTGAACCAATTCAACATTAAATCAAAAAATTACCTAAAACCAGATTAAAACCCATGATTAAAGAAACCAAAGAATTGACCATCTCCTTACCAATTCCAGGATCGGTATCAATAACTATCTTTTCACGTTTCTTGGAAAAACAATTGTCGGAAACCACCATCCCATCAATCCCACCACTCTCAGAAATCGACATCACCACTTTTTCTTGGACAGAGAGTCCTCCAAAAGAACAAACACTTCAAATGGTCCCAGAAATTGAAATAAAATCCCAGAATTATCCTATAGCTGCATAAACACAGAACATATACTTATATATGTATATATGCACAGGAGGAGTATTTCTTAGTGAAAACAAGAAAGATAAGAATTGTACTGTCAGCTCTGACTCCGAGTCTGGCGATGAGCTGCCACTCTAATTGATTATTATTGAGTTTTAAAAAAGAGGAGTTACGATTTCTATATAAGATCATTAATCGTAACGCTTCCCACCAACCATATGAAGAACTGTCAAATAAATTCGGTAGTCTTTTCACGTACTCTTGATGACAAATGGCATACTCTAAGTGGATTTTCTGAATATTCTATATTTTATTCCCCTTGTTTTTTTAAATAAAATGTGATTAATGGCCTCGAAATTTATTTTCATTATATTCTACATGTTATTCCCCTTGTAAAACTGAATACAAATTTTAATTATCAATTCAATAATTTTTTTAGTGAAACAATGTGGATATATATATATATTTTTAATAGATTACAATTATATTATAAATTTCGATCAAAAATCAATATATTGGTTATTAATATCATATCTATAACTATGATATATGTAATTGAAGAGAATTGAATTAGTGTCGTGGTCCGCATAACCACCTTTTAGTGTTCTTCAGATATTTTTTTCCTCTCTAAAATTATATCATTATCTTTTTTTTTATGATCACTCTCTTATAAATGTAATATGAACTTAATATTTTGTATAACTTTATCAAATAATAAAATATTTAATTTAAATAATTTTAACAAATTACGCACACACTAACAGTGTCTCATAATTACTAGTATCTATGATTAAGCGGTTGTTATTACATTATAACAACACATGTACATTGATGCGTTTCGAACCCATAATCATGAGATCGTGAAGCCTTAATCTTGCGAATTAAGTTATGTGTCATAGAAATTAATACATTAAGAATCTAGCTTGTTATATTGAAATAGTTCAGATATGGTTAATTAAAAAGAAAAATTGCAGCTTTAATCGAGTTACTTAAGCCATGTACTTGAGTATAAATTACTATATATTGAAGAAAATAAATGACAAATTGAAACCTTTTTGATGCTGCAGAAAGAAGGAAAGTGGAATGTTAGAATCTTGAAGAAAGTGCTCAACCTTTTAGGGTTTCCAATTGTTTAGAATTTGAAGCTTTAGTGGGTAGATGAGGATTTGGGGTATCAATCACATGGAGTGGGAAGTATTATTTAAGCATGAACCCAATACTTTTATAAATGTGACCTTGAAAAGCATAGTGGAACCCTTCAATAAACTAATGTGGGCAGATCTCATCACATTGCTCAACTACAAATAATTATACATATACCATGTTGACTTCAAAATTATCCTACTCACCATAAATAGACGAAACCACATTTATACACACTTTGTTTGAACAATAGATCGGAGTAAGAAAAATCGTTATTTGATTGGTGAAAATATCAAGAAAAAGCTTGTAAAACTGTAATTTGTGGTTAAGTGTAAAACTCTATACATATCATACGATACGACAAATAAAAGACTATTATTGAATTTTTTCCTGCTGACTATTTTTTATCTGACAAAATTAAAATAAAAGGCAAGCACATATAAAGAAAAGAACGACGCCGTTACAGACACTTAATAATGAAAATTGTCATGTGGTTGGGCAGGCAGGCAGGGTGATGGAGTTGATTGAAATGATGTATGCAGCACGAGACAGCACATGAAAGTTTTATTCATAGACCACGTGAAATGTGACAAACTCAGAACACATTCGCTGTGTTTTAGGCATTGGTTCTTTCCAGTTTATGCTAATCATTGTCTCTATGTTGCGTTGTAACAATTGCGTTAGATAAGTTCGGCATATAATTTTTTTTCTTTTTGGTCTTATTCCCCCAAAAAAAAATTAAGAGAAAGCAAACGGTTATCAATGACACTTTCATATTGTGTTTTCACTTTACATATACATAGCTATAATGTGAAATCTGTTTTAAATATAAATGAAAAACTTGTTGTATGTGCGTGTGTGTGTTCATATCTAATGAAATTTAGAACCCAGACCGAATAATCAAACATACAAATCTAATCCACAGCGCTGCTGAAAACCATTTCCTCTTGAGTTTATCAAGTTCCTATAGTTGCACTCTGAAGTCTATACCACACAAACAAGATTACACTTAGCGCAACAGTTCGGTCAGACGAAAACACTGCCAAAAACCAAACAGATCATCATATTCCTGTACCTGTGGTCACCAAAAACGGATTCAAGAATTTTCGCATTATGGAGACAATGTAAACATACATGATACAACTAAGGAACAACTGCCTAATCTTGCTTGAACTGGTGACTCAAGCCTGTGCTTTTCATAGCCCATAACATCCATTTGATACCAACTAACAAAAATGTCCCAATAAAGATCACCTTGAATGCTTTCTCCAAGAGTTTGAAACCATTCCAGAATTGCAATTTACAGAATGGTGATTAACATAGCAATGAGAAATCAGGATCGCATATCTTCAAAAGACAAAGTTTCAATCATTTCGCTCCTTTTAGTCATCAAGCAATACCACATGGAAGTAACCCGCTGCAAAGTGCTCCAATCCCTCACTTCTTTTTCTGTGGCTTCCTTTTTTGTTTGTTTGCATGTTTTTCATTTACATTTCATGACATCCATCACAGGGTTTGCGTGGACTATATTTTTTCAATTCTTTTTTTTCTTTTTTTTTTTTTTTGGGGGGGGGGGGGGGGGCAACTGCGCTCCAAAATTGACCTGCATCATAAAATGAATTGATGAGCCCGAAAAGATAGGCCTAACGGAACAAAATGTGGTAAGCCTGAAAAAAGACTTGAATATCCAATTGCAGAGAAAAATATTCCTTACTGTTCATGCATAGTGACACAAATATTTTCTCAATTTTGAGTGCCATGAACTTGGCAGAGGGGCATCAGGCAAGGAAATCAATCAGTAGAATGGAACAAAAGATGCCAACTCCCACAAGCATAAATATCCACTAAGCTTGAACACCGCCTAACTATTACATAAGCTCTTTCAGATTACCGATGCATTAAAATAGCCACAATTATCTCCACCATGCTTCCTCTCTATACAAAGATGCATGCATATTTGTGTTTTCAAGGTTTAAGTATTCCTAACATACATATAGCAATGCAAATGAGGGAGAAAATACCAGAACAGAAAACTCTCTCTCCGTGTGGTCTCATGCTGCTTCACGTATTTTAGGATTTGGGGGGGAACCAATAATACTGGCAGGTCCTTTTGCGAGATGACCTTTGGCATTCCCACCAGATGGACCGCCTGGGTTCTTAGTTACCATATCAGTGGCCACAATTGACTTCTTTATCTATGAGAGAAGAAACAAGTTAAAAATCTAGTTCGAACAGAACTACAAATTGTAGAACCTGAAATTAACCTGAAACTAAAGACAGCATCCTGATATCCAGGTTCTACTATTTCCCATTAACCGCTGATGATGATTTCAAGCAAAAGAAGCAAATGAAGAAGCAGAACTTACAGCAGCAAGCCGCTCTCTGTGAATATCACTTACAATCTGGAACCATAAGAAACATGTGAGAAAAAAAGATGAGAAAGTTGTGTGGGAGAGAGAAGCACACAAGAAGCTTTGGTGACTAGATAAAGAATCAAGACCAATGTGCTGGTCATCCTCTTACTGAAAAATGATCAAAGGATCTTACCGGTTTCTTGTACGTCTTAATCTCATCCCCACCAAAGCCAGGAAGAGTCATATTCCAGTTTCTTTCTAATTCAAAATACAAGTAGCAATTTAAGGTATATATTCTTTTTATAACTAGAAAAAGAAACTCAGAGAAACTAACCAAGATGTAGGAGTATGTCCTTTGCTTCTAAAGTGGTAGATTTCCGATGCTTAGCCAACGAACAGCCAAATGTTGTAATCTGGTGAAGTTGAAGTTAAAGTTCTAATGAGCTACCATCAACGAGCACGAGAAAAAGGATTAAGGATTTACAGCAGAAATGAGTTGATAGTAAATCTACATAACAAATGTACACAGAATTAAGCAACAGAAAAGCCATATGTAAAATTGTTCAACTTTTGTTTACCAATTTTGTAATATTGTATTCCAGAGATACTTTGCAAGCCTTTTTAAGTGCTAGAGCAACCCCAGGAAGCGAAAGAATCGTTTTTGTCATGACAAAAAAGAGGAAAAACTATCGTCCCCGGCCAATGTCCACTTATTGATTATATTATAAGGAATACAGAAAGATACTCCCCGTTTCATCTTGCAACCAATCACAAGTTAAATGTTTTTGCTAACCAGATTTGCATGAGAAATCAACAGTGGATGATCATCACTGGATGAATTACTTGGTCTCAAAAATTCACAGAAGTATACAGGTAACTCTATGGTTGATATATCAGAAGTTTCAGTACATGTTGGGTGCAACAAGAATAAATGTTATGATAGCAAAGATCAGTATGCAGTAAACATATTTGTGGGACACCACTTCTAGAAATCTGCAATTTCCAACTTACTGATTCCACAAAATCCTCAGCAATTTCCACAAGAATGTCTTCAACCTCAGGATCCAATTTCTCAGATGGGTCAATCTGGGAAAACAAAGAAAAGTCAAACACATTGATAATAAATATCAAACATATAACTCTTAGATCACAGACAGGTGCAGATTGAAGGACTCAGTAATGCAGTATGCACCAAAACCAGGCACTTGGAAAATCAATTACGAAAGTCAACTATGCAACCATACAAGTGCAGGCAAAGAATACATATAAAACCATCTTGGAGGGGGCAAAAAGAAGAGATGTCAGGTGGAAGGGCAACATAGACCTCTTCCATTAAGGCATTAACATTAGAAGCCTAGCCACATGCGGCTTGACTCTTAATTGGTAAGAGGCAAAACACATGAAATATCAAATCATTGAATCCACAGATGTTGACAAAATAGGAAATAAGACAGGCATATTCACCTGGTTTACAAGTTCCTGAATGCTTCGCTTGCTTACAATTCTGTTTGAAGATTCTTCAGTATCCGTGATTGCAGTTTTACTGAGGGCTCCAGGGTGTGATGCACTAGATTGTGTCATGCCAAGAGGCGGTTTTTGATTCCCCAACCCCGATCCCCTTGTGATCTGTTGTTGATGAGATAACGACTGTTGAATCCTAGAAGGTGGATATTGTTGGCCATGATGCTCCAGGGGCTGGCCTGAGGCTGAGGATTGTGGTGGCTGTTGGCTCGAACCAATTGGCTGTTGCTGTGGAGTGGTAGACATGTTTTGGTGATGTTGCTGAGGAATATGGGGTCTTTGCTGAAATGATTGAGTACTCGTCTGCGGTCTAAGTGACGGGGTTGGCAAAGGAGGTTTCCCTTGGGTTCCAGAAGACAACCATGGTTGATTCTGGGGCTGTGGACTTTGAGAACTGCTAGGTGATGGTGATCCCGGGGATCCCAATGATGAAACTCTAAGCATACCATGTCCTTGAAAATTCTGATTAGAATAGGAGCAACAAACACATACAAGTCAAATATACTGCTAATCAGAAATCAGCAAATAAGCCACTTCTTAAACCAATCTGAACCTTGGGGGTGAGAGCCGGTTTAACTTTCAAACACAACAACATTGATAAAACATAGCCAAACAACATAGTGACATACAAAACCGAGACAGCAAATTCACCAACACTCAGTAACCAAGAAATTCTTCAAATTAAACAAAGACAAAGGATCATGCATCCACAATAGTAAAAGAAAAGGCCAAAGCAAAATCAGCAAAAGACATGTTACCCCAAAAAACATGATAGTAGCATTTAAAAGCAGAGATTTCCAGATAAGAAAATTTTCAGTGCAGAGCTGTCCGACACCTTAGAAGGAAGGTTTCTCTATGTTGTACAGATGCATGGGAAAGATAATATAACACACAGGAAAAACTAATCTCGAGAAAAGTAGGAAATGGAACATAAGGACACAAGCAAACAACATAGTAATGATTTGAGTTTGACAAGTCATAGGAAACTTCATGACTGATCACAAATAACAAAAATATGGAACATGTGAACATAATAAAGCAAGACAAGCATACATTACATGCTTTGAACTTAACCTTGCACCATCATTATCTTGGTAGAGACTAGAAATGAATGTAAAAATAATAAAAGCAATACAAACATAAACTACATGCTTTAAACTTAACCCTGCACCGTTGTTATCTTGGTAGAGACAAGAAATGAATGTGAAACTCACGCACTAGTAATTCTAAAGTCACTGGGACATCATGACACTCTAAAAGGCAGTGAAGTTCATAAACAAAAAGGAACTACTTGATTCTGTTTGTGGTTCATTTTACACTGCCAAACTAATACATGCATACCACTCTAACAAAATGTCCTCATTGCAATTGAATCATATCAGCTGCTTAATCATTCCAGCTTTCGCTATGCACTACAGAGCACCAAACTTAATTTAACTTGAAAATTGCCCTGTCAACTGTCAGTTATGTTTAGAATTTCAGGTCAAGTTTTTACATATAGCACCTTGAGTAACTTCATGAGATGCTCAAATTTAGTAACTTCAAAAATCTTCATAAAACAAGTCTATAGAAACAGAAGGGGGTCCCAAGTTTTCTGAACTACAGAAAGAATTTCAAAACTTCTCCTCATCAAAGATACTTCAGTTTCAATATTCTCAAGTATTTAAGGGCACAAATAAATTTATCAAATCAAATCAAATCTTAATCATCAATGACATGACATGACATGAGCTGTCTAATAGGCTTTTCCTTCTACCACTTTATTTCTACTTCCAGAATCTGATAAGTTAGCAACCTGTGCAGCAGGAGACTGACTACTTGGGGTAGTCTGCGGTCTGAGAGATGACTGGGAAGGCCTCAACTGATGAGAAGGAACCCCTGATGGCCGCATTGAAGTCGTCGTACCCAGCGAACCCGTCATCCCCATTCCTGGCATTGGCTGCCTTATCTATGATATATAAACAAGGACTGAGACAAACACCCAACTCCACAAGCGTGTAAACAACATTGCAGAGAAATAAAAATTTACTCAACTACCAGAGCCCATCAAAAGATTTTGCACCACCGAGATTCAGAAATCTACTTAAAACCATAAAAAAGAACTCCGAGCATGGCTGTTTTTAAGAGAATTACAAATTCCACCCGCACCCCCACCCCCCAACCGATAATTTAACCTAGACATATCAAGAACACACTTCCCTGTTCCCCTGACCTAGAATCTCATTTCCCACCCCGAAACACAAATATGTATAATGAGTAATGAGAAAGTGACACGGATGAAAAGTAGGAATTACCTGGGATGGTTGGCCGTAAGATGGGGGAGTGAGTGAAGAAAACGATGCAGGCGGAGGGGGAGGAGTGGAGGGGTTATGGGCAGGGACTCCAATGGCCATTCCGCCGCGAGGGGGCGGCGGAGCGGATATCGAAGACGAAGTTGAAGCCGAAGAAGAAGGAAGTGGAGGCGAGGGAAGAGAGAAGTGGGAGTAGGGCGGTTGCTGCCATGGTCGGGTATTGAATGACGGCCTTGTTTGGGAAGTGGTAGATTGTTGGGATTGAGGCGTAGTAGGAGGTTTAGAGGTTGGGGTTGGGGTGGGGTTTGTTGGCGGTGGCAGCGAAGAAGAAACAGGTGGTACTGCGGCGGAGGTTGTCGGGGGCGGTGGCGGAGTCTGGTCGGTGGATGATTGTGCAGCGGAGGGGGTTTGTTCCATCAGATCAGCCTGAGTACGGCAGGGGGGGGGGGGTTGAATTGCTGCCCTCGGCGTCGTATAAATAGTAGTAGTTGTTTTTGAGAGGAAAACGTTATTCTTTATTAAATTAAATTAATATCCAAATTAAGCATTATTAATCTTTAATGATATTACTATTAGAAAAAAGAGAAATTATTAAATAAAAAAGTTAGTAAAGAGAGAAAATGCTATTGCCAAAGTAAAACTATTGGAATTGTCTGTAAATATATATATATATATGTATTTTTTTTCATTTCATCACATTCTTGTTTATAAAATTCTTTTCTAAGTACATCTACATATATATATATATATAACTTGTTTTCTTACTTAAAAAACATCGTACTTATCAATTACTATTATCGTATTTATTTTATTTTATATTTGAAATATGCATTGGTCACATATAATTTTGATGGTTTATGATCAGACGATGTAAGATGTGAACCATGCATTGAACAGCACATTGGACGCTAAGTCTGCATCCCACATATTACAAACTTGCTTCGACAATAAGATCCACCAAATTGACATGGGAAGGCTTAGGCTTGCCCCTGCATTCACAGACTGGGAGGTTCTCGGCCGAGCGGGTTTGCCACAGTTGCAATTGAACGAGGCACTTGAAAATTTCTCAAACATTTGTTGGTAGTTTGATGACTAGGATAATTTTGGGCAACTAATTTTCTAAGTAAATTCAAAGTTTGAGGACCAAATAGTGGTCGGGAGTAAATAAATAAGACAAATTATACTTCAATTGATGAATTGGTGGGTCTTCCATTGGATTTTTGGTGAAATTTTAGGGCACGAGAGAAAGAGGGAATTTGGAAAATAGAAATTATGGAATAAGAATGCATGTATTAATCGTTTTATCCACATCTCTGATCTCACCATCCTCATTCACACGTAAATCACAGGCGCTTTTTTCCGGCCAGCATTGTAAATTGCCGGCCAACTTTAGCGTTAAACGTGTCAATTGTCACATTTAAATATTTATAAAAGACTAAATGTGTTTTACGTAACTGAATATAGAACTATATTTATTCACTAAATAAAATATGTCGAAATTATTGAACTTAAAGAATTAAATGAGAAGGAAAAAAAAGACTTAAAGTGAAATTGCTTGTAGTTACAGGACTAAAAGATTTTTGTCCTTTGGGAATAGGGTGAATAGCAATTTATCCTCCTGTGTTATTGAAAATGAACAAATTATCCCCTTATAAAGAATAAATAGCATTTTACCCTCTTGTATTTTAAAAAAATGAAGCAATTTACCTCCTAAGGGGTAAATAAATTTGCTCCATTTTTTTAAGCACGTGAGGGTAAATTTCTATTTTATATTTTATAAGGGGACTGTTTGCACTTTCCATAACACAAGTAGATAAATTGCAATTTACCCTTTGGTAACGACTACAATCTTGCCCTGTCTTTGCATTGGGTTGTTCATAGGAGCAGAGTGCCATTTCTAATATCTGCATTCTCTTCAATAAGAGGAGAACACTCTGGACTTGTGTTTCCATCCTCAACAACTTGTGTGATGTCAGGGTCCCTTTCCCTGCACAGGTAACACTTAACTAAACTTCAAATGTCACAAAATTAATAAATGAACAAGAAGTTGTTGCTTGCAAGACATACGTTTTCGAGTAGATGAAAATCCCGACCGCCACAAGCGCATAAGCCGAATAGTATAACCAGTTAACCTGTGATTGACAGCCGTTGTGTCGCCTGTGAATAGGTGATTACACCAGGAGAAGCAGGCGAACGAGTGAAAATTAGGAAAAAATACATACCTGCTGCTTGTAGATAAACAGTTTTATTAGAACTGCCCACATATCAGACGTCAGAAGGGATAGATTGAAAAGTGTGGCTCCGCTCATCTGTATCAGCATACATGTGCAATAGTATGGTTTAAAAACATAGCTGATGGTTGATTTACTGCAAAATTCAGCAGCGGATGAAGCTGACCTTTAGAACAAAAGGGCCGAGCGTATAGAAAATGAAGCTCGCTGTCGTGTTTCCAACATAGGCTAATACCTGTGGACGAGGGAGCGATGTCAGACAAAATATGGTTTGATTGGTTTCAGGACAAGATAGCTGCTAGATGTTGCATAGAATCAGACAACTTTTACCATGATATGGAGGTTGTTTTAAGAAGAGAAAACGTAGGAGAAATGAGTATTTCTGTCTACTTACTAGTTGAGGAGACCAACTGATCGATCTGAGGCTCTTCCTCTCCAATGTGGCCCTGTAAGAAAGTGAAGGAAATACAGAAATTACAGTCTCGAATCCATTTCTCTGGTTTGCTTAAAGACAAGGATACATCCCTGATGCAGTGACAAGCATGCCGAACACGCTGACCATTGTCACTACTTCAACGCGGTCTTTCTTCTTAACACAAAATTCCTGTAAGAAAGATACAAATATACGTCTAATAGTCTAATAATTATGTATTCATGACTTGACAAAACATTAAAGGGACAAGACAGTTTCACCAACCACCCCAATGTTGCTCATTGCCAAAAAAACTGTTGCTGCGATGACAAGAATATCGCCATAAAGAGGTTTAGGTCCACCTGAGAGGCAAATTCGATCATGTTATGACATTTATCTGTACTGAAATAGTTTCTTGATCATGTATTTGCTAGAACTCAGGGTGTCAACTACATTGGACGAGTCATTTGTCGGTTGGGCAGAAAATGTTACCTCCAACACCGGGATTAGAATCAGACAGAATCACTAGACCAAGGCCTACTAGACAAACTCCCGCCCCAAAGAACTGCCAAAGGGAATATCGCGTCCCCAAGACAAGCCGTGTCAGAATTATCGCCCACGCAATCGTCCAGCAATCGAGTATCGTCACGCTGGTGATTGATGTGTACTCGTAAGCTTTAGTCACTGCAATAGATCCATCCGAAATGAATTTCTTCATAATCTTGGGAGTTTGTATATGTTTTTACTACAACAGTGGATTTGAAATAGAAAAATCCAATTCAACACAGGAGAAGTGCAAGTCAACCAGCATTACCAAGATAATTGCCTAGGACATCAACAAGGCCTAGAAAAACATACCAATACCACGGAACCTGCAGTTTTGGACACTAAACGGAGTCAATACCATGGTTGTCCGAAATCAAAACGTGAGATATCAATGTATCTAGTTAATGTAAAAACCAGCAATTTGTGTCGGCGGTAGAGCATTATGCTTCCGTAGACGAGAGCCAGAACCATGTATGTGAAGAATGAGAGAGTTAGCGGTGTATGCACACCTACACAACACCCCACAATTAAACAGAGATCAGAGCACAATGTTATTGTAAGAAAGTGCACAAGTCATGAAGATCTATACCTTGATTGGTGATCAAAGAAATAGCAAAGCTGGAGGTGGCCAAACTAAGAGAAACAGCCTGACCTAAAAACAAGAGGAATGATGTCCGGGCCATGCCCTGACGGTTGATCCACAAGCAGCTGCTGCTGCTCATGGCTTCTGAGATATGTGGAAGAATGAGCAATAACTGGTTGTTATTTTAGTATTTCTTACTAGTTTCGAGGAACCATTTTTCAAGATTTGATCGGAAAACGAGGTGCACCTAACTGATGAAATGGCGCGTGTCTGATCAAATGAGGCGCACTTAACTGATTAAATGGTGTGTGTCTCAAAATGTCAACTACATATATACAACTTTTTGTTTGCTTTAAAGTGAGCTTTGTTTTATTCTACTTTTACTCCATTCTACACTCTCATCATTTCAAAATTTACATCTAATATTTTTTAAATTTATTTTTATTTAATAAATAAATCATCTAATGAGTCAAAATTTATCGAATTTTATAAATATTAAACAAAAGATGGATAAAAAATCATATTTACCTCCAATCATAATAAATCTTTTTATGATGAAATTACTCTTGTACATCTTTACACGTATTATAATGGTAGATTAGTCACAAAAGGTTTGTTTGACCTGCAATAAGTCAATTGAGGTACATATCGACTTTCATTCAATTTTTTTTTAGTATCAAGTGAATTTTAATTAACAAAAAACCTATTTATTATACGAAAGTAAATCTCAAATATACAAAATAAAATTTTCCAAATGACGTGAAATTCACATATAATTACATAAAAAAAAAGACAATGTAATTATCCCCGATATCTATCTAACACTCCGATGGTGTTTGGAATAGGTTCCGACCCGCCCCGCACTCAATGATTTTATGCTATTCGCCGAGGTTTCTTGTTCCAGTTTGTAATGAATTTAGACAAGGAAATTACACCTAATCATAGTGATTACATTACGCTCAAAATATTTCAGTGCGGTAGCTACTGTACTTTTATGCGATTTTAAACTTGTTTGAATACTGAATACACGACTTATTTACAAATCAGATCCATTTTTGTTTTATAATAATAAAAATTCATGTGAGTCATAAATGTGATGATGGGATATGATTTTTTTTTAGCTACGGGATCAAAGACTTTCTAGAAAACTTCCTTCACGTGCCACATTTTTAATGATCAAATCTATTTATTGGGTGTAAATTAATCGAAGGTAAATATTATGACTTTAGTCTCTAAATTTCATTTTTAATGTTTCTATTTTTAAATTTTAGTTTTTATTTTTAATTAGTCTGTCTAATAATTTTTCAGTGAAAATATCGCGTGAAAATAGTCATGTAATCAAAACATGATTTAGTTTATAGGGGTAATGGCTTAATTGTATTTACTACTCGATATATTAAGGGGGTGGCAAAACAATTACATTTATTTCTTCTCTGCCACATAAGCAATTAAATGAAAAAGAAATGTCAAATTCCATAAAAATAAAATTTGAATTTATATTATATACTAATTGTTGTGGCATGACGTCTCTAAATGTGTACAAATAATTTTACACACTTTTAAATGTATCATAAATTTAAGAAATATATACATAAAATATAGATACTTAAAACTATACAAAAAATTAAATTATAATATTGTAGATAATTTTAAATCATAAAATTAAAATCATTATTTTATATAATACAAATTTAACTGAAAAACTTACACCTTAAAAATAATAAGTATTTATTAGAAATTTAAATATATTATAACATCTAAATATATATATTGCAATTTAATAATGAATTTAATTTTCCAAAATAGTATTCAATATGTAATGAGATTTTGTGCATTTGTTTTTTGTTTTAATTTTTAAGTTGTATTGTTATTTACTAAACATATAAATGAGTGCTTTGAAAAGTTTTTATTCAATTCTTTTGGTATATCAAACATATAAATGATATACTAAAATCATTCCTTTCCTTAATTCATTATATTCTCACCAAAATTCATTCATATACACCAATTGCCTCATAATAAATGGTGCAAGTATCATTGGCTAAATAATTAAGGGTATGCTCAGTTCATTAAAATTGATCGAATTATCCCGAAATCAAGATGTACAGTGGGTTGAACTGGACTAGTCCATTCTATGACTGAATTTTTAATCAATAACAAAATGGGCTGGGTTGCCCTAAGCCTGCTTGGGATCAGGCCGGTCCCAAGTATTGGAACTTCGAACCAACTAGCCCAATGGTGCAGAACCACCTGGTCCTGAATCGGGCTTGGGCTAGGCCAATTGGGTTATTTTTTTTATAAAAATAATACGTGACATATAAATTTCATTTTATTTTGTAAACTCACTATTTTAGTAGCTTTTTTATACTTTTGAAATTCTAAAAATTATTATTTTTATTGCTTTACTTCTAAATTTTCAGTACTTTAATTCATTAATACTTTTTATTTATTTTTTCAGAGTTTATTTTAAATTCTTTTTTATTTATTATCATCTAAATTTATTATTGTAAGCTTGTTTGTCAAATTATTATTGAAGTTCATTATAATCTTAACTATTATTTTTTCTAGTTATGATATTTTGTGTATATAATTTATTATTTATGTTATTTCATAATACAACCATGAATTTAAATAATTGTTCAAAAGAAAACCTCTATTTCATAAAAAGATAAAATTAAAATAAACATATGCAGACTTGATCGAGCCTCAAGGGGGCTGGTTCATGGGTTGGGTTTGAGTTTATAAATGAACCCATTTTAAGGCCCATTTAAAGGCTCAAGTCTATTCCAAAATCGATCATGAACAATAGTAGATGGATTGTGGGCTAGACTTTTTTGAATTGATTTTTGTGCCGATTCTGAATCGACCAGAACCACTATCCACCTGAATCTAAAAATTGAGTGCAAATCATATATAGTTCAATACTCTGCACGAAGTTTTTGAAAAATTTGTCTTTCCATTAGGTTTCGATTTTGACCCTTGATAAACACAATAAAATAGGATATCAATATATATATGTTATTATCGAAACTTTTGTTCGATTTACTGACTGCATAACTTTACCTTTCTTTTATATATATATAGATACATATTACTCATAAAAATAATTAATTTTTTTTTTAGTAAATGTAAGTTTTATTAATAAAACAAGATCGTACAGTACAACAATGTCTCAACTGGTGGTTTCTCCCTTAACAGGCCAAGAAATACGCCATAATCTATATAATAAAAAATCAAAAAAATAATAATAATTAATTACGAAATTCACAACACACGATCACAAGATTCACAACACACGAATATACAATAAAATTCATGACGTGCAAATAGACTTCTACCAACAAAATCCAAATTACAATTCCCAAATTGACATCCCAAGAGTCAATCAATTGACAATTTAATCACCTCAATATTGCACGGATTAGCCCAAACATTTAATAGTAAACCAAGTTGAGTGGAAAAAAAGAAAAGAAAGAAATAAAAGGCATAGTGATAAGGGCATTGACCCTTTCCTCCTTGCAGGAGCGATTGGTGAGTGGCTTTCGTGCGTATATCATCATACCTATGATTGTGTTGAGCAAAACAGATGGACGGTCCAACAATAATGTAATAAATCCCTACATTAAATTAACACACTATTTATTTATTCTCGTCATCCATAATTGACGACCATTAAATAAGAAAAGAGGAAAAGTCTACAGAGAAGCAAACACGCACAAGAATCACGCTACCTACTTCTACCCACCTTACTCCTTATCAACATTTTACATTTCATATTCACCTTTTATCTTAATCTTATATTTATACGTGCTTATATTTCTAAATTATATTATTTTACTTAAAAAAATATATTAATTATTTATTAATACGACATCAATATACGATACAAAAATATAATAAAAAATCAATGCCAATCTAATTTTAAACCTCCCAGAGTGACACATTTGCTCCACATCACCCCACCATACCCACTCCCTCGTCGCCACGCGTCCCTCACCCATTCAATTTTGTCTAAAAAATCACGTCATGGAATCTTAATATTATATGTGATACCGTAATTTATATATAAATATAATATTAAAAGAAATAGTTTGGTTATGTTATGTGGTGTATGGAAAGATGGTAAGTAGAACATAATATTATTTTATAAAAGAAAATTCAATGTGAAAATAATATAAAAAAATAGTTACAGTTTTATGATTTCTTGAAAAATGGAAAAAAGAATAGTATTGTAATATAAAAAGAAGGGTTTGTTGACAATAAACATGGGGGACCATACAATCCCAACTCAATAGCCTTGTTGTTTGTGTTGTGTTGAATCTATTATTCTGATTTACAGCTTCTTTGGCTTTCAGGAAAAGAAAAAACAGAAAAGGCAAAGGGGAAGTTGAGTTAAATTGATCCTCCTTTTTGGGCATTTCCAGGCTGTCCCTCTTCTTCCACTCTCTCTATCTCTTCTATGATTGACTCACTCTTTTCTATTTCCTTATTGAATTCCCTTTTGGCTTTTTTCTCCCCTTTCTTGGATCCTTCCACTTCCCCCACTTTTCTTTTTATTATTCCTTCTCCAATCCCTTCCTCTTCATCATATAGATTCCTCCCCCTCCCCCTTGTGCATAAAAATCATCATACGCAGCCATCACTTTCCCCCCTTGATTTCTCCTGGTTTTGGTGTTCTTGATATGGCTGAAGAGCACGGGTTTCAGGCTCCCGAAGGCCACCGCTTGTGCGTCAATAACTGCGGCTTTTTCGGCAGCCCTGCCACGCAAAATATGTGTTCTAAATGTTACAGGGACCTTTCCATCAAGAAATCTGCTGATTTTTCCACTCCCTCGACTGCGCCGCCGCCGTCCACCGCGGCGCAGCTGAGTCTTTCCTCGCCGGACAAGGCTGAGTCCTCCGTCGCGACGGTGGCGGCTCAGTCTCCCCCGATGCCGGTACAGCAGCAGGCACAGCCGCAGCCGCAGCCGCCGACGAACCGGTGCTCCACGTGCAGGAAGAAGGTGGGGCTGACGGGGTTCAGGTGCAGGTGCGGGATCACCTTCTGTGGGAGCCACCGGTACCCGGAGAAGCACGGATGCACGTTTGATTTCAAGGCCATGGGAAGGGAGGCCATCGCTAAGGCTAATCCGGTGGTCAAAGCCGACAAGCTGGACAAGATTTGATCCTGAGCCGTCGGATTTCTTCATTGTAGGGATGAGTGGTCGAGATGGGTCGGCCACGGTGGTTATAAGAAAAGAAATGATGATCCTGTGAATTTGATGTGTATAATTTTTACGTTTTATTAATTAAAAATTTAATATAATTTTCTTCATTTAGTAGTCTATTACCATAATCAATATCATCTCACAGCTTCCTGATATTCCTAATTTGTATTACCCAAAAATAATAAGTTTGGACTATATTGCATTTGAATTGAAGAAATTAATATCAAATTCTTTCAATTAGTTTCAATATTTCTTAATTTAAAAACTTTCAAAGTCGATTTTAATTTTAATGTATATTTTATTAAATATTGAGAAATTTTGGTGTTGGTTGTTGGTAAGAAATTTGGTCTAAAATGGGGGGAAATTAGATTTTTATGACTAAAAAAGCATACATTATTAGTTGAGTTTAATAGTGATATTATTAATGAAAAAGAAAAAGGTAAGAATTTTGTAATAATTGAGATAATAATAAAAATTGGGTAAAAAAAGGTTGTTGCTTAAGAGACGAGCAACACCCACTAAATAATAGTGGGTTTTGGGTATGGGTTATGGGTTATGGGTATGGGTATGGGTATGGGTTTGGGATGTGGTCCATTGATTCGTGGTACAAAGCTGCTTATTTGTGAGTTGGGCAGAAAAGTTGCGTGATGATTCAAGCAAGCCTTTTTGTTTCTCTCTCTGTCTCTGTATACATAGGTGTGTCAGTGTTTCACATTGGTAACAGGGGACCATCACTCGAGTTGTGGTTCCTTTGTCTGTAATGTCGTTGTTGGGCGCATATGGGAAAACTATAATCTCTTTCGGTATAAGACGGCAATTGCAGATACCCCCATTTCACTACCAACATTTTTTACACATATTTACTCTACTCTATTAATGTGGAACGGATAATTAAACATCCATTCATTCAGATTTTGTGTAATTATATGAATTTTTTTTATAATTTAAATTTTTTTATTTAATATTATTTTTTTCGACAAATAAATTTATCCATTAATTAAAATTCATTTAATTCTGTTGATATCAATAAAAAAAAAATTGAATTAAAATACATATTTAGCCTTGATTAACTTGGTACATGTAAAATAATTTTTTTTTTACAAAACTGTGCTTATGCAGGTAAATATAATTTTTCATTCAACTTTTTTATCGATGTTTATAAATTTTTGTGGGTTTTACTAATAGATGGATCTATTTATAGAAATAAACGTTATGAATATTAAATGTAATTTTTTCATCCATAAAAAATTACGTGTAATTACACTAAATCTAAAAAAAAATAATATAAGTATCACTTAATATAATATTGTGCCAACCTGGTTTATATTTATATATTTAACTTGTATAAATACAAAGATAGGGCATAAATATGGTCAAATTTAACCTGATTCTGAATTTTCTTAAAAATATTTACGTGGGTATACAAAAAAAAAAAAAAAAAAAACAGAGAGTAAATGACAAGCAATAATTCCACATTTGTGTGGCAGAATAAAAATCGAAAGGAGGGAAATAAAATAATTACATAAAATTTTTCATTCACATACACAACACATATTTTTGTTTTTCCCTAGTGATACAATTTTTTGCTACAATCTCATCAGTACACTCTAAAATATGTATACAAATCAAGCACAGGTGATCTCAAAGAGCATTCAAATTTCTAGGTGTTGATCTCAGTGCAACATTTACTATAATTCGTCATTTGGAGAAGTGGATGAAATATTAATTTGGTTGCAGGGTGTGGAGGAGCTCAAGCTTTCCAACCATACCTCGTCCGACATATGTGCGTCCGTCTCATTGTTACGATGCCACGACCAATGCGCATGGGTGCTGTTCACTATCCTCAGTCGCCCATGTCCGAAGCTTGCTTCTCGGTACACTGAGATCCAAGGACTAGGGTTCTCGAACCTTAACAAGTTCAGTAACAACAACATGTAATTAACTGATTTTTACTTCAAAATATATATGTGAGAACGCAAGAAGGAAGGTAGAGGTACTTACAACATAGCAAGTCCTTCTCTATTTCCCCCATCGCCAATGGTCACATGCACAGGACCACATTCATCCGCCTTGTTATCATAAACCCTTGTCTGCACCAATCAAAACCAAAAATTCAATTAATTATATATCTTAATAATAGTCTAAAATCGACCTTAGAAAAAAGATTAAAATTATATAAAAAGAAAGTGAACTTCACATACGAATCTCTCATATGCGTGAACATGTCCCGCAAAGACCACATCGACCCGTGCCTCGTACAATATTTTCTCCATGGCTTTCCTCATGCTCTCTCCCTCTCCTTTATGAGCAAGATTAGAATTGTACCACGGAGCATGTATCGTTACCAATATCCAAGGTGTCCTTCTCCTATCAACTCTTGCCAAATCACCTCGGAGCCACTTGTATTGATTCGAGTTGGAATCAAAGTCAGTGTAAGATCCGAGCATGATTATATGGGCACCAGCCACGTCGAATGAATAGTATAAATTGGATGTGGACCCACTCTCTTGGTGTGGCATTAGCCATCTGGCGTTGTAGGCTCTGAAACCATGGGGGTAAATGATTGGGAAGGTTTCAATTTCATGGTTTCCTTCGGTGACCATCCAAGGCCGGGTGCTCGCGTATGGCTCGACCAAGCGCCCGAATGAGTCCCATAGTGGCTGGTTAGTATCGGCATAAGATAGATCACCGGGGAGAAGCAGTAGATCGTAGTCCCTAGCGCCGACGTGCGATAAGGTTGATGCTGTCCATTCAGTTTGCCCTAGATCACCTATATATTCAAGTGCAAAAGAATATTAATATGAATTTGATTTATTACCGCATCAAAACAAAATTGATTATTAGACTTATTAAATATTACTGATACAAAATATATGATAATTACATGTTAGAAATCAAATAATTTTAACGTTCTTGATTGTTAGTTAATGAATTATCCGGGTTAGATAATCAATTACAATACCAAAAGATTGTATCCATTAATAAAATCAAATTCCAAGCGTTTCAGATGAAATTTTAGAGACTTCAACACAAAAATTGAGAAAAATAATTAAAAAAAAAAAAAAGGGAGGTGCAGAAAGGCTTTGCTTGCAAGTTTTTCCTCTCCAATAATGGTCTCATTTTCACTGAACTAATGGAACTAACTCGAAAAAGACTTAAAAACAGGCACGCAACCGATGACTAAGAAGCAAAATGTGAAAGAAATAGGCGGCCACCACCACTTACCAGTGACGGCAAATTCGATCGGAAAAGCCGACGGCGGCGTGCGGAAGCTGAACTCCGGCCCATAACCACCGCATCTGTAGTAATACATTGTGCTCGGCTCCAATGGTCCAATTCTGACATGGTGGATTTCACCTGAACTGTAGAAGAAGTATTTATACGAAGTACTCTCTCCGGTGGCCGACGCCTCGTATTTCCCCGGCGTCTTTCCGTATTCAACTACGGATTTAACCTTCTTGTCTGAAGTAATCCATGAAACCCTCATATTATCTTTCCCCGCCACTGAAATATGCACCTGAAAATTTGCAAAGGACTATAAGTTTTACAATTCGTACGTATGTATACTTTCACAGAGCAATCAAGAAAGTATGCGTATGTATATACACATCAAATGCGGACCTGTTGAGGCTCTGACTCCGACCTGTTATGCGGCCGGAAAATGAGTGGCCGTGGATGTGGACGGGTATATTCCGGCGAAACCCCCATTGTCGCGACGAACAAGAGGAAGAAGAGAAGGAAATGTGGGAGTAATGTTTTCATTTTGGAAAAAATAAGAATGGTAATCGTGAATTAAAGCTTCAATGTCCGAATAAGAGGATGTATGTACAATATTTCTCGCACACAACTGTTGGATTGTATTATATTGGAAAAAAGGAGGGAGTAAGAATTGATATATAGAAAGGGAATAATTAAATTAATTTAAATGCAATAGCGTGAAGGAACTGAGTTGGGACAAATTTTGGATATGCTTACATCAATGTCAATGAACTCACCATATAAAACGGATCATTACTTTACTATATATGATAAAAATTATAGAAATTAATTAACAAAGTCGATCGTCAGCGTCTATCTTTTCATGAAATTATTACAAAATCTCACTTTAAAAGGTTGAAATGAAACGACCAATGACGCCTACTTTAATTAGTTGGCAAAGTTGATGAGATTTGGTAATTAATATGTCCTAAATTTGAATTTCATCAATTTAAATTGTCTATTTTAAAGTAGTTTGTTGGCTTCCAGTAATAATATTATATATATATATATATATAGATAATTAATTTATATCGATTGTTTATTCAAAATTTAAAATGTATTTATAACCATTTAACTTAAAAATAGATTAGAATAGAAGGTCTTGTGCAGTTTCAGATCGAGAAAGTTACACATCATATTACGTGGAAATTGGATTGCTGTTTAATTTAATGATAAATTATAGCTACCTCCTTGATATTTGACATAATTATGAATACCCCTCGTTGTTTGAAAAATTACAAATATCTCCCTCAAATTGAAAATAATCATGTAGTTGTGCAGTTTTAGATCGAGAAAATTACACATCATATTACATAGAAATTGGATTGCTGTTTAATTTAATGATAAATTATAGCTACCTCTTTGATATATTTGACATAATTATGAATACTCCTCATTATTAAAAAATTACAAATATCTCCCTCAAATTGAAAATAATCATGTAGTTCTTAAACGGCGAGTTAAAATTTACTATTTTACCCTTGTTGGACTTTTTCTTTTTCTTTTTTTAAAAAAAGTTGACGTTGGATAAAACAAATAATGCATAGAGAATATCAGTTCATAAAAATATTATATAAAATTTAAAAACATACAAAATTATAATTTATAATTCAAAAGAATATTTTGGACAGTTCACCTAAAAAAATTAGATAAAAGCCTAACAGAGTGGGATCCCTGTTATACGAACATCAAAATCAGAGAGAGCAAGGGAAAAATTTATAATTTTTCAAATAATAAGATTATTTGTATTTATGCTAAATATAAGAAGGCGTGACTGTGTATAGGCTTTGGTTTGTTTGGTCACAAATTTTGCAAATAAATGTTTCCAACTATATACAGGCTTGGGTTTATTTATTGAAAAATAGATTTATTTTAATTTGAGATAACTGTAATTCCTAACTCCTGTTTTATTGAGTTAACAATATTATTTTATATGTGTTTATATTGTTTTACGTTCATGTAATTATTTGTATAACCATAGTACAAATCTGATCTTCACTTACACTCACTGTTTTTTTTTTTTTTTGACCACTAAATATTTATATAAATATATTTCTTTTAGAGGTATATAAATGCATTAATTATATAGATTTTGTAATTTTAGGGTCGGTGACAAACCATTATATAATTCTGTCCCATGTGGGGGTGCCTGAAATATATTGCAGTGCTAATATTAATTAATACATATAAATATACATTATTAATTATTTGCCCCAACTGGGAACAACTAGCAATAAATATTCAAGTAGGTCTAAGTCATGGGAATTTGATGTGGTTGTGATTTTGAATAGGGGAGCCAATGGGTGAATTACTTTTGATGCATTTATACTGGTTATTTGTCAAATCATGAATAGTTACGGGAGCTTTTTTTCTGCCGTGCAAACTTTCTATTTTGTGACGACGGAGTTTCTTCCCATTGACGTTTATTAGTTCTCAAGGTAGCCTGCTCACCCTTGGTCAAATTGACATTCTCGTGGATACTGGTTGACGTACTCCTCCAAGTGCCCTCTTTGAATTAATTTTTCTAACTCGTTTTGGATGTCACGACATTCTTCAGTTGTATGGGTGCGATTTATAACAACATTAATGCTCCGAATCCCGTCAGATCTCCGAAGAGACTCCATCGTCATGAAATTGATTATTTGCGAGTTGATTTTATGAACCCATCTCAATTTTAAAATTAAATTTATATGTCTTTAAACTTAAAAGTTTTAAAATAATAATAACAAAATCGAACTGAATTCAATCCAACGTCAAATATAGTTGAAGAAGACACAGAAACATATGGAAACCAAGTTTGTGTGGGTGTGATTATTAGATAATTCAAAATTTCATAAAATCGCAAAGTCCTTTTCACATGATGAGTTATATCCAAAAATTCAGACAAAGCCCTGAGCAGACCGCGTACGTACCTAGGTATCAGGATCCAATTTTCGTGGAGGAGATGCTCGCACCATTCATTCAAAAGAATAATCAAAATTATCAGCAAAGCATATTCATGGAATGTACTGTATCTGATAAACACTTGTATGTAGGACAAACGAAGTCGCATGTATGTGTCCATTTAAGTCGCTATCCTCAACTCTTATTATTATTTTCTTGACAACAAAACAAGAAATTGGACATTACGTGACTAACTCCAACTTAAGGAAGAAGCCTTCTTCACGTTGATGCAGTACTACTGACCGTGGTCGGCAACTAAGGGGCATATTTATTTTTTATTTTTTATTTTTTATTTAATTGTTGAAAAATTAATGGATTTCAACTCTGTTTGCGTCTTCACCTGAAGCAGAATAGGAGACCCCTTTTTTTTTATTTATTTAAAAATGTTAATAATGTACATATATGTTCATGTGATGGATAAATCATTAAATTTTTCAAATTTTTTTCGGTAGTTGCAAGTTTTATCTGAATCGATTATAATCATCAATATCAAATATTTATATCTAACAATCACTGACAACTAATCATCCATATCAAGTAAATATATCTAATCAACAACTACTATTAAAGTAGAACAACACCTACTATAACAGTAGAATAACATCTCCACATGTTATGAAACCTCACTTTCGTCAATTGAGTTATGTCTCATTGACTTGAACCCTCGTTACTATTGCTATGAGCGTTTTCTTTCATAGTGAAATCCCATTATTTCATTTTCCTTGGTAACATTTTTTTAAATCCAATCATTGTCATTTATCTCAAGTAGTTTCCTATAATTTTTTACGATAAATATTTTAATTACCAACTGTTATATCATACAATAGAGTATTCTCTTCCTAACCTTATTATTTCCAAATCTAGATTCTACAATGCACTTTTTATATTTTGTTAAGAATTTTCCTTATTCTCCTACTTTTCATAAGCTGAATTTGCAGTTTGAATGATTTATTTAAATTAGTATTTTATTTTATATTCAACTTCATATATATATATATATATATATAACTTACTAAGTGATCGTATAATTTTTATACACGAGATATCTAAAGATAAACACTAATTTAAAATATGGGATCTAAAATTAAACTCGTTTTCTTTTGAATTTCAACTGCAAATTTGAATACTTTGACAGAAGGAGATGAGTATAAATTAATGGCAAAAGACATCAATATTGACCATCAACGGACTCTCTTTACTCCTGAAAAGATTGAAATATTAATTAATTCCAGTAATTCTTTGTAGCATGCATGGGCCGAGTGATTCACATTCTTCTTTCAGTCATGGCTATGGCCACGCATTTTTATGCAGTTTTCACCTATCCCACGTCTCCACCCACCATGCGCCTCTTCTTGCAGTCGCCACAACAGGTAATCACCAAATTTAATTTAATTTCTAAGATGCAAGAATTAAGAGAGACAAAAATTGATTTTAATTTTCATGCATCCAAGAAAATATATAAGTAATCCAGTTTTGCGAGTTAGATCCGCCAGAAACAGGGCGGTCGATCCCGACGACCGTTTCTTGTCCAAAGAGTACCGTATAACATTATTTTTTAATTTTTTGGAGAACATTACCATATGACATTATTCATTACCTATGTTTCATACATTAATAATGAATATGAAGAGAGGAGAGGGTGCAGGTCCGAATATCGTTGAGTGGTAAGAAGCACATGAGAATATCATGGACAACGTTGTTCCCTACTCCGGCAATTGTGTACTATGGTACGTCTTCCGGGAATTACAGTTTGTCAGCAAAGGGGAGTACTAATATGTATCACTATCTAAGGTACACTTCCGGGGAGATACACGATGTCGTCATTGGCCCCTTGAACCCAGACACGTTGTATTACTATCGTTGCGGCATTAAGTTTTCTCCAGAGTTCACCTTTAAGACTCTACCATCACCATTTCCAATCAAGTTCGCCGTTGTAGGTAACAATACAAAATTAAACAAGATGGGTTATTTGCTATGCTTTCATCATGCTTGAAGCATTGCTTTTTTTTTTTTTGCAAAATATTGCATAAAATATTAAAATTTAGATTTTACAGATAGTCGAATCATATCAGGTTGAAAATTTTACTCTTTACAAATTTATTTTGATAATTTTGTCCTGTAAGTTGAAAACTTTACACATTAAGCACAAAAATAGATGAAATTTAATTACTACAATGACTGGAAAAATCCGATCGTAAACTCACATAAGCACTTGTCCAGCTATTTTAGTGAATTTCGATTATTCTTTGTCCTCAACATTTGAAAATTTTAAAATTAGAGGACAAAATGACTGTTGTGTCCTAATTTTCACCCATTTAATTTTTGGTGTTACATGCTGGTGCTACACCCACTGAATCAGCTACTTGAAGAATTTCTCATATTTGTGTGTATCAGTATAAAATAATGCTGGCGATTGATACATTATAAACTACTGGAACAGGTGATCTCGGACAAACACAACGGACGAGTTCTACACTCGAACACATTGAGAAGTCAAATTACGATCTGTTGCTATTGCCAGGAGACTTGTCGTATGCAGACATGTACCAGCCGAGGTGGGATACTTTCGGGCACTTCGTGGAGCCACTGGCCAGCAAGAGGCCATGGATGGTCACAGAAGGAAACCACGAACGAGAGAGAATCAGAGGGATTTATCGCAAGAGTTTTACATCTTACAATGCAAGATGGGTTATGCCTTACGAGGAGTGCGGTTCGCCTTCAAACTTGTATTACTCTTTCAAGGCTGGCGGCGTTCATGTCCTAATGCTCGGCTCATACGCCAATTTCGAACCTGGTTCCAACCAGTACCGTTGGCTGCAGGCCGATTTGCGCAAGGTTGATAGGAGAACAACACCGTGGCTCATTGCTGTTGTGCATGCGCCATGGTACAATTCTAATGAAGCACATCAAGGAGAGTATGCGTCTTTTGGCATGAAGAAGGCCATGGAAGATGTGCTCTATAGAGCTCGTGTCGATGTCGTTTTTGCAGGCCATGTCCATGCCTATGAACGATTCGTAAGCCGTTACTAATGTTGCATTTCTAATTTCATACAGAGAGTTACAGATTGTTATAACTAAGATCATACTTTTTTCCGACTTATTACTACTACACATGGATTAGGTACGAGTGTACAAGGATCAGGCCAACGAGTGTGGTCCGGTGTACATAACGTCAGGGGCCGGAGGCAATCATGAAGGCCTTGCTCTAAGGTAACTTTAATCACTCAAACTCATAATGCAAAAATTAGTGGATAGATTCAACTCGTGTCGTTTTCGTCAACAGGTTTTTGGAGCCACAGCCAAAGATATCTGCTTTCAGGGAGGCAAATTTCGGGCACGGACAGTTGTCGGTACTAAACGCAACCCATGCTGTGTGGACATGGCATAGAAACAAGGAAGACATTGCTGTTGCATCTGATAATGTCGTATTGAGGAGCCTTGCAACTGTCCCAACTTGTTACAAATCACGAATACATGGACTGAATTGGAACACATGAGTCAAAATACTGATCATATCTAGATAATACTGAGTGAAGTGATCAATTAATTTGTTGTCAACGGTCTTGATTGGTTAAGTCTTTCTTCTGGTGTAATGTAGGTGTAGGACTCGATCCTTTTCCTAGATCAGAGTAAAATGGATTCTCAGTTGGGCTGGGCTGGGCTAGCCGACATATGACATCGAAGCCTTCATTTTATAGGCTTGGACTTCTTTGGGAATGGACTGGGCCAAGATTGGACATAGGAAAGCCCAGGAACGGCCCAGTCAAAGTTGCACATTATAGCCCATACCCACAGTTTCGCAGGGACAATATCAACGGTTTCCTTTTTTACGACTCCAATCTTGTGACACAATATTTTATCTATGAACCCAGATCAAAATTACTTATCAACGAATATTCATTATTAATCTAAATCAATCTTATAGTAAATATAATTGGACCTATTTCACAATCAGTTGCTTCAGATTCTTACATAACAAAGGTATAAACTCATTTCATGAGGAATTAATACTAATAATGTTGGATTCAAATCATATTACGTAGTAATAATCATTAGGTTGAAAGGCCATCTATCCCAATATAGAAGCAGATATCATGTTTCAGACACAATATAGATCAACAAGTGCATAAGAAAAACCGACAAAGTAAAGAGATGATGTGCGAAAAGCATGCACGTAAATATAGGCAAAGCCGTGTTGGCAGCATTAATCCTGCAACGGATTGCCGCCCGTAAAGACTTTTAAGGCAAGGATTCCTGTGTTGTCCTTTTTGTCTGTAACCTCTGTTTTCTCTCTCCAGTTCACACAACTGTTTTTATACCATATATAGCCGCAAACTTCACTCTCAAAAATTCTCTACTCTTCTTTCCTTTTCACTTCTCATCTTCCTCTTTTTTTCTTTTTGTTTTGGGTTTTCTGGGTATGGCCTCCAACTGCTTGGTTTTGTTATTAGTTTTTGCGGTAGCCATTGATGTTTGCGCCGCTGAATACCGCCGGCCGCCGCCGCGGAGGTCCCTTTCAGGGCTACTCTTTAAACAACTTGATGAAATTGATCCCACTTCTCCACAACAGGTAAAAAATCTACGTTTATGATCTCTTCTAGTGATTGTTTTTCTTGCATTGATTTTCGTGTCGCCATAGATTCATTTACACACTTCTCTCTCTCTCTCTCTTGCAGCAATCATTGGCTGTTACTTGTGTTGTGCATTCTGTTTTTGGTTTGGGCAATCTTTGTGTTTCTCAACCTTGTAATTAATGATTTTGTGTGTGTAATTACTTGGGATTACGTTATTATTGCGAATTTGCTTGAGCATATTACATCAATTTGTAATTGGACAGGCTTCCTAATTTTCTCGAATTATATCTAATATCGGATCTTGGTCGTGGCCCTAAAATCCTGATGAACTTGTGTTCCATTGCATATTGATTTAATTGTTTTATTACACTGTTAATGATTAATTTCTGCATCTTGTTGAAAGCAAGCACACCAACTTAGGGGGAGGTTGAACTAAAAACAACAAACTTGAGCTTCCTTAACATGTATGATACTAGTGTACTTTGATAAGTTGATGTAACAATTTTTATCCTCGAAGGTATTAATTAATCCCTGATAAACAAGCATGGGTTCTGATGCTTGCAGGTGCACATATCTCTGAGCGGTGAGAACCACATGAGAATATCATGGATTACTTCTGATCCAACCCCATCAGTTGTTTACTACGGTACGTCTCCGGGAGCTAGTACTTCCTCCGCCAACGGAACTACCAATATGTACCACTATGTAACATATCGCTCGGGAGAAATACACAACGTGGTCATCGGTCCTTTGAAGCCAAACACGGTGTATTACTACCGTTGTGGTCTGAGTTCTTCGATGGAGTTCAGCTTCAAAACTCCACCATCTCTGTATCCTATCAAATTTGCAATCGTAGGTAGAGACAATCAATCATATATAGATAGTGATATATACATTTTTGTTTGTGTCTGTCTGCGTGCTTTCTCATATGTCTGTTTATTGCAGGTGATCTTGGGCAAACTGAGTGGACAAGTTCGACCCTTGACCACATTGCGAAATCAAACTATGATGTATTGCTATTGCCGGGAGATTTGTCTTATGCTGATATGTACCAACCATCTTGGGACACTTTCGGGCAGTTGGTACAGCCACTAGCCAGCAACCGGCCGTGGATGGTTACACAAGGCAACCACGAAGTCGAGAAAATCCCAGCCGTCCATCATGAGAGCTTTACATCATACATTGCAAGATGGTTTATGCCTTATGAGGAGAGTGATTCATCTTCAAACTTATACTACTCCTTTGAAGTGGCTGGTGTTCATGTCATCATGCTGGGATCTTATGCTGATTTTGGGCCCGAATCAGATCAGTACCGTTGGCTGCAGGCTGATCTGAGGAAGATAGATCGGAGAAAAACTCCGTGGCTAATTGCTCTCATACATGCACCATGGTACAATTCTAATGAAGCGCATCAAGGAGAGCACGAGTCTGTTGGCATGAAGACATCCATGGAGGATTTGCTGTACCGTGCCCGTGTGGATGCCATTTTTGCAGGGCATGTCCATGCCTATGAGCGCTTTGTAAGCCATATTTCTTCAATTTGCACACTTATAGAGTACTTGTAATTGATCCAAAGTTATGAATAGTACTTTAGAAAATGGATTTCTAATGATTGAAAACGACCTCTAACTAACTATCATTTTTCTAAAATCTCACCTAATTCTCAACTCCCTTGTCAAGCCATATATATTTAAATATTTCACTTTAATTAGGTGCGTGTCTACAAGAATCAAGCCGACGAATGTGGTCCCGTGCATATAACCATTGGGGATGGAGGCAATCGCGAAGGTCTTGCTATGAGGTAGTTATTTGTCTACGGGATATGAATCAACTGTAGACATATTATTGTCATTTTCTTAATAAATTGCGCGTTATGGTTGCCAGGTTTATGGATCCACAGCCAAGAATATCTGCATTTAGGGAACCAAGTTTTGGGCATGGGCATCTGAACATAGTAAATGCAACCCATGCTCTATGGACATGGCACATAAACGACGACAATGTTGCGGTTGCATCTGATGAGGTCTGGTTGAGAAGCCTTGCATCTGTCTCCGCTTGCTCTTAAATTTTGAATCAAATGAATAAATGTTTGCAACACTATTACCGCTTATATAACCGGTTCCTAGTTTGCTTGATACATTGTTAATGTCGACCAAAATGCATAAAAAGAAAACAAAACAAAACATTATCAAAGTAACATATAGACCAACATCCTTCGTGAACTCTGATTCATAAAATTTTAATCGTGAAACTTCAACCTCATGATTTAAATAAAATTCGACGGGCCTCTCGCCTACATTACTATAATTTGGGATTGGGCTGGGGTTGGGGCTGGGGCTGGGGCTGGGCTACTACATCCATTGGGCAAAGAAAAAGAAGGGATAGATTGAGATTGAGAATGGTTAAGAAAAGAGGGGAATATTCCTAAGTTATGATATTTTGGAAAAGGGAAGCAAGTACAAAAAGTAGGATGGTGTAGTGAAGTGTATAATGATGAAAGAAACGTCGCCAACCTCAACCTCTCCATATTCACAAACTTATTGAGTTGTGTTGTGGTCCAAAATTTCATCGCCACTGCACTCTTGGCCTATGGGAGCTAATTGCTACTTATTACTTACAACTCCAAAATTTACTCTTTTATCCTACCAACAACAAACTATGTATGCATCGTCTCTTGTTGATCAAACGAAATCAGACCCACAACCTCCATCATTTCTTGAACTAGTCAGAAATCTGTGGCATGGCGTTGTTGGAAAAATTTCACTTTGGTGTAATCAAACAATATTTTGAAATATAATAATCGAATTTAGAAATTAAAAGCAATAAAAGTCATTGTTGGATTTTGGCTCATGACCCAACCCACCAAAGCCTCTCACTTGGATGGTGGCCCACTTGTTGCCTGACCCATTACCCAACCCAACCCATTGACCCGACCCACATCCCGACCCGGCTACTTAATCCTAACCCTTATCACTTTCCCCCTCATTTTTTGTATTAGCCGTTGTTTTCTCTCTTCATCTTCCCCATCACTCTCTCTCTCTCCCTTGTTTCTCTAAACTACCAATCCTCCACCGCCTTCATCTTCAATTTCTGACCACTATAAAATCCTCACCCTCTTTTCTGGTTTGATTAATGTTAGGAAATGGATCGGGTTAAGATGGATAACAGGTGGAATATGAAGGCGATAAAAGACACACGAATTTGTTAACCCAGTTTGGATATAAATCCTACGTCTGGGGGCGATACCAAGCCAGGAGAAAACACTCAAAGAGGAGGAAAATTGAGGAGTACAACACACACACACTTGTATGCAAGTCTTCACCACACGTGAAAGACAACACTCACCCTCGTCTCAACTCTTTCTTTTCTCTCTACTCTATTCTACTTTGCTCTATTAAAACAATGCTAATAAGAGTAGTATATATAGCCATGACTTATCCTTTTTCCAACTCAACTTGGGATTTCTAAGTTGAATGAGGTTATCCTTCTCCAACTCAACTTTGAATCGGGTTATCCTTCTCCAACTCAACTTGGGAATTCTAAGTTGAATCAGGTTATCCTTTTCTTCTTCAAATCAATCTTCACAACTTAACAATCTCCCACTTGAAGATTGATTAGCTTTTCTCCACTTCTTTCTTGGTACCGCCGGGTTTGTCTACTCTAGTCATCAAGGCCAGTCGAAGCCGTACACAGCTTCAACTTCGCCATCGCAACCGCCTTGGTCAGCATGTCCGCAGGATTCTTTTCTCCTTGGATCTTCTCCAGCTGCAGTGCCTTCTTCTCCAGAAGTTGTCGGATGAAATGGTACTTGATCTCGATGTGCTTTGTCCGCGAATGGAACGCGGGATTCTTTGCCAGATGGATCGCACTCTGGCTATCGCTATGAAGAATCACATCTGCCTGAGGTTTCCCTAATTCACCCAACAAGTGTTGCAGCCAAATGAGCTCCTTAGCTGCCTCAGTAACTGCCACGTACTCAGCTTCCGTCGTGGACAGTGTGACAACCTTCTGCAACTTTGAGACCCAGGATACGGCTGTACCGCCATATGTGAACACGTACCCTGTAGTGCTCCTCCTTTTGTCATAGTCACTCCCTGCAAAATCAGCGTCAACAAACCCAAACAAGGTAAGCTTGCCCTTACCAAACACCAATGCTCGGTCCTTAGTACCCCTCAGGTACCTAAGAATCCATTTCACAGCTTCCCAGTGCATCACTCCTGGATTGCTCATAAAACGGCTAACTACTCCCACTGCATGTGCTATATCCGGTCGAGTACAGATCATAGCATACATCAGGCTCCCAATTGCTGAGGCATACGGTGTGACTCTCATCTTTGCACGTTCGGAGTCAGTCTGGGGCGAATCACTGTTGGATAGTTTGAACTGATTTCCCAATGGCGTTCCAACCAGTTTTGCATTTTCCATCTTGAATCTGCATAATACCTTCTCAATATAATCAGATTGAGATAACCATAATTTACCAATACCTTTGTCCCTTGTGATTTTCATGCCCAATATCTGTCTTGCTTCGCCAAGATCTTTCATGTCAAACTTCCTCGATAACTGATCCTTGAGCCTATTGATCTCCTTGACATTTGATCCTGCTATCAACATGTCATCAACATACAGGAGTAGAATGATAAAAAACTCATCGAACCTCTTCACGTAGCAGCAATGATCAGCATTGCATCTAGAGAAACCTATCTCTAGCATGAAGTTGTCAAACTTCCTGTACCACTGCCGCGGAGCCTGTTTCAATCCATACAGGCTTTTCTTCAGGCGACACACCTGCTGATCATCTCCATTATACCCCTCTGGTTGTACCATGTATATCTCCTCCTCAAGATCCCCGTGTAGGAAGGCTGTCTTTACATCCATCTGTTGTAACTCCAAGTTCTCTGCCGCTACCATGCTCAACACAAGACGAATAGTAGTTAACTTGACAACAGGTGTAAAAACATCAGTAAAGTCAATACCGTATCTTTGTTGGAATCCCTTTACTACGAGTCTTGCCTTGTACCGCTTCTTCCCGTCTGATTCTTCCTTAACCCGATAGACCCATCTGTTCTGTAGGGCCTTCTTTCCTTTTGGGAGCTGACACAATTCCCATGTGTTGTTTTTCTTCAACGAGTTCATCTCGTCGTTCATCGCAAGCTCCCACTTGCTCTTGTGGACATCATTGACTGCCTCTGCGTAACATTCGGGTTCTCCACAATCAGACAAAAGCAAGTAATAAAGAGAGGGGGAGTACCTATCTGGGGCCCTTCTCAGCCTCGGTTCTCGACCTAGTGCCAAGGGTGTGCTGCTTTCAGTAATCGGTTCCTCCGATACTGGTTCTGGCTCTATCTCCGTTTGTTCGGTTTCGTCCGTCTGAACTCCCATTGAATCCGTATCTGCTGGTCTCATGATCCCGGAATTTGAAATATCGAGATCAACAAATTCCCTTTCCTTCTTGTCATCGTCCGGGCTTACCTTCCTGTCGTTGTACATTACATCCTCATTGAATATAACATTCCTGCTACGAATTATTTTCCGGTTTTGATCATCCCAGAATCTATACCCAAATTCGTCAGTCCCATACCCAATGAATGTACATTTAATCGACTTAGCATCCAGCTTAGTCCGATCATCGTTCAAAATATAGGCTGAACAACCAAACGTACGTAAGAAAGAAAGATCCACTTTCTTACCACTCCATACCTCTTCTGGTATCCTGTTGTTCAACGGGACAGAAGGCCCTCGATTGATCAAGAAAGCAGCCGTGTTGACTGCATCTGCCCAAAACATCTTTGGTAGTCCGCTCTTCAATCGCATGCATCTCGCACGCTCATTCAGTGTTCTGTTCATCCTCTCAGCAACGCCATTTTGCTGAGGTGTCCCCGGGATTGTTTTCTGCATTCGGATTCCATGGTCGGCGCAGTAATTCTTGATACCTTCACTGTTGTACTCGCCACCGTTATCCGATCTGAGACATTTCACTTGTAGACCTGTCTCATTTTCTACTAGTGCCCTCCATCTCCTGAATGTATCAAAGGCATCAGATTTTCTTTTTAAGAAATACACCCATACCTTTCTAGTGGAGTCATCGACGAATGTCATGTAGTACGTTGATCCACCAAGAGATGACACTGGTGCTGGTCCCCACAAATCAGTGTGAACAAGCTCCAACTTTTCTTTCCTCGGAGTTCTTCCTGTGGTCAAGAAGCTCACCCGCTTCTGCTTTCCGAACACGCAGTGTTCACAATGACCCACCTCCACCGATTTTAACTCGGGCAACCGTCCTTTCGACTTCAGCACGTTCATTCCTTTCTCGCTCATGTGGCCCAAGCGATTGTGCCACAGGTTAGCCTGCGATACAGTTCCTGCAAAGGGGATGTTTGAACTGGATCCTCCCGCCATGTAGAGCGTTCCCGACTTTAGTCCTCGAGCCAAAGTCATTGCTCCCCGACTGATCTTCCACTTCGCGTCTCCAAACGTCGTGTGGAATCCATCACTATCCAGCTGTCCGACTGAGATCAAGTTCCTTTTCAGTCCTGGTATGTGTCTCACATCATGTAGGGTCCAGCATGACCCATTCGTTGATTTGATCCGCACATCTCCCTTTCCTACAATCTTGAGGGGTTTGTTATCTGCAAGATAAACTAAGCCAAAATCACCTGAGGTGTATGGCTCCATGATGTCTTTGTTGCTGCATGAGTGGAATGAGGCCCCTGAATCCACAACCCAATCATCGGAAGAACTGCTCACACTCAACAAGAGTGCATCCGTGATCTCCTCCGTCGCGGCATTCGCTGTCCGGCCCTCCTTTTCCTTCTTTGGCGCCCGACATTCGCTTTTCATGTGTCCGGGCTTCTCGCAGTTCCAGCACACCATCTCCTTCTTGCCCTTGTTCTTCCCCCTGGACCTTGACCTTGACCTTCCACGGTATTTACCCCGTGTGTCAGGTCTCCCTCTGGACTCTGTATGTAGTGCAGAGCCAGATGATCCACCCGTTTGCTTTCTACGGGTTTCCTCGTTCAACATCATGTCTCTGATGTTGTCGAACTTCATCTTTTCCTTCCCAGACGAAGTGCTCACTGAAGTAACAACCACATCCCAACTGTCAGGTAAAGATGAAAGCAAAATTAACGCTTTTACCTCATCGTCAAACACGATATCCACAGACGCCAGCTGTGTCGTGAGTTGGTTGAAGTCATTGAGGTGATCGGCCACCGACTTCCTCTCCTCCATCTGCAACCTGAATAGTTTTTTCATCAGCATAACCTTGTTCATTGCTGAGGGTTTCTCGTACATATCGGCAAGAGTCTGTAGAACTTCCTTCGTGCTCTTTGCTCCCTTCACATGATAGGCGACATTCCGAGAGAGCGACAGGATTATTGCGCTCATCGCCTTTCGATCGAGCACCTTCCATTCTTCATCACTCGTCTTCTCGGACTTCTCTGCAAGTGGTTCGTACAGGTCCTTCCCGTACAGGTAGGCCTCCATCTGCATACGCCAAAACCCAAAGTCGGAACCATTGAACCGTTCGACTGGAAACTTTCCCTCCATCTTAACTCCTTGAACCAGGCTCTTGATACCAGTTGTTAGGAAATGGATCGGGTTAAGATGGATAACAGGTGGAATATGAAGGCGATAAAAGACACACGAATTTGTTAACCCAGTTTGGATATAAATCCTACGTCTGGGGGCGATACCAAGCCAGGAGAAAACACTCAAAGAGGAGGAAAATTGAGGAGTACAACACACACACACTTGTATGCAAGTCTTCACCACACGTGAAAGACAACACTCACCCTCGTCTCAACTCTTTCTTTTCTCTCTACTCTATTCTACTTTGCTCTATTAAAACAATGCTAATAAGAGTAGTATATATAGCCATGACTTATCCTTTTTCCAACTCAACTTGGGATTTCTAAGTTGAATGAGGTTATCCTTCTCCAACTCAACTTTGAATCGGGTTATCCTTCTCCAACTCAACTTGGGAATTCTAAGTTGAATCAGGTTATCCTTTTCTTCTTCAAATCAATCTTCACAACTTAACAATTAAGAACCTGAGTAGAACAAGAACAAACTGAAACCTTTCTTCGTGAAATACTTTGTGAGATTATTTTATGTGTGTGAAAGAAACTCCTTAATGGAATTTTGAGCGATTCTAAATGAAGTTTAAGTGATCTCTTTGTGGGTCTATGTCTTGATGGCTTTGTGGGTTTTGCAACCATGAGGATTGCCGGCCGGTGGTGGCGCTTGGGCATTTAGTTACCGGATCTGGCTCCTGAGCCAGTTATTTTTATTGCTTTCATATTGTATATTTTATCTGTTATTCATTCTTTATTTATTTGTAAATTATTGAATAAGGGATTTTCCAAATCATCATTATCTCTGTAATTGTTGTGTAATTTGGGCTCATCACTTTGAGTATAAATTCCCAACAACCATGTTGAAACAAATAACATATAACAATTAGAAATGCAATTTAAGACAAGTAAATTAAATAGTAAACTTACAACGAAAAATTGTATCGTAACATTCTTAGTCCAATGATAATCATAAATTTAATCGAATTGCAGCATTCACTGCTTGCTTTGAAGAAAATATACGTCTCATATAAGTAGGACATCGGTACAATGTAATTTCTCCCAAAATAAGATGATTATAGTTCTTTTAATTTTAACATTATATCAAAGTACACATCAATCAAATACTCAAAAACTTGTCATTGAAACAAAAAAAAAAAAAAAACTCAAATTATGAAAAATTGAGGGAAATAGGCCAAGAGAGAGAGTGAGGGGTAGAGGAAGAGTTAAGGTGTTAGTGTGTAGTATTGTATTAAAGTTGAGAAATGGGTAGCCTTTCACAGGCATGCCCAATTCTCACCACTTAATGCCTTCAATTTCCTAGCGTAACAGCCAACCATTAACGGCTAACATTGAAGCAGCAATTCAAAGAATTTTCAGTTTCCGGTTGATATAACTTGAAATCTGAACCTGAATTTTAGTTTTTAAAATCAGATTTTAATTTCAATTGTTAAAATAAAATCCAAATATTTTTACTGCAAAAATATATATTTTGAGACTAAGTTATTTGCCCAACACACAATACTCAAAGCCAAGTTGCATGCATATGAGGCACCCCCATATTCACTCTAATCTTTATAACATTTTAAACTTAAATTTAGACTTGAACTTAAATAAAGAGTTTATTATACTAATAAACTTCCTATATGGGATAATAAAAATATGAGTGTATAATACTCACCCCCAACACCTAATATATTTATCAAATCTAATCATTATCCGATGATTTTTCTGTGTGGGACAAACATTTCTCTCTTATTTTCTCAACCTAATTCATAGATTTCATGTATTAATTAAAAATCACAACAGGTATATCATGTAATTGTAACTATTCCCGTTATATTCAAACATAAGTGAGCATAGTTGATTTTGTGTTTGTTAATTATACATAGTATGAGGAGGCAGAGTTTGCCAACTATGGTGCATGGCTAGTGCTCTTTCAGATTCATACTTATTTGAATAAACTCTGTGAGATGCATCTGATACTAGATGAACTTTTTAAGTTGAAAAATATAATTAAAAATCAAGAATTTTGTCTTGATTATGAAATCCCTGTACTCATTGGTATAGTTGGATGTGAAAGACATCTATTGTTTAGAGAAAATCTGTGCTTTTTTAATTCATTGTGTATATCTTTTCAAGATAATATTTTTTTCCTAAAAATAAAAAAAAAAAGAATAGATAAGATGGGTGAAAAATATGGGAAAATTGCATAAATTATTTTCAAAAATAGAAAAAGAAAAAAGAACATTCTTCTTTTTTCTTTTTAATAACTTGTCAAACTCGGAAAAAATAAGCCTCATTTGACTTGAATTTTCAAATTCAAAGGAGACTAGTAATTAATCTCTTTCTTTCATATGATTTGACCAATTGTAATATTTTGACCAGAACTAAAATCAAGATAAATTTTTTATTAATCATAGCAGAAATTCAAAATTTTGTTTTGATTTTATTCAGTCAAGGATAGACAGCATCGAATTACCATAATTTTAAAGGCATAACCATTTATGATATCGAGAATAATATATTTTTTTCATTACAGTGCCACTTGGGTCCATCTCGTTATTACAAATTTACACTTGGAAATCCCATAATGATAAAATTAAAATTACAATCAATTAATATATATGTGAAGTGATAAATTTAGAATGAGCAGTTAGTATTAATAGAGAAGGTGGGGCTGGAAAATGGTGAGTTTAGAAAAGAGAATGGTTAAGTTGAAAGTTTGGTGATTAAGGTTGGTGGGTAGGATTGTTGGCAGTTTGGTTGCTGATGTGCCCAAAATTCATAATTTATCCAAGTGTTGAAAATAATTAAGGCATTCATAATGTTGGAGGAAAGGTAGACAATAAACATGCCCATACAAAAAGTTGATCCCCCATTCAAATCTTTTTTCTTCAACATTTCCAATTACTATAAACTAATACCTACTACCCCTCCACAATTTCTAAACTCACAATTATTTTAATCATTCTAATTAAAAAAATATTTATATATAGGATTTTAATCATTCTAATAAAAAATATTTCTGTACGATTTATTATATTATTTAATTTATTTTAAATATAAAGATTGATTCAATATATCAATAATTCAAATAATTAATTTTTTGGGAATTTTATATACATATGTATAATAAGAATGATTGATTATTATTTAGTGAAAGAATGAGGGGTTGGGGGGGGGGGGGCTCTGAATCCAATCCAGTGCAGTCTTGACCACCAGACTAAAAGTCTACTCAGCAGGTCAGAAGATCAAAATGGAAAAAGGAAGTTGAGAAAAATTGATCTCGGGTGGGGCCTGGGGTGGGGGTGGTCCCCATCACAATGAGTGGGGCCATATTAATTTATAGTAGTAGTAGTAGTAGTACTCCTAAGATTGTAAGCTCACGTGTAGGGTTCAATGCACCATCATGTAATTCCATCATTAGCCTTGCAGGCATTTGTTATTATTATTATGTGAAATCATTAGAATTTACCTCAGAAAAGTGGGGTGGGGGGTTGCAATTGTTGATGAGATCACTGCATGGGCTGCTCCTCTTCCTCTTCCTCTTCCTCCTCCTCTTCCTCCTTCAACCAAATAAAGTTATTTCACATTCAATTCCCCCCACACCACATGTAACAATAATGCCCAATCCCATTTGCACGGCTCTACTCCGCCTAATCCTAATTATGTCTTTACCGCGTAACCATTTTTTCTTTTATTTAAATCAAGTTTGATCAGATTAAATTAATTATAAAATAAATATAATAATACACTTGTTATATAATTGATCAATTTTTCACTAATTATACTATAAATATATTATACTTGTTATATAATTAATTTATGTAATTATATTTGGGTGGAGGTGGGGGACGCGAAAGGTAAAGAAGGCAATGGTAATGTGGGGGATGGGGGGTGAATAATTGTAGTGATTTTACAGGCAATGCAGATTATGATGGGTACTCAATGGAGAAGAATGAATGGTTGATGGGCATATGGGCATCCAAAGGAAGGGATGGATTGATAATTAAGTGGCCTACATTCCTGAGACAAGAATACAAATACAGTTTTCATCCTAAATAGCTTGAATCATGAACCAAACCAACCTTTTTGGTTAAAGTGTGGGTTCACGACCACGACCATGACCCCGACCCTGACCCTCCAAATGGCTGCGAAAAAAAAGTGCAAAACACAAATAATAATTTCAATTAATTAAGAGGGGGTACTGGCCACTGGGTGTGAAGAATTGAGGCCATAATTAGTAGGCTTTCGCCATCATTTGGATTTTCAGACCTAATTTATTACAAAAGAATCCCATCAACTTACTCTTAACCCCCCCCCCCCACCCCCCCACCCCAACCCCCAATTATAACTCTTCTCTAACTTGCAACAATACCATTTCAATTTTATCCCATTATTATTCATTTGGTTGGGAGTTGGGACCAACTCTTCCACCCCAACCACACTCTCCGCTTCTCACAATCAATAACTTGTAACTTCAAATTATACCAATATAAGTATTTAATTTATTTTTAATAGTAATATGTTGTTTTTTTATTTATTTTGAATTTGCTAAGTTGATTTTAAAATATTAATGTATTGAGTACCGAATATATTTTCCACTCTAACCACACTCTTCTATGGCAGATATTTAACTTCCCTATATATATACATTTGAAATTGAATTGTTTCAAGAATAAAGCGTATAATATTTTTATTAGAAATCATTTTTCATAAATATAATTTCGAATCGTAATATAATTAGAGGAAAACAGATTAGATGATTAAATTGAAGCAAGATTAAAGGAGGGCAGTGGACAATTTTACAGCCAATTCACATCTAAAAACATATATAATTAATTAACTAACCTCTCAAGCTATCATATCTCACGTTAATTGCACTCATAATTAGTACCCATGAGATTGTCCCAACTCACTGCCATAAAAAAAACACCCTTTATTAATATCTGCCAAAATAGAAAATTTAAAAAAAAATTACCTTTTGATACTTAGGCAAAATTATTACAACTATTATTATTGCAGCAAAATCATGAGGTTGCTAGAAGGATAATTTAATAAAAGGGCTGAATGGTCATTTTGCGTATATATAAATGGTTCGCCACTGCGATTCTTTATACCTTGAATCGACATTTTGTATAATACTATAATGTCTCAATTTTTTATTGTATAATGATATTATATGTTTTTATTTTTATTTAATTTTATGTATCTACAACTATGTATGTAAACCTCGTATTACTTAATTATATATTGAAAAAAAAAGATTATATATAAGATAAAATTAAATAAAATACAAGATATGATATTCTTTTAAATTAAATTAAGTTGGGTTATGCTTAATTTCGTTTGGATTTCAATGTGAACTAACATATATTGACTGCAAAATATATGGTAAGGATAAAGTTTATTGTGCTTTTAATATTTTTTGCTTAGTCTTTATGTGATTATTGCTTTTTTATTAAATTGCATTAAGTCTTTGAATGGAAATGCAATATAATATCAAATTATAATTGAAAAATTTTTGTATTCGCGTGATTTAGGTATAGATTGACATGATTTTCTACCTCCAGAATGTATAATATATGTTCAGATGTAACGATTTATTATTTGTAGATGTACATTAATTAATAGATAAATGAATCGGGTCAAAAGTAGCACAATTAATTACTTTATAAATATAAAAGTGAGATCACCTATGTGTACATATGTAAAACAAGACGTACAATGACAAGTACAATCAAAATAATAAACTTACTTTCTAAATAAAAGGAGGGGGGGGGGAGCGAGATTAACTATATGTATTCGATGTTATGTAAATTTATTAAAATAATTTATAAAATAAAAAAAAAGTGAGATTAACAATATATATTGAATGTAAAGCAAATATATTAAAATGATGTATAATATTATTTTTTATATACCAAATATATGAAACATAAAAGTAGGATAAGATTTAATTTTCTTTTGGCCCATTGTAAGGTAAACATTAATCTTTATGAAGACTGTATTTGTTTGGATTTGGCAGTAAAAGTGAGTAGATTTTGGGCAGAAATGAGTGTAAAAGAGGAGAAACCCAAATGGGCAAATAAGTCATCATAACACAAAAATGAATGAGGATTATAATTGCAGAAGAGGGAGAGAGAGGAAAAGGGCAAATATTGGAAATGAGGAGTTAGGATGACAAAAATAGTGAGATAATAATTAATAAAAGGGGGTTGGGATTACATTTATTGAAAGACGAAAATAAAAACAAAAGAGAATCGATTGTATTTGTGGGCTGTGGTGGTGGTGGTGATGATGATGGGGGTGCGTCGGTTCGGACCAATCCAAACCATCATTGCGAATCTTCGGACGGCCGAGTCCTACCATCATTTTTTCTTCAATGCCCGAAAACCCCTTCTCCACAGGAATTACCAAGAATGCCCATGCCTAGCCCCATCATTCACATGACGCCATCCTCCTCCCTAAAAAACAACTCATCATCATAATCATAGTGTAATGGAAGGGGAAGAACATTAAATCCTTGCCTATGGAACCCTCCTTCCATGCTTACACATGCATGATTACCGTGGCAGTGAGACAAGAGAGAGAAGAGAGAGTGAGTGACTGAGTTTACTTCTCTCTCTCTCTTTTCTGCTTTCCCAGATTTTCTCTCTCCAACTTTTTGCACTATATATATTTCATCTGCTGTTGCTCTTTCTCACTCACTCCTACAAACAAAATTATACTCCCCACTCTCACTTCTCTCTTTTACTGCCAATTCAAGAGGAAAGAAAGAAAGAAAGAAAGAAAATAACCCTTCTCTATCTCGTCCAAGAAACTCTTCTTCTTCTTTGAAAAGGTGATCAAGAGAGGCCCACTTCCCTCTCTCTCTCTCTTTGTTTATTCTTTCACCAAGAAAGTTAGGCAAAAAGCCTTGTGAATGTCTGCGTTTTCTTGGTAGAGTTGCGAACAACTTTGGTTTGTTATTCTTGTTTTCTGCCAACACCACACAAAATCTCAACAACTCTGCATGCTACACACACACTGCCATTAACCCCACTTCTCTCTCTCTCATTCTTTCTGTGATGGCTACATAAACATATTTCTAACATTCACGTCTTAGGTCCCCATATATATGTGGTGGTTACGAGGAGGAATGTTTTTATGTGTGTCTATATATTTATATATATAACTCCTATATTCTTTTAGGAAAAAAAAAAAAAAACACTTTGTAATGTGAAGTTTGTTTTGTTTGGACGATACTTTATTCTTTGTCTTTGTAGGAAGGGGACAAATTAAAAGAAAGAATCCATTTTCTAATTGAGTGCAGATTTGGACAACCTCATATTCTTATGCTCTTTCTCTAATTTCCATTACTATTTAATACTTTTTCACATTAATTCATTAAAATCATCATCTCAATTCTCATAAAAAAATGATGATGATGATGTAGTATATATATATTCTTAATATATGTTGTAATTTGTCTTCTCTTTATTGTTGAACAGAAATGGAGAAACTGAACTCAAAGCTTTATCTGGAGAACTGCTACATCATGCAGGAGAACGAGCGGCTGAGGAAGAAGGCAGAGCTTCTGAACCAGGAGAATCAGGCCCTCCTCAATGAACTCAAGCAGCGCCTCGCCGCCGCCGGCGCTGATCTCACATCCCCCTCCACCTCCTCCAAGTCCGGCAAGAAATCCAAGAAGTGAGATATCAGTAGTTCAATTGGAGCCCACCTCTCTCTCCCCCTTTTTCTATGTTGACGACATTTTAGGATGATGAAGAAAATAGTGAAGGAAATTAGTAGTAGCAGTAGTAGTAATAGTGGTGGCTTCCAGTCTCTGTTACATAGGGAGTATAGTTAGCTTCTCATCCTTTTTTTTGTTTATTAGACTTTTTACATATTTTTGTTGGCTGCAATGTCTCTCCACTCAAAAACATCTTCTCACTCACTCTCATCATCATCTATATATCAATATTAATTATTATCACTACTATTATTTCTGACATTTCTTATGCTCACAAATACTTATATTGATGCAATCTTAAAATACCAAAGAAACATGCAAACCATTCTCTTCCATAATTATTAACCACAACAATTTGCCAACAAAAGTAAGGTGGAAATGAAAACAGGGGAACTCAAATTTCAATAGGGATTAAAAATCAGCATATATATATATATATGTATGTATTATAATTCAATAATTTAGAATCATTGCTAAGTTGGTAGTATATGAAGAAATTGAATTGTTAAAGTGCAGCCAAAAATGGAAGATTGAAGATTGAAGCAGAGGGGGTGGGGTCTTATTTTTGGCCCTTTAACATTAACACTCTTGTTATGTCTGCCTTTTTCTTTTTTCCCTTTCTTGTTTTTCTATTCCTAACTTTGCATCAATCAACTCCTATATATGTTCACCTATAAATTTAATTTTGTGTCATTATGCTAATTATACATTATCAGACCGATTATCTCATCATATAAGTGTATATACAGCAATAAAATTTTGTAAGATAAATGTAAATCCCACAACATTACCCCATACTACGCACCAACTACTCAATGTTTCATGAGTTTTGACGACCTTAAAACGTGTAGTATCAAAATTACACCTAGAAAAATCTTAGAATCACATTATACTTGTGTGTTTTTCTATACAATAATTATTACCCACTAATCATCATGTTACGTACCACATATGATGAGGTTAAAGTAAAATATGAGTGTATAACGTTGTTGGAGGGAATTTGTTTATGACAAGGTTCTCATATGAATATTCCGAGTCTAATTTGTTTAAAAGTACACATCTTGTCTCAATTTTGTGTGCTGCTACTTCCAACAGTGAGTTTTAAAATCGGTAATAATTTGAAATTTGACGTGATGCTGTAGCAACAAAGATCCAATCATGATATACCAATATATATTAATTTTTTTTTTTTTTGGTAATTTCATATATACCAACTTAAATAGCCAAGATCACCAACATGGTGGACTAGTGTCAAACGTGCAGCTTTTTTTACTTAATTAAACCTCAGCGATAATGTAAAGTTTGCAATTTTATGTGAATGTACTATAAAATAATGGTGATCGACTAATGTGTTTTTCTTTTTTTTAGGTAAAAGCGATGGATTATTATTATCTATCAATCAATAATTTACTGAAGGTAGACTTGATATATTAATATTGTACTTGCCATATAATTAATTCAAATTCGATGAAATGTTACAATTTTGTATGGGTACAACTACAATAACCAAATTGAGCTATGTCTGATTCTATATATATATATATATATATATATATATATTAGAATGCTTATGTTGTTCATAGTGGTTATTGAACATGAAAAAAATTAAATAGCCCAGGAAATTGGTAAAAAGCTATATATTGCGATTATCTTATTATAGAAGCGAGTTTTTCAAAAATTATATATTTTCCAAAAACTATTATGTTTTTTGGGCAAGTTTACAAAGTTATGGTCTCTATAGTATATGAAGTTTTCATGGCAGCATCGAAAATAAAATTAAGAATATATTATAATTCAATGTTTCAATAGTATTTTCAAAGTTATATTTTCTTAATAGTAACTTGGTAATTTTTGTCTTTTGTAGAACTTGGAAAAATTCAAAGAATGCATGCAGTCCATTTCCATTCTCATTTTTTAAATATATAGTTAATATAGAGCAACTTATAGTAATTTAAGGAATGGCAATGGTTGGGGGCCGTATGTTCGAAATTGAAATTAATATTTTCTTGTATCCTCATTTATAATATATAATAAAATAATCTCATATTCCTTCACAAATAATTAAATTTAGTTTTCTCTTGGAAAAAATAATACGTATAAAATTGGCTTGTCAATGAGATTCTACGGTTGGGTGTGAGTGATGGGCGGATCTAATGAGGGAAGACGTCATCAAATCTCAATGCACATGAACAAAGTCAATGAAGGGTTGTGATTATTATGATTAAGCTTCAATTGATTTGATAGGTTTTGGAGCTCGGTACGTATAAGTATACATACACTGATATACATATACATATGTTGTCATGGACATGACATGGATCACGTCATCGCCCACAGGTTGACCATCACAACCAAACAACGTAGCTACCATGATCATCTGCCCTGCCAACGCACCTTTGTCTTTTCACTTAGACATTTGTCTCTACCTTTTACTAAAACTCCTGTTTTTTCTTTGCCTTCAAATTGCAATTTTCAGGCATGGCAACCGGGCCCCCCCCTGCCCCGGACCCTTTCCTCCATGGGTGAGTTTGAGGTAAACTAAATGAGTTTGAATATTAACTTTACAAACTTGGAAATGAATTTCGAGTTTTGGTTCACATCTGTCCCAAACCCCACTTTGAATTAGTAGTGAATAGCATATGGGTAAATTATGGGACCGACCAAACCCATTTAACATTCAGCTTGTTGCCATCCCTAATTTCGACAACGCCAAAGCAACATGTATTGTTATTTAGACAGCTCTACGAGCACTTGATTGGTTGGGACCAACTCGTCTCCCCAATGTACATCATATGACTTCATTGCCAAAATGAGGGTAAGGGGCACATACATAGATATGAGATATATGCATGTATGTCAGCAGGTCAATAAGTCAAATTAGATGGTAGGGCATGAATGATGATTGGGTAGACAAAACGGACCTAGAAAATTTAAGGCAAAACTTGAAGCAGCCCTTGAATGAATATTTGCATATAGAGATTACACTAGGATTCTTTGATGTTACATAATACTTTTTTCTTTTACTTTTTCTTTCGAGAAGACATACTCTTTCCTATGCTTTGATTGAGTATCCTCAGTGGATCTTTGAGTCATCAAACCAGTATCTTGGACATCATTTCTTTCTTATACAGAATCCCCATCATAGCACTTTAGATATGTATGCTAGAACTGAAAATTAGCAAATTGGTTGGATCATGGATTCAGTTATATATTTGTATTTTGTTTGTATATGCCAACACTGCACAGCCTAAGTTTTCTCATGAAGAAGGAAACAAAGTTGCAGGTTTTTTCTTACCTATTTGGTTAAGAATAAGACCATATACTAGAAATTCTGTGTGTTACTATTCTGATTCCTAAATGAAACTTGAGATGTCATAGACAGAGAGAGAAGGGAAAGAGAGCACAAAGCCACAAAAGTGTGGCATTCAATGTTGATATTTTAGTAAGATTTACTCCATTCATGCTTGAACATGTCACTCTTGGGAAGGACAATTATTATTTCTAACAAATCGATACAGTTTCTGAAGAAGACTTGATGATGCCTGCGTGTACCCACTAATTAGAAAATTGAAATATGAGATCAGAATGTAAATGCTGTATGGTCTAGAGTCATCATATATTTCTGATAATTCGACCCTGCAAGAATGGTACAGCCGTCATTTGCTTTTGACCTCATTTTTCTTTGTTTACCCACTCCATACTCAAGAATCAAGTTGTGTAATAGTACAACATTACAGAACATTATAAGCTGCTCGAAAAATACAGCAGTATCTCCACAAATGGAGGGAAGTAATAAAAGTACTACCAATATCATCCCCTCAGACCACCAACTCACAGCAACCTTTTTCACAAAATCGTGTTTTAGTGTTAGGTCCAATGACAATATCTATGCCAACACTTGCAATTGTCAGTCCTACTGTTATATAAATGTGGACTTGTGAATGGGAAAAGCATCCAGAAGAAACCCAGCATCCCCATCACAAATGCAACAGTTACTAATCCTGAAAACCATTGAAAAAAAGGTTTTGCATTAAACTAAATTACTACATTAAGAATATGGGAAACTTAATTCGGTGGAAAAAGCATGAGGTCAACAGGTGGAAAAAAAGACAGCAAGAAAACCCACAGCTACAAGCGAAATAGTCTAGGAACAATTAAATCATATAAGAATGTCATAGTATAAGATCAAGTGGGTGAACTTAACAATTTCGTTTCTGCATTTTAGTGCCTGCTTAGTCGCTCTGGACATGCCAATCAACTTGGACATCCATGTTAAAACAAAGAAGCACAAGGAAAAGAAAAGGCCTCAACAGTATTCAATCTGCAGATCTCCTGTGTGCATTTTTTTCTTAAATATAGAATGAAGAGAAAAAATGAGATACTGTGTATTCAATACCTAACTTTTGTTCATTTTTGTTGGTTAAAGTAAATTTTATTCATAACATTGGAACAAGGGTTGCAAATAGATGTGGGAGGGTAACTCCAATTACAAAGAACATCAGTGTCCGATCAAACATAAGCTAACAGGCCCATTCCATTAAATTAGACAGAGCCCACTACACAAGCGCACGAGGGGCAGTGCATGTAGACATATTTCCGATCTTTTATCTTGGCAACTTAGTCCACATTTTCTTACTTCTTGGCCTTTACCACATTAACTCTAGCAATCAAAGTCATTCAAAATTCTTATTCAGAATCACATGTAAAGCCAATCAAAAAATTGCTCTAGTCAAAATAATTGCACAAGAACAAAGCACACACAAGAAGCAGCAAAATATTCGTGGCATGAGATGCATCCACTTAAACGAATATGATTCTTGACCTCATGGAATGACAGAAATATAAGAAGACATTTTTAACTTTCTTTACTATTGTCTCTTTCATTTATGTTTGGGGTTGTGAATGTCCTTGTTCGAGGGTTGGATGAGGGGAGTCAGCGTTGGTTGTGAAGAAAGTATGTAACAGTACATCTGGATGAGATCAATTTACATACCAGATCCACGGGACACTATCACAGGCAAGCCCATAAAGTTGCAAAATATGTGAGCGATCAGTGGAGCAGTTAGATGCCCTGCAATTGACAAATGTAGAGATGTAGTAATACATGGAAATAGTATCAAAGAAAGAAGGGTAAATTTCCTGCACTTCATGTTATTTTATTACAGTAAGGACTACCCACCAGTACGCACAAGAAGAAACGATGCATATGCCCCAAAGATGACAGTGTACCCTAGCTGGACACCTGAAGAACAAATGAAAATGTGCATGGATAATGAGGGACTTGTATCGCTAAAAAGCATCTTTATTCATCTTGTTGAGGAATAAAAACTCTTTTAACTCCATATTAGCATTTTCACAATTTTCGCTATAACACTATACACCTAGCAAAGAAAATTTACCCACTGCTGAGAAACAAGCAATATATTGACTGCAAATCTAGAAACAAATGTAAAGCTCTCTCCTTGAGTTCATCATACACCATATCATCTAAGGCAAGAGGAAGCAAATATACCTACAACCATGCAAGCTTTGATTAAGCTGCAGTTATGTTGGTAATAGTACTCCAGTAAGTGGTTCAAATGAGCTGCAAACCCACAAATGAAGTGTTCATCTCATTAAGATTTAACCAACAAATAGCAACATCTAAAGTCTGTCATCAGTATAATCAAGGGTTGGAGACAGAGAGAGAGGTGGAGGGAAGGGGAGGGAGAGGGAGTGATTCCATGAAAAGAATAAGAGCCTGAAACTTCAGTGAGGTAAATAACAAAATAAAACCACTTTATGCTAAAGCATGTTGGTAAAGATTCTGAATTACATTTATGAATTCCAGTTTCTAGGCTCAGTTGGATATACCAAAATACCCACATGGGTTCATACAACACCCAGCACTTACCTAAACTGAAAAATATGGGGCAGAGAAATATGACAGTGTAGGTACTGAAACCTCCACAAAGTAGCAGAGGAATCATACAAGCTCTGAATACCAACTCTTCTGTAAGTGGTGCCTGTTCATAAATGCAGAGAAACCCAACAGAGATACTTGAAAAATCTAACTTTGACATATCACCAGAATTAAGGAGAAGTCGAGAACTAATCATTGATAGCTCTAAAACATGAGAGTCCAGAGATACATACGACAGGCTAGGATTAAGTATGGTCACTTGAAATGCAAGTTTAGCACATTAACTGAGTCTTATAATAGTATATGTTTACATTGTTCTCTTGTAAGAACCAAACTAAACACAGTGCAGAAGGAAGGAGAAGTTGGCTCATGTCACCAGCTCGAGGTTGATTTGACAAGATTGGTAAGTACATAAGGACCTTTTATGCAAAAGAAGCAAATTTGCGTGCAACTAAGCACTTGTCCATTGAGAAGCAAATTGTTAAAGCTAATTTGGATAGAGTGAACAATATTCATTAGCTGGTGAAAATAGCACCTAGAGAAGAAGCTGCATGAGTATTTATAGACATAACTAGGGCAATTCTTGATGCTCCAGTCATGAAAGATAATCTATATCGTTGATGGTAAACCTAAGAGACGAAGGTAGCTATATAGCAACTTAATTAGATTACTTAAATGTTATGGTACTCAATCTGGCTGATGGAAAGAGAATCCATCACATTGGCCCCAGATAAGTGCAGATAAAGTTTTGTTGAGTTGAGTGAAGCACCACGCAACAATTTTCTGCATAACTAATTCGAGAAACTAATCCCCAATGTTGGATACCGAGTTCTGGTTTCTTCTGCTTGATGAAGCAGATATTCGCAGCTAATAATTGTATCAAGTATCAATAAATGTTACTATAAAATCAGAGCAAATAACCTGTTTTTAATTTGTCACAAGACATTGGGATAGATAGAATGGCACAGATGAAGGCATTCTCATATGTATTCTCTATTCAACATAGGATGAAAGTATTCAGCCATAGTTTTTATATGCAAGGCCAATTTAAAATAGGAAATGATTTTCAGAGGGAAGAACATATTTCCTCCATTTCTAAATGTAACTTATGCTTATAACGTCTAGACTCAACTACCTTAACATCCCCTGACTTTTGTAACAGTCATATCTGTCATAAGGCCATAGAGAGATACCAATCTGTACTCAAGTTATATTTCAAATAGTAACCATGGCAGTTGTTCTAATAGCCTTCAATTTAACCTAATAGAATAGAAACACTCGAGATATTCAAGAGGAAAACATTAAAGTAGATCACCTGCCATACAACGGACAGGAGACAGTGGCATAGAAAGAGTTTAAAAGAAAATCCAGTATTATCGAGAATAAAGGGCAAACATGAACACTAACCACAAAATAGTTCCGCCAGGATGACACACTGGAAGTCAGTGAAAGTACCCAATCAATGAGCTTCCGGAAACTGCTAACCAATTCATTTCCACCACTATTCAAATGTTCATTGCTTGCTTGGAGCATTGACAAGAGCTTCCAGGCAAAGGATCCAGAATACATGAAGGAAGTCAGAGAAAGAGGAAAGACCAAAGATTGCCACTGTTAATACAGAAAATTGCATTGAGCAATCAGTCACCCTTTTGAATCTGCAAGTCATGAAAGAACATAAATAGACAATAACACTACATGCATATACATTGGCCTGAGCTAGTATCAAATACTGTTTTCAGATAGAGTACTTACAATGTGATCCACTCGGATGCCATACACCCACAAAAGATTTGATGCATCCCACCTTCTTATCTAGTCAAAAATAAAAAATAGAAAAATAAGACATGTAATTCAAGAAAACTCTCCCACTGTTAGGTATCACCAACTTATTAACAACCAAGAAGTGGGATTTTCATAAGGTGGCTTCTCATTAAATAGGAATACACTCGATAATCAACAGTGTTAAGAAGCCAGAAGAGTTATAAAATTCCCAAGACAAGTAAATAAGAGGAAGCACAACATGTACATGCATCAGATATAGGGTAGAAAAGATAAATCCTTCAACATGAGATCGTGCTGCTGATTCTTACGTGAATAGTTTCATAAGCATATGCCAGCAAAGGACTAGGACCATCCAGGAAATCTTCTTGGAAACTTCAGCTAGCATACTACGGTATAGGATATCTTGACAAACAATATAAATTATCAGAATGAGATATAGTTTATTGTAAAATTTATATTGTGATATAAGTGCCGCTGGCTGGTTCTGGACTTAGAGAGCAACAAGGGCTAAGATAGCAGCCGTGCCTTCATTTTCATGATAGCACAAAGATAACTAATTAATCAACACTAGCTACTTTGACTACATGAACACTCATTTTGTTCTAATTTTTTACTGTTCAAGCCAGTTCCCAACACAAGATAAACACCAAGAACAAAATCCCAAAGAAGATTCACTCATCAAACAAAACAAGCTTTAAGTCAAGGAAAATGCCAATCTCGAATTTATAGGCTACTTCTCTCAGGATGAACAATTTCACCTCTCAGCCAATACCTTTTCTTTTTTAATTTTTTTCAGAATACTAATAATAATAATAATAATAATGATAGTTTTTTTAAAAAGAAATCATACTACTTCCTGCTAATATTTCAACGAACTCAATGAAACATTCAGGTTTTGGGGTCAGGGATTTGTCTATTTAGTATTTGGGGACACCTAGAAACATCCTATGTTCATATGTGACTCAAACAACCAGATAATTTCCTTCTACATGCTATATCTCAGAATTAAGAGCGTCCAGCAAGCACGTCGATCCTCCATTTCTCCACATCCTATTGTTTTGCTGTCATTTTATTGATCAAAGCAGCTAGAACTCTCAGCTGCGGACAGATAATCTCATAATGCAAGTTCAAACCAAATTTAAGCTACTTCGTATTAAACAACATCATAAACAATGAATACCTCCGACGGCGGCAACCGCCATTTTACTCTATTAGAAAACTTCAAGCAGCAATGAAGTGCCTCTTGAAACTTATAAGAATAAATGAAATCTCTTTCTCTCGAATCTTTATCAACTCATTCCGCAGATTGCACTCAGTTCCGTTGGGACAAGAGGAATAGGAAAACAAAGCCTTGCGGAGTAAACTTAGCAAAAATTTGTTCAATTATCTAACTTACAAGGCAAATTAAGACCTCAACACTGCCCAAAGCCGCACATGCTTAAACAAAGAAATTCAAAAGAAAAAATCGAAATATATAGAAAATGTAGGGTGGCTTACAGGGAGGATGAGAGAACAGACGATAAGGGAGACGAGGGAGGACACACCGGCGCATACGAAGCGTCGAATCATGAAGGATTTGAAGGAATTCGGCGGGGGTAATCGAAGAATCAGCGTCGGAGAATATAGGATTGCAACGTAAAACACGGCCATGGCAGTGCACGCCCCAACCGCCGCCGACTTCGTAAGGCCAGCGCCGCCGTCTTGCTGTTCCATTAGCGTCCGATTACTATCCTCAATCGGATTCATACACACTACTTGTATCTATAGGTAAAGTTATGGCGTACAGAGTCACCGGGTGTTGACTCGGAGAGAACGAGAGAGACAGAGAGAGAGAAAGTGAGTATTGGGCCTTCTCCTAACTAATTGAGCTAATCCCAATCCAACTGTATTTGTTGTCCACTAAAACGGGAGCCCATTGATGCAAGCCCTCGAAATCTTGCCATGAACACTATAGCCCCTCAATCATGACCCAACCCCTTTTCTTTTCTTTAACAAAACACTTATAGTTTGTTAAAACCAAAATACACACTAATTAAAAGTCGACGACTCAAAAATAATTGTTAGTTATGAAGCAATAGGAAAGTGCTTTCGTTGCAAAAGACTTTGGAATTTTGAGAAAATATTATTGTAATTAGGCGTAATATATACAAAGTAGTTGAGGTTTAGATATTTTTGCTACGTCACATTCATTGTTAAGTCTGCAGTTCCTGGTGTAAGTTGAGGTGGTTAGGACTACCACAACACAGTTGACTTTAGCTTCCAAAAGTACCTGCAAACTTGTAAAACTTATATAAAATATAGAGTTTGCACCAATATATTACGGAATCGATTAGGTTAAGACCATTCCTCTTTTGAAGTGTTTTTTCATAATAAATTTTGAGAATGTTCGTCCAACAAATAAAATTTTTGAACAACAAGGCACCAATTAAATCGCAAGGCACACAATTCGGTGGAATGAAGCCATTTTGGGAAGGTGGCGATGTAGGCAAATGTCCCACATTGATTGCAACACGAAGAGCTTGAGCGACTAATTGTAAGCTCCAAAGTCTCCTCTCCCTAGCGAAGTGCTTTTTCAGAACAAAACTACAAAGATCATATATAGCCATAATACTTTGTGCAAAGAGGGGGCAAACGCATCAATAATTAATCAAAAATTCAGCCAGCACTACAAGCTACAACATATATAAGTATAAGAACAATTAGCAGAAGCTGTGTAGGGAGACAGCTGAGTTGTTATTAGTAGAAGCATCGAGGGTCGTGGTGGTTAATGTTTGATCACCCAAAGAGTAATTAAATAACCTCCGATCATCATCTAAAAACTCATCGATAATTACAAATATTGATGCATGCATGTCATCATGTCAAGATAATTAGTTCGGCAGAGCTGCCAAAGCTTGAAAATCAACAGCTTCCAATTAATTAGATAGATTTTGTTGAAGAATGAATCTCTAAATTATATGATTATCTCCACCTTCCACCAATCCCACAACACATGTCGATCATGCACGTCCCCTCTTATATATATATGTATAACGAATGATATCACCTGCATCTAAACTAAAATAACCACACACACTCATCTCAACAGAGACTCTCATTCAATTCTAGCATATATGGCTTTAGTTGCAGCGCCCTCTAATGAACAAAAGCCGATCAAAATAGCGCTAAATGAAGACGATGAAGAAGAAGAAGATGAGGGAGATCTCTTCGAGATAAATCTCCAAGTAGTCAACAAAATCCCTCCGCCACATTACTGGGAGAGCTATTTTACGGCCACCACCAACACCGTACTACTCGCCAACTGCTTGTTACCGGTTGCCGACGTTTCCAGCGCCGTCCCCATGGTGATGAGAGCGTGCGACGCCTTATTGCCGAAGAGGGCCAGCTCATGACTCTTCTCAGTTCTCAGGGTGTTGCAGTACAAGGAAATCAAAGTTTGATTCATGTTATTATTATTAGAAAGACATTATGATATTTATATATATTTATATGTTTATTGTTACTATATTAATGATTATCGAAAATCATGTGAAGACAGTTTGTCATAATTATATACTAAGATGTTTTCGTGTTTGAGAATTTTAGCTCGAACCCCACTCGATCGAATATTAATCAATCATATGGCAAGTACAATATACTTATTATATAATTGGTATAGAAAAAGTAATCAATCACACAATAAATACGTACAATCATTTGCTTTGTAATTCGATCAAATCTAATTCCAACAAAAAATTTGCATCTTGTTTTCAGATTTCAATTTCATGTTCGTAATTAAGTAGTTGTGTTTCCATTTCCAAGGAATAAGTAAAAATATTAGGTGAAATACAAGTTTGAAAAAGTAAAAGTAAGAACAGACATTCAAATGAAGACGTACGGCTATGATCAGTCTAAGCACAAGAAATGAAGGCAATGTAGAGGACAGGACACCCCTTCCTTTAAAGGCTAAAGCCTTTTACCATTTGCCATTTTATTCCTATACGTACATACTACTTTAGCTGCATATTTTTGACTTCCAATTCTGTCTATATATATATATATATATATATATATATATATATTGATCACACGAGGAAAAACAGCCCTTTTATTTACTTGAACAAAATATGACAAAATTCAAATTGGAATCGATAAAAATTCTGATAAAATATTGTGCATTAAATTATCACTAAAAATAATTAATAATGTATGTAAATATAGTGCCAATTTATAACACTATATATAAATGTGTCATTGATTATTTGTAGTAACAATTTTATACTTAATTTTTATTGTTAATAAATATATAATCATTAGAATAAAAGTTTTTAGTAGGATAGATGTTTGGTACGGATTGAAGTCCCATTTCATTTTTGGGACAATTTTTAGGATGATTTTGGAATGCAACAATATTCGTTTGAAAACACTTCGTCGGAAAATATTTAGGACGATTTGATGAAGCCGTCCCACAATTTAGGATGGCATTTGGGACAGCCTATAAAAGCCGTCCTGAAATCCGTCCAAAGGACGAATAATTGAATTATAAGTTTGGAACAACTTTATGGACAATTTGGAACGGCGTTTGGGATGTGTTTTCTTTCTTTATTTGGACGGAAAATTTGGGACGAAAAAGTAAAATATAAGTTTGGAACAAACTTACGAACGATTTGGCACGTAACTATTAAATTGGACGTAGTATTTTTTAAAAGGTTTTTGAGACGGTGTTTGGGACGCCCTTTAGGACGTATTTTCTTTTTTTATTTGGGACGGAATGTTGTTTCAAATTCCGTCCCTGTTGTTAGTTAATTTTAAAACAAATAATTTTCTTTTTTTGTTGGGAAAAATTTTACTATATTAAATTTATGATTGAAGACAATATTTTTCATAAGAAAGAAACTAAAATTAGCCAAAATAATTTGAATTCAATGTATAGTTCACAATTCTAATTTCAAAATAAAAATATTAAAATTTAAATCCTAATATAACGGTTAGGGCGAATGCTGGTCGGTTGGCTGAGGGTTTGCAGCTTTTTCATCCTTCGGTGGTGTCGACTATAAGGCACGCTTCTCGAGCATCTTCTGATATGCCTCTTGAGAATAAGTAAGATACAATACGTTAGTAAATAATTAAGTTTTTTATTTTAAGAATAAGGATTCCTATGGAATGACTAATCCCTTTCCTTATATACCAATCACATATATAAGAATGGACTTGGAAATACTAATTCCATTTCCACTCAATTCCTATGTATCAATCATGGCTAAGTGTAACTAAGCTCTCCCTTATTACAATTCAAAACATTGTTTGATTAATAGATAATATGCCTGATAAATTTTAGTTTGGATTCGACTCGACTAAATTTGAATCAGTTATATGACAAGTGTAATATACATACATTATGATTGGTGTACAATTCAAAAAATATGACCAATCATATGCACTTACTCTGTGATTGATTTAGTTCATGCAAAAATTTTCTTAAATTGCATTTGTCTTTTAGCGCCTAACTAATAACATAAAAAATTTTAACTCAAATTAAATTTTATCACATTTAAATTAGTTATATATTAAATATAATACATTTATTGTATAATTAGTATATAAATAATATAATTGATTAATCATGTAACCGATGTATCAAAATTTGATTCGATTAATAAAATATTTGTCTGTTAATAGTAACATATTGCATCTATAAATGGCAAAAGATAAGAGTACATGCACTTATATCCTCAACTGTCAGAAAAAAATTCACATCTGTAGACCTACCTAGTCGCCTAAGGTGCGGCTAACAAGAGAAAACTGGGGAAAAAAGAAATTCAAATTAGGGTTTATATCTGTAGACGTACAGTACAACAGCATAATTTAACCCAATCAATGATGAAAGCTTAAAGCATTTTCAGAAAATCAGCCAATTAGATTCAGCCCAGATCTCTTCATGATTGTCCCATTGACACTTCCGTAATCATACATCTAACAGGGAAAGAGATGAGGCCCAGGCAGGGGATAATATCTCAAACAAGAAAATGAGCATCACTGATTCAATATCTTTTAGTGGAAAGAAAAGAACATACAGAGGGTCACATAGGGAAAAGGGTTCTCTGCGCAACAGTTTGATCATCATCAGTTAGCTGCAGTGGTTGATCACAAGTACTGGTGACCGTTTATTTATTAGTGGTGATGGTTATATATTATATATATATATATGGGGTGGTGGCCAGCTACCGCCTTCGGGCGGCGGTTTCGCGCTGAGCGTTGAAGAAGACGGCGGCGACAGGGAGGCCCAGCCCATTCTCGACGGCGAAACGTCGGGTGTTGAAGCAGTCTCTTGTTAAGTTGTGAAGATTGATTTGAAGAAGAAAAGGATAACCTGATTCAACTTAGAATTCCCAAGTTGAGTTGGAGAAGGATAACCCGATTCAAAGTTGAGTTGGAGAAGGATAACCTCATTCAACTTAGAAATCCCAAGTTGAGTTGGAAAAAGGATAAGTCATGGCTATATATACTACTCTTATTAGCATTGTTTTATAGAGCAAAGTAGAATAGAGTAGAGAGAAAAGAAAGAGTTGAGACGAGGGTGAGTGTTGTCTTTCACGTGTGGTGAAGACTTGCATACAAGTGTGTGTGTGTTGTACTCCTCAATTTTCCTCCTCTTTGAGTATTTTCTCCTGGCTTGGTATCGCCCCCAGACGTAGGATTTATATCCAAACTGGGTTAACAAATTCGTGTGTCTTTTATCGCCTTCATATTCCACCTGTTATCCATCTTAACCCGATCCATTTCCTAACAACTGGTATCAGAGCCTGGTTCAAGGAGTTAAGATGGAGGGAAAGTTTCCAGTCGAACGGTTCAATGGTTCCGACTTTGGGTTTTGGCGTATGCAGATGGAGGCCTACCTGTACGGGAAGGACCTGTACGAACCACTTGCAGAGAAGTCCGAGAAGACGAGTGATGAAGAATGGAAGGTGCTCGATCGAAAGGCGATGAGCGCAATAATCCTGTCGCTCTCTCGGAATGTCGCCTATCATGTGAAGGGAGCAAAGAGCACGAAGGAAGTTCTACAGACTCTTGCCGATATGTACGAGAAACCCTCAGCAATGAACAAGGTTATGCTGATGAAAAAACTATTCAGGTTGCAGATGGAGGAGAGGAAGTCGGTGGCCGATCACCTCAATGACTTCAACCAACTCACGACACAGCTGGCGTCTGTGGATATCGTGTTTGACGATGAGGTAAAAGCGTTAATTTTGCTTTCATCTTTACCTGACAGTTGGGATGTGGTTGTTACTTCAGTGAGCACTTCGTCTGGGAAGGAGAAGATGAAGTTCGACAACATCAGAGACATGATGTTGAACGAGGAAACCCGTAGAAAGCAAACGGGTGGATCATCTGGCTCTGCGCTACATACAGAGTCCAGAGGGAGACCTGACACACGGGGTAAATACCGTGGAAGGTCAAGGTCAAGGTCCAGGGGGAAGAACAAGGGCAAGAAGGAGATGGTGTGCTGGAACTGCGAGAAGCCCGGACACATGAAAAGCGAATGTCGGGCGCCAAAGAAGGAAAAGGAGGGCCGAACAGCGAATGCCGCGACGGAGGAGATCACGGATGCACTCTTGTTGAGTGTGAGCAGTTCTTCCGATGATTGGGTTGTGGATTCAGGGGCCTCATTCCACTCATGCAGCAACAAAGACATCATGGAGCCATACACCTCAGGTGATTTTGGCTTAGTTTATCTTGCAGATAACAAACCCCTCAAGATTGTAGGAAAGGGAGATGTGCGGATCAAATCAACGAATGGGTCATGCTGGACCCTACATGATGTGAGACACATACCAGGACTGAAAAGGAACTTGATCTCAGTCGGACAGCTGGATAGTGATGGATTCCACACGACGTTTGGAGACGCGAAGTGGAAGATCAGTCGGGGAGCAATGACTTTGGCTCGAGGACTAAAGTCGGGAACGCTCTACATGGCGGGAGGATCTAGTTCAAACATTCCCTTTGCAGGAACTGTATCGCAGGCTAACCTGTGGCACAATCGCTTGGGCCACATGAGCGAGAAAGGAATGAACGTGCTGAAGTCGAAAGGACGGTTGCCCGAGTTAAAATCGGTGGAGGTGGGTCATTGTGAACACTGCGTGTTCGGAAAGCAGAAGCGGGTGAGCTTCTTGACCACAGGAAGAACTCCGAGGAAAGAAAAGTTGGAGCTTGTTCACACCGATTTGTGGGGGCCAGCACCAGTGTCATCTCTTGGTGGATCAACGTACTACATGACATTCGTCGATGATTCCACTAGAAAGGTATGGGTGTATTTCTTAAAAAGAAAATCTGATGCCTTTGATACATTCAGGAGATGGAGGGCACTAGTGGAAAATGAGACAGGTCTACAAGTGAAATGTCTCAGATCGGATAACGGTGGCGAGTACAACAGTGAAGGTATCAAGAATTACTGCGCCGACCATGGAATCCGAATGCAGAAAACAATCCCGGGGACACCTCAGCAAAATGGCGTTGCTGAGAGGATGAACAGAACACTGAATGAGCGTGCGAGATGCATGCGATTGAAGAGCGGACTACCAAAGATGTTTTGGGCAGATGCAGTCAACACGGCTGCTTTCTTGATCAATCGAGGGCCTTCTGTCCCGTTGAACAACAGGATACCAGAAGAGGTATGGAGTGGTAAGAAAGTGGATCTTTCTTTCTTACGTACGTTTGGTTGTTCAGCCTATATTTTGAACGATGATCGGACTAAGCTGGATGCTAAGTCGATTAAATGTACATTCATTGGGTATGGGACTGACGAATTTGGGTATAGATTCTGGGATGATCAAAACCGGAAAATAATTCGTAGCAGGAATGTTATATTCAATGAGGATGTAATGTACAACGACAGGAAGGTAAGCCCGGACGATGACAAGAAGGAAAGGGAATTTGTTGATCTCGATATTTCAAATTCCGGGATCATGAGACCAGCAGATACGGATTCAGTGGGAGTTCAGACGGACGAAACCGAACAAACGGAGATAGAGCCAGAACCAGTATCGGAGGAACCGATTACTGAAAGCAGCACACCCTTGGCACTAGGTCGAGAACCGAGGCTGAGAAGGGCCCCAGATAGGTACTCCCCCTCTCTTTATTACTTGCTTTTTTCTGATTGTGGAGAACCCGAATGTTACGCAGAGGCAGTCAATGATGTCCACAAGAGCAAGTGGGAGCTTGCGATGAACGACGAGATGAACTCGTTGAAGAAAAACAACACATGGGAATTGTGTCAGCTCCCAAAAGGAAAGAAGGCCCTACAGAACAGATGGGTCTATCGGGTTAAGGAAGAATCAGACGGGAAGAAGCGGTACAAGGCAAGACTCGTAGTAAAGGGATTCCAACAAAGATACGGTATTGACTTTACTGATGTTTTTACACCTGTTGTCAAGTTAACTACTATTCGTCTTGTGTTGAGCATGGTAGCGGCAGAGAACTTGGAGTTACAACAGATGGATGTAAAGACAGCCTTCCTACACGGGGATCTTGAGGAGGAGATATACATGGTACAACCAGAGGGGTATAATGGAGATGATCAGCAGGTGTGTCGCCTGAAGAAAAGCCTGTATGGATTGAAACAGGCTCCGCGGCAGTGGTACAGGAAGTTTGACAACTTCATGCTAGAGATAGGTTTCTCTAGATGCAATGCTGATCATTGCTGCTACGTGAAGAGGTTCGATGAGTTTTTTATCATTCTACTCCTGTATGTTGATGACATGTTGATAGCAGGATCAAATGTCAAGGAGATCAATAGGCTCAAGGATCAGTTATCGAGGAATTGACATGAAAGATCTTGGCGAAGCAAGACAGATATTGGGCATGAAAATCACAAGGGACAAAGAATCCTGCGGACATGCTGACCAAGGCGGTTGCGATGGCGAAGTTGAAGCTGTGTACGGCTTCGACTGGCCTTGATGACTAGAGTGGACAAACCCGGCGGTACCAAGAAAGAAGTGGAGAAAAGCTAATCAATCTTCAAGTGGGAGATTGTTAAGTTGTGAAGATTGATTTGAAGAAGAAAAGGATAACCTGATTCAACTTAGAATTCCCAAGTTGAGTTGGAGAAGGATAACCCGATTCAAAGTTGAGTTGGAGAAGGATAACCTCATTCAACTTAGAAATCCCAAGTTGAGTTGGAAAAAGGATAAGTCATGGCTATATATACTACTCTTATTAGCATTGTTTTATAGAGCAAAGTAGAATAGAGTAGAGAGAAAAGAAAGAGTTGAGACGAGGGTGAGTGTTGTCTTTCACGTGTGGTGAAGACTTGCATACAAGTGTGTGTGTGTTGTACTCCTCAATTTTCCTCCTCTTTGAGTATTTTCTCCTGGCTTGGTATCGCCCCCAGACGTAGGATTTATATCCAAACTGGGTTAACAAATTCGTGTGTCTTTTATCGCCTTCATATTCCACCTGTTATCCATCTTAACCCGATCCATTTCCTAACATCTCTGGAGGTAGGCAGGTTCTTTACTGTTTGTCTGCCGGTTTGCTTGAAGAGAACGAACACAAACCTGTGGATTCCGATGTTGGGCTTCGGGATCTCGTAGCTTGCCAGCTCTTTTCCTGTTGAAGTAATAATTTTAACCAGGAAAAAAGCAGTGTTATTCACATTTCGCATTTGTCCGTGTGTGTGTGTGTGTGTTTGTGTGTACAGTGTGATGTTCTTACCAAATGTTGCATCTGTGGTGCCCGGTATGTCGGTCACTAACCTGTAACATAGGGTTTGCCAAAGGAAATGTTAGTACGTAACATAAATGAGCGTGAAAACTTCGTACTCCGGCCATGAAATTTGAGGTCAGTTAGGGGTTTGAATTGGAATTGTTATATATATGCAGATTCTCCCATTGATCAGCTTCAGTATTCATACAGCTCTTTCTCACTTTAGCTTTCCAGTTTCTTGGTAAACTCATCGATCCCCGTGTTAGATCGATGACTGCATAAAGATATGGCTTAAATATCTTGTTTCAGTGAACATGTGAATACCCATGTTTTCTTTAGTTTTTACCATTTTCTGGGCTAAAGGTAGAGACACACACACACACATATATATATATATATAACTTGTATGCATCTCTTTGATTTCTGATTCTGATATATATACAGAAATGCCCTAGTGGGTTTCGCTTTACATATAAACGTCACGTTGGGTTATAACTATAAATTTTGGACATGGTCGGACTAGGTATATTTGTATATATGTATACCAGTGGAGGTGTTCTCTGAGATATGGATCACTGGGGCCTGGGACATCAGGGTCAGTCATAACCTGCAACAATATTACATAAAAACAGTACATGAACATGATGTAATTTCAACATGAGTTAGCAGTTAGGACATATAGATTATTGCACGTAAATAAAGGAAGAAAGAAAAGAACGGGCCGGGAGGTGTGTTAATATATATATATATATATATATATCTAGTGGTGTAAATGTGATAAATTAAATTGAATTAATGTGTTTACCAAAGTGTAAAAGGTTCTTAGGTCGCCTCCTTGAATCTCAACCCTTGGTTTCATAACAACTGCAGAAGGATAGAACTCATGACCATTGAACACTTGTTTATTAGCGTAAGTGACAAACATCTTGGTAGTTGGACTGAAAGAGTCAAGAACATCCCCTATCACTCTTCCAACTATGAGGGGATCTGACATTCTTGCCATAATTCTCTCTCTCTCTCTCTCTGTGTGTTTTGTGTGTGCGTGTGTGTGTATGTGAGAGAGACAGTCAGAGATATTTGAACAGAGAAATTATCGATCAGGAGAGTTTTCCCATGGACAAGGAAAGAGAGATGAGCCCCCATATATATATATATATCTATATACGCAACTCACTTCAGGAAAAGCTTAGAGAATCAATGGAAAAAGTACAGAAATGGGACATGAAGCAAAAGCCATAGAGCAGAATTACTAAAACCGACCCCTACCACTTCACCCCCTCAATTCTTTACTACTTCATATAATTTCTCTAGCGTAGCTGCTCTTTTTTTTTTTTTTTTTTCAGTAGTATAAATTAAAGAGAATAAATTAGGACAAGACTGAAACAGAAAAATGCATGAAACCAAAAATTCTATATAGCAAGGACAGGCTTTCTATATGAGGACAAGTCAATGTTAGTTTCAAATTGGGAATAATTTCGGGTCGAGGACGGAGGAGAAACATCGAAACCATTTCACCAACAATATGCAAATTTTGATCCAGATCATATTGAGGCTTGAATACTCCTACTTAATTTTTTTAAAAAAAAAATTCTCGCCAACTTAATATAAACGATGATACAACGTAATAAATTTGGTCCGATTCATATCAAGACTTCATTAATTCAAACACGCGACTATATATTGTTTTTTAAGTCAAACGTTGGTACATTATATAGATAAGGAATGTATCTTTATTTTTAATATAACTTAGAAAAACAAAATAAAATACTAAATATGGATAAATATTGTAGAGAGTGGTGTGAGGTGCAGGGTTGAGGGGCCGGCCCCTGCATGGTATTGCAAATGTTGATTGGTTTTGGACAAGAGAAAACTGAATAGTGTAAGCATGCACACTTTTCTTCTCTTATGTCAGAAGGGCATAATTAAATTATAGTGGTAGTGAAATTAGCATGTGGTCCCAACTCATCATGTTGCCCCATTTGTTTTGCTTTATAGCGAGAAAAAGGGTATAAATCTAGGGGGGTATGGTGGTGGAAACAATTTCCCATAATGGTATGGAGAATCCATCCTTTTGCATTTACAGTAATTAAGAGTGAAAGATATATTGTGGGGGTGTGTGTGTGTGTGTCAGCCACCTTCTTTACCTACAAATTTTAAACGTAAAACGCATTGGGGTTTTCCAGATTCTGCGTGTGGGATTGGTGAATGGGCACACTGACAGTACTGTTTAGGTATTAGCATAAAGGAACTCCACAAACACACATGTACAGATTAGCTTAGTATTGTTGTTCAGACATTCTTGATATGGTAATGGGGAATGTTGGATTTCTATATTTAGAAACCAAACCACCTTTTAAGATTGGGAACCGTTGGTTGCCTTCAGCCTGCTTCCATGCACGTTTTATTGAACTTTCTACGTGGCCGGCCGGTGCACTTCAAAGGCTGCTACTGTGTTCTTGCCTAGCTATTTAATTTAATCAACTCTTCTGGATGGGCATATTTCATTTTAGCTAGTGCTTGTATCGTCATCGCGATTCGCAAACGCACGGGACTTACGTGGATGCAAATGTCATGGGGAGGGCTCAAGAATCCGAATATCAATCGGGCCGTCAGGGAAATAGTATATAGGCTTATTCCAAATTTGCATCGGCTAAAATTGATTTATTTCCAAAATATGGGTGATGTCCCGGAATCAGTTTTATTGTTTAGGAAGCAATTCGACACGCTTGATCAGACTTTTGATATAGCTAGCTCTTTTTACTTGGGATAAGTAGTGTAAAAAAAAATACAACATTATCCCTCATCAACTCTCTCCATAATTTGCTATTATTTATTCACCATAATAAATACTCTATTGATCGTAGTTAAAGTAAATTTTTTGCATTAATTTTATTTAATTACAATAAATTGTATTAATTTATCATAATTTTTAAATTATAATACTTTATAACATAACCAATAATTCATTTTTGCGGCGAACCTGGACAAAAGCGACCGAATCAAGAATCACTAATCACTTTCTACCTGGGCCGCTAAAGTGGCGGGCTCTTTAGCCTCAGGGACCGTCCAATCAGTGGAGTGGAGTTGAGTTTCCGTGTTAACTGCGGAACCCCTCCAACTTATCAATCCATATTTAAAAAATCCTCGCATGTTCATTTAGATCACTCCAATCAGTCCCCGTTTAAACCAAATTCGAATATATGGACTCATGGTGGCTAATTGATCATTCATAAATTTACAATTTACGTGAAATTATATAATTAAAAAAAATTTATAAATCCCAAACTAAGATATAATTTTGATTATCCTAATACCTATTATCATCTTAAACATTTATTCTTTATAACTTGTCTAATTTAAGCATTAAATAACTATAACAATAGTCTCCTGGCTGTGATGATTATGTTTTATGCCTGGTACGTCTTCTATTGAAAAGAATCCAGGCGCATTCATATCATTTGGAAAGCTCTTTTGTTAATTATTGTGGTATTTTAACTAATAAATATACTTTCTTTTAGATATGTTTTTCCTTCTCTTTAAAATTATATAATTATATTATTTTTAATTTACTTCATGCTAATAAAATGGAGACACATTTAAATAAGTTGTGATAATAAACCAGACAAGAACAAAGAATTAGATCAAACACTGGACTATATATGTTAGGAGCATATCTCAAAATGTTTATCGAATTGTCGCACAACATGGAATAATTGTACAAGATATACCCCCTTAAAACCTTTTGTCACAATAGAATGATTCGATTATAATGATCAACACTGGCAGACATTATTTAAATCTGCAATTAATTTTAGTTTTATAATATTTTAGTTCTTATGTTTTCTTTATTTATATGTAATTTTTAATTTTATTCGTTGTTAAAAATTTATTATATAATAATTATTATTTATTTAAAATATCATATAAAAATTCATAATATAATACAATTAAAAATCATACATAATATGATTATAATTAGTATATTATATTATTAAATAACATAAATATGCGTAGAGTAGCGTTGTTGATCAATTGAAATTTTAAGATATCCCAATTGATCCACGACACTATGCACCTCTACTTGTTGGGGTTAACAACAAACTATCATAATTTACAACGAAATGGACTAGCCCAAATACGGGCAAAACAACAAATTTATATCCAATTGCAATAAAACCAAGCTCCATCCCATCAAATAATGTGCTAAGGCTGAGCCATGGACACCAAAATAATGAAGCCAATACTTAACTAGAAATTTTTTATTTGTATGTAATTTTTAATTTTATCAATTGTTAAAAATTAATTAAAAATCAATATATATTTTATCAATATTTTTAAAATTATAAAAATTTGAAATATTACAAAATTAAAAATAATAACTAATTAATTAGTATATATTATTACTAAATATAACATAAATATAAATTAACAAAAAAAAATATAGGTGTGCCCAAATCATTAGCCTATATTAATGCACTGACACCTCCCTTAATTTTGCAAATTGCAACTATACCCCCATTTTGGGGTATAATTGCAAACTCCTTTTAACATTATTTTAGTAATTAACTGCCAGAAAAATTTGATAAAATAGTATTGTGACTTAACAAACGCAACTCCTCGTTGAAGCGGTCAGGTGTGAGATGTGTACAATATTTCACCAAAAATTTGATAGTTTTGGGCAGAGCGACACTGATATTTCACCTCACTTAACCTATATACGCTTAGTCGCGTTTCTTTTACTCCAACTACCACAATATAACTTTTTGAAATATAACACTTTTTATATGGTAAAAAAAATTAAAATTTTATTTGCAATTGATAATTTAAACATATTGATTTCGACTAAGATAAATTATTGGCCTCTTTTTTTTTTTTTTAATATGAACTTTTACTATCACACGAAAAAATTATATATTTAAAATTATCAATACTCGTATTTTATCGGATAACTACAATTATAGCTAAATATAAAAAATATATGAAATTTAATTAATATTTTTTTATATATAAGAAAATCAAATATGTAAGTATTATTTTATATATTTTGCACACGTATTTAACGTGTATAATAGTTGGTATATGATAATTAGTAGGGCCTACCTGATGTGAAGAGATAAAATGAAGTTTAGTTCCTCTTACATTGTCATTTATAATATTTTAGGTTATTTTTGTCTTATGATTTCTCCATAACTTTCAATTATTTGTAACTATTAATGACAATAAACCAAGAAAAGAAATAACTATTCATGATAGGTTTTAACAAACTAATCAATTTATATAGAAATTATTATTTTACGTAGTACACAAAATATGGGAATTATGTATGTCATTTATAGTTAGGATAACTTAATTAGTTGATTTATTTTATTAAATACAAATAAATTTTAGGATAATTACACTTTCCTCCTCTGAGGTTTGGTGTAATTACAGGTAGAACCCCTAAGATTTGCTTCAATCTAACAAATGAGTCATTCCATTAGTTAAAATTTACGGAATTTGCTGATATTAACAAAAAAGATAGAAAAAAATATATTTACCTCAAATTGACTTATTACTGATTTATTTTATATTAAATAAGTTTTATTATGATCAAATTACCCTCATACGTCTTACACATTAATACATGTGATGAGATATATTTTTACAGTTATAACAATAATTTAGTTGGAGAAAAATTATTTGACTTGTAATAAGTCATTAATAAGTAAATATCAATTTTCATTCAGTTTTTTTTTTTTTGTTAATATGAACAAATTCAATAAATTTTACATAACGAAGGGACTTATTTATTATACTAAAGTAAACCTTTGAAATGTTAGATATATTTTTCAAATTATAAAAAATTTATATATAATTACACAATTTCAGAAAAGGAGAGTGAAATTATTCAAAAAAAATTATGAAACTTGGAGTTGAATGAAATATTAGTTTGGGTATGTGAATATGAAATTTTGGATAAATTTGAAATGTGTGAGAGAGATGTATATGATTTTGAAATTTGAACATCCGTCTCTAATTAGTGAAGAAATATAAATATGGATCCATGCATAACACGACTTTACGCCTACCGAGTGTGTAATATGTGGAAATTACCGATCCATGAAGAGGTAGATTCCGAATGACGTGACATATGAGATATGTTGGTCAAGGGGCCCTTAAGACAAGGTCTGTAACAGTATTACTTACACTGCGAATTCATTAGCCTAGAAAACACACAGCAACACTATTATCAATCGAAAACAAAAGGCCGCCTATTTGCGTCCCAGATCTCTCAACTCAGCTCCGCTCGTTGGGAGTCTCTGTAGTTGAATCTTGAATTTTGAGAAATTCTGTTGGTGGGATTGGTTACTGCTGGAACAGAGTAAAAGGTCAGAAAACAATGGCGGCTGGGACAACCCGGAAAATATCTGCAGCCTCTGCAAGGGCTCATACTCGAAAACCGAAGCCAAAGAGTTCTTCCAAAGTTTCAGGTTGGATTTTTTACTTGAGATTCTTTTCATCAGTTTGTACATCCTGATTTTCTTGTTTGAATTGAGGGTCTGGGATTGTTGTCTGAATTAGTACATGCTTGGATTTGTTCAAGAATTCAGATGGTGATAATGATTTGGAATCATGGTTTTGATTTGGGTTGCCATGAAATGGATGAGGGCTGGTTTAAGTGTTAAGAGTCGTAATTCGAGATTTTGTGGAAATGTTGTTATGTGCCTACATTGTGTTGCTGATTTTTTGGGCTTTGCCTGCATTTTGCATCTAACATATAGTTTGACATTGAGGTCGTTTCATTTGTGTTCCCCCTGATCTGGTTTTGTGTGAAGGATGAGTTTTTAAATCGCTGAAGTTATACTGACGAGTGAACTTCAGTATCTGATGGGCGATTTTAGTACGATTTTAGATGCAAAATGTGTTTTTTAAGGTGGATGTTGTAATTTGGATTGCTGATAAAACTTTTGTTTGTATTTGCAATATGGCAAGTGTGACATTAATTGTAACGAGAGGTACAGTGAATTGGCATGTAGCTTGTTTGTGGGGTTGACATCGAAGGAGGCCACCTATTTTCAGGAGTTTCCCAACTCAAGTTGGACCTACTTTTGTTGTTTTTTTGTCTCAAATTTCTTCGTACATGATGTTTCAGGGTGGTTGAAGAAAATATTATTGGTTGGCTTTGTGGGGTTTTTGGCTTGGGCTTATCAGGCAGCACGACCACCTCCTCCAAAGACTTGTGGCTCTGCAGATGGCCCTCCAGTTACAGCATCAAGAGTACAGCTTAAGGACGGTAGATACTTGGCTTACCAAGAATATGGTGTCGCAAAAGATATTGCAAAGCACAAAATAGTGTTTGTCCACGGGTTTGATTCTTGCAGGCATGATGTTGCTGCATTAACTGCAAACCTCTCCCCGGTAATGCTGCTTCCACTATGTCACTTAACAGCTTTTCTGAGGATCAACTGCATTGTGTGTAATTCAATTTTGGAACTCTTTGACAGGATATAGTCGAAAGTAAGGGAATCTACATTGTTTCATTTGACAGACCCGGTTATGGAGAGAGTGATCCTCACCCAACCCGAACAGTTAAGAGCTTGGCTTTTGACATTGAGGATCTTGCTGACCAGTTGGGGTTAGGATCCAAATTTTATGTTGTTGGATTTTCTATGGGTGGACAGATTGTCTGGACTTGCCTCAAGTATATTCCTCACAGGTATGTTTCATTTGTGGAAATTGAGGATTGCATTAATACTTAACTATCTTGTATCTTCCAATATTTCTAAACCATGACTGTTTCCAACTGTGTTTTCTCTTTCAAACCATCAAACTGCAATTTTCATTCATCCATCTGAAGTAATATTGACTGTATTGCTGAACAGATTGGCAGGGGCAGCTATGTTAGCACCAGTAGTGAATTATTGGTGGCCTGGTATTCCTTCAAACATATCTAGAGAAGCATATAATCTACAGCCTGCACAAGACCAATGGGCTGTTCGTGTTGCACACTACATGCCATGGCTTACCTACTGGTGGAACACCCAGAAACTGTTCCCTGCTTCAAGTGTTATCTCTCACAACCCAAATGTCATTTCCCAACAAGACAAAGAAGTAATTATGAAGTATATAGGTCTGAGAAAGGAATATCAGGTAATGGTTTTCAAAATCTTTTATAGGAAAAATAGATAGGAATTGTTGGTTAGAAAAACAAAAACAATGTAGTGGATTCTTCTGAGGAAGATATTGCCAAAATACTGACTCTTGAGCTGAATGCCCTCATTATAATCATGTAAAACTAGGCATGTCCAATTTAACACTAGGGAGTTTGTATGATTCAGGTTCTTGAATATTTTCTTGTGCTTGCCTTGTAGAATTACTTTTCTTTTTACTTTCTGAAAACTCAGATCTGGGAGTGCTTGATCTGTAAATATTTTGATGTGAAACGTCTCATCCATGACAAATCGAAGTGTTAGTTGGCCTTTCGTTACCCAGTTTGTTTAGCCTCTAAACATTTTCTTTGTATCTTATAAACACATTAATGTTTCTTTTCAAAATGCTATGTGAAATTGAGCACTGTTACTTCATCTAATTGCGCCTCAGAACACATAGAAATAAGCTTGACTTATTATATTGGTCCATTGCCATTTTTCATGCACTATTGGTTCTGTTCATGTCCCGACATGTATAGGGTGGCCTGATATTGTTTTCTTTCTTGTTCTAATTTTGCTGATGTTCAGTTATGAATCTGTATATTCAATACATGTTGTCTGTCTTTGTTCTAATTTCTTGCTGATATCCAGTTGTGAATCTGTATATTCAATAGTTTTGGCCATTTGATCTGGTTTCTAATACTAAAATCTGTCTTCAATTTGTTTTTTTCGACATAACCAGGCATTGGTAAGACAACAAGGCGAGCATGAGTCCCTTCATCGTGACATGATAATTGCCTTTGGGACCTGGGAATTTGGTCCGACGGATTTGAAGAATCCAATCTCAGAAAGTGAAGGTTCTGTTCACTTGTGGCATGGAGATGACGATCTGATGGTCCCTGTTACCCTGCAACGTTACATTGCCCATAAGCTGCCATGGATTAAGTATCACGAGATATCAGGGGCTGGTCATATGTTCCCAGCTGCTGATGGGATGGCAGACAAAATCATACAAGAACTTATATCTTGAAAGAAAGGCCAACATGGGTTTTTCTTTATACCAGGTTTATGTAACTCACTTGTTCTGGCTAATTATTGGAGTTTAAAAGCTTGTTTTCGCTACAACTCTTATGTAGCCTTTGTTGTGTCTTATTCTGGACGACATTTTCTGTACGGAACCTGCAATTTTCTCTCTTAGTTCAAGATTTGGCATTAATTTCTGGGCTTTCAAAAAGCTGCATGGGAACGAGTTCATCTGCATTTGTTTACGTTTCTAATCAGTAGGCATAATCCTGCCTCATGACAATGTACAAGACAAGAACCTCTCCTTTTTCGCAGTAGTTCCACATCAAATTAGAAATTTATTATGGAATAGATTTTTCCTAGACTTTTGGAGACAACCCTGGAGACATTGTTACAGTATTTACTGTTTACCTTCCCAGATTTGTAAGACGTTCTTACTTTAGTGCAAGATTTTGATGATTCAAGCAGATCTGCTCAGTTTTAGTTTTTCCTCTACTTTAAGAGAAATTCAAAACGTTTCATGGAGTGAAGAATTTTCAGATTGGTTGGCATTTCCTCTTCTTCCTGTTAACTCTGTAATACGAAACAACCGAAAGGAACTGAAATAATGTTCTTGGAAGCTTCCATCTCGAAAAATAATGCATCTCTCTCCGTGAAATTGTGAAAGACCTGAAAAAAAAATGCACTCTACAACAAAGAATAGATATCTGGAACATTCCAAACAGTGACAGGAAACAAGAAAGGAATTTCCTGTAATAAATCCGAAAGGGAAAATGGAACAAGGGAATCCATGGAAATCCCCTTTCCCCTATCTAATCAAGCCTTTCTAGGCAAGAATCTCCTTCTCATCCTGGAAATCTGCCTGAGACTCAATCCAAAAGCCTTCTCCAGGAGCTCATCATTAATCCCAGACCCAAAGATAACATTCGGGATTTTCTGCGTGCCAGGATTTTGGCTGTTAAAACACCCAAAAACCGTGGCAGGAGACTTCCCAACATTCATCTGGAAATGCACCAGGCCCCTGGGGAAAACCATCACATCTCCCTGCTCAAGAACCTTAGCAAAAACCCGGTTGGTTGAATCCACGAAACCTGCATATACTTTCCCCAGTATAACATATACAGTTTCTGTTGCCCGGGGATGGAAATGCGGGGGATTGATCCCGCCAGGCCTGAAGTCGGCACGTACAAACGACATGCCGAGTGTGTTGAGCCCTGGAAATGTTGTTGGATTCACTGGTATAGCTGACAGGCCCGTATCAGAGAAATTTCCAGGCGATTTTATACCTGAAAACACGAAATCATCAGGGGTGACCAACCTGGGATTCTTGCAGGGTACTCTGGCAGAGGCATCAAAATTTGTGTTTGGAATACAAAAATCTTGAACAGGGTCTGGGTCTGACGCCCATGTCCGCAGAGCAAAGAGACAGCAAAGAGGCAGCAAGAAAGCAAATTTTGGGTACATTTTTTATCTCAAAGTTTTCATCTGCATCTGAGGCAGAGCTAGCGATTGGCTTTATAGAGCTACTTTCCTGGTAACAAAGCAAAGGGGGGAAAGATTATGATGGTAATCAATGAATGATATACTCCTCCTCGCATTTATGTATTCAGTTTTTCATTTCAAAGAGTGAAAATCTTACACATATTAAATATATATCTTTACAAATAATAGTTAAGAATTAGTGGCATCACCTCATTCTAATTAAGATTTATTTTATGAAAATAAAATTTTATTCTGTATGTTCACTTAGAAAACAGTTCGGTAGGTCGTGCCTCTATACTAAAGTACTAAACTCGAAAAAAAACTTTAATTTATTTGACAAACTCATAATTATATTTAGTTCGCCACAATTCTCCATATATTTTAATACAAAATCATTATAATATATTTAATTAAATATAATATCTTAATCTAGCTACTCTAAAAAAAAAGAAAGAAGGTTAGGATCTATGAAAAGATATGTAGAGGTGCATTCATGTAATAGGAACTTATTGTGTAGTGGTGGGGTTTGGGGCAATAATCTGACTTTAGGGGAGTGCAAGATGCACTTTATGCTGTGAAAGAGACAAATCAGGGCATGAGGACTATTATTGCTAATCATTCTTGTGTTTTTTCCACTTTATTTGCTGCATCCAACTTCGAAATTATTATATACCAAAATTGTTTAATTCTTCTCTTACCTAACTAATTAAATTTTGACGTAGTTGTTAATGCAAGACACTGTGTGAGGTGTAAATCAGTTTCAATCATCGTAAATATAAAGGAGATTGAGGAATAGTAATAGTGCAGACAAAAAGTTTAGAGTGTTACAGATTTCGAACTTGAGTTTTTTTGGACCGAATTTCTTTTAAAGAACGTGCAAAAAGTATATTATGCTCATTAGCACTTCGATACCTTAATCCAGCAAACAGTTGTGAAAAAATAAAATTAAATAAAATAGAACAATGATGAGTGATAAAATAATGAGAGAATTTATAATAATACAGTGCTTTCGTGCGAATGCTAGTGTCAAAATTGCGTTACCCTAAACAGAGGGGAGAAGGCTTGTTTTATAGCCATATTCACCCACATTTGGGTATTTAGGTTGACTGCCTCGTCCTTGTCCTCTTGGACCCTGCACATTTGGAACTTTTCATTCTGACTTTATTTGAATTAGGTCCATTCTCGGGTTAGATGTATTTTTGGGGCATCAATAATTCACTTTGTTTTACCAATTTCCATTATTATAACAAATATATTAGCATGTGTCCTTGAACATTTGGCAAGCAGTTGAACCAATTTCACTAAAAAAATGAAAATAAATTCATATTTGTTTAATCGATTAAAAAAAACTAAATTTTGTACAAGGATTGTGTATATAAGTTGCGATTCTTGAAATATAGTCTGATTTATAATAATAACAATAATGGGAGGTAATTAAACGACTCTGAATTTTATACAACAAAAACAGAAGGCATTAATATCGGTAGATTACAGTGCAGTAGTGGATGGAGAAAACATAATTGAGACGGTATACAAAATAATATACATATACATAATAACCTTTGTATTAGATTCCACGGGCTTCGTCCTAGGGCCGATCCAACGGAATCGGCCCGGTAAATCCCGCACGTGAGTTATTACAAACCGGGAGATGTAAGGAGACACGTGTAAACGCAGGTGAAAACCGGGAACAGGTTCAGGAACTAGAGTGAAGACACTTGTCCTCGACGTGTCCAGCAGCCATGCAAAAAACTTGTGTCTGAGTATGGGCCGAGTTGATTTTTGGGCCTTTTCCCACGTCTGCTGGGCCCGCAACACCTTCTTTTCTTTCATGAGTTACATATGCATACACTCCTCCACCCTCCCCTCCTCCTGCTGCAACAAAATTGCTACTCCTTCAAATTTCACATGCTTTCTCTCTCTACATATGCATACACTTGTATGTATGCATTTGCATGTTGCTTTGAGTATTTGGGAAGTCGGCTGTAGCAGTTGTGCTTCGTGCCAGTGAAATCAAAAATTGCTGGAACCATTCTTTTCTTTTTTTTTTTTTTTTTTCTGTTGATGAGCTGGTTGTGGAGCTTGCTTTGAGGGTTTTTGGTAACTTGCTCGAATTTTATTTTATTTATTTGCTTGTTTAATTTGTAAAGCTGTTTTCTTCGAAGTTCTTTCTTTGGTGTGTGTGTGTAAGGATGGCGGTGATTACAGTGATATGACTTATTGATGTGGCGGTGATTCTTCTTCTTCACTTCTCTCCATCCTTTATTATTATTATTATTATTTTTCCTCTCAGTTTAATTTGTGATGACGTGCATATGTCTGAATTATTTTTGTTTTTCTTGGGAAGCAATGAGGAAATGGTGCAAGGTTTTACTTCCTTCGTCGAACTAATATTCGGTTTCTGGGATTGAATTTTTGGTTAGAAGTCAAATATTCCAGCCACTTTCTTGAAGTTCCATTTTGTGCTGCAGATATGGTATTTAGTCAAGAAATGACAGATTTTGCAGTTTCTCTAACAATCTCGACTTGGGAATGGCCAAACAAAGTGGACGAGGAAAATTGCATTCGTAATAAGGACATCAGTACGATGATTGTGCGGAAGTGTCTGCATTTTTTATGATGGAGTCTATTCCATACGGACACTTACTATAGTAGAATGTTTTGATGTCCAAAGTTAATGTGTAGATTAACATGAACCTGTGAAATATTATTGTGTTGTCAATAATCTTGAGATGTGCTTTTTTCCTGTGGCTGAGAGGCTATTGCAAGGTATTAACAAAGACAAGCTTGAACTGAACTCTCATGGGAGCTGGATTCCATATGTTAGGATTTGATGGTTATACGTGTAGGATATAAGTACCTTGAAATTGTGAGGGAATCAGAGATGCAGATGGTTAAATAGAGGATGCAGTTGAGTTGTGATTAGTCTATTATGAATCTTGAGATTATTGGTGGGCAGCAATTCCATTCCAGAAGAAAGATGACTAGACACGAACGTTTCTAATTTCTTGCTTGTGATGTGCAGGTGCAAGCAGTGTGCTTCAGACTGTTGACCTATTGGCATTCTACTGCCCAAACAGTTGAAAGATTTTCACCACAAAACCCAAAATGGTTGCTAATGATTCTGAAATTATATCCCAAGGAAATGTCGAGTCACAATTAGAATCAAGCCAGCAACAGCCTGAGAATCAGACAGTTCAATCACTTGGGAGACAGTCGTCTATATACTCACTCACCCTTGATGAGTTTCAACATACACTTTGTGAGAGTGGCAAGAATTTTGGGTCGATGAACATGGATGAATTTCTCAACAGTATATGGACTGCTGAAGAAAGTCAAGCTCAGGGACACACCCAAGCCACTGCCGCAGCCAATACCGTGCTTGCCCTCCAAGAAGGTAATACAACGGACAAGGGAATATCGAAGCAGCCTAGCTTACCAAGACAAGGTTCTTTCAATATCCCAGAGCCTCTGTGTAGGAAAACAGTCGAAGAAGTATGGTCTGAAATTCACAAAACTCAGCCGCATAATGGTGGCAGTCACAGCCATGTTCAGAATCCTAATGCCACTCAGAGGCAACCTACCTTTGGAGAAATGACACTAGAAGATTTCTTGGTTCGGGCAGGGATTGTGAGAGAACAGAACGTTGCCCCTGCACCAGTACCCCAACAGCCAGCATATGGAATGTACCAAAGCAGCCACCATCCACCGGTGGGGCCTAATTTTGCTGCCAGGCCTATAATGGCTATAGGTGGTCCTTCTGCTGGTGGTGTAAATGTAGCAACTTATCAGGCGCTCCCACAAAGTGGGGTTGGTGCGTACTCGCAGCAGTCATCAGCAGTCAGTTATGGAGGGAGAATGGGGAATGGAAGTGGAGGATTCGGGCAAGTGCAGGGTTTGGGAATGGGATCATCAGCTTGCCCGGTGTCGACAGACGGACTGTGCATGAATCAGGTGGACAGTGGGAATCAATACGGAGCTGATACGGGTGGGTCGAGAGGAGGAAGGAAGCGAATTATAGATGGTCCGGTGGAGAAGGTGGTGGAGAGGAGACAACGGAGGATGATCAAGAACAGAGAGTCAGCTGCACGATCTAGGGCGAGGAAGCAGGTACACTATTTAGCTATGAATTCATTTTCAACTAGGGCTATTGCAGCTGAATTTGATTAAGTGGTTCTTATCTTAATTGCTATGCATTTGTGGCAGGCTTACACAGTTGAACTTGAAGCAGAACTGAACCAATTAAAAGAAGAGAATGCGCACTTGAAACAAGCTTTGGTAATCATACAGATACTTTGACAACCATGATTTCATTCAAAACATTGTCTTCAGTCAAAAAGTCTTTCCATCATCAGTTACTTTTACCTCCTTGTAGTCTTGGATGATCATTAATTGGTAATGCTAACGGACTTGTTTTTCATGACTGCAACAGGCTGAGTTCGAAATGAAAAGGAAACAACAGGTACATGTATTCCCCAATTCAGGTTCTGTCTTTCTGTTTTTGGTGGTATTATGTCTTGATATCACTACCACATCACTGCATGGCTGAGTTTGAAGTTGAAATGGTTGATGTAATTCTAGCCGTGCTTTTTGTGGCAAAGATGCATCATCCAGGCTCATCTATGCTGACATATATTTGCAATTTTGAAAATGATGAGCGGATTGTTTCTCCACTAAATATTTTGAGCTTGTGTGAACTTTGCTCACAGTATTATGAGGAAACAAGAGCGAAAGCACAGATGCAGTCTAAGGCCCAAAAAGCCAATGAGAGACTTAGAACAATGAGGAGGAGTTCAAGTTGTCCCTACTGAAACGACAGCATTCGGCGCCCCTAATATGCTATTAGAAGAGTAATAGTTATCCTTGGCCTGAACAAAGTGCGTGCATTGCATAATCAATTGATTCGACCACGAGGTTGTTGGAATGGCTTACCAATTAGCCATTTCCAGGAAGACAGGAAAAGGAAGTCAATACTAATGGTGCTATGGATGCGTGTGGCTTGCATTGATGCTCGCAATTCTTTCTTTCCGATGAACAGCTGAGGTTGAAAGGTTTAGGCTTGTAAACTTTCTTTTGGAGTTATAGAGATTGAAACATATAGTTATGTTTGATGTATAGTTCTGAGCTTGACTCTTATATGGACTTAAGGCCTACTTATGTCTTGTGATCGAGTAAAGGTAGAGAGAAAAAGGATTCGCATACGTATTTTAGTAATTCTAATAAATCATAATCGAACTTTATTGTATTATTGTACATGGCAAGATGCAGAAAGGGAGAGCGTCTGCATTTGAGTTCGAGCTACCAAAATGCACTTACCATGGGATGGCATTATGGGTCAGATGGTACGGGTTGTGGAAGAGGCTGTGGCCACCGAGGCAGCAGGTGGAGACCAGTGGAGCTGTTGCTCACCAGGTGCTAAGGTGCTTCTGAAAGACTGGTTACTCACTTCACCAGGTGCTAAGGTGCTCCTGAAAGACCGGATACCCAGTTGTCATAAGATTTTGACGAAGTGGACTTAGCTAATTTATCCACAGACGACTAAGTACCATTAGATGAGGTTGAAGAATCTTAAATGAGTTCTCTTCTACACCAACTTGTAGGAGAATATGAGCATTCGATGGTCGTTTTCCAGACGTAAGCTAAAACATTTTATTGGTCGTAAGTGGTTGTACACAGAGGAGAAATGCAGTAATGATAGAGGCAAGGCTTGTTGTAACTTCTCACACCTTCGAAGTACTTAATCCTTCTGGATGTTTGAGTCCTCACGTTGTATCCTATAAGTCCTTTCTGCTCCGTATGGATCAATATTTCCTCGCTCTGACTGTCTGAAGAAATCAGGAAGTTCACAGCAAAAGGGAAGAGACTGATGCGATGTTCCAACACCCAACTCTTCTCATCTTTGTCCAACAGCCACACGGCCATTGTTGATGTTTCTGCTGAACATCCAAGGACAAATAAAGACCCTTTAATCCCAGCAAATTCAAGAAAACTGTAAGTTTTGACATCACAAGAAGGATAGTTTATGATGCTGAAATCTTCCTTTTCCAAGTCAAATGACAGTATCGATCTTTCCTTCCATCCGGATGATCGTGCCCAGTAAATATTTCCATCCACACACAGAGGTGACTTCTCAGTGCAGGCACTCCAAGGACAAGCTCTACATCCTCTCCAAGAACCAAAGCTGATTTTAACAGCACGTCTAAAAGTTAAAACTTCACACACCATGTTTCTATCCCCAAAACGACGTGCCTCAAACCAGTGCACAATTTTGTACTCACTTGAAGATGGAACGTAGCCAATGCCAACATTCTGTAGACAAATTCTTGAACGATGTGGGACACGCACAAGTTCATGGAAACTTGGACCACAGAGATAAAGGGAATAGTTGCAGCAGATGAGACTAAGCGGACCGCAAGAAATGAATGTCTGGATTAGTTCGTCAATGACTATGTTGAACTTATCTGTAACATTTCCATCCAGGTTTACAGAGGTTAATTGAACGGTGGCTTTTTTACTGGTTTCCCAGTTTTCATCCAAAATGTATCTTCGTGTCAGCAAGAGAGGATTTTTCTTGGACCATTTGCTATGTCGGGCAATGAATTCGTGATCGTGAGTCAGTAAATGGTACCATTGTTTGGAAACGCACCTGAATCTGCTGAGGGACTTGGGAGGAACCCTTGAGAGAATTTCAATGATCACATCATGAGGGAGACTGCTGGTTCTTTGGATTTCCATCATGTGCTTATCTCTCTTTTCTCCATCCATCTTGCGGATTCAGATCATTGCCCTGATTGCCAAATGGATTCATTTCATCTGTTTGCTACAAGATGTGAACAAGACCATGTTCTATCCTTTATTTAAATACAGTTAAGGGACAGCATATTAGCGGCCTTTCCAAGAAATGCTCTCTGTAATGCTGAATCCTTCAATGTGTGTGAACAGGCAGGCAAATATTATTTTTAAGACAATCTCTTAGGTCAGACAAGAACAAGGAACAAAGAAATGATAAGTTGTACTTTGGATGTTTCAGGGAACTTTGGTAAAACTTGAACTATTTCCTTAGTAATACTTATGGCGCAAATATCAAAAGAAAATCTCCAATACTTTGACAATCCAAATATAAGTAACCTTATTATATTTGTTTCATACTAAAATAGGAGAATAGTCTGCATAATCAACTGAGGTTGTTAATTGCTAATGTCAGAGCAGTAAATTAATGGCAAAAGGCACGAAGCGTGACGCTATGAGCACGCAGAAGTGGTCCTCACATTAGCACGAATGATTCTAGGGGCTTTATATAAAAACAGTGAAAATAACTGAAAAGCCAAAAATTAGTTCTCCTTCATATAAAAATGGTTTCAAGTAATCTTGTCGGCATCAAATATATTTATCTTATTGGCCAAGATTAATGGTCTTTGCAAGTAAAGCCAAAAACTTAGTCAGAATGATCTGTTATTGTTTTTTACTGTGTAGCCAGTTTCCAACAGACCATTACTTTTTGTACAAGTAGGAAAAGAGCTCATATCATGTATGAAGAGCTTCAAGTTCATCCCCTGTTTTGATATTCATGATGTTTCTTGATCAGACATCAAACTGTTTTCTGATCAAGTTCCTTAATCTTGATGTTGTTTGCCATCTCCGAAAAACTGGTATAGGAAAGTACACTGAAATATGCAAGTCAACTCCAGAAAAGACCACCATACATGTGAAAATGAAAGTTCAGATAGTCAGGGTCAGAAGTGCCTTAAACCTTTCTACTGAAGAAGAAATGAATTTCTGGTTTTTCATCTAGACATTATTCAGTTACAATTGCCTAAGTAAACCATTCAAAAACTGCTAGAATGCATAGGAATAAGGCTACCATAATACAGACATGGCTTGTTGTAAGTCTTCATGGCCCTGTAGTATCCAATCCTTCTGGATGTTTGACTCTTAAGGCTATAACAAATGAGATCCCTCTGCTCCATATGAACTAATATTTCTTCTGAGTGATCGTCGGAAGGAACCAGAAACTTGGGACACAAAGGGAAGAGATTGATGCTGTATTCCATTGCCCATGTTTTGTTCTTCTTTTCCTTCAACATCCAAATATCCATTGTCGATGCTTCTGCTGAAAACCCGACCACACATAAAGTGCTCATAAGGCCGATATACTCCAAGAAATTGTACTTTTTAGATTCATGAATGGGATAGGAAATACAGCTAAATTCTTCTTTCTCCAGGTCGAGAGAGAGAATCGATTTGTCTTTCCATCCAGAAGAAAGCGCCCAGTATATCGTCCCATTCACAGATACCGGATACTCATCGGTCCAGGCACTAAATGGACAATCTCCGATTCCTCTCCAAGAACCTGAAGTAACTCCTTCACCTGTTTTGAAAGAGAAAATCTCGCACCCCATCTTCCCGTTTCCAATGAAAGAATGATAAAACATGTGCACAATCTTGTATTCATTTGACACAGGAAGGTAACCGAAGCCTATGTTGTAAAGACGAGAGTTAGCATGATACGGCACACGGACAACTTGGTGAATGCTGGGATTGCACACATAAAGAGAGTACATGCAGCACAGAATACTTAACGGGCCGCAAGAAACAAAAGTGTGAACAGGTCCATCAATTACTTTCCTGAACTTATCAGTTACATCCCCCTGCATGTCTATGGAGGTCAATTCAATGGTTATTTTACTCTTGTTAAGTTCCCCAATCCCATCAGAAATGTATCTTCTCACCAGTAACAGAGGTTTCTGCTTAGACCATTGAACATGTCGGGTCATAAATTCGACATCACGAGTTAACAAGTCATGCCATGATTTAGAAACGCACCTGCACTTGCAAAGAACCTTGGCAGGGAGTCTTGAGAGTATTTCGATGATCATATCACGTGGGAGGTAACCGATTCCTTTCATTTCCACCATCTGATGAGCTCTGATATGTTCAACTGCTTTCAGATCCTTGTCCTGAGTATTCATCTATGGTTATCTTCTCAGTTCCAAAAGCTTACCTTTGTATAAAATGTTCAGACAAGTTGCAAGATAGGCATCAATGGACTTTGAAGATAGGCTTGATGGTTCCCAGAAGTTGAAAAGTTGAATTGTTTGAACGTATGGATAACTGTTGATAAAAAAATAGTTAGGTGGTGACGGCAAGTTAAATTTATAGACTAAAGCAGTTCCATTATTTTGCACTCTTTAGTTATGAGTCTCAATTCTTTAACATGAGTAAGACACACTTGTCATTGTTGAGAATTTTCAAGGTAGAAGGCTGACCAAGAATAGAGAAGTAGAAGGCTGACTTGGTCAGTTTTGGGCTCCAATTACACTTACAATAGCAAAAAAATGCAAGCAACCCTGTGATATTGCAAATGAGCAAATTACTCATGTATGAAAAAATAGTATATCAATTTATCTCCTTATATTTTCGAAAACACAACAATTTACCTCCCTATGTTTTTTAAAATGAAGCAATTTACCTCCTTAGATAGGGAGATAAGTTCATTTATTTTAAAAAGTATAGAGAAGTAAATTGCAAGGTTCTTTTTATAAAAAAATAATTTGCTATTTACAATATCGATAAATTGTATTCACCCAATTACAATAGGTGGAAGCCCTCACTAAGAAGCTTTTTTTCTAGAAAAACACTTGATTTGGACCAAGTACTTCAGCAGCCAATTCTCAGAGTTGATATCTTTTATAGTTTTTTCACTTGTTCCTTTTCGCACAAGTATTTCACTATAAAATCTTGTATTCAGTTTTGGGTAGCTTTATTTTATGTATGTCAATTTTCAACTCCATCCACTCTTCCTTATTTGTCATTGCACCAGCAGCCTTCATCAGCCATCAAATAATTACTACCATTTTAATAATTTTTTTTTTGCATATATAGAATAACACCCCAAGTAGAGAATATTATGAAAAATAATAGCTGGATATATACATATATATCTAAGAAGAAGAAGAAGAAGAAGATGTCCAACACATAATGTATACATTGTTATTGACAATTTTACACACTTAACATAGCACTATTAGAAACTTAGAAAATATCATGACAATGCTGTTGAGCAGATTCTCCACATATATGAAGGCTATACAATCTTGTGCAGAGAAAAGAGACTTTCATAGTAAAGGCAGGGCTTACGAAAGGTCCCAATGGTTCTACAGTAACTTATTTTTGTGGATGTTTGATTTCTGATGCTATACTGTATCAGATCTTTTTGTTTTGTGCTTATGAGTATATCTCCGCTGTAATAATCCGATGGGATTAGACTTTCAGCACCTAAACAGAAGAGATCAACAGTATATTCTTTCACCCAAATCCCACTGTTATTGTCCTTCATCAGCCATACATCCATAGTTGATGTTTCTGCAGCAAATCCCACTACAGATAAAGTCCCTTGAAATCCTGTCAATCCCATCATTGAATACTTGGTAGAATCACACACAGGATAGCTATATACCTTGAATTCTTCCTTGTACAAATCAAATGAGGCAATTTCTTTGCCTTGTGGCCCTTTACACAATCGTGAAATCTCCCAGAAAACAATGCCGTTCAAACATAGGCAATCACTTGCTGATACACTTTGAGGGCAGTTTCCGATTGATCTCCAAGAATCGGTGATTACTCCCTCCCCATCTCTTAGAGTTAAAATCTCGGACCTCATTTTCCCCTCTCCAACAGATGGAACCAAGAACAAATGAATGATCTTATATTCATTCGATTTAGGAAGGTAGCCAAAGCCAATCGTGTAAAAAGAAGCAGCAGCAGAAGAACGTGGGATGGAAAGGCCTTGTCCAGTGCTGGGATTAAAAACATAAAGGGATCTCATGCAGCATAAAATGGCTAAAGCAGCGCAAGAGACAAATGTATGAACAGGGCCGTTCACCACGGTCCTGAAATTGTTTATTACAGTTCCCTCCAAGTCTATGGCTGTGAGCTCAACTGACACTTTATTTGTCTTTACCTCTACTAAAAAGTTGGAAGAATATCTACGCAGCAGCAGAAGAGGCTTTCTTTTGGTGTGTTTCATGTGCTCTCCAGTGAATTCATTGTTACATACTAGTAATCCGTACCATTGTTTGCAAACACACCTTAACTTGCCAAGCTCTCTAACTGGAAGTCTTGATAGTATTTCGACAATCAGATCAGAAGGGATAGCTTCCATACCTTCGTTTTGCAACATGCACGTAACAATTAGTCGTTGCTCATAGTTCCATCTTGCATCATAGACCTGAATGACGAAACTATTCATTTGGTGTATTTCATAATATCTGCAAGTTGTTTCTGTTTTATAAACGCATATGTGGACCATGTAAGAGACAACATTTTGTAGTGTCATCAGTGAACTTTCTGAGAATTTTCACCTGATGTGTTATGAAAGTTTCAGTCCGTGAGCGGATAAGTTTTTCAATGGCAATTAGGAGATAGAAAAGCTGCAAAATTGTCAAAGTTTGCGTGTTACAGGATTGACAGAGAGAAAACATCAAGTTCATCTAACTTCGTTTATAATAAACTACTCTTAACAGTTTCGAGGAAAACTCATGGCATTTATGAGTAATCCTCCACATGAGTTTAAGATCTCCAAGTTTGTCTAGATGTTTTCCTACAGAGAAAGAAATAAAACCAATGACAGAAGTCCCAAACTGTACTTGGTCATCCCTACACCTAGTCACTGTGTCAATGTCCAATGTTCTATGTTTCTGCAAAAATGTAAAAAATTAGAACTACTAGAGGATAAATTTTAACGGGGTCTTTTTCAACCGTTCTTTTCTTATCAGCTGCACCTGCAGTCAAATAAAAGCCAAAATTCTCAATTAATTCCCATTTGTAAATGAAGCAAACATGGAGATCTGCAGTTACATTTATTCTTGGCGAAGAGTTTACTCATGAAGAATGACAGGAACACAGTGAGTACTGCAACACCAGCTATAAGTCCAACGAAAATGGTCGTGGCTGGTATTTTTTCTACTTCATCACTATTTTCCTCGAGTTGTGACGTAATCAATCATACAGCTAATTCTCCAAAGTAATCTCACCATGGCATCTCCAAAGCACCTCGAATTGCAGGAAAGTCCTGATTCCTGTTAAGCACAGAACCATATAACCAGGGCCGCCATCAGAAGATGGGAATACAAACGAGCAATTTGACAAAAAAAGAACCATAAACCAGTCGGTCAACAACACCCTTTTCCCGCAGCATCCCATCACACAGCTTTAGGAGAATTCTAATGTCTTTCCTAAATTGCAACATTACTATTTAATAAACCCGAGTTGATGGCATCAATGCACATGATTAATTAAGACTTGCCATCACACAAGGATATTTATAGACCTGAGGCATTCAAACAAAGTGCGCTTCAATGGAGAAGAAGATATAGGATGGCTGCGAAAAAGACTGGAGCGCCATGGATAGGCGCCGGCGAAGACAAGGATGAATTTTCAGAAGGGACCAGATGGAAGAAGCAACATCAAATGCGGAATTTAACAGAAACTACGGTGAATCGAGTCAAGTGCGACTGCGACTGCAACTGCAACCGGCCACCAATGAGTAGCAAGAAATCAAAAATCAATGCGAACGGCCGACCAACGGATGTGAAAAATTATTTGTATATGTGAAGTGGGCAAATCCAAAAGTGACCAAATTTTCGCAGTCTCATTTGGTTATAGTTTAACTGCCATTCCTTGTGCAAGTCTTGTACTAGTCCGTTGAAGCATTGTCTCTGTACAATTTCTGTCATGTATATGTATATCCTCACAAAGTCATTTGATGAAAGAAATAGATACAGTTTGTTTACTTGTTCCTTAACCATCCATGTACTGCCTACAAATGAGCCTTGCTCAAAGCATCAAATGAAACATTTTCTGTTCCAATTATATCCACCACGGACACAGACACACAGTCTTTCCTCATGAAGGTGCATAGCAGGATTATTTGAAGTCATCTCAATGTTATTGCAAATTATATAGTTTCTACTCATAAAAGCTTGAAGTAATTAGCTGAGAAAAACTCATTTCTTGACACTTTTATGATACATCTCAAATTTTCAGGCGATCCTTTTAAATTTTACTGCTCATGGCCCATGAAAAATTAGCAGATAATATGTCATAATTTCAGCAACCCAATCTCATGCTCAGATAATAGATAGTAAATCATTTATAAAGCTTCCAGGATATTAAAAGGCAACACATTAGGCAGCAGTTGTACCAGCATCTTTTAAGCTATATGCATATCAGAATTGGGGACAACCCTACAAGCCATATATCGTCACATCAATATGTGAAGAGATGAGCTTAAGTCAAGGAAGTCAAATTCTCTTCATAACTGATGGTGTACAGAGGAAAAGAAAACATATAAAAGGATAACTATTTACTTGCAGTCTACCATTAATCATTGGCTGGTTCTCTATGTTGTGCCTTGAGGATTTTCTGTTCTTCAGAGTTATGGCGTAGAGGAATGGTAAGATTATCACTGTTGCAGATCCATACATCATGAAACCCCCAACTCTTTGAAAAACAATAAACAAAGGCATAAGGATTGATTCAAATGTGAAACAGGGCAAAGGCATTGATATCATGCTTATTCCTACTTCCAAGTCAAAGTCATCATGTAAACATTATGTCTCACGGTCTTGTGCTACCATTAAACCATTTCCAGCTTCTCAGCAAAAGTACAGATATATCCATATCAACCTGCAGAAAACAATCTCTGACCTTGTAAAATCATTATGTTTTCCCAACTTCAGTTCATCTGCCTCCATTAATCTAGGCAATGATGTTCTCAACTCTTGCTTGCAGAGGAATCTCATCGAGACTGTAGTCAACTCCTGGGGCAAGACCAAAACCCTATGGATAAGACTTGAAATACTAGTCAATCTTTTACTCAAATTGAAAGAGCGCCTGTTAGCAAACCAAAGTAGGAAAGTGTTTTACAAGGACGACGCCAAATAACTGGTACTGGGACCAGATGAAAAGTCATCCTCAGTTATATAAGATCAACTAACCAAGCAAAATGCAGGTGAAACATGACGATTTTGATGTTGATTCAGAACATAATTAGCACACGTGGTCCTTGCCATTGCAAGTGACTGATTAGTAGTCTTATTCAAGAGAGAGAGAGATCTTTTATATGCTTGAACCCTGATCTCATATTGTCAAATAACATACTAGTAATAGAATTCTCCAGAACATTGATATTACAAGGAACAACAGAATTGACAATGAAGTTTCAAAATCTTTCCTAACAATCAGCAGATATACAGCAAAACAACTGCTGGAATATATGAATTGTCTATCAAAGTCCATTGATCCCAAAAACTCACCTTCCAGTAACTCGTAAGTCAGAAACTGCACTGTAGTACCATATTGAAAATTCAGAATAACAATTAATAAAAGACTTTGAAGTATGTGGGTTGTGATATTCCCAAAGCCTTAACATCCCTCTCAGTGCTAGAAATATAGAATATGGGAATGCATGAGATACCTAAGTTATCATCATCAACAAAGCATATATACAGAACCCCGAAGGTTATAATAATGATCAAGAAACATAAGATATTCCTATTAATGAGAGAAAGCTTCAGACACAAGATTTTTAACAAGTACACCAGATCTTGCAGAGAGAACTAAGTTACAAGAAGGATTATTCAGCTGCCATATCACCAAAACTGCAATAGCCTTGTTGGTAAGGAAATTATCGTATCCTTCATTTTTCTAATCCAGAGAAAATTGAGATAATTTTGCCAGGGCAAAACTCTGTGAGAAAAAATATAAGATGGAGGATGAGAAAAGACATAGAAATCTGTTTGATGCCTACTTTATTCAGATCAAAGGCCTTATGAATCTTCAATATCCAATATTCTACTATAAAGATGGAATTGTGCCTCACAAATTATAGAACATCATATAATTGAAGGAGAGAAAAGCGATTAAATCATTGATTTCCCTTCATTTCCAACATTACTAATTAATCACTTTCTATTTTCTTCCCTGACACTTAACAAATAATAGCATTAAGCAAATTGGGTAGATAGAGAGATAAGATACAAATATTAGAAGCAGAAATACATATGATATGAGAATTTTGTCATGATGGAAACAGAAAAAAAAGCATCCTTCCTTTAAGAATTATGAAAAAAGAAAAGAGTCACAACAGGTAACATAACCTGAAATTGTACAGAAAGAATATCAGCAACACACAACTGGTCTAAGTCCAAAAATTATCTGAGAAGGACCAGATCAGCAACAAATGAAGAATCTTGATCGAGAGCTATCTGCCTGCTTCTGTAGTTCATATCTGATGACAAGCTTCTTGCAGTAAAATATCTATTCATACTCAAATTGAACCTCCACGTGCATGTACTTCCTCATGAGTTTTACAATGGATGAAGTAAAGTTAGCCAACATGTTGCACTCTTCATGGGTTTTGGTCTCAGACACAACCCCATGGACGACCAACTTCTTTAGAAGAGGGCACCTTTCCAGAAGTCCTGAAACCCACGTTGAGAATAGGTCATTAATTACCGTCCACCCAAGTTCCAAAACAATCACATTTTCCAAAACAAAAGAACCTTGTAAGCCATACTGAAGTGCTGCCTCTCTTAGGTCATAACTCAGGGATAGATGGCTCAATAAAGGAAAGCATGAAGAAATTGTCTCTATGTCAACAAACTCATCATCATCGTCAAATACAACACCCCATAGCCTAAGCTTTCTCAACTTTGATGATCGTGAGATCATATGATGGAACTTTGCCCACATGATAGTGAAATTGCTCACATCAACAATCTCCAGGTTTTCAGCACTCTCTCCAATATCAAGATGGATGACACTAACATCATCAACCTTTAGGAATCTCAACATCCCCTTACCTACAAGCTCAAAAACTTCAAGTGTACAATCTTTCAAGTGCAACTTTTCTAGGCTATCTGCCTCCAAAATAAACTTATCCAAACTGATAGCTTCAACATAAATATCCTTTAAGGAACAACTACTCAAATCCATCATTGCCTGTGGATCAGACATGACAATATCTAGACTGACGAGGGCCAAGTTCTCAATTTTTGGACAGGCAGTAAGAAGAAGACTCAGATCCAAGGCTGATATACTGACATAACTCAAAGAAAGAGATCTAAGACAAGGAAATTTCTGATAACAGGGTTCAACTCCGGTAATTGTATTGTGAGCCAAAGCCAACACTTCAAGCTTCTGCCGACCACACTTCTCTAGGATATTAATATTAGGTGTTGTTCTCACATTGTAATGCAGCTGGCGTAAAGTTTCTCTAGTGTACATGAGCCAAGCAATCACCGGAGCAGCAGAGAATTCATCTACATCATCCATAATTATGGAAAGGCACTGCAGTCCTTTTGTTTGGAATATAGTTTGAGTAACAAGTATCTCTAGTCTACTAGTGGAAAATTCATGATACAAAGGCCAATCATTAGAATTAAACGTAAGAGTGTGGAGATGATTCCTCCAAGCTTCCTGCCACTTCCGGCAAGTTGCAGATGCAATTACAACATCCCGGGCAGCCCCAAGCCGCGATAGTATGTTCCCAACTACCTCAACGGGAAGAGACTCCATATCTAACCAATAAAACAACGGTAAAAGAACGGACCACAGGAATGCAACAGCTCACCCAGTTTAATCAAATTCTGGAACTAAGTGCAGAAGTAAGCAATCCAAATCGACATAACAATTATTCTGGTATTTCGAACCTACCATCTGATTTATGCTCAAAGCATTCTCCCTGAACTGTCGCAGCTGATCAAACCCAGAAAGGAAATGTCGAATCTTCAACAACCCCAACTAATATCTTCATGAAAGTTGGGTCTATTCAATAAGAAGTCAGAAAATCCGAAACAACAAGCCCAGAATCCGTTCATTCAACAACACATCCGCGTTTTTTGATTCTAATAGAAACTGATCAATGCTACAAGTACAGTATCAAAGTCTTTCTTCACTTGAATATCTAGGGAAAGGCATAAACTTCCGTTAACTTGAGAAACTATCACCAAATCTACACCTGAAACCATATGTTGAAGAAAATGCATAAACTTACATATCACGCCAACATTTATAAACCAAAAGCATAAAATATAGTTACAAGCACCGGTAGAAAAAGAAGGGTCCTAACCTGAAGATTCCGACGATAATAAACGGAAGCGGGAACGATCGGTGGGAACAATCAAATCGTACGCATAAAAGTGTATTTATAAATAGAAAGAGAGATTTGGGTGAAAAGAATAAAGAGGGAAGAAGAAAGAGTTAAAAAAGGGTGGAATCTGATTCGCTGGAAGGTGGGGAAAAGGTCAAGCAGCTGCTCTCTGCGTGTGAGTGCGTGAAAACTGAGAAAATACAACATAGTGAAGGTGTGTATGTATATTAGTACGTCATAAAGAAGTAGTGTACAGTGTACACCCACTTCACTTCAATTGGGTGTATTTTGACGACTGTATTATTGTTTTGTTTATTTACTTGCGTATAAAGCTTAGCCAATCATATCGAGAGAGAGAGAGTTTAAAGTTACTTGAATTTGGACAAGAAATAGATATATTCGTGCTTTTTTTTTAGTAGTTATAATTATTTGAGAATTAAGTATGAAACAATTTCTCATATTAGTTATTTGGACAAAGGCACAAAAATTGCAACCAAAAGTATTTGCTAAGATTAAATTACAATCTCTCGTTAAATTTGATATAATTTCAAATCTCTTATTATCGAGAAATTATCAATACCATAATCATTTAACAACTAATACAATCCATTAATCATTAATTTAAATTTTATGATTAGCTAACCAAAAAAATTTTATGGATTAAAAAATTATAACTTTTTTTATAATTTTTCAATTATTTTTTTTAAAAAAAATACAACAAAATCAAAATTAACAATTTTAAAACTCTATCTTAAAAATACATAACTTTATCAAATATTATGAATATTGATAATTTCCCAAAATATTGATGTGCATATTTATAATTCCGTCAAATTTCAAATAAAGTCGTTGCATTTACCAATATATAAAGTAGAAAGAAAGTTAAGGCCTATATCTTACTTGCATTCCTTTATTACAGATATCATTTTCTATGAGCCGATCCACTAAATCCTGTCCAAATTTAGTGAAAAAGTAAAACCCAATCAAATCATTACAGTACTTAATACTATGTGATTAGAATTAATTCGACAATTCGAAGTATTATCAGCTCATCTTTCCCTTCGTTTTCTCTTCTTGTTTGCTTCACTAGTATTATGTTTTCCGACTCTCATAACTCTTGCCTTTAATATTGCCAAACTTAACCAAATTATAAAGCTGTGCCAAAATATTCACCTTATCCACAAGCAAACCTTGTCAAGAAACAATTAACTTAGGCCAAGACTTGGTCGTTCTGTAATTTCAACAGAAAGGAGTTGCCAGGTGATTAATCCATCATTCCCAGCAATACCATCCACAAGCACTTGCAAGAGATACTGCACCTAATATCGCTGCTGCAGAATGAATCAATTAGAAAATGGGAAACAACATGATCCCCACGGAATGAAGTTTCAACCATATGCATAAACTGCTGTTTCTATTCTAATTTAGTTATGGAATAAAGTAAACTGCATTTTGACGATCGTACTATACATAGTTGGGGAATTCAGATGACGGCTGCTAGGTGGATTCGAAACCTTAGTTTCACATGGGTTGCGGTCTACAAATGAGAAATGCTTAGATGTTCTGGCAAGCTTCATCATGTAGTAATGAAAGGAAGCTTCCGTGAGAAATTTCATAGCAACTCAAGGGCTGGTGCCTTGCTTTGCAAGTCTGCTTCTAGCTGCTGTCATGGAAGATTTCCGGAAAAGTCATCGCCCTTCGAGATTGATTGATAAATATTAATTTTGATCTATTCACAAGAAAATAAGAAAAAACTTACTTTACAAACACATCAAAACTATATGAAAGACAGCAGTTGAGACTCCAGTTTGAAGCAACAAAGAGGATGGAATAACCAAATTTCGTGAGGTTATCCAAGTTAGAATTTAAGAAAAAAGGGACTCAAATGAGTCACGGGAGCATGCAACAGGCGCAGACACCTAATAGAAAGTCAGTAGATGTTTGCACTCAGCAAAGAGTAGATCATGTGACCACCTAAACTAGGTTCAAACTTGTACAACCAACAATGCAATGGATTACAAGTTACAACAGCGCCCCTGCATTAGTTTATCTGATAAAAGTAGCAGGCAAATTTCTTCGGGAGTACTTCAGAACACATTCAACACTTGGCTCAAATCCTATCAATCCCAAATACCATACAAACAGCTTATCAAAGTTGTACTTGTACGAGTTAGCACCAATTTAGGTGTCAACTTGCAGAAGTCGATACTCCCAGAACCCCAGCAAACTCAATTCAAACAGTAAGAACAGACAGAAGATAAGAAGATAAATCTCTCTACCTAATGTCTTTCAACTTTGATAACAATGTAATAGTCATACAAGCATTATTACATCCCCCGGACTTCTCACGCCTTACTCAATCCTAAAAGACTTAGGTTGGCTTAGTATAAAAGGCCATAAAAAAGTTGAACCCAGGCTGCACTTAGAGAGTGACTTGTTGAATGAGGTGCTCAACTGCAAATCTAAAGGTATGATTTTATATGTAAAAGAATAATACCATTCCTAGTTAAATTGGATATTTAAAATTTTGAAATACCTTGTAGACTCTTTTCATTATCTTTTAGCAATAACAAGAAGAGATAACTTCGGTTTTCTTTACCTTCGATAAGAATATTTCCCTATTTTGGTTCGAATGAGATTCAAGGCCCTTATTTCACGAGTGATGAAAATCCTTCGTTGTCTGCCCTTCAAAGCTATACCAATATGTAACTAAGAGCAGGTAATGCTATTATTTCATTGTAAAATTAATTTACATTAATCGATGCTGGATTTTCCATTGCAGTACTGTAGAAACTGACTTCAAGTAGTTGGAATTATTATAAACATTGAACATAAACTAAAGGCAGCATTATTAACATATAAGTATCAAGAAAGTTATAATTTCTCAACCTGTATTCAATTACATAGATTCTAGTATTATTTGAATAATTTGAAAAAAAAAAACCAAGTATCTTTTAGGAAGGAGTCTAGAATTAATTATTGGTTCTTAAATTAAAATGGAATTTATGCAATCCCACTTATCAACTTTATTGCGCCTGAATACAGCCAGAAAGCACCTAAAGGAGAGTAACTGACTCAAAAAGTGCCAAAAAGCGGGAAATACAAAGTTCACAAGAGTTGGTGAAAACTACGCAGACTGCTTAATTGTGGTTCCTCATATCTGTGCTTATTTCATTTTATTGATTTCCCAAAGGCCATCTCTCGCTTCGGCAAGAAAGAGTCTCCACCAGACAAGGTCAGTCATAAATTTTACTTATTTCTAGAATTTCTGGAGTTTAATCCGGAGATTGTTCAGATTTAGAGCTCAGTTTTGTTTTCAACAATTAGATTTTGTTTGCAATTTTGTGCACTCAATTTATCCATGTGTTCTAAATATAAATCTACATTAACCTAGTTTCTTTTTTTGTCTATATTTAACAAGAGCAGTAATTTGAATCTCCGCAAAGTTTATCCTAGAGAGGAAAGAATAGAAAAGTCTGAAGAATTTAGTATAGAAGAATTAGTCAGTTTGAAGAAAATAAGCATGCCGTAAAATCTTCTATGTGGCAGACTAGCGAAAAATTGATGGTTATTGAGCATTATTGGGGAAAAAGAGTGTCAGAAATGATAAAGTACAAATGCAAAGTTATATTTAGCTACAACCTCGACATCTTAGGAATATGAAAATACAGGAGGAAACGGGCTAGACCTGAGAACTCAAAACGGGATGTCTTAATAGTAGTTAATTCAAAATTCTATTCTCCAAGATAAAATGGATGATAGCAAGGGAGATTAGGAGTGGATGGGATTAATAGTTAGGGCCTTGACAATTATAATTTTTCTGTCAGGTATGTGAAATCTCCTTGATAATGAAAAAGGTGTTAGTAGCTAGACTAATGTTCTACATGGACTCTAATACAAAATAGACCTGTGGAATATTTTAAGATAGAGATGTAACTCTCTCCCTTAGTTAAATGTTTAAAAGTACTCTCACTCTATTATTTGTTAATCATGTACTCATTTTGTGCAAGGCTGTAGCCATGAAGTATTATGGTGGGAACTGAATTAAACATGAATGAACAGAAAATAGATTTGATGAGGCAGTTTACATGGGCCATACACTAAGCCATGTCATTTAGTATATTGCAGATTCAGTATAAAGACATACATAAAAAAAATTAGTAAGTAGAGCAGTCATAAAAAATGAATAAAAACAAAAATTTATGTTCCTGAAGTCGGGACACAATCTCCAAGAACAAGAAACATAATGTTCAGGAAGTCAACATATTCATACAGGGAGCCTAATGTTCACAAGGTCAACATATTGTGCTCAAGACCAGTCTAGCCACATCAATGAACTTAATTTCTAGACCAAATATCAGATTCTCAAACATACATAATAGAGAACTATCAGATTCAGTGCTGCAACCTTAGGTGCAAACCGCATTTTGATGAAGGATTAAAGTTGCCTAACTCAAAACCCCACCATGCCCTCACTTGTAAACTAACACCTTCAAAGAAACAACCCCTTTCCACTCATACATTCATCAACAAGTAAAATGTTTACTCAAACTCAGAGTTCTGATTGATCACTATTTTAGAGGATCTGATCATGGTAAATAACATGTCCTTGTTAGGAATAGCAAAAGCAGCAAGCACAATCTGAAGTTGCTGTTTTCTGGCAGCCTTAGGGGCCCACCATAGAGTCCTTACCCACTTCTTGATGAGTGTTTTTCAGGCTATACAGAAAGGGCTTTCCTACATGTTTGAATATGGGCAAAGAATATAGCACTTGACTGGGCTCTAAACAAGATGTCATTTTTGATAAAAATTAAGATCACATAGTAATTTTTTTGAAACGTAGAAAAAAGCATATTATATTTCGCAAAGATAGCACTTTATACATACGGCTTCAAAATCATTAGATATTAGTCAGAAAGAGAGAAATCCCAAACCAATAAGGGCAATTACTGAAACTACACTAAGAAAATCAAGATGTCTGGACAAGGGAGGTGCCACATTCCACAACCTTGCTTTCCAAGGAATGGCAATTCCTCTCATTGCCATCACAAAATGAAAGCTCTAAAGAAGCTCAGCCAACAGAATTTTCTTCTTTGAGAATAGCGTATCTCAAGAAAAACCTAATTTCAACGTCTAGCCTGCAGCCAATGCATATATGTCCTGCAATGATGTTATTTCATACCACCAAGTGCTGAACTCTTACTTCTTTCACATGCAATTTGGTTTACAAAGTGCAGATGGCCAATGTAGTACCAGGATACAGAGGACATGGTGAGTTCCAATTCCTAAAAATGATGGCTGAGGAGATCGAAAAGGGATATATACCAGGTTCAACTTTCAGACCAGAAAGCCAGGTTTATGTGTTCAGGAAGTTTCGTGCAGCATTTGGTGCAATTTATTCAGATCGTTTTCTGAGGTCGAGATTCAAACACCTTAAGAAAAGGTACCAAGAGTTCTCAGAACTGCTGAATCAGGAGGGAATTTACTGGAACAAGAAGCAAAATGTTGTTCATGGCAATGAGACAATATTGAGGACGAAATACAAGGTAAAGCTGTCTGTCTCTCTCATTCATTTCACACACAACTTCTCAGTTCTCTCTCATTCAATCTGGACGAAAGATATTACAGATATTATAAACATATGAATCCAAACAGTCCATTAACCTAAACAACACTTTGCTTCCCTTCCAGGCTCGTTTCAGGAATGGAGTGTACATTGGAGAACAGAATTTTGACCTCATGTGCCAGATCTTTGAAAGTGGAGTTAAATTCGAGTAATGCAAACTGCTGGTACCCATGTGTGGTACTTTAACCTTGTCAGAATAATTTGATCTTTTCCCAATAATTTTCATGTTTTGTTAAAAGTTCTGGTATTCAAACACCATCAGTCTGAAAATTCTATCAACCCAATGCTTGTATGACACTCAGACAGTCAACATTCATACAAGCTAGGACTTTCTCTTTTCTTTAATGAGAAAATAACGGTCTACAGGTGCACATCTCTTATCCTTCAGTTTGCATCTTATTAGTTCTCCCCACAGTCAATTTTGGTCATAGTAAATTAGTTATGACAAACTTTATAAAGGGAACGGTTAACAATCAATAGGCCAACATCCATAAACAAATTAGACCAAACCAATCTCTCTCTTGGGCTTATCATGGTGTTATGGATGTGTATTATGTGTTCTTTTTTTCCCAATTGTGTCATATTATATATTAATTGATAATCAAGGAGTATGTCAGGCTGCTGCAGCAGTCGCTTCAGGCTGACGATGTAAAAGGACTATTACATATTCTAGCAGTCATTGCACCAGTAAGTCTCAAGGTCATTCGGCCATCGGTGGTAACACTATTTCTGCAGCCTCCGCCAAACTTGTCGTGGCCATGTAAATAGCATTTTACAGTTATCTGGAGTATTATCATTTGAAACCCACAAGTTACAATACAAAAACTAGCACTACCTGATTTCCGTGTTCAAGGAAAAATCAGTCACACGAAAATTACAACTCTACTTGCACATATTCAGTTAAACCTATAAAGCATTTAAAAACAAAAAACACCAAAATTATAATAGTCTGACTACAAACAACAATCCGCACGGCCAAATACATACAAAAACAAATGAAGAAAAAAAGAAGGCAAAGTGCAGTTCAAACCAATATGAAAATCAAGTAAGGTTCAAGTACAACACCTTACCAATTTCCGGCCGTAGTCGGCGGAATTGCTTCACGCCGACGGTTGGAAGCGAGGAATGAATGCTCACCAAAAGTAAGGACTTTAAGCTGCAGCTGAATGCCTGAATCTCGTACCAAAGTAAGTTTATATACACGGTGTTGATTGGGCTGGTGGGCCTCCTTTTACTCTAATATATTTTGTCTATATAAAATAAGTCCAGGCCCAATAGTATTTTTATTAGTTTGGGGCTACCTCAATGAATCGGACCAATTTCTAGTCAGCAAGCAAACAGATATTCTTTTCCTAATTAAAGGACATGGCAAATCACGTGCAATGCATGCACTATTTCTTGGTCTTATTTTGTTTGCAATTTTGTGCACTAGAGAAAAATTGATGGTTATTGAGCATTATTGCAGAAAAAGAGTGTCAGAAATGATAAAGCACAAATGCAAAGTTATATTTAGCTATAGTCTCGACATCTTAGGAATATGAAAATACAAGAGGAAACGGGCCTGACCTGATAACTCAAAAAAGGGTGTCTTAATAGTAGTTAATTCAAAATTCTATTCTCCAAGGTAAAATGGATGATACCAAGGGAGATTAGGAGTGGGTGGGATTACTAGATAGGCCCTGACAATTATAATTTTTCTGTCAAATATGTGAAATCTCCTTGATAATGAAAAAAGTGTTAGTAGCTAGACTAATGTTCTACATGGACTCTAATACAAAATAGACCTCCGAAATATTTTAAGATAGAAATGTAACTCATTCCCTTAGTTAAATGTTTAAAAGTACTCTCACTCTATTATTTGCTAATCATGTACTCATTTTGTGCAAGGCTGTAGCCATGAGGTATTATGGTGGGAACTAACAACTTCGGGTAGCTACGAAATCTGATGATAGGCCTAAATTTCGAAAACTAGACATATGCCATGGAGTCGCCTCCCAATGCTTTGCCGAAAGGATCCATGCCGGAAGAAGGTTCAACTTTCGAAAAATGATACGAGGACAATTAGAAGGTTCACAACATTATAGGCTGACGAATGCCAAGAAAATGATGATCGATATGCAAGATGTGTACATAGTCTCTGACCGACTGCACCACCCTCAACATAATAAATTAATTTTATTCAGATAATATAACATAAAGAATTGAAATTGGTGATGAATATATCACTATGCTCATAACTTATAATTCAATACTTTATTCATGCGATGTATGTCGGTAAAGGACATCAAAAGTTATTACATTTTATTATATAATAGAGGAAATTTTTTTATTTAAATTTAATTTGATAATTATTAGGTGGGTGGTATTTATAATTATCAAATGATTGATGCATATTCGATCAATTCCAATTTTGAGGTAGAATTTTCCAACATACACGAAAAGTCCTCAGATGCGAACGCCTCTCATAGCCGAGCTAATTGTTGGATTAACCTTGCTATAACCTCCATCCACCACCAGGTTCAGTCCACTCACATACTTAGACTCATCGCTTCCAAGAAAGATCGCCGCTTCCGCTATATCGTCCGCTTCCACCGGCGGCCCCTTCAGTGTCGCCGACGCAGCCACCCACTCAGCCGCCTTCTTCACGTCCACCGCGCCTCCCATAGCGTCTGCCAACATCGGAGTCGGAATCAGGAAAGGAGAAATGCAGTTGACTCGAATCCCGTGTTTCCCGAGCTCCAAGCAGAGCTGGTTTGTGAGCCCAATCACGGCGTACTTGGAGGAAGCGTACGAGATCGGGAACTCAAGGGCGGTCACGGCGGAGACGCTCGATGTGAATATGATGCTCCCTTTCTTCGCGGGAATCATCACTCGCGCCGCGTGCTTGGCGCCTAGGAACGCGCCGTAAACGTTCACATTGAACACCTTCTCGAAGTGGCTCTTTTCCGAGTCTAAGACTGAGGAGTACTGCATCGGCACGGTGATCCCCGCGTTGTTGAACATGATGTCCAGCTTACCGTGCTGGGACACGGCGCCGTCGACGGCGCTCTTGACGTCGGATTCCTTAGTGACATCGCAGTGAACATAGGAAATGGAGGGGAACTCTTTGCAGATGGCGTGGCCGCGCTCGTCCTGGATGTCGGCGATAATGACTTTTGCGCCGTGTTTGGCGAATAGCTTGGCCGTAGCCTCGCCGATTCCTCTGGCACCGCCGGTGATCAGTGCTACCTTTCCTTCTAGCCTGCCATATATATATACAGGAATATAAAAACAGTAACAAATATATGATTCAAATTTTATCCGAATATTTCTTTAATTAACAGTTGTAAATTGAGTGGAGAGCAACTAGTTACATAAAAATTATCGTAAAGTTACAAATTTGTCTCAATTGATGTAGATAAAATGCAAAAAGATGGATCACCTATTCGCCATAGAATCAGTACTTGCCAAAGACGTGGTCCTATTAATTTGCGACTACTGATGAAAACTCTTCTTACTCGTGAGGTTGCAGTGGGTGAAATGGGTTTGTTTTATAGTGTAGATTAGACAACTAGTCAAGACGAATGGTCTAACCATGTACAAGGAATTAATGATAACAAAATTGGAATGGGAGTAGAAACTCTTGACTAGTCATAATTTGGTTAACCACATTCAAAATTGACAGCTGATCAGGATGGTTTTTCCTTCAACGGCGTGACGTAATTAAGGAAGCAACTCAAATTCAATGCACAATGTAGTGAACTGAACCACAAGCATTTCAACTCAAGTACCTTATGTCTAACACATGCAGCATCAATTATATGCAATATCAGTTATTGAACAAACGAATATGCTAAACGACCACCACATATAAAAGTTGATGCATGCAGCATCAATCATTGAAGAAGCCAACATGCTAAATGACCACCACATATAAAAGTTTAAACGGTTAAGTGGCCGCTGTTGACCATTGGGTTGGGATACAGCATATTGATACATTGGACTGGAACAGTTCATTTATTGCACTAAAAATACGTAGCTTAATATAGTTTGATTTCTAGCTATCATCGCTTTCACTAGTTAACAGATCTTCGGCCTCCGGTGCCACTTTCTCTTTGGCAGTTGTAGTACACAGCTGCGACCGGCGAGCCAAGGTTGTAGAGTTCAGCAAAGTCTCTGGTTATGAAGTTCTGACGCCACCCTGGAGCATACACCGTCTGCCGCCCCAGCTGACGGAACAGCACGAAAACAAGGCGGTGGATTCCCATCGTCGGCCGAGGGCTTTCGTAGCACACCACTTCAGTTCCTGAACCAAGAAAATAAACATTAGTGATAGTATCATTATTCATAATTTGTATTGAGAGAGAGTGCTTTTTGTTTGGTCGCTGACATATGAATTAAACATATATACCGTATCACTAATTATAATTCCTTCGTCACTGACTGTTAATAGTGACAGTTTTGATATATTTTTATCACTGTTTCAAAATGAAATCCAATAAAGAAGTGGCCAATGACAAGCCAGGAGTTAAAGCCGCTGGAATCCAACTTTTTATTTGGGGGGGGGGGGGGGGGGAGGGAGGGATATGGAATGAGACCCGAACTCACCCGACACCCATCTGCTTACGTACAAAAGAATTCTACAAGATTAAGGTTTTCAAGAATCTTTAGATAGCTTTCCCTGTTTATGATATTAGTGGTCCAAGAGAGACATGGGAAAGGTGGAATGTTCTAATGTTAATTTGATATCATATAGCATGAAATTGAAAAAAAAAATTGTTGAGAGAGCGCAAAAATCTTTATACACATCATGTGTATTAATCAAAATAAAAACACAGTAAAGTTTAGGGATAATTACACTTTTCTCTCTTAAAATTTGGTCTAAGTACACAAAAACCTCCTATAGTTTGAGAAATTATATTTAATATCCATAAAGTTTGCTTCTGCCTAACAAATAAGTTTATTCGTTACTCAAAATTCACTAAATTTGTTGTTATTAACAAAAAAAACTGAATGAAAATTGATATTTATCCTATATTGGCTTATTACTGACTTATTGTGGGTTAAACATTTTTTTTCGAACTAAACTACCCTTATAACGGTGAAAATATACTTCACATGCAGTAACACGTGAAGATGCATGATGGTAATTTGATCATAAAAAAATTATTTGAACTGTAATAAATCAATACTAAGTCAATCGAGGGTAATTATAGATTTTTTCTTATTTTTTTTGTTAATATCAGCAAATTTAGGGAATTATGACTAACGTAAGGACTTATTTATTAGCTGGAAGCAAATCTTAAATGTGCTAGATATAATTTTTCAAACTACATAAAATTTATGTGTAATTATAACAAATTTTAAGAGGAGAGAGTATAATTATTTCTAAAATTTAAAATAGAAAAATTAATTCAACATGAAAGTACTCACCAAAACTTGCGCCAGTGCTTCCTGGAATGTCAGTAACCAACCTAATTTCATGTAATGCACGAAAGGCATTAATGATGTGTTAAAAAATGTGTAATAGAAAAGAAAAAGGGTAAATTTTTCTTCTATATTTTTATGATTATGTCTAATTAAATAAATATTTTTTACACTTTGTAAGATTATAAATACACCTCTTATTGTTGTCATTATAATTTATACGGCTCTTTAGGAGCAAAAACCTATAAATACCTATACCTCTGGAGATAAGGTACATCGATACTTCCTTATAGATGTGTATTTATAAAAGATAAAAAATATTGGCATAGTTGAACCGAATTTTTGGAAAGATCGATGTAATTTTCCCTTTAAAAAATTACAGTATTGTCCTTTACAAGAAATAAAAATGAAAATAATTAATATAAACCCACCACAAATTATGTTTTCATTTTTAATTTTCAGTTTTCAGTGGAACACACGTATTTTTAATTTTGTACAGTTTTCGCATGAAAATGAGATTACGTTTGATTAGATAATGCAATTGTGTTTTATATTAAACTGTTATGCAATTTAATATATTTTCAATGAAAGTACATATAACTAAATATGTTTTCACTGTAATACTGTTTCAAAAATTGAAAACAAATTGTGCTTTACAGAATTTACATTGCACTATAGAGGCTCGTTTACAATCCAAATGCCCAATACTAATTACTATTTGAATTAAATAACTAAATGAATGAATTGAATTATTCAACCAAAATAATCAACGTAAATATAATATAATTAATAGAAAGACCTTTTCTTTCATATTGTTACCCACATAACTCAGTGAATAGGGTGAGTTAATTAAAGACAATCACCAGTGCAGATATTCCCGTAGGTGTGGGTTACTAGGACTTGGTGCATCGGGATCAACCAAAACCTACAAAAATGTAGAAAAATCACTTGATGTTTACCTTAAAAATAACCTAAGAATGGCATGCACGTGTGGCAAATTGTACTTACATTTGAGAAGGGAGAAATGTTTAACATTTGTTAAACAATTGAAGTAATTACTTAAGATTTCAATAACAAATAGTGTAACATGACATTATAGGACTTGTGCGCGTGTATATATATATACATAAAATGACGATAATAAATTATTGAGATAGGAGGAAAGTACTTACAAGAGTATAGAAAGTTCGAAAGTCATCACCCCCAACTTCAACTCTGGGCTGATTAGCAACTTGGGGAGGCCTCAGATCACAGCCATTAATCACAATTCTGCCTCCGTAATAAACCCGAAGATCAACAGACGACCTAAAAGAGTCCACAACATCTCCGATGATACGACCAACTTCCAGAGGGTCCCTAATTTGTCTTGCCATGTTTCTCGAAAGAATGTTTGGCTTGCCAAATCTTGTAAGATTTTCGACAAGTGCAAACAAGCACGTACATTTCTTGCTATTTATAGTAGGTCTTCGAAACATTCACGAATGGTGCAAAGGCATGCAAAGGAGTGTGCCCACGGAATCAATCTGCCCAGCCCCTCATTCTACTTCTTATTATGTGGTCGCGACTTGCGTAGCATCATATTACTTTCTGTAAAGTAAGAGAGAATTAAAATAAATGAAATATATACTTAGGTTTTCATAGTGATATTTTTCTTCTTTATTGACATATATTTATAAATATACATATAAGATTATTATTATTATTATTTGCTCGGTTATATTTTTATAATTAATAATTAATGCAGGGAGAAAGTTTTGATTTAATTGACAATGTCAGGTATCTAGAAACAAAGAGGTACCATGCTCAAGCACAAAGGTACCACTTAATTAAAGGGGGTCTATGGAATGAGAAACACTAGTTTTCCAACTTACAAAAATTTCAATTGGGAGAAATTGACACTTCTAGATGCTGCAGAAACCAACTTACTTGAGCGTGTGGAAATGAGAGAATTCTTGGCAGCACTCTGGATCGACGACAAATTAAAAAAGTATTTTATTAAATGTAGATTCTGTATCATGTGTGGTGGAGATCATTCAGGATCAATCTAAAATAAATTCACAGAAAAAGCATGCGTACGTCCAAGAGGGCTAGCAAATTCATCTGAAAAAATTCAGTGGGACTTCCAAATCTTGATTTAGAAAGAGACATAACTATTTACAATAAATGCAATTTTATTTTATTTTTTTGGTTAATTTTTTTTTCCAGTTCAAAATTTCAAATCTACGTTTAGTTTAAATATGACCCAATTCAGCACTGAACTCCATAACGCACTTGTCAAATGTTTTCATGTATCAAATGAATTTAGAAATATGGGATCCACGACTACAAACTCAAAAGACGGTTCATTAAATGTACGTCGATGTGTTGTAGCACAACAAGTAAATGTACGTCGATGTATGATGGAAAAAATCCAAAAATAATATAAAAAAGATATGGTATTATGTTGAATCTTGATTTGGCAAGAGATATATAGACCTAATTTATAGGAAAAATAGGATTATATTATTAGAATGAAAGGAATGTGGAAATGTAGGGTTAGTTTAAACATGAGGAGATTGGAGGGTGAAGTGCATAGAAGGGTTGGCAATATATTCCAGTATGTCAGAGGAATATAGAGATATGGACCAGTAATGCATCATGGGATCTTTTGGTAGATGGAGAAGGAAATGGCAATGTAAAATAGCCAGAATTCCACTTGTTCCAACTCCTTTTATTATTCCTTTAACCTTGTCATCTCTTAAAGTCCTTCATGTGGACATACATGTGTGACAGCAAACAACGATAATGAGATGATCGTCTCTCCATGATACATAGAGGATCATTCCATGATAACGAGATAAGATGTCCACCAATGCATATACTACTTTTCAAAATTCTTAGCTTTATTCAAATCATATTTATTTATATATACTTAATTTATCCCTCCTATTTATTTCTCTTTCCATTTTAATTCATATCTCTCTAATGTATTATTATTATGCTCAGCATCTGTATAAAGCCATCATTTAAATAAAGATTTATACATGTGGCAATATGTATATACATATATACGACATGATTTAAAATAGGAAATTTAATCCAATCCTTAAAAATCATTAGGTTTGTGATGGAGAAGGATTCGTGGCTAGAGAAAGTTTTTCTTGGTTAAAGTTGTGGTCGTGGGTAGACGGATGTGGAAGGAAAATCCTAACCAGATTATATTTGATTATATGACAAGTGAAATATACTTATTTTATGATTGGTGTACAAATTAATAAAATAATAAATTATATATCACACTTATTTTATAATTTATTTGATTAAATCAAATTTAATTTGGGTAAAAAAACTTAGCGAGGAGTTGGATCCTCCAACCACAAGAAGCAACAAAAATTTGGGCTGGTTCTGGTTTGGGCCTTTTTATTTTCCTATATATATATATATATTTAAAAATGCAGCTACGTTCATGAATTTGGGCTAATTTCCTCGGAAAGAAAAACGAAAGGGCACATCCCTGTCCTGAGTCCATCAAGCAACTTATCTCCAGTCCGCCGACACCAATTTCGGAGTACAACGTAATAATACTTGAATTTGATTCTAATAAGAATCTTTTCTTAACTAAAATACTCCGTTTATTGCATACCTCCATATACTGACCTATGATTTTCCCAACACTAAAAAGGGCTATTTAAGAAAACGTGGCTGCGCTACTGCTTGCTTTTCATATATATAAATATCAAAGAGAGGTAGTAGTATTGGGCGGTTGTCCTAAGATCTTCGGCCTCCAGTCCCGTTTTCCCTTTGGCAGTTGTAGTACACAGCGGCAACCGGCGAGCCAAGATTGTACACTTCAGCGAAGTCTCTAGTTATGAAGTTCTGGCGCCACCCCGGAGCATACACCGTCTGCCGCCCCAGTTGGCGGAACAACAAGAAAACCAAGCGGTGGATTCCTATCGTCGGCTGAGGGCTCTCGTAACACACAACTTCAGTTCCTGTACACGTACATATATACCATCAGCAACAACACAACACTTCTTTCCATGTAAAAATTAAATAATTAGTGTGAAAACACAAAAGTTATTATAACTTCATGCATATATAATTAATGAGTGAATAGCAATTTACCTCCCTGTGATAATGAAAATGAGTATATTACTCCTATAAAAAAAATATAGCAATTTGTCTCCTCTGTACTTCTTAAAATGAAGCAATTTACCTCCTTATACAGGGAGGTAAATTACTTCATTTTGAAAAACATAGGAAGGTAAATTATTGTATTTTAAAAAGTAAAGAGATGTAAATTACTATTTATTTTTTCATAAGGGGGTAATTTGCTCATTTGCGATATCACAAGGGGGTTGCTTGTATTTTTCTCTATAATTAATGCTAATCGATCTTTAGATTATCAATTGTGAGAAAAAAAATATTATCTTCTTTTTTCGTAATATATAGTTTGCTCATGCATCTCTTAGCAATATAGAATTATTACTAGTAAAGATTAATAATTGATTAGTAATTTATAATTTTTTAAATAATTATATTAAATTTAAAAAAACGTGGCTTAAGTAGCTATAATTCTATACGGAAAGAAAGAGCGTAAAGGCAGAAAATCATATATATGCAAGTGACGCAAGTCTCGGATGAGGGGGTGACGTTTTAGAGTTTATATAAGAGACCAATCACTTCAGGACAACTTGCCAACATCAAAATACATACACTCAATTTGAGATTCGGACAGAACTATGAGCTTGTGATTAAAAAAAAAAGTAGTAAGTAAAATGGAATCCAACGAAGAATCAGCCAATAGAAAGGCAGAATTTAAAGCCGGGCGCAGGTATCAAACTAACTTTGATAAAGAAAAGCCACCAAGCATCATGTGTCCGTACAGGATAGAAGTAAGGGGTAGGGGTTTTCAGGAATCTTATTTGTCATATGTAGTGGCCGATGAGAAACATCGGATTCATGTTTTGTTCCATATAATATACCTTTGCATGAGTTAGAGTGCTCACCAAAACTTGTGCCAGTGCTTCCTGGGATGTCTGTCACCAACCTGTTTTTCCATTTAGTACACCAACAACATTCATATTATTATAACACATTTAATAGTCATAAAAGAAAAAAATAGAAATATGGTGTTAAGCATAATAAATGGGTAGGAGTTCACACCAAACCCCCGTCTAGACATAGACGACATTATAAAAAAATGAAATAAAATAAAATTGTATTAGACATAAAAGTTTAAAGAGTCGGAAAGAAAATTTATTTAATATTAACATTTTAATTAACATGCTCCTCTTATGTATAAATCATGCACGCTGAACCTTCTTTTTAATTATAAATGGGTGGCATTGAGTTCTGATAGAATGTAATAACCACTCATTAAAAAATTTAAATTAATAAAGACGAAAATTATGTAATATTAATATCTTAAAATATTATGATATTTTTTCAAAAAAAGAAAATGAAAATTGAGTAGTTGCATCAGGGAGAGCCAGAGGCATTCACCAATGCAAGTATTCTCTTAGGTGTGGGTTGCTAGGGCTTGGCGCATCAGGGTCCACCAAAACCTGCGAAAAATTGCTTTAACTTAAAACTCCTGCCTAGCAAAGTATGGTAACAAACTACCAACTTAAAAGAAAACATTGGAGCATTATTGGTTAAACAAAGTTGATTATAAGATTTTAGTACTAATAGATATAGATAATTGATAAAAATAGTATTTAATACACAATGATTTTCTTTATTTCTTTTTTTTTTGTGTTTAAATAGAGAAAATTACTTACAAGAGTATAGAAAGTTCGAAAGTCATCACCCCCTATCTCAACTCTGGGCTGGCTGATAACATGGGGAGTTCTCAGATCACAGCCATTAGCCACTGTCCTGCCACCATAGGAAATCCGTAGACTAGTGGACGATGTAAAAGGGTCTACAACATCTCCGACGACACGACTAACTTCCAAAGGGTCTTTAATTTGTCTTGGCATGTTGCGTGGCTAGAATTTAATTGGAAAAATACAGAATGGACAAATGAAAATGGAAAAATGTGTTGGTCTCTACAGCAAGCCCGCATAGATGCTCCTTGTCATTTATAGTAGGTTCCCTGAAACCAGACGACATGAGGAATGATGCAAAGGCATGCATGCAAGGGGAGTTTGGCCACAGAATCAATCCGTCCAGCCCATCAGTCTATCTCCCCGGCCGAGTAGTGGTAGCATCCCACACTGCTTTTCCCAAAGTAAGATGGAACTAAAAGAAAGTACAAAGCATGTAATGGTCCTCTCAATCATTCCATGTTTGTTGATATAGAGATAATATTATTCCATGCATTTGGAATAGTTATTTATGACGCCAACCATTTTTGATATTTGGTCTGCATTAATTTGGTATAATGGAGGGGTCAAAAGAAGAAGTGCAAACGCAGGAAACAAAGAATCAGTCATGCTCACGCACAGAGAGGTATCCCTGAACTGAAGGAGACATGTGAATAGATTCATGATAAACACACTAGATTCTTTACCATGAGAATTCAGATATATATTCCACTCCACATTGCATTCTTATCACATCCAATTAGATTATATAGATTCATGATAAACATTACATTCATCATGTCTTAATTTGCTTGCTCTATAAGGTTAAAAATGTGCTGGGTGGGCTTGGCAAATTTTACAACTTTACTCTCATCACATAGTAGTTAAGCACTTTTACTTCTCTATTTTACGAGATCTTCTAATTGATTTAAATTGAGAAAACTTCAGGTTTAGTCACATGAATCCTGTAAAGTAGCAAATTAACTATGCAAATTTTCTTGATTTTGGGACTATTTTTGAAAATTCCATAAAGCAGAGAACCACATGTATCAAATTTCTTAATTTTGTGATTATTTTGAAAATTCTGTAAAGTAAAGGATTAAAAGTGTTGAACTCTTCTATCTTATAGGATTAAAAATGTAATTTTTGTCGGGTGAGCTTATAAACTTCTAAAAATAAGACGTTATTTCAAAGTTATAAACTCTTCTGAAAGAAATTAGTTATCTGGAGTTCATAACTTATTTGTAGAATATTAGAAAAACTCCTAAAAATTACAAAAATTGTCATTAGTAACATCATATTAAATGTCATCATCTTGTTTTATCTAAACATTTCATTACTTTTATTTGAATGAATGTAAGCTCTAAAAACACCTTATAAGATAGAGTTAATTACAATTAAATGTCCTCTGAAAATATAAAATTGCACTTTTCTCCAAATTTTTTTTTGAAATTATACTTACACTCCATCCGAAAATTTATTGTTTACATCTGATCCCTTTTTGCTAGGACTCGAAAAAAAAAAAAATAAAGCTGATATCAACCAAAAAAATTGCATAATACCCCTCATTTAACGTCTTCATATGATAATTTTTTACTTACGAAGGAAAAAATGTAATAATATTAACTTCACTCCATATATATAGATATATTACATTTACTCCTTTATAAGTATAAAAATATAAATGAGAATCTTAAATGAGAGGCAAAATTAAAATTTATATAATTGTTCTGCATAAGTGTCCAAACCCTAATTGAAGAGGGTCAGGTGTAAATCAAGAAATTTTGGAGGGGGTGTAAGTATAATTTTTAATTTTTTTTTTAAAAAAAATAATTTAAAGGGGATCTAAATATAATTAACCCATAAGATATCTGGATTTATAAAATCTTTTACATAACATTAGCCAAAATACCCATTCGCCAGACACAATTCAAGTAAGGGTAAATTACAACTGTCTCCCCTGATGTTTGATATAATTACAAATACCCCCCTCAGATGGAAAATAATTATGTAACTCCTAGACGGTGAAATGAACATTGCTATTTTACTCCTGTTGAATTTTAAAAAAAAAATAAAAAAATTCAAAAAATATAAAAAAATTTGAGAGTGAGTAAAATAAATAATTTAGAGAGAATATTAATCTATAAAATTATTTTAAAAAATTATAAAATATATATAAAATTATAATTTATAATTTAAAAGGGCATTTTAAAAAAACAATGCCCATGCCTAAATTAAAACTTTGATACCTCGTGAGTTTATATCCATTTTAGATAATTATTCAAATCAATTTCATGTTATGACTGTATTTTTTAATTTATTTATGCTAATCTTTCCCTCAATTTCTTTTCATATATATATATATATATTTAATTTTTATCAAAGAATTTTTATTAATAATTAAACTTGAGAGGTCAAAATCAAGAAAAGTGAAAATCAAACCGACCAATCATCTAAACTTCAAGGTGATAAGGGATTAGTTTGAGCCCAACCCAAGAGCCACCAGGCCCACTCCCTTACCTCTCAAAAATATTAAAATAAACTGAACGAGTTTTTCTAAAATTTGTTTCACTAGTAATTATCTTATCGTTATTTAAAAATTATAACTATTTTTTAATATTTTTGTAATTCTATACAAAATATTAATATTTTTTAATAAATTAATTACAATAAAATTATAATCTGAATTATCAACAATTATAATTATATTATTAATAATAACTAATAAATATTAATAAATAATTAAGAATTATTATTACAATAGAAATTAGATGGAAATTTAGAGCTCCATTTACTGTACTCTGTCGGATGACCCATTTTTTCTTTCATTTTTCTTCCTCTGTTTTAACTTTTCTGATGAAATGCTTAGTGGGTTGTTTTAGTTTGAGTGAGGTGAGGTGAGGTGAGGGTGGGGGTGGTGGTCAGCTGCTAGTCTCCCGGTGAGTGAAAAAATATCCCAGCTCTAAAACCCCTATTCCTTTTTCTCATGTATCAATTTTGAAAACCCATTACGTGAAATCCTTGCATTGCGGCTGAAGGCGTTCAGGTTAACAGCAACACTCTAGCTTCAATTTCGTAATGTTGATTTCACGTTGGGTTCTTGTTGCAGTTTAAAGGGCAACTTCGGGTAGTTTCTTGTTTACTTCTCTCATTTGTTTTTTTATTTGAGGAGGGGGGATTTTCCTGCTAACTGGTAGGGCGTTGACTTAGGTTATGGTTCCGAGGCCTTTCTGCAGTTATTTTGGGGATTTCTATCTGGGTTTTCATTCGGTGCTTGTAATTCTTTTGGTACGCCTGTTTCTTTGTATTTTATACGGTGATTTCTAATTGCTTCGATGTGTATGAATGGTGTTCTTAAAATGACTTTGAAAAGGGGTTTTGTGTTTTCGTGGATTTTTTCGTAGTTTAAATTGGTGTGATGTGTACAATCTGAATGTGGTACATTCTTGTTATCTTGGGTTCTTTTTGGTTTGCTGATTTATCTATTGCAGGTAGTGAAGAAGAAGTCTTTAACTTGGGAATTAGTTGATAAGGTTTCCGCCGTTTGTGATTGTGTAAAAGCAACTACGGTTTGAAACTTTCCATCAATGGCTACATGCACATCCCCTTATTTCACCCCTCCAGATACTCGTAGGCCCACAGGAGTACTGACAGTCCTTGGGGCCAGAGTTTCCCCGTTGAAAATGGTCGAAGAAAGGAACGGGTTTTCAAGTGTTAGTAAAAAATGTGGTTCAAATTTCCTTCAGCTCAAATGTTCAGCAAACTCACACAGTTTTAATCAATTTCAAAGTAAGGACCCATTTCTGAATCTACACCCGGAGGTGTCGCTGCTTCGAGGTGGAACAAATTCTACAATGACCAACCCTAAACAGGAAAGCTCGAGCAGAGATGTTACTGAGAGTTTGAGAGAATCGTCAAGTTCAAATAATTATAACGAAGCCAAGATTAAGGTTATTGGTGTTGGAGGTGGTGGCTCAAATGCAGTCAATCGTATGATAGAGAGTGCAATGAAGGGGGTTGAGTTCTGGATTGTTAACACTGATATTCAGGCCATGAGGATGTCACCCGTTTTCCCCGAGCATCGCTTGCAGATAGGTCTAGAGCTGACCCGAGGACTTGGTGCTGGTGGGAACCCAGATATTGGAATGAATGCTGCTAAAGAAAGCAAAGAATCTATAGAGGAGGCAGTTCGTGGAGCAGACATGGTCTTTGTGACTGTAAGTTCATCTTTTTATTGGACATATAATTTTGAAGGACAAAATGTCTAATGATTAGTTCTATTTTTGCCTTCACACATTTTCTCCCTTATGTAGGACTATATTAATATATCATTCCATCTTTTCACAAGCATCAAGATGATCCTTTCATGTTAATGGTAACTGAATATGGTTGTTCCAGACCGAGCTCAGGTTACAATATCTCCAAGATACTAGTAATTAAGCAGCCACAATATACCCCATCTCCATTAAGATGATTCAGCAGCTGTTGTGTTCTAAAAGTGAACAGTTGAACGTGTAGTTATTAAGATATCTTTTGGTTCTTGCAAATCTAAACTGATATTTAGATATCTCTTTGTCGGCTCTACACTCATGCTTTCATTGGCCAGCTGGACAATTGAATACCAGACTTTAGAAATCGCATAGTTTGTAGTAGCATAGCTCTCTGTTTTCTTCCTGAATCTTAATATTTTAGTTAGGTTATCATTTTTCTAATGTTTGGCCGTCATCAGATTATAATCATCGCCTGCTGGAATCACACTATTGTTTCTTTCTCTATAGCTGTAAAAATCAATATTTGTAACTTTGTATTGAAAGTTGAAACTTAGTTTAGGGTACTCTCGTACGTTTGGTGGTCTGTAGGCCCTTGTTGTCCAATTGTTTTGAAAATGAGTAATCATTTCTCAACATCATGAAGTCTGTTGTGATTAAAATGCCTCAAAGGTAACAAGAGATCTCTACCTTTAAAACACTTACCAGTGACAAATTATAATTTGTATGTATGATAAAATGCTCCTTCTGCTTGTTTCATTGTCATATCTTTTAAATGTGCAGGCAGGAATGGGTGGGGGAACAGGCACTGGTGGAGCTCCTGTAATTGCTGGAGTTGCAAAGTCTATGGGTATTTTGACTGTTGGTATAGTCACCACTCCATTTTCTTTTGAGGGACGAAGAAGAATCGTTCAAGCCCATGAAGGAATTGCAGCTTTAAGAGAAAATGTTGACACTCTAATTGTCATTCCAAATGATAAACTACTGAATGCAGTTTCTGCGTCTACACCAGTAACAGAAGCATTCAATCTTGCTGACGATATTCTGCGGCAAGGAGTTCGTGGTATCTCTGATATAATCACGGTATGGCTGCTTAAGTGCATTCTGGCAGTTTTGACTGTATATGTGGGCAATCTTACATGTGGTTATGTGTTTAATCATTATTTATTTTGATTCTTACACTTCATTCAATGAGTACTATGCTCTTGACAGGTCGTCATTTTATACGGTTACACATTTTGTATTCTGATACTTTTGGAATATATGTAAAAGTTATCGGATAAACATAAGGATTCTCTATGATGATAATAAATTCATCTCTATTCAAGATGTGAATGACATTTTATTTAAATTTATGATGCCTGCTGCTCGAGTGTAAGATTGAGATCCTGTAGATATCTGGACAACTTTATGACTTCACAGACGTGGTGGCTTGCGTTCCATGGTGACTGTATGGGTTCTTTATGTGTGATAATGCAAATAGTTTGTTAATCGTGCTATAGTGGAATTTTATCCTGTGTAAAATTCACTGCACTTTGTTTCTTAAGCCAGTCATGGGATTGATTGTTCTTTGGCATTGTCTGCAGATACCAGGATTAGTAAATGTAGATTTTGCTGATGTGCGAGCCATTATGGCTAATGCAGGTTCTTCTTTAATGGGAATAGGAACTGCAACAGGTAATGTGAAGAAACCATTTTGTTTCATGTTAGTTGTGTTGCTTGTTTATGTATTATCCTTGCACATGCAATGATTTCTAAATGTGCTTTCTTTTTTTATCTAATGATTAAACCTATTCCTTTATTTTCTGCAGTATTTCGCAGAGCAACCTTTTCCCCCCATTTTCGCTAGAATCCTTGTTCAGACACTGTAAAAGTTAAAGTATAACTTCATTCAACTCAATTCAATGATTGTTACCATTAAGCTGATAATGCTAACGAAGTAGAATTATAACATCTTGGGTTCCTGGTCGGTAGAAGTAGCAATGAGGTGTGTTCGATGTACAACAGAGCTGCGCGTATTGGATGAGTATTGCAATTACATTATCCCTCCCTTCGTTTAGACAATATAGCCTTATCTCGGGATGTCCTAGAAAGGAAATAGGAGTGACAAATTTGGGAAAGTGTGAATGTAACTATTGAACAATTAAAGGGAGTTAATGTGTTGCCTTTGCACAGATGAATCTGATCAGAAATGAAAATTGATTTGTCTGACCTCTATGTTTGTGTAACAATTTATTGCACAGATGCCCTTTATACTTTTTAGTTTTAGCCTAATATTTTGATCTTGCTAAATGCAGGTAAGACCAGGGCTAGAGATGCTGCTTTAAATGCCATACAGTCTCCTTTGCTGGATATTGGTATAGAGAGAGCTACTGGAATTGTGTGGAATATAACTGGAGGCAGTGATCTAACATTGTTTGAGGTAGGCTTCCCCACCCCCACCCCCACGTGAAATTGGTCATCATTCTGAAACTTGTTCAGATTTTGACTGAAGATATATATTCTGAACTATTTTGTAACAACATTAGAAAAACACTGCTTCTGTAAGGAAAAGTGAATAGCTACTGGGCAATCCACTTTACCTGACATGGATCCACTGTAATACTTTATACTGAGCGTAAGAAAATTGATTGAGATATATGCTTCTTATTTCGAGAGTTGAACCTTGTATCTTATGATATAAGTATCAATTTTGGCCCATGTTCAACTTCCAACTTCGGGCAACATAATCTTATATATTTTCAAGCCCTATTACCGTGAATGTGTCAAAAGGAAAATTGTGACCATATTGATTATGATACTGGGTTGATGTAGGAATTCTCCTTTAGAAATTTATCTTTTCTTATTACAGTAATTAATACATGTTTTTGTATTTGTGTGACAGGTAAATGCAGCAGCAGAAGTCATATATGATCTTGTGGACCCAAGTGCTAACCTAATATTTGGTGCTGTGGTAGATCCGTCGATAAGTGGTCAAGTAAGTTTTGCCTATTTTAGCATGGAAAACTGCTATAAAGCTGCCTCAGCTGTACCAGAAATATGGGAATGAAGAAAACTTTCTTACCAGAAAATTTTCACTGTTTTTGACACTTAAATCTCTTTCCAAAACCTTGAAATGATTTTGCAGGCAAGATGTTGAGCTAGTGAAAAATAATTGAAAACTGGATTAGCTTACTAATTTCCAATCAGCATGCGGATGTTTTTCTTCAGGAATGTTATATTATCTCGATTTATCATGCGTTTTTTTTGTGGATCGTTGTGGGGGTTGCATGTGATCACATAGAAAGGTTGTTACTGACAGATGAGAACTATGGAAAACGCCTTGAGCTTGAGACTTTGACGTCAATATATGACTTGTCGTAATGATCAAATTGCTTTGCTAATAAAATTCAGGTCAGCATAACTTTGATTGCCACTGGTTTTAAACGTCAAGAGGAAAGTGATGGGCGGGCCGTTCAGGTATCTCTTCTTCACTCAAACCGACAAAAGCACTCGCTGTCTATCTCTTTTGACACATGTTCCATCTAGGCAAATCAGCTGGCGCAAGGAGATCCAAACCTCGGTTTCAATAGACGGCCATCATCCTTCTCAGAAAGCGGTTCTGTGGAGATTCCGGAATTCTTGAGGAAGAAAGGACGCTCCCGTTTTCCTAGAGCCTAATTCCCTCATACAGGGTGCTGCCTTCAAGCAATCCAATCTCTTCTTTCTTTTTCAGAGTGCTGTTTCTCGTGTCTGTACAGGATTTTGGTTTTCGTGCAATGTGAATCTTAGCTTTGAGAAAGAAAACCAGCAACCAGTGAACAAACCTTTCCTTAAAAAGAAAAAATAACGATGTATGAGTTGGAGAGTGTTGAAGTTTGTTAGTAGCAGCAGTAATACAAACTGGAGATCTTGTAAAACGACTAAATGAGGCTGTAGTTGCATATTTTTGCCTATCCTTCATGGTGAGCAAGTCAATGAATTTGATTAGTTGGTGCTATACTTTTTAAGTGTCATCACAGGTCTCGCAGAAACTACCGCCGGAGTTCAAGTTCTGATTCAACCTGCTTCTTGATAGTTAACCTGCCTGGAATTCGATCATCATAGATTTTGATATTTACAGTTGACCCTTTTAATTACTACAATATAATACAACACAACATTCTAAAACTGATGTGACTGCTTTGTCACTTCAACATTTCAATCCTCGAGTCTTTTCATACGAAAGATGAGAGAGACAAACATGATCAAAATTGGAGACAATCTCATGTCATGTGGAGTGACTGTGTCAAATATTATTACTAATATTGTTATTAGTAGTAACTACTACTTACGAAAAGCACAATATTCTTTTATATTAAATTTAAGTAATGTGGGAGTAAGTATATGTTCTTACTTAAAAATGGCGTAGTATTCCATTATATATTGACAACTTGATAGTACTAATTTACTTGTTACGAAAATACAGTCACGCTCTAAGTCATTCACAATTAAGATATATAATGACTTGCTTGGGACAATTTAAACACAACAAGTCTACTTCTCAAAGAAGGGAACAAATCTATATATGATAATATAACATCACATCTGAATGAATTGGAATTTTTACATCCATTTAAGAGACTGGACAAGAATCAGAACAAAACAAAATACATAAGTTGCCAAATAGTGGAATAGATCGTTTGCCCAGAAACGAACAAATGCATGTTTCTAGTACATGTAAGTTAACTTATATACTTTTTTTTTAAGAAAATAAAAAATAAAAGTTCGAGTGGTTTCAATATCAACTCTAATTTCCATTACGACCCACAAATCGACTTTCTATCATTTATTATTATTATTATGAATACCAATATATTTCTGTGCGTGTAACACATTTCATATGTACATAACATTTATTTGCATTAACGCTTGCTTTGAGTGTTGTGTGGCCTAAAAGAGGGTGAAGAATAGAGTGAGAAGAATTGGCAGACATAAAAGTCATTAAAATTAAAAAAAAAATATATCTCCTTCAGCTCAGCTTAGGCAAATTCATCAAATTCTTGAGGTTGAGAATATCTCCTTCCAACCAAGTCCACATCTCTCACATGAAATGATTTTCTTACACAACAAACAATCTGCATCTAGAAATACCCATTTTCTCCCTATTATCAGATTCTTCATTCCCATTGGCCCAAAAATACTTAAAAATCATTCATAATTTTCTCAAATCAACATCAACCTCACAATCCAACCCACTAATCCTTTCCTATGAAAAACATATCATCATCAGACAGTGCAGTGCAGTGGCAGAGAAAGAAAGAAGAAACCACAGAAATTGGAATCAGAAAGACTGGTAAAGTTGTGGCATACCATACAAAGGCAAACACTTTCTGTTGTTGACGTGTAAACTAACACTCCCATTCATTTCTTTTTCTTTTCATTCCCATTCCCACACAATAAAGCATCCTTTCCTTCCTCCACTTCTTTCTCACAAATACTATCTTCCCTTCCCTTCGCCCAAACAATTAATTAACCACTACCCAGCCTAGCGTACCATGCTTCCCCCCAATCAACAAACTCAATCCACGCCCAAAACAACCCAAAATCCATTTTCATCCGGCAATTCCTCTGCATACGGATCAACTCAACAATCCCATCAGACAGTAGAAGCTGAATCGTCCGCGGATTCTGTACAGCCAAAGAAGATGCTAGAGGAGGAGAAGAAGAACACGTGTACTACAGTTACTGTAGCGACGGGAATCGAGAATAGCTGCAGTAGTGGGAGGGAAAGGCTGCAGAGACATAGGATAGAGGTGGCGGGTCGGGTTTGGATACCGGATATGTGGGGTCAAGAAGCTTTCCTCAAGGACTGGATTGATTGCGGGGCTTTTGATGCTTCGCTGGTAAACAGCAGTGTTATGTCCGCCAGAGCTGCGTTGGTGGAACAAGGACGGACGCTCAATTCCGCCACACCAACCGTTGCTAATTACTAGTAATCTAATCCCTTCTTCTAGATGAGTAGATTTTCATGGCTCCTATATATATATATATATATTAATTAGAAATAAATAATCTGAATATTTCGCAGCCCATGTTGATATATAGTCTTGATTTATAATCCACACATTTTTTATGAGAAAAAAATGAGAGATGGAGCTGATGTGTTTCTTTACTATCAGAGAATACTAGAGAAAAGTTTATATTTATGACAGATACATCGGTTTACGCCACGCAAATACCAAAGTTGATTTGTGCCTATTCAATTCAATCTTGTATGCTCACGCCCTAGAAGCTATGTATCTTCTTTTACTTTCGATGTGTCGCTAAGGCAACTCCTTTCGGGAAGAAAATAAATCGCTTAAAAACTGGATAGCAAATCTATTCACCAGCAAGAATACCAGTGGCATATAAGTAAAGTAATGAAGGGCTTTATCCCGTGTTCATACAGAGCAACCTCATATTTAACAGTATCAATTTCACTTCCTGCTGTGCACAAAATTGTGAGGTGGGAATTATATTCTCTAATCATATTCAGGCTAATAACTCTTGTTTTGTTGAAATATACAACAAAGAATTAGTACAAAGTGACGAATTTCAGTTTTCAAGAATAATCAAGTGGTGAAGCTAGCTTAGTGCTAGACATTCAGCCTCTAAATTTGGAGGGAGTATACTACTACTTCGCCATGAAGGAACTTTTACAGCTGCAGCCACCCACTGCACTTGGGTTTGTGGACACCTGAAGGCAAAAAGCTTCCTTAAGGATTCAAATGGAATATGACTGGTGGAATACTGTCTACTGATAGCCAAACACAAGATATTGCATAACATCAATAGATTACGGATAAAGTTAGATAAAGCATTACTCATAACCATGCTTATCAGTTATTCAGGATACTGACAACAAAGAATGTGCTGATTTATTCTAGAAATGAATTGAAATAATTGTGCAAATCTACTTGGAATTCTTGCATTGCTCTAACACACTTGCACAGCTATAGTGAAGAACGCTATTACCACAGTAACCTATTAAAGTGTAAATCTGGTGAAGTCCCAAAAAAGCATAGGAGTTAGGACAAGCTTCAAACATACTAATATGATGTTCAACACGCCATATGTTTCAGCCTCTGAAAGTTTAACAAAATGGTAGTAATTAAGCACCTAAAGATGTCTATTGACAGAGAAACATACTCATCATCCAATTGGCAATCAGGCAGATCCAAGAATGCTGATAGAGGCAACAATATGAACATAGCCTTGACCAATAGAGATCAGTCCTTTTCTATGAGAACAAATTTAACCTTCTTGATCATACTATACTGTAAATGCTAGGATAGATAGAACATATGCGAAAGATTCCGAAACTTAAAACATATTATGGTAACTGTCACATCAGACAAGAAGAAAGTATGTGCTTGAATGCTGAACTTGCCAATGATGGAATGGTTACAAGAATTCCAGGGTCAATAGTAACTTTGAAAGGAATATGAGAAACATTATAAGTTTTGCTTTTGATCTCTGGAAGTAAACTTGTTCTTGTATATGAACAACCAAAGAGAGCAAGATAAATAGAAAATGCACCTACTACTAAAAGCAATTCAACTATTACCCATTTGATCCGAGCAAAAGGTAATAAGCACAAATATTATCTTTACTAATGTAAGATGAGTACAATAACTCAACAAAACAGTTATTTCCACCGTCAACCAAAGACATAATACCTAGATCTTTAACAGGCCAAGGATGGATGGCTATAGCAATCAGTGATTAGACATAAGATGTTACCAACTTAATGTAAAAAGGATATACTGAATGTACCTGGAAAGCAGAGCGGATCAGCTCTTCGACATAATCAACAGTAGCACCTTTGACGAAGTCAAAGGAAACATTATCGACCACCAACTTAACTCCATCTTGCTCAAAAATCCTACAAAAATATCACAACCAAATGAATTTTCTTTTAGGACCTAGCAAATATCACAACTAAATTATATTAAATAATAAAATAGAACCAAGCGAATTCCAAAATTTTTGAACAGCCAATCACCTATCATCAGCATTTATCTTATTATCTAGTGAAAAGTTGTATTGGAACCCAGAGCAACCACCAGCTTCTATGCTCAAACGCAGCAACCTCTGACTAGCTTCCTCAGCTTGTAACTCTTTCATTCTCTGTACACATTGTTGAAAACCATTGAGTTCTTATCTAGCACAACGATTATTCAAAACTCATCAAATAATAGAAGTATAATGCAACCTTATAATCACAAACACATAAAGATCTTCAATTATACTTTATGTTTGGAGATATGAGCATAAAAAAATATCATGCTTTCTGCAATACTTAACCTACCTACGTATCCCTTTGTTCTAAATCCAACAAAGATTTAGTATTGTTGCAAAGATTCAGATAACTAATTGTCTTTCTTCACTCCCAATGTAAATAATGAGAGAAATTTCTCATTTCTGCACGTGCGGGAGTGGGCATCACCTGAAATGGGAAACACATAGCATCTCCTTTCCTACTACACACAATTTGCATTTAGGGATGTCAGCTCCCCGCAAAGTTGAGTCAATTACAATACTCGACATCATCAAGCGCCAAAATCTCCACGACAACAAAACTAGTATCCAATAAAAAAAATTATAGAAACAATACAGCAATATACTTGATTCAACTCCATCCGAACAAAATAAAAAAAATAAATTAAAAAAGCAGAGAATAGTACCCGAACACAGCTGTCGGTCATACGTACGGCGTCAGGAGATGATGACGGAGATTCCGACGAAGATGGCTGAGGTTCTTGGAGAGCGGAGGATGAGCTGAGAAGCCTAGAGTTCTGACGAAGCCGGGCAGAGAAGTAGGGCGCAAGCCGATGAATCAACGAACGCGACGACGTCGTCATTCTCTCTCCTTCCTCCTTTTCTTCTTCTTCAAAACATGCTATATTGATTTTTCTGCATCAGAGGAATCAAATGCGATAGTGATTTGGAAGAAATTGTTTTCTGTTTTGAGTTCTTCTCTTCTGCTGTTTCCAGGAATTGATTGGGTATTGCTGGAGCTTCTCCTGCCGAACACGCGATCACATGACCCGATTACTCGAATTCTTCTAATAATAGTACGGGCTCTCTATTGGGCTGATCTCATCCTCTACTTCGGCCCGTCAAGCCCAAATATCCATAATTTGGGCCTCAGAAAAATAAAAAATATAAATTACATTTACCATCTCCTGAAATTTGATATAATTACAAATTCTTTCACATTGTAAAAAGGTCACAAATACTCCCTCAAATGAAAAATAATTTATAGTCCTTCAACGATGATATAAAAATTACTATTTTACCCTTACTATTTTTTTTTAAAAAAAAGCATTTGAAAAAAAAATGAGAACGGAAAAGTGGATAATCTTTAGATAATATTAATTTATAAAAATAGTTTGTAAAATTTTAAAAAGTATATAAAATTATAATCATAATATAAGAAGATATTTGGATAGTTCACCATAAAAATTAAATAAAAAAATTAATAAAATAGACTCATTGTTATACAGATATTAAAAATTAAAAAAATATTTATAATTTTTTAAATAATGAGTAGATTTTTATAATTATGCTAAACTATAAGAAGGTGATCGCAATTTACTCAAATAAAAATGTCCATTGGACCAATTTGAGTTATCCTAATTGGGCCCAAGTATAACAATTTGGGCTAGAAATTTCAGAAGCCCAATTTTGTCGATTCAGTACAAAGCCACCGGATTTTCTGTGAGAGTAAGCTCAAACTAGTTTTGTTCATAGATTCTCCGTCAGCTCATAGACCGATTCGCCGGCGTTAACGACAGTGATCCTTGTCCGGTCCAATACGCCATCGTATTGGTACGTTCCTCTCTTTCTCTCTGCACATCAAGACACATACATTTGAATTAGACTTAGTTGTTGAGAATTAGATTCTATTGTTTTTTCTGTATAATCTGTTTGATATAATTTGTTTGATTACTCCGCCTGGAACATTTCGCATGTTCCGCTCTCGATCAATTGTAAATCTTAGTGTTTCTCCTTCATCTTCTGATCTGTTTGTTAGTGCATGCTGCCGTTGGTGATTTAATATGTTGCTGTTTGGGTTTATTTCTTGATGATATGTAGGTTTGTTGTACTTAATTGAGGAATGAACGATTTTGTAAAATGATTTTTTTTTTGGAAATCTCTGTCTAAGATTGTTTCTCTTTCCGCGAAGTTTCATTTTCAGAACCTCTGCTCCCATTCTTGAGATCTTATTCAAAATCAAAGATGCAAACAGCAAACTCCTCTACAGAAGAAGAGATATTTCGAGTTAGGAAGCTAGAGATCTCGGACAAGAACAAGGGTTTCGTCGAGTTACTGCAACAGTTGACTGTGTGCGGCTCCATCTCCGACGAGGCTTTCAGAGAACGATTTGAGGAGCTCGCTAAATGCGGAGATGACCACGTCATATGCGTGATAGAGGACAATAATTCTGGGAAGATTGTTGCCACTGGGAGTGTGTTTATCGAGAAGAAATTCATAAGGAATTGTGGGAAAGTTGGTCATATTGAAGATGTGGTGGTGGATTCCAGTGTTCGAGGTAAGCAATTAGGAAAGAAAGTTGTGGGGTTCCTCTCTGAACATGCTCGAGCGATGGGGTGTTACAAGGTGATTCTTGATTGCAGTGTTGAGAACAGACCCTTTTATGAGAGATGTGGTTTCAAGCAGAAGGAGATTCAGATGGTGAAGTATTTTGTTTGATCAACAACGTTCTTGCTCTTCTGAAAGATCACATTTTGAATAAGAGATGTGAACCATTATCAGAAGTAAGGTTCTAGTCTTGGTTTAACTGTATCTTGACTACTTCGTGTATGGATCTAAATTTTCAGCCCAGTACAGGTTTTATTACAACACATTGTTATATTATGGATCTTTCGTGCACACAGAAAAAGAAATAACTTTCCTATTGCTGTGAATCTTCTGCAGCTTCCAGGTTTCATATATTTACATATCATTTTGGGAAAATTTACCATATACTGAAGACTAGTATTTGTTAGTTGACAGTATTATTGGTTTTGACCATAACCGACCAGGAACGAGCAGAAGAAGATGGACAAGGAAACAACAAAGAACGGCTGTTCTTCATTTTTATTTCGAGGATGTACACACAGACTACTTATAGATACTTATTACAAAAACACAGTCACACGTACAACCTTATTTATACATTTCCTCGCACAACCTCATGAGGAACCACGCTTGGTTGATTGCGATTCTACACAAAGATAACTCGGAATTGGCATTGCTGGGGTCGCATGTTGCACCTGCGAGGAAGGTCCCTAGCCCTCTGGTAAACCTGCTGTGATTGGCCCTCCTGGTAGCCACCCTCCTGCTGCTGCTGCCTCACTGCTTGCCTAATGGCCTCACAGCGGCACCTCTCGTCCACGTTCCTCAGCTGCTGGCAGCAATCTCTCAGGGACTGCTCGGACTGCTGATTCCCAGTGCTCATTTCCAGAACTTCATCCTCTTCACCACCATATGGGCTGCGTCCTTGCGACAAGTACCTCTGGCAGGACCTGAACTGCCGGCCCTGCAGCTGCTGGCGGCACTGTTGGCTCTGCTGGTTGGCTTCATCGTCGATGGCTGTGGTGGTCACAGTGGTGGTGTAGGTCGTGGCGCTGGCCAACGCTACCATGGCCACCAGGAGGACTGCTGCGAGTGCGAGCTTCTTCGCCATGGTTGTTCTTGAACTGAGATTTATATGTAGGAAAGGAGTAGATGAGTTTACAGTGGTGTGAGAATGGTGGAGGGGTTTGAAGGGGGATTTATAGTGGTTTTGTGCGGGTGCATGGCTTTTACGTGTTGATTGATGGAAGAGATAGGTGGACGGGTTTTGCTGAGGGGACTGAGGCTGGCGTTTTCGAGCTTCCACATCGATGTCTACATGCAGATGTTGCCAAAACAGAGGACTTGAATTTTTTAGAACTTCTCTTTTGGATCTAGTTTAATTAATATTTGTTCCTCTAACACAAAATGTTTCTCTTTCTCGTAAGTGTCTGAACTAGTGCTAAAGGAAACTTTAATGGCCAATTAACAGAAATTGAGCTGGTCATAAAAGACATCCTTATCCATGGAGGAGACAAACTAAAATAATGAGTTATTAGCATATTACAACTCAACAATTATACCTCTAACTCTTGTTTAAGTTCCCTTGATGCATCTTTAGCTCCAAGGACAGTTCCACAGTTTGGGCTCAAAACTGCATATCAAAGATCTTGGGTTTGAATTGGGTGTGTGCTTATAAAAAAAGAAGAATAAAGTTGCATCATTAACAACATAAGCAAAAAAATTATTTTAAATATTATTATATCTTTTATTTCATTTAACATAACTACAAATATTACATTACCTAATTTATTTCAAAGACAAATTATACACATAAAAGTAATATACAATACAAAATTCAATCCCCTATAAAACGAAAGGAAAAATCTATTAATTTCTAGTCGACTCTCGAATCCTTTACAACACTTGTCTATTTCTTTTGTCTTCTCTAAATTTTAACTTGTTTATCAACCCATTCAATTTAGCTTATAAAAGCATTGTAGACATGGACAACATGTGACGCAATTTTTCTCTTTTTGAACTCAATGGCATGTGATAAGTGCCTACTAAAGCACAACAACTACAATCACTTCAAAAGGTCATAGAATGGATGACAGGGTTTCAAGTGGATGGAGCCCAACAACAACCCAAATTTGATCCATTCATCACACCCCTCCTCACTTGTTATTTGTAATTGAACTCCCAAAATCAAATAAATGAAACTCCTAAGACTTTGTCATGAATATAATTTTATACTATCAAAATTATGTTGCAAATATAGTTCTATCTTCATATTCAGATTTGGTAATCACCTCTATACTAGCATCATTCTGAAACTTATAGTTTATTATCTATAATATTTATTATAAAGAAAAATATACTTTTCTAGGTTTCAAAATATATCTAACAGAGTGATTGTGTTTGGAACGAGTCATTGATTATAACAAATTTGTTTGATTACGAATTTAATAAAATAAATATAATATTATAAATTTTCAACACATTATAGGTAAACGGACACAGAGATTTGTGCAATATTTTGCGGTTTGCATTAATATGGAAGAATTGCATTTACATCCCATAAGTTAACATCTTCATCATTTTGATTTTATTATTTTTTAACTCGCCATAACTTCAAGAAAATTATAATTTCAATATCAAGTCTTAGTTTTATTTAATTTCTAGCAAAAACAACTTTCATTCCCCTCAAAACTTAAGGAAGAGCATTTCATACACGAGTCGTTTTTATAAAAAACTTAACGATATTAAAGATTTTGAACTAAAATAAAAGTTTTCAAAATTATAAAATGCAATGTGGTGAATTAAAATACAAGGACACTAAAATCATAAAAAAATATTAACTTATGGGATGTAACTTATCATTTTCTTCTCAAATGAGAGAACTACAAAAAATAGAGGGGAAAAAGAAAAAGAAGTTCCCATTGGGATTCTGAATCCAAACAGCGGTGCGGGCGCCCATTTGGGAATTAGGGCAACGGCCAACATTATTATAAAAGCCCTTTCAATCTTCGATTATGCCGTCAAGAACGGCAGAGTGGAACTCTGGCATTAACATCGCCTTTTCTACGACTTGCCTTCAAGGCTACATATTCCTTTTTGTTCTGTAGAACTGTCCGTCATATGTGAATTTTGATTTATAGTCATATGTATTATTGCTTCACATCGTCTGTTGTTTTTTCACCAAAGTCGATTCTTTTTCAATATTTCTTTCCGTTGATGATGAAAGCTATGGAATGATGATAATCTCAGCTATGTGCAGACGCAGCATCGGCCGGGAAATAATTCCGGTGGTGCGATGAGCGGCACTTTCCACACGAGATTTCTGATCTCAGGTTTTCTTCAGCCGTAAATTTAAAGTTTCGCGGATATTCTTTTTATTTTCTTTTCCACGTGGAACTTGTTTCCTCATTATTTTCTTCACCAATGAATTATATTCTTTTTCCTTCTTCCCCAATTCCTTTCACCGAACAGAGTGTTAATGCCGGCATGCATATGGATATCTTCTTATTAGTTTCATTTTTCTTAAATCATTTTATGATTTCAGGCCTTGAATTCAGTGATTTTATTTTCCAGAAACAGAAAATGTAGATGCAGATTCATGCGAGTTTTGCTACTTGGAAGAAATGCTTCTAAATAAGAACTGCTTATTTGAAAGTTGAAACGACCTTTTGCCAAGCACTGCAATTTCGAATTCAAATCATTTTTTGAATCTTAAATATTTCAACTTTTACTTTGAATTGTATTAGAATAGGGTGTACTTACAATATCATCAAGAAAAATGTTTTTCTTATATTCATTCCATGTGAGTAAGCCTAATTTAAAGAGGTCGTTGAGGCTTTTCAGAAAGCATGTACAACATTTTTTGAACATTGCTTTGCTTTTTGAATAAGCATCATCGTTGTAAAATTCTTTTCTTCGTTAATAACCATCAGTTGGTTATGAACAAATTTTTCAAAATTGTGGGCAGTCTTCTTCGAGGTATTTGTGCATCGTGAGACTCAATAGACCAAATTTGGGCTCAACTGCTCGAGACACCACTGGACTTCCCATTTTCGCCTACAGTTCCAAAATATTTTGAATATTGTGAATAACTTTTTCTAAAAACAATTAATATCATCATAATTGTGTGAACATAAAAATAATGTTATTAATAAATATTCAATTATTTAGACATTTGTATATGTATTATTTAATTTTTAGAAAAATAAGTCTTAAATGTATGTGATATGAGCAAAAAAATGACGCTTGAGTCCACTTAGAGGAAAAAGTAGTGATCAAAATGTTAGAAAATAAAAGAATATAAATAAGCAATGTTATTTGTTGTTTTTTGTATATAAGTAAAATTTTAATTATGAAATTAAAGTGTTCCTTTTAGCTAATGTTGAAGTATGAAAATGAAAGTTGTAGTATAAAGGTAAAATGTGTCTTCCCCTTGGGAGGCTTTCTATTTATAAGCAATTATAAGTCGGTTAGAGAAAATTGAAGCCCTGATTTGGTGGAGGATTTTCATAAATTTGGTGAAACATGATTCAAAATGGTTGGATAATGTTGTACCTCTTATGATTTGGTGGAGCCTCCCCAACAGTTGGAGGATCCCCGAATTCAAAGGAGGGTCATTTCCTAGCAGTTGAAGACCCGTGATTTTTGGATGGTGATTTGGAGTTTGTTGTGGATGAAGGTATATTTTAAGATTAAGGATGCCTTCCCAAATTTTCGGTGAGGTGATTGAGGCGAGTGTTTCTTCCAATTGGAGCCCAACCTTTTAGGATTTATTGGTTACTTCTGACTAAAAGCTCATGTGTACCCGAAGGGGCTACTGGTCTTTATTTGACTCTGTGAGATTAGCCTCTTGAGATCCTACGTGGATGTCACCCAGTCAATTGATATAGATTGACTTTAACTGGGCGTGTGAGACTTTCTTGGATTTGCACCATTTTGAATTTAAACATATTGAACTTCTTTTAACCAATTTATTTTTCGAGACACTTCTTGTCAGATTTCCTAAGTGCTCTACCCAGATTGAAATTCTTAGAGCCACTGGGCCCAACCCTGAATTGAAGAGGGACACATTAGGTCTTGCATTCTTTTGGACTTTGGCAATCTCTTTTTCTTTTTTTGCTTAACTTTTTTGGGCTAATCTATTTTTATAAAAAATCAATAATATATTATTATTTTTATATGTAAGAGAATAAATTTTTTATTAAATTTAACTTATTTTAGTGCGTATTTTAGGTATAATAATTTATTTTATGAGGTTTAGAGTAATTTTTTCACTTCGTTATATAAGAAATTATGTGTAAAAATACATAAATTTGGAGCTGAAGACTGCCCAGCAAATCAAAATGTTGGAAATGTCCGTTCCCTTAAAACCTGCAGATTGATCATTGGTGTATAAGGCTATCTTAAAAGAGGAACAATGAAGTGATCAGACCTATTGCGACGTTCAATTTGAATAACAAACGAGAATGTATAATAATAAAAAGTCTGTTTCTCGACGCTTTTGCATCATTTGAAAAAATACTCATGTGCAATATTACTAACGGACCTTACCTGCATCTAATACATATATCTCTGTGAAAGGCAACACGTCAAACCTGTGTGCTTTATTCACTCAGACTTTTCAAGCTCTTTGAATCTTCGATCCCATTCTCGTGTCTCATAATCCTGCTCGAACAAATCCCTCTCAGTACTATAGACAATTCTCTCACTCCCAATGAATGTCTTCTGAGCCATGTACCGAGCACTTAAGAACTGAAAGTATTAGATAAAAGAGGTCACATCGCAAAATCATAGTACTTCTTTCATGCACAAAAGAACTTCGAATCAGTTTGATGATGAGTTGGAAATGGAACTAAAGACGATTGGACTGATCATGGCTGTGAAGTATCAAATTATCAATAGGGCGTTTACTGTTTACCTTTCGCCTCAAAGAGAGATCTGGTGATTCAAGTGCCTTGGCACGCTGTTCCCTCGCTCTGTTCCTTTTGACAATTTTAGCATTTTTGATTTGAATGAAAAACCACCGAATCAATGGAATTGCAAAGAAAGAGCCAGCATAGATCTGCAAGGTTAATGGTGAACTTAGAGAAGTAAAACAACATTGGATTATTTCAGCAGCAACAAGACAAAGCATCCAGTAGCAAGTATATATCTAAAATGGCACCATTGCTTCTAGAGAGTAAAACAGTAACATGCCATTTAAATCATTGTTACTAATAACAGGAATAAGAGCGACCGCTATACGACTTCAAATGCTGAAGGATGAACTAAAACTGTATAGCTTCAAAAGCTGGAATGTGCAAAGCATCAGAAAACAAAATGATGGTTACCAATAGTCTATCTTATCCAATTAAGGGAATAGATTGTTCATCAACTTTTGCTGTGTGGCTGGTAGCTAAAATATGAAAAATGAGAAAATCCAAATAATACCCTGATTTGTAGATAAGCAAGCATATCGGTTAAACAGAGAGATCAAATGAAAAAATGACTTGCTTCTGTGGTATAAAGCAATCACCAAGGAACTTCTCTACCTTGAGATGGTCTTTGTAAAGTTGCCTTTTCTTTTTAAAGCAGTGTGACAAGAACGATTATAGTTTTGAGTCACAGCTAGCTCTAGTTTACGTCACATAGAACAATACAATCAAAGAAGAGGCATTAGTTGTTGCATACCTGAAGTAAGGAAAATATGTCTGGTACAAATGTTATGAGTCCACTCGAGCTAACGGTTGTATCCCTTCAAGACAAAATTCAAACAATGGGATAAGTGAGTTAGTGGAATAACCTCTAAACCAAAACAAATGCAAGCAGAATCATACTTCAGCATGGTACCAAGAAGTATAACCCCAAATAGATTAAAGCCACCTAACCCAACCACCATTGCTCTCTCTGAAAAACTGGTTTTGCTGCATAAGAAAATATCTCATATCAAACAACAGAAATACATGAATTATCAAATTAAAAGACTAAGAACAAAGAGTACCTGAATCGCCATGTTTTTTCCTTAAAAAACTTATCAACATCTCCAACCCAATCGGTCCATCTTTTCCCAATGTATTTCTTCCGCCCATTCCTCTGTGGAGCAGCAGTGCGTTGTAGTGATGGAAAACGGTATAAAATATTCCCCTGCAGGTCCTTCTATTTAATCAAAAAATGAGGAGATATTGATTTATGTGTGCTCACACTTTATACTACTATACAATTAAGGGACTTAGAAGTACATCCACCATAAAGTATTCATATACCGAAAAGGCAACATAAACTCTAAGAAACACCAAGTGAAGAGAACGAACCTCATCATCTACTTCCGCCTGGCCATCAAATCGAAGAAGCACCGGTAGTATGTATGAGTCATCATCCTGGAGTAGTTGAAAGTAGCATAATAAATAGCAAAAAAGCAAGATGTCAACAGAAACAGATATGAAGGTAATTATGCATGAATACACGCAGAAAAATATGCATAACCAACAATATATACATACACTCAAGAGACAAGACTAGCATGCGCTCAAACTCTGCTCCTATAGATATAGGAGTTTGGACATAAGCAGATGGAATCAATTGTTAAAATGTTTTAGCAAACAAAAGCATGTCCAATTACATAACAGAAACCGATCATACTAGTTCTAAGTTAAATATTTCCATCAATAAATTCCAAACCAAATGGGATTCACTGTCTTTGTTAATTCTCTCAAAACTCAACATAATCAACTGAAACCTGGAAAGCAAGAAAGTCAAGCTGATTTCTTGATGAATGAGCCAAATTGAATAGTGAACGCCAAGCCAAGTTTGGTTATACCATGTCTTCAGTAGTCTCCAGATCAAGAAATGGAGCAAGTTCTTCGGCTGTGACAACACCGCCATTTGAAGTTATGTATTCTCCAATCTGCAGAAAGAATAGGGGCAAAACAAGTTATCAACACGAAATTAACTGTTGATTGTAACAGATAGGCAGACCATTTTAGCTGTTTTCATGTATATAAAACAGATTAGAAAAGAAAGTGAAGGATGCAGCATTAAGTACCAAGACCAGTCAAATTTCATATATTAGAGTCCGAACAGCATCAGTTTAGCTCGACTTGGCCCCAGCATATTTTTGGGTTTGTGCAGTGTGTGCAAAATCTAAATAAATTGTGAAAGAAAATTGATGACAACAAAATGGATTATGAAATTAAACAGTACATAATAAAAACATTGAAGTAACGGACCACTGAAATCAATGCTCATATATTACCAACTTCCATCTCTCTTCTTCAATCCCTTGGTTGGGATCACCATCCCCAAATACAAAGGAAAAAACCTGAAAAGTAGGAATAGCATTTGTTTATCTTCAGTTAGTAGAAGAAACTACAACTAGAGAAAACATAGTCAGAAAGTGTTTCTTACAGACTCAAAGAAGTTCATCCCACCATCACCTTCTCTTACTCTTCTTCTCCTGTAATAATATAGATCCCAGTACCTGGATAAACGAATTAGATATGTAAAATGAAGGAAGATTCCTCCCGAACTTCAGTACATCAGACAAAAGTCACACAAATTATGCTGGCATTTATCTTCTACAACGTAGTCAGAGAAGTTATGTAGGACAGAAGCTAATGAGTAAGAGGGCTAATCTGGCTGATAAGTAACCCTTTTCCAATTATGAGATTGAGAGTAACCATCCTCAGCAATTACGAACTTTCAACTCTCAAGGCCTATTTGTTGTTCGAGGGGAAAGGAAGCTTTAATTGTCTCTGAAAGAGGGAGATTGCAAACCTTTCATTGTGTTCTGCATGGTTCAATATCATAATAAAAGCAAAGGAAACGATAACATAAAAATTACAACCCCTGACATGTACATAGAAAACTAACTAATTAAGCTATGCCAAAATGAATGGGGTCTTCTTGGTTTTTTGAGTTCATCCAACTCTGGCGCTAAAACTACTCATGTGTTAGGAGTGGTCATTGTGCTCTCCCTCCTCCCCATCCACCCTTTAACTTCGTACAAAGTACAAACTATGGTTGAAGGTTCACTAATGTCCAACAACACTTTCCCCTGCCCCAATTTTCGAGCCATTCTTCCTCCAAATGAAACCTTATTGTGAAATATGGCAGATGAAAATTAGTTACAAACTGGTCGCTTTTTGTGTTTGGTCTGCGTCAAGAACATAGCAAAAGGTATACTAAGACAATATACAGATTCCTGAAAGCACACAAAGAGTTCAAAGCACTTCCACAAATTTTCCAAGAAGTTAAAGAACATGCCATGTGGCATATAGCATGTTAGTTTAACACGGTAGCATGATGAACAGTTAATCCCTTTATGTATCTTTTGCAGTAAATAGATTATGTGAAAAAATAAAATAAGTTGTTTGTTATGCAACTAAAAACCCAGAATTTAAGTTCTGATATTCTCACAAGATATGTAAAGCTTACTAGTGTGGAGCAAATATTAGCAATACCTAGCAAATAGTCCAAGCATTAAAATGCAGCTTCTTAGAAATTCACATGAATGGTTTCACTTAGACCCTCTTTTTACTCTATATATTGGATAAATAGTAAGTTAGACATTACCAGAACAAATCACTTAAGTAAAAGGTGAAACCAGAGTCGTATGATCTTCCGCGTCTGCCACGGTCGTCTGACTCACTGTTAGAAACCATGAACAGAAAACATTAAAATTATTAAGAAAAGAAAAAGGTTATGCTATAAAGATTGCATTATGAGTAGTTAAGTTTTTTAAAACTCAGTTATGGACATGGAAAGATTAGATCCCGTACCGACAACTCCAGGCTATAGCAATAATTGTGGTACATACAAGAACAATGGATGCAATCAGTGCCGTGCCAAAGGAAACCCTCACTAAATACTCAGCTGCCATCTGTCACCAAAAACTCCATTCCAATCAAAATATAGTCATCGAGAACCAGAATTTAATACAAAAGGAAAAGGCCTATACCTTCCCCTTTTCCAACAAAGGTTCAGCTCTGATCCTAAATGATTTTGCCGCAAGCTTTGATCGATAATCCTTCGGAAAAACATATAAAACATCACCTTCATCGGACACCTATTAAGGAACAGCATCAAATCATAACTATTCAACAGCATGTTCCACATTACGAATAAACAATCATCACATTCGCAAATTACAGCTCCAATGCATGAGAAATGACCTCTAAGAAACCATTGGTGTCGGCAGCCAGAGCCTGTAGAGCTTTTTGAGCTTCATTCAACTTGAGCCCGGCTTTGCTCGCCACGTCCCCAACGGTAACCCTCGGTCCGCTGGAATCAATGGCATCCATGGCTCGGTTCCGCACGCCGGACGGCAATTTATCACTCTCCACACTGCCGCCGGGGCTAATTGCCATCGACATGCTGCCATAAACACTACTGCCGCTGCTGCTGCTCGCCCTAATTACGGAGATGGAGGTTCTGCCGCACCACAATCTTGGGGGTTGAGCAAGAATCACGGACGGAAGAGCGGTAAAATAGTGTGCCTGGGATGGGCTAAATAGTGGTTTTTGAGGGAGGCTTGAGCAGTTGAATTTCGGTCTAACAGAGAAGAAGCAAGCGGACATGGACGCCATTTGTAGCTTAGTTCTTGCAGATTGTTTTGAATCCTTGTTGTTGTTTCTGCTTAGGTTTTCTCCTCCATGGATGAAATTGAAAGATATTTGTCAGACTTTCCATTTTAGCGAGAAAAGATAAAAGATACGTATCACTGCAGAGGTGCTTGAAAATCGAACGTTGTTTCTCTTGGCGGAGAAGAAGTCAACTTTTCTGACTCGAGACTACTAATTCGTACTGGATTCCCTTTTTTACCCTCACATGTAATCCTATATTTGCAAATTTTTTATTTATTTAAAAGTATATATAGTGGCACACAATATCTATACACATAATTTTTATTTTATTAAAACTCATAATTTGTTCATTTATTAATTATCAATTCATATTTTATTCTAATTAAATTAAAAATAACAATAAACTTAAACAAACCGGAAAAGTAAATTAATTTTTAAGTACATGTAATTGCATGAAATTAATTTTTTAAAGAAATTTGATTGAGTGATTAATTTAACATTAATTAAGAAATTGAAGGGTATTTTTAATATTAAAATACTTTAATATAGTGGTACCAATTTAAATCTAAAATAGATATATATTATAAAATTTCAAATTTCTAGTTGTAAATCTGTTGAATTTGTTTAATAATTATAAATTCACACAATATCAGATCCGTATCTGTATTGATTTATAGTTTACCCAATATTGATGGATTTTTAAAGATTTTAATAGCCGCAAATATCAATTATCAACAATAATTAAGGTAAGTTACCATTACTTTTCTTGATATTTGGCACAATTACCAAATACTTCCTCGTTGCTTAAAAATAAATACCCTCTTAATATTTGATGATATTATATGATCCTTAATGAATGCTTGAAAAAGTCAACTTTTTCCTTACTTATTTTTTTATTTTTTAAAAATTATAAAAAATTTGGATAGGGTGAATTGAAAATTTTTAACAATTATAAAAAAAAATCACTTAGTCAAAAAAAAAATAGAAAGTTTTATAAAATAAATAAAATTATAATCTTAATTCACAAATTTCCCTATCAAGGAGAACGTATTCGAATTATGTCAAATCTCTGGAAAATTTGGTTGTAATTTACCAATAATTATAATAGACATATATCCATATGTATTTGGTGCAATTTTGAACCATAGCATCAAATCAGGAGCCTCAATTTTGCCGGTTCAACTAAATTTTATTGGCGTATCATGGTAATTAATTAAAACTTGGATCTAATTCACATAATAGACATTGATAATCTGTTTAATCTTTGCACAGTATGCGAGAGAAGTTAAAATTTGTTTGAATTGATGATGATATAGCAACAAAAGGATTCATGGATAGTATCTGTATGGTTGAATGTGAAAATGATCCAAAAAGATGTATTGTCCCAATCTTTACAGCATGCGTTATTTCCATACCCTCATTGCACTCTACCTTCTAATCTATGTGAAGCTAATGATTCATGTCACGTAAAAGATCTCCCATACATGGGAGTACTGTTTTGCACTACTGAGATGCTTTGCAGCCAAGTTTGTTGTTGTTGTTCGATCAGCCGGTGAATGGATCTTCCAGAATTTTCACCTCCTGTCCAGTCGGAGTAAGGATTCCCGTTCTCTGCAGCAGCAATTTGTGGCGTTAGCAAATTTTAGCATCGCTCCTTTCTATAGATCTTTGGTTTCCCTGTGATGAGCTGCAGAAGGCTTTTGAGAGTAGGCACTCTTGATTCAAAACATAGAGTAAGGCTATTAGAGTGGGCTTGGTTCCATGGGAACTGGAATCGTCTTGATGTTTGAAATACCATTCACCGGTTAGTAGCATAATAGTTGCTAGAGTGAATACCCTTTATATTTAACACACTTAATATGAGACTATAGGTTCTGGAGAAGAATATTCAGATATAGCAAATTCCGAGTTTCTAATCTATCAATTGTAGGTGTCCACGGGTTGAACCAAGTTCTCACACAAGAGCTCACTTCCACCAAGTAGTATGACTGTTTGTGATAATATCCCTCTGCAAGGACAAGATATCTCCTTCTACATACCGAAGCCTGTGTTTCCAAGGGACTAGAAAATCTGCATCCAATATCTGCTGATGTGAGTGCAGATAGCGCAGAGCAACTTAACTAGATTAGAGCTTCATTCCTAACCTGTTCCAGCAATTGAGCTTCAACCTTCTTTGCAGTTAACCAAGAGAACCTTTAGATTTAGCAAGGCCCTCCATCATCATATTGTATGTTGCAATATCGGGTATATACCCTCTATCCAACATCTCATTCACCAGAACTTCCCCCTCCTTTTTTCTGCCTTCTTTCGTACAGCCTGAAATCAAAATCCGATACATCATACCATCTGAATCCAAACCCTTTCTGCAAGCCAACAACCTCAGCTTGTTTGCTTCCAGTGCTCCTCCAGTACCACACATATCCTGAAGCAGACAACTAAACGTCACACTATCTGGTATGATGCCCTCATTAAGCATTTTTCTCATTAATTCAACCGATCTTTCAGTCCTTCCAACCCCACGTAAACTTTCAATCAAAGTCGTACAAGCAATCAAGCCTGGTGGATAACCTTTGCCCCAAAACTCATCCACCAACTCAGACGCCCTCTCCACATTTCCACCGACACAAAGCATCTCAATCAACCCAAGATAATCAAAACCCCTAGGCAAAACCCCTTTCATTAAAAACTCAACCATCAAATCAGCTGCCTCCGTTACCTTCCCTTTCCGACCAAGTCCATCAACCAGGATCTCACACGTCACACACGAAAACTCACACCCCAACTCAATCATCTCTCTTGCCATTCCAACTGCCTGCTCCGCCTTCCCATCCTGGAAAAATCCCTTGATCAAGGTATTAAAACTAACCACATTTGGGACACACCCTTTTTCTTTCATCTCCCTAAACACCTCCAATGCCAACCCGAATTTATTATTCCTACAATACCCACTAATCAAAATATTGAACGTGACTGCATCTGGCTTCACCCTCTCCCTAACCATCCTTCCGTAGAACTCAACCGCCCTGTCCAATTTTCCGAACTTAACAAAACCGTGGATCACTATATTATACAGTGCAACATTCGGCTTACCGTCAATCAATCTTTTCATAATATCAAAAGCAAAGAGTGCATCATCAAATCTACCAGCCCTACAAAACGAGCTAATCGAAACACGAAACATGGGCTCAATCTTAGGGCAAGAAAAGATACCGTCTGAGCAGGGGCAAGGATTGGAGGAAATGAACTCGAGGAGCGAGGGCAGAGAATCGAGACGGCTAGTGGACACAAGAGAGCGCACCATGTACTCGAATGTGGAGTGATCATGGCGGAATGAGTCGAGTGTGGCGGCGAAACGGAAGAGATGAAAATCGAGGTGGCTGAGCGTTGGGTGATGGCGTAGGCGGGATTTCAAGAAGTGGAGGAGATCTTCCGGTGTGATGGCGATGGGGCTCTTTTGGAGATGGGTTTTGAGGAGGGTGGTGAGCTGGGTTAACTGGGTTTGGGCGGCCGCGGTGGTGGTTGGGGTGAGAGCGGAAAGCGAAGGTGAGAGGTCCGAGAGTGCGAGCTGTGGCGGCGTTGCAAGGTGGCGTTGCCGGGGTTTTGGGAGTTTCTTGAGGGCTATGTTTCTAGACATGCGGCCGTGTTTACTGGTTGCTCCGCCGTCGTCTTTTCAGTGAGCAGGATCGTCTCCACTTTCAGGAGAAGTCAAATGATAAAGTCGCGTTACCATCTGTGACATTTTATACTAAGCTATTGGCATAAGCGATTTTCCCAGTTTCTTGAGGGCGAAAATAGCATCTAAATCCCTTAACTATGAACTCTTTTCAATTAGCCCCCAAAAGTTTGGAATGTTGGCACTAGCTTCCTTCTTCTTTCTCCCATTATAAATTCTATCAATATTTTATGCAAAAGAACTAAAATATACTCTCATCTCTAAAATTTAAAAAGGACTCATAAGATTCATTAGAAAGAGAATTTTACATGGACCTTTTACTATTATGGGGTTCTTTTGCTGTTATTTTGATAGAAGAGTGATATTTGAAATTTTGACTAATACAGGGGTCTTTTTTGCAATTTCTTGTCTCAAGTCACAACCCTTCTGAGCAGACCAGTCTCACACACTCTCGTCAATCTCCATTCTCCGATTCTCCGCTCTATGCCGCCGATTGCTCATTCCGGACTCTGCTTCTCATAAAGACGGAAGGTACTATCTGCGGAAGTCCAGGTGCATTTTACTGTGCAGTTTATTGTTGCTTTCTTCTTGAAAACCTAATGCTACTAAAACTAATTGGCCCTTTGTATTATTGGTTAATTTGATGCAAGAGTCTTTTTTGCACCATTCATTGTCTGAACTATAGTTCTTGATACTTTCTGTGTTGAATGTTCTGAAGTTCTTGGCGCCATATCCGATGCGTGTTTGATAACATGTGTCTCCCTTTCATGCTGATGTATAGGTGTCATGAGCATTCACAACCTTCAAACCAGTTCAATTCGGAAGGATTTTACTGAGCCTTCCGTAGTTTGTGCTGCTCGACGAAAGCCAAAATTGGTTTATGCTGCGCCTCAGCTGGTCTCCAGTATGCCTTAGTTTCCTGCATTTTCATTCCCATTGTTGGAGTAATAATAGTGCCCGAGGGAGACTTGTGGAGTAAAATTGGAATGTTTAAATTGTTTTTCAGGAACCAAAAAACTTTCAATACAATGTGGGGTTCAATTTCGCCCTTGCATTGACATACACAAGGTTTGAATCGAATCTTGTGCATTTATTATTTTCATTGCTAATGTGGGTAATTGAGATCCATTTGGTGTGTGGGATGGCCTTGCAATGGCCGTTCTCCACAAGGTCTTGTGAATGAGAGAAAAAAAGAGCATACAACTGTGAACCACAAACTTACAGAAGGCAGATGGCTCGAGAGATTAACAATATAAGAACTCTAATTTATGCACAAGGGAGTTCTAAGGAGATGTAACAGGACTACTTGTAAATAACGTCAAACTTTATAGTTTAGTTTTGCAAGATCAATTCCTGCTTGTAATGTGATTCAAATGCGTGTGACCTGTTACTCTTCAGTTGCTTTTCACTTGTACATGGAAAAGATACTGTTTATGAGTATCAATTATGGATGAGTCACACCAGGATCATTCTAATTATTTTCAGGGGAAAGTTAAACAGATTGTTGGATCCACTCTTCAAGATTCTAAAGAGGGAGAATCAGGTCTTATCACTAACTATGAATCTGATAAATCGGCTGCAGAATATGCTAAAATGTATAAGGATGACGGGCTTACGGGTGGCCATGTGATCATGCTTGGGGCTGATCCATTGAGCCAATCAGCAGCAATCGAAGCATTACATGCTTATCCTGGTGAGCATGATTTACTCTCTCTTCGACACATTAATCTGTTGTATTCTGATGTATCTTTCTATATAATTGGTGTGTTCATTATTATAGGTCACCTTACATAAATATTGCTGAAGAAAATAAAACCAGAACATGATTAAAATTCACTTATTTTTTATTTCCAAAGTGAAGCTGAGCTATATTAGCTTGTACGGGCTAAGGACAGTATATTTTGTTCATACATATTTTAGATTGATTCTTATGTTTCATGATCTGAAGTACAAGGGTCTTTCGAACTGCTTTTGGAGTTTCTCAACCGTTTTGAATAATTTTGCACGGTTCCAACTGCTGGAAAGCTATTTCAGTATGAGAGACATTATTTTAATAGTGATTTTTGGTTTACCCTGTCCGGACATATACTGATTTCACATGCCATGAATTAATTTAGAGTTTGTTCCTCCGAATTTTATGTTACCACCTGAAAATTCCTACAGAAAGCTCATTGACACTAGGTTCTCTGAAAATCAACATAGAATGCACACAGAATAATTTGTTTGATTGAAAAACTTTACACCTACTGGATCATACTAGAGGAACTACTTTCAGCTATTGAACTACCTGCCATTCAGAATATCAACTTGTACTGAGAGATTATGTGGAGTGATGTATTAATTTATGATCTCCACGGTAGAGATTTTTCTACTGGTATACTTACTGCAGCCATGGAAAACATCTAGGTGGTTTGCAAGTTGGAGGTGGTATCAATTCAAGTAATGCCTTGAGTTACATATACGAAGGAGCAAGCCATGTTATTGTTACATCAGTATGTACTATTTTGTTTTCTTCTTAAGTGGATTGTTCATGTTACCTTTATGCATAGAGTAACTTTCTTCTCTTACTGTTTCAATCAATACAACCGGACCTTCTATTTATGTTGTTATGCCGGCCTTCATAATGTCTTCGTTTTTCACCTGAGTTGTACTTATGCTTGTTAGGATTCCATTATGGTCTTTGACTGAATGAATATCAAGGTTAGCTGAGTGTGACCTGGGTGTATTAGAGGGGCATTAAAATTGTTTGATGCTGATGGTTGCCCGCTCGTTCACCATATAAGAAACCTGTAGGCATACGTTGTGCATCAGTGGCCTGTTTCATCTTTCATATTGAGCTTTGCAACGACGAATGAGATATAAAACCCTGCTTTTTATATGATGGTAGATGGTCTACCATATAATCTACGTAAAGCCAATTCTCGAACTTGAGAGACAGCTTGGTTATCGCTGCTCAGTGAAACAGTATTAGAATGTAGATAACTAAATTGAGTATTTGTGGAGATATAGCATAGCCCGAGAAAGTTTCATACGGCAGAGAGGAAGTCCTGCAGGTTTCAGTGAAAGATTTTGACATGTTTTGCATATAATCATCTTTCATTATGTTGAATTAATCTTTGATTGCAAAGCATGCTGGGCAAAACTTCTAATGTTCGGAAGCTCATCTGTTGGTACTTTATTGCAACGGCAGTACGTATTTAGTAATGGACAAGTTGATTTCGAAAGGCTAAAGGAACTTGCTCATGCTGTGGGGAAACAGAGACTTGTGTTGGATCTTAGCTGCAGAAAGAAGGTAAATACTCTTCCTAAGGACGTGACTTTTGTGACTCGTACAAAGGCTGTCTGGATAGTCTTCTACTTTGTCTGTGTTTGAGGTTGGTGTCAATTTCATACATGAATCAACATGTTGGGTTTTCACTTGGTTTCTGTGTCTGGTTCGGTTTTTGAGTTACCCAAATGATCTGAGGTTTTTCTGCTGAAAAATCAGTCCAAGTTAACTCATGCGAACCCACATGACCAAGTTGAAAAATTAAAATAAAATTTTGATAAATTGATATTCTGATTCTAAAAAAATAAAATTAGCATATTATGTTTTGACCACTAAAAGAACTCTAAAAGCAGATTTGAGGTTACTTGAACAAATAATTTAGTGTACTTGCTTTTAGATTACTAGTAAATAGTAACTCTATGTACTTGCAAGTTAGCATAATTATATTATAGAATAACATGGATGAATCTGATTTGTGATGCTGATACCCATGATACTAACTTAGGATGATTGTAATAGATGCATTGTCAATTGTATAGAAATGCTTGCAGCGAACTCTATTTGTCGAGAAAATGAATCATGGTCATTTTATTAGCATCAGTGACTTGTGTTTTATGCAGGAGGATAGGTACGCAGTTGTCACAGATAGATGGCAGAAATTCACGAATGTATATCTTGATAAAAAAGTGTTGGATTTTCTCGCAAACTATGCGGATGAGTTTCTGGTCCATGGAGTTGATGTTGAAGGCAAAAAGTATGTTTTTACAGTTAAGACGGTTCATTGCATTTGCTAGCGGAAGTAAATAATTTAGCTAATGGTTTGACACTAGGGAATGCACGTCCATAGAATTGGGAATCTTTTCATTCTGCTCTGCTAGTAGAGAAATTTGTAAAGTTTCTCCTGATATTGAAGTACCAAAGTACCAATACTTGGCATCTGATTTTATCTGCCCTCTTTGGAATTGCAGGCTGGGAATTGATGAAGAGCTTGTGGCTTTGCTTGGCAGGCATTCACCAGTGAGCTTCTTGTGAATCTGTTGTTGGATATTTGTTCTCCATAACTTTTATTCTTTCTCATTCTATTTTGTTTTTTTTTTTAAAATTTTTTTATTTTAATCACTGATTCGTGAGGCAGATGCTTCAAAAATCATTATTTGATTGTCTATGATGGAAGTAGGGAAAGTAGTGCCCTTTTTTTAGAAAAAGAAGAATTATGCTTTCACATGCTGGACATTTCATTTACCTATGTCATGCAACTGAAGTAGCTTTGTACATCAAGCATTCCCATCTCATAAGACCCTTGTAGCTTAAGCTGCTACAGTTTGAATTATCGATTTATTTAATTCTTTGATATGTTTGCCAGATTCCAGTGACCTATGCTGGTGGCGTCACCACAATGGCTGACTTAGAGAGGATTAAAGTAGCAGGGATGGGACGTGTAGATGTCACTGTTGGCAGTGCTTTGGATATTTTTGGGGGTAATCTACCTTACAAGGACGTAGTCGCCTGGCATTCTCAGCAAGAGGCTTTGGCACTTTGACATACCTTAGCTTTACAAAATTCAGACATTTTTTTTGTAATGCCGGGTTACCCTAGATGCATAATGTACAAAAATTGAAGCATGATAAACTGTTTAGAGCCACATGGCTGTGGATTTTTTTGGCTGAAGATGCTTGCAACAAGTAGAAACTTATTTGTTTTGAGGTTTTATCATTTACCTTTGCTCCTAATAAATTTCTGGGACACGTGTTCTTGTGATCTCAAAATGAATACCTAGCAAGCGTCCTTGGGGGACACCCCAATGGTTTGAGGTTTAATATTTCATTGTGGAGATGTTGGGTTCAAAACTCATTGACAGTGTGTGTAAGTGGATGCGTGCATGGGTTTAAAAAAATTAAAAAACCAATACAAAGCTTTTCCAGGATTAACTACCAGACATCAATCTTACAGGAAGCAACTCTTTTGACGAGCAGTGTATTTGGGCATCTTGTCTGATAAAAAGCTTTTACAACCTTACCTCCCTGAAAAGCTGGAGACATGAGACCACTCCATCTGTGAACTAACTGCAAATATGAGTTCTTTGCATGACTCGTCGAGTTAAGCCTATCCGACGAATGAGATCTTGCTAGCATAATATGGGCAGCTATTTTATGTTGTTTTTAAGTATACTCCCAGTTTCCGTCCCTCAGAAACAATGAAGTTAATCAATCTCCATACTAGTATTTCCATATGGCCTGTTCAAACATTTCCTGTCAGCTGATTTGAGCATATAGCTCAATTTATTCACCTGGTTTATAATGTATATAGTCTTTAACTTTGTTCTTCTTACAACTAAAATTGACATCTCCAAGTTGCGTATAGAAGTAAGTTTGAAACATCTAACAGTCATTTTTTCAGTTAGATTTCTTTAGGACACATTGTATTTCTGTTAAACTACAAGTGAGAAGTATCTTGTACATTTTCTGACAAGAGAGAAAATTCAAAATCTATATTCTGTTTACCCTGATGCTCCTAGCTACATATTTTTGTATCTAAACATCATTTTTTCTTTCTTTACCCTTCTTGTTTAATTTACAAAGCCAACAACAACTAGTTCACTTCAGGGATACTTTCCAAATCTGGCAACCATCTATCAGTATCACCACTTTCAATCTTGTTTATGCTCCCTTCTCTCTGCACCTGAGCAATCACATCTTCAACTGAAACTCCCCCACTTCCCATCATAGCCTGCAGCTCCTGCTTGCTGATCACAAGCTTAATCCTGACGACTTCAGGCGCTCGTCGGGCTCCCTCCACGACCTCATCCGAGAAACGAACTGTCTTCTTCTTCTTAGGCGATGGAGCCGGCACCGGCACCGGCAAAGGAAGCAGATAGTACAAGTGCCCTCCAAGCATCTCAGCATTTGGATGCAGGTGCTTCACTACAGGGAGTTTATCAGATATTGCATGGTGAGAGAACTCGGACAATACTTGATGAACTTTTATTGGTGATTTGTACTCAATTATCTTCCCATCTGTCTTCATCACCTTCACTGTCTTCTCTTCAATAACTAAGCAATTCCCCATAGTTATTGCCAAGAAAATATCTGATCAAGAAACTTTAAGAATGTCAAGTGAAAATTGGCTTTTGTACTTTTGAAGTAAGGTTTTGTGGGAGTACATATGTGTAGCATTTATACAGACAAAGACTTGAGGTTGCCCTCAAAGTTTGTGAATATTACAAGACAACCTTACAACACTTTTGGGCCCCACTTTAATGATTTTTACTGATGACTGGCGTGCTTAGGGATGGGATCATGAGCCATTACCTCCTAATTGAGATAATGATGATGCATTTGAACCTGCCTGTTTGCTAATACAACATATTAGTATTTCATAGCTGGGGTGTTCTATTTTTAGCATGTGAGAAATTTTATTACAGTGAATAAACCTTATTTTCTATGAAATTATTTATATTTGGCTTATAGTATATTTCGAAAACACTTGAATCATCCGAAAATTCAAATAAAGTCATTTATAAATGAAAAATCTCATATCGTATTAAATTTTTTTGGTCTCCATACGCATTAATTGTCGAATAACATCGTAATATTGTAAGAAATCTTGAATTTTATGACAAATATAATACTCATGATCCTCAAAGTTTTCTGTAGTTATCTACAATTGTATGAACAAAAACACGTGATACTTATTTAAAAATAATTCACTAATTAATACATTATAAAGTTTTTTTTTACATATCTTGATAGTAATTATGTATATGTTGAACTGAATAAGAGCAAGCGTGGATGGGTTGCTGTGAGCATGGTAGGTCCCTGAGAGGTGGAGCATCACCAAACACGATTTTTATTGGGAGATAATCAGTTAAGATCTAGTAGGGCCATCCACTTAAATCGCTACTTAGTGGTTGACTGCTGCTCAACCTTCAAATTATATGCTCGACTCCACTCTAGCAACATTGGTTATTTTCTTTGATCCTCTCAGCTCTCCCCTAGATAGGCCGGTTGGACACAATTATGATATTACTTTTAACTTTTACTCTCATGCGTCATAGGCGTATTTAATAATTATGATATTATTATTTTTATAAGAAATTCTTTTATACTTAAACCCCGTTATTAGTCTATCCCATAGTAGATAGCCCAGCTGCTCGAACTCCAAATTTTTTATGAGAGGTTTTGAATTTTAAATTTGTGTTGGTGTGTCAATGTGTTTGGTGCATACCTTAAAACAAAACCCTAAATTGGTGCAGTTGAGTGCTGAAATTTGCAAGATTTCTTGCTCCATATTTTCCTTATAAACCAAAGTTGGGGTTTTGAAGGAATGTCCCATAAATGGGTTGGAAGCAAATGAAAATAAAGAAAAATGAGCTTTTTGACCAAAAATGAAATAGGTATTGAGTGTGAAAGGAACCTACTTGGATGTGTATATGAGGGCACTAAGTAGCACAATATTGGGTCATGGATTGTTGCATGATATGATCTCTTTGGTTAGTGGTAAGTGATGTTATCACCACGCATGCTTTGATATAAGCCCACCTCTTTCCCTGTTCTTTTTTCATTGCCATTCAAAAAATAATATGTTCAATAATAATTTAAATGCAGATATTCATCAGACTTTTTCAAATTTAAAGTTTATGCTAAAAAGTTAAATTTGGTTCCATCAACCAAGATTTTATTTTACATCAAACCTGTCATTCTTCCAAATATATGATAGTGATGTGGGTCATTTATGAATAAAGTTGATAAAGTCCGTCCGCCTTTCGAAATCAATAAATGATAAAACAAGCCAAAGATCTCGGTCTCGATCCAATCTTTACGAGACCCATCATGATATCGTATGGAAATATAGGTTCAATTATATTCAGATACTAAATCTAATTATCAGACCTGCTCATCAACCTCATCTAAAATTATAAAATAATTTACCGTTATTTAACTACAGAATCATCCCCGAAAAATTTCATATCACCCACTTGCATACTTTTCCATCGAAGTCGTGATTAAAAGATATTATACAGTAAAATACTAGTACAGTTCAATATCTTCTAAAAAAAAGACCCCTATTTGCTATCGTGTGAGATTGTCTCCAAAAAAAGTTAACAAATTATACATAACTCTATTGCACTTTGTGGGGTAGTTCTTGTTGATGCATACGCACAAACACATGGAATTGAATGTGGATATTTTGAGTGAGAATAGATGTTTATCAATTGGTGGGAGGGAATTGGGAGAGGACCATTCCGACATTCATAATAATAAAATGGAAGATATTTTTGAAGTTGCAAGGATAGATATTATTGGTATAAAGCCTGCCAGTCCCGACATGCACTAATTCCTGATATTTTTTCTGATTCACAATGCAACAATTATGCATCCTCCACAATCTTAAAAAAAGACCATATCATCTTTAATTTTCGTAGTTGTTTGATGATGATTGCCTGAATCTTTCGTGTCCTATACTAGGAAACCCCCATATTCATCAAAATATTTGTCTTTCTTTTTTGATTTGATAAATTTTAAAGTTTTTTAACCAAAAACCCTTGAGAACTTGTGGTTGGTTTGTCTAGCTATTTGTATAATATCCAGTATAAAATGAAACATCAAATCAAAATAAAATATTTTGAGATGCCTTATAAGAGTTGATGATACACAATATTATTCTTTTCTTTTTACGTGTTAATATTTCTCAACTCTTTCTATCATTCAAAATTTTTTATTGTTACTTGTGTACATAGTTTTATATATTTATTTATATATATATATATATATAAAATGAAATGTAAGATGTAATTGTAAACTATTTTATAATGGGATAATTATATTTATATTCCTGATCTGTGATTTACACAGATTATCTTGTCTTTTGTGCAATTATAGAAACCATCCCTCGTAGCTAAAACGTAGGTTAGTTTGTGTAATGATACCGGCGTTTCTGAGGGGTCTATGCATAATTTTTCAAAATGGAGGGGTGGTTTGCAAAATAATGGTGATGCTTTTAATGGGTGTATGTATAATTTTTTGAAAAGTAAGGATAATTTGTGTAAGTAAATCATAGGTTAAATGGTGTATATATAATTATCCTTTTGTAATAAAAGATTCCGACAACCTCCAAGTGTAATTGGAGAAGGAAGTTGGAAACTTCTGTTTGTGTTCTTGGCGATGATGGTTTTAAACGTCTAACTTATCGAAAAGTTTAAACTATTAGAAACGAATATTTAATATTTAGTATCTTAACATGCTCCATTCACATACAAACTTGTCCGTAAAACCTTTTTTTTTTTAATAAATAAGTATTAGTGAGATTCAAATCGAATTTTTTATTTGACTTGATTCTGATACTCTATCTATGGTCCACTCCATCTAGAAGTACAATTCATGTTCTCCAAATACAGGGTATAATCTACGTCTAACAGTCTAAGGTTGAAATAAGAGAAGTAGAAGACAAGAGTGTAAGAAGAAGAGACAAATATTCCCTCCCCTTCTCATTCATACCCCAACAGTCGCAATCTACTTTTGCCACCCACACTCACAAAAATGAAGACATTATTAACAAACACATTTCTTAATTACCTTCACTCACTCCCTTTTGGACCAAGAATCAGGACCACCCTCCGCCCAGTTGTCACGCCTGCGCTGGGCGGTCGCCGCCAACAACATTAATTCTTTCAACTTGCCTCATACGTGAAAAATGATTCATAAGTACCCCTTGATTTAAAGTAATGCTTGCCCCAAAATAAATATTTTTATCTTTTATATGAGAAAAGTTATTTCATAAGTACCCGTTGATTTAAGGTAATTATGATTCGAGGCTACTAAATCTCCGATCACTATTTTATTATTAGTTTATAACAGACCAAACGAAATTTTCTTATCAAGTTATCTTTATATATTTTTAAACACTAATGCATGTAAGAAGGCCAATTTTCAGAATAATAGCATTAAATTTGGTGAATTTTAACTAATAAATGGATCTATTTATCATATAGAAACTAACTAGATGTAATATCACAAATTACATAACTTAACATATAATTATACCAAATTTAAAAAAAAAAAAACAGTATAATTATCCCTATTGTATATTGTGGCAAATGCGGTTCTACCAATAGTTGTGTAGTTATTATAGCCCAACTGGTATTTTTCACCTCCATAAGAGACCAGCCCACAACAGAGTGGGCTGCCTATTAAACAAAACGAGTGGGGCATTTTCAGTATAGACCATGCACTTGCATTGCATGTCTTAAATCAAGATACTATACTCGTGTAATGAAGAAAAATACTTGACAAGACAATGATTCTTGACCTCTCCAGTAAATATTTTCTTTTCTTTTCTTTTTTTTTTTTTGGAAAAAACAGAATAGTAGTGCACATGGATCATCTATCAATATTTTTTCTATATCAAAATCTATAATTTTCTATGATATTGTCAAGAAACATCAGATGCCTGATCGATGCCTCTGAATCATTAGCTAAATACTAGGTAGAAATATTGTGCATGCACAAACATCATTATGCTGCAGCAGCTCCAAATATGGTGGAGCTTTTTGTTATTTGAATGATTATATGTATACCCCTTGAAAGAAAATGAAGGAACCAGGTAAATTATGGGACTAATCAAAACCTTTTCTTCAGTATGGAATCCTTAAGCAGTAGTAGTTCTTACAAAACTTGCTTGTTCAGCTCCAGCTGAAGCCATTCAGATCCAACTTCTTGCAACTTGAAGCAGCATCATTTTCGTCGTCTGTGTTAAGGTCGAGTTTTGTTGAAAACAAAGGCAGTTTCAACTCGGAGGACGTCTTCTGCTTCTCCAGCTTCATTACATCATTGTTGTCGGTTTTCTGGCTGAAAAATTTGATATCTGCATTGGCTTTAATCCTTTCCTCTGGATGGTTGCCACTACAGTTCCATGTCCCGCTCTGAAGTCCAATGCTCATTGATAAGTTGCTGGAGTTGGTTTCTGCCAAGAATGCTTTTTCCGAAGTGCCATTTGCTGTCGAAAAGAACGTTCTGGTTTCAGTTTCGTTATCCCTTTGCTCTGCAGGTGCTCTATAGGTGGTAGGTTTGAAGCCCATGAGATTATTGTGTAGTTCTTGGTCTCTGAGGGAGCCTTCAAATGATGAGGTTAAGCAGCTCTCGAACGAGCAATCGGTTGGCTGAGTAGTTTGTTTCTGCTGGAGGCACAAGTCTGAGAGTTCTTTCATCCCTGAAAATGCAGAATTCAGGCATTGGGCAGATACTTTGGACATGAAATCAGACAACTGAATCTTGGCAGCCTCTAGGCCAATTGTTCCCATGTTGGGCTGTCCTCCAAGTGTTTCCTGTGCTTTCTCTAGCACAGACTGCAAATATTTACCTTGGGCCTCTATTCGCAGCTGCAAATGCCGTTGTACCTATGCAAAGAGTAAACAAACCTTGTTATAATTACGACAGGGACTTTGTAATATTCTCTGCACATGAAGAATTTTTGCTCCTATTTACCTCAAGCTGTTCGTGCAGCCTCCGTTGCGCTTCAATTTGCATTTGTATCGCTTCACCCAACTGCATGTTCCTGATACAATGAAACAAGGTCAGTTGGATATTTCATTGAGTATATCATGACAGGAAAAAAACATGTGCTCCGGTTCTTTTAGTTCGTACTTAGTTGTTTGGTTCGCTGTGTGTTGATTGCTCATGTGGGTGACGTTCGCTCCAGGCATTCTATCTCCTGCTGCTGCAATCAGTTTTGAACCCGGTAAGCAACATATATGTACTTCTCAATGGTAGTTATGATTTATGCTAAAACAAAGTTTATGGAAAATTATAGGGTTTCTTACCAGCTTTATTGCTGCCACTATTAGCTTGTCCATGGAGGTTTTTACTCAGTCTGTATTTCTGCAAGCAGGCAATGAGAATATCTTAGAACACCATTGTTCATCACCGTTGTTCTCTACTGTTACATTTGGGAATTGAGAATTTACCTGAAGATGACTCTTCAAGTGGTATAAGGTTAGTCCTTGAATTCCCATAAGCTTCAAGACTGATTTTGGAGTAGCTTCTGCAACACAAGGAATTACATGAATTAATTAGCCTAATGCAGCAGCAGAATTGGTTCTTGTTTCTGAACTAGAAACGTTGCTTACTTTCAGCACCTCCCAATTGATTTACTGCTTCTATGAACCGTTCATGAAGGTCTGGTGTCCATTTGAGTCTTGGCTTAGCATCAGTGGAGAGAACGAGTCCTGAATCTCCGGTGCCATTCACACCTTGAAGAAACAAGTGCCTTTCAGGCGGAACAGACATTCGCGAGGAAGTTTGTATGTTCTTTCCTTGGTGATGGTGATGATACATTCTGTAGTCTTTGACATGGTAATTTCCAACGATCATCGTCATGTTAAGGATGAAAAGAAGTGGTAAACGTAAAGAAATAATTATACCTGAAAATGATCTAGATCAGCTTTATGCCTATCTGCTTTCAAGAATGCAAATTATGATTCTGCTATATTCTGCATACTCTAATCTTGATTGAAGCTGGCTACTGCCTATTACTCGTTGTTCTCAACCGATCCTCACCTATGGAAGTTGCGTTCAGGAATGTCTTATAAGCATATGAAGAAAGAGAAGAAAAGGGTGGGAGTAGAATACAAGTGAAGGATAGAATCTTGAACAGGGGCTAACAGAACATCAGATCCAATCCCATCTACCTATCGACCCGAAAAGAGATATTGTCTTTGCATTTCCATGCATCAGTGGGTCCTCTTTTTGCAACTCCCCTTTCCATTCTCAGACAGCTGCACAAGTCATGTAAAATTCCTCCTCGCTACGACTTTCTTGGAGAAATTAACACCTTACAATAGGTACAAGAATAGATCCACCTCAGTCTTTCTTTTCAGTGCACTCATATTTGTCATCTGCAAAGTTACGGAACCTTATTCTGGAATTTATAGTGGAATTTTTCCCTCTAATGAGGATTGGGAATCCACTATCTATGTTGTTCTGAAACAAGTCGTTTTTTTTTTCCTTCAGGAAGATTCTGTTGACTAAAGCATCCACTTCGCAACGAATACATATATGGAAAAGAGGTAACAGCTGGTGAATAATACTTCCATGAGTTTGTACGACTCCAGGCTAAGTTAAAAGATGCCACTTTTTTCTCATGGGCACAGGGTTTAATGATCAGGTACGATCCATGCAACGGTAGGGATGTCATTCAAGACCAGGTTTTACAGTTGGCTTGGAAGGACTAAGATCATTTTAGCTCTTTAGTGCATACAGACTTTAAAGTTTCAACACATCTGGCTTTACTAAGTTTTGCTGCAAAAGTTCTTGATCAAATGGCTTCACAATGTCGGCCCCCAACTCATTGCGTATACTTCAGAAAGAAAGTAAACGGATTGTTGCTTACTTCCATACCTTCATCAAATGCAAACATGACATGTGACTGATGGAAGATGGCAAATTATTTCTCCCTTGACACGTGTGTTTACAGATGAGTCTACAAATATATACTGTTGTCTGATTCTAGTTTCTAACATTTTGGTTTCAATTGTTACATGCATACACATCAAACATGTCTAGCTCTAACATTCGCTTTCAGCAGAAAATCTACACAGAAAGATGGTCTCTGTGTCATTGTCATTTTGGCAGTTAACAGCATTTTTTCTTGTACCAAAACTTCAAATGGAGATCAGTGACGAAATATCAACGATGCATGCAAGAAAGGCCAATAACTCCTGCAGACAAGTTCTTCTGTAAGCAAGTGCCCACAGACAACTCATTGTTATTATTAAACCTCTAAAGTGCAGAATTAGTCTCTGTGAATGGAAGAGGCAATTCCTAAATGGTAACTCTGGCATTCACAGGCGCGACATCTGAGTATGATTGGGTAACTAAGAGACCAGAAGAATCATCGATCTCTGCTTGCATTAAAATTAAATTATTTATGTTTTGATGTGAAGAAAATAATATTCCTCTCACCCTGAACGATGTCTGAGCATTAGTTCCCACCAAGCTTTTCAGGAAAGATCATTTGATTCTGATATATCAGGATATTTTATGCAGTTTGGAGGAATCTTGCGAAAGCCTTTATATAAAGTTGTAAAGCTGAAAATTCCTCAATAGTTTTGCTGGCATGTGGATAGGAATGACTTGAAGATGGGGACTGATGTGTTGCTCTTCACGCTCCCGATAAAACAAGATAATACTATTAATATGGCATGCGACATGATTTCTCAAGACTCGATTGGTCTGACCTGATTGATATTGTAGCCACTAACACATATACTGCAAAATTAGCTAAACAAAGTAAATTAATCTTAAAAACCTTCAGCTAAACTTTGTTCTGTAAGGATCCTGTTTTTATGTCCAAGAATGAATAATACTGCAAGATTTGAGTTGTTAAATAACACTGCAAGCTCTTCTCTTGTCGTTCTGTTACTCTGTTGTGGTACATGTAAGAAAGCTGTAGTAAGAATTTATGTATAACTATATATAGGAAAGATCAGTAGTTTAACACCCATTACTTGACAGGAACCTCAAATGATCTTTATTACAGTAATTGTACATGTAAAAGTAGTACTTAACAGATTCCATTCCTTGATGTTGCCATAAAGCCACAAACTGCGGTTCTATGTCTGATTCTATGCGCATTACTTGGCTTTTCACCATTGGATTACAAAGCTGTTCAATGTATAAATGTACCATAACATTTTTCCAAGTAGAACATGGGCTGTTATTATTCTTTTTCTTGTACTTAAAACTATCCTTTTTCTCAGACTCTTATGTCTGATTGCATAATTTCACATAAAAAAAACAGAACCTTACAGCATTACAGAATCAATATTCTCTCAATCATTAGCTAGAACTGATGTTGGTTGCTGATTGGCCTCGACTGATTGACCACACGTGATCTGTGAAAGATCGCTAGTAACGACACAAATGACGACCACGGAATGCTATTCCAAAGAAAAAAATGGCATAGAGTAAAGTGAGATTCTCATGAAGAACATGGAATTTGAGAATCTTAACTCAAGCTAAAGCCGATGGGGCGTATAGAATTTTCGGTTTATGCTTTGCTGCTCAAGACCACAAAAAATGGGTTCCCAACTTTCCCCTTCCACTCTTTATCCTCTTGGGGCTTAACAGAGTTTCAGATGCTCCTAATCACCCATACACTCAACTCATTTGTCCTCCTAAGTACTGTCCTCTATGCCAAAATATCTGCTATATATTACTTCTTTTCGCCATTTCTCTTTGTCGTTTTATTCCTTTTTGGCACGATACATACGAATCCCGTTGTTCCATTAATCGCATGCTTCTGTACAAACATAATTCAGAGTTTCATAAGATTGATCATGTGATTAGAGCCCGGAGCTGCATGCATGCGTATAATTAGCACACGCATGCAGCATCAAATTAAAGACACACAACATACATACATAGTAGAACAAGAAGTAGATTATCTACTTTGCGTAGAGATTAACTAAACTTAATATGGATGAAAGCATTTGTTCCAATGCAAATGCAAATTGATTAGTTTACTTTTGTTTTTCCTGATAAAGTTGACATCTTTTGTAGGGGTTCAAAAGCATATACTCATAAGTTGGTTTAGTTGAATGAAACGAAAATCATTGTCCTTATCATTACTGCTGTCAACCAAAAGCGTGTGGTCTTTATCAAGAAAATGGCAATACTCAAGATGAAAAAACGTGATCTTGTTACTAAACTATTTTTACGCTCTCAAATTTAAAATCTATTTTTAGTAAGTGAATGGTCAAAACAAATGATTTTAGCCTCTTTACAAAATTAATTCCATTTGTTTTGTAATATTTTGGCCTTAATTTAATGAAACTGTATTCCGACATAGCAACACCAACACGACATTTTTTAAAAATTTGGGATAGAATATTGCTTCGGTACTGTTATTGTTATATAAATATTTATGCGTTGCGTATATATTCATGTAAATATATAAATGCATATGCACGTCTATTACAACACACTTTAACAATTTGGGGCTCAATATTTTATTATGGAGATATTGACTTCAAAATTCATTGGCACACATGTAAGTGGATAAAATATATATATATATATATGCACGTGCTTGCACACATGTATATAGACGTATGCGTTTCTAAATTTATAAAAAAAAAAATAATGAAATTATAAGGAAAATGATTCTTTATAAAAGAAATTAAATTTAGATTCCAAATTTTATTTTTTAAATTATTTTTTAAAAATATATGTGTACTATTAATTATTTTTTAATTTTAATGTTTTCACATAAATTGGTGTCTTTGTCCTTTCTAATTGGGCCTATGGGCCATACCCAACCAGAGCCCATTGTTGTTTGATTTGGAGTACTATTGGGCTTCATTCAATCAAGGCCCAAACATTATGAACATGGTTGTTAACTGTATTACCTGTCTTAATTCAAGCCACATGACTTGTTTGGTTTAACTCATTTGTATCGGCTCCAAATTCCATTCAACCACCGTCCACTACCAGCTCCGTCCACTCCTCGCCGGGAAACCATGGCTGGAATTTTGAACCTCACTCCCACTCCAATTTTCCGGCCAGTTTCGGCTCGCAGAACAACGAATGACAGAGTGTTTTTCGTGAAGTCATCAGCTAATGCTTCCGAAGCCCCTTTAACTTCGATATCGGCGCCGCCCAACTTCAAGGCTCCGAAGCCGAAGCCCTTTTCGGTCCGACCCGATAAGATTTTCGACATCTTGGGGGCTTCGCTTGCCTTGCTTTTTCGCCTTACCACCAGTGTCCTTGTCTCTGGGTATCTAATTTGCTTCATTTTACTGTTTTTCCTTTTTAGTTATTTTGGTTGATCATTATGCATAAGTCATGAAATGCTTGCAAAATGGGAGAGGTCTTGTATAGTTGAGTTTATCTTGATTTTAGCAGCAGTAAAAGATTGCTTTTTTATGAAATGTGAATTGGTTTGGGTAAATTCTAATATATTGTAGAGGAATTATAGTATTGTGGTGAAGGGCGCACATTGAGGGGTATTTGGTATGACTTTAAATGCAAGAGGAAGTTGAATTAGCTGCCTATATTTCAAAAAGGAATGAATTTCTATCTGCTAAGCATACAATCTCCATCGGGTGAACTTTAATACATTAGAGACTATGTTTGAGTATACTGCCAATGATCTGGTGGAGATAGGAGTATATCAACATAAATCAGATTGCTTTCTCCAGAAAAAATATCCAATAAAAAGTAAAATAGGAAACAGGGTCCAGGAGTATTTTCATTTAGATGCTGACAAAGTTGATCCAAGGAAACATTAGTTGTTGGAGAGAAGGAAATTGAATAAGCAAAAGAGGGTAAGAGAGAGAAAAACATAGAACAAAGATGAATCTGCAGCTCAAACCATTAGGTGAAGATACTGTTATATCCCCAAAAAATATAATCCTTTGAAGTTCTCTACTTTCTAGAGTTCCAAAATGAGGATGATTAATGATAAACCAAGGAGTCCTTGAAATAGAACTTCAAAATCGATCTTCCCCTAAAAGATTTTATGGGAGTTCTTCGAGTTATATGATGAGTCCTAGTGTAGCTTGGGCCACTTGGAGTTGTCTTGAAGATATAAATGCAAATGCTACCTTGACATTAGAAGCCTCGGTCTCCATTAAGGAGTTGTTTGATCCTAGATTCCAAGAGTAATAGTTATAATCGAGGTGTGTTTGAGAAATGCATATAGTAGTTTCGAGGAGAGAAATCCTGAACTTCTATTCAGAGAAAGGAAATTATGCAGGTGGATATAGGCTCTTCTCCCTGATTACTGCGGCTATATGAGATGAAATATACCATACTGGATGTCATGAAAGAATAGATTGGTCATCTTGTGGTCGCTCCACCTGGTGTTTCAGCTTTCCTGTCGTATCTGTACTTTTTAAAATTGAAACCTTTGTGTCATGTTTTCCAGAGAAAGATAATTAGTACTTTTTTTTCAAAAATTGTGATTTAGAGATTTTCCGATAACTGTATTGTAAGTATCAGTGCTTTGTTATTTGTCCATGTATTATTTGATTCCAAGGTACATGTCCATGGCAGGTACTCTGTGACTTTTGTGCCTGCGAATGAGATTCCATCTGACCAGTATGCTCTAGGATTTGCTGGTAATTTCCAGATTCTTGTGTTTTCTGGACAAGGATCTCTAGGTTATGTTTATTGAACAATTGGAGGTATCTTACATTTCACAGAAAATAATATATATGATACTGAGACTAACCCAAGGAAATTGGAGCTGTGGCTATCAATTCAAGCTACACTACTTGTGAGAGTGCTAAATCACTTTGGATCAAGAAACTGTATACAATTGTTCTCTTTTCTCAACATATGAAGATCATTTTTTCTAACCGGAGGTCCACGAGATATCATGGATTAGAATATACCTCCAAAACTCTGCTTGTTGATTAGCTGAATTATTTCATGGGCATGCTTCTGAGAAGACCTATTACTATTCAGGTCTTAAGTTGAAAGAGACTTCAAAGTTAGGTCCTCGCCCTGAGAAGCCAATTGAGATTTATGAGTTCGAAAGGTACTGGGGATGTGTTTCTCAATCTTGCATTTGTACTTATTTATGTAGGCCAAGGATCATGACTTTAATTTTAGAACCATTACACTCTTTCCATTTCTCTGTTATATTCATGTGTAATTGCTTGAATGAAGACTAAGTGCGTAATTTGCTGTCTCCCTATGTGGATTCTGATGGAACATGTGGAAATTCCTTCAGCTGCCCATTCTGTCGGAAGGTATCACCAGGAAAATATATTGTTAATTGCTCCAATATGGTATATCCTTTGCGGCATCAACTGATGTTTCATGCCATCACAGGTTCGGGAAATTGTTGCAGTATTGGATCTTGATGTGTTGTATTATCCTTGTCCAAGGAATGGACCGAATTTTCGTCCAAAGGTTTCTCAAATGGGTGGAAAACAGCAGTTCCCTTACATGGTTCGACAACAGATCCATTGACATGAACTTTATGTGATAATATAGAAATACCTTAATTTGCTCGCATACATTTTGTTAATAAATTCTTCTTGCATTCTTGAGTCTGGAAAATACCATCTTAAGGAGTACTGTTTTCTCTTGAAGCTTAGTGCCCAAAGTTTCTTGTCGCAAGTAATGAACTTAAGCTGAAGAACATACGATTAGCAACAAAGAAAAATTATTGGATATCAATCACTTCTGAACTTGAAATCTTTGCAATAAATAAATATCTTTCAGAACTTCACAAGGAAATATCAGGATAATGATTGATCATTGGATATTTCATGTTTAGCTCAATGAGACTTCCCGAAATTCATAATTTTTTGCGCTAATAATCTATTATCACTTGGTGTCGTTTTGACTATACCTTCACCTAGTCAGTTGATTGGTAGACATGGGTGTGTTTTATAACTTTAAGATGGAATGGGGGAGCCTTTTGAGTTAAAATCCTATACTTTCTTGTTCTGAGCACATTCTGGAAGTCTCAGTGTAATTATTGACCCTCTTTCAACGTGTAACTTTATTGATCATGCAACTTCTATGGAGGATGTTGAAGCTTCTTGTTTTCTTCTGCTTTAGGTGGATCCTAACACAGGAGTTTCTATGTATGAATCAGATGACATAATTAAATACTTGGTTGGGAAATATGGTATGTTCAGAGACTATTTTTCACCTTTATTTTCCTCAATTTTAACGGACATATATTGCAAATGCATGATTTCACAGTTAAAAGTCTAAAACATAAATTTGTGCTTCACTTTGCTTAGGCAACAAATGTAAATTATCAGTTTAGCTTTTTCTTGTTAATTTAAAACCTTTGGAATTGACGCCATTATCCTTTTTTTTTTTTTTCTTTTTTTCCATCTTCATACCCTTTCAGCTTATTTTGCTCTCAACTTTTTCTTTTTAATTTGAATTCTTTGAATTGACTGTGTGGATTATTTCCTCAGGTGATGGCAATGTACCGCTTCTACTGTCTCTTGGTCTGTTAACTGTAAGCAATATAATTTTGAGAACACTTCATTGTATTATTGGAAATTATACATTGATAAATAACCTTTTCCCTTCCTGCATTTTTATTCTCACAGACTTTGACAGAGGGCTTTGCCATGATTGGTCGAATGGGGAAGGTATAGTTCCTTTCTCCATTTCCTTCACCTTGCTTGTTTGGCTTATCGATGCATTCAGACATGTGCTTATATGCATTCTGAAGATAATCTTCTTTTCACTGGTCTCATTTTAATTCTGATCAGGAAATGCAAGACATGGAGATTATCTATAATCTCCTTCTCATTGGCTTTATTTATCTCTGATCTTGAAATGCAAGATTCCGACCACATTTTAGGTGAACAAAGAGTCCCCTGTGGCTTTTTGTGCAACTCATTCCACTTTGAAGAACATAAAAGAATTATGAAAATTCCATTTGGAGTACATTTATTTGGCAAGAGGAAAAATGGATGAAGAAAAACAAAAAGAACAAAAGTTCCATCATCCATAGTGGAACAGCTCAAGAACCTTTAGTGCATTTACTGCCACTGTATTAGTACATTTACTTTTCCTAAAAACAGCACGCTATAATCTGAGTCGTAATTATATACCAAAGCCTGGAAACTAAAAGAAAATTTTCGTTATGTTCAAATCATCCATCAGTTTGGGCTCTGAATAACTCATCTGGACAACTTTTCTACCTTCTCTATGCAGGGCTCTTCATACACTCCATCAAAACTGCCGCCTAAGCCTCTTGAGATTTGGGCATATGAGGTTAGATTCCTAGGACATAGATATCTTCTTGTTCCATACAATACAGCTCTTTCTGAATGCTAAAATCAACAAACAAAATCAAATGGATCATTGGTCGCTTGCTTTACTTTATGCACATTACAAGAACCGACATATTTGCCTATACATAATGACATTGATTTCCTTCAGGCTTCACCATTTTGTAAAGTTGTACGTGAAGTACTTGTGGAGTTAGAGCTGCCTCACATACTTCACAGGTAAAGTCCTCTCGTTGGTGGTATCATAAAGAGGCATGCTAGTACATTTTCACATCAGTCTATGTCATGAATGCGACAAATGGACTACGTGGAGTGTGTCTCAACAGATAAAATCAATTCTAAAGAGTTCCATGCAGCCGCAGAAAAGCATTCTCTTCCTTCTAATTGTTTGTAATACAAATGTTGTGTTGCAGTTGTGCGCGTGGCAGCCCAAAACGACAAATACTTTATCAGAGGGTCGGCCATTTTCAGGTAGCTACATCGCTTACTTTCTTGATATAGACATGAGACGTTTGGTGTTACTGTAAGACATGGTGACCTGTACCTTCCATATTATTTGACAGGTTCCTTATTTAGAAGATCCAAACACTGGAGTCCAAATGTTCGAGAGTGCAGAAATAGTTGACTACCTAAGAGCAACTTACGCACTTTGACAGTTGAGGATTTTTTGACAACTATCTCTATGTTGTTCATAGAAAACTGCTTTAATATGTGTCTAGAGTTTTTCTAAAAAAATTGTGGTGTAAACAGTTTTTAGCACAAGTAAGATAGTTCAAAGGAAATAAACAGTGTATAAATATATGCTTAGGGAAGAACGAACACAAACAAAAAGGGGGAATTAAGTTTGGTTTCACTTAACTAATCAGACATTCAGTATAAAAAAAAAAACTTGCCTTGTTGAATTATGGGGTTCAGTTGGATCATCGAAAGTAAGTTGAAAGATATGGTTCAACAGTTCCAATCCGGCGGCTCTCGAAATTTTTGAAATTATGAGGGGAAAAATATAATTTTAGTCTAACAATTTAAGATAGTAGCATTCTTTTTAAGTTTACAAAATTAAATTACGAAAATCAATTCGTGCAAAAGTAAAAAATGTCACTCCTCTAAATTACAGAACTAAAAACACAAATTTTCCTATTCACCAACGATATAATTGACATTTTGGATTAGATAGTTCTTATTAAGATTATCAAAGAGTAAGTTGCAACCTGAATTTATCTTAATGGGACTCCCGTTCTTGAAAAACATTCATAATATTTGGTTTTGTTTTTAACTTGTTTTGGTGTGTTTTGTGAAAATAGAGAGAGAAAAACTATAAATTAGAGAAAGTGTGTATGTTTGGATTTGTTTTTGGAGATAATATAAAATAAATATGGTATATTTGATGTTGGGTAGTGGGGAGACAAAAAGTACTGTTCGTTGTCAAATCATGTCTCTTTTATATATATTTATATATATATGTGTGAAAATGTATATAATTCGTTGTATTTGTTGGATAAAAAAATAATCAAAATATTATTTTAAAATAATGCAAAATATACCTAAAACTTGCAAAATAAAACAAGCCAAAAATGGTGTATATTTTAGCTATATCAAGCAAAAGATCAGCTGAGCGATGAAAAATCCATTAATGATCATTTGATTCAATTCCATCTCTTTTCTGGTGAACTTATCCTTAAGATCACATCGTGTTTATAGAGCTCTAGATCACCTAGAAATTCATTGATGATTATATTCCTCAACAAACACTGAGCTATAGTTACCAAAATAACCCCAAATGCCAATTTATAGAGAAAGTATCCCACTGGCTAAGTAAAGCAAAGAGAAATGAAGAACATTCACAAAGAGCAATGGATTTTGCATGTAAACATATAAGTGGACAAATCCCACCAAGAAAGCTAGAGGATAAGTCCTGGAGGGGAGATGCATATGTATGCATGAAGACACCCACATAAAGTTGAGCGTGATGAGAGAAGTTCCAAAGTAACAGTTGACGGTGGGGTCCACCTAATCAATCACCAATTTGCTGTTTGGAAGCATATAATAAAACAAGTCGTTTACCCATCTCAATGATCAAACCAAACATATCAAAAATCAGTGTTCGATATTGGCATTGAGGAAGAAGAAGTAGGTGGTGGTGGTGGTGGATGTTAATAATCATGGCTGCTCCTTTGCCCTTCTTCACTTTTACAGCCACTCTGCTGATCGTCGGCTCTTTCGCTTTTACCACGTTAAGTATGGTTCTTTCCCCTCCATATTCAAAATACACACACACACGGATTCGAAACTGCTAGGCAGTTTGCACAACATACTGTTCTTACTGCATGTAAAAGTTACATGATGTAATAGAATTTGGAATGGAAATTCCAATCTGGTCGATTTCTGACCAGCACCCATCATCTTTTACTGTTTCATTTCACTTACAGAGGTGGACGAACCACTCCAGTTCACATATTCGGGAGCCACAGGCCCGGACAGGTGGGCGAGCCTGAACCCCAACTTCTCCCTCTGTGCAAACGGGAAATCTCAGTCACCAATCAATATCGTCACGAACCAAGTTGTCCTGAACAAGAACTTGCAGCCCCTCATCAGACAATACCATGCTGTAAACGTTACTCTGGTCAACAATAAGTTCACTGTCGCGGTGATAATTTGCTTCAGAATTCCTTCCTTCTTAGTTTTTGGTTCAGTTTTTCGACCCCTTTTGCCTATTATTAAAGACATCGAAAAATGTTCTGCTGGCTTTGGTTGATGCAGATAGAGTATCCTGATCATACGGGAGGGATAACTGTAGATGAGAAGCAGTATGTACTGAAGCAAATGCACTGGCATTCTCCTTCTGAGCATAGAATTGATGGAAAACGGTACGTGCATACTACGAATTTATCGTCTCTAAATATTAAACGATTATCCTTTCAATAGACTGTATAAACACACAATCACATTCTTGTGTACAATAGTATTGGTTTAGTACTTGATTCCAATATTATACGTACAGATATGCTGCGGAGCTTCACATGGTGCACGTTGCTGATGACGGCAAGGTTTTAGTAGTTGCGACCCTTTTCAAATACGGACACACCGATCCAGTTCTTGGAAAGGTTGTATTCAAAATAACGCAAAAAAGTCCTGGGGTGAGAAAGAGAGTAAAAAATTGTGAATTTTTGAAAATTCGTTGTGGTTTTGTAGATAGAGAACAAGTTGAATGAACTGGGGTCTGAGGTTGTCAAGAGGCAGGAAGCAGGTCCGATCGCAGTCGGGCCATTTCACCCGACAGAATTGAGGCAAACTCCGAGCAAGTATTACAGATACGTAGGCTCTTTCAGTGCCCCTCCTTGCACTGAGAATGTCATTTACCTCGTTCTTGCAAAGGTAAGAAAGCTTGTCCTTCATGTGCCACAGCCTGATCTTATTCTCTATTACAGTTGGTTATGATATTATAATTTTATGAGTATAGGTGAGATCTATATCTAGGGAGCAAGTGGAGGCTCTCAAGGCTCCTTTGGACATGAGATGCAAGAACAATGCCAGGCCTTGTCAGCCAATCAACGGGCGACACGTGGAGGTATATGAAGGGAATTGATGTATACAAATATGTGTATATGATGTGTAATTTCATCTCTTTTATGATCTTATTGTATTGAAAAATCGTGAAGGTCTTTTAGAGTGAAAATTGTCATATGCAAACCTCAATGAGCGGAATATAATCCGGAGTATTCTCTTAACTATAAATCTATAAAACAAAACGTCGTCAAATTTGACTATAATTTTTTAATATTTAAATCAGATAAATCGTAAAAAGTAACATTAGTGAAAATAGTAAGAAACACTATTTATAGATTTCCCAAAAAGCAGATTGGAAGCCAAAGTTAGACACAAACTCCAATAATGCTCGTGAAGAAGAATGTTTATTTAAGTTTCACCTCCACATGCAACAGTGCCCTGACCCAGAGCCCATATTCAATTTTGGAGGCTTAAGTCATGAGTCTATTGTACAAACAAGAAACTCATTTCCCTACCATCCCCCTCTGTCGTCTAACACCACCGTCACTGCCATCCCACGCCGCCGCCCTCCTACACACCACAACCTACATCTTTTTGTAGTAACTAAAAGGAAAGGGAGGCAAAAACACCAAAAAAAGATGTCAATTATGACACAACCCATGTCCAGCAGCCTCAGTCAGAATTGGACAGTACATGTTGCCATCCCATGTTTTTGTATGCAAATTAGATCCATGTCAAAATCATTGGTGAGTCTCACAACACGTTAAGCTTGAAGGGCCAGTTTTCAACAAAATATCTCCAATGTTTCAATAAGTATGAGTTTGAATCAAAGATAAGAATACAAACTAAATTTGAAAAAAATATAAGCAACATACCATCGACGAAGGGGAAGCCCCTACATATCGTCGGCCCCAGATGTTGATGGCTACAGACCCACATGCCAATATTGGGCCAGCGTGGAGTAATGGTTGTAAATTCAAGTTGATAATAGAGTTCGGCTTGGACCCAAATAAAATCAAAACCTTAAGATATTTTTTTAATTATGTATTTTTTTATCTTCTAGACAACACATTTGTCTTTTTTATGCATATGTACTAAATAACCCTCATCCATAATGTAAGAATATCGACTACCCAAACTAACGACGTCCAATTCTCGACACATATCACATCACTTCTCTAAGAAAAAGTTAACAAAAGAACAACTTTTGTTCCAACTCCACAATCGATGAATATCCCATCTTTCTTCGTTTTATTATTACTCTAACAACTAGCCATCATCATAAACGTCGCATTCCACTCCAAGGCCACCGGAATTTGATGCATTTGGCCTCCTGCTTGAGTGCCCAAACCTACCTTCACAACTACTACAATTCTAGCAAACAAGAAAAGGAAAAGAGTGGGTGGGGTTGTACGGTATTAAGAGGCGATGGTATTTATTACAGGATTTGGTAAATCAGTACTTTCCATTATTGACGCATCATTTCCTGCACTACAATTAATGAACTATTCAATAATAATTTTTTTTTATATTATACGCAAATTTATACTTACATAAACTACGAATTATTGAAAAAACACGTGATAATGATATCATGCATAATTTAAGAATTATTATTCTATATAGATACAAATACACATGAACCTATACTTACATGCATTATTAATAATTTCTTTGAGAGACGTGGAAGCAATCCATGTGCGACAGGTTGGACAGTTCTTAGTTGACGGCACAAGCAATCTCTCCTCCTTGCAGTTGGCATCTTAAGTTTCACGAAGCTGATTATTCTTATTATGTCTTCTTCGACCCTCAACTCTATTATATATTACATAAATACGAGGAAAGGTCTCATGGAATATTCACTCAACATATTAATGTCAATTTAAATGCGTTGTGAAATAAAAGTTTTGTAGAACAGTATGAATTTGTGAAGCATCGATTCAGAAAATAATGGGATTTTGAGAATTTTGACATAGAATTGTCGTGTGATTATATTTAACTATATGGTTTGTAAATTTTGATGTATTAATGTATAATTAAGTTGAAGATTATCTTACTCTTTGATTAATTTAAAGGAAATATAGAAGGAATCACATAAAATCCAGTGATGATTTGCATTGTACAAGAGGATAGAATATTCAGCTGAGAATTTTACAAATTTGCCACTCCAAAAACAACTGTATTTACACTATGATCTGTATCAAGTCAAAATTCATATAATAGCACAATTTAAATATATAGAGGAAAAATGAATAAATATGGAAAATAAAGAAGGTAACTGTAAAAACCTGCCGTGTTTGAAAACAGTTATTCAACGCGCCACGTCATCCGACAACAACCACCAGCCAAGACTTTCCTGCTTTCAACTTCCACCCAGGCGCCGATCCAACTCCCCCGAAACCACCTGGTTGAAATCCTCCGAGGCCCACGATCCCGACCGCCGTCCCGAGGCGAATCGTTTCATCCCTCCCAAGCTGGGAGGTTCAGCCCCCGGCTCGGCGCTGACTGGAATTCCTCGCGGTCTCATACTCACACTCTTCCGCTGCGGTTCAACTACCATCGGCTCCTCCATGATCTGGACCTCCGCCACTTTCCTACTCCCTGATCGGGCGGGTTTCTTCTGAACTTTTTTGGACCGGAACATGCTCATCACCTTTGCACAAAATCCGGTCTTATGCTTCTCACTACGACTGCTGGATTTCTCCAGTGCTGGTTTTTCTCTCCTTTTAACCGAGTTCGACCTCCGCCGGCCTCTTTTAGATCTAACTCTCCCCATGCAAGAGACCTTCGGAGAGCCCGGTTCGGCGACAGGAGCCGTCGACTTTCCGACTGATTCTGGCCGTTTCGGAAACAGCCTTATGTTGGGTGGTTTACATGTCCTCCGTTTAGAATCCACAAAGGTGGTTTTCTGGGTCTTGGGCAGTCCGATGATGGACGCCTTCGACTTTAAGTTGACGGCGAGACGCTGGGAATTGGAGTTAGAACTAGGGTTTACATGCGAGTTCAAGCTCGTGGAGTTTGAGTTGCCTTTGGTGGATTCTTTCCTCTCGTAAAAGGCGTTCCGGTCGAACCAGTCGTATTCTGCGTCCTTGGATAGCCAGAAAGATTCCGGCGGGAAGTCCGGCTGCACTTCAGGGGTCTCCCCTTCGTCGGGGACGACATCATTTTTTCGTGGGTCGTCGTCGGCGAGTGTTTCACAGGCAATTTTGCGGTCGGTACCTCCGCCGGCGCAGGCCGTGACCAGCGTTTCAAGATCGACTTGAGGCATTGTGGGAGAATGGAAATGTAAAGCGAAAGAAAAGAACAAGTCTTTTAGACAGAGAAACGCAAGAGTTTCTTAGAGAGAGAGAGAGAGAGGAACAGGTGATGAGTGATTGTGGGAATGCAAGAATTTTGTAGAGGTATGTATATAAAGTCTGTGTCAGTAAATGATAAATTAAATAAAAATTGAAATTTGGGGCACCCTAATTGGTGAAGATGTTTTCAACTGCTTGACTGCTGATTTCACTTCTTCACTTGATTGGTTTATATATATTTCATGAATTCATCTTTTTTCTAGAAAAAACATAAAATATATACAAAAATCGAAAATCCTACCCAAAACCCATCTCTACATACATACATACTTCATATCGACCAAATCATCCATTTTTTAAAAAGCCAAAATGCCTCCTGCCATTTGATCGAGTGTGAAGATACAGGGCTACTCTCTCCAATCGATGGTCGTTTTTTCGTAACAAACAACCTACAACATAATAGTTCGTCACTAAAAAGTCCCGGATCACTCTAACAATTAAGTCATTGAAATTATTATAGAAATGAATAATGAGATCAACATGTCACAAGCGTTTTATTAATTTAATATGGTGCATTTTGTTGTGAGGTAGGAAAGAGACAGTAGTTAATTATAGGTAATAATATTATTATGCATTATAACTAGAAAAATTGTTGTTAGAGTTTGATTACATATTTTAGTATATATGTCGTTTAGATCGCCTTGCACTAAAGGAAGCAAAATAGGTGGGCACTCATCATGAATTTCATAGACATTTACATTAGAACCAAAATTTGCTAGCAAGTCCACAGGTCTATTGACTTCTCTGTAGCAATGTCTGATCGATAGACAAACTCCTCCGACATCCAGACGGAGGTTCTCCAAGCTCTTGCACAATTGAAGTTGATGTCTCGTCATGTTGTGTACAAAAAGTTTCCATAACAATTTCGTATATCTACCTTAGTTATACTAGTATTGCTAGTACACCTTGATGTGTATACTTAAAATTTTAAAATATATAAATTAAAAATAATAACTCACGTTTTGTTATTATATAGCGATCCTATTGACAAGATCAAGTCGATCAAGATTTAATTATTAATTTTTCATAATTAATAATTTTTAAAAAAAATAATATTTAAATTGAGATAATTAATAATTAAGGTAATGAAAAGATACACACTTTTTGCCACTTAATATATTTCATACTATATATATCACTTAATTAAGTACCTTGTCCCTAATAGTCTTTTTTCTTCACCCCTCTTAATTTGTTGCAAACATATTTTGTACATCACACGTTATCGATTGTTGCAATTGTGTTAATAAAGAAACAGAGCATGTGATTTTAGGCTAGCTGTCCAAAAATCTGTTCTACTCCAAATAATACATATATACACAATAATAATGTAGCGATTCGATTTAATTGTCGAGACTAAGGCTTCAAATTAGAGTTTCAAAAATATGTGCATTTATTTATTTTAATAGTAATTATTAATTTATTATAATAATAATTAATTAATTAATTTAAATATTTTATATTAATAATTAACATATATTGATCCTAAATAATTAAAATTTATAATATAATAATAATAAATATAATTTTTTAAAAAAAAACTATAATAGTTGGTACATTTTTATGCAATAGCCTTTAAATCAACAATAATTGAGGCATCAATTAGTGGTGATTAATTAATAGAGTACAAGAAAAGTAGTAGGATAATTGCGTGACGCGGTTTTGGTGTGACGATATGCATCGCAGTTGCCAGTAGGTATAGAAGGCCAAATTAGGTAAGGTACGGTACACCCAGCCAACCTACCCTTTTTTTTTATTATTTTAAATACTGAATAATAATAATTACTATTATTAATAAATAGTGAAAATTTTTAGAATACAAAAATTATCCAAGTCCATGTCTGTATTGATGGATTTGAATTCTAGAGAATATAAAAGTTTAGAAAAAAATTTCATATTATAAGAATTTTATGGATAAATTTATTATTATAGACGACTCATAATAATTTTATGAGAATAAATATAATTGTCACTACGATTTTATTATTATTTGTCCGTACATTACTTATTATTAATAATGATAAGTTAAATATAGTTCTTATTAGTATTAGATTTACAAAAATTTAGTGCTGTGGAGGTCTCACAATCAGGGAACTATGAGTTCGAATCAAACGGACGTGAGTTGCTTGTCTTATTGTTTATATTGTGTACCTTTTGTTGATTTTGAAATATTGATATATAAAATTGTATTTAAATTTGTTTGTATTATATGATGTAGTAATAAATCTTATTAAAAAAATTAGAGGTTATTTTGATATTGTCCCTTAATATTTTTTTATTAATATTCATCGCTACTGAGATGATAATACATGGATTTTTAATTTTTGGAAAAAGAAACATAAAATTTGAAAAACTAATTTCTTCTGCTAATTAATGCCGTATTCCCTGGGCATTAATTTACAAATATTATGGTAAATTAATACGATCCACTAATTTTAAGTTTAATCTGTCATAAATAGTAAATACAATAATTAAAAAAAAATTGAATGAGATGATGTTGGTCATCACCGACACATCGGGCAATCAATTAACGGAAAGTCTTGACAGTACATTCCCCGACTAGTGAAATTATGCCCTCATCATGTGAGTATTAAATGACCGATTTTCTAGTTTGTGTCTCAATCGTATCGTCTCAGATATTAACACATAATAAAAATAATTACAATAATCATATTTTAATTAATAATATCAATATTTAAAATAAAATATAAACAACACCTACTATCACAGTAGACAACACTTACTATACAATATAACGACATCCCATAAAGTGCATGTACGAGCAAATTTATATATGAAAATCCAATAATTTCACATTCTACTAGAACATTTGCGGATGTACCACCAAATTTATGATTCAATTTACCTAATTTTGTGTCGGGACTTAGTTTTCTCATTTAATTCCTTTTCTCTAAAGTACGTCGTATCACATCATTGAAAAATAACTTTTTTTTAAATAAATACCAGTAATTAGATCATCATCATCATATACCATATATCAAGAATCGATTAAAATGCATCAAATAGTTTCTAATAAAAATAAATAAATCAATCTAAAATGAATAAACGACCAACAATAAATTACTTCCAAGGCATATAATTTGAATCTGCCGACGATGTTTGAATTGTAATATTTTACTGTTGTATAATTTATAACAGAGCTCATTAATTATTAAAAAAACAAAAAGTTTCATTTCCCTGTTTTTCATTTATGTAGTACGATTTCTCTATGCTGTGGGCGACACCACCATTTTATAGGATCGCCGGCAAGATCATTAGTCTATAAAACGTCATTCATTATATTATTTAATATCTATATATTTTAATTTAAAATCTGATTCAGTCTGTTGATAATTCAAATTGATAAAAATGAGACAAATAAACAACTACAATTAAAATGGATATATACCCACATTCGTGGAATTCGAATTCACAATCTTTCGATTGTAATAATTTCTTTTTTATATTGGAACAAAATTCACGATCCTAGTTAGAGGGGAAAAAAAAAAAAGGACATTATATGTACTATGAAATTTGTCTCATTCAAAATTATTAAGAGTTATAATGCATAAATTGTGTTTAAAAAGTCACGAAATTGAACAATTCATATTCACCTGACGGAGAGACCAACCTTATTTTTGCACGAGGTTCATCGTACCAACAAATTGAGTTGATCAAGTCCAAGAAATTCCAGCAGGCAAAGTAAGCAGTATATCATGATGATTTGGATGAACACACACTGAAGTTTCTAGAAGCTGCACACAAGTGAACCCCAATTTTTCAATGTTGTATGCCTTGTAATTGATTGGTAAGATGCTTGTTGCTAATATGTGCATTTATGTTGTTGGCTTGTTATATCTAATTTAGAACTACATCAAACACGAATGATTGTGAGATTGAGGAAAAAGATGATTAATTGTGGGCTGGAGCAAAATAACACAACGGGCGAAAAATTATTAAATATTGAAACCCCTATGACAATAATCATAATAAAATGCATGTAATGGCAATCCTATTGATCTTCTCTTTAGCGTTCTCGTGAGTTTTTATGCTACCTCTTGAACTTATCAACTTATAAATAAAGGGTAAGCTACAACGATTTTTTTTAAGGTTTGACATAATTATAAATGCCCTTTATTGTTTGAAAATTTATTAATGGCCCCTGATTTTAATGGCCGTCTAGCAATTAGCTCAATCAGTTAGATTTCCATCTATTTTTTATAATAAACTGACCAAGATCGCCTTGACCATTAAAAATTATAATTTTATTTATTTTTTATTTTTTAGGGACAAATTGGATATTTTTTTATAATTTTTAAAATTTTTTCATCCATTCTGTTCGTTTTTTTTTATAAATTTTTAACTTTTTTAAAAAATAAAAAAATATAATAAGGGCAAAGTTGTTCATATCTCTATTCAAAAATTACATAATTTCATCAAATATTAGAAATATTCGTAATTATATCAAAGTTCAAGAAAGATCGATGTAATTTGCCCCTATAAGTAAATAAATATTTTTCATTCAACCTCTTCAACCATATATAATAAGATTACTTGTTCAAAAAACATTGACATGTTTAAATACACTTTATTACGTAACCATAACCAGATATCTCCAATTTCAAATTATCGACACAATATATGTAACTATTAGATTATGTTAATAAAAATCATACTAAATGACCCAAAATTTTCCTATAATAAAAACTAGAAAATCACTCATTATCGAAATATATGAATAAGTCAAGTACGGAAATTTAGAAAAGAAATTAAGGTAATTGACTCATTATAAACTGTTGACTGTCACATTGTCATTATCTGAAGCGACTTCCGTTGGATTCAAATCTGGACAGCCTTGTTTTAGTACAATTCTTTGTGTTTTCCTTTTAACCCATTATTTTGTCTTGACCCACTCCGTAATAATAAAATATTTACAGGACCTTTACACAATAAGAGAAGACAAGAGGGGCTGTCGCGAAATTTACAGCCTCATTCGAATTTCCGACCGTTGGCCCGTTGTACACTGGGTGAGGGTAACGGTTTTCTTATGTGTCTTGAAAAACCGAACCCATTTCAAAAAACTACCTGAAACTCTATCCCCACCACCCGAAAACCCAAATGGGCTGCGTCTCGTCGAAGCTGATAGCCAAAGAAATCAAGCAAGAAAATTCTTACAGGAGAAAGGGAGATTACACCCACCATGTCGTGTCTCTCACTTCCAGCACCTACGGCGTTCTCAAACTCGACAAGGACAAGGAGAGTGCTCAGCCGCAGAAACAAGATCAGGTTGAAGTGAAGCAGAGCATCAAAGAATGCGTGGTCGAAGTGAAGAAAGCGTCGCCGTCTCGTGAAGAGCCGTCGGAGATCATTAATGCGTGGGAGCTCATGGAAGGGCTTGAAGAGGAAGTTGTTCCGGTTGTTGTTCAGTCCAAGAAAAGCCCTAAATCGAGGCCTTTCGATGCAAGAAGCCCGCTTAAGTTCTTGAATCAAATGAGCTCTCCGAGGAAGGTGAAGAAGGTTGGGGGGAAGGAGAATAAGGGGAGTGGTAATGGTGGAATCGGGCCGTTGCAAAACAGCCCGAAAACGGTTCTTAAAGAATGTAATAACTTGAAGGAGAGTGTGAAGAAACCATCTCCAAGATTGTGGGCTTCGATCAGGGGAAGTCCTCATGGTAAGAGATGTGACAGTTTAAGGTTTGATTCTGGGGTGGTTATGTCTAGGAGGAGGAGTTTAGGACCGTTATTCGATCCTGAACTCGTCGCGTCTCTTGAGAAAGAGGTGTCGGAAGAGGAAGAAGAGATCAAGAAGATGGTGTCTATTTCATCGCCCCCCACTTCACGAAAAGCCAGGAACTCCCACGATTCCGATGCAATTCTTGAAGTGTACAAGAAAAAATGCCCCCCGGGGGGTGAAAATGCAGTTGTCATATACACCACCACATTGAGGGGCATTAGGAAGACGTTCGAGGACTGTAACGTTGCAAGATCGATCATTGAATCGCAGAATGTCCGGATGATCGAACGTGATATCTCGATGCACTCAGGATTCAAGGAAGAACTCAGAGCGCTGATGAGCTGCAAGGAGGTGAAAGTGCCACTAGTGTTTGTGAAAGGTAGATTGATTGGTGGGGCAGATGAGATGGTCAAGTTGGACGAGGAAGGCAAATTGGGACATTTGTTGGCCGGAATCCCAGAGGCAGCCGCCGGCTGCGGAGGGTGTGCCGGGATCCGGTTCATGATGTGTGTGGAGTGCAATGGGAGTTGTAAAGTTCTTGGGGAGGATGGGAAGAAGAGTGTCAAGTGCAACAAGTGCAATGAGAATGGGTTGATTCAGTGCCCATTATGCTGTTAACTGTTCAAGTTAACATTGTTACTCACCATTGCACACACTAACACATCCACATTCGTTTCTTCGATCTTGAACTAATTGCCCTTTCTAATCTAATGGGAGATTAAATTATAACTGTTCTTAAATGTATTCATATTCCCTTAGCTAATAGCATCTGCAGCTGTTCTGCAAGAATTGTGTCTTTGACATTGTTGTTTGACATATGTTGTATTGCCTTGTCCAATTTAATGATATTGGCTTGTTTTGTCTTATGTTTTTTAATTGAGTTGAGGAATCAGAATGTTTATACGGCTGTCAACTTTGAAAGTTCTAAGAATGGATAGTGACGGGTCAAGTCTTTCGGTCGACCGGCATGGCATGGCATGGCAGTTAAGCCTGATAAAAGGAAGACCAGACATTCAATTTTAGTCAAAACAGACAGAAAGGTGAAAGAAAACGACTTCTTGAAGCTTTTGCTGCGGCCTGCCGGAGAATTACAGAGCATGCATGCGCATATATGTTCAATTTTCTGGAAGGAGCAGGACGGACGAGTGATTTAGACCGAACACTGATACGATGAGAGTTCGATATATTTGAACTTGTGCAGAATAGAAATATGATCATGCGGATTTCGATTTCTCAATGATTTTAGGCAGTGCAGTCAAAAACAATTGCTAAGAGGTTCCGAAATTGTGAAAAAGGGTCATGGTGTGCTAGTAGTGCGTGGACTTTTCAATTGTTGGAATGGCGTTAAAAATTGAAGAATTTGAAGAGTTTATGGGGGTCAATTGATGTTTTTTAGGATTTAGAGGGTAATTGCAAACATGCTAAGAGTTTGAGGGGGTAAAAAGTATTTTTTTAAAATTGAATATTTATAAGCTATTTTGCTAGGAATACAAATTGCACCACAAGAATTCGACAAAATGACTCAATTTTTTAATTTTTAAAATTTAATTCTACCGTTAAAATACTCTCTTACAGAATGATGAAATCTAATTCAAAATTTAAATATATTTTTATTATATGTATTAATCTATGGAGACAAGCTTTTGATGCATTTTTCACCAATGTTGAATAAATATCCAAGGTATATTAATATTAAGAAAGTTTTTTATTAAAATATATTTTATATTATTGTAGTAATGTTTGTTATCAAACTTTCTCCACTGTTGAACTTTTATATTGATGACCAGTTAAAAGACTATTTTACCCTTCAAATTCTAGTTTAATATTTTAAGCTTATAAGTATCAGGGTGCACTTTGTCAAATAAATTGTAATTGGAAGGTGCAATATATTATTTTTGCAAATTTAGGGTGCATAACGGTAAACGGCCTAATTAGATGGCGCAAAATTGCAATTGCCCAAATCCTTCATTGGATCTCCGGGATCCGAATACGAACATACTGTTATTGAAATTTGAAAGAGCTAATAATTAAAAACAAAAACTAAAAGGAGGAGTGGCAGCGAGATGAACCCTGGCCTGACGGCGGAGGCGGCGGCGCAGCTGCAAGAGGGAATTAATTTGGTGATTTCACGATGGGCTGCTCTTCGGATGGCCGTTGCGAATGAGTGGGGCGGTCGTGACTCTCTCCAGAAATCCCAACAGCTCGGGCATCATCTTTTCCATCGCCTTACCCAATCTAAAGGTATCTTTCGTCTAGTTATTTTTTACGAACACGTTGTGATATGAGGATATCTGTTTTGTAATGTTGTTTCTTTCTCTTGGATATAGTGAAGGTTCGAACTTTACTAGATTTTATTTGCCCCTTTGATTATAACGTTTTTGAAACATTCAGTGAGGTTTTGCTCATCTTTTACTCATTGTGTTTGGATTTGTGTTTTAGTTGTTTTGTGTTTTGACAATAGAGATAAGTAAGTGTGTTGAAAATAGATGATATGTTTAGATTTGTGTTTTGGGGTTAATTTAAAATATTTTAAAATAAGTAGTGTAAGTTTGATGTTGGGATTTGGGAAACAAAAATTACTGTTTAATATTGTATTTTTGGGAGACCAAAATTACTGTTTATTGTCAAATCATATCTGTTTTATATTATGTATATATATAAATGTCTATATATATTATATTTAGAAAGTTGAGAAATAGAAAAATACGTGTATAAGTGTAAAAATACAATAACAAACATTGAGTGTGTTTTATCTTGTTTCGAAAAACTATCATAATGTTTGGATTCATTTTCTGAGTGTTTCGTTTGTGTTTTGTGGAAATAGAGAGAGAAAAACAAAGATAAATAAGTGTGTGGTAGAGATAGTATGTATGTTTGGATTTGTTTTTGGAGATAATTTAAAATAAGTATTATATATTTAATGTTGTGTTTTGGGAGACAAAAATTACTATTCATTGTCAAATCATGTCTTTGGAGATAATTTAAAATAAATATTATATGTTTAATATTGTATTTTTTGGGAGACAAAAATTACTATTCATTGTCAATTCATGCATTTTTTATATATATTTATGTATATATGTGTGTATATATATATGTATGTTTTTATGCTAAAACAGTTAAAAACACCTAAATAAGGTGTTTTTGAATGATGACAAACATTGCGTATGTTTTGACTTGTCTCGGAAATAAGTTGGAAATGAAAACAAACATAGTGTATGTTTTGGGTTTTTGTATAGGTTTTGTTCCTATGAGTTGTAATGTAATTGGAGTGGTTGTTTTGTCTGTCTGTTGGGCGTTGGTATTTAAAGAATGTTTGTTTGATTTGTTACTTGTTGGTGTCCAGAGCAAGTATACATTGATGATATAGAGGATATGCTTGACGAGTTCATGCTTTTGCTCAATACTGAGATAGGAGATATGTCTTCTTGATAAGTTGATATTGCCCTTAATTTTAGCTATCAGTGTAGTACATACGCAGAAATCTTGAACTTGTGCATGCAAACATTACTAACTTGTGTAAATAACGGGCCTGTCTCAGTCTACTCCATCCAAGAATATGTCAGACAATATTTCTTGGCAATTTTCCAGTCTGACTATTGTTGGGATATGTAAACATTCTTCACAATTTTGTATTAATGAATCAAACTTTGAGCTCAAGGCAGGGCCCTGATTTTTATCTAGCTACTTCAATCTTGAAAACTGTCTGGTAAACATCACATTGGACTAGCTTCTATTTCTTTAGCTTGCCTTAGTCATTGTTTAATATATGGCTTTTCGGTTGGGGTTGGGTGGGGCCGCACTACGCATACTTAGGAAAAAGCATGCTTCAATCTTTCTAATGTTCATGGTTGAGTTAGCTATGCCATAGTAGATCTGTGATCATGTCCGCAAAATTTCTTCATCTATTTTACATATCACCTAACATAGAGTGTTTTTTCAGCTGAAACTAAAGATTAAGACTCCGTCTGGTACCATGCTCCCTGTTCTGGCTTGTCTAAGGAGAATGCAACTTGCCCAAAACACAATGCACAATTAACCTCAGTATCCTTGTACAATCTGTCACTGAAATATAATCGCATCAAACTGAAACATGGTATTTGTCTTAAGAGGTCATGTTTAAGATGAATGCCTCTATGTGCTTTGCCTGGTAAATGCATGATAGGCCTGAATGGCTGGGACCCAAGGTAGGTCAGATCCAATTTTGCCCCAGCAGTCAATTTATGAGGCCATTTAAGTCATTTGAATTTTTTTTGATGAACATATATCTTAACCATATATATATTCTAAATTAATTTTATATTTGAACTTGACATGTACTTATTTTGTTGGATTCAAAATGAAATCACAATTGGATCCATTTTGGCTCAATATTTCTATTGGATTCAACTTGATCTGATTCAAGCAGATCCAACACATTGTAACCAGCAGCTGGCCGAGTCAGCTCATCGATCTAATGCCTGTGACCTATTTCAATCAAGACATCATATCACTATTGACTAGACACTTTTGATAACTTATAGCAGATTGTTGGTGGTATGTCTTTTATAATAGTATAATTTCTTCCCTTGGACATGGTGTTGGTGGGCAAGCCAGACAAGCAACAGTATGCTTTGGTGGTCCACTAAAACTGAAAAACATAGCTTATGCTCAAATCTTCCTATAAATCAAGACAATGGCACAGGAAGTATATGATCCCATTTAATTTGATCACCAAGCGGTCGAAGAAGATTTCCCTCCAATTTGAAGATAAAATATAGGACTTACTCATCAACAATTTGAGATTTTTCCATTTGTCACTGTATTGCTACATTTCAAATGCCGTTTTGTATATAATTATTGTCATCTTTTTTCTGATGAACTTTATTCAGATTGCAGAAATGTTTAGAAGGTAATTTTGACTCTATAAAGAGGTTAAAGGAAACAAATGCTCCAAATGTCTCTTATAACAGACAGGTAATTGTGTTTGACTTTTTGTAGTGAACTATTGAAGTATTTAAAATGTTAACGTGGCCTGTTTTGCTTTCTAAAATAGCTTGTCAGACATTTCATTTGACCGAGTTATTTCCATTTTCTCCGTTATATAACAATTTTGGTTTGCTCATAAGGGAGCTCACCCAGTTTGATTGGGAGCATTAACTGATTTTCTTGCCATTATGTTCACACAACCACCACAACTACCAAAACCGAGAGAGTGCAGCCACAGCTATCCCTCAAAACTCACAATCCATCAAATTATTTGTTTAGCAATCATGGTTTTGAGACGACTAATTAGACTGTAGACTTAGGATAGCTTTTGCATTGAGCCTCATTATAACTTGACCATGTCAGAAGGAAAATCTGTTTTTCTCAAAGTCATTTTAAGAACTATTCATGATATTCCTTCTTAATAAAATATCAGAAAGAATATTTCATGATGCTTTTTGTTGAAGACATTTTGATGTTGAACTTGTGTCTATCTCCCAAATGCATATTTGCCAAAACGTCAAGCTGTGATCTGTTCAGCTGTATGGGGGCATGGGAGCAATATGAGTTGCATTTTTCTCCCTGTACACACCCTGAAGTAAAGGCTGAGAAAGCAAGTGAAGTCCTTGGCAATTGGCATTACTTTATCAACTATTTACCTCTTACTGTTGATTCTGCTTTGTTTGTCTGGTAATGATCGAAAAAAATGAATTCATTACTTGTGATATAGTAATTCATATTTTCAGGCTGGCAGCAATGATGATGACGAAGATGACAACAGTGACAATACAGGAGAGCATGACTCACTGGAAACAGAAATGGAAGTTGATGCTCCAGAATGCCAATTAAGTCTCAATCAACAGGGCAGTACGGCCAATGAGCCTAGCCTGAAACAAGCACCTGAAGTAGTAGATGGGTGGACTGTTGTAGCCTCCAGACATAGTAGAGGTAGACGGAACTAAGTTTTTATACGATAGATCCCCTTACCCCTTTCTGGTTTTGAGGGTTTTATCGTTAGTTTATTTCCCCCCGTTTGTGTCAACCGAAGAAAAGAAGTCGAACCTCCTCAGTCAACAGAATATTACATTGCTGTGGTGAACTCACTGTTTTCTCTAGTGAGTGATTCTGCATTCTCTGGCACTATAGGAGTGTTTGCAAGCACCTTCAACTTCAAAAAGTGCTTAGCTTCCAAGAACTGTTATTGGCTTTGTGAGTCCACCCGATAAGATTCTAGATCCACATGATTGGATTCCTACTTGTATATCATAGGATCCTGTGGGATTGTGGATCCAAAAAGGAGACAAAAATAACATTTGCAAATAGAGTATCACAATCTGGATGCAAGTCGGGTTTATTTTTATCCATTTTGATTGAGCCCATATACCCGTATCATAGTCGTATCAATCTTGTAAGCACACAATAATTCCATTACCTTTCATCTTGTCTTTTTATTTTTCTGAGTAAATCCATTACATAAACAATTTTCTTGGTTTCCAATAAAATTCTGGTAATATAGAAAAAATAAAGTTTCGATGAATTTTTCATGTTGCACTGTAAGAAATAAAAAATAAGAAACGTATGCTGCCACTCCGAGACTTATTCTATCGACACGTGGGAGTTATCAATTGGTGAGTTTGTGGGACGAAAAAGCCCACCGTCACACACACACAGAATGGGACACCCCTCAAAAGCCACACGTACTACGGGAAACAGGTTTTTGGTAGCAATCTCACGCTCTGACAGCAATCATTCTTCCCCTTGTGAGACTTCCTTCATAACCCTCCTCTATCCCTTTTCTCTCTCACACACAGTGAAATCTAGAAAAAAGTAACCTTTTTCATAAATCCCATTTGAGTTTTCCCAATAATGGCCGGAAGAAGAAGGAAAAAGATGAAATTGTAAGTTTCTTTGTTTTCTTGACCCATTGAATTCAGTAGTTGTTGCCTGTATAATTATACTGATTTTCCAATTTTCCATTTTGCCTGTGGAAATCCTTACTGTTACCTTTGCGTTTCATGCTTCTTGATGATTTCATGACGAAATTAGGACCATATCACCCACTAGCTCTACCAAGATTGATTTTTTTTTTAGCTAAAAAAATGTTTACAGTGTTGAAAGTTTGTGATTTTCTTGTGTGAGATCGGATTGGGGGATGTCTAAGGAAATGAGATTGGATGGATATCTGATTCTGGGAACTTCTGGAATTTATTTAATTGAGCATGTTCCTCTTGATATACCGAACTGTAGTCTGCAGGAGGGTTCTTGTTTGTGTCTCTGATCCATCGGACAGTTCTTAAACAATCTGAGATTTAGCACGGATTATATATTTACAGTGCATTTAACTTCAGCTATGAGGCTTCTGCTTAAGCCCGTGAGAGTTGCATTGTTCTCAAGATATTTGCCAAACTATATCGTTTCACTAGCAAATTTCACTACAGCATTTGATAAAATTGGGACTTTGATTCCAACATATAAGGAAAACCACATGGCTTCAGCTAACCATGTGGGTATTCTTTTTTCTATCTAATATTTTGATCTTCCATTCATGGGAGAGGCACTTTAGTCGGAATCAAGACTTCATGTTTAATACAAGAAGTAGAATGTCACAACATATTTACTGGCTAGAAACCCCTACCTCTTCGAAGTCATTCATTTCGTTTGGCCAATAAATGATCTTCTAGTTCCTCAAGTATGTGCTGAATCAGCTTTCTAATGGTAAAAATGACAGCTGTAATCAGACTAGATTTCTGTAGATTGCTGCTCTTCTTATGGATATATACATATAAATCTGCGCTGTTGATACCTCATTGCTCTTAGTTGTCCCCAGCCGACTGAATTAACGTTGTCTGCGTGTTACTGATATAAACTTGGAACTGGTAATATTTGTCTTCGTTGGATGCTAAATGAATGCGGTACACAGTTTAAGATTAACTCATTATTCAATTTGGTAATCTTTTATGGTGATTGTCTTTTCTGAGACTCTTATTCACCAGGGGGATTCAAGTACCATTCATAATGGCATTACCTTTGAGATTATATAGCTGCATCTTCCAAACTGCTCTGTATTTCCTTGGTGAACCTCCAATTATACATATTGATTTTGCCTTTTATGTGTTAAGTTGTCACGTTATACACTCATGTTATTTTTCATTGTGGTGACTCTTAAGCAATTTCATGGTTGTAGATTGGCTGAAACACTCGAAGACAACAAAAGAGTGCAAAGAGGGCAGCCAGATGAGCAACAAATACAGTCTGATCTTCCAACAGAGCTTTTGGAACTGATTCTTTCTCAGTTAACTTTGAGGGATAACATTCGCGCTTCTGCAGTTTGCAAAAGATGGCTAACTATTGCAACTTCTGTCAGAATGGCCAATAAGCCTCCATGGCTCATGTTTTTCCCAAAATTCGGTGATTTGTATGAGTTCTATGACCCTTCTCAGCGCAAAACGTATTGGCTTGAGTTGCCAGAGCTAAATGGCTCCAGGATTTGTTATGCCAAGGAGGGTTGGTTGCTGCTGTACAAGCCTAGAACTCAGCTTGTATTTTTCTTTTGCCCTTATACCCGAGAGTCGATCGATTTGCCTAGTCTAGAATTAACATACCAAATAGTTGCCTTTTCTGCCGCTCCAACATCTCCAAGCTGTATCCTTTTTACAGTTAAGCATGTTAGCCCCACAGTTGTTGCAGTCAGCACGTGTCATCCTGGGGCAACTGAATGGACTACCGTTAATTACCAAAACCGGTTGCCGTTCGTTAGCAGCATTTGGAATAAGCTAGTTTTCTGCAAAGGTCTTTTCTATTGTTTGAGTCTTACTGGTTGGTTGGGGGTTTATGACCCTCAAAAGAGTACTTGGGCTGTTCATTCTGTGCCTCCGCCTAAATGCCCAGAGAATTTCTTTGTCAAGAATTGGTGGAAAGGTAAATTTATGGCAGAGCACAATGGGGATATTTTTGTAATATACACCTGCTCTGCCGTAAACCCTGTCATATACAAGTTGGACCAAACAAATAAAGTGTGGGTGGAGATGGAAACTTTAGGAGGCATGACACTCTTTGCAAACTTTTTATCATCCCATGCTCGGACAGATCTTCTCGGGACAATGAGAAACAATGTCTTCTTCTCCAAGGTTCGGTTCTATGGGAAACGTTGTGTTTCGTATTCTCTCGACAATGGAAGATATTATCCCCGAAAGCAGTGCTATGATTGGGGGGAACAAGATCCTTTTGAGAGCATTTGGATTGAACCACCCGAAGACCTTTCCGCTTTTCTTTAAAGGTAGCGGCTGCATTGGTATGAGTATTTAGTCCATGTTCATGGATGGTTAGCTTCTCCACGTCTTTCAGTTATTTGCTGCTATAGTCGCTTGCACTTTGCTACTTGATGTTTCAAGTTTGACTGCAATAAATAGTTATCAACTATGCAGCTGCACTTCCTATCTTAATGTGGTTTATTTTCATATGATTTTCATAACCCAGTCAGTATATGCAAACTACGACTAGAAGTCTTGGGAACAATGTTGTACACATTAGTTGTAACATTAGGGAATTACTACTATCCGTTTTATTATCTTCTCCCATTATTTTCGCTGCATTAGTTTCCATGTCATCATATCTCTGCTTTACTAATATGATTGTATTATTTTATGCCATGTGAGTGCAATGATATCATCTCTTTAGCACTGTGCCATGAACCATGGGCCTAGAGGATAGAGAGGTATTTTGTGCGTGATTCTAGCACAACAGACTCGCATGTTTTATGCTAATCAGTTTTAGTTTATTCAAAATTGAAACTTTTTCTTGTATTATCCTTGCTCCGTATAAATATATATTTCCATTGCTTTATGAGCCTGTGGTTGTAAACTACGAGCATAGATTGATTTATTCATTCACATGAATTTAGAGTTTATCTTAATAGCGCAAGTAGGACCAGTTCCCAGATCCAGGTTCAGTGTATTTTAAGTGCTTCCTTGGCATAGCTACCAGTGAGCCTTATCTCTATCCTCTTGTCAACATAAATGCCACTGCAAAACCACAGGACGATTGTCAGCATAACCAACATCAAGCATGTAAAATGACCACTCCTCAGATTCATTTTCTCTTTTCGCAGAGATAAAACAAAGCTCTTTGCAATAATACATCTGGTGCTTGTTTTCAATATATATGTGCCACATGAATAGTGATGCGCCATACACATCAAAATGGCAGCAGATTCAGAGCTGCTCCACCGGAGCCTGGGGAAAATCCATTGTCGACTCAATTGATACAGAATCTAGTAAGGGCTATAGCGACTACGTCCACGCCCACTGTTGCTACCACGTCTTCCCCCGCTTGAACCTCCTCCACTGCTCCTGCCACCTCTTTGCTGTGGTGGTGGGGTGTGTGGCTGCACTCCAGGCTGTTGCCTACTCAAGAAAAAAAATATGACTTGATCTACATAGCATGTCTTTTTAGCACCAATGCTATATAAAGGAGAACCAGTACATAGAAAACCATCCACAAGCACTAAGCCAGAATTATATAATTTTTTATCAGGGCGCATGAGTTTCTTAAGAAGAGTTTGATATTCACATGAAACATATATCTGAAGCGAACTTAGTAATGTTACATGCAGTCAAGATCATTCAAATTAATAGGTTAAAATTGATATGAAAAACTGCAATTTCATAAAGTGGAATAAAGCGGGCAAGATTCCTTTTTGCTACGTTAGAACTCGATATGTTCTTTCAGAGCAATAGCTGTATCCAAGGTCGTTACTAGTAAGAGAAGAAGCAGAAAGACGCAGAAGCAAAGAAGAGGCCTCATTACTTCCCATCTATTTCTGGAGACTTAACATCGAAGACAACCCACCTCTTCCTCCTTTCCAATCCGCGTTTTCTTAAAGTTAACTAAAAGATGCAGCTTTTTCATTAGTGATTCGTGCAAAAGATGAAATGATTAAGGCCTATGGATATAGGGATACCCAATAAACCATGGCCATGGCCACCACATATTAACACTTCTGCAACTTGATTTATAACAACATCAAGTGCACAAGTTTTTACCTATTTATATGTAAGGCCATGTTTGGTAAATTCAAATGGGACATTTCCGGCGTACAAGTTAAAGAATTCCTAGCTCTCTTCATTTGGTTTGATCTTTGATTCTGGCAGTCTTATAGTTGGTCCACACCAATCATAAAATTCATCAAACCTCCAATAAACAATAACTCATAAGAATTGCACTTACAGGACATATCCAATCCTTCCATCAGGCAAAAGCATGGGCATCATCGCCATGCCAGGGGTAGCTCCCCTTCCATAGAGCAGTGGCTGTAAAGTACAATGCGGAGATTAACATATGAATCATCACGACAAGTACGAATATCAGGATGAGGAATTCCAGAAAGTCAGTCCTCATCCGGGAAAAAGGAACTAGGAAACACAGATATTTGACTTCATACTTGGGCAAAGTTTGCACCAGGGTATCCTGCTCCCAGAGCACCATAGGGGGAACCAACCAAGCCATATCCAACACGAGGTGGGTAGGTTGGGAGTATTGCTGACTTTTGGGAATTTGACCCCCCAGCAGTTTTCTGATCCGCCTGTGGCTTTGCAAGCGAGCATTCTACAACTTGGCCTGTCAAACCCAAATACAAAATAAGAACAAAGCAGTGACGTGTACTGGAATTTTATTAAAAAAAAACCATAATACTGGGGAAATATAAAGCAAGTGGGTATTACCATCAATCTCATATTTCTCTGTGTTCTTCAGAGCTTTCATTGCACTTGATCTTTCGGCAAAGTGAACAAAACCATATCTGCTCTTTTCATGTCCTGGTTTTGCAGGTGGAAGAACTACTTTTGTAATTTTGCCATGATGTTCAAACAAAGCTTTAAGCTGATCCTGCGTTACATTTTTTGGCAAGTTCTTCACATATACTGCCTTGACCTGTTCAATAAGAAGCCAGTAAGTTTCTGTACACATGACTATTTGCTAGAAGCTACCGAAGTGTTAACCAGTTTTGAAGAACATAACTGACATGAACAGCCAGTTTCACTATCCAACTATTAGGCTAAATCAGCCCATGTCCTCTCTAAGACACAAAATAACACATCTGCACAAGATATTGATGAAGCTAATAATTGTGAATGGCACAAAAGATAATTTAAGTATATTCAAATAGATATTAAGTTGCTATCTGTACTGCATTCAGGAGAGAGAGAGAGAGAGAGAGAGAACAACAATACTGGAAATTTAGGTGCAAAAAATTCTATGTTCCAATAAATTCTTCACTATGCATCTATCCACTATGTCGAAACGGAAGCACGCTAGAGCGAATAAATGCAATCTTTCAATTGGCAATTAATTTGGTGGCCACTAGACAAATAAGTCTTTAACGAAAAGGGTGGAGGGTGGATCAGCTTGCACCAAAACTTGAACACTGCCCCTGGGCTTGAGTCGTAATGGAACAAACAGAAAGACTCACTTCTGACCTTCTGGTAAAAATTCATTTCAGAAGTGCAATGAGAAGAGGGAAAAACCTGAACTGGCATATTATAATATCAATAAATTAAAGTCAGACTGATACAGGAAACACGTTTACAGAGATGCGAGGAATGAAAAATGTCAATACGATTTACATGTAAGGGTCAATTAAGCAATCTGCAAACATATTTTTACCAGAGATTGATTATTTACGAGTAAATCAAAATTAATATGAACAAACAGCAAGAATGTAGAGACCTGAGATGATGAAGATTCTGCACTTTTTGGATCAGCCCAACTCACGGTTGGAGCATTATCATCGAGCTTGAAATTTGGATTTGACATCTTGTGTCTTGAATACTCAGCACAAGCATGATTATAATACTCAACAAATGCAAATCCACGATTACGACTTGAGTTTTGTGGGTCCTAAAAAAATGAAGACTCACATATCATCCAAACATATTTGGCAGACAACAAAAATCACTATTAACAGTAACATAATACCATATAGTAGAGTGATCAGAAACTATATCAAACTAGAAGAGCAATTTGACCTTTAAAAGTTCCACAGCAATGACCCCAGGCCCTGCTTTATTCACAACCTTCTTCATATCCTCCTCTCCCCAGTTTCTGGGTACATTACCTATGAACAGCTTATGTTTTGCTTGCGAGGTAGAACACTTCAACTTTTTCCCCTGAGAAGTTTGACAATATATAAATGCATAACTACAAGAGAGTGGTATTCAACATGCCAAACACAATGCGCCATGCATCAAATATTAGAATTTTAAGAGTGATAGGTATGCAACTGTCTTGCATGTCTGTATGTGTATATGGAAGTGGACACTTTTTCTACCTTTAATTCAGTGTTATTAAGCTCCTTAATAGCCTTAGACGCCAATTCCTTGCTCCTGAAGGTTACAAAAGCATACCCCTTGTTTTCATTTGAGTCTTTTCCCTTCATTATCCTCACCTGTCCAAGACACGAACTTGATCAGTGTTAATTATATGTAAATAAAATCCTGTAATAGGAGAATTAATTTATATTATACCTCTGTAACTTCCCCAATTGATTCACAGAAGCTCTTTAGGTCATCTTCAGAAGTATTTTGAGGAATTCCACCTAGGTAAACCTCTGAACCATGTGGTGGAAGTGCAAGAAGCTCCGCATGCTTTCTCGTCACTTCGTCTTCCCCTTCAGCATTCTTCATGTCATCATCACTATCATGTCCTTGTTGCGCTCCATGTCCTCCCACTTCATTTTCCTCATCATCCTCTTCCACCTCCTCCTCTTCTTCTACCTCCTCTTCTACTTCTTCCTCCTCTTCCACTTCTACTTCTTCTTCTACTTCTTCATACTCAACCTCTTCTTCCAAGGTCTCCTCCATGTCATTATCAGCACCAAGTTCAACCTGCTCGTCAGCCTCAACAGGCCTCTCAGCTTCAGCTGATTTAGTAGCCGCAGCGCTGGCCCTTGTCCTTGGCATCTAATACCTCTAACAAGATAAACTTCTATGCAGCTCTGGGGAGAAGCATTTGCAAAAGAAAGAAGAAAAAGTGGATAGGTAGAAACAAATAGAAAGGCCATAAGGAGTTCCAGAAAAAGATTCCCGATTGAATTGGCTCCGTGAGGTATGCCGCCAAGGAGTTCAATGTGAACAATTTAAAACAAGGGATGATGGAATATAGAACAGAAACAAGCAAGCGAGAATTCAACACTCCAATCAAGAGGAAATGATGCTCAATAGGTCCAAGATCAATGAAACCATTGAATTTCTTGAAATATAGACAATGATCAATGCCAGAAAAATAGGCCAAACGTTTAGTGTACATTATGACCAGTGCATCACAACCAAGAAAAAGGAAGGGAAAGAAGAAAATAATAAGAGATGAGAGATTTGCAAGGATGTAAAAATCATGAAAGATAATTGCTTATGCAGGACACACAACAGAGGATGATGTAAACAAGAGAATAAACAAAAGCGATGGGTGCTGTAATTAGAATGACCAATTCCTTAAAGATTAATTAATTCTTCCTGAAGTCTGTAACTTCCCTGCAGCCAGTTAATGCACAGGAACTGTGAATGAACTGATTAATGAGCAACCTCAAATGCATTTATTCACAACATTTTTTACACCCTAATAAAGTTAAACTGCAGAAACCAGTTAATCAAGACGCTAAACAAGTAGAAATGGTCACATTATTTATAACAAGCCATGCCATCCAGAAGAAGTTATCTGCATCAAACTTGTAAAAAAAAAAAAAGCTCAATGACAATACCTTCTGGTCATTAAGTGCTCTTCCAATGTCCAATTTTCAATAGTATTAGGTTATGGCTATGCACCCAGAAAACTGACCCATTTACATCTATTATCTCCTTTTTTTTTCCTGATGAATGCTTTCTTGATAATTGCATTCCTTTTATTAATTTCTTAAATCTGACAGATAACTAGATAGCTTAACTTCTTAGTGTATGAGGAAGGCAAACTCTTCATTCTCATTAACTGAAACATCCCAAATACAGGAACAAGACAGAAGCCAGATAATCTATTCAATCTCTTTCCCGGTTGACTGAGTCAAGGGGAAATTTCCGTCTTCATAAATCAGGAGAGGCAAAATTATTTAAAATTTGCCCAAAAAAAAGATAAAAATGATCAAATACAACATTTTAATTTTTTTTTAAGTAGGCACAAAAGCTTTTTGAAAATGCATTCTGACATTAAAATTAATTGTTTTAGAAAATAATAAAATTTTAAAAGAACCGCAGTTGCATTTTTTAAAGCACACCTAATCAAATGCTTTAGTCGAGAGACCGGATTCAACATCTTTAAATATAAGAACAATCTATTAAAAATAACTTAACAATTTTGTAGAATGTTTAGAGCAGCACAACTTGTGCTCCTGCTATTTATAGTGTGGGGTTACCTGTCACTCATATGTACAATGACAAGACAGCAAACCTGCATGCATGCAGACTTGCATGTTCTTTCTTATTTTTCTTTTTATAATATTTAAAGAACTGTGGCTCTTCATGAACCAAAAATTAAAGAACTGCGGTTTAATTAATTTTAATGGTAGAACCGCATCTTGAAAATGCTATTCTCCTTACTTCCTTAAATTTTTTAACACACGGTAGTTTTATCTTATCTTATCTTATCTTTTTTTTTTTTTTGCAATTTTTAAATAATTTTGCCATCAGTAGAGCACAATAACTTCCACTCTAATTCTAGAGCAATGGAGTTGAATCTTACACAGAAAATCAAACCTCGAAATGCTCAATTTTCAGTACTCATTGATGCCTAATAGTGAGCAATCACCCTTTCTCGAGGTTGAACCACAAAGTTTCTAAAACCATTCCCTTCTTCAATCAGTACTAGAAAGTAGACAAGTGCAATTATACACCAAAACATCTCTTAACACAGTTTCCATTTTTGTGAGTGGGTCATAATTTGCCCAGAAGAACCACTAGATAAACTCAGGACCTATCTGCATGAGAGAATGCATTTTTGTGGATAAGCATTTGCTTACTTTTATAAGCTTTCGATTCGTTTCTTTCTCATCACATTTGCAAATTCATGTATCAAATGTGTCTCAACAATTCAAGCCATCGTTTAATATCATAGCAGAACATGTGGAAACCACAACTTCAATCAGATGAAAAGCTCAGGAAACCAAGAAATGGCTCACCAAGTTAAGTATGATAATCTTGTCCCTCTTTTCCACATGAAGCTTCCAGTCTACTTACTGTGTCACTGGCAGACACTTCCAAAACTCCAAAACGATGATTTCTTAGTTGACACGCAGTGCCTTTAATTGTTTTCATTCTAATAGTGTGGGTCTCGTGAAAAATTGTTGATTATCCAAGGAATAAAGTGAAAACAAGGACGAAGAGGAAAAAAGGATGAGTGAAACTGAGAGCTCATTTCCTCTAGTATGTGATGTTTCATTTATCCCAATAAAACTACATTGGGATGCACACCCCATGCCTTGGTGGGCAGGGGTAGGTGGACCAAAGGATGAGCTGAGGTAGTAGCATAATTCAATTAAAACCAATGACGTACATGCAAGACTAAATATACATACTTGGCAATCATTCTGTAGGTTCTGCTCCTGCAGCAATTACACATAGACCATAGTAACAAAATACTTAATTAGGCCTATGCTACTGCAATTCAGCTTTCGAGAAGAAGACACACCCAATTTAAGCTCCGCAACTTTTTCTAAGCTGCCAAAAATTAAGTTCATGGACGCCACCTAATTTCTGCACAAAGTTTGCCCACACCAGACACCTCCAGAATCTAATTTCAGAATGTCTAAGGATGACAAATCAAGGCAAACCCTAAATTCGCCATATGATAGAATCAGCAAAGATCTGGGTACGCTCACACACATAAGCAAAACTAAACAAGCTTTGATTAAACAAAAGGGCAAATTTCATGAGCAGAAAGAGAAAAAAAAACAAACTTGAAATGGAAAGTATGCACTTATACACGAGTTCAAAAGCACATTGTATGTTTATGCAGAGAGAGACGAGAAGATTACCGGCGAACATAAAGTAAATTCCCCCAATTTATGTGTCTCGCTTTGTCCGTCGTTTGCGAGCTACTGCAGCAGAACTCGCGGAAAGCACGTTCTTCACCACTACTTTCTTCTTGTTATCGTTTTTGCTGTGTATAAAAACCCTAGACTCACGGCTCAGGATCGAGGCTCGGTTGAGCGTTTTGAATTGTGGATCATCGTGCCAGAGCAATTTCTCTCATGCCACAACCAAAATGCTTCAATTGACATATTTGCCCCTAACTTTGACCTTAAAAATTACAATAGAATAAAGGGTCATTACATCAAGCTCTATTAAAATTTGAAATTATTGTAACTACATTTTCATTATTTAAAAATTTATTAATATGCTCTGATTGTACCGTCATCTAACGATTAGCTCAATACTATATATTTTATATATGTTGAACTGATTAAATATACTTGTGAATTATGAACTATAGTTAAATTTATTTTTATAAATTTTTTTATAGATTAATTCGATAAAATTTTTATAATATTTTTATCCACTTTATTCAATTTTTTTACAATTTCTTTTTAAAAATATAACAACGACAAAACTGACAATTTGAAATCTTCATTCAAAATTAAATAACTTCATCTCATAATTATGTCAAATTTTGGAAAAAAAAAAAAAAACCATTATAATTCACCTTAGAAAAACAGACTAGATTTCAATCCAAGGTTGACATATTGGCAAAAAATCAAAGACTAACTTGATCAAATTCTAGTCATATATTTTTGGCCATCTCCATTTAATTTCAATATTCAAAGTGATTTTGTATATGCTCTTATTAGATCAAGTTGAGGGGTCGGTGACTTAAATAATATGCTAAAATTAGGCCTAGTTTACTTTACATGGAAGGGTATATTCAACCTAATTCCTCATAGTTTTTTATCTATACTATTATAAAACAAAAGGATTTTATAGATACAAAAAGATTGTTCTCATATCACTTATATCAAATTTTTTAAATGCCAAAAATATTCTTCCGTTGTTAAAACCTATTTAACTTCCCAACTCAAATTGAATTAAATATTCAATCACGTCCCTTGAGAAAATTAATTCCATGTAATCATAGCACTCACAAATTAAATTTATTCACTTTTGTTTAATTTTATTATTCATTAAATTAAAAATAACATATTATATTTATTTCGGATGTAAATATAATCATCGCTAATATAAAATATATACAAAGTTTCAATTTTTAATTTATTGACAATTATGCATTAAAAAAGTTATCAATAGCTTTTGCACGTAAAAGTTGTAAGACAATAACAAACTTTAACATACATGAACAAAGTAATTATAAATTTTAAAAAAAATAAAAATTATGCGTTCAGTGTCTAGTTGTACAAATGCCCCGTTTATAATTGTTGTAAAAGGCATGTAACATTCAGTTGAAATCACGATAATGAGTAGATTGTACCATCCAGCATAGGCCCTGACTGGATGGTTTATAAGCCGAAACAGAAAAGCTTTAGTCGCTGACTGTTCCCAGCATTTTACGGACATCAAACAATTTCCAACATTAATTGCATTTTGTCTTGATTAAATTAAATCAATAACCAAGATACTATCAAAACGGGACACATTGTTGTAGCAGCAGCAACCGCCACCAACAGAAGCCAAAAAAGGTCCTGTTCTTGCAGAGAAGTCGCAACAATTCAGACCATATTCATCCAGTCCCCTTTGCAAAACTAAGCTATCTATAACAGTATAACTACACCTCTAGCTGTCCAAGGACGGGAATTCCATTAATGTCGCAATTGCAAGTGATTAATACTAATGTAATCATTACATGTACTACCATATTCTAGCCACAAATATTACCAGAAGATGCAGACTGATGTTGGATGGGCCAATTCCCAGCACCAAAGAGCCATATCCAATATAACTGCTTAGATAAACAAGTGTTTAAAGTCCCCATTGGCAAGTTGACAAACATTGTTGTAGGCTACTGTATCTGCAGAAAAGAGAAACCAAAGTATGAGAATTTTGGAATGAATTTGACACTTGGAACAGCATAGTCTCAGTTATGGCTAAGTAGTGCATCTCTGGTGGCTCCCCAAACAAAAAATAACTAGTGAACCAATAAATTTCTGTAGCAAAATTTCCATTATGAACAATCAATCACCAGTGAGCACTCTACCAGCCCAATGCATCCACCTCAAGCTAAGGAATGATAATATGCTTGAATATCTTGGCCTTGGTTGATAACATCAATAATCTTAATAAATGTTATCATCTAGCAATTCTATTTTTGCATTGGTAGGTCATGGTCATACCAAACAAAGATGCCAAACTTCCTCTGGTTGATTAGAATGCGTAAAAATTAGCAAAACAAGTACACAACAGGAAAGCAAATGAAATTGATGCATTCCACAGGTAGAGACATCAAAACCAACTATTTATTTCATAAACAAATTTATCTAATGATTCTCCACGACATAGTAAACCATTGTGGATGTAATTTCACTGTTTTATGAGCAAAATTCTGGTGTTGAAACCATTACTCTGATTTTGCAGTGCACAAACAATCTTCTCAATTGATAATAGAAATAGGTTACTCCTGTCTGGAGTACCTGTTGTTATCCACATACACACAACCATCAGTTCCTAGTCCACATTTAGACCGTCCTCTAAAGTTGGCAAACTTGCAAGGAAAAGAAAATGCTGGGCATGAAATCACCAACACAAATCACTAGACAATAAGAGTGGTTGGCAACAAATTTATGATTTATAAAGGCCTGCAATCTTCTTCGTATCCATCAATTCAGAAGAAAGTTAACCCATTTCAGATTAGCAAAATAAATTTAAATATGGAAAAGAAAACCACCAAGCCTCCAAATAAATTAGTTGCTAAACAAACAAGCAACAGAACTCAAGCAGCAAGTAAAACACGCCAAACGTGCGAAATATGAAAAGGTGAAAGCTCTCATCAAAGGAAACAAAAGTTTTCACATACCAAGAACATCACCAAAGTTGGACCAGATTTCTGCCTGAATAGATTGATTACTGTCAGCAATCCCGATAACCTCAACATAAGTCGAAAGAGGGCCAGGAGGGCGGCCTTTGATAACCAACTGCTGCTCGTCCGTCGATTTTCCAATCACAGAGTTACCACCTTCTGATCTGAGCACCTGAATCACAGCACGAACCCTCCGGCCGACGTGCATCCTCAACAGCTCCGCGTTGACGAAAACCGCCGGATTCGACGTATCCATTTTCTTCAAAAGAAGATAGAGAACTTCAATGAGTATTCAGTATACTAATCAGGTAAAATGAGTAATGTGAAAAAGGAGGATAAGAATGGAAACCGATTAGAGTTTAGACGAATGTCACCTTTACACTTGAATTGATCGCCGGTGATGAAAGGAGATTTGAGCGTACTGTGCAGCCTTTGGGTAGATGCCGAAGAAACCCTTGATATGAATTTGTTAAGGAGAACTTATTCAAAAAGAGTGGAGAAAAGGAAGGAAATATGGCGGCAAATGTTCCCGCCTATCTTAATCAGTTAATCCTAACCCGATCCAATGACTTGGGTATGGGACCATGTTGCTATTGATGTCAACATCCAATCCCAAGATCCAAATCCAATCTTATTTGATTTGGTCCCAAAAAAAAGATGAGATTAAATCGTGTAATAGCAAAAGATAGTGATTAAAATTATGTATAAAAGTACACTGTAAAAATGCCATTGAACTATTATTGTAAATTGATAGGATTTTGGTTTCAAAGAAATCATGCCTACAAATTAATTTCTGACATGATCATTTAGAATTCAGATATCATCTAAATTTTGGACTTCCTCAAGGAGTGAACTCAATAAACAACCAATCCTGCCAAACAATTAGAACGGCACCGGGGAAATCTTACCATTGTTAATGAATGAAAAAGGAGCAGTAGAAGCAACTCAAAATGTCATTACACAAGTGGACTACTTTGCATAAATAACTGAATTTGAAGCACACAAATAGCTGCAGTATGAATACAATAACAAATCCAGGCGTGTTCGATCTAATTCAAGCGTTCCTCTGCGTGATGTGGAATAGCGTTGTGGGAACACTTTAAGCCAACGGGAGAATTTCCATAGCTAGCCTGACTGTGAAACAGTGTCCGCCCTAGGATATTACTACAGTACAAGGGCTGTTGCTAGTGATCCATGTTTACCATCCAAAAGATCAGAATGACTCAGCTGCTGCAGCTTTCCATCATTTAGCATGAAAATTCTTTCAGCCATTTGAACAGTTTCCAATCGATGGGCAATCACCAATACCTGCAAATACGAAAAATTTATCGAGGCTGGTGAGTTAAAGGTTTACACTAATCAAAGTCAATTTGCCAGCTACAGTAGAACCATTAAGCATGTTCCTGAGTCCTGATAAGTAGTAAGAAGAACTGCCTAGGAATGAGCTTGATCGAGCAAGAGAGGCTTCACAGGTGGACATGGGTGAAAAATGCCAATAAGCACATCAACTGAATGCGTCATTCTACTAAGAAACTGATATGCGGATAAGAGGATGAGGGTTCCGTAAGGTTGCTCTTTCTTTAACATCATCTTAAGAGGGTAGTTGGTTCCCTCCGTAAGTCCCTTAAGGCATAATTTTAGAACATAGAAGATATGGTGAAGCATGGGGCAAAATTTAAAGAGAGAAATTTATTAGCTTATAAAATAAGATAGCATCTTATAAGCTCCTCAAAAAGCATGTTCATACACGTTATGTTTTGAATTTTGACAGTTCTTCCAGTTTGACCATTTAGTTATTACTTCTTTGATACTTCAATAGTTTTTAAGATTAAGATCCAATATTTATAAGCATTAAGCATCTTATAAGATGCAGCAAGTTTTTAAGATGTCTTAAATGAACTTAGCTACACCTTTGAAGTGGCCTTAGTACCTCAATTGCTAAATGAAATGCACAGAAATGACCTTGTTGTTGTAGTCCAATCAAGAAAAAGGTACTCTTAGCAGACAACGAACCTCTTTAGATATCCAAGAAAATACGTCCAACCACTAACAAATACAACATAAATAAACAGCAGTAAAAGAATAATAGCACTTAAACTTACTGTGCGATTTCGCAATAACCGCTGCAGAGCTTGCCTCACCAAGAACTCGGATCTGCTGTCTAATGCAGAAGTTGCTTCATCTAGAATAAGAATAGATGGATTCTGGTAGAGTGCTCTTGCAATAGCTAGTCTGAAATACATATGCAGGAATTAAAAGGGTCAACTTAGACAGTAAAAATTCCAGGGTACTGCATTCGATGGGTTCCCTTACATTCATCACGGGTTAATAAGAATGAGAAGTCCCAATGTAAATATCAAATATTCAAAAATGATGGTTCTGTATCTAAATTCAAGCAATAAAAGATCAAACACAACTGAAAAGGTCCAGAAGAATCCCATGCCTTTGCTTTTGGCCTCCACTAAAGTTTGAGCCCCTGGGCCCAACAGTGGTCTGGTACTGATCAGGGAGACTTCTAATGAATTCATCAGCATTTGCAATTTGGGCAGCAAGTTTGACGCTGTCCATGTTGATACCACTTATTAGATCCCTGTACCCAATGTTCTCAGCAATAGTCCCTGAAAAGAGTACCTGAAATGACCATCCACAATCTCCTTTATCAACTGATGACAGACATGAATTTATAATTTGAAAGAGAACATAGATGGTGGAAGCCAGCTACCGTATCTTGAGAAACCAGACCAACATGTTTCCTTAAGCTCTCTAACTGAATATTTCGAATGTCATATCCATCTATTAATATCAATCCTGTCAATGTAGAAATAGGAAAATTCAGTTAGCTATAAGATAAATCATTCTTTCTAACTTTCTGCTAAATTCTTCATGTATTCAATTCAAGCATTAAGAAGATAGCAGTGGTCCTTTGACTGAGAATGATGGAAAGCTAAAGGCATACAAGTTTTGCAATGATAGATTCCCAATACCTACCGGAAAGAGGTTCATATAGGCGAAGCAGAAGTTTCACAAGAGTTGTCTTGCCGCCTCCTGATGGCCCAACAAGGGCAATCGTCTCTCCAGCATTAATATGAAGATCCAGCCCATCAAATACAGGTGTGATACTGTCTCCATATGTAAAAGAAAGGCCACAAACTTTCACTTCTCCTGTAATAGATGCCAAATCAACTGCATCTGGTTTCTCAATTACCTGTGCACATCTTAGTTAGCAGTAGATAAACTGGGTTATTTGCGTACTTCTCATGCATTATTTATTAATTGGCAGCAACACAGTAATCATTTCTCAAGTTGAGGTTTTTGTTCTTTCTTATTGTTTCATGTCATTTGAGAATTAGTATAGTCTTTGTAGTTACCTCATTTTACATGGTTATCTACAGTAATTCTATGATGGTTGACTCAACTCCACTGAAAATCAGAACTGAATGTTATGTATCTCATTTCGAGAATTAAGGAATGCTTAAAAACTTAGAAACCACGACTATTTATGCAAATTGAGAAAGAGTTTTCGCTCATGTTTTGAATAACGGACAAACCCCATTAGGGCCATATTCAGAATTGTTGTTCAACACTGAAGGAGAAATGGGGTGTCATCTATTCATCAATGTCACTTTGGTAATAACAGAACTCATTAGAAGCCAACGCCTGCAAAATATTAACGCTACCTGGGATTTGAACAAGGTCAAATTGAACAACCGCTCTATAGCTGGTTCCCCTTGTTTTAACTCGTTGTATGCTTTTCCCACACCCTGCGTAATTCTTTAATTTCAGTTGATACTTTAAGACAGCTGCACAGAAAAAAACCCATAAATAACAAATGAAATGCATTAGAAATTTATGACAAAGATATCATGCGAGACCATCAGAGTGCCAAAATGCAAAAGTAATTTAGTATTTCCATTTCTACCTTTAGAAACTCTCTGATCCTGAATGTTGCATATGGTCAAAGTTTAAAGGTTTGGTAGAACATTTTGTCTGCAATAGTTCCTATGCTTTTTAGCAAGGATCTGTCGATAATGAAAATGATTTACAACTTCACAAGTTTATGAATCAGAGAAGAAGATCCCCCAAAACGCTGGCAGCCTAATCGATTAGGACTGCAATATCTATCATAAAGCTGCTCTAGATTACATGAGAGACAGAATGATAACACATACCTTAATTCAGTTCTAATACATACAAATCATCTTACTGTACAAAGAAATCAATCCAAAGAGAAGGACCTAAAGGAGTACCATGAAGATTATGGAATAGCAATTCTGAGAAGGTGTGAGCACATGAGAACCTCGTGATACAAAGATCCACTAGGTATGCAGGAAGAACTTGAGAAAAGATTATGATATAGTCCCTAAAGCTTCAAAAATGACATGAAAACTCATTCATTCTCAGCCAGGTACCATAATAACTTCAAGTTCTGAAACATATCTGTGATGCTTTACACTCAGTAAGGGCCTCATGCTACCCAAATTATGCATCATTGGAAGCACCAAGCTCTTTCATCCAGATCATGAGAAAGAGGGCAAGGCAAGGCTTAAGCTTCTAATATCAGCCAGTTATCATGAAACTGAATATTCTTTTAATTCTCTAATTTCTGGGTTAAGTCCCCGCCAACTACCACAAGATCATGGATCTTAAATTGAAATGTCAATTTAGTGGAAAACAGAAAATTCCAACATACACGATCTTAATACTCAAAAGCCCCCCCAGGAAAGTAGATCTTGCAGTCTCATAGAACTGAAAGCTACTTTATCCATGAACCATGTTTACTTTTCAGCAAGTAATCAATATAAATAAAATGAAGCAATTAGTTACAGATAAAATTCACCATAGTATTACCTGGATAGGATCAATCAACAGAACCAGTGATGTTATGAAAGAAACCATGGTGAAGAAATTGAATATGCCGCTTGAAACTACGAATGAACTGGCACCGAACATGAATAGAACCCCGAAAAACATCATCTGCACTATCTGAGGAATTAAAACCTTCATCTGCTTCTTTTTCAAACACGCAGAGAGGTCAGCAGAAGCAAGCAACTTGAATCTTATACGTTCACTGGATTCTGCATTGTTTGCCTTGACAAAAAGAATTGAAGGGAGTACCTAAAAGAAATTGTGTAATGCATACACCCCCAAGCTTCTCAGCACATATCAGAACAAAGAGCTACTCATTGAACTGCTCTATTAAAATATAGAGCAAAAACCCTTAAATAACTTCTATGCCGAAAGACAAAATAATAGAAAAAGGAATTAACATGTGAATGCAGAAAAGAGAAGAAATTTCTACTGGAAAGAAGAAATTACAACATTCTCCATTTTCTTTCCATTATCTGGAAATTTAAACTCGCAAATCTAGTAATCATGTACTTGCTTTGAAAGCTAAAAAGGGAACAGAATACAACATCCAGATCAATAATGTCCAGATAGAAAAATCTGAGAAACAAGTTAAGTACATCCAAAATTGAATATCCACATCCTGCTAGGTGGATGCCTGAGAAAATACATAAGTTACCATGGAATAGCCTTATAGAGACAATCTCTCGTGGCAACAGGAAACAAATATGATGTATCTCCAGAGAAAATGCAGAGTTAGATGCTAGCAATGTGCAGCAGTTCACATATTCCAAAGAGACGCCTAAAGGAATACCAGCATAGGTTATCAGAGCATAGAGCAACATTTTACAGTTTCATAATTATTTCCAGGTGAATATCAAAACTAGTTCAGATTTTCATGGCTGAGGGAGCACAAGTTGACAGCATTTTCTTCAACCCTAAAGTGCATCAGCACATGCTTGATAACATATATGCTCTATATCCAGTTACTTTTACCTTTTGGTTGTTTTGTGGCCTTTCTTTCTTCTAACTATTTTTCCCAGAGTGCGCTGGCGTGGGTTGTCAGGAAATAGAAATGAATAATCAAATTAATCATACGAGCAATGCTATGTAACAGCAATGTGAAGAAAAGGTTTTCCCCTAATAGGAGAAGTAGGTAACTGCAGATGCAGAAACAGAGAGGGGAAGAAAAACCAGGAAAAGGAACCAAATGAGATAGCAGAAGATAAATATCAGGACGAAGCAAACCAGACAAATCTAAGGAGACACACCAAATGCAAATGAATGAACATAATAAAAGTAAAATGTAATTGAACGGAGGTATATTCGTCAACTTGGAGCTCCATTCATATACATAGAGAAATAAATGGAAAATATAAATATGTAGTATGAGTACGAGAAATGGAAGAACATCAAAAGTCAACGTAGTGTCAGCTAATGTTTTAAACTATAACACCTACCTCATTTAGGTAGGCTGACATAGCAGCTGTACTAAGTTGTGCCTTGTTTGATATTGTACGAAGTTTTTCTCCAAGCAATCCAATTATGAGAGCCATTGATGGAATCACCTTAAAAGAACACCGGAAATTTTGAGACTTCATTTCTACTACAAAATTTTTAACAAATTGAATCTAAATATAGAAAGAAAGAGAAGTTGGGAATAAAACTTTGACCTCCGCTTCTTACCAGTGCAGAAATTAGTGAGAGCACAGGGCTTATGACTAACATCTGAGTAGCCATAGCAGATAATTGCAGGGTGCTTGGTATAATTGTCTGTGAAATATAACAGAAAATGAGAAGCTAAGGCTAAAGGTGGTAACTAACTGATGGAGTGACATATTGATATTAGAAAAATTATCTTAATATGTAGTATCCGTATAAGGAAAGGCTGGGATAATAAAAAAATAAGCAATTAAGCACCCTCCACTAGAGCTTTTCGAATGATCTCAAAAATAGCGAAATGAGCAATGCTTATAATTGAATGGAAACAAAGGAGCATAAAAGACCATAACAACTATAAACAGTTGAATCAATTGAATACCAAATATCCAAAGACACATCCATTGTAGTTCAAAATTTGGAGAATGCAGGCTACCATAACAATGATTTCTGTTCTTTCAAACTGGCTTTGTTACTTATTTGTTTTTTGGTTGGAGGGGGAGGGGGCAGTGCCAATCCTGTAACTTTTGCAATTTGTACAGAAACTGTAGCTTCACTTGATAGTAATTAACTCATTGCTACATACACCATTAAAATAAATAGTTTCATAACAAAAGTCAACAAGAAATCCTCACATTCAGGAGAGAATATACAGTGTCAGCTATATCCTCTGCCTCGGCCGATATCCGGTGAGCGACATCGCCAGGTAAAATTCCTTTTTCACCCTCAAAGAACCCCAAATCTCTCTGCAGAACCCTATTGAACACAAAAACCCTAACTTTGTACACACAATTCAACGCGGCCTCCCACAAAAACGCCTGCTGCAAATAATTCGCCACAATTCGAGTCAAAACAAGAACCCCCAATATCAGACCCTCGTTTCTCAGGCTCATCAAATTTTCAGTGGCCATTACAGAAGAGAGCTTTCCCGCCAGAGGGACGATTCTCGAGAGCGAGTAGACCGATATTGCACTGCAGAGCCAGCCAGAGATGATCGGCCGCCACTCAGATTGGAGGTACGGCTTGAGCGCAGTAAGGGACGCCAATTTGATCGGCGGAGACGAGTCATTGCAGGGGGCGGCGTCGGTTGCAAGCGTAGAGGATGCTCTGAGGGAAAAGGAGACTGGAAAATGGTTGGCAATCCGGGTTCCGCCTATCCTAGTAGGGATTCTGAGCTTCAGGTGAAAGAGAGAAGGGGAACAAGACGAATAGTATGGCGGTGGAAGTCGGAGAAGTTGAGCCATTAATCTCCGTTGACAAGGAAAAACCTCAGACTGCTGAGTTCTTGTTATAGCGAGGGACCGAGCAGAGAAGAAAACCAGGACTAACTGTCATAACCGCAATTCTCCAGTTTCCACACTTAATTACACATTTGATTAGGCTGACTTCTCCATAAATTTATTAATATATTAAATAATTCAATACATCAATATAATTAAAAATAATAAATATTCGTATAGAGTGAGTCGAATACACATTGCCATGTGACTTGGATTGATGTATTTCAATTACAAATTTATTCATATATTTTTAAATTCAATCTTTTAATTTTGATTTGAAATTATATTTTGCTTAAATATCAATGGAATTCAAATTTTTTCGATATAAAATAACTTGAAATTCATTATTGTAATTCTTCTTTCAATTTTAAATTCATCAATTTAAATATAATATAATACTGAATTGAATAAACACTGCATATATTTCTCTCAGATACTTTAATTTAATAAAAATAGAATTTTTCGTTCTTAAACATACATATCAAACCCCTCAAAACTTACAGATCAGATTTGAAACCGTACGTCGCTCCAAATGATTACAATGAATGATCGTATCGAAATGTACTATAAAACTTGATTAGGGAGCAAAAGTAAGCATTCGTCCCTTAGTACATGAAGAAGCCTCATTTCTCTCTGAGTTTTTTGGTTACGGCAAAAATTGCGCCAACCACTGCTACAACCATTCCTGAAACGATAATCGCAGTTTTAAAACTCTGCAGGGCATCCGTCTTTTCATCTTCTTTCTTTTCTGCTTCATCTCTCTCCTGCAGCAGCAGACAACACATGTAGTAGTAGCATTAGGTGCATGCCAAGTTCAAACACGAGCATCGGCCCGACAATCATGTTTTACATTACAAGTTCATCGACGGACATGTATATGATATGTAATGGTGTGATGTGATTTCTCGACGGGTTTACCTTGATTCCCTTTGATGTTGCGACGTTAGAAGAGACGGGATCGACCTGGAAATTCTTGTCGAAGCCTGGATTCAACTCCTTTTCTACATCAGCAGCTGGAAAACCTGCCATGTTTTATGTTTTCTTGTTCACCAGACAGTGTTTTGGATCAGTGCTAGTTTTTGTTTCCAGGTGTTTTTGTATCAGTTTTGAATGTGTAATGGATGAACAAACACATGTCAGTAAATCCCACAAGTGCTTCCACGAATGAGGATCTCAACTACTTTTCATTCTTTGCTCTTCAACTTCCCTGGAAAATAGCTACTCTGACTATGTACATCAACAGATGCCTTCTTGCCTAATTTAAGCTGCCCAAACATATGATAGTTTCCTGCCATCCATATCTATTTGCTTAATTAAACTCCTTTTATAAACAGAGGATTTGAGTTCCAACCCCACGTATCTAACGTGGTGTTAGTGGATTTATACAATAGTTTGTAATTTATTATTTGGGTTAAGATAAAAAAATGTGAAATTATATATATAAAGTCAAAAGGTTGTAATTGTAATAAAATATTGCTCTCAAATTACAGACATTAGGTAGAAAGTGGCCATGAATGAATGAAAATAGTCCCATAGGATAAGGGGTTCAACACTTCTCGTCATTTGTTTACTGATTTTTAAAATGATCCGAAAATTAAAAAAATTCAGCAGATTTAGTTCTATGCTTTAAGAGTTTTTTAAAATAGTCCCAAAATTAGAAAAAATCAACACATTTAATCCTATAGATCCCGTAAAATAGAGACTAAATGTGTCAAAATTTCTCAATTTTGGAACCATTTTAAAAATCTCATAAAGTAGAGAACTAAAAATGTCGCAAGTTTTCCCAATTTTTGAGATCAGTTTGAAAATTCTGTAAAATAGAGAAACTAAAAATGTTGAACCCCTATCCTATGGACAAGTGTAATTTTGCTGAAAAAAACTATCATCTTCTGGTGTATTTTTTACTTCCTACATAATATCATTATTGCGTCTATTTTCTGGAATTGTTTTGTTCAAATACTTTATCTAGTGTTTCAAGAAAAATATGGAACAATGGTGTTTTACTCATCACATATATAGAAAGTAAAAAACAAATACAAAATAATAACCATATTTTCTATTCATAATCGACTACCTTTTGTACAAAGTATATAATATGAAAATAATATTTTATTACAATTACACTATTTTGACTTTATATATATATATTGCATTAACCACTTACAAATATAAAAATTTTACACTAGAATATTAAATAAAGGTTAAAATAGAAAATTTATATATTCTTTTTTTCTTGATATTAGCATATACCATCATCCAATTCCTAATGAAAGGGGGTTGGTAACGTGTAATCGAGTTTGGAGGAATTATAGCTATAATATTAAAAGTGTTTTTTTTTTCCCAAGGAAAAGTAGTCTAACTATAATTTAACCCTTTATTATTCTTATTGTTTGATTTGTTATGAAATTATTGCACTATTTAATATAGTTGAATATCTTAATGCATAGTACAATATAATTGATCGTTTCAGTTAGGGTTAAATACATATTGCATCCCTAAAGTATATTACCATCATCGATTACCCCCTTAAATTAAATAAACCTTCATTTACCCCCTGTTTTTGGATAATCATTTAAATCAAATAAAAATAGATAAAAATACTCTTGACTATTAATAATATGATATATTCACATTAAGCTCTCTATTGTTAAATATATGAATCAATCTAAAAAGTTTATTCAACTATAATGTTTAGAAATTAGTTAAGTATAAAATATTTATTTCAAATTTGACGAGAGTGATATACTTTAAGGGTGTAAAATTTATGTAACCCTTTCTATTAATATATATATATATATATAATATATATAGCATTATAGCTAAAAAGTTTCAATTTTTCTTTTTTTTTTTAAAAGAAAAGACTGTTTAAACTTTCAGTTGTATTCACAGTATCAGTCCGGTCTGAGACATAGCGCCCCAAATCCATGTCAGTATTAGTGATGAGTTAATACTCGAAACATTTACACATCTGTGAAGGCTATAAAAATGGTCACTCCTCCTATTCTCTGTTGACTCCATGACCAGGCAGAACTTGCCATTATGTATCAAGACAACGGGACTTCTGCAGAGAAACAAAGCCGCCGCCGCCATTGCTTGCGGCGGCAAATGGAATACACAACTGAGAAATCTCTCAAAACAAGGCCAATACAAGCAAGCCCTGATTCTCTACCGCCAAATGCTGCGTTCTGGCGCCACCCAGAACGCCTTCACCTTCCCCTTCATTCTCAAGTCCTCAGCCGCCTTATCCATGCCTCTTCCCGGAGTGCAGCTCCACTGCCACGTGATCAAGTCCGGTTGCCACTCTGAACCCTTCGTTCAAACGGCCTTAATTTCGATGTACTGTAGGTTTTCTTTACTTGAGAAGGCGTATAATGTGTTCGATGAAATTCCTGACTCGGCTAGACTGACGGTTTGCTACAATGCTTTGATATCTGGTTTTGTCCAGAAGAATAGATTGTCAAATGGGTTGGTTTTGTTTAGTGAAATGAGGGGTAAAGGTGTATCGCTTAATGAGGTTACAATTTTGGGACTGGCTCCAGGATGCACGGATCCGATGCAGTTGTACCTGGGGATGTCGTTGCATTGCTTGACTTGGAAATATGGTTTAAGCACTATTTTGGCTGTTGCGAATTGCTTTTTGTCAATGTATGTGCATTGTGGGTCGATTGAGTCGGCAAGGAAGTTGTTTGATGAGATACCTAAAAAGAGCTTGATCACTTGGAATGCAATGATATCCGGGTACTCCCAGAATGGACTTGGTAAAGAGGTTTTGGATCTTTACCAGGAGATGCAATCCTTGGGTGTGTGCCCTGATGAGGTGACATTTGTTGGTGTCTTATCATCTTGTGCTAACCTTGGCGCACAAAGAATTGGTCGTGAGGTAGAAGAGAAGATAGATTGTTTAGGAATTGGATTTAATCCCTTTTTAAAGAATTCATTAATTAGCATGTATGCTAGGTGCGGTAACCTGATGAGGGCCCGGGCTATTTTTGATGCTATGCCCGAGAAGAATTTGGTGTCATGGACAGCAATCTTAGGTGGCTATGGAATGCATGGACATGGAGAGGTTGCTGTGGAGCTCTTTGATCAGATGATTGGGGCAGGTATTCAGCCAGATAAAGCGGTTTTTGTTTGCGTTCTGACTGCATGTAGTCATGCTGGGCTTACCGAGAAGGGGTTGGAATATTTTCACTCAATGCAGAGGAAATATAACTTGAATCCTGGTTCAGAACACTACTCTTGTGTCGTAGATCTTTTAGGGCGGGCAGGTCGATTGGACGAAGCTCACAACCTCATTGAAGCAATGCCTATTGAGCCCGATGGCCCTGTATGGGGGGCCCTTTTGGGTGCTTGCAAGATCCATAAGAATGTGGATCTTGCGGAGTTAGCTTTTGATAAGGTTGTTGAGCTTGAACCCGCAAATATAGGTTATTACGTGCTATTATCAAATATTTACACTGAAGCAGGCAATGCTGAAGGTGTGTTGAGAATTCGGGTGATGATGCGAGAACGAGGACTGAAAAAGGATCCAGGTTATAGCTATGTTGAATGGAAAGGGAGGATCCATCTCTTTATGGCTGGGGATAGAAGTCATCCTCAGGCAAAAGCGATATATGCAATGTTGGAGAAGTTGCAAGGCTTAGCGAAAAAATGTGATGAAAAAGAGAATGACAAACAGGGAAGGGATCAAATTACCAGTAACACAGCTGTGCACAGTGAAAGACTGGCAATTGCGTTTGCACTCCTAAATTCGACCCCAAAAACAGAAGTTCTTGTTTTTAAAAACTTGAGGATATGTGGAGATTGTCACTTTTTTGTAAAATCAGTGAGCAAATTTATAAAATGTCAATTTGTAGTTAGAGATGCCACCCGTTTTCACCATTTCAGTGGTGGGTCTTGTTCTTGTAATGACTACTGGTGAAACCTTTGACTCAGGTAAATATTATTATTTTCCAAATATTCAGAGTAATGACTACCCTTGCTTGTGAATATATATCTCACTCCGTCCAAACAAGTTACCTGGTGTTTGTGGAATAATTTTTTTATGCGGGTATATATATATATATATATATATATATATTTATCATAAACACATTTTATTACTATAAAAAAAACATATTAAGTCAACTGTAATCATTATATTATATTTCATAGTTCATACCTTTTACACATTACATCAATCATTATTATTATATGTTTATCTCACGTCAAATCACATACTAAAAAAAACATCTCATTCCATCTCATTTTTTCTTGTTGAAATGAGATGGGATGAAAACAAAAGCATTAACAGCTAAGCATTTTGGCTTGAGTTGGATTTTATCTGAAACGAGGAAAATTTGACAATTGGGCATCAAGGTTACCAGATTTATTTTACTGAAAAGGGCATATAGGATCAGTTCTGCAAACCTATTATGAATAGGCCAAACAACTGCCAAAAAGTATAAATTACTTTGGCGAAGAGTTGAGGTTCAGTATGACCAACGATATTCTAAATCTGAATCCGAAACCAAAGAAAAAGTGAAAGCTCTCAGATTTTATGGAACTTCTCACAGTCGCATCTTTCTACACACTATTAACTGAACTCATCAGGCGCACAAGATATACAGTTTTGAGTCTAAAACACAACTTAATGTGAACTGCACTAAGGAACTGGACAAAGTGAGCATGGACGCACCATTCCGAGGTCCTCTGGAGTAATCAAAAAATGCATTTGGTAAATGGTATCTCAGGTGGAAACTGTATTCTCCTGCACTTGAAGCTGGGATACAACTGATACTTTCGCAAGTCCAGACTCATTACAAACCACATATTGTTTTAACTGCATCTGTTCCAGAGACGCATTCATCCTCTAAAAACGGAATTGTCTTCCACACCGTCAACTTTACAGGGACATTTCTGTCACCTACAAAAAAGATAATTGCATCAAACGCCAGCCTTTCTACTTTCTAAAATCATATCAAGAAGTCGTACCTTCAGAGGCACCATGCTTCTCTGTGCAAATTGCAGCATAATGTGAATTAGCCAACTCTAAGAGCAAAAACTGCCAATTGCTTGTAAGGACAGTGGGGTTGTCAAAAGAATCGACAACTATTTCAGATGCCTGAGAGCAGTATTGACATATCATAACACAAAATAATGAATTCTAAACAATTCAATAAGGCCCAGGTAGGGGAGAAAAGCATGTCACTTGCAACTTTTAGAAACAATAAACAAAATGTATAGAGTAAAACAGAGGTCAAAAGCAGATTATTTTCTACCATACGAGGAGAATTGTACTTACAAGAAAAAGACATTTTGCACACAGAAGTAGAATTCAGGACATAACACCACATTGGTAACACATAACTATAATGTGATTTCTTCAGAAATTGTTGCCATCTTCCTTTCATATTTCTTTTACATGAACTTTTCGGCACAGATCAAAATTACAGAAAACCTTCTCTGTTCAAAATCCAGTAAGAAATCGCCTGAGGTACCTTGAGACTTGAACCTTCCAATTTATTGAAGCCTTCTTCTGGAACGCTCTTAGAGCGAATGGTAAATGTTTTGAAAGGTGCACCAGAAAACCCCTTTCCTAATGCTTTGACATATGCCTCCTGAAAATTATAACTTTTAGTGGAAAACCTTAATGTAAAGAAGGGTCTTTTACGTAGCTCCTTCAAGATGGATTTTTTCATGAATTCGGCCATTTATATACGTCCAAAATTTAAGAAAAAAGGAAGCTCAAATAATTTAATTGATGAGTAAAGACCTTGAGTGTCCATAATTTGATAAACTCCATTCGCTGAACTTGTGGGTCAGAAATGGCAGCTAAGAATTGAACTTCATGTTCAGAGAAATAACGTCGAGCAAAAGATAAGACATTGTGTTTAATACTCCGATGCTTTTCTTCCACATCAATACCGATCTACACTTGAAATGAAACAACACATGCGTCTCAGTTGATTAAATAGCAGCAGGTTAGGGAAAAGAATGATCCTTTAAGCAAGTGACCACCACTGTTGTAAAATCACAACAAAAAGAACAATAACTAACTTGAGAATTGACGGTCACTCCACAGGCTACCAAAGAAGAAGTGTGTGAGATGTTGAAATGCAGTGAAGGCGGATGCCAATCATCACTATATTGCCATTCCACCTGCCAACAGCCCAAATGTCAAATGGAAAGGTTCGCGACGTTGATACTGGAAAACCAAGGCCACCAAAGGTAATACAGAGTAAATCAAACTTGACCTCAGGCTTCCCGTGTATGTTTTTCCGGAACTTCAATGATCTGGGTGTAATTTCTGAGTTTATCTGATCTACCAAAACCAATATGGTCATGAGTGCCAAATTTCAAATATTCATATCATTTCACCACAAAATTGTATTTTTCAACTACTGCAAAATATTTCAAATATCAGCACGTGCTGCATAGAAACCCATTTATTACATTCAGCTCCTTCCTCTCTTAACCTCTCCGATCACTCAGAATTTATTGTTTCAAGTAGTGCATCGAGGTAGCAATAAACTTATTTGCATGAATCAGGATTTAAACTCTATGGTCGAGGAACACACACACAGTCACACTCTGAAAACTAAACATAAAGATAATAGTTTCAGTTCCATCACATACTCACATATATTCACAAAAAAAAAAAAAAAAGTAAAAAGCGCTTCAACAACCAAAAACACATCCACAATTACTCAAGAAAGAATTATGACATACATCTGGCAATCGTAGTGCGAACCAAGGCGCGTGCTAGCAAAGCACTCTTCCTCAGCTCCTCTCCCCCCATTTGCAACACGTTCTTCCTCTCACATGGCGACAGAATATCCAAATATTCCTTTAACAAAGATTCACTCTTCACTTCACTGGGTTTCATATACCATAGATGAGTCTCCCTAAAAGAAAACCAAAAAACAAATAAAAAATAAGAAAATGCCAAGTGCTTACAATCAATGCAAACATAGGAAAGAATTCACAGGCAAAAAAGAAGAGGATTTACATTGGAGCAGGGAGTTGAACTGGGATTAAAGAAGGTGAAGAATGGAAGAATGCTCTCTGAAAGCAATGCAACTTCATTCTTGAAACCCTATGCGCATTTGAAGAAAGGGGAAAAGGGCTGCATATAACTCAACAAGGAAAAGGCAGAATTGCAGAGATCAAAGAACTTTAGTGAAGGTGTTCGAGATTAGGGGACGAAGCGGATAGAGCGTCGGTCTCGCTCGACGTTTTGGCATCCGACAATTGGCGGCGGGGGAATCAATGAACGACGAGCAGAGGTTTGAGAAAGAAAAAATTTCTGAGTAAACGCTTTCAGCCTCTGTACTTCGTTTTGTTCATTGACGTTTTTTAATATTCCGTTCATTACATACAAATTACGGGTAAAATTCATTTTAGTCCCTGACTTTTAATTTAAATTTTAAAATAGTCCCTATCTTTTTACCCCATTTCAAATTAGTCCCTTCAATAATTTTTTACATATTTTTATTTGTTATTTACTTTTTATTTATGATTACAATTTGGTCCTTCTATTTTAAACTTAAAAAAATATAATCATTTTAATTGAAATACTTTATTGTTGGGTAATTATTCGAATTATAACTTTATTAATGATATATTAATATAATTATTTTGAATTTAATGAATTTATTGAATTTTTAAAATTAAAAAATATTTGAACAAATAAATTGGACAAAAAAGTTTGAATAAAATAGAGCAAAAGTATTTAAACAAAAACTTTTAAAATTAGAACACAAATAAAAGAATAAATATGTCAACTAAAATATTGAAAAATGGGGTATATAAAACCCCTATTTATTCGGGCGATCTTTTATTTTGAAGATCATCATTTTTTTTTCTTCAATTTTTTTTCCATTATTTTTAAATTATTTATTTAATTTTAATTTTTCTTTCTTCTCAGCTTTTATTTGTCTTTTTCTTCTTTAACACAAATTTTAATTATTTTATTTTTAAATTAACGTATATATTTTTAAAATGATTAATTCCTAAAATTTAAAGTTAAATGTGCACGAACAACCGAATAACTGTCCAATGATAAATTCTTTTAATTAAAACAATTATTATTTTCTAAGTTAATGTATGAAGGACCAAATTGCAATAAAAAGTGGAAAGTGAAGTACTACAATGACTTTTTGTAAAAAAAAAGAAAAATTTTATAGGGATAATATGGGAAAATTATTTATTGGAGGGACTAATTTGAAATGATTTAAAAAGACATGAATTATTTTAAAATTGAAATCAAATATCGGGGACTAATAATGCTTATTGGTTGCTGACTTCTTGTAATGATTTCTCATGAGACATTAGCAATTCTCCTGTAATGTAAGGTGTCAATATAATTTAACCTATGGCATGTATTTGTAAAATTTGGTCCCTAATAAAAAATGTTCTTGTAATTATAATTATAATATCAAAAAGTGTTTTGCAATTTTGTAAAGAATAGGGGTATTTGTGTTATTACATTTAATTTCAGGGGACGTGAAGATAATTTAGCTTTAATTTTAATTTATTGAACTTAATCCACACTAAAATTCATTATAAAATAATACTCCTCATTCAGACTTCCAATTAATAAGTTCAACAAAAATGAAATTAAATTACATTCACAGTCCAAAGTATTCCAAAGCTACTACAGATTCTTTACACAGAGATCAGATGTTCATTACCATGACAGGTAAAGGATACACAGAATCTGCCAGTGCAAGCTACAGAAGGGGTCTAAGCATGAGACTGACAAACTTGTAATAACTCCAAATCCAAGAATTCAATATAATATATAGTTGAATGAAACACAGACCCAAATGAAAATTAGAATGCAAATGATGGTTTCTGTTAGCTGGAAATAAGAACGATACTCGCCGCTCGTCCAGCAAAGCTTATGGTTTCATGACCTTCACCTCCAGGCCTCCGCTCGTTCTGTATGTGAATTTACACGGCTAATAATGCTTATTTCCTTGTTCTTTTCTGCGGTCTCATTTGCATGAACGACTGCTCGAGGGGTATGCCTTTTTGATCCTTTCTTGACACTATTTGAGTTGCTTGGCTGGCCGGATTTCGTCCTCCGGATTCTTGATTGAGTTCTCCCACTGCCCATGGAAGTGTTCCCGCCCTCAAGTCCATCCTTTGTTGTCCCACGACAATTTGGAATATCAACAGAGCCATTATCAGCCGCGTGTTCCTTTGCATCAGGTAAGATATTCTCGGTGGAACTTAGAAAGTCATGAGTTTTGTTGTCAGTTTTAGGCTCAGCCTGAGAAGAACTATAGTTAATACTGTCATTTGGCTTTGGTTCTTTCACTATTTTGACTTGTTCATCCTCACTTACGTCATCGGCCTCAAGATTTAACGATCTCACTAGACTGTGATGCCCATCTTCATTGGAAGGCTCTAACTGCAACAGCGGACCAGCTTCAAATGCAGAATCCTCTCTTTCTCTCAAGGTTTTGACAATCAAAGTCTTGAGAAAATTCATTACTTGGACGGCATACATCAATGCGGTCAGAGGATCCGACATCTGCCGCAAGCCAAATTATCAGTACTTGAACCAAAACCAAAAGCACAGGAAAAGGCCCAGCACTTGTTACTTTCAAGTAATTATGGATTCTATGGTTAAGAAATTCCGGTATTTCTGCTCACCTGAGTCATATTTGGAGCAAAGACCATGGCAACATTACGTGCGTTCATCTTGTTCAGATGCTCGAACTGGGCAACATCAGCCATAAGATTAATTGCCCAATCTAGCAGTGCTGCTTCTGTTGGTGGAAGGAGCCTCACAAGCTGAGTGCACTCATCTTCTGATTGCGCCTGCATCACCTGATCTGGTGACAGAGAATCCAATACCCCTCTCGGTAGTTCTCTAAACCAGGCCTATGAAGAACCAATATGTAGAATTATGTACTAAGTAGGAGGATTAAGCTAGCATTCTTTTTTCATACAACTAAAAAAGAACTAGTGAGTTGGAATGAAATGGTTTGTATGCCTCGATGCAAATATTGAAAATTTTCACATTTTCACCCGTAGTGATGATATTTTTTGAAGTATGATAAGGTGGAAAAGTACCTTAATTAGACCAGCTAAACAATGAACATCGATGTTATCTGGAATCAGTCCATTATTTAGTTGTTCCCTGACATACTCTTCCTGCCCATTCTCTGGATTGATTCTGAAGATTCCTTCTGACTGCAGATGGGAGGAAGGAAAGTTGATTCACTTATTAATTTAAACAGTATAATATGTCATCAAATATTTTCTGTACATCGCGTTACCTGCAGGCCTCCTTGTGAGTACAAGCGTCTTTGCATCATAAGCAGTATAGTAGGCACGCAATTACCTCTGGAGTCAAAAGAAAGCTGCATGGACTCTGTCGAGACTCCAAATACTCTCGTACTATGCAAAAGGAGAAAATATTGAAGTCAATACATTGTGGATCAACTTAGAAGTAACGGCAAGAATTTGCTGGCTATGAATTTTCCAACTGTAAGACCATAAACTTGAAATTTACAACCAGGTTATTTGGGCTGCAAAGGTGCTAAAGGATAAGAATTAGCATGGAAAGCACATTTTAACGGTATCTGTTCCAGCACAGCATTAAATATGGACCTCTATCAAAGCATAAAATATGTGATGATCTTCTCAAGACATGAAAGTCAAAGCTTAAGTAATGACAATCTTCTTAAACTAGTTGACGGTTTTGTGATAGAACAGGATGTGAAATGAGTCTGGATCTTCTGTTGGATTTTTATGTTACAATTTGTATTTCACTTCAATAAGGAAAGCCAAGCGAATGTGATTGGAGATTCATGGACATGTGATGCCGAAAAAAATGAATCGAATGTATAACTTTATATCGACTTTCAAGTAAATCATCTTTTCATTTTCAGTATTGACTCTTCTTAAATACAAATCATCGTGGAAGTTTTTCTTCTTTTCTTTTTTATTTATCATTGATTATACTGCACAAAAATAGAATCACAAAAGTTTGTTGGCGGACATGAGGTGCCACCGTAGTTTCTCATGAAACATAACAAATTTGAGAAACGCTCCAGTTTCCTTACATTATAGGCAAGTTATTTGCTTCTTCACTTTACTCATCTCTGATGGTTCTAAAACATAAAATTTACAAAAAAAAAAAAAAATTCTGCTTGTTCCGATTGAAATGGATAAGTGACATTAATGATATTATCAAGCAAGATTACAGCATCCTTCACCAAATTGCAGGAATAACAACTTTAATATAGATCAAATATTTCTATAAAGTTCTATATTACCTTTACTTTGCACATAACCACACGTTTGAACTTTGAAGATACTCCCTTAAGAATTAAGTATGACATGGTTTGGAACTTCCTCCAAAGAAAGTAAAGCGTCTAAACGCTTCTATACTTACAAATTCTCAAAATCACCAAATATAGCATGCTCCATATAGAAGACAAAAGAAAGCAAAAGCACTTATCATTACACTGTGATGCAGCAGATATGGCTATTTCCCAGTAATAGACTTGCCAAAACTTTACCAAAAAAAGAAACTTATTAGGACCCAAAATTTCCGCCAATCTATCACAAAAACTGAACTCCAGTATAAGTTTCAAGAAAGAAAACACTGAGAAAGAATGACAGACAAAAGATGCAAAAGGTTCTGGGGGTGGAGAAAACTGACCTGGCACTAGGAGGCCTCCTGGGAACTTCAGGTTCAAACTCAACAGGGAGTCCAAGAAACCCATTAAACCTATCAAAAGTGACATGAGCAACATGCCTTACATTCGTAGGCCACCCAATTTCCATCAGCTGCTCTTCAACCCCAACCCCACTTACACTTGTGCAACCCACCAAAGATTTCCTCAAGATGGCCACCAAAACTGCCAAAACAGACAGCTGATTCCCTTCCACCCCTTCTCTTATCTGCCCAGCACCGCAACTTCTCCTGCACAAATTAGCTGCAAGATTACTGGTAATAAGGGAGTCATGGTCGAGAAAAGTCTGTTGGGGCAGCCCATCATTGCTCGTGGGTGTTATACATGAAATGGAGCTTGATGGTGAAGACAGCTGAGGTGGGGAATGCAGAATGTCTGTCATTTCCTCCCACCTCCACCCCCTTTAAAATGAGAATGCGTGTTGTGTGTGTTTCAAGATTGGATTTTTATGGGGTGTTTGATATTGATATTGATATTGATTTGGAGGGAATGAATAGAATAGCAAGAGTTTGGTGGGTTTTCTTGATTTTAGCGTATTTTAGTTAATGATGGGGTTGGTGGTGGATTAATGCTGAGGAGAAGAAGAGAAGAACAAAATGGGAGGTTTGGGGATGAGATGAGATTGTTAGGGATTTTTGTTGAGTAGAGTTGGATTCAAGTAAAGGTTCTCCGGAAGGTGAGACTTATACATCATCATATTCATATTCATTCTTATACTTACAACCTTTTTCTTCCAACCCCCCATGCTCTCTCTGTACTTTGTTTGATACGACAACGTTTGTTTACTGTTTGCAAGCTGGGATTTTGTGCATGGTTTCACTCTATCCACAAACAGTACATCCCATGTACAACAAATTCACAATCCTGAGATGTGGCCAAAAATTATTTACAAGATTTTTTAGTCATCTTTCTTATTTGAGTTTATTTCTGAATTAATTTTCCTTTTCCAAATCAATTCACAATACGAACAAACATAGTTACACATACCTCTCCGTCTCTATCGAACGCTCAAATCAGCATACGAGAATTTGAGAGTAAACAATTATATAACAAACTCGAACATTCTATATACATATGTATATAGATATATATGGTTTCTAAATATGAGAATAATTGTACGGTTGTATTTATTATATCTTTTACATGCATCAACAAAAATCACATCTTTCAAACTAATTATCCAAATTAACTAATTCAATGTACCCCTCTCCTTATTTAACTTTTCTTACTCATGGGGCTCGTGGTGAAAAAAGGGAGTGAAAGGTGAGAGAGGAGCTTATTTATGGTACCTCTACTCCTACATATCTATTCATTTTATTGCAAGTCATAGCTTGGTGGCATTCTAGAGTCAGTTATTAATGTACGGCTATATGTATCTTAATAATCAATTAAGAATGTTTAGTATTAAGCTCTTCTTTTATTACACAACTACCTCCACCATATTGTAATAACTGCATTTTGATCTGGAAAGCTTTTGGACATATATTGTACGGCTGTCAATTTGGGAGAGGTAGAAACCAAGAAAACAACATCCATCCCAACTTCCATACCATACTCTAATGTTTAAACTTTAAAGTACTATTGCCAAATTGCAACTTTTCTTTTTTTTTTTTTTTGGAGAATGGTTGTCGATTTTAATTTATTAAGATGTTAATAGCTACATGAAAATTATTTACTACACTCACTCAAATAATAGTATGCTCGTTAAAGCTCAATTGCGACATCAATATAAAAATTTGATTAGAAAACTCAAATTTTATTTGGGATTTATACAAAAATATAATTTATTTGGATGATGTAATGACAAACATGATCAGATTAGGTGGCAATTAATTATAATGCATTGCCAATAAATGAACTGAAAATCCGTTCTGAGTACATTAAAGGTTATGTAGAGTTGGGTGTTTTTTTAACTTTATTTGTGGTGCACTCATTCCCAATTAAGACATTTATTTTGGGTGGATTGAATTGGGAGACACAAAGACGAAGAGACACAACACTCCCCACTTTACATAAATTTCCTTTACATGTCAATTGGAGCGTCTTCCGACCAAGATGAAATAGAATAATATATTGTTGAGGATTGAGGCCCAATTAATATTCCAATTTTGTTGATATTAAAAATAAAAAGGAGTTTTCTATATATATAAATTGAAAAGAAATGGAGAAAAAGGCGTGTTTATTTTGGCCTTTGCTCCAATTCCAATGGCGACGGATTCTGTTAAGGAGAGAGAGAGAGAAGCAAAAAGTGAAAAGTTGATTTGGGTCTGTGCTTGCGGTTTGCAAGGAACAAAAAAGGAGGAGCGGCTCCGTATTTGTAGTTTCTAAGCTTTGACCGAGTTTGACCCTTGTCAGTTGGAATTGGGTAATGTATCCACTTCCATTTCCACTCCAATTGTTTCAAATTTAAATACCACCTACGTAAACCCTTCCTGTGAGTTGTATAACCCTAACTATTTCAAATATTTTAACCCTAATTTTAATTATATTTCATTAAGTATCCACGGATTTCAAATTCTTTTGATACAAAATCAATTGAAATTGTTTATCCAAATCTTTCGTTAAAACCTAAGCTTAAATCCATCATCCCGTATGGGTATGGCATGGTCTTCTCATAAACTCTTCCCTCCTTTACTTTATCCTTTCCCCTTAATATCTTTAAGCAAGACCACAACCCAAAATATTAAACTTTTAACCAAAACTTCATTATAATTCTCCATTTCATCTCGAGTCTCACTTTTTTCTGTTATGACTTGCCACCATTTCATTGAAGAGGACGGAAATTAACAGCATAAACCTGGAGATGACAAGGAATACATAAATAGGAATTTCTCATCATATGGCAATGGCATACTGGTGTACAAACAGCAAGCAAATGTGCAATTATATAATACACCCTTTGTCCTGATTCCAATGGAAAAGATTTTTTCAGGACATTTTGGCAATAAGGGCCCCACAGCCTCCAAGTTACATTCCAAATCATACCGTTGGATACAATTGATCTAGCAAGCAACCTTATCATTTTCGAGACGTGCCAACAGAAATGAGTAGCATAATGTTGAAATTACTACAACTTCGGCATCCAAGATTGGACCCGTGCTTAAAAATGTACAACTATTGTGCTCTATTAACTGGCTCGAGGGCTTCAACTGTCACCACACTGTTTCCCCTAATGACCTGCAATAGAAGCAAGCGTAAACAGTTGCTGAGTTTGACAATCACATGCTGATGAAAATTGAAGTTCATGCAACAACAAGGAGCTGAATGAGACTCACCACCATGCCTATGTCAGTTTTCTCGTTTCCATTCACTTCAACAGTGTTGTCAACCACAAGGTTCATGAATTGATCAAAACCGCGAAGGGTTCCAACCACCATACGGTTGGCATTAAGCTTTACTGAAATACAGTATCACAAAATAAATATCAACAACCATAAGTGGAAAAAAATAAATGATAACCGAAACACAAAAATAGCACTCAACAGCATAACTCATGACACCGTACAATGAAATTTTTAGATAGCATTCAAGATCAATAAAAATGGTGTAATGTTCAAGATGCAAAAGTATTTTTGCTACAAACTGCATATTCTGACAATCAAAGCCTGTCATTCGTGGAGTTTTCTAAAGGAGCTGCATCCGTGGACTTGAAATGACATGGTAGTCCAAGATTGAAGAAAGAAAGAAAACTAGACACACATGTCCAACAATTTTGGCATGCCTATTAGACGTGTCAATACCCACAAAAAAAAATATTATGTGATACAAAAACATAACACGTTAAACTCTCATATATTTGATTATGGGGTTATACGTCGATACTTTTCTAGATTTAACCATATACCCAATGTATTGAGGACCTATTTGGCATACATCTATCTACATTGCAATTTTAACACTTCAAGATAGTATAGCAACAAGCTCTGATGCTAGCATTCAAAATGTAGGCTGCAGCTAAATAATACTCCAATAAAGTGACAGTGTCTGACTCTCACACCCCTAATTTATTAAAGAACTAATACCAATATTGTTTCTTAAAAATGAGCATGTCATTGAGCAAACTTATACCACAGAACTAAATCATAGAATGAAAACATAAAAACTATAGCTTTTGAACAAGAGCACCCAGAACCTCTAGACAAAAAATAAAATAACTAGAATTTTAACTACTTCCTATATATAACAGTTCGGTAGGAAAATACACATGAGAATGATTGTAGGCAAGTCTATCTGGCTTCGAAATGATTAGTAACAAACAATTTCACTTTTTATAAACAAAAAACAAAAATCAGTCAAAATCAGAAGTTTCAGTTTCTCTGTCACGCTCCCCTCCACAGTTCCTCCAAACTAAGCAAGTTGTAGAACCTTCATCAATCTAAAACATCGCACAAATCCATGTTTCAAATTGCTAACATAAAGTTTACATATAGGTTCTTGCAATATAGTATACTATCTGAAAATTAGGCACTTTTGAGCATTCATGTTCAAGGGTCCAAAACTATATTGTACAATCAACGGGAGCAAACAGCAAATAGAATTAAATGCCAATAGCACACACAATCAAATTCATCACCAAATATGAGCTATTTTTCAGTAAAAACTTATCATCAACTTTACCATATCACCAGCCATACCAAACTTCACCAAAATCCTAAATTGGTAAGCCATATTGTGCATTACATAAAAGCCACAAAATTGGAAATAAAACATTTCTAAATGGCAGCACCAGTAGCCCACACCAAAACATGATTTTCAAGAAAACAAACAAAAATGAAAACGGAGGACTCACTCTGTAGCTTCTTGTCCATGTACCTGCCATTAGATAACCAAAAAGTCAAAAAAAAAAAAATCAAAGCTTTTACTAAGCATAAATAAAATGCAAAAATAGGTAACGAACAAAATTCAACAATTAGCTGCAAAAGCTTACTTCTTGAGATCCGGAGGCTGTCCCGATCTGCTCATGGCGAAATCCTAGAGAGAGCGTGAAAAGCGATTTCTGGGTTTATCGCGCTTCAAAACCCTAGAATTAGAAATTGAAGGCAAAAGACGTGGAAAACTTTTGGGCTGAAATTTTTATATGAATGTTTTAGACCATAATGGGCTGGATCCCGCAATTCTATTTAATTACCTGTGGGCTGTTTTATTTGGCCCAATTAGGGAAACTAGAAAATTGGGCTTATCCCAAAAGATGGATTTGCCTATTATCCCATTAGTAATATATGAAATTTGTTTTCAAAGTCAAAATTTTCCACAAATGAGTATTTACAATAACTTACACTTTTATGGTAAAAATAAAATGGTAAAGAAAATTATAAGTGAAGCAATAGTTAAAATTTTGAATATTTAAAAACAAAAATGAAAAGTCTTGTAAAAAAAATAAAAGTGAAAAGTTAAAAAAATTTGAAGTTGGAATATTTGTAGGAAAAAAAAAATTATAATATTAATAATAAGCTACAGACATTGCTTGTAATTTTTTATTTAAATTCATCTAATTTAATAAAAGTATAAGTTATAAATAAAAATTGTTTTCCAATTTATTTTTAATAATAAATTCATAAACACTTATTTTAAGTGGCTGCAAACATTTTATTGATTTGTGTAAATAAGAATGCATATTATTGGTGGGATCATCTATAGGCTGCAAATCCAAACAGATTGAAATATATTAATTAACTAGGGAGTAGAAATTATATACCATGTCTATGTATCAATGAAAGTAACGTTATTGACATGTTGGTACTTATTTCACTTCATTTTTACACGCAACAGTGCAATTGACAATGATCAGAGTTGGTTTTTCAACTTATTCGAACCTATGACCTCTCAAGACAATAGCATTCTCTACTACGTGCAATAAAGAAGAAAGCGTCAAGCAAGCACATACACCTATAGAAACATACAACATACTTAAACTAATTAGTCATTGTCGTACGCGATCTCTGTGAGTATATAAAAAAGAACTATAGTGTGGGATGAAGAGAAAGAAGAAACTTGTAAAAATTGTGAGAAGAAATAAATGTGGAGTAAAGTAAGAGAGAAAAATAATTATAATTATGGGTTTATTGAAACTATAAAAGTTTGTGAGGGGAAAAAAAACATAAACCCTCCTCCGAGAAGGCACAATAATTTTGCTTCGTGCATGATCTATTCGTAATATATACATGATTGTTATTTAACATTCTCTTGTGGAAAAATAAAGTCCTACATCAAGGTAGGCACAAAAGGCACCCGATAAACCCTCCTCCACAGAGCCACCCTCATAAAAAGTCCTGCTCCATACTGGCACGAAGTAAACTCTCTTCTTATTTCCAGGCATGCGTAAGCTACTAATATTTTTTTACAGGAATTCAAAAAAAAAAAAACGAGAAAAGAAAAGTTCATTTTTCAGACCCCACCTTTGAAGACTTCTACTCTAATAAGTATTGAAATCTCCACTTATTAGAGTGGGGGGAGGCTATTGACGTACATAAAAAAAATAGATTGGCAAAAGAAGGGTTGAAGCATCCCCTTACTCAGATTATGATCAAAACCCGATAAATATTCGATCCAAAAGGTCCACACACTTGGCAGTCCACTCTCCCATGTGGCATCTCATCAACCTCGAGGTTAGTATCCATATTGGACCACATCAGCCCTAGGAAGACCCCCTTAACAACTAGGACAACCCAAAAGAAGGGATGCGCCTCCAAGACCTAGGACTCCCAAACTTAGAAGGACTCGCCGCAAAATATGAATCCTCACATGAAAGGAGTCCTCCCTTAAGCAAAGACGTGTTGTTGTGAGCTAATCAGTTAAAGATAAGATCGAATCTTGCCTTATCTCCACATATTTCGCCCCTTTTTTTTCCGAGAATAAAGGAGGTGTGCAGAATCCCAGCCTAGGGGGACGCCCTCTCTGTATATACAAGTGTAGTTCTCCAACAGGGGCATTTCAATCCCTCTACGAGGATACCCTCCAAAACCTGAAAAACCACTCTCTAGTCTTGCTTTAGAATTCGAATTGCACTTTTAGCGCAATTTCTCGCACGAAATTGTTTTACTCTATCACAATTTCTCATTACATTTTATTCCTTATGATTATTTTTCTCGTAAACCTGATACTAACTTGGATATCAGAGTGCTAATGCCTTTTTTGCAGATCCCCCTTTAGGATTTGTATTCATTTCGGCTAAATTTTCAGCATAGTTCATATCAATTAAACTCTTATAATTTTTGAACGCATCAATAATAATATAGATATCGGAATAAAAAGGCAAAAAATAATAAAAATAAATGTTATGAAAGACCATATACTAGAATATGACCATTTAAGTTTCTAATTATGTCGTCCCACCAAATCTTTTAAACTTTTTTTCCTCCTGTTAAGCAAAATTGATGTAAAGTTTACCCAACGAATTCTCAACGCTTACGCATGCATGCACAAGCATGCTTTTAGTTCTACTCATAGCCATCATTACTCAACTAACTAGTTGAATTTTGTGTTGTAAATTGTATTGCATTTTCAAGAATTCTACTTCATTTAACATACACATACTATGTAGACAAAATATTTTTTTAAATAGAATACATGATATTATTTTTATACACATAAAGTATATATATTGAACAAAATATAAGATACAATAAGATTCGGAATAAAAATCCAAGCCCTCTAATAAATTTTCGAAATATATAAAATACTGGAGTCTGATTTTATTTTGAAAATGAAATTTAATAATCCAGCCCGAGTCAACTGTTACAGATTTCTGACCCTATGTAGGTCATTTTCCTTGCTATTATTTCTTTATTTCTGATGATTTTTCATGCCAGTTGCAACTTGCAAATACTCTATGGGAGTAGAAGTAGCAAAAACAGTGTAAGTAGCCGACTTTGCTTACTCTTTTTTCGAGCAAAAATTTCATAGTACACTTCGCAGGTTTCTGCCCTCTTGCCTGAAAACTGAAGTGGTAGTTGACTAAATTTTATTCGCTCAAAAGAGGATAGGAGTAACAAGTATTGGAGTACTATTGGTCCTATAAATGCTTTCTATGCTCTTTCTTGATCTTTTGCTCTGATATTTAAATTTTATTGCACACATTAAATTTAGTCTGTTTTTGACCGAGTCGTTGGTTTCTTTTTTATGACAAAAACCTAGGTGAAGCTACACTATTCTTATGGTCATATTATGAATTTTCACCTGATTTCAATCATGAAAATTACTATATCTCAAAATTTTGAATTAAACAATAATCAAAATTTTGTTGAGGCACTAATCAAAATTAAATAAAAAGATAATTATATTTGCACCATTGGTTTATGGTCTGTTTATATAAACTACCTCACTCCTTCTTATATAATGATGGTAATGCTTTTGGAAGGTGCATGTATGATTTTCCAAAAATCAGGAGTATGATTTGTGTAAATGATGTTGATGTTTTCGTTGGGTGTATGTGAAATTATTTAAAAAATATGAATAGTTTATTAAACAAATCATAAATCAGGAAATGTAAATGTAATTAATCGTATAAAATTATTCTAATTTTACTGATCGAAAATATAATTTTTAGTTGAATTTATTACTAGCTTCGTTATCATAACAAGACAAAAAGATCCTAACAAAACCACAGGGTCAACTACAAACCCAAAGAGGATTTACTGTTCAAAGGCAAGAACTAAGGCCACCTTAATTAGTACATGCTACATTATCCAATCTGATCAGTTGATAAGTCAAATATTTCAATGCAGAAAAACCACTTGACAAGAACAAAACTCCCCACAATCATGCCTCTCTCCACTCCATTTTCTTGCTGTCCAAAAGGTCAAAAGACACGACCACCTTTGCAAACATTTCCCTCCCCACCACACTACATAAAACCAACCCCACCCCACAGTTTCCCTCCACAAACTGTTCCATTTCTTCTCCTCCAACCAAAAGAAGCTAAATTTCCTCAACATCCGTAACATGCTAGGAAAAAAACTAGGTCCCATGAAGAAACTAGCCAGGAAGGTTAAGTTCATGGGCGGTGCCACCGGTGGGCGGCCATGTTACAAGCCCATGTCCCGCGACAACGACGGCTGCTCCTCCCCCAAGACGCCTACCGGGACATTCCCTGTGTACGTGGGAGAGAAGCGGCAGAGATTTGTCGTCCCGATGAGCTACCTTTCTCACCCTTTGTTCAAGATTATGTTGGACAAGGCGTACGACGAGTTCGGGTTCGAGCAGAGGAATGGCCTGGCTGTGCCATGCAGCGTCCATGCGTTCTTGGAAGTGATTAGCGCGGTAGAATGCTGCAATGGGGGTTTTGATTTTGGGGACATGGTGGATGAGTTTCTTTAGCCAAGTGATTATGGGACGATTGTCGATCCATCATTGATCGTCTCTTAGAATTAACGTCTAGGACTTTGTGAATGTACATTAATTAGTTCTTCATGACAGAATGAAGTTTTGTAAGAGTTCCAGATCGTCATAAAACAGTAATTTCAGAAGAAAATACACAATTTTAGTGCATTAATTTTTGCAGAGTTGAGACTTGATGAAGATTAAAGAATAATGCCATACAGTATTATCAAATTCTGTAATTAATTACATCTCTTGGTGGTGAATATTGTTGCATGCCCGAGGCAACATGAAAATTTCTTATCCAAATTAAACCAAATCAATCACAGCAAGTATAATACATTTATTATTTGATTGATTACTTTTCTGAATTATATAAACTAATTAATCACACCACAGCTGTAATATATTTGTTGTATAGTTCAGAGAAAGTGACCAATCAAATAACAAGTATGATATATTTGTCTTATAAGTGATTTGATTCACCTAAACCTGATTTGAATAAAAAGTTTCGGTTAGTTCTAAAAATTTGAAGAAAAAAATAATAAAACATTTATAGAAAGAATAAGGGTATAATTAATAATCATACCAATTATAAGAAGATCATCCCATTTGATCATCCTAGTCTTAGATGATTTTTAGCATCAACAATTGAGATTTTCAGCGTTTGAATCAATCAAGTCAATAATATCAAACGTGAATCCTTATCGTATTATACTATTTTTTTCAGTTCCAAATGAACAAATCTATCCCTTTTTGGCGTTTTCAATGTTTAAACCCTAAATCAAACACCTAAATCATTCCAAAGTATAACGTTGGACGAATCCACTCCACCTAAATAACAAGCATATATATATGCATGAAAGAAGTTTCAATCGGACCAAGAATGCTTTTTCCAAACAGACAGCTCGCAGGTTGACAAAACGCCTGCAACTTTAATTTTGGGCATTCCGGGAAAACACCAGAAAGGAACTAATAGTGCATTGGCGGCAGCCTTGTTTGATATTTGATGTTTCTACTTTCTTGTAGACATGACATCTGTTGAGTAGTGCATAAACTAATTAAGCAGTTGTCTCAATGTCAACTTAATTTTCGAAAGTTGAAAATCACGTGTGTGTGTGTGTTGTGCCTCCAACTTTGGGTTTGGACCACATTCGCTCACATGGACTTCTACGAGAAATTTTAATTCAAATCGGTTAGGTTTCATTGAAATTGAATCAATTACATGATAAATGTAATATACTTATTGTGTGGTTGATGGACAATTTAAGAAAAAAAAATTATTTATCACATAATAAGTATATCATACTTGTTTTGCGACTGATTTAATTCAATTAAATTTGATTTGAGTGATAATTTTTCAAACTTTTTTAAGAATTGTAAACTAGTGTTAGCTGTATGATTGAAGTGGGGGTATATCTTTCAAATGGTCCCAGTTTCTTCTCCACTTGCCTGATTAGAGACAGTGAATTCAACATCAAACCCCAAATTTTTGTATATATATGACATCGCTGTATTCCCTGGCATAAATCTTGATCCATATACAGCTATGCATGTATATATGGGGCTGGTTAATTAACCAGTATTAAAGATTTTTGGATATTTTGACGAGTTTAGTTACCTTAAACTCAAATATGATATTTGAAAATTCTAACTTAAATTAAATTTATTGTAACAGATAATGTCTCAATTCATAAGATGCTCTATTTTCATTTACTTTGTCTGCTCAAAATTTTAAAAAAAAAAAAAAAGTAGCATTGTTTTGTGCGTTTTTTTCAATAAAAATTAATCATAATGGCATATTGTATCTGCGTGCATGTAATAAGTAATTTTTCATGTTTTTTAATATGTTGTATAAAACTTAAGGTATTATCAACACAATAAAAAAAATTGTGTAATGGTATTAAAATAATGTCAAGACGCTTTTGTAAAAATAATTAAGAGTATAATTATCATATTTATAAATTGGTGCAATGATCTCACAAATTGTCATTTGTGAGTATAGGTGATCTTTATATCTATATATTTAAAGGAGGGACAAGATTGGTGTTGGTTATTCATTAGAATATAGGGTAAATTACAACAACCTTTCGTGATATTTGACATAATGATAAATATCCCCTTGTTATTTAAAATATTACAAAACCTCCCTTAATGTTTAATGAAATTATATCATTCTTGTATGGAGATATGAAATTGTCAACGTTGACCTTACTATATTTTCTTATTTAAAAAAAATATAAAAATTATAAAAAAATCAAACGAAATGGATGAATTTTTTTTAAAATTATAAAAATATCATTTAGTCTATAAGAAAAATTAAAAATTTTGATAAATAAATAAAATTATAATTTTTAATCTACATAAACATTTTGATTAATTTACCATAAAAATGAATGGAAACATAACTGACTAGGCTAATTGTTAGATAGTCGTTAAAATCAGGAGGTATTGATAATTATTTAAATAATAAAAAAATATTTGTAATTATGCCAAATTTCATAGAAGACCATTGTAATTTACTCTTGGAGACGTATCATCATAAATATAACATGAATGGACGATTTTGTCTATTTTCTTTATTTGAATTTTGCTATAGGCACAAACTAGTATTGCCGTACTAATTATTTATTGGGCCGCCCACTTAATAGTTTTCTTAAAGCCCATTCTAAATTTTACAAACAAACTAAACTGGACTTTGAGCAGGGACTACATGATCCTCTCACCCTCACACTCCACATTGTCCGCAGTGCCATAAACCTCCCATTAGTGTTTGGATTTGTATCTTAAGTATTTTATTTTGGTATTTTGAAGATAGAGAAAAAAAATAGAGATAAATAATTATGTGTTGAAAATAGAGATATACATGTAAATTTGTATTTTGAGGTAATTTAAAATATTTTAAAATAAGTGGTGTAGGTTTGGTGTTGAGATTTGGGAGAGAAAATTACTGTTAATTGTCAAATCATATCTCTTTTATATACAAATATGTATATATATAAATATTTTATGTCTAATATTGTATTTTTGGGAGACAAAAAATATTATTATTGTCAAATTATGTCTCTTTTATATCATATATATAAGCACATATATATATTATATATAAAAAGTTGAAAAAAAAATACACAAATAAAGTGTAAAAAATAAAAAAATATAAAGATGGAGTGTGTTTTATTTTGTTTCGATAAATGCCCAATCATAAAACTAAACATAGTGCCCGTGTCTCGGAGTCGAGGTTCTAGAAACAATACGATGTTATTGGTTCAAGTCACACTATATATGTGAATCTATTGTGATTTTTTTATTTTATTTTATTACTACTTGTGGTTTGAACATTGTTAAAGAATATATTTGATGTGAATAAAATTTGTGCTTGTTTGGATTGAGATTTTCAAACCTGATATTTCACAAATTTCAAAACAAAAACAAAAAAATATGTATATATTAGCACTTCCACACTCAAATCAGTAAGTAATTACGAAAGATAGAAATTGAATAAAATAAATACAAGATGTAATACGGGAGGTAGTGTAACAATGTTGAAAATATTAATGTGTTGTGAGTGTGAGTGTTGCGAAAATTGTGTTACCCTTATCTAAGGTTAGAGGCTTGTTTTTATAGCATCCATTCCCGATCGAATGACTTCCGCATATTTGGAGGAATTCTCGGTGTTTTAGCTGCAGGGATTTTATCCTTTATGCGGATAATCCCTCTTGCAAGATATATTTATTAGATTCCTAGAGGATGGTTACAGCGGATTCACCTAAATCCTTGGGACCCCTCAATGGTTATATGGCCCTTCCCCCAGCTAGCCAGATATAGTGGCGTCTAAGTGGTTGTCATGTCAACCTCTCTTTTAGGGTAAACCTTCAAACCTTTTATACCGATTCTTCTTTTCTAATGAACCTCTCTAGAGAATTAGGACTAGAGTCCTTCCTCCTTAAGGCATGTGTAACCATGAGCCTCTGTTAAACCTTTTCTTAGTTGTATTCTTTTTTGGACAGTATATATTTTTTAGACATCAATATCAATATATTTTTTTATTAAAAAATAATAATTTAATCATATTTAAAAAAAAAGGTGATGATTTTATCTATTTATAACAATTAATAACGTGGACCACAATAAAGTAAATCCACATTTATCACGTGTAATGGACATATGGAGAAAAGATACAAGCAAATAGAAACATCTCGAGCATGGCAAGATATTTAGTATGACTAGTTATAGTTCGTCGGCGGTGTTTTTGTAAAAAATTGTACTTTTAGAAAAGTGATTTTTGTAGAGAAAATTAAAAATTATAATATAATTAAAAGTGAGTATTGTTTGTAAAATAAGTGAAAAACAGATAAAGTTTAAATTGGATAGTGTTTGGAGAAAAATAACTTCGAAAATAAACTTAATTGATTAAAGATCATTTTGCCCCTATTAAAAATATACTATTTTCACAAAAAATAATAAACTTTATTTTGATTAGTATACTTCATATTTAAGTTTTAAAAAATATTAAAAAGTATATATTTAATATAATAATGCTCTGTGAACGAAATAATATATTTAGACGATATAGCAAATAAATGTACAAATTTTAAAATACTAAATATAGGAAAGTGTAAATTTAATTATTATTGAATTATTCAAATTATTTAAAAACTCCAATATTAACTTTATATATATAATTTTCAAAATAAATTAAAAATAAAAAAATTAAATTAAGATTATTATAATAAAGGTATAACAGTAAAAAATAAAATTGGATTTATATACAGAAAAATCAAAGCAGCTAAAAGCACCCCCTAAGGTGCTTCTAACTTTTGGCCTAAAAACACTTTTTTTAGTCGTTTCGAAATTAGCATTCCAAACACTTAAAAATACTTTTTGAGAGACAAAAATTAAAAAAACACATTTTAAAAGCGTCCGCAAATACCTATTGTATAATTTAATTTTAAAAATGAAAGATGAATGCAGTCAAAGAGCGCAGTTTGCATTTTCCACTTTTTCAGACAGTCTTTCTCATTACGAGGACCAGCAATAAACTCCGAAAAATCAAGTTGCCCATAACCAAAATGGTGTGATAAGTATTATGAGGAAGCCCCACAGCGACTTGCCTGCATTTGACTTCCTTCAATGGTGTGCTGATCCAATGCTCCTTTAGTTCATAATTCTATATACTCATCATAATCCAAAATCCCGGAAATTATTGGACTTTAATTTTGGCACTAATTAATTCTTTTACTATGTAATTTACCTAAATTCGATCCACAGCTTATTAAAATTCACATTATAAAATACTACAACTTTGATTATGGCTAATTAATATGAAAAAAGATTCAACATTATGTTGAATAATAATTAACCATAATGGAGCAGCAATCATTTAATAATATTTGGCAGACGAGGATAGTAGCTGTACCTATAATTCATGACAAATGCTTTGGTAATAATTAAGAATTATTTGAGATATTTAAAATATCTTTATTTTTTGAAAAATTACACATACGTCCACCAGAAACACTAACATCATTTATATAAAACACCGCTGCATTTTAGAAAACTATACACACGCACTCCTCATAAATGTCAACAATATTACATAAACTACCACTATTTTTTGCTGTTGTATATAATTTCTATAATTACGAAAAATGTACGGATGATTTTTGTAAATAAAACATAACTTGGAGCGTGTAAATATAATCATCCCTAAATTGATTGGTTATAGTTAATATTGTGATAGATGTTGATTGGTCGCGCTCAAAATAAATTGTCTCATTCGATATATTTAACCGTAGTAATAACAAATTACTATAATCTTTAAGGATGTAAAAGAGATGTTAAATAAGCAAGGATATATGGCACGTGGATTGGGACGGCCGAGTTGGGTGGCCCCGGGACGGGAAGCTGTCTCTCTCTCTCTCTCTTGCCTCGTTTTTTTCGTGAAGCAATTGGCTGAGTCGCACTCGCCGACGACCATCTTTTTGCCTTAAGTACCTGAGGGGTTATAATGACCAATTTTTAGTATATATTTTCTTTCAAGCCCCAGAAAGTCTGTTTTTTTACTGTGCTGCTAATTCTTCAAATAAGAGTCACGTTTTATTATTAAAACTTCATATTTAAAATATTATTTCAGGTTTATTTCTAATATAAGTACTATAATAATATTGCAATGATCCTTTCATTTATATATTTAGTTGAATTTACCTTAAATAAAATAAATGTTGTGTTATTATATTTTGTTGAATTATTAAATTTTACTTTTAAAGGAGCCAAAATGCTAATAAGCCTACAGTAAAAATTGAAATGAATTTAATATTTTATATATCAATGCTTAAGGTTATGGATAAAAAAGCAACACAAAAATTACGGCTACTTTTGTCTATTTAGGTAGATTTTCAAACCTGGGGGGTTGTTTTTTTACACCAACCTTATATAGTATAAAAGAACAAATTGAATTTAGTTGTGTAAATATAAGGGTGTTACACCTGTAATCCTTTTTCTATTGAAAAAACATATGCAATCCTTTAAAGATAATAGTTTTAACACATTAAGTTCCATATATAATTACACAATGAACAAATTTAGTCATGACATTTGATATGTAAAATACATTTAATGTCTTCATCTTTTTAGAGTGACACATTTAACTCTGAGTTGGTGAAGAATAGAAAATTTTGTTTGGAAAAAAATGTGTGTGGGTTCATTTGAAGTAGAAAGTAGTGAAATAAGTGTTAGAAAATAATGAATTTGGTGGAACAGAATTTCAAAATAGTTAGATATGACTGAATCTCATGATTTCGGCAGAAGATCCACAATGGGTGGGGGATCTTCCTTGGATTCGGTGGAAGATTATCTCTTGACTGTTGGAGACTCGTAATTCTTGAGGGGTGGTTGGAGGTTGCTGTGGATGAAGGTGTATTCTAGGAATAAAGATGTCTTCCGAGTCGGAGAGGTGGTTGAGGAGGCGCCTTATCCCAACCATAGTCCAAACTTTTAGGATTTATATGTTATTTTTGTCTGGATGCGCCACAAGAATAGGCTGTTGGTCCTCTAATTTTATGAGGTGCGTTTTAAGAAAATCCTACATGGGTGTTACTTAGGCCACCCATGGACGTCATGTGAAATATGCTTTGACTTTGGTTAAGAAATTTTAAGTTTCTAAACTTCCTTGTGGGCTCGAGAGGCATTCCTGAATTTGGGCCAGTCGGACTTCTTTAGTCGATTCAGTTCTTGGGGTACCTCTTATCGGATTTTCTAGAGGCTCAGACTAAGCTTGGCATTTTCGACCTTTACCTGAACTTGGTTTCTGGGGCACGTTAAGCTTTATATCATTCAAAATGAAAAATTAAACCGTAAAAATACTTTATCATTCCACCCAAAACAAAATTGCTGAATCCAAAAAATTCTCCCATTTACTTCAAATGTTAATTTATTCCTTCTAACTCTAAAAACAACCCTAAATCTCATTAAGTAAACACATAAAAGCCCTTCGCATGCAGTTAGTAAGATGTCAACAGGCTCATTGGAGTTCTTTAAATTGTTCCCATTCACCAAGAAAATAGGCACTTGAAGATTTCTCAAACATTTTAATTTGGAGAAAAATAATAGGGTCGGGGTAGATTAAATAAGAGAAATTTGGCTCCATTTGATGAATTAGAAAAATGAATTAGATTTTCCACTTGATTGGGAGGGAAAATATGGACGTGACAGAAAGCGGAGAATTTGAGGTTTTAAGGATTGTGGAACAAAAAATACATGTATTGAGTATTTTATTTATATATCACAAGTCTCAATCATACTTAAAGAACACTCACCTTTTACATATCTAATCTTTAGTCACGCGCCAACTTTAGACTAAATGTGTCGTCTTAAAATAAAAAATATCGGACTAAATGTTTATATACTAAAAATCTACCTGATGGAGTAAAGTTGTAATTTCACTATGTAATTATGGAACCAAATATGTTAAAATTATCATACTTAAAAGACCAAATGTATTCTTTCAATTAAAAAAAAAAAACTAAAAAAATACAATACCATTATAATTTAACGACTAAAAATAAAATTTTGCCAATAAAAAGGATATTGAAATAAACAATTAAGAGATATAACAGCCAATTTTGACAACATTCTTTTGTCATTCGATTTTACCTATGTATAGTTAATATAAACCTTTGAAACTTGAATAAGTTAATCATCTTATCAGTTGAAGGACATTTTTTATTTTACAAAACATTAGTACGATCAGTTGAAAAGTTTTTTTTTTTTATATTAAAATATATAAATGATTATTTAATCCACTATTCGTAAAACTAAAAACTTAATTTTTTTTATGAGAAAAATTAAAAAGAAAAAACGTTAATCAAGTGGGCAAACAAAAGGAAAGAAAATTAATTGCCTATTTAGCCGTCGGATTGGACGTCAACTTCACAATCCACCAATACTTGGTGACGACTAGTCCACCACTTTATAAAAAGTCAAACATCTTATCCTTCTCCCCCCTACATCACACACTCTCTTTGTACATTTGATTCTTTTCTTGTACTTCGTCCCTGTTCTTTTTCTTGCAAGAACTGCCCATCAATTCTCATCATGGTACGTACTTATGAATACTTCTTTTATCTTTTCTTGATCACGTTTTCTCTTTTCCTTTTCGGGTTTTCAGGGGGATCAGACTCGTCTCTCGATTCTCGTGACGTATAATTCTTTTTCTCTTTTCTTGATAACAATTCTGATCTTGTTTATGGGTTTTCTACTCGTTGCAGGAGAATCAAACAAGCGGTGTCAAGTATGAAGAGGTAAGTAAACGTGTTTATCAACAACTTGAGTGCATACACGTTTCTTCCAATTGCTATAGATTGGAGACTGAATATTCATGTAGGAATACATCGTGAATTCACGAGGATTGAAGCTTTTTACGTGCCGATGGTCGCCTGCCGACACCGAACCTAAAGCTTTGATATTCTTGTGCCATGGTTATGGCATGGAGTGCAGCATCTCAATGCGAGGTCAGTTATGAGCCCCTGATCTTTGTGTTATTGAAAATTAAATAAAGAATTTAATTAGATGTAGGAAAAAAAATACTAATTAATTGATTGAATCGATACGACAGGTTGTGCCAATAGGCTTGTTAGAGCGGGGTATGAAGTTCATGGCATCGACTGCGAAGGCCATGGAAAGTCGTCTGGTCTGCTCGGATTGATCTCCAACTTTGATGAACTTGTCGACGACCTCACTGAACACTTCACCAACATCTCCGGTGAGTCTTATTTGAATTTCATTACTATTTAAATTCTTGGATATTAGTGATTAAAGAAAACCTTTGATTAGTTTGAGTAATTCCAACTTGCGACCTTGTTTAATTGAGTGGAAAGTGTGTTCGGTCCACTGCGACGACTGGTCCACTTGTTGTACATGGAAACTAATTAATTAAATTATCATAATAATGGCGTTGTGTTTACTTTAGTTTATAATAATATTGTGTGGATCAGACGTTTAATATTCAAAGCTTAACGAATCCTTTGATTAGTGGACCGCATGTGATTATGATTTCTTTTCTTTTCTTTTTTATTTTTAATTTAAAAAAATGTGAATGCAGAAAGAAGAGAGAATAGGAAGAAGATGAGGATACTAATGGGAGAATCGATGGGAGGGGCTATGGTGCTCCGCCTGCACAGGAAGAAGCCTGATTACTGGGACGGTGCCGTCCTCATCGCGCCTATGTGCAAGGTAATAGTTTATTATTAAAATTAAATAAATAACTTATATTTTTTTATGAGATTTGGATTTAAATTTCTAAGATATTTGGATTTTAGTTTTTGTGTTGGACTAGGTAATTTCTTAATACTGTTGATGACAAAGACAAAACAAGATATATTATACCAATGCGACCACGAAAATTTGAAATTCGAAATTATTTATTTATACTAATAATGATATAATATGAATAATTATATAGTTGATTTGAATTTTTGGCATAAAAATACAGATTGCTGATGAAATCAGACCAAGTCCAGTGGTTATCAAAATTCTGACCGCATTGGCCCGCGTCATCCCGACCTGGAAACTCACCCCTACTCCAGACATCATCGACATTGCCTTCAGGGACCCCCAAGTCAGAAATGAGGTACAGTTTCTTATAATATATTTTTCTTTTTTATTTAATGATAAAGCCGTCTATATATTTAAATATAATTTAATTATTTCAACATGACAACTGTTACTGACTTTTTTTATTTAAAAAAAAAAATGGGATTAGTTTAAGTACTTTGTGATTGCATCATTACTTAGTTTTATTGCAATGGTCGCAGGTTAGATCCAATCCATACACTTACAAAGGCCGACCTCGTCTGCAAACCAGCTACCAATTGTACACAGTCAGTACGGATTTGGAGAAACGACTCGAAGAGGTGGGTACATAGTATGCATCTACATTAATTTATTATTAATTTAAAAATATCGATATATTGAATGACCCAATTAAATTTCATAAAAAAAAGAAAAAAACTACCAAGTGGCCGATCAAATTAACCGTTTCAATATTCATCACTTGGACAGGTTGCGTTGCCATTCATTGTACTCCATGGGGAAGAGGATAAGGTGACGGATCCATCGGTGAGCAAAATCTTGTACGAATCGGCTCGCTCCTCGGACAAGACATTCAAGTTGTACCCAGGGATGTGGCATTCTTTGTCCTACGGCGAGTTGCCGGAAAATCTCGACACCGTGTTCTCCGACATAGCGCTGTGGTTGGACAACGCCCGAAATGCTAAGTTGGAAGAACAACAGAAGTTTGCTAATGACCACAATGCGCTCGAATCCAACTACAGTAAATAAGGAATTTGAAGTGGATGGATGTAATGATTGTACCGTGATGATATGTGTACTATACATGTAATTTTGAAATGAAGTAATTCAATTTGTTTGGTTATATCAGTAGTTGTAATATTAGAATTTTGGCTTTTTTTCCAAACCGAAGAGTTTGGAAAGTCTGAGTTGAGCACACATATTTCTCTTTAAGATGTAAGAAAAACGCCTACCTCACTTGAGAAAGTGATAACTCAAGAAAGCAATGTTTGTGCATGAAATCCCACCTAATACTTCATAGACTCCAACACTCAACGCCATCGATTGGGTTGTGGGCCGTATTACAAGGTTGTTCGTAATTTCAAGAAAGAATTGACTTTTGAGTCTCAGTGCTGTATTTTGTTTTGGGTTCCGGGCCGAATGGGCCTATAGCTGATAAGGGAATTTAACGGCCCAATTAAAGGCCCATAAAATTCAAATATTATATGAAGGCGTGAGGGTGAGGGCATATCTGTCAATTGGTGTAATCTTGAATTCCATATTCCGACATAACATGAGCCGTCAGATCCGAATATCGCAGCGGCTCCTCCTCAAATTTGAAATTCTGTCAGTCCCCCAATCATCCCGCTCTCCTTTTCTCGTCCTCACACACTACACACACTGAGGGAGAGATCTGATAATTGTTTCCATCAAAAATAAAATTCACACACACACACACACACACACACACAGATACAGTGTCCTGAGATGTCGGCTCGACACGAGAAGGAGAAGGGAGTTAATGTGCAGGTTCTCCTCCGGTGCAGGTCATTGCATTTGTTACGATACTAGGGTTTCTGAGCTTCTTTGCTATTTTCTGCCTTCTTTTGATCTTGGTTTACTGGATTCATGCCCAAAGTTTGCGATTTTTCAGGCCGTTCAGCGATGATGAGTTGCGGAACAATGCGCCTCAGGTCGTGACGTGCAACGAGTATATGAGAGAGGTCTCAGTTTCGCAGAATATTGCCGGCAAGCATATTGATAGGGTCTTTACGTTTGATAAGGTAATATATATATTTTATGTCATTCTGTTTTTGGAAATGTCAACTTAATTTGCTTTCTAGCTGACGTTCTTTTTGGTTGTTTGATATCTTTGGTTTCATAATTTTCGGTTGATTTTTTTTTTTTTTTTTTTTCTGGCAAATCATCATATGAGAATGGGTCGATGAAACTCACAGGCCTATTTAATTTGTTTTCGTGTTTTTGCCAGTTCTTTTTAGCGCGTTTAATTCAAGGCTTGAAACATTGAGCAATTAAAAAAGTATTGTCTTATTGTTGTTGCAGCTCTGATAGAGTGGGGTTAAGTAAAATCACTTTTGTGAAAGAAATTGACCACTCTAGCCTTCTGAGTAGCTATGCGTTCGGAAATAAGTTTTTGCTCCCTTTTCATGTTGGAGAATTTGAGAATTTTATTTTCATGTTTAGGTGTTTGGACCTAGTGCTCAACAAAAGGATCTTTATGAGCAAGCTGTTGTCCCAATAGTCAATGAGGTTTTGGAAGGTTTCAACTGTACTATATTTGCCTACGGACAAACTGGGACAGGAAAAACTTATACCATGGAGGGTGATTGTAAGAGGTCAAAGGTAGTGTACATTCTTATGGCTCCATGCACCATCTTTCATTTCTGTTTTAGCTTTGTTTTCTGGAATTTATTTTATACTATTATCTTAAAGGGTGGTGCAAACGGAGAGTTGCCACCAGGAGCGGGAGTCATACCTAGAGCAGTAAAGCAAATTTTTGATACATTAGAGAGTCAAAATGCAGAGTACAGTGTTAAAGTCACTTTCTTGGAGCTATATAATGAAGAGATCACCGACTTGCTAGCCCCTGAAGATTTGTCTAGAGTTGCCTTGGAGGAGAAGCAGAAAAAGCAATTGCCGCTCATGGAAGATGGGAAAGGTGGTGTTCTTGTTAGAGGACTAGAGGAGGAAATTGTGGCAAGTGCCTGTGAGATTTTCACTTTACTTGAAAGGGGATCTGCTAAGCGTCGCACTGCTGAAACCCTACTTAACAAACAATCAAGGTTCTTATTAAGTGTCTTCTTAAAATGTCTGACGTAGTTCTTTTGCATTCTTCAAATTAAATCTAATCTGATTTCTTTTTGGATATCAGTCGATCACATTCTCTCTTTTCCATAACGATACATATAAAGGAAGCCACACCTGAAGGTGAAGAACTAATAAAATGTGGCAAGTTGAATTTGGTTGATTTGGCTGGTTCAGAGAACATCTCTCGTTCCGGTGCAAGGGAGGTAATTTTGATCCTGTATCAAATTGTAATCATTGTTTCAAGTATTGAACTGCTGCTACAGATTTTATGGTTTGAGATTATGTTAAATTTATCTTATCTTTTTATTCATGATGTTAGTGGCTCTTCTTTTTGACCCCTGCATCTTCTTTCTTGGTGAGACTTCTTATTGTATCCTTTTTCTGATATTTCCAGGGGAGGGCAAGAGAAGCAGGAGAAATAAATAAAAGTTTGCTAACATTAGGAAGAGTGATCAATGCTCTGGTAGAGCATCTTGGACATGTTCCTTATAGGTTAAATCTCTACCAATTGTTTTAATTACATTCTCTCAATATTAACTCCCCAATTAATAACTTTTGGCCTTGTTTTCTAATTCTTTTAACAGGGATAGCAAACTCACGCGTTTACTTCGTGATTCCTTGGGGGGACGAACAAAAACTTGTATAATTGCTACAGTATCACCAGCTGTTCACTGTCTTGAGGAAACGCTTAGCACATTAGATTATGCCCACAGGGCTAAACATATAAAGAATAAGCCTGAGGTTTGTTGTATCTTTTCATTGTTTCATAGAGACATCATTTCCTCCATCCTGTTTGCTTCTTCTCATTATTTTCCTACAAGGGCATAGTCTTGCATCTCTAAGCTTCAATCAACTTATTTTTTTGTCTTATATGAACAAGCTTCTGTGTTTTCATTTTTCAATTTCCCCCCCAAATGCTTGAGATTAATTTGTTTATTTGATGTAATATGTTCATTCTTGATTGATATTTGCATAATCTTTTTGGCCTTATTTTGTGAGATTTAAGACATGATTAGGGAGCATAGAGATAATTTTGAACAATTATACTTCCCTTAAACAATGTTGCAGTGCACTCAAGATCTTTTCCTATGAACTGTAGGTGAATCAGAAGATGATGAAATCCACTCTGATAAAGGATCTTTATGGTGAAATAGAACGACTCAAAGCAGGTAGCCCTTTTGGTGTCTGGTAGTTTGTTGTAGGCATACTGGTGCTTCTATTTAAAGATATGGTATATCAACTCATATTCGTTCTCCCTCTCTCAATAGAGGTTTATGCTGCACGAGAAAAGAATGGGGTTTACATCCCTAAGGAGCGATACTATCAGGAGGAGAGTGATCGAAAGGTGCTATACATCTTGGATGCTGCAATCTCTTAATTTAACCAGCTTCTTGTTCATTTAAGCTATGTCAGTCGTTTAGATTGTACTCAACCATTCTTCTTGGTGAAGCTAAGAGTTATTCTTTACTTCAAAGAGTTGCTCGTTATTTTTGCTGATGAAGTGCTGAATAATTTTGGTAGTGAACTTTAATTTTCAAGTTTTATATTGTGTCTCAATTTTTTTCATTTTAGGCAATGGCAGATCAAATTGAACAAATGGGGATGACAATAGAAAACCATCAGAAGGTCAGTTACTTCTTGTGCTTTATACAAGACCTGAATATTAGAGATGACTATATCTGAAAGCTAAATTACTCTAATGTCTTATCAGCAAATAGAGGAATTGCAAGCTAAATACAATGGTCAGGTTGAACAATGTGCTGATTTGAGCAGCAAGCTGGATGCAACCCAAGTGAGTTCTTAATTGCATAAGTTAGTATTTTAAAATTACCTGTGAGCCTTATGTGGAATTGTCTGCAGAAAGACTTGAGCGAAACAACCAAATTGTTGGCGAACACTCAGGATGAACTAAAGCGATGCCAATACTCCCTCAAGGAGCGGGACTTTATCATTTCTGAGCAGAAAAAAGCTGGTATTTGTGCCCGAACTAGTAGTTGGAATTTTCTTCAATTGGTGTCTAAATGATGTTTCTGAAATAAATGAACAGAAAATGCGCTGGCTCATCAAGCATGTATACTGCGGGCTGACTTGGAAAAGTCCCAGAAGGATAATGCTTCTCTATTTCTTAAAATTGGTATGTCCTCTTCTTGCCTTCTAGAATTTCATTTACTGTAAAACTCAGTGCTTTTAATGTTATTAATTTGCAGCCAGAGAGGACAAATTGAATGCTGACAACAGGTCAACTGTGAACAGTTTTCAAGCTGATCTTACTCAGCAGCTCAATACACTTAGCAACTTGCTTGCTGGATCTGTGTGTCGGCAAAGTGAACATCTCCAACGTGTTGAGAATCTCTGTAATTCTTTTCTCGAAGTACATGATAAGGTAATTTTGTATTCAGTTGGTTGTAAAATTGTTTTCCTTTAGGTTCTTATTTACGTTTATTTCATTTTGTCTTACTTTTCCAGCAAATTTGTATTTTTGAGTCTGAGATTCTTGTCGTAGAAGTTCTTGTTTGCCTGAAGCTCTTATCTCATGTCTCGTTCTATTGGCAATCTGTATAATATGTTGTTATTTGACAAACTTTTGCTTGTAGGCTGCTGTAGACCTAAAGAACAAAGTAAGCGCTTCGAGGACTCTGTATATCTCTCATTTTGAGGCTGTTCAAAATGTTGTTCGGTTGCATAAAGCTGGTAGCAATGCTGCTTTGGATGAACTGTCAGCTTTGGCTTCATCGAACTCAAACTCTATTGGAGAAGTAAGAAAGCTTTTTAATGATCCAGTTTCTTATTTGGTGTTTGCATTTGCCTTGTGTAGTCTCTGACTTCTTGCTTAAATCTATAATTTAGTTGTTAGCTGCAGAGGCTGTTGAAGTAAATTCAGTTTTTGATGACCTTCAGCAAACACTATCAAGTCATCAAGGTGAAATGGCTCACTTTGCAGGAGAGCTTCGGCAGGTTTGCATATTCACTCTAGTTTTGTTTTAACCCATGCGTACACCAACTCACACACGTGCCCAATAAGTTCATAACCCAACATCTCAACTATGAAATGTTGGGCCTTCAACCACTGTGGTGTTCCCTAGGGAACTTCACTCTTGTTTTCATTTTTGAGTCCCTTTAGAATATAATTGTTTTTCATCTAAGCAAATTGTGTTCTGTTTCATCCCTATACTTTGTATATTAACTTGAAATATTTCCAGAGATTTAACGCTAGTATGGACCACTTGATGAACACTTCAGAATCCCTTCATGGATTTCTTGAGAAGCTTCTGGGAGAATCAAAAAGGCTTGGAAGTCATGCGACTCAAGTTGATGAAGTTCAGACAAAATGCATTGCTGAATTTCGGAAAGCTTATGAGGTTTGCTGAATTTGAAGTTAATTCTCAAAATCAAGTGTGATTCTTTCTTGTTAAGCTTATCTATTAAGTTTTATTTCTGCAGGAACAGTCCAGGTCAGATGCAGAGAAGCTTATTGCGGATATGACCAGTCTGGTTTCTGATTGCATGCGCCGTCAGAAAGAGATGGTTTGGTTTTTTGGTGCTTCATCATTTGCATATTGTTTTGTGTTTTTCAGTTGCTTTAGGTATCTAACCTTGATAGATGACAGGTGGATGCAAGGCTTGATAATCTTAAGGATAGCGTAACTGGCAACAAACTGTTTTTGGATGGACATGTTTCAACCATGGATGGCATTACAGCAGATCTGAAAAGGAAATGGCAGGATTGCTTTACCCAAGCAGAAAGTAACCTCAAGGATAATGCAGATTTCTCTGCAGCTAAGCATTGTCGTATGGAGCTACTTTCACAGAACTGGTGAGCAATTTGCCAATGCTGCAATATTCTTCTTGTGCCATCTCTACAAATCTAATAATTTCACTATCTTTTGCTCTCTTCTATCTTTTCGTCGCTCTTTACCTCTGATGATGATTGATTTTCATTTTTATGGTTGCATTTGATTGTTGGCCTTTACTTACCCTTCTTTTTGTTTGCTTTTGAATCTTGATGTTTTTTGTTATTGCCTCTCAGTGTAAACACTGCTGATACAGCTTTGAAGCAGTGGGAAAGAATCCAAGAATCATTAAATGAGATGGGAAGTCAGCATGCTTCAAGAATTGCGTCGCATGTTAGGTTCGTTGATTTAGACATGAGCCTGGTTATTACGTTTTTATGTGCCTATATATGTGGATTTTCAGTTCTATGAATTTGATGAATTATACTGGGTTCCAGTCTGCAGAACTGCCAGTCTCTAATGTTTCGTGTATAAACTAGCCTTTGAAGCTGTGGGTTTACATCTGGAATACTTCTGTTTCAGGAACATGAGTGAGAGTATTGAGCAACACGATGTTGAGATTGAATCTGCAAGAATTACAGTTGCGGAAGATACTCAGAAGAGTGCTGAAGACATTATTCATTGTTTTGACGGTTAGTGTTTTCAGACTTCTTTTTATCTTTAACTCTGCGCTGAAGTTTAAACACCGCATTTCATATTCCGCTATTTCTCTTTTTCCTTCTCTATATTCGTGCTGAGATTGACTACCAGCATGTACAAAAATCTGAATCAAATTTGAGGTTTAAACTTCTTTGTCATCACTTATTAGTTGTATTAACTTTGTTCCATGGGATTTTCGCTAAGGTATTTACTAAGTTTTGCCATTGTACTTATATTTTACTTCAGGCTTGTCAGAGCAAGAGACACTATCTGTTTCTGAAATCCTGACGACTTCTAGAGCTCACTCAGAAACAATCGTGAACCTTAAGAGAGACCATTCTCAGCAGGCAGCCTCAATTGAAAAGCATGCTATTAATACTTTTGGGCAAAAATATATGGTACGTCCTACTTTACATATTTAGTAGAATCCAAACCAATCTGCCCTCTTACAATGCATGCTTTCCCAATGTCAGGATTATGAGCCAACAGGGTCCACACCTACTAGGTGTGAGCCGGATATTCCGAGCAAGAGCACTATCGAGTCACTTTGCTCAATGCCTATGGAGGCCCTTCAAGAAGAATTCCGGGAAAATAATTCATATGAATCATTTCAAATGAAGGAAGTGAAGCCATCCCTTATTCCCCGTGCACCACTCACACAGATTAACTAGCAGCAACTCATGCTTATCCAATTTTTGGATTTGTATTTGTATTTTTTCATACATGCATTTACCCCAACTGGAAGAAATATATGAAGTTGGGGTAGAATGTTTTGTAGGCTCGGCTCATTTAAATATATCCCTTCTTGGGGTTTTACTTAAGTCTGCAAGCTTGTTTCAAAATTTATGTTAAAACACGATGAAATTGCCAATGTAAAAATATTACAGTCAGTACATTTAATCTCAAATGTATAATTTTGTTCCTATTGTCAAATTCAAGACCCGTTCACTGCTGTGAAATTCTTTACTTTTTTATATACACATTGCACGGGGCTTTAGGTAGAGCATCTGCATTATTTAGATAGGGATTTGCTAGTTCGACAGCGAAAATGGTTAGGATTTGATCTGTGCTACACGTTTATCAAATGAGCCATTGCTGATGCGATAATGAAAGCTGTGATTTTTATTGCAGAGATTGCTGGTGGATGGTATGCTATTATTTGAAGCTAAGATATAATACATCCCTTCATTTCTTAGAACGACATTGTTTTTTGCTTAATGAAATTGGTGCTATATATAGTTCACAATCACTAATAAGTAGTTTACATAGGTTGTCGAAATAAACCATTACAGCTTCTCTCTTAGTGGTTCATCTCCTTAGGCCTATTCATGCTCCAGGCTTTCAAAGTGTCAATTTTAACAGTCTCAGTGCCATTGTTGAATGCGTATAGATGTGCTTTGTCACAAACTGCTAGAATTGGATAGACCCGAGATGTAATGCAAGTTCTTCCTCCGGCCCCAAAGCTCTCCACAACAGAGTGATCAATCTACAAGGAATTAATTAATACCCACGATTAGTCAACCTAGTTAGCCATATTATGTACTCGAAAGAGAAAATCAAGTATATTTATGAAAAATGCATACCAAACTCCTGAGAGAGAGCTTCTTATCGTTCAAGTCCACATTTACGAATCCTGCAAATGATGGTCTATATGCGTCCTTCCCGTCCTTCATGGAAGAGTTTCCATTCATTAATGTGGACCTGTCAACAAAAATTAAGATTAATGATAAGGCAAAAGAAGCATGCAAGACCTGATATTTCCAATGCAGATTTTGATAATTGCACAAGAAACACTGTGGATATCGAAACACTTTAGTAGTACATATATATATGTACCTTGATGCATCTGAGCACATAAGAACTAGGTGCTTGTCTTGAGCCTTGAAAACTCTAAAGAACACGGGGGTGTATTCTTCCAGGTTTTCTGAAGCCAATGTCAACAGCCCAAATGGTCCTAATCCACCTTCAACTGTTGACCCCTTTTGGCTGCAAAGCTTTTGCGCATCATATCTATCCCAGCTCGGATCAAAGGTCTCAGCCTTGTCCAAGCTGTTGAATGAGAAGGTTACATCAACGTCGGACTGCCATGTATGAACAATCGTGCTTAATTAGTCTGGCTTCAACAGCAAAAGAATAGGGCATACATGATTCTCTTCTACATATAGTGAAAAATAATACCTGCGCTGCTGTTATTCCTTTGATTTCAATCTTTTCTCCCTTATTGAGATTCTGGTTGCTCAATTCCACCTTCTTCCCTCTTAGAGTTTCTAATTCCTCAACCGGCCATTGCAACAACTGTTTGCCACTAGGATCAAGCACAACCGTACGTGGGATAAGCTGATCAAAGAGAAAGTATAATATTGTTACATAATTACATGTTTAAACCAAAGTGAATTGCTTTTGATCAACACAAAATACCTGGATACCAGCCCAACCCTTCTTGACATCATTGTCAGTAGTATCAGATTCATTTGCCCAACCCCACAAGATCCTCCTATTCTTGCCAGGGTCGAAGAACGATTTTGATGCATAGAAGTTACCGTAGTCATACCTCAACCCATTCCAACCATCTATCATGTCTTTCTCGGGAATGTACTTATCTTTTTTAATGTCGTATGTACCTATGGTGTAATACTCATATCTGGTGACATCAAGGCTGACCTTGAACACATATTTCACATTACGGCCTGTAACAGAAGTGTCCAGCCCATTTTTGCCATTAACTTGTACAGGGAAGAAATCAGGGCATTCCCAATTGCCAGTCCCAGCAGCCGAATGCAATGGATGCTTAGCCTTGGTCCAGCGCATGAAATCCTTACTCCTATACAAAAATGCCATCCCTCTGTGCTTTCTCCTGCCGCCAATAGTAACTCTCCACTTTCCATCTTTGCCAAACCAAGCTGTTGTTGGATCACGGAATGCTGTCTTGTTAACCCAATTATCCGCGACGATCAATGGGTTGTTGTCAGGCTTGATCCACAGACGGAGATATGGGTCTGATAAGTTGGCTGGAACAGCATAGTTTTGGACCTGTGTTTGTTTATCATCGACAATTCCAGTGTATAGAATAACGGGCTTGTTTCCAGGGAGGACTGTGGCCGAGCCTGACCAACAACCATACTGATCAAATGGCTTTGACGGGTAAATGGCATGTTCTAATTTTTTCCAGTTAACCAAATCCTTTGAGACTGAATGAGCCCAAACAATATTGCCCCACACAGCACCTTTCGGATTGTACTGATAAAACAGGTGATAGATTCCATTGTAATACATTGGTCCTGTTGATAGAAAGACTTTTATGTATCAGAAAATAAACATACTAAAGATCGATAGAAATTATCAAAGTAATGAAATGGCAATGCTAAGAAATTAACAACAGTGCTTACCATTTGGATCTGATGTTGATTCATTGTATCAACCCACCGGCCCACATGAAAAAGAAACATATGAATTCATCAACAAACAGTTATATTTAAAGACAATATATCTTAATACCTAATACTCCTTGTATAGTAGATATGATACCTCACAAACTCTCATTATGGGAGTAATAAAATGTAAGAAAGTTTGAAAAGTCAGAATGCGTTCTTGGTCCTATTACGGGAAAAAACTGCAAATTTTGTCATACACGAATCATTTCGACAATTCTATCCTATAATTTTTAAAATTCCACATGTTGATACTAAATGGCTGAAATTTCCTAATTAATATTGCCCTAAAAGTAACCCAATTAAGCAGATTGTACAAATCATGAATTGTCTGGACTAAAATTATAATTTTCGTGTCCCGATAAAGACTCATAAGGCATGTTATCAAGCATGTAATATGGGAAAATTTAGGTCATCCCCGAAATACATATTTTGGAAGAAACATGGGGAAAAAATTGAGGTTGTGGAAATATTTCTCTTCAGAAGACTCAGAAAAGCATTAGCAACAAACCCAAGACTAAAGAAATTACCAAACAAAAGCACACATGTCTTGGAGTAATTTTCTTTCCACACACTGACAAACTATACTCGAAATTAGGAATCCTCATACTAAAACAGTACTGTAAGAATCCTTTCAATCCAAAGCAAATGCACCCTTTCTTTTTATATATATATATATATGTATGTTTCTTTTATATTCATCAGAAAAAGAAAGATATTGGCAATTACATAGACCAAATATAATTCGTTTCTTGCCCTAGAATATAACTACTGCTACTCCTCCCTACACCTATATGGAACCATTATGTGTTCATATATTTAATGCATGCATGCAAATTTCAAAACTTACAAATATATAGTTGACGCTAAAGAACTATATATATATAGTTTAAGTAAGGCCTTATGGCTAGCTAGCCTGGAATTAATTCAGTCGGACGGTGACACTTTAGAGTTAAGGCCACTTAAAATAGTGTCGTAACACCAACAACCAATACACCTACTCATCGTTATCGCCCTCACGATACGTTGGACCATATATGTGTGGTTCTCATGAATAGTGATCAGACATGATGTTACGCGCGCCTTCTGTCCAATGACGATGATATGGTTTTCAAATAAACAATTTGGTTCGACAGGTTATCCGACGAGTACATGTCAGTGTCTGAAACTAATTAAGCATATTGGCTTAAAAAAGATGGTACATAATCAAGAAAGACCAAAACAAACTATATCTATACATATCAAGTTTGATTTAATTTAATTGATGAACAAATCCTCAAAACTTAAAACTCAGTACAATATGCACACATGCTTTCAAATACTAGAATATATATGCACAATAAAATTTGAACAAAAAAAGAAAAAAACTTATAGTATACTCCATGAGAGAGTGAGAGAGTGAGAGAGAGAATTACCATTAATCCAATTTTTGCGGGGTTGAAAATGATAACGAGTTCTGTGAAGGTGGTAGACATGATTAAGAGGTGCAGGCAGGGACAGGGATTGAAGGTTGAGGAAAACCTCATGGGATGCTTCGACGCAATTAATATTGAACAACGCTAAACAGCATAGCAAGAAAACCAAAAAATCACTCTTGGCCCGAAACTCCATCTCCAAGATTGAGACTACACTAAAGACTAGAAAGAAACAACGTGAGGAGTGATCGATGAAGCATATAATATATAAATGTATTGTGAGGGTGGATGGGTATTTATAGACCTAAAGGAGTCGACGAGAAATAGGAGAGGGAAATCGTAGATAATTAAAACACTTCTACTTGTTGTTGGAGTTAATATTAATAGTCAAAATGGATAAGAAATAAAGTTGATTATCATCATTGGCTTAATTAACTGTGCGCTTCTTTTGCATAATTATTCAACCGTTTCTCTATTTTTCCTCCTTTGATTTTTGTGTTTCTATGTATTTGCATTTCAGATTTAGATAGATTTATTGAGAAGAGAGAGAGAGAGAGAGAGAGAGAGAGAATTTATATATTTAGCAAGTAGAATGATCTTAAATGCCATGGACACAAATTGGTTTACATTTTAATGAGGTCCAAGAAAGGAAATTCTTCGTCGGTCCTATGTGAATTTTTTTCCTTTAATTCTTTAATTGGTCAAGATTTTATTTATTCCCAAACTTCAAGTTTTAATTCTTTAACATGTAAAATGTTATTTTATTTTAATAATTCTTGTCGTCTACTTTAATAATATTTGTTTGATAATTATTAAATATAAATATTTAATATTAATTATTGTAATCTATTTATTCAAAAAATAATAATAGCAACGACATTTTTCTCTTTATTCCAAATATTCTTGTGAAGTAGGAGTACTTGGTTGATATCACATTTACATCACTCTTTGTACGAACTTGAGAAGCATTACAATATATATTGTAGTAGAACAAGAATTTCATTCACACTCAGTTACCACACACTACTCTTATTTTGTAACAATTATGTCATTAATACCATTCTATTTTTCTACATATAGAAAGATATTCATGTGAGAAACTAAAAAGAAAAGGAAAGCACAATCCCAAAAACACACAAATCACAAAAAAAAATGGAAAATCAGTGAGACACTATATATTCTAATGGTAAGGTTTGATGGATTGGAAAAAATAATCGTAATTGTTAATTTATTTATAAATATTTAATATTGATAATTGATCAGTATATTGATTATTGTAGATTGAAATCATAATGTTATTAAAAAATTAGGTGAATGAATATTCAATACGATGGCAATTATTTCAAGTATTGTCCTCCATACTACAACTTGGGACGAAAATTCAACTTTCAATTAATAGAAAGGCCAGAAAATGATATGGGCATGATAGGTACTAATTACTTGCTATTTATACACAGAAAATGAGAAAAAAGTTCGAAAACGTGTAGGGAAAAATGCATTTTGGTCTCACAATTTTGGAGGTGGCATTTTCTGATCGTTTTAATTGTAATTTTGTAATTGAGAATAATAATTAAGAAAAAAGGGTAGAACTGTGACGCCCCAAAAATAATAATATATAATTGGGGGATTAATTGATAAATTTTTATAAAATTTAGTTAATTAGTAAATAAATTATGGGTCATAATTGGAATATAATAACACTTGAATGAATTAAATTGGAGTTCGTTATAATATTTTGGGACAATTTATATTAATTAAGAACATTAGGAGGGACGTAAATGGTATTTTGAGAAAAGTTTAATTAAATAAATAAAATAATAATAATATTATATATATAAAAATAATATGTATATATATACATATATACACATAGTAGGAGAGAGAAAGAGTTGAGAGTGGGAGGTGGGGCCACCACCCACCGCCTCACTTTCCTCTTTCTTTTTAATTGGTTGTTTGTTGTTGTTGTTGTTCTTAACACATACACACAAATAAACACAATACACACATTGCACAACACACACACATCAAAGGAAAAGAAGCAGAGGTACGCAAAACTGTAGTTTTAATTTTTATTAATTTATATAATTATATTATTTAATTAGTTCATTTATTAAATGTTGATTATATTAAGCGATGTACTATTTAATCGGAATATTTTACGGATTTGGCTATTTAAAATAGTGTCTAATTAAATATAGAATCGGATATAAAAATAATGTCGTTGGTTGATTAGATTATTAAATTTATTAGATTTGAGTATTGCTATAGCTACTTTATATAATTCCATCGGAATTGTTAACTAAATACGCAATTTTACGTATTTTTATTTAATTAAGTTATATAATAGCGAGAAATTGATAAGAAATTCGTAGAAATATTCCGAAAACTATACTTAAGAAATAATATATTGTTAAAGAGGAAGAATGAGGTTTTAATGATAATTTAATTTAAGGATGTTATTAAAAATGATAGTTATAAATGTATAAGGGGTTTAGTTAAATAAATTCCTATGAATCATTTGATAAATTATAAATATTTTTATTGAAGCCTATAGTGTCTAGTTATTGAGAAGAACTAGAATGAAAATTCATATTTCGATAGAAGTGGAATATTAAAGAATTATTGGAAATCCGTACGAATAAGATTTAATATTATATTTAAAAGAAATTACAATATTCTCGATATATTAATTGTATGTGATATAACTCATTATAGGATACGGGGTGAGGTGAAAGGACCGACAATTAGCGATTGAATAAAAAGAAACGTTGTGAGGTTGAGGTAAGTAAATAATTAGTATTATCTATATATGTTCTTTTTATTTGTGGTATTACTATTATATGACTTTGTGGTTCATGCTGACATGGATTTATCTGAAAGTATATGAGTGCTGGATGATTTGATTTGATTGTGTACGTGGAACGAGAAAATACGTTGAATATCATGTTTGTTGTATGTTGTGTTGTGGGTGTCTGAAAATAAGAATATAATGAGATTTTGTTTTACGTTACTAGTTGCTTACAAGAATGGTGATATGTGGAAATGAGGGAGTGGTGGAAATTGAATATAATTGTGGCGTGAATACCCCTTGACGTGTTGAAAAGCCTATAAGGCGAAATGAAATGAAAAAGAGCTTTGATGCGATATGAGAAAGAAATGAAATGAAAAGAGCTTTGATGCGATATGAAAAAGATGTGATGTGAAAAGAGCTATGATGCGAATTGAAAGAGCTATGATGCGAAATGAGATTGATGAGCCGGCTGTCAAGGGGATTCACTTAAATTTATATGACGGTGAGATTGAGTTGACGGGAAAAACACGATATCACCTTCTGGTAAGCAAACTAGGGAAAAAGAAGTTTAATTGATTATTTTATTGTGAGATAGCTATGTGGTGTACTACAATTGATTATGTTGGAGTTAAATTGACTGTAATCCATGCATGTTGCCTACTTGTCATGTTTGGGCTGTGTTTGATGTACATATATAGATAGAGCTGATTATTTACTTACTGAGTGGCAGGCTCATCCCTCTGTTGACATTTTCTTTCAGGAGTAGACTTTGAGGTATCTGACTATTGAAGAATAGGTCTACGCACTATACTCAGTCAGGTCGGGCCAGTATGCTGTTTCTCCTTTTTGTCAGCTAGAGTACAAATCTTATTTTGTTTGTATAAAGAGAACGTAGGAATGGATATTAACTGTGGTGGACTACTCGAGGTGTTTGATTTGTATATATGATGTTGTGGGTTGATTATGTTGTTATGACGTTGGGGTTACGTATTCATATGGATTAAATTATTATGTGCATTTGTATATATAAACACAGGGATTACTATAAGTATGACATTTAGGATAGATATAGCCCTTGTAGCGAAGGGGGTGCTACATTAGGTGGTATCAGAGCAGGGATTAGATTTCCTTGGGATAGTAGATGAAATGTTATTTTATACTTAAGGTGTATATGTTAGGAATTTACTCCCATGTGTGTAATTTATATAGGATGGAGGCGTCAAGAGAAAACGCTGCTGGCCCAACTGAGTCAATAGAGTCTGTGCAGGGTCATGATTTAGGATTAGAACATCAGGGGTTAGAATTCCAAAATAGAAATGCCCCACAACGAGAAATAAACCCTTTTATGCAACAGTTTATGGAAATGATGCAGAGGATGGCTCCATCGCCAAAATCACAACTACATGATGCAGTTATTGATAAAAATTATGAAATAGTAAGGAGACAGGGGGCGAAGGTATTTGCCGGTACAATTGATCCTGCTGAAGCAGAGGAATGGCTGAGAAATACGGAAAGGGTGTTGTATAGGATCGAGTGTACTTCTGAGCAAAAGTTGAGGTATGCAGTGTCCTTACTGGAGAAAGATGCCTTAGATTGGTGGGAAACAGTCCCAGGGAGTAGGAACCGACCAGTTACTTTGACGTGGAATGACTTCTTGAAAGAATTTGCTGACAAATATACTCCACCAGTCTACAGAAACCGTAAAAAAGTTGAATTCCTGGAATTAAAGCAGAATGAGTTATCTGTTGCTGAATATGAATTGCAATTTGTGAGATTGTCAAAATATGCCCCAGAAGAAGTGAGTACTGATGAATTGAGAAGAGACAGATTTGAAAGGGGGTTGAGACTTGAGATTCGGGAAAAAATAGCAATCAAACCTCCAAGTTATGGTACACTGCTGGAAGCGGCACTGAGGGCAGAGGAGACATCCATTGAAAGGAGCTCAACTGAAGCTAAACGAAAGAAATTGACAGGTAACCTGAATCCTACAGCGGGACAAAGTGGTGCAGTTTACTTTAGGGGTTCTGGTTCGCAGAGGGGTTGGTTCAGAGGCCGAGGAGTAGGTCAGACTAGCAGGTCTTCTTCAGTATTTTCGAGTAGAGGAGGGCCTACTTCGGTTAGATCTGGAGCAAAACAGGGTCCAGCCAGATCGTTCAGTGGGAGATCTATTCCCTCTTGTGCTAACTGCGGTAGGAGACACACTGGTGAATGTTGGGGAGTTCAACCAATTGAATGTTATCGTTGCCATCAACCAGGACACATTATCAGGGACTGTCCTACATGGAGGGATAATTCCAGAAGACCTCAGACTTCAGAGTTTAGCAATGTGGGGGAAAACTCACAACGGGCAGGTACGAGCAGAGGACGAGGTAGAGGTGGTAGAGGTAGCGGGAATCTTTCTATGACGTCAACAGGACAAAGTAGTCAGCCTCAACCACAAGCCAGGGTGTATGCAATCACAAAAGAACAAGCTCCTACGGCACCTGAGGTTATCACTGGTTCCTTCCCTATTTGCGATTTTAGTGCACATGTATTGATTGATCCAGAATCTACTTGTTCATTTATATCACATGATTTTGCATCTCATGTACATGCTAAAATAGAACCATTTGGACATAATTTACATGTTTCTATGCCTGCTGGTGGGTTTGTATTAGTGAATACGGTGGTGAGATCTTGTCCAATAGTGGTGGAGGGTGTTACTTTATATGCAGATCTGGTTGTAATAGACCTTAGGGAATTTGATATCATTTTGGGGATGGACTGGTTAGCTAGTAATCATGCTTTGGTGGATTGTCAAACAAAAGAGGTGATGGTTGAAGTCAATGGGCAGATGAAGACGGTTATAGTGGGGGAAAGAAAAGTGATACCTAACTGCTTAATTTCTGCTGTGACCGCTTTTAATCTAATTAACGAAGGGTGTGAGGCGTACCTAGCTAGTGTGCACGATACCATGAAAGTTAGTCCGGGTGTATTAGACGTTCCAGTGGTGAAGGAATTTCCTGATGTTTTTCCTGATGAATTACCTGGACTACCACCTCATCGAGAAGTAGACTTTGAAATAGATACTATTCCTGGAGCAGCACCTATTTCAATTGCACCGTATAGAATGGCTCCGTCAGAATTGAAAGAGTTGAAGAAGCAGTTAGAAGAGCTATTGGATAAAGGGTTCATCCGACCTAGTATTTCACCGTGGGGAGCACCAGTACTGTTTGTAAAGAAGAAGGATGGGAGTATGAGATTATGTGTTGATTATAGACAGCTGAACCGAATCACAATCAAGAACAAGTATCCTCTGCCACGAATTGACGATCTGCTTGATCAGCTAAAGGGTGCCACTGTGTTCTCTAAAATTGATTTGAGGTCAGGATATTGGCAACTACGGATTGAGGAAGAGTCGATCCCAAAGACAGCTTTCAGGACCAGGTATGGCCACTACGAATTTATCGTTATGCCATTTGGATTGACAAATGCCCCTGCAGCTTTCATGGCTCTGATGAACAAGACGTTACAACCATTCCTTGATCAATTTGTGATTGTGTTTATTGATGATATTTTGATATATTCGAGTAGTCCCGAGGAACATGAACAACATTTACGGACAATTTTACAGATCTTGAGAGAGAAACAGTTGTATGGTAAATTCAGCAAATGTGAGTTTTGGATGGAGGAAATTGCTTTTTTGGGGCACGTTGTTTCCAAAGAAGGAGTACAACCTGATCCAGCAAAAGTTAAGGCTATTTTAGAATAGGAACCACCTAAAAATGTGTCGGAGATCCGGAGTTTTCTAGGATTGACTGGTTATTATAGAAGATTTGTAAAGGACTTCTCTATAATCGCAAAACCTCTGACGAACTTGTTGAAGAAGAATGCACCATTTAATTGGAATGACAAATGTGCTCAGAGTTTTGAGGAGTTGAAGAAGAGACTCACTTCAGCACCTATCCTTGCTTTGCCGTCTGGGGATGGAGGATATGTGGTATTTACTGACGCTTCACGACAAGGACTTGGGTGTGTTTTGATGCAGCATGGGAGAGTTATAGCTTATGCTTCGAGGCAGTTGAGGCCACATGAGATTAACTATCCGACCCATGATCTGGAGTTAGCAGCCATAGTACATGCACTGAAGATCTGGAGGCATTATTTATACGGGGAGACGTTTCAAATATTTACAGATCATAAAAGTCTGAAGTATATCCCAACACAGAAAGAGTTGAATTTGAGGCAAAGAAGGTGGATGGAGCTTTTGAAGGATTATGACTGCACCATTGACTATAATCCCGGGAAGGCAAACATTATAGCAGATGCTTTGAGTAGAAAGACGGTGGACCAACTTGCGGGTATGATCTGCTATAACATGGAGTATTTGACTGCCCTTAGAGCTATGGATGTACACTTTAGCATTGGTGGTGATATTCTACTAGCTACGATACAAGTGAAGCCCTCCCTTAAGGATAAAATTAAAGATACACAGGCTAGAGATCCATATCTACAGAGGATGAAAGCTAAGGTGCAAAAAGGAAAGAGCGATCAATTTATAATCCAAGAAGATGACACATTGTTTAATGGAAAACGTATATGCGTGCCGAACGTAGAGGAGTTGAGAATGGAAATTATGCACGAGGCACACTATGCACCGTATGCTATGCATCCTGGCAGTACCAAGATGTATCGTAATTTGAGACCCTATTACTGGTGGCCAACAATGAAGAAAAATGTGGCAGAGTTCGTAGCGAAATGTTTAACTTGTCAGCAGGTAAAAGCAGAACACCAAGCACCAGCTGGTAAACTTCATCCTTTGACTATACCTGAATGGAAGTGGGAAAAGATTACTATGGATTTTGTCATTGGGTTACCACGTACATTCAGAAGACATGATGCTGTTTGGGTGATTGTTGACAGACTGACTAAATCTGCACATTTCTTGCCAATCCGTCAAAATGATTCCTTGGATAAGCTCGCTGAATTATATGTTTCAGAGATTGTGAGATTACATGGTATTCCTACCTCTATAGTTTCTGATAGAGATCCTCGATTTACTTCTCATTTCTGGGGAAGCTTGCAAACGGCGCTAGGTACAAAATTGCATTTCAGTACAGCGTTTCATCCTCAGACGGATGGACAGTCAGAAAGGACGATTCAGACATTGGAAGATATGATGAGAGCCTGCGTAATTGAATTCAGAGGAAACTGGGATGATCATCTACCACTGATGGAATTTGCTTATAATAATAATTTTCATTCCAGTATTGGTATGGCTCCATATGAAGCTTTGTATGGAAGAAAATGCCGAAGCCCGATCTGTTGGGATATTGAGGGATTGAGACAGCTTGAAGGGCCGGAGTTAGTTCAAGAAACAGTGGACAAGATAAAAGCAGTTAAAAAGTGTTTGAAAGCAGCACATGATCGGCAGAAAAGTTACGTCGATAAGCATCGTAAAGAGATGGAATACGAAGTGGGGGAAAAAGTTTTTCTAAAAGTATCACCTTGGAGAGGAATCTTGAGATTCGGGAAGCAGGGAAAGTTGAGTCCAAGATATATTGGGCCATATGAAATTCTGGAGCGAGTTGGATCACTAGCCTATCGGTTAGCATTACCGACAGAATTATCGCAGATACATAACGTGTTTCACGTTTCTATGCTACGGCGATACCGATCTGATCCTAGTCATATTTTGCATGAGCCAGAGATAGAGATATCAGAGGGATTGACACATGTGGAAGAGCCAATGGAAATTCTGGACCGGAGTATAAAGAAATTGAGAAATAAAGAAATACCAATGGTGAAGGTCAAGTGGAGTCATCATTCTCCAAGGGAAGCCACTTGGGAAGTTGAGGAGAACATGAGGGAAAAATACCCATATTTATTCCCTGAGCCGGTAAGTTAGTTAAATTTCGAGGACGAAATTTTTTATTAGGAGGGGAGAATTGTGACGCCCCAAAAATAATAATATATAATTGGGGGATTAATTGATAAATTTTTATAAAATTTAGTTAATTAGTAAATAAATTATGGGTCATAATTGGAATATAATAACACTTGAATGAATTAAATTGGAGTTCGTTATAATATTTTGGGACAATTTATATTAATTAAGAACATTAGGAGGGACGTAAATGGTATTTTGAGAAAAGTTTAATTAAATAAATAAAATAATAATAATATTATATATATAAAAATAATATGTATATATATACATATATACACATAGTAGGAGAGAGAAAGAGTTGAGAGTGGGAGGTGGGGCCACCACCCACCGCCTCACTTTCCTCTTTCTTTTTAATTGGTTGTTTGTTGTTGTTGTTGTTCTTAACACATACACACAAATAAACACAATACACACATTGCACAACACACACACATCAAAGGAAAAGAAGCAGAGGTACGCAAAACTGTAGTTTTAATTTTTATTAATTTATATAATTATATTATTTAATTAGTTCATTTATTAAATGTTGATTATATTAAGCGATGTACTATTTAATCGAAATATTTTACGGATTTGGCTATTTAAAATAGTGTCTAATTAAATATAGAATCGGATATAAAAATAATGTCGTTGGTTGATTAGATTATTAAATTTATTAGATTTGAGTATTGCTATAGCTACTTTATATAATTCCATCGGAATTGTTAACTAAATACGCAATTTTACGTATTTTTATTTAATTAAGTTATATAATAGCGAGAAATTGATAAGAAATTCGTAGAAATATTCCGAAAACTATACTTAAGAAATAATATATTGTTAAAGAGGAAGAATGAGGTTTTAATGATAATTTAATTTAAGGATGTTATTAAAAATGATAGTTATAAATGTATAAGGGGTTTAGTTAAATAAATTCCTATGAATCATTTGATAAATTATAAATATTTTTATTGAAGCCTATAGTGTCTAGTTATTGAGAAGAACTAGAATGAAAATTCATATTTCGATAGAAGTGGAATATTAAAGAATTATTGGAAATCCGTACGAATAAGATTTAATATTATATTTAAAAGAAATTACAATATTCTCGATATATTAATTGTATGTGATATAACTCATTATAGGATACGGGGTGAGGTGAAAGGACCGACAATTAGCGATTGAATAAAAAGAAACGTTGTGAGGTTGAGGTAAGTAAATAATTAGTATTATCTATATATGTTCTTTTTATTTGTGGTATTACTATTATATGACTTTGTGGTTCATGCTGACATGGATTTATCTGAAAGTATATGAGTGCTGGATGATTTGATTTGATTGTGTACGTGGAACGAGAAAATACGTTGAATATCATGTTTGTTGTATGTTGTGTTGTGGGTGTCTGAAAATAAGAATATAATGAGATTTTGTTTTACGTTACTAGTTGCTTACAAGAATGGTGATATGTGGAAATGAGGGAGTGGTGGAAATTGAATATAATTGTGGCGTGAATACCCCTTGACGTGTTGAAAAGCCTATAAGGCGAAATGAAATGAAAAAGAGCTTTGATGCGATATGAGAAAGAAATGAAATGAAAAGAGCTTTGATGCGATATGAAAAAGATGTGATGTGAAAAGAGCTATGATGCGAATTGAAAGAGCTATGATGCGAAATGAGATTGATGAGCCGGCTGTCAAGGGGATTCACTTAAATTTATATGACGGTGAGATTGAGTTGACGGGAAAAACACGATATCACCTTCTGGTAAGCAAACTAGGGAAAAAGAAGTTTAATTGATTATTTTATTGTGAGATAGCTATGTGGTGTACTACAATTGATTATGTTGGAGTTAAATTGACTGTAATCCATGCATGTTGCCTACTTGTCATGTTTGGGCTGTGTTTGATGTACATATATAGATAGAGCTGATTATTTACTTACTGAGTGGCAGGCTCATCCCTCTGTTGACATTTTCTTTCAGGAGTAGACTTTGAGGTATCTGACTATTGAAGAATAGGTCTACGCACTATACTCAGTCAGGTCGGGCCAGTATGCTGTTTCTCCTTTTTGTCAGCTAGAGTACAAATCTTATTTTGTTTGTATAAAGAGAACGTAGGAATGGATATTAACTGTGGTGGACTACTCGAGGTGTTTGATTTGTATATATGATGTTGTGGGTTGATTATGTTGTTATGACGTTGGGGTTACGTATTCATATGGATTAAATTATTATGTGCATTTGTATATATAAACACAGGGATTACTATAAGTATGACATTTAGGATAGATATAGCCCTTGTAGCGAAGGGGGTGCTACAAGAACATTGATCCAAAATTTGCTGATAAATCCCAATTTCACAGGAAAAAGGGAACTAAAACGAAAATTACCTGAAGTTAGGGGACGAAAATTGCTTTTAAGCCTTTTAGGATGGCCAATCACAATGCAAGCCCCAATTTAAAAAGCCACATGCCTGGCATGTGACTTTTTTCGGCGAGTGACTCAACTTTCCGACTAAATTTGTACCAAAATTGAGATTTTTTCAGTTTTACGGGACCAAAGTGGAACCCTAGTAACTTAAGAGACTAAGACGAGAATGACCTGAAATTAGGGGACGAAAATAATTAATTGCTAAAATGATTTTAATAATAATTTGACTATAATAAGCAAAAAGAACAATAATAAGAGAAAATAAGCTTTCACATATATATTTTGGAAAGAAACTCGACACATATTTGAATGGAAAAAAATAATTTTAGTTTTCTAAGTTAGAGGGTGACAATTTTGACATGTTTAAATTAAAAGGTAAATTAAAACAACATTTCTTGAAGTTTGGCATAGTTACAAATATTCCTTTATTATTTAAAAAATTATCAATGCCCCCCTCCCCGATTTTAACGAACGTCTAGCAATTAGCCCAATCCATTAGGTTTCCATCTATCTTTTGTGGTGAATTGACCAAAACGTCATTGTGGATTAAAAATTATAATTTTATTTTTTATTTTTTTTAATTTTTTTATGGACTAAATATATAATTTTTTTTTATAATTTTTTTAAAATTTTGTCATCTACTCCATTTGATTTTTTTATAAGTTTTTAATTTTTTTATAAAAACAAAAAGTACAGTAAGGGCAAAATTGGTGATTTTATACCTCCATTCAAGGATTGCATAATTTAATCAAACATCAGGGGTATTTGTAATTTTTCAAACGAGAAGGTATTCGTAATTATGAAAATCTCAGGGAAAGTCGTTGTAATTTATCCTAAATTAAAATTTTCAATTTCGTCCTGTAACTTTAAAAATTATAGCAATTTTAATATTTTCCAATCAATTTAACCAAAATATTCCACATCATAAACCATGTAAAACCTAAATTAAGGTTTTCGATAAATTTAATGACAAGACAATTCGAAAAATATATATATATTTTTTAAAAAATAACTTAACAAAAAGAAAATTCCCACTTTGATTACAGGTTGCATGGAGGCAGCTGGACCATAAACTGCCCAAGACGGACAAAGTGCGCCCACCTTAGATTCTTGACATCAAACTTTACATGCCACTATACAATTGTAAGCCAACAACAAAACATTCCTGGACGACACAAATACCATACCAAGAGGAAACAAATCATTCCCATTAACATGAAAGTGAAACCCACTACTTAGTGGCATGTCTGTAGAATAAGAGAGGAATGCATTTTTGAAGCGTTAATGTAAATGTAAGTTGAAAGTTTGGCACTTTGATTGCGTTGTTTGATGGTTGAATTTTAAACGATCGTAATTTTTGATTCGATTGGATTTACAGGATGTGTCATCCATCGTTTTTGAGATGGGGCACCCACTGTTTTAATTATCATAAGGGGTCGTCGATTATCGCAAAATTACATCATTTTGATCACTGTTTGGGCAATTCTTTAAAATCATCTATTTTTCAATACAACTTTACATTATTATTTTCTGTTATCTTTGGGCCTAATATTTTTCTGGAATATTTCTACTGTGGTAGGGTATTGTTGAACCGAATCTTGTGGGCTTTTGAGACCGTCCAAATTTTAGTTAGTTTCAATTTTGTTTGATCTATACAAAGGTAATGACTCTTTTCATTTAATTAGCCGATAACTCTATTCAGAAATTCATCCAACAATAAACTATATTTAGTTTCGATATCGTGTTTCAATAATAGTGGAGACGTGTTCTCATTATTCTTTAATTTCAATTGCTTTCGCTCCATTAGTTATTAATTCCTTCGCCTATCGACCATAATAAACTTATTCTCTCTCATTCAATTCATGCACGTCTTTACAATGTGCATAGATCTTGATCGATCATGTCTCACACAATAAATCCTATAAATGTTCGAGGGGAGCATACTCTCTTGCAATGTGAACCTTCAATCGACCTTAATTCAACTATTTATGTACGTATTTCTTTCTAAGCATCAGTAGTTAAATTATACTTTAATACAATTCAGTTGTGAATCCAATTTCTTTCCCAAAAATTGATTGCTAAAAAGGAAGATTGAGTGCCATATTGCATAAAGAAATTGAAGAATTCTTTCCAACTGATATGAAAAAAGATCATCACATCATTCTATATAAATCTACAACTTCTTATTCTTTGTTTTAAATTAGGAAAGAAATCATTGTCTTTCTCGTAAAAGTGAACTCCGCAGGTATTTCGGGTAAGAAATCATTCTCATGCGTGTGAAAGTGAACTCTAACAAGTGTAGTTGTTGCTCTCGCATTTGAATCACACATGTCCCACCACTTTACACTTTTTGTCTTCACCTTGCTTCTATTTTCTTCTTATTATTTTGGTTCGAAAATTGGGTTTTTGGTGCACTTTTTGGCAACTTTTCGTTAGGGAAAGAAGAAAAAATCAATCTTGTTAATTATTATTTTATCATAATGAATTGATTTGGGTGACGCTATCATACCCAATTTAGGATGTTACTCTCCTAATGATGAATTTTTTTATATCATGTCATCCAAATAATTAATGTGACAAAGTAAAAGGGACTAAGGTTAAATTATCTTTATCGGTACGAATATGGGTGAAATTACACTTTTGGTTCTATGGGATATGAATTTAATATTTTTAATTATTTATTTTACGGAATTTTTAAAATAATTCAAAAAATTCAGAAAACTCGATACATTTACTCCAATATCAAAGTTTTCGTAAAAAAATAGATGGCCAGGACATGAGCAATGTGCCTGCCCATCAATTGTCTAGACAACTAAACTAACAAATTAATAAACACACACATTACGGGTATCCTTGCTGTTTATTGCAAAAGCACAGTTATCAAACAAAGGATTCTGAATAATTATGGAGTATCCTGGAAACAACATTAAACCACCCTAGTGGGATTGTCGTAGTGTTCACTACACTATGCTATTGCCAAAATTCAAGTAAAGATTAGCAAACGTTGTCTGGTTGTGTATCCGTAGAAGAGGCTATGAATACTAACTAGATGGACTTCAACAGTTACTCACAGCATATAATTATGACAACCCGAGTTCACATTTTAATCTGGCGTCAATTCTTTTTGGTAATTTTTGCCTTTAATTCCGTAGAGGGGAACTATTTATTGAGTGGAAAATAAAGAGTTAGTACAACCTAGTAATATTCCACCTCAAATATGTGTAGTGGACGCATGGTAAGAAGGGGGGCTGGGTAGTGGAAATGGCCCAGAGTCTTAATCTGACAAGTGCTGCAGCTATTTCTATTTCCGTGGCGATCAATCTTTGCTACTATGCGCCACACACTTTTAAGTTAAGGGCATTCATTGCTTCTGGAATTCAAAAGTTCAAAGTAAGGTGTGCTAGCTCTGGAGCTTACTATTAGGTCAGGCTATATCTCACGTTTGGCAAAGCTGCAAATTTTAATGGATATGTTACAACAACATCAAACGAGGTTTCACGTACAATTTTATATACCTTCGTTTCGTTTGAAAAATTATAGTTAAATTCTTTCTGATTTTAATGCTCGTCTAACAACGAGTGCATTTCGTTATGTTCTATTAAGTTTTCATTTATTTTTTTTATGGTGAATGGACCGAAATTCCCTTTTCAAATTATAAATTATACGTTTATTAATTTTTAGAATGTTTAAAAATATTTTATGAACCAATATGATTTATGGATTATTTATGTTACCCACCCTAAGATTTTTTATATTTTGTTAAATATATATATTTTTAAAAATCAACAAGAATAAAGTAGTAATTTCCACCACATCGTCTAAAGGCTACACAACTATTTCTTTTTCAAACAATGAGCGGGTATTACAATTGTGCCAAACCTCGTAGAGGGTAGTTGTTATTTACCTAATTTTAAATTAGAATTGTTGGGAGGTGTATATTCCGAGTTATAAAAAATAAAATATAAAACTTAGTTCATATATATAAGCATGACATTTGAAATTTCATTAAAGACATTGGAAGTATTGATTAATTGATAATCCATGTAATTAAAATTATTATTTTTAAATATAAAACCAAAAAAAAATAATACTTTGAAATTTGTGTATAGTGGACACCGGACAGAAATCCCACACCAAAGCCTTTTTGTTGGAGCTCATCAGAGAAACCAACTCCAGGAGTTTGGACTTCAATATAATATTTAATGAATAATTTTTTCACCAAGAACCATTTTTTTATTTTATTTTTATTTTTTCTAAAAATTATTTTTTTTTTAGAAAAGCTCATCAGTTTCACTTGGACCATTTCTCGAGCACCCTCTTTTCATAAAAGCGGTGTGATTAGTGTATAATTTACGAAAAATAACTAACCACATAGCAAGTGTGATACAGTTTAATAAAAATAATTATGTGATTAATTTGGTTCGACTAAACCTAATTCGAATAAGAACTTTTTCCTGTATTGGGTTGTACCCAAGCAACCGACCCCTCTTAACTGTCATTGCTCCTACATTCAATGATTACCATTAAGACACATGGATTTAAGTAAAATCGTTTGTTCCAGAGTTTCAATTATTAAAATCGTCGGATGATTGTGAATGCTCCGGAAGAGCTTGATCTAATGTTCAATATTGAAACGATTTTTTATTATAGTTAGGTTATGTAAGTCTATATATAATAATATGCGCCAATCTGCTGATTGTGAATATTTATGAAGATCTTAATCTAACTTTCAGTTTGGAAAATGATTTATACTAAAAGAAGTGGAGAAGTAATGATAAAGGTTAAATCATTGATAATCATTGAAAAAATTATTTTACCCTAGAAAAGTCCTAAAATAACAAAATAGGATCATGATCTGGGCCTTTTTATCCAGATCGGGTTGTACTTGACCCGATCGATCCGCCGATCCACCTTAACACCTATTAATCTTAAAACCATATGATAATTACCATTTAGGACACGCGGATTTGTACACTTCTTGAAGCATTATAAAATCCTAATGAACATCATTTGTTAGGTATGCGTTTATAATATTAAGAATCATCAACTCCACTTGATTTACTTTAGAACCTTAGCAAGCCTAACTTGCCTTTGTTTTCAGATCAACTCAATATCTTGGATAGAGGACCAGTCTAGTAATGATACCATATCATCAGTTGAGAACGCGACACAACATCTACAAATTTGACTCAAATATTTCACAATATTATTGATCAACAATTCAAGTGTATTGTATTATATTTTGAAACAAATTTCAAGGAGAGCTTGGCATAAATACGAAATAAGTATGATATAATAAAATATTAATTTATTAGAAATATAGAATGTTACAATCCTATACTATGCACATGGGTAAAATAATAGGCTGAATTCATCTTAGGTTGGTACTTGAAAGATAACTAAATATGAGAGTGACAATTTAATGCTATTATGTATTTAATTATACATAATTTAAGGACTTTGGCTATTGAAGTCCTCAAATTTGCTCCGAATGAGCTGATTTGGCATTTCTAGTATTTTGAAGCTCGTCTAAGCGAAAATAAAAACTTTCCTGCCAATTAGGATGACTTGTGAAAAATAAAATATAATTTTAATCCTGTATATTAAAGAAGTGACTGTCATGATCCTGTAATTAAACTCTAGGCAGTTTTAGTCCTAAAATTTCAATTACTTCGAAGAATATTTGCCTAAAGTAAGCAATTTCGTAAGTTAGTGGACCTAAATAAAAATGGACATAGTTATCGGACTAAAATTAAAATTAGGCATACTTAGCGGACTAAAATAATACTTTTCCCTCCTAATACTCTAAGTGTAATATAAAAGATATTTTTTCAATAAATTTAAACTCTTATACGGACTACAATTGTTTTTGAAAAGCTGTGTAGGGATAAAATTATTCGAAATTGGGTCAGAGAACTAAAACTAAGCAATTTTGATAGTTATCGGACTAAAATTAAAATGAATAAATTTAAAAGACTAAAATTAATACCAGTCAAACTTAAAAGACTAAACAAATAATTTTCCAAATTAAAAATATATTGAAGCGAAAGAAAGCTACATCTTCACAATGCTAACGTTTGAAAATCGGAGTATGATGATTTCCCCCTTCTAACTACGGTAAGATTTTACATTTCGGAAATATTTGTGTATGTGGTCGGTATTGAAGGAAAAAGTACAGATTATTTTGTTGGTGAATTCCTTAGGTTCATCTAAAAATCATTTTCCATTAAAATGAGAACAAGAAATAATTCTTGTATATGAAATTCTACTGTGTAAACCATTTCTTCTTCAACTTTTAACTTCGATTTGTAAAACAGATCAGAGAGGGAGAAAACCAGGCCAATTGTATGCAATATATAGGAAAACCTGTTAATCTCTCTTTAAATTGGCTAGAGTGTTGCCACTTATAAGCTGACACATGCAACTTTTCTACCAAATTGGATAAAATTTCCAATTTTTTTTTTTGAATTATAAAATTCAGGTCAATTTTTGCCGTAAGAACTTAAAATGTCCAAAATTAGTAAATTCTAGAACTAAAAAATTACCAAGGTCTTAGTTACAAGATCACAAATCGCCATCTTTCAGAACATACAGAACTAAAATTATAATTTATTTGGACATCAACATCGATCCTAGTTGGCTAAACCAAAAATAGAAAGCTTACTCAAGAAACATATGTAAAGTACTTTACTGGGCTACTCTCGTTAACTTAATACTAATAAAAAAAAAACTAATTTTGTCTCTTTCTCCACGCGATAATTAGCGCATCCGTCAGTGATTCATCTGTACAGGCTTACTCATACTCCATGCATTCAACTTCTCAATTCTGACAGTCTCAGTGCCGTTGTTGAAAGCGTATAAATGTGCTTTGTCGTATATTGCTAGAGTTGGATAAACCCGAGATGTGATGCAAGTCTTTCCTCCCGCGCCAAAGGTCTCCACAACAGAGTTATCAATCTACAAGAAATTAATACCCGGGGTGATTAGTATATAGACAAATCAAGTATATATATGTAAAATGCGTACCAAACTCCTCAGAGAAAGCTTCTTGTCTTTCAATTCTACATCTACAAATCCTGCGAATGAGGGTCTGTATGCATCTTTCCCGTCCTTCATGGAGGATTTTCCATCTTTTAAGGTGGACCTGTCAACAGATAAGAATAAAATAAGAGGAAAGAAACAAGACTAGGTATTTGTAGTCCGGTGCAGATTACAAGTTTCCAATATATATATACCTTGATGCATCAGAGCACAAAAGGACTAGGTGCTTCTCTTGATCCTTGAAAACTCTGAAGAACACGGGGGTGTATTCTTCCAAGTTTTCTGAAGCCAATGTCAACAGCCCAAATGGTCCTAATCCACCTTCAACTGTTGACCCCTTTTGGCTGCAAAGCTTTTGTGCATTATATCTATCCCAGCTTGGATCAAAAGGCTCAGCCTTGTCCAAGTTGTCGAACGAGAAGGTTACATCAACGTCGGCCTGCCATTTATGCGGAAACATGCCTGATGATTAGTCTACACTTCAACAGCACCGCAACAGTGCAAATGTGTAGTTGTATATGGTTAAAAGTAATACCTGTGCAGCTGTTATTCCTTTGATTTCGACCTTTGCTCCCTTATTGAGCTCCTGGTTGCTTAATTCCACCTTGTTCTTTCTTAGAGTTTCTAATTCCTCAATGGGCCATTGCAATAATTGTTTACCGTTGGGATCAAGCACCATTGTGCGCGGGATAAGCTGAAAAGCGAAAAAGTATGCATGATATGTGAATACATAATTCTATGTGAAAATTAGGAATTCCAAGTGAATTGCTGTTGATTAACGTATGCAATACCTGGATACCAGCCCAACCCTTCTCAACATCATTATCAGTCGTATCAGACTCATTTGCCCAACCCCACAAGATCCTTCTATTCTTGCTTGGGTCAAAGAAGGATTTCGAGGCATAAAAGTTACCGTAGTCCAACCTCAAACCATTCCAACCATCAACCATGTCTTTATCAGGAATGTACTTGTCTTCTTCACTGTTATACGTACCTATCGTGTAATACTCGTATCTGGTGACATCAAGACTGACCTTGAACACATATTTCACATCAGGGCCTGTAGCAGAAGTATCCAACCCCATTTTGCCATTAACTTGTACCGGGAAGAAATCAGGGCATTCCCAATTGCCAGTCCCATCAGTAGAATGCAATGGGTGCTGAACCTTGGTCCAGCGCATGAAATCCTTACTCTTGTACAAGAAGGACATTCCTGTGTCAAATCTCCTGCCCCCGATCGTAATTCTCCATTCCCCGTCTTTGCCCAACCAAGCTGTAGTTGGATCACGGAATGCTGTCTTGTTAACCTCATTATCCGCAACGATCAATGGGTTGTTGTCGGGCTTGATCCACACACGGAGATATGGGTCTGATACATCGGCTGGAACAGCATAGTTTTGGACCTGTGTTTGTTTGTCATCAACGATTCCAGTGTACAGAATAACGGGCTTGTTTCCAGGGAGGACTGTGGCTGAGCCTGACCAACAACCATATTCATCAAAGGGCTTTGAAGGGTAAATTGCATGTTCTACTTTCTTCCAGTTAATCAAATCCTTTGAGACTGAATGAGCCCAAACAATATTGCCCCACACAGCACCTTTTGGATTGTACTGATAAAACAGATGATAGTATCCATTGAAATACATTGGTCCTGTGGTGAATTGGAAAGAGAGTAAGTTGCAAGAAATTAATGGCTTAGAAAAAAAAGGCAAGAATTATACCCACCATTTGGATCTGATGATGGTTCATTGAATCACCCGCCGGGACACATGAAAAAGAAACATATGATCAAGTCATCAATACAACAGTCAATTAATCGAAGAGAATGCATGCCCTAATACCTAACGAAAATGAAATGGCCTTTTCTTTATGTTCTTGAAATATAAATATATATATAAGCTTCGAAGCTATATTTTATATTATATCTCTACATACTACAAGAAAATAACTCAATAATTATAAAAAAATTAATATCAAAATTACCACTGAAGTAATAAGCACTAAAAATTACAACGTCTTTTTAGTTCAAAAACCACAAAGCGCGTGACTTTTTGGGATTAACAATAAGTGATTATGAGTTTTATGGAATTAAAAGCGACATATGCTGTTGTGATACCGAAACAAATTCTAACCTTATTTTATGGGACTAAAGAGTATTTTACCCTAAATTTCTTAAATTAGCAATGAAAATTTTACTTATTAATTAGTTGATTTTTTTTCGTTGTTGTTGAGTCACTTCCTTATAGTGACATGCATTGAGTGCTACAAAAGGAAAATGATCAATTATACTCTGTACGATAGATCAGATAGAGGAAATTACCGTTAATCCAATGTTTGAGGGGCTGGAAATGATATCCAGTTCTGTGTTCTTTCGTCACATCAACAGCAGACACAGATTCCAACTGCCTGAAAACCTTGTGGGATGCTTCGACGCCATTATTAAACAATGCCAAACAACATAATAACAAAGAAACCGGCAAAGCCCAATTACTGACACTCTTCGAAATCTCCATCGGACTTTGACAGATGATATTATTAACTTATTGTAATTTTTTTTTTGGTGTTGTACGATGATGAAAGTGAGAAACAAAGTTAGGGTACTTATGGGGAAAAAAATAACTCATGGGATTAAAAAGAGAGAGATTGTAGGTATTCAAGTGGTTAAAATGAAGTTCCGAATTTATAGTAGTGGTATGTGAGACGTGTGTAAAATATTTAAAAAATATAAAATAATTAAATTTCTTTTACTAAATTTTTTGTGGTATATATTTGTTTGATTGACCTTTTCATAAATGGACAAAAAATGAATTGTAATAATAATATGAAAAGGATGATATAAAAATAAATAATTGTAAAAGATAAAATGTGAAGTGAAAGAGAGTAAATAAAATTAGGCTAAAAATAAATAATTAATTAGAAAGAGAGTTTTGCCAAATGAGAATTATGGAAATAACGGTGGAAAATAGTAGGTAAAATAAATGTTAAGTACGAGAATATGATTTTTTTTTCAATTACATGAATATATATATAATTAATTAATAACTATTATTATTACAATAGAACAATGCCTATTATATACAAACATAGTATCAGCACATTGGTGAAACACTACAAAAAGTAATTACCAAAATTTGGAAGACGTCATCAAATCATTTTATAAAAGTATAGAATTTTTGTAACAACTAAGAAGCGAAACATTATACAAATCGTTTTATTTTTTTTAAGATGTTCTAAAACCTTTCAAAATTAGTACCTGTGTAAAATTTAGAATCATTTTGAACTGACTAATTCAAAAATTGTTACGGCAACTGAAAAATTAAAGATGATCATTCCAAATATGTTATAAAACTCGTCACAATTTTGCATCGATTTACTTTCCCATTTCAAAAGTTTGTTTCCATTCCAAAATAACCAGTTGGAAAGGCTTTGCTTGTGTTGGAAAAGGGGAAATAATATTTTTAGTCCCGTATGTAGGTTCATATCATTTTTAGTCTTATTTATTACAAGATTAGCAATTTTAGTCCCATAACTTATAAAAATTTGCACTTTTGGTCATCATGCACTTTTTCATTTACAATTTAACGATGTATGTCACGTGTCTAGCACGTTGCCATAAAGTATTTCTTATTGGAGGAAAATTGACCATTTTTTTAATAGTAGCATATGAGTGCTTCATGGCCTACTCGTTCACTACAATGCTAAATTGTAGAAAAAAAAGTGCATGAGTACGAAAACTGCTAATTTATTAAGTTACGGGACTAAAAATGCTAATTCCGTAGTGAATAGGACCAAAAGTAAGATGGGTCTAACTTATGGGATAAAAAATATTATTTTTCCTGATGGAAAATCAGTTCCAAAATCCATCTCAAAATTCAAAAATATTTGGGAGAGATTTATTTTTTTGGAGAAATTTAAAAATTTGTAATGATATTTTTTATGCAAATCATTCCAGAAATCGTACATTTTGAGTTTATGGAAGAGATTCACATAGTATTCCTCAGTTACAATCGCTTCTCAACTCATATACCACATCAATCATCACATATATTTTCAAGTAAGAGCTATTTAAATATATGATTCATATAAATTTAACGAACAAATCAATTTCAAGACATTGTTTTTAAGGTGCTCAATCATTTCTAAATATTTTGTTTGTGTTTTTAGTTTTAATTATTCTGTATTTTAAAAAATACCTACGTCATTGTAGTTTTTTTTTTTTTTTTTTTTACTTCTGATGTGTTCATTCATATAAATTTTATTTTACATAATATTTTTTCACAAATTTTCTTTATGATGTAGTTTTCAATTTGTAAATTTTACTCTTTATTTTTGCTATAAAATATAATACTGACACATGACTATTTTGTGAACATTGCACTCTGAGAATATGAAGAGATGAAATTATCCAATCACTTCTCAAAATTAAGAAAAACACAAACAATAATGCAAAAAATAAAAAGAAAAAAACCTTCTTTTTGCAGGGACGTGGGAGTCTGGAGGGTTTCTCTCTTTTTCATTTTATATTGAGAGTCGCCATTTACAAAAAAGCTGCTACATAAAAGTCGCACTTTATAGCTAAAAATAAAATATAGAGCTTAAATGAGAGAGATACCAGACTCCAGTGTCTCTTCTTCTAGTCGTCTCTATTTCTTCTTTCCTGTACTCTCTACAATGTCCATGGAAGAAGAATTCAAAGATTTTCAAGGAACAGAAGAAAATGAAATCCTGGAGAGTGAGTGGAAGAGGTTGGATCGAGTTTCTCAAAAATGATCCGTTGATTGGATGCCCCACCCGGTTCTTTTTGTTCTTTCTTGTATTGTTCTTTTTCTCATGTTTTCTTGTGGAGTTAACCCATTCTTTTTTCCTTTCTTGTCTTCTTTTTGGTTTTTCTGGTCTCGTTTCTTGAAATCTTCGAGAGGTTTGGGTCGAGTTTCAAAAAAATGATCCATTGCATGCGCAACCCTTGCGGTTTTCAGGACTTCTTTTCTTTAAGTTGTGCGTGAAGATTCCACCCTCACTTCTTGGAGTTTAGAGAGGTATTGTATTTTTATCCAATTTCTTATTTCCAATTTTCTTGAATTGGGTTTGATTCTTGATATAGTATAGGAAATAAGTGAATCTTGGAGCACTACGAATTGATTACTGAACATGTGAACTCTTATCTTGGTCTGATGAATGACCCGGTTCTTTTTTTTGTTTTTTGTTCTTTTCTTGTATGAACCGATTCCTTTTCCCTTTCTTGTTCTTTTTTTTCTGTCTTGTTTCTTGAGGACACGTTGAATCTTGAAAAGTCCACTAATGCAGTTCTTTTGCCTACCAGATTGTTGTAGTGCTCATTTTGGTTGGATCTTCAAGCATTCTGGAGGTTTGTGTTCCTAATTTACCTGTTGTTATTTTTGTTTCAAGTGTGTTGAATGTTTCTAGATGCAGAGAGAAAAGCGACATGTTTATGAAAATTTTGGTGTCAGACATCATTTTGGACACGATTTTGTTCATTGTCAAGCTTATTTTTTAACTTCACCGGCTTATTCCTTTTAAAAAATGTTGATTGTCATTTTCGTGTTGAATTTCTCCATTTCACTTTCATGTTTGTATGTAGGTGTCTTTCTCTGTTTGGTTGAAGAAATGTGTACAGTGACCAAATTGTTGTGAATTAAATATGACATTGTTAGTGGTTGTGGATTTGTTACAAAAGTGCAGGAGATATTTTACTATTTTCTAATTTCAGGCTCTAAGTTCTTCAAGAACTTCTGGGGGAAATGATGATGACAGTTTCATTCTATCCCCCGTCACTAGTTTCCTTATCTTAGTTATATTTTTTCTCTTATTCTTAATGCTAAGCATATTCAGCTGAATTCATAATACGCGACTCTTGCTCTTTATTGAAATTAATGCTATGGATTGGCTTGAATTTGCGACCCCCCTAGATTGGGATAGGAAACTAAGGAAAGAATGTTAAGTTTCAGGAAAATATAACTGTTGTATGCATTATAGTTACATATTTACCTTTGTGTTTATAATGATACACTGATTTTCTTTTTCTGTTAGAAGTTAGTGGTATTTTCTCAAATTCTCTGAACTAATTGTCCTTGGTTCATGTAGACTTTGGTTCTGATAAATCTGGCTTTGTTGTCTAATTCTATATATGACCTTTTTACTAGCAAATATACTGATGTTTGTTGGTTACACCATGTTGGTGGTCTAACACAATGTAGAGTGAGGCTACTGCTCGAAGCTAATGGGAACTCATGTTGTGATACCTTGACTTTGATCGGTGACTCGGGTCCATTTTTGGAGCCATAGTAACCTTTGTTTTCCTACTATTATCTATATTACCAATCAGGTTTGCCTTTCTCCTATCTTAATATATATGGTTTCACTGTATGTAAGTGCCATTCAACCACTCTCTTTTACTTCAATTTTAGCTTGAGTTTAATAATCTTCTTAAATCATTAGAAGCTTGCAAATTGATCAGCAAAATTCTTTTCTTAAGTGCATTTCGGAGAGGTTTCTTGAATTTGAAGTATTTTCGCTGTGTCTTATGTCTGCATAGGAAGTTTCTTGTTTATGAAGTATCATTGGTATATTGGTTATGCCCTTTCACTGGAGCATTCTATGAGCTACGGTTTGAGTCACGGGTTTACATTGTGGCACCCAATGATTTTTCGTGTTCTTTTCTCATATACTAGTTTCTTTCACAATTCTGTCCTAATGCATATTACAGGATATGGAGGCAATATCTGATTTTGTTTGCCCATAACACATATAGCATATAATTATAAAATGGTATCAATTTACTTGAGAAATCTTTTTTCAGTTCTATGTATAACAAGCATTTTGTTTTGATATATTGATAACGAGCATTTATGATATCAAATTATGCGATTAGTGTAGGTGATCTATACTCGTTTTTGGAAGATTGAGGGCCTGGGGCTTGAATTTGGTTTGTCAAAATTTGTGCGAACTAAAGTAACCTCATATTCTTATGAATTGTGTGGAATTCAAAAGGGTTAAGTAGAAATTTGAACACTCGACTGAAACACACATTGGCTATTACTATGATGCATTTTAACAACATTTAGAGCCTGATGGTAACCGATGTATCTACAGTTTCCTCTCGACTTTTTTTTTCTATCCGAAAAGTAATCCATGTTCCTTTCCATTCTACTCTGTTGATTTTTCTCCCACATTTGAAAATCAAGAGATGTTGAATCCATTGTGTTTTACAATTTGTAAACTTCAAAGCCTAAAGCCCTGTTGTGATTTCTGTGAAGTGTTCTCGTTTTCACCATTGTAATTTGGAAGAAACAAGAATATGAATTTTTTACGCTGCTAAGAATCTGAAGGATGCATGTGTAGTGTTGAATGCCAATATGAAGAACATAACTTCATTCTTTTTGCATATTTAGTCTTGGTTTATTCATTTTGTTGGGTTCTCTTCATGGGCTTGCTATAGAATTTTTTGATGTTGTTTATTTATCATTTTGTATGGATATGCAGAAAATCATGGTGTCATGTTCTTGACATCTTCATGTTTGCAGGTGTATCGTAGAAAAATTCTTTACTATACAATCATAAACTTTTTATTTGTGAACTTTAATTATGGAACCCTATGCCAAAATATAGGATTGCCTACATGCCACTTTTATTTTATTTTTTTTAATGGGATTTGATAACTCTTTCTTCAATATTATATAATTCTTAAATTTGAGGAATGATTTTCAAGGAACATACAGTTTTGGCAAATTGATAATCTTAGACATGGGAAGTACTATGATTTTTGTATTTAGAAAATTGTTCACAATTTTTTTTTTCTTATTAAATGCTTTCTTTTATAAAACCTATACTTACCACAATTATTTTCAGTTTTTTCTTTCTCTTGTTAATTCAATAAGTTTTTCACTTGCACATGCATTGAGTTGCTTATGAATTACTATGATTTTTGTATTTAGAAAATTGTTCACAATTTTTTTTTCTTATTAAATGCTTTCTTTTATAAAACCTATACTTACCACAAGTATTTCAGTTTTTTCATTCTCTTGTTAATTCAACAAGTTTTTCACTTGCACATGCATTGAGTTGCTTATGAATTAATATTCTTTTGATCAACTTTTTTCTTTTCAAATCAGCTTGTGGTGCACAAATTTTTTTTAGTATCTTGTGATTAATGTTTTTGGATAAATGGTTCAGAACTCCTCAATAAGCGCAATTCTTTTTGTTTTGATAACAAAATAATTTTTATAATTTTCAACGAATAGTTTTTATAATTTTCAAAAAAGCACTTTAGCGGACATTTTTCCTATTGAATTGATGAATTTCATACGTTTTGGTGATTGATTCAAATGTTTTCGAAAAAGGTGTTGTGTTAATTATGATAATTGTATCTTATCTTTATTCGAGAAATAAATGAATCAAAATGGCATGTAGACAATCGTCAATATTTTAGTATCAGATGTTTTATTAATGAAGTTCATAAATAAACTAAGTTGTGTTTTGTATAATAATGTTTTTCCGACAAACTTTACTATGATACACTTGCAAAAATCGGATGTGAATGGCATGACAAAATATGGTGGTCTGTAAAATTCGTACAAAATTTTAGATATATGACATCGAAAAGTTTTGAAAAGCAATCCTTGAAATAAAACCCAACGCAATGAATAAATTGAGAATAAATTTGCCAAAAGGTTGGAGAACTGTTCTCCAATTTAGGCATTCTTAACTATTTTGCATCCGTCGTATTCTTGGAGGCTTAAAAAATTTATCTACTTGTTCTTTTCAAATTAGAGTAGTGAGAACGTGGTGCTTTTATAGAAATTATAGCAACCTTTTGGTTTTGAAGTGTACAAAGAGAAATACAATGGTTTTTCAACTTTTTGGATTTTCAAACATGAGAGAAATTGACAGAGAGGAATTGTATAGGAACATAGAATACTTTTTAAGATAGAAGAAGAAGGAGAGAGAGAAATAGATCGATACATAGGTTGCAATTTGGTTCTAAATGATGTTAAGGTACATTATCCTAGCCCGTGTGTTGAGTAGAGTGTTTAAATTTTTACATAAACCTTAGATGTTCCACACAAGTCTTAGGAGTACGGGGTTATTTAGGTAAGCACACATGACAAATCAATGTAAGACTTAGGGTCCCTCAAGCTTCAATAAACGAGTATAGACTGATTGCTGCTCATGTTCTGATTCTTTTTCTTTTGCCATTTTCAGGCTGCCATTAAATTGAAGTTGAAGATGCCTCAACACAAGAGGAGAATTTTTCATCCTGTGAGACAGTTGCAGCTATCTAATGTAAAGATACTTGGTTGTATATTAGAATACTTTGTGCAAGGGAGCTTTGTATACTTTGTTGTAAATTATCCAAAGAAATGAAAATTTTCTTCCAAGAGAAATAAATATTGTTGCCTGATTCCATATAAATCATAATCAAGCCTTCGCAATTCAACTAGTTGTATCTCAAAAGCTGATAATGAAATGTTAAAATTCACAAGTACCGACTATTTGCCATGATGAACGTAATAATTGAAACAACACTACTGAACAAGAACAATCACTTATAGCACCTATGTATTTGCAAATTAATGTTACTATAGCACCTATGTATTAGCAAACTAATTAACATTAAACGCGGGATTTTATTATTTATATATGCATTTATTATTGATAGATTTTTATCATCTATTAATCTATTCTATTATATATATCTATTTGAAAGATGTTTTTGACCAAAATTGAGTAATTTTGACTCAATTCTAATTTCTAGAATTTTGAATAAGAATTTGTCCTACTTTAATCTTCTAAAGAAAAATTTATCGTCCTTTAATTTTTATATATTATTTTATACATTAATCAAAATAAAAATTATATCTAAACTGCTTATATACAAATTAGAGACAAACTATACATAACTAATATAAATTATATTGTTCACTTAATTATTTAAATTAAAACAATAAATTAAAATTAGGTGACTCCCTTATTTTTATTCTATTAAGCTATTTTAGAATTTTTGTTTCTTTATTAGTTATTGATAAATATATCCATTGTTGCTTTAAATTTGGAAAGTTATACTTTTTACAAATTGAAAACAATAAGTTAATAAGTGCATTCTTTAATACACAATTGTAGTTAATTTAGACCATCAATATTAAATATGATACATTACCGTTGGTGCCCCCAGACTTTTCATGGTTAAGCTTAAAACAAAGCATACCAGCCCAGCTAGCCCATCAGCAATGAGGTCAGGCCGACAAACTTACTTTTTGTTTTACTGAACTGGCAGTCTCAAGAAATGAGCCCATTTCAGTCGGACACATATTATTTCACCATTATTATCACTTTTGTTCAAGTTTTTTCTTTTATTTTGTTCATAAATCATTAACGACTAAAGCATCAAAGTGCTAACATTTGTTTTGTAGGGTTAGTTCCTGTTGATTTTCGAATTTTTCTTTAAGCTTCTTCATCTTGTGGTGTGGCAAAAAATTTGGTACGGATCATTAACACCGTCTGTGGGAACTTGAGCTTAAGAGGCGAGAAATGACTAATTCAATAAATGGAGGTGATAATGGATCCTATTAGGGAAACTCTTCCCTACTCGCTGCAGCAGATCCTACCATTCCACCTACAAATACAACTGTAGGAGACACTAATGCTCCAATTCCAAATCCAACCTTAGGAGCCACCAATGCTCCATCTGCAGCTCTCGATCAAACAGTTGATCTGCTGCTACGAACATTTTGTTCTATGAGCAACTTCGCTAATTCATCATGAAGACCATCAACTCAACCCTCCACGGTTTTCAAGCTAGCGGAGCAGGACCTCCATCCCAGCTGGCAAGAGGTGGAACACCAGGAAGCCAAGGCATTGACGAGAAAATTCCTGTCGGGCTCCCAACGGGATCAATCCACGCCTCCTGACTTTTGCCAGCAAGTAAGCAACCACCTTACATCACCCTGGAATATGCGAATCACTGAAGAAAGAGATGGTCAAGCTTAATCAGCAAGTGACAAAAGAGACCATGTCTGCTGAGCGTGGCATTTCTTTCGATGAGCACATCACGGTAGAGTTAGATCTTTTGAAAAACTTAGCTACCTTTTCCAGCACCAATTCCCTAGCAGCAAGAAGTATCAAAAATCCGCTATCAATCTTTTCGGGGTGAAGCAGAAAGATAATGAGATTCTAAGGGCGTACGTTCAGCAGTTCAACACAACCATCTTTGAGGTCCCAACAACTTACCAGGAGGTACTGGTCAGTGCATTCACCCAAAGGCTCCATAGAAGCCCTCTTTCTGAGTATCTAGCTAAAAAACCAGTAACTGACTTCCTAGCCATGTTGGCTCGGGATGGAAAATACATGAATATAGAGGGTGTCTGGTTAGTGAAGAAGAGAAATCGTGATAAGCAAGGGAGAACGAGTTGTCTTCGTCCAGCAGGAGTAGAGAGAGCTAGAGGATGCTTCAATTCCCTTGTTCCAAAGAACAAACGCTACACCTCGCTCATTACCAACCCGGTTAGAATGCCCATGATAATCGACCAGCATTCTGCCTTACAATGGCCTAAAGGCTCAGAAGAAGATCCCTAGCTCGTGAAATCTAAATATTTTTGCAGATATCACAGAGAGTAAAGGCACGAGACCAACTGGTGCTGCAAGCTGAGGCAAGAGATAAGAAGGCTCATACAAGCTAGCTGCCTGAAAAACTACATAGACAAAGAATAAAGGTCCAAGTAAAAGGAAGAACGCTCCTACCACCATAACTCTTGCAAGCGCAAGGAACAAGCATGGGATTTTAGAGCCTTTCTTGACCATGGAATGCTTCTAACTTTAGAAAGTTTTATTCTTGAAATCCCTAATCTCTATCTACACTATCTTTGTAATCAAGCATTATATTATATTAATAAGGTAATTCTTGTTTCCTATCTTGTGTTATTTGCATAACCAGTTTTCAGTTGCTAACTAACTCTAAATAAGCCATCGCCACCAACTGACACATATTTTTACATGAGTCATTCCTAGCTGGCATACGCATTTACGTAAGATTTCACCAGTCAGCACACGCTCCTAATAAGTCACCACCAATCGGCCACCCTCCTAATAAGTCGCCCCAAGCTGGCACACACTTTAAATAAATCGACCCACCTAGTGTACACACTTACATAAGCTGCCACCAGTTGGTGCACGCATGAACCGCTACTAGTTGGCGCACGCATCCAACTCAGCCATCACCAGCTAGCATATACAACATGGAAGCAACTACCAGTGACTCAGTCACTTTAGTTTCCAACCGTCTTCTGTTGGCACATCTATTTCATCATAATGCTAACAAACCTGTTTAGGTTAACTTTCTACTTAGTTATATCCTTACTAATTTACTGTGAGATATATTCTCTCCTGCTAACAAAATCATATTTTCCTCGCAAATGACAGGAGTAACTAAAACAAGTAGGCATGCATCAGCTGGGCAAAGTACATCAATATTCCCTGCCCTATAGCGGAAACAACAAAGCATAGCAGAAAATTCAAGTAGCCAAGTTAATTAAAAAAAAAAAACCCTTAGATCCACGCGCTGTGGTTCCTTTTGGTAGAAGGATTCACCTATTAGAGTCCTTCGACCGGTCAGCATTACTCAACAAACCCAACGGGATTCGTCCTACTAATGAGCATGAAAGGTCCCTTATTTTTGCAGGATGTCCTGCCTACACCAGCAGTCCAGCTCTACGATTTCCATTCCTAGAGTGGAAGGGAAGGGGAGGAAGTGATGATGCCCCCTAAACTTTTCATAGATTAAGCCTAAAACAATGCACACCAGCCCAACGGGGCTATCAGTAGGGAGGTTAGGCCTACAAACTTACTTTCTATTTTACTAAATTGGCAGGCCCAAGAAATGAGCCCATTTTAGTCGGACACGTGATCATATAGCTTGCCAACATATTAGGACACATCATCATAAAAATCACTGGTGGTTTCTTATAAATCGATGGAAAATGAGTTGGGAATCCATAAGTAATCAATTCTCAAATTTTCAGGTAGACTTGGCAAGACTCGATCCATATAATGTATCTCAATCAAATTAAGTATAAATCATAAACGATTTTTTCTAGATGATAGTCAACTCAAAGGGCTTTCCAACAGCATACAACACCCTGCAACAATCCTCTACCTGCTCTGTAAATGCCCATATTTTGCACTTCAACCCTCATTCTCATATATATTTATTTGATAACATCAACCCTCATTCTCAAACTCTCACTTATTCTCTCAGTTTTTAAGTTGTTTTGAGCCTATATTTTGCACTTCACACGAATATTTATCGCTCCCACATCATATTAGTTCAAGTTTTTCCTTTCATTTTTTCAACAAATCGTTACTGATTTAATTATTAGAGTGTTAACCTTTATTTTGTAAGGGTAATCCTCGTTAATCTTAGAATTTTTCTTAAAAATCCTTCGACATTGTAGTATGGGAAAAGAATCCGATACACATCAACCATATTTAGTTATTGATTCTATTATCATATATATATATATATTTATACATATATAATCAAAGAGGGAAGGATCATGTTTGGTCAACCAATACTCAATAATTTCATTAGTTGATTATTGATTAATTCTTATTAGTTATTATATGATTTTAAAGAAAGTGAATGTTTTAAATTAGTAATTAATACTTTAATATTGAGAACATTCCATAAAAATACGCTAGGTTGTAAAGAACATATAATTAGGGGTTTATATTTCTATAAATTTGCATCAAAATTGATAACCTTATTTAAATATTTTTTAATTTATCTCCCCCTTTTTTAAAACCTTAAATAGGGATTTTAAATTTTAGAACCTTATAAATAGGAGTTAAATTGTGTTGAAAGACACCATGGCTGTATTTGGATTAATATTTTGAATGTTTTGTTTTGATATTTGGGAGATAAAAAGAGAAAAAAATAGAGATAAGTAAGTATGTATTTTGAGATAAATGGTATGTTGAATTTGTGTTTTGATGTAATATAAAATAGTACAAAATAAGTGGTGTAGGTTTGATGTTGAGATTTTGGACACAGAAGTTATTGTTCATTGTCAAATCATGTCTTTAAATATATATATATATATATATTAATATATATGTATATGTATATAGTATTTTGTTTGTTAGTGAAATATAGTATATATATTTATGTTTAGTAATATTTTTTATTGAGGAATTTCTCTTTACATTTTAAATGATGATTATAATTCTAATACATAATTAAATACATTGTAGTATTATCTCCAAATTGATTTTGTTAGACTTTATCTTTGGAATGAAAAAACATAATATAATAAAATTTAAATAAAAAACTTAGAATTAAGTATGTATTATTGGTATATTGTCCTCAATTTTCAAATTTCTCAAATATTTTATTGAAATAGGAAAAATTTTTAGTACAAAAGATTTAAATGGTCTAAGTAGAAAAAATTGTAAATGCACTATATTAACATGTTGAAAATACATTCATTAGACTTTTATATTTTAACTGATAAATTTTAGTAGATAATTGAAGTAATAAAAATATGAATTACGTATATAGTACTGATATATTGTTAGTAGTCTACGCAACTGCTATAATATTTCCATTAGGTAGAAAAGTTTGAAATATTTTAACTAAGTAGCATTGATAATAAATATTTTTAATATCATTGATTTTATAAGTTAATAATTATTTTTTAGTAGTAATTATTGATTATATTTGACGTATATTATATATTAAATAATATATAATACATATAATATAAATAATTTTTAAAAGAAGAAAAAAAGAAAAGAAAGAAGAAAGAGAAGAAAACAGCAAAGAGAGAGAGAGAGAAAAGAAAGAAACAGACAAAAACAAGAAAAAAAGAGAGAACGAAAAAAATAATAAAAAAAAGGAAAAAGAGTAATAAAAAATATTTTAAAATTAAAATCTGCACACCTAGTCAAGGTGTGTAGAAACACAAACCAAACATGATTTTGTGTCTTGCGATAATTTAAAATATTTTAAAATAAATGGTGTAGATTTGATGTTGGGATTTGAAAAACAAAAATTATTGTTCATTCTCAAATCATATATATTTATATATTTTTTATATATAAATATTTTATATTTAATGTTGTATTTTTTGGAGACAAAAATTACTATTTATTGTCAAATCGTGTCTGTTTTATATTATGTATATATATAAATATATATATATATATTATATATATTAAAAAGTTGAAAAACAGAATAATACGAAGATAAGATGTAAAAACACAAAAATAAATATTAAGTGTGTTTTATCTTGTTTCAAAAAATACAAAGATACAAATCCAAATACAATATATAGTTGCATAATTTTGACAAATGGAGAGTATCACTATTAACTAGCTGGCATGTGTACAATGCTTGCTGTTAGTTTTTTTATGGTAAAGTTAGCAGGGGAATAGAAAATTAGCATGAGACCAAATTTGTTCAATTTTCCCACAATTGGGATATTTTTTATAATTACATGAAGTAGGGGCCAAAAAATGCCAATTCTGAATAAAAGTGTAATTTTTTATCCGTCTGAAATATGTATGCAATTTTTTTACGAGGATGACGGACATAGTAAGAGAGAGGTACATGCGTGTTTATGTGTGTGTATGGAAAGAGGGGCAATCCTAATTATTAGGATTTAAGATAAAAGAGACCATCCCATTATCTCAACATTTTTCTTCTTTTCTGATGATTGTGATACAACAAGTTGAGAAGGTTACAACAATGAATTCACAAGTCTGTACACAAGACTGAAAATTTGAGGAAAAGAAGCTAAAAGAAAAATAGGTCTCTTAATTGCATCCATTTATCTGATCTCTGAGCCTCTTAATGAATTAGTGGTTCATCTGCTTAGGGGCATTCATGCTCCACGCCTTCAAACTCTCAATTCTAACAGTCTCAGTCCCATTGTTGAATGCGTACAGATGTGCTTTGTCATAAATTGCTAGAGTTGGATAAACCCGAGATGTAATGCAAGTCTTTCCTCCAGCCCCGAAGCTCTCCACAACAGAATTATCAATCTACAACCAAGGAATTCATTAGGAATTGATCATTTATAGATAGCCTCCTGAAACTCAGCAATTAATAAATCAAGTATATCTATGAAATGAAATGAAATACTCGCGCATACCAAACTCCTGAGAGAGATCTTCTTATCTTTCAAGTCCACGTTTACGAATCCTGCGAATGATGGTCTGTATGCATCCTTCCCCTCCTTCATCGAAGACTTGCCACTCATTAGTGTGGACCGTGATGCATCTGAGCACATAAGGACGAGGTGCTTCTTGTCTTGTGCCTTGAAAACTCTGAAGAACACGGGGGTGTATTCCTCCAGGTTTTCTGAAGCCAATGTCAACAGCCCAAATGGTCCTAATCCACCTTCAACTGTTGACCCCTTTTGGCTGCAAAGCTTTTGTGCATCATATCTATCCCAGCTTGGATCAAAAGGCTCAGCCTTGTCCAAGCTGTTGAACGAGAAGGTTACATCCACGTCCGCCTGCAGCCACAATCATGCCGAATCAGTCAACGTACCCCACTTCAATACATATTATATATATATACCCCATCCAACAAAGAATTTAAGCAAATGGTCTCTTATTATATATGGTGAAAAACATTATACAAAACGTACCTGTGCCGCAGTTATTCCTTTGATTTCGACCTTTTCTCCTTTGGCCAGCTTCTGATTGCTCAATTCCACCTTCTTCCCTCTCAGACTTTCTAATTCCTCAACAGGCCATTGCAACAATTGTTTGCCGTTGGGATGAAGCACCATTGTGCGCGGGATAAGCTGAAAAGACAAAGAAAAGTGTATTATATATATATATATATATATATATAAAACCTAATTAATATTGTATGTGAAAATCGATCAGAAATTCCAAGTGAATAATTGCTTTTGATTAACGTATACAATACCTGGATACCAGCCCAACCCTTTTGGATATCATTATCAGTGGTATCAGATTCATTTGCCCAACCCCACAAGATTCTTCTATTCTTGCTAGGGTCAAAGAAGGATTTGGAGGCATAAAAGTTACCGTAGTCCAACCTCAAACCATTCCACCCATCAACCATGTCTTTATCAGGAATGTACTTATCATTTTCAGTGTCGTATGTACCGATGGTGTAATACTCATATCTGGTGACATCAAGGCTGACCTTGAACACATATTTCACATTAGGGCCTGTAGCAGAAGCGTCCAACCCATTCTTGCCATTAACTTGTACCGGGAAGAAATCAGGGCATTCCCAATTGCCAGTCCCATCAGTAGAGTGCAATGGATGCTTAACCTTGGTCCAGTGCATGAAATCCTTACTCTTGTACAAGAATGACATCCCTGTGTCGTAGCTCCTGCCTCCGATCGTAGTTCTCCATTGCCCATCTTTACCCAACCAAGCTGTAGTTGGATCACGGAATGCTGTCTTGTTAACCTCATTATCCGCAACGATCAATGGGTTGTTGTCGGGCTTGATCCACACACGGAGATATGGGTCTGATACATTGGCTGGAACAGCATAGTTTTGGACCTGTGTTTGTTTGTCATCAACGATTCCAGTGTATAGAATAACGGGCTTGTTTCCAGGGAGGACTGTGGCTGAGCCTGACCAACAACCATACTTATCAAATGGCTTTGATGGGTAAATTGCATGTTCTACTTTTTTCCAGTTAATCAAGTCCTTGGACACCGAATGAGCCCAAACAATATTGCCCCACACAGCACCTTTGGGATTGTACTGATAAAACAGATGATAGTATCCATTGAAATACATCGGTCCTGTTGTTAATTTAAAAGATGAAAAGTTTCAAGATATTAATTAAGCATCAAAGTTGAAACTAATAAAATGACAAGGCCTGTTAGAAGAAACAGGATGAAGCCGACTCACCATTTGGATCTGATGTTGGTTCATTGTATCATCCACCATGGAACATGAAAGACAAAGATATGAATCATCAGTAAAAACAACCTATGATACTCAAATAGCAGGATCAGAATGAAAATTCCTGTTCCTAATTATTCTACCAAGTTAACTTGATGACGGATTTCTATTAAAACATAAAAGAACATACGTCGGAAAAAGTAAAGAAAGGATAAACGAACCCTAAATTTAAGAAGCGAAGATCAATTATATAATGAAGTCAACAAATTAATATCCAACTCCCATCGTGCATGTTAAGAACGTAATACGAGAAAAAGTTAATCACCCTTGTAAAACTTTTTTTTGTAGGAAACTTGGATCTCAGTGGTGACCCCAGAAGAAATTTCAGAGCAGCAAATTAGTAGGGTTCATGTTGTTCTCAATATACGGACAAACTAGGTATTTTCAGATATACGATGATTCAAGAAACCCTTCCAGCAAAATGTATCTTTAATTTCGACTGCAAAAATATGTCGATTGAATAGACCTAACGGCACAAGTATCGTAGTCAAACTTAATTATTTCATGTGTGAGACAATGACGTATCACTGTCACCAAGTGCCCAGAACAAAAGTCTTAATTTTTACCCTTATCTTTCCTCCTTAATTAAGAGAAACTTCTACAGTGAATACCTCTGACTTCTCATTAATGCATGCAGAAATATTTGAATATACACTTCTGAATTCTACTGTGAATATTAGATTTTAAACTCTCATTGTTTCCAGTTTGGTGGGTCCGTGACGTTGGCGAATTAAAGACACCCAGGAAGTTTCAAAATATCACCATGCAAGCAATACCCTAATTGAACCTAGTTTGGCTGCAATTACTATGATTAGATGATGTATTAATTTACAGCGTCGACAGGTAAGTGTTCTAGATGAGTACAGATGTTATAGAAAGTATACGCTTTTAGCTGTTCATCTTTGTATGTGGATATCCTGTCTGGAAAAGTAGGTTGGATGTCCGAACTGATCAACTGACCCTTATTTAGTTTTCATTTTTGTGAATTCTTGAGAGCTAATAATACTATATAGGTATATCATATATGTGACTTGATACCATATATATATCAACTTTGAAACAACTCATTTAATTTTGCCCCCAACCAATCTTGTTATATTCATACCAAATTATGTACAAAGGACTAAAGTAACCTTTACCATCCCAACCTTATTATATGCTAAGTCATTATCAACATTTGTACGAAGTTTGCCTTAATCTAACGACACACCAGTAACAAAAACTTAAAATGTTCAGTAACGTATACTATACATGCATTCAAATGATACAGGGACATCACCAGTTTTTTACTTCTAACTGCACAAAGAAAAAAGTACCATAAGGAGAGAAAGAAAGAGAGAGAGATTACCATTAATCCAACGTTTGGTGGGTTGGAAATGATATCCAGTTCTGTGTTGTTGCTTCACATTAACGGCAGGCAAAGATTGCAAGTGCCTGAAGACCTTATGGGATGCTTCGACGCCATTATTAAACAATGCTAAACTACATAATACCAAGAAAACTGGCAAAGCCCAACGGAAACTCTTTACAAACTCCATTGGGCTTTGGCAGTGGAGATCACTAACTTATTAAGGAAAAAAGAAGAATGTTTTTAGTAGTGATGAAAATGTAGGAAGAAAGTAAGGGTATTTATAGGGCAGGAGAAGTGATGATGACGGAGTTGTGGGCTGCTTCTGCTTGAAAAGAGAAAAGCGGAGAGAGATTGTAGATGTTTCGTGGATGAAAAAACTCGGGTTTGTTTAGAATAGTCAATGGATAGCACATGATGATTGGGTACGCCATGCGGTTGTATTGCAAACTATTCCACCATCCCTTTATTTTTTCTCTGGACTCTGTGTGTGTGTGTGTGTGTGTGTGTGAGTGAGAGAGAGAGAGAGAATGGGTTCATCAATGCACTTAATGGCGAGGACAATTATGATCTTCAAACCTTGATCAGATCCAGAGAGAGAGAGAGAGAGGAGAGAGGAGAGATTTAATGTACTTAAGAAGCAGGACAATTGAGAATTAATGTTCTTAATTATAACCAGGACAATTATGATATTCATTCTTTATTAGATCAAAATTTTGGGGTCACCATGACAAAGGAAAGCAGCTGCTACTATTACTTCTTTAATTGGATTTACTAAAGTAGATATAAACTTAAGTACATCATATATGCTTAATTATTATTATAATTAATAATGATGATGATGATGATATTAATGTTATCCTTCTTTGAGATGAAAAAATAAATTTCTTCTTTTATATTAATTGATTAATAGTAATAATTAAGTTAATGGTAAATGCTCTCCATATTTTATTTACATATGTAATCCTTTACAATATTGAGGAAAAAAGCGTTTAAATCTTTTATTAGGAAGTACTTTCGTATGACATATTTATATACATTGCTCTTGTGAATTCATCATTAGTCTCTTGCTCAAGTTAGATGTTCCAGCTGCTTTAGAATTCACCATTAGGTCATTTTTTCTTATATACGCACACGTGTGTACATATATATATATATATTACTGACTTACCTGGCAATAAATATTATATATTCACAAATAAATCCACTATATATTTTAAAAATAAAAAATTATATCAAAATCACAAAAGTTTTCATGTCTTATCAAGACGTAGTTAGATAAAAAGTTGTATCAAGCATATTATAGGGAAAATTACACTTTTAGTGATGAGGGTTCAACACTTTCCTTTTTAGTAATTAAAGGACTCCAGTAAATGAAGTTGTCTAACTCGAATTTTGCTGACGTTGATGAAATTAGAATTTTTAGAATTGAGATTTTTGCTGAAAAAGCATCCAATGAGCCCTTAGCTACGTTTCAAGCAGAAGCAGCCCACAACTCCGTCATCGTCACTTCTCCTGCCCTAAAAATACCCTTACTTTCTTCCTACATTTTTCATCAATCTAAAAACATTCTTCTGTTTTCCTTAATAAGTTAGTGATCTCATCTCCTCTGTCAAAGCCCAATTTGTAAAGAGTTTTCGTTGGGCTTTGCCAGTTTTCTTGGTATTATGTAGTTGTTTAATAATGGCGTCGAAGCATCCCATAAGGTTTTCAGGCACTTGCAATCTTTGGCTGCCGTTAAATGTGAAGCAACAACACAGAACTGGATATCATTTCCAACCCACCAAACATTGGATTAATGGTAATTAATGGGTGTCGTTTGTTGACAGTAGAGAATTTATAACTTTGTAGTCAACAAAAACTTGATGGTTTTAGAATTTGCATGCATGCATTAATGTTGTCTGAGAACTATCTCATGTCCCCAGATTAATACTTGCAGAAATTTCTCTCCTTAGTCTGCTACTTCAAAAAGTAAAGAAAAGGGCGTTTCATTTTCGTGGGTACTTGATGACAGTCATACGTCATTACCTCACGAATGATGGATTTCAGTCAGCATACCTGTGTTGTTAGATCTATCTGTTTCCAGACATCTTTCTCTATGGAAATTAATGTTAAATAAGAAAAGGCTACAGTTACTTTGCCTTAAATATGAATTGCTGTCGACAGGCTCTCACGTAATGTCTTTATCAGGACCAAGCAGATTCTGACTGCTTCAACTTTTTATTAAGAGTGCAGAATTAGTTAATTAGGATAATTAGGAATTGGAGTATTCTCTTTTAATTCGTATCTTTAACTAATGATTTGATGATTTTGTTTTTCATGTGTGCCCCGGCTTGTGATACAATGAACCAACATCAGATCCAAATGGTGAGTCGGGTTCATCCTGTTTTCTTCTAACAGGCCTTGTCATTTTATTAGTTTCAACTTTGATGCTTAATTAATACCTTGAAACTTATCATCTTTTAAATTAACAACAGGACCGATGTATTTCAATGGATACTATCATCTGTTTTATCAGTACAATCCAAAAGGTGCTGTGTGGGGCAATATTGTTTGGGCTCATTCAGTCTCAAAGGATTTGATTAACTGCAGCACAGGTACGTATCGTATAATGTTTTTCACCATATACAATAAGAGACCATTTTTCCTTAAATTCTTTGTTGGCTGGGCTATATATATAATATGTATTGAAGTGGGGTACGTCGACTGATTTGGCATGATTGCAGACAAATGGCTGCAGGCGGATGTGGATGTAACCTTCTCGTTCAACAGCTTGGACAAGGCTGAGCCTTTTGATCCAAGCTGGGATAGATATGATGCACAAAAGCTTTGCAGCCAAAAGGGGTCAACAGTTGAAGGTGGATTAGGACCATTTGGGCTGTTGACATTGGCTTCAGAAAACCTGGAGGAATACACCCCCGTGTTCTTCAGAGTTTTCAAAGCACAAGACAATCAGCACCTCGTCCTTATGTGCTCAGATGCATCACGGTCCACACTAATGAGTGGCAAGTCTTCGATGAAGGAGGGGAAGGATCCATACAGACCATCATTCGCAGGATTCGTAAACGTTGACTTGAAAGATAAGAAGATCTCTCTCAGGAGTTTGGTATGCAAGAGTATTTCATTTCATTTCGTAGATATACTTGATTTATTAATTGCTGTGTTTCAGGAGGCTATCTATAAATGATCAATTCCTAATGAATTCCTTGGTTGTAGATTGATAATTCTGTTGTGGAGAGCTTCGGGGCTGGAGGAAAGACTTGCATTACATCTCGGGTTTATCCAACTCTAGCAATTTATGACAAAGCACATCTGTACGCATTCAACAATGGGACTGAGACTGAGCGTGGAGCATGAATGCCCCTAAGCAGATGAACCACTAATTCATTAAGAGGCTCAGAGATCAGATCCATGGATACAATTAAAAGACCTATTTTTCTTTAGCTTCTTTTCCTCAATTTTTCAGTCTTGTGTACAGACTTGTGAATTCATTGTTGTATCTTTTTCAACTTCTTGTATCACAATCATCAGAAAAGAAGAAAAATGTTATGAATAATCGGATGGTCTCTTTTATCTTAAATCCTAATAATTAGGATTGCCCCTCTTTCCATACACACACATAGATATATACGCATGTACCTCTCTCTTACTATGTGCGTGATCCTCATAAAAAAATGCGTACATATTTCTGACGGACAGTCGGTAAACTCTGAAATGTGCGAAGGCTGGTCAAAGGTTGGGTGTAACCTGAGACGCCTCACAGACGAAAAATATATTCCACCGTGAGACAAAAGAGTCCGTCCGTGACAGTTGGTATCAGATCCCGGTTAATCCCGGGCTCGCGAATGAGAGTTGTGCCCAGTTGAAGATCTGGATTGGCACATGAGCTCTATGGCAGGTAGATACGACTTGGGTTGAGACTGTCAGTTGAGACAATGTTAGACCGAATTACGGCACAGTTGTGTAGGATCATTGTCTTTGGCTTTAAAATACTTCAGCGAGCGTCTCAAAATGGTATGATTTTGGGGGATGTCTGCCACAGAGATCATGTTGGGTAGAGTCCTTTTGTGCGCATTTGGGCTGCTTCAGAGACCAAGCGGTTACGGTCCAACTTCGTTGTTGTTGGTTGACAGTTGAGTGAGCGTCGTAAATATGTCGAGCGAGCTGGCAATGGTCCGAAATTTTTTTGTAGGAAAAAATATCATATTTCAGAATTCATCTTGGCTTCCCTAAGCGAAAGGGGGACATGCCGATGCATCGGGTGGACTACGAGAGCCACGATTGCGAGATAAGCAACCATGTGTGCTGAACTACCACAATTCAGGAGGTGATCTAGGCGATGAAACCGTTTTGGTGGGCGAAATGTCACCTTGTGTGGAGAATGGTGGATGAAGGGCCACCTTCTCGTTTGAGTTTTGAGGAACCTTCCCTACAGGGAAGGACGAGCATAAAGTTGAGGTGCCGAGGCCTAGTTGCACAAAAGGTGCTTGGAACAAGCCACCCTTTGGGTTGCGAGGAGCGGATGTTGAGACCCCTTCCTTTTGTGGGCAGTTGTCGGATGAGCCATGTTTGGCCGAGCATAAATGTAGGATGAAGTGTTGTTATGGTAGATGATGGTGCGTTCAGAGGAAAGACGAGACGCTTCAAGAACCAGGGGGCATAAGCATTAGTTATGAGAAAAGCGGCAACTTGTCCGGGCTTGAGTGGAGACAACCTACTAAGCCGTGTTTGAGTGCTCATCAAGAGCATAGTTTAGCTTAATTGAGAATGTTATTCATGGGGATTCTGACACCATATTATGGGCTCTTTGGTCTAAGAATTTTCGAGAGGAACTACCGAGTGGAGAATTAAGGGGAGCATCGGGCTCCATTGGCACCATGAGCGGCATGGTGAGGCCGGGCAGGGATTCATAAATCCTAGCCTTATGTCAATGTTAGGTGGGGACTTGAGCTTGGTTTTCGGCCAGATTGGGGGCAAAGATCCCGTTTTTGTGTTGGGTTGAGTGAGAACCCTTTCAAGAGTTGTTCGGTCCTCGAGCGACGTGGTTCTAACAGTTTGCGCATCTGGCCCACGTGCTTGCAAGTGTTTAAGTGTGCTCAACCGTAGAGGCGGGTTTGCATGTTTGCCGAGGACAGCAACACCTCGCGTGGGGGAGAGAGTGTGAAGCGTGCGCACAGACTCCACACTTCATTCGTTCCAAAGCAATTCGGGTGTATTTGAGGCACTGTTTTGAGGGACATCACAGATTGAGAGGCGCACTTGACGGACTTGGAGCACGGTTTGCTACCCATTACTTAAGAATGTTGGGAAGAGAATACAAAATGCGTGTACAGATTTCCTACCTGCATTATGAATGAGTGTATTCAGACACTATCCGTGGGGGCAAACAATCAGTGAGCAACAATTGAGAAAGAGTGCAGCAACATACACAGACTCCAACATCAGTTGAGCAACAGTTGGGAAGAAAGTGTAGAGAAAGGCACAGACTTCCAACAACGGTTGAGCAACTGTCTAGAAGAGAGTGCAGAGCGAGGCACAGACTTCCAACTTCAACGGGTTATATTGGGGAAGAGAGTGTATTTGTACACAGACGCAGGCTACATTAGGGAAGAGAGTGTAGAAGAGTACACAGACTTCCAACTCAAGGCAATAATGCAAAATGTAGTGCATAGAGGCACGATTGTGGAGGGTTACCCACCGTTGTTTGGGAAGAGAGTGCAGATAGAGGCACAAACTTTTGTTTTGAGTTTTCGGGTTGAATTAAGTGCATCAGAGGCACTATATTTCATGGGGGAGCAGACCACCATTTGGGAAGAGGGTGTCAACGTGTTATGCTGAAAAGGCACTTCACAACTAAAGCGCTTGAAAAAGCAGGAGGTCGGTCTGGTGTCGCGTGATACTAAGAGAGAGTATTGGGCACTGCATACACCTCAATCCTTCGTTTATGTGTTGACGAGAACATCTACAGATCGAGTAGGGAAGAATGTCATTGGTCGCTCCTTGAGCAAGACAGCCGGCAATGACTTGTGGAGGACGTGCGGACGGCTAGGGGATGCCGACCGGCACGCGGGTGCGCAAACGGCTTTCGAGCAGAGACTCTTACCGATTGGGGATTGCAGAACTGGTCGTATGGGAACTTCTATGATGTGTGGGGATACTATCCGCCAAGTATGAAGTCATTTCGAGGATGTTTGGGAAAGGAGATATAAGGGCGATGATCAAGCGCCACCTTGCACGCGAGCAGGAGAGAAATGCGTGAAGCATAATGCTTTATCCTTGGAGATTTGCAAAACCGTTTCAAGTGAGATCTTTGAAGTGTTATGAGCACCTCCAAGATGTTTCAGAGGTAGACAGTTCCGTTTGGATAGGAAACGATGATGATGTTCAAAGTCCGCCAGTGCAGTGGCGAGACTATAGTTTCAGAGTATTGCGGTGGCAATTCCTCAATGATGGATGATCGGATTGGGTTGAAACTCAAGAGTTGTGATGTGGCTAAACTACGATTCAAGCGGCACGTGATTTGGATGTCGGTTGAGGGAGATACGCAAAAAATTGCGATCCTCAATCATTTCAGTGTCTACTCTTGGAACATGAAAAAACTTTTTTAAGCCTATTATAAAGGGGGGCATGCAGTGATGAGCTCCAGCCAGCCTTCCCCGTGCACGACGGCAGCGGCAGTAGGCAACGTCGGCACTAAATGAGCATCTCTTATGGGCATGTTGGGGGCCTTTAAGAGCCGACTCTAGACATCTCAAAGGAGTGCTTAGAGTCCTGGAGTGTTTAGAGTCTCCAAAAGGCATGGGAATCGGATGGGCATCGTAGAGCAAGGATGGCCTGCTTTGGGCGCAAAAGCAACCGAGAGATTCTGTGTGACGCGCAAGGTTGCTCCTGGGCTGCGAGATATCAGGGGCAACACCTCTTGTGAGAATGGGTGATAGAGGCAAGCACTCCAAGACCTCGTGATCCAACTCATGGCACGCGCTATCGGGTTCTAGCCGTCCATGGGGGCCCATTGGCTAAGATGTGCGATTGTGGGCCGACACTGCACTGTGGCAAATTGTATAGCCACGCCGAAAGACAAGAAGACATGTCGGGCATGTTGTGCAGGATCAAGGCAGGATATCGGCAATACCGAACGGACCTCGGACTTAAGATGTGGTCCTACTCGGGCGAGGCATAGAAGACGGCTACAACAAAAGTGTGCGCCGAGGATGGCAGAGTGTGTGTTGGGCATGAGACGCGCGTTGCGGGCGCATGCAGACCGCTGTAATGCCGAGGCGGAGCAAGAATGCTCCTTGCCATCGAGGAATGCATCGTCAGGTTCCAAGATTGTGGGCGAGACTCATGGCGGCAGACTAGCTAGTCAGGGCCGACCACTAAAAGATGCTAAGACGTGCATGCCAAGAACCTTAGCAAATATGAGCATTTTGGATAGGCGAACACAAAGGCACGCAGTGCCGCACAGGGATGCGTTCAGATATCGAGCTAGCGAGTTTCAGTGTCGAAGACACGCGACGGACAGTTAGTAAACTTTGAGATGTGGGAAGGCTGGTCGAAGGTTGGGTGTAACCTGAAACGCCACACGAGCGAAAAATATATTTCGCTGCGAGACAAAAAAATCCATCCGTGATATCGACTCTCACCAGAAAATAATTGTCCCAGAATCAACCCACCTGTGCCTAGACTACACATGAACAGAATTTATTGACGAGATATAAATCACATTTGCTTGCCGCATGTGGACCCCTTCACTAATGACGATTGTTTTTTAATTTAAATCAAGACTAGTTGAAAATAAACTAATTATATGATAATCGTGATACATTTCTATTGTGATTGGTGTATAGACCAGAAAAAAAAAAAAAATGATCAATCGAATAGCAAATATATTACTATTACTCTATATCTAATTTAATGTGACCAAATTTGATTTCGTCGATCCAATTAATTTCCTGAACCTCTACCTTTGTGCAGAGGTGGGATTGTGGAGGCGGAATTCCGGTGGGCGGATGAAGATTCTGGGAATGGTGGAGATGTCGGAACCAGAGAGGCCTTTGACTCCCGCTTTCGATTGGTCGAATTCTTGAACTTCCTTCGTCCTGTCATACCCTTCCGAGGTTGCCAACTTTTGTGAAAGATAGAAGAATACTCGGTTTTAAAAGTAAGAAAGGCCGTTGCCAGTTGACTTAATCCCCATATGGTTTTCCCTATATTTGACCCATGACAAAATTAAGATATTGGGACGAATAATGTGGTCAAATCGCGCAAAATTAAAACTACGAGATAATTCTACCACCCCCAAAGTTATGTGTTCTTGAGGAACTGTGTAGAGGGTCCATTCAGATCAATCAACGATCAAATTCTGCTAAAACAAAAGATCGACACCGAATTAAAAATCTTCTTTTAAGCTTTTCTAGTTTTTTACCAAAATAAACCTTGACGAAGGCAAATCGTACAGGCTAAATGTCAACTCAGACGAGTCTTATTTTTTTGCAGATATCTAGCTGTTAACTCAGATCGTGCCTTTTTAGCCTTTTGACGTTTCCTACAATCAAGAATCCACACCATTTTTCAGAACTAAGCCGAGCCATCAGCAAATTACCCAACATGTAATGCCACTTAGTTCTCATAGAAGGAAATAAAAAAGCAAGATTATCGCTTTATTAGCCATGACATGTAAATTTCACTTGACAAATTTTCTAATTAACATGAAAACAGCCCATGTTATAGCAGTTAAAAAATTACTCATGTACCATCCTTGAAAATCAACTGCAACAGAATGAATTCAGCTGACAAAGTTGAACGGAATTGATGTAGGGAATTGTAACACCCTCTTCTTCCACATTCTTTTGGCAAAAAGGGTATAGTACTTTCCCAGGAGAAACAGATAATCTAAACGCAAATAAGATATCGGTCCAACAAATGACCTCCCGGAACAAAACTTTCGAATGAGTATAAAAGAAATCCAACAAAGCATAAGATCTACTCCGGTAAGCCTTTCCTCAGTCCTACCCACCAAATGACATAATAATAGGTGTGATGTTTGACCCTCAGAAAACTGAACCAAGGAACAAATTCGTGGGAGTCTGGAATTTCATAATGCAACATAATGCTCATAGACATCACCCAATAACAGAATCCAAAACTGCTAAATTTCATACAAAACAAAAGATAATAGGCATAAGTATGTTCCCAAAAATTCACTATCTCTTAATTGTTGGCGTCCACATGATCAAACACCAGAATCATTCATGTTTAAACTAAAAATTCTTCAAATACTAAATAACAAAATTTGCAACCCCAGAAAACATCCCAAACAGAACCGCAGGTACCCTGACAAGGGGCAGATTACAGTCTCCTTCCCCTTCTGCCACCCTTTCTCCTAGTGCTGTCAGTTGGAATTGGAGTTACATCCTCTGCAAACAAAATACAAACAGCACATTCAATTTATGATTAAGGATCATATCATGCAAAAAAAATCCACCAGTGACAATGAACTGCAACAAGCATTCCATGAGAATTCAGAAAATAGCACCCAAAAGATCTACCAATCTGGAAAATCCAATACCTATCCGACCAATCTTCATGCCCGTACGAGCAAGGGCTCTAAGTGCAGATTGAGCACCAGGACCAGGGGTCTTAGTCTTATTGCCTCCGGTAGCACGAAGCTTAATATGAAGAGCATTAATCCCCAATTCCTGCAAATTCCATGCATCAGACACCAGAAAATTATCTCAAATGTTATGGGTTTTACAACAAAATATCCAAAGACCTTGCATCTCTGAGCAACATCTTGAGCTGCAAGCATAGCTGCATATGGGGAGGATTCATCCCTATCAGCTTTCACCTTCATTCCACCTAAGTCCCAGCATAGAATGTCATAACCAAATCAGTTATAAAAGAAACCAGGAAGCACTTCAACCATTTAGTACTATAAATTCCAAAAACCAATATGTATGACAATATTGCAAACTTCTGATGCAACACCCATCCCAAAAAAAGAGAATTTCCGTAGTATCCAACACAACACATATAGGCCAAACTGGCTAAAGTACGACACATTAATAAACTGCAGTTCATTATATACAGCTTCTGCACACCACCTTTGCTAATAAACATGACATTAAGTCATGTATTATTGTCCTAAAGATAAATATTTAATACAAGCCCCTCAGACAGAATGAACCTTGCTAGACTATTTAGCTGCAGTTCTTGGAAATAACAAGCATAAGCCTACATATTGGTTTTTCTAAGAACCTAACATATATTGGATTTCTAAGAACTCAAACATATATTTCACTTAAGAGAATAACAAGAGCAATAAGGTGGAATGCAGCAGGGCATCAGATCTCCAAGGTGATATAGCATCATAAATATGATTCAGACACAAATTACCCATTTAACATGAGATTCATCCTATGCCCCCAGATCTACTAACAAATTAGATCACATCACCACCTTATGATTACCAGCCACAAAATGTTATGCACACTACAGCATACAAGGCACTTATTGACTATGTCTGGTTTAATGTTTTGGCATTTCCCCAGACAAGATAAAACATACACACACATTTATATATAATATAAAATAGACATAATTTAATAATAAATAGTGTTTTTATCTCCAAAAAAAATACAATATTAAACATACAATATTTATATATATACATTTATATACAAAAAGTATATAAATGAGATAATTTGACAATAATAGTGATTTGTCTCCCAAATCCCAACATCAAACCTACACTACTTATATTAAAATATTTTAAATTACCTCAAAACACAAATCCAAACATACCATCTAATTCCAACATACACTTATTTATGACTATTTTTCTCCCTCTATCTTCAAAATACCAAAACAAACATTCAAAAAACAAATACAAACACTATGAATAGGTTCTAACAAACTTTAACACCAATGAGGCAAAACTATGCATGATCACAAACATCATATGGGTGATTAAAATAGCTGATGTTTGTGTATTATCTCCCCAAAATAGATTTAAAACCTTAGAGAAAAGGTTGTTCAAGAAGAGAACCGCTTATTTAGATAAGATAAATTAACTTGATTTTAATCATTTTAATTTTTTTTCCTGATACGTTGTAACTCCTTCATGAACATCGGAAGAAGACCCCACAAAACATGTCAGACACAAACACAGTGATATTGAACGGTGTCCAGGTAAGGGACTCAAGCAAATGCCCAACACTAAATTGGATAATTTTTCAGATTGTCAATGAATTACAAGTCAAAATTCTCTTTGACACTCTAACCCCACAAATTAGCCAAAACATAAAAAGATCAAGCAACAACTATGAAGATCCTAATGTCAACAGAAATGAGATATCAGTATAGTTAAATGATACCTGTAATGCGAACCATAGTTTCCCTTCCAGATAAATCAGTCACATGCTGCAAGTAAAATGATAATATAATTAATAAATGGAGCACAATCGCAAACAATATACCTCCTTTACAAAAGCAAATAGCCCATTTTTTTATTTGTTGAGGGATAGGGGAGTCCAACATACAGACTTTAGCAAACCCAATACTCACAATGAAGGTGTCATTGAATGAGGCAAAGATGTGGGCCACTCCAAACACTAGTTCTCCATCCCTAGTGGCAGGTCCAAGAGTGACATTCTCTTCCTTGGGCTCCCTGGTCCTTCTCTTCGACTATTAAAACCAAATGAAGATTACGTACATCAGAAACAGAATCCAAAACGGGAAACAATTGACAAAGTATCATTAAAATGCCAACAGCACTATGATCACTACTAGTACGAATTACAAAACAAAAGAAGTTTCCACTATATAGATTTAATCTAAACCAAATACAAACTCAGCATTTATATCAGGACTAATGAGAACAATTACTAATCATTCAGGAGTATCGCTAAAATTTCCAAATCACTTTATTTTCCAAGAGAACAACCACCAGATGACCAGAACAGTCACCAATCACTGGTCACCATGGTATAGGCTTTCATAGCAATCCAAAGGCGAATAGATATCAAAATCGAGTCCTCATCCCTAACAGTTTTAGGCCAAAGTGTGTAACTCTAGCTAAGAGTTTAAAGAAACACAATTAAAACTCTACATGAATTTGTAGAAGGAAAACATTGGAAGAACTTCATCTACATAAAAGATTCCAAAGTAAGCAACAAACATCAAAATTTCGACCATCAAGAAATCTGACAAAACAAACCCACCAGAATGAATCTCCAAAAACAGCACACTGAATATTCGTACTACTATAGATGCATGCAAAGAAATGAGAAAAATCAGATAGATGCATATGCACACAGAGATGAGCGGCAATGCATCGCATATCCGTGTGGTTTTTGAGGGAATTACCATTGCTTTGGCTGCGACTGAAGGAGAAAATAGGGCTTAGCTGCTTCTCGAGTGCGGAAAACCCTAATGGCAAGAGCTGATGAAGAGGGGGGGATATGTAAGGTGCATAATTTATAGCTAGGTTTAGTATCCCAAGTGGACCAAAATAGTGTTCATGGGCCTATCGAGTAGACGTTGTGAGGTGGACTACTTTTTTTAAGTGTCTAATCGCTGGCTTATATAGCCCATTACGTGATGGGCGAAGGCCCATGTAATCCAAACTTAACTTGGCGGGAGGAAAATACTACACACATTGAATTTGACCAAACTTGGCTCAAGACGTTTGATTGATGTATAGTTTAAAAAAAATAATCAATTATATTTGTTATGTAATTCATTTGGTTCAATAAAAAACTGATTTAGGTAGTATTTTCTCAATGTGATTGAATTTATTACACCTTTCTTTTCTTTTTTTCTTTCTTTTTTTTTTTTTAGAAAAATGAATTATCCACGCCTATTTCCTATTAGTTTTGTGGTTTTTTTGGAAAACATAGTTTGCTGGGGCATTTTCAACTTACTACTAATTAGGGGTGCATGTGATGTGTATAACATTGATGATTATCTCATATTAAAATTATCACATTATTATCAGTATTATGATAAGTACTTATTTTCTAGGATTCTGTGAAGCAAAAAGGCCAAAAATAAAACTAGTGTGTGGTTTGAATTATAGGTTATAAATTTGGCTAGTTTGTGATTTGTGTAGTCCAGGTCATACATAATTATCATTCACCAAACTTAAATAGGTGCTATAATCGAAGCCTATTTTACGTAGATAAGTGCGCGTCAGCATCTAAAGATATTCTCTGCAATTTTTGCCTCAAGTTCTCAAATCATTGCTCGCGGCCGATTGAAAGTTGAAAGTTCAGAAACAAGAAGCAAAGGAGAAATGCAACTAATCTTAAATTTTCCAAAACTAGAAAAAAGATGGTCTTGCAAAGTACATGACCCCTAACTTGTCTTATCCGGCTCAAAAATTGGACGATCTTATTCCAAGCAGAGATAAATTATGTATCTGGCCACAGTTTCAACATTATCACTGCTCAATCTAACCAGCAACAATATCATAATACTCACAGAACATTGTTTGATACTTCAAACTCCTGTGATTTTAACTGAATGACTGTTAAAATGCTGATACACCCTTAGTGCAGCTTGCAGAGTATCAGTAGCTAAACTATAGAGGCAACTTTAGGAGCAATAATATCAAGAAGTCCTTTAGGATTATCCACATGAACCCAGTGCCCGGCATTGGGAAGGACATGAACTAAGACCTTTCCCTCATTTTCGTTAACTCCTTTAGCTGAGAGGTGTTCAAGCTGCTGTATAACATCCTGGTTCCATCTGTCGCTCTTCTCAGCACGCACGACGTCTATCTCCATGCCTTTGGGTGTGTGATCCAGTAGGGGCCAATAATCCATCTCCCTGTGACAATATTGAGAGGACCTTAAGTCAAATGTGCATGTTTCGTCCATTTATATTCCAAAGAACAGCCAAAAGAATAGTAAAAGCAGGCAAAATTATACAGGAATTGACTCACCTGTAAGAATTGAACATCTGGACTGCCCCATCAAGATTAAAAGCCCAAGTCTCTTGTTCTCCTGATTTTTTGAGGTTACTCCCTATCCATTCGGATAAAGACTTTGAAAACCCAAGCTTCAGCATGTGATCTACCAGCCACCTTACAACACCAAATGTTATGGCCTGATAAACTGACTTTTAGAAAACCATAATTTACTTCAAGCTATATAAACTTTATCTTTTAACTTCAAACTAAAATTTCAACCACTTTACTTATTGCAAGTATGAATAAAGCCATCAGAAAAGATTATAGCTAGACATATAATTATAAGCTTGACATATTGCCACCAATAGCTGCTATTTTCTATGTTATCGAAGGCCTTGATTGATCACAACAATATAGAAATCACAGGAATAAACCATGCCCATGTGTCATAGGATTGAACCCAAAATGACAAAACGTTCAAACATCCATTACTGCTCCATTTCTGCCACTAATCCTTGACCCACAGCACAGCAAAAATGATTACAGTAATTAATAAATAATTGGGAGAGGAATTACTTTCTAGAGGGTAATGTTGAAGGTAGACTCTGTAAGGTCTGCAAAACTTTCTCCACTTCACCATCAGTATTATCTTGGATTACTTTACCAGGAACAGAGTCCAATACCCAAAGCTGCTCTGCAACAGGTTTACATATCCATAAAGCCAGCATAACAGCCAACACAAGCCCGGCAGTTACGATAGGAAGATGCAAACACCATTATCACAAAAAGGTAAAAGAAACCCATATTATACACATAACAAAACCCACATGGCCAAGACTTTCATCTCTTTCACAGGCTATAATTTTAACTAATGTTGCCACAATTTATTATGAGCAAACTCATTTTAAGAACAAAGTTAAAACATGGTAGCTTAATTCACTGAAGGGCGAATACCTGTTTGGGCAAGGTAACATCATCCCCATAATGCCCATTAGCACAACTTTGGGCAAATTGCAATGCAACCTTTCCACCCATTGAATGGCCAATAACAACATCAGGCCAATCCAAGTCTTCTGATTTCACCAGATCCGCCAGATCTTTGGCAGCATTTTCCAGGTTATGTGGGGGCAATAATCCTTCTATTTCAGCAGACCTCCCATGATTCCTCAAGTCCACAAGAATCATCCTCCACTCTACACGTGTCATAAGGTATATTTCCGTTAAAAGCATAAACCAGCATCATACAGAGAAAAAAAAAAGTGCACGTGTAGTGGTCTCTCACTTTCCACACGCTCCAGAACTTATATACATTCTTACTCTGATAACTATCATGTAATGCACAACTCAAATGCTGCAACCAGAAGAGAAACACAGCATTTCTTATGTGCATACACAACAGAGCACCAGCAATTAGGCCATAAGTGGAGCTCTACAAAAGTTGTTTTTAACCGATTCACCAAGTAAAATGATTGTCGAATTTATCCAAAGAAGTCGTCCGACAACAAGCTTAACCACACTATCTAACAACCGTCGAAACAAAATAAGTAGGAGATTTTGACTGATTCAAGTGCACTTTATGCCTGAAGCAAATCAGCTCCTCCACTAGTGATCGCCCAAAAATTCATCCACGCAACCAGCAATCTAATCACCACAATTAGGGCAACTTTTTCCCAATACGGGCATTTCTAGAATTGCATCACGTAAGCAATAATATAAAGAACTATATACCGAGCCTTACGCTTAAGAGTATATAGAAAACCTGAAAATAATATGACGACAGGGATTGCGAAAGCAGCTGATACGCAGTGAAAACAAATTTCTTACGCACGGGCGGGAGAGAGGCGGGAAGCGAGGGAGCGAGAGAAGGACCGCCAGTTTCGACCAGAACCAAGGAGGCCGTGGAGAACGAACGCCGTGAATTCATGGGGCTTTTCCGGTGACGATTTGATCTCTTCGAATGCTAGGGTCTGGAAGGATCGGCTAGAATGGTGGAGAACCGGTGCCGGTCCGAAAAGGAGCCGGCTCAGGAGGTGGCTCAGACCGGTTTTAGCCAGAGATCTCGACATGTTTCCTCTAATGATTTGCTTAGTTGCTGCGCGCTTCTGGTGGTGGAATGCGAGGTGCAGATAGTATTATGATGGCTCAGTACGACGCCGTTTCTAGAAAAGTTGCCGCGCATGAAAAAGAAAAATGGAAAGTAAAAGGACTAATTAATGACAGCTGTGGGATTTGAACCCACGCCCTTTCGGACCAGAGCCTAAATCTGGCGCCTTAGACCACTCGGCCAAACTGTCAGATGGTATGATATCTGCTCTTAAGAGCATCTATTCTTAACAACATTAAAAATAAAACTTAGTCCTGTAATTTAAAATGTGGTATTTTTTGTTCCACGAATTAACTTTAACAATTTAGATTTGCTTTTTTTTTTTTTTTGATAATTTTAGTCATTTTTCACTTAATTTATCAAAAAATTGCATGTGGCTTGCACATAGCACAATTAAAGTGGGGATTCCCGCCATTATGATGAAGTGCAGCCATTAAATTGGGAATTTCAATTATTCCGGCCATTAAATTGGTGGGCAACCATTGTAATTTGAAGGAAGAAGTTATTAATCGAAAAGGGACTAAAACTATCAAAAATTTCAAATTGCAAAAATCAATTTATATGTGACTAAAAATATCATACCCTCTGAGTTACAAAACTAAATATTTATCCTTTCACTAATAAGTGTTTAAGAAATACATCAAAACTAAGTGTATCAATCACAAATCAATTCCACATCTTTTTCCTCTTTTATTTGCTACACTCTTATCTCCCTATTCTAAAATCATGCAAATGGAAAACCACTTTTCAGATCATTTCCAATGGAAAAGAATCATCAAAGCCTGATCATCTTAAACAAAATCATGATAACCCTGGTAAGATAAACAATCTGAAAAGCAACAGCAGTCATCAAAGACAAAATCCAACCCCCAAATATCCTCCCATCCTCATATGGATTAGCACACCATGCCAATGCCTCTTTCATGTGCTAGTTACATGATTAAACCAATATGTTTATGCACCCACAATTATCTTCCTAAAAGCTCACTGAGCCTGAGGTGATCATTAAAAAACGGGGTGTCCAAGAACAGAGAAAGCAATAATATATAGGCTTACTGAAGCTTTATTGCAGTATTACTCCCACCTAAACTCAACATGGGCAACCAATATCTTTCAAAGGAGAAGGGAAAATTTCAAAAGAAAATCCGGAAAGTCAAAGCAGGAAGCAGTTTTAGTTAACTGGAAACAAATTGAAGTCTTCCAGTACTACATTAATTTGCGTGTTCCAATATAGTAGACTTGCTCCTCCTTCACAGAAACAACCCCACTAGAAACAAATATCTACCAACAGTCAAGTGGAAATAGATAGTTGAAACCTGAAAGGTTAACGTCAGCACAACAGTGTAAGGCCCTATTGCATTCACATATGTGCATCGATATTTTCCAAATGTCCTTGTATTGTTGCCTAACAAGAGAATCCCATGAAATTACCAGAATTATCTGTTATACTAAGTTGCCAGATTATTATCAATGATCAACAATAGTTTGATGGCTGATCATACGTAATCCTGATTGGTTCAAATGCAAACTTCTTGCCTCTCTAGACTCTAGATAACAAATTCTGCCAAGTAACCAGGAACTATCAAATGAACATCAGACTGATGATGTGTTGTAATCTGTCTGTAAGATTGAAACAAACCCAAGTACCTTACAGGATTAAATAATTAACACCAGACAGGTATGTATATCAGAACAAATTTTACAGCCCAAGTGAGTAAAAAATTAAATTCTTGCTATTTCAACACACTTCTTCAGGGCATCTAATAGGCTTCTCATGATTCTTGGCTCGCCTGGGGGTGGCTGATCTTTCCTGGGCCCATTTCTTATGGCGCGAAACATTGGAACAGAGGTATCAGTAGCCGGAAACACCAAGCAATCTATGTACACGAGGACTTCTGTCTCTCCATCTCCAACTGTAATGAAACCAAGTCTAGCTCCACCAGGGATTTTGTCTACCTGGTAATGCATATCCTTAATGATCAGTTATCAAACACATGAAAGACAGTGTTGACATAAAGATCATGTAAAGATCTTATGGCCTAGAAGTTGCTGAACAACCTTAAAAAAATGACAAGTAGTCCCAGTGATTTAAGGTTGTTTTAGCAGCAAATAAGGATCCAATTAATGCAACTTGATCATCACTGACCTTGAGTGGCACTGGAAGTGGCAAATTAGCTCCTTGGCATAAGCTGTTCCCCCACTGTAAAGTCACATTGTAAATTCTCAGTGAGTACTTGGCCAAGATTGACGATGATGAAAAGAACATAGCTTTAAGCCATTGCTAGTACCTGAAAGAGCAAGGTTTCAAATCTAGCAACATCAGTGTCCGAGGGAAGTTTCATGGTACCTAAAGAAACTCCCTCTTCATAGTTATCTACAGGTGAAATGTTGTCAGTTGATGATGATGCCTTAGAGACTGCAACTAGATTATGTTTGCTCGAAAATTCAGCAAGACCAAGGAAGTGGACAATGTTGTTGTTGGGGATGAATGTAGGTGACTTAGGTTTGATGAAGGGCAATGATGAGAATTTCACATGGGAAGCATGGACAACGTTAAGTACCTGTCTGATGGCCATGGAAGCCATGGCTTCTTTGTTTACCAGTAGCTGCGCGTAGTGCTGTGTTGTTAGAGTGTGTACTGAGCATGTTTTGTGTGGTGCTGATTTTGGGAAGGGATATGAATATGGATAGAATTTTCACAGAAAGTGTCAACCATGTGGCCACCTATGTCTCCTGTGGGGAGAATAATGAATAACAAGTTACTGATCGGAGTTAGTATAATTATTTACTCTATTAATAAAGATTCAGAATTACCTCATTTGTGGTCAAATATATAACGTTAATAATCTGCTAATTTTTTATGGAAGACTGTATGTAATATTGAAATTTTGCAGGTAAAGTTTGATAATTTTAAGAGGGAGGAGTGCATAATTAATAATTACGGTAATCCATTAAAAAGTAGAATATATGCACTGAACACAAAATATTTGAAAAAAAACAATAAAGAAAGAAAGAACAGCACAAATATCGTAATTCTGTCGAGGCTTGTAACACAGGTAGTGAGTGATACATCCAGTTGTTCTGAATTCGATCTTGTCTTCGCCAATTTTGCAAGACCAGAAAGTAGCGAGTCACTGAGACAATATTACCTTAGCTAATTTGCCAGATCAAATATTAGCTAGTCACTGAGACATAACTTAACAACAGTACTTACCCCTTACACCCCTCACCCCCCCCCCCCTCTTCCAAAAATAAAAAATAAAAAGTTAAAAGGAAACCTTAATAAATATCTTATTCATCAAAAAATAAAAAAAAAAAGGAAATCTTGATAAGTATCTTATTCATCAAAAAATTGAAGGAAAAGTTCGATTGAGTCCCTTGTCATTTGCTCTGGATCTGTACAGTATACAATGTCAAAATCTGCCTGAATTTGGACACAAATATGAGCCGTGCATGGGTAACTTCACAGATGAAGCATCTATACTGATTCGCCATTTTATTAGGAGGAGCAAGCTTCAAGCTTGGGAAGAAGGCTTCGCCAGGCGCACGCTATACCATTTGCTAGGTCTGCCTGACCCTTGGCGAATTCATGAAAAGCCAGACCCATATCTAGTGTTTTTTGTTCTTGAAATCGAATAATCTCTTCATTCATTAGCTTGACAATTTTCTCAAATCTTCTTGTTGCCTCTGCGCCATCAGCTTTTAGCTGCACCAAGAAACTGAATATCAGCAATGAATATTCCAGAAAGAACGAGGAAAATGCCAAAGCAATCCTAACGACCTCCTCGTATTCATGCTGGGCTTCACCCAATTTTTCTGACCGAGTTATTCTGAGCTTGTTCCTGCAAAATACATTCACAGTTATGAAAGCTAGCAACAAATTAGATCTAACAGATCTTTAATGCCAAAAGAATGCAAGAACAAGACCCATATCTTCAATAATTAACTCCATCTAAGAACTAATTCACTTAGAAATCCTCATATCTTATCCTTTGGGATGAATGTGCTCAGTCATCCAACAATCCAGAAATGATGTTGAAGAACCTCTGCATACACTTTTTACCATGCTGGAATTGGGGATTATTTTGGATAAGTCTTCCTCATATTATTACTTACATATTAGACACAGATTATGAAAGACATTTGGGTACAGATATGCAAAAAATCCTCATGTTGGAAATATTGCATACTCATAAAGCAAGGTTACGATGTTGCAAATTCCTGAATATTTTCCAAATAAATAATTATATGGTTAACAACAACATTAAGGAACCAACTAGCGCAGAAGGAAGAAAAGAAGCTAACAGTATACGTGGTCTGCCTCAGCACCAATGTAGCTGTATTTCTTAACATCACACTTAAGAAGTTCATTTAATGTCCAAGCAAGCATTGTCCCCTCATATATGAAGCAAACGTTCCTTTTTGTAGTGTAATATAATCAACGGATCCACACAGAAAAGCAAGGGAGTAGGTATGAATTCAGGATCATACATATCTATTTCCTTAAATTTGATTGCTTCAGCCAGTTCACAATTCTGCCTGAATGCATTTGCCCTCTCTGCTATCGTTGCCTGTCCAAGAAATAACATTAGTACCCTCAATTTCCTTAAACAAGTGAAATTAGGCAAATATTAATAATAACAGTATTAATAAAATAGCTTTATTGGCAATAATTGAAACACACACTGCAAGTGGAGTCAAGCTGTCGATTTTTCTGCAAAGCAATCACCTGTACCTCTCTCATTTTAAGATGCAGACTACAATCAATAATTATTAGATGCAGCATAAGTTCCAACTTCTTAGACAAGAAAGCCATTCAATTCTGTGAGGTATCACCGAAAATAGATGCCACATATATGCAAATTAATGATGATATGAACTCACCTTTATAGACTGCACTGCCCGAATATAATCTTTTAAAGGTTCTTCAAAATTCATCAAGAGGTGGTGAGCCTGATAGCAGGATAGGAGAAGTCTATAAATCATCCAAGTGAAAGAATCATTTGTAACATATTAAACCATACCTCTCTCTGCAGCTTGGTAGACAATATCTCTGATTTTGTACCAAGGTCAGAAAATGCATTCCCAAGAGGATTTTCCTCACAGTTTCCTAGCAGCTTAACAGCCTTACCGAAGTCTGATAAAGATTGTCCCAACTCTGTAATAATGTTGAAAACTTGTCTGTCACATGGATTAAATTTTCAAATATGTAAGAATGGACTAGGCAGAACAGACATGAAATAGCAATTAAGAAATCGGACGTGACAAAATCATTAATTCTTGCTAATGACTTGCAACCTGGGGAGAAAACGGCAGAAGAGTTTACAATTTCCACATACTACAGAAGAATAAAATGTATGAAAATTTGCATATACCCCTGTGTCTCTTGACAAGACGGTGAGCATGCTTCTGGGCTTCAGCTAGATGATCTTCAAGCTGAAAAATGTAATTCTTCAGCTTCTCATATTCTGGATCTGATTCTTCAGCTGGTTTCTCCTTTCCAAGAACAACATCACTCACTTTGGATTGTACACCCTACCAAATTGAAAAGGCAGCCACTGTCATATGAAATGTTTGTGACCCTTGCCCAAACAGACATAACTCACAATGAACTCGACCTAAATGATTACTGAGGTCATCTAAGCAAAACACAACAGAATTGCTATTCCAAGAAGCTAAAGTCCTTCAGTCAGAACAAAACCATGTGAGACTTCTGCTTGTCGCAATAGCAATTGATAAAACTCAAAATAGCATTCTTTTCTGACTAGTTACTCCAACTACGATATTGACTAACAATTACTGCACAAACGAGATACCTTGAAAATTTGCATTAAGTCTGCCGGCTTCTTCAAGAAAATACCAGTTTCCTGGGATCTTGCTCTTTCCATTGTCTGCAGATCAAGCAAAACAATTATAGAAAATCGATCTAAGGACAGGGTCATGAATACTTCCAACTGATAGGTGATATCTATAATTAGTTCCATCTACAGTGCAGAAACAGAAATGGACAAGAGAAATATATACTTCATTTCTCAATATTTTGATGCATAGTCAGTGATAGGTCTCTTGCGGCCTTGCCAGCCAAAGCATTGTAATAATTCAGTCGTAATCTACCTACAATTACCTAGAACAGTAAATTACTCCTTCTCGGCTGATTCAAACTTTAAATATAAGAGCAACTAACTATGAAAGACAACCATCAATCATCCAAGTGAAGAATTGGCTAGAACTAGCAATATATATAATCAGATCCAAACTATCTATAAGTGTTAACTCCAAAACCATATCTTCTCCAATACTTTGAGTATGGCGATATCCCCATTTCCTCAAGGCGCATAAGATCTTCAACTCCTAATGGTGTGTTGCGCAGATTCAACATTTAACCTTAAAGTCCTTGAACCAAAACCGGGTTCCTGCAGGAAATACATGCTTGCTTGCATTCTCCAACTGAGTCTCTTTCTAAGGTATGATTCTTTGCCTACAAAAGCTACCAGTAATTCAAATATCCGTTTCCACTTTCCAATTCTTCATCTGATAGAATTACCTGCTCATCAGCCTGCAAAAAGATTCTTAAATCCTCGCTCTGCTGAAGCTCATGATGTAAAGCTACCCGGTTAACAAACACATCCAATGCTTGACGCCTCATCTCAATGAATTCGGCACCAAATCTGAACTTCTCTGTACACCAGAAACCATGTAAAACACAAAAAAAGAATATTAAAAGGCTGAAAAAATAACAATGACATAATGTCATCTACTGGGAATCAGCTTCATTCTACCATCAACTAGTAGACAAAATGCATAAGCCAATGCATAGGGAAAAAATGAACATAAGCACGAGAGCAAATTTAATGTAAATCCGATATATGAAAGCAATTAGATCTTTTTATAGTTTAATAATGGAGTAAATTTAATGTTTTGATCAAGGTATTTCTTCCCTGAAGAACAAAACAAGCGCCACAAATAGATAATTGTACCAATTTTCACAAATAGAAGCATCTTTCTCAACAATATTAAGTTTGACTTGGTAGAATACCACCCAAAAGAAGATATGTAAACGAATCAAAAACAATTTCCAAAAGAAAAGGTTAATCAAAAGCACATCTGTAATTTATCATACATCTTCAAATTGGAAATAAGCAGGTTACTGCTGGTGAGGAAAGGGAAAACAAATCTTCAGCTTAGTACCTACGGTGTTCTTCTCTGGAAGAGGAGGAATGAAGACACCCTTGTACTTTTCAAAAAGACGATCTCTTAACCAAACAAAATCACTGTACCGTCGAATAACAATTTTCTCAGGGCCATCATATTCAGGGAAATTTGTCTGCAAAATTAAATGCCAAAGTCTATGTCCTCAGTTTAGGTTGAAGATCAGAAGTTCAAGCTAGGTAAAACAAAGAAGACGAACTCTAAATCAGAGATACAAGTATTTCACCATAAATGATGAGGAGATCACAGGAAAGTGTCCAAAAGATGCATATAAATATATTACAGACTTATAGACATGCAAAGTGTCAGGAAATTATTTCATAAATCATAGAATAAGTACACAAAATTTTGAATAATCAAAACACTAAATGGGAACTCAACTTATTTTCAATTACATGTTTCCTGTATTTGTCATATAGGTGATTCAATAAAATCACTATCGCTATAAGTTAGATCACGCTAGTTCATCTCACATTAGGCCAATCAAAATACCACTTAGTTGTATCATCCGTGTTTTCTATAGCTAACAAGCTAGTTGAGTTATTTTGTAAGTGTCCACTCACCAAGCACTTGAATGCCTCTGCATGTGTGTGTTTGGGGGGGTTACCTTTCCCTCCTTAAAATGCTGCTTTTTTGGCGTAGGTTACATCATCAAGAAACTAGAGATATACTTCTCATCCTTTTGGAAGGTCCAAGTTGGTCAAAAGAGCTATTCTGATGGGTTATGGCGCCACAGTCACAAAAGCCACCACAAGCCCCCAACTCATCCCCCTCTTCCCATTCCCTTTTGGTTCACATGTATAGCTATGAAACTTGACCCTGAAGCTAGATAAGTTCAATATCAATGCCTTGTGATACCAACTCCACAAGAGACATGTTAAAACATCAACCACTTTCAAAAACAGGAAAGTCTTGTTCATGCCTGAGCTGCCTAAGGTAACCAATATCCTACAGACTTACAGAATTCAGAAGAGACTCCAGTACTAGCTTTGCTTGTTCATGAAGCTGTGTTAATTTGTATTCTTATTCAATGACTCTTCAAACAAATCAATTCATACAAGCGTCATTTATGATGGGTTTATTAGAAACTGGGTCAAATAATTGCCCTCAATATCCTTCTAATAAAAGCCAACTGCAAGGATCAACTCAAAATAACAACTGAGCACAAATGTAAGACCCAGCTAGACTCAGACTATAATTCACTAATATAGCAAATTGTTGATTATACTGCGACATGCACGAGCAAACACAATCTAGACCTGTCCAAACTGAGAAATACTACCTTGGTGGTAACTTTGTACGAGATATAAGCCTGAACTCCGTTGCCCATTTTAGCTGGATCTGACACGGATACCATTAAGTACGGAGATTGCGACGATGGGGATCGAGGGCTTCCCACCAACAGAGCTGATCCACTTTTCTGCTGCTCATTAATCTTAATTTTAAATTTTCAAATCAAAAAAGAAAAAAATGAGCCAATCATGCACAAAATCACTGTCCGCATGTTTACAATATCAATCAAGACTCGTGATGGTGGTGCCACTATTCAATTACCGTAGTGATCATGTTTATTTTCCAGATAATGATAAGCCTGGCCCCAAATAACGCCGGCGAGTGGAGCTCACTATTCCGGCAGACGGCGACGTTCGTTTAAAGCTGGGCGCGGCGGTTAGTCTGCCAAATTACGCCACCAAACGGCAACTGCAACTCACCTGGACACTGATTTTATTTTATCTTTTTCCTCCAGTGATTTTAACTCATCTATTCATAATATCTTATCATGGTGATTAAGACTAATTTTGACGTCCCATCATAAATTTTAATTTCACCGAATATATAAATATCTATTTTATTATTTAATATACTAAAATAAAATAAATTATCATAATTTATTTAGTTTGTAAAAAAGTTAATCTATCAGTTTGTATTTTCTCTCTTCTAATCTATCTACCTATGGTCACTTTAGTGTGTTTTAATATATCTTCGATATTATCTATATATTAAATTAGTAATTCTTATTTTCTCTTTTTTTTTATTTAGGATTTATCCTCTTAGTTTTAATTTTATTTTATCATCTATCATAAACTCAATTAATATATTAAAATAGTTAAAAGATATTTTATGATGAAACAAACTTAATAAATATTTATGATTTCTTACATTTAAATTTTAAGTACACGCATCCAGTCATGAGACAATGATAGTAAAAAAGTTTAGACGAATAGAATTGATGGGGTTATTAAATAAAATACCTTATACTTATTAATTAAAAAATGATAGATCATGATTGGGTACTGCTATGGCTGGGATTATTAGGTCTTATTTACTTATAAATATAAGTCTAATTAGAAAAAATCGATATTCCACATAAACTCGAGATCGAGATGCCCACTTTCGAGTTCTCAATAATCTTTCTTTGGGTCAAAGGGTATCGCTATTTTTTTTGCTTCATCTTAATCTTTTGTTTCCTTTCTCTTGATTCTTCTTTGCATAAACCTGAAAGAAAATGGAGGAGAGAATAAGAAACGAAAGAACCAAATATATGATCTTAAAAGATGACGGAGCATTATGTTTGAGCTTAAAATATTAATAAATAACTTTTTAATGATATATTAATTTGACATTAATAATAACTATAAATTAGTAAAAATATAACTATAACATCGATTTTTCATCCTAATATGTTGAAAATTACAACTAATAAATTAATTCAGATATTGTTACTTCCGGGTTATACTAAGACATAAATATAAATAGAAATATAACCCATCACATGATGGGTTTCTTTTTCATTCTCATTGCACAAATATCACTTATATAATATTTATTAGAGAATTGTTAATTATGAAAAAATATTTATAGTTTTAATATAATAAATATATATTTATAACTATTACAAACGGAAGGCGAGTCATATGAATTATGTATTTGTAAATTACTTGATTATGTCAAAGTCGGAATGGAATTACTTGTTTGACCCTTGCAGTCTTCTCATGCGTTATAATTTGCACTTTCCGGCTCTTGGACTCTCACAATATCTCACCGGCTCTCAATCACTTCGTGCCCTAGCTGATTTTACCCTCTCTCTTCAGCTAATACATTTCGCGCTTCAATTCAACGCCATAAACTAATTGACAGTGCTTCCTCGTAGTTAAATTGAAAATCAAAAGAATTTCGGGGGAAAAAACCAAATCAGAGAGCTCCACCAGTGGTGGCACTGCGGCCATCTCTGCCGCCGGTGAACAAATTGGCGAGGCCTCGCTGCCACCGAAAGCTGCTTCTGGGGTTCGAGTCCGCATTATTGCAGAGCTCAAGACTTTTGTTTGGTGATCAACCGCTGCCACTGAAAATCTTCTACCGGTATGGTCTTGTAAATATTCCGTTTTCCTGTTTCCGGTTTCCTATGATCTTCACGAGGTTTGTTGTTCGAAAATCGGTGTCTGTTGGAACGTATCTCTAGGTTCGTTTATTTATTTTTGCGTAATTCAGTTATTCGTGTAGCATTAATTTTGATAAAAATCTTGAAAAAATTGAGCTTTTCAAGCTCAGAATGTACTCTAGTGTCGGGAGTTAAACTCAAGCCCTAGCTTGGTATCTGATCGAGCTGAGCTGCATTGGGCCCGTGCTGTAGCTCGGACTTAGCTTGGGCACCAAATGGTTCAGCTAAGCTCGAGGTTGATGAATTCCAGACTGGTTCCACCTTAAGCTTATAATATTTCTGGTGTTTGGCTCAATATAACTCGGCTAAGTAATCTTATTTAGTGGTAATAACCCTTGACACATGCATAAACTTTATCAGCAGATGTTGCAATGGCGAAGGCTAAAAAGGCAAAGAACGAAGAGCAGAGAGGTGGAGATAATAGTAATTCAGAGGCAGTTGTCAAGCATCAGAAGCTCTGTCTCTCCATTGACATGGACAACCAACGAGTCTATGGGTCCTTTCTCTACTTAAATTTATTTTGAATTTTTATGTCAATTTTTGAAGGTTTTATGCCTATTTTTTGTATGCATGTTATACTGAACCCTTATTCATATTAATTTAAGCTTTGACTTATTCTGTTGTTCTCCACTGCATTTTCAGACATCTTGATAGCTCATTAAATCTAATATAGAAAGTTAAAAGTTGTAGATAAATAGAGTCGCTAGACCACCATTTTCGCATTTTCCTTTTCTTCGCAAAATCTCACTTTGCGCTTTGCTTTCCTTTAGCAATTGAATCTGAGGTTTCAGGGTTTTTGGGATTGAATTTATTTTTGCTAGAAAGCAATTGAATCTGATTCAAAGTATCAAAATGTTGTGAAATGAAACTTATGTGCTGAGTTTTGGGATCTATAACATCAGGTATACAGAACTGCAGATAGTTATACCAGACAATGGAATTGTGGGTTTGCATGCTGATAATTTAGCAATTGAGAAGGTTACAGTTGATGGGGAACCAGCAGAATTTGAAGTCTTCCCTCATTATCAGCATCTGGACCCAAAGGATAGATGGTGTGTTGTCTCCTCAGCCACGTCTGCTGCTGATGCTTCTGGATCCGTGTATTTGTCATCTCTCGAGATTGAATTACTTCCAAATCTGTTGATAATGTGCAGTAAGAGCTCTAAAACTGACAAGAAGCAAGAAGAGAATCAGCAGATTGACAATGGGGAACCATTATCTGCTGTTGCTAGCAGGTGTTTTAAATGAATGTTTATCTGTATCCTCGATATTTTAGATATCTCTATTTATTTATTTTTAACATCTTGTTGTGTGGTTAACATCTCATTTTATTCTGCCATGTAGACATGGAATACACATTAATTACATAACAAAGGGTTTTTGGGATGGGAGTTGAAACCTAGAAACATCAAACTAAAGCTGATAAAAGGACATATCAACCATGTTTCTGTTTGGACCATGTTTACCAAAGAACCTCATATTTCTGAAATGAGATCCAAATATCACCCCTATTGCTTTCAGCCTTTCCTGTAATTGAATTGTAACAAAGGTAGATAATAAAATGAGATCCAAATGTTGATTCTAGACTTAAGTCATCTAGATTGACACTTTGTTGTCAAATCCTTGTGGTTTTAGAGATTTTGTTAAAAATTGATGTTTTTGAAGAAATTTCAAATACTACCAAACACATGAAAAAACAAGGAATATTTTTTCTTCCGATACCCTAGAACTTCATATTATCTGTCAGTTTCTTTCTTTTCCTTCATCTCCCATTAGATCAAAAGCAGGCTAAGATCTGAAGAGGATTCTCAGTTATTATTATAAGTTCATTTTCAAACTTAAGCTCTTTTTTGTTTCCTCGAAGAAATTCAGACAGAAAGGCCTACAAATACTATCTTGTTTTCTTCCGATACGCTTGATGGTTCGGAAGCAGTCGGCTTGCTAGTTGAGCCATCTCTTTGTCGGAATCACTAATAGTAAAGAGTGATGGGTGAGCTGAGCTTAAATAGTGCCCCTTCCACTTCTTAGGATGGCACAGACTTAATAGTTTCTGGTCCTTTTTGCTGTTGAAGACAAAGCAAGCACGGGAACAGTGAATCCTGTTATTAGGAGTATAAAAGAAAGGGCTGCCATGGTATTCATGTATATGTGTGCATGTGTGTGTGTATAGCTATTTGCTTGTGATGAAATTATAACATATTTGAATTCAGAAGGTGATTAGTGGTACCCTTGTTTTTGCACTACATCAATCTCGTAGAATATCAATTAACCCAGACAAGCTCAACCTGCATGTCTTAAATAGGTGAAATTTATAACTGTTTTATGTCTAATCAGGGCAAATGGATTTCATTAGAACTTCCATCTAGTCTTAGTTGCACCTTGTTAATATAAAAGAATCTTGAAATCTTATGATTTTCTTTTTCCTATGTAACTACCCTATGCAAATTGGTTGGATGTTGCCTGCTCAAATGCTATCATTTTCTGCCACAGATGGAATTATGGTGATTTTTAATTTCTGTTATTTTTAATGTAGGTGGGTGCAGAATGTGAAAAGCGTACGTATTGAATATTGGGTAGATAAGGCAGAGACAGGAATTCATTTTAACGATAATGTCTTGCATACGGATAACCAATTGAGGCGCGCACGGTGCTGGTTTCCTTGTATGGATGACAGTTTGCAATGTTGCTGGTATGTGCAAGGTTAAGTTGACAACATGAAGCATTTTAATGACTTTGGATAGTTTATTCTCATGATCTATTCTGTATTGTGTTTAGCTATGACTTGGAATTTACCGTGGCCAGTAACCTTGTGGCAGTTAGCTCTGGAACCTTACTTCATCAGGTGAGATAAGATTGTATCTTTGCAATGCATGGTAAGTAGTGCCGAAAATGCTGATTAAATGGGCACGAAATCCTGAAAAGAGAAAGCTATATCTCAATGAATTCTGGCGAGCAAAGAGCTTAAAACAAGATTAATACCAATACCAGATTGCTTTATAAATTTTGAAGTCAACTGCTCTTTTCGCTTTCATTTTCGGTTGAAAGCGGAAGTATGGGTAATGTACGGTATGAGACATTACTATTTTTCACCAGGAGTCTTTAGAATTCGCACTCTTGAGTTCTCTATTTGTCTTGTCTTTCAAATGAAATGTGAATGATCTATCCTCCTCTCATTGAAACAAGGGGCCAATTCTGGTAAGAGAAAAAAAGGCTCTTCTGCTGCTTTTGGCTGACCTATTCTATGAAGATGGTGAGACACTTTAGAGATTACTTAGTGGTTAGTATGCAAAAGAATCAAAGGAACAAGTACCTTGGCATTTTGAGAAATTGGATATAGAAAAAGATAAAATTTGCCTCTAGCATAAGTATTTGTTGTTTTAAACTTGTATACTGTGGATTGTGCTTGGGACTATTTCTTTGGGTTTTGCATAGCATTGCGGATGTTTATGATAGGGACCATTGGGTAAGTCATAATGTCATGCAGCGGTAGTGTTTCAAAGTTATAGTCATTCTTCCTTGTTCCTTGAGTGAGAACACTTCTATTAGAGACATATTCGTTTATGCTGATAAATCCTGAATGCCTTAACTCTTTAACAGTTCCAGCAAATACATTTTTTTCTATTAGGAATTCTCACTAACTGACTCTTGCTCTAGCAGGTTTTGACGAACGATGATCCACCACGGAAGACATATGTTTATAAATTAGATGTTCCTGTTGCTGCTCAGTGCATATCTCTGGCAGTTGCGTCATTTGAAATTCTGCCTGATCGTCATGGTGGCCTTGTATCACACTTTTGTCTACCTGCCAACTTGTCAAAGCTGCGGAACACAGTGGTATTTTTCTACAATGCTTTCAGGTATTTCCTAATATTGATCTTTTTCCCTCCTGATTGTGGCCCCATAGTCATGTAACTGGTGGTCTTGAAAAGTTGCTCTTCTGGTCAGAGTTTGACTTGCCCTTGTCAGGACTAACAATATTCTATTGTGTGCTTGGAATTTCATCATATTTTTGTCTGAACTGGTAACTGTGTCTTGCACATCTCAACAGCCACTATGAGGATTACCTCTCCGCGTCTTTTCCATTTGGATCATACAAGCAAGTGTTTATTGCTCCTGGAATGACAGTATCCTCATGGAATTTGGGAGCTTCTATAGGTATCTTCAGTTCTCATCTGCTGTTCGATGAGAAACTGATCGATCAGGTATGCTTATAAAAGAATTGACGTCCAAAGCAGTAAGATCTGAAGGTTCTAATTCCTTTGAACTTTACTGGGTCTCAAGCTACAAGTTTTTCTGATTAATGAGCATGAAAGAAATGAATAGCTTTTATTTGTTTTCATGTCATTAGCAATGCCCCTCTGATACATGCTTTCTCTTATTATTTTCTGGTGATGGGTTCACTTAACAGACTATAGAGACAAGGATTAAACTTGCTTATGCCCTTGCGAGACAGTGGTTTGGAGTATATATCACTCCTGAAGCTCCAAATGATGGTAATGTCCTAATTTAAATGTTTGCACCTGTAATTGTGGAGGCATGCTGATCTGTTGAGGCTGCTTTAATGCTTGCTATCAGAGTGGTTGTTGGATGGTCTTGCGGGGTTTCTGACTGATTCTTTTATCAAGCGGTTCCTGGGAAACAATGAAGCACGCTATAGACGATACAAGGTTCCGTTCTGTTTTGACATTCATAACTGATAATTATTTGTAATATTGCCTATCTCAGCTATAATATGAGTTGATGTGTCGCTGATAACTATGTAACAGTAATGGAGAATTAGTCATCCTGGAATTGATGGAACACTGAAACCTGCCATGGTCTCATTCTAATCTACTTAATCAGACACATGTTTGAATTCTTGTATGAGTCAAGTAGTTGTATGCAAATCCTTTTGTAAGTTTAAACCTTGGCTTGATGCTTATGGTTTGGAATTGTTACTCCATATTATATTTATTCTTTTAAGAATAATTCACTGTCCATTTCCGTTACCTTGCTAAGATGTCAGCAAAAAATACTCCATTTCTAAAAATGACAAGTTACATTTTAATTATTGCCTCACATTCTTGAAGGCTTGATAGTTCTTCAACATAAAACATTTTTCAACTTGCTTTGCTGACAAACTGAGTGTCTCTAACAAGTAAAATAACGAGACAAATTTGAGAAGAATGTAAGTATGCAGCTGATAACTTGTGATGTGATTACTGAGAGAAAGGGACACCTTAAAAGATATATGCAATGAGGAAATGTTGATGATGATATGGCCTTCCTTAGAAGAGCTACTTCAGGTGTTATGAGTTAGGGTTAATTCTTTCAGCATATTTATCACAGAAAACAGTAAGGAGACAGATTGAGCAAATATTCTCCTTAGGTAAATATGTGTGTGAACATGATCTGGCATTCCCTACTGACAGTCGATGATGATTTTCGATATCATGAACTATTGATAGTCTGCATCTATGTTATGGGACACACCTTATACATATCCACATTTTAGAATGTGCATGGCTGTGTATCTTCGGTCTATCAGTCAATTTATCAGAAAAAAGATTAAGATCTGGTTGATGTAGCCTTGTCTCCTTTGTTTTATTGCAGGCTAACTGTGCTGTTTGCCAAGCAGATGATAGCGGTGCAACTGCATTGAGCTCCACTCTGGCCTCTAAGGATTTGTATGGAACCCAATCTATTGGTTTTTATGGAAAAATAAGATCATGGAAATCTGTAAGTTGTATTCTACTGGTTGAAATAGGTTCAGATTTCTTCCTTCACATTTTTCTTTAACACTTGGGTTATGTAACAGGTTGCTGTCCTTCAAATGTTAGAGAAACAGATGGGTCCTGAGTCCTTCCGAAAAGTAAGAACCAGAAAGCTAGGTTTCATATTTGTGAAAAAATGTAAAGTAAAAGATCTTTTTGTTTTTAAGTTTGAGTAGGTAGTATGCTTTCCTATGTGTTTAATAAGATATTATGTATTAAATGGTTTTCCTCTCAAACAACATAGGTTTTTAGATGAGATGGTAATGTAAATTGGTAATGGAGTGGGTTGATTCTACTTGTTTTAGCTTTATCTGTTATATGATTGCATGATATTATGCACATTCGTAATAATAAAAAGGGTTAATTACATTTACTCTTTGTGAAAATGCGAAATTACATTTTTCCCAAAAAACTTTTGAAATTACACTTGCATTCCCCAGAGAATTCTCCGGGTTTGGACGGAAAATGCTGAGCTCAGCAAAGAAAAAACATATACTTATAATTTTACACCTCATTCTTTCATTAGCGGCTACTTTTTATTCAATGACAAGAATTCTAGCAATCCAAGGAGAGCAACTGAAAAATGCACACGTGCACCCGCACGCGCACGCACACACACACACACACACATATATATATAGAGATATATGCACATACGTATAATATAGACAAGGTCTAAGGACATTTTTCTGTACACAATTTCTGGACTCTTGCCAATGAATTCTTGCCCATCCTGATGCAGTCTTGTGAAGCCCCATCAGATAATGTGTGACTAGTTGGATTTTAGAAGCTTATGGAATTTATCGTCCAATAGAATTTCTTGCTAACCAGTATTGTCGACCCAGAAAAGCAATTATTGCGTTCTGATACCATAGAAATCTTACTTCAATGGAGGTAAGAAATATGGAAGGCAGGTGATAATGGACCTGTGGTGGTTTTATTTTTTTGTATCAGAATGAGGGCTTCTCTTCATCATTACAAATAGCAATATTAGCCCTTCCTTTCTCATCTACAAACCACTGCTTTTCTCTTTATGCAAAATCTTGACATTGATTTCTAGTTCTGAAGGAAAACTTGCTTGGGAATTTGTGCAGAAGAAATGAATTTATGTCATTCCTTTCGTACTCAATCTAATATATTGATAACCTTTTCTTTTCTTCTACCTGACTATGGGCTTTGGGTTCTTATTTTCGTTATTTGCGATGCTTTAATGAGCTTGATCATTGATATACATTTATTTGATATCTGGCTTTGTCATGTATGTATGGGTTTATTATGATAGGTAACTTCTTTCATATACAGATTTTACAAAATATTGTTTTGAGGGCACGAGACGGTAATCGTTCTTTGAGAACTCTGAGCACCAAAGAGGTAACTCGATGGGCCTTCTTTATTCATATATTACTGCTGATGCAATCTAGCATTCTGGATAGTTTCATCTTGAGATAATGGTCATAACCAAAATGGTGTTTCCTATATATCCTGTTCTTCATATCTCGACATGTTTGTCTCTCTATCTCTTGTGCATGTGTCTTTAATCTATATGCAGCTACACAGTAAATGACACTAGCAATTCATCAGGAGTCATAACTCATTTCCATTGTTTATTGCTGATCTGTAATTTAGCACTGACATGATCTCAGTATTATACTGCAAACATAGTACTACAGCCATTTTATTGGGATAAAGATACTTGATATGGTATGAATTGACGAAGAAGTTGATGTGAAAATTTCATATCGTGCCGCACTCCTGCATATTTTCTCCGCATTTCCTATTATATCATTTACAAAGATCTCTTTGAATTTGTGATGAGTGAGGTAGATATATACCCCTTTACTGCCTACCTCTATTGCTTTGTATTTGACTGGAAGTATGCACTGTATGAATGACTTTCATAGATGTCTTGGTGTTCATTTGACGGGGTTTCCTTCTTTTGTTTTGCCTCTAGAGAGAGGATCCCTGTTTGGTTTTTCAGATATGCTTTTGCTGTTTTTTTTCTAGTTGAGCAAATTAGTTGATGATGAGAGTTGGTCTTAGTGATTTGGATGGAGAAAGAGAGTAATATTTGTTTGTCCATTCAATCTCTCCTTTTCTTGGGATTTTTCTCTGTTATAAATTATAATTCAATCAATTTTCTTCTGGTTGATCTTGTGTTTCTTAATGTGATATCATACTCCTGATCATTCTTTGCATAATAGAAATACATTGCTGCTCATCTTTTCTTGTCCTTGTTTGCTGGCAGTTCCGACACTTTGCTAATAAAATTGGAAATCTTGAGCGCCCATTTCTTAAAGAGTTTTTCCCTCGCTGGGTTGGATCTTGTGGTTGTCCAGTGCTAAAGTATGATTCTTGCTGGATATTTCCTATTTAGATTGTCTTTAGGGCTGTCGAGTATTCTAACTGATAACTCTTTGATTTTCAACTTTCCCTTTGGTTCCACTAAGGATGGGATTCTCCTATAACAAGAGGAAAAATATGGTAGAATTAGCTGTTCTGCGGGGATGTACATCTAGGCCTGATTCATGGGTAGGTGTTGATAATATCAATCCTGATTCTGAAAATCGAGAAAACGGTATTGGGTGGCCTGGAATGATGAGTATAAGGGTCCACGAGCTCGATGGCATGTACGATCATCCAATACTATCAATGGCCGGTGAACCATGGCAACTGCTGGAAATTCAGTGTCATTCAAAACTTGCTGCGAAGCGCTTCCAGAAGCCTAAGAAGGGTGTGAAGGCTGATGGTTCTGATGACAATGGTGATGCTGTAGCCACAACAGATGTGCGTTTAAAGTATGTATATTGTATACCATGCTTTTCTCCAGCCTTTTTCTGAACTTGGGAATGGTTATCTCGTGTCTTAACAATATGGATACTGCAGTTCTGATTCTCCTCTACTGTGGCTCCGTGCGGATCCAGAAATGGAGTATCTTGCTGAAGTTAATTTTAACCAACCTGTGCAGATGTGGGTGAGTTTGAGACTGAGTTAGATCGCAACTTTACTTTATAGAAAAGCAAGAGGAAGTAAATTTCTAGTCATGTTTGCTTGTGAGGAAGGCTTCAATAGACTACACAAACATATTTTTAGTTTAATATGAAACAATTGACATCAGGTCCAAACTTGTTAGTGTATGTGTCAATTTTTATTAATGATTAATATTAACACTGTTTGAAGGAAAAGTTAGCTTCACCTTAATGCACGTCATTACTGCACTTTATTGGTCAATTATATCAACTATTTAATCAGTCAAAGGTCTTTGAGTCTTGACAAATTTGAGCCGCTTTACATGTATGCTACATTCACAAGGTGAAAAGAAATCGAATAAAAAAATTACATTTGAGTGAAAGAAAATAGTTATTGGTTTCAATATGGTCTCCGTCAATACAAATATTATGATCTGTTCTACTGGATTGATACGTTTAAGATGGAATTGATTGCTTTGCCGTCTTTATTGTTGTATGCATTTTGGTGCATTTTTTTCCAAAGAATCAATATTACTTTTTCCAGACCCCGTACAAGAAAATGGGAATGATATGAAATTGGTTAGTGACAAGATATATATAAAAGAACTGAACAGTTTGTAGTCAACCACTTGCAACCAGAAATTTGAAAGGCACATTTTGCATTATGGCGAAATTCCAAGACCAGGGATCTTGAACATCTTGTGTTTGCTTTTGCAGATAAATCAGTTGGAAAAAGACAAGGATGTCGTTGCACAGGCACAAGCTATAGCAGTCTTGGAGGCACTGCCACAACTTTCATTTTCTGTTGTTAATGCTCTGAATAATTTTCTAAGTGACTCTAAGGTTGTTTTTCACACTTATCATGGTTTAAGATGCCTTGTGTTGTATATGCATTACTATGTCTTTTATCTCTTGTCTCTACTTTTGTCGTTCAGGCTTTCTGGAGAGTCCGTATCCAGGCTGCATATGCATTGGCTACTACCGCATGTGAGGTATATTGGTGCTCTTTCCATTTCTTAGACATCTATTCTTTTTCTGGACAATTGGATAAATGTATGATGTGCCCTAGTTGTACTTGTTGACTTATTTGATTTTTTCCCTCTGTTTTCTTTTTGATTCCAATTAGAAATTTACACTCTTTGCTATGAACGTGAGATGTGACTCTTTCATGGTTTTTAGATGAACTCACTGTCAATTCGCCTTTACATGTGTCATATTATGTATATTATGGGAGGCACTTAGGTGTATATATGCTTTCTATATGTTACACTTTTTCGTTTTTTGTCTATGGGTGCAATAAGCTGATTCTGGATATATGCTGCACCAATTTCTTCTGTTCTAAAAGCGGCAGAATCCTATTTATAATAGTCAATGGTCATATGGCCCCCGTTTTCTTTTGTCCATTGATAATTTATCATTTTCATAGAGATTTCATTGATATTTCTGTCACTGTGATTCTTCTGACTCTAAGCCTGTTAATCTTGTCTTACTCTTATTGCTTTATTTACTCCTTAATCAGGAAACTGATTGGGCTGGTTTACTCCATCTGATCAACTTCTACAAAAGTCGGAGATTTGATCCAAACATCGGGCTTCCCAGGTAGATTTTTAAGTTTGATCAGGAATTGGGAACAGTTTTTGGGAGTCATCAAGTCAACATGTTGATTTTATACTCTACTCATTGTTAGGCCAAACGACTTTCACGATTTTCAGGAGTACTTTGTCCTTGAGGTAATGCACTGAGGTAGGATTTGATATTTTAGATACACTAGCATCTGCATTAAATAGTTAGCGTACATATATGCTCGTGCGCGCATATATATATGTTCATTTGATCTGTATATGCAAGATAAAGACACTTATTTTATTAATGTACATTTTCTAAGAAGCGAAAATCAAAGGTCACTGGTTTTAGATGGTAAAGTTGTTTTTCCCTATTAATATAAAAGTCACTCCTTCAGGACCTGTTTGGCCCCTTCACAGGGCTTTATACCGAGTGGCTTTTATTTGGCCAGAGATTTTAACTTTGTTTTCTTACTAATGAATGAAGAAACGAATACTGAATGGATTTCCTATGGTGATATAAATTATGTAAAGGATATTTTATTGGGTTTACTGTCCCAACAAGATTGAACTTTTGTTATTTCAGCAGGATGGTTTTCTTCAGCCATTTATTGTTCTCATGTTCAGATGTCATTTCTTTTCATGTTCAGGCAATACCGCATGCCATAGCTATGGTCAGATCTTCAGACAAGAAAAGCCCTAGAGAAGCTGTTGAGTTTATTTTGCAACTCTTGAAGGTATTTATTTTTCATTTAGATCATATAAAGATTGATGATCAACTGATGTTAGCGACATTGCAGGTCCATAAAATTGCACAAGTAATAAAGTAATGAATAAGATATAGTTCTTCCAGAGATCATATACTAATTAGCGAAATTCGTTATCTCTGTATTCTATCGATCAAACGATTAGAATGGAGTTGAATTGAACTATTAAAAGGAAAATCTGCCAATATAACCCTGACATAAAGAAAGGATATGAAAAAATATCAATGATAATCAAGAACTAAGATGCTTGTTTTAACTTGAACGAATCCTTCTTAATCTATTTAATTGACAATTTCAAATTAATTATTTGGAATTGTTGCACAACCCCTTAAGCGATGATCTGCTTCTCTGAGTTATAATAAATACACCAATCAACATAGCAACTAATAAACATCAATTGATTCATAAGGATCATGGGCATTCAATCTAACTCGATATAGAATCAAGTTTTTACCTCTGTTCCAACTTTATTGTATGGAGGTATTTTTCCTAGGTCCAATCATGGAAATTTTTTTTCAATCTCATTTCACCATAACAAGGATCAATTATTGTCTACATATTCAAAAGCATTAGAAAAGAATAAGAAACTCTTGCATGACTAGAAAAGACCATTCAAACAAATATGAGGAGTCAAAGTTTCAAGTTATATGAGAATCTCTAATTCAGAAATTTAAGTCATAGTAAATCCAACATCATGAGATAAGTAATACCAAGCATCAATGTGACAAACTTGAATAAGATAAAAGAAGTGAAGATGGAAGAAAGGATGTGATCTACCTGGAAAGTTGATGGTGATATGCTCATCAAGAGTTTTTGCTTTTCTTGGTCTCTTTTTCACTTCAATTTACTCTCTCCAACATCCCTACCCAGAGCTTTAATATAACCTATTTATATATGTCCAAATCTTGGGCAAATAGGAAACTTTTCAGAATAAACTACAAAAACCACTGAAAAATTTGCCTTCCAGTTTTGTGATGCTGAGTTTGACTCGGTTCTTCATTCCAGTGGAGTTGGCGCTGCAGGCTAGTGTTCTGGCTTGTTGTAATTTTTTCTTCTTATCTTTCTAGTGCTTCAGCTCCAGAATTCTGTGGCCACAGTGCTGACTTCTGATTACTTCCAGTTCCTGCTGATTCGCTCATTTATTTGACTAGAACTCTTGCCATGACATCATAAGTATCCCTGGATCATTTGCCTCCAATCACTCCAATGAACGCAATAAAAACCAATTTGACATTAAGTATAGTACATGATATAGACAATTAAGATGGTTCTGTCAATGGACCTTTGAGTGGTTAGGTAAGTCCAACTATAGCCGTAACCATAGATGTTAGTCATGGTCCACTGGTGATATATGAATTTTTTTCCTTGTTATGCTGCTTTTGTACTATCATTTCTAAAAGATGTAGGCGGCCCATGTAGAACAATCAGTGGGTGAGACACCATATGGTGCGAAACTCATAATTTAGGTTGGCCTTATCTCCTAAGTTTAAGTGTCACGCCAGGTTGGCCTTATCTCCTAAGTTTGTCATGCCTGTGCATCCTTGTGTTAGTCGCATTATATTTTCATGCGGGATGGAAGAAGGTGCTTGTTGCAATACAAATTAAATGGTTCCGTATTGACCTCTAAATCAAGTATAAAACCTAATTTCCTGAATTATTGTTCTTCTTGTATTAGCAATTGAATTTGATGTAGTAGATTGTAGGTTGATCTCTCTTGGGTCTCAGTTAGGTCTTACATATTGGTTGCTTGTACACAATTATAAGGATGTCTTAAATAGCTCGTATTTGAAAGACTAGTGACTGTACAAGGCCTTGTACTGTTTCAGATTGCTTAGACAAATTATATGGAAAATTTTCCACTGTACTGGGACTGATTTTATTGATTATTTTCTGGTTTCTAAATTGCTGTATTTATGAAGAATTCAGTTAGACTCTTGTACTGAATTTTGTTTTGGGTTCTGCTTTTTGATCCGTCTGTAGTACAATGATAACAATGGCAACACATATTCAGATGTTTTCTGGCTAGCTGCATTGGTCCAGTCTGTGGGTGAACTTGAATTTGGACAGCAGGTAATACATCCTGGTTCACTTTCTCACTGCTTATTATTGATGGTACTGCTGGCTCCCTGTTCTTTTTCTCCGCTAAAAGAAGATGAATCTAGTTATCCTTTTCACAGATGTTCTTAGTGTTCTCACTTTCTATATCAAAACATGTACTTTTAAACATTTACCATTTTCCCAGTTATAATTATTTGGCACATTAGAGGGAAGTTTTGCCGGTTTTGGAGAATAACAAGTTATATATATCTACCTCTACGAATTTTTATTGAGGTTGAGTTTCCTATGATATTGTTTCAGTCAAATGGTTCGAGGTTATTATGAAAATTGAAGGCATTTAAACCTGTCCAACTCTAAGACCGTTCTAACATTTTCAGTTTCCGGGACTATTCCCGTTGCACTTAGGCTGGCTGTACCATTTACTATCTTTCAAGTGGTCCTCTCTCATGTGGAATCTTGTTAATGCTGATATAACTGGTCCAGCAGCTTATGTCATGGATGATGTTTGTGACGTTAGAAAGCTCCTACCATTTACTATTGTAAACTGATCCCCATTCCTGTGGAACCCAGTACCTCATCTGACGTAAGACTGATGAAGTGGGTTTTTCTTGGATGATGTTCATAGTGGGTAATATTATCTAATCATGAGGTAACCTGATGCAGCAGGTTTCTTTTCCGGATGGATAACATTATCTTGCATCACAGGCATTCCATTTGAGCAATTTGTCTTGAACTCTTATCATGAAGCCTTGAAGACAGTTTTCAGCTTAAGTACAATTTAAGTAACTAATAAAGACTTAAGTTTGGTTTTGAAGATGAGCCTTGTTCCATTTTCGTGTTTGGCTCTGTAGAAACCACTGTAAAACTGATTCATTTTGTCTACTTACTCAATTGCATCTCTTTCAACACTGTATCTAATTCATTGGAACTTACATTATATGTGTTTCTTAAATGTTCAAGTTGTGTTATATCTTCACTTTGCTGAACAATTCTGCAAGCTATCGTTTTTCAACTTACTGGAAGTGATGAATTTCAATGTTTCCCATTTGGTATGGAGGTTGTAAAGAAAGCATTTTGTGACATTTCTATTTTCTGTATTCTTTGTTTTTTCACATGCAAATGTTTAGTTTTATAAAACATTGTGCCGTTTCTGTGATGCTATCTGCCTGAGAAGCTGTTCTTCTAGTCTTTCAGCTTGAAAAGTTAATTTAATTATTGTAGATTAAAACAGAGTGCACAGAATATGAAAAACAGGATATATTGTGTATGCAAAGAGTTCAAAATGATTATGTTCCAACCATGCTCGATATATGAATAATGTATGGGTTTGATCAGGACTAGTACAGATAGTTAATAAGTTTCAAGTTTTATGATATGAATCCGTGATTTACTGGATGGTAGAAGAAACAAGTTGACTATTAGATATGTTGTGGTTGGACATAATTGTTTATGTTTTTTCCATTCTTTCGTTCTGGTTTGTTATGGTTACTTTAACTTGTTTCTTTTGTGTCTTTAGGCAATCCTGTTGCTTGGATTAATTCATATAAATGGGAAATTATTTGGTTTTTGTAACTTAACTTTCTGCTGTTTGTTGATCCTGTGACAGAGTATTATCTACTTACCCTCCCTTCTAAAGCGACTCGATCGTCTTTTGCAATTCGACAGGTACCACTTGTTTGTTGTTGGTTGCATAAACACATCAGATTATGTGAAACTGTTTATTTTTCAAATTGTGAATAATAGGTTGATGCCAAGCCATAATGGGATTTTGACGATCAGCTGTATCCAATCACTGACTCAAATGGCTCTGAAACTATCAGAGTTCATACCTCTTGTAAGCATTTCCTGCTTCCTGATGTCTGCTTAACTTGTCGTTTCTCACATGGTATGTGATGCAATATCCAGGATAGCGTTATTGAGCTTATTGAACCATATCGGATGTCAAAGATGTGGCAAATTCGAGTTGCTGCTAGCAGAGCCCTTCTCGAACTTGAATTTCAGTGTAAAGGAACTGATGCAGCACTGACAATGTTCATAAGATACCTTAGTGAAGAGAGCTCTCTACGAGGTTTTTCCATATACTTCGCTCTTCCCCCCACCACTCACTGCTTGCATTTCCATTTATTGGTCCAAAAAGAGTTGTTCTTGTCTTGTGATAATCCCATGCCTCATTGTTGGTTAGTTTGGTAATTTATCCAGCTTTGTATGCTATGCATCCTGAATCAAGTAATATTCTTCTTTATAGGACAAAGCAAGTTAGGTGTCTGTGCTTTGCGCCTAGCTCAGATGACTAGTCGATCTGATTGTGACAATGATGTCAAGAGCGACACACTTGTCGCACTCTTGCGCTTGCTTGAGAGTCCTCTGGCTTTCAACAATGTTATTCTTCGTCACCACATCTTCTGCATTTTGCAAGTCCTTGCTGGAAGGTTCTTATACTTGCATTCCCTTTATAACTATGTTTTTAAACGTTTGTGTTTGCTATACGCTGTATCACTGGAAAATGCTGTCACTTGAGATAACTTTCTTTAGTTAGCTGCTGATAGGGTGGGGTGTGTCTTGCTTCATACTTGCTAAGGATTTGAAATGATGTGAATAAGCCAGCTATATAGATGTGCATTAATCAAGTAGGTGATTCAAGAATATGATAGAAAAGAATATTTCTCATTAATGTACATCCAAGTGGAGGATATGATATAAAAGAATATTTCTCTTTTATAAGGATTCTTAAAAGAATATTCTCTTTTGCAAGGAATCTGAGAATACCTGATAGTTTCCAGGAAATTCCCAATGTTAAATACACGCTATTGTTTCATTCCTAGGACACACTCTAAAAACTCCATAGATATAATGTTAAGTAAATCTAAATTTAAGTGAACTATAAGCAATTAAGCTGTTCCATCTCTTAGCATTTTCTGATGGGTGAGTATTTGGCTTTTATTTAGTGATAGAAATGGATGTAGTTGACATTTTAAATCTCAGCCCCATGTAAAAATGTTAGATGTCAAGTCTGCTTTGATATTTTTGTTCTAAGGTTTCTCTGGATAGAATAGAATATATAGGAGTTCTTGGCATTGGATTACTAGTTAGTTGTCAGGCTTTAAATTTTTTACTGATACAGTCTCATATATTTAGGGCTCCAACACTTTATGGAGTTCCAAGAGATGAGACTCTGAGAATGGGACACACAAAGACTTGCAGTGAACTTAAAAACATTTTTGCTGCTCTTATCAAGCAATCCAAGACTCCGGAGCCTTCTTCTTGTGCACCCGACTTTCCACATAATCTATTGGCTCCAGAAGGTTATATGGAAGGGGATGGTTTTCTTCAAAATCATGAATCGACCAAGGCAGTAACAATGCCTGCACCCGATGCCTTACTGATATCGGCTGCTCAACAGGGAGCAGATGCTCCTGATGATGGCCCTGAACAAAGGAACCTAGTGTCACATCCCCCTGGAGATGATCCGACAACGATACCTAAAGTGCAGATGCCTGCTGAAGTTCATGAGCCAATTGAGCAGGTAACTAATTTTCCGGGTGACACTTCCATAGATGCCGAGTACTCCAGAAAAGCGGACACTATGTCTGACATTCGTCAAGAAAAGCGACCAGTGATTGACCTTATACATGATAGTTTGGTCACTGGCGAAGCTCCCAATGAACCTGATACTGTTTCCAACAGTCGTGAACTAAAGAAGCCAAAGCTAAAAATAAGGGTCAAACAGTCAGCTGCATCTAGTCGGGCAGAAGATCCTGATAAAGCATCTAGTCGGGCTGGTGATCGTGATAATCCCCGAATCTTGAATGCCCAAGATGGGCATAATGATGTCGATCGTGGGGCTAGCAGTTCAGTTTCTGTGGATGCTCCCCATAGAACTTTTGCTGAGACTATCAGCACTGGTAATCAGAACTTTGAAGATGCCAATTCATGCCAAGATGTTGGTTCTAGAGTAACTGCCAGTATAGGCAGTGCTAAACCCACACTCGACGGTGAAGAGCTTGTGAAGGAATTACAATGTACTGCAGATTCAAGTAAAATTTCCTTACCACTGCCACCTGCTGACCGCTTACCAACCAGCACCATGAAAATCAATAATGAACCACAATCCAGTGAACAGTATTTAGCATCTCGTGGCATCAGGAGGCATGACGTGGAAGGCAGTTCAGGGCCCACCGATCCGCAATTTTATGGTAAAGAGAAGGAAAAGAAAAAAGACAAGGACAGGAAGCGAAAGAAGAATGGCCACCACGATGATCCAGAGCACAAGGAATTAAAGCGGCAAAAGAAGGAAAAGAAGCGAAAAGAGAAAGAAATGGCAAAACTCCTTGCCGATAAACCAAATACTGTGCCACCGTCACTGGAATTGCCAAGTCAGGAGAGGAGAATAGGAGCTGCCAATAATTTGGATGCCAAGCCAACTGTAGTCGAGTCCGGGAGTAAACAAGTATCCGGAACTAGACAAGATATGGTTCGTGGGGAAGGAGCAACGTCTTCTTCAAAGGAATTGCACAAGTTACATAGTACTTCCGGAATTAACGTTGGCAGTGTGCAACCGAAACCAGCTGAACCAGTGGAGGCCAATGTAGTTGTGAACAGAACTGATGGCAGTGTAAATGTACCCCAAAGTGCTACGTCACATAAAATCAAGATCAAGTTTAAGAATCGAACGCTTGGTAAAAAATAACCACCATACAAGCTGCAGATTTTTGTTTGTAATACATTGTATTTGGTATTAATGGCTTGATGCTCTATTGATTGAGACATTTTTCTTGTAGCTGTGGTTAGTTAAGATGCCATTTTGTTTGGCACTGTATTTATTGCGAGTTCGATAAAAGCTGTGTTGGGGTTATTGTTGAAACCCTATTCGTTCATTTTACATGACTTGATAAGCTCGTACATCACCGCAAACTGTGAATATCTGAAAATTATTAAAATGTCAGTATTATAAAAGTGACATTTGAAGTTAAAACGAAGCCTCATTTGCATGTGTTATGAAACAAAAAAAAAATTGAGTACATTCTGTATTTGGAGTCTCCCTAACAATAATTCTTTTGAACTTGTTTCGGAAAATTTTGAGTTTATTCGATGTCAAAATCTTCTCTTAAATAGCATAAAAGGAGCATGATTGTTTTTGTAATAGTTCTGACTCGGAATCATAAAGCCCTCGGTCTTCATAAATAGTACGGATAACTGTGATAGTTCTGATGTCGAATTGTAATGCTCTCGATCTTAATAAAATAGTACGGATATGGATAGGGAGACTCAGTTAGAAGCTAGGCATGTACAAATGAGGTCTATCCTTTTCCACGTTTTGCTGCTCTCATACTCTACTTTTCTATCACAAAAGACAAATTATTGTTGCATTTTATAACTAATTTAAGGGTTAAAAGCATTTTACCCTCTTGTTATTTATAATGTTCAAAGAATTTAAGGGATTCTTTTGCTACATTTATTTTTTCACAATTAAAAAAAGAATAAACGTAAAAGTTTATTTACAACTTCATAGTAATTATGACCTCCTCTATTATGTTTTGATTAATATACTTGGACTTAAGGAATTCAGATTCATAATAATAAATTCACTGTAATTATTTGAATGATTCTATATTTCAGATAATTTGAAATTCTTTTTTCAAATTGGTCGTTGCATCCGTCCATTGGAATGATGTCTCGTATGAATTAAAATAAAATCCACATATTTGTCACACTTCCCTAATAATTCTGATCACCCTGCCAATTAACAAAAAGAGTTGCAGTAGTCAATCATTTCGATGATGAATACATAGATGACTCAGGGCTGGAGGAAACTTTAATGAAAAATTTTACTTGAGATCGCATTTGGTAGTAAATAATTTAATTATATAATAAATATAATATATTTATTATGTAATTGATATATAATTTTAAAAAATAATTAAATACATGATAAATATATCATATTTATTTTATAATTAATTTAGTTGGTAAAATAAGAATTTTCTTTGATTGGGGAAGCGTAGGGTAGTACAAATTAGAGACACAGAATTGACTAATTCCAAGTGTGGGAATACAAATGGGAGTGGGAGCAGAGATGGAAATTTCCAAAGACTCCCATCGCTCTCTCCTCTCCTACCTCCAAGTCCATATCATCCTCTCTCTTCACTTAATTTCTCTCCCGCAGTTTACTTCAAATTTCTCCCCCACAATTTGCATTGATTAATGCTTCCCCGGTTACATACAAAATGGGTAACAAGACCAGACTAGTTATATATATATAAAGAGAGTTAAATCCATTTTGACCCCCTGTGATATATAAAAATATCAACAATTCCCTTATGAAATTTTTAATATAAAAAATCATCCTCATGTCACTGCTCCTGATCAATTTGAGCCTATTTTTTTAAACACAATGACTAAAATACCTCTTCTAGTCAACTAGTTAAACTAAACTTATTAATATATAATTATTTTAATTTATAATAAGTAGAATTTAATATTATTAAAATATATTTATAATATATAATTATAATTTTAAAAAAATAAAAATTAATTATATATCCCACCCACCCGGCCTCCCCCCCCAACCCCCCCAACCCCGTCGTCTTCCCCCCACCCCCCTGCAAACCCCTTCTCCCACCCCCACCCCTCTCGCCTGCAACCCCCTCCCCCCTTCCCTTCCCTCCCTCCACCATCCTTCTGAGTGCCGATCGCCCACATCTGGGCCACGTGGTCGCCCTTGTTGCGTCGCCTTCGAAGTTATGGGCGACGGCCGTCGCCCAGGGGTGAGGAGGGTCGGCGCGGCCCTCCTCTTCAGCCGCAGCCGCCGCTGCAAATTTTTTTTATAATTTAATTTAAATAATATTTTATTATATAAATAATTAAATAATTATTATATGAAATAATATTTTATTATTAATAAAATATATAATATTTAATTATATATTAACTGTGAGAGAAGGGTAAAAATGTCAAAAAAAAATATATTTTCATAGAAAAATCGCAGTCAAAGCGCGTGTGGCACAAATTTTGTACGAAGGGATTTTTTAAAATTTTATTTTATATCACAGAGGGTATTTGATACTTTAATTTTCATAGGAGGCTTTTTGAACATTCCAATTATTATAGGGGTTTCTGAATTTTTCCATATATGTATATATATATATATGTGATGGAGAGAGAGAGCGAGAGAGAGAGAGAGAGAGAGCGAGAGAGAGAGAGCAGGTTGCAGAACAGAATCAATCATTGATATGGATGATCTACCAACGGGTTTCCGGTTCTACCCCACTGAGGAAGAACTGGTTTCTTTCTACCTCCATAACAAGCTCAACGCCTCAAGACCCGAAATTGACAGAATCATTCCACTTCTCGATATCTACCACTACAATCCCTCCGATCTCCCACGTACAAATCTCCCTCTCTCTCTCTCTTTTTCCCCTTAAGAATTTATGTTTCTGATCATTGCTGGAATTGCAGAACTAGGCGGAGAGTATAGCCCGGCGGACGCGGAGCAGTGGTTCTTCTTCATTCCCCGGCAGGAGAGAGAGGCCCGTGGCGGCAGGCCGAACCGGTTGACCGATCGGGGGTACTGGAAAGCCACTGGATCTCCGACCAACGTGTATTCCAGTGAGAATCGCGTGATTGGTAGGAAAAGAACTATGGTTTTCTACGTGGGACGAGCTCCCAACGGCAGGAGGACCGTGTGGAAGATGAATGAGTATAAAGCTATTCAAACTGGTAATCAAATTCATCCACAGGTCTGCTTCATTTGCATACCACTTCTGTAATGATTTTACACTTGCAATTTTTACCCAAATTCAATTTGACTGAACTAAATTATATATATTATACTTGAATGTATTTTGAGTCGTACGTCAATTACAAAACAAGTATATTAATTCAAATTTTTCCATGCCCTAAAACCCTAAACTCTTCTTCTCCTTTGAATTAATTTCATAAATTAATCTATAAAAATATATTTAAAAAAAAAACACTTACTTCTCCCCCTTTCTGATTTACAGATAAGGGAACAAATAACCCTATGCAGAATCTACAAAACATCAAAATGCTTGAGAGCTTTCGACAGGCGGCCGCCGCCAGCATCCACGGCGGTGCACCACCAGCATGATGACCGTCATGAGGCGGCGGCAGACTCAACATCCAACATTGATCAACACATAGTACTACCGACGATAACTGACTGGTCGTTGGATAGTTCATCCTCCGGCGACCCAATCACCGTTATAAATCCGTCGCAGCCTGCGGAGATGACGAGCGGAAACTACCAGGATATGGGCAGTGAGCTCTTCTTGGACTGGGAGCAGCTCAGCTGGTTTGATTGATTATGTGAAACAATAAGGACCTGATGCTGATCATGTGATTAACTTCCAACCATTTTGGAGGTTAATTTAACTGATTTTTGGAGTTAATAAGGAAAGCTGCTAACGAGGTAGTTCATAGTTGTATGTACGTATGTCCATGAGAATGTATGACACAAGTATATGATACACGAATTCATTTCGATAATTTTGTTCAATAATTTTAATATTTTCATATATTCGAAAATATAAGTGGCTAAAATTTGCCATCTCTACATTTTTTTTGTCCCATAAACAAATTCAAAATATGTATTTGTATACCATCGAATGTGTGAATATTTATCTCATTTTATATGAATTATTGATTTTAGTTATATTGATGTATTAGTTGAATTAATGTATTAAAAAACAAAAAACAACATAAATGAAACCACCCCTACATTTCTTGTCCTTGTAATGTGAATTGCAATGAACTAAAGTTGAAGATCATTACAAACATTAACATTGTGAATGGGTGCATGGCACGTTCCTTCTAGATAAAAAGACTCTCAATGCTTTACTTTTTACCACAATTAGTATTCCTCCATCATTAAACTCCTACACCTGTCATTACATGGAGTATTAATTTCTAACCTTATTATGAATATTAATATTAAATATATCTTAATCAGTCCTCATGTTAATTTATTATAGTATTTAATTGTAATTAAGCTCTTAATTGACGAACTTGATATCCAATTATAAACGACCACATGTTCAGATTTCATATAAATTGTAATCGATTCACTGAAAATCAAAACTAATATTTTATGCCAATAATTGGTACAAAATTTCCAACTCAACGAACCCTTTCTAATTTATGGAGTTCCCTTCTAATATTTTCATTATTAGATTGAATATTTTAATTAAAATTTCAATTCTTTTATTCTCATTGCAGTGAAATGCAACATGTATGTTTCACTATATACATATATATATATATATATGAACGTAATTTTAATTATCATCAATCAATTAATTAAGTTGACATCACTTTAATCAAGCAAAGAATTCTGAATTCAGACCTCGTGTCCCCAAATCCCAACCCACATTGTACCAATCAAACAAAAAATCTCAGTTGGACTAAGTAATTTAAGGTTCTCGCGACTTTCTGACACGAACGTTTTCTTTCTTTCGTCAAATGAGGCGTTGACGCGGGGTGGGTTCCAGCCTTTCCAGCCAAGTTTTCATCAGGAAATCAGTATTCATGGACTTCAAGTACTTATACAGTACTTGCCTGTGTATAATTATTTTAAGAACTCTTTTTTACTTTTTATGAAATAATTTTCTTTTCTTTTTTTTTTTTCCGACAGAAAATATAATATTAGTAATAATTCTTTACGCAAATTCCGTAATAAGTCAGGAGGCAACAACAAATTTGAAATTAAAACTGCAAGGAGAATTTTAAACTCGTAACAATAAACATTCGAAAGTCGAAAACACACCCACTTGAGCGAAAATATAATATTTTAAACTTCGGCCAACTATGAGTTTAAATTAAAAGATTTTGGTCATGCTTCATTTTAATTGATCTTACTGTAGTAATAATTATTAATTACATATTTATATATGATATTAATAAGTGATATATATATATATTAATTATTAATAATTTAAATTCATAATATAATTATAATCCATTCACTATAAAAAAAATTCATAAATTCTCAAGCCATAAATAGTAATTCATGATTATTAATTCCACGTAGATTCTCCCATGCTACAAGTCACCGAATTCCTAGCAACTTAATTTGGTCATCTTCGTAGAGGTGTTGGCCTATAGACTTTCCTGCTTGACTCGGTATAGACTTCCACCACATACTATTAACCTTTTTCTTCGACATTTCTCCTTCTCACAAAAAATAAATAAATAAATAAAATAAATAAATAAATAACAATTATACACAATTTCAAATTTTTATATCGGACGTAAAATTCATTATTTTATGTAGGTGTATTTTTATGGTGGTCGACTCCATACAACCAAGTAATACGTTGAGCTCTATTAAAGTTTGATATTATTATAATTAAATACCCTATTTGTTATTTGAAAATTTTTTATTATTGACCCCGTTATAATAATATTTCCCCAACAATTTATTAGCTTCCATTAGGGTTTTATTCAAATTTTATATTGAATTTTTCAATATACCCTTTTGAACCTTAAATATAATTTTACATATTTCCTAAATTTTTTATTTAATTTTTTTTATAATAGTGTTTGTTCAACATCAAATTTTTATAGCTTTTTTAATAATAATTTCCATCCAACATAAGTCTTTTTTTGATATTTTATCAATTATTTTTTTAAAAAAAATAGAATTTAATCCCTACTCCTAAAGAGGTTGCCACCATATTTAATAATATATGAACCCTTTCCAAAAGATAAATAATATTTTAAAAAATAAATCAAATATAATTTATTTATTCGTTGCGTATCTAAAATAATATATACATATTTTTCGCAACAATTAAGCTTCCTCATTTGGTGTAACCGCAACGATATTCAAATCGACCTGACCTTTTATTCTTGAAAAAAATACAAAACAAAAAAGTAAGAAACACGCAAAATGGAATTAGAAAAGTTATGGGGTCAATTTTTTTTCTTAATTTGAGCTAAAAATAGAGTTAATAAAATTGATCCAAGATAACATCTAATTGACCTAACCATTTGAACTCATCTAAGTGAAATTTCATGAGAATTGCATTCTGTCTGTCCAATTCAGAGTTGGAAGTTTATTGCACTCCATTTGGTCTGTCAATTTGTCTCATTTTTTTCCCAAGAACATCAAATTTTCATGGTGGTTGACATTTCATAAACTCATAATCAAGTTTGTCAATGTTCTTGAAAACTAGTCATGCCTTTTGGTCTACCTTTCATATTGAATCAACCCTTTTGTTTCTTAATTATGTAAACTGCAATATATGTTGAGTCATTGTAGTCTTAATATTTTAAAGGGATAATTGCAATGTCTTCCTCTCAAATATGGTGAAATTATATACAACTCTTTATGGTCTGAGAATTTATATCTGTTTTCTCTGAAATTTGCTTTGTTTAACAAATAAGTCCCTTTGTGAGTCAAATTTTACGGAATTGATGATGTTAATCAAAAAAACCCAATAAAAGCTCATATTTACCCTAAATTGACTTATTAGTGATTTATTGCAAATTAAATAAATCTTTTTATGATTAAATTACACTTACACATCTTCACATATTAATGCATGTGAGGAGGTTTATCTTTACCGTTATAGGGATATTTAGTTAGAATAATTTTGTTTGACATTCAGTGAGTCAATAGTCGGTCAATTGAGGGTAAATATCGAATCTTCATTCAGTTTTTTTGTGATATCAATAAATTCAGTAAATTTTAACTATCAGAGAGGCCTGTTGTTAGACGAAAGCAAATTCATTATTACTAGATGTAATTTTTTAAAATCACAAAAAAATTACGTATAATTATGTCAAACCTCATAAGAGAGGAGTGTATTTAACTCTATTTTGAAAGGAGTGTCATTTCCGAATCATTTTATGCTTTTCCTTTTTCTTTTTTATGACGATTAAAGTGGATTTCAAAGTCCATTCTTGAAATTGGAATCTGCAACCCATCTTTCACATGAATAAGATAATACCATTAGACTATTTAGGACAGGCCATAGGATTTATTAATGGAAACTATTGGAATAAAAGTAAGTGCTCAAAATAAATAAATAAGGGTTAATCATATTTGTCATCCGAACTATAATTATTTTTAAATTTTGATATTTAAACCTTTTTTTTTAATGTCAATTTACCATCTTAACTTTACGAAATTTTGCACTTTGTCATTTATTACTGTCTTTCAACCAAGTTTTTTTACCATATGCATTGCAAATGTGATACTTAAAGGTTATGTAATATGATATTTCTCTCACACGCAATCAACAAAAAGATGATCATATATAGCAAAGTGTAAAATTTTATAAAATTAAAATAATAAATTAACACAAATAAAAATTAAATAACAAAATATAAAAATAAATATAGTTCAAATAACAAAATATAATTATTATGCAATAAATAAATAAAAGTTGTGTATCAACGTAATGGCCACAAGTCTGACGTCTGAACCGTGTTGGGCATTGATTGAGTTCTTGGAGGGAGGGTTGCAGGGTGCTCGTTTGAATTGGGCTGGGCCCAGTCGTCACCCATGACATTATAACACTCCAAATATAAAGTTACCATGATTAAGACTATTTGGTTAAAATATTATAAAATGTTATTTTTTGTTTTAAAAATAATATCTTAAGTTATTTGGATAAAATTAAATTACGAATATCATAAGATATTAGTGATTGCAGTTCTCTTATTAATATGATTAAAATTGAAAGAGTTTGCTAAAAATTTAAAAATAAGTTAAGAATTTACTATTTTTTTTTAAAAAAAGTTTATGAGCTTCATTATGATCCAACGCGGTCATTTTTAAAGAAAATATTTAAATACTTTTCAATATTTTATAAATTCTAAAGCATATTGTCAGATATTTTGACAAGCGTATAAACTCATCTAAACGCTTTTTAAAATAAAAAAGTGGATTCTATCTAATTATGATTATGAATTTGAACCTCATTGATGTGAAGATGCTGAAAAATTCTTCATTTTGTCATATAAATTCAAATTTTAATATAAATATTGAATGTTATTTCATTGAAATTATTAATATATTTAATTAAATGTAAAATTTAAATATATGTAAAAAGAAAAACAGAATAGTATTAGAAAATTTCAAAGTTTATAGTGATTGAAATAAGAACCACATTTGGCATAATTAGGAATTAATTAATTAATTAATTAATTGAGAAATATAAAAGGGAGGAAAAAAGCAATTAAGCAAAAGAGAGAGATCGGTATAAATACTTTATGCTCTTCTTCCCCTTCCCCGAGAAGTCAGTGGCAATTACGCAATTACAGTAAAAGTGATGGGCAACAATTGAAACCTATGATAGTATATGGTGTGATTGTAGCAAGCAAACAGACGAACAGCAGGGGCTCCGTAGTTGGGAGACATCAAGCGCAACACCGAGCCCCACACCCAGCAAGAGGCCCGCCGCCATGTTTTGGTGTTCGGAGGTGTAGCGAAAAAGCTTCGGGATCAATTCATAGTTGGAGAGCTTCGGAATCAATTCATACTTGGAGGGCTGCCGAATCAATTGATAGTAAGCTCCCACTAAGTTGTTCCTTGCCGTAGTTCTGAACAATGCTTTTTTTTTTTTTTGGGCCGATTTTTTGTCGATTAATTTGGTTAAGTATGTTGTTGTTAGTGTTGTTTTTTGGATGAGTTAGAGCAAATTGCAATTATTTCTAAAGAGCAAAGGGTTGGGGAGTTCTTCAAGTGTGGGGCTGCATTCAATTTATTGAAAGTTGATAAATGTAATTCTGTTTAGGGTTTCTTTTACTGTTCTGCTCAGTGGCGAGAAATTGGTTCGAAGACTTATTTGATGCCGATTATTGGTTAAAAAAATGTGGTTTAGTATTTAATCATGGTGTTAAGGTTTCCAACTAATAATCTAAGGTGTTATACTTTCGTTATATGATCATTGCACCTGGTGTATAGTATTGGCTACCGGAATCTAGTTTGAGGATAGGTCTTATTACTATGGTATCTGCTGCTGTCACGGTCAGCATCAGTTGGCTAGCAGGCAATGAGAGGGGGGCTGGGGGCTATTGAGAGTTCACATTCTGTCATTGGTGACCCTCTTATGACTTTTGGTTTTAGAGGATGTCTTAACTTGTAGAAAAGGGATATTGTTTTATCCAGTTGGGTGGTAGTGTGTCAGTGGAATGCAGCTATGGTGGAATTTATTAGTGTTGTTTATGACACTGTGAATTGATCAAGTCAAGTGCTGGTGGGAAGAGCTGGTGTTGCTCTTGGTAGGTTGGTGATGTGGAATTGTGGTTTTGGAATCAACTTGTTCAATTGCGGGTTAGATATCTGATATTTGTCCTGGGAAAGATTTTCTTTCTTCCAGCACTGCCGGCCGAAGGAAAGGGAATACCTGGATCAGAGATTATTATGCCGTGCAAATATTATATGGACAAGACAGGAAAACACTAACCAAAAGTTTTTGAGACTGTATCTTGGTCGATTTTATACGATATTTTCTTAAGTAATCAGCATCAAAACTATGGGCCTTAGTAGTGCCGATATGACTTCAAGCACACCAGCCTGCCTGATCTCCCTGAAGAATATTACCTTTGATGATTTTGGGGTGTATATTATGCTCATATAATTTGGCGCTCCTGAATTATTGTGTACCAATTTGTTTATATTTGATCAAATGAGGCGATAGACGGGGCAGGAAGAGTAAGGTCCTCTATATTGGCTTGAAGAGGGTGGTGCGGATAATCTGAAGGCAAGACAACAAACAAAAATCACAGAGTAGCTCTGAAAATGAAAACATAAAGAAAGAGGAAGTAACAAAATTGAAACTGAAAATCTTAGCCTTGGTGCTGGTGTTGCCTAGGTACTGCATTTAATCTAGACAGAAAAGTAAATCTTGACTTGCAGATAGATTGCTTAAAATGTCTAGTCTTCTGTAAGTGGATGTCTCGTAAACTTTCCATTATACCTGATCAGATTCAAAGAATATCACGATAAATTGTGAAACATGTCTTGATGAAGTGATGTACTAGGTTGGACATGTTGCTAAAATTAAGAATATGATATAATGTTTATTATTAAACTTTGTTATGCTCTGAAGGTCAGACATTATACTCACTTCTATGTTGGTTTACCAGGAAAAAAGAGAAGAAGGTGGCTTGGTTGAACATCATGTATTTAACTGGGCCATTATTTGATTGAACCTTTCCAAGTCTATATCACTTTATTTTCATCCAAGAACAAACCTTGTTTAGATGGGTTGCAATCACACTTTAACAATTCTTCTTCATTAGCTGTTTGATGCCCATGATGCCCTCTCATAGTGATTCTATTTTTGCTCAACCCTTTTTGTGCGCAGATCAAATTTAATATGCTGCATTTGCTTATGGAGCGGTTTCAATGGAATTTTCGGTTTACACAAGGAAATGTTATTGTCCTTTATTAATCGAGCTTAATTCTTTCCTTTTCCCACACTTCCCCTTCTCCTAATATGCTGTAGCTGGTCCATTATATTTTTGGGAAGAGAAAGGGAAACCTAGACTGGTTCACTGCTAGTTTGGGTAAGGAGAACTGTTCAAACTCAATGCAGTTTTAGTGTTAATTTTTTTAAATGGGACCTGTTCTGCTACCTTGTTCAAACTAATGAGGCCTATTATTTTTCTTTAATGTTTAAGGAATGATTGTTGTTTTCAATCAAGTTGACTTTGTTTGTCATGGAAAAGTGCCATACTTTTGCATTTCTTACCATTGATTGTCTTGTTTCAGGAATCTGAGATTGTGTACCAAGTTAGATGGATTTGACAAAAAAGGATGTTGACACTGAAAAGGTAAGGGACTTACAAAATGGTCATGTTTTGCTAAAAGAAGGACAGCCTTCTTCGGGGAGCAGAAGTCCTATGGGCGTTAGCCCTATGAAGAAGAGTCTTGAGGGTAAAGATGCTCTGTCATATGCCAACATACTCCGCTCTAGGAATAAGTTTGTGGATGCACTTGCCGTCTACGAGACTGTGTTGGAGAAGGATGCTGAAAATGTTGAAGCTTATATTGGCAAAGGGATTTGCCTGCAGATGCAGAACTTGGGGAGGCTTGCGTATGAAAGTTTTGCTGAAGCCGTTAGGTTGGAACCACAAAATGCATGTGCTCTCACACATTGCGGTATCTTATATAAAGATGAGGGTCGACTGGTGGAGGCAGCTGAGGTATGCTTCTTCATTCAGCATAGATGTTGTTATAGCTTTTTTTTAAAACTTGCTGAATCAGTTTTCCTGATTCTAAGAAGCGATATCGGTTTGACTACATGAATGAGATCCTTCAGAAACCTTCACTTTTTGTGGGTTATGATGAAATTTGATCTGTTATATCCTAATAATTTATGATAAGCTCTATAGGACTTGTACTTCAGCAAATTAAAAAGTCTGAAAATGGTTTAGTGGTTCCACTTCTTCAGACTTTGAGTTTTTGTTTTTATTTTCCATACCTTCTCCCAGATATGTTCTGGCCTGCAAAAATCATGTTCATCTGGTTCATGGCTTCTACCAAGGCTATATATGTTGGGCCTAAGTTATACTTTCATCAGCTCCGTCCATTTCTCCTCATATGCTTTACTTTGACAATGTATTTTGAAGATTAGACACTGTTTTTTACACCTCTCCTACCTAATGCAGACAGAAAATTTGACTATAAAAACTCTATGAACTTAAACACTGTAGTGTTTGTTTTGCTCAAAAATATGAATTTACATCCCATGTTGGCAGTAAAAACACCACATGTCAGCTTTTCAGTCTGGTTATAAATTCCTGTTTTAGTTGGAAAATAAATGGGATAGCTGTTCAATATTGATGGAATAGTTGGAATTTTATCTGGTTGTTGGATTGTTGCTTTGGCAATCTTCAAGCCATTATCTTACCATTTAGAGTTTTCTTGGAGTTCTAAAGTAACTGGATTTTGTTTTTCCTTTCGCGGCTTTCTGCCTTTCATATTATGGAAGTTGCTTTGGTGCAGATGTATCAGAAAGCTCTAAAGGCTGACCCATCTTACAAGCTTGCAGCAGAATGCCTGGCAATTGTTTTAACGGATCTTGGAACTAGCTTAAAGCTTGCTGGTAATACTCAGGAGGGAATTCAGAAGTACTATGAAGCTATCAAAATTGACCCTCACTATGCTGTAATTCCACATTTCCCTCTTCCATAATCGTCTTTCCAGGTTAATGGGATTTTATTATTAAAGCATTTGAAAATTGATATATGAGTTTTCTGTCTGCAGCCGGCTTATTATAACCTTGGCGTTGTCTATTCGGAAATGATGCAATATGACACAGCCCTTAATTGCTATGAAAAAGCTGCAATAGAGAGGCCCATGTATGCAGAAGCATATTGCAACATGGGTGTTATCTACAAAAATCGTGGGGATTTGGAGTCAGCTATTGCCTGTTATGAAAGGTGATAAGTTAATCATTTGTCGCCTTTTCTTAGAATTTCCTGGTTTGTTTGACTTTCATCCATCTGATACTGTGTGAATTTGTTTCTTATTCTTATAACAGGTGTTTAACTGTCTCACCAAACTTTGAGATTGCAAAAAATAACATGGCCATTGCCTTAACAGATTTAGGCACAAAGGTTTGGTTTCTATTTTTCCTAATTAAATTGTGCCTTTAGATAACTCCAGCAGATAATTTTTGGATTGTCAAATATTTCTTTTTGATCAGGAAAAATGATGGTTATGATCATTAGAAAATTGTCTTACCGCATTTTTGTCCCTAGTCATTGTGTTTATTCCATTTTCTTTCAACCCTGGTAAAAACATGATGATACATTTCGTAATTGTTCAAATAAGCAAGTGCGTCCGTACAACTCTTCTTGAATCTGCCATATTTGTGATGAACTGCATATGAAGTCGGAAATATGGTAAATGTTTTTGGCCTTTGAGGGCAACTAATTTATTTCGTCACGTTACAGAATTCTATTGTGGACTTCTGCAGAAAATTATGAGCTGTATCTTGGATGTATTCTGCATTTTAACACCTCACTGTTCTTGCATTTATCACTCATATATATTGTAGAAAATTCCCAAGGAATCCCATATGGTTGTGTATTTTGATTGTTGACTCAGAACTTCTCCGTCCAGGTTAAATTGGAGGGTGATATTAACCAGGGCGTTGCATATTACAAGAAAGCTCTCTATTATAATTGGCACTACGCTGATGCCATGTACAATCTTGGTGTTGCTTATGGAGAAATGCTGAAGTTTGACATGGTAATTGGAAATAAAAATCATCAACTTCTGGTGCTTCTATTGCAAAATCAGTGCACTACCATGAGGATGTATCATATTTACTTTGTATTTTTTTTCTTGTGTCATATGATTATAATATTTTATTCAATAATATTGTACTTGTGCTAGTGCTTTCCCCTGCAGACTGGCAATCGCAGGTCAGCTTCTATTAAGGCCTCGCTTGGAGGACTTTTTTGTTTCAAACATCCTTTTCCATACCTGATTATAATTTTCTGCCATCTTACTTATGCAGGCAATTGTCTTTTATGAACTTGCATTCCACTTCAATCCCCATTGTGCAGAGGCATGTAACAATTTAGGGGTGATATACAAGGATCGTGACAACCTTGATAAAGCAGTAGAGTGTTACCAGGCAAGTTTAAAGCTTGCAAATCTTTGTTGATGTACACATGACACATCACATGTTTCATTTTTCACCTTATAATATCGTATGTATCTGCAGATGGCTTTATCAATCAAACCTAACTTTTCCCAGTCATTAAACAATCTTGGAGTTGTTTACACAGTCCAGGTTTTGTGTCTCTTGTATTTCGTGTTTATTTTTGAGTTGCTTGGTTCTGGGATGAAAAATTCATAGCTTCAGTTCTGTTTACAGGGTAAAATGGATGCTGCTGCTAGCATGATTGAGAAAGCTATTGTTGCAAATCCGACTTATGCCGAAGCATATAATAATTTAGGTCCTTCAATTTGTCTTCCATCCTCTATCAAATAAATGCAAAAGCTCTGTGATTTTATTTATAGGTTTCTTAACTGTGCTTTTCACATATGTAGCTTATTTTTAGCAATTAACAAACCTATACTTAATACTTGATAATTGAGAACCTATGATAGTCAAATAGAATGTCGGCTAAACCAACCAACATTGTGTGGTTCGGATGAGCACATGCATGCGTATTTCAGGGGTGAGGGTGGAGGGAGGTTGCTGAGAAGTGGAAACTGGAAAGTAAGGGTGTGATACATAAATAATTTGCAGGAAAGGGACCCGCATATGTGCTCATAATTAAAGATGTCTTTTCTAACTTCAGTCACTTCGAGTATGAAATATCCTATTGCTACTTTTTGGAAGTATTTTAAATAGAGATCATATCATTATCAAGTAATACATGACTATTTCTTTTGGATGTGTAGGGGTCCTCTACAGAGATGCTGGGAACATATCTCTTGCAGTTGAAGCATATGAGCAGTGCCTTAAAATAGATCCTGACTCTCGCAATGCAGGCCAGGTATCACATTTTTTAACTTATGAATGTTGTGCTCGGAGAATCTTTGTGAACATTGGATCAGCCTCTTCTTGAGAATTTACAGCCTGTAAACCTTTACTGAAAGATATGCCATATATTATACCATTCTGTTCATGTTAAATCTCTACCTCAGCAATAAAACGCATCGACAAGTTTGGCACACTGTGTTCATGTTCATTTTAAAAATTCAATCACTTTTCTGGTTAATTGCTGAGCATAAACATTCATCTTGAATGATTCTGTCTACAAACTGTTTATTTCATATATGTTTCTTCGGTTTTTTGTTTTTTTTGCACTTTATAGATGACAATGTCCAACATCGGTTGCATCGTTTCTCTTTTTGAATTTTTTAGATATATTCATAGTTAAAAGAGAATTTTTTCCTTCCCCATTTGATGCACATGCAAATTTGAAAGGACTCTACCAAAGAGATCCTTTCAACATTCCAAACGAGTTCCCCTTCTCATTCAGAGCCGGGCCATATGCTCCTATCTCATTCAGGGGTGTCACCTGCATTGTTGATTAGTTGTGAATTTGTAGCCAAACAAAGTCTTACGTCACTCTAACATTCAATGCTTCTAAAACATTATGAATGTCAGTACTCGGGCGTATTTTTATCAACACATGGTTCTGGTGTTCTGAATTGCTGTGAGCTTCTTGAATCTTACACATCCCGGACTCCTCCATCCCCTACTCAAGAAAAGGAGGGTTCATTTCTTTCTTTTCTTTTTCCTTTTTTTTCTTTGTTTGGGAGGGGGGGGGTCCGCACTGGTGAGAAAAAGGACGATGACAGCCTTGTGAAAGTGTCCCCCGACAAAGGTTGAGGTTCCATGGGAGAAAACATTGTACTTTTACAGAAGTCTAATGAGAGACAGAAGGTTACTGCCATTGAAGACATGGCAGTTGTTTTATCTTGGGGGGTTTGGTAGACATGCCAAGGATTTTAGTATTTGACTTTTTAAGGTTAATTTTCGGGGGTGAGTTCCTTACGTTTTTGGTGGTTGGTGTAGTTTCTTGGTGTCCCTCCTTTTGTGGGTGGCTGTGCCTTCTAAATCGGTTTCTGAGTACTGATTTCTTTGGCAATAATATTTTATATTCTGCCCTATTTCTATGTGATTGAATGGATTTAGGCTCATGAAAAAAAATTTCTTATCCAATTTCTCTTTTTTGTGTTGCAGAATCGATTGCTCGCAATGAACTACATAAATGAGGGTACTGATGATAAATTGTATGAGGCTCACAGGTCAATCTTTTAACCTTATGCGCACTATTTCGTTCTCCCTTTGAGCTAGAAATTGAAGTGCTGTATTTGACTATTTCCCAAATCTATTGAGTGTGGCGGCATTGCTGATTTATATCATGCACCAAAATATAGATGTGTGTAGATCTTTTGGAACACTAGTATCTTCGTGTCACATGTACGTAAGCAAGCATTTGATGTCCATATGCTTGTTTATAACACTTCGTGTGTATCCTTTCAGATATGATGGGTTGGAACTTGTTTAAGAGTAGTTTCGAAGTAAAAGTTCTTCTGTTGTGGAAAATGGAACCTTGGATTTCAATATTTATCTTTATGGTGCCCTGACTTAAATGCTTATTTGCAGAGACTGGGGTAGACGCTTCATGCGGTTATTTCCACAGTATACTTCCTGGGACAACATTAAGGATCCAGAAAGGCCGCTTGTTATTGGATATGTCTCCCCTGATTATTTTACTCATTCCGTATCATATTTTATTGAAGCGCCGCTTATATATCATGACTACGCAAATTATAAGGTGGTTGTCTATTCAGCAGTTGTGAAGGTAGAACTACGCTGTAACATCTTGAATTCTGCCCATTCTTAGCTGACTATATGTGCTGCCCCTCTCCATTACGAGCAAACAATTGTTTCTTGGTTAAATGATAGGAGCAAGTGTAGAGCCTCCAATTATATTTACAACTTGATGATCTCTGATGTGGCAGGCAGATGCAAAAACTAATAGATTCAGAGAGAGAGTCTTGAAGAACGGTGGAACATGGAGGGACATTTACGGGATTGATGAGAAAAAGGTGGCAAGCATGGTCCGAGAAGACAAAATTGATATCTTGGTGGAACTTACTGGTCATACTGCAAACAACAAGTTGGGAATGATGGCTTGCCGGCCTGCACCTGTTCAGGTATTTCTGAAAAACTTCGATACTTTATATTGAGGTAATATTCACACATTTGAAGAATTATACTCGTGTTTATATAATATAATAGTTCGATTTATCAAAATTAGCAATACCTTGAAATATTAGTGCAGGTCCATGACCTTTTAAAAATATCAACTTGGACTCTACAATGCAGCAAACTATTTTGGGTTACCTCACTTCTAGCGTTTCCACACCAAGTTCATATTTCTTTGTGTTGTTTATAGCTAGCAGAAAATCTCACTTAACAATCAACAGCTGAAGAAAACATCGAGTGAATTTGGATTGGTTGTAAAGCTGAATTTTGGACCCATGATGAGAGGACAAGGCATATTTCTTGTGCTGATACCATCTGATGCGAAATGTCTTGCTTTGTAGGTGACGTGGATTGGCTACCCTAATACAACTGGTTTGCCAACCATTGATTACAGGATAACTGATGCATTGGCTGACCCGCCTGATACGAAACAGAAGTGTGTCAATTTGTTCTTTAATATTTTCATCTTTCATCGCAATGAAAGCTGATTCCTACCTATAATACATTTTTTCGGTTAATTGCAGGCATGTTGAAGAATTAGTTCGATTACCCAATTCATTTCTGTGTTACACACCTTCCCCTGAAGCAGGGCCAGTGTGTCCAACTCCTGCTTTATCTAATGGCTTTGTTACTTTCGGTAGCTTCAACAATCTTGCAAAGGTATTTGGAATGGTCAAATAAGGATCTTTCGCATAGCATCAGATTCTATTGTTCTGACTGTTAAATATTTGAATTAATCAGATAACACCCAAAGTTCTGCAAGTCTGGGCAAGGATTCTATGTGCCGTTCCAAATTCTCGGCTTATTGTGAAGTGTAAGCCTTTTTGCTGTGACAGCGTAAGACAGCAATTTCTTTCAACACTGGAGAAGTTGGGATTGGAATCACTGCGCGTTGATCTTCTGCCTCTAATTCTTCTCAACCATGATCATATGCAAGCATATTCCTTAATGGACATCAGGTAATGTCAGTTTCTCCTTTTTCACTTGATCTGGGATGAACTAGTCCTTTAGCATTTAATTTCTTTGTGAAACAGTTGATAAACCACATTCCACAGGCTTATGCGGACAGTTCCAAGTATCAAATACTTCATTGGTGATCAATTTGGCTAGTCCTAAGATGTAACTTCAATTGTGAAGTTGTGTCCTTGTCATTGTTATGACATGATCAAATGGTCTTTTTTAAACTTTGCCTGCTATCACTTCATGTTAGTAATCATAAAAACATTTGTAGCAATCATGCTTTCCTTTGACCTAGATATGGCATAACATCTACCGCAGGAGAGTTTATCTTGTAAGACCAACACAGAAACAAATAGCTAAACGTAAATTACTTTGAGACAGACCAATGATTCTTTATTGCTAGAATCTAGAGTGTTCTTGTGCATGACATGCTTCTTGAGGTTAATGAAAGCTCTTTCTGTTCCTAGCTTGGATACTTTTCCTTATGCGGGGACAACTACCACATGTGAGTCTCTGTACATGGGAGTGCCATGTGTCACTATGGGAGGTTCTGTGCACGCCCATAATGTTGGTGTAAGTCTCCTCAAGACAGTTGGTACGTACTTCTTTCTTTTCCATGCACAGTTACTAAATTCTGGTCACTCTTTAATATTTCCGAAATAGGTGGAATTTCTTGATATCTTTATTATTGTGTGCCAGTTGATCCTTGTATCGTGGACATAGATATTTGCTCAAAAGTAGAAGAATTCATGCATGTCTGACTTCAACTTTGAATTTGTTGAATATGAGACTTAGTGATAATGTGAAAGTGAGATGTGAACAATGTTACTAATACATCACATGCATAGATACCAAGAGCCTACCACAATCTCTTTATTCCCAATAAAATTTGATTGCAAGCATGTCCTGGCTTCTTAAGCTGCAACAGTGGATGCTTCAATTATCAACAGGCGATACAGAATTCGACAGCGGATCCTTAATCGTCTGATTTTTGGTTGTTTGATCACAGTCTAAATTATGTATCTACTTATTGTGTGTTTGCCCCTCCTCGGTAGTTATGCAGCTGGTTTTCTCGGGACATTTTTAAGGCTTAAAAGGAACCACTTGCTTTCTTTTCAAACTTGAGACTCTGCTGGACATATTTATGTTGCTCTTGTGTAATAATCTTATTTATGCTAAATCCAGGTGTTAATATAAAAGTGAAGACAACCTATATTTTCTTTCACCTTCTGTACATTTGGGCATGACATGATTTGATGATAATGCAGCATAAGTTGTGACCTGCATCCAAATTATTCAGGAATGTCTGATGAACAATGTATTTGCATTACAGGGTTAAGCAACCTTGTTGCCAAGAATGAAGATGAATATGTAGAGATGGCTCTGCAGTTGGCCTCTGATATTACTGCCCTCTCAAACTTGAGAATGAAACTAAGGGATCTCATGATTAAGTCTCCTCTTTGTGATGGATCTGAATTCACTCAACACTTGGAGTCAGCATACAGGAATATGTGGTGGCGGTATTGTAAGGACGACGTTCCATCTTTGAGGCGCATGGAGATGGCACAACTGCAACCGCAACAGCAGCTTCATTCACTACAAGCAGTTCCAGAGGGGCTTGCTGTAAGGTTAGGTGAACCCACAAAAAATATTTCTAGAGATGGTCTGCTTGCGCCAGTTAAGGCTAACGGATTTAACCTGGGGCAGTCTTCCTCATTGAGTACTTCACATAGAGATGAGAATGGGTCATGTTGAGTCAAAACTGCAACTCGGGCAAATTGGGTTGGTGTTAGTTGGTCGGATGATTCATCAAACTAAGGTCCCTGGAGAATGATTAATGATCCAGTGCATCAGGTAGTTGTATTAGCCAGCAGCAAGTTTCTGTAATCCATGGTTGAGGCCCTTTGTACCATATATTTGATGGGGCTTTACATGGTAGATTGGGATGACTTGGCTTGGCAGATTTGTCTACTCTTGCAGCACTAAGGCTGAAATTGTTTTGGGAGCAGGATATTGGAAGTAGTCTAGGAAGTATTGAAATATGTATTTGATCAAGATAAAATCTAGTGGAGAAGCAAGAAAGGGTAGTGCTATGGGCTTGTATTAGGAATGATCTCTACCCCTTGGGTCATAATGGGGTTTTTGCAATATAAGGAATGATGCTATTGTTGTGGAATTTAGTTTATAGAAGGGCAATTTGTGTATGCTTTCTGTGCCTTACCGTTGTTTATGTATGGTTTCGTCTTAAATACTCGCATGCTTCTAGTATGTTATACCGTAAGTGCAAGAACAAGCATGGTATTACTAGGACTGAATTGTATCTTTAAAGTTAGTGTTAGAAGTTTGTTGACGATTAAAATGTGAGAGTTGAGAAACTGACTAATAAGGAAAGTCGAATTTCTCAGAGAAGCACCCACCAAGTGACGGCTGCGCCCAATGGCTCCAAGTAAAGTTTGCGTAGTACCATCATTTTTAGCCAGAAAAGACAGCTGAGGCCAATGAGATACCATCACCAAAAATATTTGGTGCAAGAGGAAAATAGAATGTTCCCATAAATAACTCCAAGTATAAATCACTTCTCTGCAATACTCGTTCACTTGTTAGTTTTTCTATTTGGTCCATCTTGAGGTGCTCTTCACTTACTATTTATTACTTCTTTGAAATTAAAAATATTTAAATTCAGCGCTTATAAAAGACAGATTTTATTATCCAGCCAACGCGAGGAGACCAGATATTCAAATGTTTAGTGCTGAGGGGCACCCAGAATACAGTCCCGTGCTCAACAGAAAATTCAATCTGTAGTTAAAGACTTGCCATACAACAAAATTATCAGGAAGCATAGTGGCATAGAGGAGAACTGTTCTGGTTACATTTATACGGTTTCACAGCAGCACATCAGAACCAGAGAAAGCCTCTAATGTGTGACGGAGTAACATGGCAAATATCAGAATGGCCGAACGCGGAAATCCAAGGCCTTGAAAAGTACACCACATGCAATTTTTTTTCTTTATCTGAAAATAAACTTCAGACAAAATCCACCAGTGGATGAGTATTTTGAGGGCTTCGGGAGCTAGCCAATTGGAACTTGATGTGGTAAAGAGCTAATCTTTAACAGTTGCGCGAAGTATCTTCACATCATGTACAGGCCTGCAATAGCCAAGGAACCAATAACTATTTTTCCAACCTCAGGGACATCAGTCAAAGAGATATTGAGACTAATAGCTAACACATAATTGTTCAAACACATGAAACATCAAAGTAGATCTACTACTAAAAACTAATCATGCGATCATGAATATAAATACTATTTCCTATATCCAGCAGCTTATAGAGTTAGAAGAGAAGCATATTCTGGAAACAAAATTCGTAAAGAAAGATAGTGTCGATATAGTTTTGAAACCATGGTATGGTTATTGGTCGCTAAGATGCTTGTCTAAGGTAATTCTTAATATGAAGTACAGTGTGCAAATTTCAGGGCAGGCAACATATCTCTGATCTGAGAGCGAACCCTTGCAAAACAACTGCAATTGCGCTTATCTCTCCAGCCTATATGCTAAACAGTTTCATCACCTATACAGGCAAGAGGATATGAGTAAATAGGCATACCGATCTGTGTTATCGGTTTGAACACTGCCAAGTCTCTTGACAATTTCCATTCCTCTACATACTCTTCCAAATATCGTATGTTTCCCTGTAAAACCAAAATTTTGAAACATTTGGGATTACTCTACTTGAAATTATGACATGTCAAAAATTATAAAATAATGAAGTTACAACTCATGAGAATTATGCAGAAATTGAATCCACAATAGTGAAAGTCAAACACCCAAGCAAACAAAAAACTAGCAATGCATCAGTACAACATCCGTCATTTCTTAAGTTCATCGTATCCTTCTTCACAACCTCGCAAACAAAGGAGGCTGTTTCATGCACCAATGTAATTTTTTTGAATTATATCATTACCATCCAGGGAGGGCGCAGGTGCCAAAGTTATAAAGAACTGGCTTCCGTTTGTATTTGGACCAGCATTTGCCATGGATATGATACCAGCTCCCGTATGCTTCAGTTCCCTATGTATTTCATCATCAAAGTGCTTCCTGCAGTAGAGAAATCAACGGAAAGATACAGAAGTCAAATTTTGAAACCAATTTCTTGAGACAAAGTATCATGCCACCTCATCCAAAACATCAAGTGTAGCAGGATGTGCCAGCAGATTACTAACATACTCAACGAAAAAATGTTTTGGACATATCACGGAAAGTAATTGCAATCACATCCAAGCCCAAAAAAGGAGAGATGCCCTACCATCTTTGCCTTCAGCGCATACAAACAAAATTGTCATGAAAACAATCAACACACGGTAGAAAAATAAACCAAAACGCCCAAGGGAACTGAACTCAAATCCAAGAAAAACAAGAACCACCTGTTCACAATTAAACGGCATCTAGAACTAAAACTTCTAATAAACAGATGGAATGAATACTGGAATAAAAAACAATAAATAAATCTTTAAAATCTCATACTAGATTGATAGATCGTACATGGTAATACTAAAAAAAATCATATAGCCTAGAGCAATGCAGTCCCAACTTAAAACAAAAAAAAAAAAAAGACCGAATAACGAAGAGGCTGAAAAACAAATACCCATAGATGGATTCGCCACCCCTTCCAGTTCCAGTAGGATCACCTCCTTGCACTATAAAATCCTGTAAAACCACAGAACACGCACAAACAGCCCCCCAGTACACGGCATTACACGATTATTTAAACTGTAAAACAATCAATGAAGCTTGATTTTGCGTGAGAATAAACGTGGAAGAGAGAGGAACCTTAATGATTCTGTGGAATTTGACGTTGTTATAGTAGCCCTTGCGAGCGAGCTTGATGAAGTTCTCGCAGGTTCTGGGAGCGTGGTGGTAATACATCTCAACAGTAAAAGGTCCCATGGAAGTCTCGAGAGTGACCTCCGGCGGCCCTCCGTCGGCAGTCGCCAGCGCCTCCCTCCTCTCTCGCAGCGCCATTGATTCCAGAAGAGTGTGTGTGGGTGTGTTGAAATGGGGTCAGTTCGGTCTTTTGTTGTGGATGATGGGCCGGGTCAGAATCTGTTCAAATTCATTCCTTTTTCCTTTTTCTTTTTTTATACTTTTCCATTTCTAACATCACAACTCAAAGTGTGGAGTTTTTTTCTATTTATTGTTCCTCAGTGGATTAGGGCATTGTTTGAAGAAATCTTGTTGACTCCAAATCCTTTTCTTTTTTTAATTATAAATTCAAATTGTATTTGATATTATCTTTAATATACATATATCATATTTGAAAAACTTTATGTATTTTAGAAAAAAAATTAATTATACTTAAACCCCCTCTAAAAATATAAAATTATATTTTTTTACTAAATTTGCTGATATTAACAAATAAATTGACTGAAAATTGATACTTGCACTTGACTGAGTTAATGCAGGTCAAACAATTTTTTGCGACTAAACTATCTTTATAACAGTGAAAATATACTTCTTCACATATAATGTGTGAAGATGTATAGGGTAATTTGGTTATAAAAAGATTTACTTGACTACAATAAATCAAGAATAAGTCAATCTGAAATAAATATAGATTTTTATCATAATTTTTGTTAATATCAGCAAATTTCGTAAATTTTGACTAATGAATGGACTTATTTGTTAAATGAAAGCAAATATTAGGAGATGCTAGATGTAATATTCCAAACCTTAGGACAGGAGAGTCCCTATTATTATTATTTTTTTAAAAAAATAGCAAAATCAGTTGGACTGCGGTTCGGAACCTGGTCCGCACTGAATTGATTGAAACTAATTTTATGACTATGATACGAACCGAAGACATGACCAGTTTTTATTAGATGGATTCGAGTTAGAAAATAGACATATTTATAGTAAAAACAGATAAATTGATGGTGTAATCATCCACCATTAAATAATCTAGTCAATAGCCATCCATATGATCTGCCCATTGAAAATGTGATGAAATTCTAAGACGTACATACATACATGAACAAGTTAGCAACAACTCTTCTTTGCTAGCTCCATTATCCCTACTTTTTGTTATTTATTACATTATTGTTTCTCAATAAATCAAAATGATCAGACCAACTCCTCCATGCAACTTTCTTAATTTCACTCTCTTTATATAAACCTCTTCCCTTCTCCCCATTTCCCCACCTCAGAATCAACCCTCATATCCTTCTCCATCACTGCACTGTTTCTTTCTTTCTTCTCAAGTTCGGTATTAATTCAGATGGAGAAGAGCGACGCGACAACCATTGAAATTGGAGAAACAAGCAGGGAAAGAAAAGGGAAAGCCCCCCTTCTGGGGGCTGCTGAGAATGCAAGGGCCGCCGGCTACAGAAGGGGCGTTGCCATTTTCGACCTCATCCTCCGTGTGAGTGCTGCCGTCGCCGCTTTGGCCGCCACAATCACCATGGGAACCACCGAACAGACTCTACCCTTCTTCACCCAGTTCTTCCAGTTCCAGGCCAGCTACGACGACCTCCCCACTTTCACGTGAGTCTTGGAATTATTTTTCCACTGTTTCCAGATTCATGTGCACCTACTCTAATTGTTAATGCCACTATTTGAACATTTTGCAGGTTCTTTGTCATAGCAATGTCAATAGCAACTGGGTACCTTGTTCTCTCCGTGCCATTCTCGATAGTCTGCATTGCTCGCCCTCAAGTTACAGCGCCCAGACTTCTCCTAATTCTCTGCGACACTGTAAGCTCCAATATGGCTTCCAAGTATCATTTCAAGTTCAAGATTTTTCCGTCTTATGACGATGACAGCTTCTGATAACAAATTCCTGATCCTTTTGTGGTTGTAGTTGACACTGACTCTGACAACTTCAGCCGCGGCGGCGTCGGCAGCGATAGTGTACCTGGCGCACAACGGGAACTCGGGCGCGAATTGGCTGGCGATATGCCAACAGTTCACGGATTTCTGCCAGAGGGTCAGCGGAGCGGTGGTGGCGTCGTTCATCTCGGTGGCTCTCCTCATTTTTCTGGTGGTGCTTTCCGCTCTCGCCCTACGGAAACATGGATGAGAACGGCCGTGTTCTTGATTGGAATTGATGAATTTGGTTGTAGTAATTTTCTCAAACAGGTTGATGATTGATTTGGGTTCTGTTGGTGAGGTAATCATTCTTGATTTCTAGGCCAGGAAAGGGACAAAGGCAATCAAATGTCAAAATTTGTATATTTTCCCATATTCTCAATGCAAATCAATATATGTTCTTCGGGATATATTTTCTATATGAAACTAATTTCTTATATATTCAACTTCCTTATCTATGTAATGGTTAGAATATCTGCCGGTTGCTCTGTAACACCATGACATTGGACTAGATTTTTTATTTTCAATTTTTATTGTATTTTTTTTAATTCCATTTAATGCCCATATTTATAATTTTTTTTAAAATAAAATATATGATATAATTTGTGTGGGAATAAATGTATTTTTGGTTATCAAATATAGTCACTAACGTGATTTTGATTTTCATATAATTTAAAGTTGCAATTTTGGTTCTCAAATTTTAATTTTTGGCACTTTTAGTCCTTTTGTTAAACTTAACCATGAAAAAAATTGCTATTTTCTTCTAATTTTGTGGTGTTTTTCAAGTAGTAATCTAATACACTCATAGTTTTTTTTTCTTTCTCATGCATTTTTATATATATTCTCTTATTTTACTTTACATATATTCTAAGTAATAAAATAAATAATATAATTTACAAAAGTATTTTGTTTTAAATATTATAAAAATTATGTATATAGAATAGGCCACATTTACTAGTAAAGATTATATAAAACATCATTAGTCCATTAGATTTTGTGGTCCCATCTTAAATTTTAATTGTTTTTTATTTTTGGATCATAAATAAAATGTAAGAGTTAATATACGAACTGATCAAGCAAAATTGTGGCTAAATTATTTGTCACTCAAGATTGTTATCGCAAAGAATCAAGATTCAATCGCATAAAAATTAAAATATAAAATACATATCTTTATAATTAATTTATTAATCATTAAAATTAAATTTTAAATCACATGAGAATCATTGTATATACTTCCTCATATACGCGAACAAAATTTGAACCTATATATAATTGTTGGACTTTAATTACTAGACTACAGTGAAGAGGGGTTAAATTTTAAATGTTGATTTACAATATTTTTGCATTTTCGTACCCACAACCACTTAGCCACTAATTAGCCTCCGCTTCTCTGTTTGGACACACACACACACACACACACACACAGAAGCAGCCATGGCGGCTCTTGCGAAACTTGCAAAGAACCTCATGTTCTCTTCTCATTTCTCAAGACCCAGCTCCGGTATTTTGTCATCGTCATCGCTACTTCCGATGCTGTTCATTTCTTCCAGAGGCATCGCTTCCAAGCTCTTCGTCGGAGGTAGGTACCTCTGAGCTGCCGCGAAAGTTTTGCTGGGTGAATTGCTGTTGTTTTACCTCTTTGATTGTACAGTTCCCTTTTTTCTGGGGTTTTGGAAGGGTTTATGCTAGTTTCTTGTGACATATTAACATGGTGTGATCGTGCGATGGAATGAATTTCTATAATCGGGTGATTGTTTACGAGAGGATTGGGGTTTTGATGGAGCTTAGATAAATACCTTCACGGTCAAGACTTGCATAAGACTGATTACATTTGACATTTCTTCAAAACCAATTGTGGAGTGAAAGTACTCTTAGGAAAGAGTTAACATGAAAAAGATTATTGCGGTGAATGGTATAAACCCTCGTTCTTTGCTATATGGGAACGAGCTGGGAGTTTTAACATCATACAGAAGTACTTATTGTTGGCTCTATCTTTTCTCTTTTTGGGTGGAGTTGGTGGTTCATTTATATTGAATATTCATAAACACAAGTTAAACTAACATGATGTATGCATACATATTTTTGTAGCAGTTCCAAGTTAGCCTCTAGAATAAGGGTGTGAACGACTCAGGTCAATCTGAATACCAGCTATATTTTAGTTCCTGAGCTCAAGCTCGAGTTTGAATGGATCAAACTCGGCTCTGCAGAGTTCCTCACAAGAAAGTAAGCTGACTGAATTTTCAGTCGCTTCACCTTCTGAGTCATGGTTTTTGGTTATCCAAATTGCAATATTCCTATACATCAACTGGCTAAATTATTTTTTCGGCTTTTCACTTGCTAGTGATTGATTTTCGGTTGTCTATTACTGAACCACCTTGGCATTACTGGCCCAAGCAGAAAACCATCTACACAATTGAATTTTATTTTGCAATATCAATAAAATCATTTGGATTAGAAGTGCTTGTTGACTATGCGTCTGAAGAGAGTCTCCCTTTCTGAGGCATATATAAATGCGTGCCATTGTGCGCACTTGGGATTTTCCACTGCTTGCCTACTTATATGCTCATACTAATTGCTTTCCCCATTATGTGTACTGTGGTGGTAAAGGGCAGGGAATGAAATGAATTTTGATATTAGTATGGTGTGTATTAGAGTTGCCTTTGAGAACAGTGGCTGGTGAGTACCTTGAGATGAATTTGGGGTTGCATAGGGTCCAAATATGAGGTAATGTAAAACCATGAGGGTTGTAGGGACGTCAAATCTTATTCTGATATGTAATCAAATGATAGCATATCAACATTAATAAAAACCATAAGAACTTAAAGTTAAATTAAAGCTTGCAAGTATCTGAGCTATCGAACATTAACAATCAGGCTCGAAGCCACGTTTTAGTCCTCAATTTCAAATACCATTCCAACTTGAAAATCTTGTGAGCAGAATTTATTTGTTTGCAATCTTACACTTAAATCTATCTCTAAACCCTCCCTTCCCACCCCTGAAAGGTGAAAGAACCGTGTCTTCTCTTTTCTATTTCCTTTATGAATGTTGTATATCAAGGTTGACAAGACATTTGTGCCATGTTCATTCTGTTGTATCACTATCTGAGGAAGGTTGACTAAGTTAAGCGGAATGACATGATTTTTCTAATTTTTTATTGTTAAACCTTTGTGTATAATGTTCAATGTTTTCTTACAGTATATGATAATCCTACTATATATTTTTAAAATCCTCACCTGTGTCATGATTTATAAGCATGCTGCCTCCTTGATTTGCAATCAGCATCAGCAATCTTCAGAGACTTTGGACTTTGTGCACTGAAAAATTAACCACTAGATAACCATGAGTTTACTCTCTTGTTAAATTTAAAGTTGATACATATACCTTTCAATGCAAAATGAAATTTCTGCAGGACTTTCATTTTATACCACCGAACAGGGATTGTCCGAGGCATTTTCTCAATATGGTCAAGTTGTTGAAGGTATATTTTCTATCATCACTGCTTTAGCTTTTTCCTCGAGCCATTCAAGTCAGACCCACTAGAGCTCGACTGTATTCATCTTGGCAGCGAAAATCGTGATGGACAGAGTATCAGACCGATCTAAGGGCTTTGGATTTGTCACTTATGCATCTGAAGATGAAGCTGAGAAAGCAATTGCGGAAATGAATGGGAAGGTCCGTCCCATTTTTTTCTTTTTTCTTTTCTCTTTTTAACTTAGGCACACTGAATTTTAACATGATTGTTGCTTGATACTTGCTACAGCCACTTAATGGGCGAGTTGTTTTTGTGGACTATGCTAAGCCCAGATCGGGATCAGGTAGTGGCATGCCCATAGCTAGAGGACCGCCTGAACCGGTACCAGCACCAGCACCAGAAAATTGATTTCTTGATCGCTCCTTATGTCGAGTGAAAAATATCAGATACCAGGAGAATGGGAAAGTTGGATGTCACGATGTAAAGTGGCAGTTGGCGGAAAATGGTAGATCATACATGTTGATGCGCTTCATATTCTTTACTATTACATGATTAGCATGAACCCATTGATATCAACTAAATGTTAAAATCAATATCTGTAGATTTATAAAAACAGAGTCCAGAATAGATAATTATTGACAATTCAAATATAGTTTTTTCTTTGAACTGTTAACTTAGCATTCATTTCTTCACAGACCCAAGGGTGAGAAGGAAATGGAGCAAGTACTTGCACTACGCTATTATTTCTTTAGTTTTTTTTTTTTTTAATTATTCTTTTGCTATTTTATCATTGAATTGCTAAATTGATATAAGCTTCATGACTGATGACTTTTTAATTAAGAATTCTTTTTGTACTAATAACGGCAAATAAATTATAATAGCTATGTTGAGTAATACTTCAATTCAATCAGTATATTACGTCCATCTTTCTTTTGGGTGATTGGTCATGATATCATGGCTAATCACTCTTTATTTTTTTCTACTTTGTTTTTTGTTAATCACTCGTGGCTAATCATTCTTTATTTTTTGTTTACTTTATTTTTGTCAGTCCGTGATTAGTGCCTCAAGTCTGATACATGATGTTATTTTTTCATGGTAGTGATCACAATCTAATACATCCCATTTTAATCATATTACCCAAAGTAAAGGTTGCCTAATATGACTAGCAATGGTAAATAAATTATTATAATTTACATAAGGTGATATAAATATCCACACGTCTAATGGGACTTAAATTCATAATCTCAAATTTGTTCATAGAATTTCGACCTTAAATTTTAATTAAAATTTTTTATTTACGGGACTTCAACCTTTAACTTTCATTAAGAATTCTTTTAGGAAGATGGTTTCTCTAAAATAACACAAATACCCATTTTAGATCAATTGAAAATGTGAATGTATTCTATACTCATCATAAGACAAATTATTGAAAATGGATTGACGTCAAGTAAACTTTTTCTGTCCTTCTAAATAATAATTTATGTAACCCTTTGTACCAATGTCAGGCTCTGAAATTTCAAATTGAGATCTGAGTACTACTAAGTTGTCAATTTTGGAGGCCGCGGGTTGACCGATGCATTAATGGATTCCGTCCGAGACGGCGGCCGGCGGAAATGAGGGCTTTCAGGTCAGTCATATATAATGAATTCACACCCCTAAAATGTCTAAAACATTTCATCCTTCTTTATATTTCATAACTTTATCATGTCAGAGAGAAGTTGTGAGATCGAGTTAAAAAATAATTGAGAACCGGAAAAAAAAAAAAAACTAATATAATCTCTTTATATTTCACGATACATATCTAAAATCTAATTTAAAATTATTGAATATAAGTTGCATAAATCACTTAAAACTATATGTTAATAATTACAAATGATTGGGTTGGTACACCATATTGTCTTTTTATATTAATTAAATTATGATTTCAATCACTAACAAAAATAACAATTAATGTATAAATCATTAATAACTACAATTAAAATAACACGACGATCCATACGCTAGTAAAATATAAAAAATCATATAACATCAATTTCGCAAACCAAATTAGACATTGTTGACGTTGGTACATCACATCACATATTATTACATAGTTTATATATTAAGGATAATGTGTATTGGATGTAAATTTTATAGGTGGGTACATTTAATTCTTGGATTTGAAGATTGACTTTTAGGTTTGCAATGTGGACATGTTGCATAAACAAATCTGACACGGAAACAGTGCAGTTGTTGAAAGATTGGTGTCATGGTATACTTCTTTTTTATAATGCAATCACACCAAAACATTCATCTAGCGTGCCATAATTCATAATCAAATGAGTTGCATGAGAGTTTCATCCCCTATTTTTTTTTTCTAATAAATAAATTATAATAGCTATCGCGATATTCTGAGTCATATTTTAATTTCATTAATACGTCAGTATAATTTAAAATAATAAATAAATTAACATAAAGTGAAACAGATACTCACATAAATTCAAGAGACAACATCGATTTATCAACAATCCATCAGTATTAATTATCTCTAGAATCACATATGTCAACTATCAACATCAATTATTAATCAGACAAATGAGAAATACTAACTACTAGCAATTACTGCAACAAACAAGAGCCCAGATATTTGGTGAGGTTCGAGTTCAGGACTTTAAAAATAAAATAAAATCGAGATAAATTCATTGTAGCCGTGACAATCAGGAGAACCTAACCATGCATGCATGGTAGTGTTCCTTTAGCTAAAATTTGTTCAAAAATTTTACTATCAAACTTAGTTCTGGTCAATCTGGTTCAAATATTTTGATTTTTTAGAGGAGAAGGCCGAGGTTTGTTTGTTTTATTGGTAAAGTTGATGTCTCACAATTGAAAGATTGTGAATTCAAATCACACGAAAATGAATATATATAATAATTTATTGTTTAATTATTTTATTTGAATGTATTTGTTGATTTTAATTATTAATGTATTAAATCAATATTTCAACTCGAATGTATTAAATAATATAACGAGTCAGGAAGAAAGGTGATAAATGTATGGAGAATCACCCAATTGACCAAATATAGAGTTTCTCCAATTTTTTCTTGACAAAATTGATCATTTTCAATTAAACAATTTTTTTTTTATTTAAAAAAATTAAACAATTTTTTGCCCTCAAATATCTACCAATATGACGAATATCATATTTGACTTCTTCTCCAAAAATTACCAATATCTATGGACTGGTTTGGAACAATATAATTAATGGTGGAATGAATTTCTTGAACTAAAGAACTATCTGGGTGGATTTTGTTGATATAAAACTTTATTTTGAGGGTGTCATTATAATTTTTTTTAAAAAAATATTAAATAAAAGATACTTTTTTATTTATGGAATCTTTTTATCTCCTCCCACTACTTTCCAAGAATCAAGGGATATGTATAAATTGTTGCACCGCATTATGGGAGTAAATAAATTATTATAAGGAATTATTATATTTCTTTCTCTCAAAATTTAGTATAATTATACATAATTTTTTTAAAATTTTATTTAATATTTTTTAAGTTTATTTTTGTGTAACATATAAATCCCTTCGTTAGTAGCGGGAGGTCAAATAAATTTTTGAGATTTGAAAAGTTACATCTAATATCTCTGAGGTTTACCCCAATTGATGTATTACTAATTTATTGCAGGTCAAATAAATCTTTTTGTAACTAAATTACCGTTATACATTTTCACGCATTAATACATGTACAAATCAGGTATATCTTAACCATTCTAAAATTAGAAAAAAAAAATGACCTGCAATAAGCCAATAATAATTCAATCGAGGGTAAATAGCAATTGTCATTTAATATTTTTTTAATATCAATAAATTCAATATATATTGAATGGAGGGACTTGTTCGTTAGCCAGATACAAATCTCAAGAATACTAAATATAATTTTTCAAATTACAATATTTTATATATGATAACATCAAATCTCATAAAAAGAAAAAAGTGTAATTATCCCTTATTATAATATTAAGACATCTTAAATGGATCTAAGGGGGAAAAAATCTAGATATTTGTCGTCACAATTAAAAAAATATTAAAAAATTAGTATTTAATCAAAATTAATGAATTAAAAAAATAACTGCGTGGACTGCAATAATTCTTTACTTCACATCCCATATATGTATCAAACAAAATCCAATCTTCATGCGAAAGCAAAGTATATCAAAATTAAAGGTCACATCATTTCTTTTTATTAATATAATGCTACAAATTTTGGAGTTGATATCAAAATTCTCTTTCAACCCTCGTCCAATGTCTTTATAATTATTGATGGGGAGAATCCCAATTTTTAATATGAAATACTGAAAATGTCTTAATGAAGGGTATTTTTCGACATTATAGAGATGGATCCGCGCATTAGACTCCACGGGTCGGATAAGTCCATAATTATGACCCGAATGCTTACAGAAGACCTCAATACAAGGATAGCGGTCCGATCGAGGCGCCCATATCCCAGATTTTATACGTGGCTCAAACAACAATAACCACCTAGGCCCTATAAATACCCTGACGTGATGTTTTAGAGGTAACTGTGTTATTCTTATTTTCGACCTTAGTTCACCTAATCGCACATTTTCACCTCGAATACCACTAACTTGAGCATCAGAGGGTCGTTGTCGGGGACGCATCCAATGAGCTTCACGTTCTTGTTTTGTTCTCAGGAATCCATCACTCGATCTTGGTAGAGTAAGTATCTAGCTGAGAGGTCAACCCTCGAGGTCGCAAAGTTCGAGCAAGATCAAATATAAAAATATCGGCTGAATTTTAATTTTGAAAAAAATAAAATGGAAAAAAGGATGGTACTTGTTTTGTTTATAATAATGTTTACATGATTAGTTCACACAGTATCCATTTGAATTAGTCTAAAGCAAATTGAAATACCCCCTCACCTAATTCTGAACTATCCCCCAAGTTGACTTCTTCTGGATTAATTAATAGTAACATGTTCTTGCAAAATAAAATACACTGATCAATTAATGATCATAATATTTAAAAAAAATACACATTTTTCTTTTCTTTTTTTTTAAAAAATAAATAAATAATTTTGCCTGTATTCTCTGTGATTATTTGGTTCTCTATGGTTTGATCTCCGTTGCGGTGTCTATCTCTATCTGCTGAAAAGGAAACAGCAAAATGCAACAAAAATGGATACCCCGAAGGCCACACAGACCATATCTAATGCCCCTTCTGTCCTCAGCTTTCTCTCTTTTCTCTCTCTCTTCATCTCCACATAAGCTTTATATCTCCTCTGCCCCTCTTCTACCCTGTTCTTCCCTGTTCCTTTTTTGCCCTCCAATGCCCCTTGTAGAAAGACCAGACTCTCCTTCCCGTTCAAGTGTGTTCCATCCATGTCCTCTATTTCTAAGCTCACTTCTCGTACCTGCATCTCATCCCCACATTCCGACCCTCCGCACCTTATCACTATCCCGCACTGCACCTGCCTTTGATCTACGGCCAGGATTGAAGCATAGCGGACCTGCACTTCCCCAGTCAGCCAGTGGCGTTCCACGCTCACTGGTTTATGAGATGAGAGGTTCACTGCCCGCCGTCCGATTGGGTCGATCAGAATCCAGCTCAACATCATGTCGTCGACCATGTCCCTACACGCCTCCTCTCCTTCGGGGTGCTTAATGGGTGTGGGCACCACGTCTTTCGGCTCCAGGAGGTCAATCCTGAAGGGCGAGCACCGGAACCATCCGCTCACTGTCTCCGTTTCTTGCACCTTTGTGAATATCAGGTTATCCTTGTAGCGTATGTCGACGGCTGAGATTAATTCCGATGGTGGGTTTGATGATGATCGGGTGAGGTTGCGGTCTGCAGCCAAGACAGGGAAGGCGTGTGAGAAAAAGGCGCGAGGGCCGCCGCCGGGGAAAGTGGAGATGAGGTGGCTGAGTTGTGGGGAGGTGGTGGATGGCCACATGGAGTGGCATATGTTGGACCAGAGATTTTCGTCTGAGGAGAGTTGGCGGAGAGTGGTGGAGCAGCAGGCGGCGGAGCCGAGAGCTGGCCCGTCCAACCTGCTGAGGACGTGGGACCTTACGATGTCTGGATGCAGGGCGGAAAGCCCGTTGGCTCCGCCTTGGTCCGCGGTGGCTAGTGGCATCTCGTTCTCGTTTTTGGGTTCTGTACTTGCAGTTGTAATAAGCGGAGAGTGGAACGTCGCGCACACACCCTTTGATGAACTTTTGAACTCCATCGTCCCGAGCTGCTTATATAGTCGAGGGCGCACATGTGAAATTTACAAAACTACCCTCAGTATTATGTCTAATAACCGGCAAATGAATGATTTTATAATAGTTTAGTGAAGGGTAATTTGGTGTTCTTCACTTTCAACGAAGGACAGCTTTCCCACTTGGAGTAATCAAATGTGGTCATACTCCCAAAGTCATTAATCAGACATTGCGTACTGCATGTGCTTGGAATTTTATTTTCTTTTCTTACTTATATATATAATTACAATAATCAGAAAAATCAAAATACCGGCTTTTTAATGCTAACCATGTTTTACTCAACTAATTGGAATATTAAATCAATCGGTCATTATCTATAATTAGATTATAATTAAATTATGCACGCATAATCTAGAGATCAATAGTACATAACATCATCGTATACACTACGCTTGAACTGGATTTGATTAGTTTTATGTGACGTACTTATATTAGACTTTTGTTTTTATTTATTTATTTGGTAAATATATAAGATCCTATTTAGGAGAAAATCCCGGATCCTGAATTTTATACTCAGATTAAAAATATATGAAGATGTCCTTTTCAACGTGCTTCATCAGATAAGCTTTGCAAGCCATAGTTGACAAACCAGAATATTTTGTGGCTTTATTTCTACGTCGAATTATAGGTCATTTGATTGTTGATTGGAACCTTATTGTAATAATCAAATGGTGGAAGTTGAAACTCTTTCCTCATCATTTTCCCCTTTGAATTGGTAATGGTGATGCTCATCAAATTTGACATATTTGTTTTTATTACAATACAGATTTGGTAATAAAATTGAGTTTAGGTCATTACTTCGATCTCAGGTCGTGAGTTATTTTTTATTTCATATGTGCTTATAAAAGTTGGTTAAAACACAATTATTCATTACTCTGATATCTAAATTACTGAAGTCAATTGAAAGTAAAGCTCAAAATTATTTAAAATAGTCACAAAAAAAATATATCTGACCCTAAAAATTGTGTACTTACAGTAACAATAGAGTTCATTATACAGTTCATCATAAATCAATAATTCAAATTTAGTCAAATGACTATCGTAATCAGAAACATTATGGGTCGAGGTGTGTGAACTGTGTCAACTCAATTAAGTACTAGTACTATCATTTGAGTGACAAATTGAGTGGGATGAATTCACCACCATCTCTCCTTAATTTCACCAGATGCCAACCAAGTCAAGTTGTTCAAAAAGTAATTAATTTATGACATCATTGGATATAACTATTTGAACTCTTACAAGACTTAGTTGAATGTTAGACCCATAACTTTAGGGTGGTTGCTTTATTACCCATCAAATTCCCAATATTTAAAACGTGAGCTAGTCCACTTACAAGTCATTATTATTTGTAACATGGTGTTATTACCAGGAAATCCCTTTTGATCTCCAATGCAGCAACGTGGAAATGCTCGTTTATTTCTTATGCCCATAAAGGATAGCCGGCGCTTGGACCAGTCCACTAACATTGTACTGCCATTTTTGCCCTTTTTTGACTTTGAAATGCAAGTCTTCATTGACCTCTCACAATGTTAGGACAATAATGTAGGTCCGATCCAATATTGCTCGTTAGTTAGAAAAGTCGTTGAAAGATGAAAAAGGATAAGGGGAATAGGCATCTCATATTCAAATGATGATGGGATTGAGTAATGTTTACAAAGGGTATATTGATCATTTTATTAGTAGTTAAAAAAAGTTATAATATATATATATATATATATATATATATATCACCACAAAATTATATTTAATTCGTTCATTTATCTTTTAAATAGCTGAAATTTCTGTTAATTTTTCAATGTGAAAACTTATGATTTGACTTGATCATTAGAGTGGGACAATTATTAAGAGATTAATGACACGTTCTTACATCATGCATGTGAGAGTTCCTAAGCTTAGTGCCTAGCCACATGATGATTCTCTCGTTTTTTACATTCACAACATAACATATTGTCATTTTCTTGCAGGGAAAAATGCAAGCAACTCTTTTGTAATATTGTAAATGAGTAAATTATCATTCTATAAAAAAAATAGCAATTTACCTCACTGTGTATAGTGTTTTACTCCACTGTATTTTTCAAAATGAAGCAATTTACCTCCCTGATAAATTACTATTTTTTTTTTCATAAATGATAATTTACTCATTTATAATATTATAGGGAAGTGAATTGCATTAAAGCTTTTCTTGCAAGACAATGTTGGAGGAAATGGCATTACATTATTTTAAAAAGAAAAAATTATTATTGTTTTTTGTCCTTTAATTTTACCCTCTATTAGATTTAGTTCTATAAATATGCCCATTAACTAATCAATCATGTAAATTTACAAAATGATGAAATTAAGATCGATTCAGGGTTTTCTAGTGAATTTCTCGACAACTTTTAAAATTTATGCAGGAAATTGCACGTATGGCGAATTTTTACTGAATTATCCAGCCACTTATCCAGTTGTACCTCCACGTGTAATGAGTTTTGAAGGGAAAAAGGAGATTTCTTCCTTCCAAAACATGTCCTATATGGCTTCCAAGTCATATCCAAGGCCACATAATAATAAAATCCCACAAAAAAACTATACAACATAACTGCCATGTCACCTTTTTCGGTCAAAAATATAAATTTCCGACCATCGGAAGACTATTTGTTATTATTTTGCAAACTTACAAGGCTAATTAGTCAACGAGCATATTTAAAAAATTAAATCTAATAAAAGATAAAATTAAAGAATGAAAAAGAAATAATTTCCTTGTAAAAAAGGCAATAACAATATACGGGATGGGTCACAAAAAGCATCAAATGCCGGTTTCACGTTGTTCGTACTAGAAATGGAAACTAGACCAAGTCACGTGGTGAAGTCGTGTTTATCCCTTTGAAATTTCTTCATATATTAGCATGATGACTGGGGGAACCATATAAAGACTATTTTCACTGTTTTTCTTATACAGCCTTAACATACGTACCGGAAGTATATACTATTCTTTTTTTAGATATACGAATGATCTAAATTTATACACATGAAATATTTATATATTAAAACTGTAGCACGAAATATATTATGAAAAACCAATACGAAATTTTAAGAGATTCTACTTCTAATTTTGGACTTTAGAGTGCAACCTTAATTAGCATGGAGTTTAGACTAATAAATACCGAATCTCTGTACATCTAGCCAAAATTTACTAGTCTAGACAGTAATAATTGATTGTCCTCTTGGCACGTTTTTCTTCAGGTCTGGGCACATTCTTTACTGTTCTTAAACAAAGTGGGTCGGAGTCTGTATTAATGATCTCTTTTTTTACCTACTTTTGGTGTCTTATTAATTGTGTATGAGCTGCTAAGTGTCTCAAATTCCTGTAGGTCGTACCACTTATCAATAAATGTCTGAAGGATGACGTTTTGCCCGAATTTTGATTGCTTCTGCCTCTAATTTTACGCATGGTTCCAAAGGTGAGATAGTTTTATTTTTTATTCGTTTACACATAAAGTTATGGCACTTCAACTTATTTTGGCATGCGGCAAAAATAGTCAATTATGTTGCATGTCATGATCCACTCTCATGCGAACACTCCAAACATGCTATTCGTATGATGGAGAAGTATCAACACGGACCACCTTCCAACAAACAACAAACTTGGACCAATATTATTCCCAAAAAGACAAACCAAAAAGGAAAAAAAGAAAAAGGACCAATAACTACAATATGAGTAATCCCTGATGTTCTTTTGGCTGTGATCCGGATCAAATTCCGCGATTTTGGGAAACGATCTCCACGTAGATAACAGACTCTGTCAAGATCAGATTTTGGGTTCCCTAAGAATAAAACAAGAACAGTGAGCTCGTCGGGCACGTCCCCGACAATGACCCTCCGACGCTCAAGTTAGGTTGATCGAGAGAAAAGTGTGCGATCACAAAGTTCGATCTCAATTAATGCGTAACAGTTACCTTTAATGACGACGTTTCGGCTCTATATATAGGGCTCAGTAGGGTAGCGATGACTAGCGCTGACTAGCCACGTGGTCTCATCCTACTGGCCCGCGTCTATGATCAGACGGCTGTAATTGTCCGGGTCTTCGAAGGCAGACGGATCTGGGTCGGGTCCTTGCGACCCGATTGGTGGAAGGGGCGCGGATCCTTGCTTAAATGACAGAAATGCCCTTAATGAAGGGCTTTTTTGGTATTTCCCTAGCATTCTTCATTAATCCCACATTAGGCTGAAAAATTGTTTGAAGAATTGAAATGAATTTTAATATTTAAGAATGATTATAAGATCAAAAATTTTAAAAATGGCTCTGAACTTAAACTTTAGAAATGGTTTACGGAATTTGCCCTACTTAATTATCTTCTCTTGAAACTTAACACTCCAGTTAGTTTTATTTCAACCTTTATTTATAAATATAATTATTTTAAGATTGAATTTACTATTTGCTTATAAAAGTGAAATTAGTTGTACTAGTATATTGAATCTAATGTTTTAATTGGTTATTTTGTGACTAAATCCACTTACTATATAGTTTACATATAGCAAATCTATTTATTATGATCGAGGTCGTGCAGATGTTATGCTCTCTCGTGGATGTATCAAATAAGCTTCTAAAATCAACACAAATCTTAGAGGTATTAGAATCTTATTATAACAAAAATAATTTAATGGTTAAGTTAAAATAGAGTCTTGCAGTCGAATTTACAATAAATATTTTATTTAAACATGCAAAAGTTACTTGTATTGCAATATTTATAGGTTTTAGCTCTTGTAAGAATCTTACTTGGTGTCCTATGATTTTGCACGTGTTCCTCGTCAATAATCAACAAATCAAATTATTAATTTATTGAGTCCAGTTGACATGAATTCTACATACAAAGACGCAGATTTTGATCCCATACTGATATTTCTCCTTGTTGGGGCTAATTGTAATAAAATCCCACTTTTACCATATCATATTGCAGAGTGAGAAAGGAGGATATATGAACAAATAATATTTCTACTGAAAATTGATGGAACAAATAATAAAGAAGCCCCAGCACTCTTAGTACTTGCAGCCCCACTTTTATTAATTGTCTGAAATAGGATGGAAACGTGCGGATAACACGTGAAATGGAAGCGGCTTGCAAGAAGGTTTTCATTTAATTAAATTAAAGGGTAATTACGCTGATATCCTATATAAAAATATAAAATTACGCTTGATGCATTCGAAAAATGTAACTGTTCAATGCATATAGACTATACTCAAAATTTGGGTCGAAGTAAATGCAAATCTTGAAGGAGGACTTGCAAAGAAAACGTTAACACTCCAATACCAAAATTAGTATTGGGTTTGAGATTGAATGAAGTTAAAACGTAAACAAATGTAATTGAAATCAAGATATGATAAGTAAAGTTAGTGAAAAGTGGAAAAACACGTGATAACATGCATGTAGTGTGTTTAGAATGTTTAGAAAGTGAGAGAAGTAATTTAGAAAGTAAGAGAAATGTGAGGGACGTGAGGCGTGCATCCAGAGAGTGAAAAAGGTGTCAGCAGGGGGAGAGAGACGTTAGAGAATATTCTTGTATGGAGGAGTAAACCTGTATTTATACGGGGGTGTCTCCCTACATGGGATTCTACACGTTTCCTTCATTTTTTTGGAAAAATGGATAAAGGCCGGTTGGATAAGCCATAATATGTTATTATTTTGTTAATCCCAGCCGTTAGGGATGTCCTCCTTACTAAGGCTGATGTTGTTTCAAGGTGGCTGCTGACCTCTGGGCTAATGAAGCGCTACGTGGGAGAGTGAGATGCCACGTCTATGGGTTTTTTGGGCCGAATATTTTATTGGGCTTTGATTATGGTCCGAGTAAGTAAATGCCTTGCGCCTCTTCTCTTTGCCAATCTATTCTCTGGGGGAACACCCGCTAGGGTTGCCTGTTAGGTCTTTTTGAGCCTCCTAAGATGTTATGGGCCTTCCGTTTCTTTTTTATTTTTTTATTGCTTGAACTTTTTTGGGCCAACTTATTTTTATGCACATCAACTCTTATTCTTAATATATTCTCGGAAAACTACACTTTACTCTTTTAAATATTCTCTATTTACAATTATTTATTTTCATCAAGTTTGGATGAAAAATGCTCCATGTAAGTGCTTTATTCATTTAAGAATTAGTAAGAGATAATTTATTTCGTTTCTCTTAGTGGGGAAAATAAGAATTCTATGAGACGAGTTAATAATTTCTTACAGAACAGAAATTAGTATAAAAATTGACAAATGCCTAAATATTGCTCGAGCACGAGTTCAAAATTTTTTGTGGCTGAAAGTATTATGGAAAATATGTTCAAGTGGGTATCGAGGAGATTGTGTGGGCCGGGCCCCAGGGCTCCAAAGTCCAGATCAATTACGGCCCAGGATTAACATATGATGTTACGGGTCAGGTCGGGATCCAGACAGCCCAGTTTTATATATGTGATGAACTGATTTCCCACGTCAATGGATAGAAGCCCTCCATGCCAAGTCAGCAATCCCCAATTCTTTTTGACCCCAGAAAAATAAAATAAAATAAAATAATAATGTTCTCTTCTCTCTTCTTCTCACAATTTCCCACCAATTTTCTATTTTCCTATTTCTTCTGTTCTCTCTCTCTCTCTCTCTCTCAGCAGCCATTATCACTACGGTATCCGTGCCTTCAAAATTGCACCCCTAAGTTCTGTATGAATTTATGTCTTTCCAGGCGCGCCACCACAACTTCGTTTCTTCCAGGTAATTCTTTTTCTTTTAACAATTGTCGTTTTTGCTTACATCTTATTCTGCATTACATGTTTCCGTTAATTGCTGGAGAATTCTGTGCTATTTGCATTAGATATCTATTATAGTCATTTGTAATTGAGTTCCGGCTGCTTCTCATTTAATCATTTTAAGTTTTTTTTTGGAAGGATATAATAATCTGAAATGGAATTTGGGACGCAGTTGGTATATGGAAGTAATCGAAGTTGGCTTTTTGCAGTTTCTTCGTGCCGTGATTCTATTTCTTTCTCTATTTTTTTTGGGTGGAGAAGTTTGCTGAGTGTATTCTTCTTCTGTGGTTTATACTGTATAATTAGATTTTGAACTGGCCGCTAAAAGATTGTGTTAGTTGGGTGTTAGTGTCATTGCTAACTGTATGTTTTCATTTTTCCGGGAGTAGAAATCTAGAAAAGAGAATTAAGAGTGTGAGATGAGACAAGACTTGAGATCATTGAGGATTTAATTGGCACATGTTGATGTGTTCTGTAAATTAATTTTTAGCAGTTGGGTACAGCTAAATGGTTGCCAAACAGCTATTCTGAAAAATCACTTTTTCAGAATTCTGATCAATACTAGTTAATCAGTCATGATTTTTTGAAATGAGAAAAAAAGCAACGGTTGTCTGTAAACCTAACTTCTGATATAGAATCATCTCAATACATAGAAGGAAAGGCCAAAAATACACACCAAAAACACTCAAAAGGAAGAAAGAAAGGAAGATGGGGACAATTGTTTTTGGCTGATCGACTCACCTCTTAAGAAAAGAAAAACTGGAGATGCGATTGTAACTGTTGGTTAAATTTCATTTTGAAGATACGTGTGCAGTTCATCGTGGTTGTTAAAACAAACTTGAGAAGGCTAAGCGAAAACTTTGGGAAATGAATTTTTGAATTCTCACAATTTCTTTTAGAAAATTTTCTAGAGAACCTGGATATCTGCTGCCTGTAAGTCTTTGATCACAGTTCTTGACATACTAGTGCTGCTGATAGCTTATGGATAATAGCAATGCCTTAGTAAAGTGAAGCATGTACTGTGTAAACTATTATGTTTTAGAAAATGGAGAATACTAGCTTTAGCCTGACTGTTTGCGTGCAATAATACATGCATTTTAGATAAACATGCAGTTGATCTTAACTTGTTAGATTCAATAGCAGCATATGAGCTATCAAGGCCTGGGCCTATTCAACTTGTTGATGGTTAGGTTTTGAGATTTAAGTATGCAACTTTATTTTTCTTTTTGCTTCTTTATTAGAAACGATAAATGTCGTTGTGAGAGATTAGGAATCGATGAACTATTGGTATTTTTTTGTTACTGTAGCAAAAGATGGCAAAAGTTAATTTGAGAGTGCTGCGTCGATTTTACTATGTTATATATATGCCTTTATACATCCTTTTGCAAATGAAAACCATTCCTCAGCCCCCTAATTTGTTTGTTAGTTTCTAATTAAGCTTTTGCGAGTAAAAGATTAGCCTAGTTCAATTTGAAGATGGACTATCTTTTTGTAACTGAAAATAATAATGTAGGAAGAATACATCTTGTTACTGTTTCAATAATTGTAGGTGGGATTTAGTTCTTGGTTCTTGTGCCATGTTGTTGATGATTTCTGCAATTTTTAGTGGGGTTCATTACATGAAAATAGAGTGTGTCTTCAAAGATAATGTAGGAGCAATTAATAATTTGAATTGTCCATCAGGTAAGAAAAAGGGGGAGAGGAACTGAATATATAACCAAATAATAGGTTCTTTTTCTTATTTATGGGTTGAATAGGTGGAAAGGTGTGATAATGCAGCTGGTTCCAGGAACTTGGGACACAATTTCCCTTATTTTATAGTCGAACTTTGATGAAGCATTTTGTGTTATTTGTGCACGTGGCTCATCCTGGTCCTTCTCGCTTGCAGCTCCTCAGGTCCATGGTCTCCAGTTAAACCAGTCAAAGCCTATTTCTTTAATGGAAATATTGTTGGTTTGGATCACCTGATATTTTATCATTGTTATACAAGGAAGAAAAATCATGTAAGGCTTTCCCATGGGGAAAATGGTAAATTTAGTCTTAGCTTCAGGTTGTCAGATTTAAGAAAACAATCTGGTAGCTTTCATAAAGTAAGGAGGATAGACCGTCTCCTGCATTTGGCTTCTGCTGATGATGGTGTGACAGTTAATGGAAGTCCGCAAGCAAGAACCAGCAATGATGTTGAGGAAATGAGATATAAATTGAATCAGTCTTTGCAGGATGAAGATAACAACACAGGCCTTGTCCAATTATTGCATGATGCTGCAAGGGTATTTGAGCTGGCAATTAAAGAGCAAAGCACTTTGTCAAAGATATCCTGGTTCTCAACTGCCTGGCTTGGTGTAGACAAAAGCAGTTGGGCTAAGGCACTTTCTTATCAGGTCGGCAGTACAATATTATAGCATTTTACTTGGTACCTGCCTTTGTTTAGGTTGTGTTGGTGCCATGAGATTCTTAATGCTTTCTTCTTTTATCAATCAAATCTGAAGCCTTTGTTTCTCTTCACTATTTATCTAATAAGATGGCCAAAACTTGATACTTGCATTTGTACTATGGATTTTTCTTATTGCATCAGCATATATAGATGAACTCTAACTCTAACCAAGAGAAGTCTTGAAAACTTAAATCGATATTTGATCTTTTTCACTTACAGCCTTCAAGTTCTGAAGACTGCAGGGAGCAGTCATTGTGCATAAATTTTGGCCTGATTGATTTCAATAATAGGAACTAATTTCCTGAAAGCAAAATTTCCTAAATTATGCCACGGCATGCAGTCCACTATTTCGATCGAAATTATAGTTTTGTGAAAAGGTGCACGAGTATTCTGATAAAGTTGATTCATTTTCCATAATAGAGATTTTATTTCACCTTCTGTCTTTCTTGTTCCACTGATGACATGTTAAACTACAATATGAAATCAATGCTAGCTGAACAGCATATTAAGTGGCCTTTCTTTAGAAATATCCTTGAACCAACAAATAGCGGATTTTATTTACCTGTCTATTTCTTTCTTCTGTGTGACACTAGGACTTGACATAAAAAATTAATGCTAGCTCAACAACTCATTCAGTGTGAATCTTTTGTGAAATCTGCTTTGAATTAAAGAAAGAAAAGATCTTATAACTTTGCATGTTGGTCAAGTGATCTCCTGCTGGAGTACCTCTCTTTGCTGATTCCCTGCTCTTGACTGGTGAACTACTCTTCAAGTCCCCGTAATCTTTTACCTCATTTACTGTTTGTATTCTTTATGGAGTTCATATTGATTTGTATCAAATAGTTCAGTATAGTGATAAGTGGAGAATACTTACTGATGGTATTAGCGTCAATAGCATGGCAAGAGTTCAGTCTGGTTTTTGTTTTTTGTGTTATCACCTATTTGGTTGCCTAAGATTTTTAAATTCCTTCAGGCCTCTGCGTATGCTCTTCTACAAGCAGCAAGCGAGATCTCATCTCGAGGTGATGGAAGAGACAGAGATATCAATGTTTTTGTACAGAGGAGGTAAGAATCCATTTCTGGTTTTCTGGCTTCAATTTTTCTAGAATAATTGTAAGATCTAGGAAGAGGCTTAACTCCTTTTAGATTTCCCCTCTCTATTTTGGGTTAAAAAATTTCAATGCTTTTGTAACTTTGTCCTTTGTTTGATATTAGGTTTGTGATTTTCATATACATACAATTTATCTTATCATGGATTTTATTGTTGCATGCATGAGAGTTTTCAGTTTGTAGGTGTTGTGATATATTGGAAAGACATTTGTTGACATTTATAACCTTTCTATTTTTGCCTTAATGTAGCCTGTCCCGGCAATCTGCTCCATTGGAGAGCATAATTAACGAGAAGTTGTTAGCCAAACAGCCTGAAGCTTACGATTGGTTTTGGTCTGAGCAAATGCCAACTGTGGTGACCAGTTTCATTAATTATTTTGAAAAGGAGCAGCGTTTTGCCTCCGCTACTTTGCTGTAAGTACTAACCTCATTTAATGTGTCATGACCATATGTCTATTTCCATAAACACCCTCATTTAACTATTAGTGAGTTTGTTTGTTTTACAGATACAGAAAAGACGTTTCCTCGGTTTCAGGCAATCCAAGTGACATATCCCTTCTCATGCTTGTACTTAGTTGCATCGCAGCAATCATGAAACTTGGCCCAACTAAAGTATCTTGTGCTCAATTCTTTTCGGTTCTTCCCGACATAACTGGAAGATTGATGGACATGCTGGTTGAATTTGTTCCTGTTCGCCAAGCTTATCATTTGATAAAGGAAATTGGTCTGCGTAGAGAATTTCTTGTCCATTTTGGTCCTCGAGCTGCTGCATGCCGAATAAAGAATGAGTTGGGTGCTGAAGAGATTATGTTTTGGGTGAGTCTAGTACAAAAACAGCTGCAACGAGCCATTGATCGGGAGAGAATATGGTCCAGACTCACAACAAGCGAAAGTATTGAGGTTAGTCTGGAAGAAGTTTCTAGTCATAACTACACATGCTTTGTTAGTTGATAAATGAGAAGATGTGGTTTAAAGATATGAAGCTATAATCAAGATAATTATTTCTTTATAAACCAAATATATCTTAGGTTTAAATACTATTTTGGTTTATCAAGTTTCAGCTGTCAGAGGATTGCTGCATAATCACTTACATCTGAAAGAATGAGCAAGTTTTCTGTTAGGAAAGATGATTAAAAGTTTTATATACTTCAGATGATGTCAAGCAACTACGTTATTCGCTATTCCCCATTCGGTGATAGGAAGCCAACTTTGTTTACCTTACCGTTCGCCCACTTTTTTGCTTGGGTAGTCTGTGAACACTGCTAGAAGTTGAAATTCACTATGAAAATTGAGAATCCAGTAACAAATTCTCGCAAATGTTGTTAAAGCACTCAGTAGAATTTTATGAGCAGGGTTATGAAGCCTGATGGTATGGTCTTCATATTGATGTTTAGTTAGTGAATAGCAGTGGTGAATTTTAGTTAAAGTGCATGGTATTGTTCTATGGGGATGCTGTACAGATTAATCTCACAAAGCATTTATTAGTTTACGAACATTTAGTTGAAAACAATGGTAAGAAGGAGTTCTTATAATCATTTCTGAGCTTTTCTTTATGTGCAAATTATGTGAATAGAAATTTGGATTCTTTCTTGGCTTTGGTGCTCAAGGCTGATTCTCCCTTTCTTATTATCATGGAGGTTCTGGAGAGGGATTTGACCATATTTGGGTTCTTCATTGCCTTGGGGAGAAGTACACAGTCCTTTCTATTCGCTAATGGCTTTGAGTCCATGGATGAACCTGTTGAAGGACTTATAAGGTGCAATTTCCAAGAGATGCATTCCTTTTTGTTTCTGTGCACTTCAAACTTTTCTCTGTAATTTACTATCTTCTCCAAGCAGGTACCTAATTGGAGGAAGCGTGCTATATTATCCTCAGCTGTCAGCAATTAGTTCTTACCAACTGTATGTGGAGGTTAGCATGGGAATAAATCAGCATTAAGAAGCGTTTACATGGTGGAAGAAACTAAAATATCTTTTCGATGTAACAACAGGTTGTGTGTGAAGAGCTGGATTGGCTACCTTTTTATGCAGGCACCAGCAGTACCCCCATACATGTTGTTGGACACAAAACTAAAGAGGGTCCCCCAAATACTGAAGCTATTCCCCTGGTATTAGATGTGTGCTCTCACTGGATCGAGAGCTTTATAAAGTACAGTAAATGGCTGGAGAATCCATCTAATGTTAAGGCAGCTAGGTTCCTTTCTAAAGGGTATCCAACTTTTAGAATTTTCTAATTCAATGTATTGAATTCCTAATCAGTAGCCACTATTTGTACTTTTTGAAGTCAATATATTGAATTTTAAATCACTAATGTGGACTGCATTCACCTATTTCAGGCACAACAAATTAAAAGCATGCATGGAAGAGCTCGGAATACAAAAGTAAGTTGAAGGAGGGAATGCCGTGTTAATCCTCCTTTCTGTATCCTCTCTTTTGCTTTTTGTTGGAAAAGGAGAAATTCTGTTGCTTTAATTTGTCTAGTAGACTGTTCAAGTATATCCGTGATGAATGATGACTACGACATATCAACAAACACGTTTAAATATTAACTTGATTGTAGATTACTGTACCAAGATTAGCCTTTATGTAATATACAATTTTTGCAGTTCTTCTCTGAGAAAACTTAGAAAGGTGAGACTAATAGGATCTTTGAGAAGATCCGCAATACTGTGCTTGTATACATTCCTTTGAAGTTATATTCTTTCACTGGGACAATAAGAGGGTTGCTTGTATAGATTCCTCTGAAGTTATATTCTTTCACTGGGACACTAAGAGGGTTGGCCTTGTCATATCGTTCCATTTTTGTCGATTAACAAATCGTTCAGATGGAAAATTCTGAATAAATAATATCATGCTTTAACAGGGTTGTTCCATAATGTTGCTTTTTAGTCATCAATCATGAATTAGCATTAAAAGCAAAGTTGGAGGTTTCCAAAATCTTTTGCATAAAACCCAATCTTTTCTGATGCATAAAATTTTCAACTTCCATATTTTTGTTTACAAAATGAACCTGGCAGGGATGGGGCGTGGGGGAGAGAACCTTGTTAAAGACAAAATCTACGGTGCTTGGTCACAAGGTCATTCTTGAAAGTGTCTGAACAGCCATTCAGTGCATATGATGGCAATCGTTCAACTCTTTCTTCTTCTCTAAGCGTCAGGTCTTTACAGCTAGTTGTACTGGACGTTGCCTTAGGGATGCTCAGTCTGCATCTCCTTGCGAATCATATTATCCATCATTTTATTTATACTCATTGGTTTTATAGGTAATAAAATTTTGTATATTCCTACACTATCAAATGGAAGGGTTTATGGTACTTGTCCTATAAAAAGTGAATGAAGAAGTTATGTTGGTTTGGATATGACCAAGTCGAGCATGTACTTCTCACTCTAATGTGATCCTGGAATGCTAAGAGTGGAAGATGCTCTATTTTTTGGAAATTGGTTATGATTCACGATCAGCTAGTAATTTTTTGTCAGAAAGTTGTTATTTTTGACGAGTCACAAGATTTAGATTATACCTTCTGATGTAAATTACCGGAGTTAATGCTTGGACAATTGTTGACAGGGATCAGTCACCAGTTGATAAAGAGTCACTATCGTTTGATAAGGTACTTATTTTAGAATCTGTATTTATGTGAAGCTAATTGTAGATGGTTTTTGCTTTGCTTTCATGCAATAGTTGAGGCTGCCATTGCCTTTGGGTGGGAAGTGAATTCTTAAACTGAAATGTTTATGTCTCAGATTCCTCCCCTTTGCCTCTGCATCCAGCAAAGTGTTCATTGGTCACAAGTGATGTTAGCCAGAGAGTATCGTCATATTGTGAATGTGGTTTCTACAGTGCAGAATCAATTATAGTTGTTTCATTCATCAATCTTAAAATTGAATTTTTTTTTTTGGTCCTCTATAAAGTTAAATGCTCTAAGTTAGGGATGTGGCTTTTGGTAGTTTATCATTCTATAGTTTGGATCTGTTGCTTTATGGTTATGTATGGCTTATTGATTTATTAGGTTGAACCAGTCCATATAAACTAGCTTGTGGCAGAACTACGAGATAGATTATTAAAATGATGCACTGTGTTTTTGTTTTGCAGGCACTGGAGAGTGTTGAAGAAGCTCTTTTACGGCTTGAAGAATTACTTCAGGAGCTGCATGTGTCAAGCTCTAGTTCTGGAAAGGAGCACTTGAAAGCTGCCTGTTCAGACCTTGAAAGGATTCGAAGGCTTAAGAAAGAGGCTGAATTTCTTGAGGCATCTTTCAGAGCCAAGGAAGCTTCTCTTCAGCAGGTATATGCTGAGATTCTCCTGAATCAATGGTATTTGTAACTATGATTGTACTTTCTTATTTCTTTGTGAGCACCTAAGCCTCAATTGTCATTTTTTACTGGGAATTTCTCTTGATAGAGATAAAATATTTAGTATTTTATTAACACAAAATCAAGCTTTTTCGTATGCTCTTTTTCTGGTTTCATTGTTGTTTCAGTATGTTCGTTTGCATCTTGGAAGCATGCCATGTCTTTTAGGGCTATGAAAATGTTCTCATAGATGCCTTAGTTTTCTTTTAAGGTCAATTATTTTAGTTTGCTGATCTTTTGAACTCGCTGAGGAAACATATGGACACATGCAGAACCAATTTTGATATGCTGGAGAGATGTTAAAGATTGTTAATGAACATCTTTGGAATCAAAATGTAATTCTAATACCAGAAATAAACGGGTCAAATATATAACAATTTTGAACTTTTAGATATACATGAGAACAAAAGCAGGAAAATGATTCTATTACCTAGAAATAAAATTTGTACCAGTCAAAAGAGTGATTTGACTGAATATTCCTTGGTTTCTTCATTCATTATTGATCTTTTTGAGTAATGCAAAAGCATCATTTCTTGTTTCTTTTGTCTACTTACGGTTATCACTGCGAGCATGTTGAACTCTTGACATATGTATTCCATTTTACTGTTACAAACTTGGTTAGATATACATAAAAATTATGTAACCTATTCTCTTTACGTACTGATTATGGATCAGTGTCCCAAAAGTGAATTTCTATTTGTTGCTTTTTGGCTTTTGTTTGATCTACTAGGGAGATGTCAGTGGGTCTAGAATTCCAGCGGGTGAGCAGATACAGTATTCCCGAGGAAAAGGTAGCAAAAGTTCCAACAAAGAAATGGATAAGAACAGCAGGTACAAGATTTTGTTGTGCTCTTACTATTATTCAGTCTTTTTGTTAAAAAGAAAATGATAATTTATGCGAACTTGCAGTTGATTGGCTTGTTTTTAGTGCTGACAAGTATATTTCTTTTATGGGTTACCAGTTCTCCTGGATTATGGAGTTTCTTAATACGCCGCCCAGCCAAACCGTCTGGCCTGAGCTCTCCACCTGCCAGTGATAGTGTATGCCACAATTGATTCGATAAATCATTGATTGTTTGTACACTTATTTATTTGTGTGCTGCAATGTTTCTTCTGTTGAAGAATGGTTTAAGTTCTGAATTTTCTGCAATTATTGTTTGCATTGTCGGGTACCCCAGCTCTTGAGCTATTTTCCTATGTGCCAGCAGATGCCTACACCACTTGATTTCCTTGACCATTCAGTCTAGAAAGACACCATATCTACGCTATTTACTTGGTGTCTCTTGGAATTTGGTTTAGCTTTAATACCTGGTACATAAATAATACTTCTGATGTTTCCTATGGAAAATTTTATTTACTGCTCTCAGAAAACATTCCGCTGCTTATAAATTCACAAAATTCTTTTGCATGTAACTCTGTCAAATTCGGGAAACTATCACTTTGTCAGTTGGAAAGTATGAACTGTATTTCACCTAGTATAGAATATTGGTCATGAAGAAGGATAGAGATTGACCAGCTCATGTAGCTTTGGATTTTATTTTGCTGCGTCCTTATGTGTTGTGTATTTTTGATTCTGATAGAACTGATGTATAGTTGAGTTACATACTAAGTTAAATGTCCTAATCTAGGATTTATGTTCTTCACCTTTGGCAGGATGATGGATTCTTTGAACACGAAACTGCAAGTGAGGAAATAGCTGACTCGGAATCAAATGAAATTCAGCGGTTTGAACTTTTAAGGAGTGAACTAATGGAACTTGAGAAACGAGTTCAGAGAAGTGCGGACCGATGTGAATATGAAGAGGTACATTGCGACTCTCCTACCAGATTGTAGTTAATAATTGGTCATTTGTTAGCCTAGAGATATAGATCTTCAGGTAGTCCTCTTTTTGATTCTATGATTCTTGTGAGATACTATTCCAAATATAAAATTAGTCAGGCATTTTTTTCTCTCTGGTGCTATACCAAGTGTTGGGTATCTCTGCAAACCCAAGGAATCCTTGTATGTCCATCAGCACCAAAGTAGTTATAAGATAATTTCTCTTTACTATAGAGTGCTATATTATGGATGGAAAATTTGGTCACTTGGCATATAATTAAACTATTAGCTCCATTGTCTTCTACCAGAGATCATTAAACTTTTGAAGTTGTGTTGTGCTTTGTAATAATTTTTTGTGCCAATATAGGAGAATGAGAGTTTCATGTAGCTGGTGTGACCATAAATTATCAGTTCTCACCTCGGTGAGAGAAGCTATCATCTGGCTACGATGGAAGTGCAGCCTTTTAGACCTGCAATATTGATGGGTGCCATGTGATGATTTATCACCTATGGATTCTAAAGGATGACCATGTGACTCTGCTAGAAAGCAAATATTCTTAACACTTATGTTTATTAACTACTTCTGCTTTACGCTATACCACTTGCTTTGATCACTGTTGCCCAGTTGACTGCATTCAGTTTAATACACAACTTTTTAAGTGAAATATCATGTCTTTATTTGAAACTTGAAATGATGTATTTAAGAGTACATGGATATAAATAAAAGGACACATCCTTCACATGGATGATGAGGAGGGTAAGTTGTTTTCAGTTAATGCATAAAGCATAGATCTTCTGTGAATTAAGTGATGTCGATATCAAGCAGTCCGAAAATGTCACTAGCGCACCTTTCACTTCTTGTTGATTCTCAACTGTCTAAATTATCTTCCAGTCTCTCTAAATCTATTTGTAATAAAATTGAATTATGTTTTACAAAACAAAAAATAAAAGCTTCTTTCTTTGGGAGGTCTTCTAGCCACTAATCAAAAGTCAATAATTTTCAAGTTGTCAAATTGAGATGGTTTAACGAACACCTTCTATTTGTTCACTGTTTCCTTTCTTGTCTGAGTGGCCTAAACCGAAGAAGTATCTGAATAGTAGAATTGGTTCTGAATTTGATCGCTTGGAGTCTATTACATGCACTTCTAGTTCATTTTGACGTGTTTGTAGTTGAATAATTTTTCTACTCACCCTTGAGGCTGTTAGGTTACTGTCTTATTTGATGGGATTGATGCAATGCTTTTATGCAGGAGGAAATTCAGGTTAAAGATGTTGCATCAGTATATGGTACTGATTCTAAAGACACTAGGTTGGTTCAGGTTCAGAAGAAAGATGGTATTATTGATAAATCACTGAATAAGCTGAAAAAGACAAGCACGGTATGAATATCTTATGGCTTTATATCTGACAATAGCTTTGCCATGTATTTTGGTTCTTCGTTCATTGTTATGGTTATGAGCTGAAGTGGCACGTTCTCCTGAAAATAAATCTAGTTGTAAAAGAAGTTGTGGCTCCAACTGTTTGGGCTTGACCAAAGCACATTAGGAGATATTATTCCAAGATTATGTGCATTTACTCTTTTATCATGCTCTGACAATGAAGAATGATTCTTCGTGCAATAACAAATTTCTGTCCAAGAGGTTATGTTGAGTGGAATCACAATCATCATGTGGCAAAGAAGTTTTCAATAAAATTTGTCTTCTTAGGATAATTTTAGCGACCAGGGTATAAACTTTGAAGCTTTAATGCCCATTTTTGTCGATATTGTTAGATTTGAGCACTGCAACTCAGATGGTGTGGTTGTCTGGTGTTATTAATTTCTTTTGTGATAAAGATACTGCTGTCAAGCTAGACAGAGGATAATCCAGTGTACCTCCGGGTGTTTTTAGGCCAGATCCAAGTACCTATTCGAGTTTTGAAAGAGTTGTATATACCTCCAGTCCAATTTGACCAATTTAAAGGTTATGTATTATCCTTTTTGATGAACTTTGATAATTCTTTTAACATGGCTTTGGTTTTAGCTCATCTCAATAACTTGAAAGTATCAGAGTAGCACAAGCTTTTGAAAGAGACTACACATTTCAATGTCTAAACATAATAACTCCGTCAAATATCTTTCAGGTCTGGTTTTATTTTATGTAATTTGAACTAGTCATGTTCCACAATGAAATACTATTAAATATGAGATTGATAAATAAAACTTATTGTAGTATTATTATCGAAGTCTCTTTTACACAACTTACATTGTTTAAGGACTATGGAGAATAAATATTTTAGGCAATAAAAATAAGTAGGAGTTGTATGTAATAGCATATACAATAAAGAGAGACTAATTGAAATTGTTTCTTCATCCTCTACAGTAGGTTATAGACAAATGGGACTTCTTAAAAAATTGTCTACTTTGTCAACCATTGTTAATAAAGATTTAAAAATCTAACCTGGAACTTAAAAGCATTACACTATTAATCAGGTACTTAAAAGATTTAGCCCACTCTCCCTCTTCTCCTCTTTCTCAGGCTTCTGACTGCATATTTGCAAATTTTATGAATTTCGGAACAAGTGAAAGATATAATTTCGGGAACAAATGATAGCGGCATCTGCTGCTTGGTCAGAGAAAATTATATATAGTACCTTATATTTAGATTTTCTTGCAGTTATGCCTTCATGATATGCTTCATTTTCTTTCTTAAACTACTTAAAATTAAATTCCAACAACAGCAACTCTTTTGTTTCCTGAAGCAAAATCCTTGCCAGGTGAGTAGTGGGGAATTCATGATCTAAATAATAAACTAGAAGTTAGTGGGACGATCTTCTTTATTCTTCTGTGAAAAGTTACTCCATGTGGCCTTTGCAGTAGCTCCTTCAGTTGATCATTAGCCAACTTCTTGTTGCTGGATTCGTGCTTGTGAATGTTTCACCTGAAATTATGTTTCAATAAAGCAAGAATTTTTCCAAACTGATCTTGTAATGTTTCTCCATCAAGTCTTGTGTATTACTGGATGAGGCCAGACATCTCTGGTAATGACAACTTGTAACAAATTTTCTTGTCTCCTCTGCATGACTGATAATTAACCATACATTTCTCATTATTTTGCAATGTCTTAAAATTTTTTATGTTCATGAGCAGGATGTTTTACAAGGCACTCAGCTTCTAGCCATTGACACTGCTGCTGCTTTGGGTCTGCTTCAGAGAGTGCTAATAGGGGATGAATTAACAGAAAAAGAAAAACAGGCTCTCAGAAGAACATTGACCGATTTAGCATCAGTTGTCCCAATTGGCATTCTCATGCTCCTTCCGGTAAGAAATGAGGTCTTGGTTTGGATAAAGTCTGCATCTGATCTATCTGTTAATATTTGTTTCTAGTGGCAATTCTTGAGGATTTTGAGTTGGTCATGGCCATTAACCTGCAAGGGTTTGACTTTATTAGTGGAAGTTACCCTGCCAGCATGTTTTTAGTCATCCTGCACTTTCACTAGTTCTTCCTTGCTGTGTCTGTGCTCAATATATGCCATAATGTATTGGTCTTTTCTTTTATAATCTCAAGCTCATTGATTGCTTTCTTTGTACATATGATTTGACATTCACAAGTCGTCACAAGGTCTTTTGCAAATAAACGAATTCTTTTTATTGCATAAAGGTTTTAATCAGAGCAAATTAAAGGACATGCACTTCCATATAACACTTAAGATAGCCACCAAGTGCAGAGCTTGCAAGAATGAGAAAATTACCTGCTGACTGATGAGTTTAACAATGACCATAATACAGCATTCCTTTGCCTTCTCCTCCTATTTCAAATAAGCTGATCTCGATGCCCTATCTTTAATGTATTTGCCGATACATCTTTGCAGGTCACTGCAGTAGGTCATGCTGCTATGTTAGCTGCAATTCAACGCTACATGCCGTCATTGGTTTGTATAAGTGAACCCTCTATAGTATCGGTTAATCTTTTACGGACATAACACAACCTAAGAGAAGAATTCACTTGTTTTTACTGGCAGATACCTTCCACTTATGGACCTGAAAGGTTATATCTCTTGAGGCAGCTGGAGAAAGTAAAGGAAATGGAAGATGGGGTAAGTGCAAATGAAAATGATGAGGAATAATATCCCAACAGAAGCCTCAACCAGACATTCTAGCCCTATGCACCATGCTGCGTAATGAACATTTTCTCACACTGATCACACCCCAAATGGTTGCCATTAGCTCATTTTATAGTAAGGCACCAAAGGGCTGCAGTCTTCTGGCATTGACTGGATTAGCTGGTTCACCCGGTTGCTACATGGGTGACCCTGCTTTCTAATTCCGTCAACTGCGTGATGTTCGCAAACTGGCAATTTGTTGTACTATCCATTTGTTTTGCTACCATGTATATAACTCTATCATGTAGTTGATCAGACTCCAGCTTCTTGTAGTTTGTTTCTGGTTCTCTACTGATACTGGAGTCGACACTGTAATTTCCAATGTGTAGCTTGTAACATTGAAGCAATTATAGATTACGACATGAACAAGTGTGGAAGGATAGAGTTTGAGTGTTTGCGATACAGCACTTAAGGTTGCATGAATTTGGTTCTCTTCTGGATCATTTGAAAACTGCAGTTATGGTGTGGACGGGTAATAGTCTGGTGATCTGGTGGAGGAATTCAAAGGATGAAAACTTGGTTAATAATGATAAGAAAGAAAAAGAACAAAAAGAGAAAGAAAAAAAAAAAAAAAAAGGCAAGGCAATGGTACTTCGAAGTACACTAATAATCTGACCGTGATGTTTAATACAAAATAAAATGTTATTTTACCATAATTTCAAGTTAACATTATAAAAATTAAACGAATTATATATATATATGCTTATTTCTATTACACAATTCATCTAGTTTGCAAAATTATTGTGATTAGAGGGTTTCTTCCAATTTTGATTATTGAGTATTGACTACTTATGAAAGTTTGTAATAATTTTATATTTAGGCCAAGTTATTTAAAAAAATTATGAACCTTAATGAAACAAATATAAGTGAAAAATAGGACCACGGAGTACCAGACATCATGCTCAATGTACTACTGTTGATTAATCCCGCCACCGTCGGGTCACGCTTCCTCTTGCTCCCATCTTCGTCTTCAGATCTTCTCTTTCTTTCCTCTCTTTCTCTCTCCTAAATCGCCGACGGCTGTTACTTTCACTGATCTGCACCCTGGTGCCTCTCTGAAGGCTTTTGATGAATTTCCCTTTGGAAAATCCTACATCTCTGGGTAAAACTCTCCTCTCTTTTAGTAATTCTTTGTTTCGGGTCTGTTCACTTGTACGGGCACAATCCGGAATTTCGTGTTAAATTGTGTGACATTTGCCCGTGAATTTAAAAAGATGGTATCATAGTATATGCTGCCATTTTGGACTATGCCTTCTCTTGCTCCTTGATTGAGGATTGTTTTTCTAGTGTTTTCGTGTTTGTGTCCATCCAAGAAGGCAAATCTGGATTCAGAAAATGCATAGGAGCATACGGAAGATTACCAATTTGATCCCTTGTGGTTATTATTCTTGCAGCTGATATTTTCTGGTGTCGAGTGTAAGTTGGTGCTCTCCATTTTAGGCAACAATGTCCGCCACCTCCAACCAAAGTCGGCTTGGCACTGGTGGTGTCCCTTGGAATCAGGATGCTGAAGCTTTGTTCCGGGTGAAGCCCATCTCGGAAATTCGCAATGTGGAGGCAACCACCAGGAAGCAGATCCAGGATAAGAGTGAGGAGCTCCGCCAGTTGGTCGGAGACCGCTACCGCGATCTAATTGATTCAGCTGATTCCATTGTCCTCATGAAGTCATCCTGCGAATCTATCTCCGCAAATATCTCTTACATCCACGATGCAATTGTCCACTCTCTCTCTTCCCCTGATGATCCTCCAAGGTCCCCTCGCATCTCTTTTAACCCTGTTGGAGCCCGTATTTATGGAATAGCCTGCCGGGTCAAGTACCTGGTGGACACCCCAGAAAACATTTGGGGCTGCCTCGATGAATCCATGTTCCTTGAATCCTCTGCTCGATATATCCGTGCAAAGCATGTGCATTCTAACTTGCTCAACTGCAAGGATAACAAGAATGTGCTCTCCAATTTCCCTTTGTTGCAGCACCAGTGGCAAATAGTAGAAGGTTTCAAGGTTCAGATATCACAGAGAAGTCATGAGAGATTGTTGGATCAAACCAGTAATCTTGGAATCAGTGCCTATGCAGATGCATTGGCGGCTATTGCCATCACTGATGAACTTGAACCGGAACAGGTGTTGACTCTATTTATAGACTCTAGAAAAGCAATCATGTCTCAAAAGCTAAGTGCCTGTTCTCGTGATGCCAATGCTAATAGTTCTGAAGTAATTTCTGTGTTCTGTGATGTCCTAAAGATAATTCAAATCACTATATGCCAAGTGGGGGAATTGTTCTTGCAAGTATTAAATGATATGCCTTTGTTCTATAAAACCATTTTGGACACTCCTCCTGCATCTCAGTTATTTGGGGGCATCCCAAACCCTGACGACGAAGTGAAGTTGTGGAATTTGTTCAAGGACAAGTTGGAGTCTGATATGGTACTGCTAGATCGGGATTTTATTTCCAAGACTTGTTCTGATTGGCTTAGGAAATGCGGGAAGGAAATCATGAGCAAGATTAGTGGAAAATACTTGATTGATGTAGTTGGCAGTGGTTATGAGCTTTCTTTAGCTGAGAAGTTGATAAGGGAGACCATGGATAGCAAACAGGTCTTAGAGGGTAGTTTAGAGTGGCTGAAGAGTGTTTTTGGTTCTGAGATTGAGTTACCATGGAAAAGGACACGCGAGCTTGTCTTAGGGGAAGACTCAGACATTTGGGATGATATCTTTGAAGATGCTTTTGTTCAGAGGATGAAAGGGATCATAGACTTGCAATTTGATGAACTAAGTGGAGCTGTTGACGTGCTGCAGTCAGTTAGATCAATTGCAAAACCTCCTGGTGATCAAACTGATCCTGAAGATTACTTTAATACGTTTCAAACTGGTGGTGGGGTTTGGTTCATGAAGCCAAATGGTAAAAACCCAGTTTCTGTTCCTGGCTCAAAGTCACATCAGCCCCAAGAAAATGATTTGCATAGCTGTCTCAGCACGTATTTTGGCCCTGAAGTAAGCCGAATTAAAGATGTTGTGGACAATTGCTGCCGTAAAGTTCTTGAGGATCTACTCAGTTTCCTGGAGTCTCCAAATGCACCACGTAGGTTGCGGGATTTGGCACCATATGTACAGAACAAGTGTTATGGAAGTCTTTCAATCATATTAAAACAGCTCAAGAGTGAGCTTGACCACCTATATGGCGAGCTTGACAATAAAATCAAAGATGATTCCCCTTCTGTTTCTCCTCCTGCTATTCTTGTTGAGAGATCATTATTTATCGGGCGACTTCTGTTTGCATTTCAGAAGCATGCTAGACATATCCCTGTGATACTTGGTTCACCTAGATCATGGGTGAGTGAAGTTATGACTGCTGTCAATGCCCAATCCCCAGCTGGATTGAAGCATACTAGAGTAGCCAATGACTCACAGATAATTGATAGTCCTGGAAAAAGACTAATTAATTCCAGCAGGAAACAGACTTCTCTAGTTACTGCTGCTCTATTTGGAGTAGATGACAAGTTGAGCCCACAACTTGAACAATTAAGACAGACAACCCAAGATCTTTGTGTCAGAGCTTACAGTCTGTGGATATCATGGGTTTCTGATGAACTTTCAAACATATTTTCAAGAAATCTGAAACAGGATGATGCATTGTCATCAACTGCTCCAATCAGAGTGAGTGATCTTACAAGAAATCTTTTTGGCTGTACCGTGGAATCTTATGTGCCTAGCAATTACATCTCTTTTAGTTGTATTTCTTCCAGGACTGATCTCAATCCACGAAAATACACAACATTGTTTTTAGTTTCTTAAAAGTCTTTGAAAACTAGAGCTATTTCTTGCTTTGATGGATTTAACACTAGAAATTAGTTTTTTGTCTCTAAATTGCTTCAAGTTATTGGGCAGGGTTGGGAGGAGACTGTAGTCAAGCAGCAAGAACAGTCGAGTGAAGACCAGTCAGAGATGAAGATATCTCTTCCTTCTATGCCTTCTCTATATGTCGCATCATTTTTATTCTACGCATGTGAAGAGATTCACCGCATTGGTGGACATGTACTTGATAAATCAATTCTGCAGAACTTTGCAACAAGGCTTTTCGATAAGGTATGTGACTCTATTGTCGAGCAATATTATTAACTGTGGCTTCATGGCTAATTTAATTAAATAATATAGAAATAGATAAATTAACCAAGTACCTTATTTCTCAAACATAATCAAAGTAGTACAAAATGATATTAAAAAGAAATTGCACTTTGGATAATTGTAACTTGAGGTTAAGGATTTGCATTTTGTTTATTTGTATTTCATTATTATTCTTTCTTTTCCGTTTCTCACAAGTGGTTTCGGATTGTGCTGTAAAGATTTGTCTGATTTCTGAATTATAAATATGTGAAGAATTAGGCAGTCTAAGTATTCATTTGCTTTCAAAATATGAACACATGGCTATCTCTTTAAGACTTCTATGATTATTGTATTTTGTTACAACTTTTACAATATGAACATTTATATAAAAAGTTATGGATTTCTTTGTTCTAAAAAAACTTTTGACTTACTGGAAATTTGAATAGGGTTACTTCAAAAAGTTTGATAATCTATAAGATTATTTTTTTTTAATCACTAGACGAAGGTAATTTGCAGGAAAATCATAAAACAAGAGAGTGTTTATGGAAGCGACAGAGTAGCCTACGGAACTGACAAAAAATGTTTTTCAACTTTTTGAATAATATATTTTATTTAAAATATTAATATAAAAATATTATTATCTTATGATTTAATTTTATCATGTGATAACATAATTTATAATTATAAAAATCTACTGTTCTTGTAAGAATGCTTTAAAAAGTTCTGTTAGTCTTTTTATGTTATTCATAGCCACATCAATCTTCTTCTCATTCAGTGGCCAGTCAGTCTTGTGTTTATTTTTCCTTGGTGCACATGATTAAAGCTTCCATTATGCTTGTATAGGTTGTTGGGATTTATGAGAATTTCCTGTCAGCAGAAGAAGTTGGCGGGTTTCATGTGTCAGAAAAAGGCATTCTTCAAGTTTTATTTGATTTGAAATTTGCTTCTGATATTTTATCTGGGGGTAATTTTCAAGCAAGTGATGAATTATCTGAAATCTCTAAATTGAAAGCTCCCTTGAGAAGAAAGCAGAAACCACAGCAACCCCAATCGGTCATGGGAGAGCGTATTAAGCAGTTGGTAAATCGTCTATCGCAGAGACTGGATCCCATAGACTGGCTCACGTAAGATTTGACAGTTCATGTCCTGTGGCATGCTTGATGTGTTTGTTTTCTGCCTAGTTTGTTTGGTAGCCGATGTAATAAAGCACCACTTACATATGCCATATATAGAGCTCCTTATATTATTATACATTTTTCTTAACTATTGCAATCCTGGTGCTGTTAATTGTCATATGAACAAGAAGCAGATGCAATTATAGTATTCTTGGGACCTGGAGTTATCATTTCTCTGTCTCCCAAACTTGAAATGTTATGTAGTGAAACATATTTTTGCTGTTATTCTCTTTTCGATGCAGTCATCTTACGGGTTCTTTTGATCCATCTAAGGTATGAGCCATATCTTTGGGAGAATGAGAGACAGGCATTCCTTAGGCATGCTGTCCTCTTTGGGTTCTTTGTGCAACTTAATAGGATTCACATGGACACTGTGCAGAAGCTGCCCACTAATTCTGAATCAAATATTATGCGCTGCTCCACAGTACCTCGTTTCAAGTATCTTCCCATCAGGTGGTTACCATTATCCTTGATGAGAAATTTGCTTATTCGTGTGTCATTTGTTAGTGTGTCTGTCAGTTTTGTCTGGTTCCAACTTTTACTTTCACTTACAAGCTAATTTCTTATTGCTTGACATCCTATTGCTGTCTTCGAGTTTCCACTAAAATAATTCAGCCAAGTCCTGTTACTGAATTTTTCAAGCTTTGACTGCTATCCAGTGCTCCAGCATTGTCTGTTAGGAATGCAGCCAGGACTGCTGTATCAACATCTATGGATGATGTTTACTCGAGAAATTCCTGGAAGAATTACACAAATGAAGAGATATCTCGAAATATTGATGTTGATGAGGACTCCAGTTTAGGAGTGGCTGCCCCATTTTTAAAGTCTTTCATGCAGGTATAGTCTCTTCCTTACTGTTGTTATCTTGGAAACTTTCATACTCTTAGTCCCTATAGGGTGGGGTGCATACGAGGTTTTGTTCATGACATTATATTTTGAACTTTTGCAACAACGGTTTCACTTTTATCAGTATAGTAATTTTGGTGATTTCGACATATAATAAAAAGTTCAAAGATTAACTAGGAACTCTCTTGGAACTTTCAGAACTACAGCATTCCCATCTAGGTTGTATCTAATGATCTAGACTAGGGAGCAAAAATTGTTAATTCACTTTGGACCTACAACTTAGCACTTTATACAATTTCTCATAATTGTGTTATATTTTGATGTGACACCCTAGAGAACCAATGATTGCTTTGTTTTGCATGTGTGCTAGATTTTGTTTGCTGCAAACTTAATGCTACTGTTTGCTTGATATTTTGTGTTTTACAGTACAATTTCAGTGAATACATGTTGCATTGAAATTGATTAGAGCTATATCTGGTGACATCTTTAGCTAAAATCCTCCAGTGCTCTGTCCATGAAGTTCCTATTTTCTAGCATAGGGATTCTCTTCCACTGTTACTCTCTCTTTTGGTTGCATGAACATATGATCTTATTTGGTTTTAAACTAATTTGGTTTGACAGGTGTTTCCCCATTTTGCATTTTTGCTTGGTTTTTGACTGATTCAAGTTAGAGACTATTGCATCATTCACTAAATCTTGAAACTTTTTCCTGGCCGTATTCAGGTTGGTAGCAGATTTGGCGAGAGCACACTAAGATTGGGATCGATGCTAACAGATGGGCAAGTTGGAAGGTTTGGTGACATATTACCTGCTAATGCTGCTGGACTCCTTTCATCCTTTACTGCTGCCAGATCAGATTCTTGACTGGAGCAACTACTCCGGAATCCTGGAGCACTGGCCATGAACCATGAGTTGTTTTTTCCTAAACCTCCTTCTCATGGGAGAACACTGTATGCTCACCAGGAATGAAGTTGCATTCTTTTGGTAAATAATCTACTATGAATCCTTTGGATGTGAGATAGTTTCCTTAGATTCTCAGACCACTGTATGCATGTTATGAGTTAGATTTACTCTCAGTTAAATTTTCGCTGAACTCATTGTGTGAAGTTTGTGTGCTGATTTTTTACATGGACAAAACTTGGAATTAGGCTGATGGTAAAATCTGTTGAGTATGGCTTTAATTTTCATGCATGTGTCAATTGCCTTTCACTTTGTCAAAAATGATGGTTGAAGTTGTATATGATTGACCAATCGAAAAATATACTGCTATACCAGACATCTTAATTCTTTTTCTTTTTTTCCCTCAAACTGCCAGTATGCAATATTACCCATGTAAAACCTGGTTCCTTGAATTGTGTGGTTGTCTTGAATTAAATAAGTACAACTAGATATTCAATTTATGCAGAGATTAATTTGAAGTCATACTCCATTGCTGCTAGCCTCTCGATTTCAGTTATTTCACGTGTCCGTAATCGTGGATGTTCTGCCGACAATGTTCTCCTTTTAAAGTTTTACCTCCCTCCCGTAAAATTGTTTCCCATTAGGAAGCTCAACTTCCTACAATGTGGTGGTTTTTAATCTTTCCACTGTTGTGGATCTTGGGTGCTTCAGATCTTTTGATACTTAAGATTCTTCACTGAAATATTATTTTGTGGATTCTTAGTGTTTCCAGCTTGAGTAATGCTTTTAACTGAGTCGTTAGAGCATATATATGAAGGCATAGCAAAAGCAGCAGAACAGAACCCATGACTTGCAGCAGATTTGCCTTTGGGAAGAAATCGTAACAATTCCTCATTCCTGTTGCTGCTCAGATCTCAATATATGTAAATCTTGTCTTCTTGGATGATGATACTAAGAGAGCTTGGGATGTAATTTTTCCAGTACTGCAGATAGAAATGTCATTATTGCCCTCGAGGACATGAACTCACATATTCAACCTAAATATACATTACCTCCAATTCTTGTTTGATTTTTCATTTTTATGTCAATTTTTCCTATTATTAAATTTGTCACTTTTAGACGTAGAAAAAGATGAATGGAGGAAGTTTAATTATAACATCATTATGAATTACTGTAATTATTGATTATATTTTTCATTTATCCAAATCACAAATATTTTCTTCATATTTTTGCTCTTAAAATACTCGAATGCAAATGTCGAAAAAACTAATTGTCTATTCGAAATTGATATAAAAAAAATTAAAAGTAGTACAAAGGTAAAATATGTATGCATCATTCTTTCAAGAGTTCATATGATTTTTTGCAAAGGATGCATGCTGTGCGCGCTTTATTCAAACTTAATTTACCTTGAGTACATGCTTGATGAAGTGTCTGGACGAAATAAGACGAGTTTGTGTTAACCAGGAAACATAACTATGGAGTTGCTTCAATGGAAGAACCCATCCTTATTCACTCTTCAAGATATATTATTAATGTCGTAAAAGCATTAGTAGCACATATTTGATAGCAGTGTGAGCAACAAAATTGTGTGTTTACATTCACCTTGCACTTGCCATTCTCAAGTTACATAGCATGACGGATTTCGAGGCTGGGTGAAGTTGGAGAGTGGGGTATGGGTTGTGTGTGAGTCCGCATTCTGCGTGCATTGAGATGCTAGCCTGGCATGTAGAATCGTTAATGGGTGTTGAATGGAGCATCTGGAGTATGTGGCGCCGGCTGGGTCAGGGATATTTGGTGTAGAACTCAGGCCATACGATTACAAGAAGAGAATGAAGATAAACCCAATGGGGAAAAGGCGTACTGAAAGAGAGGGAGCCATTAACTCTCTTGTGTCTTGGTAAGGAAACATTACAGTTCCGAAATCTCATTTCAAGTGGTAATTTTCTATTTCAAAGAGACTGGAAAGATGATCTATTATCGACATTCAGGTTTGAATTCATGCTTTTATGTGAATGCAATATATAGCTGTGTTTGATTGTTTTCGAGTTCTCATCTGCCTATCTAATAGGCAAAGTTGGCTTGCTGTTGAATTGATTTGGAGTCATTTTGGATGACATCTCATTTGTTGTTCCACATGTTACGGTCCTAAATCAAACTTGCAAATCACCAACACCCTTTTCCTGTGGGTTTGAATCTCTTTCAAAGAGAAAATTTATTTGCTAATATGTGAATTAAAATGTGTTGGCACAAATTCAGGTTGAGCCAACTCAATGACTCTGATTACTTACAGATAAAGATTGTTTGTGTAATGGAGATCTTAGAGAGGTTGAAATAAGTGAAGCATTTTTTCTGTTATCTAGTTCTTGGAAGCCTTTGGCGAAGGAACATGAAAAAAGTGTTGCTCTGATTCATCGGCAACCAGTTCCAATGGACTCCAGAATTGCTTTAGTTCTTTAGCATGTCTTCCTTGCCTCTGCAACTGAATTGCTCTGGAGGATACGGGAGAGGTTCTCACATGTTTTGTTAGTTTCTGTGAGGTTTTCAAATCTAATTCACTTGTATGTGTACATAATCGTTTGAAAGAAAAAGGAATAGTATAGCCTGTTACTGTTCCTAGAGGATTTTGACGATTGACATGAATCTTGTAGTTGTTCTCCGATGGGAGGAAAGAGAACACTGGTCTGGGTTCTTTTAAATGGACTCTGACTAGCGATGTGCTGTATTAAGCTACTGTAGTTAGGAGCAACCGTTAAGTGTATGCCTTTTGGGGACAAAGCTGACCTACATTTGGAATTGAAAGAATTCTATATGGGCTTTTACAATTTCTACAGAGAACTGAAGAGAGAAACTAGACTGAGGGGTCTCATTGATGTGGCATTACAAACTTGGAAGGACATCTGAAATTTGTTTAAGGGGTTGCAGGGCCCTAAAGACTTTATCCTTTGTTCCGTACGGCCTAGCTGCTCTCATTTGGTTCTTCATTTCTTTCTGTAATATTTTGGTTCCTCTACCAATTCTATAAGAATGCAACTAATTAGACTGCACTCAGAGAGAGTGAAAGGTGCTGGTTTGCATGGGTGAGTAATTCATTGGTGTATCCTCTTTTTTGTAATGAGTATTCTGAATGTGAAATTGAGCTCGTGGATCAGTTTGAAATTGGGACTGGCACGCCATACTTGATTGGGTGGTGGAGATAATCAAGAGGTGAGAGAAGAGACGAGGAACGTGGAGTCGAGCAATTCACTTTTTTCATGTGCCGGAGGTCTGGCTCCTTTATCTTGTCTCTATAATAATTTTTTTCCAAGTTCTGAACAAGTTTTGGCTATGAATATGTTCATTCACTATCAAGAACTAAAGTTACTGTTTCCTTTCCCATTTCAGATGGTCCTTTGATTGAAAGACCCATTAAGTTGGTCCCCAATGCATAATTGGTGGATGCTGCATGTGTGGGGTTTTTATGCATTGACGGATTAGATTAAGTCTTTTTATTACTGTAACAACTCTCAATCTTTCCTGTCCACAGCATCAACTTGAAAAGTTATACTACCTAGGCTGAACATCATCTGTAGTTTAACTAATTGTATCGAGTGCTGGGGATTGTGCAACTTTTTCGGCTTTGCCAGCAACCATCTTTCGTCGGTGTGTATCATGGTTCTACTGATCCTTTGTTTGTATTATTCTTTCAGCCACAACTGATGGGGGACGGCAAGATTTAGCCGAAGCTCAAGAGTCAAAAGGCTAATACCCAAAACACACAGAATTACGAGGAATAAAGAACTTGCAGGGCTCAACATTTGGACTGAATCACAGTGTCAAGGCTGAATGAGAATCTCTTCAGTTGTGTAATGTGTTAATACACTGAAGCTAGTGAGTGATGTCCCATGCATCTTGGGACCCCCCACTTGCAGAAGCACCAAACATGAGTTACCAGTAGCACTACTGAATTAAGGTCAGTGGAAATCTTTTCTTGTCCCGATCTTTCTGGCGTCCATGTAATAATAACATGACATTCTGACTGACTATTCACCAGCTACTGCAGGCTTGCCTTTTGCCTCAGTTGTTCTCATTATCAGGATTCTTGTCAAGCAACTTGTACATGAATGTGACTTTACATTGCAAAAGCCTGTACCCATTACCAACATGTACAATATACAAGTTCTTGCTGGCAACCCTTCTCATCATTTTGAGGATGAGGTATGGCTTTCTACTGACTTGTGTTACTTTGTCATGTCCGAACATACCAATTATCATGCACAGCTCAACCATAAGATTTGGATGATCAAGAACATTGAGCTAGCTAGTACCCCATATGATCAATTCGGGGAAGAGATAAACAATGCTTCGGCGTTCTTGATATTAATTTCTGTAAGAACTGATATTTTATCATTTTGTTTTTCTGTAAATAAATATAGTTTAATGTGTGTACTGGAGAAGAATTATATATCTTGGAATTTATATATTGATTGACAATAATAATAATTAAAAGAAAAAAAGAAGATATAGTTACAGAAAGGGCGTTGATGGGGATTGCCATTTGTCCCATCAAACTAAAGTCTCTATCTTCCACTTCTACTTACCCACAATTCCTATTTATTGCAGTAATGGTGATGATGATGATGATGATGATGATGATGAGGCCCTCTGAAAAATCCAGAGGCAGAATCACTACAGTAGCAAAATTCAACATGATTTTGTACAATGTTGAGATTCTTGATTGCAACCCTCCATATTCTTCCATCCTCCCACCTGGGACCTGATCATGCATTTCTCCACCCCCCCCCCCCCTCTCTCTCTCTATATATATTGTGGGAGTGGGACCCTTCTTCACTCCCCATTCCTCTAGTCTACTTCTGACTTAAATTTCCCATTCTGTGTTTCCTTTCGCCTTTCTGATTTCCCCCTGGACTTATGATGGGCTCTCTTCTTGATACTCCACTTTTTTTCTTCTTTTTTTCTTTCCCTTCTCTCTTTTTTTCTCTTTTGAGAGACACTCACCAGCAGAACTGGAATTTTCTTTTCTTTTTTTTTTTTTTGGGGGGGGGGGGGTGGGTGTTGGAGAATTTTCTTTCATTTTTCTTGCAAGAAACAACCATACTTAATTACTGATCTGATGATAGCCGAACAAGGTCAGATTGTGGACGTCACATCCCAAAAATCTTATCCTTGCCGATATACATCTCCTGAGAAACTGATCATATCCTGTTGCAACCATACAGTTCAATAATTAGCAAAGCCATCCCCAGCTGTGTGTGACAAGATAGATAGTGTGTGTGTGTGTGTTTGATAAGAATGCAAGAACCTCACATTTATCATTATCCCCATCCCTCTCATGGACCATTTTTCCCGCTTATAAATTAAATCACTGCTGCACAAATTAAATGCTCAGCTTTTGCTCCACCATCACTGTGTGTTGTGTGTGTATCCTAACAACAGGCTCTTCCTGTACAGACAACGGGTAGTACTCTTTATTTATAATTGTAAAAACTTTTTTGAATTTTTTGATTTATTAATAAATGGATAGAGGTTCGTCTAACCTGCCTAGGCAGGTGCGGATTTAGCCAAAAAATCCAATGTTAGCATTATTTAGATTACCATACTAAAGTCGTGTCGCAATCATTCTTATTATTGGATGACAATTTCCATATATTACAGAGCGTAAAATATACTATTACTGGTGTGGAAAGAACTTTTATAAAAAAGGAATTAAAAAATCTATCCCCAAAAAAAATCAAGAACCCAGAGTCAAACTAAGAGTGAAGTTTGAGTTTTACTCTTAGGAGTTAATTCATAGTACCTACCCAGAATCCCAGCGCCACCTCCAAACAGATAATTATTAAATGAATCAGAAAAAGTTAAGAATTGGTTGTTTCCGATACAAAAACTAAAATAATAATATATAGGAAGCAAAGCAAGTTGAAGGTTGAGGTTTGAGGTTGTTTGGTTCAAATATGGTCTGGTCACTGCTCAAGTTGACAAAATAATCACACCCCACCAAAAAGCGACTCCGCCTGCAGCTGCAACCCATTTGTCTAATGGTTTTTCAAACTCCCAACCTAATTTCCACCGTCTATACTTTGGACCACAGACCAAACTGTTACCTCCTCTGAATTTCTACACACCCTTGATTTGATATTACACACTACCTAAATTCCTACCAGATTTAGCAACACACATGTAGGAAAGCCCACCCCCACCTTAATTCTAAGGAAATTTAATTTCTTGTATATTGAATGTGAAAAACACGGCCTAATTCCTCATCGCCCGGTACTGTTTTATATTTGATTTTTACAAGATTCTTTCTTGATATTCGGGCACCTTTCTTTTTTTTCTTTCCCCTGAAGGGTGATTCTTGATTTTTGTTTCTCGATGTTCAACAAGAAATAAGGTATTTAGGACAAAGTAGGAAGCAATAGGTACCACAAAGTTGTGGTGTGTTCATTGGACGTTCCAAATTGAAGATTATTAATAATTACTTGTTCAACTTGACTAGGTGGTGGTCACGGTCAAGAATTAATTTAGATGAAGTAATCTACGTGTTAGGCAGATTGGAAGAGTGTTCAGACCTATCTAAAAGTCAGTATAATAAAATAATAGGTTGAGGAACACTGTAGCTCATGTCTGTGCTTCATTAGGGGAAACAGCAAAATCAAAGTGGGAAATTGGACCTGCAGACACATCTCCCCTCTCTCTAATTCTTAAAAGTTCAAAGGTAATAAAATATTTGGCGTACCATGTGATTGGAGTAATATTGAGGATGATGATGATGATACGGTGTGGGGTTGTGGGGTTGTCCCTGGCTAGACATCGGCGAATCCACTGGCGTCGACGGGTCTGATTCCTCCGCCTGGCATTCCAGGTTCACCCCAAACAACCTCAGCGTCTTGGAATTCCCACTCCCACTCCCACTCCCTCCTGTTGTTTGGTTCTGTGCAGCTACTGATCCTGTAATAAAAACACACACACGTAAATGCATGCACATCTGCTTTTCTTGGGTTACACACATACACTCACCTACGTGTGTCTGTGTGTGTATTATATAGATGTTGAGAAATGTGAAATGAATAGAGTTGATTGTTTGGTGATGTTGGGATTAATGGCCCAAACAAGATTTCTTTTTGTTTCTTAAGAAGAAAAAAAGGGGTGCAAAAAAACTGTAAACATGTCTGATGAGCAGGTTCGAGGGAGGTGGACACCACGCACAACCAAGGCGTGTAGAAGAAACACACGCCGAATATAACACGAATTTCAGGACAGACAGATGGAAATGTATGACTGCAATTACATGAAACATGTGTCTGCATCTGTAATAATAGTAAAAAATTGGAGAAAAAAGGAGGGAGAAGATAGGGTTTTTGTTCTTGTACAGAAAATGATATACCTGCATGAGCAAATTCTGGTAATTGGTAATGGAGAGAAGAGGGTCCTTGATTCTGGTTCGGATAATTAGGAGGCCCCGAATAATATGCCCTGCTCCACCCACTGCCGCCGCTAGCAACCGCCTGAGTCGCGGTAGTATTGTCTAGTCCTCCTCCACCACCGCCTGAGTTCCTTCGCCTCCAGCCAATGAAGAGGCGGGCAGCGTCCCCGCGGTGGCGAGCGAAGACAACGATATCCCCGGCGTCGAGCCGTTTCTCCTTGACGAAGCGGCTCCATCCTTTGGTGAGGACATAGCTCTGGCTGCTGTTCCAATAAGAGTAGCGGAATCTCCAGGATTTTCCCAACTCATCTTCGAAGGTCAACAGCAAGCCGTTCTCACCAGAGTCGATGCCATTATTCAACGGAAAATACTTCTCGGCGTGTTGCTTGGGTATAACTAGGCGGTTGAGCTTGCCGACGTCGCTGGGCGTCAAAGGTTTCTCGAACAAGGGGTCCTTGGGGATGCCAGACAGTTCCAATTCCAAGTCCCTGGGCGCGTAATTACCTCTGTCGTCGTCGACCAAATCCTCGTCATCTTCATTGTTGAGGTTGAGGTTGAAGTTGAAGGCGGTGGGGGGTGGGATAGGGTGGTGGTGATTAGGGGAGGAGAGCCAAAAAGCAGGGGTGGAGTTAGGGAGAAAGGGTTTGTGATTAGAAGAAGAAGAAGAAGAAGAATCCATCACGTAATGTGAAGAGCAGCAGTGGGCTTCTGAAGAGTAGTAGTGGTTTATTGACATTTCAGTGTGTCTGTGTACGAGAGGGAGAGTAAAAGGTACAAATATATCTGCGTCAAATTGTGTATATATATATATAAATAGAGAGAGAAAGAGAGAGAGAGAGGAGTACATACATATGTATAAATATATATATATATTATATATATAAAAGATGATTGTAGACGTAGTTTTAAGGAAGAAACGTGAGGGTGGGGAGGAGCCAGAAATTAAAATCAATCATTATAATCAGTGCAGAGTACAACTTTTTCAAAGCAACACGGAAATTAGGTATGCAGTAAGGCCCTGCACCGCACTGCACTGTACCCCCCACTTCTAATGTAATAAAATTCAGAAATACCAGCAGACCAATTTGGCAGAATATATATACATATAGTGGTATTATTATAGTAGTAGTCCGTAGCCGTAGCTTCCTACGGTTGCAATTGGGATACACACACTTGCCATGTTACTATGTTATCTTGTGTTGCCCTCTCTCTATATTCTTATAATGACCTCTTAATATTATCGTATTAATAACTGGCCTGGTTTCTAATATGAAAAGGTTTCTAAAAATAACAAAAAAGAAAGACAGAAGATAATGTGTGTTGTTTGATGTGCAGCATTAATAATTAGAGGAGGATGATGAGATAAGTTGCAATTGATGAGATGCTGCTGCATTTGATTCATTAATGAATGAATATATATATATATAAGGAGACCGCCTTTGTGTTTGTGTTGGGTTTGGGTTTGGGGGGTTTTGGGGGTATCGTGTTTCAATTATCTCCTCACACTTACAACCACCTCTACCTCTCTTTCATTTTTATTTCATCTCATCTCTCTCTCTCTCTCTCTGTCTCTATCTTTTTAGTATTTATTATCTATGATATTATCATCTGTCTCTAAGAGGATATGTATGTGTTTCATTGATGTTAGCAGATTCAGACAAAACCCCACCCTCAAATTTCAGGTGGAATTCAGACACCACTACTAACTACTACCTTTCATTTCATTTCATCTAAACCTCCCTTTTCTTTCTCTTTTTTGGTTCATCAGGACATATATATATATATATATATATCAGGAAACATAATAATAGTGGAGGTCAGTTACAAAGTTTTAATTTGGATTAAATAAAAAATTATATAATTCTGAGTGAAATAATTAAAATGTAATGATTTGTTCATAACAAATATTTTCATTGTTGGAGGAAAGGGCTTAGATATGCATTTCTAGACACACACGCACGTAAAGACAAACTCATACATAGTTATGTGTGTGTAATTATATATATATATATATGTGCGTATATTGATGATCACATGCAGCATGCTATTCATCACAATTATTATCGGTGGCTGCGTTATACATATAATAATTAATGTGCAAAAGGTCAGGAAACATGCACCTTATTCCTCATTGCTCTGTCCAAATCATTACCACCTTATCATGCATTATATATAATTAACTCTTGTTCAATATCAATTCACAAATTACCACTTTTGTTTTCTGTAAATCTCTGCTACAATTATTACCAATCTTTTTAGTTACATTCTTAGTTTTCACTCCATTATCTTGCAGAACATAACATGCCCCTCGCCTAATTAGATTAAAGTAGTTTTAATACAATTTTTTTAATAAAAAGAAGTAGTTTTAATATATATATATATATATATATATTTCTTAATTTCACTGCTTATTCGATTTTTGCTATTTCACAATTTAAATGTTTAATGATTCATAGAATCTATTATTATCTAACTTGATCGATAAATATGCTTGTTGTAAAAATTGGCTTATAACCCATTTGTTGGTAGGTCCAACCCACACCACCGCTGACCACTCATCTGGATGGCTGCCCATTTTTTACTGCCTTGGCTCATTCCTCTGGTTCAGCCCACTTCTTCCGCTACCCAACCCATTCACGCCTGACCTGATCCTCTTTAGTTTAAAGCGTCTCTCACTCTCTATCTCTACAAAATGAAAAACCCTAGCCCTAATTCCCCTCATCTCTTTCGCCCCTTCTCTCTTCGATCTCTTCTCGATTTTCTTACCCCTTCATCTCCCTCTTTCTTCGACATCAATGTCTTCCTTCTTATTTAAGCCGCCATTTTTTCTGGCAGAACAAAAAGAACGGAAGAAAACATAATACTTCTATCTCTCTCTGTTCTCCGATCAAAGTGTTCTTTGTGAACAATCTCCTAAGTGGAAAAACCTGAGTGGTTGATTTGAGTCTATGTGACTGAGCGTTGGTGGTGTGTTTTGGGTTGAAGCAATCGGTATAGTGGTTGCCGGCCTTGGTGGCTGTGGGTCACCCCTACCGGATCTAGCTCCTGAGCCATTTATCTCCTTTCTATTCTTGTTCCTCATTTACTATTGATATTGCTCTGTAATTATATTTGTCAATATTTTCTCTAGTATTTCTGTAATATTGACTTGTAATATTAAAGGATTTTTCGTAACCTACAATTCTCTGTAATAGTTTGATGAGGGTTTATTATTTGGGCTCACTACTGGAGGGTTTTCTCCCAACAATAGTATCAGAGCCTTCAGTTCTCTTCCATTGGGACCGCGTCTTCATTTCTCTGTGAAATAACCTCTTGATTTTTTTCGCTTTGTGTGATTTCTATGATTATTGCTTAGTGCTTATTTTTGAAGATTTGATATTTTGATTTTGTGATTGTTTCGTTGTGTGCGAACTTTTAAACTGTTTTGTGCATTATTTATTTATTGGATATTGCTTAGTGCATAAAAATACTACTTTGTGGTTTTGTTAAGTGCTTGTAATATTTCTACTTAGTGCATTATTTTTTACTACATAACGCTTATTATTTTCGAACCAAGACCAACACCTTGCTAATCCTCACCTGGTCGAACCCCTGAGGTTGTCAGGTATCTAGTTGAGATTTACCCGAGGTTCCCTCTTAATTTGTTATTAAGCTGTTAATATTTGTCTTCTGTTGATATTTCTCTAGTATCTGTTGTTATTTACCCTTTGTTTATATTTTTCTGCATTTGTTGCTAATATTTTTGTATTGATATGGCTGGTTATAGCTCTATTTAGCAACAAAAGATGAAAGGGACGAAAAACCTAGGGATATGAGATGTTATAATTGTGGAGAAAAATGGTATTTTATTAAAAATTATAGAAAGCCTAAAAGGGATGATAAAAATAAAGAAGATGCAAATTTCATCACTGAAGAGAATTCTGGAGAAATATACTTGGTTTGTTAATTCTGTTTTTCACTTTCTAGCCCATGTATGTGCAAATGTCTCTTTTTTGTTCTGCAGGTCCAATCCCATGGCGATGATGAAGCCAGATCTGATTTTTTAAACTGGTCCCCTTTTTCTGGGTCCCGATCAAGGGAGAGAAAGTTATAAAAATTGGCCCATGACCCATTTGTTGGTAGACCCAACCCACACCACTGCTGACCACTAACCTAGATGGCTACCCATTTCTACTGCCTTGGCCCACTGCTCTGGTTCAGCCCACTTCTTCTCCTACCCGACCCACTCATGCCCGACCGGGTCCTCTTTAGTTTAAAGGGTCTCTCACTCTCTTTCTCTGCAGAATGAAAAACCTTAACCCTAATTTCCCTCGTCTCTTTTCCCCCATCTCTCTCCTATCTCTTTCGATTTTCTTGCCTCGCCGTCTCCCTCTTTCTCCAACATCAATGTCTTCCTCCTTATTTAAGCCGCCCGTTTTTCTGACGGAGAAAAAAAAAAGGAAGAAAATGGAACAATTCTATCTCTCTTTTTTCTCTGATCAAAGTGTTCGTAATAAACAATTTTCTAAGTGGAAACCTTAGAGGTTGATTTGGATCTATGTGATTAAGCCTTGGTGACTGTTTGAGTGACTGAACCTTGGTAGTGTGTTTTGAGTTTAAGCAACTGGTGTAGTGGTTGCAGGCCTTAGTGGGTGTGGGCTACCCCTATCTAATCTGGCCCCTGAGCCATTTATCTCTTTTCTGTTCTTGTTCCTCATTTACTGTTGATATTGTTATGTAATTATATTTGTTTATATTTCTGTAATATTAAAGGATTTTTCGTAACCCATTATTCTCTATAATAATTTAATGACGGTTTATTACTTGGGCTCACTACTGAAGAGTTTTCTCCCAACAATGCTTTGTTGATTGCCCACTTCACTGACAATTGATTATCTCCTTATGTAGAACATCGATCACATCAATTAATTAATTAAGACAATATTAATCTAAATACTAAAACTAATCAATACGCATCATTAGTGTGTCTATATATAACTATCTTTTGTATCTGATGACGAGGTTTTAGCAGTTAACAATATTGTTTATATGTTAGGAATTAATTAAACTATCATGTTGAGTACTTACAAAGAATCAAACCCTGAAAGGGAATCTGCAGCTGGCCCAGAGTTTCATTGATTAATTAATTTAGAAACACACACACACACACATATATATTAATATTGCAAGATGTTGGAGGCAAATTAAGACATGCAAGCTCACGAGTGATTGATAGATATAAATATAGAAAGTGATGGGCGGGGGTGTTGAATCATAGGTTATTACATTATTAAAAAAAACAAATAATTACTATATCTGGAGTTCCACAATTCCCCAATATTATTGAAATCCCACCTGGACGATACATATATATTAGTGAGACAGGATTATAACATAATGTAGACTGTACACGTGAAACTACTACGACCAAGCCTTTTTTCATACTTATATATATAATTATGTTATTCTTCATTAATTAATTATTAATTAAGTTGTACTATAGTAATAACATTTTTTGACATAGGTAGCTAGCTAGGGTGATTCATTCATCCGAATATATATTGCAGCATACAGTTCAATGTAACTAACATTGGTGTCCTGACTCGTCCAAGACCAAGAACAATGTATCGTAATCCAGGGGCTGATACGCATCTCTATTTGTCTCATCACCATGTTTATATATGGAAATTTGGTACTGCTTACATCAATAATTTATTACATTGTTACAAGACATATCCAAGGCATAGGATCTTGATATACTCTCCTATGTCGTGTGATTAGTTCTTTAATGTTGGATTATCGTTATTAATCTCTGATTAATTGGGTAATTAATATACGCTTCACATATATAATTTCGGTATTTTTATTGCCTATTACACTATTAATTATTCAACATTAGTCATCATGGCACGCCATCCATACGTGCATATAATAAATAATTTTTTGTATTTTAAAATATATTGATAAATAATAAGATATATAAAACAAACACATCACGTTTCAAGAAAAAAAATAAAAAAGGCAAATTCAATCAGCATAGTTAAAAAAAATCGCTACAGTGGCGTCACAAAACCACCGTTTTGACTTTATTTTTCAATCGCATAGAAAATAAAATTTAATTTAATTCTTATTCTAAGTTTAAGAAAATAGGTGAGAAAATAATACATGTACAGTATTGTAAGAGTGAGATATACATGTGAGCGATCATGCCTAACATCAATCCATATGATGATCAGAATAGATCTGCTCATCTTTTGGTTGCTGCCTTACAGTTAAGACCTGTATTTTATTTTATTTTATTATATTTAAGATGGATTGGATTTTCATATCTTGACTTGGACCATAATTGCTTATATTTTCCTACATATAATGTATGTATTTTTTTCAAACATAAGACTTGAAAAATTAGGTAAAGGCTCTGCCTGTCATCTGTATATATATTATTACATGATAAATGGCACACCAATTCATCAGCCTCTCAAATACAATTGCCCGAAGCTCTAAAACCTAATTACAATCTATTGTTTTCCCAGAAATTAATTTTCACAAATGAATGTTGGGTCCCCTGTTTTATAATTACGGAAAGTTGTTGGGGTTCCGATTTTTTATTTGTCTATATTTGGATATTTGATTAATTAGTGAAATTACTGTTTTAACCAATTCCTCAATCCTATATATGGATATTTCGCAAACTATAATTTTAAATGGTATTTTACTACTTTGATTTATTATGCTTTTTTCACCATATACTGTGATCCGGATCAAAGGGTTGTGGTGATTTCAAGGGTCCAGTCCAAAAATGCGTAGTACTTGAAAAAACAAACAGGTCATTAGGTATATTGGTGGTTCCCAGGTGCGAGATCAAAGAGAAAGATGTGTAGTATATATTCTATTAAGTTTAAAGACGACGTACTGATTTTGGGGTATTTTTAAAATTAGATGTCCATATAAACACAAATCCACGTATTATGATTTCAAACTCCCGTTTATAAAGTGATTGCCGATTGTAGTTTTCGATCAATAGATCGAGAAATATAAAATGCGCGAATCCTTATCCCGTTGATTCCATTGGATCACATGAATGTTGATCACTTTCCCTATTATATGATAAAGACTTAAATTATTTGATTGAGATCGCAATTATTATATTTGCTCACCGTCTAATAATTTGAACAAATGAAGCTCCTGAATTCCATAAAAATATCTGATATCTTGAATTAAAAAAGTGTAGTTGTAAAATGGAGGTAGCCGAAGCCACGTCTCTTTTCTAATTTATTTATTCATTTGATATGTTTCTGGGGCTGAAAAAGGTCCAAATGGAATCGGATCCAGTAGCAGCATATGATAAACGGGCGTAGACTTAATTCGAATAGGGCCCACTAGATCCATCTCCTGGCCCACCCACCCACTTATATCCCATACCATACCTCCGCAGCATCTCATCTGATCCCAGGGTAGTGCTGTCATCATTCAGGATTTATCTTTTCTCTGTAATTATTGCTTCCCCTTTTTAACCTTTTCTATGCTTATTACAATTCTACCCATTTTTCAAACTAGATTTTTCACCTGCGATTTCATCAATTTTTTTAAGTAGTAATTACATAATTACATTAATATTTCGTCAAACTAAACAATACACTGATTCTAATTTCATTTCAATAAACGAAAAAAAAAAGAATATAAATAGAAAATTTCTCTTAGGATTTAGGATTATATTTTGCAATTCATTTGGAAATTTGGGTACTTTCTCTCTCTCTCTCTCCCCCTTTGTTGGTCCGCACAACATTTAATGCATTTGACTATCTATATGCACGTACTTTACGTGTATATAAATTGCATGTTGAACGCCATAAACAGAACTTTGGGGGAAAAATGTAATTATTAGGTTATTAGTAGGCCACAAAAATACACCAAATTTCAGGGAGAAAAATTACATGATAGAGTAATGGGTGGCACGTCTCGTCTACAACAGCATAAGTATGCAGTTTGAAATGTCAAAAAAGCAGCATTTTGTGAGAGAGCTGTCGTATTCATGGCCTAACTTGGGAATTTCTCACCTTTCTTGATTTACATACACCTCACCCACCTACATATCCTGTTTCTTCTTCTCGTGCACAAACAACCTTATTTCTTCGCATTTCTCTATATACATACCATAAGCATACGGAAAAATCACAAAATTTGTAATTTGACTTAATTGTTTAATACAACAATTTTAAGTTGACGATGTTTAAGAATGTTGTGAAGCCATTTTCACCTTTAGGATTTCATTTGTGGGTGTGTGTATGTGCGAATACATGAAATAGGTACTAGTTATTGTAATAATCAGAAGAATGTGCCAAAGTACGATAGTATTGTGATAGCCACTTGGATATGATCCGGACTTCTCTATTTCTCACATCTTCAAGCCACTTTGGATCTTCACTCGTTGAGAATCTAAGGTCCACGTGGTGCGCACCTGTCATACAATCCATCAATTTATTACAACGGTAATGTAATAAAGACAAAAACTGATATTTTATGTGTAATTACATATACATTTTCATATGCATTATAATAATAATAATAATAAAAAAAAAAAGGAAATAGAGAAAGAAACACCACATAAAGCACACCAATTCTTACTGGGCCTATGTAGCCCATTTTTTAATAGGCCTCATATGGACTAGGGCCCAAAAAGAAGTCCAGCCGAAACAAATACAAAAAAGATATGAAACTCATTTCCTAAACTTACCTTCTTTTGCAACAATAGCCACCAAACTTTTGGATATATCTTTTAGCACCCTGCCATCAAGAACAATAATAATAATAATAATATCAGTACAAAAATATTACAAAACATCGATCAATACTACGTACCCTCCACCGCTCCACGGATCCCTCAGTCCATTAAAGAATATGATATTGCTCCCGAATCGCTTCAGAACTCTGTATATATTCTGTAAATTAAAAAAAATAAATTCCAATAAATACTATAAAAAAAAAAAAGAAAAAGAATAAAACAAGTGCTAGTAATATTATTTTGTGTTGGGTGGAGATACTGACATGGGCCCCAAATTGAGTGGGGATCCAAGTGGGCCTGGGCTCGATGTTGTAGTTGTCCTTGCAAAACACAAATCGGTCATTGTAACTGTAGTTATTGGGCGGGAATATGCTGTCCTCTGTGTTGCCATCTGTCAGCAGAATCATCTCTGTGCATGCCTGAAAATCCTTTTCAACTTAGCTAAAATTATATTATTTTTTTTTAAAGAAATTTATATTTTTTGGTCCCATATGGTGGAAAGTATTGTAATTTTTGTCCCATAATTTATGAATTTAACACATTTAGTCTCATATAATAAAAAGTTATAGGATTTTTTATTTTATAGGATAAAAATTACAACACAGTTGGTTCGATAAGATTAAAAATTATAGCATTTCTTGTTCTAAATCGTACATTTTTTCTAGCTTATGGATCAAATATGCTAAATCTATAATCTGGGATTGAAAATGCAATGCTTTCTATCAGGATCAAAACTGTAAATTTTTTTATTTTAAAATATATCTATTAAATTTCAATCAAGAGTAATCCTCACCTGCCACGTCCACCCACCGAGCCCGTGTGGGTCCGAATCGTCAGCCAGATCAAAGCACGTGGCGTCGCCGGTGTAGTTGTAGTAAACGTTGGCCGCACCATATAGTTTCTCGAAGGTGTTGTTCCCAGTCTTTGGATCATCTATTGCCTTGCACATCTGCATTACATATTTAGTCGTTTTTAAATATGATCAATCAATTACAATTTTCTTTATCAGAAACTGATAATTATATCAATTATTTCATATCAAAATATGACCGACCAACAACTAATATTAAATAAATCAAAATTAGGTACGTACTTTCGTACACATAAAATAAAAATTCAAACCAAGAAAACTATAAATGGAGATACCTACCATAGGAGCATTTCGGACAATATTAGAAACTAATTTTTAGGGTTGGAAAAGTTATTGGGTGACAAATAATATAGTCCATTTTAAATAAAAGTTGGTCCATACATGATAAATCAATAATGGACCAAATTATTAGTTGGTGACGTATAGCATATATACAGCAGTTTTAGCAGTTAGATAGAGATTGGATATTTAAAAATGAGTACCTGTTTGACAGGATAGGCAGGCAAGGGAGCCAGGAAATTGGTGGGAGTAGGATAATCTGTCATGGCTGTGTAAGTGTAAGCTGTACCAAGCCAACCCTTCAGAGCCTCTCCACTAATGTAATTCCTGGGGAGCGGGGGAAGCCACACTATTACATTTTAATCAACAAACTTTGCTATAAAATAATTGTATGACTACCAATTTTCAGTCCCAGAAATGGGAAAGTGTAACCTGAATTAATTATGCAATACACTTTATCATGTAATTGGAGTCGACCAGATGGGATTTAGCTACACGAAATTTCAGAATAAATAGCGCAATCTCTTACTTGCATATTCTGAATGACTTTCTGAGAATCTCGAGACCGCCAGGTTTTGCTGCCGTGTCGTCAATTTCTTGCCATGATCTTTTGATCACTTTGTAACAGTTCTCACTCTCGCTCTGTTTTCTCGACATAAAAGGAATAACAATAATTAATTAGATTATTCATAATGTTAAATCATTTATTACTACTACTATTATTATTATTATTATTTTTGGTAGAAACGACGAATTATATTATGATGAATAATTTTATAAGGAAGCATATATAGTAAGAGTAATAACTGGTGGAGAATGAGTGATGATCAGATGATATGTCCCATTCTTGTTTTCGTTGTCCTAAGGGAGTAGTAATTTACATGTTGTAGACCAATTGAACCATCAAACCTTATCATTAAACCTCAACTCGATTGCTTTCCAACTCTTGGAACTATGACACTTTCCATGTTAGGGAAAACACTACACCACTACCTTAAGATGCACATGGGGTGGGTATCTTATCATAATCATCAATCAATTGCACATTTATTATATTCTACTTAGTTTTCTATTTCAATATGTTAAATAAAATAAATTATGTAATTTTTGTATACTTGACGTGTACGTATTAAATAAAAATATACAATTAAATTTAAAATAAAAAGATCTGTTTGCTATTACATCAAACATGAAGATAACTAGTGGAGAAAAATTCTATTCGTAAAAAAGATTATAATAGTGATGTGGGTAAAATATGAAAAATTCAAAATAGGTTAGTTCAGGTCTAACCACTAGAAAAAACATTTATTATTGGCTATGACTAAAGATCATGATAAATGACTATTATAATTATGATCAAATAAAATCGATGCAAAAAATTAGTTTTTCCACTATGAGAAAATTTGCAATGACTAAGAACCATGGTCACAACATAAAAAACTATGGCAAATATTTTAGCCACCATCGCAAAAACAACGGTCAACAACCATTACGTGATCATGGTTAATAACTATTTGTTACGATTATATGCTATTAACCATAACAATTAACTGTAGTTAAACATTATAATTCCTGTAGTGAATCAAACTCAAATTTAGATTAAAATTTGTGAATCAAACTCACACAAAATCAAATTCAGTCTGTCAATGTACTATGCCAATTCCAAACAAACCTCGTATTTATGTAGAAAGTTCACGTAGATGAACTCATGTGAAATGTTTATTAAAAACTTGTATTAATCTTGTGAATTCTTTTTTTGCAATATTATATATAAAAGAATGGATGGAGTTTAATGTATATAAGATTATTGATATAAAACAGGGATAGGGTGAAGAAAGATGCTACCCGAAAATCGTGGGTGATGATATTGTTGAAACTAAAGGGGGAAGTAATGTTGTCGAAATTGAGGATGGGCGCAGAAGACGCCAAAGCTCCCACAGCAACATGCGGATACTTGAGTCTAAACCATGCTGCCAGCACTGCCAATAAAAATACTACTCTGGTTATTCACCAATCTCAAGAAATTCCAATATCCTGTCAGCAATTACAATTTACATATAATTAAGAATGTCATACTTCCACCATAGGAACCTCCGAACACCACCACTGGAGAATCAATGGCCGTCAGGTTCTTCTTCAGATCAAGAATCAGCGTCGCGTAGTCTGCCAACGCCTGTGTCGCGCTCAAATAACCAAGTGTTGATGAATTAGCATATGCTCTCTCTTTACTCCCCCCAAACGGCATCGACTTCCCATAATACCTATGCTGCAAATTTCTTTTAAGTTTTTAGACAATTCATCTTAATTTTTTAATGTGTGTGTGTGTGTGAAGAGAGAGAGGGAGAGAGAAATGTATGATGTATGTATATATATATGTATACACCTCAATGAAAAGGAGTAGAGCTTTGAAGATAGGAGCAGTCTCAAACATGAAACCAGTGTTTTGAGCGAACCATTCGATGTCGCCCTCGTTGCCGGTGTAGACGAAGATTGGAGCATTCTTGTCAGCGCCGCCGCCCCAGTAGTTGTCGTTGATCAAGTACCTTTGCTGGAAGGTCTCATAACTCTGTGGATTGTAGTTGAAGTGATCAAGAATCTGCGTGAAGAACTTTTCTTCATAAAGCTCATGACCAGTTTTGCTGCCAAGAATCCGCTGCTCCGGCTGAACTATCGAAGAAGGGAAACCATGTCTGATGTTCTTGGCTGTAGTGACAGCTGATGACGAAAACAGATGTAAGAACAGCAGCAGCAGCCAAATTGCCATTCTCTTCCTCTCTCTGTAATCTGTTCTTGTATGTGTGGTGTGTGTGTTAGAAAGAGATAGAGAGAGAGACAGAGAGAGAAAAAGGGTCCGAAAGTCTACAAGTAATTAGTCAGTCTTAGAAGAGGTTAGGAATGTGGGAAATTAACCAAAGTTTGTAGAAAAAGATTGATAGAGATGTATGGTTACGGAAAATTTTAATTCGAATGAAATTTAATTAAATTTGAATCAATTATATATAAATATAATAAATTTATCGTGTAGTTGGTGTACAGTTCAAGAAAAATAAACTATTACATGGTAAATATAATGTATCAAATATGCTATATAATTAATTTGATTCGAATAAATTTTTTTATTATGGTTAACTTATACTAAACCCCAGCAAGCTTAGGATGCTCCGTTGACTAGGTTAACAAGTGTTTACTCAAAAAGAAAACCAGAATACTACAAATATGCATGTGTGTCCATCAACATAAATTACAATGTGACTTGCTTGCAATTGTTCTTCCCCACCAACCAAATTATTGCAAAAGTAGTTTCATGTGTTGTCCTGTCCTGTGCATTGGACTGGACTTTATCCAATGAATATGTCCAACTCCAAATTGCCCTTGTTTATTTATCCCAAGCTTTTATATATATATACAAATAGTTATTTAGAGAAAGAAATTAATTAAAACATAGACAATTATAATATAGAGGATGGTGGCCAAGGCCAGCTGATCCATAGTAATACTGATCAAAGAGTTCTTTGAGCCCATCTGATAATCATAAGATTATTGATGTTTTGTACAAGACTCGTATCGAAATTGTACAAGTTAGCTTTTAATGATCTGTTTTTGACTGTAAATCAAAGATATTCTAGTTAATGATACACATATAGGATACATATTATTTGTGCAATATTTATTAGGGAAAATTATATTTACATCCCTGCATCTATTGCCCTTTTATACAAACTATTCATTATTTTTAAACTATTATAAAAATAAATTAAATACATATATTTATAATATTCGAACTCACAATCTGTATGTTATAAGACCTTAACCTCATCACCCAACCAAATTTTTTTTGATTTTGATGATGTTGATTATATCTAAAATTATCCACTGTTGAATTTGAATTTGACTTTGTGATAAGTGGGCAAGGGTCGTACAGGTTAATGCCCCTTGCCCAATGGTAAGGACTTGGGGTTAGGGGCTGGCCCCAATAAGTTTGGGGTACACATTCTTTTAATTTTAAATAAATCAATAATTTTATAGTACTTTAACTTGATACAAATAATTAACAAACAGTCTATTATAATTTAAAAATATATATAACTATATATATATATATATATATGCTAGTAAAACAAAATTTAAATCGAACGATGTGGGAATATTTTTCGAACCACGTATCCTTTTTTATGTTTCACGTTTAATTTTCTCTATTATATTTTGCTCAAATTTCATATAATCTGTAAAATGAAATGCCTAACAGAAACTTATTCCTACGTTAGTTAACATTAGAACCAAACCAGCATAGTAAAAATACCGTTCAAAGAATCAGAATCTGATTCAGTCGGAATTAAATTACTGATTTTTTTAAAAAAAATAAAAGATTACGAGTCAATCTCGTTCTTAAACGAAATCTTTCTCTTTAGGAACAGAGGACGTCTAGAATGGCTGAATTTGGTATAAAATACTCAGCATCGGGCTTGATGCTTAAGAAATAAACTTGATCAATGGTATGTTTTTTGGGGAAATTTTAATTCAAAATGAGTTTGGCATGAATTATGTAATAAAATGATGTACAATAAAAAATGTAATAATAAAACGTCTAGTTTGGCATGAATTTGGTACAAATGTAATAAAATGATGTATAATAAAAAAAGTGACGGATTGTTCTATAAATTATGCCTAACATTTAAGGAATGGAGATTATGATTAGCATGAATGGCCCATCTCTTCATTATATTCCCTGATGATGAGTTGCTATTGGAATCAATTCCGGCAATCTCTCTCTATCATAACATCTGAAACTCCCACGAGGGTTAACTGTTCTGCGGACAACCTGATCTGGATGTCTGAATTCGGAGAAAGCAAGATTCCTCCCCAGAATTCTTTGTTGTTAATGCATGTGTTTCAACATTGGCAAAGGTTCGTGTTAGGACCCAGTGTTCATCAGTTATCTCAATCTTGGGTATCATCTGAATCCAATGTCACATAATGATCAGTTCTGAGATTCTTGTAAATCCTTGGACCCTCATAAAACGCTGGCGACACAGTTGTTTCATGTTGTTCCGAACAACGGGACGGAGCCAGGTTGACAGTTTAACTTAAGTAGAAGGATGAATTTAAGAATTTCTAGAAGAAAAATGGTATTTACTAAGCATAACTGTGAAGCTTGGTCATGTTCAACTTGGTTACATCACATCATTCAAATTTGCACAGCTTTCTACAGAATTCTGGATTTTACCCAAACATCCACAGCAAAAACAGTAATACTAAGAGTTACTAAGCATCGACCAGGGCAAGCAGTTGTCGGGATTTTCCGTAGTAAGGTCAGAAACGAACAAGATGTTAACTTCTTGATATTTCTTAGTTGAGGTTTACCTGTACCAGACTGTATAAGACTTTCAGGTGGGGTTTTAATTGACATGGCTGCCCATTCCCAGAAACAAGAATCGACATTCCAAAAACCTTACCATTTAGATCTCCTGGTACTCTGGGCTTCCCCTCTGACATCTGCAGTTCTAGACTTCAAACTGGTCGTTTGAATTGTGCTAGATCTTTCCTGAAGTGTACCGCATGGATCTCTAGTGTGCCAGGATCGCTCCTGTCGGGATGGACTATGATAATCTCTGGCCGATGCTAATCTAGAACTTGGTAACATGTGATCCTTGAGACCTATGAGAGATTTCTGTTTCTGTGTCTCGTTGAAATAACTTCTTCTTGGAGCTTCCTTCTCGAGTTCTTGAAATCTCTCCCTTTCTAAACCATCCCCTGCACCTTGAATAGCCCATTCAACTACCTCTGATGCACTCCTTTGAAGAGAAACGTTTCTCCTAGAAACCGGCCCAGAGATGGAGTTTCTTGATTTGATTTCATTGTTAACAGATAATTTCCTGGAATCACGATCGATAGCAGATGTATGAGTCCATTTGTACCCTTTATTATTGTTATTGTTATTGTTATCCATGTTCAGTTCAATCGAATGAAGATCGCTCTCTGCAGAGCCGTCTTTGCTGTCTATAGCATCCTCCACTTCGCCGTCATCTTCTTGCACATTCTGATGTGATCCCATGTTAGACTTACTCAAATATGCCACTCTGTCTTCATTTTTGTCTCTTTTCGGTCCAAGGAAAACTTCAAGCTGTTTCCTCAGCTTAGTAATGGCAGAGTTTTTCCCCTCAAATTGATGTCTAGCCTCGGACAGTTTCATCTGAGCTCTCTCCTCAAGCAACTTGTCAGCCAATTCTAGCATCTCTCTTTCCTTTTCTACCTCTTCATGAACTTTGACAGCCTCCCTCTTCACCTTTTCTGCTTCGGCCCTATCCTCATCAATATTCCTCGCTAATTCATCACACACCTGTTCAGTTATTTCTCTTGCTCTCTTCTCGCTTTCTAGATCTTTAACTGCCTTCATGAAAGATGACTTAATTTCTGCTAGTTCATTCCCGAGTTTTTTGTTCAAGCTCTCAAGTCGCCGTCTTAGCTTGCGCTCTACCTCTAGTTCGCCAGCAATGGCCCCAATTGCAGCTTCAACGGCTTGCTGTTCTTTGTTTCTCCATGATGCCTTTTCTTCCGCAAAACACTTCATGAGATAGTTGATCTCGTTTTTATCCGAGCGTTCTTCTTGGATAAGCTGATTAACCTGCAGGCGGGCTCTCTCAAGCTCAGCATGCAGGGCCGAGATCAGAGACATGCTAGACGAAGGTTGATCTGCATGAGCCCAAATGCGATTGATTATTTTCAGCAGCTCTTTGGAAGTCATCAGAGCATTGCTTACATCTTTTAGACGACTCCTACAACCAATCACTGATCCACCTGAAGTCTGGGGACGGGATCGAGTCTCAATCTGCAGTTCACATTCATATAGAGGAATTCAGAAGAAATCTGAAACAATAAAGAACATTTTAAAGATTTGGGAATACAATAGTTCAGATACAATATATTTGGGAAAAGTGGAGAGACAAATGAAAGATACAGTCAGATAGAACAAAAGTTCCGGCTAGCAACACGAAATTGAATTCTGAGAAAGACGAAAACAAATACCTCCATGAAACTAGCATGGCTAATAGAATCAAGAACTCCAAGATTCTGGTCAGCAGATGTAAGCCTCTGAGAGATTGATGGTGTCCTTCTCCTCCGACTGCCAGTTCCGGATCGATCCATTTTCTACAAAATCCACCATAGCATTTAGTACAGTATAATGAGAATAAACTTGCAAAACATGCAGTACAAATTAATAGAGGAAGAGAATGAACACCAAGAAAATCAGTGAGAGTTCAAGATATGCTTTTCTTCCCTTCTAGTGGTAGATCTTCGCTTTTCCATAATGTTCTAATAACATCAAACCTCAGCAAACATGTACAGAGAAACACATGCATATTCAATTAAACCAACATTAGAACAATCAAGTACCAGAAAAAGCATCAGCCCACCTCAGAAGTTGTCGGGCTGTGTGATGGATCCGACAAATGCGGTGGCAAAGAACCCGAACCCGAGTGCAAACCCCATCCGGACTGCATTTTCTCCCTTTTAAAAACCATCTTGCTTAAACTCTTCTTTTGCTTCTGCTTCATCGGCTCCGTATTACTCTCACTCATTTTCGGTGAAGGCACCTCATTCATTTCCCAGAGAGTGGCGGCGAGCCTCCTGGCCGATACGGGCCGGGTGGATTTCCCACTCTGAGAATACTTGGGAGAGTCGATGGCGCTCCTCAAAGGGGTGGTTCTCCACGTTGGCACCGGCGTGCTGGATCTAGACTTCCCAAGCCCGGTCCGATTCTTGCCCACCAAAATGGCCCGCTTGTTCAACCTGTAACTGTAAATTCTTGATGATGAAGATGAGGAGGACGAGCATCCCCTTTTCCGAGTCTTGGTGGGCACCATCAGACCATCCATCATCATCCCTCTCTGCCCTTGTTTTGGCATTTACAATAATTTGACTTAATTTTTCTCTTCTTTTACACCAATTCTCGCACTTTTCGAGTAAAACTTCACTGATCTGATTGCAACAAAACAGAGCACATTTTGAGAAAATACACAAAACTCAAAAGAATTAAAGGAAAAAAGAAAAGCATCGATCTTTCCGAGCAAAAAGAGAATCTGAGGTGGGGTTGAAGATCTCACAACTTTGTTCGAGTGAGCGCCCCTGCATTACAAAATTTCCCTTCTCGTCTAGTTTGATCGCTCACTCTTCCTTATCCGCACATATAAAAAGGAGAGACAGAGATTGAGAATAGAGTTAAATATGGCATGAAGTTTTTTCAGTGGGTGGAAAGTGGGTTTTGTTTCAGATTCCTTACAGCTAGAAACGTGGTTTCCATCAAGAACTGGATTAAAAATGGAAGAACAAATCTGTTGAAGCAATTGAAAATGGAGGAGAGAGTTGAAAGAGGGAGAGTATGTGGGGCGGAATGATTTCCTTTGATTTGAAATGATGTGTAAAAAAGAGTGAAGCTTGACTTTGATTTCGATCAAAGATCCATTTCTCTGTACAATCACTCGCAAGGTACTCCAGATGAGGCGTGCGGTACATGCAGACAAAGCAGAGGGGGAAGAAAGGGAGAGATCAAAGGGGCATGCATGTGAAGGCGAAACGTGGGTGGTAATAAGTGGAATACACCAGAATGTCTTTTTGGGGTTTAAACTTTGTTGGATTTGTATAAATCTCATCTGTCTGCCAAATAAAATTCTTTTTGTTCAGTTTTATTTGCTACAATAATATATGTCTACCTTGTTCTTAGTTTAGGTCAGGTCCATCGCTGACTCACCAGTCCAGGTGGTCCCACTTGAAAATATTCTACTCAAAATAAATTTAATATACTTATTATATGATTAATTATTTTCTTCAAATTTCTTATAATACTGCACTTGTCATATAAGTAATTTAAATTTAATTAAATTCAATCTAACTTCTTATGAGGGTGTTTTCTCTGCCACATCTCATTTTACAATATTCAACAAACAACTTCTTCAATGTTTGAAAGCTAGTTAAAAAATATTTTAAATATTTGTCAATATTTTTATAAAATATATAGTTCAATAAAGTTTAATTTCTCTTTATTTGATTTATATTACCATAACACACAACATTAAATATATTAAAACTAGTTGGGCCTTTGTCTATTTTTCTCTCTTTATCCATAAAAAATAAAGACAGACAACTTAAAAGCCTAATCAAACCAACCCTCGAGTTCTTGATATTCACAGTCATTTTTGTCCTACTCTTGATTCCAAATGTCAAAATCACCCCCCAACATTTTTAAATGCTCTATTTTAATTTAGTGAGTCGCCTTGTATGTGTGTGTGTTTTAAATTAAAAGTGCATGACGAATATCATACATTAACAGAAAAAATAAAATAATTATTAAATAAACATATATACCAATGGTGCATTCATAACATAAAATACAAGAAATATCAACTTTAGAATAGATTATTCAGAATAGAGCTATTTTCTTATGACATGCATCCGGGTATTTCCCATTCGAATTCTTGCAACTTTTGCCTATTGGCATACCTATTACCCTCCCAGAAAATTCTTATCCAAAATCAATTTTTGCTTATTACTCTCCGATTCCCATCTACCTCTGGATTTATACATTCTACTGTAAGAATTAAAATACAAAAACTAAAGCATTTTTCTTGTCATGTGCTAATACTGTCCAGAGTATGCTGCAATGTACTCATTTCCAAAATAATTAAGAAACACAAAATTCTGTAGGGATGTTGTCGATAAACTAAAAATACAACGAGCTGCTATATTGAAGGCATGGAAAATCCTACAAAGAGCACCAGCGGGTCTCAGCAGCAAATGTCCCTGGAACGGGTTTCTGGACACCGGACGCCAACTTTGGAAGATTTGCTTTCTCTCCTTCAACAATTTTGTTGCTCCATCCTGTATATGCTACAGAACCATAGAACAGACATATTATTGTCCGATTTCCACTTGGAAGTTTGTTTACAGATATAGGTTTTACTCTGCATACACGCATGTAGTGCATGATATATGCCATGAGTATGCCACTTGAAATCTATCCTCATATTCGAAGAGTTTGTAGTCACAAGTTGATGCCTCCACATGAAATTGTTCAATAATGAATAGTATCATTTGGTGCCAAATATTTTGACACACCTATACCGGATTGGTGGTGATTAACAGTCTTCAACTGTTTATCAGGAAGCCGGATACTTCAGGAGTTTGAAATTACATGAGATAAAGTAGTTCAAGCAATTTTTCCTTCCTCTGATCTCTAGTTTAACTTATACGTAAAGAAACGATATCTTTGCTGCCAAAAGGATATCTTATTATTGATAGTGAACATGACTCGAGAAATTCCAAGAAACTTTAACGCCCTACTGGTTTACATTTCCTTCACAAAATAAATTCACAGATGAACCAAGAACTTTATTGAGACTTTAAAACATCAGGCAGGTGTTTTGGTGGTTATCAGTGCTTATCCTCCACGTTTAGCATTATGCACATACACGAACTCATTCCAAAAGTTAAGTAGGATAAAGAGAATTGCAAAGAAAGAGCTTACTTAGTATGGTGGAAATCAAACTGGATATTGATGCGTATGAATCTCTTGGAGAAGAAGTGTTCTGGCCTTGTTGATTGCAGCAAGACATAGGAATAAATGCTCCTCAAGATCCACAAGTTGTCTCATAAAACTAGGACGGTTTCGCCGCAGCTGCTTTAGTATCTCCTGAATCGGATAGCTCTCCATGCCCCTCTCCAGTCCCAGACGAATAAGAAGCTTGTCATTTTCAACTGCAGTATGCAGGCGGGCCACAAGGCGATCGATGGTGTCTAGATCATTTTGAAGAACATAAGCACCCTTTGCTGCAGCGTCAAGCTGAGCTAGATGGATAATTTCTTTTTTAGTCATATTTGATGGAAGAATTGCAGGGCATATTGACCCCGCAACAAGGGCAACTAGAGCATGACTAGCTATTGCCACGGCTGATATGGCCACTCCAACAACAGCTGCAATCAAACACAACGCAGATCCTGTTGAGCAGTGGCGTATGAGATGGACCCTTGACCGTGACTTTCTGAGATGCTCATCAAGCTGTTGTCTGAGTTCAGAGAAGCATTGACGGATATCATCAAAGTTGTGCGAGTCTGGCAATAGGAAGGGGTTCTCAATGCGGTCAAACTGGAGAAAGACATTAACTGCCAGCTTGCATTGGGAATGGGAGAGGGAATAGCAGTCAGAGTCAAAGTCAAGGGGAAGATCATCAAGAAGGTTTTGTATAGGGGTATAGAGGAGGCGAGCATTGTGGAAACCCTGGTAGACAAGGAGGCATAGATGGGCAGTACGCTCACTGTGCTCAAAGTAGGTTGCAACAAGATAAGTAAGAGAGTTAGCCCTAATCAGTGAAAGTGCCTCTTGAACGCACTCACGGCTTGGTCGAAGAACCTGTTCCAACAGCTGAGGCTCTTCAAAGAAATCTATATGCCCTATGGCTACATTGTCTTGGTCAAATGTTCTTCTAATCTCACCATAAGAATTTGTTTGAACAGCAAGGGTGTATTCTCGACTAAGGTTGACGGTAGGAGAGAGTTGAACACTTGATGGCGGTGTAATGTCTTCAGAATAACCTGAATTATGTTTTACAGAATCAGATACTAAAACATCTTTAAGTAATAAAGGAGTGCCAAAATATGAAAGGACATCATAGAAAGAAATAGAAGTGCCTCCAAGGCTCTTGGAATGGCAACCGCTTTTACTCTTTAACTTATTTTGGTTCCACAAGAATGCTTCTTGTTATAGGTTCTAGGTGTTTTAATTTAGAGCTGGATAGGTTCAGGATTTTCTTGTGTGTTGTTTGTATGTCTTTTTCTCTTGAGCAAAATTCTGAAAGAATTCAGGAGTTTACCTTGGGAAGCAGGGGATGACAAATAATTGTTTGTTGATGGAGGTCGGGGTGGCTTCAAACAAGATAGAATTCGGTCTTTTCCTTTGATGTGGGACATCGAGCATAACCACAAATCATCTCCACATCAACACCAGTAAGCAAAAGTCCTTCAGGATATATAACCTGAGCATTCTGGAAAGAAGTGAATCTCCAAATATCTTCTACTAAGCTTCAAGTGAAATGAAGAGGGAGATGGCAAACCAATGCAAACAAAGAATAAAACCAAATTAATCCAGCATGTTAGTATGTTCTTCCCTGAAAACGATTCCAGAATAAAATCACCACTTTCGAAATTCAGGCATTTTTGGTAAAATGCAATACTAAACCATTCTCTCAAAGAGCAAGTAGAATATCAAGCATCTTGAATCAAGAGATAAATACTCATATTTTATATTTCTGATCTACTTTTCATGAAGCATGCAAAGAATATATCACACAATCAATATCAAATTCCAAAGAGAATCAATAATAAGTCTGATGCGTCTATATAGTAGTATCATGAACCAATACAAAAGGCATATTAGAGGATGGGATGCAACTCCTCAAGCATCCAACTCATTAAGCAACAGATGAAAAACTTGAGGAACTACAATGCTAATGAGATTTTAGAGATTTAAGCTGTAGAGTTTTGAATTCTACAGAAGCATTATTGGGTAAAGAGACCTCTGACCCCCTAGATACAATAGCAATGAAATGGTTGTCCAGTGGAAAGATAGATAGATCCATTCCCAAGGAGGAAACAAGCACAAGTCAAAGCAAAGTCTCCAAAATGATAGCTCATGAAAGGAGCTTAAGGTGAAAAAAAACTGCTATGGATTTTGACTATATCAAGAAGAACAATGAAACAGAGGGGGTCAGTATCTGTAATCCAAGATGTCGAACAAATAGAGAACACAGTAAGCAACCTGATGCACCTTGAGCTCAACTAATGAAATCACCTCACTCACTAGGTCCAAATTGAGACAGAGTCTGTGCCACCTGCCCAGCAATTTCAAGGGGAAAATGTCTAGATGTAGGTTTTACCTCTATAAGAACAATGTGTTCTAGTCAAGAGACATAAGCAGCAGCATGCAACTTGGTTTTGCTCCTATCCACACAGAAAGCAAAGGCATTTCACAAAATGCTAAACAAAAACTCATTTCTCAGATGAAAAGTGGGGTTCTACATGAATCCTTGTTCAACTATTAGATTTCTTCTCAAACTTCCTCGGCAGACGACAACAATAAATTCGCAACTGAACTCAACCATAATACTCAATGTCAATCCTTCAAGCAGCCAAATGCTTACACAGGAATCAAATTTCTACGGTAGCCGTGCACAAGATTATGAGAAATACAACATAACACTTCGACTACTCCCATGCTTCCCAAAGAATAACCCCTTCACCACCCAAACCAAGAACTACACAATGACAATCCCAGCGCAGAGATTAAATAGCTAGAAAAATGTACCCAAACCAGCATATATCAATCTCATAAGCAAGAACACCAAGTAAAAATAAGACAAAACAAGTTCACATACACCCAAATAGTACACGAGGAATGAACCAAATATTTTAATCGGCAATCTTATAATAAAGAATTGAAATAACTTACCTTTAAAAAAGATTGGAACTTTGAAGATTTTACAGTCAAAGAACCTCTTGAAATCGAAGTGGGTCTCAAGCCTTTAGTCCAAACACACAAGTGTATCAATATGCATTTATGAACCTAAACGCGTAAAAGCGAAAGCACTAGGTTCAGTAAATCAACAACGTACAAGAAATAGTAATTGTTGAGTAATCTTGGAGAAAATTTCAGAGGCGGGCTCTGATGAAATCTTTCCAGGCCCGTTGAGGCAATATTGGGGAAGGAGAGATGTGTTCCGACGGGGTGAAAAGAGCACCAATGAGCTGACCGCGCATAGTGTGAAGCTACCATCTCTGCTTCGACTCTTTTTTTTAATAAATAAACACAAGGATTCTTGGAATGAAAGAAATAAGGGGAAAATCGAAAAAGATAAAGGCAAAATCAGAAAGTTGCTTTGATGTAAGATACTACATTTTTCTTTTTGAAATTTGAATAATTTTAATTTTGTTAGGTAAATAAATCCAAGATGATATAATTTGCAATCCATTACTCTTCTCCCTCTCTAAAGCATTCTTACTCAAGTCACATTCAATTAAATTCATTAATCATGTAATAAGTAGAGATAGGTATAGGTATATTTCTGAATTATGATCTATTTATATAAATCACTTTTGATTGTAAATGCAACTATCAGAAATATTAATATTATTTATGCAAAAACACACATAGTTTTAAATATATATATATAATTATGAAACTATACATAATTTTTTACTATTTTGACTAATTTTTATAATTATACAAACGGCTGAAATAATTTGCATAAACAAAGCTATACGTCATAAAATGGAAATATAATTATCCTAATAAGTATTATTATTATATTTATAATTGATACGAATTTCAATCTAAATAAACTGCATTTGGACAAAAGTATTATACTATTTGGATGAAGGATTTGAAGAAAATGTTTCAAATAATTTTATATTATAAGAATTTAATGTCTTATAAGATGAAATAGTTATTGAAACTTGACATCAAGAATGTTCATGCAATTAAAGTTTTCCTCATGCTTTAACCATCCAAATGCTTTAAAGCAGGAGTTTCTGCTGGCAAGGACAAACTGGACAGTACATATTTGAGTAAAAAACAATGGAATCTATTATGTGAGTGCCTTATTAAAAACTACTGCTGTCAAGTTTATGGTCTGACATTTTTATTCTAAACGAAGAGGTAGTCCCTAATTTAAATTTACATTCCAACAAATTCTGCCACAAAACTTGTTGGCACTATGGCAATTAAATCTTGACTTGTGATGCTAAAATCTTGTACATCTGATCTTCGTCATGTCCCATTTGATTCATCTACGTTGCTACCGAGTTTTCAGCCCGGCCATCCAAGTAAGCAAGCGCGACTGCAGCATGCAGAGAGGCACCTACTGGAAGAACGTCTTCATCCATGACAAAGTGGGGTGAGTGCAAGCCTTTGACGGATTTCATTGTTTCGTTTCTTGTTCCAATCATAAAGAATGCCGCGGGTATCTTCTGTGCGTAGAAGCTGAAATCTTCAGCTGCCATGATCATTGTGTGGAGTTGCATATTCTGCTCTCCAAGCAAGTTTTCTCCAACCCTTTTAGCATGTTCGTACATTGTGGGATGATTGATGGTTGCTGGATATGGTTTGAGTTTATCCTCCATGAAGTCAACCACAGCGGTACAATGATGCACTGTTGCTTGAGTTTCTATGACCTGTAATAGTGCCGCAATTAACAATAACTGTCGTTGTGTCATAAAATGATGACTTGAAGAGGTTGCAGAAATGTTATATGTAGAAATTGTCCGATGTTACACTTTCTGGATTTATTTGTTTAATTAGGACTTGACTATGGAGATAGCGACCTAGTGGGATCCTATGATTAATAAAAATGAATCGATTATATAATTGTTTCGGGATTTCCATGTTTTTAATGCCCTCATCCATGAACCGCTGAAGATTATTGGAAAATAAAAGGAACTTTCCCAAGCCTACACTTAACATTGTTTGATCAATATTTCTTCCCACATTATGTCTTAAGGACCATTCAATCATCTCTAGATGTGATACATACCTCTTTAATCCTTTGCTTGAGGTAGGAATAACTTTCAGAATTCATGAACCGGAAGGTGCCACCAAATTTGACAGTCTCAGGGATTACATTCAATGCTTCACCACCTTGAACAAATCCAATTGAGACCACCTAGCCGCCATTATACATGGAAAAACAAGAATTATTCTTAACATCTTTATCAAAGATCTTGAAGCCCATATGCAACCCGGCATAACAATAATATGCCTCAAACTGCTTGAGAGAAGAAAAGAAAAAAGCAAATGAAGGAAGTAAGAAACATACCCTGGCCTCTAGAGGATCAGTTTCTCGGGAAACGATATGTTGGAGTGCAAGAATCGTCATGGAAAGGGCAACAATAGGATCTCTAGTTTTATGCGGGCTCGCTGCATGTCCACCTTTTCCTTGAATGATTACAGAAAACCTGCCTGATCCAGCAAGCATTGGACCAGGTTTTCCGCTGAGAGAACCAGTGGGTAATGCTGGATCAACATGTAAGGCAAAGATGGCTTGAACTCCATCTAGAGCTCCATCTTGTATCATATAATGGGCACCAGCATAACCTTCTTCCCCAGGTTGGAAGACAAGTTTAACAGTACCCTTACCAGAATATAACAGAATATTCATTATTCAAATCACCCTAAAAAAAACCATAAAATATTGACCTGCCCGCCATATACCATAATTGTTTACCTTCAATTTATCTCGGTTGTTCTGTAACAATTTGGCTGCTCCAAGCAACATTGTGACATGAGCATCATGACCACAGGCATGCATTTTGCCATCAATTTTGCTCTTATGCTCCCATTCCACTAGTTCCTACAACCAGCACAGGCTAACTTATTTCTAGCAAAAGCATAATTTTCGTGACATTTTGGAAAAGACAACAAGAAAAGTGACTCCTAACTAGCCAAAGAAGTATTGCTGGCTAGTCTCAGGGATAACATATCATACTGCTACCTCAGCAATCATAGGCTAAGAATGTTGGGGGGTAGCCGTCTCACAAGCATCTAGCACAACTTCATACATTCTTTTTTTGAGATTAGTTTGGACAGATTTGATTCACAAACTTCTAAAAGAGGCCAAACTAAGTAGTGTTTGAGCGATGAGTTTAGACTTTTATGCTCAAAGACTAATGAACCAAATATCCTGAGATAAACAAGACAATGTCAGACGTCAATTTATTTCCTATTCCTCCGAACAATAATTAAACTAAAGCCACAAAGAATTCAAATAACAATAACAACAACTATTCCTCTTATCAATTCTCAATAATTTTATTCACAGTGGGTGCTAGACGCAGTGTCTATGATTATACTCATCACTGAACTAAAAAACAATTCAATTAGAAATAAAAACAAAAACCCATGAAAAATTCCAAGAACAAGACAAGAATCGTTTACTCTTTCCTGGTAAGAAAATTGCCGCCGATAAAACAGTAGCAAGATGATAAAGAGATAGTTCCACCTGAATAGGGAGCGCGTCCATGTCTGCTCTAAGACCGAACCAAGGCTGAGCCCCTGACCCGATAGTTGCTACCACCCCTGTCTTAGCCACGGGCCACGCATACTCGATTCCCAGTGAGTCAAGCTCACTTCTAATCAGTTCACTCGTTAACTCCTCTTGGAATGCCAATTCCGGGTACTCATGGATTCTCCTCCGAACCCGTCTCAACCAGTCCAAGAAATCCGGGTCCCTCGCCGATTCCAAGAGCTCCCGGGTCAGGGTCTCACTTTGTAAGGCCCATGCGCCATGGTAGGGCGATGAGCAGGTCGCAAGAAGGACCAAGAGAGAGAAGCAAAACAATGGGACGACCCGCTCCATCTGGCTTTCCCTCTCAGTGGTGTAATTTCTATTAAATCATGGAAATGGGATTGGCGGATTCGGACCACGTTTCTTGGATTATGTGAAGATCCAATAGCATTATATTATTAAGCCTAAATTATACATAGACCCCTATAATTTAGCTTAATTATAACTATTATCTTATTATTCAAAAAAATTATCAAATTTCTTAATATTAGACATACTTTTATAAATTTTAAATGGTGGATGTGTAAATTCTAGTAATATTCTTATGCTCTTTTGAAGATAAGGTAAAAATAATTATAGAACAAAATGACTATTTTCAAAGTGGATTTTGCCACCAAAAATGAACAAATAGGCAATGGATTCTCATATCTATGGTGTCCCACTGTCCCCAGTCTCATTCCTCACCCTCTCCACTTTTCTCACTGTCGCTACTTTTGTAGTTGGAAAATTCTCTGGCGAAGTAATCCAGCTCCAATTCCAAATCAACCCCAACTCGATTGAAAATAATTCATGTTAATAATCTTGATGCCCCCCTTTATTATCTTCCAAAGGCCCAAAGACAGAGGAGTAGGCACCTTCCGATCAGCCCAACAGGCCCAATCTTACTAGCCTATAACCAAGATACCAACCCCATACTTTCTATACTTATAAACTAATATGGCAGGGCAAAAAAATAGGTTTAATTCAGCAAGATGACTCATCAGACAATAAAAAAATTAAGTCATTTCGTTAGTTAAAATTTACTGAATTTACTGATATTAATATATAAAAATTCATATTTACCCATAAATTGATTTATTACTAATTTATAATAGGTCAAATAAATATTTTTATAATCAAATTACCTTTATACATCTTCTCACTTTAATGCATATAAGGAGGTATATTTTTACTGTTATAAGAATAGTTTAGCCAGAAAAAATTTGTTTGACCTGCAATAAGTCAATAACAAATCAATTGAGCGTAAATATCAATTTTCATTTAATTTTTTTTATTAATATTAACAAATTCAGTTAATTTCGACTAACAAATAAATCTGTTTGTTATACATATACAAAGTTTAAAAATATTAAATATAATTTTTTAAATTATGAGAGTTTTACATATATATATTAATTATATCAAACTTTAAAAAAGTTATCATAATTATCCCTTAAAAATAAACATAGCCGTAAGGCATACAACGACAATAAAGTTGAGGCGGCTGTCCAGCGGCTGTTCAACAAACAATGGTGAATGCAATCAAACAAAGATGGAGAATGAAGATTTGGTCCCTCTTGCTATATCCTTTTGGGGTGTTTGCAAGGGTTCAAAATAATAATTTATGAATATAAGTTAATATATATATATATATATATATTTAAAAATTTTGTATTATTTAAATTGAGTCGATTTGAAGTTAAAATTTTCCTTACCAATTGATAAATTTGTAAATAATTTTATTAAACTCTTTTTTTCAAACACTTAAAGTTCATCATTTTTCATTTTAAATTTTTATTTTTAAATACTTTTAATTTTTAGTACCGCTTACTTTAATCTTAACTAAGTTGATTTTTAAGTCAAAAGCTCTCTTATCAACTTATGCAGCTTGGTGATAAAATTGTAAATATTAAGTTGTTTTTTCAAATGCTCCAACTTTATTTGTTTATTTTTTTTTTTTTTTTTACTTTTAACTTTCATTTTCAAACACTCTCAATTTTACGACTACTTAACGTACACTTTATTCCCATTAAAAATAAAAACTAAAACAAACACTATATTATTGAAAACGTGGATTCTTTCTATAAAATGACAAACTCACTTGATATTCTGAACTTGTCTTTATTTGAGCGATTGATATATGTATATGTCAAGTATTAAATTTAAGTTTTACTCAAAGTTTATGTCATTTTCCATAACAATGTTAGTGTTGTTATTTGTTATCTCATTATTCAATGTGATTAATAATTCATTGATGCTTTCTATCTGTCAAAGTTAGGTGATATTAACTACCTAACCTTCCTCCTCCAGAGTCTAAAGTGCCAACGGATCACCACGATTTAAATCCTACAACTTGGATTATTCTTTATCAACCAAATTTGGATAGAAATGTACTATTTATGTGTGATGCTGGTATTTGGGTTTTTATTTATTTTTTTAAAAGATAGAAAGAAAAAAAAAATGTGTCATTATTGGAAGGGAACCGAATGAAATTTTGTACATTTTTGTAACGAATTTTGTAACAGAATGACAGAAGTTGGAAGTAAGTTGTCATAATTTGCGATGGAATTTTTCATTGCAAGATTTGGGATGGATATCATTTTGCAACGAGGATGTCATGTTGCTGTTCGAAGTTTTGAAATTAATAAGATTGTCTCAAATTTGTCATATAGTTTTCTTTTTTTTTTTTTTTGTTTCTTAAATTTGATAGATCACAGAGCTATAACTCATTTGCCAATTGAAATATATCATCATAGCATATATGGGGTATCTTCTATTTGGCCCTGATGTTACTAGATTCGTAACAGTCGATAAATGAGTGTGATTCTCACAACCATATATATATATAATTTCAAGAAAAGAAATTCAAATGTGAAAATTATTTTCGCTGCAACATAAAATATTTGCATTTGCATCACTCACAACATCAAATAAAAATACAACATAGAGCTGAATTTTTACTTAATTAATGATGCACCACCAACTCCAATTAAAACATGATAATTTGATTGAAATAACCGTCACAAACTCGAGGTAAGTAGGATTGTGGAGATAATGATAGGGTGAGAAGTATTTGTAATGAATCTGTGATACGTCAAAAGAAAATCATTTGGAATATAATATTTGAATTGGGAGCGACATTTGCCACAGATGCAATTGTTAGAATTATAATAGATTTGCGATAAATTGTGATCTGGACATGATTAGGGTGTATTATCCCAAATTCCATGATAAATTGTCGATAAGATGGAATGTCAATGAGATGGAACTTGCGATAATTTAGCGACGGGATGTGCTTTAATGAATACTCGCATCAATTGCACACCAATTTTATAAGGACTTGTGACAATTTTACCGTACAAAATGCTAAGCTAAATTTCACAATGGATTTTGCAATTTATGAGACCATCCATCCCAAGTTTGTCGCAATATCCATCACAAATGCGACTATTCTTGTTCGTTACAAAAATTGGTCGTATAATATATATATGTATATATGTGTATATATATATATATTGTAATCAAAGGGAGGAGAAATATGTACAAAAATTGGTCTCGTAAATATATATAAATATGCGTACACGACTATTCTTATGTCATTAAAGTTATCGTTGTCTGGAAAGTAGAAAAAAAGTAAATTGTGTATTGGTGTGGTCTATTTTTGATCACTCCAATGACTCATCACTTTGTCTGATGCGCTTATAAAAATAGAGAGGTTGCCTTCTCTTCATAATATTTTGGTCTTCATCATAATATAGCTCATCAGCGTCATGGCCAGCGCTTCACTTGTTTCTGCACTCACTAGAAGGTAACCATATCTGCATCATTCTCCTTAGCCTTCTTTGTGATTGCACACCACTGTATCATCAGTTGGTTCTTCGATTTCTCCTCAAGTTTCAAGTTTAGAAATTATTTCCTTACATATACTCTTCTCGTTTTTCCATTTCTATGTGTGTGTATATTTCGTTTCTCGTACAAATTTATGATCTGTTTGGTTCAATGATTTTGCCAAAGAAAGGAAATAGCAGGACATGAAAGTAATGAAAATTAAAGAAACATAGAATCCGTAGTTGGGACTGTCTGATTATTTTTTCATTTTCAGTAAAAATATGTATTTTCAATTTTGTTTAGGCTTCCTCTGAAATGAGAATATATTTGAATTAATTAAAATAATTGCGTATTATGTTAAATTGTGTTGTCAGATTAATGAATTTCTCATAAATTTTTACTAATTACTGTTTCAAAAATTGAAAACTAAGAATATAAACAGAGTCCTAATTCCTTTATTATGCAATTCTTGAATACTCAATATTTATGTGTTAGTACTGAACTAATCATACATGCCCATGTACATGTTTGTTTGACATAGGCTAGAAGGAAAAGTAGCCCTAGTAACCGGAGGAGCCAGCGGCATTGGGGAATGCACGGCCAAACTCTTCTCCAAACACGGTGCAAAAGTTGCCATAGCTGACATCCAAGATGAACTAGCTCATTCAGTTGTCAACTCCATTGGCCACTCCAATTCAACCTACATCCATTGTGATGTCACCAATGAAGACCATGTCAAGAATGCAGTGGACAAGACAGTTTCCACCTACGGAAAGCTTGACATCATGTTCAATAACGCCGGCATCGCTGACCGCCCCAAGCCTAGAATCATCGACAACGAGAAATCCGACTTCGAGCGTGTTATGAGCATTAACGTCACCGGTGTTTTCCTAGGTATGAAGCACGCGGCCCGTGTGATGGTCCCCGCTCGCAGTGGGACCATCATCTCCACCGCCAGTCTAGGTTCAGGGATCGGTGGGGCCGCTACTCATGCATACACGTGCTCGAAACATGCTGTGGTTGGGCTTACAAGAAATCTGGCAGTCGAGCTCGGGCAATTTGGTATCAGAGTAAATTGTCTGTCGCCCTACGCGCTTGCAACGCCATTGGCGAAGAAGTTCTTGGAACTTGATGATGAGGGGGTTGAAAATGCAATGAGTTACATGGCAAACCTAAAAGGTGTGACACTAAAGGCTGAGGATGTTGCGAATGCAGCCCTTTTTCTGGCTAGTGATGAGGCTAGATATGTGAGTGGGCAAAATCTATTCATAGATGGGGGGTTTGGCATTGTTAATTCTGCAATTAAATTGTTCAACTATCCAGAATCTTCATAATGCTATATTTCACTATATTCAACTTTTTCCATCTTCATCAATTATTTCTCTCACAACCCTTTCTCCTTTTCGGTTTTTGTTGTATGTTTGATGGATATGTTTGTATAAGTCTAATAATTATAAGGGTAATACTCTTTCGTAATTTTAGAAGGGTATTTATAATTTTACAAATTACGAACAAATTTTTGTAATTATAATAAATTTCAACACAGCCCGTTGTAGTTTACCCTTTTATTTTCCTATCTCTCTCTCCTCAACTTTCTCATTTCTCTCTTTAACAACTTACTCATCCCTTTCTCTCCTCACTTTTTTATCAAATAATTACTTATAACTTTGTTCTATTTTTTAATACTTTTATTTATTTAATTAATATACATTTTTTAAATTCAAAAATTAATTGTCTAGAAGCAATATTTTTCACTGTATATATAATGGTGGTCTCTCCTAAGCCCAGGTTGCTACCTATCTTTCTGAACCGCCCAAAATGAATTTGGGCCTTCCAGATATAATTTAAATTAGACAAACTAAGTTAGGCCCAACCAACGTCGTATGGAGTTGGGTCATGATTTTTGTCACGTACCAAATAGGACAACTCGGGGGTCGGGTCACGGGTGTCTCAATATGAATTGTTTTCTTTTTCTTTAGGGCTAATTGCCTCCTTTCGTGAAATTTGATTTAATTATATTAAATTTTTATAATTTAAAAAATTATATCTAACATCTTAAAATTTATTTTCATATAAAAAATAAGTTTCTCCATTAATCAAAATTCATCAAAATTACTGACATTAGCAAAAAAATTAATTTTTTTTTTCATATTTATCCTTGATTGACTTATTGCATGTCAATAAATCTTTTATAACTAAATTACCCTCATACATATTCACGCGTTAATGTATGTGGGGATTTATATATTTACCATTATAAGGGTAGTTTAGTTCGAAAAAAATTATTTGACCTGCAATAAGTTAGTAATAAATCAATGAATGGTAAATATCAATTTTTATTCAATTTTTGTATTAATATAAGCAAATTTAGTAAATTTTGACTAACGGGGGGACTTATTTGTTAGACGAAAACAAACTTCAAGAATGATAGATATAATTTCTCAAATCACAGAAGAATTACATATAATTACATTAAATCTCAGGACAAAGGGGTGTAATTATCTCTTTTCTTTGTATTATACTTTGAAAATGTGACATTACATTAACTGTTCTTACACACGTACCTTGCAGTTTCTTGATATATGAAGTGCAATTCATTTTTTTTTTGTTGGGGTTTTTATGGAAGACAACACATCATGCAATGCAAGTCAATTAATTCACGATATCTTGATCAGTCAATTCGAAGTGTCAAGTATTGAACATGATCGGGGCAGGAGCACGTTGTGTACATAAGTTAAGACATTAGGAAGCCGGAAAACACATGGCCTACTTGCTTAATTTCTGTAGTAATTATTTCCAGGGAAACTGTGTGACACGTTTTGGTAGTTGGTTTTGGTTGGGACTGTCTGAATAATGAATGCCGGGCTTTTATTTCTTTCGACTTTAGAGCCTTTAATTTTATATTTTTTACTATTTGGGTGTCTTTCTTATTTCCTTTCCATTTTCTTTGGTATTATTTTGCCTAACTTTTGAGATCTTTATAGTTCCTTTGAAGTACAATATTATTTAATTCTTTAATGTTGCAGAAACCATTGATTTTGCTTTTTTTTTTTTTTTATGCTATGAAGCAGATATATATTTTACTTACAATTATTTGTGTGCGTAAAGTATATTATTTGTAGAGTAGGACAAGATTCAATGTGTTTGAAGTTATATTGCGAAAAATATTGTACGTTCTGACTTTATATGAGCCTTATAATTTTATTTTTGAAAAGACGTTTTATAGTGATGATACTTTATGACTTATAAGTCATTCAAACTCCTCGTCTGCACTTGAATGGAACGCAATACAGCATCATTAGCTCCAAATATTTAAATTCAAATTTTCCACTATCATAATATATAGATTTTTAAAGATCATACTGAATCAAATAACTGCAACGTGACATCTTTTCACACATTATTTCGGAAAAGTTTGGGTAGGGGCCGGGCGTGCATTCGGTATAATTAACATGCTGAATCGAAAATTCAGTACGATCAAATTGGCGTATCGAATTCAAATTTCTTGATTCAATTTAATAATAATTATTTTTTTTTCATTTCAATCCGATAAATAACCTAATTGACTGAAATTTCAAAAGAAAAGAAAACAAAAACCATAAGAGATAACTAATCTAATTTCAAATAATCCATTTCCAATTAAACTGAAAACTTAAAAATTCATCGAGTATATATCTAATTTAATATATATATATATTATATATATATACCAATATTTTGGTTTAATTCCAAAATATTCGATACCGCCCACCTTTATGTTGGGAAGATTTTAATGCAAATTAGGTATGATCGAATTTAAGCTAGTTATATGGCAAGTTAAGTACATTTGCGATTTTATTAGTATATAATTGAGAGAAAATAATCAATCGCATGACAAATATATATAATTCACTTATTTTATGATCGATTTAATCCTGTCGAACTTAATTTGAGTAAAAAATTCCCGATCTATGTGTGAAGACTTGAAGTCGTAGTACAGCTATAATCTTAAATGCGAAGGACCTACATAAGACTCATGATATTATTACTGATTGTCCTCATCTCAAACCAAACTCTCCCAAGAACAATATATTGTCGGATGCTCTCTTCACCGCTCAATGTGTCTCTCTGGGGACTAAATTACTAGTCATTAATTGATGACATGCATCATCTTGAGAACAAATATATATATATATATATATATATATACTAATTACTGAGTACATACACCTTTTATTTTACAACACTTTGAAGCAAAATTTAATTATAATTAATCCGAAATTTGTATCATACTTTAAAAACGTATTAAGTTTTTTTAAGAAACTATTTTTTTTTAAATAATAGTCTAGCACCTTTTTAATGACACCGACATTAATTAGACATGTATGTCTAGAATTAATGTATAGAGAAATATAAAAAAGTAAAAACTAAGAATTTGATTTTCAAATAATTTAATTATACAACAATATATTCTTAATATATATTTACATAAACCATCATTTTGTTTTAACATAACATGATTAATACTCTATTTTTACAAGTTTAATACATTTACGCGCACATATATATATATATTATATTTTTAAGATTTAAATAAAATCATTTTCAATTTATAACATATCGAAATTGTATTCATATTCAATAATTAATATTGTGTATGCCATAACACATTAATTAAATGGACTATGGAGCACCATCACCAACATCGTATCCCTATCCCCGTTTCCATTATCTATAAATAACTTGCGAAAAAACATTGAATTTCAATCCACATTTCTATCAATCCTCTTCAACCCCAAAACTAAGTACTAGAAATGGTCACTTTATTGAATCATGCTCCTAGAAGGTTATAACATACCCCAATTTATCGTTTTTTCGCAATGTTTCAAATCATGGTTCCCGCTTTTTAATTATTTAATTATAAATTTTCGTCCTACATATTATGTGTGTGACTATGTCTATGTATATAGAGTATCCGTGTGATTTAGTTATTTTTGTTATAATTGTAGATTAGAAGGCAAAGTGGCCATCATCACCGGAGGAGCAAGTGGCTTCGGCGAGAGCACGGCGAGGCTTTTCGCCCGACACGGCGCCAAAGTTGTAATTGCCGACGTGCAAGATGACAGGGGTCAATCTCTTTGCCGTGACCTTAATCTCCCCGATCAAATCTCGTATGTTCATTGTGACGTAACCAGCGACTCCGACGTCAGGAACGTCGTCGATTTCGCGGTTTCCAAGTACGGGAACCTGGACATCATGTTCAACAACGCCGGCATCCCCGGGAACCTAGACTTCACCATTGCCGACGCTGACAACGACAACTTCAAAAGGGTTTTCGAGGTCAATGTCTACGGGGCATTTCTGGGGGCAAAACACGCCGCTAGAGTGATGATCCCGGAGAGAAAGGGAGTGATATTATTCACTTCGAGTGTCGCGTCGGTTGTCTCCGGCGAGTGTCCGTATTCCTATTCGGCGTCGAAGCATGCGGTGGTTGGGTTGATGAAGAACTTGTGCGTGGAGCTGGGACAGTACGGGATAAGGGTGAACTCCATATCGCCGTGCGCGGTGGCGACGCCGATGCTGACGGGTGCAGTGGGGCTGGACAAAGCGGTGGTGGACGATATTATACGTGCTTCAGCCAACTTGAAAGGGGTGATGCCGACGGCGGAGGATGTGGCGGAGGCGGCGCTGTATCTAAGCAGCGATGAATCCAAGTTTGTTAGCGGGCTAAATCTGGTGGTGGACGGAGGTTACAGCACCACCAACCAGAGTTATATTAGGATGCTGAAGGGTTTAGCCTCATGATCGTTGCCGGTTTTGCGTTAACCATTCTCAAATTTCCAATAATATTTTCATACAGGAGTACTGTTGTTCGCCGAGGATTATTTATGAGTGTCATGTTTCCATTTCTCCCCTTATTGGTACTAATTCCTTTCCTCTTATTATAATTTCGTACGGAAAAAAATACTTGATTCAGGCATCTGGAGTTTTTCATTTTAATTTATTTTAAATTATATATTTTTAAAAAATCAACATAAAAATGTTATCATATAAATAAATATGATATGGACCCTGAAAAAGAAGGAATATAGAACTATAATGTCCCTAAATATTGAGCAATATCAAAACAACACAAAAATTTATGTACTTGAAATCAAAATTTGTCGAACCAAACCTAAAGATAGTAGGAATTAAATTAGATTAAATGTCAATTGTGTAGGTCATACTAATATATATGTCTAGTCCAAATGTACCGACGCTATAAATAACATAGCTATTTGAAACATGTAGTAGATCCGTGTTTACATTTTTCGTCTGGAATTATCTCACTAATTTGAGTATCAAAAATTATAATTGAATATAATATTCTCTAATTTAATTTCATGAACACAAAATTGAGACACCAGATAGAATTAGAAATGTAAAAAGTAGACGGTCGTCAATGTGATTCCACGCAAATCGGAATTGGGTTGGGAATTCTAATTCAAGCCGCCGATGCAATCAAATTTAAATGAATTATATGATACTTACAACATATTTATTATGAGATTTTTAAAAAATAATTATTATCACACTTATTATATAATTGATTTAATTCAATTAAATTTGATTTGAACAAAAATTTTGAATTGTTTAATTCCAGATGTTTGTTATTGAATAGGAGTGTCGGTGGGCATCTGAATTGGGATATTGATCATATAATTATTGCAGACTAGGGTCCTATATGTCCATTCATGCACTTAAATGCTACCACATAACTATTTCTATTCACACCAAATGTTTGAAAATTTTATTTCATTCACGTGAATTTATATCCAAATAAATTACAAATTATTGTAATAATATATGATAAATATATTATTTGTGATTTAAGACTTATGACTAATGCGGGTGTAATTTCACATGAACGACATTGTCAATCCTCCCAAATGCGCATTAGATCAGTGGGCCACGTTATTGATTTCTGATATTTACACTTCATATATAACTAGTAAATATTACACATTTTATGTACGTGTATAATTTCTTTTAAAAAAATCAAAATAAAATATTATAAAAATTGTATTGTTAATTTTTATAATTTAAAAAAGTACCTAAAAGTATATATTGAGATAATAAATTAATATAAACATTTTGATTTATAAAAAAAATAACAAATAAAGATTTGAAAAACTAAAAATATTGCATGAAAGAAAATTATAACCTCCAAAAGGTAGTTATAAAAATCATGATCAAGAAATTAAGAAATAATTAATTAATTAATTTAAAATTTTATAAATAAATAACATTTGAAAATTAAGTAAGACACCAAATGGATGCTCTCACTTAATATATATATGATACGTATATAGATTCTCATAGGCTGCTTCACTTTGTTTGATGTGATTCGTTGGTCGTGGTCATCGACGAATTCTGTTGATTATTTAATATAATATAAATTATATCATATAAGATTCAGATCCCGTAACTATAAGTATATATGAGTCGATGGTTAAAATATCACCTAATGATTGGATAGTTGTATTTAACCCGTTTTATATATGATTCTATATTAATTTGTTATATTATAATGTTTGAAATTTTAATGCAACAATGTATCATCATTTCTAACCAAAGACATTCAGACTCAGAACAGTTTTTTATGTACAATTGGTCCTTGGTATACCCCGAGAGAATTGGATGAGGAAACAAGTGGGGGAGTAGAAGTGATATGTCCCCCTGGACATCATTTGTCCTCCTACCCAGAAGACAGAATCTCATCACATGGAGTGAAAATCTTTTCAGATAATTAATTAAAAAGATGGAACAAGCAGCTATAATTCATTACATAATGGGCTCCGCGCTTCATATTTTGTGAACTATGAAGCTATAATGGAGCCTACATTTGGAATGTGCATGGACAATCCTATATATGTTGTCTAAAAACGATATAAATGTGGGATTTGTGTATTATGAAGTCGATGTAAGAAAGAGATAGACTTTTTATCTTTAAAACAATTATCATCTCGTTTTGGTACTAACGAAAAACGGTAATTTATCTCTGAAAATATAACGATTCACAATTTTAAAATAACAACACTGCAAATTTTGAGAACAACAAATCAAAAAATATTTTGACACTCTCTTACTAAAGCAATACTTGTAGCATGCTTTAATTCTTAAGACTGTTATGAAAATAAATTGATTGATTGAATGAAATGAAATGGGAGAACCTATTTATATTTTGTCATATGAACTATGACTATTTTTATATTTTGACATCTAAACTTTTTTTGTTTCAACTTGCTATCTTAATTTTACGAAATTTTGCATTTTGCCATTTATAACTATTTTTCCAACCAAATTTTTTATTGAAAAAACTTCACATATAGTGCACATGTTATATTTAAGGATTATCTGATGTGCTATTTTTCACATATGCACAGGATATAAATTTTTTGGGCCAAAAAATTAACAAAAAAATAGTTATATATGACAAAGTGCAAATTTTGCAAAGTTGAAATGGTAAATTGATATAAAAAAAAGTTCGATAAAAAAATGTGAAAAAATAGGCATAATTGAAATGAAAAAATATAATTTACCCTTATAATTATTCAAACAAGTCCAAAGAATTTATTACTGAGGATTTGAAATCGATAGAATGACATCAGCAATGTTATTATTACATAAACAAAGAAGCAAACATCAAACACAACAAAGACTTCTTAAAACACATGAACACTTCCAAGTTCGAAGCCAACAACAATTCAAGAACTCCTCAGTTTCCTGATCCCTTCACGCAGAGCAATATTGGTCAAACTATAACCTCCATCAATCACTAAATTCTGCCCACTAACATACTTTCCCTCGTCGCTTGACAGAAAAATTACAGCCTCAGCCACATCAACTGCCTCCATTTTCTCCCCTTTCAAGTTAGCAATCCCAGAAACAAGCTCCTCAACCTTAGCCTTCTCATCCAGTTCCACAGTCCTCATCAACATCGGTGTCGCCACCCCAAACGGAGAAACACAGTTCACTCGAATCCCATACTCCCCCAACTCAATGCACAAATTCTTCGTCAGCCCAACAACGGCGTGTTTGGATGCAACATAAGCATGCGGCACTACTCCGTGAGTCACCGATGCCACACTCGAAGTGAAAACAATACTCCCTCTCTTCGCCGGAATCATCACTCTTGCAGCATGCTTAGCGCACAGAAACCCTCCAAAAACGTTAACATCAAACACCCTTCTCAGGTCTTCGTAATCCGTTGCCAGAATCCTGGGGTCGTTGTTGCCTGGAACACCGGCATTGGAAAACATTATGTCGAGCTTGCCGTATTTGGACACAGCGGTGTTGACCACGTTTTCGACATCAGTTTCATTAGTCACGTCGCAGTGTACGTAGGAGATGACTTCGGAAGATCCTATGTCCCGGCAGGCAGTCTGGCCTAGTTCGTCTTGTACATCGGCGATAACGACCTTAGCACCATGTTGAACGAAAAGCCTCGCTGTGTATTCTCCAATGCCACTGGCGCCGCCGGTAATAACAGCCACCTTGCCTTCGAGCCTGTGAAATAGATCAAATTGACAGTAATATTCTTAACTTTTGAATATGGATCGGCCAACTTATATGTGAAATGTAATAACCAGTCTATACATATAAATGATCACCTTTTCGCCATCGATGAAATTAGTTCCTTTGAGGTGGAAATCAGTTCAGACATGTACAATGTATTTAAGGAAATCACGTGCAAATAGTAATATATATGCAGCAAATGTATAAAGGAAAATGGAGTTGTATCTCTTGAATAGATTAATGAATATTGTGTGCACCTTTGTCTGCTTCTTTTTGGTTTTCGTCTTGATTCCGACATATAAGATACAATCTGATAGCCTGCATGTCTCGTAGTGATTTGTTGGGGTGGGAGCATGCGTACTGATTATAAGGCTGAATTACCTTTTTAAAATCCATAGATTAATATTAATAAGATCAAATTTAATATTAATATGATTCTAATATCATAAACCAAATATGTAATTATAAACTATAGCCAATCCTGTAATGCATGATTACGCAAATCAAACGAGCCCCTATTGTACAAAATACAAGTGCAGCATGAATTTAGTATAGGACAAATCCTCCCTTTGCTTTCAATTGCTTTGCTTGGTGGAGCATTAATATTTTTTGAAATTCAGGCCCTTAATTTGCAATTTAAGATCAAATATCCATGTTAAATTGAGGCCCAAACAGAAAAGTTAAGGTATAGCCCAATTGATGGGGTGAACTCCTTTCAGAAAACAAAATAAAGAACCCAATTGATTCCAATACTCAAGTAGTCTGAACATCATGTCTCTTATATGTCGGAATGAAGACAATTAATTTTGTGGGAAATTCATGCCTCATGTTAAGTTTTATTTCTAATCTCTCTTTCTTAAATCGAGGCCTAAATAAGCCGACATAGTTGGGCCATACTGTATTGTGTGGCCCAATAAATTCTAGGCTGGTCGGCCCATTCCGCATAGTTACTGAACTCACGGGTCGTTCTGATGTTAACAAACCTTAGCGATTACTCAGATTTATAGATTCACAAACCCCTCCTCCTCATACTCCCATCCGCCAACCCTAGCCAACACTCGCTTCTTCCCTCTTCCTCCGCAGCAACCCTCAGCCGTCGCCTCCACAACCACCACCGAGATGGGTCGCGTCCGCACAAAGACAGTGAAGAAATCCTCCCGCCAGGTAATTGAACATTACTACTCGAAGATGACTTTGGACTTCCACACCAACAAGAAGGTTCTGGAAGAGGTTGCCATTATCCCCTCGAAGCGCCTCCGCAACAAGATAGCTGGGTTTTCCACCCATTTGATGAAGCGGATCCAAAAGGGACCCGTTCGTGGAATCTCCCTGAAGCTGCAGGAAGAGGAGCGCGAGCGCCGCATGGATTTCGTGCCTGATGAGTCGGCCATTAAGGTCGATCGCATTGAGGTTGACCAGGAGACCGTGGATTTGTTGGAGTCGCTTGGCATGAAGGACTTGCCAGGTGTGGTGCTGAGAGAGGACCAGGGTCCTATCAATGTTGCACCGGCCATGGGCTACGGTCGCGGCGGCATCAGGAGATACTGAGAGAGTTGAGTCTTTTTGTTCGGTTAATATGCTCTTGGATGTTATTTTATAATGGATTATTGTTAGTTTTGGTGAAAAATGATGTCTTACAGTACTCTTAGATTATGCTTTTTGGGAAATTTGAGACTATTTCAAGATGTTAAAGTTTCTGTGGTAATCGTACTTTTGTTCTGATTGGTGATGATACTGCTGAAGTATGCAAATTTTTGGATTATAAGTAGGTTGTCGCCGTTTGAGTGTTTTTCTTGCTTGATGCATTTAAATGTCTTCGCTAATGAGATGGTTTCAATTCTTAATGGTGAGCGATGGTGAAGCTGTGTTTGAATGAATGTTGCTTCTCTGAATACATACTTGATGACATGTAATCTGAAGTGTTGTGTTGTAATGCATCCTGCTTTATATAGTTCATCTGAATACTAAGTTAATGGTTATCCATAGATGCTTGGCTAGGAACCTAGTCGATTACCGCAGTTTTAAAATTTTCAATGTATGTGACCTTTGATATTGCTTTCTGTTGAGAATTCATAGAGGTGCTGGTTTAATTAGGGGAAAAGGGAAGAAATATAGGAGTGGCTGGGTGGTGTACTTACCTTACATGGGGGAAGCCTATTATTATTCATCAATTTGCTTCTTATGATCCTACAAGAAGTAAATCTCTAATACCTAATCGTTTTTGGTACTATAGAGAGTGAATGTTAACCTTTGTTTTTACCTATTCAGAGCAAATGAGAGAGGGAAAACTAGTCCTTCGCTCTGCCTAACCACCTTTTTGTTGTTTTAACTCAAAATTGTATTTTTTATGGTCTTAAGATAAATTGATGAATTATGTCTTTTGGCCTTGGTACAATTGTAACTGATGAAATTGGCATTGGGAGGGTTGTTTTGTTCCTTTTGTTTTACATACCTTTTCCAGCAATTCTCTCTAACCAAACAATGAAAACTGGCTTGCTCTTCGATGTCCCAACTGTACATGGCATTAGCAGCTTGTAATTTGTTTGACAGATGAAGATTCAGTCTTTGCTGAACATGTTTACAGAGAACACTCTTGAAATTTGTCCAAGCTATTCTTTCTTGGCTTAACAGGTAAGCTTTTGTAATCATGCTCTTTTTACACCTTAATGTTACACAAGAAAAACATCAGGATATAGAAGAAGTATTTATTTGTTGTTACAACGGGGTACACAATGTGAATCCACTATCTATTAACAAGCTAATATTGTTCCTAGCTCACGTGTTCTTCTCTATTCTCATGGACATTTGACAATCAATCTTGCAAAAATTCTTCATCCTGAAACACAACATGCTAAGAAGCAGCTACAAACAGGTGAGAATGCAGTTTGCACGTCATTCTAGCAACCGTCTGTGTTTATACCATGCAATGGCAAACACATAGAGGAAAATAGTACCTGCTGAACCTGCTCCAACAGTCCAAAGAAACCTCGTCATCCCATGTTCTTTATCATCAAAAATATCAATTTTGATGTTCATGCCAAAAACACCAGATACAGTCAGGAGAACACTCAGCACAAGGGTTGCTGTTGTTAGCATGACCCCCATTCGCAACAGGTGATTTTGCTTGTCATCCAACATAATGTTGATGTAATCTTCCGTGTCGTCTACGTACTCTCTCAGCTTCAGAAAACATTCAACTGAGGAGAATTAGCATGATATTGTGTGACTTGAAGCGAAAGAGAGAATCACTTACTGTGGATAACTTGTTTAGGGTACCATCAATCTGAACAAAGTATGCTTCCAGGAGCATTTCAAGCTCCTCCACGTCAAGCTGCTTGCTTAGGGAACTGCGGGTACTATTGGTATGTGCATCATCAGCGCTGTCTTTGCTGAGAACAGTAGGATCATCACACACTTGTGAACTCTCATTCCCATCCATCAACGTTTTAGCCAGGGTCCTGAAATAATTTATGAATTTACCCGTTAAGAAGCATATGTACAATCATTTGTATAAACAATCTTAGTATAAATATACTGTATATTGATAACGCAACACAGAGGTTTCCACATGCCTATCATCCATCTCAGCACAAACGTCTTCATCCGTACCGTCTTGAACAAGCACGGAAGATTTGAAAGAGCCATCTAGTTGTTGCTGCGATTTGTCTGTCAAATACATTTCTGCCATATCATCATCGTCATCAAGTAGATTCTCCAACTCGTCCCTTACCTGATAAATCAGGTTAGCATCAGTAGGTGGAAGAAAATAAAGCATCTCAAACAGGTCTACAAATAGTAAGACTATTACAGTACCAGTAAAGAGGAATTAGCAAGATTCAGTAAAATAAAATTTCATCAATAAATAAAAACAAGTAAGTTGGCTTACAAATTAAGTCGGTGACTAAATAAACAGGATTTTAAAACATGTGAGATGTACAAGGTCAGAATATAAGTTGATGTAACAGAGACAGACGAGAAAAAGGGCAAAGAGAGAGATTATCAAAGTCGTGTGAAATTGAAGTGTTCATCCAGTCATATACAACATGTGGTGAATCAAACTCGTATCGAGATAAATAAATTTAAATTAAAGGCGCTACAGAAAATCAATCCGTAAGACCTTCTGAACACGTCCACTTATAGCAACCAAACGGCTTTTAATTTGGCGGACACGGTCCAAATTGAGAGTACTAATTTTTGAAGTTAACTTATCCAAAGCTGGATGAGCTTCTCTCTCCAATGTCCTTGCCTAGCTTGAAATCAGAGAAAGGAACAACGGCAATCAGATGTAAGAGCAAAAATCAGACTACCACATTCCAAAACAGAAGTAGCATAAAATAGCTCTCTACTTCATTTTCCAAGCAACTGCAAGCAGCCTCAAGGCAAGCCTCCAAAGCCACAAACTCAAAAGGAAGCAACTTTGGACCATCTCGACTCTCTGCAGCTTGTTCTTTGCCATCCCCCTTCCCTTCCTCTTCCTTGCTTGGGAAATTGATAGAAGAATTTCGAGGACTTATTGTCCTTGGATGTGGCTCTCCCAAACCGTACAAATGTGTCCATTTTGTGTTCTCTCCATCTCCAGCTTCCTTATTCACCATCACCCATTAACACATGAGAGTTTGCAACAAAAATAGATGTATAAATATGATACAAAATAAGTACAAATTACACAGTTGTCCTAGACAAACTTATTCAATTTAGAAATTCAAAAAACAGTTAAACACATAATCATATATTTCATGGAAATAACAAAAATTCAATAAAACGAATCTACAACAAAGTTAACCGGGACACTACAGTAATTAATTTAGCTCTGCATATTTATACAGTAATCTGGGAACAGCAACTCAGGAAAGGAATTTTCAAATTTAAGGCCATTATACAGCAAATCAAGAACTTCAATCATATGAGAAAACATCAGCAAATGGGATCCCGCGAGCCTCCACTTTTAAATTCTATGACAGAAGTGAACATTCAACTATAAGAAATCATCCCAGCACAAAATCTAAACTCAGAAGGATAAGGACTTCACCAGCGACTTGATGGCCTGATGATGGCGCAAAATTCTTCGTTCGAGTTCATCGATGAAAGGAATAACTAAGGGGTCTCTAGAATTGAGCAAGAAAACTTCTTGGGCCGTGATGATAGCCTTTATATGCTCCAAATTGGTAACAATGGCGCGCTCACGGCCCAGAACGGTGGAGGGATATGACAACAGCGGATCGAGTATCCGAAGATCGCGAGCCGGGAGGCCCGTCCGCCTCATTATGGCGTGTTTTTCCGCTTCCACCACCTGGGCCTGACCCGTGGAGTCCAGCACCAGCCACGACTTCAATCCCGCCGTCTTCTTCCGATGCCCGCCCGAAATGTTAACTCCTCCAGAAGAAGCAGCGTATCGAACGTTGGCGTCCCCGACGGTTTCATCCTCCGCGTGAGGAGGTGTTGCAGCCTGTTTCGACGGCTGAGGAGAGATGCCCCTCGCCATTCTCGGCTCTGGTGATAGCAGGCTTGTATTCTTTTATCAATTACAGGGTGTGCTAGATTTAGGGTTCGTTAATTATTTGCAAGGATGGTCGGAATCAAACAGCAGTTTGGCCCCGGCGAATCGGTGGTTGCAAAATCTGTCTCGACGGTTCTCCCGCCATTTCGTGTTCGTTTCTATTTTTAATTGCCTTCAGTTGGTGTCTTTTACTATAAACAAAAAAATAAAGAAAGAAAGAAAGAAAATGAATCTTTTATGCATTCCAGTGGCTATATGTAATATTGCAAAAAATTATATTTTTTTGTCCCACATCAAATTATTTTTTTATCCTCAGCATAACGCATTCTTTAAAATGTTTTCAAATTGGACTTTATCAATACATTTAATTCCATGTTCAACTTTTATAAAAAAAAATTAAAGTACAGCAAATGTGTCATTTACGTGTTCGTTATGTTTAAACTAAATATATATATTTATGTATATATGTGTATATATATGTATGTATTTATATTAAAATAGTTAAAAACACCTAAATAAGGTGTTTTTAAATGATGACAAACATTGGATATGTTTTGACTTGTCTCGAAAAATAATTTGAAAATGAAAACAAACGTATTGATAATTTTTTCATACTATTTGTTGCCTCTTTATTATTTTTTCATCAATGACTTACTTTTCTCGAGCTTAAAAAATATTTGGATATCATATATTTTGTAAGTTATTTTGTTTTTTAATTTTTTAAATGTGTAGAGCTAATAATTAACTTTTCGTACCGAGATTATATGTCAAAATTTTATATATATGGTGGGCTTAATAAGTGGGCCAAGAAAAGTGGGCTGATCTGCTGGACACATTTGAAGCCCGTGATTGTTATCCATACCACTATACATATATATATATATATATATATATATATAACAATTATATAAATAGAAATTGTAACAAGAATAATAGGAATTAAAACAAGAATAATATATGAAGTAGGAAAGATAATTATAGTATATATATATATATATGTATATATATATAAAATCCTCCACACTCATAAACGGTGTTTAATGACATTGCCGCACCAATTTTCTATGAAGTAAAAAATACCATCATGATAAAATAATTAACTTTTTAAAGTTTACCTTGATTGGTAAATTATTATTTTCTTTCTTTTTTTTCTTTAATCAATATAATAAATTGGTTTATATTTTTTTTATTTTTATTTATTATATGCACGTAGGAATGACTGGTTCTTGTAACTATATACAAATTTATTATACCGCATGTCCTTTTTAAATTTAATGGAATAATTAATTATATATTTTTTTCCGAAATATGAAACATTGATCAATTATTGTGACACTTTAGCTTTCCCTAACTCCCCCACATTACTTTGTTCAGCCAATATTTATTTCTTTTATTTTTTTTTAACTAATTAAGAACAAAGCGTTGTTTTATAATTTAATTGATCATCATTTTATGGATCGTGCGTGTAGCATATTCGATCCATTATTGATTATTAAATCATAAAAAGCGGGTATTCTCCACCTACGCTTTTATGATCCAATAATTTTGAAATTATTATTGCAATAATGAGATAGGGGCTCATATTAAGAAAAACTAATATCAAATAATTGTTATGTAGCCAATACCATATATCTATTTATTTTTATTATTCAATAAAGATGGAGGGTGTAGTATAGTTATATTGTTCAATATTTTATTTTTATAAAATCAAAATCATATCTAGATATTCAGTACATATGATAATTAATCTCAATAACCAATAATTTTTATTTATTCACGTGACTTTCTTTTCTTACCACTACAAAAAATGCATCAGTTAATCATGGCTAATTGTCATAGTTAAAAACAAAATAATCATTAACCACAGTCATACGATGGTTGTTAGTCATGGTATCTGCTATGGTGGTTAAAACATTTGTCATAACTAAAAGCCATGGCAAATTAGCCATGACAAATAACTTTTTCTTGGTGAAAATTCTACTTATTTTTTTATCAATTTTATATATCGTGGTCATAAAAATAATGTACCAGGAGCATAGTTGGTTTTTCTTGTAAAAACAATAAATAATAATTGTTGCATATTTTTAGTTAATTAATATTTATTATAATTTTTTTCTTTTAATTATAATATATAGAAAAAAAAATTATATTTTTTCTAATATTAAGTGGCTGGTATAAAATTTTTGGAATTTGGTAAATACTGAATTAAATTTAGTCAACCGAATCTGATATGGTAGCACTATGGATGAGGGCCAACCAGCAAGTTTCAAAATAAATTTGTACTTTTTTGTAATTTAAAAATAGGCCAGTAATTAAAAGCCCTCATAGGAAAATGCAACAAGAAATTAATTACAGATGGGGTTAATGCTTTAGAACCAACATTTAATTGATACCTCCCTCATTTTTGCAGAAAATCTTAAATATGTCACATAAAATATTATGTGACAACTGTGAAAACTTGAATGTTCTTCAATTTAATTAATTAATTTTCTCATAGGACGCAACGGGACTAGTCAAATAGCAAAGTTAACGTTCAACGTTTCAGGTCCTGAAGTCGAGTCCCACCAGTAGAACTATATAAGTAATATTCATTTAATTTTTTACCCATTATAATCTTGTTGTACCTAGATATTAAAATACATGGTTCTTCAATCGATATATTTAATTAACTTATTTTTTTATTATGGTGTGACGAACTTTTTTTTAGTTAATTACACTTATACCCCTTTCAAAAATTCATCATTTACATCTAATCCACTTTTATTTAGATTTGGATGAAAAATATTGACATTGCAAAAAAAGTTACATAAATGTTCAAATTTTAGCATTCCCATGTAATAATTTTGTACTTCTAAGGGAAAACATGTAATGATGTTCACCTCATTATATATATATATATATATATATATATATAATATTTATCCCTTTGCAAGTATAAAAACATAATTGGGAATATTAAATGAGGGATAAAATTAAAATTTTATGTAATTCTTTTTACTAATGCCAGCATTTTACATCCAAACTCAAACAGAGAGGGGTTAGGTGCAAATAGAAAATTTTTAGAAGGGATGCAAATATTATTTCAAAATTTCTATGGAGAAAGTGTAATTTCGCATTTTTGAAGGGTCTAAGGATAATTAATCCTTTTTATAATATATATATATATATATATATAGAGGGGGGGGGGGGGGGAATTAAATTGTGACTAATTAGAATATTGATGGGTTATGTTTGGTGTGGAGTGAAAAGGGGTGGGGAGGTGCAGGGAAATTGAAGTAGCTTGTCTTCTCCACATTATTTAGAGGCTAATTCTGTAGGGCAAGTCAGTTAATGCCGCTCTGCAATGACTTCAATGAGGGGAGGTTGAGACTTTTAATTCAACTTTCATAAATTGGACATACCATTTCATGCCTACTCTTTTACTGGTTACACATTGTGTGTGTCTCTCTGTGTTTCTTATTTAATTTTTTTTAATTAGTTTTTAGCATTGGTGCCAACTCCCAAATATTTCAACATCAAAAAGTCGAGGGCTAGTTTGGACTTCAATATAAATCAGAAAGCTGCAGAAAGAAAAAAAACAGGACAACAAAAGTAAAACAAACGCAAAGTTACTAAGTAGCTTTAGTTGCAATTAATAATGCAATGACATATATATCATTACATCATATATATCAAATTGTTGGTAATTGCTAAATTTTGAAATTATTTATATTTGTCTATTTATGATGTAATGATATATGTAGTTGATCTTCGTAGAAAAAAGATATACACTAGCTATTCTCACACGCAGCTAAATATATATGTCATTGCATTATTAAATAATATAACTATCCGTAATTATATAATTTAATTAAACTAATAAATCCAAAACTAGTATTCTCAATGATTAATTAATTAATAATATATATAATGTCAAATTTTATTTTTCCGACTAAAAAACTCTAAAATATTTACTCTTTTAAAACCCACATATAAAAAGTTCATGCATATTGTCTATTTATTTAATTAATAATTCTTGAGTAATTATTATATATACTTATGTAGGCATATTTTATTTTTTAAGTAATTATTTATGGTACTTTGAAGCACGAGGTTTTCTTCACCAGAACTTTTGTACAACATTTATGCTCATGCTTTTATTACAATCCCAAAATTGGGCATATAATGAGTTAATGACCAATAAATTCACTAAAGAAAAATGAAAAGGATCCATTCTTATCAATTATGTGGACCTCTATACTCCAAATTAAAGCATCTTTTATTTTAAAAATAAAAAAATAAACCCTAACCAAAGCAATAAACAAAACTGAAATTTGGGAAATTAATTATCAGAAAAATAACATATAATTGGATATATAATAACCCAATACCATATATTTCCCTATTATAAATTAGAACCTCATTTTTACTGATAAGTATAGCTGACGGATTTCTTTATATCGAAACAAGAATTCAATTTTTTTCCTCCAAAACAATAAAAAAACAAACATTTTACTATCTTATGTTTGGATTGTTGCGACAAAAAAAAAAAAATGAATTTCAAGAAACTGATGGTCGAAAGAGGGTACATATACGTAGCCCCTCTGTTTCGACCCAAATGATGAGAAATTAAGCGAATTTATGTACTACAACGAACAACAATAACTCGATTTTGTTTTTCGTTGTGTACATTTATATGTAAGAATTAAATTTGCATGTACAATGAAGCACAAGATGAATTAATTCCCAACTTCAGGACCACAGAAACCTACTTCTTCTACATTGCATTACCGCGTTTAATGTTTGGACATCGTAGTTTAATTTGCTTTACTCTTTTTTTCTTCGTATATTTGTCGTTCATCTACATGGCCGCAACGTTCAAACCTCATTAATTCTGGAGGCATTATCCTATGAAGAAATTATTCTGTACATGAAATTTAATTATAATGATCGATCGGGGGACCATTTAGTTTTATTTGTTTTTTCTTAATCGATTTGTGAAGAGTTTCGAGAGCCCTACATGCATCAATATTGAAGAAGTACTCCTGGGTTTAAAAAGGATGTGTTTAGGATGAAAGAGGAAGAACAGAAAGATACATATATAATGATTAGGGTAAATTACAACTACTTCTCTTGAAATTTGGTATAATTATAAATATCTCATCGTTGTTTGAAAAATTATAAATATCGCATTATTTTAATGTCCGTGTAACAACGATCCCATTACGTTAGGTTTTCATCCAATTTTTATAGTGATGTGCAAAAAATATGCCTTTTGAATTATGAATAATAATGCTAGATACTTGTTAACTACAACAACAATAACGTATTCTCTAAACTTCTATAATCTTAAATTATGATTCATTTAATTATAAATATTTCATATAATTCAGTTAATAATTCAATTAAATGAAATAACTTACGTACTCGAAAACAAATAATATTATTATTCATAATCAAAACTTACGAATTAATTAAAAGAACTCCTGTGTAGGGATGATGGTGCATTCTGAAATTACGACTTTTCTACTTATAAAAACAACTCCGAGCAGATCAAAAAAGAAAGAAAGAAAAATAAAAAAATCCATCGTTTCCCTGATCACGTAACATCAGACAAAATTGAGATCTATGCAATTATTAATTTACGGATTGAGTAGTCGAGCATCTAAGGACTTGCAAGTTGCAACCATAGGGACACACACACCCACACACACAAGAAAAGATGTTTTTTCTGAGATTTGGTGTAAGTACATATAGATTTTTTGTGATTTAAAAAATTACATATAGTACCCATGACGTTTGTTTCTGTCTAACAAATTCACTCAATTTGATGATATTACACTAATGATTAAACCACAGGATGAGAGGACAATCTAATTATCTCAAAAAAAAAAAAAAAAAAAAACTAATTTGTGGTGTAATATAATGAATAGTGTGCAAGGGGTAATTATGAGGGATCGGAGGAGGTGCGTAGGATCAGATCAGACATATAATTTATTGGCCATAAACACAAAGTTAATGGTTCTGATACGGTTGAATGACACTACCTACACATTGAATTCACATATAAAATCGTACATAAACCCAAATCAAGAACATTGAAAAGGAGGGGATCACTCCCTACCCCATATATACTTATATATTATTATACTCTATAAAAAATTAAAGTTGTGTTGCAGTCATATTTACTCTCTCACAGACTTTAAATATATATATTTATATATTATTTCCATTAATTTCTCACTTTTCAAGTTTCAGATCATCAATTGCAAAACCATATATATATATATATGTATATGTATATATTCCACTCCATTTATGCTTTCATCCAGAGAGAGATGAGAGAGAGAGAGATGTTGTTAACGTCCTATCAAGTTACGTACAAAAAATAGCAATAATTAAGCTTTGGGAAGAGAATCAATTTTACTATAAAATGCAACACATTAATCGCACATTCAAGCTATGCCACCAAATCATCGTCGCGTTGCCAATAAATTCTAGTTTAATTGGTAAAGTTGACAGACGATGGGTTCGAATTTTATCAATATATGGACATTAATCTATTTCAATAGTAGTTGTTAATCTATTATAATAATAATTTAGTGAAGTACACATATTTATTACTGATAACTAATGTATACTGATTGTTGATTAAATGATGTATGATGAAGGTAATTACCAAAAGATCAAATTGTCCTTCATTTTTGAAGAAATTTGCAATAAAGGGTAGGATCCGCGCATGAAGACGCGGGTTGGGTCGGGCCCGGTCCAATTGACCAGCCCGCTTTGATAACCATCGGATCACCTGACACTCGGACAACCAGATGATGCCACGTGGCAAGTTCCTATGTGGTACCGTACCCTATAAATACCAGCATTTATGAACATTTATGGCAAGTGCTTTTATTACGTTTTTTTTTGTCACTAGCTCTCAACTGATTGCTTTCGACTCCACTTTTTCTAACTTAAGCATCGAAGGATTTTAGTTGGGGTTTACCCAACAAGCATAACGTGTGTTCTGTTCTTAGGATCCACTTGTAGGGAGCTCAAAGAAGAGTTCAGCGACCCAATCTCATGGTACCAAGATCCAGCGACCCGACCCAAATTGTACGACCTGCATCAATGTAAATATAATCAATTGACTAAAACAAAAAATGATGGTCGTTCTAGTGCTGGTGCATAGCTGCTGTGTAATTCGAGTTGTGAAATTTAAGTTTCGTGATAATATTAATTGGATTAAGATATGGGTTGTGAATTAGGGAGCAAATCATCAACCATCCACTCAAACTTGAAGCTCATCTCTACTTTACTTGCTAGATGACCATTTTTGAGTAATTTGTCCAACTTCTACTAGTTTTCCTGATTGACGTAAGTCCTGTACGTACTATGTGATTTCGTCTCAAAAGTGTTGAAAAGTGTGAAATAATCAAGGATTCTCGTTAATTATTATTTGTTATGGTTTTAGTTATGGTCCAAATATGTTTTATGATTTTTAATTATGATTGATATTTTGATCTTGCTTATAGAAATTATGAATAATGATTACTGCGCACCATAATAAATTATTATTCACCACAATTTTTTATTTTTAATCATGATAACATACTATGACAAAAGTCGAGGAAACTCTTGCTTGGGGAAAACCTTTCCTTCAGAGCGGGCAAGCCCTTTTTCTCTTAGTTGGCAGGGTGCCCCAGTTGTTGGAAACCAACCTCTATTCAGCCCGATCTTCATCCTCTAATTCGATGGTGTTTAAGGAGTTAGAACGCAGGTATGGGAATTTTTTTTTTAATTTAATTTCAAATAAGACAACTTTTTTCGGCAGGTATGAATGTTACACAATAGGGTAAAACCCTTTTTCGGTATCGTTGAAAAATGTCATTTTCATTTTTGGTACCATAATATTGCGAGTTCGGAAAAAGGCACGTGATGTTGCAAAAAAGGAGGGAAATTGGCATAAATCAGGGCTTCCAACATTCCAATTTCATTTCCCCTTCATTTTCTTTCCCTACTTCATTTTTTTCTCATCTTTTGATCAACTTTGGCCACAAACTATAAGATTTTCTTTTTTAACAAAAATAAAAACATTAGAATTTTTTTTGTTTAATATATATAATAAATGGTTATAAAATTATAATTATTTTTTTTTCTTATAAACTCCTAAAAATATCTTATAAAATGTTAGAGAGTTCATAAGCTCCAATAAAGTGTTTGGTTAATTTTTTTTAAATAAGCTTATAAAATCTAAAAATGAGATGTTTCGGATCTTATAAGCTTAATAAAAAGTTAATCTTCTTAACTATATTAATAAGATTTTATAAATTATATAAAATTAATATGTTATAAGATAAAAATATCCTTATTCATACACTCACCCTCTCTCTCTCTCTCTCTCACACACACACACACACACAAACACTTTTCTCTCTATGATTTAATTGTTACTATTTAATTTTTCTAACATCCAAGAAAGAGAAAATACTCAATTATTTAATAATAAATTATTATAATCAAATAAAAATAAGATTAATATTGATATTATATTTATTGAAAAGTATAAATTCAAGACATTATAAATTATACAAAATAGAAATAATCATTGCATAAACAAAGAAAATATAAACTATATATCTAAATTAGTAATCGACTGGTATGAATGTACATGTAGTAATAATCGTCATTTTTTTAATGATAAAAAGATTATCTATTAAATTTTTATGTTGAATTAAACTAATGTGTACTATTTATAAAAGCGTTGTAAAATTTTTTAAAGCAAAATATGTCAAGAAATAACAACTTATTTGATTTTAATAGTACCATACTCATTTTAGCCATTTTATCAATAAAATACCTTATTATGCCAAACACCCTAACAGCTTATATTCTCCAAATACTTTAAAAATTTATTTTTAGAATAAAATTCAATATTTTAAAGCGCTTAACGGCACATCCTCTTACTTCCACTAAAGTATACATATATAAATTTCATTATTGTTATAACATACTATTTATTATATTATTTAAGGGTCAATAGCAATTTACCTCCCTGTGATATTGAAAATGAGCACATTACCCTCCCTCCATAAAAAAATATAGCAATTTTACCTCCTGTACTTTTTAAAATAAAGCAATTTACCTCCTTATATAGAGATGTAAATTGATTCATTTTAAAAAACATAGAGTGATAAATTATTATATTTTAAAAAATATAAAAAGGTAAATCCCTATTATTTTTTTATAAGAGATAATTTGCTCATTTGCGATATCACAAGAGAATTACTTGCATTTTTCTCTATTATTTAACATACTCGGTTCAGAAGCTGATGAAATCCATCAGTTGTTTCAAATCGAAGAATATACAAATAAGAATCTATTACAAAAGCAAATATATATCTACATACACGAAATTTGGTGGGATTAATTCTCGACCGACTATTTGAAACTAGACATCATCCAGATATTCTGGATAGTTTTTTATCATTTTTTTCCTTTCTTAATTAAGCATCTTTTATTAAAATATTAATTCATAATATGATAATTCATCTCCATAAAATTAATAAACAAATATTAATACTTTTTTCGAATTCTGCGATCTTGAATAAAGTAATATCATTGATAAAATTCAATTTAATTGGCGAAATTGAGGTCTCATAACCAATAGGTCAAGAGTTCGGGATTCACCAACGTATAGGTATTGTTCTACTTGGTGACCTAATTTTCATTAATTTAAAATTGTATATTAATAAATTATTGTGGTATTAAATGGTGCATATAATTAGAAAAATAGCAAACCCTAGTCATACCACGTACATGGGCTCGATCTCATCTTGAGTCAACGATATGATTTTGAATTGGTTAGCTTTAAATCTACATCAATATTTAAGAAAAATAAGCCCAAAATTTTCCACTAAACATTTGACTTTGCCATAAAACTTAATTGTTTTATGGCAGAAATAGGGCATACCTAGAAGCTATTTATTGGTGGCATTATTAATGTTGTTAAGGTACTCTCAATTCTGATTTAAGAATGCGTCTTAACTGTGAAAGATGTTTCCCTAACTCTCTGTTCTCATGCTTCACTATAAATACAAGGCACAATGCATCTGCTCCATTCTATTTTATCATAAATTAAATTTTTAGATATATATTAAACATTGGTTTTCCCCCACATCCAGCAATTAAATATGTAATTTTATTTGGTATTAAATAATAATGAATCAATAATTATATTAATTATATATGGATTTACAATAATTTATTGTTACAGTTATCATACATAAATTCTCTATATGTAGTTTAAAAAATTACATTTAGCACCCATATGGTTTGCTTCCGTCTATAAATAAGTCCCCTCGTTAGTCAAAATTCACTTAATTTGCTGATATTAACACAAAATTCATGAATGGAAATTGATATTTTACCCTTGATTGACTTAAAACTGTATTATTGCATGTCAAATAATTTTTTTGGACTAAACTACTCTTATAACGGTGAAAATATACCTCTTCACATGCATTAACGCGTGAAGGCGTATGAGTGTAATCTGATCATAAAAAGATTTATTTGATATGATGTAAGTCAGTAATAAGTCAATTAGGGGTAAATATATATTTTTCTGATTTTTCTTGATAATATCAGCAAATTCAATAAATTTTGTCTAATGGGGGACTTATTTGTTAACAGAAGCAATTGCAAAAGTGTTAGATATAATTTCTCAAACTATAAGGGGTTTATGTGTAATTACAATAAACGTCATGTGAAGAAAGTGTAATTATAGCATAAATAAATAAATATCTGCACATTTGATGAGATTTGAACTCAAATCCTCAAAAAATCTCACGTGGTTCAGTTTTCTACTAAACTTGGACTTTCTTGCATTCACCATGAATAATTAATATTGACATAACTTGCCAGCCCATTAATGTATTATTGCGCGAGGTATTTATTTTAATATATGAGTTTTATTATTTTGTTTTTAAAATACATATCGCTACAATAAGAGGTTTTGAGACTTATAAATTACTCGAGCTCATCGTCTGCAGTCGATTTGGGGCAGAGACCTACATTAGAATATTGAATTATGGCTAATAATTGTAACATAATTATTGGCGTTCTCATTGTAGATATGTTTTTGCAATTCTGCAAAAATAATAAGAAAGAAAATAAAGAAATAAAGCGTTGTAGCATTAACTTGCAAGAAAATTATGATGTTCTAATTAGATTTTCTGGCAATTAAGAATAAAAATAAAGAAAATTATTGATCAACGGAACCTTTAATAGTGAATTAATAACAATAAATATTTATTAATATTGGAGCAGATGAAAATTAAAGCGAAGGCTCTACGGGTGGTGTAATTAAATACATATTCAATAATATATGGAATTAATAACAAAGTGTGCTGCACATTAAAGCCTAACAAAAATATTAAAAATATTTTAGTAGACTTACATTTGTAATTTAGTTCTTACCCTTTACATTTCTTGGAAGTATATAAATCATGCACAATTTACTTAATTCCTTCAAAAAAATTAAATTTAATTTACTTAATCCCTAAAATAATATTTTTTCTATATCTTTAAAATTAAACCAAAAATTATTTCCCCATATAATTTCTTGCCAGCTAGCTTGTAATGATTATAGTTTGAAGTTTGAAGGATTAATTAGGGCGGTGGGGTAATTAATTTGCCAAATAATTGTGGCATAAAAGACATTGGACTTTATGTAATCTTAATTGATTGTGGAATTAAGAATGCTTTGAATGATTTGAACAACAATAAACCTAACACAATATTAAGACGTTTAAGATTTGTTTGAAGGAATTTCACCAAGTAGTTTTGATTTGACTAATCTCTCATCACCTATGTATCCGGTCATGGGGTGGGGTGGGGGGTTAGCAAAATTTTTCTGTATCGATCAAGTTTTTAAGAGTATCACAAATATTATAAATCACGTCACTTCAGTACAATATAAAATATATTACTAAAATGGTATGATTTATATCATTTTAATATCTTGAATAAATTGTATTATGGTATTTTAAAATTAGATTTAATTACATTAATATCTTATATATACTTTTTACGGAATTATAAATATAAATTCTTAGAAGTCCATTACGAGAAATAATGGTATTAGCAACCACATAAATCGTTGTAAAATAACGGCACTTGTTGCTAATTTATGTTGACACAACGAGTTTAGTAGGAAAGTATTTATTAGGTAATTCGATCGAATGCGAATTTTAGTATCAAATGTTTTTGTTGCTGATTTTATTATAAATTTTACTAACACAAATACTTGTTTGTAAAAAAATTTCACGGGGACTTTTCAAATATTTTGACAAGGCCAGTTACAAAATTTTGCAACATTAAAATTTCTTTCTAGTTATAGTAAGGAAATATTTTATTTTCAATATTAATTTTGAAATCACAAGAACTTAACATTCTTATCCCTTGCTAAATACTAATAAATTACTGTCCTTTCTAATTTTTTTAGCTATTGGCATAATTTCTTGTAGTAGTTTGTAATTTTAATTTAGAAAAAATTATATTTTTGGTCCCTTATGTTAGGATCTTTTTCAATCTAGTCTCATTTGTTATGATTTTCTTATATTTCATCTCATAAATTGAAAACTTTCTCAATGCTAGTCCTACTGTGCGATTTTCATCAAATAATTAACAAAAAAATATACGAAATTTGCATATATAGAAAACCCTAAAAATTGGGTGGGGGGGAATTTGGGGATGGATGATGAAGGATGAGGTAGGGGTATATTAATATAGGGTGGGTTGTTGAAAGAGCAAACATTTTGACATCATATGGATTTAATGAAGGGCGTGGGAGAGTTGAAGTTGCTCTCGTGCTGGAGTTTGTGTACCTGCCTATTTTTCTTCATTATATATTTATATTTGATCCGGCTCGAACGTGTGATCCTGATCAATAAATTCGATCTGGTTATGTCATCTCCTAAATCTGTAACGGGGTCTGAGATTAAAACAAGTAAATTAAGCTAGTCGGGTTCGTCCTCGACGAAAACCCTCCGACGCCCAAGTTAATTGGTGGTCGCGATAGAAATATGCGATTTGAAATTAAATAGTCAATGCAATAAATGCAGTTATCTCCATTGAGTCAGATCTACGGTATTTATAGGATCAATATTGGACACTGTAGATATAACCACGTGTCACGATCCTAGGCTCTTTGTCTCCAATCGTGCGGCGTGTCATTCATTTCAACAATTGGGTTGATCCGCGGGGCGGGTCCCAGCGACCCAACCCGTGGGTCAGTACGCGGATCTTCAGCGAAAATGTCCGTTTTACTCTTAATGAAGGGCCTTTTTGTCATTCAATAATTAATTCCTCATCAATATTATATATTATGAATTAATATTGGCACCGTTTTAGTTTTCTTGGGGGATATGCACATCTCACACCTAACTATTTCATTAATGTACACATACACACACAAACAACATCCATCATCACATTATCTTTGAATTCATCCGTAACAACACATTTAATTTTCTTGGTATCAAAATTTGACAAGCAAACTATGTATGCATTTCAATATATGTCATGATTGAGAGAAGACGAACAATACAATTAATTCAAAGAGGTCTTAGTTTTCATTCATTTCTCATATGTTGAATAAAAATCACGTAATTAAACACGCTTTTGAATTATATAGTTTAATTGGACGTGGGAGTCTTTGAATTGACTATAATTCTGCTCCAATACCTTATCAAATAATTGAAATACTTACTATATGATCGATCGTCCTACTTACCATGTATATGAATATATATAATAAATATTTAATTTATTTAAATTGAATTGAATCCTATTCTAAGTTAAAACTAATTTCCCTATATAATTAGAGGTATTAATTGACGCAACTTTCGCAATATAGATCGTTAAAAATTAATGTCTACATGATGCCCCCATGACTTTAAAGTGGGCTAGCTAATATATGACATATATATATATATATATATATATAGAGAGAGAGAGAGAGAGAGAGAGAGATTAGATACACATATATAGAGTACATGAGGCAGCCACCTCAAATCACTCCACTGAATAATCAATATTTGAATAAATAAACATTTGGAAAAAAGTTGAAGATACATAACAGAATTATTAAATCACAATAAATGAGAAATTGAATATTGTATTGGGGCGATTGCTAAGTATAATTTCAAGCTGCTAACATCATCGTTCCAGCGGCCACCCAAAGTCCATCCATCAATCACTAGAGTCAATCATATTACGCAATCTTCATATTTTTTAACATATTTTCAATTAATACATCCAATTATTATATAAATTATAAAAATAAAATAAAATCTTAAAAAAATTCCAACTAATTATTATTATTATTGTTGTTGTCCACATATATTATACATATTAAGAAAGTTAATTAGTAGTGGGGTTTGTTAGAAATTTATTAGTTTTGGTTTAAATGGGTGCTGATCAGCTCGTAATTTCCCTTCTCCTCTCTCTGTATATGTGATGATGATGATATGTATGTATGTATGTATGTATATATATTTCTCCGAAAACACACACAAGAAGACGCACACACACACAAACACACACCGACTCCATAGGCAATGAATGACGGGGTTTGCTGCCTGCAGTTTTGCGTAATTGCAATATTTACTACAAATTTCCCTTTTCTGCAACCAATCTTGGGATTTTTCCAACAATTAATACATTTCCTGCCCCTCAATTTACACTCTCCTCTCCTCCTCATCTCTCTTCAATTCAATTCAATTCACCCTCCCCACCTCTCTCCAAATTTAATTATGCTTTAAAGCAATCCCATCTCCCTCCCCACCCCCACCCTGCTTATATATTTTATGTCTCTACACCTCCAAAACCAACAAACCACCCCATGTTAGTGCTGTTATCTTGCCTTCTCCTCTCCTACACACTTTTCACTCTTCAACACTTGCTCATCCACGTCGTTTTCCTTGTTTCTTGCTAATTTTGACAGGTCAAGTATATATACATACATATATACCAGGAATTGATTGGTGCGGTGTATATATCTTGCAAGAAATTACAAGCAAGGGAAAGAAGATGAGCAGGAGGAACGGGCCGAAGCTGGAGCTGAAGTTGAACTTGTCGCCGCCGAGGATGAACCGGGCGCGGGTGGAGTCGCCCACCAGATCATCCACGGTGTCGCCACCCAGCTCCTGCGTGTCTTCGGAGCAGGACGAGTCAAGGAGCCCGGAGGCGACGTCGATGATGCTAGTGGGGTGCCCCAGGTGCCTCATGTACGTGATGCTGGCGGAGGAGGACCCCAGATGCCCAAAATGCAAGAGCACCGTTTTGCTCGATTTCATCCGCGACAACGCCGCCAGGAAGACGAACAAGAGCTAGAGTTGATCAGAAAACCAGTCTTGAACAAGTAGTGTCAATTTGCGAGTAGCACTATTGATGCTCCACTTTTAACATATTTTAACGTAATTAAGAGAGAAAGAAAGAAAGAGTGGAGCCTTAATAGTGCTACCTACGTACGTACCTGCCTTTTGATTTTTACTTGAGTTTTTTTCATTTTGTTCTGCCGTTTTGGAGCAAGCATAGGAAGGGATCTGGTGCGCCTGCGCCGGTGCAGATTTGTGCCATCTTTAGCGCAAAACTATGTTGATGTGCCCCTTCCATTTTTCTTATCATCAGAATCAGAATGTTAGGTAATTTTCTGCCTGCATTTTCACTGCCTTACACTGGAGTTCTTCCTCCAATCCCTGCACGCCACACAACAGCAAATCACCAAAATGGTCCAGTAGGGACACCCATATTCGAATCTTGAGTATGTGAAAAGAAATATATATAAATAAAAGTCACCAAAATGGAAAAACTATTTATTTTCCCTTTTTTCTCTTTCTTGAAGGGTTTGGAAATCCCCAAAAAGGGGAAAAGAAAAAGGGACGAAGAGACGTGCTAAAATAGCTAAACAAAATATAATATAAAGTGGGGTTAGTGGATACAACTGAAAATATGGGTAAGTTGGGTGGGCACAAATGTAACATTTGTACCTGAGAGCATAGTTTCGTTTGTTGGACCCACCAGCGGCAGATCGCAGCCCGAACCGCCAAATTTTGTATTATATATATATAGATGTAAAAATTTAATTTTGAGGATTTTAAATTATAGGATATATGTATGAAATGCAATATAATATTAATAAATAATAAAAGATTGGAAGTGAAGATATGTATGGAGAGCACGTGAAAGTAACAAGAATTAGCTAATTTTACGGGTGTCCTTAGAGAATAAATGCGATCCCAATTAGTAGTTCAACGTCGATATTACAATTAAGATAAACGCACCCAAAGTAGCATGCATGTGAGGTTATTATGAGGTCAAAGGTAAATTCACAAGGGGGGGGTAGGGGTAGTTCCAGCATTCAAAAATGGATTACAATATTAGATTGAGAGACCATTAAAATCAAATAAATGCAACAGTAATTGAGACGGTTGAGAATAATGAGGCTATTACGTCATATGATAAATACAAATTTAATTCCCTTTTCCTTATTGTTCATCAATCTTCATCTTCTTTTATATATATATATATATATTTTCTTGGCAGTCTGTCTCAAATTAATGTGGTACTAAATGCCCACGATACTTCATGTTATACCATTTAATTCTATTTACTGTCTTTAAAACTGTACCCTACTTAGTTCACGCCCCCCACCCTCAAATTTTACAGGATTACTCTATCACGATTTATATAACTTAAACAAATTATATTACATTTCCAATTTTTTGAAAGATGTTTGATTTCAAAGTAGATTATAAACGGGGAGGCACAAATGAGGCTGAGGCGAAAAACAAGGAAAAGAGAGTGACTATAAAGTGGGTAGTTGTTGGGTGGTTAGTTTATGTGGTAAGTTGAAAACTGAAATGTCGTTTGGACACTTAGGCATATGTAAGATTGTGGGTATGATCGAAAAGGTGAAGGTTTTCAGTAATAGAAGGTTTGGGTATCTTTCTTGCAGCCTTTTCATCAAAATAGGGTAATACCCAACAACAATCCAATGGAGGAATGCATTCACCCCTCAGGGAGACTACCCTTTTATACACATATTACTTCATAACTTGTATTTGATGTTGCACTTTGCACTTTCACTTGGTAAAAAATATGGAACCTTGGAGGGTGCTCGCGGGCCAAACTGAAGTGAGCTTATCATCACAAGTTTTATAAGATGTGTTCAAAGTTTTACTGCTATGATGATTTCATCAGTCACAATCACCTTCATTACTCGCTCTCTACAGAAACAGAAGATACATACACTATTAACATCAACTTGATCAGACCAATCAATATAACTGATACTGATATACATTTACTACATATACCAACTTCTGATTATATAAATCAATGTCAAGAAACTATTCATGTGATGAAGCTGTGATCAATGGAGTTGTAAACCTCACATCATTTGAACAATTTCATGGTTGTCCTCAAACTACCTTCCAGCCACCAAAATTTAAGTTGAAATGGGACAACATCAAAAATTTGAAGATGTTAGGTTTAAATCTAGTTCGGATAAAAATGAAACCGATGATAAGACAAATTTATTTGCCCTCGGTATATGGTCAAAATTAGACCTTTATAAGATTAACAAGATACGACGCCAGCACATATCTTTAGCCAAGGAAACCAAACTCGGATGCTATATACTATATAGTGAGTCCTATGCTATCTCAGGAGATCCACTTACCCAAAAAAAATAGATTCATTAACCTAAGACATGATTCTGCCCAAAAACTGACAAAATAATGGTCATATGAGTTTTAAGGTGGTTGAAACATGCCTGACGAAATAGAGAAAAACGTTTCATAACGCGGAAGAAAGTCCAAACATAAGGAATCCATATATCATACAAAATATTGTCAATCGTTCAATAAATTCGTTCTTTTCCATACCAAGAGAGAAAAGAATGCCTATAACCGAATACAACACATTGTAGTTCCAATAACCCTCATCCAAGTGATCGCTCCATAAGCATACATGCATCAATACAGCATGAGTCATGTACCACATAGAATGGTACTGTATGCATCGACTTAATTAAGAGAAGATATTAGTCATGTTCAAAAGTATCAGGCAAGTGTTAAGCGAGCTAGGAAGCCGCTGACCTCATTGAACTCCACCTCAACCACAAACCAAGGAAGTCAAATGGACCAACCTTCCTTGGTGAAGCTATTGCTTCATCATGCTGGTGCCAAATGCCATATGCCTCTGCTTAGTTTCAATTCAACTGTCTCACCCACCAAAACATCTAAGTTTCACATTAGAAGAAGCAGAAATGCCCTACAATAAGAAAGATCAGTTATTAAAAAACAAAACCAAATAAAGGAATATTAAGTTCTAAGTTGGACAACTGAGTCAGCTTCTCATGAACAGAACAGCTTCCTTGAGTAAGAAATGCAGTACAAAATTTCAGTATTCCCACATCTAATTGATTTACTCTGTAAATGGAAAATTAAAACAAAAAGAATAAGAGAGAGAGAGAGAGAGAGGATCCTACTAGGTGAATTTTCTGATACATGAACCCATTTGCGCTTAGAAGCAAGAGAAAGATAGAAGACACGAGTATTACTTCATATTCTTGAACAGCTGAAACATATTTGCAAGTAGAAGCAACAGTTAAGGAAGAATCCTATAACTGCTCTCAGCATACTCTTAAAAAGTGACCAAAAGAAATATAATGGTCAGTACCTGATAATGGCTTTGGTCCAAGATCTCCTCAAGCATTTCTTACCAAAAAGCATGGTAAAAGTATGGAGCCAAAGCAATTGAGAAACAATGGATGACTTGTTAATAAATGACTACTTAAGGATTGTCCTGATTCAGTTCACTCCAGCCACTACTGCCTCTGATATATTTATCAATAATACCAAACTCTTCATTCTGAGAAATTCTCCTTGCATAGTTCTCAGCTGATATTGGACCCTTTTTCAGTCTCCGGTAGTATATCATTTCCCAAGGCCATGAGCGGGCAGAACCAAAATATATCTCCACAGGTAAGTTCTTTTCAGTTTCTGTAGGGTACTGCAGACCATAGTGTTTTAAAACCATACATATTTCATCTAACGACATACTCAGTGGATTGGTAGCTTTAGACCTTAAACATCCATCAGATCTTGGAGCCAACATATCTTCTCCTGCAACATCATTCTTTTCAGAATCTCTCATCCCTTTCAAACTGTGTTGAGACATGTAATCAGCAGTTTGAGCACCATCATCAGAATGCAGTAAATGTGCTAACACTTGACATGAACCTCTTGATACAGAATTGCCGTGCTCATCATCCTTTGCAAGGAGGTCCTCTTTCATTTCTTCTTTTTCCAATTTACCAGGTCTTGTTTCACATGCATTTTCCGTTGGAACTGTAACATGCTCAGTTGTAGAGACACCTGCACCATCTCCTCCCGTTGTTATCCCTTCAAATAAATCCTGACGATTGGCAAGCCCAACAGCATTCACCATAGGATCCTTGGAATCTGTTTGTCTTTGATGTGGAGATGGAGGAGAATGTCTACGGGATTCTATAGGTAATGATGAGATGGTAGCGGACATTGACCTCAATGCAGAATTGGACTTAACAGGTTTAGATCCTGTGTGGCAGGAAGTTGCAGACTTAGAAGAAGACTGGGAGCCATTTTTCAAAGTCGCTGACTTGGACTTGGAATTTGATGGGGACTGAGACAAAGACTCTAAGGATCTAGATGGTGACTGTGATCTGGATAAAGTATGACCAGAGTGGAAGGAAGATGATGATGGCCCCCTTGGTCTCTTCACATTTTTATCCTGAACTTCGTAGTCCCTCCTATATCTTTTTTTGTTACTGAAATCTTTTCTTCTCCCTCTAGTAGCAACCTGCAGAGGGGAAAAACCTCCACGACCCAGCAATCTTTGGTGATCACGTGAAGTGAATGGCTTCCTTTTACTTTCATGATGCCTCATGGGAACACTGTCAGCACCCGGGCGCAGCCTTCCTTGGGACCTGGAGCTCTGCCCCTTCAGATCAAATGGACACTTGTTCATCTTGTGACCCACTTCCCCACATGCATAGCATGTCGTTTGAGATTTTGTAGATTTTCCTGAATGATCATTATATCCAGCTCCTTTTCTCTCTAGGGAATTTCTTGCAAAGGGAGAACCAGCTAAAGGAGATAAGCCACGGTGTTCATCTGACCCCTGCTTTTCATCACTGTGGTGAGGTTCATAGCGGTCAAACTCCATACCAGTGTCCAAATTATTTTCACTTGATGGATCCATAACCTGCTCCCCCCACCTATCATCTTCAAAATTGTTGTTTCCAGCACCTCCTAGCCCATAACGATCATTTGAAGAAGGACGATCCCTTTTCCTTGCATAACCTCTCGAATCATCAGGATGGTAGCTAGTTGACTCATCAAGCAGATCCGACGAACCAATTTTTCTACCTTCCACATCAGCTTGCTTGGAGTTCATCTTGTAATCTTGTGGATCATATACACCCGACCTCCGATCAACATTTTCTTTCACAGAGTACTTTCTGTCTGTCGGCCCATATGCTTTTCCACCTCCAGCAAATCTGTTCATGGCTCGAGGCTGCCTATTGGACCATGATAGAGTTATTGCCTCCCCACATATCCTCTTGCCTTGGAGTGTCTTTAGAGCTCTTTCAGCACTTGCGGGATAATCATACACTACAAACCCATATTTGTCCTTTACCTGTATAGTACATCTGCCAAACCTCCGGAAAACACGTTCAAGGTCATCCCTGCGAGTTTGAGATGATAGGTTCCCAAGATGCAAAGACATCTGTAACACAAAACATTGAAATTTGTCCGAGGATTACAAAATTTGAACGCTAGAGCAGGACATACTTATACATGTATATTTTGAGGAGATAGAGACACACATCTTAGACCTGTTTAAGGAGTGGGAACGACTCTGAGGCATTCAACTCTAAATTGTAATCTAAGACCGAATAATGCTTCACTAATAGAAATGAACAACTAGTTCACTTTCAAGGGAAATGGAAAAGGCGTGTCCTGGTGCTCCACTCTTTGAGCAACTGAATATTGATTACTTTATATCGACGTCAACAAAAATTAACCAAGTTCATAAAGAAGAAAATAAAACACCATACTATTCACCGGAATTTAAAGAACTTTTCACAAATAACGAAAGCATATGTTGCATTACATGGTGACAAATCAAACACACTTCCACTAACTACAAAACTGCAACTACCTCAGCCTAAAAAATTCGCTCATATGCTTGTATTTTCTTGGCATACCGTTATGCGATTGGCACTTCAGGAAGTTCAATGTGCAAGATTGCATACCAGAGCAGACTTTTCTTTCCCCTTTTTTGACAGAATACATAATTTAATGTTCCAACCAGCACAAAACTTATGCCCTTGAAGATAATAATCAAATACAGCAGATACCTATGTCAAGGTAAAAACAAAACTAGACATGATCAGAGAACTCAAAAAAGGACTGATATTCGATTTCACAAAAAGCTTCCACATGCCCATCTGTTTGAACACTAACTTGGAAACTGTAAACTTCTGACGCGATTTTCACAGCAATAACAAATAATATTACACAAATATGGAATTGGAAAGACGACCCAGAAGATAGAATCAAGAACCCATGCTGAACAAACACCAGCAACATTCCATAATGCACAAGCGTAAGCACTAAGATTGGTCTACAACTTAAATCATAAAGGTGGAAAAAACAATTATAACTAATAACACTGTCTTAAATCATTGATTAAAAATAGTAAAATTAAAGCTATGAGTTGTTTGAAAATGTTTATCACCTAAGCAAATGGTGAAGATTAGTGATCCTTTCAGCTGAGCGTGAAATCTGCGACCATGAAGCGCAGCGCCGGCAAATCGCGTTCACACTGTGGGAAGACAAATAGTAGAAGGTCGCTTTTCTTGCTCTATGGCTTTTGGTCCCTGTATTTTGTATTTTCATCCTTTTTCCAAATGAGTCCCTTGACTATTTCCTAATTTCACTCCACCCCTGAATTCTTTCGAAAGTTCTTTTCCCCCCCAACCCATTGCAACTTGTGGTATAATAAATATAGAATGTTTGGAGTTTATAAAACAATTTTATAATTTTTATCTTTAGTAATTAATTTCTTAAAAATTTGTAAATTTAATTGTCCAACTAATAGTTTCCTGGCGATAATTCTTACTATCTGTTATTTTTTCTTGAATTATATATATATAAATGACTTGGTAAAAAAAATTAAATATCAAGAACCGTAAGCCTACTAACTAGAAAAAACAAGTTATACAAGACAAGATAAAATACTCTCTATGTTTTTGCATTTCTCAATGCAAGTTAAAACACACTCAATGTTTGCTTTTGTGTTTTTACACTTTATCTGTGTATTTTTTTATTAATCAACTTTCTATATATAATATATATATATACACTTATATATATAATATAAAAGAGATATGATTTGACAATAAATAGTAATTTTTGTCTCAAAAAATACAACATTAAACATACAATGTTTACATATTAAAAAGATATGATTTGACAATGAACAATGCTTTTTGTCTTCCAAAACAAAACATCAAACCTACACCACTTATTTTAAAATATTTTAAATTACCTCAAAATACAAATCCAAACATTCATCTATTTTCAATTCACACTTATTTATCTCTACTTTTCTGTCTCTATCTCCAAAACACAAAATAAAACACTCAAATCACAAATCCCAACACTATGTAAAATTTTTAATAATTATTTTTCTTTGATTAATATTTATTTATATTAAAATTCTTAGCCATGTCTCTAACTGCAACTCTAAATTTTGACTGCCCAAATAAAACCATGAAGAGCATCCATTATTACTAGCCATCCAAACATATTCAATTACCTGCATAATTAATTTTTTATACTTATTTAATTAAATAAAATAAACAATTAACCAGAACTAATCAAATAAATTAACTTTAAATGTGTATGAATAAAGAATTTTTAATAAAATTAAGTAATAAAAAAACATATAGTTGTTTGTACTGTTCCCCAAAAAATAAATACATAAACATAGCTAGAGACATTTTGGTCACTCCATATCTTGGTCTAAGACAGTGAGCCTCTATTTAATTGAGAAATTGATTAGAAAACTGAAAAATTAATAAGAAAAAACCCTATTATGGGAACTGTTTGGATAATTCAAAAATAATAATTAGTTACAAAAACAAATAATAAATGAAAAATAGCAGACATAAACGTACATATGAAATAAATCAGCTTTCATTTTCATCCACAAACATCAAATGTTTAAAGTAAGAAAGTCGTGAATTTGAATTTTACGTATATATGTACTTAGGTTATTTTTAATTGTAGTATTTGTTTGTTTTAAAATTATTGATTGATCTAAAAATATTGATATATTGCATACTAAATAGTAATAGTATGTTGGTTTATTTTAAATTGTCAATATTTAAAAAAAAAAAATAATTACCATAATTGCATGTCACAATAATTATCCCTCATTTATCTATCTTACTCTATTTTTATCCCTCCTAATAAACAACGTGAGATTATTTTTAATATTAATTTATCATGATATAAAGTTATTAATTATTAAAATATTTATCAGTTTATTAATATTAATTTGATATAAAAAAAAGTAAATTATTAATATAGCAATTATTTACATTTTGATTAATAATAATTTTGGGAGTGTTGCCCTCAGCTTCAATTATTTTATTGAATTTATTCCCCACTCCGCTTTATTCCCATTTCTCTCCACTCTTTTTAACGACGCCTCAACCTCGCGTTCCCCTTCTGCAGATTCTCTTGACTACGCCTTCTCCTGATTATCTTTGTCTCTCTTCGATCACATCGATCTCTGCTCAGAAACCAACCCCAATTCACGTATTTACACCATGACCCTTGGCTCGGGAGGATCCAGTGTCGTAGGTAAGATACTTTTTCCCTATACAGAAGGGCTTTTTATGATTAATTGTTTTTTCTTTTGATTCTTCGCGATTTTCACAAATTTCATGGTCAATCTGCAAATGGGTCGTTAAATTTTATGGTGTAAACTGATTGTTCTGAAGAGTTAAATGTTGGATCTTGATAGCGGCTTGTTGGCGGTAAGTTTGATTATCAATGATACGTATTTGGGATATTATGCCGTCTGTTCGTTATTACATGTCTGGAACTTTCTGGGTTGTTGAGGGAAGTGTTGATTTAAAAAGAACTTTTATGTTTTTGGCTTACGGTTAATGCAAAAGCTGGCGTTGATTGTTGTAGTCACGCAATCTGGTTGTTTAATTGTGTTGAGTGACTGGTCAGGTGAAGTTTTTTCTGGTGACTTGTCATTTGATGTTTCATGGTTCTGTTTGCTCCCTAGTACTATTGGCTGCTGTGTTTGTAATGGGCTAAGGAGAAAATATTGAACTTTACTCTTTTACGGATTTAGCTGTGGTTGTGAGTATTTTGAAATGTCAAGGCAATTATTCTATAAAAGTTCATGTATGGCTCAGCAGATCCGCTAGCAGCTTTTCTTATGTTTCTGTTTGTTCTTTTCCTTGGCGAGTAAAAGAAATCTTCTAACTTGATTGTTCAAGTGATATCCTGCGGGATTTTAGTTGCAATTTGGTTTGGCCAACCAACTGTTGCAATGCTCATGGTTTCTGTACTTTGCCATGCATGAAATTCGTCGGTCATCCATTAACGATGGAAGTTATATAGTGTAGTTTCTCAGTGCTTTTTTAGCTATTATATGTGGAATGCTGGATTAAGAATTTAGTATCTCACCACTCACGCTTTCTGCTTTTTGGCAGTCCCTCGAAATTTCAGGTTGCTAGAGGAACTTGAACGTGGAGAGAAGGGAATTGGAGATGGTACCGTAAGTTATGGGATGGACGACGGAGATGACATTTACATGCGGTCCTGGACTGGCACCATCATTGGTCCACACAATGTGAGCATCTCCTCTGCATACATTACCTCATTCTAATGTGTAATAATAAAGTTTGAAATGGTACTCCTCCGGTTCGGTTATCACACGCTTATACTTTCAGCTTGAATTTGACCAGAAGAAAATTCTATTATTCCATCCTCTGATTGTTTACTTCAGAGGAATGCTTATCAGTTCATTCTTCACTTGTGTAAGGAACAAGGATGGAGTATTTCGTCAAGAATCTATTTACTGTGGCTAAGAGTTCAGTTTATATGGTAATTCTTGAAGCCATAAGCATACAATTTGTAACAATCAAGCAAATGTGATTGTGGCTTATTGTGTCACAATCATAGGTTTGGTAGATACTTGATGTTCATCTTTATGCGCTTGGACCTTTTTCTAGTGGGCTGTAATGGTGTTAGTTGGGTACCTTTGCATGCCTCTCCATGGTGGCTTGTTGATAACAATACTAATGTTTCTGTAGCATGACCTTTTGTTTTAAGTCTTAACATCTGTATTTTTGTGGAATAGTTTGCAAGATTTTTTATGTTGCCTCTTCAGTGCTGTACTAGGCACTACGTGATCTGCAGTTCATTTGATTGCCTTTTTGCATATATCGACATTAACCTTACTAATTCAAGTGCACCCGTTTATCTCTTCTTGTCAGTCGGTACATGAAGGACGTATATATCAGTTGAAGCTATTCTGTGACAAAGATTATCCAGAGAAGCCTCCCAGTGTTCGTTTCCATTCTCGGATTAACATGACTTGCGTAAACCATGAAACTGGCGTGGTATGAACGCAATTATCTCTTTTCTTAGTCGACAATGCATTTTTTTTTAATAGGACATGTAACATTTTCAGATAGTGAATGGTAAAGTGTGCCTGATGTTTCTCCTTTTGTGCCGTAGTCTTGGCTCTTCCTTGACAATCTGTACAGTAATAAATGTAAGGCAGACAAGTTTAAGATGGACTTCTGCTGATTGTGCGGCTCTTCATCATTTTATCTTTCCCCAAATGGCAATAGGAAGTAACCTGTCTCACATGCAAATGGTGCCTTGCACTCATATAAAAGAATTAAAGTTATTGGCTTGTTTGGAGATATTTTGAATCATTTAGCTTTTGCAATTTTTTGCTAGCTTGTGATCTTTTGCTTTTGATTACTTGCTTGATGTTTGACACTATATTTCCATTCTTTTGCGTTACATGTAAAAAATTGTATTGGGTGGATAGTGTGTACCTTTTTTCTGTACCTGGTTGGTTTATTGAACATTCCATGCAAGAGTGCACTTGTTTTCCAGTGATGGTTTAGTGTCCTGTTTGGCATGTCTTGTCAATGTGGGTGCCAATTATCTTGCTATTTCTACCTAACTTGAGGCTCAAGTAGTTCTGTCTTTTCGTGCCTAGGTGGAACCAAAAAAGTTTGGGCTTCTAGCAAATTGGCAGCGGGAATACACGATGGAAGACATACTGACGCAGCTGAAGAAAGAGATGGCAGCTCCACACAACCGTAAGCTGGTCCAGCCTCCTGAAGGAACCTATTTCTAGTGTAAAGATATGAAGGTCTTATCGACCATATGCTGATTTTATAGTTCATATCATTTTAGTAATTTGGTGTTAAGATGTAAAGGGGAATGACTCAGAAAGCTTTCTCCTCTCAACTCCCTCGGATTCATGATATATTTTCCTGTTGTACTCCTTTGTACTATGCTGTTGCGATGTTTGATTGATGGGATTTCATCTGTGTGACAATCATTAAAAACATATCAAGTCATCACAATAGTATTTCTGTTCGTGGATTCTCATGTATGTGTGTACATACATGCATTGTTTTCTCATATCAAGGTTCTCTGGCTTGAGAACATTTTATTATTGGCAGATTTATGGCAGGACTAATCTCCCAATTCTGTTCAAAATGCGAGTTCATATAGCCGTAATCCCTCTTATGTTGCAGTCTTCGCAGATGTTTGTTTAATTTGGTTTATTATACTGTCTCCATCCTTCCAAAGGATTGACATGTTTAATACATTATCCCATAACTTGGGCTATATTTTTGCTGAAGGTTGGATACCACCATTTGGCAACAGCCATATAAAGGCTTGTTACGGTACATGTATCTATGTTGGCATAAGTGATTCATGTATGATACTTGTCAAGGCATGTGAATCAACTTTAGCCAGCAGATGGTCCATTATGTGATTCTTGTACTATGAATCCTCGACAAACAATATTTGTATTGACCTGGGGTAATGTTCAATGCTTCCTATCCATACAACTCTTGCTCTGGTTAGCACTATTTTTGGCTCTATTGATTATGTTTTCACCATGTATTTTCTTAGTTATTTGTTCTTTGCTGTAGCATACTCCGATGTGGTTGTTGCATAGGCAATTGTTTAGTGTGAGGCGAGGATTTGGATGTTTCCGGTGGCTTACATTTGAGTTTGAAACTCAATGCGTTTAACTTCTGCCATCCCGATATTTCTCATGCTAACTACTTCGATGAGAAAGAGCTGTGTCCAACAAAGTTTGAAATTTGCTCAGGGAAAGGTTTCTATGGTGTATTTGTTTTGTATATTATGAACTGAAGCATGAATACGGAAATTCTAACCTAATTCCATGCTCGACACATATCATTCCGTATCGAATAAATTAAAAAAAAATGAAATTTATAAGAGAAGATTTAAACTAGTGACTCCCACCCGAGCTGGTTCCTATTACACGAGGGCCATCTTCATTATTCATATAGAGCATGCCTAGTTGATGTGAATTATTTACTTGTTTCCTTATTAGTAACACTGTAATTACAGTTGCAGCATTTAAATATTGAAATATAGGGAATTAAAGGAGTAAAGGTGGATAAATAACCTCAATTATGGTTTGATTCTTTAATATTTTGAATATAATTTGTATACGGATAAGTGAGTAAAGTATAGTATAGTATATATAGAGGAAGGGGGTTAAGTGGGTAGGACATCAGAGTTGTTGAAGGGGTTTAAGAGGTGTTGAGAGGGCAAAACGTATTTTAACCCAATTCTTGCATGTCCCTCTAGCCCTAGCTTTGCCCCCAAATTTTACCATTACTATTCAAAGGTCGATTTCGATCTGGAACCCCCACCATGGCCATGGCCACCCCCACCGCCACCGCCGACGACCCGCCGCCTCTTTCCCCTCCTCGTCCTCCCTGGCCTCCGGAACTCCAGTTAAATCATTCCAAAAAGCCTATCTTGATCCGTTCAGTCTGGTCCAGCAACCTGGAGTACGAATTCTCCCTCATCCGCCACCTCATAGATCACTACTCGTTTGTTTCCATGGACACCGAGTTCCCTGGTGTCGTCATCCGTCACCAGCACCCCTACTCCGACCCCCGTGAACACTACCAAACACTCAAATCTAATGTAGACGCTCTCAAGCTCATTCAAGTGGGGATCACGCTCTCTGACTCGTTTGGGAACCTTCCGGACCTTGGATACTCCGACCACTGTTTCATCTGGGAGTTCAATTTTCGAGATTTTGACATATCTCGTGATGATCACTCGCCCAATTCCATTGACCTCCTCCGCCACCAGGGCATCAACTTTGAGTCCACTCGCCAGTTTGGTGTTTCCACCTCTCAATTCGCTGAGCTCATGATGTCCTCCGGTCTATTGTGCAACGAGAATGTTACTTATATCACCTTCCATAGCGGGTATGACTTTGGCTATCTCATCAAGGCCATTACTGGGCAAGCCCTCCCGGCCACCCTCCCTGAGTTTCTGAATTTGCTGAGGGTCATCTTTGGAAACCGCGTTTATGATGTCAAACATTTGATGAAATTCTGTCGGGGACTGCATGGCGGGTTGGATAGGGTGGCACAGTCTCTTGGCGTGGAACGCGCTGTAGGGAAGTGCCACCAGGCTGGGTCTGATAGCCTGCTCACTTGGCATGCTTTTGAGAAGATTAGAGCAGTCTACTTCGGCAATGGTGAGGAGGGACTGCCAGACAAGTATGCTGGAGTTCTCTATGGGTTAGAAATCCTTGGTCCTTAAGTAGCTTCCCTACTATAAATGTACTGAAGCTACTCTTAAAGTCCTTTTTCGTTGGCTTTATTTCCCAGTTCATCTGTACAATCATTTCACATAATAGTAAAAGCCAATCCGTTTCAGGTTATTATTTTGTTCTTCTACTTAATATTTACATTTCCACTAGGTTCATAAATATATATTGGTGTGTGGTAATTGATTACGGAAGTATTGAGGTTGGATGGAACTATTTCTGATGGTAGACAGTGATGTGAATCACTAAGGAACTGAGACATAGAAACAGGTGCTGCTTTTGGATTTTACGTAACTGGAAGTTATTGTTTGGAGGAGTATTGAGGAATTGGGAGATGTTCTTGCGAGGAGGAAGTTTTTGAAAACTTATGAGGTGTTTTCTGGTGTTGAAGTGGTTTTCACTTTGTCACGGCTAAAACGATGCTGGTGGCGTGCATCAAATGCAGGATGATGATGTTACTTGGATCATTTGATTTGAGGGTGGTCTGGATGACAATTGAGATAGTGTCTAATTTTCTGTGTTCTCTTATGGTTTATTTGAATTTATTAGGTGGTAAGGCTCGTGTCTCCTAAGCATGATATTTGTCATCAATTGCCCTATACCCGGGTTGGGGCCAAACTGTCATTATAGAAGTTTGAGGGGTGGAACAACTTTTTCTACGTAAGGTATGTGATACCATATCTAGGAATGTTATTTAAGTGCTGTCAAATTGATGCTGTCACATTGAAGCTGTCAATGGTGCTTAGGAGTAGGGGTTGGATTGGCACCCTCAATGATGATTAGGTGAAGGGCCTATCTTAGTGATGAAGGACCTGTAGGATGGAGAAGGTTGAGAATTCTCCATGTGTTTGGATAATGTTTGAAGAACCATAATTTGGAATATTTTTTGATATAGTGAGATTGCCAATTAAGGTACTGGGAATGCTTTACCAGTGAAAAAATGAGCATGGGATGGAGTCCATGCAAAGTGCAAATAATAGGTGAGAGGAGGCAATGGTGAAAGGCAGACATCAGGAGTTATATTTTGTTGATTAGAACACAGACCATCTGGGAATGGGACATTTTGCACTTGTATATCTCTTCAAAAATTCAGCTAAACAAACATGTTTTCGCTTTAACTAGAATGGGACTTCTTGAACTTGAATTTATATAACATGGTAACCATATTTGTACAATAGATATAACATGGGTGTTAACTATATTCCCCTATCTTTGGTTAAGTTGCTAAGACTTTGCTTTTGCCATGTTCTTTGATCTTCTTCTATATCGTCGAAGATATTTATTCCAGAAAAAATTGTTAATTGAATATTAGAATTGTCAATGATTTAAACTACAGTTCTTCTACTTGCTTAGTCAGATACATTTCGCTAGATTGTAAATTCTAGTTTGTGGTTTATCTTGAAGATGGTCTCTTCATTTATTTGTGGCCGAGATATTTGCATGTGGGAAGGTGTGAATAGAAACTAGTTTTGACATATAGCATTCTTGCTTTTTTTTACTTTTGTCCCATGAATTGGTGTAACAACCAATATATATTTATATGCTTGTTAGGAAACAATTTTTTGTTTCTCCCTTTCTCTTTTGTTTCTGTGGTTGAATGGATGTGTTTTGGAGGGTGCTCTCGAAGATGAGAGGCTGTGATAACATTTGTATAAGGAGTTAAGGGTTCTGTCTGTTATAACAGTTTTATTTCAAAATTATCTGATTGATTCTTATTTAAAGTTCAAAAACCAGAAAAAGAAAAATAAAGACTCATCATTTCAATTCATCCTCTTTGGAAAATTTTTAGTAATTCTTTGGTGTGCAAGTTTTGTAAGCTCTGAATTCTTTGGTAGTTGCTTTGAAGTAGTTGTTTGCTCAATCATCACCTAGGGCGCGTTTTTATCCTTTTGCAATCGCTAATTACTTTATGGTTTTTCCAGTTCTCCATATCCTCACAAGCTGCTACAATTTTCTATTACAAATTAAATTTCATTTAAAATTTGAAACTTCAGAGGACCTTAATGAACTGCTACGTCTGAACTCCTTTCTTCTGCAGCTTTTTGATGCAATAGATTTTGAATAGTAGAAATGAGTTGGAGGAATGGAGAATGAAAGCATCAAGCAACTAATAAATTGGATGCAAAAGTTGGGGTTTTGTTGGACTGAAGCTTGGAAGCTTATGTTACTATTTGTCAACTGATTGCTTTTAACTTATGCATGCCTAGGTTTGTATACCACTATGATAGATTTGATCTCCTGGGTGCAGAAGATTTCTATCCATTGTGGTTATGCAGGTAAAAGTTCATTGATTATGTAGTTTTCAAATCACCATTACAAGTGATGTTGTGACCGACAATGACAGATCAAAATTAGAACATTATTGATGCATTTGTTTATTTTGGTTGAGTAGAAATGTGAGTGGAATCGATAACTAATGAGAAGAGTATTTCCTTTCTGATTAAACTCTAAGCACATACTAAACCACTTCTAAATTTCTGTTCTGCAGATCTTGCTGTGGTAATTTTCTTTTAACATATTTAAGTTTATGAAATTTCTGTTCTCTTAATAATTGTTTGATGGTGCTATGAAAGTTTTGACCTGAGAATCCTTTCATTTGATTGCCTGCTTTCTCATCCAGCATCTTGGCTCCTCAATTATGCTCCATGAAAATAAGCTAGTTATATGATGGTTTAGATTTGACGATAGTAACTGATTTCGAGTTATACTCCTAAGGGTTTATTAGTGGGAGAACATACAGCTTGTTTGCAGACTTTTCATTTGGAGATTACACTGTAAAATTTAATATTTGTTCTCTTGCAACAATAAGCTCCAAATACTTTGTCGAACTCATGAAGCAAAGGATGGTTGGGCCTGCTCAGCCTGGAATAAAAATTTCATTTGTGAGCATCCATTTTTTACTATGGATCATTCCTTGTGGACACTGAAATAATAGTATGGTCATGCTATTTACCTGGCCCAAGTTTTGCCTGAAGCTGCTGCTGCTGCTGCTGCTGCTCAGCTTCTGATAACTCCAGTTAAGAATGGTTTCAAACTTTATCCTTCACTTGTAGCTGACTTCGCTGGTGAGCTAGACATTAAGCATGTCTGTCCTGTAAAAGTTGTCATTTTGCCTTGACCCCCAATAGACAAATCTGCTTACTTAGTGTTCTAACTTTTACGTGAGATCTGATACAGCTGATTCTAACAGGTAATTTTGGCGCTTGATGCTGCTTGTCTCAAGAACATTTACTTCTTCCTGAACTTGACAAACGAGAGTAAGTTGGGTCGATTTTCAGGCTGCCATCAAATTTAAGGCGATTCATGGATAAGTTTTTGGTGGGGAACCATTATCACTTTCCTGGGATCAAATCAGAGCACCAAATGCTGGGATGACTCGGATAGAGAACGACCATCCTCGGCAACATCTCATTTAGGATGGTCCCTTGTCTTTTAAGGTACGAAGAAAACAATCCAATATCTGTCATACACTATACATGATGTATATTTGGGGGATGAATGGACCCTACCCAATACATCCTAAGCTACGATCCAGGAAAATATTTGGTTACCCTTTGTGTTTTAGGACAAATTCATGTGTATGAGATAAGTTGTTTTATGTGTTTGGTTGATTGATACTTAGCATCAGAATTCAGAGGCACATTGCATCTGGTATTTAAGAATTGGATTTGAGTTAGCGTGTTTGTTATCTTTGGGTCTCAATCTTGGCATATGGGTACCACGTGATTGATAGAGGCTTCCATCCATCAATTCTTTCACATGGTTTTCCACCACATCTGGTGTCCTTTTCTAAAATCTCAACTACACCTTCATTGCTCCTTCAACTCCTTATTTTCATTTAACTCTTGATGCAGTTCCATTTCAGGAATAATTACACCTCACTCTCTTGAGATTTAGTCTTTATTATACAAGACTTACTCTAATTTGGAAAATTACATCCACTACTCTTGGCGTTTGTTTTTGTTTAGCAAAATCTAAATGAAAATTCATATTTACCAACGATTAATCTAGTACTCATTTATTGCAGATTAAACAAATTTTTTGTATGCACAAAAAAAAAAAAAAACATGAAAAATGTTTTGATCATAGCCAATATTACGGCAAAAGTTGATTAATTGTAGTTAAAATTTTTAAATTTGTGCATTTCTTTTATTTGGCCATGGTGGATACTATTTATTAAGCATAATTTTAAAAGTGTTTGATGTTTACAGTGTAGAAAATTATTTATGGTATACATATTGTATTTGGGAAATATGAGGGAAAAGGCTGAATGTGATGTGCATCAAAATCAATCAAACATTGAAAGCCCTCCCAAATCCACAATTATGAGTCACATTTAATCCAAAAGCCTGTGGGATGTACCAAATGAAATAAAAGATCTCAACGGCCTCCTCTTTAATTTTGGGCATTTACTCATTCAGTGGACCTGTTTGCTAGACCTCAATCCCTACATTCCAAGAAAAACGCACAAGTCGCATTTACTCTTCAACTACAAAAATGTATTGACAGTTCTCGTGCAGCAACTTTCCCTCCACTCTTTATTTCCATAATTTGGTTGGTAGGTAAGTTAAGTGTCTAAGTCCTCATCTTATGATATTATTGTCATTAGCTATTTCTAATAAACTAAAAATAATTCTATAATATTTTCTATTTTCCTTCTTAATTATTTCATATTTTGATGCAACGATATATTATACCTTGTCAGGAGAAATAAAAATATTGAAGAATCATTGGTTGCTTGGCCTAAAATGATCATTTGTTATTTTTGTTTTATTATATATAATTAAGATGAGAGGATGAGTAGGGTTGGAAAAGCCACCCTTAGAGGAACATCACCTAAACCAGAGGATTGTTAAAGGTGTCGTTATTGGAATCGAATATTATTATATTTGTTATTTAATTGGTTTGTTTTTCAAATTGCATGGTTCATATAATGAGCTCGAATTAAAGCCTCTCTCCATTTGTTTAGACGGTATTTGGACGAGCTTATAATCTATCAACACATCCTATAAGATGTTTTAAAGTTTATAAAATATTAAAACATATTTGGTATTTTTTTTTAAGTAGGAGCTTACAAGATACAAAAATAAAATATTAAGAGCTTATTCAAATGTTTTAACAAGTTGCTTCAATTTTGAAGAATATTAATTAACAAACTTCTCCAATATCTTGTGTCATTTGACTCTCTTATTTTAATAATAAATTTTGGGATTATGTTATACCAAAACTACGTTTTAATAATAGATATTATTTATAACGTTTAATCTTGCCACAATTATTTGTAAATTGTCTATTACTCATTAATTTTTTTTTAATTATTTTAATAATCTTACTAATAAAGTTATTCTTAAAATTCGACTAAGATGTGAATTTTATCGTAATCAATTATATAATCTTCAAGGCAAACCAGACCTTGTAATATTTATATTATCACAGAGAAAAAAGATAATAATATAAAGGGATGATTTTGACATTATTGTATAAGTTTATGTGATTTCAAAAATTTTCTCAAATTAATAAAATAACCACTTTATTAAATTTTTTAAATTTTATATCAATTTATAATTAATATATTTATTTTTATTTATTTAAATATAAAAAATTATTTATTATACACGCGCGAAAATAACGTTGCGCTGTTGGGAGGGCTGATTTGAATAGTAGAGACCCCACCAGTGAGGGCAGTCACCACTCCTTTAAAATCAGCCTGAGAACCAACCCTCTCTCCCTAGCCTTTAATGCTCCATTCCCACAAAATCACACACTAAAATATTACGCAAACCACATTTCCTTTCTTCTCATTCAATACCACCTACCTGATGGGCAAGAAAATGAAGTTTCCTTTTCTGTTCAAACCCACTGAAACCACCACCTTCGCCGCCCCAGCCTGGCCGTGGCCCGCCTGCGTTAACAATCCCAAAACCCTCTCTTTCCGGGCCGGCCCCGCCGCCACCACCAATGCCAACAACATCTACAAGACCATGAACTCAGCTTATCTCCACGACAAGAGCACCGCTGAATTCGCGGAGACTCCGGATTCATTTTTCAGCATCTGCGACTCCTTCTCACATCGCCATGAAGAAAGCTTCTCCTGCGCATCGGAAACCTGTAGCGAGACGGCGGTGATTAGAGGGCTGAGGTCCGATAGGCTGTTCTTCGAGCCTGGGGAGACGAGCTCCATCCTGGAAGAAGTGAAATCAGACGACGACTTCCCGTACAAAGGAAGCGCGGCAATCATGGCGATGGACTCGAGGGATCCGTTCACCGATTTCAGGGTTTCGATGGAGGAAATGGTGGAGGCCCATGGGTTGAAGGAGTGGGAATGTTTGGAGGAGCTCTTATCGTGTTACCTCAGAGTCAATGGGAAAAGCAATCACGGGTACATCGTCGGAGCCTTTGTGGATTTACTGCTTCGTCTTGCTATAGGTTCTTCGAACGATACTTCATCTACTTCCGCCATTGATGAGCAATACTGCTCTTCTTCCTCCACAACCACTCAATACTCCTTCACTTCCCCCCTCTCGTTCTCTTCGTCGACTTACTCATCCACCAGCCCTTGTTTCTCTTTACTCGAAAACGAAGATGAAATCGCCGTCGAGAAAAATCATGTAGACAGTTCGTCTTCAGGTGTTTGATGGAGTCCCCAGAGAAAAAAAAATGCAAGAAATCTGTATACATAGCAGTAGTAGTAGATTAGATCAGTTTGATTTGCCTTTTCTTCCTCTGTAGGTGTTAACACGTGTACACGAATGAATCAATGCAATTTGGCCATGGTTGAACATACAAAGTTTTTTAATTTAATTTTTTTTCAAAAATTAAAATTCCATATTTATGTTTCTTGATATTTCAATTTTATACATGGAAAATAAAATAATGATTGAAATTATTAAAAATATAGTTTGAGTAAAAGGGTTTCTGAAAAGCTTGCTTCAACGGCACAATCTGCTATTAATACCTCGCTGAATCCCATGTGGTCCTGTTGCTTTTATTTAGTATCACTCCCAATATTTTACACTGTCTTAATCTTCTGTTTAAGTTGCTTTTAAACTCACACAAGAATTCAAAATCCTATCTTCTATACATACGTTTTTAGTAGTTTTCGGTTGAAAGTCAACAATACTTTGTGTAATGGGATGAACCAAATACATGCAATTGTAAGCATAGTTAGGCATGGGACATTTTGGTGTAAATTCCAAACAAACAGTGATGATGAGTATTAGCATGGAATTGATAGGTAGGAGAGTAACAATGAGTTGACAGCAACAATTCTAGTGAAATTGGAGTGGTCCTGTCTGAAAAATTGGGGTTTCTATGATCTCTGCAGTGCAGTGCTGCACCAACATCATGAACCAGAAATTGAGAGGCAACCAAAAATTAAAAATAAAAATCCATACATTCATATGCATATGTCTCTATATGTTAACTGGAACACCAAGACAGAGCTGCTGCTCTTTGGGCACACAAACTAACTATGCCATAAATTGAAACATTAATATATATTTAAAAAAAAAGAAAAGACAACAGCTGTATATATATATGTGGTATCAATCACTTTTTCTGATCTCCTTCAAAAAGTTCCTTTTTTCTCTGTCTTTTTTTTTTTTTAACAGAAAAATAGTTCTGTAGTGTTATTTTTGGTAGGGCATCTTTGTCTTTTTTTACAGCCTCATTAATTGGTTAAAATCCTTTATTATTCTGCAGCTAAGAGTTGGAGAAAAAAACAAAAAATGTAAAATATTCTCATGGGGTGGGGTTGGGGGGAGGATGGGAATGTTGCTGGATTTGCATGAATGCTGGGGTGGTCCTTCTACTGCATGCACTTGGAATTTCGTTTTTTTCTTTAAATTTGAATGTGAAATACTTTGAAACCATTAAAATGGATAGATAGATAGATATGGATAGGGGTTTAAATTTAGAGGATTTTATGAGAATTTATGGAATTGAAGTATACGACGAACGACAAGTGTTAATCATGGACATCAATAAATTTTATTTTTGAAAATGACTCATGTCACTAGTATAAGGTGTTGCAAAGCGCTTGGTAATTTTTTTTGAAAAAAATTAACCTAACTTAATTTTTAAGAACTCTGCAAAATTAATTACAAAATTTCTCACTATTAATGCTTTGTAAGCTGCATTTATGTTATTTTTCAGAATAGGACCTGACGTCTTATAAAATCTAAAAAAAAATTCATAAGATGTTTTAAAATAAATTTAACCGAACACTCTCTGAATTAAGATTTTCCCGAGATATATAATTTTGAAAGACGAAAAATTAAAAAGTATATATATATATATTAGGTGAATGATTGAGTGTTGAGTTCATCAATTTGGCGAGAGTAATCGAAAAAAGAAAGCGGCAATTTCATGGAGACATGGTAGCACAAGACGCTCCACTTTTTGTGCTGTTCCTCCCAACAATCGAGCATGTAAACAATTAAAACAAATGTAATGAAAACTTATTTTATTGTGAAAGAAACAAATTCTCAATCTTCAACGTTCAAAACTTTTGGCTTTACATTAAGGAAGTAAGGCGGGCGCGATGGGCATCAATCTCCGAGCTTTAAGATTCTTGTCTGATGAGCGCCGAACCTTCTAATCCTTGTGCTCCTGCTATTTTATTTATTTCTTTATTTTGATAAAATTTAGCTATATATGCTGCAAACCTTGAAACTCTCATTAATTAAATTAAGATTAGTTGGATTGCATTTATTTATTTCTAGCAACTATTTATGAATCCCATAATACTATTTATGATTAATGTTTGAACTATCTTTACAGGGTTAAATGCAATTTAGCCCACGTGTGAGGCAAATGAGCAAAGTTTTTTTTATATATTTTTTGATTTTTTAATTTAAAATTTAAAATAATATTTATGTTCTTATTAATAACTATTGGATATTTAATTAATAAATCAACGTGTTAATTTTATCTATTTTAAATCAATAGTTTAAATTTGAGCAGTATAAGTCTCAAGACCTCATTTTTCTAGCAGGACCCCCTTCTAGAACAAAAAGTGAGGTTTATACGAAGTTAGAGCGGACAATACTTCACTCACTGAGGCACAAATCAAGTTGAAGCTGCATCATTTAGTGCATTCTATAGGAACGAGGCCGTATACCTGTCACAAGCCCTTTATCTCCCACATTGGTTGCAGAAGAGGAGATTGAGCAACATATACCCTGAGACTTCTCTTCTTAACGATTCGTAATTTCAAGACAAAAATTATGAGATTTATATGAAATCAAAATGAACAATACTTTGTATTGAAAAATTATATCTTTTAATCGTGTTTATTTCTATATAACAAATAGATACATATGAGTACATCAAACTTGGAGGGAGTAAAGTGCATTGAAATGGATAGGAGAGGAGAGGAGTAAGAAGGCAAGCAATCAATCCCTATGGGCGTTCAATGTGCAGCCCTTAACTTGAGAGGAAATGAAAACAGTTTCTCCCTCCTGTAATTAACCTTTGGTTGGGTCATTTTCAGTAACTAGTAATTGATGAAATTTTCATTTCCAAGAAACTTAATTCTCATTAAATTCCAGAAAATGATGATGACATCAAACACTGTCCTATCCTTGTTTATGTAAATCAATCAATGTCTGCTCTGCTTCCACTACCAGCAATTAATGTCCCTAGCTCTAAAATGGGCCGAGCCCAGGCCCACTACCCTAATTTATGTTATGCCACATTAAAATTAAAATTCAATGGATTTCCCCTACAATACTTCATTTTTTACATTGATCACACACTATTGAATATTCTCTCTCCTAGTGTGTTTTTTTTTAAATTTTATTTTATTTTTTAATAATAATAATAATAATAAAGCATACTAGACTTGTAAGTGCTATTTTATTGCACAACATCTTAGACATTTATTTGGAAATAAACGAAAGCGACTTGAGAGCAAATGGGGCATCTCCTGATTACTTACGCTAAGATTCCGCCCGAACCAAGAACTATAAGGCTGCCATTGGATGAATGAATTTGAAGTTGAGAGAATAATTTAGAGAAAGAATTTTATATAATTTAATTTCAAAATAATTTAAAATTTAGTAATATTTTAATAAAATATAGTTCAAAATTAAAATTAAAAATTTTGAAATTTTAAAGACTTATAATTGTCCAAACAAAATCTTATGATATTTTTTATTAAGAATTTAAAATTTATAATTAAAAAACTTTTAATTTAAAAGCAACCAAACGTATAAAATTTGTTGGGTGAAAACCATCAGTGATGAGTCCAAAAAATAAAGTCCTTAATCAAACTATTACAGAGAATCTATGGGTTGTGAAAATAACCCTTATACCACAACCCAAGTACATAAATCAAACAAAATATACACATCAGAAAATATACAAATCTACAAATAATAGTAATATATAAAACAAGAACATAAAGGGGATTTGGCTCAGAAAGCCAGATCCAGATAAAGAAACCCACAGTCACTAAGGTCGTCAACCACACACCGATTACTAAAATTCAAAACACACCACCAAGGCCAGCCCACAAAGGACCAGAAAAAAACACAAAACAACACCTAGATAAACCACCAAGGCTCAGTCACACAAACCCATCAGATTTTCACTAAGGAAAACGATCGGAGAGAGTCTTTTCTTGTTCAGTACTGTTCTATTCGTGAGTTTTATATTTATCAGGAGCTGCCGGGGGATTTATAGAGGAACCCATTGATGACAGAAAGAAAAAAGAACAGCAGAGGAAGAAATCGAGAGGAGAGAGAGATGTGGGAAAGAGACGAGGAGACAGATGAGAAATAGGGTTAAAGTTTCATCTGCAGAAGAAGGAGAGAAAATAAATCCAAAAAGAGTCGAGTAGGGTAATGGGCCGGGTAGGAGGAATTGGGCTGAGCCAAAAGAATGCACTAAGGCATCAAAAAATTGGGCAGCCATCCAGGTGTGTGGGCTTTTGGTGGTGTGGGTTGAGCCTTTCCAAATGAATCATGGGCTACATTTTTTCAATATTTTTCGCTTTTCAGAACTCAAAAAAAAAAGGGAACCTAGTCCAATACCGGATTTAACACTCATCATTGCCATTCGCTCGGATAGTACCTGCAACACAAAAAGAGACTTGTACATATATGAATTAGAAAGTGCAAAATTGCCAGCATTTCCCACAGTTAGGAGAGCAAGAAAACAAAAGAGAAATTTCAAGGACAAAGTTGGCCACAGTTACAAATGACATCCCACAAAGAACTCAAATCACAAGAGTTAGGAGTAGCTAATAAACAACACTTTACACAGTCAGCAACAGCCCAAACATTTTTCATTGAAAATGACCAAAAAAATAACCAGTATATATCATGTGCACCAATGGAACATAGAAAAAGATAGCACCATATTAATAGCTCGTGACATCCATTTGCAGCACGACTAAAGAAAGAAAAACCAAAACAGTACAACAAGAGCCAATCGACACACAGAATAAATAAATTCATAATAATACCAACATGGCACCTTAGCTTAATCTCAACTAGATACCCAACAGTTCCAAGTGAGGGATAAACAAGGGATTGGTCTCAGTCGATGAAAAATAAACACTATACAGTAAAAGAATGCGCTAGGCACAAATATCTCTTGCAGTTATTAAACCCACAAAGCAATATTTTTTTCTATTTAATATACATACGTCGCGCGTATAATTTTTTTTCTAAATAAAATAAATAGTATAATATTTATCACGTGTTGTGTATATGTCAAATAAAATTTAAAATAGTTTTGAATTGTGAATAAAAAATCCAATTTGATAATTAATTTGGGAGGGGGGGGGGGATTGGTGTTCTAAGATATAAGGACTAGTATTGCAATTAATTATGGACAGCAGGGACAATATATTAAAGAAAGTTGTACCCAGAAGTCAGACCCTTTCTTTTATTGCCTCACGATTCTTTGATGAATACATTCTGAAGCCTTAAGGCATCAAGGACTCGTCCTTCCCACGTACAATTACAATATTAATTATTTAATACATTAATATTTTTAAATTAATTAATAACTTCAAAACAAAGAAATACTATTATTAAAAATAGTCTACATATCTATGTTATAGACTCGAACTTACAATTTCTTAATTGTAAGATATCAACCTCAATACTTAAGTAAGGAATCACTGGTCGTCCTTTGCCTTCATAGCCTTTTCTATATTTATTTATTATTTAATCTTTCAATATTCAAAGTTATGGTCGTTCAACTCATTGTTTATGGGCTTGCTGGTGCATATTTCTAGTACTTTTTTTTGGAAAAATAAATCACATAAATAATTTTAAATCTGATGGGAATGAGATAGTAAATATACCCATGCAAATCAAGAAAAACGATGTAATAGCGTAAGAAGCTGCATATTTTTACTTCAAGTCGGATCACACCCTATTTGGTTGGATAACCTGATTTCCTAACCGTTGATCATGGCATCCTTTACGGGTTTGAATTTGTACAATTGCTGGCATATAGACCCCTGTACAAATACCCGCAATTGTCATTGTGAAAATGGTACGCCATTCAATGTATTTATTTTGTTTGAGCTCTTTAAATCGAATCCCGATTATTCAAACTGATTTAAACATCATTTTTAGGGCGGAGTTTTCTCAAGAACTCCTACTTTCAAATCAAGATCTATTTTATCATCCAATTTGAATGCCATCTTCACTCAAAACCTAAATAAAATAAAAGTGTTTCTTGATAAAATAAAAATAAAAATAAGGGTAATATATTTCATTTTATTTCCCCCCAGAAAATTGAAGGGTAAATTAGAGGTATACCTGGTGTGTGTGTGTGTGTATATATATATATATATTACAGTGATTGAAAGAGTATTTTGTCGGCATCTCGCAGGTATCAAAGTCAAGCAAACGACTGTAGAATTTAATTCAGAAAATTGAGTGTAAAATATTAATGGAAACTGTAAATGTTGAGGAGCAGGGATTTAAGTAACTCGATTTTCACACCATATCTTAATAATTCATCAGGCAGTGAAAATTTTGATCTGGGATCAATCTTGTTTTCTGGGGATTGGTGGGGAAAATGACCCAACCATGCCCATATTTCCATGCACCAATTATTTACTTTGTGAAATGTCCATTCATTGACGCAGGGCATTTTGGTCATTTGCTATTTATGCACTACTACGAACATTTTTTCTAATCTTTTATTTTTTTTAAATGTTTTAAGGGTTTTCTTTTGGTGTTTTCGCCCAAACGTGTGATATGATGCACATATTTTGTGGGCATCAGATGTACTTTGGGTTACTGTCCGTAGCTTTTGGTTGGGTAGCCAAAGGGCAGAGTTTCAACATAAAAGTCACAAATTTGCTTGTTTGTTCCGACATCGCTGGTGCTTGAGAAAGTTAAGGAATATACGCTTCATTCCGCATATGAAGGAACTATAATGCGATTTCAATTTATTTAATTGTTTCGTGTCCAAAATATATATCACCCTATGTATGAGAAAAATATTTTAACATCAATCTCTTCTGAAATTTCTTGATGTTACAAATATGATATCATAAACTTAAAACTTATCTAATGTGTAACTATTTGTTTTATTTTACATAAATTTGCGTCGCGTATTTTTTTTTCAATGTCATTGTCATTTCTAATAATAAGTAATAATACTTGTACACAAATATTAATCTATATCTTGAGTAATAATATAATTATTTATTGCTTAAAAAGAAAAAAAAAAGAAAACCCCACACCTTCAAGATGCTATGTTGATAAACAAGTTGAAGCAATTGGATTCACCTGTCGGGTGATGGAATACTATACACTGGATGATTTGCAATTTGACAAGAATTGACATAACAAAAGGTACACAAATTCATTAGAAGCCTCACATCTTTATACTCTAAATCAGAACCCTTCATTTCAAAGGGTCGAACAAAATTGCCCGTCCCAATTTCAATAAAATTACGACTTTAGTCATACAGGGATCTATGTTGACAAATTTGTTCTATAATTTTAAAAATTTTATTTATCAATAATAAAAATGATTGAAATTTGTTAAAATTATCGAAAAAATACACCTAATTAAGTTGTGAACGCATGTCACACCTACTCATTTTCAATTAATTTTAAGAAATTTCAACCATTTCAAGGGGTAGAACAAAATTGCATGGCCCAAATTCTTGTGTTATGGTGTTCCTCCTTTGATGATCAAGAATCTATGATCATGTCCAATATTTAGGCAACAAGAAGATGAGGTCTCAACTATCTATATATCTGAATTGGCATAAAGTAGTGGTGTTAGTCAACTTTTGCTTTTTCTTTTTATTGACACTGATTGGGCGGTAATGAGTTAAGTATGTGGGTTTTGGAGGCAAAATGTAGGGGGCACGAGTGTGTAACTGGGGTCTCTTTGATTGGGTTAGAGTGACAGGTCAGTGAAAAGGTGGCTGTTGCACTTTCTATACATAGTGTTTGTGTACCTGCGGTCGGATTAATATATATATATATATAGAACCTTAACACATGTATATATATACATATACGGTAGGACAGGCTGAGGGTTGTACTTTGGTGGTTCGGAGTCTAAATGAGATAGATACCTAACCTTGATTATGTGGTGTTTGTAGATGGGGTTGGTTGTGATGTTTTGTGAAACAAGGTTTGAAGTTAAATCAATTAATGGGTGGTTTAGAATGACTCCATCAATTCATGTCAGGTCAATTCGAGTTTGACTCTCAATGATTAATTTGGACAGTGAGATTTATCTAAATTTAGAACATTCAACTTATATTTATGTTGTATTAATGTGATTGGTTCAATTACATATTGTTAAAAAATAATTGATACTGCAATATTTAAAGATTATAACTGAGATTCAATCAACGTCCCCCGGTTGTGATTTGTGAGCGCATTGTGATATAATAGATTGGAGTTGATATCGATCCTACAAGCTCAAGTAGGGTATCGGCTTCGAGCTTAAATCAGTTAGAGTCCAATAAATTGCTCAAAAATTTATAGGTAGCTCATGAAACGTGTATAAAAATTTATATGATTAAAAGAATACCTACAATTCAAAAATTTTAATATATATAATCAGTTACATTATACAATATTCCTTTTCAATTAAAAAGGATGTTATTATATATACATATATATATATATATATAACTAAAAAGGATATTATACCACCTCGTTTGCCACACTTGTTCATAAAATTAGGGCACAAAAGATTGAAACCCTATTTCCTTTTTCCAGCAAAATTGGACCCCAATTGTTTCTTATGCACTCTTTTCTTTCTTACACTCAAATCTCCACTGTATTCCTCTCTATCTTCCTATCATATATACATAAAGGTGAATTGCTGTTAGTTAAGGAACAAGTGAAATGTTGTCTCTGCCCTGTGGCAACAAGGAGGATCATATATGATATATGTCTCCCTCTAACACAGTTCTAAACAGAAGTAGTTCACGTGCACTTTCTTTTTCTGTCTGAATTCCTCACAATCTATATCTCTTTCGGACATAGACAATATCCAATACTTGAATTAATATGACACTGTAATAAAGATGAATGAGTATGAATTGGAGGTGGCCAGGGTTTTGTTTACTTGACCCCATTTCAAGATTGATTGCATTTACCTTTTCTTGATTTTAATGAAGCTTTTGACGGTGAGATTCCCCTCTGCTGCTTTTGACCAAAAGAGTTTGGAATAACGCAAATTAAAATATTTACTTACAATAATACTTTTCTGTATGTGTTACGAGGAAAAATAAGGTATAAAACATTTTAATTTAATTTTTGGTGTAAAAAGAATTGTGCAGAAGTAGTTAGAATATTATATGATAATTTGTCTAACATTTGAAATAATTAAGTCCGTCGATCAAAATCAAGACTGCTGTTTGAAAGATAAGGGATACATAGGACGTGGAGTGGCGGAGTTATTGTCCCTGCAAAGAGTAGTGGAGCAGGAGTGCAATCCATTTTCCCAGCCAAAATTTGACTTTGGACCCCCAAAAATTACTAAATGTGCACCCAAATATTACATGAAGCTTTTATTACATACACTGCGAGTAGCTGCACATCACATCACATCACCTCTCTCATAATAGTTATAAAGAGCATTCAACTCCATCAAGCATGCAAATGTTTGATGCTCAAATTCTTGGAATAATTACACTTCACCTTAGTAAGATTCCGTGTACATGTATATAAGTTTTATATTATTTAAAACTTTATATTTAGTGTTTTCAAGTTTATTTTTATTTAATAAATGTGTATTTTTATTAGTTAAAATTTATTAAATTTATAGATATTAACACAAAAAAATTGAATATATCAAACTGATTAAATTGAAGAGCACTAATAAAAACCTCCATATTTGAACAATTGAGTCTTGCCAAGAAATCCATTATTAGATCATTTTGATTAAATAAACTCTTTTATATACACTCCCAACTTTCCTAATAATTTGCAACTTTTAAATCAAAATTGAAATATATTTTTCATCTTTAAATATATATATATGCACTTATGTTTAAGTTCTTATTTAATGCAAGATAAGATAATAATAACAGTATGTATGTAGGCATTTGCTTTTGTAGTCGGAAATCAGTGGCCTCTCCCTATTTTAAGTAAGACTTAATCACGTTCAAATTCAAATTCCTCCACTCCTTTAACCGTTGCATTTTATCAAGAAAAATAAATAAATCATAAAGTATAATTTCATCACATAAGTTATACACCGGAAAAATATAATATGTTGTTCAAAGCTAATTGATATAATTAAAAATAACTAGTCGTACGTAGTAAATTGCTAATGACAACGCCCACGCAACTGTTGTTAGGTATGATTTTTGCGAGTATAGTTAAGATATTGGTTATGGCCAAGAGTCAGGGGAAAAATATTTGTCACGACTCATAACCATGGCAAAACTAATTTTCATAGTAAATAAGTTAAAATATTTGCATCGACTTTTATTTATTCATGATTAATAATAATTATATACCATAATTTTAATCCATAACCATTAAAATAATAGATAACAGTAAATTTTCTTCTAAGAATTCCTAACTTAAATAATCTTAGATCCCCCTCTCGCCCAACAAAAAATCAATACCAAAATATTCTTAAGCTATCGCACAACCACCAAAATATCAAAAATTCAAAAAAAGGAAAAAGAAGAAGAGAAGAAAAGGAAATGTAGATGATATGATATTGCAAAAAGATAAAGAGGAAATAGTTAAGTAGTCCCAAGTTGCAATGAAATTAATGATAAGTTAGAATAGCCAATGAGATTTGGACAAGTGTGGATGGAGGATGAAAGAAAGCCAAAATTATAACGTGAATTACAGTAGTGTTGGAAGTGAAGTGGTGTACTCTCTCTCTCTCTCTCTCACACCATTATTAATTGCCCCTCATTCAATTGCATTAAAACAGCTGCTACTGCTGCTTCTGCACTTTTATTTTTTTTTATTTATTTTGTTTTAAATTATATTTTCAAATCCCGACGACGCCTATCTTTTCCCACCCAAGACTAAGAGCAAACTGCAGCTGCAGCTGCAGGCTCGTTTTGAGCATTTTGACCGAGAATTATTTGTCTTCATTTCCTATTTTAATATATGAAATCACCATTCCAAGAAAAATTAAATATACCAATATATAAACGGTAGAAGAAATCAGAAATAAAAATATTAATAATAATCCAATTGTATATATCTTCATGAGCAGAAAACAAGAAAGGGGCACTCAACCATCATCGTAATCAAGATGACAGTGCCAAGTTTTTTGATTTTTCATAACATTAAAGTTGATAGCTTGATGAAATATTACTACATACAAGTGTCAAAAAGAATAATTATTCCCTATGATAAATTTATATTTTCTACTTGGTCAAACAAGACCAATGCAAACTTAAATTTTGATAATAATTCATTAACATTTATCATAATTTTAGCTATGATTAAGATTTAATTTGACCTTGCCTATGAAGTTAATTAGTATTAACTATAATTTTGTATTTTTAATTATACTAATTAATTAATATATAATTAAAAAATTATATTTCTTCTAGTGTGTTTGTTATGTATGGAGAGAAAGTGGGCAAGAGGAGAAAGAAAGAAAGAAAGAAAGAAAGGGGCATACTGCATAAAAATAGAATTCCATGTGTGAACTAAAAACATTGCGAAATCCAACTAATACTGAATTAATTAGTACAAGATTACAATTTTCACAGAATTTTTGACAACTCCAACAACATTTTACATATATAGTTGTTTTAAGGCTGTCAAAAACGCTGTGAAAATCGAATCTCTTCTTCCTAACATGCTACTAAACAACTAACCTTACAACATTAGAACCCAGTTACTATTCGGGTCTCTACTATCCATACCCAAATACTACCACTCTCCTAATTCACATTTTTATTACATAAAAACAGTCAGAGTGAAACTCAAACGCCACCGCACGTGCAGCACCTAGAAGTCACGTGACATCCACATTCCATTTCCATGCAAGTTGGGGGAGGCGCCGGAGCCGGACCTGCCCGAGTACACCCCATTCCAGATCTCCGTGAAGGCTCTAACGATAATCCCGTGATAGTACGGCGAATTCAGCTGCAGGAAACAGTTGAGCAGCTCTTTCAGATCATCTTTTGAGTAAATCTCCTTCTCCAGAATCATCTGCAGCATGGACTGCCGGAAATCCAAATACGGGTCGTCCGAATCTTTCTCCACCGCCACGCTGGCGCCGCCGATTCTGCCGAACCCCTGCACCGCCCTCAGGCTCTTGATGTCAGAGTCCGTGTCGGAGGAGTAGCACACCGGTGGGGTGTCGACGGCGGAGGAGAAGGTGGTGGTGTTGGTGTCCCAAGAGCTGGAGGAGGAGTGGTGGCGGGGCTTGCGGTGGGCGGAGTGTGGCCTGTGCCTTGGCCTTGGGTTGAACACGGCGGAGAGTTTCGGCCGTCTGCAACCGCTGCTGCATCCTAAGCTCACAGTCAGTGTGTTCAGAATGTACTTTTTCTTGCTGCTAGACATTGTAGAATGGGAAATGAGCTCTGAATCACCTCTTCTCTTTTCTCTGTGTCGTTTTGAGTTTGCGCTTTCTGTGTAACTGAGGTGGGGTGGGGTGAGCTGGGGGGAGGGGGCTGCTCGGTTTCTGGTTAAGGAAGCGCGATGCATTGGCCTGGGGGAGTATGATACTGTCTTATATAAATTCTGCAGTGAGAGACTTTGAGGGACCCTTTCTGCTAATCTCACAGCTCAAGTTCCATCCCACATTTACATAATTAATTTGGACTAATTTAAATCAATTATAAAATAAAAGTAATGTATTTATTATGTGATTAATATATAGAAAAATAAATTAAATTACAAGTATAATACTTATTTTATAATTAATTTATTTGATCGAACTTAATTTGATAAAAATTTTGTGGGAGTTGATAGGATTTTATATTTCTTCCTCAAACTGGATTTTGATTGGTTTGTGATGGGTGGGGGTGAGAAGGCTGTGAGTATAAGCGATGAAAGTCATTTCAATTCCTCTGCATATTGATATTAAGAAAGGACAGTAGTGAAGATAGAGGTATAAATTAAAGAATTGGGAGTATTTAATAATGAATTGAATTAGCTTAAAAAAATAAATAAAGAAAGAATAAGGTATAAAGGAGAAATAGTATAAAAAAAAGGAAGAAGCTGACATGACAGTAGGTATGATGATCTGGGGATCAATTAATTGAGAAAAAAAAATATGAGCCACTTGATTCATGAACATCAACGTTTCAGATCTAATACGTGCGAGATTACGAAGCTTCTCTTTGTCAATGTCAGCTAATATCAAACTATTAGTTTACAAGCTTTGTCCTCTTTCTAATTTTGCTGTTTTATCCTTTGTACCCCCTGCAATAGTTGTTGTACCTGTGAAGTTTAGAGATGTAATCGTGGACTTATTGCTCTAGAGTGCAACAAAGTAGACCTAATTAAAAAAAGTTTATTATTAAAGTTTTACTCTTTAATAAAAAATTGGTACGATGAATGAGTTTTCTTTTATAATAGTGCCCTTGTAAATTTTATAATATTACTGATTTACCAATGGATAGCACATTTTTTCGTTGATCTCTTTTGACCATCGCAAAAACATACCAGAATACGATGGCGGAAGATTTGAATGTCTTTTATCATTTACCTACAAATTTCACTACAAAAGGTTACAAATTTCCATTTACATTTAAAAGTGGGTTAAATAGTGGTAACTCGGTCCACTCAATCATCTTTTATAATTTTATTTTTTATTGAATACGAATCACTACATTATTCAATATATTCAAATTAAAAAACCAATCAAATATATCAATAATTCCAAATTATTCAAAAAAACACAAAGACACAATAAATTGCTATACAAATGAACATATTTATGAACATAATGACGAGCGTTTATTTATTAACATTGATGAGACTCGAACTCGACTGTATCTAAATTTGAGTAATAAAACATGAATGTCTTTAAAAACGAGATGCTGAGGGTAAAACCCACTTGAATTGGAAAGGAAATATAATTAGTTGATTTGGTGACGGAAGCTGCAAACCCACATTGAATAACCTTTCACATAATTAATAAACTAATTAAGAATTGGTGAGAAGGTAAGAGCAAGAATGAATGAATATTCAATATTCTCATCTCATGCCCCACACCCTGATTTTAAGTCATGGAGAATACAGAAATGTAATAACACCTTTTTTTTTTTTTTAATAATTAGAATTTTTATATTTGATACCTTCCGTTGCTGGGTCAATAGGATGTGTGGCCGTTGGGTGGACTGAATGAGGGCCCATCTTCTTTCCTCGGGCTTTAGGAAAATAAGTTAGGGGCATAACATATATTTATCAAACCTTTCGTTCTCAACAATAATCTAATTTTTTTATTATTTATAAGTGGGCTGGACTGGGCTATCAACAAAGCCCAATTCGTGTTGCGTAATCAAACAATTCTTTCCTTTCCAATTTTGTTGATCCAAGTCAGAAATTGAAGGTTGGTTTTGTTTAAAAATTACAACCAGATTTCAATTCTAACACTATTTTATTATATAAAAAATTATAAATACTTTTTTGGTGTGTAATGAAATTATGTAATTTTTGAATGAAGATTTTGGAATTGTTGATTTTACTATTGCTTTACTTAAAAATAAAAAATTATAAAAAAAATCGGATGAAGCATATGAACATTTTTGAAAAATTATAAAAAAATCCATTTAATTAGTCCATAAAAAATAAAAAAAAATCATAATTTAATAGCCCATAATGGCAGTTTCGTCAGTAACCATAAAAAATAAATGAAATCGAACGAAGACTAACAAATTGAATTAATTGTCAGACGGCCGTTAAAATTATCAAGTATTAATAATTTTTTAAACGACAAAAAATATATCTATAATCATGTGACTAGCAATATACGGACAAGATTAAGTAGATGACCGTCTCCAAGTCGAAGTATTGACTACGATTCAACTACTACATCTAACGTTATCTTTTTTTTTTTTTTTTTTGTGTGTATATAGAGACGGAAAAATTTGTATTGTGTGTTAATTATCCCGCAGTCAACATTCATTGTTGATTGTGTGTAATTTAATTTTAATGTCAATTATCTTAATTAAGCATGATGCCACTAATGACGCCTTAATCTCACGTCTCACATATTTCAATATATTCTCATGTTGCACTTCCCACGCAATCACTATTTTATAAATTTCATACCCTCTTTTTGTTTAACTAAAATTGTAACTCATCTCATACTGTTGCCAATAATTCGATTTTCAAAATACAACTCCTAAATTTAGCACCAAATTTTGTATAACAACTTTTAAGAAAACAATAAATTTTTCACTGTTTTGTTTATAATTTTTAAAAATTTAAATATGGACATATTTTAAAATTTAAAGTCGATGTAGATGTGAAAGAACAAAAAAAAAAAAAAAAAAATAGCTCGAAAATACGTAGTATATTATGATAATATAATGCTATATTTTGTACGTAGGACATTGGTATTGACGTAATTAAGTGAAGCATATAAGTGCAGTGATGCAGTCCATGTATATTACCAACAGTTGGTGCCATAATTTGGTTGAAGGTTGGCCTAACTTAACCACTCATTTGTAGCATTCTCCATGGATCCACACACCCCCAAGTTTTGTTAGAAATTGAAAACAATTTATCTATATTTGGATTGATAAATTTTTAGAAATTGTTTGGATAACTATATATTACATCAAAATTTAAATTTTTTCACGATAATTTTTTTCAAATTCTTTCATTAAATTCAATTTCGTCTATTCAAACACAACCATTAATATATGAAACTAAATGATCGTACTTTATTGAGTTATTATGGCGATCTGTAAAAGTGGAATCCTCTTTATCACTTGTATAATATGATCATTTAAATAAAATTAACTAATTTTATGTTAAGCATATTGCCGATGCACCAATGTGGAATTAAATAGTTGATTTTACTGCTAAGAAGGGTAAATTAAAATTTATAAAGGGATTAATTATAAAAAAAAAAAATTGTTTGTACTGCACATTATATATAGATTTTACAAACTAAATGGTGTATATGATTTGAAGTGGCTTGCGAGACTTAATCGGCATCCCATTCTGTACGAGTATTGTTAGTTTTGATTTTATATAAACTTTATAAATTTATTTTGAAAACGCACCTCATTAGGAAAAAAAAATTTTGGAATTTAAAAATTGTCCAAGTTTTTCATCTGCAGACAATGTGGGAACTTGGTTCTATCATATTCTAATATAATATATTATTCATTGAAAAGAAGAAAGAAACATTGTGGTAATGAATCCGGGCTTAGAAGTTATTTCTAGAGATGGATCATAGTGACAAATTAAATGTGACATAATGAGTGGATAATATGGTTTTCTCTACAAAATAAATAAATAAATGAAGTTGATCCAATTGATTGAGTAAAGTGGAAAGACCATAATTAATTAAGTTATATGCAACGACCCAAATAAATAATGTGGAAAAGATCACAAGGCAGATACTACGTAACATGCAATACACTAACTCCCATGATCATTATTATTACTATTATTATTAAATATTGTCATGTTAATTAACTATAGTCACCGTGAGAAATTGTTCCATTCGTGTCTTTAATTTCCATCAACTTCATTAACTACACATAATTTAATTATCCCAATCCAACCCTAGTATTTAATAGAAACTATGATATGTAAAATGAGCAAATATTTATCTGGAAAAAAATTTACAAATTATCCTCATATGTTTTAAAAAATAAAGCAAACTACCCCTATCAATGATTTAATTTCAAAATACATGGAGTAATTTGTTATTTTATTTTTCATATTTTTTTTTACTAATTTCTCGTATTATAGGGGTGTAAATTGCATTTTTCCTGTATTTAATGTGTGTGATTTTAATTTGACTGTCAACATATATTTCATTTTTAAAAAGTAAGAAGTATGTGATAATTATCCAAAGACTTGACGAGCATAGCATGAATTTGATTATATGAAGGCACAATACCTCTTATCACGCACTTTTTCATATCCAAAATTAATGTAGACATTCTTAAATTCCACAATAGTATAATATTGGATTAAATATTTTATTATAATTTGTGTGGCATCTTCTGTTCTATTTAATCTAAAGTTGATACAGTCAAAGAATTTTCTTTTGTAATAATATAAATATGATGGCTTAATTTTTGGATAATAACATAAATAAGACATGCGATAGGAATTGCAATAGAAATTCCATTGGGATGTACTGCGAATTGGATTTTGTATTAGCAAAACATAAGCAAGAATATAGCGAATACCAATTCTAAGTCAATTGTGCGATGTGGGTTCTGGAACGTTTTGATGCTTCTAGTTTTGACCCATTCTCGGATGGATTCCTTACTGCTAGAAGTTTATTACAGTTTGAGGCGTAATATGACAAGAATGCCCCTGTGCAGCAGCAGTTGAAAAATTAACTGCCAAAGGCTGAAATGGAAGAATCCCAAGAGATAAAACAGTGTAAAACAATGAGGAGGCGTCCATGCCAAGAAATCCCCTCATACTCATTTCCTCTCTCTTCCAAGCTTCAACCTTCTCTCCACCCCACCCCCTATAAATACACACACACACTTCACGCACGTTTCATAAACATCCTGCATACAACCAACTTCCATTATAATCGTCTCTCTAGTTTCAGCGACTTTAATTCATTTCCAGCAGATCGATCAAGCCCACACATCATTCCTCCTGCTTAGTTTCCTCAAAGGTAACATAAACTCTCTCTATTCTTCTCCCAACATCATATCATCACTCCTCACTTCTTCTCTCCTTCAAGAGTTGCCCCCCCTCTTTTTTTTCAATGAAGTAAATAATTAAATAGACAGAAATGATTGATTTATGACGATGTTCTTATTCTTTGATCATTTCAGAAATATCCAACGGCGGGAAATTAATTAAAAAAGATGATAGGGGAACTAGTCACCGGGAGTTTATCGTAAGTTCTTTTTTTAAGTTAGATTCTCTTTGTTTATGCTTTTCTTTATTTCTGTCTTTCTCCTTTTACTTTCTTTAAACATCTCCTTTGCAGTTTATTTTTTTATTTATTTTTGGTAAATATTAATAAGTTTTTGGATTGAGCAGATTGGTTCTTGGATATGCGTATCCGGCCTTTCAGTGTTTCAAAACTGTGGAGAAGAACAGAGTTGAAATTTCAGAACTCCGTTTTTGGTGTCAATACTGGTAAGCATTTTAATTTTTTAATATTTTAGGGGTCGATGTGCAATGAATTGACTTTCTGGCAAGGCAACTAATGATGTTAGGAACCTTTGAGCCAATCAAAAGTGGATGAAATTAAGAATGTTTCTTTGGGTAATTAGTAGGTGGGTCAACCAGGGATTATTATTAAATCATGATTAATAATTGATGCCTTTAATTGAAAATGACTTGTTTTATTTTATGTGTAATTTCTTTGAATGCAAGAAATTCAATTGTATTACTGGTCCAATAATTCTGTGGTTCTTGCAGGATAATTGTTGCGGTAATAACAATTCTTGAGAAAATTGGTGATGTATTTATTTCATGGTACGACATGTTTCCAACCCAAGAAAACTATTTTCTTTTTTTAAATAAAGTTCAAATATATTGTTATGTTGTGTTCTGTATAATCAAAATTTGAATTTAAATTATTTCATAGGTTGCCAATGTATGGCGAGATGAAGTTGGCCCTCTTTATCTACTTATGGTACCCAAAAACTAAGGTAAATATTTACATTTATTTCTTGGTGTTATGCTCAATTTTATAACAAGAAAAATGAAATTTTGGTAAAATTGATTATCTTAAAAATATGTACAGGGAACAGGGTACGTGTATGAAACCCTGTTGCGGCCTTACGTATCAAAACACGAGACGGACATTGATCAGAGTTTGATAGAATTTAGAGAAAGAGCGTGGAACTTGGCGGTTTATTATTGGCATAACTGCACTGAGCTTGGTTCCACCAAAATCCTCCAGTTTCTTCAGTTTGTGACTTCTCAATCTGCAAGGGGTCTGGAATCTACCTCCTCCCAGGTATACCAATTTCATCCTACTCTGCCAAATTAACATGATCTTGCGTGAATTTTTCTCTTACGCTTTTTCATACTTGCAAGTAGTTGGGGTTTATACTCAACTCTGTCCCCATCAGAATGCCTAATCTCAAACCTGACCAAGAAAACCCGAATTGGCTGATAATTGATTGAGGGTTGGCCTTACTTGCAAATTCAAACTAAGTTTGGCGAATTTGTTAAGTGTTGATGCATCGGAACTAACTCAATAAATTGATTATCGTGTTAGAAATTCTTAGTTCCTAAATTCTTGAATAGGAAAGAAACCTTAACTGATCATACTAATTAATGATCTGGCTGCAGAATGGGGCGGACAGTGGAGCACCTCCGTCTGTGCCGTCTAGCTCATCTTTTGGAATATTCAAGAGGAACAACGACAAGCGGCGGCCGGCTTCTCCGCGATCGGGGCCTTCCACGTCGCATCGGAGCCAAACAGCAAAGTCGGAGGCCATTAAAGTTGAGCTCGACAGCAAAACGCAATTTATCCGCCCTGAGGATATCCTTGTTCCTGGTTCGGATATCTGCGGTGGATCAGAAGAAAAATCAGGAGCTGACCGCGAGTTGCATGCTGCTAGGCTCAGACTTCGACGCTTCATAGATGGAAACTAGGTGTGAAGAGAAATGGGGATGAAAATCTGTTGTAAAATATATATATGACATGTACTCAAATTTCAAAATTTATTCATTTTTTAGTTATTTCAGTCTTTGAATTTGCAAATATTCCAATATTGGCAATTTGAATATATTACGACAAAAAAAAAAAGGAAAATTGTATAGGAATCTCAATTAGTCACAGAAAACACATGTTAGACCGTTGCGAGGTGGAGCTCCGGATCCGGATAACACGGAGCGTCCCATCGAGGGCCCGAACAACGTTCCTGACCACGAAGTCAATGGCCGAGGCGACGCGAGTCCAGAGATGGTGGAAGAAGTTGTCGCCGGTGGAACCGAGAGAGGTGGACATGGGCTGGAGGTAGGCCCAGGCGGCCTGCTTGACGAGGCGGTTACGGATGCAGATGTCGGGCCCTGGCTGGGCAGCTTTGGGCTGCGGGGAGTTGACTGCGACAGATGATGGCAAGATGTCCTTCAACGAACTATAGCTGTGGGGGACGGGTTTGATGGATAGTAACTGGAGATCGTCGGAGGTGGAAGAGGAGTAGGCGGAGAGATTGGTGGGGAGCGCCACGACAGAAGTTGAGATGGACTTCCAACGTCGTAGAAGAGGACGGACTTTGGAATGCGGCGGCGCGTCTACAGCGTCCATTGCTGCGAGAGAGATCTGAGAAAGAAGGGGGGCAGGATGTGTTTCGTTTTCTGTTTAGCGGTTTGCAGTATTGGGTGTAGATGTGTCGCGACAGTTTTACAGGGAGAGAAGTCTGATTGTCTTTTAATTTCGTTTCTTTATTATTTCATTATTTCCCTCTTTTTGTTCCGACTTTGGAGAATACGTAGTTAGAGAAACGTCCACAATTTGATTTCGTCACATTTTCGTTCAATTGGGTATTTCGCTGATTATTAAAAATTCTGACTTTGTAATATCTCAAACGATCATACTTTGGATGTGTTGAGCGCAAACACACTCTCACACACCACACACACTCACAGACATACAAAAAAAAAAGACGTACGGACAAAAAAATGAAAAAGCCGGAACAAGGAGGGGCATCATTCAGCAAAACTTCTCAAGTTTGTGGTTGATAAAATTGAAAAAGAAATACAGTAGCTAATTAGCACATATAAAAATATATTTCTGGATATCGTGATCTCAACAAAAACCTGCTACACGAGATCATAATTTTCAGAGAGGTTGATCCAGAAACTTGATAATATTAATCATAAAATCATTGACCTAATACAATTACATAAATAAAACACATTGGGAAATGCTGCAACCTTCTTTGCTCAAATAGTAGCACTGGATTCAAAAGAGCAGTAATAGTTAAGCTCTTCTTGATGCCCACAGATCTTCTCCCAAAGCATCAAATAGCAACCAACAAGTAAAACAACTTTAAACTCAATAAAATTCCAAAACATTATTGCAATATTTCAACTAATAGGACCGATCACTTGTCGGAATCACACATAGCATATTCAGTAAATATCTGAATTCTTACAACCAGAAGAACAAAGCAATTAAAATGATACATTACATCAAACTGAATAACACAAATGCACCAAACAAATGCATTGTCCACTAAGCTAAAGTGGTTTTCATCAAGAAGCTCATCAACCACCAGATTAAAGATTGAATAGGGCACACTTAGCAGCAGTTTAGAGGAACCTTAAAAGTACAAAATATATCACCCACTGTAGAAGCTAGTCCTCTTCATAGCGATGTTTCCTGCTCTTCTTCTCAGACCGCTTCTTGCCCCTACCCACTCGCAAATCATCTGAAGCACTGACGTCGGAATCAGAGTCTGAATATGCCTTCCTGCTCCTCCTTTTATGCCGCAGATCAGCAAAATCATTAGAAGAATCATCATCTGAATGATGGTGACTCCTCCTCCTCCTCTTCTCCTTCCTACTCTTCCTCTTTCTTCGCCTGCGCTTCAATTCCTGCAATTTAGCTGATTCAAAAAAGTGCCTTCAATTACTTAAAAAGAAAAGAAAAAAAGAAATAGAAAAGTACCTTCAAGGTAATCCAACTACCCGTACTGCTCAAAGCAACATGAGATTAGAAAGTAATCCAAAATCCAAAATGCTATGAATACATGTGATGATTAATAGAAAGCAGTTAGCACTGGGTTAGCTTTGTATTTACTAAGGCATTTCAGCAAAAGCCTAAGCAAGCAGAAACATAAATCACCCAAGACGCCTCAACCTTTAACAAAGTTAGCATAAAAACTTGTAATGAATTACTTCATGAAACTTACCTCTCTTCCAAAAAGTTAAAGCTAGTGTTTCCTTCCAGTAAAGGAATCATTCACTTTCGAAAGAAGAGCCATAGGAACAATTGTGCATTTATCAAGCAACACCACAGATTCAACAACTTATAGGCCTAATATTCTGGTTTCTGCAATATCAAAACCACATTACTAGAAAACTGCTACTACTCAAATATGTATGAAACTGTCCATAAGTATCTGAAGGCAGAAAAATAATAGAAACTTGGGCAGGTGAATGATTAGTACTTTACGTGATAAACAGTAAGCCACATGTAAGCACAAGCATAAGTCAAGCATCAGCAACAACATATATAACTAATTAATTGTTCCTGAGCAAAAGGACAATTCTCCCTCTTCCATGCGAGTACCCAAAAATCAAGGTGAAGATACAGAAACTACCATGTGATTCAAAAGTGAAAATTATAGAGACCGCTATTAGCAGGAAGGAAATCAAAATGGCTAAACGCACCAAAGTTAGGGTTCAAAACTACAACATTTTGTAATGGTCGCTGGCAACCAATTCAAGAATTGGTTAGCAGATCATAACCACCCAAGGCATTTATTAGATTTTATCAATCCTCCACTCATTTTCTCTCACTATATCCCCTCTAGTAAAGTAAATCAATCCAAGACCACTCTTGCTAACGAAATATATTGAAAGGAAAAAAGAAGAGGGACAATGCATTCTCTCTTGCACTGTTATTGCTCTTCATTTCAATAAATACTCAATTATATCAAGTAACAGAAATGAGAATACATATATCTATGCAAGCACACAAAAATGTTGCAAAGGACGTAAATAGACCACAAAGACACAAAAAATCCGTAATGAGCATAAAATATGGCGAAACTATGGTGACATCCTTCACGAGAAAAAGAATTGTGTAGATAGAAATGAATACTTAGAAATTGAAGGAGAATGACAAATGTAACAAGACGCAGATGACATTCGTTGGCGCAGAAGATAAACATGTTCTACAGTGACACACACAAACACACACACAAACACCGCATACACACACACACACACACACACCACACTCACACACCCCACACACACACACACACACACACACTCACAGACATACAAAAAAAAAGACGCCCATACAAGGAAATGGAAAAGTCGGAACAAGGAGGGAGAATCATTTAGCAAAACATCTCAAATTTGTGGTCGATAAAATTAAAAAAGAAATGCAGTAGCTGATTAGAATATATAAAAATATATTCCTGGACAACATGATCTCAACAAAAACTTCTTACACCAGATCATGATTTCAGAGAGGTTGATATAGAAACTTGATAATATTTATCACAAAATCATTGCTCTAATACAATTACATAAATAAAACACACTGAAAAATGCTGCAACCTTCTTTGCTCAAATAATAGCACTGGATTCGAAAGAGCAGCAATAGTTAAGCTCTTCTTGATGCCCACAGGCAGGCTTCTCCCAAAGCATCAAATAGCAACCAACGAGTAAATCAACTTTAAACTCGATAAAATTCCAAAGCATTACTGCAATATTTCAACTAATATGACCGATCACTTGTCGGAATCCTGCACGAGAAAAGAAGATTGTGTAGATATAAATGAAGACTTATAAATTGCAGAAGAATGACAAATATAACAAGACGCAGATCGCATTCTTTGGCGCAGAAGATAAACATGTTCTACAGTGACACACACACACTCCGCACACGCACACAACGCATAGCACACACACACACACAGCTCACGTGCACACGCACACGCACACGCACACGCACACGCACGCGCACACGCACACACACACACACACATGCTCGCACACACACACACACACACACACCGCACACGCGCACCCACACACACACACACCGCACACGCGCACCCACACACACACACCGCACACACTACACACACTCACAGATATAAAAACAAAATCGTACAGACAAGGAAATGGAAAAGACGTAATAAGAAGGGGGCATCATTCAACAAAACTTCTCAAGTTCGTGGTCGATAAAATTAAAAAAGAAATGCAGTAGTTGATTACAACATATAAAGATATATTCCTGGACATCATAATCTCAACAAAAACTTGCTACACCAGATCAATTTTTTCAGAGAGATTGATCCAGAAACTTGATAATATTTATCACAAAATCATTGCCCTAATACAATTACATAAATAAAACACACTGGAAAATGCTGCAACCTTCTTTGCTAAAATAATAGCACTGAATTCAAAAGAGCAGCAAGGGCTAAGCTCTTCTTGATTCCCATAGGCAGGCTTCCCACAAAGCATCAAATAGCAACCAACAAGTAAAACAACTTTAAACTTAATAAAATTCCAAAGCATTACTGTAATATTTCAACTAAAAAGACTGATCACTTGTCGGAATCCTGCATGAGAAAAAAGGACTGTGTAGATAAAAATGAAGAGTTATAAATTGAAGGAGATTGGCAAATGTAACAAGACACAGATGACATTCGTTGGCGTAGAAGATAAAGATGTTCTACCGTGACACACACACCGCACACGCACACACAACGAACAACACACACATGCACACACACACACCCCATATAAACACACACGCACGCTTGCACACACACACACACACTGCACACACACACACACACACACCGCACAAATGCACACGCCGCACACGCAGCCCCCCCCACACACACACCTGCACACACTACACACACACTCACAGACATAAAAAAAAAGACGTATAGACAAGAAAATGCAAAAGCCGAAACAAGGACGGGGCATCATTAAGCAAAACTTCTCAAGTTTTTGGTCGATAAAATTGAAAAAGAAATGCAGTAGCTGATTAGAACATATAAAATATATTCCTCGACATCATGATCTCAACAAAAACTTGCTGCACAAGATCATGATTTTCAGAGATGTTGATCTAGAAACTCGATAATATTAATCACAAAATCATTGTCCTAATACAATTACATAAATAAAACACACTGGGAAATGCTGCAACCTTCTTTGCTCAAATAATAACACTGGATTCGAAAGAGCAGCAATAGTTAAGCTCTTCTTGATGCCCACAGGCAGGCTTCTCCCAAAGCATCAAATACCAACCAACAAGTATAACAACTTTAAACTCAATAAAATTTCAAAGCATTACTGCAATATTTCAACTAAAAGAACCGCTCACTTGTCGGAATCCTGCACGAGAAAAAAAGATTGTGTAGATAAAAATGAAGAGTTATAAATTGAAGGAGAATGACAAATGTAACAAGACGCAGATGGCATTTGTTGGCACAGAAGATAAACATGTTCTATAGTGACACACACACACCCCCACACACACCCACACTACACACGCACACACACACACACACATACACACACACACACACACACCGCACACGAGCGCGCACACACACACACATACCGCACACGCGCACACACACACATACACCGCACACGGACACACCCCACACACACACCCCCTCACACACCACACACACACACACTCATAAATATAAAAAAAAAACGCACATACTAGGAAATAGAAAAGCCGGAACAAGGAGAGGGCATCATTAAGCAAAACTTCTCAAGTTTGTAGTCGTTAAAATTGAAAAAGAAATGTAGTAGCTGATTAGAACATATAAAAATATATTTCTGGACATCATGATCTCAAGAAAAACTTGCTACACTAGATCATGATTTTCAGAGATGTTGATCCAGAAACTTGATAATATTTATCACAAAATCATTGCCCTAATACAATTACATAAATAAAACACACTGGGAAATGCTCCAACCTTCTTTGCTCAAATAATAGCACTGGATTCAATAGAGCAGCAATAGTTAAGCTCTTCTTGATGCCCAGAGGCAGGCTTCTTTCAAAGCATCAAACAGCAACCAACAAGTAAATCAACTTTAAACTCAATAAAAATCCAAAGCATTACTGCAATATTTAAACTAATATGACCGATCACTTGTCGAAATCCTGCACGAGAAAAAAGGATTACGTAGATAGAAATGAAGACTTATAAATTGAAGAAGAATGCAAATATAACAAGGCGCAGATGGCATTCGTTGGCGCAGAAGATAAACATGTTCTACAGTGACACACACACACCGCACACGCACACACAACGCATAGCACACACACACATAGCTCACGCGTGCGGGCACACACACACACACACACCCCACATACACACACATGCTCACACACACACACACACACCGCACACGCGCACCCATACACACACACACCGCACACGCACACACCCCACACACACACACACACCCGCACACACTACACACACACAGCTCACGCGCGCGCGCACACACACACACACACACCCCGCACACGCACACACACCCCACACACACACATGCTCGCATACACACACACACACACACACACCGCACACGCACACACCCCACACACACACACACCCGCACACACTACACACTCTCACAGACATAAAAAAAAAGTCGTACAGACAATGAAATGGAAAAGCCGGAATAAGGAGGGGGAATCATTCAGCAAATTTCTCAAGTTTGTGGTCGATAAAATTTAAAAAGAAATGCAGTAGCTGATTAGAACATATAAAAATATATTTCTGGACATCATGATCTCAAGAAAAACTTGCTACACTAGATCATGATTTTCAGAGATGTTGATCCAAAAACTTGATAATATTTATCACAAAATCATTGCCCTAATACAATTACATAAATAAAACACACTGGGAAATGCTCCAACCTTCTTTGCTCAAATAATAGCACTGGATTCAATAGAGCAGCAATAGTTAAGCTCTTCTTGATGCCCAGAGGCAGGCTTCTTTCAAAGCATCAAACAGCAACCAACAAGTAAATCAACTTTAAACTCAATAAAAATCCAAAGCATTACTGCAATATTTAAACTAATATGACCGATCACTTGTCGAAATCCTGCACGAGAAAAAAGGATTACGTAGATAGAAATGAAGACTTATAAATTGAAGAAGAATGCAAATATAACAAGGCGCAGATGGCATTCGTTGGCGCAGAAGATAAACATGTTCTACAGTGACACACACACACCGCACACGCACACACAACGCATAGCACACACACACATAGCTCACGCGTGCGGGCACACACACACACACACACCCCACATACACACACATGCTCACACACACACACACACACCGCACACGCGCACCCATACACACACACACCGCACACGCACACACCCCACACACACACACACACCCGCACACACTACACACACACAGCTCACGCGCGCGCGCACACACACACACACACACCCCGCACACGCACACACACCCCACACACACACACATGCTCGCATACACACACACACACACACACCGCACACGCACACACCCCACACACACACACACCCGCACACACTACACACTCTCACAGACATAAAAAAAAAGTCGTACAGACAATGAAATGGAAAAGCCGGAATAAGGAGGGGGAATCATTCAGCAAATTTCTCAAGTTTGTGGTCGATAAAATTTAAAAAGAAATGCAGTAGCTGATTACAACATATAAAGATATATTCCTGGACATCATAATCTCAACAAAAACTTGTTACACCAGATCATTATTTTCAGAGAGGTTGATTCAGAAACTTGATAATATTTATCACAAAATCATTGCCCTAATACAATTACATAAATAAAACACACTGGGAAATACTGCAACCTTCTTTGCTAAAATAATAGCACTGGATTCAAAAGAGCAGTAATGGTTAAGCTCTTCTTGATGCCCACAGGCAGGCTTCCCCCAAAGCATCAAATAGCAACCAACAAGTAAAACAACTTTAAACTCAAAAAAATTGCAAAGCATTACTGTAATATTTCAACTAAAAGGACTGATCACTTGTCGGAATTCTAGACGAGAAAAAAGGATTGTGTAGATAAAAATGAAAAGTTATAAATTGAAGGAGAATGGCAAACGTAATAAGCAGCAGATGACATTCGTTGGCGCAGAAGATAAACATGTTCTACCGTGACACACATACACACACAACTAATAGCACACACACACACACACACAAACACACACCGCACACACACACACACGCACACATAACGAAAAACACACACACACACACACACTGCACAGGCACACACAATGAACAGCACACACACACACACACACACCGCACACGCACACACCCCACACACACACACACGCTCGCACACACGCACACCCCCCCCCACACGCTCGCGCACACACACACACACACACACACCGCACAAACGCACACGCCGCACATGCACCCCCCCCCCCCCCACACACACACCTGCACATAGTACACACACACTTACAGATATAAAAAAAGACGTACAGACAAGGAAATGGAAAAGCCAGATGGCATTCATTGGCGCAGAAGATAAACATGTTCTACAGTGACACACACACACACACACACACTCCGCACACGCACACACAACGCATAGCACACACACACACCTAGCTCACGTGCGCGCGCACACACACACACCCCACACACACACACATGCTCGCAAACACACACACACCGCACACGCGCACCCATACACACACACACAACGCACACGCACACACCCCACACACACACACACACCTGCACACACTACACACTCACTCATAGACATTAAAAAAAGTCGTACTGACAATGAAATGGAAAAGCCGGAATAAGGAGGGGCCATCATTCAGCAAAACTTCTCAAGTTTGTAGTCGATAAAATTGAAAAAGAAATGCAGTAGCTGATTGCAACATATAGAGATATATTTCTGGACATCATAATCTCAACAAAAACTTGCTACACCAGATCTTTATTTTCACTGAGGTTGATCCAGAAACTTGATAATATTTATCACAAAATCATTGCCCTAATACAATTACATAAATAAAACACACTGGGAAATGATGCAACTTTATTTGCTAAAATAATAGCACTGGATTCAAAAGAACAGCAATGGTTAAGCTCTTCTTGATGCCCACAGGTAGGCTTCCCCCAAAGCATCAAATAGCAACCAACAAGTAAAACAACTTTAAACTCAAAAAAATTGCAAAGCATTACTGTAATATTTCAACTAAAATGACTGATCACTTGTCGGAATCCTGCACGAGAAAAAAAGGATTGTGTAGATAAAAATGAAGAGTTATAAATTGAAGGAGAATGGCAAACGTAACAAGCCGCAAATGACATTCGTTGGCGCAGAAGATAAATATATTCTACCGTGACACACACACACACACAACTAATAGCACACACACACACACACAAACACACACCGCACACACACACACACACGCACACATAACGAAACACACACACACACTGCACACGCACACACCCCACACACACACACACGCTCGCACACACACACACACACACACACACTGCACACACGCACACAACAACCCCCCCCCCCACACACACGCTCGCACACACACACACCGCACAAACGCACACGCCGCATATGCACCCCCCCCCCCCACACACACACCTGCACACAGTACACACACACACTCACAGACATAAAAAAAAGACATACAGACAAGGAAATGTAAAAAGCCGGAACAAGGACGGGGCATCATTCAACAAAACTTCTCAAGTTTGTGGTCGATAAAATTGAAAAAGAAATGCAGTAGCTGATTAGAACACATAAAAATATATTCCTGGACATCATGATCTCAACAAAAACTTGCTGCACAAGATCATGATTTTCAGAGATGTTGATCTAGAAATTTGTTAGTATTAATCACAAAATCATTATCCTAATACAATTATATAAATAAAACACACTGGGAAATGCTGCAACCTTCTTTGCTCAAATAATAACACTGGATTCGAAAGAGCAGCAATAGTTAAGCTCTTCTTGATGCCCACAGGCAGGCTTCTCCCAAAGCATCAAATAGCAACCAACAAGTAAAACAACTTTAAACTCAATAACATTCCAAAGCATTACTGCAATATTTCAACTAAAAGAACCGCTCACTTGTCGGAAATCCTGCACGAAAAAAAAGGATTGTATAGATAAAAATGAAGAGTTATAAATTAAACGAGAATGACAAATGTAACAAGACGCAGATGGCATTCGTTGGCGCAGAAGATAAACATGTTCTATAGTGACACACACACACACCCACACTGCACACGTACACACACACCCACACACACACACACACCGCACACGCGCGCACTCACACACATACACCGCACACGCACACCCCCCCCCACACCCCCTCACACACCACACACACACACACACTCATAAATATAAAAAAACCACGCACATACAAGGAAATAGAAAAGCCAGAACAAGGAGAGGGCATCATTAAGCAAAACATCTCAAGTTTGTGGTCGTTAAAATTGAAAAAGAAATGCAGTAGCTGATTAGAATATATAAAAATATATTCTTGGACATCATGATCTCAACAAAAACTTGCTACACCAGATCATGATTTTCAGAGATGTTGATCCAGAAACTTGATAATATTTATCACAAAATCATTGCCGTAATATAATTCAATAAATAAACTACACTGGAAAATGCTGCAACCTTCTTTGCTCAAATAATAGCACTGGTTTCAATAGAGCAGCAATAGTTAAGCGCTTCTTGATTTCCAGAGGCAGGCTTCTTCCAAAGCATCAAACAACAACCAACAAGTAAATCAACTTTAAACTCAATAAAAATCCAAAGCATTACTGCAATGTTTAAACTAATATGACCTATCACTTGTCGAAATCCTGCACGAGAAAAAAGGATTGCGTAGATAGAAATGAAGACTTATAAATTGAAAAAGAATGACAAATATCACAAGACGCAGATGGCATTAATTGGCGCAGAAAATAAACATGTTCTACAGTGACACACACACACACACACACACACCGCACACGCACACACAACGCATAGCACACACACACACATAGCTCACGCGCGCGCACACACACACAAACACACACACCCCACACACACAAACATGCTCGCACACACATACACACACACACGCGCACCCATACACACACACACCGCACGCGCACACACCCCACACACACACACACACACCTGCACACACTACACACACACTCATAGACAGAAAAAAAAGTCGTACTGATAATGAAATGGAAAAGGCGGAATAAGGAGGGGGCATCATTCAACAAAACTTCTCAAGTTTGTGGTCGATAAAATTGAAAAAGAAATGCAGTAACTGATTACAACATATAGAGATATATTTCTGGACATCATAATCTCAACAAAAACTTGCTACACCAGATCATTATTTTCAGAGAGGTTGATCCAGAAACTTGATAATATTTATCACAAAATCATTGCCCTAATACAATTACAAAAACAAAACACACTGGGAAATGATGCAACCCTATTTGCTAAAATAATAGCACTGGATTCAAAAGAACAGCAATGGTTAAGCTCTTCTTGATGCCCACAGGCAGACTTCCCCCAAAGCATCAAATAGCAACCATAAAGTAAAACAATTTTAAACTCAAAAAAATTCCAAAGCATTACCGTAATATTTCAACTAAAAGGACTGATCACTTGTCGGAATCCTGCACGAGAAAAAAGGATTGTGTAGATTAAAATGAAGAGTTATAAATTGAAGGAGAATGGCGAATGTAACAAGACGCAGATGCCATTCGTTGGCGCTGAAGATAAACATTTTCTACTGTGACACACACACACACACACACACACACATACACACCGCACACGCACACACAACGAACAGCACAACACACACACACACACACACACACCCACACACACACATGCTCGCACACACACAGACACACACCGCACACACATACACACGCTCGCACACATACACACACAAACACACACTCACGGACATAAAAAAAAAGACGTACAGACAAGGAAATGCAAAAGCCGGAACAAGGACAAGGCATCATTCAGCAAACTTCTCAAGTTTATGGTCGATAAAATTGAAAAAAAATGCAGTAGCTGAATAGAACATATAAAAATATATTCTTGGACGTCATGATCTCAATAAAAACTTGCTGCACAAGATCATGATTTTTAGAGATGTTGATCTAGAAACTTGATAATATTAATCACAAAATCATTGTCCTAATACAATTATATAAATAAAACACACTGGGAAATATTGCAACCATCTTTGCTCAAATAATAACACTGCACACACACACACACTGCACACACGCACACACCCCCCCCCACACACACACACGCTCGCACACACACACACACACACCGCACAAACGCACACGCCGCACATGCACCCCCCCCCCCCACACACACCTGCACACAGTACACACACACTCACAGACATAAAAAAAAGACGTACAGACAAGGAGATGCGAAAGCCAAAACAAGGACGGGGCATCATTCAACAAAACTTCTCAAGTTTTTGGTCGATAAAATTGAAAAAGAAAAGCAGTAGCTGATTAGAACACATAAAAATATATTCCTGGACATCATGATCTCAACAAAAACTTGCTGCACAAGATCATGATTTTCAAAGATGTTGATCTAGAAACTTGATAATATTAATCACAAAATCATTATCCTAATACAATTATATAAATAAAACACACTGGGAAATGCTGCAACCTTCTTTGCTCAAATAATAACACTGGATTCGAAAGAGCAGCAATAGTTAAGATCTTCTTGATGCCCATAGGCAGGCTTCTCCCAAAGCATCAAATAGCAACCAACAAGTAAAATAACTTTAAACTCAATAAAATTTCAAAGCATTACTGCAATATTTCAACTAAAAGAACCGCTCACTTGTCGGAAATCCTGCACGAGAAAAAAGGATTGTGTAGATAAAAATAAAGAGTTATAAATTGAAGGAGAATGGCAAACGTAACAAGCCGCAGATGGCATTCGTTGGCGCAGAAGATAAACATGTTCTACCGTGACACACACACAAACATACACACACACACACACAACGAACAACACACACACACACACACAAACACACACCGCACACACACACACACACAAACACACCACACACACACACACACACACACACACACCGCACACGCACACACAACGAAAAACACACACACACACATACTGCACACGCACACACACACACATAACGAACAGCACACACACACACACAAACACACACCGCACACACACACACACAAACACACACCGCACACACAAACACACACTGCACACACACACACACACCGCACACGCACACACAATGAAAAACACACACACACACACTGCACACGCACACACAACGAACAGCACGCACACACACACACTGCAAACACGCACACACCCCCCCCCCACACACACACACACGTTCGCACACACACACACACACCGCACAAACGCACACGCCGCACATGCACCCCCCCCATACACACACACCTGCACACAGTACACACACACTCACAGACATAAAAAAAGACGTACAGACAAGGAAATGCAAAAGCCGAAACAAGGACGGGGCATCATTCAACCAAACTTCACAAGTTTGTGGTCGATAAAATTGAAAAGGAAAAGCAGTAGCTGATTAGAACACATAAAAATATATTCCTGGACATCATGATCTCAACAAAAACTTGCTGCACAAGATCATGATTTTCAGAGATGTTGATCTAGAAACTTGATAATATTAATCACAAAATCATTATCCTAATACAATTATATAAATAAAACACATTGGGAAATGCTGCAACCTTCTTTGCTCAAATAATAACACTGGATTCGAAAGAGCAGCAATAGTTAAGCTCTTCTTGATGCCCACGGGCAGGCTTCTCCCAAAGCATCAAATAGCAACCAACAAGTAAAACAACTTTAAACTCAATATAATTTCAAAGCATTACTGCAATATTTCAACTAAAAGAACCGCTCAATTGTCGGAAATCCTGCACGAGAAAAAAGGATTGTGTAGATAAAAATAAAGAGTTATAAATTGAAGGAGAATGGCAAACGTAACAAGCCGCAGATGGCATTCGTTGGCGCAGAAGATAAACATGTTCTACCGTGACACACACACACACATACACACACACACACAAACACACACACACACACACACAAACACACACCACACACACACACACACACACACACACACCGCACACGCACACACAACGAAAAACACACACACACACACATACTGCACACGCACACACACACACACATACACACACACACACAACGAACAACACACACACACACACACAAACACACACCGCACACACACACACACACACAAACACACACCGCACACACAAACACACACACACACACAAACACACACCGCACACACAAACATACACTGCACACACACACACACACCGCACACGCACACACCCCACACACACACACACGCTCGCACACACGCACACACTGCACACACGCACACACCCCCCCACACACACACGCTCGCACACACACACACACCGCACAAACGCACACGCTACACATGCACCCCCCCCCCCACACACACACACCTGCACACAGTACACACACACTCACAGACATAAAAAAAAGATGCACAGACAAGGAAATGCAAAAGCCGAAACAAGGTCGGGGCATCATTCAACCAAACTTCTCAAGTTTGTGGTCGATAAATTGAAAACGAAAAGCAGTAGCTGATTAGAACACATAAAAATATATTCCTGGACATCATGATCTCAACAAAAACTTGCTGCACAAGATCATGATTTTCAGAGATGTTGATCTAGAAACTTGATAATATTAATCACAAAATCATTATCCTAATACAATTATATAAATAAAACACACTGGGAAATGCTGCAACCTTCTTTGCTCAAATAATAACACTGGATTCGAAAGAGCAGCAATAGTTAAGATCTTCTTGATGCCCACAGGCAGGCTTCTCCCAAAGCATCAAATAGCAACCAACAAGTAAAATAACTTTAAACTCAATAAAATTTCAAAGCATTACTGCAATATTTCAACTAAAAGAACCGCTCACTTGTCGGAAATCCTGCACGAGAAAAAAGGATTGTGTAGATAAAAATAAAGAGTTATAAATTGAAGGAGAATGGCAAACGTAACAAGCCGCAGATGGCATTCGTTGGCGCAGAAGATAAACATGTTCTACCGTGACACACACACAAACATACACACACACACACACAACGAACAACACACACACACACACACAAACACACACCGCACACACACACACACACACACAAACACACCACACACACACACACACACCGCACACGCACACACAACGAAAAACACACACACACACATACTGCACACGCACACACACACACACACACAACGAACAGCACACACACACACACAAACACACACCGCACACACACACACACACAAACACACACCGCACACACAAACACACACTGCACACACACACACACACACTGCACACGCACACACAATGAAAAACACACACACACACACACTGCACACGCACACACAACGAACAGCACGCACACACACACACTGCACACACGCACACACCCCCCCCCCCCACACACACACGCTCGCACACACACACACACACACACCGCACAAACGCACACGCCGCACATGCACCCCCCCCACACACACACACCTGCACACAGTACACACACACTCACAGACATAAAAAAAGACGTACAGACAAGGAAATGCAAAAGCCGAAACAAGGACGGGGCATCATTCAACCAAACTTCACAAGTTTGTGGTCGATAAAATTGAAAAGGAAAAGCAGTAGCTGATTAGAACACATAAAAATATATTCCTGGACATCATGATCTCAACAAAAACTTGCTGCACAAGATCATGATTTTCAGAGATGTTGATCTAGAAACTTGATAATATTAATCACAAAATCATTATCCTAATACAATTATATAAATAAAACACATTGGGAAATGCTGCAACCTTCTTTGCTCAAATAATAACACTGGATTCGAAAGAGCAGCAATAGTTAAGCTCTTCTTGATGCCCACGGGCAGGCTTCTCCCAAAGCATCAAATAGCAACCAACAAGTAAAACAACTTTAAACTCAATATAATTTCAAAGCATTACTGCAATATTTCAACTAAAAGAACCGCTCAATTGTCGGAAATCCTGCACGAGAAAAAAGGATTGTGTAGATAAAAATAAAGAGTTATAAATTGAAGGAGAATGGCAAACGTAACAAGCCGCAGATGGCATTCGTTGGCGCAGAAGATAAACATGTTCTACCGTGACACACACACACACATACACACACACACACAAACACACACACACACACACACAAACACACACCACACACACACACACACACACACACACACCGCACACGCACACACAACGAAAAACACACACACACACATACTGCACACGCACACACACACACACATACACACACACACACAACGAACAACACACACACACACACACAAACACACACCGCACACACACACACACACACAAACACACACCGCACACACAAACACACACACACACACAAACACACACCGCACACACAAACATACACTGCACACACACACACACACCGCACACGCACACACCCCACACACACACACACGCTCGCACACACGCACACACTGCACACACGCACACACCCCCCCACACACACACGCTCGCACACACACACACACCGCACAAACGCACACGCTACACATGCACCCCCCCCCCCACACACACACACCTGCACACAGTACACACACACTCACAGACATAAAAAAAAGATGCACAGACAAGGAAATGCAAAAGCCGAAACAAGGTCGGGGCATCATTCAACCAAACTTCTCAAGTTTGTGGTCGATAAATTGAAAAAGAAAAGCAGTAGCTGATTAGAACACATAAAAATATATTCCTGGACATCATGATCTCAACAAAAACTTGCTGCACAAGATCATGATTTTCAGAGATGTTGATCTAGAAACTTGATAATATTAATCACAAAATCATTATCCTAATACAATTATATAAATAAAACACACTGGGAAATGCTGCAACCTTCTTTGCTCAAATAATAACACTGGATTCGAAAGAGCAGCAATAGTTAAGCTCTTCTTGCTGCCCACGGGCAGGCTTCACCCAAAGCATCAAATAGCAACCAACAAGTAAAACAACTTTAAACTCAATATAATTTCAAAGCATTACTGCAATATTTCAACTAAAAGAACCGCTCAATTGTCGGAAATCCTGCACGAGAAAAAAGGATTGTGTAGATAAAAATAAAGAGTTATAAATTGAAGGAGAATGGCAAACGTAACAAGCCGCAGATGGCATTCGTTGGCGCAGAAGATAAACATGTTCTACCGTGACACACACACACACATACACACACACACACACACAAACACACACACACACACACAAACACACACCACACACACACACACACACACACACACACACACACCGCACACGCACACACAACGAAAAACACACACACACACATACTGCACACGCACACACACACACACAACGAACAACACACACACACACACAAACACACACCGCACACACACACACACACACAAACACACACCGCACACACAAACACACACACACACACAAACACACACCGCACACACAAACACACACTGCACACACACACACACACACCGCACACGCACACACCCCACACACACACACACGCTCGCACACACACACACACTGCACACACGCACACACCCCCCCACACACACACGCTCGCACACACACACACACCGCACAAACGCACACGCCACACATGCACCCCCCCCCCCCACACACACACACCTGCACACAGTACACACACACTCACAGACATAAAAAAAAAACGTACAGACAAGGAAATGCAAAAGTCGAAACAAGGACGGGGCATCATTCAACCAAACTTCACAAGTTTGTGGTCGATAAAATTGAAAAAGAAAAGCAGTAGCTGATTAGAACACATAAAAATATATTCCTGGACATCATGATCTCAACAAAAACTTGCTGCACAAGATCATGATTTTCAGAGATGTTGATGTAGAAACTTGATAATATTAATCACAAAATCATTATCCTAATACAATTATATAAATAAAACACACTGGGAAATGTTGCAACCTTCTTTGCTCAAATAATAACACTGGATTCGAAAGAGCAGCAATAGTTAAGCTCTTCTTGATGCCCACAGGCAGGGTTCTCCCAAAGCATCAAATAGCAACCAACAAGTAAAAACAACTTTAAACTCAATATAATTTCAAAGCATTACTGCAATATTTCAACTAAAAGAACCGCTCACTTGTCGGAAATCCTGCACGAGATAAAAGGATTGTGTAGATAAAAATAAAGAGTTATAAATTGAAGGAGAATGGCAAACGTAACAAGCCGCAGATAGCATTCGTTGGCGCAGAAGATAAAAATGTTCTACCGTGACACACACACACATACACACACACACACACACAACGAACAACACACACACACATACAAACACACACACACACACAAACACACACACACACACACACACACCGCACACGCACACACCGCACACGCACACACAACAAAAAACACACACACACACATACTGCACACGCACACACACACACACACACAACGAACAACACACACACACACACACAAACACACACCGCACACACAAACACACACTGCACACACACACACACACCGCACACGCACACACAACGAAAAACACACACACACAACGCACACGCACACATAACGAAAAACACACACACACCGCACACGCACACACCACGAAAAACAAGAGCAGATGGCATTCATTGGCGCATAAGATAAACATGTTCTACAGTGACACACACACACCGCATAGCACACACACACACACCGCACACGCGCACCCATACACACACACACCGCACACGCACACACCCCACACACACACACACACACCTGCACACACTACACACACACTCACAGACATAAAAAAAAGTCGTATTGACAATGAAATAGAAAAGCCGGAATAAGGAGGGAGCATCATTCAACAAAACTTCTCAAATTTGTGGTTGATAAAATTGAAAAAGAAATGCTGTAGCTGATTACAACATATAGAGATATATTTCTGGACATCATAATCTCAATAAAAACTTGCTACACCAGGTCATTATTTTCAGAGAGGTTGATCCAGAAACTTGATAATATTTCTCACAAAATCATTGCCCTAATACAATTACATAAATAAAACACACTGAAAAATGATGCAACCTTATTTGCTTAAATAATAGCACTGGATTCAAAAGAACAGCAATGGTTAAGCTCTTCTTGATGCCCACAGACAGGCTTCCCCCAAAGCATCAAATAGCAACCAACAAGTAAAACAACTTTAAACTCAATAAAATTTCAAAGCATTACCGTAATATTTCAACTAAAAGGACTGATCACTTGTCGGAATCCTGCACGAGAAAAAAGGATTGTGTAGATTAAAATGAAGAGTTATAAATTGTAGGAGAATGGCGAATGTAACAAGACGCAGATGGCATTCGTTGGCGCAGAAGATAAACATTTTCTACCGTGACACACACACACACACACCGCACACGCACACATAACGAACAGCACAAGACACACACACACACACACACACCCCACACACACACACACGCTCGCACACACACACACACACCGCACAAACGCACACGCCGCACACGCACCCCCCCCCACACACACCTGCACACACTACACACACACTCACGGATATAAAAAAAAAGACGTACAAACAAGGAAATGCAAAAGCCGGAACAAGGACGGGGCATCATTAAGCAAAACTTCTCAAGTTTGTAGTCGATAAAATTGAAAAAGAAATGCAGTAGCTGATTAGAACATATAAAAATATATTCCTGGACATCATGATCTCAACAAAAACTTGCTGCAGAAGATCATGATTTTTAGAGATGTTGATCTAGAAAATTGATAATATTAATCACAAAATCATTGTCCCAATACAATTACATAAATAAAACACATTGGGAAATGTTGCAACCTTATTTGCTCAAATAATAGCACTGGATTCGAAAGAGCATCAATAGTTAAGCTCTTCTTGATGCCCACAGGCAGGCTTATCCCAAAGCATCAAATAGAAACCAACAAGTAAATCAACTTTAAACTCAATAAAATTCCAAAGTATTACTGCAATATTTCAACTAAAAGAACCGCTCACTTGTCGGAATCCTGCACGCGAAAAAAGGACTGTGTAGATAAAAATGAAGAGTTATAAATAGAAGGAGAATGGCAAATGTAACAAGACGCAGATGACATTCGTTGGCGCAGAAGATAAACATGTTCTACCGTGATACACACACACACCGCACAAACGCACACACTACACACGCACACACTACGAACAACACACACTCACACACACACACACACACACACACACACCCCTACACCCCGCACACGCACACACCCCACATAAACACACACGCACGCTTGCACACACACACACACACACACATCGCACAAACGCACAGCACCCCTCCCCCCCCACACTCACACACACCTGCACACACTACACACACTCACAGACATAAAAAAAAAAGACGTACAGACAAGAAAATGCAAAAGCCGGAACAAGGACGGGGCATCATTAAGCAAAACTTCTCAAGTTTGTGGTCGATAAAATTGAAAAAGAAATGCAGTAGCTGATTAGAACATATAAAAATATATTCCTGGATATCATAATCTCAACAAAAACTTGCTGCACAAGATCATGATTTTCAGAGATGTTGATCTAGAAACTTGATAATAATAATCACAAAATCATTGTCCTAATACAATTACATAAATAAAACACACTGGAAAATGCTGCAACCTTATTTGCTCAAATAATAACACTGTATTCGAAAGTGCAGCAATAGTTAAGCTCTTCCTGATGCCTACAGGCAGGCTTCTCCCAAAGCATCAAATAGCAACCAACAAGTAAAACAACTTTAAACTCAATAAAATTCCAAAGCATTACTGCAATACTTCAACTAAAAGAACCGCTCACTTGTCGGAATCCTGCACGAGAAAAAAAGATTGTGTGGATAAAAATGAACAGTTATAAATTGAAGGAGAATGACAAATGTAACAAGACGCAGATGGCATTCGTTGGCGCAGAAGATAAACATGTTCTATAGTGACACACACACACACCCCCACACACACCCACACTGCACACGCACACACACACACACACACACACCACACACACACACTCATAAATATAAAAAAAACATGCTCATACAAGGAAATAGAAAACCCGGAACAAGGAGAGGGCATCATTCAGCAAAACAACTCAAGTTTGTGGTCGTTAAAATTAAAAAGAAATGCAGTAGCTGATAATAACATATAAAAATATATTTTTGGACATCATGATCTCAACAAAAATTTGCTACACCAGATCATGATTTTCAGAGATGTTGATCCAGAAACTTGATAATATTTATCACAAAATCATTGCCCTAATACAATTACATAAATAAAATACACTGGGAAATGCTGCAACCTTCTTTGCTCAAATAATAGCACTGGATTGAATAGAGCAGCAATAGTTAAGCTCTTTTGATGCCCAGAGGCAGGCTTCTTCCAAAGCATCAAACAACAACCAACAAGTAAATCAACTTTAAACTCAATAAAAATCCAAAGGATTACTGCAATATTTAAACTAATATGACCGATCACTTGTCAAAATCCTGCACGAGAAAAAAAGATTGCGTGGATACAAATGAGGACTTATAAATTGAAGAAGAATGACAAATATAACAAGGCGCAGATGGCATTCGTTGGCGCAGAAGATAAACATGTTCTACAGTGACACACACACACACACCGCACACGCACACACAACGCATAGCACACACACACACATAGCTCACGCGCGCGCGCGCACACACACACCTTACACGCGCACCCGTACACACACACACCGCACACGCACACACCCCACACACACACACACCCGCACACACTACACACACACAGCTCGCGCGCGCGCACACACACACACATGCACACCCCACACACACACCCCACACACACACACACCGCACACGCACACACCCACACACACTACACACACTCACAGACATAAAAAAAAAAAGTCGTACAGACAATGAAATGGAAAAGCCGGAATAAGAAGGGGCATCATTCAGCAAAATTTCTCAAATTTGTGGTCGATAAAATTTAAAAAGAAATGCAGTAGCTGATTACAACATATAGAGATATATTCCTAGACATCATAATCTCAACAAAAACTTGCTACACCATATCATTATTTTCAGAGAGGTTGATCCTGAAACTTGATAATATTTATCACAAAATCATTGCCCTAATACAATTACATAAATAAAATACACTGGGAAATGCTGCAGCCTTCTTTATAAAATAATAGCACTGGATTCAAAAGTGCAGCAATGGCTAAGCTCTTCTTGATTCCCACAGGCAGGCTTCCCACAAAGCATCAAATAGCAACCAACAAGTAAAACAACTTTAAACTCAATAAAATTCTAAAGCATTACTGTAATATTTCAACCAAAAAGACTGATCACTTGTCGGAATCCTGCACGAGAAAAAAGGACTGTGTAGATAAAAATGAAGAGTTATAAATTGAAGGAGAATGGCAAATGTAACAAGACGCAGATGACATTCGTTGGCGCAGAAAATAAACATGTTCTACCGTGACACACACACACCGCACACGCACACACAACGAACAGCACACACACACACACACACACACACACACACACACACACCGCACACGCACACACCCCACATAAACACACACGCACGCTTGCACACACACACACACACACACTTGCACACACACACACACACACACCGCACAAATGCACACGCTGCACACGCACCCCCCCCCCCCACACACACACCTGCACACACTACACACACACTCACAGACATAAAAAAAAAGATGTACAGACAAGAAAATGCAAAAGCCGGAACAAGGACGGGGCATCATTAAGCAAAACTTCTCAAGTTTGTAGTCGATAAAATTGAAAAAGAAATGCAGTAGCTGATTAGAACATATAAAAATATATTCCTGGACATCATAATCTCAACAAAAACTTGCTGCAGAAGATCATGATTTTTAGAGAGGTTGATCCAGAAACTTGATAATATTTATCACAAAATCATTGCCCTAATACAATTACATAAATAAAACACACTGGGAAATGCTGCAACCTTCTTTGCTAAAATAATAGCACTGGATTCAAAAGAGCAGCAATGGTTAAGCGCTTCTTGATGCCCACAGGCAGGCTTCCCCCAAAGCATCAAATAACAACCAACAAGTAAAACAACTTTAAACTCAATAAAATTCCAAAGCATTACTGTAATATTTCAACTAAAAGGACTGATCACTTGTCGGAATCCTGCACGAGAAAAAAAGATTGGTTGGATAGAAATGAATACTCATAAGTTGACACACACACACACACACACCCCGCACACACACATACACACACAACCCCCCCACACATACACACACCACACACACACTCACAGACACACACACACACACATAAAGAAGACTCATAGACAAGGAAATCGAAAAATCGGAGCAAGGAGAGCGCATCATTCAGCAAAACTTTTCAAGTTTGTGGTCGATAAAATTGAAAAAAAAATGCAGTAGCTGATTAGAACATATAAAAATATATTCCTAGAGATCATGATCTCAATAAAAACCTGCTACACCAGATCATGATTTTCAGAGCGGTTGATCAGAAACTGGATAATATTAATCACAAAATCATTGCCCTAATACAATTACATAAATAAAACACACTGGGAAATGCTGGAACCTTCTTTGCTCCAATAATAGCACTGGGTTAAAAGAGCAGCAATAGTTAAGTTCTTCTTGATGCCCACAGGCAAGCTTCCCCCAAAGCATCGAATATCAACCAACAAGTAAAACAACTTTAAACTCAATAAAATTTCAAAGCATTACTGCAATATTTTAACTAACAGGACCGATCACATATCGGAATCACACATAGCATAGTCAGTAAATATCATAATTCTTACAACCAGAAGAACAAAGCAATTAAAATGATATATCACATCACATTGAAAAACAACAAATACACCAAACTAATGCATTGTCCACTAAGCTAAAGTGGTTTTCATCAAGAAGCTCATCAACCACCAGATTAAAGATTGAATAGGGCACACTTAGCAGCAGTTTAGAGTAACATTAAAAGCACAAGACATATCACCCACTGTAGAAGCTAGTCCTCTTCATGGCGACGTTTCTGCTCTTCTTCTCAGACCGCTTCTTGCCCCTACCCACTCGCGAATCATCTGAAGCACTGACGTCGAGATCAGAATCTGAATATGCCTTCCTGCTCCTCCTTTTATGCCCAAGATCAGCAAAATCATCAGAAGAATCATCATTTGAATGATGGTGACTCATCCTCCTCCTCTTCTCCTTCCTACTCTTCCTCTTTCTTCGCCTGCGCTTCAATTCTTGCAATTTACCTAATTCAGAAAAGTGTCTTCAATTTCTTAAAAAGAAAAATAAAAAAGAAATAAAAAAACTACCTTCAAGGTAATCCAACTACCCGTACTGCTCAAAAGCAACATGAGATCAGAAAGTAAATCAAAATCCAAAATACTATGAATACATGGGATGATTAATAGAAAGCAATTAGCAATGAGTTAGCTTTGTATTTACTAAGACATTTCAGCAAAAGTCCAAACGACAAGAATTTGTACTTTCAGTTCATTTAATTTTGGCCGCTGTACAAATTATCTTTGGCTCCACTCTAAAGTAAATTGGACCATTATCGCTGTACAAATTATCTTTGGCTCCACTCTAAAGTAAAATTAGACCATTATCACTTGTAAAATTACGTTCGAACGACAATCTAACACACTGATACATTAAATTTTTTGTTATATCAATTCAAAAAAATATTTATTATATATATAAAAGTACATACCACACCACGACTTATATTATAATAAGATAAGTAGGCCAATTAGCATACTGCGACTTATAATTGTGTTGAACCCGCTCTTTTACGGCAGCTCAATAAGATCTATTCATGCATCTTCTCGTCGGGCAGGGCGTAGAAGGAAGCGTCTCAAGAACTCCATCCAATACTTCCTACACTGGCAGGAATCTGAGTTCGTACTTTTACTCGCGCAGCAATAACGCAATTGCGAAATAATCTCATTGAAGGGAAAATTCCCCCAGCCTCTTTGTCTGAGACCCTTGACGCTGAGGCTCAATTTTATTAGCAATAAAGTTGTTTTTCCTTCAAAAGAAAACAAAAACTGAAGTCCAGGTTATAACCCAACTTGAGGCTGAAGCTCAATTTTATTAGCAATAATACTTCCTACTAGTAGTAACTAGAAAACCCAACACATCTTAACAAAGGGACATTCGGAAAATAGAAACACAGCAAATTCAACTTGACCAAACATTTAGACCTCCATCACTTTTTGATTGATGATACAGAGCTTTGAACCTCAGAAGTGACCACCACGAAGGCGGAGCACAAGGTGAAGAGTTGACTCTTTCTGGATATTATAATCGGCAAGTGTACGGCCATCCTCAAGCTGCTTCCCAGCAAAGATGAGCCGTTGTTGATCTGGTGGAATCCCCTCCTTGTCTTGAATCTTTGCCTTCACATTATCAATTGTATCTGAACTCTCCACCTCCAGAGTGATTGTTTTTCCAGTCAAGGTCTTAACAAAAATTTGCATCCCTCCCCTCAGCCGCAAGACAAGATGAAGAGTTGACTCCTTTTGGATGTTATAATCAGCAAGAGTTCTGCCATCTTCAAGCTGCTTACCAGCAAAGATCAAGCGCTGCTGGTCCGGAGGAATACCTTCTTTATCCTGAATCTTCGCCTTAACATTGTCAATTGTATCCGAACTCTCAACCTCTAAAGTGATGGTCTTTCCAGTCAAAGTTTTGACAAATATTTGCATTCCACCCCTCAACCGCAGCACAAGATGAAGGGTTGATTCTTTCTGGATATTGTAATCTGCCAGCGTCCTTCCATCTTCAAGTTGTTTACCGGCAAAGATCAATCTCTGCTGGTCAGGAGGGATTCCTTCTTTGTCCTGGATTTTTGCCTTAACATTGTCAATTGTATCTGAACTTTCAACTTCCAGAGTAATCGTCTTACCAGTAAGAGTCTTTACAAAAATCTGCATTCCACCACGAAGCCTGAGGACAAGGTGGAGTGTAGACTCCTTTTGGATATTGTAATCAGCAAGGGTTCGGCCATCTTCAAGTTGCTTGCCAGCAAAAATCAATCTCTGCTGGTCAGGAGGAATCCCTTCCTTGTCCTGGATTTTTGCCTTAACATTGTCAATGGTATCTGAGCTCTCAACTTCCAGAGTAATCGTCTTCCCCGTAAGGGTTTTCACAAAAATCTGCATTCCACCACGAAGGCGGAGGACAAGGTGGAGTGTAGACTCCTTTTGGATATTGTAATCTGCAAGGGTTCGGCCATCTTCAAGTTGCTTTCCAGCAAAGATCAATCTCTGCTGATCAGGAGGAATTCCTTCCTTGTCCTGGATCTTCGCTTTGACATTGTCAATGGTATCTGAGCTCTCCACCTCAAGAGTGATAGTCTTCCCCGTAAGGGTTTTCACAAAAATCTGCATTCCACCACGAAGGCGGAGGACAAGGTGGAGTGTCGACTCCTTCTGGATATTGTAATCTGCAAGGGTTCGGCCATCTTCAAGTTGCTTTCCAGCAAAGATCAATCTCTGCTGATCAGGAGGAATTCCTTCCTTATCTTGAATCTTGGCCTTGACATTGTCAATAGTATCAGAGCTCTCAACCTCGAGAGTGATGGTTTTGCCAGTTAGAGTCTTCACAAAGATCTGCATCTGAAATTTAGAAAACAAAACAATAATAGAAGTGCATCAGTATAAATTTACGTGACTAAAGGCACTTCCAGTATAATTCAGAAAAAGAGTTGGAAAATTAACAACAAAAATGAAGTAAAAGGAATGACCCTTATACATTCAAGTGCTTTAAGATCCTACATATTCAACCAGAATTCTATTGCACAATGACAACTAGGCACAGCCATAAGCACGTATAAGCGAATATTCTAAGGACATTCAAATGAAATGATAATGAATTGAGAAGAAGGTGAATTCAATAACTCGCCTGAAAAAGAAAAAAAGAAAAGAAAGTTGAATAGTCAACAAACATAGTTCGGATGGAGGTAGAAGGATTTCAAAAAGTTAATAATATGAAATTGCTTAAACAGGGGGGAAGAATTTATTATCAGGAATTTCAACCATCAAACTCGTCAAACCAAAGAAAAAATAAGATACAAAGAAAAGGAAAGCCTCCGCACTTCTCTAGAAAAAGAGCAGTGCAACTCAGCTAATAACTCATGACTTCAAACTAAAAAGATCCAGAACCATCACCTAGCATCTAGTAATGTAAAATCGCTTTTCGAGACAACATATGATCCCTCATCCGCACGAAAATATAGGTCGGAGAGCAACAGAATTCTGACATCAAGAAACCATAACTTAAACCCTAATCGAATTAACTAAACCAAATACATCCACAAATCATAACAAAGAGAAAACGAAAAGAGATTCAAACTAATCGATCTAAATCGAAAAGACAGAAGAAAGAGACGTACCTTGAAGCCGGCGCGTTAGGAAACCGAAAACTTGGAGAGTTTTTCTTTGAGATAGTTAGGAAAAGGAGAACTGGAATGCGAAGGAAGACGGGTGTTTGTGGGTTTATGTAGAGGTGGGAAGCCGACTTATGCGACCGACTCTAACGCGACTTTGCTTCAATCAGTGATGACGAAATAGCGGCCTCGTAAAGTAGCGTAAAAGCGTGGGAAGCGGAATTTTCACGATTATGGACGAGCAAGAGAATTCTCTGCAAGGCTCTACTCTAATCTAGCCCTTTCCCTTGCCCGCATCTTTACTCGGGTTTCTGAATTTTCGGGAGTTGATTGGTTTTTTTTAATACATAATTCAAATTTAGTTTTGGGATCAATTTGTATCGTAATTGTATAATTGGTAATGAGATAATTAAAATTTTAATAATTAATTATAATATTCGAACTTATAATTTAATAATTATTATACAAATACAGATTATAACTTCATTTTTTACAATGAAACTCATTTTCATTTAAGGAAGAAATTGAAAAAATTTATTTAGTGAATTAATAACTTCAATGAAGCTCAAATATACAAATTATAGATTTTTATCAAAACGTATTTTTGATAAAATTTCAAAAGTGATTATTGAAAATAATGATTGGACAACACAAGAAATTATATTTGCATTTGAAATGCAGATTGATATATTCAATTAGAAAGCCAAAAAAGTATATAATCACTTTTCTTCTAATCAATTATGCATGGTCGTGCCAAACTGCCCCTTAATTTTCTAAAGGGAAAAATGCAAGCAACCCCCTTGTGATATTGCAAATGAGCAAATTATCCTCTTGTGAAAAAATAAATAGCGATTTACCTCTCTATATTTTTTAAAATACAACAATTTATCCCCCTATGATTTTTAAAATGATGCAATCTACCTCTCTATATAAGGAGGTAAATTGCTTCATTTTAAAAAGTATAGGGAGATAAATTGCTATATTTTTTTCATAGGGGGTAATGTGCTCATTTTTAATATCACAGGGGGATAAATTGCTATTCACCCATTTTCTAAGTGTGCATAAATAAGATTTTGAGCCAACACTTGATACTGAAGTTTCATAATTGTTTAGAAATACAGGGTTTCCGAATTTATGTTTCACAGATGTAATATTAGATAATTGCTGTATGTTTGGAAATAAAATATTGTACAGTCTTCATATTTAATAAATATGTCATCATCAAAAACTAGTCTAAATAGATTTGTCAAAATGAAGGATTTAGTTATAGTGCTACGCGTAGCAAATAGTTCACTGTTCTTTTTATTTATCAAATATTCACTTTACCGTCATTTTGAGGATTTTTGTGATTTAGATTTCATAATTTTATGATTTTAATATATTAATTTATATTTCATAATATATCATTTGACTAATATAATTCGCACAATTGTTAGATCTGATCGGTTATAATTTTTAATCTATATATAATAAAATAGAATCATTGAGACTATCCACTTAAGCGCTACTTATCCGTACGTGTGGAGAAACTGAATGAGCTTTATTATGCCATGCCAAATGGAATATAATATATTTTTTAAATAAAAATAAAAAACTATTAGATTTCGTCCAAAAGAGATATTAGCAATATTATCTAACAACATTTTGGATAAAGAATTAAAAATATTGAATTTATTAAAAATAATATGATCAATATTATCTAACAAGTTTTTTTAGATAAACAATAAAAAGTATTAATATTTGAACAAAAAATTCTGATTAATATCATTTTCTTTATTGTTTCTTTAAGTATATAAAAAGATGTATATTCAATATCTATTTTGATAATATTATGTAGTATCTAATCAATATAATCTAATAAAAAATTTTAAATAAAGTACAAAAAATGTTAATATTTATACAAGAATATAATTAATATTATTTTTTTTATCTTTTATTTTTTGATTATATAAAAGCATGTATATTTAATATCGTTTTTTATAAATACTGAATAAAATAAAGAAAGAAATCACTCAAATTTATTTTTAATTTGAATTTCCAAGCAAATGTTGCCGTTGGAGGCTAATTTTTTGTAACCATTCTAAATTTAAAAAAAAAAAAAAGATAGAAATGTTACCGTTGGAGATTTGTTATCATTTGCCCACTGTATCACACCACTTAATACGAAAACTGAGGAGCAAACTACCCTTTTGGTTTACATTCTCAGCAGCCGCCCATCTCCTTCCCCAACCGGTACTCTCAACATTCTTTCTTCTTCAAGGAGAAGATCAGAACTGCTAAACTCCCCCAACCGCCACTCTCAACCGACTCTCTGATACAGGAGGTAGTTTGCTGCTTTTTTAAAAATTCAGGGGTTCGCATTGTAGTTTTCTTTGCTCACGGAGATTTTGTGCTATTAAGGTTTTCCTAGTGGGTAACACAATTGCCCCGTAATTTTCTTTTTGTTTTTGCAGATTCAACTGGGGACTGATTGTGAGGAATAAATGTGAAAGAATATTGAAGCTGCTGGAGAAAGGCCCTGATCTGAAAGAAGAAAGGGACAGGGCCCGGAAAGTTTCAAGAGGGATTCAAGGATTTGGCAGCTTCTGCCACAGGGATTCATCCGCTGGGCATGATGTATTGCCAGAATAATCCCAGAAAGCATTTGGGAGATACAATTCAGAGTTCAACCAGAAAATAAAGTATCTAAGCCCGGACAGTTCCAGTACTGGTGCGGATTCCAGAGAAAATTTGGCTCCAAATGAAGAAAGCGGAAATTTCGCTGGGGAATCGAAGCCGCTGTTGGAACAGCAGAAAGATGAGGCAGTCGTCCTCTTAGGAAGCCACCTCCGCCGTTTTCTGCGACCGCCGCCATCTGGCCTCGGTCAATTATTTGTTAAGGTATCAACTCAAAGATCACCGACTTAGATTATACGGTTTCTTGTATATTCTTGATTTTTCGTTGGAAAGTTTCGGCTAATTGTTTCAAGGTTCATGATATTCAACTACTACATGGGTTTTCTTGTTTTATTACCTAAAAAGGTACTTTGCCTTTGCAAGGGTTATTTTTTAATTACTTCAAGAAGTATGAATTCACAGAAATATCCCATTGTATCACAAATTTGTTCAATCCGGACTTGCTCAAAATTCATGAGGATTTATGCATGCATTGAAAAATTAAAAATCTTCAGTTTCTAATATATTTAACACAAGAATATTGTGAGATGTTTTTTGATTTTATTCTTCTATCATTTTGCTTAGCCATATGCTTATCTAGTCTTTCTTTTGTCTTTTTGGGTTGGATTTGGTGGTCTTTCCCTTCTTGTAATGGAATTTAATAACATTGCATGCTTTCACAGTGGATCCCCATTTGGTGGTTGATAGTGGTAACCAAACTTGAGACTGCAAACTATCAGACTATTGGCCTTGAATTGGTAAGTTTTCTGCAATTAGCTGCTACTGATACTTCCTTTGCTAGCACTTTGGTTTGAAAAAGTTTTGGCTTTGATTGGCAACTGGGAGTCTACTACTTTAGGAGCGGTAAGTTACTACTTTGTTTTAAATACTGTTATCTTTGTTACCGGTCAATTTCTCCTATCTCCTATCATAATGCATATATGTTAATCACTGAAATTTAAGTGTCAGGCATAAACTTTCTGCTACTCCAATTTGATCTCAACTTAAAATTTCTGGTTGAACTGGGATTAAACTTCTTAAATCAATTGATACTCGCCCAACTGATGGGCCAACACAGAATATATCTTCTCAACTGCATCTTGGAAGGTATCTTGGTTATGCAATATCTGTTGCATATTATGCCTTTGAATTGGAGAATGCCACATGTATTTATGTTGTTTTCTTCTATTTCTTGGTTTATTCGTAGTTCTACCTTAATGCAAAGTAGGAGAAAGAGCTATTGAATAGAGATGTCATATTATTTATTAGCAATTATTTCATTTCCAAGCTTATTGTTAGCAATATTGTCATTGTCTATGTCTTGCTAGTGCCATTAAAATTGTGAATTGTCTAGCATGTTTCAAATCCCAAAAAGCATCAGATTGATATGACGAGTAATGATTAGAAAATCTCAAAAGTATGTATTGTGCAATTAAAAATGGCGGCCTAACACATGTAGCATTCATATTTTTAATTCTACAAATGAAGCATATTAATAGTATTATAGGTTATGTGTACTCGTTTATTAAAGGTTGAAGGCGCTAGAGTTTGGATTTGGTTTTGCAAATTTTGTGTTACCGGAAAACTTCATATTGTTAAAAATTGTGTGGGAATCAAAAGGGTTGAGTAGGATTTAAACACTCAATTGGGACACATTTTGACCCCTAAAAGGATGCTTTTTGATGATATTTTAGAACCTAATGTTAACTTATGTATCTTCATATTCCTCTCGTCAAATTTCTAACCGAAAAGAAACCAATGTCTTTATTAGTTCTTCCTTGCCGACTTTTCACCCATATTTTGAAATCAATGAGGTTGAAACCATTAAATTTATGCTTTGTAAACTTCAAATTCAAATTTTGTGCGCTGATTTCTTTGAAAAACTCACGTGACCATCATTTTAACTCGGAACGAATAGGATTGGGAATGGTTGAGGCTGTTGAAATGTGAATGGTGCAAGTATAGAGTTGAGACCTAAATTGGAGAACAAATCTCCCCTTTTTGTGTAAATTTATTCTTGGTTAATTCGTCGTGTTGGGTATTATTCATGAGCTTGTTTTGAAACTTTTTGTTGTTATATATTTAAAATTATTGTATGAATTTACAGAAATCATGTTGGTTCATGTTAACATCTTATGTTTGCAGGTGTATCATAGAAAAACATCGAAAAATTTATATTATCCAACCATGAGTTATTTTATTTTGCGGACTTTGGGAAATTAAATACTATGCTAACGTGTAGAGCGGTTGTCTAGATGCCAATTAAATATTTTTAAGAAAATTTTGTGAATTTTGTAAATATACGTAATCTCAAACATTTGATAAATATTTTTTAATTAACAAATTAATACTAGATATGAGAATTGGTTTTAGTTTTATTGAGTAATCAACCATAGTATATTTCTAAAAAAATTGTTTTCTTTTTTATTCTTTTATCAAGATTTGTTTTCTCTTGTCAAGTGCTTTGCGTTATCAACTATTGTTTTCAAAATCAGTATGAAATGCACTAATTTCTCTAAGATAAATTTTACAAAGTTTGAATATTTTGTGGATAAGTGCCTAAAAAAGTCAAATATTTTTATTCTAAGAGAAAATCATTAATTGATTTTTATTGTCATTTAAAGCAGTTTTTGTCTTTTTGGAAACACTTTTGAAGTTTGAAGTGCATTGGTTTTATTACTTTTGAACAAATGGATAATTTTCTTTAAACTTCCAAAAAAATGTATAATTAACTTTGTTGTTGTGATAAATAATTGAATTGATAATACTTAAAGAAATACATGCATTAGCTATATTGCTACTCGCCAAGATGTGGTAACAAATCTTTTAAGATGATAGGTGTACAAGTAATATAAAAATAAACAATGAAATTGGCATCTAGACAACCGTTTTACCGTGTAGTGTATGATATTTTATTTCTAAAGTTAAAAAATAAACTAATTTGTGGTTGCGTAGTAGTGATTTTTCAACAAATTTTACTATGATGTACCTGCAAAGTTTGGATGTCGATATGGACAAATATGGTGTTTCTGTACAATTTATACAAAAGTTTTAAATGTATGACAATTAAAAGGTTTTGGAAAAGCAAATTGGATAAAACCTAACATAATGAATAATTTGGGAATAAATTAACAAAAATGGTGGAGGGATTATCTCCCCTTTAGGTGTCAACTCCGAACTACCTTGTATTCTTCATATTTTAAATTGGCCTCAAAATTCATAATTCCATTATTTTCAAGTTAGAATGTTGAGAATGTGAAGGTTTCATAGAAATCACATACGTTTTTGGATTTGAAGTAGACAAAGAAAAATGGCAATGGTTTCACCCTTTCTTGAATTTTAAAATATGAAAAAAAAAATCGGTGGAGAATAACTAGATAGGGACAAAGGTTGCGACTTTGGTTAGAAAAATGGTAGAGAGGAAGAGATAGATACATTAAGTTATCATGTGGTTCTAGATAGTGTCAAGAAGCATATTCTTTTTAGTGGTCAAATGCGAAACAATTGAGTGTTTGAATCTCCTACTTCAATCTTTAAATTCCCCCATAGTTTTTTAACGAGATGATGTTATTTAGGTAAGCACATAATTGAGAAACCAAAGACAAAATCTAGAACCGTCAACCATAATAGACGAGTATAGATAGATTGCATGCTATACGTTATGTATTTTGTTCTTTTTTCATATCTTGAAATGATACTAATACTGTTGATTATGTGCAGGTTAATGTTAGTGAAGATGATCCCGACAAGTGTTAGCCAAATGATACAGTCGTCGGCTTGCTTCACAATGACATACTAGCTTTCATGACACACACACAAGAGCTTTGCAGTTTCTTTTTCGGTTATCTTTAGAACAAATTTGGCCTATTGTAAATAGAAATACTTTGTTTGTGTTTTCAGTGGAAAAAGCCTTTGTTAGACTTGAGGATCAAGTTCCTATTTTTATTTTATATTAAAATTACCTATTGCAGTTCCTTCAATTTTTAATGTGATGCAACACCACGTACAAAAATATTAGAAACAAGTAATTGCACCAAGTAGTAATTGCAAGAAACAAGTAAAAGATAGTGTTGCACCGTCAAGTGTAGTTGATCTCATTATGGTTGAGTTCACCACATCAATGAGGGTTCATGTAATTACTATGGCATAGCTCAACTTATTAAGCAAGTACAGAACCAAATAAAGCAATGCCTGGAATTCATAGTTGAATAGAGAAATATTAGACAATTTGTAGTTCAAAGCAATTAATTTAAGCATTTCATTTACATGCATAAGCACGGCAAACAACCAATAACCTTGAATACACTTCAAACATGAACCATTGGACCTTTCATTCACTAGCCTCTGTCCTGTCTTTTTATGATCTCTGCAATAATCTATTTAACCCAATCATGTCCATATTTATGGGTTGCAGTCAAAAGAATATAATTCAAGAAAAGCATTTGCTCTACACACCCATGAATGTAAGAAGTTCCTAATGTGTATCCCATTACTCCACATTTGAGGAAGAGATTTTGGTAGAACCTGTTGAATTCAGCTCACGCTCCATCTCCTTCACAGACAACATCTTCTTCTCCTAACTCTGTTTCTACTACTCTAGTTCTGCAGTGAAGAAGTCATATTTTTCCTTGGTTACATTTTTATTAGTTGTGCTTTACACTTTCATTAGTTGGCATTAGTGGCTTAGGTGGCAACTAATTTGGAATCTGAGTTGTTATTTCTATTTTAGTTAGTTACACAGTTTCTTCCTCACCACCTTTGTATCTCTATTTAAACTGAAGCTGTACCAATTCTCGTTGAATGAATGAAAACACAACTTCAGTCCTCTACATTTCTTGCTCTGTAACCCAGTACCCATGGGGCTTATGCCTAATTTTGTCATGATATCAGAGCCATCATCTTGATGGTCTCTGCATACGAAGTGCTTTGAACGATCAATTTCACTCATTTGAACCCTCACATTGTGATCAGAATGGCGAGCTCATCAACTGATACGCCTTCATTTCCTTCCATAGCAATTGGAATTGGGAATGATCACATGGAACTGGGAATGATCACATGGTTTCTACTCCATTCAATGGGAGCAATTGGCTATCCTGGAGTAGGTATGTAAGGATGGCTTTAGAAAGCAAGGATAAGTTGGCATTTATCAACGGCACAGGACTACAGCCTGCGATTGCGACTCCTCAACACATGACAGTGGAGGATTATAGACTGTATGGTACGGACATGGATTTTGAACACCATCTCCAAAGACTTGGTAAACGCATACCTGTATGCAAGTTCTTCTAGAAATCTCTAGTTGGAGCTTGAAGCTAGGTACGGTGAGTGTGACAAAACTCTACTATACAAGCTGCAATGGGAAATTAGTTTTATCTTGCAAGGTAATATGAGTGTAACTGGTTACTACACCAAATTGAAACAACTCTAGGATGAATTATTATGCCTCATGCCACCAGTTATGTGTTCATGTGGCCTTTGCATTTGCGGATGCAACAAACCAAGGCGAAACAAAACAATGCGAGCCAACTAATACAGTTTTTTATGGGTTTGAATGACTCCTACGATAACATTCGTAGTCAAATTTTGGGTCTAGAACCTCTTCCCCTTATCAATAAAGCATATTCCATGGTGCTACGGGTTGAGAGACAAAGGATGGTGAACTCAGAATACTCTGGTATAGGGGAAGGATCTGCCATGAAAGCATATGAGCAAAGGTATTCTGCCTCTAATACAGGACCTCGAGAATTCATGCGACGCAAGGGACCTATGGATAAACGTAGTCTCCTCTGCGAGCACTGCAATAAAACTGGACACAGCAAGGAAAATTGCTTTAGGCTTCACGATTTTCCTGACTGGTATAAGGAGCTACATGAATTGCGAAGAAAATCGGACAATGCAGGGAGAGCGCACGCAGTGACTAGTGAGAAGACAGTGGACTGGATAAACTGGGGAATTCTAACACTAATAACGCTTTGATGTTTGAGTTGCTAGAGGCATTAAGAATGGTTCAGCACAAAGTACCTCAGAATCCAGTCAACGTGCATTTTGCTCAAGAACACTAGATGGCAGGTATGGCTTTGGATTGTTTCAATTCAGTAGGTTATAACGCTAACTCGTGGATTGTAGACACAGGAGCTACAAGTCACATGAGTGGGAATGTAAAGCTATTCCAATCCCTTACCACTCTCACAAACGTCAAACAGATACGCCTTCTCGATAATTGCATTATTCTTGCCACACATAAGGGTGACATCCAACTTTGTGCCAACCTTACACTTATTAATATGTTATTTGTTCCACATTTTACCCACAACCTACTTTATGTATCTCAACTCTGCATTTCTCATCATGTCAAGTTGTCATTTCATGGTTCATTTTGTGTGCTACAGGACCTGAGAACTAATCGCATTCTGGCTTCAGGGAAGCAGGATAGACAACTTTATTACTTGGGCAGCAAATCCTTTGCTGCTGAATCTGTCTGCTCTAATTCACATGCCTTACTTTCTTCTTCTGTAGATGATTTTTCTCTATGGCACCAAAGTCTAGGACATTCCTCTCCTGATGTAATAAAGCACACAAAATCCTCACATATTCTTAAGCCATATAAAGATCATATTTGTAGCATATGTCCCTTGGCTAAACAAACTCGCCTTCCATTTAGTTTCAGTAATTCTTGCACTCTTTCTTGCTTTGAATCATACATGTCGACATCTGGGGACCTTATAAACAAGCCACATTATCAGGAGCTCATTATATGTTGACGATTGTAGATGATTTCTCTTGAGCTACTTGGACTTACTTGTTAAATCATAAGTCTCAAACACTGCACACTTTGACTATTTTCTTTGCACAAGTCCTTACCCAATTTAGCTGCAAAATTAAGACCATTAAGACCGACAATGGGTCTGAATTTTTTAGCTCTAGTTGCCTTCATTTCTTCCAAAATGCTGGTGTTTGTCACCAACGATCTTGTACTTATACGCCCTAACAAAACGGGGTAGTTGAGCGTAAAATCCTAATTCTATTCAACTCGCTTTATTGTCATTCTTAATTATATTCAAATTTTGGTCTTGTTCTTTGTTAATCGGAGTAATTTACTTTCTTTATCAAAATGTTTGAAGCAAACAAGGCCCGTTGAGTGTTGGACCAAAAACAATATCAACTTTTGGGAAAAGATTCAAATTAGAGTATGAATAATATTGGTCCACCAAATACACGCCAGAAGACGTAATTCCCAAAAGAATAAATGAAGAGACGTAAAACACAATTGATAATTCGTCTTACGAAGCCCCTTTTACTGTTATTGTCTCAAGAGTTGGATTCTTTATATTTTCACAAAATTGGGCAACCCAATCAATGACCAGAATAATGTTTTCTTCACACATGGGATAGCATATTTTTATTTTTCTAATTTTATTGTCGAGTAAGCTTACATATGATTCAAAGTTTAAATCAGTAAAATCAAACGCGACTTCAATTAGATATTAAAAGACCAAAAAAGGAAGGATTATTACACTTCTTCTCCTTTAAAATATGATATAATTATATATAAATTTTTATGTAATTTTAAAAATTATTAATATTTTTAATATTTACTTTTATGTAACAAATAAATTTATTTATTAATCAAAATTCATCATTTATGCCAAATTTAGGGGTGAACAGTGTAATTATCCCAAAAGAAACAGGGCACAAATTGAGGTGGTGGGAATCAAAATGGCGGGAACCCGATAATCCATTTGCCCAGTCGTCTTCGTTCTCCACTGGATATCTAAGTCTGTAGTCGCTCTGCTTTTACACGGACTAGACACACGTCTACGGTGAAATGTACGGGAGCAGTCAGTTCGACGGCAACGCCGCCTTTTCCGGCGGCGGTTTCATGCCTTCTCAGGCTACCCAAACCGCCGATCCCGCCTTTTCTCCGGTCAAGGTGCGCATATGAGACGTCCTAATTTCTTCTTCGTCTTTCCGTTGTTCAGAACTATATAACGAATTTGTTTGGTTCCTTGCTTCTTTAAAACCCTAAACTGTTAAGTAATGGGTTTTGTAATCTATTTGTTAATATATTTGCACTTCGTTCTCGGATTTTATGCAGAATCGCGAGGCACAGGCTTTGCTTCCATTAACCGTGAAGCAAATAAGTGAAGCTTTTCAGGCCAGTGATGACAAAGGGAATTTTTTAATTGATGGCGTTGATGTGAACAATGTGGGTATTTAGTTAGTTATTTTATTTTATTTTTTTGGTTGGAAGAGAGATTATGATCGATGTTTATTTACTCTTGACTATAATTGATCGCCGCTGTTCTGGAAATTTTTTATGTTTAGGTGAAATTGGTGGGGATGTTATATGAGAAAACTGAAAGGGTCACTGATGTTTCATTCGTGCTTGATGATGGAACTGGTCGCATTGACTGCCATAGATGGTATGTTCTAGTTTTTTCTTCATTTTCCATTCTAAATTAGAATGGTTGCAATTTTTCGAGCTTGATGGAAGTTTGGTATTTTGTTTGAGGTTTCAATATGACTTGTTTGTGCCTCTATGTACATTTTAGGGTTAATGAAGCTGTTGATAGCAAGGAAATGGAGCTACTGACGTATGCTCTTTCTGAATAGATATGACTTTTTGCTATGGGTCACATTCTACCCTACTTTTTCTAACTTGTTTTTTCATGTACTATATAATTAGAAATGGTATGTATGTAAAGGTTCATGGGCACTTGAAGGGATTTCAAGGCAAAAAACAATTGATGGTGTACTCTGTCAGGTATGGGTTCATTTGTAAGATTTTTATTTCCTCTCCTATCATGCTTGCTAAAAATTGCATACCTTGATTTCTTAACTTGCATCAATGAGAACTAGTTCAACAATGTTGATCTTGAGAACTTAAAGAATATCTTTTTTTCTAATGAAAATGGTAATGGTCACCATGAACAGTTTTTGGCTGTAACTCTGATGTCTCTTTTGACTTCTTCTTAGAGGAAGCATGATAAGATATCAGTCACGATCAGATGTCGGAAATTAATGTAGAAAATGCAGTACTTGAGATTTATTTTCAGCACACTCTTCATGGCATCTCTATTCTCCAGCTAAAAGATATATTCCCCTATCCTCAGACAACACCGACATTGTCACTGCGATCACGCCATTTCTACTAGTCAGCTCACATGCTCCAATATTACCCGTACTTCAACTGAGTTGCCCCTATCTGCTATTCAAGTCTCCTTCTCATGTTGCCAGGATTTGTAGCTTTTACCTATAGTCTCATTATTGTCTGCTCAGGGAATTATTAACTGGAGCTTATGGACCTGCTATGTATTATCTCACATCACATGAGGACAATTTCCATGGACTTGGGCCCCAGTTTCATTTATATTCATCTTCACCGTGCTCGGTCTTTTCTTTCAGTCTTTAGAACTTCATATACCTTAGTATTTCATATCTTTTCATGAATCAAGAATTGGTTCTCCAGCCTTCACAGGCACAATGGGTTCTTCTTCTACCTGAAAAACCAAGAAGTCACCACAATAAAGTTATTTATTTGTCTCATAATTTTTGCAGATATGGGAATTAATTGATAGGAGCAGGTGTCCACTGGAATGAGTTCCTGTGAAGAAATTGCATTAATCAATCTAGACAAACTTGCATGCATTGATATTTAAGAATTCTGTGGGGATGGCCTTAGATCTTAGTATTTTTTTATAGAATTCCAATCTTAAGAAGATTACTATGGTGCTTTCATGCTATAGGCGTTGAATTGACCATTGGAGTTGTACAGTTTAATTCCCGTAGTATGTTGCTTTGGGGGATTGTATAGCAAGATTGTCATACTAGTTGGTAGCCTAGAACAGTATCACCTAATTCATGATTGTGAAATTATTTCTCGAAATTTCGTTCCAAATTTTGTGCCAGACTGCCAGTGTGGAATTTCGCGCTCCTGATCTGGCTGTCAATAGGTAGTCTAAAACCAATACTGATTGCCAGTTGAACAATCTGAAAACATCTTACCATCGAGAGTTATCTTTTGTTGTTTTTTCGTGTCAATGGAATCACTATTTTCATTTTTTGTGCAAGTTTATTCTGTTTTTATCTTGTGTTTTTGTAATTCCATCCCTGCACAAGAAGTTTAACTAAAGATTCTGTTGCTATCAGGTCCGTCACAGATTATAATGAGATTGCAAACCACTTTGCTGATTGTATGTACGTTCACTGCCACAATACCAGACTACGGGTACAGTATAAACTGATTAAAATTTTCATGTTATGCATAGATGTCGGCGAAACAGCATATCCTGGTTTACATTGAGGTATCTCCTCCTTTCTCCTCTTTGTAGAAGCTGCAGGATGCTTCCCAAGTTCCAGGTCATATGCCAAATTCAGCTGTTAACACCCCTTCGAAGGGTTACCAACCTACCCCATCAAATCATGTAAGTGGAAACTGATATTATGCACTGAAAATTCAAAGCAGTTATCATCCCAATCATATTAATTGATGCCTGATTCTGAATTTTCAGCATTCGGTGCAATATAACATGGATGGAGTCAAGGGCATTGATAAAATTGTCTTAAACTATTTGCAGCAGCCATCATGCATGTAAGTTGTACAAGCACTAATCCATCTGCATGTGCCTTTTCTTTTCTCTTCTACGTCTTTGTAGAAATTCTCGTACACATTCTTGTGATAGTTTATGTTGTACTTGCATTCAAGCACACATTGGGTTAATTGTTTGGTAATAGCGAAAGGAAGCCTGTATTTCTATTTCATTACTCTAATTCCTCTGTAAACTTTAGGGCATAGGAATAATCTAAGGCTATGGAATCTTTTGGACGATAATGCATGTTTAATACAATAATATCATGACATCTAGTGAGGCTATCTTCTTAGGTTGAACTCAAGAGTTGTAACATAAAACGATAATGCTCTGTAATCCTGGTCAAGTAATTTCAACAGATTCTGCTCTCTTTGTATTGCATTTTGCTTCCTGCACTTCCATCAGGTGGGTTCAGTACTACATTGGTCAACAAATATAAAAGCACATAATAGGCAAGTTGTAGGTTAGGGTGTTTACTGTTTCCCACTGTTTCAGAAGCAGCAAATATGTAAAGGTCGCAGAATGGTGCATATGATTTTATGTGCAGTAAAGGTGTGTGCCTCTGTTTCTGTTGTATGTGATGGCGAATGTAGTTTTTTCTTCCATATCGAGACTGCATCTTTGTATATGTCACAACTGGAAATAAGATATCAATTGCATGATGACTAAAAATTCTGCTTATTAGTGATTAATTGTGGAAGTCTCCACTGACTATTCAAAGTCCCCTTTTGCTTGTACTTAAAAGAATATTTTGCGCATTAGACTTTAATGAACTTCTTTGTATGTCGCAGTGCACGAGAAAAAGGAGTACATCGTAATGAACTTGCTCAACAACTAAATATTCCTGACCGCAAGATCTCGTACTCCTCTCTCTCCTCTCTACATACATGCGTATTCGTACATTTACACTCATTTGAGCAATGTATTAACTCTTTAATTTTGTGGTGCCTTTACAGAGAAGCTATTGAGTCTCTGGAATCAGAAGGTCTAATTTATTCGACGATTGACGAATTCCACTACAAGTCCACTGCCAACGGTTAAATTTGAATATAAGCGTAAAATTGATAGCTATAGCAAAGTACAATTTAATCTTATCTTTGTAGCTGTTAGTACTGTACATCTATAACTTTGAGCCCTTAGGTATATACATACATGCCTATGATAATCTCATGTTCTTGTGGTGTGGTGGTAACTTACATTATTGGGCTGTGGTGAACTCAAATTGCATCTCTTTGGTCTACATTTGAATGAACTAGTACGCTTGGATTTTCAGTAGCGTTTGCTATATACTTTCTATTTCAGAAAAGTTAAGAAAAATGCACATTTGAATACAACCCTTTTGTTGTTTTTCTCTGATGGGAAAGCCTAATCGATGGAAGAGAAGGACGTGTCTGTCCAATTCATATGCTTGGGAACTGGAAGTTTCTTCCAACCTTGAATTCTTGTTGTCCACAGTATACCTCATGCCATGTACATTAATTATACCTGTTGTTCGCTCCTCTCCAAAGATCTACTGAAAATATAAATTGCTTTCTTAGCAATTCCTAAGCGGAAATTGGTGAGTTGGGCTTCTGAGGATAGATAACTATCTTACTGGATTTTTTCTTTTCTTAATTATATTGAACACAGTCCAATTTCTCAAAAATACTAAACGAACCAGCAATATTTATTTATTTATTTTTATAGTATACGATTCATTATATTATTGAATTCAAATTAAAAGATTGTACCAATATAGGATTATGCTTATCATGGTACGGTTCATTCCAGATGAGTATAATAATGTACTAAACTAATGTTTTCTTTTGATAATAATAATGCTTTCTTCTGCTTTGCCACACCTCACCTCACTTCATAGTTTGACTCTTAGTTCTTTTATGTACAGTTGATCTTTTTGGCATCAACACCCACAAACCACTTTATTTTCTCTGATCTACAGATAAAAATTTAGGCAGCTGAAAGCCATATATCCATCCATCCATCCTAACTATATATTAATTATGCCGACTTAATAGGATAGTATGCTTTAATTATGTGCTTAATTAACTAATTAGTTGCCTAACCAGTAAGCCATTCTGAATATGTTATTATCAAATGATATGCTTTTCGTATTCCATTCAGTATATATACAACCCCCCTCCCCCCCACATATATATATTAAAAATATAATTACATATATATCATGTATATATTGAGTAAAATACGAGAGATGAATATAATAATAAAAAAACTGAACTGATAAATGAATGATTATTAAGTTCAATTATGTGCAATCGATCTCTCTTTTTCTCTTGAGTAGTGACATCACATCAATAATTCACTTAATTAATATATATATATATATATAATTATCTATGACCAAACAAATAATACTATATAATAAAATAACAAGCTCGTTTGTTTGAAATACTTTAATGAAAATTATACATAGTTAATACCATGATTCATAAATTTTTGCGATTAATTAAATATACTTAAACTTCCTCTAACAATATAAAATTATACTTCTTTTTTAAAAAAAAATTGAGATTATACTTGCACTCCTTTTGAGATTCTCCATTTATAATTGCATTCCTTCCATTAGAGTTTGTACAAAACAATACTAAAGTCAACAAAAAATTTACATTAGTTTTTAATTTCCATTCCTCATTTAACATACAATATAATTTATTGACAAAGATACTCTAGTAATATTTTTATACTTGTAACTAAGGGATTAAATGTAATATATATAAAGTTAAAATAGTGTAATTTCATTCATAATTCTTGGATTATTATTATTGGCCAAAAGTAGCTGTTGACAAATGAAAAAACTAGTTATATTGTTGATAATTTATATGGAATGTGTGAGGTATAAAATTAAAAGTTTATGTATCTTATGGCTGAGGTCAACATATTTCATCTAAATTTTTACAGACAACTGTAACCCGAGAATTCTCGAAAGGAATGTAAGTACAACTTCAAAAGCTTCAATCCAAAAATTTAATATATCATGAAGTGTATGTATTGATGCCGGACCTACGTAGTAGTTGTGTATATTATAAGTTGTACGAGGGGATATATTTAGATAACAATTAAAATTGGTGGCTAAGAAAAGGAACAACCCACTAATTACTGGTTAATGATCCCTACCCCTACCACTGAAAAGGAATCCGATATTGTTCCAGTGTTAGACAAGATTCCATTTCAAATTATTGCATTTTCATAATGAAAAGCAAGATTTTGAACCCATCACTATCTCACATCAAACCAAATTAATGCTAATCCACTTCTGCTAATTGATTATAATTAGTGCATATATACCGCCATTAATTAACTGCATCAACCCAATATGTACTTTAACATATTTGAGAAAAAAAGTAATAATGTACTACTCATCATCACAAATTACTAACTTAAATAAAAGGAAAAAAACATTGAGTTTGACACGTTCATAAAATGCCAAAATTAGAGATTGTAATTTGTCTAATAACTTTAGGCTTCTCCCGAGGAAATTTTGAGAAATCAAGCCTTATTAGAGAGGTCGGAATCTGGCTGCGTTTCAATAAAATTATATTTGAATTGATAAATTTAAATTTTTTTAAAAAAATTAATTAATAATTTCATATTAAAGAAAATATCGAAATTCAACACTATTATTCAGCATGAACAAATCGGATTCAACAATAACACATGTATTGCGGAGACTCAACTTTTGAGATCATGATGATGTTACCATAAATAAAGATTAATTCAATTTTGGTATGATCCACACGAATCCAATAGTGGAATTTTGGTATAGCAAGAGCTTAAAATAGTTTAAACCAAAGTTGTCCAAGTACTCCCCTTATCCGATGTGGGATGCAGATGAAGAAGCCAGACAAAAATAAGGAAAATATAACCCTTTTTTCGTTTGTTCAATTTTTTGTTCCTTTTTCTAGAATCCACTAGGCCATGTTGGGCTCTTGACACGTGTCACACATTATAAACCTAGATAGTGGTGGAACTACTTTTGCATAATGAAAATGATCATCAGCAGCTAAAAGAGGGGCATAAAGCTCCAAAAGGCTAAAATCTGAAAAATCAAAAAGCTGAAAAACATAAAATGAATCATTTGTGGAAGTGGCAAAGGAGTTGGACCACCAGAGTTTGCTTACAATGAAGAGAGGTGCAGGTGCAGTGCAGGCCTTTTTGGGCCCCCCAATTTACTACTACTGAGTACTACGTACCCATTCTTGAAATGTTTGCAATGGAGTCCCCAAATATTTGGTATATTTTTTTGGTGGAAAATTTGGTACATTTTTGGTGAAGCTATAAAAGCAAATTCTATGGACATGGTGTGCATAGTTAAGATGTGGGGTCTAATCAACCAACTTTGCACTTTGTTCGGAAAGCTTTTCTAGGAAGATTATGGTAATCTTTTTGGTTGTTTTTTCGATGTTGGATTTAATGATATTATGCATTCGACGAGATTTTGAATTGGATGTTTGGATTTATAATTATATGTTTCATTATGTTCAAAATAAAGATTTGTTGAAGACAAAACAAATTGCTGATGATGATTCTCGAATTAGGTTTGGACTTGAAGAGTTGTAAAAATTAAAAATATTGAGTTGGATCGAAAAATTATCTAAATTTATTCAACCTGCCTTGCCTACAGTACTTACACTCCGTCTCATTCTACTACTCATCACTTATTGTAAATCTTACTCATTTTGGCTTTTACTTCAAATTCATCTTCTTTTAAAATTTATCACTTTTCAAAAAGTAAAGACTTTTATAAATACTCATTTAAAGTTTGTAATTGATGACTTTCTGTTTAAAGCAACTTCAAAGGGATCGCACCGTGCAAGCTTTGGCAAAAAGGGGTGAAAGCAAAATTAAACTTAAATAGGGTTGAAAAGACTTATTAAAGAGAATTTTGCGTGTAAAAATCTGCCTATATATCATCCATCAGTGTCAAATTCGGTGATATTGGCGAGACGCGATGCATCAAATTCATCGTTGAAATTAAAAAAAAAAAAACCCTTTTAATTATTTAATTATCTAAAGTGCAGGTCGTTGATCATATATGTTGTATGCTAGCTAATTGCATCATTAGCTGGCCATAATTAATGTTGATTAGGTCAAATTAATCACTCTGTAGATTCCCATTTGCCGTTCAAAAAATCCTACCTGTTTTGTGTAATATCATTTATAAATATGGGTGTTAAGGTATACGTACATACGTAATTAGGTAGGTACTAGGAAGAAAGTATCTAGATATGTAACTGCACTACTGAATTTTAGAACATCCTTAAATCCGACACTGACAATGACTATTGAAAATATCAAAAATATATTACATACTACGAAAGGGACTATTTATATATGGAATTTTTTAATTGATTTCATATTTATATACATGTATACATATGTATGTATTTCTATCTAAAATACGTACATAGTTATATAATTATAATTATAATTACCGCGTGTTAAGCTATAAAAAGATTAAAATTGTCAATTATGTAAACCCTAAATTTGGTAATACGATGACCATATATTTAATGAAAAAGAATTAAGTATATATATGTGTATATATATAACAAATGTCAATGATTTTATATATATAAGGTAAAATTATTATAGTACGATTCTGACGTGCAAGAAAGTTTATTGATGAACCTCTAGAATAATTAATTGGTGTTGATTTATTTGCCATTTTTATTACACAAATTGTTAAAAATAACAAATGAATCGGCCGATTAATTAATTAATCTTGATAATTAACTTACACCAACTGACTTTGGCTTAGAGCCGTTGGCACAGGGGAAATTTAGCAAGTAGCAAATAACAAATGAACGCAAGTGGCTGAAAATCTTGATTATTTATAATGAAATTAATTAAATAAGTAGTAGACAATGTCAAACTTAATCATATATGATAATTATTGATTTCTCAAGGAAATGCCAAGAAATGGCGAACCCATCAATGTAATTAATTAATTAAACTCCTAATTTAACTCAAAAAACGTATGGATTATTAGAGGTGAAATTAATTAATAATTTTGTAGCTTAAAATTAATTAATTGGTGGGATGTTAATTTCAGTTTGAATGTTAAGACATTGACGGAGCAACGCAAGTGTGTGTAGGTGTGTGGACAATGTTGTTTAGTATAAGTGTTGTACCAAACAAGTTAAGATTGGTGAGAAGAAGAAGTATCCAATAGTTGCATGAATCCCACGAAAATGGGGACCAATCCCTATCAGGACAGTAGATCCCATTGTCTACATTGAAACGAGACACCTCCTCCCTCCATTGCTCCAAATGTACTCCACTTTTGCCTTACCAATACAGTTGACGGTTACAAGATTCCCCAGTTCTTTGTTTTTTTTTTTTCTTTTTCTCCTTGAAAAATTAAAAAAGATAAATATGTTTTTATTGGAATAATATTATGGTTACATCTTAAATTTACGATGTCAAAAATACATAACAATAATGTCGTCGTGTAATCAAATTCGTTTAAAAATATAAAAATTTCTTTATTTGGACAAAATTATGTTGTGATCAACAATAATTCTTAAAAGTTTTATCTTTCGAAACATTAGTTAATTAAATTGAATGATAGTTTTCAATTAATACATTTTGATAGGGAATTGTGACTTTCATCATAATGATGGAATTGGAATTAGGATAAAATTAAAATAGAGTATGATGAGGGGAACGGAGGAATTATTTTATTTCATTAAAATAATTATATTGTCGTCTTGCAACACTTGTTTTTTAGTTTGTTTTATTGTTTTATTTTAAATTTTCTTTTTCTTGGAATATTACTTAATTATTCTCTCTCCTTTTTATATTAAATTAACTTACTAATTGAGAATGAATAGAGAAAGCAACAATTGTCCCACCACCACTTTCAAATTCTCATTGGGATTGAATTTGATCAAATTTAAATTAATTATATGAAAAATATAATCTACTTATTATACAATTGATATATAATTTAAAAATATTATTTATTATATAATTGAATCAATTCATCTTAATCTAATTTGAATCTGAATTTTTTCATTTAAAAAAAAAATGGAGAGAGAATTTTAAATAAAATTGACACATAAATCAAAGTAAGTTGCATGAAAGATATATTTGATTGGTCATTCTTTGTGGAGTTCTCAATAGACATATATACTCCGCCCTCGCCTCTCTCTCTCCTGGTCTCTCATTCTCTCTCATCGTCCCTGTTGCTGCTGCTTGATATTGTACCGACAGTGTTGGTGGTTGATTTCCATCTTCATCCGACCTCCTCAGCCCCCGACTAACTGGTATGTTCTCTCCTCTCGTCCTCTTATCTAATTTTCCACACGCTTGTCCAAAATAATTCCTTCCTCATCTCTCTCTCTCTCTCTCTCTCTCTCTCTCTCTCTCTCTCTCTCTCTCTCTCTCTCTTCAATACATGCTACAATATATATACACACACACATACAAGAACACATTTCAGCTTCGTCAATTTTTCCCCTGCAAATCCGCAGAACCTATGAGCTGCATATTGATCTATTTTTCTAGCCCCTCCACACGAGATTTAAATACTATATTATTTTATAAATAACTGTAATTTTTTTCTATACAAATTATTATATATATAATTGATATTTTTTTTAAGTTCATTGCACCTTGTTTGTATCTATATATCTCCAGGGCTGTGGAATTTTAGGTAGTATAGTTTGTAAATTTATGAGATAAGGTGCCCACCTTTTATATATTAATTTTTGCTCCTTTATATTTATCTTAATGGCACACTGTTCTACTTTATTCCACCTTCAATTATTGTCCTTCTTATAATTCAATTTATTTTATTTTAATTTTCAACACTTTTCAGATTCATTTTTTCCTCAAAAGACACTGATTCCTATATGTTGCTCAAGTGTCTGTCAGTTGCTTCTGTGATTAGAGTACCTCCTATGATTATGTCTCATTGTTAAATTCTGAAAAATATATAAAAATTATGTACTATCAGAAAGTTCTTTTTTTTTTTTTTTCCTTTTTGTGTCTGAAAATAGAAGTCTTTGTTAGGGTTTGTAGCTTCAGTTGAAACAAGAAATTAAGACTGCAGGATCTGAACACAAAGGTGAATCTGATTTGTGCCTGAAAAATGACCATGCACGCTGTCTTCTTCAAAGAACATGATGGGATTGCCCAAAATTCCCTCGCCGGTTGGACAGGGATCGGATCTCAGCCGGCGCCTTACGGCGGCGAAGCTCTTGTCCAATCAAAGCTCGCCGCCCTGGAACTTTCTGCCGCCGCGGACTGCCATTTCGGCGGTGGTGCTAAAGAACCTCAAGATCAGCCAGGCTTGGGAAAGGGAAATGTCACTCACTTCACTCTTTTCTCAGGTAACTTATAATTCCCTATGCATTATTATTATTATTATTATTATTATTATTATTAATTACTGTATTTTTCAGTTCTGTCTGCCTCTTAACTTTTCTCATATGATTTGATGTTCTAATTATTTCCATGTATGACTTATTCCCCTCAGAAGGAAATGAAATTCAGAAATAATAATTAGGAAAGACTGTTGAAATTAATGTTTACTTCTGATCAATAATTGCTCACATGTTAATTAATTAGGATAATTATGTGCGTTCACACAAAATTAAAGGAGAAAAGCCTTTTAATTTAAGCAATTAATGCACTTGTCTTGTAATTAATTTGATTCGATCAAATTATCTAATTTATTAAAAATTCGAACAATTATATATATACCTCAAATTAACTATATAAAAGCTGAAAATTTTAAGTGGTTGTTATTGAAAAGTTTATTAGAAATATATGTGTACTAACATCAGTATTTTCGATTAAATTACGATGTGAATATTGTTAGAGACTTAGAATAGGATTACATTTAGCATGCATGTTTCTTAATTCTAGTACACTCCAAACTTAGTTTTAAGATTATATATAGTTCTTGTCACATTTAATAAATCACATAACAAGTATTATAACCTCATGTGTTATGTGACTGATCGATGATCCCATTAGATTATATTAATTTTACGGAAAGTATAATACACTTGTCACGTAATATTCTAATAATTAGGACAAACTCTAGAGAAATAGCAAGAAAAATTAATGTTATTAAAGCTGTCAATCCCCTATGTAATCTAATGACTTATAGCAACACCATATGTAACCATAATTTAAGAATATCTTCCTCCAGGGTTAGATAATTGAGCCCTTGATGATCAGTTCAGATTTTTTTTTATTAATATAAATTAATTTTTTGTTTTGTGCTGTACGTTTTATATAAGAAAATTGCATTTTACATTCCACTAGTTAGTTTTTTTGCGAATATTATCCTTCTATTTTTAACTCTTTACAATACATCCCATAACTTATTTTTAACTCTTTACAATACATCCCATTACTCCAAGCTTTTTGAAATTTTAGTCTCAAGTCTTAATTTAGTTAAATTTCTGATAAAAATAACAAGATCATGAGCTCCATTAAATTTTTAGGACAATTAAAGTTGTTTCTATTATGGAACTGTAATGAAACTAAGACCTGAGACTAGAATTGCAAAATTTTTAGAGTTATAGGGCGCAGTGAGTTTAGAAATAATGAGATCAAAATTACAAACATACTCACTTATAGGACGTAAAATACAATTTTTTTTTTTTTTTTGTATATATCATGATTTTTTTTGAACTATAGGATAAAAATACTCTTTCTACTTACCTCCTACGTACATATATTTTCATTTACGTACATATAGGAGCTCTATATATATGGGAATTTTTTGCCCCAACTCGATTTAATCAAATCTGAATCAATATACTTATCATGTGATTTGTGTACGATTTTGAAAAAGTGTTCAACCATAAAGCAACCATTTCACACTTACTTTATGATTGGATTGATTCGGCCTACCTAAGTGTATATATATAATTTATAATTATCATGACATTTTACTTTGAGAGTTGAGAAGGTCTCCTTCTAAAATTCCATACACTTTCGAATATCTTACAAGTTTCAAGTAGCTATAAAACTGTTTAAGAAAGCTAAGCTCATCCAATGTCCTCTTAATTATATGATCACTGGTAATTAATAATCTTTACATTTTATGTCATGTTTCTAGCTACTTCTGATGAGTTAAACAAATTATAGTAAATTTCAAAATCTACAAGAGATAAGAATAGAGTTATAACTAATTAAAGGAAATCATTTGTGATTTAGTAATTCTTAAATGACCATAATAATAAGCTTTTTCCTTTTATATATATATCTGGTAACTTAATCTATTATTTAAATTTTTTAAATGAAATTATGATAATCATGCAAAAAAAAAAAAAAATGGTTCATGAAGTATTAGCTAGCTTGATCTCAGAAAATGAAAGGAAAAAGGAAGTTGGTGAAATACCAGAGCTAATCCTAACATAGCAGACTTTTGTATGTGTAATTAATTAATTATAGGGTTATTTACATTTAAAATGTGAAATTATATTTTTTTGAAAAAAAATTAATATTACACTTACGTCGACTTCAAAAATTCTCCATTTACAATTGACTCTCATCCGTTAGAGTTTGAACGAAAAATGTTGACATCAACAAAAAAATTACATAAACTTTTAATTTTATCTCTTATTCAACATTTCTTTAGTAGTATTATTATACTTGTAATGAGATAAATATAATATATATAAAGTCAATAGGGTGTAATTGCAATAAAAATATAGTTCTGGAGTTATAGTCCTTGGATAGAAAGTATCCGCAAATGAAAGAAAAAGTTAGTCATCTTTTGGTGCTTTTTTTACTTTTTATATATGAGGTGTTTTGATATCATCGTCCCATTTATTTCTTGAAAATATTTTGTTCAAGTGCTTCTAGTACTTCACGAAATAGATGTAATAAGGGTGTACACTTTATCCAGTATATAGGAAGGAAAAATAGTACAAAAATGGCAAATTTTTTCATTCATAAATGGCGTTTTATCCAATGAGTAGAATTCCAAAATAATATTTTATTACAAATCCTAACAAAAGGGGTTCGGTTATAAACGGAGAATTTTCCGATAGCGTGTAAGTGTAATTTTAAATTTTTCTTTGGAGAAAATATAATTTTGCATTTTCAGGTGAGGTCTAAACATAATTATCCCTTTTAATCATATGATAATTGATCATCAGCTAACCACAAGTTATCAATAAACAAACATCACATGTTCACACACACAAACACACTTTTAAGTATAAGCAACTAAATTCATGATCATTCCTTAGATTAGGGGAAAAAAGAAACAAAAACAAGTAAACTCATGATCATTCAAATCCTGAGAATTCATGGGAAGATGGCTTAAGTTAATTAGGCACATTATGACCCTCTACAACAATTAATAACAACTCTGATGAGTGCACATATTAGTCGCTAGCGATGTTGGATCCAAATGATTGATAGGGTTACGTTAAGATTATTAATATATACTCCATCATATTAGTTTAGGCATGCTCCCAATTAAATGCCAATCATCACATTTATTAAAAATGCGTATGATCAATTAATTAGGTGAATGCAAAACTGCTGAAAATGGAGAGAAAACTCCGCTGCAGACCATCTCCTCCGTCCAAGCTGCAGCTACCATGGATTATCGAGGCCATTTCGAGCTTGGATTTGGCCAACCACTGGTAAACTCAAATCCTTACATTATATTTATGATAGATGAATATGAATCATGGATTCTTGTAGGAGAAAAGAGCACGACGTAATCTGTTTCTTGAAAACGTTTTTTGCAGATTTGTGCTAAATATCCTTATGCAGAGCAATGTTATGGAGTGTACTCAACTTATGGAACTCAAATTTCGGTTTGTTGGCTGTCTTTATCTTGTTCTACTCAAGTGTCATTCATAAATGTAGGAAAAGGGAAGCGTACGTTTGTTTTTCTCAGTGCTGATATCTATTCAGGGCCGGATCATGTTGCCGTTGAGCATGACTAGTGATGGATCAGGGCCGATTTTTGTGAATGCGAAGCAGTATAATGGAATCCTCAGGCGCAGAAAGAAGCGAGCTGAGGCAGAGCTTGAGAATAAAGTCCTCAAACTCCGCAAGGTAAAATTCATTTCTTTCTACTGAGATAGATATTTGTAACTATCTCAAGTAAATAAAATATTAACTGCAGTGAAAATGGTGATCATGGCTTTGTTTATTCTGAAAGACTCAATTTTTGGCTGAAAATGAATAACAAGCTCAAATGTTGTCCAAATCTGAAACTGTGTTCTCATAGGATGTCTTCGGAAAACACAAAAGAGTTAGTCAAATGTAATTAGTGATTAAATGTATGAATTGCTTAAGCTCAGTTGCAGTGTGTATATGATCTGCAGCCATATCTGCACCTGTCGCGTCATCTCCATGCAATGCGGCGTCCAAGAGGCAACGGTGGCCGATTCCTCAACACGAAAGAACCGAAAGGTAGCATTAGCAACGAAAAGAGCAGCCTGAAAAAGGCTGCTGCACAAGAGAAACAGCCCACTGGATCCCAGATATCTGAAGTACTGCAATCTGATGGACGGGTTAATTCGAAGGGAAGGAACAACAGCAGCGGGTCTACTAGTCCAGGTTCAGAGGTCACTAGTGGATACATGTTTTCAAGGGCCACAGCTCTAGATCATCCCTTTCGGATTGATCATCTCCACCCTTCATTTCAGTCATTTCCGAATGTGGGAAGCATGGGTACTGCAGGTAATAATTACCTCAAAGTCTGATGATGAGAGGAGAATGGATGGGATTGGTATCCTGTTGATGGAGCGTTCCCGTTCAGTGATTTGTTCGCTTGGGCAACTCATTCTTGGCTATTATCTACCCTCTCCAGTTTGGAGAAAACATGTAAGGAAATAAGAAATATATATGTAATAAATGAATCGTCGACCCTCCACGTTTGTGTATGTCTGGCATGTGGTATGGGATGGTTGTTAATGAAAATCCTGTAGGGACTATGTAAGATCAGTATGTTTCTGTTGTCAAAATAAGACCAGAAGATCGGAGTTTGCTGATATTGTCCTTATGGAACATTGGCTTGGGTTTGTGTCTTTTGAAGCATGTATGAATATTGTAGGCTTGTATACTTGGTAATTAATGTGTACTCTTGTTAGTTGTGTGTGTTTATTGCAACTATAATTAAATATGAATATTTCTTGAACTTTATTTTGTTTATGATGGATCCTAATATTAGAGATCAAACCCGAGAGAAAGAAATAATTTTTTTTTTTTTCATTCTGATTTGATCGTAGAATTTAAGTGAAAAATCATGGTTTTGAAAGTAACGAGAGATGATTTCAGAGTAGAATCAATAAACTTACAAAAAAAAATTGCACTTTTGATTCTACACAATATGGGCTTAACACATTTGATCCGATAGATTAAAAAATTGTAGCATTTGTATTAAAAAAATGGCACAATTTTTTTATTTTATGGACAAAATGTACCATAATTTTTATCTTATGTAATAAAAAATTTTAAAAAAATTATCAATAAAATTAAATGTACTAAGCTCCAAAACATTGTAAAAATGCAACGTCCTCTATCTCTGCTACAAAAATTGCAATTTTCCCAGAACTCAAATCAACTTTTGACAAAAGCCCCAAATTTTGAAACTTACAGCTTATAAGCAAGTCATATAAAGAAACAACCACAATGTTTGGTTTTGTGTTTTGTCCCATTTTAGAGATGGGCCAAAACACAAAACTTTGTTTGTTTTTGTGTTTTGCACACCTTCACTAGGTGTGCAATTGTAATTTAATTTTTTTTATTACTTTTTGTTAATATTTTTTATTCTTCTCTTATCATAAATATATATATTATATTTCACTAACAAACAAAATACTATATATACATACACATATATATTACTAAATATATATTAAAAGGCATGATTTGACAATGAACAGTAACTCCTGTCTCCCAAATTCCAACATCAAACCTACACCACTTATTTTATATTATTTTATATTATATCAAAACACAAATCCAAACATACCATCTATCTCAAAACACATACTTACTTATCTCTATTTTTCTCTCTCTATCTCCAAAACACCAAAACAAAAACATCCAAAACATTAATCCAAACATAGTGAACATTTTTAACCTCAATTCACCTTGATATTTGGTTCAAGAATTCACACTACAAATACAGTCTCAACCAAACCTTATCCCCACTTCATCTTCTCAACTCCAGCACCCTGTTCCATCTACCTCCCCAGTTCTCAGTTTTCTACTGCCATTCCCTACTTGGAGCTTCAGACTAAGGAGAAAAATGTCAGCATCTTCCCTTTCAGTCGCAGCTGCTGCGATTGGTACTTCTTCACATTATTTGTCTTCAACTACCATTAATGATCATCTTTCTCTTCATTTCTTCCCCTGTAAGGCAAACCCCGTAAAGAGCCTTTCAAAAATCAGGACTTGTCTCAGTTACTCTCCCTTTTCTTTCCATTCTCGATCTTCCATATACTGCGTTTCGAGTGCGTTTGACAGCGTTGAGTTGAATCAAGAAGAAGTGGAAGAAGAGCTAGAAAGCAGTATTCAAGAAACAGTAACTGAAGCTGAGGAGGAAGAAAATGGAGTCTCACCATCTGCGGAAGCTGGGAGGCTATACGTGGGCAACTTGCCATTTTCAATGACATCTTCCCAGTTGTCTGAAATCTTTGCGGAAGCTGGCCGTGTTGCTTCTGTGGAGGTATAATTTTGGTTCTAGCTGTTTCTGAGTTAAAATTGGAGAACTTTGCTACCTTAGCCGTTCGGTTCTTGATTGTTAATGGTTACTTGAGCAGGATTTTGGTAAAACCATATTGATAATGGCTCGAAATTCGTTAAAGTGTGGGATGTACTTTTGCCGCTAAGTTCGGAAGACTGTAGCTACGATAAGACAGGGGGAAAAAAGAAACAAAATTAGAAATAGTGGACTGTATTTTAATGCAATGAATTGTAATACACTTCATCATTTAGTGGATATAATGGGCATGCGAGTTCAGGATTTGTGTCCTTTTTCTCTCTGTTGTGGAATGATTCAAGACTAAGGTGATAAAGGAAAATGTAATGCTGTAAAATAACTGGATGTAAATGTGAGTTCTGGTAATTTTTGCCTAAGAAAGTGATGTCTTTTCAACTGGAATACTTGAGGTTGCTGATTGAGCATTGTAACGATTTAATTCGTTCATTTTATGAGTTTGCTTTTGTTTCTTATTGTTCTTGTTAGTATCTAATAATGTGGCCGTTTTGTTTTTAAAGATCGTATATGATAGAGTTACAGATAGGAGTCGAGGATTTGCATTTGTTACTATGGGCAGCGTTGAAGAAGCCAAAGAGGCAATCCGGTTATTTGATGGAGCTGTAAGTGTCCCTTTCTTTGTATTGTAAATGCTCAATTGTGATTCTGATACTGGTTTTCGTTCCTGTAATGTTATGTGAAATGTATTTCTGAATAAACATTTTCATCCCACGGAGCTGTCAAAATAAATAGAGATTCTGCTCTAAGACATAAAACTGTGCATGTAAACCAAAGGAGCAAGTAAATTTAATAGGGTCCTTGTTTTCCATTGTAGTAAGGTTGTCTTTTCCAGCAAATGACAAACTGGTGTTATACCTTCACATGCAGAAAACAATGACAAATTCTGGTTAAGTGCAATTTTGACATAAGATCAGGAGTCCAGAGGTGCTTCAACCAATTGAGAAATTTAAGTGGGAACAGCAAAATGAATCTTGTAAACTGCTTTTGGGAGTGGACAGAAACTATAAGAATTCTGAACTGGATTCTCCATCCCACTTTCCCAGTTATCCCGAAGAAGCAATCATGAAAAGAAAACATGCCCTACGTCACTAACAATGGCTCCGAATTGATGCTATTGGGCTCTGAATTGTGAATTGCGCTGCTAATATGAAACTTGGTTGTTTGTTGGGAGTCCTCGGTACAGGAAATACCTGGCAGAGTGATTTCGTGCCTGTCCAACTTTGAAACTGATTCAGAAACTTTGGGGTTAAGCTCTTGCTACTTTTGAACTTGCCATAATTTGGCAGAATGGACTACACAGATTTGCATACAACATTTTCTGTGTAATATAAATATGACTTACAGAAGTATTAGAGCAGCAACCTCCTGGAAACACTTATGTAGAAGTTCTTGATAACAGATACTGCTTAATATTGTATAGAAACCAGAATTAGGATTGCCTCATTCTCGTTGTCTGTATGCATGAGCTAACATTTATTAATTTTAGTCAATAAAGCATGACTAATCCTAATCCCCCAAGCAAAACTGGAACTGACATTTTTCCCTCTCAATTGTTCTGTTGTCAATACTTTTAGCAAATCGGTGGTCGTACTGCAAAGGTTAACTTCCCTGAGGTTCCCAGAGGTGGTGAACGCGAAGTAATGACTCCAAAGATACGAAGCAGCTCTCAGGGCTTTGTGGATAGCCCCCATAAAATATATGCCGGCAACCTCAGCTGGGGCCTCACATCTCAAGCCCTGAGAGAAGCTTTTGCAGAACAGCCAGGATTCCTAAGCGCCAAGGTCATTTATGATAGGGACTCTGGAAGATCTCGAGGCTTTGGATTCATTACTTTCACATCTGCGGAAGAAGTCCAATCTGCACTGAACGCCATGAATGGAGTGGTAAGAAAAACTTTGAGTTGTAATGACTCTTATGGAACGTTTTGCTCTTAATCCTGTTAATTCCTTTGCACAATGTAGGAGGTGGAAGGCCGACCATTAAGGTTAAATCTAGCGGAGCAAAGAGCTCCAGCATCTCCTCCGCCAGCAGTTGAGAATACATCAGAAACTGATGTGGAAAACAGTGAGATGCTTTCAAGTGTTAGTACCTGAGTGGAAATGCAGTATGGAGTTAATTGCGTATACTAAAAAAGTTATGGTGAATTCATGCAAAACCAATACTCAAGCACAGATTTAACCTCGATGCATGATGCGGGCTCCATTTTCTTGAGATTCTTCTTTGCTTACTCTGGTTCCGCCGATTTTGAGATGTTTATAGTTATATTGTAGCTAAGGATGTAACTGTAGATCGAATTGGAACTTATAGATGTAAGTTTGGACAAAATAGCCGGAACACAAATATAACCTTGTTCACTTATTGATCTAGATTGCTTCTAGTTCTCGAGTAACACTTTACCCTCTAAATTATGCACCATGTAGCATATTCTGTTGGTTCTCTATCAGTTTAATAATGCGAAGGTTTAATGCCCAATTTTGAAATTGGTGTTAAATTGTTTATTAAGGGAGCTGAAGTATTCTTTCAACCAGTTAAGTTCCCTAGTTATGTAAAGTACCAAAGAATCCACATCATTTGCAGTTAAAAAATGGATGGAATTACTTATGCATTCAATGCATAATTCGGCCTCAAGTCTTCAACAAGCAAGATTCCTAAGAAGAAATAGCGACAATGAAATCACATAATCATTATAAAGCATGAAGTTTGTTCCCAGCGCTATGAAATTAGTGAAAATTGTGCCAAAAAAAGAATCACATTTGCAATGACAGCTCCCACAGTGCAGCAGCAGCATTGCGGTTACAAACAAATACAAGGAAAATATACATCACATGCGTGAGAGAATAGTCCTATGCCGCCTTCTCTGCAGTTTGAAAGTTTTGGTACTGTTTCATTATTTTTAACTCTACTAAGAAAAATTTCTTTATCGAGTCCTGTGTTAATTTTAAGAAGAGAGAAACAATTCTTTGCCAACATTAAAGGGTTACAAAATATTTCAGCTCAGCATTAAGTTGATTTCTTCCGCAATGATTATGCAAAATCTTCAACTAGCACTCTGACCACCAGCAAGAAGAGCATCTGCTGCGGAGTCCAAATCCTGTGGGAAGAAAACCCTGTACAAAAAAGCAATTCTTTGAGAAGATCCCGACACTTAGTTTAGTCAAGATGCAGCCAAAAGGAACCATTATAAGGGCAGGACAAATCATAAAGCGCATCTTTGCTCAGACTACACACTCCTCTGATGAAAACAAGTTTTTTGCACTAAATAAGGGGGGGTAACAGGAAAGAAAACATAACCTGCAGGTGTTGTGGTACAAGGTTTTGCTGAGTTGATCGACGTCTGCAATACCTTTACAGCCAGCAACCACCTCAAGTACTTGCCTGCAAGTGATTGAATATATATTGTATCATACTCAGCAACCACCTCAAGTACTATGCCTCTATCTATAAATTTAAAGCTCTAAATCCAGGTGTTCAGAATGTATGATACACATTTTCATGAATGTGTACATATATATATATATATATATATATATAACATAGATGACTGGAGAGGGATAATGTTTCTAAGCAAATTATGATGAAGCAATCATAGAAAAGGTTGCATAAATCTGCAGAGTAGGCTTGAACATCTCAAAGTTATTAGATATATGGTTAGCATTTAGGATTTGACCGAAGGAAAGTGAACAGGGAAAATAAAATATTGAAGATTAAATCCGTTACATATTTCTTTTGGACAAATAAAATAACAGAGTATTAGTAACTTTTCTAATGTACATTAGTATTACGAAGATGAAATAACTACATGCAAATTACTCCTAACTATGACTTGTAATCATGAGCATTTTCTTAATGTTTCTTTTTATATAATCGTAGGATTGCTTTCTGAGTGTTCTCTGAAGTATTCCTAAACACCAAACATTAAAAGATAGAATTCTTCCTTTGCAATGAAGTATGGATATATCATCTACCAACAGTCAACCCATGGGACTCAACAGAGAAGGTCATGGATAATAGATAGTAAAGATTGTTCAAGTTTCCCAGATTTTAGACTAAAATGTCAGTTTTCTGTATTTGTTATACCACTCAGCACTTTAGCCAGTATAAAATTTCTGGATTCATTTCACATACTTGGCAAGTAAGGAAACCTTTGAGAAAACAGAGACAAATATAATATTTCATAGCTTTGGATCTTCAATTTCAACTTAGATCCTAATACCCGAAAAGATCTTTCTCAGAAATGGCTTCTTTATATGTACTAATGCCTTAAAACTATCAATTATAAGGTGTACATAGAATATTTTTACGACATCCATTATCTATGGTTTTGATGTTTTCCCACTCACCGAACTAAACATGGTTCATTGCGACCTTTGACAATGCAATCTGGATCATATTTCTCCTTCTTCTTCGAAGGCCATGAAGATTTCACAAAATTAACCCCCGCGTGTGAATTCTTGATTTCACAGTATGGTGAGTCTGTCTCGATCATCATACGTTCAAGGGGAATTCCTTTTACAACGTCAAGGTTCTGAGAAGTCTTCAGAGAGCATCCGTTTACACCTATAAATAATGAGAAGCAGAAAATTAAAAGAAAAAAAAATTAAATACTCAAAAGAAAGTCCCAAGTATGAGGCAGGAATAGATCAAGCTCAAGGCAGATGAACGGAACTGTAGTTAACCTATGTATAGATCACTGAAAGAAAGAAGCCGGTCGCGATCTTGGGCACTGCCAGTAAAAGAGTGAGCAACCCCAGAGCAGAACCTGCCAGGCAAAGGAAAAGGAAAAACAAAAAGTGTTTTAACCTGCACATCCAAACATGGAATTGGAAAATAATAGCACAAATCCTGGAAGCACAAGAACAGGGGAAAGGCAAACCAAAACCTCGACAATGGAACACATTAATGCTGAGAAGTTCAGAACAAGGTATCTTAAATACCACAGAGAAAATATTGTTCCCTATAACTTAGAAACTATATTGGTCTTTTTAGTGATTACCACCTGTATTGAGCCATGATTACTTGCATTTGGCCATTACCACCATGCTATAATCTTACCTGTTAGCTGAGGCATCACTCGTGAGAGCAACAACAACTAAGTGTGGGCATCAGCCCAATTGGCTATTCACAAAATGCCATGAGGCCATAAATCTTACCTATGTTTGTTTTGCTCAAGAATATTGCAGAAATCTTCAGCAGCTGCTCGCATGTGGAGAAACATTGGCAACTTCGTAGCATATGCTAATTCAAATTGCTTCTCGAAGTACCTATTTTTAGACATTAAGTAGTATTACAGATAGGCCATGGCATGTAGCCAAATAGAGGTCCAGAAAGGATTAGGTCAAAAACTGGAAGGAAGTTGCGGAGGTAACTCCCTTCCTCTTTTAATGCGGTTCATCCAGAGGAAGGGCACAAGAATGAATAAAAAGGAAAAGAAGAAGCCCCGGAGAAATGAAATAGCAAGGAAGTTTTTCAAGCAAGCACATACTTCTTCTGAATTTCAGGTGGGCAGAAGTGAAGCCTGTCATAATCCAGTCCACATTCTCCAATTGCGACCACCTTGCTTGAAATGATGTTTTGCATAAGAGAAAATTAGTTATAAGTTACTGTCCCAATGAAGGGCATAAGGTACCTTCTCACTAGTGAAATTTAATAAAAAAGAGCAGAAATAGTTACTTGCTTAAGTTAAAACAACTAAAGTAGTGCAAGCTCTGGATGCCTTCCAGGACCATTACAAAGTTGAAAAAAAAATCATCTAAGGAAATATGCATACTTTGCCTTTCTCAACTCCCTCTTTAGCCAATGACAAAAGAGCCTCAAAATGTTTCTCCGGGTCACCGCTGTCATCAAATTCCTGATTGACAGCAAAAGGATGCATGACGTAAATGCCTCCAGAAAATATATAGAAGGAAGTCAGGTTTGTCCTGAATAATTTAGATAGGAAATCTCACTTTACATCTTGTCGGGTGCACACCAACTGTGCAGAAAAGTCTTGCTGCAATAATAAACATACTTACATTTTAACAATTATGATAGCAGAATATAGAGAGATATGCAGTTAAATTTACACTATACAACGAACTAGAATGCATAAAATGACCATCAGTTTCAGCAATAGCAAGAGCTTCCTTTGACTCCTCGAGAGAGCCTCCAGTCACCTGAAATATTTAACATAATAAGAATCCTATGTGTTTGGGAAAAATCCTAGATGAAGAAACAAATTATCTCTATCACACTACATGCTCCAGTTTTCAACTCAATATCACATTTTAATCTAAGCCAGATACCATTAAACATATATAACTGAAACTATCTAAACTGTGCTAGTTACATACTAGGCACGAACATCAACTTACAAGCTTCAAATAGACCAAAAAGACTGAAAGTATCAACTTTTATTCAATTTGCACATTCGCCAACCCAGAACAGTGATTTCTTCACCGGTATACCACAACTACAAATACCAACATGGGTCCAAATGAAAGCGCTACAATTTTCGTTTCAGCTTCAATCAGTTATATGTCTCTTTTACTCAGCTTCATGATTATTTGTAAGGTAATAAATTCTGAAAATAGTACAACAGATTTTAGAAGCAAGCCCTCAGTTAAAACGACCAAAAATATTTGCCTTTCATTTCCAACATTTTCATATCTCAGCAACAAGTAAAAAAAAATACAATATAGGAAATCCGAACAACACAAACAGAAGTCCAATTAAACAGCCATAAACTATAAAAGTCAATTTCTGGAAAAGGCAAAGGCAATAATTTACAATAATCCGATCGACGCCGGCGCTCCAAGCCCTACTAAGCACCGTGGCAATATCAGCCACGTGATATTGCTTCCCATTGTACATTCCTCTGAACATACTATCTGCATATTTTTCAGAGTGCAGTGGATTGTAAACAAAAAAGGCTAATTGCAAAAGAAAGAATCAAAACAAACATGCCAAGCACTCTTACCAGTGAAGTTAACAGCGATGTCTGCAGTAGAAAATCAAACAGAAATGAAAATTTGAATGCCGTGCAGATAAATTAAACACTTTAACAATTAGCAAGATAGAATGAAAATCGACGAAGAATTTACTTGCCTATCATTCGTATACTGGAGCTGCTCGCCATGACCGATACTTCTTAAAGCAGCACTGTTTGTCTGCGTGTGTGTGCATAGACTAGAGAGAGTGAGAAAGAGGAGATACACGAAACGTCGGCCTTTTAATTGGAGACCCCACAAAAGGCGCATATTTGCTTCAGACGTTTTTAACTCAAAAATGACATTTGAATGTCATGTGAGAATGTATTACTCCAACTAAAAAAATTTGTAGCAAAGTCGCATGACATTCAAATTTGGCGAGAATATTTATTATATGTAGTAAGTTATCAATTAATATAAATTTTAAAAAATTGAACTTTCTTTACTTTACAAAAAATTAGTACGACAGTGTCGAGTGTGAAGGAGCATTTCTTTTTATAGATAAAAAGAAAAAGTCATGTTGGATCATCAAAGTAACTATTACTAACAAACATAAACATTGATCCATTGTTTGTTCGCCAATTAAAGTTTCAGCTCATCGTAATATGGCTCAAAAAATAATAGACGATCTTGGATTAGCCATTTAGTTCTAGCCTCAGAGATTGAGGGGCAAAATGCATCCTGCCCTGTGATATTTGATTTCGATTAAATTTTACTTATAAAATAATGCTTATATCTCTAAACATAAATTGTTATACCATATTTTATATATATTAATAGTTGAGATTTAATAAACAAATTAATGAATTGGATTCTTTTTATTTAGATCAGGCGGTTCATATTAACATAAAAAATCAATTGTTCGTATTTATTTTAATTAGATTGATGGTTTAGATTTACACAATTATACAAATTAAATATACACATACATATTTATACAATATATATAATTTTGATAAAAAATAAAAAATATCAAAATAATTTTTTTAGAAAGCATAAATTATAATTATACATGCAATATACACATAATATTAATACAAAAAATTAGAGAGAGAAGGAGGCGGGCGACTACTATGAGGGGGGGAGGGCGATAAAGTTATACTTATCAACAGAAGCAAAAGGACCTGCTCCAGTTAATTATGTGCATAAAGTTACAGGATCCGCAAGCCCATTATGGCACTGAAATTTCACTCATTTTCCGGCTTGAGAAGTTGTCCTGACTACGCGTTTTTCCAGAATAAAATACATGGACGCTGGATTTGAACATTCTTTGAAATTCCACGTTTTACAAGTTACTCGGCTCAGCCCCCAGGACGGGAAATCGCAGTCCCGTTAAAAACACGGCAAAAGGCCCTTTTCGTTCCATCCTTCCTGGTTACTTCCATTTGCCTATTATTTCCTGAAAACATCACTGTCGGTTGACTTTTCTCTCTCTCTCTCTCTTCTCGTCTTTAAGGTGTCCATATTCTTACAGGAAGAAGGAAGTTATTTGTTGTTGAACCAGGACCGCGCTCTTACTCATTCAACGCTTCTGCCAACAACTGCCTGCTAAATCATCCACCCAGTACAGAAATTTCAAGATTCATTCTCTAACATAAACCCCCACAGTTTCAGTATATCCAGCTCCAGATTTCTCTTTCTTATGAATCTTTAGTTTTTCCATTTCACCTTCTCGAATCTGATTGCAAGCAGATCCAGCCGGAAATAATTACTGTAAATCTTAAGAACAGGGAACCAAAATGAATGATCTATTCTCAGGATCCTTCTCTCGTTTCCGGGGCCAAGACCAATCCCCCGCCCAGGATTCTCACACCATAGAGATGACCAACTCCGGCTCCACCGGCGGCGTGAACCTCGACCGGTTCTTTGAAGATGTTGAAGCAATCAAAGACGAGCTTGGCGACCTCGAATCCCTCTATACCCAACTCCAAGCGGCCCACGAGCAGAGCAAAACCCTCCACAGCGCCAAAGCCATCAAAGACCTCCGGTCCCGCATGGACGCCGATATCTCCGCCGCTCTCAAAAAAGCCAAAGTCATCAAAGTCCGCCTGGAAGCCCTCGACCGATCCAACGCAGCAAACCGCAGCCTCCCCGGCTGCGGCCCCGGCAGCTCATCCGATCGCACCCGTACTTCAGTCGTCAATGGCCTGAGGAAAAAGCTCCACGACACCATGACCCGATTCAACGACTTGAGGCAAAAAATGGGCTCCGAGTACCGAGAAACCGTACAGCGGAGATACTACACGGTGACGGGCGAAAACCCGGATGAGAAAATCCTGGATCGTCTGATAGAAACTGGGGAGAGTGAGACGTTTCTGCAGAAGGCGATTCAGGAGCAGGGGAGAGGGCAGGTGATGGAGACGATAATGGAGATTCAGGAGAGGCATGACGCCGTGAAGGAGATGGAGAAGAACTTGAGGGAATTGCATCAGGTTTTCTTGGACATGGCGGTACTGGTGCAGAGCCAGGGGGAGCAGCTGGATGATATTGAGAGCCAGGTGAACAGGGCAAATTCTTTTGTGAGAGGTGGGACTCATCAGCTGGAGGTTGCCAGGAAGCACCAGAAGAATACCAGGAAATGGACGTGTTTCGGGATTGTGCTCCTGTTAATTATCATCTTGATCATAGTTCTCTCTCTTCAGCCATGGAAGAAATGATAGCGGTTGATTTGCATAAAATCAGGGGTGGCGTTGTCTAGGTCTGTTTTTATCATGGTACTGATTCATCATCAGGTTCATCTCAGCTCACCCATTCCCCCTCCACTTTGTTTTTGCCAATAGTACTTTTTCGCAATATTTTCTTTTCTTAAATATTTTTTTTATTGTCATTGTATCTACTCCCAGATGTGTTTATTATTTGTTGACGATTTAGGTTATTGTTTTCTTCTTTATTTTCTTGGGGATAGATGAGGTTCACGGTTGGTGTCCGCGTACCCCGGCCGGGGGCTAGTCCCCCCTTCCAACTTGTCGAAGTTGGAAGATGGGTGTTGTTTCTAGCATATAATATACCTTTACTACTAGTAGGGGTAAATCATTTTTCATTTGTTCAACTTCTTCATTTCCAGGGGCATTTAGCCTCATTTTATCCTTGATTGATTATTTCTGGCATTAAATTTCCTAGCTCTGGCTTCCCTCCTACACTTAGGATACGACGCATAATTAATCCAACATTACTGTTCTATCACAATTGATATAAAAGCACAGTCAACAGTTCCATTTTAAATTCTCTTTCATCAGCTGATAGAATGGAAGCGCGTTGAGGATTATGAGCACCTTAAAATTGCATTCCTCCACGAGTTGTTAATTGACTAGACAATATTATGGGGTCCTGGTCATACAAAGCTCGATCAACCAATAAAATATGTTGGTCCTTCAAAGGAAATCAAGTAGCAAGTTGGATGGATGTGCAGCCCGGAACATGGCCATGTAACAATAACATAATAAAGACGTGGGGGGAAGTGGAGATGGAAATCACGCTTTCAAGGGAACTTCTCCCCATGATGTAGCATTACTTTTTTTTCTTCTTTTCTTTTAACACTAAACATCATGTTTGGCACCTATGTATACATTTTATTTCAGATCTTACATCTAATTATACAAACATTCCTTACTCTTTATAAAATTTCACCCATTCCCTAAAAAGGTGTTGATGTAATTCACCTCAAGAGGTTTTTGTACAAGTTTTTTTCCTCCTGGAGAAGTATTTACATATGTTATACTTACAACCTCAAAAGATATTCTTGTAATTATGTAATTTACCTATCAATTAGACCTATCATGGACGGTCAATGTAATTTACCCTTTTACATAAGTTAAAATTTGTTTGGGCGCACAGAATTGAGCAATAGAATCGGAAATCGGGCAATCCGACTCCAATCCCCTTCTTTTGGGTCACAATTTCAAATTGAACTATGGAAGTTTCGTAACTTTATAAGTACCCAAAAGATGAACTGAAGTAGGGAATGTGAACAGAGAGAGGAAAGGTGCTGCTTTCAGCCTGAAGGAAGTTGAATTGTTACAATTATCACATAACATAACAGCAGGGCAAACTCTTGCTTCTCCAAACAAAATTGGTTGCGCAGTGAAGGGTGAAGTGCTTAGATATACAGTCAATAAGAGGTTTCTGCGACAAGTCATCCCTTCTGATTATTTAAAGGGAGGGGCAACTTCTTTTTGCCTCCCAGTTAAAAAACCTAGATGAATTTTTATCCAAATTTTCTATCGCTACAATAATACATTGAATCATTGTGATTTACAGGCTGTAAGGTAACAAAATTTACTACAAACAATTTTCCACTCCTGAGTTGAGGAAAAAGCTTACACAGCTCAATTCATTCTTTTTGCAGCACCGCAACATGATAAGAATGACCTTGGCAAGTACCAGACGAGACTTTGGGTCCATCCACATCATGTCCACCATCACTAGAGGATACAAGATTCCAATACAAGATGTAGTTCGATAAATCCAATGTACCAGGGGAGAACACACAAATCTGGAGAGGAACTTGAGCAGAAGAGAAGGGCTCAAGGTTGAATCGAGTTGAACTTGTTCCTGACCAAATGAAAGGTGAAACACTGTCCGTTGATGGGGCCTTGCCACCTCGACTTCCAATGACATCAGATGTCACTTTAATTTCACTCAGCTGAGAAGTATCATGCCAACCCACTTCATTTCCAGAAACTGAGGCAGCACTGGTGGCGGAGTTGGTTGCAGGTGTATAATCAAGGGTGACAATGCGAACTGATACAACATCTTCTGAGGAGTTGTAAACAGTCATACTAAGATTTATTTCACAGAAAGCAGCTGAAAAGTCGTGCCTCACTGACCGGGGACCATTCATCGACCACCATATTGGGCTTTTACTCGCAACTCTGATAAGCAAAAACACAAACAACCAGATAAATAAAAGACCATATATGAGCATCTGACAATCAACAAAAAGTGTCAATGAATTGAATGACACTGACCAGATTCACAAACTTATCAAGGATCATTGATGCAAATGTAGAGGAGCTTTAAACCATTATGTTTGAATAAATTTACATTTTTTATTGACGAAGGGTGTTTCAGAAACTACTTGAAAAAATGTTGGTGTTTCTGTTTTTTCGTTGCCTTTGGTAAATATTTTTTCATTAATTCATGGTGTCACATCAAATCTTTAAATGTGTTTTTTAATATGCATCAAAATATACAATAATTGGAATGTAAATATGCATGTATATACATGATACTAACAAGGATTTTTCAATAAAATCTAAAGAAAGAAGTTTAATAAAGTGGGATATATGTTTGTTCTGTTCTGGGCCTTCCTGCGAAGGGTTCAAACATTGGATCACACATAGATTGGTGTTTCAGCAACATGCAACTCTAATGAAAGGAACTTGCCTGCAGTGACACGTATGATGAGAGAAAACTTCTGTGGTCCTTGATAACCCAGCATCACTGCCACTCCATGACTCAGATATCAAGATAAAGTCGACCGTGCCTCCATGGCCCTAATACGGAAGTATAGTAATTGTAAAATTAACCTAATGACATCAACATGGAAACTGTAAAAACAAACTGATTCACAATTAGAAAATTAACAAGAACAGCATTATTGTGTGACATCAGTGATATTCCCAAGTCCCAGAATTGGATGGTTCGTGTTCTTTTCTCCATACAACCTTCATAGCACAAACCCTAATGTTTTAGGACATGTTGCCTCAGGAAACTGAAAAGAACTCAAGACATTGTATTTCAAACCCCACTTTGTGCCGGCAAGGAAAAAAAGAATATTAGACAAAACCATGCATTCATACATCTAAGCCAATTCAATAGCTATGTAAATAGTAAATACGCCCAGTCAGGGTAAGCCAACCATCATTCTATTTAGAAGACAGATCACTTGTTCACCTTTAAACCTAGAATTCATGGCGGCATCACAAAAATAAAGGACTACGTAAACACGCAATATAAAAGTCATGCAGACTTTTAGTTTCAGGCTAAAGAACAAGATTTAGCAAACCTGTTCCTGTCTTTCTTGGTGCACTCTTTCATGATGGTGGAAAAGAATGAAAGGTGAAATGGATGTATCATATAACCCTCTGGAATCACCATCAACAAGTTTCACGTCTGCTCTCCCTGACGTGGCAAGAGAAGATGTGTTCTCTTCAGTACTTTGTCTTATTCTGCGATTCTGAAACCAAAACCAATTGAATTATAAAAACAAAGGAAATTACTTAAATGAGAGGACAGAAGTCTGCAAGATAAGACAAGTGGAAAAAATGGTTGGGAATAGCAAAGTATTTCAAGTACAACAGCACTACTGCAGAGGGAAGGTAGCCATGTTCACTATGTTACTCTACTTGGCATACTTATGAACAAATATGGGAGACTACAGATCCAATGGAGCGAATTTTCCAGATTTAACATATTTATTGTGCAAGCATAGGGGCATAATACCCAGTTGCGCAAAATCATGCCCTTTTCAGAAAGTTGAGCACGGAGCAATTAACTCCATAAGAAATTGAGAAGGCACTCCAGAAAGTTAGTTGAACAAATCTCTAGATATCACTACGAACCTTTAGCTTGAAAAAGCATGACAGAGCCTGACCAGAAATTAAAACTTCCAAAGGCGAGACAGACTCCACTGGTTGGAGCAACACAAGTTCCCACTGATCTCCAACACATGATAATTGCTGAATCTGGAAACTCTCAGAACTGGTCCTGTTGATAACATCCATCCGGACAAGGAACTCTTGCAACTTGGAAGAACAAGGGCTGGTCCAGAATGATACTTCTAGAGATGGCAGCACCTAGTTTAACAGGACAAAAGTTGTTGACATTAATGCAGATGTATCTTTGAGATATATATATCATTTAGGGGCCCAATTTCAACTTGCTACCAGATGAACTGACACTTGGAATATACAGCCAAATAAACTTTCCAAAATTCAGAAAAGTTAATTGACAAGCAAAACCCATAATGTCTATGATGAGGATCAAGGAAATATCACAACACAAATGTCAACCTGGATATAGGGTACTACAAAAATAAATAAATAAAAACTAACAAAAAGTTTAGAAAAAACATACAGTTAACCAGCAGAATTGTTAATCGTACAATAATTAACATCATCACCTATTTCAGAACATACCTCCAGATTGTAATGCATGCGTAAAGTTCGATATGTTATAACGGATGATTCATCTTCCATCTCATAGTAAATGGTTATGTACAGTGAAATGCTCCCAGCGGCAGCAGCCCTAAACCAAAGGGGCCACTTAAGCGGCGTCTCTGAAGAAATTGCTGTTGTCTGTAAACAGAAAAAGAAAAAAAATAGTTCCAATCACATACTGGTCAAATTGTTGATGATATATAGTGTAAAACATAGATGAGCACATTGACCTCAGGGAACACAAATAAGCTACTTGCTGCTCGGGCGGCATCCACTTGTGTGCAACTTTCTGACGAACTCTCCTGCTTTCTAAGGCAAGTAGGAAATTCTGAGTTCATAACTTCCTGATCTGCAATGATAAGATATCTTGGATGACTGATCTTCATCTTCAAATTCTGCCAACAGAGATCATGGCTGATAAAATGAATCAAGCTGCTTTCCGCCATTTAATGCTGTTAAGGCATTAGCATATAGACAACATAAACGAAGACATAAAAGACTATGCCTCAATATGAAAATTTGCATATCTTTCAATACAATGAAAACAAACAATGAGTAAGTTGTAAATCTACAAGATTTTAGGACAAGCTTGAAGGCCTAAAATGACCAGACTATAATATCAATAAGAAATCAACTTTTGATGATATGGTTATGTCTCTGTATCAGTTGACTTTCAGCACAACATACCAAATGACATGGTAACTTTTAGAAATAGAACCAAATGAATTTTATATGCTCAAATTCAACTCTGAAGAGTTCCAAAGGCCAAGAACTTGCTCATCATTACAGAGGACCTTGTGAAGATTATTGATACAGCATCTCCCATTTGAATAATATGTCAGAATTGAATACGGGAGAAGAAATCCAAATAGCCATTGCATAAATAAACATTTAGAAGTTAGGTCCAAATTTTAAAGCATTCGCCTGTCCTTAATAAACATCGGTCCAACTTGAAAATTAGCACATGGAAAATGGGGGTCTCCTAAGAATTCTGTCAGTTGACCAAATAAAAACCAGTCGATACCACTTCATGAGTATTCCACGTAAAGGTGCTTCTAAGATTCATCGACAAAGAATGAAATGAAACATCAAAATAGCACAAAACAAAGGGTTGCTCACAATTAAAAAAAAATGTTTTTCCAGCCAAATAAATAGGTAAAGAAAGATAGAACTGAGGTGCTTCGAGTTAAGAAAATTAACCATTGACATAACCTCAAGATACACAAGACAACACATCTTCCGTAAACAAAGTAGTGTTCTGATAATTCACATGCAGCAAGTTGTTACCAAGCACAGAACAGGGAACCAAGGTTAAGAAAGGAATAAATACCTTCACAACTATTTTTGATGGATTCCTCAACTCTAATGTAAGACGGCGGAGATCTCCAGCATAAACTGTTTTAGGAAAGTTGTCAATGATACCCTCAAGCCTGGGTAGACTCTGGATAAGAGCAAGTCACAGCAGAAAGATAACACTTTTATTAATAAAATAAAACCAGATAACGTAATAATTCCTACATTACTCCTAGAACAACAGATGCACTGCAAAAAGAAGTAAGAGATACCTTTATCACCAAGAACTGTAGGTTATCTTTCACGGGCTGTTTTGGTTTCTTTTTCCCCTTAGTGACTTTCTTTTTGATAATATCTGAATTGAAGTTACAAATTCCAACCACTGAACCAGAGAGTTTCCACCTAACACCAACTACTTTCAAGGAGCCTTCTATTTTGGGGGTGACTGTTAGCTGAACCTGACGAGCAAGAAAGGAAAAGTTGGTAATTTCAGAATGCCAGCAAAAAGGGAACAAAAATAATGCATTCGTAACTGAGAAGATTCTTGACTATCAGAGAAGTACCAACTTGTGTTTCTTTTAGGTCCTACGCTAGTACCATTACTTTGACATCAATTCTCTTCGGTATATAATCTTCGGGTAGTAAAAGTCAAGCATTAAATAATGCTGGACAAATCGAAGAAAAATCTCCAAGAAGATTTTTGAATACCACATTTGCTAAATGAGGAAAATATAACTTAAATGATAAATCAAGAGTAAGTCAAAGGAAAATATAATAAAAAGAATAACATCAAAACTCATCAAACAAAAACCAGGGAGCACACTAAAGAAAACAACACTAAACCTTCATCATCAGTTAACAAATGCTTTTTAAAAGGCCAGTTCAGATATGAAATTTATCTCATGTTCTCATTGAAGTCCACTAGATGCACAGAACCATAATACCGCTGACTATATTCCCTCACTCTCTAGTTCTTTTCACACCACCCCCTTGAGATCAAGTATAAGGAAAAAGTCTGTCTTCTTAGTTGATGAGAGTACTTGGAAAGATGGGATAAAAGAATTATATAATAGAAGTAATAAACAGATAGACTCTAACAGCAAAATGTTAGTGCTAGTCTAACACTTTCTTAAAAAATAATGTCCAAGATATCACCCTCCTTCCCGACGTACTTAGATTCTGTGAGAATTATTTCGCTACTGCCATCATCAAAAGACAAGTTCCCATTTAATTGAAACAAGTTCCTCAGGGAAAAGAGAGACATAAATTTTACATGCTTTATACAATTGTAGTATTACAATAGCTTCAGGACCTTGGTGCCAATATAGGCACTCCCCTATATTCTATTATAATTTAGGGGATTCTTGTGCGGCACTGAATAGACTTGCAGTTAGGGTGTATGGCTCACCAAAATAGTTTCACCTCCTCGCATCGAAATGTCAATTTCTGATAAAGTAAATAAAGATGTGTCTAAGCTGAACTCCCTGCATTAAGAAAGTGAATGCTATCAGCGTCCAATATGTACAAAAAAAAGGAATCATTAAAGCAGAAAAGGTATATAAGGCAAACTAAATCTATAAATATTCATGAAAACCTACCCACTATTTGATACAGCCCTCAATTCCTTGTCATTCTGATGATCAATCAAAAACCCATTTGCATCTGCATTGCTCAAAATAATGCTAATCAAAGTTAATGCTGGATTCGATATCAATTGTAGCTTAAGAAAAGATTTAAAGGAGAAGTATAACAACAACGGCAACAACAACAATAATATAATCAAGAGAAAGGTTTGGAACAAGGATTAGTTCAAATGTCTAGGAAAAGGCCATAATAAAGTAGCCATGAACAAGAACTAAAATAAATGAATGTACCTGATTCTGTTTCATCAAATTCTGCTGAATGCTTGCATATTAGGGAAACATTTGAGATAGATATAGGAATCTGAAGAGGGTTTCTAAAACTAATGTCCACCTTAATTGCCTCTGCAAAATCATGAAACAGAAATCCAGATGTTGGTAGGGACAGAGTGCAGATATTGATAACAATAGGAATAACAATTAGTACAATTTGGCTTTCAGAGAAAAGAGAGGGAGAGGGGAAAAAAAAAAGAAACAATTTGTTTATCAAAGAGTAGTGAATATGTTGCAATAGAACAGACTGAATAGTCGATTTTTGAGCAGTAAAAAATGATATTGTGTTTAGGACAAAGTTACTGTTCAGTAAGGTTACTTCACAGCCTTGTGAGTTGTGAACCACACTTGCAGGTGGATAGAACAAAAACGAAACTCCACCCTGCGGTAATGACCCAGCAGGATAATCTTAATACAGAAATTTTTCAGAAAAGACCTACCCAATAAATAATTGTATGAGAGTTCTAATTAACGTGGCTCGAGCATCAATATAAGATAAACACAAAAACGTACTACCTCTCTCTTCACACCACAACCCCACTCCCCACCCAAAGAAGCAGCCCCTTCCTTTTGTCCATAAAGGCAAGTGACATCAATTCCCTGTATAAAATTATCATGTAGACTTTTGTCTTCCTTTCAGCCACGCTTGGAGTGTCCTAAATTCTTCTCATATATCTCAAATCAAGCACTTCATACAAAATTTTTACAACCAAAGGTCTTTTCAGAGATTCAGGTGAAACAGAATAATGAACTCATGGGCGTCTAAAGTACATGCTAAACCAAACTATTTTAGAATTTTCCCAGAAGAAACTACAAAGATGGTGGCTATTGGAATATCCATTTCTTCAACTATAAAGTGAACGTATATGTAAACAGAAGCCATGGTTAATTCATTCAGACGCAAGGAGATATTATGCAATAATGCGTATATGTTGTCATAGTTTCATGCCGATTATAATTTGCCAAAAAAGGTAATAACCAACTAAGCCATGTCAAACAAATCCCAGTAACCATCTCAACATTGGCCCCAAAAAAGGGGAAATGGCATGGAAAAAATACCCTGATATACCAATGATTTATGAACTAGAAATATAGTATCACCTTCCTACCTCCAGCAACACAGACATTTGATTCTTTGTACTTCTTTGGTAAAACCTTTTGTTGCGACTCCAGCCAATTAGTCTTCATAACTGATAGTGATGGAATCATGTCCTCCTCCAAAGATTGCCACAAACTTTCTCTAACACTGGACTGAAGTACAAAATACAAATAGGGAATCGGAATAAATAATATCCATGTACAAAGTAAATTTTGTGATTCATAATATGATAGTTAATTTAATATGCCCTCAAGTCAACATCAGTGTCAAACCAATTGGCAAATTAGAGTTAGAGATAGTGAGAGATAGAGGATTCAATCTAACAAGAAACCAGACAGACAATAACTTCAATCAGTTACAGTATTAAATCACTCACATGTGGCTGTAGCCCCTTGAGTGTTATGGAAGCACTCTAGGAGGCCACATCTTATATATTGATTTACATACAGGTTCAACCAAGGGTGCACAAGCTTGGCAAATATACAATGCAGACTTAGGGTGTAAACTACATAAATATGCATACAGCATATACTACTCTGGTCACCAGGCCAGTGTTGGCACTTGGCAACTTCCATAAAGAGAAAATATGAGATCCTCCACCAATATGTGAACTACATTCCACCCACCAGTCAACCCAATTGTCCCAAAAGGAGATGCATGTTATAATTTCAGAAATAAAGTGGCAGGCATTCTAACTTAATGTCAAATCCCTGAACAGTAAGAATATACTCTAAGCTCGAGACATGAAAACAAAGTTTGAAACTTTTCTGTGTGGTAATTCACCTGCTTGTCTGGGAGAGGAAATCATCCATTTTACATTTTGGGGAGCTCTATCTTATTACCCAGATAAATGAACATAAACAAGATGGAAAGATGTGGATCCAAAACTTCCCAAAAGACTGGGGAGAAACTCATTTGAACCACCAACTGGTACTGCAGTTGTTCTTAGTAACTCAGAATAATCTTTGTAGGTGAGAACAGAAAACAATACATCAGAAAGAACTCAGCATGCTGACCAGCAACGTCACATGAGTTATCAAAGACGCATACAAATTAAAACAAAAAATCAGCTCATAACTGACTCATTGTTAAGAAAATTACAAAATAACTTACAGCTGCAGTAGATGCATAAGTACGATGATCTTCGAAAACAACTTTGATTAAAGGAAAGTTGATCACAGGCAACTGAAGTCTCAGGACCTCATATGTTTTCCCCGTTTCCTAGATTATCAAGTAAAAGACGGATATCAGTGAAATTGCGCAAGATAATATGAACATGAACATGCAAGGGTAAGCCTAAATCTGTAGAGTGGATTGAAAAAAAGATAAGCAGAATTCAAACTTCAAAGTTAGTACTAGGAAAGAATCAATAATGTCATTGAATCCATCCAGAGTTTATATCCTAAGTGAAAACAAGTAAAACCAATAGACTGTTCAGGAGGGAGCAACACAGTAAGAACCCAAATGCAATGATGTTACGGTTGGCATGAACAAAAAGGCTGCCCATCTATCCCCAAGTTAGTGCCAACAGGTAGCAAAGTTCTTTTAGATGATTGTTATTAGCATTAGTTGCAAATGAAATAAGTACATTTTGAAATTATCAATCATAATTGCATCTTAAGGCAAGAAAGAAAATGAAAAGATAATTTGTATTTTAGACTCCAATGACTTTTTATTATCCAGCAAACAAAGAGAAGCAAAGATTAGAAGAAAATAAAGGCAACTTAGTCTGAGCAACCTGAATAATTCGGAAAAATTCCCTCAGAAACAACTCTTGTGTTGCCTTGGTTTGATGACCACAGGGCAGGACCTCTAACACGTGTTTAATAGCCTCATCAAACATTCCAAGAAATGCATACCACCTGAAACATTTTTGAACTTAGTACCATAGAGTCTCATACTTATGGTATTAAACTAATAAAAGGATTACTCGGAATATACTTTCCAATATGGAAATGGACATGATCTCTGATGTGCCTCCAAGTTGTGCCTTTGAAGACAGAAAGAGCACCTCTATATGTCCTAATCGCATGTTTTGTCTGATAAAAGGCACGGCAATAACTTCCTTCAGATCATAGTATCATGAGAAGATATAAATTATGTACTTCGATAAGAATCATTACCTGATCACATTTCCTGTAGAGGTCTCCAGAAAGAACAAGATGAAATCCATACTTCCGTAACATGGTTGGTGTGGATAACAAGAAGCAGTATGATGCTTGCTCAAGCATCACCGCAGAATGCAGGGGTTCCTAACAATGATATGTTTCAGATAAGAATAGAACAATTGCCTATAGTTTAATTTTCATAATTATAGGCATTACCTCACCAGGGATTCGGAAATAGACACCTGCAGCATCTTTGAACTGATCCCTAGCCTTTAACATTTCTGCCCACCAAATACCACAACGTGTAGCGTTCCGTCCACCAGATGGCCCAATTTTCTGAAGTCAAATGGTTTATATTATTCAAAAAATTGATGTTGGATTGACAAAAGAAACACCTTAGGTAGTATAATTCTTCTAGATCAAATCATCATGTCATAGCAACTAACAGGGAATTCATTTTGCATATATACTGTCTTAATGTTAACTGCAATTAGGTTCAAGCACCTAAACTGGCAAGTGCTCCAGATTTCGATCATGGAGCCGTTCCAACTACACAACTTCCAAGATAAAAACACTTTTCCTGGCATGCTAACTATTGATGCCAAAGGATACTGAAAGTAGCAATAAGTATTGCCAGTTCACTAAATCGCGGAGGCTAAGAGTTTAGTTCCGGATACTTAACTAGCATTTACTCACCAACTCCAGAATTCTTGATCTAATGAAGTGAAGGGGGGAGAAAAGCACATCATGTTCCTGCCTGTAAAATGTCATGGGCAGCTACTTTAACCTATTTTTGTTCTGTTTTCAGGAATAAACAATTAATTTCAAATCTTTGAGAATCTTCTTGTTAACCACTTTGAGTTACTGGATGGAATCACCAACTTCAACCCATCCATTTCCTGGATTTATTAAGTTCAGAAAATTCAAAATTGGCAACCTTAAAATTAGTTCAACTATAGATGGTATTTCATATTTTATACTTAATTCAAAATTTCATCTTGAACAACTTCACAAAAAGAGATTCAATATCCGTCATATAAACTATTTCTCAGCGAATGGATTTAAGGACATTACCTTTAAGCCATATGCCATCAGTTTCTTCCCAAATTAGATTCTAGAGTGAATTTTGGCAGTAATATGCCCTCAAACCAACCCAAACAAAGTCTTTCTGTTGAATTATGATCCTTTATTTTTTTTAACTCATGAAAATGGACATTTATAACTCGCTCCTCAAAGAAAGAAACAAAGCAATTGACAAAGAAAAATATTTCAGGAAATACGGACCAGTCTATAAAGCTGTGCTGTATTTTGCACTAAAAAGTCAACAAAGTTTTGGTCCAAAAAACCCACTTCATTTAGTTATTTGGAGTCTGCACCTGTTCGCAGGTATTAAAATTAGCCAAAAGTACATGTATCATACTAAACAATAGAACACCATGAATAGCCCATGACGCATCAACATTAGTTAAAATCATAGTTCAGCATGCCCTCATGTCAGACTTGAGATGATGCCACTAAACCATCATGACCCTGGACGCATGTCCAAGCTTCAGCAGCAACATAACTCTCTAAGAATCATATGAACCCTAAGACAAAAAATAAGGCTACAGGGTACTATCAAAGCAACAAGTTGCTGCTTCATAGGACCATCCCAAGTACAATTAATTCTTTGCTCAAGTGCATTAATGCAAATATTGACAATCTAGAATTAATGTAAATATTGTTGATGCTCGCAAATATTGACTCAAACTCGATGATGACCACAAACCTGTGTCAGATGTATTCATGTTTCTAAAATTTGAACAAATTTGTTGTTTGATGCTTAAAATCATATCCGTGTCCAACACCAGAAATGAGTGCCAGCATCTACTCCAATAACCAGAGTGTAAATGGTAGACAAGTTACAAAAAGAATAAAGCACATAGCCATCAATAAGCAAGATACAAGGAGCTCAAGGCTAAATAAAAGTAAAGATAACAACAATGCCCTTCACTTCCAAGGACTTTCTTTTCCCTTATTCCTGACCTCCTTCCCGTTTCCATCTACACAACTGTGCCTCTATATAGTTAAAATCCACATGTTCAGGAGTTCCTCATCAAGATTCATTCCACTTTCTCCTTATCAGTCATTGTATTACACCACTCTCAATTCTAATTGTTTTCCAGAACTTACTTCATCATCAGTCTGTTCCCTTGATCATCATAACTAATTTACTTCTGCAGGTAACAATTAGATTACCAGAAATTACAAACTCATGTGCTTCATTTAGTCAACAAATCTCAGAATGCATTTCCTCCTACTATTGTCAGTCATTATATATCAGCATCATAAGACCATAAGTGCTCAGAAAAGAAAATGAGGTGTTTGAGGCCTTCCAAATGCATGGTTGCTTGCATTCAAGGTTTGAAGAGCATATTTGGATACATGTCTCTGATTCTCTTTACCCTGCCAGCTCAGTGGGCTTTCTCTACTATTATGCACAGATTGAACACTGATGAAACGTGACACATGGTTACCAATTTTGCAGTTTTTCCTCAATTTGCTTTATTAGTTCAAAGAATAGTAGACTGATAAACAGCATGCCTGAATATTTATAGATCTATTAATCATTTTCTGGCTGATGAGATATCGTATTTTCTCTATTGTACCATATGATCCCAGAGATTTCCAAAATTACGGAAAGTAACATCTTTCTGGATATGTATATGCATTAGAATAATGTTCCCCTGGATGATCTTATTTTTTCATTCTTTTCTGAAAATGGTAAGTAATTAGCAAATTCCAGACTTGCGTCAAAAAGGAGAAATACAAAGAACGAATGAACTTGGCAAGTGAAGTTTATTCTTACCAAATAAGTGCTAAATGCATTTTCCATGCAGTACTCAGCATCTTTTCTAGACTGATCCAACATAAAATAAGCCAGTCCCATCATCTCCTGTGAAAGCAATCAAGATCACAACTCAAAACAATCAGGAAAGAAAAGATAGCAGAAGAGCAAGAAACCACAGTCATTTCCAGAAGTTAGAAAAAGGTAAGTAGTTGAGTCAAATATCTCATATCGGCACCTGAAAACAATACATTTAACCAAACAATGAGCATGCTTCTGATCTTGTTCAGGACCCAATCAAATTTAACCAAACAATGAGCATCAACCCAGTCAAATTTCTCTCTGAAACGCAAGTCTGGGCTTCTTTGATGTATTACTCAAATGGATTAAGCAACACAAACGTGATGGTTTTAAGGAGAAAAGGAAGACATGAATGTCGCTTGCAAAAGAACTAAGGGAATGAAGAAACAAGAAGCAACTAGAACAGATCAATTGATGTGAAGATAAAATAGAAAAATTTTGGGATGCTTATGATTTTTCAATAAAGAAGTCAAGTCATAGTAATTTCATGTCTAGGCATGAATTGCGTCATTTACTTTATGTTGTCTATAGATGCCTATATACAATTTAGAGGGTAAAATACAATGACACCCACTGACCGAATAGTGAAATTACACAACCATCTTTCATTCATAGTAGTCGGTGGTGCGGTATGGCGCGCGCCATAGGCCGAGAATGGCAAGAGGCCTGCTCTTGGCCTATGGCACGCCTGGGTGCCATACAGGCTGTTGCCCAGGCGCGTCTTTGCGAACCCAGGACTTTTCAGGCCTCGGCGGCTGAGCCCATCAAAATTTTGAGAAAAAAAACCTAATAACCTTATAAAATAAAGAAAGAGGAGATGTAAAGTCATTGTGGACTTTTGGGCTGCTTCTGCATGCATGTTCCAAACTTGAGTTCTAAAATTTTAAGAGAGAATCAAGAGTGAAGAGACAGACACGACTATTAGTTGCCTGCCACAGCTGCCGCCCACGGCCCACCAAGAAGTTTGTTCCGTTTCTCTTTTTTTTTTCTTTTCTATTTTGTTTCTTATTATTCTACTCCGTTTCTATTTATTTCTGTTTCTTATTATCATACTCTGTTTCTGTTTCTTATGATCATATACTTACTCTGTTAATCTGTTTATGTTTTTCTGTTTCTTATATTGTCTCTAATTTTGATACTAAGTAATGTAACTATGTAGTATGTAGTCTATGTTTTTAATTTAAAGTATAAATGTAAATCAAAGTTATCAGTTTTATATGTTAATTATATGAAGTTTTTTTTTTAATGTTGAATTGGTTGTTTAATAGTCTTATTTAACTTCTTTTACATTGTTCTAATTGGAAAACACTAAATATATAAATATTTAGATTGTCTTTTACATTTGCGTCGTCCATCAAAAAGGCGTGGACCGCGCCGTGCGCCATGGCTCCAGGAGCCCTTGGAGCCATGTTGCGCCATGCGCCATTCACTACTATGCTTTCACTTTTGCATAATTCTGCATACACCCACAAGAACTGTCATTGTCATTACACTAACACCCATGTCAGACATTTCAGGCCCGGAAAAAAACTGTCATCTGCCATTGCACTGAGAATCCATTTTTACCTCTGTGGTCTTCAGGAATTCAAACTTTTTATGGACCATAATGTCCCTAGAGGATATCTTTAATTAATGAACATGAGAAGGCTGTCTTTGAATTATTTAAAAAGCTTTGAAGAAATTCCAATTAAAGTTACTTTTCAATTTACAAAATATAATTTGTACTTATTACACCATTTTTTTAATTTAAGTCTAAATTTCATAACAATGTACTTTATAATCTTAAAAGTTTTCAAGTTAAAATTTTCCAGTTCAATTAATATTATATTACGTTTCATATGTTAAAAGATTGTTTACTAGATTATAAGTTTCAATTCAAACATCATCTCACTTTGTAATTATTACAAATTTTTAACATTAAAAGAAATTTTTCAGTTTTAAACTAGTATTTATTTGTTATTCATTATCCACTATTTTTTTCAATATTTATTAAACTTAATAAAGTATAAATTAAAATAGTTTTTGTATGTAATAAGTATTTAGAAAAATAATTTATTATTAATTAGAAATAATTATTTATAATTATGTCAAATTATTATAATCGAATTATCATAAAGCAAAAAAAACATATTAAAATTACATTTTCGCCTTCCCCAATTCCCCAGCCCCAAACTCAGCCCCTCAGAACTGCAACTGCCGCGCTCACCCAGGCCTATCGCTGCCATCCCTCCCCCACCCCTATGGCCACTGTCACCCTCACCGCCCCGCCTCCTTCACCCCCTGTGCACCCGACCCTGCCCTCGCCCCACCCACATCCCGCTCAGCTCCTCCTTTTCAATAAATTACCTTATCTGTTTGTGTCTGTTTGTGTTTTGTGTGTATGTATACATAATATATATAAAAATATATGCAACACATATGTAACATATATACAATACATATAAATACACACATATACATGTAGATATAAAAAGAAAAGAGTGAGAAAAATTTTATAATTTGAAATATAAACAAAGGGGGAAGCAGTCTGCTCACTCAGCCACGAAAGAGAATTCCAATTTGCACATGTAAAGAAAACCAAAATAGAAAGCAATATGTCCATTGCAGGGTCTAGCAGATGGCAATTCATATGCACACAGCATTACCAACCAAAAGAAAGAGGTAAAGAAAGTGAGACAGGAAAGAAAAAGTACCTGAACGCCAGCATAATGTTTCCATGCCTTATCGAGCTTGTAATCCGTAGAAATAAGCCGATAGTTTGATAATGCAAGTTCATAGTCCCGTAACATGAAAGCATAATCACCCAAAACTCGTATCTGAGATTCTATGGAGCTAAATGTGTACCTTCAGCGGTGCTTAAGTAAGCCAAGTTAGATGGAGAAAACTGAAAATGAAGGATTACAATAACTATACAGGCATGCAGACTATTAGACATTTTCGTAAATCTCAAACGTACATAGGCCCATTGGCATTCTCTGGTGCATCATCTTTCCCTTTTCTCCACCATAAATTTCTTATCTGGTTTCTGAAACCCCTCCTTGTCGCTGAAATCTGGGCTACAAGATATCAGATTGAAGGAACAAGAGCAAATATAAGAAAAATCTAATTTCTAACCAAACAACTTCAAGTACAAAGTACACCTGCTGATTAAGTACACGAATCTTCAGCTCCATATGTGGAATGATATGTTTAGATGAGAAATCATGCATTGTACTTCTCAACTGCACGGTTCAATAAAATGACTGATGATAATCATGTGGTAGATAAAATTTTCCAGTAAAGTAATTAGTCAAGACCCTGATGAAACTACCTCTTCTATGTCATCAGCATTAAGGAAGCAACCATACTGCTTGCTATTTGAAATGCTAGCTTTCTGAAAGAAAGAGAAGTAAATAAAAGAGCTTAAAGGAGGTAAGAGACAAATGACAAATTAGGAATTTTCCCTTACATAAGATGCCCATAGATTTTCTTGATGTTCTTCAGCGCCATCTGTCGAAGAGTTTATACACAATAACCGACAATCATTCGCACCAAATGCACTCCTCATTTCTGTCAGAATTCCAGATGCCCTGCATAAAAAGTATGAATCTGAAAAATCTCATATTCAGCAGTTAAAACTTGCCAACTGCTGTTAAAAGCCAAGAAACAAGGAAGACCGCAGCATTGCCGTTCCTTCATTGCTTTGCAATTGTCATGATTTCATCTTTGTCAGAGTTCTACTTCTAAGTTCTTGAGCAAGACAGGGTTTACTGCCAGTAAAACTAAATCGTAGTTCTCCATCATGAATGAGTTTTTCATATTTGAATGGTACAATGTCTTAGATGAGTTAAAAAGAGTGATATATTATCCATCTTAACCGTCCTTTTACTTTAAAGAAAAATAGTAAAAAGTTATTCAGTCATATCATATACATTCACATGTGCATGAAATATAGCAAGCATTAAGCTATTCTTGAGGATGAGTAATATTCAATGACAAATCACAAATACGAAAAGGAAACGACCAAGAATAGTACTCAATTGACTGATAAAGAGCATCATATCGTTAAAGGATACAACCCTTCTCTCCAATGGTCGCTAAGTTAATAGGGAACTACAATCATCTACCAAGCACAACGGATTCTTTTATCCACATGTTTGACTCTATCCCAGGTATACAATTCAATGAATTTTAGCAAGTTCAACTTCTATCTAGTCCTTAATAAATGATCTTTTAGGTTCTTTGTCCATTCATCCATATGTCATACTTCTTGTCTTCAAAGCATATTCACCTGAGTAGATGAATACGGAAGATTCTCAATATTCTTTCATCTCATCAAAAAGGTAGGTATGCCCCCACACAAATCCTTGACTAGACACATATTAGACAGAAGGGACTCAGCAAGAGAGTGACAAAGTATTCATTTACCCTACTAAGTTAAAGATCCCAAGAGAAGGCATTCACATTTGCAGTAGAGTGTTTATCCTTTGCTGCGTCACACTTTTTTACTTATAATGCAAAATAATAAATACATCTACATATATTTTATTAACTGTGTTTCACATAAATCACATTCAAAACCAAGTATGTTGATCTATATATGTAAAATATCTTGAGAAATTTAAGTAGTCTGCATGATCCAAATTTAAGCATAAGAGGAAGGAGATGCAAGATACTTTTCTAACATGCCGTCTTGATTATCATGCACCAACAAAAAATACTTCAGAATTTTTGGATCCATAGCACCATCATTAAGAAGAGGAGGCAACTGGTTCGTGTTGAAGAGGTCAACAAATTTGTCAATTGGATCTTTATCCTTTGAAGAGACGGCCACAAGACCTATTTGCATCCAAATGAAAAGCAAAACTATAAGTAATCACTTAAAGACCTCAAACAGTTTCCAGTACAACAGATTGAAAGAAACAATTCAAAAAAATACACGTGAGGGTGCAAAAAACGTGTTTACGAGTAGAAGTACACAAACTTACAAGCCACGGGATGATCAAAAGCTTCATGTTCCGAAAAGGCGACGACGTCAATCAGCTCTTTGTTAAAATTTTGAAACCATGATGGCACCATCTCCTGCTTAGAGACTGCAAGAACAAAATAAGAGTGACTCACTCAGAACTCACAGCTAATATTCTCAATATAGGATGTAAGATGTTAACTTGATATAGTCAAATTATTATATCCCCTAAGGACCTCAGAAGTAAATAAAGTATATTCACAACATACTAAAAATTAAGGTAGGAGATGTCTACACATAGTTGCTACCTAAAATGTTCCACCCTTCAAAATACATATTCATAGACACATATCTCGGATATCTTGGCAGTGTCAAGTAATTTTTTCTTTTTATCAAAGCAAAAGGACTTTCAGCATTAAATAGAGAAGGGTGTATAGCTTACTTGCAATTAAGGACTCAATGTCTGGTGGATCTGAACACAAATCGGAAATATCTTTATCGCCAGAAAAAGTGATAACTTCTTTTAATCTCTCCTTTGCAGCCTGGATGGACAGTAATAAGATTCAGAGAACAAGTAGCAAACATAAAAAATGATCTGAATCCAGGAACTGTACATCCCACTCTAGGAATATAGACGATGAAAAAGAGAGTGATAAAAAAGAATGCTAAATCCATATTGCACATTAAAGCCAGAGAAATCATGCCTACCATGTTTGATGTAGAACAATTTCACGATCTTGACAGTGATCTTTATTTGCTATTATAATTCTCATGTTACTCAGACATGAGTAAGAAAATTACAAGAAATATTCATTTAAAATCAATGGGCATAGCAAAGTCATCTTATGCTCACAAGAGAATCAGAAGATATCAATTTGAGGTAGATATAATCCTTGAAACTCAAATGAATGTCAAGCAATTTAATTCTTGAGCACTCTGCCTGTTAGGCAATTTACCTTAACCAAGCCAGAGTGCCAAAAACAAACACTGTAAAAACCTTGCCAACTATGACATAAATAACATGTCATCTTTAGGAATTACTCGCCCACATAATGCCCTGAAGTCATTATTGAACTTAGGCTTTCATGAATATAACACCACTTCTTTATGACAGATATAAGTGGTTGCAACCTGAATGTTTATTAATTTCAGAATTTATAAAATTACAAACTATGCACCTACTTATCTGGACTATGTTAGTAGACTAACACAGAATGAATAACACAATTAGCTGATCACAGAACTATTTTCTGGGTCATTAGGTGGTTGCTCGTACAAATTTTACCGGATGAAAGAGTTAGGCATACAACTAGTAGATACCCAGAATAATTATTTGCTGGACTGAGACAGATCCCTTATGCATATAGCCTGACTCAGTGCAAGGGACAACAAGTAAGAAATACAGCAATGCACATTACATTCCAATCAGGCTGCACATTATACTTGATATGTATAATACTTCATCGGAAACATGTGTATATGTTTGACTCTCTCCATCGTTGGTGTTTTGATTAATTTAATAAGAAACACTTCCATATAAAATGCACACACAGGGAAAAGCATGATAACATTTCATAATGGCACAATTCTCTCAGCCTCCAAATTAGATTTCGATTGAACTACAAAATACACTTGCCAAACAAGTGCCAACTGAAAGTAGACAAATCATTAAAAATAGGTTAGTGTTAGCACAAAATTGAGTTTTAGGACTTTCCATAACATTAGCTTCAAAGTTGTTATTGTGATTCCATCTATTTTGCCCAAAGTGCTAGTTTGTCCTGACTTTGGTATTCTCCTATTTGTCAATAAAACAACTCAGTGTCTGAAATTTATAGATTGTACTAAGGCAGGACTTAAAAATTCTAGTTTAAACTCCAAGCATTTAATTTTAATCTCCCTTCTGGGTTGACTTTCTTTAGTCAACTTAGCATGCAGGGACATCAACTCCTTCAGATCAAAATAGCAATAGGAGAGCATGTATAAACCAAAGAGTGAGAGATACCTTCCCTTTTCAAACTAATTGTGCAGTGAAACATCAAGGGGAAACAATTTCCTTGATAAGAAAATATACTTCTTGAAACCGTACACCATAAAAATAATGGCCCTATGAATCTTTAAACTGAACATATCCAATACCTATAGTCTGCAATATGTAGCATGTGCATTTCAGCCTTTTCCAATTACCAATCCTAATATTAAGACTTAAAAATCAGAACTTTTCTTTACTTTTAAGTCAAACATACCTATTTGTTGTGATTAAAGGGGGAAATTATACAATTAGATGTAACGGGCTCCAACAATTAGGTATTTGCATTTGAGCAGCATAGAGGCCTCACTCCAAGAATTAGTGTTGACATTTGAGCAGTATAGAGGCCTCAATTCAATGGAGATGAGAACTACACACACAAGCACAAATTATGTTATAACCCTTTCTCCGACTTGAGGGTTCAGAACTGTAATGCATGACATAATGCCTGACGCTCTGTACAAGCCGCCCAGCAAACCCAATACACACCACATTCAAGGCCATGACTGATTTTTTCAGCTAATATTAAACATTTAGTAAGATATGTCACTTGCTTAGTTCCACAATAGTGTGGTGCGAGAAAATTTAGCCTTCATTATCCGCAACATGGCATACACAGCCATTAACAAGTTTAAATTGTATGCGTATGTATAGGTCACTGTCACGCTCATCACCAATCAGCCGAAACCAGCGTAGAAGTAAGAACTTCCAGAATAGAACGCACCTCGATATTCGGCTGACGAACTTCCGAACCGTAAAACAATCTTAATCTAAATTTCCTCAATCTGTAGGGCTGATCACTAGCTGTCCTCACTGGCACTGAAAATCAACAGATGAAACAACTTAGAAAACTCGAGCGCGGCAATTCTAGCACCCAAATAGGTTGCGCTAAGCTTTACAGATTGTACCGTCAATATTGTTAAAATTGCTGAAAGGGGCGAGCATTTCAATCAGGGAGAAGCCATTTTTCCGGCAGGACTCTTCGACGAGTGGGGTACGGAGGACCATGACCACCGGGGTGATCTCGTCCAATAGCATCCTGCCAAGCTTCGTATTCGCCGGATCCGCCATCCTCCACGGATTCGACCCGGATTAACCAAGAAAGCGACTGTTTCAGATGAAACCGACCGAGATGCACTCCGAAAGGCTCACTCGGCTGAGTTGACTCGTTTTGTATAGAGAGATGCTGCAGAGTGCAGACTCAGATCTTCAGAATGAAGAATGGGAGGAAGTGGAGAGATCTCTGCAAATGAGCGTCTTGTGGGCCGATCAAGGCCCAAAAATGGACATATGGGATGTTTGATGGGCTTGGCTTGATTATATGTTCCTGAGTGATTTCACTTTTCAGCAGAGGATGATCTGTATGATTCAGAGGGGTTCACTTAAAGAATATGTTTGATTGAGATGAAAAGTGTTTAAGATAAATGAAATTAAAAGAAATATAAAAGATAAATGAAATTAAAAGAAATATAAAAGAGAAATGAAATTAAAAGAAATATAAAAGAGAAATGAAATTAAAAGAAATATAAAAGATAAATGAAATTAAAAGAAATATAAAAGAAAAATGGAATTAAATGAAATATAAAAGATAAATTAGGGGAAGAGATTGATGGGAAAAAAAACTTATAAAACCTTTTTAAAATTCAATTTTATTTTGATTTGGAATTGAGTGAAAAAATAAAAGTATAAGGTCAAAATGACAAAAAAATATATTTTTTATTTTTATTTATTCTATTATTTATATATATATAATTTTCTTCTAATTCTTTTCTTTTGCCTCGCTTATAATACCATACATAATCATTAGAGAAAAATAACAAAATCGCTAAAAATTTATTGCATCAAAATTAATGATGAATATTTTTATTCTTGTTTGATAAATATTTTTATTAATAATATTTTTAATTTTTTTATATACTAAAATAATATTAGTATAATATTTAATTTATTTATATTTAACATAAAATAAAGATAAAGGGTTATTCAATAAAATTATAAACAATAGTTTTTTCTTCTCAATCTGTTTTCCTCATACCAAAATAAGTATAAGTATTTGATTCACTCCCCTTCCAATTATTCCAAACAAATTGAAGGAAACTTATTATTATTTCCCTCCTTCTCCCCTTTTATTTTCATTTTTCATTCACTTGAACCAAACGAACCACAAGTTAATTTTTTTTACGAGATTTATAAATTTTGTAATATTCTTTTAAAATTTGTAATTTTATATTTTATCTTAAGATATTGAGGAATTATATTTAGATACGCTTTAAAATATAAAATTATATTTTCCCCCAAAAAAATTTCAGAATTATACTTACATCCTTAAAAAAAAATCATCGTTTACACTTTACCCATTTCATTATGATTTAGCTGAAAAATGTTGGAGTTTGCAAAAAAAATTATAAAATTTAAATTTTACCCTTCATTCCATTATACTTATAATTAAGTAAATGTAATATATATAAAGTCAAAAGGTGGAATTATAATAAAATATTGTTCTCAAATTATAGTCATTGGATAAAAAGTAGTCATAGATGAATGAAAAAACTAGTCATTTTTAGATGTTTTTTTTACTTATTATTTATAGAGTGGAATTAACGCCATTGTTATATATTTCTTGAAAATGTCTTGTTCGTGTACTTCGTATAGTCCTTCGAGAAATATATGCAACAATGATTTTCACCCACCTGCAGGAAGTGAAAAATACAAAAAATGATTATTTTTCTATTAAAAAGTGGCTACTTTTATTCAATGACTATAATTTGCGAATAATATTTTATTATTGTTACACCATTTCGACTTTATATATATTACGTTTACTCATTCATAAGTATAAAAATATTAAATGAATGATAAAAATAAAAAATTATATAACTTTTTTATTGGCATCAACAATTTTCATCCAAATAATAATTAAATAGAAGTCATATATAAATGAAATTTTTCAATAGAGGTTTAAATATGATTTTAGAACTCTTCTGTGGGAAATGTGATTAACCATAAAATATTTTGATAAAATAAAGTGATGGGACTTACAAATTGTTAGTAGTAGAAATTTTATATTGGAAATAGTTTATTAAAATTTTAAAATAAATTATAAAGTCCTTTAAAATGAACGTAATTATAAGAATAATTACACTGTTGTATTATAAATTTTGATGTAATTATATATAAATCTTATATGATTTAAAAAATTATATATATTAGTCCTGACGTTTATTTTGATCTAACAAATAGATCCACCCATTTGTTAAAATTAACCGAAATTATGGATATTGACTGAAAATTGAACGATAATACATAGTTACCTTCAATTCTAACTTATTACTAACTCATTGCAGGTTGAACAAATCTGTATGGACTAAACTACCATTATAAGAATTAAGATATACCTGATCACATGCATTAACATGTGATGTTGTAGAATGATAGTTTGGTTACTAAAATATTTGTTTGAGTATATTTTTTTTTTTCGCTAACATCAGTAATTTCATTAATTATTATTAACAGACGTGTATTTGATAAAGATAAACAAACATCATAGATGTTGAATATAATTTTTCAAACCACAGAGGGTATACGTATAATTATACTGGACCTCATGAAAGAGCAATGTGATTATCACTATTTTATAAGGTCATGGCATATTTTTTCTGGGTTTATAAGTTCTATTTGTTTAAAAAGTCTATAAATACTCTGTAATATTTTATAAAGTCTCAAGTATCTTCCAACATGTTTAAAAAACTTGTAAATCCATTCAAGTACCTTTTAAATGGTCTGTCTTGTTGTTACAGAATAAAATTAGCTATATATTTGAGCTAAACTTTTTTGACACTTTATGGTCCGTTTGGTTGGTATGGTTAGACACAATAAGATTGCTTATCATGCATAATCATATATTTGGTTGGATTATTAGAGCCCGGTATTAATATCGAGTCCGATCTTATTTATAAGGATCAATCTCATCTCTTAAGTGGGATACATAATCCTACCAATTATTATAAACTTGTATTACTCTTTCTCTATTTCTTTCCATCTATTTATTGGCCCTACGTTGACAGCCGGACAACTCGTTTGAAATAATTATCAGAGTTCTTCATTTCTTATATGATTAAAAATTATATTTTAAATTATAATAATTAACTAATAAAATATAAACAATTACTCATTTTTTGGGACTTTTGAAAAATAAAGTTTTGATTAATTACAAAATTTAATATATATTTACAACTTTTGTTTCTTATGAGTATTGAAGAAAATAAAATATTTCATAAATTAATTTAATTCAAAAAATAATTTAGAGTGTTTTCTTAATCATTCACAAACTCCAATATAAAAATAAAAAAATAACTTAATCATACTTTAAAATCCCTTCAACCAAACATCATACTATATTATCTCATGGAATATCACACATATAATACCTCAAGCCAAATAATATATAATAGAAGATTGTAATTATCATTTAATTTATCATATTATCCAATACATCACGCCTAATCTTATCACATGAACCAAACGAGCCCTATATCCACAAATCGCTCGTCTACAATAAAAAGATAGCTAGATAAAATTGACATAACCTATAATTTAAATATATTTCTAAAACCTCTGTATTGTCCATACAACATATTCTAAATTTGCATAAAACACACACACAAGTAAAATAAGAAGTTTAGAAATTTATTATACAAAAATACATATAAATTAATGTGTTTTTAATGTGATTCATATGTAATATCATACTTATATTTTAAAACTTGTATAATAGATAAAAAGACTGATAAGTATACATGTTTTATTATTTGGACACCACTCCCTAGTCCCTACCAGCCAATGGGCCTAAATAACTGTTGTGAACGTGAATTGTTATTCATTTTTTGATAAATAAGAATTATAATTTATTACATTGTAAAAAGAAAAGTAACATAATTATAACAATTTATTAATAATACACATCATAAAAATTTAGGAGAACTGCCGCAAGTCCAACAACGGCAAAGGGGTAAACCGGAGACGGGGTACTTTCGTCCTTTTACGGCCCTTTATAAACCGTTTCCGAGCGGGTTTGAACTTTTGTTAGATGGTAATAAGACGGTCAAATTTATTTCATCCCAACTAATAATTTTCAATTAAGTGCCCCCTTTCTTCCCTCCTTGCTCTTCTGCAACTAAAGAGCAAAAGCCCTAAGATATTTGCTCCCCGCCCACTCAGCTCGACTCAAGTCGGGTCAGGGCAGAAGCAGCGATGGGTCGACCCGAACCATGTGTGCTGTACGCTCACACGTTCGTTCACCCGCATCTCGATGAATACGTTGACGAGGTATTTCTACCAATTTCTATTTTGTTTAAATTTTCTAAACTGTTAATTTAATGCACTCTGATAAGTTTTTTTGTGTAATTTTGGTACTTATTTTACTGGTAGTGGAATTAAAATGTATGTTCTTGTTCCTCTATTAGAAGGAGTGTTTTGATGAATGCAATGTTTTGGTTGCAGTGCTTACTGCTGGATGAATTCGTTTTTTTCACTTGCTATAGGTGCAGTGAGGATTTATGATGTGCAAGGGATTGAAAAATTCTAATGGAATTAAATTCCGAGCAGTTGTGTGATATTAATTTTGTTTTAGATGTTAAGTAGAGCTGAGAGAATTGTTAATGTAGTACAGTTGATATAAATGAGTAGAATGCTGTATTAGTAGATGCTAGTTTAGAGTAGGGTGAATGAACACGTGGGAGTGCCTTTACTGATAGCCCTTCTGAGTTCTTTGTGGATTCACACCGGGGCATCTTACTTTCCTTTTTTTATCTTTTGGAGTAGGAATGTTTTGTTATTTTCTCTTTTCTCTGTCAGTAATTAGGTACAGAGTTTGGATTAGATTTGATGTTAACATAAAATACATTATGCTTGTGACGAAGTGGGTTTATCTGATGAGCATTGAGAAAAAAATACTGTTGATAATTTTTAATCACCAGAAGCTGATGATGGCTGACCATGGAAATTCAACTAAAAGTAGCAAGAATTATCTAAAGGCTCATGAAACTGATGCTTATCGATCGAAGAGTGTTCGCTCTTCTTTGGTCACAGAAAATTATATGGAAAATAAATTTCATGCTACCAAGTTACTCTTCATCCGCAATTACCTTTAGAGTGGGTCTGGCAATTTTGGTTAAGAGGAAGGATTGTTTTCAACATGCTGTATACCCAGTCACTTTACTATTAGAATCAAATGAACTAGTCTTGATGGATTTTAAGGTATTACTGTTCTATGCTAATTTTTGTGATCTCATTGGAGTTTATATTCTTATTTGTTAAGGTTCAGGAGTTAGTTTGGAATAGTTTGTTTCTTTCACAGTTATTTCACCTACAGCAATTTTTAAATTGCCTCTTTGTGGCCCCCGATACCCTGTTATGTTCAGTTTGAAGGGCCTCCATGTTCATGTAACTGTGAAATCTGAGACAAACTGAGGGAACATCTTATTAGTTCATGTAAGCGCCTCACCCCCATTTTTATCAATGTGAACTCTGATGGAAACTCTTATTTTTTCTACAAAGACAAAATCACCGCAATGTTTTGAGATTTATTTGAGCCTATCTCTCCATACCTACATGAAGCTTTTTTCCTTTTACCTCGGTTTTGGCATCTGCCTCTAATGGTTTGCTTAGGTTTGAAACTTTTGCAATCAGTCTATCACTGAATCACATTTGATATTAAGAAGGTTGAAAGTGGCCAACTTACTTGGCCTTCGTCTTTGTACTTGCTATTGGCTATTGCTGAACATGCTTCACACACTTAACCTGAGCACGAATCTCATGAAAATTTGAGTTATCTTTGGTTGTAGTTGCATTAGTGTTAGTCTAAGTGGTTTACATAATTACACTTAAATGTCCATCTTGGAATATATATGTGCCTCGGCACATATTGGAAACTGCTTGCGGTATGATTTGGCTTCTTTTTGCTTAACTTATATCCATGACTTCAGCTTCTGGATCTCTCTTATTCACGGCATGGCACGTGAGGTCTTATTTGTCTAATTCTTGCTATTCTTGTTACCTGCTTTATCAATTTACTGAGAAATTTAAAACTATTACATTCTGTCTTGCCTTCATGAAATCACTTTCTCACCTTCTGTTAGCATCTAATCTTTGACCAGAAAAGATAAAAAATTTGGCCACTTCTACAAGGAACATAGCTTATGCTGTTAGTATGGTGTTGACACTGTGAAACTACTCACTGTTATTAACATCTGATGCATGATTGTTTACTTTTTTCTGTAAAGGTGTTCTATAAGATTATTTTCCTAACTCTACCATCATCTACATTTTGGATAAATCATTAAGTGTTCCTCAATTGTCATGCTCCTCACTGCAGGTGTTATTTTCAGAGCCTGTAGTCATCACTGCTTGTGAGTTCCTTGAGCAAAATGCTTCATCAATTTGCCCAGCTGTGAAACTTATGGGGTATGGTGGATATACATAGTGTGTAATTTATCTGGATTAGTTATAACATATTGTTGCAGATTTGAGCTTCTGAATTATGTTACTCGATAACATATGGCCTGGAGTTAATTACTGGACAATTTTTTTCCCTCTCTTTCTCTCTCTTTTCTGATTATTTTTTCATTTGTCATGTGACCTTTTGTTATGTTATGTCCTTTAATGTGCAACCCATGTTGTTTTTCACTCAGGGCCACTTCACCTCCATCATTTGCGTTGGAGGTTTTCATTCAGTGTGAAGGTGAGGCGAGATTTAGGCGGCTATGCCTGCCTTGTTTGTATTCTCAGTCATCGTCTAATGTGCTTGAGGTTGAGGTATGTAACGTATTCCACATGCTTTTGTAACATAAAATAATATCTCAATCAGATTCATAGTTGTTCATTGTCTTTGTGTTACATTGTAATTTCACATTCCTTTTGCTGATGTTTTTTTTTTTTCTTTATGTTGTTATATTGTGTTATATAGTTTGATGGGTTGTTATGCCTAATTTTCTTTTGTATGCTATAAGTTCTTTCCTGCTCATGGTTTCCTATTGTCCTTCTTGTTATATATCTATCTGCAAATCATATAACCTGCAAATACTTATACATCCCAGAAAGTCTATCTAGATCTCTGTTCAAAGAAAACCTACTCCTCTGGTCTCATGCGATTTGCATTTAAAAGAGCAACTTCTCACTGATGCACCTGATTGTGGTAGGTGATAGTTCTGCTCTATGTTTTACCTTGTTTGATAATTTGAGAATTTCATCTCGTGGAATCCATGGCTTATGAAATTATATCTCATTATAGTTAGTTTGGGTAGAATTGCAGACTGGTCTAATTAGCTTGCAATACCTGCTGATTATGTCAAAGTTGCTTTTATTTGCAGGCTTGAAATTTTATGGATTTTTTTTATTCTTGTCACTGGGAAAGACATACTTATTCTGTATATTGTTGCAGGCTGTAGTAACAAATCATTTGGTTGTAAGAGGTAGCTATCGCAGCCTAAGCATGGTCATATATGGGAATACGGCTGAAGATTTAGGCCAGTTTAACATCGAAGTAGACTTAGATAACACTTTGACAGATACTGTTAGCGCTGTTGAAGGAAAGGTAGAAGATTTGCCTCCTGCTTTTCATCCCAATACGCTGACAATTAAGGAAATTGTATCTCCCCTGAAAATATTATCTCAGGCAGTTGTTATGTTGGATCTTCCGCTTGAGTTAAGAAAATTTCTGCTACTTGTTTTTAAAAGTTTGGACTCTCAGAATCTTGGAGAAGCAGTTGATACAGTAATCAGTTCCTTATTATCAGTGACCTCAATCTGTGGAACCCCTTGCTCACCCCACAATCCTATTGATCCAAAGCAACTCGGGATTGATAGATTGATGAGTAGTGGAGAAGCTGATCACACTCTTACTGAAGCTGGAAAAGATCTTTTTGACGTTTACAAAAGGCTTCAGAATCAGTGTGGCTATCCATCTGGTGAATCATTAGCAGAAATCTTGTTTCTTGAATCTGAGGCAGGCATCCCTACTTCCAAAGGATTGATGGATTCTTTACACCAACAATTTGATTTCTGTAATAGCATTGGAGACGTGGGATATCCACATCTTTCACAGGTATCAGGGAATCTGTAGGGTCTGCGAAATTGTAGCAGCTGTTTGCATATCCTTTACAGTTCCATAGACCAGTTCTATTGTTTTAGTTTCCTCTTATACTTTGAAATTCTCATTTATACTGCATCAAGTGATGTATTTAACAGTTAATTTTGGTTATCATTTATTTTCAGAATAAGAATATAATTCTATGGTTGAGTGTGGCTCGCTTATTGTGCTCTGCTAGAGAGAGCTGCTTTCACTTTGTTAATTATGGTGGCATGAAGCAGCTGGGACACATCTTCAATCACCGGATGCAAAATTCTACCACTCTTACATTATTGCTGCTTGGAGTTATTGAGCAGGCTACTCGGCATTCAATTGGTTGTGAAGGTTTCCTAGGATGGTGGCCTCGGGAAGAGGAAAGCATACCAGTCGGCACTAGTGATGGCTATAATCAATTATTGAAGTTGTTATTGGAGAATCAGAGGCATGATGTTGCCTCCCTTGTGACTTATATACTTCATCGCATGCGTTTTTATGAGGTTACTTGTAGATATGAGGTACATGTTGCACTTTCTACCATGCGTGTCAGAACTATAATCTAGAATGATGGATGTGCGTGCGTGTGTTTGAAGAAACACATGCACACTAATATGTACATAGATTTTCTGTAACGAGAAAACAAACCTTTTCAGTGCAGTGTTATGGCTATCAAATGATTGTTTTTTCCTGGTTTGAAATTATAATTTAAACATAATATAAAATATAATTGCTTTATTCTTGTGCTTTTTTGGGGAGGGCAATTGAAGGCAGGGATTATCTGACTCTATAATACCATAGTATTTGACTGTAAGTGAAACCAATCTCAGTGGTATCACAAAGCTCAAAGCTCTCAAGTAAATTTTTTCCATCTTGCGGTTGACAAAATCTTGGTTGTGCGCGCGCTACAATGAGCGATAGTTTCTTGCTTTGACTTGATAGCCTTCATTTAACTCATCAAGTCCTATATTGATCTCTTATCCTGCAGTGTGCAGTATTATCTGTACTCGGGGGTATATCTGCTGGTGGTCGGGTTTCAAATTTTAACTTGGACATGCTTGCAAGTGCTAAAACACAGCTCAAGAAACTCTTGGTTAGTTTTTTCATTATACCCCATGCTCTTATTGAATTGGAAATATTAGTTTTTTCATCATCGATTTGATTCATGCATTTTTTTTTTTCTAAACTAGCATTTGAAAAATAGTAAAATATTTCTCTTGAGCACGCATTGATTGACAAGTATGGTTACAGAAATTGATAAAGCTGAGTGGTCCAATTGATGATCCCTCTCCAATGGCTGCTGCAAGCAGATCCTTCATCCTTGGTGATGCTGGACAATTGGTGTATAAAACAACCAGCGGCTTGATTAATCTCTCAAATTGTGGGTTTTTAAATTGGGATATTGATTTGCACTTACTTTCCCTTCTGAAGGTACTACACTTTCTTCCTCGATCAATAGAGGGTGCTTACATCTGTGTATTTGAGTTCTTCCGGAGTTCAGTTGCACCATACTTTTCATCTGTTCATCCTCTCCTTTTCTTTCCTTTTCCTTCTGTTAAAATAAAGTTATATTGTTTTGTGCTTTGCTTCGTTTATACTGTTGATACGATAACTGTATTATCTTAATTCTATTATGTTGTTTAAGATTTTTTGTCTCTGAGTATAGTGAAATTTCTATTTGTAGTTTTTAAAATTACTATTTCTCATTATAAGTTACAATACAATTAAGAACCAAGAAGATGGACATGTAGATGCGTGAAAGATGTTACACAGAAGATTGATTATGCTTAGCATAAGCAACAGAAAAAGCTTTATAAAATTGTATGGTGTTATGTGATGGGCAAGTTGAACACTTCTTTTTTGTAAAATACTTTCATGGGAGGTGAGAATCAACGGAATAAAACCAAGGAACAAAATGTCTTCTAACTGCGCTTGGCCAGATGTAACATCATATACAATTTGGTTCATGCCCATATATTTTGAGTTACTGTTTGCGCACTGCTGTTGTAGGTTTAAGGGCCTCTTTCCAAGACTGATCTGATGCCATTTTTTTTCTTTCCTTCTTCTTCTTCATTTTTGGCAATACATGCAAGACCATAAGTAATCCAAGAATGAGATACTGGACCGTTATCCAATGGTGATGCTTTGAGCAAGGCATCTCTTGTGTCTTGGAGCATGATGTATGCTATGGGGCATGAGCCTATACCATATAGACTTTTGTATTTTATAATTTTATAAAATAATGAGATAATGTGAAAAGACTCAAAATAATCTAAAGTTCTGAAAGTCTATAGAAAATCTGGATCCATGAGGCATAAAATAGCATGACAAGCAGAATAGAGATTTATAGCTTGAGATGACAAGTGTGATAAGAAAAATATTTTAGGGTTATAATATATGTGCTTTTTAGAAGAATGGCTTTGTTCTTCTGAATAACTTTTGAAGGGTTTTTTAACAGAAAACTCGCCTCATCCGAGCTTTCTGCTGTCAAAAGAACAACTTCCTATACACATCTTTGCGCATACTCAGTAGTGACTTGGGGCTAAAAAGCATATGGCCCAAATACTTAAGAATATGCCCCAAATGCCCTAGTGTGCCCCCTACAAACTCCCCCAAGCATTGCCTTCAGGCATTTTATAGCTGCTACCCCAAGAACGCCTTTCAGTTACTTAGTCTTTGTTAGTTTGTTAAATTCCTAATTTCTTTTAGACTTTTAGTTATATAATCTGTTGAAAGTATTCTCCTATTTATGATGAACATAAAATCATATATGCCCCTCCAGGATTACAATGGCATATATGGAAAGCTGTGATGCTTTATGGCTCCTACCTCAAAATTCATGTATTTGGGATCCTCAAACAATTTCTTGTGTTTTTCCTGCAGGTCCAGAGTAAACAATAGCATTAATGTCTTGTATGCATTGGTTTCTTCTCTGCATGAACTAATGTCTTATACTCTTGGGGAATGGGAATTCCTACTTCCTTTACTCTTTCTTTGCACGCTGTGACATTTGTTGGAACCACAACTTATGTAATCTATCATCTTCTTTTTTTCCTTCCTTCTCTTGACCCAAAATGATTTTGCATCTTTGCAAACAGGAGAGAGGTTTCCTTCCTTTGTCAGCTGCTTTGCTGTCATCTTCTATTTTGCGATCCGAAACAGGGCATGCAATGGACTTGTTCCTGGATGTTGTATCGCACATTGAAGCAATAATTATTTCACTCCTCTTCTGTCGCTCAGGTATTATTACTCCTACCTTTATTACTTCCTATGTCAAGTTATTAGATATTGCCATTTATGTTGCGTACTTTTACTTTCAGGATTAGGTTTCCTTCTACATGACCCTGAAATCTCCTCAACCATTATCTATGCTTTGCGCGGTATGGAGGATGTCCAGAAGGAAGACGCGCTTTCACTTCGATATGCATCTGTCTTGATGTCCAAAGGGTTCTTTTGTCGCCCCATGGAAGTTGGCATGATTGTTGAGGTGCACATGAAGGCGGTAAGTTCCATTTTCTTGGACTTCATGCTTTCTATAATGTTTATTTCCCTATTTTGGTCTCTGCCAGTAGATTTTATTTAAGTATTCACCTTTTTCGTGTTTTTACTTATCATGGTTTATGTTCTTTATTTGTTTCAAGCTTCTGTAAGGAACTATTTGCATTTCCTTGTGTGCATTTTCAGTTAATCGCCATAGATAGTCTATGTAAGTCGATACCAGGTACTGAAGAATTTCTTTGGGTGCTGTGGGATCTTTGTCGCCTCTCTAGGTAGCTATGCTTATTGTTTTGCTTAAAGTGATTTTTTCAATGTTTTCAACTAGTTTAAGGCTTCAAACTTGGCTGTTCCAGGTCAGAGAGTGGACGCCAGGCTCTATTGGTTTTGGTGAACTTCCCAGAGGTATGTTTATATAGTTTTTTCCTTTTTTTTTTAATTTTTAAATAAATGGTCTAAACATTACAATTTTTGGCCATGGCCCTTATAGAAAATTTTTATGAGCTTTTATATTTAGTGAAATAAAGTAATAAACGATTTCTACTAGTTGCTTTCATTATTGGAATCATCATAATTCTGTTGCGTTTGTTCTAGAAGGGACTATGAACTATCTAATCGATGCATAAAATTCTGCTCCCTCTGTAGCTTTTGATGTGTCTGCTCATCTATCTTTAATATTTTTCTTTTTTTATCCATGAGAAACTTTTTTATCTTTTCCTGCTGCAGGCTCTCAAAGTTTTGATGACCGCATTGCATTCCGGAAGGGAACTTGATCCTGCTTCCTTGAACACTGGTACTTTGGTGACTTCAATGGTGGATGTCTTACTGTGTTTCTATTTTCTTATAAGTGGCAAATTCTCTATTTACAGGAGTTTCACCTTTAGATGTTGCGATTTTTCACTCGGCGGCTGAGATTTTTGAAGTTATTGTCACTGATTCTACTGCTACTTCTTTGACGTCTTGGATAGACCATGCGAAGGAGCTGCACATGGCATTACATTTCTCTTCCCCAGGTTCCAACAAGAAAGATGCTCCTGCACGGCTTTTGGAATGGATAGATGCTGGTGTAGTTTACCATAGGAATGGGGCAATTGGACTTCTACGATATGCTGCTGTTTTGGCTTCTGGAGGAGATGTTCACATGGCCTCAGACAGTGTTCTGGCATCCGACATGATGGATGTTGATAATGTTGTTGGGGATTCTTCTAGTAGTTCTGATGGTAATGTAATTGATAATCTAATTGGAAAACGTATTACTGAGAAGGATTTTCCTGGTATTGTTCTTCGTGATTCCTCCATTGCCCAGCTCACTACAGCATTTCGAATTTTGGCATTTATTTCGGATAATTCGGTAAGAAATCTTGTTAGTTTCTGCAGGCACTTTGTTGTTACATAAGTTTTACTAACTACTCCTCTATGCTTCTTAAGGTTGTAGCTGCTGGTCTGTATGATGAAGGTGCTGTAATGGTTGTGCATGCTGTTGTGATCAATTGTAAAGTGATGCTTGAGAGGTCTTCCAATATTTATGGTCAGTATTGTTCATGGTGTTGACAACATCTTCCAAACAATGACAGCATTATTAGAAACCTAACAGAAATCATTATTTCTGAAAGGACACGATGTAGTTTTAGTGGTCTGTTGCTGAGAGTTGTTCTTGTGTTTATTTTGTGTTAACATGTCCTTGCATATGGCCCTAGTTTGAAAGTTTGTCCTTGATGGGTGGGATAGTTTATCTACTTGGTCGATTTCTCTTGATATAATCCTTTAGATGTCCTTATTCTATTCATTCTTTGATGAGCCTACATGATGGAATATTTGGGTAGTGCTTTAATGTTGAATCCTACAAAATTTCTCGGTAGCTGTGTTATCTGGAGGAAGATTTCTTGCATGCCCTTTTCGTTTTGTGACAAATAGTCATCTTCTCTAAAAATACCAGTTTTGGTTCCTATTAGGCATGGTTTTCTTTGAGATTCATGTGTCACTGTTAAACATGTCAGCCACACGTGCTAGGCTGTTTCCACAATATTACGGCCTTCCAGGTAATTCCATGTCAATAACATGCATCCCAGGTTACCGGGGTGTAGGCTTAATGACACATTCAGCTGAAACTTACGATAAAGAGGTAACTTTGGACAATAATTCTACAACATTGTGACTTGGCTTAGGAAGAATCAGCATGAAGTTTGAGCCTCGTATCCTCATTTCTTATTCTCTTTGTATCATTGAAATGTGTTTTTTCCTTGGGGTTTTACCAGCTAATTTGTTACATATGATTTATGCTCTTAGAATTTAGATAATTTCATAAAAAACATGTGGACACACAAAGGTGTGCGCACTTAGGGACACTTGGAGACATGCATGCACAGTCAGGCAGAAGTTCTCGAACAGGCACGTGCACTTGCATTTACAAACACATAAACCAATCTTCCTATATTTTTTTTCTGTTTAGCGAGTTTATCTAAGTTGCTGCCTGGGTTTTATTGGTGAACCTCGAAATTGTACTCTTGGTCTGAATACATGTATATGATTGGTATGAGCCCTCTTAGTATGTGCTCTTATTATATTCTCACACACAAAAAGTGTGTGCATTTCAAGATGCACAGTCAGTCCTGTTACACAAGAATTTGGAATAGGCAATTGCATTAGCATTCATGCGCACAAAAGCCCACACTTTGTGTGCGTTCCTTTGTTTGGATGAGTATGTCCAAGTTGCTGCCTGGGTTATTCTTGATGAACCTCCAAATAATACCTGTTAGCGGGAAAACAAGGGTATGAATGGTAAAGTGTTCTTATTATGGGGCTTAAGATTATAAATTAAAAGAGCAATTAAGTAATTATGCATTTTGGCATTTAATTGAGTTGATAGTTTGTCAACTTGGCAATTATTGCATCATATCCTAACCTAATGACTCATATAAGCTTAACAAATGAAATTCATACTCTAATTTGATTATTGAGTTATAAATGTCTGCTGAAGTCCGTGCAGAACACAGAAATATACTGTCAATATACATCTTACTTTGTAATTGTCTGGAGGAATTTCAATGTGTTTGAGATGCACCATATTGCCTCTTTATGAAGCTGAGACTTGGGTTTCTTGTCTTAGCAGATTATCTTGTTGATGAGGGTGCAGAGGGCAATTCAACTTCTGATTTGCTTCTAGAACGTAATCGTGAAAAGAGCCTGTTTGATCTGCTGATTCCTTCACTGATCCTACTCATCAATCTCTTGCAGAAGTTACAGGTTTGTGGTGACATTCCTATATATATTGCTTGATAACGAATGGATCAAAAGCTCAATTGAGTTATGCCATTCTGTTGATAACTTCAGGAAGCCAAGGAGCAACACAGGAACACAAAACTAATGAGTGCACTCTTACAGTTGCACCGAGAAGTGAGGTAGCAGCAACTGTCTCCTTTTAATGAATGTAAAGAATATATTTTCCAGTATCCTTGATACAAATCTTCCATTCCCAGCCCCAAGTTAGCTTCCTGTGCAGCAGAGTTATCCCATACTTGCCCTGATTTTGTGCTTGGTTTTGGAGCCGTCTGCCATCTTCTTGCATCAGCACTAGCTTGTTGGCCAGTGTACAGTTGGACTCCTGGCCTTTTCCATTTCCTCCTTGACAGCCTTCATGCCACTTCGCTATTGGCACTGGGCCCCAAGGAAACCTGCAGTTTGCTTTGTCTACTGGTATGTGAGCATTCCAATCACATCAGTTTTTCTGAAGCAGTATGGAGTTTGTGTTTTGCAATTGATATATATATCTGATGATAGAAATGTAAATTCCACTAATCTGCCACACTCTCTGCCTTTCAAGAATGATTTGTTTCCGGATGAAAGCCTTTGGATGTGGAAGAATGGAATTCCAATGCTGAGCCCCCTAAGAGCAGTGGCTGTGGGGACACTATTGGGTCCGGAGAAAGAGAAACAGATCAATTGGTATCTAAGGCCTGGGAACCCTGAGAAGCTACTAGCTCAGTTGTCTCAGCAACTGGCGAAACTCGGAGAAGTTATCTTACATTGTGCTGTCAGTGTAAGTTGTACCTGCATTAATCACCTTAAATGTTTATATAACTTCTTGGTATGGTGAGTGATTCCACGAAACCCACCAATTTCTTTTGGTTTACATGAAGCAGGGCTGTGTTTGCTCTTTGTATTTTCAAGTTTCAACTGATGGTAGTTTCATCATATTTCAGATGTCAGTTGTCATACAAGACATTCTACGTGTGTTTGTGGTTCGGATTGCATGCCTGAATCTTGACTATGCTTCTGTGTTGGTGAGACCTATAATATCATGGATCTCTCATCGCCTCTTAGAGCCAACAACATTATCCGATGTGGACGCATACAAGGTTATTAGTAATAATTGTTCTAACCATGGTCTTTTTCCATTTCCTTGCACCTAATTTCTCCATTTACTATTATTATTATTATTATTATTTTCTTTTTTTTCGTGTCTTTTACTTACAGGTTCATCAATTGCTTAAATTTCTTGCTATCTTATTGGAGCATCCAATCGCTAAGGTATTCATTGTATTTGACAACTATTGTTGAAAACGGAGTTGAGCATGAAGTTCACTTTATCTTGTTCTCTTCACTCCATCCGCAGCCACTATTTTTGAGGGAGGGTGGCTGTCAGATGCTCACAAAAGTGCTTGAGAAGTGTACTGGAGCTGCCAACTCTGACGTGAAGCAGTTCTCCGAAAACATAAATCTTGCAAAATATGAATCTTCACTTATTAGCTGGTCTACACCTGTATTCCAATCGATCTCATTAATCAGTGATGACTCTGCATTTTTTCAGCATCCTGGAGTGCAGTACAGGTCAGAAAGTTTCTTATAGAATTGTATTCGGTGGCTTCATTTCTTCACATTTGGATAGGAAGATTTACTTTCTGTGGCTTACAGGAATCTTCCTAACAGTTTTACAGCCAAAGAATGTTCCATATTCTGGTCATATCTCCTTAGATTTTGCATGGTATGTTCCCTTTCAAGTCTTTATCTGTATAATTGATGACTTGTCTTTATTTTATAGAACAATAAACTGTCCTAGACTGTTCCTGAACAGGTTATTGCAATTGTCTTGTTAGAAGTCAGTTCATATAAGTATTGAACCATCAAATATGAGATAGATATTGAATTAAAGATTCTATCACATGGAGTTATAGTGGTTTTTAACACTGTGCAAAGGATGGATTTGAGTGCCACTGTGGAGAAGCCAAAGAGTTTGTGTTTGATGCAAACCCTCAAATTGGCAAGAGATTTGGTAAACCTGATAAGTTTTCTCATGAACACAAGCAATATCCTTTCACCTCTTGATAATGTCACTGAGATGAAAAGAGATCCATTCCGGAGTATGATAGTTGATCATTAAGAAAATGCTCTCGAAGATCTATTGTGCATCTTTAGCAGGTGAAGCGATGGTTGAGAACTAATAAAAGCATTACTGCAGCGACTAAACTTAATTCTCATTGTAAAGAACACGAAAAGCCTTATTGTTAATTCTTATTCAAGGCATGTGTCATTTGAAGATGCTATGTGAATCAATAAGGTTCTAACTAGTACAGAGGTTCCATTGTAAGAGCAGGATGTACATGAATATCAGACAACATAATTGGCTTAGACTTTATAATTATTTAGCAGTTTCTTTGAAATAAACATCATGTGGAGGGTTGATATCCATGTCATTTGGTTCTCATGAAATTCTGATGTCGGGGAAAAAAATGATTCTATTCAAGTTAGGAGTACCTAATCCATTGTTCCATAGGATATTTGAAAAAAGTTCTCTGTTATGGCCAAATATGTTGGCAGTCGTTCTATACGTGTTCTTGTTCCTTTTTATTCCTTCCTCCTTTTTTGTCCGAGATTGTCCCATTTCTCTGCTCTGTTAATGTTGCACTGCACGGAAGACAGAGGTTGCTCTTGACATGGAGCTTGGGAGTTGCAGTGATTTTCATTTCCCTGGTCAATGTTTTCTTGCATGCTTGTTTTGCTTTCCAATTAATACTTGATATTCTTTAGTCTTTGTTTTACTTCCCCTTTTCCATCAAAACTGTAGGTTTTGCCAGTTGGAAGAGAATTGCTTGCCTGTCTGGCTGCCTTCAAAGAGATGGGTTCCTCTACCGAAGGCCAGAGTTCTTTGCTCTCTTTTGTAAAACACATTCAGTCCTCTACTATTCAGGATTCTGAGTCTCAAATAAACCATGAAAGTGATGCAAGTTACGGGAAAATTCATGCATCTGAATGGAAGGAGCATCCTCCATTGTTATGCTGCTGGACTTCATTGTTAAGGTCGATTGATTCTAAGAATGTTCCTCGCGAACAGGTTGCTGTAGCTATTCACACATTAACCTCAGGTGCATTAGGCATTTGTATGGATAGGGAAAGGTATGCTCATTGCTCTCTGCTCCATTTACTTTACTCTTGCTACTTAAATAGCTCTGTTTCTTATGGCAACTTGGATTAAAATTCAGCTTATTGTGCTTGAAAACATTCTCAGAGAAATTCTATAGTACTCATAGTAACTGGCGTTCAGCATTTCCATCTTCGAAAGCAGTTCAGTACTTCTAGTCATTTTAAGTGAGGGTGCAAGATTTTTGACTGTGCTTGAGATGGATACTTCATGTTTGAACTTTAGTTTATATTCTATGAACTCATGGAGTCGTACTTCAAGCTTTCGGTCTCCACTTTGCCACCACTTTGCCACGTAGAAAAGTTTAAGTAGGTTGCCGTATTTTTGGTTACTTTGCCTCATAAATCCAAAGATATGCTTAAAAGATAGTTTGCTGTTCAGTGACTGAAAGGAGCACATTGGGGTCGTATTAAAAGCTGTTTAGACAGTTTGGTTAATTTGCTGTCCATTGTAAAGCTTGCTTCAGAGATAAACTTTGGTTTATTTCCTCATGCATCAAAGCACCGAGATCTCTTGGGCCTTCACTGCAGGGCAGAAAGCAAGAGCCTAACCTTGTCATAGGGAAAAACAAATATTTACGTTTTTGCATTTGTCAACAATATCAATATTTTTTCTGTTAAAGAAAAAAACAATATCAAGTATTAATAGTTGAAATACCTAAGTGGTTAACTTATTCTGGTTGTTCCTTTAGGCTTACCATCAGTCTTTCGTAAGTAACATGCACTAGCGTTTGATTTGGTTACCAAGAAAAAGATAGGTGGTGAACTCCATCACAAATGATCAAACCATGGTTATTTGAACTGTCAATGTGAACTTTAATGAGGTGCTCTTTTTCATTGTCTTTGGATTGTGTCTCTTGGTGAAAAGTAGAAACGTAGAAAAACGCATGTGCCTTGTTGAAGTATTATACCTTGATGGCAAAAAGGCCCAAGTCGTGTCTCTTGCTCATACGGACTTCTGGAACAACTTCGGAGAAAAAATAAAGAATTCAGTCTGGTTCTTGATTTCAGGGAGGGTACTGCATGTCATTAGTTCTTGGCTTCACTCTGTGATGCTAGTTCCAGAAATTATTTTAGACATTAGCTGATAAATCTAGATTAGCTGGCAGATGAAACAGTAATTGGAGTATGTTAAGAAAATTTAAAGGTCCCCCATGGACCATAAAAGCTTGATCTTTGATGAACAATATATTGTCTTAATAGTAGCATAATGGGCTTGTCTGTACTGTTAATCTACTGTTACTTAAGAGGAGTCAAAAACGTCTTTTATGGTGGATGTAGCAAGAATTTCAGGTGGTTGACCTCCTCTGAACCCTACCACTCAACTCCCTTGAATATTTCACTATCCGAAAGAGGGACGGAAAGAGAAGCAAAAATGTCATCAAGTTTTCCTGCGGAATTTGTTATCGCTCAATTTCAGTCCTATGAATGATATAGAGAAAGTTGCTCCGCTCATGGAAATGTGCTATTTTTTTTAATTGTTATATGTTGCTTTTTCATCAGCGTGAACTTGGAGAGGGTTGCTGTAGTCAAGTTCCTTTTTGGAGTAAAGAATGATTATTCTTCAGAAGGTTTTGTCGAAGACAACCTGAAGCAAATCGAGGAGCTCGCAGATATGTTAGGATCTGTGACTTGCAATGAACTTGACCCTGATGCTCTCCCTACACAGGATCAGGTTTATATTACTGCTTTTTATTAACTATTTCTTTTTCCTGAAGAGTTATCCTTAACTTTCATCATGGATCTTCAGATCAAGGAGACTGCAAACTTGTTATTGCGTTTGTTGCGGAAGTCCTCAGGCACAGAGGAGGTGGATGCTGCAATTGCCAGTGGTTACACCTCATTATCGACTCTCCCAGTTTCTTCGAGGATACAGAGATTTGCAAACAGAAGTGTGGGGCGGATTGAAGAATATAGCTGGGATGATTTTGGAGCCACTTTCTTTTGGGAATGTCCTGAGAATTTGCGTAACAGGCTAGCTCAGACAGGTCTTTCTGCAAAAAGAAAGATCTCCTCACTGGAGGGGGCAAATAGGCATACCAGAGGAGACAATTCTGTAGTGGAAGCTACCTCACAAAATACATTTTCTAGGGGTTCAGTACCTGTCACCACACCTCCGGGCCCTACACGTCGGGATACCTTCAGACAGCGTAAGCCAAACACTAGCAGGCCTCCTTCTATGCATGTGGATGACTATGTTGCAAGAGAACGAAATGTTGATGGTAATAATTCTAATGTAATTGCTGTCCCACGGATAGGATCTTCTAGCGGGAGACCACCATCCATTCACGTAGATGTATTCATGGCCAGACAAAGGGAGCGTCAAGGTGTAGCTGTTAATGATGCGGTAACACAAGTGAAAACAGCAGCTCCAGATGACAACATAGACGCAGAAAAGTCCAGCAAACCTCGACAGTTGAAACCAGATCTTGATGATGATCTTCAGGGAATTGATATTGTTTTTGATGCTGAGGAGTCTGAACCTGATGATAAGTTGCCCTTTCCACAACCAGATGATAGTTTACAGCAACTTGCATCTGTTGTAATTGAGCAACGTTCTCCCCATTCGATAGTTGAGGAGACGGAGAGTGATGTAAATGAAAGTAGTCAGTTTTCTCGCTTGGGTACTCCATTAGCATCAAACATGGATGAAAATACGCCGAGTGAGTATTCATCCAGAATGTCTGCATCTCGTCCGGAGATGCTATTGACTCGAGAACCGAGTATTTCTTCTGATAAGAAGTTCTCTGATCAGGCAGAGGACACAAAGAGTTTGCCAACCAGAATTCCTAATGCAATTGATTCCTCTGCAATACCCAGTAGTACAGGGGTTGCAGCTTCTATTTATATGAATACTTCATCTTCTTCTGTACGATTTTCTGTTGAGTCCAGGACACCACCTAACTTATATCCCAATGCATCAATACAACAAAGTGGAACTGTTCCTTTGGGTACTGGATTGCAAGGTTTCTACGATCAGAAATTTCCTCCAAATCAGCCTCCTCTGCCTCCGATGCCACCTCCTCCAACAGTCTCACCTGTACTATCTCAAAATATGGATCCTGTTGTGAGTCAGTCTTCATCATTTTTGAAGTCTGTGGCAGATGGGCAGGCTCAGGTTCCTCCTGGCTTCCATGTATGAAATAGTCTACTTGCTATTTAAAATGTTTTCTGCAGTTTCATACATGAAAATAGTTGCTTACATTCTCCCTTATACACAGGTTCAGTCAGATTATGCGTCTGTTGTACCATGCAGTTCGACATCACTGGCTACTTCAGTTGCGTTGTCAGACCCAAAGTTTGGACGGACATCTCTTCCTTCGCCTTTAGGATCTACAAGACCTCCTCCACCGCTTCCTCCCACACCACCTCCTTATTCAGCCAGCTCTTCGCTAAAGAATTCTACTTCTTTGTCTCCACAATATTTTCAAACTGTTAGTAATTCTGAGCTTCAGCACGCCTCTGCTGCACCCCCTGTTGATGGAATGGTGAACCTTTCAGCATCACGCACGATGATAACTTCCTATCCCCCACCGCCTTTGATGCAACCATTGCTTTTCAGGCCCAGTTCCATGCCTGTCGGTCTTTATGGAAATAGTTTAGTTCCACATCATGGAGAAAACTTGGCTAATGTGTCGCAAAATCTTCCCATGTCTCTCCCTTCAGTTCAAGCCATACCAGCTCTTACTCAGTTACAGCCGCTTCAGCCGCCACAAATCCCTCGTCCTCCACCTCAGCATCTTAGGCCACCTGTTCCAGCTTCCCCACATTCAGAGCAGGGTGCAACATTGTTGCAAAGTTCCATACAGATTCCAGCTCAGCCATCCCAGGTGCTGCAGCAGCCCCAAGTCTCCCCAGCTCATGTGTATTATCAAACCCAACAACAAGAAAATGTATCACAGTCGTTGCAACAGCAACAGGTTGATCGTTCGCAAAGGAGTTTGCAGCCTTCAGGGGATGGCGCATCCCAGCAACAAGATTCCGGAATGTCTCTACAAGAGTATTTTAGATCCCCTGAAGCGATTCAGGTATTTTATATTGAGGGTTGATATAAGTACACAAGTCTAATTGTTGTAAAGTTATATTTTGATAATTTAATTTACTTGAACTGCAGTCTCTTCTGAGTGACCGCGAAAAACTTTGTCAGCTTCTAGAGCAACATCCAAAGTTAATGCAGATGCTGCAGGTTTGACAATGTTTCCAATTTACTGAGTCTGCATGTGCTAAGATCCCACTTAATTAGCTTGAAGTATTTTTGTACAGTGAGTCTTTAGGAATTTTGCTTGAGATTCTCAAGTATTGTATTTCCCTTCTCTTACCATTCCTTTGTGTTTACCAGGAGCGGCTGGGTCAGTTATAGTGGTAGTCCGGCTCAGTGCCTGAGGATCTTGGTGAAAGCAGACAAACAACTGTGCTCGGAAAGCCAGTATTGTTTCCAGATTTGGGATATATTTTATGTACATTGCTTTTGTATTTTCATTCATTAAATTTTAGATTGACCTAAAAATTGTAGTATTTCTGATGCTAGGAAATGTAAATGGGATAGGTTGGTGTTGTTTTCGATTGCCTCTGTAACTGTTTGCTTTGTGAGTGCTCTGACCCAGTGAAACTTGAGTGAGACATTAACTATAGGGCTAAATGAAAGGCTAACAGAAAACCAAAATAGTCGAGTACTATGTCCTTCAGGCAAGATGCAGTGACGACTCTTTATAATGTATTAACCCCATCAAGAATTGACCGTCTCATCCGTTCAATCACTCCCCTGAGAGAGACACAGGAAAAATTCTAGTCTGTGATGTATCAACTAGATGAACCGAGGTTATTATTCGATCTAATCTAACTGTTCCTTGACATTCTGTTTCTCTCACCATTTGTTTTAGGGTATATTACATCAAGTTTCTTGAGGTTCAATGTAATTATTTATATTTTCGCTTTGTTTGAAAATTTTCATACACTCGATATGTGTTATAATTATGTACCCTTGGATAGTAAGGTGAAAATGTTAACTTTATTCTTGTTGGAATTTTATCTTATTAAAAAAATGATAAAATATAAAAAAATTATGTTGTTGGATGGATTCTATTATTACAAAAAGAATATAAAAATTCTATGTTGGATGAACGTTATTATAAGAAAGCATATAAAAATTATGTAATATTATAGTTCAGGGTTCAAAAGGGTTTTGGACAATTCAATATAAAATTTGGATAACAAGCTAACGGATTGGATCAATTGTTTGATGCACGTTATTATTATTATTTTTTAAATAATAAAGAGTATTCGTAATTGTATTAAATTTTAGGGGGAACTCAATGTAGGCTTATGAAGGTTTTTAAGGTTATGTATGGAAGAATTTGAATTTGGCAAGTATAATTTGGAGTAAGGATTCTTAAACCATTTTATATAAAATTGTTGTGAAGTTAACCATCTACTAATGAGCAAAAGGGTTCAGAATTGGAGTCAAGGATCTAATGCCTATTGGAAGGAATTATTCAGACGAGTTCAATGAATTTATGTTTTATGAAATTGGAGATTAAACTTAAGATTTATCAATCTTAACAAAATTGTAGAAATGTCTATTGGAAAAGTTCGATTGTTGATTTAATAGAAACGAGAATCGAATTATCTATTTTCTCTTCTTGTCTTTTTCCTTTTTGTTCAATAAATTCTTTCGTTTTTCTTGTTTGAGACTCTTATCTCATATTCTTGATTACGCATATATGAATTCTTGGTACCACATATCATATAGTATATATTTTTATCTAATGTTAATTTATAATGTAACTCTAATGTCCAATACTATTTGTATTACGATTTAACCTAGCAGACAGGCATTTTTTTTTATCTCTTTTATGTTCTAAAGATGATGTCACATGTTTTTTCAATTTTATAAACTTTTTTTTTTTGGACTTTCAAAATATTTTCAATTTTTTTTTCATATATATATATATATGTTGACTTGAAAAACACCTTAAAATTGAACTGTACTAAAACTGTATATAAGTTGTCTGGATTTGTAAAACCTGGAGAAAACCAAATAAATCTCATGTGATGAAGGCCATGTTATATGTTCCTAAATTACCATTACCGATAATCAAATGAATTTCTTGTACGATGATGACAGAGACAGAATCACTTGATCAGCTCTTGAAAATCCAAACCAAGAGTTCGTCAACTTCATCAAAATGTCTCTCACGGAAATGTATATAATTAAGATTAATCAATCTGAGAATTAAATTTAGGAAGTAAAATAGAAAGAAAAGTGTGTCAAATATGGGATATAAAAATATTATTACCTGAATTGAAAGTGATATATCTAACAAAAAGTAAAACCTTGGATGTATTGGAGACAAGATTTCCAGGATCCAAGAAGCCCATGATCCAAGACAACCCTTTTCAAGTAATCATTATTCATTTCATGATTCTACCTGATTAAGAGACCAATTAATTTTGAGACATCCATCTTGCCTTGGTGATCATATGATATCTCATTAGTTTTAGGCAACTCTCCTTAAGTGTCTCTCTTGGACCCTCAAAGGCTCAAACCCCAATCACAATAAACCTTTTTTTTATAATTGTATATGCATACATTAAGTGTTGAAATAATAACATAAATTTGCTCTAATTATTACATTGATATATATTGTAGATTTTTTTGTTACTAATGTGATATGATCTGCTTTTGAGTGTTGTCATTTGATATATATATATATATATGTATATCTTGATGTTTAATTACATTCTTTTGTATATATCAATAATGTCTTAATTTAGTAGTTGAGGTTAAAATTAAGATTTCACAAACAAGTTCGTAATTATGGATTTGAATCCCACCATACATATGGGTATTTATCTTTGTGTGAGTGTCTAACTTTATGTTAGTTATTGTAGTCATATCGATGTGTTGGTCGAATCGAGAGTTATCATAATCTGTTGTTTACTGTTCTTATATAATTAGTATATCAATGCATTGGTTAAATCTTCTTTCATGCATAATATGGTAAATTTGGTTTGGCTCTCAAGTATATATATATATATCCTTTGTTTTACGTACATTGTCAAAATTAATTTTATTATTAGTTATAATCAATAGTTGCTAGATAATTAGGGTTTTGATTAGTACTCGGAATACATTAAATTTAATGAGAAAGTGATGTTAATTCAATCAATTTACTTGATAATACGTATATTTTATTTAAAATAATCGAATAAAATTAAAAAAAGTGCCCTCATGATTAAGCTCTGCAGGACGACTGATGGGACTAATCATATATCTATATATGTACAGGCGCAAAGGCAAGAAAGATAAGTCCGTCTCTAAAAAATATGAGAGATGGAATTTCCAAATATGAACAAGAAGCTGTCCGTGCGAGGCTACTTAAATTTCAATCTCTGAATTTAGAGACGAACATATTATCAGAATAATTTATCTATAAATTCGTCTTCGGTGAAACAAGTTCTGATTTAAGACTGTCTCTAAGTTTGTTAGAATTTCGATTTTATTTTCGTCTCCAAATTCATAATTATTCTCCCAGATTAATTCATCTATAATTGCATCTCAAATTTGTAGAAAATCCATTAACTGTTAAAACTGTCTCTGATTTTAGTGAATTGCGCTAACTACATTCTTATTTCAGTATTTAATATATATAATGCTACTTTTTTCGAACACTAGCTTTGCCTGTTACTTATTTAACAAGTATCAATGATCTTAACAAAATAAATTTACTGGGTTTTTATATGAATCATTATAATTGTTTTACTTATAATATATATATAGTCCAAACAATAATTATAAAATTTTAATACTTTCCAAATATTTTGAAACGCATATATGTAAGTTGAAAAATAAATTAAATTCTTTTAGTCAGACGTGGATTAGAGGGAAAATATATATTAATTTCACAATTTGGGAAGGAGAGGCCAACGGGTACGCAAAATGAGATCATGCATATAGTTTAAGGGGCCAAATTGAATTGTTTCATGATCCTTCATATATTATATTATATATAATAGAGAACCTTTTGTTATACAAATTCTTTAAAATTTATCTTTTAATTAATTTATTTTTTTTAAAAGAATTTTACCATAATAGTAACTTTGATATATTTAATAAATTCGCACTTACAATTTATTTATTTTTCTCTCCTTTACGTTTCTGACTTTTTTTTTTTCTCCTCAACTTATATCGCCTTTATTGCTTTTCATAATTTTTGTTTTCTTCATCGCACACCACACTACGCTTGCATGGATTGTATGAGTAAAAAACTAGTGTATGTATATATAATATTTCCTTCCCCAGGTTTATGAGTTTTAAGCACTAATCATTTCTTGTGATATGGGAGCTAGCAATCCACATATGAAATCCCACTCGTAGAAATTGAGTTTTCTCCCAGTGTGAAGACACTATCATCAGTACTAACAACAAGCTAATCCTCCATTTTCCTTATATTTAAACCAGACCTGTCTGTCCCAGAAAGCAAACTGATTGACCCTATCGAGGCCTTTGCCCCCACCTCACTCCCCTTCCCTCCAATGACATCCCGCCACGTGTTCCTAACACCGACACCGAGCATTCGCCTCCGGGACAGTTAGCTCCATCGTCCTTAACGGCCCCGGAACCAACCCACACGTGCATGTCCTCTCATATACATATTTCCCCTTCCCATTTTTCCACTTATCATTCCAGCAACTTCTCTTCTCTCAATTTGGTCAATCAGAGAAAGAGAAAGGGGAAATTTACAGATTCTTGATGTTTACTGGTAGCGAGAAATTATTCCAGGTTTTTCATTCCATGATCGTGTTCTGGGATGGAAAGGGGATGGAAGCCTAACGTTGAGGTTTCACCAGCCTGTCCGCGCTGTGGTTCTTCCAACACCAAATTTTGTTACTACAACAATTACAGCTTAACTCAACCTAGGTACTTCTGTAAAGGTTGCCGAAGATACTGGACGAAAGGTGGGTCCCTCAGGAATGTCCCCATCGGCGGTGGTTGCAGGAAAAGCCGAAGAGGGAAGTCCATTCGCCTCCCGGCCGATGGTGGGGTTGGTTCCAGGGCTTTAGTCCGCCATGGAATTGAATCAAGTAGCTCAAATTCAGCTGGCCCTAGTGCTGATTCTTCAACTAGTATTGATCTTGCAGCAGTCTACGCAAATTACCTTAATCAGACGCCTCGGCTCGAGAATCAAATTGAAGCAGTTTCTCATCTGCCTGACGGGATCGGAATCCCACCTGTCGAGTTTTCAAACTTTCATATGAATCAATTGACTTCTCATTTGCCTCAGGAGAGTGGTTTTTTTGAATGCGGGCCTTTTCCCAACAGGTTTTCGGGGAACCAATTATTAGGGGATGGAAATTCGATTTTTCTTGGTGGGCTTGAGCCGTTTCAGAAGCAGCAGGTTACGTTCAGTGGAAATAATTTTAGCAGTATAAATCCCATTGACAATTTGCCACCGTTGCCAGGTGAAGATGTCGGGCCAGCTGACGGGATATTGTGGCCAGGTTCCGATGTTATATTGCCGAATCAGTTGATCTTACCTTCGACAACTCATGAAATGGCACCGGCAGTGGAACCAGCAGGACAAAATTCAGAAATGTTGAATGGAAATGTGAGCCCGTTTACTGCATTAAATCTTGAAGCTATTTTTAGGTCTTGATGAGACTCATCATCAGTTAATATTTATATAATTCTACACATTTTTAATCTTTACATATTATAAATATATATAGCTTTGTATAGGTGATCAAAGTACTACTGTGAATTGAGATACATACGGTAAAAATTTATTCGAAGCTGAGTGCATGAAGATTGTGCAATTTACAATAAAAGGTAGTTTAATGAGCTTAATTGGGATGTCTTTCTTACACAATGAAATAAATTACTTTTGGAACTTGGATTAGTGACATTTTCATTTACATATGATTTTCATAGACTATCCATCTTCTGGGAGTTCTATTGATTCCAATGGCATCTTAAGCTTTACAAATAAATTGCAGTTTGGTTCTACCTTCAGATGTTTTCTTTTGTGGGCCTAAGGTTAAGTTTTTAAGGGCTAGATCATCAAGATATGGTGTAGATTATGGGATTAGATTTCTATTATAAGCCCTATTTTATCTTCAATCCCATTCCATATACGCAAGTCACTTGTATAAAGATGACATCATGTGTTTTATTTAGAGAAAGATTTTATGCATATAACATGCGTATATTAAATGGGGTAGAAGATGAAATAGAATTTATAATAGAAAATTCGAACAGATAAATTACCTTGTTAATTCCAGCTTCATAGAATTATGACTGTAGACAAAATTGTAACTTTCATCTTATAAGTATGGGGAGTGTTACTTTAAGGACATGTATGAATTATTGGGATGACGGATTTAAGCTCATAACTTATTTATTTTTGGGAGTTTTGAGGATAGGATCCATTGGGAAACGTTAACTGCTCCCGAATTGTTTGATGTGGCAAAATGGGTAGAAATAAACTTTGACAACATGGCAATTATTCAACATCCTCCATATACGTGGCATTATGACATGGTAGCCATAGTGTTCAATATTTCAGTTTCAGATAGACATTATTTGCAAGACAGGACATCATCAAAGTCATACATTAACGTGTGATTTTTCAAGGGTTTCTTGATGTGAATATTATTGTTATTATAACAAAGGTGACATACAATATAGAACATTCAAATCAATAACAGGACCAAATGCACTCCTGAAAGTCCTGTCTGTATGTACATCATGCATACAAACTTGACAAATAAACTATTCTCTAATATATTTATCATTGATTTCATTCAAATGAATTTCTAGTAACGATTAATCCACTTGTATTCCATATTCCTTCTTTTCTAAATAGATACACTCATATAGTAATAATAGTTCCTAAAGTCCTTTGAATATTCCTATATTGTATATACTTACTTTAGGTCAAATTGTATTTTGCTATCCGAATCGTGTCCGTTCTATACTTAGCTATCTAATTTTTTTTTTTGGTGTCAATATTGTACCATTTTAATATTGTAAAATTTACATTTTTGTTATATATGACCGTTTTTGTGGTTGATTTTTCTGTCATGGAAACATCACAAAATTGACCGAAAAATAGTCATATATGGTAAAGTGCAAATTTTATAAAATTAAAATAATAAATTAAAAAATAAAAATTAAATGACAAAGTAAAAATTTGGATGAAAAAAATATAATTTACCCTATACTTTATTTCCATCATAATTGGATGCAAAATTCCCTCTTCCGCTAACTGTAATCCCTACCTTCTGAGGGTGTAGGGTTCTATGTTAAGAGTTATCAAGTATTCAAATAAGGTCGATGGGAAATAAGCTAATTAATGGTAAGCAATCTTAGCACACTTCACATATAACAAATGTTAAGCTACAAATCTCCTCTCCAACTCAGCCCAGAAAAGGTCCAAACTGACAATGATTGAAGGGACTATTTATACTATTTTAGACTTTGAATTGTTCATGATGATTTTACCCCTCGGTCAATATACTAAATACATACGATCTAAATATGTGTGGTCTCATTTCAATCTTCTTTTGTGGAACTGACTTTACTATCATCCGATGTATTTTTCCTCCATCAAGAAGAAACATTGATGGCTCCTCAAAGTTGCAAATTCAGCCGTGCCTTCTCATATTAACAATCGATCTTTTGAGGTATGATTGATTCTCTTGAGATGATTAATTAGACTTGATTGGATCTTATTTCCCCTTTTCAGTTCAAATCCCATATATTTAGCAAGCTGTTATGCTTTTTCTGACCCCAAGGATCACTCATGAATGCATTCCATAAGAGAATAAACTTGTAATTTTGCTTGCAAATATCAGTGGTGGCAGCAAGTAGCAGAAGATTGACGTTCCAAATCATATATAATTGCAGCTAGGTATCTTGATGATGAAGTTGAAAATGCACGTAGCATAGGAACTTGGAAGACCAAACATAGATTTCAGTGCATCATGCATGCACATGATCCCAGGAGCCCATGATCCAAGAAATAATTATCCAAGCAAATCATCCTAGTTTCTCAACCACTTCATCCCAAATTACTTATTCGATTTTCAAAGAAAATCATTGACTGTCTCCCGGAAGGTAGCTATAAGATCAATTATTTACTCAAACTACACAGTAATTAATGCATCTTAATTATACATATATATATATATAATACATATACAGACTAGTAAACTAACTAGAATCACTCCTTTTCTGGTGCATTTAATTTCATGTAGTTGAATTTGAATAGTACTCATCTGGTGAATAGACCGCAGGAGCCACTGCCACCATGTGTATAATTTGGATATATCAATATTTAAGCAAGTTGGTGATATTCGCTGCAAGATTATTATATATATGAATGTAAGTCGTTGCGTCATAGAGGAGGAAGACGGCAAAGTTATATAAATAAAAAATTAAATTTGGTCAAATTTGAACTAATTACATAATAATTGTAATATGTGTGATTGATGTATAATTTAAAAAGAGTGATTAATTACATAATAAGTATATTATATCTACTATGTAATTAATTTGATTCGATCGAATTTGAATGAGGTAAGAATTTTCCATCAAGGATGTCAAAAGAGGGATGTACCTTTCTGCATTTCTCCGGACCACAACCCCAAATCCTCAATGCCAAAAATAATATTTTTGACAGTATGCTTATAATTATACTGTACGAAGCCAATTCAAATTCCACAAAAGCGGCTGTATCTTATTCAGAAGTTGCTGCTTCAATAGTTATTGTATCTATCTGCCTGTTTCAATTTCTTATTCAGGGCAGTCCGATTTGATAGGGACTGAGCTATTTATGCCTGACCAGCTGATTCTGAACCAAACTTTTCTCAGGCACAAAGTCGATTTTACTTTATGAAAATCATGAGAGGAACAACAGAAACTTACATCACAATAACTATAACAATAGCAAAATTACATTTTTAGTCCCATAAATAGCAAGTTCAATTCTTTTAATCATTTACTTTATGAAACTTTTAAAAAGATCCCAAAATTAAGAAAATTCGACACGTTTTAGGCCTCTACTTTACATGATTTATATGACTAAATGTGTCAAGTTTTTTAAATTTTGAGATCATTTTAAAAATTTTATAAAGTTTAGGACTATATGTGTAGAGTTTTTCCTAATTTTAGAATCATTTTGCAAAAATCAATAAAATTGAGGATTTTAAAAGTGTTGAACACCTATCATATAGGACTAAAAGTGTAATTTTACCTATAACAACTGATTTAGTTATAGTTATTTTGCTCGTATATATCAAACTCGGATTTTCAAGTCAATTAAGTAAACATGAAGGTAACCAAAAGACACTCAGAAGAGAATAAAAAATAGAAGAAGATGTGAGCATCAATCTTTGTATATATGCAAAATTCAAATTTATGAAAGTTTCAACAAAAATCATGTTCTTCTTTCTTTTTTCTATGTGGGCACTTTTTTGCCCCGTTTGCTAATTTCTCTAAGAACTAAATGTAATTTTTACAACTTAGTTTCTATCGTCATCACTTGATTCCCCATGAATTCCATCTCAAGCTGGATATGAAGAAATCAAACTGTTAGGTAAGCATGGAGAACTCCTCCACGCTCTTGCATAGGATTTAAGCATTTCCCTGGCTCTCTCCTTCGTCCTGGATCCACAATCGACTTGAAGCACCAAACCCAATTTTGCAACAACTCCAATCTGCAACATTTCCTGCAGAACTCCAGGAGTTGCCGAGAATTTGGAAACCGAATGCAGAATCCTGACAGCCCTTTCGCTTGCAACTTGAGAAACCCTAAGTATCTTCTTTGAAACAATGGCCAGTCCAGCGCCGTGCTTCAGCAGCTCGGCTCTCCCTTCCGCACACTGGCACAGCAAATCCAACACCGTTAGCGTCATTTCGCATGCCCTTTTGTCAGACGACTCGAGTAAAAGATCTATCAATACGGGTACTGCTCCAGCTTCCACTGCTTTGATCCTGTTCCTCGCCCAGGGGCAAACACTGATTAGTACTTTCAGTGTTGCTTTTGAGGCCTTTTGACAGATTTGATCATTCAAGATTTGGGCTAATCCGACGAAGAACTGGGGCTGCAACTTGATGAGTACTTGAGCTGGATCAGCTGCTTCCAGCATTGACTTCAGTAGCATGACTGCATAAGCCCGTGACTCGTAGCTCCCGGATTGCATTATCCTAGTTAAGGACTCGACAAATTCGTTGTTTGTGAGGGATTTCAGGCTTGATTCTGATAATTGGAGACCGTAAAGAATGCTCAAAGCCTCTTCACAGGCTTTTCTTAATTCAGATAAACTCTCTTCCGATACTTCATCTCGAGATGCCTGGAGGGTTTTCTGGACAACCAATGAGGCCAAGAACTCGGCAGTTCCAGCTGTTTCCATGCATCTTCTATTCGTTTGGTTCTGCGAAGCTATTGATCTGAGTCTTTTTAAGCACTCAAATTGCATTTGTGGAGTCTTGGCGTCGTTGAGAAGCTTCAAGAGCTGGGGTTTGCTGACGGGGGCTTTCGGGGTCGGCAGCCTTTGGATGCCATGGGCGGCGTGGAGGGTGCACCAGGATTGGATCAGCCGCCGGAGGGTGATGTTTGGGGTTAGCTCTGTGTCGTAAAGAACCTGCTTCGTGACCGGACATGTGTTGTTTTTCTGAGAAAAGATCCATTTTTCGATGCTGTCCCTGTCGTAGGATATGCCGGTTGAGATTGTTACCGGATCCTTCATGATATCTAGAGCAATGGGGCAGAGGAAATATGGAGGAACCTCAATTTCATCAGCCATTAATGAAGAACAAAGATGAACAAATTAGGGAGCTGTTTGAGTGCAAGAGTGTTGAGGTAGAGATGATTTGTTTGTAATATATGTGGAAAACGCTTTGATGAGTAGTAATAGAAGAAGGTGAAGCTGTTGAGGATGGTTGTGTGGATTGGTTTGAAGATGATGAAAGTAGGGTGGATTTGGTTATATATGTGTTGAGAAAGAGATTCAAATTTGTCTAGTCAAAACACGGAAATTTTATGAGTGTGTGTTTTGTGTTTATGAGAGAGAGAGAGAGAGAGAGAGAGAGAGAGAGAGAGAGAGAGAGAGAGAGAGAGAGAGAGAGAGATTTCTTTTATTTTATTACATGATTTTAATATTTGGTGGGATTGGACTTGGACTTTTCTATGACACCTAGTCTAACGTGTGCGGCTATATATGACGATTTGCTCTTCCCCAACGTCTTTTTGACTTTCTTTACGTAAAATTAAATAAAGAAAAAAAAACACATGGTGGTCCTATGCATGCCTACTTAATTTACCTTTACCCGCTAATCAAAATCGTCTAATCCACGACGCCACCAAAAAAATATAATATTGATGATAATTTTAGAATTATTATTAAAAATATATATTAAATATACAGTATTTTTATTTTATTACTAAATAATTATAGAAATATTATTTTTTTCGTCATTTAACTTTACTTCATATTAGTTTTAATTTTGTAAGTATGTTCCTTATTTAATTAGTCCCATAAATTATAAAAATATTAGTTTGATGTAATTAAAATTTCTGTATTTTGTTGCTGCGATACAATACACATAAAAATCTCTTAGGGTTAAATAACGTGGTTAATTATATTATTACCAATACAATATATATGTAATAAAATATTAAATAAAAATTTTAAAAATATTCACTATATATAAATATATCTTGAGTGAAAAAAATTTAATTTTGTGATAATATAATTAATTATTAGTAACAAAAATTATACATACATCAAATTGTCTCTATAAATAATTAATGACATATTTATACACAAATATGGTAATAATTATATTTACTATCTATAGATGTGTTGATGGTTTATAGCAATAATTTTATACATAATTATTTCTAAAAATAATGTATATTTACTTAAATATTGTCACTATTTAATTATTAAAATCATTATAGAAATAAAATAATTTCTTGTCACCCTAATACATATAATTAATGGCGATTTTAATATTATTTTTAAACCTTTATAGTTAACATTCTTTTTTTTTTTTTTTTTTAAGTACATGTTGAGTTAAGTCGTATATATTAATCTCGTGCTCTTTAACTAACTTCTAATAAAGCTTTATTATTCAAGTCTTGAAATTAATGAGCTACCAAAAATTTAATTAATTTTTTTTTATATTTTATCATTTGAACTATGTCCATTTTACATTTAAATTATTTTTTTGTGTCAACTTATTATCTCAAATTTATTAAATTTACAATTTCCCATAGATGACAACTTTTCTATTGATTTTTATGTAAAAAATAAAACATCATGTACAGTGCACATTTGCATTTGAAAGGAAAAACTTGCCCTTACATATATGCACACTGCATCTAATATTTTACTAACTGTAAAAATTAACCGAAAGACATATATGGTAACTTACAAATTTCATAGAATAAAGATTTTAAGTTATTACAGTAAAACGTTTAAATTACATAATGTAGAAAACGAGCATAATTTTTAAATAATAAAATATAATTTATTTTAAAAAAAAATAAAAAATGACGCTCGTGCCTAAATATGTACACACGTATTTGGCTGCCGACAAGTGGTGGTGGATAAAGGACAGGACTCATTATTATGAAATACACACATACATACGTACGTACATATGATTCAGATTCACTTGCTTCATATGCAGTTGGCTAGTGGGCCTTCGCTGTCCGGTCCTTGGCGGTGTTGAGTGTTGACCGATTCTCTCTCAAAACCTTCCGCCACCATAATTTTATTTATTTCCATATTTTATTTTAGTTTAATCCCTTTCTTTCTTTTATATATTTAGGTCAACTATATATATTGCCTTATCACACAACTAAAGAAAAAGACATATATATAGAAGTCGAGTTTGGATCAATCAATATGTATACCTTAAATTGTTTTATTTTATTTTCTCTAAAATCTGACTGAATTGTATTTTAAATAGATTATATATTTTTATGATAAACACCACAAGAACACATGATATTAATGATAAAATATTAAGTAATAATTTTAAAATTATTATAAAAAAATATATTAAGTGTCAATAATTATTATCTTGTCACTATATAATTCTTAGTGAAAAAAAATATTTACAAATTTATCATTAAATACAATTAGTAATTATTTATTGTCATTAAATACAAAATTGATAATGATAATAATTTGAGGATAAAATAAAATTATGGAAAAAAATCATTTTTATTTTTCACATTAATAATAATGGAGTAGGTCGACCGAAGGAAAAATAAAAGACACGTAGGAAAGTAATTAAAGGTATGGAAAAGGTAGAATTATGTGGACATAATATCCACCACGTTTTGTTTCCACGAAAAATAATAATGCATGACGTGCGAAATGTCAACCATCATCATTCATGCCAATTTGCAAATTGCACTTGTGTGGACGTACGTATCTCGATCTCCCTGTAACTCTCGCCTTTTAGGTTTGTACTACATATATATTAATGGCTAGGGGTCATTGTGACCTTTCATTATAAATTACACAATGGGAAAACAAAACTATGGCCAATTTCGATTGTGATGGCTTCAATTTTGTCACTCAAACATCAGTTGTTCATACACAGATGAAGTGAGTTTCTAATACAAATTTGTCCTAAATGGTAAATTAAGATTGTCGTACACCATGTATATCTATATATTGTTTCTATTATTACTGAGTTTGACGTGATTTGTGTAATTGTGCTCAACTAAAAAGCTTGATCATCAATCTTTAATTAATACATCACGTTTTTCTCTATTTTTTGGGTTGATTTCATTTAAATCGACTTTGGTCAAAACCCACTATTACTAACAACCCAAGCAATAACCATATAAATTACTTCACTTAATGGATTGATTAATAACATGAACGTAAATTACTATTAGTTGAATCGAAAACTCCAAGGGCATTAATTGGGGGAGGGGGGGGGGGGGTAGGTAACAAGGAAAATGTTGGGCGAGGAAGCATTATACGTAGGGGCCGGAAGAAAAACGAATATAATGGTCTGCCTCTCACCCCCATCCAACTGCCAACTAATGGATCAACTTCTATCACAGTAAAGAAGTCCATCGCCCCACTAGACAACCCAACTACTCCACATAAGCCACGTACAATCAGCCCTAACATACTCCCACTATTTGCTGACATGAACCCCATAACAGTGCCAACCATTACATCTTCTCAAACCATCCTCATCGTCCAACCCACTATACAATCCAGCTCCATTTCTTCAGCAATCACAGACCTCTCGCTCTCGGCCCACAACCGTCCATCACCCATGTCCAGCCCACACTAAATTAGGTTTAGAAGAAGGAGAAGGAATCGAGGAGACGAGAGAGAGAATTACGTTCAGAATTTTTGCAGAAAAGGGAAAGAAAACAAGAGAGACGGGTCGAAAAAAGTGGGTTCAGTGGGCTGAGTCAATAAATGGGCCAAAGAGATGCAGTGGGCGTGCCTCCAAAATGTATGGGTTTAGATGTTGTGGGCTCGGCCTATTAAAAAAAAAGGTCCTAGGCCAATATTTTCTCATCACATATATGTTTTCTTTCCTATAATTTATTTCCAATATTTTCAGGCAGCACTTTGTGTACTCTAAGTCTAAATTGCATCGGCTTGTCAGATTTGAGTTAATTACATAATAAATATAATTCATAATTAATGCATTATTTAAAAAGAGTGATCAATCGTATAATAAAATATAGTTACATTTATTGTATAATTAGTTTGATCCAATTAAACCAGATCTAAATAAAAACTATAACTAATTAAATAGGATGAACCTTGTCAAGCTAGCAACTTTGGTACTGAATTGGATTTTTTGTTGCAAACTATATCTCATCTCCTACTTTGTTCAACATACATTAACTAAGCGTATAAAATTTTTCCTTAAATAAAATATATGATATCATTTTTATATGTGTATATATTAAATGGAGTAGAGGATGAAATATGATTAGCAGCGGAAAGTCCAATCGGCTTCTGTACACGGCCAGTGATCATTCCACACATCAGAGTTTGTCCGTAGGATTTCTTTCGCTTTCTCCTTGAGATGCACAGCAGAATTCGCTTGCATCACCATGCAAAGCTTTGCAACTGTTCCAACCCTCAGCATCTCCTCAAGCACTCTACTCGTTCCACAGTACTTAGCGATCAGCCAAATAATGGAAACGGCTCTTTCATCCGCGATCGAAGAAACCTTCAGGATTGGCTTCGTGACTGCTCCAATACCGGCCGTGTGATTCACCAGCTGAGCCCTTCCATCTGCACACGAACACAGATGACATAGTATTCCCAATACTAGTTCTGTTGTTTTCTTCTGATCCGGGCTCCTCAGTTCCACCTCTATTAGATCAAAAACAGCCCCTGATTCGACCATCACGACCCTGTTTCTCCCCCACGGGCAGGCATCCAGCAATGCGTGCAAAAGGGAGTTCTTTCCTTGCTGAGAAATGTTGCTGCTTTCGGCCCGTAACAAACACAATATACTCTTGAAGAATTCGGGCTTCAGTCTCTCCAGCAGGCCCGGATTTGCCTTCTCGACCATGACTCTCAATGCATACGCTGCGTGGGATTTTACTACCACGCTGTCAGGAAGATAATCACAACATAAAGCCCACACCAGAGAGTCGAAAACTTCATCGTTTTCAGTTAAGGGTCCCTGCAATTGGGCTAACGAAGCACGGACGACATAGAAAAGGCTAAGAGCTTCTTCCAGGCCGTTCATCTGTTGTTTATCGTAACATGATGTGATAAAAGATATCAAGGCGTTAACTAAGCCAGCCTCCACCAAGAAAACCCTATTTCTATTGTTCTCGATGGCAAGAGCTTCCAATTTTCTCAGTGTTTTGATCTGCAGATCAGGCTGGTAGAGGTCCCTGATCAGGTTAATTGGATGTAATTTGCTGAGAGGACGCTTAGGGGTGGGGATACGGTCGATGCCATTAGCCGCATTTAGGGTGCACCAGGCCTGGATCAGCCGGCAGAGCGTGTTGTTTGGGGTCAAGTCGGAGTCTCTAGGCAGCGGCTGCTTACTTACAGGGCACGTCGTGTTGTTCGTCTCGAATAGCCATCGTTCGATGCTTTGTCGATCATAGGTTATTCCAGTTATGGCTGTTACTGGATCTTTCATGATTTGAAGTGAAATTGGGCAGATGAAGTACTCGGGGACTTCTATGTTGTCCATGAGTACTACCTCACCAAGAAAGATTACAAAGAATTGGGGATTATTAATAAAATAGACATATACTACCTAACATGAAACTGCAAATATATATATGAAAGCATAAGGTCTGGAGATTAAAGGAGAATGTATGAACTAGATTCATTGTTTGTAAGAGAGTGTGTGTGTGCGTGAAAGTTTTCACAAGAAGTAAATTGGTCATAGGTATTAATTATGTAAGTCATGGAAAATTTTAGCCGGACTATTTCGGTAGTCAAACTGCATGCAAGAAAAATGGGGCAAAATCGTGTTTTGGTACCATTAAAAAATGTCAGTTTTATTTTTGGTCACAAATTTTGCAAGTTCGGGTTTTAGTACTATTAAATTAAAAAATAAATATTTTTGGTACCAACTTAACGGTAGAGCCCATGTGGCCTTAACGGCCGTAAATCCTACCATTTTGGTGGGAAAAGTCACATGAGTTTGAAAAAAAGGAGGAAAAATTGGTCTTCCAATATTCCATAGTGTTTTAGTACCATTAAACCTAAAAATAAATCTTTTTGGTCCCATAAAGTCATGTGCGCCACAAAATAAGTAATAAACACATTCCAAAATAATAGATAGATTCCATAAACATGAAGTAAAATATATTAGTTATAAATACACGATTTGAGCTAATTGAAACATGGTTTGACAAAACCCACTTGACAAAATATATGCATTGCAATACATAATTTTTGCTTCAAATCGTGTATTTATAACCAATATATTTTGCTTCATATTTATGAATTTTATTTTTTATTTTGGAATGTGTTGTATTACTTATTTTGTGCTGCACATGACTTTATGGGACCAAAAAGGCTTATTTTTAAGTTTAGTGGTACGAAAATAAATATTGGAAGATCAATTTTTCCTCTTTTTGCTCAAACTCATGTGACTTTTCCGCCAAAATTGTGAGGTTGACGGCCGTTAAGACCCATGTGCTCTGCCGTTAAGTTGGTACAAAAAATGCTTATTTTTTGGTTTAATGGTACCAAAACTCGAACTCACAAAATTTGTGGTACCAAAAATAAAATTAATATTTTTTAATGGTACCAAAACACGATTTTACTCAAGAAAAATGTGATAGCCAAATACCAGATTTGAACCAATTAAGAGTTTATAAGTTTATAACTAATGTGCATTGTCAAGTTCTGAGAATTATGCACGTGAATTATTAATGCGTTAATTTGGCAGTGAATTAATTTATATCATGTCCAGATGATATCTATATGTATTAATTAGTGTATGTACGTATAGCATTTCATAAAATTACTTTGACTGAAATGTTTGTTAATTGTAATTTAAGAAAATGGGATTTTGACCAAATCCACTCTAATTAATTAGTATATATAATCAAAGTGGATGGCGTAACAAATGATCCGTTCAATTCAAAATCACAATAAATACAACGATCTTCCATATGATTAAAGTCAAAAGGCCAAGTCAACGGTCAACTGACCATCAATTTAGTTTACTCGTCTTCAATGGTCCACCCACCCATACTGTTCACTTTGTGGCCACTGCATGCCGTGAATCACGACATCCCCTGTTATGGCAAAACAAAAAAGCGGGTATTGAAAGCAAATGATCAAACCTGCCGAACTACTACTTCTTTATTAAAACAACGTTTTCTGCATCCATAAATTAATGTTAATTTCCCTATATATATATATGATGCGGGTGTACCACAACCAAGGAAATGGATTGAAATGCCCTCAAAATATGGAGAAAATTCTAAAGATCTGCGTATTTTCCTTGGGTCGGGTCGTCGATCGGACCCGACCAAGTTCGACCCGATTTTCGGACCCAAGGCTTGAACCATAGATCATTTGTCAAGATTGGATATGAGATGCCGCCACGTAGACCAGCTGTGTATGAACATTTGAATTTATAAATATCACTGTTCATATACATTTACTACAATTTCGATCACATTTAATTTGGAACTTTCTAACTATCTAACGATCTATTCTTTTTTCAGAGACCATACTTGTGCGAGATTAGCCACAAGCTCAACCTGAAGAACTTCAAGGAGCTCTACCCAGTTTCGATCCAGACCAATATATATATAGCTGCAAAAGTAAACCATTTATTTCCCTGTTTCTATGGTTAAAAAAAGCAAAATTGCACCATTCTTGACAAACAAATAATAAAATAATTTAAAATTAGAGATTCATGGGTATGTCTCATTATAACTCTGTTGAAAATAGAGGAAAAGCATATGTTTTGTATTTCGAATACTCTGGTAAGATTAACAACCATGATATTGAGACGTATAGAAATGGAGAATTTTGGAAAAATACCATATTAGCAAAATTATCTGAAAAATTAAAAACTAGCAAATTAAAAGAGTCACTTGTCAGGCATGTGTTGATCTCCGACGAATTTAGTATTTTTTGACGATATCTGGACTAAACGTAGTAATTCTTTTAGTTATATCCTCAATTACAAAATTTAAAATTCAAAAAGATTAAAAGTGTCGGCCAATAGTTATAGGATAAAAGATGCATTTTTTTCATATATATAATGCGAGTATGTATATCATATGTGCATATGTACCATGTCTATATATTATAAGTAAGACAATAAACATATATATATATATATATATATAGTAATTATGTATATACAGCTGTTCTGCATATATTCATTTAATTAATTTAGAACGCGTTTGAGCGTAAATAGCCGCAAGTACAAGTAACAGGAATTAAGAAAAGACTTTTAAAGTCAATGAGAGGCGAAAAACGTTAAGGATTAGCTGATGATAAATAGTATTTCTGTATTACAAAATTCTTGCTTTTTTATTTCATCATAAAGTCAACATTCGATATTGAATTTTATTACTTGTTTGATTTAATTAATTAGTGTTGGTTTTATTAATCAAAATGTAATTATTAATACATTTTAAAAATAGCCATCCGGTTGACCCACCATATATATTTGTTATTACCATTTTAAAGACTATGAACTAAAATTCATGATAAATAACTATTATTATATCATGTTAAGTAAAATTGATACAAAAACTTATCTTATTCATTATAAAAAAATATTTTCTATAGCTAAGAGCCATGACAAATATTTTAACTACTTTCGTAAAAGTCACGACCAATAAGTATTACTTGGCCATGTTCAATAACCATTTACTATGTTATTTATTTTGAATTATGACAATTAGCCATTGTTAAACGTTATAGTTCTTGTAGTGATATTTTACTTTACCTCTTGATTTTTCAAATTAAACCATTATTATTATTATTATTATTATTATTATTATTATTATTATTATTATTGTTATTACTTTGTCTCCTTAATTAAGTCAATAACCACTCATTTTCTCTTATTATGAAAAGGATACTCATTAGCATTAAATAAAAACATCAATGACTAACTTTGGGAGGTGAAGTCCATAACTTTAGAATTATATATTAACTCACGGGTTTGAGTTTATCACACATGTAAAAATATTTATTCTATCTCAATATATGAGTTTATCATAATTTTGTTTTATAGTTATTTATAATTTGATAGTTATCTAACGACAATTGAAATATTAATTGATAAATTGACGTAATACTTTCAGTATAGAATACAAAATAAAAAACAAAACAAACTTATTGTAACATTTAATTTTTTTTTTTTTCGAGAAAGCTTTGAATTGAGTCAGCAATACTTTCTTGTTTTCCTTCACATATATACCCAAAAAAAAAAAGAAAAGAAAATTTATTATGAGTTTGAAATCTTTAAATATATTCATAAATAAGCACGATATTTTAGTGATATATTACTAGTATTTCATTGACGACTCATATGTCATTTCAGCTCGTTCGTTTGGGTTGAGCGTGTAAGATAGCCCATGCAGTCTTTATCCCATAATCGTATGATCCAATTGTATGGTAGGCTCATGGGTGATTGTTTGCTTACATGGATTAAAATTTCATTTTGAAATAATTAAGACATATATACAATAAAGAGATTATCTCAAACTGATGATCGACGCAGCTTCTGACAATCAAACACAGTAATTTAGAAGAATTAACAATTACGACAGACTTTGCTGAAAATTGTACTAGATTATACTAGAATGGAAACGATTTTTGATTTGAGAACCTTTTATTTCTGCTAAAATATGATGTTCACAAACAATTTTATGCTTTGTCTAATCAGATTTACGTAGGCATGAAGTGCCCATCTTTAATGTTTAAAAGTCCACGTCAGTATATTGGCCAAGAATCTAAAATTCCCATACTACAAAAAAAATATCATTGACTATAATATTAATGGTTATGACTAAAAATTATGACAAATAACTATTGTTAGTCATGTTTAAAACAATCGAAATAAAACATTAATTTTTCTACCATAAAAAAAATTATTTGTCACATTTAAGAACTATGATTAAAATATTTGTCTTAACTTATAGCACCCCATGCAAAAACTATTGTATGGTCTGTCAATGACTATTTACTTCGATAATTTATTATTAACCATGATAATTGCCGATGGTTAAATGTTATATTTGTAGTAGTGCTGTATCAAAAAATCAATTCAAACAAGTTGTAATTTCTAGCGAAATTCATCCGCAATGTACGATTTGTTTTTTTGTTTTTATAAGAATTAGTGTTCTTATTGCCACACTTACACTTAGAGGACCGAAAATGTCGCTCCTCTATTTGTTTAACAACCTGGGTGATTTTGCATACTCCTGCTGAAGAAAGCAGTGATTATTGTGCATGTTGCTGGACAAGTGATTTCATTTATGAGGTTCATGAAGTCTTGAATTGATTTCTGATCATGGTAAACATCTGCTGCATTCGTTAGAGGTATGATCGATCCGTCTATGATATCCGTTAACAGCCGTTGTTAATCAGATGGATAAAGTACTGTGTGATGAGAGAGATGTAATATATGTGAAGCTATTTACCTAGATTAGATGCCAATTGGTCAGTAAATGAGGAAAAACCCTGATAACAATAATTCAGTAATAATTCAACAAGCGTGGAAACCAGAGGACAGTGTGTCTGTCATGTAGCACCATCCTTAGCCTACAAAGGCAGAATGAAGTCGAGGATAAGGGTCGTCAACCTAGGGTGGTCCAAAGCAATCGAAGATTAAAGAAAGAGAAGTTGAAAGCTAGTTAGCAAAGCACCCTTCCCATACAAGCAACTATTCCAATAAAAATACACGTTATAATCAACTACCAGTTTTAGTTTATTGCTCTTGTCAATTGATCAAATTGTCAAGTAACAAGAACAAGATTTTGTAGCTTCTCTGATATTTTGTCTTATATCTGTGGACTATGTTTGATTGGCAGTTCTTTTTCTTCATATTGCCAAGACAAGACCATGAAAAAGAGGCCTTTTGCTATGATCCTTATCCTTGAATTTTTGCAACATATAATCAATTGTCCTGGGGCCCTTTCTTCCGTATTCTTATTCTATATCTTCTCATTCTGCGATTCCAATCCAAAAAGCTGATCCAAAATTTCAAATCAGGCGTGGCCTGATGTTGAACCTTTCGCTGTTTTGTCCCACAGTCGTTTCTGTTGCCATGAATGCAAGAAGATGGAATCATGAAACGATGCTAACGGGGCAAACACGGTTTATAGATGTAATAAAACTGTTTAGACACAAGCAGCAATATATATACCAGATTTAAAACCACTCTTTATTCTCGTATACCACCCAAAATAACTAGTTTTTCTCCACATTACATTATCACAATCATCTATTATCTGCAGAAACAAAATTAATATACAATCCCCAACCATATTCTAAAAAACCTAAGCTGCCTGTAAGAACCGAAATGGTTCTCCTGAAATATGTATACATATTTATATACTTATACTATCTAAGTTTCTCTTACCCTTCTCTACACTATCATGTAATTATCCTCTTCTTCCTAGTAATGAAGAAAAGGGATAAAAATAGTGAAGAGGACCCTAAGAGTACCTTGTGGCAATACCTCTCTTTGCCTATCTAACTTTGCTTCTACTGAAACTCATCAGTTAAGCTACAAAGTCTGGCAACAATTGCGCAGCGAACCTCTTCCGGTTCTGAATGTTGATGTTGTCATACACGTTGGTTGAGTGTGTGTTTGTCTGAGTGTTCATTCCACCGAAATCATTTGTTTCCCCGATTTCAACACCTCGTCCTAACTGTATGCTTTGGCTTGGCAGAAATGTCTGGTGGGCTCCTGACATGGAGAGATTCTCACAATGCGGGAGGCCTAATGTGAGAGAAACGCCGTTGCCTGAGTATGGTGCTTGGAACTGCTCGGTCCCAAACCTCCCGAGTTCCCCAATAGGGTACGAGCCGAATCCTCCAATGAAATTTGTTGGCGCGCCCATCAATGTGAACCCATCTCTGCCCTGCCTCTCATTGCCAAATTTCATTGACATGTTCTCGTTGTGGGGATCAGTGGGCTTTGACTCCATGTTCATTGATGGAATGCTGCTCGGTGAATGTAGAATGTCGGCATTGCGCAGCTTCTTTGGACTCCCCTGAGTAATGCTTTCGATTTCTGTTGATCCGATAAGGTTAAAACCTGCAATGTTCCTCAAGGTTGTCCCAGTTGGGGATGTTGAGTTTGTGGACATTGATATCACAGGAGCAGCATTCTGGTTAATGGGGTTCTCTTGTTTCGAGATGAAATTCTTGTTCGGATGATCAGTCCCTGGGCTCTTGGCTTGTGGAGCAGTGGTTTTTGAGGCTGAATCTTCATTCTGTTCACTTTTGCTAGTCTTATCCTCTGATCCATTCTTTTCGTTTTCCTTCATCTCTTCCATGTACATCTCCTCTACCATTGGCTTCCAGAGACGAACTCGAGCATTGATAAACCAATTAGAAACCTGAAATTACAGCAGCCAACTCAATATCGAGAACTCCATTGAACTAGTGAAAAATCTGATCAGGAATTTTAGACGATCAATAAGTACCTGACTCCTGGTAAGCCCCGTCTGTTTAGCAAGCATGAGCTTATCCGAGTCCTTGGGATAACTGGCAAAAATCAAGAATCATGGTAACTCATTTGTCTTGATATCAAATATTGCACCTAAAATTTGATACAATATGAAATTTCTAAGCCAACTTACGGGTGGAGGAAGTGTTCGAAGAGCCAGGCACGAAGAACAGAAACAGATCGCTCGGGCAATCCTCTCTGGGGTCTCCAAGCATTGTGCTGGATCATTCCCAACTGCTGCAAGGCCCTTTGCTGCCTTATCTGATTATCGACGTATTTGAGTCTCGACCCCTCGATTTTCCCTTCCAAACTGTCTTCTTCACCTAAGCTTTTGCTTGCAGCTCGGATTTGGCCCAAGATTGCGTCTTTCAGGCACCGGAATTGCTTTGAGATTGTTTGCAGAGCCAGAGCAGTGTAAGTCTTTGCAGAACCGATTCCTGCTGCTTGTTCAAACCAGGAGATTACAATCTGCATCTGGTGGTGGTACTGCCTGTACCTCTGCTCAACCTAAGACATGATCAATTCAATTCAAAATTAAAGTGAGAAAAAGGAGTGATAATCAAGTAGAGTTTAGGAGACATTAGAGTGCTCAAATCAGTTTGTTAATTAGTTATTACCATAAAGAGAAAGACAGCACGGAATCGAATTAAAAAAAAAAGAAAAGAAATTCCAGTTCTGATAATTTAGGAACCGTATGTTGCAATGAAAAGACCACCTCAAAATCTTTTGATGTTCTAAATTCTTCAATACTATGAAAACAGAACTGAATGAAAAGAACACATCTGACATGAATATCACATGATAGTTACTCTTTGCAAAGATCTGATACAATTACTCAGCTGATGGAGACCTGACTCTTTCAATTCCTACGCTTCAGCCAAACCAAAATTACAAAAAACTTTACTTGGAAAGCCAACTCTTTTTACTTGTTTTTGAAAGTTTCCAGTTACAAAACCAAAAACCGCTGCTTTTACTATGTCAGCAATATCATCAATACCTCATCAAATTTGTTACTTTTCAAATGTATAATTCTCGCACACAGACAGGCTTACCTCATCAAGCATGTTAACAAGCTTTGCTTTCTTCATCTGAATTTCTTGTCTCTCTGCTGTAGTGAGCTCAGCCCCACGTTTTCCACTGCCCTCTCCTCCACTTTGTCCGTCTCCACTTGCGGCAGCGGCGGCCGCCGCCGCCAAGGAGGAATCTCCGGTATTCTTGGGCTGTCCATTAGCCCCCTTGGATGATTCTGTCGCACTCTTAGCTCCTTTTCCAACATTAACGACTTCATCAAGAAGCTCCTGCGCCGCCTTCAGATACTTAGAACTCAGCAGCACACTTTGCACTCCATTCACACCATTGGACACCCCTGAAGCCGATGAGGGCGATCCCCCAGACACCCTAACATCTTCGCCCCCGCGAGGGGGGGACACAGCCGTCACCAGTGGCTGGGACGGGACCTCTCTTTCTGGCCTAAACGAGCCGTATCCAGGAGGTTGTTGCGAGGAAAGGCTCAACGAGAGTCCCTGCTGAGCGCGTGTGACATCACGCGCCGCTCCAAGGTCGATGGGCAGATTGTAGAGATTGTATTGGACTCTTGGAAGGAAACCGTGGAGGGCCGAAACATCTTGCTGCTGGGGATCCTGTGGCGGGGCGGCGGGTGCGGAGGTGGTGCCTTGAAGGGGGAAGCCGACGAAATGTTGGGTCTGAGTGGGCGGCGCGTGGGGGATGTTATGGCCGTTGTTTCCGGAGGAGTTGGAATTGAGGAATACGAAGTTGCTGCTGGGTGGCGGTTGTTGCTGTTGGGTGTCAGAATATCCAACGTAGGCGGGATTCATGAGAATCAGCGTCTGTAAGCCATCACCGCCACCACCTTGGATTTCTGAATTCCCATGAAAGTACGTCGCCATCGATCTTGGAAAATATACCACCTAATTTATTTTGTTATCCCTGTTAACTATCAGACCTGAGAAAAGAGACTACGTTAGCTTTCATTTCACATCCAATCCAACTCACTTTTCACACACACAGACATAAATATATCTACTAATAGGGAGCATATAAAAAGAATATGAGTGTTTGTACCTGTTGATGAAATATTAATAAGAAAGAAGGTGGTGAGGAGGAGGAGGGTGTTCAATCATATGAATGGCAGTGAGAGAAGTGTTGAAGATAATTGTTGGTACTGATTGACTGCAGAGAAAGTGTAATAGCCTAATTCTGATGGGGTGAGCCCTGAAAGAAAGTTTCAAAGTATAATGAAATAAATTAATAATAATTATTGCCCTGGAAAAACCCTTGTACCAAAAAGTCCAACATACAGTACAATCAACTCAACTCCCTTCATTCTACCCACAAAAAGAAAATAAAAACATAAAAAATATCTGTCTTCACAAATTAATTACAGCACACACACACACACACACACATATATAATCTTGAACTAGAACAAGTAGTATTCTCTTCTACCATCAAAAGGTAAAGAGAAAGAGCGATATCAGCAGTTGGATTTATGCTAAGGAAAGAGAGAGAGAGTGGAGGAGAAAGGGATTGGTTAATAGGTTAATTATATTATTGATATATACCTCGTGTGATGGAAATCTGAGTGTGCACGTGTTGCATATCATCGCCATCTGCAAATTAATGACAGGAGATAAGAATTTGTAGTTAATTGTGTGTGTGTAAGAGTGATATAGATGGAGAAGATGAGAGAAAACAATAAGAAAGAAGGAATGAGAGAGAGAGCGAGAGAGATAACAAAACACAGAGACATAACTCCGTACCCACCGGGCTATTTTGAGTTATATCTATAAAGCTAGCTAGCTAGTTAGCTAGTAGCTACAGACAGATATAGAGTCTATAGCTCTATGTATGTGTATCTCTGTGCGTGTAAGTATCAGTAGTGTAATTTCTTCACTCCAATTGTGTTTGTATGTCATCACACTCAAAAATCCATAGCTCTCTGATAACTCTCCCTCTCTTGATAAGGAAATAAACAGTGTAGAGAGAGAGATGGTGTTAAAAAGGCTTGGAAAAAGATGCCCATCTTTATTCACTCATTTATCCACACACAATTTATCACTCTTTTTCTTTCTCAAAAGAAAAAGAGAAAAAAAAAAAAAAAGAAGAAAGAAAGAAACGGGTTCTTCAAGAAAAGTATGTAGATGCAAGAACTGGTCGATGATGATGATGAATGATCTCATGTGTACATGTCCTTGGATCATGATACTGAGATGTACGAACTTGTTCTAATCTTTTCTTGTGTGTCTGTCTTTTGAGTGAATTACCTGCGAATTGATCAAACAAGGGAAGTTCAGTGATTTGACCCTCCTTTCCAAATCATTTGATGCAGGCAGTCCTGCGCCATCACCTCTACAAAGAACTTAAACTTTTTCAGAGTGGAGAAAAAGATGTGTGTGTATGTGTGTGCGTGTTTGTGTGTTCGTTAGATGTATGAAAGTGCCATTATCAAAGTTGTGTCAGAAGATGGACACATACAAACAGATGAAAAACGAGGAAACGTCCCCTTCCCACTAAAGATTATTAGGGTATGTATAAAAAATAAAATCGAGAGTGCATAGTGAATGCAAAATAAATAAAGGAAGAAAGATAGGAGAAGATTACGACGATGATGATTTATGCTATAGTTAGATAGCTATTTTTTTTCTTTTTCCTTTTTTTTTTTTATGAATATCTTTTTTAAGTGGGAGGGGTGGGGATGGGGTGGGGGGTGGAGGGGTCCTCTTGTTCATTATTGATTTCTCTTTTGTCTTCTTTTTTTTTTCTTTTAAATTTAAATTATATTTTGATGATCAATCTTGGTATATTGTGTGGTGGAAGGCAGAGTTTGAAGATAAAGCAATTTAAATGCCAAGGAACGCGGGACCAACTACCATTACACCTACTTAATGCCCCAAACCCTATTTTATTGTTTTCTCCATCTTTTTTATACATAAATATTTTGTTCAACCAACAAAAATTATTTTTATTCATATATTCCCAAAAAAATATTAGCTATAAACAAGCTGGCATGGAATTTTAGATTTCTTAATAAAATACTACGACGAAACCTAACTTGGATATAAAAATATGTGAAAATAAATATATAGGTACGCGCGCATCAAGTTTGTATGATGACGTACAAAATTAACAAGCGTTAATTAATAGATGATTTTTATACAAGTCAAGTCATTTTTTTTTCTTGCTGATAATCATGTTAACAACGTACATAGAACAATAATTAGGTGTCTGATTTCAGAATTTGGAGTGCTTAATTAATCTAATTTTATTTTTAATCAAAATTAATTAATTAAAAAGCATGTTGGTGGATAGGATCATAGGACCCCATCTGCATGTTCATTGGTCAATGACTTTTAGAACCGAGGGGAAGTCATGTGGTCCTAGGATGGAAAGCCATTAATAACGCATGAAAAATTTGAAAAATTTTGCCTTTCTTATTTTGTTCAAACATATTAAATACACATATATCATTGGCTAAAGAAATTATTTAATTCTCATGCCTCAATTAGGGAAAATTGTATTTTTGGTTCATATATTTAGAGTCTTTTGTAATTTAATCTCATTTATTATGATTTTATCATATTGAGTCCAGTAACTTGAATTAAATTTAGTCCTCATGCGCGTTTTTCGTCCAATATTTAACGGCGAAATCATGTGCCTTCATAATGGTCTGCTAACGACTTTGTTAATTATTTGATGGAAAAGACACGTGATGATTAAAATTGAGAAAAATTTCATATAATGAGATGCAATATGAGAAAACTAAAACTAACAGAACTAAATTGAAAAAGACTCTAACATAAGGGACAAAAATGCAATTTCCCCCTCTCTGTAATATTATATCTAGCTACATATTCTTTATTTTATCTTTACTCATATATATATATATATAATATGATCAAGCAATATATATATAAATCATTAATTAATTTAGAAGAATTAATTAAAATTAGTTGATGGATGAATAATTAAGTAAGAGAATTAATGATGGAGTTGGAGGGGTGGCGTGATCAACTGTCATTCTCCGATCATATCAATATCATCAAGAATTGTTTTTATTTACTAAGAAACCCACTGATCCTGATCATCACTTCATCCTAAGATTCTCCCTTAAAGGTCTACAGTGTCTATCTCATTTCTTGTTTCTTTTTCCCATCAGCTGCTGCAGGTGGGCTACATGTATGGTATGGTATGGATAGACCCCCCCCCCCCTCATTTTTTTATTACTACGTCAAATGTATATATATATATATATATATGTATATGTATGTAATCACAAAAACATCAACGTACCTCATCTACCCATTATGCAACCAAACATCCACAATATATATGTTTTACTACATACTTTTCCAAACATGAATACCTATATATGTTTTGCACCACTCTGTTGCTTTTGTACCCCCTCAGTACTACCACATAACTACTATTAATTCCAACATTCTTAAATTCACCTATCTGGGAAAAACATTTACTATTTTTATTTTTTACATAACCATTTATTTCAATTTTTCGTCACAGTTCTTTATTAAATTATGTTTCAAATCAAAGATGAACGCAATATAAAACACTAAATTAAATTAAAAAAAAAAATAGAAACAGCCATTGTAAAGTACGTAATGAATGACATAGACAATCCGGAATAATTTTATCTATATGGTCAATAAGGCTACTTGGCTGGTAAAGTTGAGGCCCCATAACCAAAATGTTATGAATTTGAGTTTCATGAATGTACATAGGTGCATGTCTTATAGTATATATAGTTTGTTATTTCGTTGTCTCGTTTGAATATATTTGTTAATTTGATGAATTATTGATGTATTGAAGTAATTTTTGAATTTGAATGTATTGAATGATGTAATGCATCGTATGCTATAAAAAAAATATTATATAATCCAGCAGTTATATACCATTTGCGCCTTTGAACATACCAAACCAATTTCCAGGGGTTCTGCGGCATTGTTTTCCGCATGTTGTGTGCATGAGAAACAGGCCCTAATTCATTATATATAACTGAAATAAACGTCAATGGTCTGAAGAAAGTATGCAATAGAGATGACATATAGAAAAGGCTAATGAAATTAATTAATTAATAAGTTGATTAACCAAAAGGACTAATTAATATATTAATCAGTGTGATCCCGAGTACTGTGGACTAATAATAGCTGTGGTCATGTATTAGTGATAATGATGATAAAAACTGTGTTAATTAGAGCATAATCTGTGGTGCTAAAAATAGAAGTGACCTGTGTGACATTGATGTCTTGCAACCTTTGAAACTGCAAACTGAAATTGATGATAAAATTTCGAATAAAATAGTTTGGGGAAATCAGAAAAAGATGTGAGTAGTAATGTAGGTATGATTGTGGATAGATGTAACCCACTGACAACTTAATCAATATTAACAACTCTAAGGATCACATCTCTCTATTGGGGTAATTCTTTTTTATTTTTTTATTTCTTTTGTGTTGGGTACAAGACCGTACAATATTATATGTGTCCCTTTAGTGCCCATTCTATGATTATTTTTCAAGAAATGTAGTAAATACCACACATCACATCTTACAAATGCGTGCACGTGCACTACAATGGCAATAAAAGTGTACAATTAGAAATATACACATCCCTTTGTGTCAGAACCTTTCAACTAGGAATGCAAATCAAACAGGGGGTCAAAATCAGTGAGAAAAAAAAATTATATATTTTGACATATAGATGAATTTTTATTTGAAAGATAATTTACAATAATAGAAGAGAATTTGAAGTTTACTAATTTTTTTAAATAAAAAAGAATTCATTATTAATTAAAATTTTGAAATTCATGATTTTAAATTCATCAATTCAGTTACTATGAATATGCTGATAATGTATTTAATTATTTGAAAACAATTAATTAAGACGGGTTACGAATAGGGAGTAGAATTAAAATGAGGGTGGGCATAGGGAGAATGCGTAATTTTAATACGATTTCTGTGATCGAGATAATAAAAAAATATTTATTTATAATTTTCTATATATGTTGAATTTTTTTATTATAAATGATGGTGTCGGTCCGAAACACAATTAATTTCTAATCGATAATGTTTTGTTTTTTTCACACTCTTTTACGTTTAATATATGCACTGTATAATTTTCTACATAGATATGTACAAAAAGATGTGGTGAATGACGTAATTAGTTTTTAATCTGAGTATTTATCTTATTTTATATAAATTTATTGTGATTTTTTTCGTAATTCTTAATCATATTGATATATTAAGCAAATTAATTATAAATTATCCAGTTGTTCAATTTATTAAAATATTAATGTAATTATATAATCATCGCTTATATTAAAAAAAGAAAAATTACTTAGTCAAAGACCCCATTCCTGATTGCAGAAAAACAGATCCATCTTCACAGAAAATGACTGGAAGTCCTCAGAAATTGAGTCCTAAATCAAAATTTTCAACATAATATATATTATATTCAAACGTGGAATCTGAAAAAATTATGCTTATACTATACTATAGTCACGGGGAAATAATTGTTCGGACCCACTTCTTGATTAATTCACTCGAGTCGGTGAACAATTTCTTTGAATTTGTGAGAGGATCTAACCGTTACAATTAATATTCAGTCAATTAATTAATTAATTAAAATGACTTAATCTATAGTCTTCATGAATTTCAAGTTCTACATTTCTTTAATTTTTCAATATGGCCGGATGGAGTTGGTGTAATGAGAAAGTGATCGGGACAGAGCTAAAATTAAACAAAATACAGATTACATTAATTTAATGTGACTAATATTTAAGGATGTTTAAATTAAGACATGCATGCTATCTGTTTTGGTGATCAACTAGCTAGCTAGGTCATCAGCTCAACGGATTATTATTATTATTATTATATATATATTGTTGAATGTAAAATTAATTTGAATAAATGTGCATGCTAGGCCCATTAATTAATTAGATTTTGGTAATACATGTCCCAGTTGTGGATGAAGATATATATTTTAATTGACAATTGTGTCATAATACAATTATTAGTAATTAAAATTGTGCCTTAAGCTGTTACTAAATGTAATTAGTGGCGCATTTTTAGTAGGTGACGACATAAATATAGCATCGTTATATTTCTTGTAACTATATTGGTCATCATACATGTGTTACTAACTGTTCATAGTGACCATTTTGTACGTACCTAACGTAAATATATTGTTACGATTAAAATTATAGAAAATTCTATAATTTAATACATATAATTATTTATAATCTCTATTTTGGTGGTATTTCTGTCTTTACACTGATCTTAATATCTAATGAGCAAATAAATCGAGATTTTTTTATAAATTAGATCAGACTAAATTATTGGTCAAATAGCGGCTATTTAATTAGACCTAATCAGATAATTTGGTGAAATTATGACGCAAATGTGGCCTACAGGCAATATATATGGAATGAGTGCATCTCTCGCCTTCTGGCATGGCCTACTCTCACGGGAGATCTACCCACTCCCCAAAAGCCAAAAGGCGCAAATATCATACATACACACTGTCTCAGTTTGAACTAATTCCTCGTGGAACTCTTACTCGCCATCTACATTTTTCGATTTTTCCTAATATAAATCAATATTATTAATTTTATCTGGCATAAGTATTATATATTCGATATTTTCTCATTAGATATGTATAAGAAACATCCAATTTAAGCTCATTAGATCTGTATAAGAAATATCCAATTTATACTGACGGTTTACTTATATATATATATTTAAAATCAATCATCATGATGCAATAGCTGCTATTCACCTCTGCCGAGTAAAGGAAAGAATTATTCAATTATACTAGAATCTATTGAATATATATATATATATATATATATATATATATATATGATATGGGGTCTCATGAACGTTACACCAAGACCTCACCACAGAGTATTCATGATTTTTATCAAGACAAGCTTTAGATACATTTTATTAATTCAATGTCTTTGCAACCCGACCTAGATGCATGTATCATTGGTATCATTTCGGTGTTTGTGGTTTATGTATAATCGCTCTCTATACATGTAATAGGTATAATCTATGATGTATGGATACAAACGCGATACGACACGGACACGATACAACACGGACACAGTGACACGAAAAGTATAAAACAAATTAGGACACGACACGGCTATATATAATATATATGTTTACTATATATATTCTCAATTTTTCATAAAATTAAAATATGCAATATGAAAAACATTAAGATAAAATATAAAATAAACATGGCTTACATCTATATTAATCGAATGTGTCTTAAAAAACGTACACAATCAGTTAATTTTGAAAAAAAAATGCAATGAATTTTTTTAATAATTTAAATTAGTTAAATTATCGTGAACAACTCTCAAAATACTAGTAATTTCATCATAATATTTTTAGTTTAAGAGGAGTGAATTAATTCTTTTTCTTTTTTATTAAGCCTAAAACTCATTTTTTCTTGAAAACAACCCAAAATTTTTTAAAATTATGAAAAGAAAATTTGAAACTTGTCTTGCCCTTTTTTTTCTTTTTTTTTTAATTTTAAGCGTGTCTGTGTCTGACACTGCATTGGGTATTTTTTGAAATATTCGTGCATTATAGGGTATAAGTTGTTGATACCTTAATATTTTTACGACCCACTTTATTACCTCCCTTGCAACCTATTTGTAGTGCCATAATCAGAGACTCTCAATATGATTGCAACTGTGATATTTTTTATAAACTTGTAATTGAGAAAATGAAGATATATTTTACTATTTAAAAATAACAAATCACATAATTCCACTTAAACAGACTTTATTTTGAATTCTGAGCACAAATAATATACATATATATATATATATATATTACACCGCCATGAATAAAAAGATGTGAGAAAAGTGGTATATAGTGTAGGGTGAGTTAATATTAGAATTAAAGTATGAATAAAAAAATAAAATAGAATTATGAAGAAGTAGGGAGAGGATATTTTGGCAAAGGGAGAAATGATGGAGTACCCATTGTAGAGGTAAAGAATTTGCTTTGGTAAATGGGTCCATGTCTTTATTAGCCACAACAAAGGATGGTCCTTTTCTCTGTTGTGCGATTCTTTCTTTTCCCACAAACTCATCCAAATACGTAACACTAATTATCATCATTGGGTTTTTAGCTAAAAGAATATCAAACCCCATTACTTGCAATCAAATTCCACGACTTATGTCCTCCACCTTCCTTTCCACGCGCTTCCCTCCTTAATATCCAAACACGCTTTCTACCACTCTTTTTCATTTTTCACTATATACCACAACCCCTTTTCTTTTTCTTTTTCCTTTTTTTTTTTTGGGTGGGTTTAGGGGTAGAAATACGCTGGAAAAAGGGTTTAAACATGCCATGTTTATTAAAATTTGGTTGAAACTCATCCACTTGCAACTAGAAAACTCTTTGTCATTTATAAATTAGGTATAGAACTACGCCTATAAGTTAGATATGAATATATTAAGTTAAAAATTAAAAAAAGTATGTTCAGGTTTTTAATATGGCATATATTAGAAAGGTCTGATTCCAGCTCATCTACTAGCATCTAGAAACCTCTATTTTGGCCCATAAATTAGAACCATAAATACTTCTATGTTAAGTTTATAAAAAATATTAACTATGTTCTTTAATTTGTCATGTAAGATGCACCGAAATTCATAATTATTGATTTATTTTACAGTGCAGTAAATAATATTTATATTGCCATATAATATTCGTTAAAATCCAATGATATTAAATAGACGGGCAGCATTAAAATCAAAGGATTGGCCAAGAACTAGGCACATTTACCTATGAATTGCGAATACATGAGTGAATCCGGCAAACATGACAAGAAGAGGAGCAGATAGCCACGGAGGCTAACATTGTTTCCAAGTAAACGTATTAGCACTTCATGAGTTGCTATTAGCTAAAACAGCACCAGCTAGTAGCTATTCTCCCCCTAAAATCGATGTCCAACTCAAATAGTATGAGAAAATATCACTTGTCTTTTTAACCTATCATGAGAAATCGTGATTTTGACACTTCATAGTCGTGAGTACAATCCACCTTTTTCACGAGTTAATCATTTTCTTACATTATTAATTAATCACGAAATTAATAAGTAGTTACTGCAGGCATATATATTAATGATGTGTATGAAGTTGAAGTAGCAACGCATGTGGGCTGCCTATTTCCGGCGTACGAGGTATAGACAAGCAGTAGTCGTCGGGGTATAGACAGGCAGTAGAAGTAGAACATGCATGATCATGATGCTGATTCAACGTGAGACTTGCCCAAAAGCGTTTTTTGTAGGATTCCTTGCATTTAATAATACTAGCGACAGCTCTATGCGGTTCCCACGCATGTAAAAATTTTAAAATATTAATTAAATCAAACACAAAAATCTTATAATTTTACACAAATCCAATCAGTGCTCGCGCTTCCTGTATGCATAATTTCTTTGATATATTTGTTTTCTTCTAATAGAACTACAATAGTTTTACGATGTTCTAAAATAACAAAATAATTCTAAAAAAAAAAAGAAAGTCAAATGCATTTATTTATAATATCTTAATAATCTTTTAATTGAAATATGTTTGTGATTGTATTTTAATATTAATTCTTGCGCTAATTGATCTATACGATATATTAAAATTCATGTGTAAGTTGATTTAAAAATCATGTAATTGTTTTTTACAGTTTTATTTTAACTTGGTAAAAAATTTCAAAATATAGATTAAATGAATTAAACTCTTATCAACTTACAGTGTTTTCAAGTAAAAATAGAAATCTTCGTAAAAGAAATTAAATTAAATATAAAAATGATTAGTTTGGGATAAAATATAAGAAAAGAAATAGAAATGAAAAATGGAAGTAGTAAAATTGGAACGACGTCGTGATGGCGATGATGTTTGCAAAAATCAAGTGATGCGGGCGCGGGTGGGTTAAAAAAAGCCAGAGAGCAGGGCGCACTAATTGCTTGGGGTTAGGCGCACCACGGAGCCCCACTCCCCTACAACACGTGCCAACTTGATGCCTTTTTCTTTTTCCAATTTTCTCCCTCTGTTTGTCATCTAGTGGGACGGAGGGGCCCCGCAGATAACATGGGCCCATCGCAACTGTACACGCGTCAACCATACATCCCCCTACTCCCAGAAGATTCGCCGGCCTGGGTTGTAGGGGCCCACATGTCCAATCAGTCTTTCTTGGATTTTTTGGAGAGCCGTGTAGTGTGGGTGCAATTCCACGAATAATGGGGGGCCCACGTGGGGCCCAGACCCAAAGAAAAAAACGAAAATGGTGAAAAGTCAAGAAAGTAGCCAATGGGAGGGCAGACGTGTGGCCATCAGCAACTGCTTTTCTATTTATTATTGGCGACCCCCCGGTCGCTGTCGGCAGGACACGTGTCAGAAATCCACTGCTCCCGTTTCTGACGCTGTTTAACGGAGCGTGAGGGGCCTCCTTCTCCTTCCCTACGTCGTCTCCACGTCAGTGAGCTCCGTCATTTTCTGATTATTGACGCATCTGCTCCCCCAACTCTTACCATTTTCTTGTTTTAATCCCCACCGTATAAATTACTGTCCATCTACTTCCTTGGCGCACTTTATCAATTATTTTTAGGGTTAATTATAGATAAATTTCATCTAAAAATATAAAATTATATTTTTTAAAATAAAAATTAAAATTAATCTTACATACTCTTCAAAACTTCTCCTTCTACATCCGATCCCCGGCCTTCTATTAGGGTTTTGATAAAATATGTCGACGTTAACAAAAAAGTTATATTTAATTTTATCCCTTATTTAATATTTATATATTTTTTTTTGTCCAAATCTTAAAATGGGATTAATTATAAATAATTAATTTTCGAAGATAATGTAAGTATAATATTTTTTGAACTTCTTCAAAAAAAGTATAATTTTATATTTTAAAGAGGGTCTAAATGTAATTAAACTTTATTTTTAAAATATTGTTCACAATGTTAGAAATTAGAGAATTGTGCACTTTAGCTTGGTACTACAATAATTAAGTAATACATTTAGGAAGGAAGTCGTATTATTCTCTAGCTGAAATATCGAAATATAAGGATTTACTAATTTACAACATAATTTACATTGATTAAAACATAAAAATATATTTGTCATTATTGAATAAATGATGAATTCAGTACTTTCATCACGCATTTGTTTAATTACTACAAGAAATTGGTGAGAAGTAATAAACCCCTATCATGCACAATTGATCTTAATTACACCTATATACGTACAAAGACAGAAAATTCTATTAACGAACCACTAGAATTTTGTAAAGGGTAGCTAGCTAGGACAACTATTTTGATAGCTAGCTAGCTAGCTAGAATCATTGATTTCTAATAATTAGTATCTTAAGTTGGTTGTTCCTAATTAATTAATCTTTCTAGGTTATGTTCACGTCTCTTTATATAAGTAGAAAACCCAATGGAAATTGCATATATATATAGATGAGATTAATTAATCCACTTAATTATAATATTAATTCGAATATATAGTTACAGTACGATTACAAATTAATTAATGTTAATAATTGAGAGAGATTTATGAATGATGAAAGATAGGGTTCATCTTCCTTTTACCACAGTACTTTCTTTTGATGCATGCATGATGAGGAGAAATAGTGCTTTATCCTGTTCATCCTTTACTTTTTAACAGAGCTGTCGAAACTGCTTCTATCGCTTGTATTTAATCATAAATCCAAGTAATTAATGTAAAATATTGAACTTGTTCGATTAAATAGGAAAATATAATATGAAGCTGAAATTTAGAGGTTAAAATTTAACCTTTTTATCATATATCAATGTCTAACTTATTGTCGTCAATTTTCGATATTTTATTATTTTCATGGATTTTTAGTTTTTCTTTAATTAATATTCATTATCATTTTTTTAGAAGCACAAGCTTTCGCTAGCAGGCAGTTATACCATATTACTGATCGTAGATACGGTGATAATACATTGTATCTTCTTAATAAATTGTATTAGTTGTTGGAAAGAGCTTTTGTTTTATAATTTGTCCAGAGTGAGTTAGAGTCATACGATACTGTTGGATTGTTGTACCCATAAGGCAACAAGTAAAGACTGATATTGCTGGACTATAATGGGCTTGAATCTCTTTAAAAAGTGCGCGCTATCCGCACCTCAACCTGATGATTTTTTTATATTTTTTCTTTAATTGTAATTATTATTCCTACAATATACCTTGATTCCGAGAAACAAGAATTATATATACATATGGTAATATACAACATACGAATTTCTGCTCTGCGTGCTATTCATAATTTTTTGAAAATGTCTCCATTATGTATTGTTCTTCAAATAAATTAGAATCCGTTGGAACGAAAAGATTTCAAAAACACAATAATCAGAACTGAGAATGAATTACTGTACTAGAGATGGAGTTCCTTAGTCGTTTCACCTATTGCTTTTCCAACTTGGGATGGGAAAATGTATTTCCATGGACCCTACGAATGGCTCACAATTTCAAGTGTGTACGCTTTTCAAACCCAAAAAGCTAATGCATTCATCCAAAAATGTTGAAAAATCCCTCCAAGTGAAACCAATCATTGCAAATCGTAATTTATTGCTAATTATATCTTCTGATCACCACTGTTAATTTCATGATTTCTACTAAGAAAATTAGGGTTTTTCTCTATATATTTCGAAAATTTTATTTTTAATAAACATTATCTATTATTTCCATAATATATATATATATATATATTCATCAATAAAAAAATATAATATATTTGTGTTGTGCATGAGGGGTTGGAGTACGTAGGACCACCTGGAAATAATGATGAGTTGAGACAAGTGAGGGATCATTAAAGAAACCTGCCGGCATTCGCAATTAATGTTTTGCAACTAAGTTGTTGAAATGTGTTGGTTATAACAGGCCCTCATCTTTTAATGCACGCTAATTAATCACAAATTATTACTAATTACCTTTTATTTAATTTACTATTATATATATATATATATCTATGTAATTCGGGCAAGTCATATGTAATTGATGGAATGTAAAGCAGTATATTCATCACTTCTGACAACCATTATGTGTCTTTCACCATCACTTCCCTTTATAACTTACCCTATTTTTCAAAACTCTAATTTCTGTTTTATACTTTTAATGCTCCAGTCAATGAAAAGAATCTTACAATTACTACTCTCACATTAAAACCCAAAAAAAAAAGAAAAAGAATTATCCATCGTCTCACAAATTGTAAAAATTCAAAAATTCAATAGAATTCAACATCAAATTAATAACCTTCTATACATTCCTACACTACTTGTTAAAATATTAGTATTGAATGTTTGCCGTTTCTAACAGTTTAAATTTTTAAATAAAATGATCGTTTAACATAGTATCAGAGCCTGACCGAATAAGATGATCGTTTCCTTCACTACATGACATTCATCTTATAAAAATATAATTAAAGGAAAAAAACGTAAAACTTTCTGACCTGAAATGAGATAATTGTGGTCTTAGTTACATAATTTTCTTGAGCTTCAAACACTGCCTAACTGAAATACATAAAGATGAAAGTGATTACGGTCCAAGAAAGTTATTGACATGTCCTGCTGGGGTACTTTGCACCAAGACCTAAAACTTAAAGAATGTCCTTTTGTTTCTGTTGTATCATTAAGAATGCAAGAAAAATGTGTGTTGTAAATTAATTACTGGGGTCCTGAATTGGGTTTTGGACACACCCAAAATTTCCTTGACAGAGATAGAAACTGTTGTGTTCTAACTTTTGTTTGTGCAATACTGTTCACTCATGATGTAGATCTCATTATTATTATTCATAGTTAAGGAAAAAAACATAAAACAATAAAAGGACCAAAGTCTCTATTAATAATTTGAGGACGACCATGTGTGTGTGTGTGTGCAGTTTTAGATGTCTATTTGTTAAAATTTCTGGTTTGGTGGTGTGGTTTTGCAACTAGACGTGGCACTGTGTTACTCGATTTTCATGCAAGACCAAAGTTGAGAAGAAAACAAATGTTATAAAAGTGGCTGCTTGTGTGGTTAGATATTGAAAATCTTGAGATATTAAAATAGTATTATTTTTTATGGTATAAACGTGGCCTATCTACGTCCAGACAACGCCAAAACTTTGTATGTTAGGTATGCCAACAGACCTCCTCATATTATCTTTTTGACCCATATCTTAATTACTACCCTGTGGAGCACTTTTTCTTCTTCTTTATATATATATATATGAATAATTGAGTATGATTCACTTATCCTGTTTCTAGATATATACAAGAAATTTTTAGGAGATTTAACAGTTGGAATTAATTCTACATTGTAAATTATTAAAATTTAAAAATTATGATAAATTAATAATATTTATCATGATCAGATAAAATTATATAAGAACATAGATTGTGATAAAGTCATGATTAATATTTTAGACTCATTTGCAAAAACAATAATCAATAATTATTATGTGGTCGTAGTTAGTTATTAATCACTATAATTTTTTTTACTGTGATAATTAATCATGATAAAAAGTTATATTTCTTTTACTGAATATATAATATTTGATTCTTGAATTTGAATTAGTTATACGTATTATAGTACTCCTGCTTAACTATATAATATACACTATACTTAACAATTCAAAAAAAAAAAATTCAACCAAATTAATACATATAAAATGGAAAGATAGTCCTTCAAAATATATTATAGATTAAAAAGAAAAAGAAAAACTAGGTAGTAATAGGTATCAACCAATTGTAATACTTTTGAGATGCAAAATGAGTTAATAGGTTGATGTTTCTTCAAGTTATTTTATTATGCACTTTTAAGTTTAAGGGAAGAAATATATATATAATAATAAAAATAATAATAATAATAATAATAATTTGGAATTGGAATGATGGCAAATTGGCATCTATTAAAGAAGACTGCACTATCAATTCTACCTCAAAAAGAAATGGATTGTGACCTTAAAGATGTTATCCCCATCATCATACTTTCCCTACACTTATTATTATCTCATCAAAAGATACAAACCACTACTACCATTATAGTCAAGTGACTAAAACCCCCTACCCCTATCCCCCCCCACCCACCCCCACCCCCACCCCCACCCCCACAAAATATATCATAAATAATTTAATTATTTTGCATGCCACCACCCCTAATTCTCCACTTATATTATTTCCCTCCAAACTTTTATTTTATTTATTTATATATACATATATGTGTTCCAAAAAATATTTCAACGTACTAATGAAATTAATACATAATTAACTAAATTAAAATGATATTAGGAGATCGATGTTACATAGTCTTGCTTTTCATGATTATGATATTAATGATGTTGGTTCGTGGGGTTTGTGGAATTCATACTTTTAGGGTTAATGGGGAGTTTTTTTGCCTCACAAAGTATGGACAAATTAGAGATCCTATGAAAATCTTTTTTTAAACTATGGTTGATTATTGTGTGTGTATATATATATATGTGTGTGTGTGTGTGTGAGTCGTGCACGACGAACATCATTCGATGCATGTATCTTTCTAATCACTTGCTTTGTTTTCTCCTTTTTAATTAACTACCTAAACCTAGTAAATTATCTAATTATTTAAACCCCACTGATTATGTTCAAATTTCAAACATAAAAGAAAGTGTGTGGGCCTTCAAGCCCAAAAGAACATGCTACATTTCTTTAAATGGGTTATCCAGAACTCTGGCCCAAACATTTGAGGTCTCTGTGTTGCTGTTCCCAAATTATTTTTAATTTGCAGTACCAAATTGTCAAAATTGAATTCAACACGACCAAAATTGTCACCCTATATACCTATGGGTCTAAAGTTATATTTTTTCCCAAATAGTGATATTATAAATAGAAACTTAAGATTAATGTGATTGAGGGAAGGGACTCATAGAAGACAAAAGTCCGAACGAGTAAGAAAATATTATTCGTAAATATATTTTTTAACTAAATGAAAATAATAAATAAAAACACAAAATTAATTCTATATACAAACCTACCTAGGAGAATACTATGGACTATGAGGATGTAAGTGATAAAGCATCCTACGATCTTTTTTTCAATATAAATAGTATTAGGTTCATATGTCAAAATCAATTTTTACTTTGAGATGAAATGAGCATTACTTCTCTGCATTTGGTTGCTTACTTTAGCTCAGCCGTTTAACTTTCAATTGTTTATTTGATTTCATACATATGTCTATCTTATTCTTTCAAAATGCGCATGAATCTGATTAATATGTTTAATTTTGTGTCACGGTGAGTCGAGTTTAAAATTGGTTTAAAATAATAGGTTAAAAATAAATTGAGTTGTAAATGGGTCAGATTGGGTAATGATACCTATTTTTTTATATTTAATATTTACAAAATTTGAAATTTTAGATAATATAAGATGACAATATTTTTCATACAACTTGTAATATAATACGACTAAGTTTGTATTATTCATTGTCTATGAAGAGTAATCATATAATTACATGAAAGATTTATTTATTAAATATAAAATGAAAGCTCGTAATGTATTACAAAATACTGTATTTTCGAAATAAATCGTTTGATGAATAGCAGTGTGTTGTATCCTAGAAATATGAGGATACTACAGGTAGACGGAAGGGCTCTGAAGGTCTCTGGGCCTACTGTTCGCAAGATGAAGGCTTATCCTTGAGAATTGCAGACAAACCCATATTAGAGCTAGGCCAGGGGAGATTCCGGTGATAACTCTCCAATGGTCAAGTCAATTAGAAATTCCCCATAAACATGTAGTGAGTATATGGAGTTAGATAAAGGTTCCGCACCTAATTATGAAGGTGGAGAACCATATTTATATGTAACAGTAAATTTGCACAATGTAGCATGATCCCTTGGATCGTGTTTTGATCTGATGAATTGCTATGGATTGTAGCAGGGCCGCTGAAAAAGACAGGAAGTTGTCTAGGGGACCAACACTGTGCGGACAGTATAGTGCAGGCAGCTCTCGCAGTACTTTTCGGACATTTTGTCCTTTATCTTCAGAGGACTCCAATAACTTTCAGATACTTCCATTTTATAGGTCCTCTAAGGTCCTACATTTTATTTCGTACCTTCAGTGATGTTGCTTGCCATGATCTTTATAGGTCTCGTTTTAGGTGATGAACGTCTCAATAAGGGATGTATGTTGGAAATATCCCCACACAATGCAATCAACTTCTCCATAATTAATTCTGGAATTGAATTGTAAATTCTCAACGGCAATAACAGTGGTACATGTTAGTTCATTATAAATTATTACTATTAGATATTGATATTTAATATATTCATTAAACTTTAAAATATAATTATATATTGTTAATTTATTCAAAAACAAAAAAAAAATTAAATAGTCACATATGAGTTGAAAGTTCCGACAATTTTATAAAATCCTTCACTTTCCTTTAATTTGTTTCTCATTAATTTGAAAAATGATGAATTACTAGATATATTTTGAAAAATTTATTCCTCATAAAAAATGTGAAAAGTTAGAAATGTAAAAGTAGTTAGTAATATATAGTATAATAATTAAATTAATAATGAATTTAAGCAAATAAATAATGGGTTGGACACTTTTTTAAAACCCATCACCAATCCATATAAAATCCATGGTGCAATCTAATTTTATTAAGTTAAACTAAAACATGCTTAATATATTTTGATAAATTTATTTCTAATAAAAAATGTGAAAATAGAACATATGAAAGTAGTCATATGTAGTCAACTTGATCAACAATAAATTTAATTAATTGAACTACGGGATTAGACTTTTATTTCTAATTAATAAAAAACGTGAGAAAAATTAAAACATATGGATAAGTTATATGTAGTCAACTTGATCAACAATAAATTTAATTAATTAAACCATGGGATTAGACGATTTGAGACCCATCACAACCTATATAAGACTTTTCCCGACCCACTTAAAACCCATAATCAACCCATATAGAATTCATAACGAATTCATAATTAGAATTCATAAACTAATATTTTTCATCAATTCTATTATATTATTTAGATAATTTTTGATAAACTAATAGAAAATTAAACATGAAAAATCAAATTAGAACTCATATAGGACTCATAATCTATTTAAATTAAAATAAAAATCATATAGAACCCATGTTAAAAAAATATCAAACCCAACCCAAAACTAAATGGGTGGGAAGCATGAGTTTCCACCTATATTGCCACCCCTGAAGCTTAGGATTGAAGTAGGCTACATTCATGATGCATATGGATTAAATTCTTGCCAAGACATTCTGTGTTTATTATGATTTAATTATGGCTTCGTTGTTGTTGACAGTAGGTTAGTTAGAACAATTTGCAGGTACAACACAGGCGTAAAATACCCCCAACATTTTTGTAGCAAAACAAGAACATTAAAAGTAAGTATGTATTTAGAAATATGGGGCAACTTGCAAGCACAATTAATTTCTTTAACAAGTGGTAACAGCTTAGGCAGTACTGGTAAAGAAGAGGAACGCAAAAGAAAGAAACCTATTTGGAAGTTTGAGTTGTTTCCTATGTCCAATTCTCCTCCAAGTTTCAATTTACCATTAGAGTTGGGTAAATTACGATGACCTCTTTTAAGATTTGACATAATTGAGAATATTTTTTTGTTGTTTGAAAAATTACAAATACTTTTCGTTGATGTTTGATAAAATTATGTAATCCTTGAATAGGGGAATGAAATTGTCAACTTTGCCGTTACTGTATTTTTTTATTTTTTTAAAAAAATTAAAAATTTATTAAAAAATCGAAAGAGGTGGATTGAAAATTTTTAAAAATTATAAAGTATTATCACACAGTCCAAAAAAATTAAAAAAACAAATTAATTCTTAACTTTTAATCCATAATAAGGACATTTTGATCAGTTCACCACAAAAATGGACAGAAACCTAACGGGTTTGACTAAATGTTATACGACCGTTAAAATCAAGATAATATGGATAATTTTTCAAATAATGAAAAATATTCATAATTATGTCAAATCTTAAAAAAAAAATCGTTATAAAATTTACCCTTAGAGTTATTATTGCCCCCAAGTCAGTGAAGTCCATGGGGATGAATGAGTTTGAGTTGTTTCTTAATGTTAATTCTCGAAAAGATCTTATTTAAATTAGGTTTGATCGAATTAAATCAATTACATAGTAAATATAATATACTTATCATTTTCTATGAATTATACGTCAATCATATGATAAATATAATAAATCATGACATAAAAAATTAATTTCCGGATATTAGAATTTCCCGTCAATTCTCCTTCATTAATTGGGTGATCAATGGTAATAGTTTCAACATATTTGCGTAATATCAAACACACCATCCTAAGACTAATCTACCTACGTTTGTATAATATAATTAGACAATCTGTGTCTTAATTGGCGTTGTTCTAAACAAGTCCCCAATATATACATACACGTCCAAATTTGTGTCTGCGGGCGTGTGTGTGTGTTAAAAGTGAAAGGGGTGGTGGAATTTATTTATGTGCTTTAAAATTGTGGAAAAGGGCTGTATCCCATCCATGAAAATAATGTCCAGATCCACTCCTTATAAGTCTAGTCTAGTCATCCACCTTATTGTGATGATGGTCAAGCAAACAGTGCTTTATCTTCTTACCATATATAAAAACAAATTAAAGACATACATACATGTAAGTATCAATAAACTATATATCCAAATTGCATCCCCACCAACTTTTCTATGTCACAACTGAAATGCTTTTTTAATTAATACCATCAATTTATATAATTGTGCTACATATTTATATTTTCTATAGAATTTGGGTCCAGAGAGATTTAGGGAATCAGTTTCAATCCTCCTTCAATTAAAAAATAATAATTAGAAAAATTAATTACTCCATGTCATCAATTAAACACAGCAAAAATCTATGACCACCCTAGTATGTAATTATATAAATTAAATAGAGATGACTCGGAGGAAACAAGAACAGTAAGGTTGTAAATTATTCGAGCCAAATCAAACACATTATTATTCAAGATTGTTTGAATTAGTTATCGAGTTTACAAAATGACATTTAAACTTGGCTTGATTACTAATGTAATTGAACCCAAACAAACTTTAATTGGATCAAATATGAATAGGACTTGAGTATTTTGATATCTTTAAATATATTATATTACTTTTACACTAATCAATTCAAGTTTGGCTCGAGTTCAAAAACTTATCGAATAAATAGAATTGAAACAAATTATATATTAAGTGGTTAGGTTTATATTTTTAGTCCTGAAGACTAGACAGACAAATTATATCACTTTTTTTGGAAGGTCATAACCCTTCATTAATTAATTTGCATTGAAACCTCACAATTAATTACTGCCTTGTCTCCTTATTACATCATTATAAATTCATGCTCACACTTGTCCTTATAAATCACAAGGCCAACACCAAAAAGTCTATACGACTTTGCCTCCCTTCCTAAGTAACTGGGCTGGCGCTCTTCCCTCTAATTACCACTTGACTTTGCATGGTTGCTCATCCACAGCCGTGTCTTTTCTCCATAGAAATGAATTCAATTACATACCAAGAGAATACACGCAGCTGCATAGGTTGTCTGCGTGATTCCCTTAAGGCCATGCTCAGGAAGTTCAAGGGCAAGGTTATGGAGATCGCAAAGCAGACGAAAAAAATAGGCGAGGACGATCCGAGAAGAATCGTGCACGCGATTAAGGTTGGATTAGCTCTCACATTTGTGTCCTTGTTCTACTACATCAGACCTCTCTATGATGGTTTCGGACAAGCCGGAATGTGGGCAATCTTAACGGTGGTCGTCGTGTTTGAGTTTACAGTAGGTAAATACAATTTTCAACCTATAGTTTTGTACGAATAATTATTTGTAATGAAAAACCCACTATCAAGATTTCAATACAACTGTTTTTTTTTTAATTATTTTCTAACTTAATTATTCTTTTTCAGGTGGAACCCTATCGAAAAGTATAAACAGAGGATGTGCAACATTGATAGCTGGTGCATTAGGGGTTGGAGCTGAGTACTTAGCAAACCTCTGCGGGGAAGGGCAGGCCTTTGTTCTCGGGGTTCTGGTGTTTATTCTAGGTAAAAATATAAAAATTCTTGTCCAGATTATATTTGACAGGACCAAACCAATCATACAATAAATGTATCACACTTGCTATGTGATTGGTCATTTTCTCTAAATTGTACATCAATCACACGACAAGTGTATTATACTTATCATATGATTGGTTCCGACTAGAACCTCTCGTAAGAAAATATATTATTTTTATTTCATGCATGTAGACACAAAATACAATTAATAATTCCAAAATAATATAAAATTATTAATTATACATTTTTGTTTTAATGCAGCTGCAATAGCTACGTTTACGCGATTTTTCCCGAAGGTGAAACAGAGATACGACTATGGAGTGACGATATTCATACTAACGTTCAGCCTAGTGGCGGTGTCGGGTTCCCAAGCCACCACCAATTTGCAGATAGCTTACCAAAGATTGTCCACCATTCTCATCGGCGGGGCGACGTGCATGATAATCTCCATATTCATTTGCCCGGTTTGGGCTGGTCAGGATCTCCATAATCTTATTACTGGAAATGTAGAAAAGCTTGCTACATTCTTAGAAGGTGCAAATATACATGTGGGATCAGTTTCCATTTTATTCTTCTTCTTTTTTGTTAATATATGTTATTCCCTTCTTTGGAAAGAAAAAAATAATAAGAAATAGTGGGGCCCGGCCCATTTATGGTATTTTATGAAAAAAATTTACTCAAATCAAGTTTTGAGTGAACTAAATTAATCATATATCAAGTAGAAAATACACTTTCTATTTGATTGATCACTTTTCCTAAATTTTACACCAATCATAGGCCATGTATTACCCTTGCCATATAATTAGTTCAAATAGGCCAAACTTGGTCTCTATTTGATTTTCTGGGTAGTTTACTAGAATTTTTTTTTTTTATTGTATTTATTTGTACTGATATAGTGCATGGAGCCTAAGAAACTTCTTTGAAAATTTGAGTTTACAGGTTTTGGAGGTGAGCTTTTCAGTTCTCCAGGAGATGAAAGTAGTGTGGTTCAGTGTAAAGATGACAAGGAAAAGTCGTACCTCCAAATATACAAGAGTGTGCTAAACTCAAAAGCAACTGAGGAATCTTTGGTTAGTAATTAAGCTTATATATTCTCGTACTATATATATTTCAACTATTGCATTAGTGACATAATAATTGATGATTATCACATATATATATATATATATATATTACGTCAAGTACCTAGGATATTAATTTATGTTGTACTTATTATTAATAGTCGTTATAAGAGTTTCTTTTAATTTTATATATATAGTATTATGAATCGATCTAATAATGAATAATGTTTAATTTCAGGCAAATTTTGCGTGGTGGGAGATTGGTCATGGTGGCTTTAAGTTCCATCATCCCTGGAAACAGTACTTGAAAATTGGGGTTCTCGTCCGGGATTGTGCTTGCCACATTGAAGTACTTAGCAGGTGCATAAACACAAAACCTCAGGCAAGTGTAGTCAAAAACTCAATCAATTATTTATATTGAATTTTCTATTACAAATTCTATTGCGTTTAATTAATACATACTCGTCTCTATATATAAAATTGATACTATAGAATTCTCTGACCAACTTATAATTTGAGTTTCAGGTAGCATCAGAATTCCAATTGAAAATCCAATCAACATGCAAAAACATGAGCATTGAATGTAGCAAAGGCCTGAAAGAACTATCTTTTGCAGTAAAAAACATGACATTTCCATCACCAGCTGCTAAAATCCACATTCAAAATTCCGCAGCCACAGCCGACGGCTTTAAGAACGTATTGGAGAACTCCTCGTTGTCCACCAAAACAGACCTCCAAGAAATCATGCCTGTACTCGTCACTGCATCAATACTCATCGACATCATTAGATGCGTAGAGGAAATTTCAGTTTCTATTGACGAACTTTCTCAAAAGGCACGTTTCAGAAAGCCAATCAAATCACTTGAAAAGCAACAGCAGTTGCTTCATCGAGGAATTGTGAAACCCGTTAACGATCATGTCGTGTTGGAGATTAGGGAGACAGGAGGGGACTCGGTGGATAACAAGAAGCTTCGCAGTGGAGTCGTGAAACCCGTCGATGATATTAGTGGCGGCAATGACCACATCAGTGATAAAGATCAACTAGACATTGGAGGACTCAGTACCGGAGAACAAAAATCCTCGTCCGTCTGAGAGAGAGCAATAGAAGAAGTGTGATTGTAGATATTGCAGTAATACATGACAGCATGTTGATTAATTGATTAATTCAATGTTGTAATGTATTATCCTAAATTCTTTTAACAATGTCACGAGAATGTCAATATGATTTGTTCCAACTGAGCCTCATCAGCGTGATAACAAAGCCTCGTTCCTCTTCAAACAAACTCAGTCTCCACTTCTAGTTATTATATGTTTCCTCACAACTAGAAATGACAAGTTGGTCAGGACAGCTATAGAATTCACCTAGCACACAGAATATTCCAATTATGTTATGAACCCAAAGAAAAAACCTCAAATTAAGAATAATTATATTTACATCTCCGACTTATTGTTTGTTTACAGAAGAAGTGGGTTGTGCAAATGATCTTGATGTTTTTATGTGTATATATGTCATTATTCAAAAGGCAGTAGTAATTTATATAAATAGACATTAAGGGTTCGTTTGATTTAAGTAAAAGGAAAATGAAAGTGGGAGGGGGAGGGGGAGGGGGAGGGCAAGAATAATAGTTTTCTTTTAAATTGTTTGGTATGATTGAAAGGAGAGTAATCACAAATAATTTCCCTTGTTTGGTATGAGTAAAACAGATTGAGAAACGAAAGACTAATTTTTGTAATTTTACTGAATAACTCTTCTCTTCATTTTGTATCAAAAAATAAATAAGAATGAGAATATTTTTTGTTAATAAAAATATTCATCATAAATGTGTATTTTTTATTTATTTTAAATTGTTTAGTTTAAATAAAATAAAAATTACTAACAATGTTTTCAACTAATGTTCAAACACCAGTTACCTTTGTTGATACCAAAAAAAACTTTGGAGGAAAATTATATATATATATATATATATATATGGGTAATAAAATAAATAAAAATAAAAATTGTACCTTTTTATCTTTTCGTCTCAATTTTGGATGGAAACAAAATTGGACTCCGGAAGGATTTCATATAGATTAAGTTTTGCTTCACATTTATCTCTTCCTTCTAACCAAACACCAAATTATCTCTTAAATATTCATTTTTACTTCCACTTCTCTTATACTCCCATTTCTCACTCCAACCAAACACACTCATAATACAAATATAATTATCTCTTTTTATGAAAGAGTAATTTGTAGAAGTACATATATGCTGGTGGCCTAACTAATTGTATTGAAAACGTAGGTGGAGATGAAATAGTTCAAATGCAACTCCCTATACCTTCCCGTGAAGTACGAAATCGAACAGATTTAAACATAAATATACATACAGTAATAGATCACTCATGTCTGATTTAATATGACAAGTGATTGTGGTTCATTTTGCATCTTGGTGGGACTGTAATGGCGGTGTACGTCGTTTCATTAAAAAAAAAAAAAAACATTTAAAGAATAATAGAGGAGTACGTAGGGTGTTGTTCTTGGTCTTGAGATGCAGGTTGGCCAGTGGCCACTTAATAAACACAAGTGATATCTGGAATCTATTGGAAGAGTTAGTGGTATAGGTAGAGAGTAGAGAGAGATACTGGGCTGGAACCCCAATTTCTGTAGCAAGTACAAATAGGCATGTCTGAGGGTGAGGGTGTAGGCCACTCAAACACACCCCCACGCCCCAGAACAAGAAATTACTCTTTCCCAATTAGAGGACTTTGAGTTGTTTCCCACTTCAATTCTCATCTCATGCAAGTGGGACAAAAGGAATCTACCCCACACTCACACTCACACTCCCTACTGTCAAATCCTTTTGGGGATCGCGGTTAAAGAATTTATAAAATAATTAATCATAAAAGAAATTAAATGTTTGTCATATCATTATATTACTACTATCGAAAATTGAACTTATTTCCTCATTTGCAATCGTCATGACTTTTTTCAACAAATTTCCAGACGCGTTTTCAGGGTAAAAATTATCATTTTGGAATTAAAGCTCTATGAGTTTAACTTCAAATGGTCTAAATTTCAAGTTTATTGAAAAATTCTACAAAAAGTTGTGATTGTCTTATAAAAAATTGTCTGAAATAAAGTATGATATTTAGACCTCTAAAAATATTTGTAATCTGATGTTATTTAAGTGAATGGAGAGAAACAATTTAGAGTGAAAAGATTCAAAGATATACCCAATAAATTAATAAGAGATTTTTTTAATTTATATAAACAAAATTAGTCCAAAAAGCTCCACCATGGAAGAATATTATGTATCTAATTCCGGAATTTGGTTGTTGTGGATAATTACAAACCATTTTTCCACTTTTGCAAAAGAATTATTAGCACCACGAAGATAATCCAAAGCTCCAGGCATTTTGTGCATCAGATATTATTAATTATAGCTATTTTGTCTAAGATATATATCAAAGCACTACCATTAGACTAATTATTATGTTACGTACCATGTTTTTTACATGATTAAATAATCTTGTCTGAAATTAAAATTATGAAGTCCCCAATTTTTTATATCGTTCATGAAGATATGCTGTAGCATATACATATTATGTCCCACATATGGCGTCCTCGGACAAAATTTTAATTAATTTAATGAAATCCATAGTTTGTAATTAAAGTGAAACTTTACGGTTAAGTGACGAGACGCCTACTTTACTCAAATTTTGGTTGGGAAATTTGGGAAGAAAAAACGAATTGGGATAGTTTTCATTATTTTGAGTTTCCTCTCCGCCTAGGTTAGTTCATCATCTCTAGCTGTCCTCGTTGTAATCCTATTTACGGTTATAAAATTTCTCATAGCTGTACAAATTAGAAAATTCCGATTGAAAATGCTGGAATTCAGATCAATTGATTTTATTTTTTCTAGTTTTATGATGACGACGGTATTTTTTCAATATCAATGCAAGATAATGGAAAAACATGTGGCCCCATGTCTCATTCCAATGGCCTAGCCCAAATCTCCTTCACCACTCACTTGGATGACTGGCCCAGCCCACGTCCTCTTACCCTCCCCATTCAATCCGACTCGCACTCTCTCTTCTTTAAATATTTAGTTACTGATTGAAAGGTCAAAATCTAACCCTATTTCTCAGCGTCTCCTCGTTCTCTTCTCTCTCTCTCATTCTCTGATCTTGGTATTCCGCCGCCGTTCTTGGTTTTCTCCTCCGGCATAATTTTTTCTCTCTATAGTCAATGGCATCCTCCTATATAAACCCTTGATTGCTTTCTGGCAATCAGTAAGAAAAAGCAGAAAACAAAACACACTCTCCTTCTCCCTCACTTTAAAAGTGTTTTGTGTGAACTTACTTCTTTGTAAATAATCTGTAAATAATCTTTCTTCTTTGTACTTTTATTGTTGATTTGTAATAATAATTGTATAAGGGTTTTTCGAACACATTTATCTTCTGTAATAATTGGTTAGGTTTTGATTTCTGGACTTCACTACTAGGTGGTTTATGCCCAATAAATAATTTGATCAAGATCGTATCAAAATTTTACCCACCATGTCTAGTTCGTTGTCAACCTGTAGTTAACTTTACCATCCGTTTACAGTCATCACGTCACGGCCCTGCTCCAATACATTCAAAAGTTACTATAATATATATAGACTCACCATGATCAATCGATCATTTTCGTATATGTAAAAACGTATAATTGGAAAAAAATTATAAATGATCACGTTCTGTGCCCCAAATACGGCTTTGTTGCCCTTACAGCAGTGCACACTTATTCTTACAACATAACTAATCAATTTAAACATTGAAAAATTATTACCAAGCCCGTCCCCGTGTGATTCTAACGCTGTCTTGTCTCATAGGTATTGGATTAAAAAGACGGGCCAATACGACGAACAGGAGTACGTACCCCTTTCATATAATTTCTAAAGGCAAGTGAAGCGGCAGAATTCACTGATCAGTTAATTAATTTAAATTAGTTTCGCGCTTTAATATTACATAATTAAAATATTTGCATATATTGTATAAGTTATGCAAATTATCTATATCAAATAAAATAAAATATCAATAAGACTAAAAGCTTTTAAAGTACAATATATGTGATATGAAATGACAAAACGATTCTTAGAGTTCATTTAATAGCTAAAATAAGAGCAAAAGCCGCCCCCAATTTTTAGTTTAAGTATGAAAAAATTCTTACTCAAATTAAATTTAGTTGAACTAAATTAATGACACAGCAAATATAATACATTTATCATGTGATTGACCACTCTTCTTTAATTATACACTAATTACATGATGAGTATACATTACATTTAATTTGTCATATAATTAATTTCAGATCCGACCAAACCCGATTTGAATAAAAGATTTTCTTGAGCATGAGGTGTGGATGTACGTAATGCTCTGATCTGGTGATATATTAATCATCCCTTTTTGAAAAGATTCCAATCTCTTTTCCCAGACAAAGATTATAAATATTAGTTATTGGCTTCGATTAGAAGCTGTACATTTATACTTTTTGTCGAAAAGTAAATATTCTTATTTGTGAGTTACATTTTTTATAAATAGTTTGGTTTGTGTTTCTTGGACATAAACCTCCACCATCTAATGAACTGATTGGAGTAAAACCAATACGCACTCAGTATCTTGAATGAGATACGGACAGATTCATCAACCCCACAATGCCTTAGCTTTTATACCTAATCACAAAATATATTTTATTTAACTTAATTAATTAAAGTAAAATTAATTTAATTCCACCTGCATCATCGATCATATATATTCGTGTATTTGAATATTTTAATAATATTTCTGATAAAGTAATTAGTTAATGTAATCTCACCAGAAAGACAGTCAACAATATTAATTGGATCGCACGAAATGTTTGTCTCTAATATGTAATTAATTAATATTAGTTAAGAAAATAAAGTTCATGTCCCTTTTTCTTTTGTTATATCTTTCAGGGTGTGTTTGCAAAAACTTTTGCTTTTAGAGAAGTGATTTTTGTAGAAAAAGTTGAAAGTTGTAACAAAATGAAAGTGTGTAGTATTTGTAAAGAAAATGAAAAGTAGATAAAAGCTAAATTGCACAGTATTGGAGAAAAGTCACTTCTAAAAGACTGTTTTTGTCCCTACGTGTTAAAAAATACTGTTTTTTTACTTATTATTTCACTTGTTGTTTGTCACTATTCACTAACAATTATTGTTTCACAAAATATAAATTTTATTTCGACTAGTATCATATTTATGTTTTTCAAAAATATTAAAAAATTGTATTTAATTTAATAGTCCTTCCAATAAGTAATATAATGTTCATCTATACACAATAATTAAACTTAAATGATTCCAAAAAATAATAGTTCTATTAATTAATCAAATAATAATATGTGAACAAAATAATATAATTAGATGACATATAGCGCATAAAATATAAAAAACTTACAAATATTAAATATATGAAAGTGTAGATTCAGTTATTGCTAAAATTTAAATTATTTGAAAACTCCGTATCAACTTTAAATATATAATTTTAAAAATAAATTAAAAACAGTAAAATTGAATTAAGATTATTATAATAAAGGTAAAGTAGTAAAAAATAAAGTTGTATTTATTTACGAAGAAGGCGAAGTAGCTAAAAGTACCATCCAAGGTGTTTCTAACTTTTGGTCTAAAAGCATTTTTTTTAGCCATTTCAAAAGTAGAAACAGGCATTTTAAATACTTCAAAACTACTTTTAGACAGCTAAAAGTTAAAAATTACTTTTCTGAAAACGCTAAAAACACTCCTTAAAATGCTTAATTAATAGTCTCTACTATGGAGTTGCATTACTACATGAAAATGGAGTACAACGAAAATGTTAACCAGCACAAAATCACACAGGTTGAAGCACATGAACCGCACGACAGGGTTCATTTTGATGCGATCAGCTTGCACTTCTGTTTGCTTCATTTTGTATTAACAACTAGCTGTTCATGAAGCCTTATTTGATTGGTAAGACAAAAAAACGTATATTTTTACTTTTATAGTAATATTATTTTTTTGGCTCGTTTCGACATATTTAATTTAATTTGTGGATATATTAAATTAAATTTTAAATTTGAATATATTGAATGATATAATAAATTATATACTAAATACATAATTTAAAAACCAGCATCAGCTGACGCAAATATGTGGAGGTGGGGGTAGGACTGTTCAATAACACCGCTAGATCCACTAGAAGAAAATTTACTATTGACTATGGATTAAAATTATGGTAAATAATTATTATTAACTATGTTTAAATAACAATCAATGCAAAAATTTAGATTATCCACCATTGAAACTATTCTTATCTTGACCGTGAGTCAGAGCAAATGTTTTAACTATAGTTTTTAACCATGACAAACTACACTTGCAAAAACTACAACCAACAACCATAGACTGACCACGATTAATGAATATATACTACAATTATTTATATAACCATAACAATTAGTCATGCTAAATGTTGAATTTCTTCTGGTGATTGAACAGACCTTTCCAAGTCAGTCCTTTAGATTTTTAACTATGACAATTAAGTATAGATTTTAGCTGAATGTTTTGACCTCTTTTGTATGACGCAACTCTAATTAATTAATTATGGTCATAATTTTTATATTTTACCATATATGACAAAAAAAATAATACTTCTAATACTATCCATCTAAATAATATATGGAGTCCATGTAAATCCATGTTGGGGACTCCATCATAGATACAAGATTCTATGCCCATTTTTGAAGAATTGTCTTTTGGGGTCAAATAAGAGTTGGTGGTGATGAGATACTCTTAAAGCGCGATATCCTTAAAGCACGACCTCTTTCGCAAGGACATAGTACGAGGTAGGCTGAGGCAGTCTGGCGGTGGGATTTTGAGTTGTTTCCAACTTCAACCCTCAGGCAAGGCAAGTGGCCTGAAAGATATTACAATCTTATTTATATATAATAATTTAATATAGTACTAAACATTATTTAAATATGGTAATGTTCTTAAATAAGTACGATTTTGTGACCTGTAACCTTAATTGAGGTACATATATCAAGTTTTTTCAAAGTAAAAAAAATAATGTATGAAATAGAATGTGTAATAAAATTTGATAGAAAATCAAATTGCGCATGTAGGTGGGGACGTAATTCCGGGGTTGAATCAAAATGATACCCAACAATCAATCAACAACACTAGTTTTGTGCTAAGAATCCAGTGCATATTCTCAGTAGGCAGCAGCCACTGCCACTGCCACTGCCCTCCTCATCATTCTTCATCAACTTGGAAAAGCAATTTGGCAGCAGAGCAGACCACACAACCTGCTGCTACCACGTCAAGTAATTGTGAAATTACAATATTCCTATGTGCTGTCGGTGAAATCGTGTGACCTGACCTCAACGAAGATTGAAGAGTCGGATTGGAGTTGATGTAGGAAATCATATAATGGTGTACACATGCTTCATTAATTTTTACATGTGACCACTTGATATTTACACCATTTCTTGGAATTGATAGGCTTTGGGGCACATGACGAGCACGCACCTGCACCCACACCCGCACCGTACACAGTTTCTTGCTTGGCGTCAGCTTATTTACTTCTTTTGCATCTCTAGCTACTTGGTTTAATTGCTTCTGCGGCCCTTAATTGTCTTCTAGGTATTCACATCAACTGTTCAACATATAATTAATCCAAAGTTGTCAAGGAACGAATGAAGTAAAAGAAAACATAATCGAGGACGTTATGATGCAACAACACTTGGGCAGCAGCGTACGTACTACTATTTCTTCACCTCAGTCCATGCATTTGGGCCTTTAGGAATTCTCACCAATTCACAACGAATGTGTGGATGAGAACTACGTTGGTCGAAAGTTCGACAAACCACCCAATCAAGAGATCGACTATATTTTGAGGCAAAAGAAACACCCTATCCACGTCTAGAAACACATTACTTAATGTTTGAATATGTGTTTTGAAAATAGAGAGAAAAATATAAAGATAAGTAAATGTGTGTTGAAGATAGATGGTATATTTGGATTTGTGCTTTGAGATATTTAAAGTATTTTAAAATAAGTGGTGTAGGTTTGATGTTGAGATTTGGGAAACAAAAATTATTGTTCATTGCTAAATCATATCTCTTTTATATATATTTTTATATATAAATATGTATATATAATTATTGTATGTTTAATGTTGTATTTTTGGAAGACAAAGATCACTGTTTATTGTCAAATTATATCTCTTTTATATCAATAATATATAAATATATATATATATATATTATATATATAAAATTGAAACAAAAAAACATAAATAAGGTATAAAAATATAAAAATAAACATTGAGTGTGTTTTATCTTGTCTTGAAAAAAGCAAAAACATGAAACCAAACATACCGATTGTAATTCGACTCTAAACTTTGATTCAATTCTTTCTAAGCCAATGATGTAGTACTAATACTATACAAGGGCCTCAGTCATACATGAATACAAGTGCTCTTGAAATAACAAACAAAAGCATGCCATGGGAAAACCATAGCGGATAGGGCAAAAGTAGATTAAAGAAGCTATATTTACATTCAGGACATGCAACATTTTACCATCCCCGTCATTCTACTCTTTCATAGCTACAGATCAAAGAGAAAAAAAAAAAAACAAAATTGAATATTGCCATGAAGCACCACCAATCAAGTCGAAGTTAGTGGAGTAATATACCCTAACGACATAGCTAATCAAGTCCAAGCTAGTGCAGTAATATACCCTAACGACATAGCTAATCAAGTCCAAGCTAGTGCAGTAATATACCCTAAAGACACTGCGTATCTATCTTGCATATCTATCTTACATGACATAAATAATGATTTACAATTTAGTTAAGCATCCATCTACCAGCCATATATCGGGTTCTGAACCTGTGGGGGCAAGAGACGAAGATCTTTGCGATGTTGTTTATCATAGTCCCTCGTCCCAGGGATTGCGCCAGTACACAGCCTAAGGAACTCGTTTCCAGTGAGACAGTAATGAGCAAATGCCAGTCCTCCATCAACCATTTCATTCAGGTTGGGCAATGAAGTTGACTTCGTCAAACCCTTATTGCTATTCCTACCTGAATATCCATCACCTGAATTATCCAAAATCTTGTCAAGATCCGAATATTTCATGAACCTCTGGGTGGCTGCTTCCCATGAAAGGCTGTATCTCTGCTCAGGGGTAAGAGGCTGAGGTTCATTGGCCAAAGCTTCTCTTACTTTCGCAACAAAGTCTTCAGGGGTCTTGTATGTCAAACAATTGGGAAATGCCCTGAAGAAATCATTTGATGGGTGATCTGCACAAACAACGAACTTTCCCATGGCAAGGGCCTCAGCTGTAGCAGTGCAGAGCACATCACTGACACTTGGATTTATAAAGATTTTGTAACTGCAGGGCAACAAACATTGGTCAATCAGGGAACTAAATAGTAGATTTCCTTATAAATCTCTTTTGCAAGGGGACAACTGATTTAACCTAATACAACAAGGATGTACTTGCTCTTAGAAGGTTTATCCGTAGAAATAAGTATCCTCATAAAGAACATAGTTGTATATAAAATCAAGTTGACCCTTACTTAAATCAGCAAGATTATTGTACTCTAGGGAACACCCTAGTGGGTTTAGGCCTTAAGATCTTTTCCCAGAGGTCAAGACAAACCCTTGGTGTGCGCATAGGTGGGAAGAAACTATTAAAAATCAGCGAAATTATAACAATGAGAAACTCCCAATTCACTCCTCAAAAACGTCCTCAGGATAATAATCTCAGATGATTTAAGTATTTTCAGGAAACGTGACCGATTCAAATTTGTTTGTGTTTCCCATGCAGGTGGGCCACCCCACACCCACAAAATCATACAGTATGGGAGGAGATCGATCAAATGACTAAGTGAGAACTGAGAATTACATCAAATTCCACACGAAGATATTATCAAACTGATATGCATATCCTGTATAGAGGGAGAATGGGGAAACTTACCCTTGTAGGGAATCATCTGCATGATCTCTGCCTCTCATAAAGTTGACATTCAGATTTAGTCTTCTGGCAGTGCTCTGAACTTCATGAGCATCCTCTCCATTGCCATACACATCCAAGTTGAAGCCATCAAGGTCTTTTTTGTGCTTTGCTAACAAATCTATCAACTCTTTATACCCTTTTGCCCATACCATCTTGCCTAAGAAATATGCTCCCTTAGAGAAAGTTTGCTCTCCACGCTCCTTTTCAGCAGCTACTTTTTCTCCAATCTTTAAGAACTTGGGATTTACACCATGAACGTTGCAAATCACAGACTTCGGTAAATCTTGAGTTGCAGCAGACAACCGAAGGACCTAAAGAGAATGATAACATAGTTATTGCTGACAGCATCCAAACTCAGTTAATTCAAATCAAAAGCTGACCCATTCTAAGTAGTAATTTATTTGTTGGGAAATCATATCCTAATATGCATAGAGGGATGCTGGTCATGAGAAAGAACTCAGATAAAGGCCAAATGAGGAATGACCACTACCTTGTGACAGTATGCCTTCACAACCCAATTGTTAATGTGCTTAACAAAAAAAGCCTGGAGAGCACCATTCTTCTCCCTCTTGATGTATTCCAAGTAATTTGTGTGAACAATGCCAACCACATGGTTGAATTTATCACTCCAGCGTTTACCGTGATGGTACCAATTCAAATGTTCTGGTTCTTCCAGGATTGCAATGTCAGCATCCTTTGATGAAATAAACTGAGAAGTATCTCCAGCTGGGATAATACTCCGCCTGGCTTTTGAGAACTAGGACAAAAAGAATAACAGTGTTAAAACAGTGAACCAAATATCTGAACTTATTTATAAATTATATGAAGCAGAATCACACCATGTTATAGATCTTTTATATTTTTAGACCTCTCAATCATATCTCTATATATACATTAAATGTGTAGACAGGTGTAGTAAATACAATATGATAGTACCAACAGATGATTCAAGGAGGTTCTAGATAAATAAACCTTTACTGAAGTCAGCAGGTATGGAATTACAACAAGAAACTTATTCATTGAAATCTACCTTTCCTGGGTAAAACGATATCTTGAAGTCAGCCTTGAAGCCAATCCTTTCCTCAAGCCAACCACGTATATAACTTTCCTGCTCCTCAGGCGAGCTAAATGTGAGATTGTTGGGATAAACAAGTTCTTGATCTGACCTACAAAGCCATGGAACCAAAAGCGTGACATTCTGCTTAGCAGATTTTGCTAAATATGCCGCTCGGAACAATGGATTTACAGCTGTTCCTGTCATCCAAGGAAGGCTGGCAGTGGTGACAATAGCCACGTGCCTCTTTTTATCTGATGCATCGTGTTTTCCAAAGTCACTCCAAAAGCCACCTTCATAACAATGCCCTGTACTCTGGAGAACACTGGCTATCCTTAAATCTAACTCATCATTGATGTTCTCACTTTCAATCATAGATGACTCGCCTGCAGGTACGGAACGTAATAGAAGTTGATTTTTGCGTTTGCTGCATAAGCTTTCCACTATCTTGTCTGATATGCCTGCCACCAAAGAACAAATATTCTGAACTCAGCTAGATGCAGAGAAGCACACTATTTTAAAATGACAATTAGACAAAGATAAACACATTATACTCATCATTTAAATAAGATATCACAGGGCCATGTTTAGAGAACCAGAATAACCTGGAATGGGAAGAAATCCTAGGTTTATTCCAGGATTAGAAAATAGGGGAAAGTAAGTACAAACATAGGTTTAAAATAAAAACATGAAAGCATATCTTCCCTCTTAACATAAGGAAGAACACCGCTCCTAAGATCAATCTGGAAACTATCTTTTAAGAAGGACATTATGGCAGGTAAATATCTGAAGACAAAGTCCTTGATGCCCGGGATCCTTTTATAGACCGTATTCATTTACTACAAATGCCAGCCATAGCAATCTCATAGATGGTCCCTCAGTGGACAAACGAAACATATTTCACAGAAAAAATCAATATAAAAATATTTAACAGTAAACTCTGCACTAATTGATTTTAGCAACAAAAACCAATTAAGACCAATTGGCTTCGCACAAAAAAAGGCTCGATGTTAGAAATTTCGTCAAATTTTCAGTGGAATTATGCGAAGAACAGAACATATTGCATCCGAGCTACATACCTCTATTAATACCGAGTTGATCCAGTAAGGGGCTAGACTGTCTCACCAAACACGCCAGGAGTTCTGGTACATCAAGGGGCGGAACCTCCTAAATCAGGATCGGGAAAAAAAGAGAAACTATTCATTAAGATGGGGAAAAATAAAGAAACTACAACATACATAGGTGGATTTCCTCTGGAAAATTGGATTTTGCAAATACTTCATTCTTTTCAAGAATTGGATCATATATCATTTGCTCATGCAATGATAGGTATCAAATATCAATTAATTATACAGAGGTTTACATCTCGGAGAACTTTTTCCTGGAATTTCTAGATTATATGATAACCATTACAACCTTTCTGCCCTTCTACTTTTCAACTCATTTTCTCTCTTCCAGATAATTCATCAAGTAGAATAGAGATGGTAGGTCTAAGCTTCAGTTAACAAAATATATCACAATATATCATATACATATATATATATATATAGAGAGAGAGAGAGAGGCTAAGAGACTAACCTTCGGGTCATTTGGATCCTTGTAAATTGCTCTCTGCAAATACAAGGTGAAAGAGAAAACAAAGAAAAATCAGCCTAACAGAATTCAAATGTCAAAACACAAAGCCTAGCCAGTTTGAAATAGCCATGACGATCATAAAATATCTTGGCAGGACTAAAGAGACATCTTGGTTTAGCCAACACAACTACTCTGAGAGGAACAACAAATTAGCAAAATCTAGAACTACCCTGGTTGTACTAAGGTCAGGAAATCTGTCTTGCATTCACACATAACATTGCAATCAAATGCCAGTGGCCTAAGGTTCTAAAAGGACAATTTGAAACCCCTAAAATCTATGCAAATTATGTTCATGCGCCAGTAATAGTAAACAGGTCAGAAGATTCTATGTTATTCCTTCCCCCCACCCCCTAACTTCATAGGAGTAGATAACTTTTGCTTTAATAAATTTGGTTGAACTAACCATATAGTCTCCGCAACAGTATAACAGATGAAACAATATACTTAGAACGTCCAACTTTGCACTAGAATTCTGGAGAAACAACGGGCAAAATTCAACACCAAGATCATTCTTGTAAAACCAACTTTCATCTACAAAATCATACTAACAGCTAATGATATAGCATACATCAAAATTTAGAAAAACTGAAAACATGCATGCGTCATGTCGAGCACTATAATTAACTAACCAAGTGAACGTTCAAAACAAAGTACTCTTAGAGGGAAAAAGAGAAATAGGAAACTGGAAATGCCTACCAGGCTTGACTTTAATTTCTCGACAAACTCACTATTCTTGATCCCCTCCAGAATATCACTAGAGCTCTTGTGCTCCAATTCCCTCAGCCTCGACCTAAAAGTCTTGATGGGTTCCCAGAACTCCCCAAATTGCCCCTCCTCTCTCTCCCTCTCCTTAAACCTCACCCTCCTCCATTTCCTGAGCCTCTCTCTATCATCCTCCTCCTCCTCCTCCTCCTCGCCCACCTCCGCCACAATCGCGTTCTTAATCGCAGACAAATCAATCTTAATCTGCGGCCGTGGGTAAAACTTGAACTCCGGCGACGAATACGCCCTTCTGATTTCCGATAATTTCGGCTGAAGCTTCTTGACAAAGTCTATCTCCGCAGGGGGAGCGGGGTTGAGAGTGGCGGACGCGGTAATTGTGGGAACACTGAAGGGCGATTTCGAAGCAGAGTTGAGAAAATTCTCGAGTTCTTTGTCGGCTAGGTTCTTGAAGGAGTTGGCTCGGTTTTTGAGCAACTGGAGATCGGCATCAGCTGAAGAGCGCACCTCGCGCCAGCCCTTGGATATGAAGGAGAACGCTTTCTCCGCCGTCACGATGGAGCTGCTCGAGCGGGAAGCCGTCGCCGTCGAGGAGGGCGACCGCGCCTCCGGCGGCTTGAAATTCATTTGTGTTCAGATCCTTCAATCGATTCGTAGGGCAGCAGAAATTTCCGATGAATAGAAACGCTGATTGGCGAAGGAGCTGCCTGTGAGGATTTTACGGCTAAGATTTTGGTCCCTTTTCTTCTATTTTAATATTTAGAAAATACTACTACTACTACTACTCTCTCTTCCTTCCCTTTACAAAATACAGAAATATGTGTGTAGTCATATATATATATACATATAGACACACACACAAAATAAAGAAAATAGGGGTAAGGGATTTGTTAGGGTGGTGATGTCGAGGGAGGGAGACTGACACGTGGATTGCCACGTAAGACTAGCCCGTTCTGATTGGATCCATGAGATTGATTCGGGGTCGTGCAAAGTGGTGACATGAGTGGAGGAGGCACGTGACATGATAACGTGATGGGGCCTATGGTAACAAGGATGTGGGTGATGCATTCAACGCCAACCTCTGCTTTGCTTTGCTTTGCTTTGTTTGTTGAAAGTTCAATTTTTGGAGGGGAGTTGACATGTAATAGACTTCGCACCACTCTTCTAGAATTATATGGAGTTAAAGAGTTCTAAATCTGTACATCTACTGAAGATTTTCTTTTTAATTTTGAGAATTATTATTAATTAAAATAATTTAATTATAATTATTTATATAACCATACATGATTAATAATATTAAATAAATGAAATATAAATAATACTTACTGTCATAGCAGACAACATTTATTATACAGTAAAACAACATTTCACACATATAGCGTTGTTCGTACGTATAATTTTAGGTTTCAACTTTGCAAATTGAATTAAGCCTCATTGACATATGTATCAAGGAGTTCATTAATAAAAATGGGTAATTAATGGCACTACCATCTAAATGGACATTTTAAGGTCAATTTTAATTTGCCTACAATTTTATAACATGGCTCTTTTTATTTTTTTTAAAATAAAAGCGATAAATTATTATTTTTTGAATAAATTGATTTAATATCAAATATTTATATCTAACAACTAACGATAATTATAATCCTTATACATTAATTATCAATATGAAATATTTATATCTAATAACTTGAAATTAAGATATTAATACAAATTTAAATGTGTGGACTCGAGTCTCATTTTATGTTTATTTATTATAATTTATTTTATTACATTAGTATATTGATCTAATATTAATATATTATTCAATTTATCAAAATACTAATGTAATTATATGATTATTAATTATATCAGAATACAAAAATTTCAAATGATAAGAATTTAAAATTAGTTTAGATAAGTAAAAGTAAACTTGTTATCATTAAATTAAAATTATTATTTTCATAAACAAATCCTCGTAAATTCCATTTCTGAAAATTATTATCCCATAAGAAAACCTCTATTTAAAAACACAAAAAACATGAAAGAAAATAAATAATGAAACCTCATTCATATCACGTAGACAAAATAAACTTATTAGAACCGGATTATAAGTGCTCAATATTTATGATTTGATGTTATGATAATTTTAAATTACTAAAATGGTTGTAAAATTAAAAAGTTAGAAGATAAGGAAAAAGGAGGGGTGGTGAGTTTGATTTCTCATGCCAATCTTGTGCTTGTGCCAAAGCAAATAAGCAATTAGAACGTGTTATGTCACATCCATTGATTTCGATCTTCACCAACTTAATCATGAAACTCAAATCCACTTTTTTGCTTTTTCCTTTTTTTTCTTTTTTTTTTTTGTTTTTGGGTGATGAAAATCACTTACAATTGTGTTTGTATTTTTGGGATTTGACAACAGCAGCAGCTGGCTGATGAACTGGCATAGATTTTAGAGGATGGACAGGTGGCGGAGGGTAATTGGTAGTTGAAGGAGTGTTGCAGAATATCCTTATAGCAGCGGATATCCATTTCCGTTGGCCAACCCCCCTGGAACTTGGAAATCACAATATAATGTACTTTGCTGCCCGGCCGTTCTCTTTGACCACATTCATCCCTATTTTTTTTTCTTTTTTTCTTTTTTCCTCTGAAAATTTGTTTGGAATTTTAGTATTAACTTTTTTAAAAAAGTAATAATAAATACCCACATATCAAATACAATTTAAATTTATTCATAAAAAATCTTAATATTAATCGTAGACTAAAACGTTATAAATTTGTTCATCCTTTTTCACCACCTAATTATTTCAATTGTTATATGCTTTGTGATATGAGGGAAAAAGCAGCACATCTTCCACCTTTCTCATCAAACGACTACTAAAATATTTAATTCAAAGTATTATATATATTTATAAGATTTCAATCTTAAATAAAACTTTATCAATAAATCGTGACCGAGAGTTACGGAAGGTATCTTGTTTGAATTTATTATATTAATTGCAAGCTTGACTTTTATTAAGCATATAATATATTAATCAGCAATCAACCAAAACATGATATAAAATAGTTATTCTATATATATATATATATATGTGTCACGTGGTGAGGCACAAATGATATTTATTAGATAGGTCGGCTTACCAAACTCCCACATAACTAAGATTTTGACTAATTTCGTGAAAATGGATAAGTAGAGACAGACCTCTAAAAATAATGCATTTTTTCAAGTAATTTCTTCCTTTCTTTCTGTATTTAAATGTACATGCAATTGTGGCATCAGTGCAAATATTGAGTGTAGCAATTAAAATAGGATAAAATTGATTTGCTCTTATCCAACTCACTTACCTTTCCAATATTTATGACCATGCTCTTTAGTGTGTTAGTTTTCCCCAATTATGTCAAATTGACATCTTGACGTGACTTGGGATTTGAGATATATTGTTGCTCGCTACTTTAATTTAGAGATGTAAAATGCTGTCAGTTTCTGAATCATTCCAGCATTTTATATATAGAGAGGTAAAAGACCATGACATATTTTATTTAAATTATAATTAAGGTAAAGTACAACCAACTCCCATAATTTTAGAATAATTATAAATATTCTCTCATTATTTAAAAAATTATAAATATTTTCATATTATTTGATGAAATTATACAATTATTGAATAGAGATATGACGTTAATGTTAACTGTATCCTTACTTTTTTTTTATTAAGAAGAAATTATAAAACAAGAATTAGAGAAGTTTGTTGTAATTTACCCTTATAATTACCATATAAGTGGTGAGCCATTTCAATCATATAATCTACTTTATGAAAGGACATGATTTATTCATTGGAACTGTCATATCACTACACTCTCTCAACATATAAATATATGTAAAATCATGAATTCATAAAGAATAGAAGACAAAATCTGAAAACCACTAAACTAACAACTCATCAACAGATGATGTTTACTCGTGAATTGTGTGATACAATAAAACCAATCAGATTTGCACAAGGTGGTGTGAAGGGAAGGAAGCCCAGTTCTTACAACCACAAAAGTTTGGGACATAAATTATTAGTCTCCACAAGCATACATTTGTTTTTCCATTCTGAAAACAATGTGTCGGGAAGGGTAAGTAAATAGAACCCAACGCATTGGAAGGTGGGAGTTTCTTGGAAGAGGGAGGGAAATGGAGTGGTGTGTTTCTTTCTCCCTTGTAAAATCAAAGTCTTGTGTGGAGCACCAAACGTGTGAACCCACAATAGCTTGTCTGGTGGCAGTGGGGCATTTACCAATTACCATGACCATGTGTGCCTGTCATCCATCAACCATTTGGAATGTCCGTGTTTTTATTTTTAAGTTGAGAATAATACAATTTCTTTTCTTTAAGTTTGGTATAATTACATATAAAATTTTCTGTATTTTACTTTCATCTAACAAATAAATTTATTTATTGGTCAAAAAATTCACTGAATTTTTCGATATTAATAATAATAAAAAAATGAATAAAAATCGATATTTACTCTCAATTAACTTATTATTACTAACTTATTGCTGGTCAAATAATTTTTTTCGAACTAAAAACTACCCTTGTAACGATGAAAATAAGTTAATCGGAATTAGAATTAAGGTGGAATTTTGAGCTATTTATAAATTCTAAAATATGTTCTCAATAAAATATTTTAAATAAATTATAAAAGTCACACAAAATTAAAACATATAATATTTTACGCAAAGAGGTACTGGTCGAGTAACACGGGGTGTCATTTTGGTATCTCATTCTATTTATTTATATTCTCCAATTATTTTTCTTTTTGGTAGAATTATTTGGAATTCGGATCAATATATGGTGTAGCCCATTTGCTGAGCCCACACAATGTGGCCACATGGGCTCACACAAGGACATGTCCAACTTAACCCTATTTGCTTCACCTGTGACTTAAATTTTAGCAAAATATTCTTAATTTATATTTAGGTTTTCAATTAAGGCGACTTAAATTTATATTTTCATTTTAATTTTAATTGTATGTATCCATATTACACGTTGAATTTTTTTTAAATAATGCATAAATAATTTTTATTTATATAATAGTTTTTTGATAGTTATATATAATAAAATATTTCAATAAAATTTAATTTAATTGATAAAGTTTGAATCCCATATCTATATGATTATGGACTCAAATCCTATATATATGTGGATTATTACTCAATTTTAATAGGAAATTGATTTCCTATTATAACAATTTTGTTTTCAATAAAGGTAAATTGCATAAATAGATAAAAAGAGAAATAAAACAACACGGTTCAAGCAGTGGAGGTCCCGTCAAACCAAGGACTCCTCCAAGGTCGGTAAAGAACACGTATACTAACTACAGAGGGGAGGATAGGACTAAATATGATATGTCTAATCTCCTCAATTACATTCTTAGCAACAATGTGTCATATGTACGGCCAATATACTGAAAGATTCGTTGATTTCGTTCTTGTCACAATAGATAATAATAGCATAAGTTGGTAGTGAGGTCGATATAATTTTAATTGATTTTATTAAAAAAAAACATGAGAAATAAAAAATGAGTTAGGACAGTTGACATGCGTGCATTCAGCAGTTTATAGGCGTGGAGGTGGCGATCAGTGGAGACGGTCTCTTTCCTTACAGACTAAGACTCGGAATTTGTAACTTAAGAGAAGGGCATTTATGTCATTCAAAGTAATCGAATACACCGGAAATCGTAATCCAAAGCCAGGCACCATCGTCTAGAAAAAGCAAAGCTCCCCAACTTGCGTAAAACCCCTTTGCCCCATTATCATTTTCCCCGTGAGAAGAAGTAATCGTTTGCATTTGATTTTCAATTTCAACTACTACATTTTCTTCCCCTAAGTTACCAGAAGAGGAATCGAGGAAGAAAAATGGGGCTGCTCTCTAATAGGTAATTTTGATTAATTTTCTCTTTATCATTGTAATACATACATCAATTTTCTCGCTTCTCCTGTTTCTATTTTTGTTGAATTCATTTTAGTTTGTGTATGTGTTTTTTATGTGGATTTACCGTGCAGAATCGAAAGGAAAAGCCTCAAACCAGGGGATCACATATATTCATGGCGCACTGCTTATATCTATGCTCATCACGGTTAGTTTTGATTGGATTTATGTAAAAGAAAAAGAAAAAAAGATCGGTGTGTGCGCGAATTTCGGAGTAATTAAGTTGTATAATGGTGTGTGATGAATGTTGGAAGAGCATATTGTCTTCTGTTATTTTTAGTTATTGAATGATAACTGAGTCCTTTTGGATAGTATTGGTAATCCTAGAGAGAGAGGGTGCGTGAAACAAACTTTAGGACAAATCCTAATAGAGTTGTGCGAAACGTAAGAGGATCAATTGGTTCTCCCCCAAGAAGTTGATGGATTATTTTTTTGCTCCATTCAGTATCTTAGACTTATTCGTTATCACCTTCACTAGATTGATATTATAGGCTCTCTGTGTTGTATATATGGACAGGGTTCTGAAAGTTAAGTCTTTTGAGAGATTTGATGAAATTGCGTTAACTGGAATGGGATGGACGTGGATATTAATGGTGCTAAGCTTTAGAGTATTATTTCCTTCAACGTAAGTGCTTGAATGTATCTAGTTGGAAGGAGTTTTGGGCTAAATAACTGTATGTCATTTTATACAACTTAGCCTGGTGAAAGCACTCTGCTTTTTTCCGATCACCATCCAGAGATTCTGAGGCAGCTTATTAGGTGTATTAATTCTGTCATTATCAGAGTTTGCTGTGCATTTATTTTCAGCTTGCAGCTTCGCAACCATTTCCAAGATCTAAAGTAATTAAATATATCAAACTTCTTATGGTTATTTAACCAAAGAATGGTTTTGTATAGTTTATTTTTGTTGTTCCCCCGTTCCTTAGTTAAGTTATGTTGCTAATATGTAGTTTACTCTTCACAAAATCCATGATCCCGTTCATTCAATTTTTGTGCCCCAAAGTTAATTCCTTTTGAGTTCAGCTCTTGGTTTTCAAGTAATTCAGGAACATTTTATATACTTCAAGTTGTAGCCGCTGTATCATATCATAGTTTACATCCTTTCTTAGTACTACTATCTTCTCAATGAAAGATGACTACTTGACCAGCATTTCCTTTCTCAAAGCAGATATTTTACTGTATTTCTTCCATTATTATTTAATTGAATAATTATGAGCCGTTGACATTAGAAACTATAGGAGGAGGAACTTCTTTTCTTCTGGCCTGTTACATTTAAAATCTGATGGTCATGAGAAAAGCGCTCTAGACATTGATGTAGTCTTCATTCTCTTGGAGTTGGGCGCACCCTTGCTCGACTTTCTGGAGCAACTAGGTGCTTTCACTTTCTTAACCATTACTATTATTCCTGGAGAACAGAACTGACAGGAAGCCCTTCATGAGTAATTAGTACAGCACAGAACTGTGGTATACACTCAGAAAAGGACAGACTTCTTTACACTTAACAATTTAAGACCTCACAATTCAAAGCTTTGTGTAGATGTTGTTTGAGTTTGATAGTGTTTATAAATAAAAGCTGATTAATCTAGTCAAACGCAAGTAGTTAAGTGGCATTAAGAGAAAATTACATGGGATTCTACCTCTATGTAACTGGAGCATTATTTTTATGCCATCCGAGGAAGTACCAGGAGTCTCATTAAACTGATTGTCCTCCGTCTTCCATATCTAGTGCCCTTATTATCTATTTCATTTATGACTATACAATAGAACTAGTTTTCGTTGTTATTGTTCATACTGATAAATGTTTTTAGCATTTTATTTGGATGAGAACAGGGATCTATGTTGGGGATGATAAAGTGATACATTTCACGAGGCGCGGCCAAGAAGTGGGGACTGGGACTGTGTTAGATCTCCTTTTGGTGAGCTCAGGACCTACTCGATCTCATGTGCCATGCCCCACCTGTGTCCCTGCGGCAGAGGGCCATGGGGTGGTCTCCTCATGTTTGGATTGCTTCCTTGCCGGTGGCATTTTATACCGCTTTGAGTATGCTGTCAGCCCTGCTCTTTTTCTTGCAAAAGCGCGAGGAGGAACTTGTACGCTGGCTGTCTCAGATCCTGATGATGTGGTGATTCATCGTGCCAAGTACCTGCTTGACAACGGGTTTGGGTGCTATAATGTTTTCAAGAACAATTGTGAAGACTTTGCTATTTACTGCAAAACAGGATTGCTTGTGCTGGATCAAAGTACAATGGGGCAAAGTGGACAAGCCGTGTCCATCATAGGTGGACCCCTTGCGGCTGTCTTATCTACACCACTGCGTTTCGTCACCACCAATGTTTATGGGATGGTAGCTACTGCCGTTGGAGTTTATTGTGCTAGCCGTTATGCTGCGGACATTGGTATGAGGATGGATGTTGTGAAAATTCCTGTCGAGGATCTTACAAGGAGGTTAGCCACAGGGATGCTTCAGGTCCTTGAACCAAGTCTTGCAGCTCTACCAGCTCCTGCTAATTAGCACGTGTGCTGTGTCTTAACTATGAGATTAAGTTACGTTGTTCCTTGGTTTTATCGCAAGAGATGACAACTTGATGTACTTATTTCAGTACTAAGATTACTGAAGTTGGTTGGACTGGTGTAATAGACATTTTTATGCGGGTTTCAAGTTCTATGTACGCATGGCTATTTAATATGAAGCAGAAGAAAGATTTCATTATTGTATAGAGTTAGTTGCCGGCTGCTGCTACATCTGCGGGTTCACACCTCTGCCATCGCGGATATATAGTCAAAACACTGAACAAATCCAAGGATCAAGATGTTCATGTGTGCTACCTGAGCGATTCTTGATTCTTAGGAGGTCTCCCAGATTTTAAAGTCTAGACAATCATGAAAGCGTGTCTATCGTGAACCCCATTGCAGTGCCGGAACACGGATGGAGGCCCATCCCGTGACCGCTATTCCTGTTCCTGACTACACAGATACCCAATGCTCATAAGAGGCAAACGTAGGACAATAAAAGAAAACTTTGTGCAAGATGCAAACTTCGTCTAAGTGATTGTTGAGAGACGAGTTGTTCTCCCAAAGTGGTCCCCCTTATCCTCCATCAATATTTCTGGCCGTCCGAATAGAGGTCCAAGAAGCATTCTCGAACTATAGCCTAAGTGGTGGCTCAAAAAAAAATATCAATGAAATGTGGACCCACTCCCTTACAGAATGGGCTGTGGCCTGATATTAACTGCCAAAACGGCCCCATCATCCCCAGATTTGATCCTCATGGATTGTCCGATTGATGAGGGCTTCCCCTTTCGACAACAACTGCAACTTATTTCCACCAAAAGCATGAAAAAGGACCAAACTTGAAAAAAATTACTGTGACTGATTTTTCTCAAAAAAATTACTGTGACTGATATTTCAGTAGGAAATCAGAAAAGGCCCTTGTTTGTTTTCTTAGGGAGATATATATTTATTTGTTGATTTAGAAATATTATTGTATTACATACTGAATATTATAATAGTATATTGATTGCTTTTAAAATATCGATGTATCTTCAGAAACCGTAAGGCCTGATTTCCAAATCATCCGCATATAGGCATCATACCGCTGCTGCTTCAATTCATCAACTAATTCTCCACAAAGAAATTCGTCGTAGCTAACATGGATTCACGCATCAAACAGTCACAACTCACAATATTGACACTTAATTTTATGGCTGGGGGTATCTAACATGGTGGCCAACCTGTCTGAGTCAAGTCTATACCTCAGAATAACATCACAACTGCATTCACATAAACTAAACACATGACTCCGACACAATGAGCTCAGACTTTGCTAAACATTTAGCAAAACAAAGCCTAACCTTGTCACGGATTTCAGACAGGAATCCACCCACTGCCACAAGCATTCCAGCTTGTCCGGATGGATAACCTCATTTCCCCTCACATTACAAGATTCTCCGCCTACTATTTCTAAAATATAATAACCAAAAACAAAAGCAAAAGAGAATTTGAATATAGATATATAGTCTTTATTAAAAGCGGGCAACCACCAACAACGAATCTGAGACAAAATCCGTCACAAAACCTAAGTTGCAAGGAACAATTTAATCTATTAATCTTAGTATTATAAAGAAAGGGGCCCTTAATCTTTTTGACTAATTGAACACTATTTCCCCTACACATCCCAGACAAAAAGATTAACTTTATCATACTTTGGGGCCCAAAGTTTGTCCTAAATCAAAACACACCTTTGCACCGCCACTCCACACCAAAGCTCGTTTATTACCAGCAATCCAATGCTCAATTAAGAAATAGGATAAAATACATATGATTGGATTTGGGAGATCTTGTACTAATTTTGTGGGTTTTGTTACTTGCATAGAATTTTGATTATCATTGGTTGTCTGATTGCAATTATGTAATGGAAAGATTATTTTGTATTTGAGTTGAGGGTGGAACTGAAAGCGACGACTCACCGACGGTGGCCCCATTGTTCATACAGAATCTACACATTTATTTAGTATGTATATTGGTTATGAAATTAAGCAGTTGATGACGCTAGATGGGTGTATGTATACATAATACAATAGTTCCGCCTTTTTTGTAGTCCAAATAAATTGTGAAAAAAATGGTAGTTAATCAACATTAAAATTTGAAAATTATTTCATATTTACAAACTCATCAGTATGGTATAAAAATTGATAGAGAATTACTTATAATTTTTTGCTTAAATCAACGTAAAATAGGTAGTATAAATAAAAAATATTTTTTCCAATAATAAACTGATACATACATTTTTTTTAGATAATTGCAAACACCGCTTAAATCAATCAGAGTCTCTGGAGTAGAAGTGATTCCGGGCCATTAATTTCCTGTTTTCTTGGTGTGTTATTTGGTTCTATTTTTTTAAAAAAAATATTGTACTTTTTATTCTATTTAAAATATACATATTATGCGTATATAAATTATATAATTTATTCTATTTAAAGAAATATTTTATATACCCACGTACATAAGGTGATGTTAAATTTAGTGGAGTGGAAGTCAAAATAGGCAGCTAAGAAACGTGGAAGCAAATATATTTACCGACTATGACACTATTTCAGTCTTTTGCCGTAGAAAGCGTTCAAACTCAACTTTGTGTATCTTTTAGCATATGATGAAAAAGGATGTCGCGTTTTGCTTTGTTTGTTTTTTCTTTAAGTCTTTTTTATTTAATGCCTAATTGGCTGCAAAATTAATATTTTCCCCCATATCAAGTGCTCAATATTTAAATATTATTGTACTGCGTAGTAAATATTATAATAGTCTATTATTTGCTTTAAAATATTTAATTTTTCCTATTTTTTGTTTAAATAACAAAAAAGAAACTTAACGCGACTAGTGTATTACCCGAGTTATTTTTTCTTTTTTTTTTTATATTATAAACTGATATTTATCTCATTATAATTCTTGTAAAAGGCTGTCTCGAGTTGAAAAATAATAGACTCCTCTATTTCCGGTGATTTAGACATTCTTGTAAGTAAATTTCCGAAAGGAATACCTCAAAAGTCAAACGAAAGGAACCTTCTTTCTCTCTCCCTCTCTCTTAGGAATCCATCATATTCATACAAATATTTCATCAACGTCTATCAGTCAATACGAGGAATTTTTGAGTGATACAAATGTTCAGTAGATTATTTTTCTTACATCCACTTACTGATATTTAGGACCACCCTAAAGTTCAAACAAAGCAATAATCCACACCTTTCAATTTATTTAAAACTAATGAAAAAAATTGTAGGGATTAATTGTGTTTTTTTTTTTTTTTATTCTACATCCCTTTTCCGGAATAAAAAAAGATGACAAGGTACCGCAGATAATTACCCCAAGTTGAATTTCTCGAGGAATTTGGGAGATTCAGAAAAGAATTTCAAATGATTTCATATTAAATGTATTTACAAATCATTATAATGCCACAAAATATAATTTAAAAAAATAAAATTTTAATAATTAGTTTCAAATTCTTTTCGATATGAATTTATTCAAACAGGTTTCATGAATTTGATATTCTTAGGTTAAAAATCCATCTATCCAAGTACAACATTAGATATTTACGTTGCCAAGTTTCTGGAACTACATTTATGATTGGATATTTGAATTTTTGGCAGAAAATATAAAGAGAAATAGAAAAGATATTGAACCCATGATGTCTTGGTCCAATAGTTAAGGCTGAGGTCACGTGAACAAGTTCGGAGTCATGGATTTGAATTTGACCACCAAATGTATGAATATGTGTCTCACATTATTGTAATTTTTGTTTCATTTATTATTTTTAATTACATTGATGTATTAATTATCAAATATTTCTGCAATGATTAAACTGATATATATATTGCTCAATTTATTAAAGTATTGATATAATAATATAATTATATATTTTTTAAAAAAAAAACATCGAAAACTGAAAGTCACAATAATCGCATTTACATATTCTTAGTATTGTCATAATTTTGTGGTCCGAAAATAGGTAAAAGGTTGTTTGGGGTTGAAAAGAATTGGGTAAGAGAATCTAAGTGAAAAGGAAAGCTTTTCTTATGAAAGGCTGATGATATAAATCATAAATAATCCAAACTACATAATTTTTGTGTATCATAAAAAACAATAATTCACAACAATTTGCACCAAAAAATGAGCACCACATGAATTATGGTAAAAGCTTTGTATGAATATATTTGTTGTCATCATCATTGTCATTTCATTTGACCTCCATCATCGCCAACTCATCAATCCCACACAAATACTACGTTTATTTTGGGTGAAGCATTGGGAATTCAATAATTGAGAATTAGTGTGGGTGGCAGGCAAGTGGACTTTCTAGTAGCTTTTCTCATGGGGCACAACTGTCTGCAAAATTGAAATTATGTAATAATATAAACGGGTAATTATGTAACATCAACACGCGCATAATAAATGTAGAAGCGCATGACTGCGTGAACCCTTAACCATATACCTCAACACACTATAAATGCTAAATGCAACCCACGCTTCTTCTCATTTGCTCATTTATTATGCATCACTCCTTCCTCAAAACTGCTATTGTATGAAAACACATTTCTTTTTAAAGTAAAAATAATAAATTATTATTAATTAAAATAAATCGATTACAATCATTCCTGTCGAATATCAATATCAATATCTAACAAAAACCATCACAACAATCATACTCTAATTAATAATATCGAATAAACTAAATTTAACCATCATCTACTATTACCGTAGAAACAACATCTCATGCAATAAAAAATCAATCTGTTCCCAAAAATCTAAACATGGAAACTGGGGTAGGTCATGTGGCTACCCGTTCTAAGTTAAATATCTTTCGACCTTCTTTCACATTCATACCTAAATCTTAAATAAATATGCAAAATTAGCATTGATGATTATTTAATTAGATACCTGCTATGTCCTAGACTCCTAAGTAGGTGCCTAAGCATATATTTGATATTAACATAAATTCGTATTGAGCGAGACAATAGATTTTATTTACACTCTTCTTCTTTGAGATTGAGTTTAATTATATGTTTTATTTGATTTGAAAAATTACATCTAATATCCCAAAAATTACACGTAAAAATTTATTGATTTTACTGATATTAATAAAATTTTTTTAATAAAAATTAATATTTACCATGATTGACTTATTACTAACTTATTGCAAATCAAATAATTTTTTTCCTACTAAACTACACATATAACGGTGAAAATATACCTCATCATATATATTAATGTGTGAAGACGTACAAGGATAATTTGATCATAAAAAGATCTATTTTACTTGCAATAAATCAATTTGGGATAAATACAATTTTTATCCTGTTTTTTTTTTTTTTTGTTAATGTCAGCAAATTGAGTGAATTTTGACTAATGGGGGCTTATTTGTTAGACGGAAACAAACATTAGAAGTGTTAGATGTAATTTTTCAAACCACATGAGGTTTACGTGTAATTACACCAAACCTCAAAAAAGAAAGTATTTATTCCTACAAATTATGGTAAAATTACATTAAATAATATAAACACACACATAAGGTGGAACTCGAACCCATAAATGCAAACTTATTCACAAATGGTCAACTTTAATTACTAAGACTAAGCGATCATTGGTTATTTGGGTGCCTAGTGCCTACTTGGTACTTTAGTTAGAGGGTTTAGCTGAACTCATAAATTTTCTCAAAAAAAAACATCAGATATTAGAAAACGTTTGATAATTTTTTTTGGGAGGAGCTTGTAAGATTATAAACTAAGATACTAAAAAATAACGAGTTCATATTTTTTTAAAAATTTCGCTCAAATTTGATAATATTCATGACAAAATTGTTGTTGGTAGTTATTTTATCCAAATATTTTAAAAGTTTATCTGTAGAATAAAACTTAACATTTTAGTATAAGTTCTAAAAATATCTTATAAGGTGCCAATATAAAATATATGATTTTCTGTTACGGTTAATTACTATAGCAGAAGAAGAAAATTATGGCAAATACAAATCAACTACGGCTTCACAATGGCCATTGGTCATTGTTTCTGCAAGTATAGCCAAAACATTAGCTATGGTCAAAATTATGACAAATATAGTAAAAAATATGGGTTGAGGAATTAGTTTAATTGTTTACGTTGAGGTTTTATGATGTAAAAATACGTGTTATAGGTTTGAATTATGCTATATATGTATGAAAAATTATTATTATTATTATTAGTAAAACGGAGCCGTAGACAGAAACACAGAGCAGCAACATCTTCTTTAGAGCAAACCGTAGAAGCATCCCGTTAAAAAGAAAAAAACAAAGCATATTGTAAAAATGAAGACCAGGTTCATTGGAATTCCAGAACAAACCAAAAGATGCCCTATCCATGAAAAATCACAAATAATAATAATGTAATGCAATCCTAAAATACTGCTGTGAAACCACGTCTAAAAAGACGAAAATGCCATTTCCACCATTTCAGGATAAAATTGGAGGCCACGATTTAGGTCTCACTTTATATAAGTATTTGTTTCACTTTATATGAAATATCACGTATCGTAATTTATTATTATTTTTAATAATATTAGGCTTCGTTACTTTGTGTGATGAGATTAAAATGATATAAATTAGTGAGATGGATATGTAGTGATAGGACTATGTAATATATTAGTTACTTTGTGGGATGAAGTTATTGAATTAATGTGTGATAATTTTAGCTTAAATTACTAGTATGCCATTAATTTGAAAAAATATTATGAAATATCAAATTAAGCCTTAATAAGACAGAACGATCATTCGAAATTCAATTAGCAATTTTAGTTTTTAATTATTATTTTTTTAATGATTTTTTCAAAGCACCCAAAATGAAAATAATAAGAATTTAGATAAATTAGACTTTCAAAAAATTATTTTGGGCCGGTGGATTTTGCAGAATAATTAATCCCACCTCATTTGATGGAATTACAATCAATCATTTATTCTCTTATTATATTGAGTTCGCCTTTAGAAAAACAAAAAAAATTGATTGGATATCTAAATTAAGTAAATAAAATTTTAATGTATTGATTGTGTAGATGAAATTTGTTATTGTTGATATATTATTATTGTTTTGAATAAAGGACAAAAAAATTGGACGCAGCCCCTATCCACAATTTAACAGAAAACTAATTGAGATTCAGATTTATCCCGCAATCTGCTTTTTCTTGATCAGGATTTGAAAAATTCTCATCAAAGATCCACATTTTTTCAGTGTCTTCACTTCCACAACAAGTTTCACTGAAAAGTTTCTTCCTTTATCAGTTGTTAATTAATTTCGTCTTCTCTGTTTACTAGTCTTGCTTATGCCACACCACCACTAAGGGTTCTGCAGCCGTATTTCTCGCTCCAATTATCACTCCCCCCTCCCCTTGGATTCTTCTGATCTGAAACAAAGAGCCCATGTCCCATGTTTCTCTACCACTCTTTCTTCCAAGATTTCAGATGGGCTTCTCAAGAAACTGTCGTTAGAGTGCTCTTATAGCTTTTCTTTGAATTCTCAATGCTTGTGCAGTGCTGTTCCTCTTCAAAAATTTGCCATGGAGGGTTGTACCCGGATAGCATTTCTTGTGTCTTTCTTTGTGTTTAGTGTTTCAGTTGTTCGTGGTGTTACAGACCCCAAAGATTTAGCTGTTCTGAATCAGTTCAGGAAAGGTCTGGAAAATGCTGAGCTCTTGCAATGGCCGGCCACTGGAGATGACCCTTGTGGTCCTCCGAGTTGGCCTCACATATACTGTTCTGGCAACAGGGTTTCGCAGATTCAGGTTAGAGGTTTGGGTTTAAAGGGCCCTTTGCCTGAGAATTTCAATCAGTTGTCTATGTTGTCGAATATAGGTCTTCAACAGAACCAGTTTAGTGGGAATTTGCCATCTTTTAGTGGGTTGGCGCAATTGCGGTACGCTTATTTGGATTACAACAATTTTGACACAATCCCATCAGATTTCTTTAAAGGGCTTGTGAATTTGGAGGTTTTGGCATTGGATTATAACCCTCTGAATGCCACCACTGGGTGGTCATTGCCGTCTGACGTGCAGAGTTCAGCTCAGCTGAAAAATCTTACTCTGATGAGTTGCAACTTGGCTGGTCCTTTGCCTGAATTCTTGGGAAATATGTCCTCTTTGGAGGTCTTGAAGTTGTCGTTAAATCGACTTTCTGGCGGCATTCCTGAGAGCTTTAGGGGGTCTTTGCTGACAATTCTTTGGTTGAATCAACAGTCTGAGGGTATGACAGGTCCGATTGATGTAGTGGCGACCATGGAGTCACTCACTAGTCTTTGGCTACATGGGAACCATTTTTCAGGTAAAATACCTGACAACATTGGTGATTTAGTTTCTTTGCAGGATCTTAATCTCAATAGGAATGATCTTTTTGGTCTCATTCCTGCTAGCTTGGCAAACATGGCATTAGCTCATTTGGATTTGAATAACAATCGTTTCATGGGTCCTATGCCGAAATTCAAAGCTGTTAATGCAACCTATGAATCAAACCCTTTCTGTCTTCCTAATCCAGGAGCTCCTTGTGCCCCAGATGTTATGGCTTTGTTAGAGTTTCTTGATGGGGTGAATTACCCCTCCAGGCTTGTCCAGTCATGGTCAGGTAATAATCCATGCCAAGTTTCCTGGCTAGGAATAGGGTGTGATCCCAGTGGAAATATCATTACCATAAACTTACCCAATTATAATCTTTCTGGCATATTAAGCCCTTCAATTGCAGCCCTCGGTTCCCTCACTCATATCTATCTTGAGTCCAACAACCTGTCAGGCCCAATTCCAACGAACTGGACTAGTTTGAAATCTTTGACACTGTTGAATTTGGGTGAGAACAATATCTCGCCTCCTCTTCCAAGATTTAGTAGCAATGTAAAGCTTGTTTTAGAAGGGAACTCTCTATTAAACTCCAATCCTCCTGGAGCATCCCCGTCCGGAAGTAATGGCACGTCGGATTCTCAGGGTTCACCGTCTAGACCTAACTCTGCCGGTTCTACATATGAACCCACTGGAGGAAAACACTCCAATAAGTTACTTGTAATTGTAGCCCCAGTTGCAAGTTTTGCACTTCTGGTGGTCTTGGTTTTGCCAGTTTCTATTTATTTCTATAAAAAGAGAAAAGAGGGACAACCTGCTCCAAGCTCCCTTGTGATTCATCCACGAGATCCATCTGATTCAGATAACACGGTCAAGATTGTGGTTGCAGATGGCGCAAATAGAAGTGCTTCTTCCTTGACCACTAGTAGTCCTGCAAGTTTGAATAGTAGTGGATCTCATGTGGTCGAGGCCGGAAATCTGGTCATATCAATTCAAGTTCTTCGAAACGTGACCAAGAATTTTGCGCCAGAAAACGAACTTGGTCGTGGTGGTTTTGGGGTCGTTTACAAGGGAGAATTGGATGATGGAACTAAAATAGCAGTAAAAAGAATGGAGGCCGGGGTAATTAGCAGCAAGGCGTTGGATGAATTTCAATCTGAAATTGCTGTTCTGTCTAAAGTTCGTCACAGGCATTTGGTATCTCTTTTGGGATATTCAATTGCCGGAAATGAAAGAATTCTGGTTTATGAGTACTTGTCTCAGGGGGCTCTTAGCAAGCATCTTTTTCATTGGAAGAAATTGCAGCTGGAGCCTCTCTCTTGGAAGAGGAGGCTAAATATTGCCCTCGATGTTGCTAGAGGAATGGAGTATCTTCACACTCTAGCGCACCAGAGTTTCATACACAGAGACCTTAAATCTTCAAACATCTTACTCGGGGATGACTTTCGAGCAAAAGTATCAGATTTTGGTCTGGTTAAACTTGCTCCTGATGGAGAGAAATCGGTAGTCACTCGGCTAGCTGGAACTTTTGGATACTTGGCCCCTGAATATGCTGGTAAGTTTCTCAGTTTGTTAAAACATTAAAGTAAAATATCTACACCTCCTATATCTGAGTGTGTGACATTGCTAGTTAACTAAATTTCCCTTGTTTGAACATATGTTCTCTGATCAGTAATCTGTTAATGTACTTATTGAATCGTGCAAGTGCCATCTCTACTCAGTAATACAATTAATGCTTTTGAAATTGTCATTTAAAGTCGCGTGTGATTGAATACTGTAAACATTCCTCGAATTCTAAAAGAAACTTTTAGAAGAAAAATTTAAGGTGTCTTTTTTCTACCTTTTTTCATTTTTCATGTTATTCTATGATACACTGCACAAAATGGTATGTAAATCTTAGTTTGGTGATGACTATCATAACTAGTTTATCCTGCCTTGTTGTCTAGTCTTCCAGTTTGAGACACATCATGCTTTCCCTTTTCTATTATTACCATGTTTCTCTATGTAGTCTGAGCATAACAACAACTTACTAAAACTTCAATCCTCATCCAGTCACAGGTAAAATCACGACAAAAGCAGACGTCTTCAGTTTTGGTGTTGTGCTGATGGAGCTATTAACTGGAATGATGGCACTTGATGAGGACAGGCCTGAGGAAAGCCAATACTTAGTTGCATGGTTCTGGCACATCAAATCAAGCAAAGACAAGCTAATGGCAGCAATAGACCCAGCCCTTGACGCCAAAGAAGAAAAGTTAGAGAGCATCTCCATTGTTGCTGAGCTTGCTGGTCACTGCACGGCAAGAGAACCCAACCAACGACCCGACATGGGCCATGCCGTTAATGTCCTGGCCTCCCTTGTAGAGAAGTGGAAACCACTTGCTGATGATACGGAGGAGTATTGCGGTATCGACTATAGCCTCCCACTTAACCAAATGGTCAAGGATTGGCAAGAAGCTGAATCAAAAGATGTGAGCTATATGGACCTCGAGGATAGTAAGGGAAGCATCCCGGCTAGACCTGCTGGATTTGCTGAGTCCTTCACCTCAGTCGATGGGCGGTAGCATAGGTACTCTGCAATTTTGTTTTGATGTAGATAACTTGGTTTATTTTCCATGTGGAGTTCTATTTTATTTCTTGAAACTATTGGTTCTGGTGACAAGTTTCTATTAGAGCTCACAATGTCTATTTGTCGGCTCTAATACTGATCTTGTGGATGTAGATACAGAACAGCAGAAACAGTCAGCCACTCAAAGCTGCATATGTTATTCTCTTGTTTTTTTTTTATGAACATTGTTCATCTCATGTTGTTGCTTCCTGAGCTCTGTGTTTCAGATTTCATTGATGGTCTCTGATGTTTGCCCCTTTATCCTCATCCAAGTATAGAACACCACTGATCATAGTGCATTATCTCTTGTTATTGATTCAAAAGCATAAGGGTGCAAGTTGATGTATTTCCCTCAGATTTTATGATCACAAGATTTTGCCCTATTTAAGGAAAATTAAAAATACACAAATGAAAATTTAGAAACAAGGGATATTACACCCAAAAATAATCATTAAAGTTAGATATTACTATAACAAAGATTCATTAATATTGAAATATTGTAATGTATATTTTCTTACTTTATTTCATGGTAAAGTTGAAATTTCAAAACTCTTCAATTGACAGAGAATTTTAGATTTAGATCCCACATATATATATGCGGTAAGTTTATTATATAGTATCTCTTGTATTCCCTTAAAAAAAAAGGTCATCTTTGGTTATATGATCTTAACAAGGAATATATGTAACATAAGATTATTATTATTATTTTTACTATGCATAAAGTTTTAAGAAATAATTAAGAGATTTTTTTTAAAACATATGTAAATATGAAAAAAAATACCAACATAATTATTTTAGCAATAATAATAATAATAATTAAAATTCCAAAAATACATTCTGGTAAAAAGGAAGTGGACCCATCTACCCTACAACTACAACTGAAAATAGGAATTGTCTGAATCAATTGTCCTTTTGAACCCACACCCACAAACCCACACATGTTCCTGTTAATCCTCCCACTCCCACTCAGTCCCAGACAAACATATTCCTCAAATCATAGTCTTAATCATACTTGAAAATTCTTAAAACATAGTAACGGAGATGAAATGTCAATGTCCACTAAGCCTAGAACGTGGCACGACCCAAGAGCAACATCACTTTGATGTTCAAATTATTATGGGGGTAAATAAAAGAAAGTGGTGCATCAACGTCAGAGATTTGTGGGTGTAGAAGTAGAACGTGAAAGAGTCATGTTTAGGTAGGTGTATGATTGTCACATGACCAATAAATGCGATTTACGTGGATTATTATTATATTATATTATTATTATTATTATTAGTATTGTTGTGAGTTAATGGGTAATGATGCACCTCATCATCCTTTCTAATCACGCTCCTTGTCACTTTCCCTACCCCATTCTTTCTCATAAATTATTGATCCCATAATCCCGTTACGTGATTGTCGGCTTTCTTTTCTTTTTTTTCCTCCTCTTCTTCTTCATATCTTCTCCACAACAATATTCCGATGAAATATTATTTTCAATCTTACCTTTTCTTTTATTCATCAAAAGAGATCGTATGTCCAAACATAGTGTGAATTATGGCTTCATAAAATTAAGGAATAATTACGCTCCCCTCTAATCAAGTTTGGTATAATTATACGTAAATTTTTTGTAATTTGAAAAATTATATTTAGTACTCCTAAGGTTTATTCCTGTCTAACAAATAAGCCCATTCATTAGTCAAAAACCATGAAATTTGCTAACACTAATAAAAAAATTGAAAGAAAAACTATATTTATTCCTGATTAACTTATTATTAATTTATTGTATGTCAGATAAATATTTTTATGATTAAATTACCCTTGACGTCTTCACGCGTTAATGCATGCGATGAAGTATATCTTCACTGTTATAAAGGTAGTTTAGTTGAAAAAAAATATTTGACCTGCAATAAATCAGTAATAAATCAATCTATGGTAAATATAATTTTTTTTATTTATTTTATTTATTAATATCAACAAATTCAGTAGGTTTTGACTATCAAAATGACTTATTTGTTAGATAATAGCAAACCTCATGAGTCTAGATATAATTTTTCAAACCACATGGAGTCTAAGTGTAGAAATACCAATCTTAAAAGAGGGGGAATGTAATTATCCCTAAAACTAAAGATAAATTATACCACCGTCTCCTATAATTATATTTAATTTTATAAATATTTTTTTACTATTTGCAAAATTATAAGTACTATTACTTCTTGTAGTTGTAAACTACATCGTGGCCCGTGGGTAGTGTATTTTTTATTGTACAAAAAATATGAGTGATTTGTGTAAATTACTATTTTTTTCCTTCTTTCTTTTTATTAATGCAACTTCCTGATTTATATATTTTTCTTATAAATAATATATTTTAATATGTAAAATATTACTTATTATATGCACATAGAAACGACGTGCTACAACGGCTAGTTTAACATAATCTTAAGCTTGCTATACTTACAGCATATGGGCAACTTTACTGGGCCGATTGTTAGGCTGATTGTCGCTGCTGGGCCTTAGATCAGGTGGCCTGCTGGAAGTATATATTAATGGGCCAGCCCAATTGGAAGCCAACAATGGACTTGATTGAGCCTAAGTGGGGTTATAGACCCATTGGACTTGTGGGCTTTGGTTGGGGATGTTCAACGGATGATATATTTCTAAGTCGACAGCAAGAGGCCCATTACTATTCTAATATATATTACCGGGCTTTTCAAACTTAGGCCCAAAGTAAGTTGAGATAGCTCAAATTCTGAAGGCAGTTCTTCCTACAGTTAAAATAACTGCCAATCTCACCTCCCCTTCTGTATTGCTTAAACCTCAAAAACCCTAGTTCGAGGTCTTGGATTTCTTTTTATTTGTCTGAAACTTGAGTTGAACACCTCCTCAATTGCCTTTAGATTTTATCCAGTTTAGCGGTTCCACAGTAGTTTGTTGGAAAACCAGGCAGAAGAAGGTTTACAATGGTGAAACCTAAATCCCAATCCAAAAAGCCCCAGAAACGCGGGGTGGACTTCAAAGTAATGATCAGAAGTTCGTTAATCTGTTGAAGTTTTAATTCTTGATGAAAATGTTCGATTTTCAAGCTATGATGAGTATGATTCTCAATTTTTAAAATTTGCTTTTGCAGAAAATTAGGCGGAAAATCGGCAGGAAATTGCCGCCCCCAAAGAATGCAACAAACACTGAAATAAAATCGAAAGCGATTGTTCTTCCAGAGCAAAGTATAGCGTCTGAAAAAGCTGGTTTAGCAGTAAGCAAAAAGGGATTGACACTCAAGGAGCTTCTTCAGCAGACAAGCCATCACAATATACATGTCCGAAAAGGTCGGGCTTTTTCATTCCAATTCTGTTATTTACCTTTGGTTAGGTGCTGAAATTCTGCTGAATATGCTGTCCAAATATGTGTAAATTCTCTTGATGCAGATAAATTACTAGAGACATCTGTGGTTGAAATAAGAGGAAACTAATGACTGTTGTTGCAAAATGTTGTTGCTATTATTGTTGTTGTTGTTCTTTTCCTTTCTCTTATTGAAGTGATCCCCCATTTACATATATGTGGGCCAGCAAAAGAACACATTATAATTGCTTTAGTTATTATTTCAAACCTTCAGTTAGGGTTCAATATTTTGTGGCTAAGTAGGCAGTTTGCCAAAGTTGAATGATGTTTCCCTTAATCTTTATGTTAGTTCATATCTGTTACAGGAACATAGGAGTTATTATCATTATCTTAAAACTGAGACTAAGTTGGGACTGGAGCAAGTTCTTATTATTAAACATATCATCTAACCCAAACTGGTGGGGCAATTGTTCTCAGTAAATGTAAAGTTGGCTAGCTTCAATCATGTCGCTTGATTTGATTGTTGATTACACCCATAGTCTGGTTAAAGACGTCAAGGATCCTGTGTGAGGATCCTTTTTAATCAAATCTTTTCTTTAGGTGATTTTCTTCTTCTGTTGTTTCCTGGCATTTTGAGTTTATTGAAGTGAAATGAACAAGATTAACCAGTACATGTGCTATCTTGTCTTTCGTAATTTATGTTGATGTTTGGTTTCTGTGTGTTGTCTTTCTTTTCATTGTGGGTGTTATCCATTCCCCAGATGCGCTGCTAGGTATCAGAGATATATTGCTTAAGCATCCAGCTGAGCTGAAGTTGCATAAACTTGCTATTATAGAGAAACTGCGTGAGCGAATTGGTGATGATGACAAGTTGGTTCGTGAGCTGCTGTATCAACTGTTCAAGTCAGTAATTTTCCCTGGCTGCGCAAAGGTACTTATTAATATTATTTGTATATTTACTGTAGCAAATCTTAGACTTCTATCTTTGTATTTACCAGTGTCTGGAAATCTTCAATTAGGGTTATTTTGTCTGATTCTCAAAACATTTTAAGGAAAGCATTTGTTTACAACTTTCTGTTAGGCTTTAATTGGTGCATCACTTTGTTTTCCAGGCAATAGAATCTGTGTTGTGCTGAGTTCTTGTGCTCAAAGGAAACCTAGTCTTTATTATCTGAGAACTTAGCATGTCTGTGTTCTTCATTTTTATGTGGAGATATATTGTAAGGTGCTTTATGTATCAATAAGCACAGGTGATCCAGAAAACATAGGAATCATTCAGTCATTGGAAGTTTATATGAACATTCTTAGTTTCTTGTACTTATTCTATTATATTCATCAGGTCTTTCGTCTCATTTATTTATTATACGGCTGAAGCATATATAAACTGGTGGTGGTGGATGAGATTGAGGGGATTCCTGAGTGGGGATAGAGACAAGGGATACATAATCTTTAAAGGACTTTCTTTTTGAGTCTGGAGTTTGACCATGAATGCACTTAAACAAAGTTTTATTTTATGAATATCAAAGAAATACATGGAGCGTTATTAATGACTAGGGAAGATAATTTTAGTCTTCTGTCAGTTTGAAAGTTAACTTTCCCAACTCTCAAGAACCAGAGCATCAGTTGTTATAATCGGACATGTTGTTTGTTTTTTGTATTTTCTTTAATAGTTTGTTGGTGAGCGCAATCAACGGTAGCACACATTGGACTTTCTGATAGTAACATTTCTCAGATGTTTTTAAGTAATTAAGTGGAAAAATGGAATTGCTTTTGTTGATATTCTGATTTTCTTGTACAGGATAACCAAGGACCATTAGTTTCCCTGATGATGGCATATATTTTTAGTGCTATGACCCATTTAGCAATTGATGTGCGTTTGATGGCTTTCAAATTTTTCGACCTTGTTGTCCAGTTTTACCCCCCTTCATTTTCCTTGTATGCTGAAAAGGTACGCTCACATCTTTCATTTCTGATATGGACCCTTACTGCATTTTATCCATTAGTAGCTGCTATACTCTGTAAATTAGCCTGTGCTGTTATTCTCATTTTATTGCATTTTTGTTAATTAGCAAAAGAAAGTAATGAATGCTGTGATTCAGCTGGTCAGAGCTTTAAATTAGGTCTTTTTTAAAAAGAAAATTAGCATCTTCTCTCATCTTTGGTGTTGCGGTAGATGTAGTTTACTCTTCCTCTTTTTTTTTTTTTTGGCTTTTGATCTTTATGTTTTACGTGTGAAAATTGTCAATTGATGCAGTCTGACGTTTGACTACTGATTTTTCTTTCTGTGTGCTCATCAGGAATCTGTGGAATTTGTCTACATTATTTTCATCATTCGTTGTCTAAAACTTTTGCATCCAATTTGTAGATTCTCCAAAACTATGAAGACATGTTACGGAAGAACAAATTTTTAGAGGAGAAGAGCAAATTAAAGAGCACTCTAGCTGGATTGATTCGTTGCTTATCACTGTTGCCATCTAATGAGAGAGAAGATCACTCGGCAGTTAAAAATGTATTCTCTCAGATAGTGTTGCTATTAAATTTTTTTTTAATTTCTAATTTCACTTGTCTGTTCAAGGAAATTACTGACTTGGTTGCATTGACTAACTTGGTACAATGTGAAAAAGGATGTTTAATCCCGTGTCTTTGGCATCTGACAATGAAAATCTACAGCTACTTTGTTATGGTTACGTAGATGAGCTTATATGTGCCATTCTATTTATTGCACTAATCTTCCCAAAAATCTTGGGTTTTACTTCAGTAGCTGCTCTATCTCCATCGAATGCCCTTGTTTCCTTCTTTTAGCACCCCAAACTAATTCCCAGTTACTAAAGGTAAAGTTTAATGGTCAAGATTTTTTCATGTGTGTATGTATGAAGTTACTTCGAATTGCCTTTATACCGCCGTTACTTAATATACACATTGGATTTTTTGAGTATTCTTTCTTTTTCTTCAATTTCAGGTCATCCGTCTCATAATAACATGTTTCTTCTTGAGAATATACATACATATAGATACATACATACATACATACATATATATGTATAAAATGTTTTGTGTCTATGCATGCAATTTTATGTATTTATTTGTTGTAAATTATATTAATTAAGCCATGTATTATAATGCAATTGCCTGTATCTGCAGCTATCTTTGTTAGAATTTCATCATTTCTCGACTGCTAGCCAGAGTATCTGTTTCTTGTATCAGATGGTTCTTTAGATAGAATACTCATTGAAGGCTGATGTTTACAGGATATTCCAACTCCTGACGTTCTTCATGCTTTTGAGCCTGAGGTTGCTAGAGAACCTATTGGTAAGTTCCAAAATCTTTTTAACTCACAGCAGGTGAATTATTTCTATTATCTTCCAGTCTTCTTGCCTAGCTTTCAACTTACTGTATGTCCATTAAAAATATTGTACAACAGTTTTGACTCTCTTGGTTTGATATATACTTTATTCTTGCTATCAGTTCCTGGTCTTTGCCACCGCCATTCTCTAATTTTCATGTGTTCATCTGGAACTCTTCCTGAGAATACTGTGTGTGGGTATGTGTCTCTGTGGTCAATTGATATTTAATGTATTGGTAAAACTTTTACATATCTGTATTCTTTTGCAATTCATTTGTTTTATGTTCAGTCACATGTTAACATGTCAAATTCCATAGATTGATTTAAATTAATCCCAATCGGGAGAATAATAAAGGCATATAGGAAGGAGTAAGTAGAGTCTCATTTTGATTAACATGTAAGGTTGAAGACAATTTCACACGGATGAATTTATGATTTTCATCGTTACTTCAAACATCCGCAATGGAATAGAGATGTCAATTTTTGGAACGTAAATGATGGATAACTGGCAAAAATGACATGCCCTTATTGGAGAGGACAGATTCAGTTTACTACTTTCCCCTGCAACATCTATTTGAACTCGGAATATTCCAAGTGTTTGCATATATGATGTTAAGTTCTGGTCTGCAACCTATCAAAACTTGGCAAGGATTCCGTTCCATATACCACTGTCCATTTCGATCGAATCCCAAAAGTATTACCTCACTCTATGTCACTCTTCAAACCCAGATGCTGGTCCTCTACAAAAGTAGAGATTTTTATTGGGGCAAGACTAACTTTATTTGAAGGAAACATGGTGTTGATGGAGGAAAGTGAGTGGCTAGTTCTCTAGTTGTTGCTCAATAGTAGTTGCACCTATGGTCTTAGTTGGTTCTTTTGCTTAAGCTACTTGGTTTGCCTGGATTAAGGTTTGTTCCATACCATGTGACAACTAGTAACCATTGTTTTGCACCTAATTTTGAGGAATAAACTATGGCTTCATAATGCTTCTTCTGTTCCACCATCATTTTTCGGATGCCAAATCATTATACTTAATGGATATCCTTTTTCTATCTAATACTTGTGACCCACTCGTTTATGCTTTGACGGTTCATAATTGTTGACATGAGTTTCTAGTCTGAAACTTGAAGTATTCACTTGCATTTACATTGTTGATTGATATATGTAATTGTCTGCTCCAGGAACCGCTATCTGTTTGCTAACAGTTCAGAAATGGGAAAGCCCCAAATCAATAAAATTTGGAGATTTGTGATTCTCAGAAAACTTAAACTTGGCTAACTAAGATAGTAAGATTGTTGTGGGATTGTTTGCCCGTGTTTACTGTTACTAATTTATAGTTTTCACATGTGGTATGTCCTTATAATATCTCTATGGCTTATTTTTGCCAATTTGCATGATTTTGGGACAGCCCGAGATATAATATTTTATGGGCTCAATGTTTCCCCTTCAATTCTTAGTTTGGAAAAAAGTGCTTGACAGTTGTGCACTCTGCTTCCATGTTTGGCAGGGCTTACTGACATTTCCAAGAAATTGAAGGATCTTTTGCCCATTCTTGTCGGTTGCTTCCAGGATTTCATGCCATTGGTTGACAGTACCCCCCAACCGGATCTGCAATCATGTGATTGTATGCAATTTATTCTTCAGAGCATAGATCTCATAGTTGGGTTTTTGGTTAGCGGGACTTATGGAAGTGAACCAGATCCACAAGTTCTTCCACCTTGTCAGAAGCCTGATATTACCACATATGATCAATTTCTATCACCAATGTTGTTAAAGAAATTATGGGATGTTTTTCCCCTCCACCTGGTTCATCTCTCTGGGAAGGTATATTTGACCCATATTGTGAATTGGTGTAGCTGATTTCCTTTGCATCTCAAATGATATTTTCTCTGGAAACCGTCTTTAGAGATGACATAAGTTTTATTTGCTCCTTTTAAATTTGAGTACTGCTTGGGCCAATTGGAGCAACAGGCAAAATAAAACGTTAGGCAGAAGTGACTATTACATTGCCTTTCCAAAAGCAATCATCTATATTGAATAATAAATGCATCCTCTACTTTATATTGGCCATGATCTTGGTTACTTTACATTTGTGATTTTGATAGTGTAATTGCCAATTTTATATATACTGCTGTTCTTTTTGGGAGGACATAATCTCTAATTTTGCTTTACTTGGTGCCTTGCAGGATGAAGATCGAATCTTCATGCTAAATACTGTAATTGCCAAAATATTTTTGCAGTTGAGGAACTGGGACTGCTCTTCCTTTGCTTTGTTGGAAAAGTTCCTGGAATTCGTTGAAGGTTCACTGTCTATAAAGGTGTTGATTATTGAATTATATTATTTATTCTTACAGATATAAGATCTTTGAGATTTTTGTCTGGTACTTGCACAAAACACTACCAAATAGAATTCAGCTGGTTATACCATGAAATGCTATTGTTTCTCCACGTAGTTTCAATTCTGATCCTGCTTCTTTCCTGTTTTCTGACTTGATCCATGATCCTTAAACATAAAAACATGGAAGACTTCTTTTCTTTTTTTTTTTTGACAGTAAAACATGGAGGACTTCAGTGATAGTCATTTGGGGTCCTTAGGTTCTTTTCCTTATTGTTTCCCATTACTGATACATCAGAACTTTTTTTGTTTAACATTTTTACTCAGCCATATGACATATTTCCATTTATGATATTCATATTATTCGCAGATACAATCGGGTAAAGTGTTTCATGAAAAACATTTGCTTCCAGTCATACCATACATTCCAAAATTAACAATGCAAATTTGTGGTGACTGGAGGTCTCGTATTCTTCAGGTCTGTAATTACGTATTCAATTAGTTGATTGCTAATTGGTTTTTTTATGAATGTTACTTGTTTTATCTTTCAATACTTCTTAGCTATTTATGGAGGCGTGTGTCAATTGTAACCTTCATCAATTGTTGTAGGCTTTCACTGTGGTCTTCAAGAACTGTACTCCAGACTCTTCAATGAAATTAGCTTGCCTTTCTGCAATTGAAGAAATGCTTGCTCCTGTGAGATGTTTACTTTGCTATTTTTTTGTCATCTCACTCTAGGATTAATTTTTGAGTCTTAAATTACAAGCACTTGTGTGTAACTCAAATACTAAAATTCATGTGAATATAATATTCAATTTGTAAATCCTAGCTTGACGTTAATCATTCATGTTATGTGTATGGTTTCTGGATCATTTTGAAGTGTTATAAACAATGATTGAATGACTACCTCATCTATTTAACATGCCTCCTCGTGTGCAGGCAATATTCATTTTGTGAAGCCTAGCACATGTTTTTTCTTTTCTTTTCTTTTTTTTTTTCCATAAGCAGGTGAGTCAAACTTAAGACCTTTTGTTTGGCATGACTTTGATGCCATGTTGAATAGTTACCTCATTTGCTTAAGTTGTTAGAATGGAGGAACATTTGATATTTAATATCTTCAACAAAGATATTGGTTGAAGCTCCTGATAGAAAACAATTCAAGTAAATAGTTGTAATAACACATAGTCAAAGCTCATCAAAAGTAACCCAATATGATATGTTTGCTTGCCACAAATTGTGAAATCATCTTATTATGTCTCTGTCAAAATGGTTGAGTTAAATTGGATGTTCTTTCCAGCACTCTGACATATGGATAATGACATTTAGGATCATGTTAATTTATCTATCACCTTGCATCCATAGATAATGTTTAACTTATCATGTTCTCTGCTAAGTGTGTTTTGGGAAACTGGTAAAAGAAAATCTTTATTGCCAAATTAAAAGTTCAGAGTATGATTACACTTAAAATTCATATAGATGAAAGTTAAATGGCTTACAGATATAAGGTGGGCTATACTGTTACTTCTTGTTTGTATACTATCTTAGTTCAAATTAATCTGGTCTGGGAAATAGAGGGCTGCATCATTTTTGGATGGGAGGGTGAAAAAGATACTCTGCATTTGGTTTCAAATTTACTTGAACTGGATTGCCTTTTGTCATTTCAACCTTTTTCTGACTTTATTCGGACGCTAGGAATTAAGAAAGCATAGCAAATGGAGTATCCACTTTTTGTATAGTATTTCCCACATAGCTGCTGCTAAAGATGTTGTGGTAGGAAATTTATGGCATTTGTGTTGAAAACATTACTTATTTCTACTTATTGATCTGTACAATGGGAACTGGGAATTTTTAATGGTTTCAATTTTGGTAACTAGAAATCTTGAGACTTTTAAAAAACTATGATTAGTATGGAATTTTTGCGGATTATATTGTGAGTATGATCTAATGGTTATATGTTTGCATTATTAATCTGATGAAACTTCATTTCCTTAAGAACTGGAGATCAGCATTGCGCATTTAACATAAAAAGATAATTCTTTTTTTCAGATTAAATTTTTTATGACTATTGTTGTACTATATACTCCGGACGGAAGCTGATGATGCCCTATTGGGAGTAGAATTTGATTTATTTCCCTCAAGTTGGTGTTTCTATATAAAATCGGAATCAAAATTTATTTGTGGAACAGGAAAGGAGCTGGCTTTATCTCCATCCAAGTGATCCTGCATTAGTAGAATATCAGATTGCTTGGATACAGGATCTTCCTTTATTGCTGTTATTGTTGGACGACAAAAACCCATTATGTTCCAAGGTGCTTTTCTGGACCCTGCTTTGGTATCGAACTACTTGGTGTTTTCTTCTAGCAAACAATCTTTACTTTGCCTCTGCCAGACTCCGTTATTTGATGTTGTTCTTTCTGCAGGCTGTGTTGCGCCTTCTACTTCTTGTGGGACAAGCTACTCCAGCTGACTCTCCATTATCTCAGGAATTTGATACTTTGCAGTGCAGTTTTGGAGGTTTTTTTAGCAGACAAAATGAGAATGGTACAACTGGTTCTCATTCTTCCTTTCTCCTTTGGCTACATGTGCCATATGTTTAATGTAATACACTATTTTGCAGGCATATGCTATGGTCCATTCGTGAGGCTCGCAGCAGATATTCAGGAGCTTGCCATCTGTTGCCTTTATTATTTCTCTTTCATGGACTCCCAGTTTCTGCAGTCACTAATCTCATGTTGCTTATGTAAGTATCTTATGACACTCCCAGGATTCTTTATAGTCATTAATGTGTTGTTATGTGCTGCTTTCACTTTTTGTATTTTTTAAAATACATGCTCTTGGGTTACACTCTGTTTTCTATCTCAGATACTGCTATTAAATTATGTATGATCTTTGCTGTCAGTCTACCATATACCGTTGTGCATGGTGCTTATTTTTTCTGTTAAGGATATAGCCTCTTTGCTGGAACAATATGTTTTTGAGAAATAATTTGAAGGTATCTTATTTTTATTACTCTAGTTTGTTAATACCTGTCAAAACTAAAATAATACGCTGCTAGTAAAACATACATGGTGCTAGTGTCTGTGATTGGGTCAAGAAGCGCCTCATCTTTTTGCCTCTTATCTTGTGTAAGTTGAAACTTTTTTTCTTTTTTTGGGTAAATTACAACAACCTCCCCTGAGGTTTGGCATAATTACGACTACCCTCTCATTGTTGGAAAAATTACCAATATCCCCTAATTTTAATGGCCGTCGAACAATTAGCTCAATCCGTTAGGTTTCCATCCATTTTTTGTGGTGAACTGACCAAAATGCCCTTGTGGATTAAAAATTATAATTTTATTTATTTTGTAAAATTTTCTAATTTTTTTAACTAAGTGGATAATTTTTTTATAATTTATAAAATTTTTCCATCCACCCAATTGATTTTTTTATGAGTTTTTATTTTTTTTTTAAAAAAAAAAAAATACTGTAAGGACAAAGTTGATAATTTCATACATCTTCATCAAACATGGGGGGTATGTGTAATTTTTTAAATAACTAGGGGATATTCGTAATTATTCCAAACCACAGAGGAGAAGGTTGTAATTTACCCTTTTTTTTGGTGGTGGTGGTGGGGGGGGGGGGGTCCTCATGACCCACCTCACTACATTATACATCTGAAAGCAAGATGAATCAGTTATTTAGGCTGTGTAACCCTAAGTTCGTTCATATTTGTCTACGTAAGAGCATTCTTATCATCAGAAAGGAACATGCAGAACTGTAGGTCGTATTGTCATTAAACAAACAACCAGAAAGAGAATGTGCTGTCGGAAAAGTATCCTCTATGGTAGAATACGAGTTACTTATGAACTCTTCTTGTCACTCTACCACAGGTGATGATCTCGAGCCATATTTGGTTCTCCGTATCTTAGAAGTTCTGCACTCCGCCTTTAGAGCTGGACATATCCAATTTCCAGATTACACAAGTTTCCATGTGACCTTACTCTCACGCTTCCATGTTTATCCTGGTACCTTCTGAATTAATTCTGTTGCTCTCATATCTGGTTGTCTCTCTCTCTTCTTCTTTTTTTTCTTTTTCTCTTTTGGGCATGAAAGCCATTTTGTAAACTGGCTGAGTGTTAAAAGTTCTACTCTAGTCTTTTCCAATTTGACAGTGTTTCACATGTATGGGTATGCAAGTAGCTTGATGTTTGTGAATTTACTGGCCATTTTTACGCAAATGCACTTACTATTTGTTGTCCTTTCAGTTCATTTTCATGTGCTAACTTATGGGAGTAACATTGGGGTGGTCAAATAGTTTCTTCGAATTGACCTAATAAATGCCTTTTTTTTGTGTGTGTTTGGGGGGGGGGGGTGTGGAGGGGCAGATCAGGCTCAATAAGTTATTCATTTTCTTCAAACTTGGAGTTTCTGAAACAATCATCGTCATTCTGCTTAGTACTCCGCCTATTGCTCTATTTTTGGCCAATTATTGCTGATTTCTTACTTCAGATTACTATCTTGGATTGCCTAACAGAGAACATCGGTCCTGCTGTGAAGGATGATGGGAAGTCTAATCAGAAGACATTTAAATATGTTACCAGCATTGTCTGCTCATTTTTGTCACAGATTGGCGATGATTCTCTTGTTTTCCAGATGCTGGAGAAGATGATTGTCGATCAGATAGTATGTTCTCTTACCATTAACCTGGATCCTAATTCTTTGTCTTTCTGTTATTGGTGATTTTCTTCCTATGTTATTAAAACTTTTGCTTCTGCAGACGTATCATGTCAGCTTTCCCTTCATAATGTCCATGCTTATTGACATTGATATGAAAAAAATTCATAAATTTTAACTTTACTTTGCCTCAGTGTGGCGAAACACTGATGGACAATAAGTGTGCTCTTCTGAGATTGCTCATCACACTAGACTCAAGACCAACTAGACTTACTGATCAGAGTATTGTCAAAATAAGCCATGTCCTTCCACAATACTTGACCGACATTGTTTCAGTGAGTGAACTTCTTTTTGATCTTTTAAGTTGATGTTACTCTTATTTCGTGTCAGAATCATTAATTTATTTAGTTGCCTATCTGTCTGCTCTTATATTTCACTTGAAACCTGTTATTTGATGCAGAATGTTCGGGAAGGTGATCATGAAGAAAAAAGAAGACGATATTACCTATTACCTTCCTTTTATCTGTTTCAACGTAGCAAAAGACTACTAAATCTTGTGTTAAATGTGATGGGATCTTGGGTTTCTAAGGTTAGTTCCTCACTTGGTACCCATCATCATTATCCCTCAGTTGATCGTTCAACTATGGTATGTTCCATCTGCTCCGTACTCCTCCACATGTATAAAGATGTCAAGATCCAACAAATTCTGTTGACGTGCGAGATTGAAATAGGGACTATGCTACAGAATCTGCTCAGTTTACTGGTAAGAAACAGCTTCTATTTACATATTTAAACACTAACTATACAAGAAGATAAGAACGTTCATGTTTTGCTTGACTTACATTTTGTGATGATTAACTTTGCGTTCTTGTGTGGTAAGTATAAAGAATAATATTTTATAAGGTACTTCCAGTTAGCTGAATTACCAACTTATCTCCTCCTTTCATGATTATCAAAGCTCACCTCTATGTTTACTTTATTAAGAGACCCAAACAAAAGTTATTCAATTAAGTATCTCCCTGTTTTTTGTTTTTATTCTCAATTTGAAACCTAATCCTACGAGACCTTAGTTAATTGTGAACCTGTCACCCTGACTCTTTATGTATCTGGTTGACACATGCAGCACTCTGTTTTTGAATTGTATTAGGGGTATTTGGTCAACGAAATATAAAGGTAGTTAGGTTAAGGGAAAACTGTAAGTTCGTTGAACTTTTTCATCAACGTCATTGTTTATTGTTTAAAATCTTAATGGCAGGAAATTTACCAAATGTGGTAAATTTGGAGGGAAGGTTTTTGTAATCATAGAAGAGGGAGAGGATTTGGTAATAAGCTATTTCAGATCGAGAATGTGTAATTAACTCTATTTCTTAACAACATATTGGAGAATGTGTGACTCTATTTCCTTAACATCATGATCACTGCCTCATACTTCTCTACAGTCTTCCGAAGGGACAAACTTGACCTTGGAGGAAAGGCACAAAATTCAGACTGCATATGATCGGTTGAGAGCTATTACAAATAATGATGTGGTGGGACACCCATAACTTGCGAGAAATGACCAAGTATGTTGTCTTTCTTATCCTCACTGGTGTCCTGGATTTGGCCGTTCAATATTGTATATATATTGTGAAAATGGTGGATATTGTCGCTGTTTTGGCTGCATCCTGTTTTGTAGAAGTATGTTGGACACCTTAGTCAATCAAAGATCAATGATTCTAATGTTAACCAGAGAAGTATTGGAGCTGCACGCATGGAGAATAGTTCACTGCTGGAGGCTGTGGTTACTATAGCTATTTTTGGCAAGGGAAGGGCTCTGGAAGTACATCTCAAGTTTGCCTTGTTAGAGTATGTCGTTGCCTTGTCCATGCTAATTTTTGGACTCCTGTTTTGCTTAAGGTGAGTTTCTTTACATTAAAACTGTGTTAATATTTTTATGCCAATTGTCTATTTGCAATATTGTTCTTCAACATTCTCTTGTTCTAACGTATTTTAGTTCTATGCATCCAGAACTTTCAGAGTCAACATGGAGAATGTGCGTTCTATGGCATATGCAATTGCTGGCTTCCAAACGGTTGTCTGTTCTTTGTGAGCAAAAAAATTGCAGCGACAATTAGACATGTGCTGGCTTGTTCTGCATCTGCATTTGTTTTCTTTAGCCGGGGATTGGCCATCTCCCAAGTGATTCTGGTGTAGGGGACAAAACAAGCAGAAAAAGAAGAAATTTGTAGATTCGATCAGAGATTTGGAAGGGGCAGACGTTGATTTCATTGAACAGATGAAAATCACTTAACCAGGGTGATAGAAAATGTAGCGGATAGCTAAAAGCTGACATGACATTGTAATTATTAGAGCAGAGAAACCCAATTTTGTTCAAAATGACTGGTGTACTGACTACTAAACTCTTTTTCCTTCTTTTTATTCAGCTTTCTTCTTCGTTTCCATCTTAGGCAAACACGATACTTGGCAAATTGTTGTGGTCTCACTGAAGTTAAGTGATGTCGGTTAAACACAGCCAAGGAGTAATATCATCACGCTTTAGTTGGTCCTTTTCTCTAGAGTTGAACTGAGAAATAGTAGTCCATGAATTTGGAGGTGATGGTACTTCTGTAGCCTCTTCAATTATGTGTTAGAACCAGTAAAAGGTTTCTCATTTAATAGGTGTAAAAATACCCAAGAAAGAATTTGTGAAAGTATCATTCATGAAAAATAAATTGTAATTTAAACATAGTCCAGCCTGTATTCTGATGATTAATCCTGGATATGACCATGTCCAAACGTCACAGCCGAAATTAGTTTTATCTGAACACGATCTGGAAATTCATCGATTTTCTTGAGAAGGTAACCACTCGTCAACGACATTCAAATGCAACCAAAGAAGACTAAGAAATTACATTCAGATATAATGTGTAAAGTATCAACTAAATTAGACTACATTGGGCCTTAAGTGAACGATATTGTGGGCTACATGTAAATGGGCCCCTAAATGACAACGACCCAAATATAACACCTTCTTGGCGGGGGTTGAAATTGATCAAACTTTTTCGGTCTGGCGGGAAACAAAATTTGCAGCTCATTTTGACCTTTCCCTCTCATCCTAAATCGATCAAAGAACGACGGTAAGTAAATCCGAAGCAAAGAGAAATCCGGAGGAGGAGATGCAGTCGAAGATTAGCGCCTTCTTCAAGCCCTCTCCTTCTTCCCGTCAGGAACCTCCCCATCCGTCTCCATTTTCGTGCAATTTATTTACTGCTGATTCTGAAAAGTCCACTGAAGATCCAGAAATCACCTTCACCTACAAACGCAAGAGTTCTAACCCAGAATGGTAATTAATGCTGAATTTTCTATTATCTTTTTCAGTTGTAATATTCAGATATCTGGACTTATTTGTCTTGCATACTTATACACTATTTTGTTGCCGATTACTTCACTTATGCAGATATGCTAGTGCCTTTTTATGTTCATTCCTTCCAAATTTTGCACTCTTTTAGGTATTTATTTTTCTATTGAATCTAGGAGCATTTTGATTGATTTTGCCTAAACTTGGTGTATGATCGTCTATTCAGTTATTTTCATACTCTAAGCACTTTTTCGGACTTTGTTAAATTTTATTTAGTTTTCCTTTTCTTCAGTGAGATTGATGGTGGATCAAATGGCAAAGCATCAAAGAAATGTGATTGTGAGGACAAAAAATCCAAATCGGAGCAAGCCAAGTGTAGCAAAGTTCTGAATAAGAAAAGAAATTATGCCCAGTTGCATTTGGTGGTTGGTCAGTCTAATTTTCTACTGCATACATGCACAACATGTGGGTTCAAGTATGCTCCTGGCGATGAAGTTGATGAAAAGGTTCATAAGACATTTCACAAGAACTACACCCATGGGATACCTTTTAAGGTAGTCCATAATTTGGTATCTTCATGTTTTTTATATGTGTGGTTTTCTAACTATATCATCACTATGTTCTGATATTTCATGTTTGTGGTTTGTGCATTATACCATCACCTGATTCTAAGGGTTGGAGGAGCGAGAGGATTATAGATTCCGTGGAAAAGGGGCGCATTATTTTAGTACAAGATGGTGATCCTCCTACTCAGCAAAACAAGGTACTGGATGGTTAAGAGCTTTATCTCTGATGAACAGATTTGATTCACTTTCTCTACTTTGAAGCATTTTAATCATAAATCTAGTGAAATTGCAGGTTCAGGAGGTTTTGCAAATGATGGAAATGGAGCTTGGAGATGGATGGATACTTAATAAGCACTGTAAGGTAGCCAATTCTTATAGTATTAATGCTATTTCCCTTTTCGGTAACTTCTCAAGATTCTATTATTTTACAGCTTCATGCAGTTCGTGCAACCACTTGTCACTCCAGTGTCAATTTTTAACTTCGTCCTCATTATTCAAGAATCATAGTGGTTGATTTCATGCTTTATCTGTTCTATTATCATAAAGATCAAACACCGCGGTCCCTTTCTGACTCCTACATCAAATAAGTCTGGGTTTCATACAATTCTGAGTTCAATTAACTTCATTGCTGCAAGTGGCAAGAAATTTATACATTTTGCATGGTAGCAGGTATATCTGTTTATTTCATCAGGAAGAATATCTGGATGTCTAGTTGCAGAACCAATAAAAAAGGCCTACAGGATACTCCTAAACTCAGTGGGTCAAATATGTGATGTGTCTGCAAAGGAAGAAAAAAGAAGGAAATCAGCAACTCTTCAATTTGGTGGTGTTAGTCTCCAGAGGGAAATCATAAGAAGGGAATTCGTCAAAAGTCATGAAGAAGGAAGCCATGATGGAGTGATTCTGTGTGAGGACAAGGCTGTGCCAGCTGTTTGTGGCATTAGAGCCATTTGGGTAACTCCCTCTAATAGGAGGAAGCACATGGCGAGTAATCTACTTGATGCGGCAAGGTAAGTTCATTAATCATTCAGCTTTCTAAAGCAATCTTAGCTATGTCCTCATTATGTAATCTGTTCATTCAATTACTAAAATTGTAAAAAGACTATTATTCTGGAGTTTGTACCACAGAAAGCAAGTTATATATGCAACAGAAAGCTGATTTCACACACCTTGAGTATACCCACCAAAACTGGATGGAAGTATGGACTATTCAACTATTTCTATCATCTCAGTCTATTAGCACCCTCCAAACTTATCATATATTTTGTTTAAGTGAATACAAGGTCTACTTTAACTGGAAGCTGCACGAATTCAAAACTTCTTTTGTGATTCTTGACAACTATAACTATATCTGCCAAATTTTCCTTGGTTACAGGAAGAGTTTCTGCACAGGCTTGATTCTAGATCATACAGAGTTGGCATTTTCTCAACCCACCTCACTTGGAAAGGCTTTGTTTTCCAGTTATACAAGGACAAGTTCTTTTTTGGTCTATACAACAGCTAATATGGACTAGAGCTGGTTCTGAAATACGCTCAGGTAACAATTTAATCTCAGCGTATTTGCAATTTTAGCCTATAAGTAAGCGTGGCAGGAATTGTACGTTATCTTTTCCCTGAAAATGATTAGTTCCCTGACGATGAGATGGACAAAACTCTGTTCTTGTTATGATCCCATTTTTTTCTATATCTTTTGCCAAACCATTTCTCTAAGACAGGCCTGTTTTCCCATCATACAAGATTTGCTAGTTGCTACTGCCCTTAGTACATGCTATTAAGTCTGTAGCTGATATTACACAACATTAGGTTTCAACTAAATAGGGTAACTGACTCGGGAGACTCTTTTGTAGTATTGAATTCCTTCGACAGTTCAACATTCTACTGGTTAGGAACATCATTTGGTAAGTATGTCATCTTTGATGAGGTATTGACTAAAGAATTATTAAGAATGGGGAAACAAATCCTTAGACCTGATTCATGAACATACATGTGTTGGTTATTTGAATATCTGACGTGATTTATACCACCAGTAAACAATTTTAGGGGTTTAAAAAGATTGCAGCCAGTAGATAGATATATTCTCTACAAAGATCCTACTTTTTGTAACTAAGTGAAGTCCAAAGAAAGTGACTGACCTCGTTAGCTCAAGCAAAAGCCAAACCGTTTGTGTGCTGCTCCTGAAAGTGCCTGAATCTGAATTTTGACTCAACTGTTGGCATGATTATCTTTTTCTCAGTAGAGTTGTTGAACTCTGTAAACATAATCAGAAAACTATTCATTTTGTTTGAAAAATATTCCTCCATTTGGTTCTTCTCCAGTTGATACTTTCAAACTGGACACACCCCATTACATTAATTAATTGGACAGAGTTCAAGTCTGACCACAAACTCTTGTAAGCCAGTTTCTTATGTGGGTGAATTATATAGTTTATTCAGAAAGAAAAAGAGAAATTTCTACTACTCATCACAAGGCAAATTCAGACTTTCTATGTTGTTCCCTAACATGCTTTCCATCTTATACCAAAGTTATATGCCTTCAAACTATTCACTATCAATCATGCACTAGTTTCCAGTTCATTTTCATCCTAATATTTGACTAAATTGCACATAATATATATGATGAGTTTCTTCTTCCCCATCCAATTTCCTTATTGTTCATACCTACTTGTGCATCCTTGAAGCCTACTATCTCAGTAAAAGGGGAATTTGATAACAACAGATCCCAACAAATTTACTAGCACTGACTTGTTCTATTCTAACACTGCACATGTACTGATGATGCATATGACATGCCCATTTGCGTAAATGGAGTAAAATGGATGATATTTCTTGCAACCTTTTCTCCTTTTGATTTATCAGTAACTTTTAACATAATTGTGAAAGACATTGTTGAACTACCTCTTTGCCGTTTTTGTCCAACTAATTAATGGGGTTAATGTATTATACTAAACTTTTCTAAATAGACCTTCCAAGCTCTAATAAACACAAGATTGTGAATAAGAGAATATGATATGATAAATACAAGTTTAGACACATTTTATGCTATTTTTGTTTGTTAATGAATGCGTTCTTTTGTTTCTTTCCTTTATTTTCGGTCGCTAATTCTGATATTAAATCAAATTATATACTCATCACAGAAGATTACCTTCACTGCCTTTATCTGAATCACATTCTGTTAATCTCAACTAAACCAATATATTGGAATCCTTAAATAAATAATTTTGTTTGCCTTATGGATGTCATTTGTTTATTATAGTTAGGGTAAATTATAATAAGTTTTTTCTAAAATTTGATATATTACAAATATGAAAAAAAATACAATTTATTTCCTTATATTATGCAAAATGAGCAATTTATTCATTATAAAAAATAAAATAGTAATTTACCCTCCTCTATTATAAAAAATAGAGCATAATACCCCTCTCGGTTCAACGGTGCATTACATGCACTCTCCGTGCAAAAATTGATATATTTTTAACCAATAAAATATTATTTTATTTATATATGTTTAATTTAATATATTAATACATATATATATTTATATAAATAATATTTATTATATATTAGTACATAGAAAATTATAAATATAAATATTTTCTTTCTTCTTCATCCTCAACTCGCCGGATTGCCGCCACACCCCCTCTTGCTGCCACCATCTCCCACTCTTCGCGTTGCCGCCTCCCACTCGACCTCCTCCTCGCGTTGCTGCCGCCGTCGCCACCTCTTCCCCACCGCGCCGGGATCTGCCCGTTCCCTCCCCCCTCCCGCCTCCTCTTTTTCCTCCTCCCTCCCCTTCACTCTTCACCTCCTCCTTCCCCCACGCCCATGCCCAGTCCGTCTCCACCCAGATCTGCTCTCCCCTTGGTCGCTGCTGTTGTCTCCTCCTCCCTCCCTCTTTGCTGCCGTCTCTCTCTCTCTCTATTATAAAAGTATAAATATGTATATATATTAATTATATATAATATATTATTTTTTATTTTTACTTAAATTTTAATTATTGATTTAAAATAGATAAAATCTACCACATTAATTTATTAATTAAATTTGAACATTAATTGATCAAATCCAATGCTTATTAAATTAAAATATAAATATTATAATTTTAAATAAAAAAAATGGAAAAATGTGCATGTGGTACATGAAATGCTTAGTGGTAATTTGTTCTATTTCTAATAACATAAGGGGGGAAATTACTTAATTATCATAACACAAGGGAGTAAAATACATTCATCCCTTACAAATATGCTTTATTATTTCTGAAGTTACTAATGTCCTCTAGTTTCAATAGTCGTTTAATGATAGTTCAATCTGTTAGTATTTATTTAGGTTTTATTAAGTTTTTATAAATTGACTAAAATATCTTTATAGATTATTAATTATAAGTTGCTTTTAGAAATTTTTGAAAATCTTTAAAGATTAAGTGGATATTTTTTTTACAATATTTTAAAATTTTTCATTTACCTTATTTGATTTTTTAATAATTTTTCACCTTTTTTTAAAAAAATATATAACAAGGACTAAGTGGACTCTAATTTTTTTGTTAAAAAATTATATAATTTTCTAAAATATTAAAAGAGTAATAGTAATTGTTTAAATAATAATGAAGCATTTGTAATATGTCAAATTTTAGGAGAATTTGTTGTAATTTATTATTATAGTTATATTAATAACATATGTAATATACACGCTACATGTACATGAGTTAGTCGCAAGTCGAAACTTTGAAACTAAGATACTAATTAAACAAACACTAAAATAGGAAAAATAAATTAAATATACTTAGCTACTGTTAATTCATCTGGGACATTGTTGAAAAAGAGATAAATGTCCCCCCAACGAGAAAAAACATTGTTGCTATAATAATTATCCTTCTATGAGATGCCTGAAATCTGGAATTGGATAAGATTATACAAAATTTGATTTCCCGGTTCACAAATTCTTTTTTTACAAAATCTTTTACAATGTTTGGATTTATTTTTCGCTTGTCTTTATCATGTTTTGTAAAGATAGAAAAAAAATAATTATATTTTGAAAATAATATATTTATTTAGATTTATTTTTAAATTAATTTAAATAATATAAAATAAGTATTATATATTTTGTTTTATTTTTTAACGAACAAAATTTACTATTCATGTCAAATCTTGTATCTTTTAAGTTTTTAGAACATATAAATGATGTAGTAGTAGTAAGAATACCAAGTTTCAAAATATACTTAATAATAAAATTTAAAAGAAACAAAAATTCTCCAAAAGTGGAAGATTTGTTGGCAAACATTTTAAAATCGGGGGACAAAATTGTCAGTTAGTTATATTATAATATATATATATATATATGTATGTATAAGGATGGGGATTAAGAAAAGCATAATCTAGTTCCCATGGAGATAAAACAATGCCAAAAATCCAACAAGGAAAAAGATTGGTAAAATTATAGAATAGTGTGTGTGTGTGTGTGTGTTAACGCGGTGCAGCTGACAGTCTAACAAACATTTATAAATACATATATATATATATATATATACTGTATGTATGTAACTCAAATTTGCTTGGGGTCCAAGTAATTTCCAAAACGCATTCTCTCGAAGCTGCTCAGCAATCCCACGTAATCTGCGTTTTCACTTCTTCTTTCCCCAAACTACCCCAACCGCCATTTCTATATTCCCTTCCTATCCCACCCTAAACCCCCACACCCCTCTCCCTCCCCCTCTCCTCTATATATAAGCTCCGCCTCTTTATCCAATCAGACTCTTCTCTCTTCTTCTTCTTCTTCTTCCCCTTTCTAGTTCTCTCTTTTGTTGAAGACGACGCCATGGTGGAGGGCGGCGGAGGCCCGGCGTTCCCGGTCCTATTCTTCGACGGAGAGAGGGAGATGAACATCGGAGATGTTAAAATTAATCCCACCCTCGAGTACAAGCCCTTTCAGCTCATGCTTAGCCAGAAGATTGGGATCTCCCCCAACCAAATCTCTATTTACCTCGTCGACCGGAGAAACAACCCTAAGTCGCCTTTCTCGGAGGACCGCCGTCGAATTCCTATCACCGGGAAAGTCAACTTTGGCTTGATTTGTCGTCAGAAAGACTGCTGCTTCCTCGTTGTGTTGAAAAGGTCTCGGAAGTCGAGAAGCCGAAGGGAAAGGCCGATGAACGGTGTTGAGCTCCCAGATTTCTTGCCCGAGAACGACTTTTCTGCGCCATCGATGCATACGGTGCCGGAGAATCTGGTGCTGCTCCGGAGGAATCAGCGGGTGCCTTTCTACGACCAGATTACGCAGTCGGAGCTGGCGGATTTGAATGAACGATTGCAGAGTTTGAGGGTTCAGAGAGAGAATTATCAGATGGCAATGGCCAAAGGAAATTTGATTTCGTCTAATCTCAGTTCGGGCCACGCTTTGGATCCGCAATTGATCCCGCACCTGAATATGGACTCGATCCCGAAGATTGATGATTGGTCTCTGGTTTCTTCGCCCACGACGGTGATGACGAACAATGAAACTAGGAAAGCCTTCTGTTATGAGTGCGCGAACGAGGAGAAGAATGGGAGCACCACGTCGTTCCACGCCTGCGTTAACGACGCGGTAATCACTCGGTTCACGACGCGGTTGGGGCCGATTAATCGGCCTAACAAACCGTCTCGCTAAGTGTTTGTTCGTTTTAAACAAAATAGATTTTTCTTCTTCTTGTTTTTTCTTTTTTTTCCTGAAAACAACTGGAAAAGGGTTCCCAACGAACCACGTTTTTTTGGTGAATAGGGGGTGGGGGGTAAGAGATATCCTGTGGGAGTGGCACATGATAAGACCCATGAGGTGTAGTTATTACTATACAGTATTATAGTTACAATTGCACACAGTATAGGGCAGTTGTGTATGCACTTGCAGTACGTAAATGATATTGCATTTGACTATTACGCCTCTGGAATTGTAGAAACGGCGCCAGAGTGAGCAGCCAGCTTCATTAATTGGTTTTTAGCCTGGATTGGAGGGGGTAAATTTGTAAATGGGTCCTTGGTTTGGGACCATTCGTAATGGGTTAGTGTAGATTACGCTGTTAGACATGATTGAATGTGAATTCCGTTTTCCCATCTCAGAGCCTCACTGAATTGCAGTAATCGTTTCTTTTTATCTTCAATTTATTCGCTTTCCAGTTCCATTATTTGAAATTTTTGTGTGGAAAATTCGAATCCAGATAATGTGAAGTGCAGTGCAATTGGTTCGCGTAGAGTTGGGAAAAATGATCGTTACAAGTGTGTATTTATTTACGATCTGTTTGGATCAAATTGAGATTGGGTAAAATCTTTAATACATGATTTTGAGGGAGTAAGGAAGGTGAGATCAAATGTGTGGACTGAAACGCTCTCTGGTCCACAAACTCTTGCCTAGCCGCGACACGTGCCTGGCACTCCCGGTGAGGTCATACAGCTCAGTCTCTGCTATAAAGTATCCACTAGTTTCAGGATCTGTGCGTTAATACAGTGGTCTGTCTACACATTTGCAGCCTCAGAACATTATAATAAAACCCATGAGCTGAATTGATTTCTTCTGAAAAATGTTGTTTGTAGAAAAAGCAAAGATGGTGGTGTGAAAGTTATAGTGGACATCGGGAGTGAATATTTCATAGTATTTGGAAGAAAAGTTCAAAAGAAAACGCCTAACTTCTTCCTTCACAGGAACTACATAAAAACATCACACTTGCTATTGAAACAGGCCAATAGGTGAAGGTTTTAAAGACATTACTATCATATAAATCACATTTACTCCATACGTCACTCATCTTATGATTGAATCAGATTAGGTTGATTCCAATTCCCAATAACAATTAAAAAATTTCCTTCTTTAATGCCCGGTTGATATGTAATTAAAAAAATATTAGTATTATTTATCTAAAAGATTTGCCTCATTAGTGCTAGGCTAGCAAATGAACCCAAATTTTCTCTATGCATCTGTAAATAACATAAATGATGGCAAGGGGAATTTTAGTTCGCATTTGATTTGATTGAATTATATAATAAGAATAATATATTTATTATGTAATTGATTTATAATTACAAAATAATTATGATATATTTGTTAGTATAATTAAATTTGATCGGAGTAAAAGTGGAGGGGGCGTAGTTGTGGAGATGGGGTGAGAGCAAGAATGGTGTTGGTGGGTGAGAAGCGTGTAGCAAGTACCAACAAATCTTCTTCCTGCTTTCTCACGTGACACTTCCCCCCTACTTCCTCTCTCTATCCCTTTTGTTCATTAATAGAAGAAATAAAGAAAGTGATTTCCCTTTCTGTACTTTGAATTTCTGCATTCCGATTCCAGAAATTTAACTCGTAACTTCAAATCTTTTAATTAAATAAAACGAAATATCACCCTTAAAATCCCCCTCAACTCTCTCTCTCTCTCTCTCTCTCTCTCTCTCTGCAAACACACATTGGTGCAGGAAATGGCGGATGATTTTGGTGCTGAAAATCTGGAAGATGGAGAACTATGGCTTCCCTCTGATTTCTTCTCCATGGACGAAGTCCAAGTCTCCAATAAAATCACTACTCCCTATCACTACTGTTCTTCCTCAAACCTCTCTTGCATGGAGGATTCTAACTGTTTCTCTTCCTCCACTTTTCTCCACACTCAAACCCATAATCCTTGCCTTTCTAAACCTCTCCCATCTTTACAGGTACATGCATGCATGCCTATTCACTTCATTATCAACACATGTTTGTTTTTTTGTTTATGCGCCTTCGAGTAATTTTCCCCCATTTTTTGGGGTCCCTACGTCTTTCATTGTATGCTTCTTCCTCTTGTGGTTTTGCTTGTGCAGAGATTTACGCCGGCTGTTAGGTACAGTGCTTCTGGCGGCGTCGGCGGTTGTACTCATGATCCTTGTGGTTGCGGAACCGGAAATAGCTGGGCCGGGTGGTCATCGATTTATCAACTTCAGCGCCTGAACCCGGTTCAAACTCAGGTGGCATTGAACCAAATTTGCCTCATTCCTTTGCTTTCCATTTTCTTATGAGTTGTCCTTATCCCGCTTTTAAACTTTAGTTGTCAGCTTTCGTCAGATAGTAGGTATGGTATAGCATTAAATGAGGTCGCTTGATACCCTGCAGGTTGGTGACTTTTTCGGAGAAAGAGCTTGGGCTCTGCAGAAGCAGCAGCAGCAGCAGCATAACCACCGGTTCGGCCAGAACCGGGTTTTTCCTGGGGTGAGGATGGGTGCTCATGGAGGGACCGGTGTCTTCCTGCCTCGCATTTCAAGCGATATGCTCGCTGCCACTGTCACCAAAAATCATAATCATCACTGCTTTGGAAAAGGACAGCGTGAGTTAATGTTGTGATTGAGGTTTTTTTACGTGGGTGAACAGCCAGCACTGATTTTCACTTTGTGAGAAGAATGAGCAGGAAGACTTAGTGGCATCATAAATACCAAAATGATGTGTGATAAGATTAAAATCCACATAAGTTCTTGCATGAATATCTAAATGGTGAAATTCTTGGACATAAAAACCCAATTTAAATTGGTTCATTGAAAATCTTTTCTGAAACTTTTGAATTTCACTAATTAGCTCTTCCATTCAAGTACACAGGGGCACTTTGATGAATTCCAAATACATTTGTCTCATAAGAGTCACAGAAACTATACATGTTGCATTTTCTTAATAGGTCATGTTTACTCTGTCTAATATAATCAGGGTCCAAATGATTTTTTTAAAGAACAAGAAGTTGTCTTGATTAGATAGTCATTGGCCAACTATTTTAACACGTGCGAAAGCTATATTGATCCCATGTTTAATAGATTTGAGTATTTACAACAATTGTATGCGTTTTCCCAATATAAGTTTCCTCAAAGAATTACTAGTAAATTCCTTAGTCATATTTCTACTTCATAATAGCAATTTAGTGTCTTATGATCAAATCTAAAGTAGACGCAACAGTCTTAATTATTGTATCACAGCTTTTGAATTGGATTCTTTTTCCACTGATTCTGTAGTTAGATTGGTTCATCTATGCATTAATGCTTTCATATCATATAAAGTGCATACGATCTTAGAGGGTCAACTTGATGCAATATTCCGATTCAATAATCCTTTTAATAGATGTCATCCTCGGCTTTATTTGGATCGTTTAGTTGCTGTAGGAATAAGCACTAGGGGGAGCTGCTATTCAAAAATAAAGAATGCACTAGTAGGTGCATGGTAGGTAGTTCTGTTTAATGGATGTGACCATCTTTGTCTGCAATTCGAATTGGACTTTATTGCTTTGGTGATGCTTCACTTGAATTTCTGCGGGGGTTGTCTTGCTTGTCTAGGAGCCTTTAAAACTCAAAGTTGACTAACGCTGTGCATGAGATTGGCTTTCTTTTCATGATGACATTTCCGATGTGGCGAGTGAAATAGAAATTGGTGAACTTTACACTTTTTTCCTACACAGTTTCAGGGGCATAGAGTTGTGTTCTATTGCACACACTTGATTGATAATGGCTGCCTGCCTAGTTGGGATTCATTAGGTGTCAAAAACAAGAACTACTGTACAAAAACATGTCTATAATGATATTTTTGCATCTGCTTTATGTTGGATTGTGCTGCTTTCTGGAGTTGTAATTCGATGAGGCCAAGTACAACTTCAGGTAAAGTAGTCATGCAACCTTTCTTGACCTTTGCACTTCAGTGAATGCAGGAAAGATAATACAGGTGAAGTCTATCTTTTTCCCTGTCCTGCTAGTCAATGAGTGACATTTCAAATTTCGTATCCTCGCTTTACATGACAAAACAAACTCTAGTCACTTCTTGAAATTGGTGATGCTTGGGGGTGGATTGAGTCAAAGCTGCAAAACCTCTAAGTAAATAACATGTAGAACATGCATTGAACTTCATGATTGTGATATTGATATATGGTATACAGAATATTTGTTTAGCTAAAGGCTTCTCCTACCTGAGGGGCACTAAGCACATGTTATGGATGCATTTTAAGTATTTATTTGGACTTGTCTATCTCTCAGGAGTGCAGTCTTCTGAAAACGTGCAGGCTGAGTTGCATCATGAATATGATATTCTTGCATCTTTCATCAGAAAGAAACTAATGAGCTTCTATTCCAAAGATCTGAAATACATTTACCAGATCCCAAATCCCTGTTTTCAATCTTTGTTGTCCGAAAGATAATTGAGGTTTGTTTCTAGTTACATGAGACAGCAGTAAATTACTTTCCAATATTTTGCAGGTCTGATGAAATCACATGAGCTTCAACTCCCTCCTCGGAAGATCTTGCTCAACAGGAGGCAAGAGGAAAGCGGTGGCTATTTTGCTGCCGAGGTGCGTATGCCTCATAATTGGAAATGTTGAGATTTATTCCTCTGGCTATGTAGAGTCCTACGTCGTGGGATGGAAACAAATAGGAAAACAGCTTCAACAATAAGAAAAAGTGGCCAGCATCAGAAAACTATTGTATTTTGAAGATGATTGGCTGCCCATGATTTGTTGTCTTTCATGTAAAGGAATATGAAAATGTTCCATTTTGAAAGTTATGTATGGCAGAGTAGTGTCTTTCTCAGTGTATAATTATTAACATTATAATTAGCTCGCCCTATATAATTTATCAAGGGAGTATTTAAAGGCAACATGTAGCTATAGAGAATATTCTAGGACAGACTTACTCCTATTTATAGTACAGGAACAGGAAATTGTTAATCATTGTTCTCCCCCCATCCCTACCCCCACAAAAGAAAAAAAACATCATCAACTACAACGAACCCCCGACGAAATTACAATTATTTGCTTTTCGTTTCATCCTTCCTTTCATCACTTCATCCTAAAATTCAGTCAAACCATTTACAAACGAATGACACTTAATTCTCAGGCGCCAAACATCACGTCCAACCCCTCGTTAGCTCCACACCCTTTTTTTCATCTCCTGAAACACCAACAAAGTGACACATCCGTCTGAATCGACAACGGACCTTTCTCCATCTCTGTTGTCATCAACAAAAAACCAGGCAATAATCATAATCAGTTTCCAAATCTTGGAACTGAGAATAAAAACTGCTCTGTACAACTTCTTCTGTTTTCCGTTTCCTGTTCTGTTCTCCGTCCCTGCTTTTGAAAAAATCAGAGGGAGAGGTAAATATCTCATCATATGGGGTTCCCATCAGGTCCTCCATCCGACGACCCTAACCAGAAAGTGGTTATGGGGTACCCTTCCACTGATAGTTACCACCAATCTCAGCAAATGTACCCTCAAGCCCCCCCGGCCTACCCTGGCCCCGGCCACCCTCCGCCTCAACCTCCGCCCCAACCTCAAGCCCCCCCAGCCTACCCTGGCCCCAGCCACCCTACGGCTCATACATCGTCTTCGTTCCAAACCCACTCTCAGCACCCCTATGCATCCTCTTCGTTCCAACGCCCTCCTGATTACGACCCATCCCAATTCCAACAAGACGCTAAGCACCCATTTCCCTCAGGATATGAGCCATCCCAATTCCAACATGACACGAGGTACCCCGTTCCCTCGGGATACGACCCATCCCAATTCCAACATGACGCTAAGTTCGTGACTCCCTCGGGATACGACCAGTCCCAGTTCCAACACAACACTAAGTACCCAATTTCCTCAGGATACGACCCGTCACGGTTCCAACACAACGCTACGTACCCAATTCCCTCAGCATACGGCCCGCCCCAGTTCCAACACGACTCTAAGTACCCATTTCACTCCCAATTCCAGCACGACCCTAATCTCCCAATTCATGGCCCACAAAATCCATATCCCCAGCCATACAATGACTACTATTACCAGCAGCCGTACAAGCCTTTCGTGCCTGAAAACAGAGACCATTCCTCGTTTGGTAAAGTGATGCTGATATTGATGATTGTTCTAGTAGGCGGTATGTGCATGATGAGCCTAGTCATGTGGTTCCTCTTTGAAACCAACATTCCCGAGTTTGGAGTTACATCCCTAAAGGTTTCCAACTTCAGTGTCACGAATACAAACTTGACGGGTGAATGGAATGCGGATATCTCGGTCCATAATACCAACAGGGAGCTCGCAGTCCATTTTGATACGATCACGTCGTCGATATTCTACAAAGAGACTTTGTTGGGGGTTTCTTCATTGCAGTCCTTTCAAGTAAAGAAGACTGAGAAAGCTGATATTAAGTTCAGTTTGTCAGCACTGAATGATGCGAAGATGCAGGCTTTGATGCTCCCTCAACTTGCTGAGGATCATAGTAAAGGGACAGTGCTTTTCAGCCTCATACTGTCTATGAAAGCTAATTTTACCACTCCCACTATGGTTTACAGACAAGCCAGCCTCAGAGTCTTGTGTGAGAATATGCCAATCTCGTTTTGGAATGACCAAGGAAATTTGATTGAGGGCTGGAGGAGTAGATGTTTGATATATATGCATGACAGCCTTAAGGTAAATGTAGTCCTTTATCTGTCCAAATTCATCTTCATACTAGTTGTAGACAAATCCATATTGTTTAGATTGTTATGTTATATTCAACTTTGCAGGAATAATAATGCCAAGAATCAGCTAAGGAAGCGCATAAAGCCAAAATGAGACAACCTCAAATCAATAGGAAACTTGCCATGAAAATGCTTAATAAGTATGTACGCACAGCCGTCTCTTGAGTGAATCAGTAGACTTTCTATGGCTGCTGGAATTGATATATCCTGTCAAACAAGCATCGGCAGAAGAACAAAGTTTTGTCATTAGTGTTTTTATCAAGCACTTTTAGAGATCGACATGCACGGAGTACGAGTACAGGTTATTATGGCCTGATTAGTGTTCTAGTTCGTTACTCCATAATAGAGTCTTCTTGTATTTAGGAGGCTGGATTGTAGACTGCGAGGTTGTAGCGAAAAAAGGGTGCTTAGTCAATCACCAGCACAGGTTGTCTGAATCCTAGGACAATTTAGGTTGAGTAAGGATTTCCTGTTATGCTGGTGTTATGGAACTTTTGTTCATATTTTTGTATTATGTAGAAATTTTTCCTGTGAGTAAGGATTTCCTAGGACAATTTTTAGTTTGTCTTGCTCTGTTCTCTTGAGACATATTCCCCAACCATCTCCCCTTTCATTCTGCACAAAGTATGAAATTAACACATTACGGGAAGTTCTGGCGGCTTGAGTCCAAGTTAATTATATTACATGCGTCAGGTAATTAGTGGTGTAAGGGCAATTGCAGCATTTATTACAATCTTGTCAATAAGTGATCTTCATTGTACAAAGTTTCAGTTGGCTGCAATATTATTGTACGATGATAATTTCTAATAATGCAAATCAATAACACTTCAGCATTTACACCACCAAATTAATATTTGATTATATAAATAATGATTGCTGGTCATGTCCGCCTCGTACTTTTCTGGGCTTTGCAACTTTATTGGGCGTGGTGCTTATTGACCCACATGTTATTATTATTTTTTATTTTTTTATATGGAAACAAAATAAAAACTTTTATTAATTTTTATTATTCACAATTGGGGCCTAAAGACTCCTCCAGAAATCCAATTTTTTTTAATTAATATATAATCTTGATTTCTTAGATAACTTTAGCATCATTAAAATAATTCAACTTCGAATATTTGTTATACTGTTACCTCTATAATTGTTCAATATATTGATAATGATTTGATTAAATCTTGGAAAAGTATGAGTATTTGATTAAATCAATTATTAGTATTACTGTTTCTTAAATCATTTAGTATTTAGTATTACTCAACTTGGAAAAGTACTGAAATGGTGCTACTTTAATCTTTTTCTTTTTATGATTAGTCCCTTACCTTTTGTTCTTTCTAAACTTTTCTCATGGGTTGTGTGAAAAATAAAAATATATATATTCAGATTAATACATTTTGTGAAATATTTTTTTTTTTAATAAAAAAACGTGACAGAACGAAAAATACTTTTGAATTAGAATGTTTTGTAATATTTATTTGTATGAAAAAATGTGACACAATGAGAATATATTTATTTTGTGATACCTTTTTGTATGAAAAGACACAATATAATATAATTTTTGGAACTCACGAATCAAATCCCATGAAAAGAAATCCAATTTGAATATATTCGACGATTTGAAATAGTGAAAAACTGAAAAAGAAAATGTTTGAAAATGGAATGGAATAAATCTGTGACCGTGTGGAAAACAGAAAGGGCAAAATGTTATTAATTTATCTCAACTTGCAACTTTTTGTCACTGTTTAAACCATTTTCTGTTCTTTATTTCGTTGACTTAGTGGAGTCTTAATTTAATCAATAATGGCAGTGTATCTGACATACGTATTAGGAATAATTATATTTGCACCTTTAATTTATAATTATTTACATAAGTGATAAAGGAGGTAGGGGTGCAGAGACAGTCAGGATGTTTGCCTAGAAGCAGCCACCTTTGAAAGAGTGCGAAATAGCTCACTGATCGAGCGCTCTTGCGCCGAAGATGAACGGGGTTAAGCAATCTATTTTTTTTTTATCTCGAGAAATATACGATCGGAAGGAGCTAATTCAAACCCCTCCGGTAAAATAAGAACAGCCCCCACATTCAAACCCCCTTTCGTACCATTAGCAAGAACTTGTTTCACTTGCTTATCACATGGAATTCGAACAACTGCTTTTCTTTTTTCCTATCTTATCTTTAAAAAAAAGGGAAAAAGGTCTAATTTTTATTGTTTTAATTGAAAAGAAAATAAAGGAGGATGGGATTTCAATGAATTAAATCTATAAGAACCACAAAGTCCTAGCTTTTGAATAAAAAATAACTCAGTTAGAACTCCGATTTCTGGCCTATTCGATTTTGGTAGTTCGATCGTGAAATTTATTTCTTTCTGTATTTTATTTTTTTTGAAAAAATCCATGCATCCATCAGAAAATATAAATATTATTTATATAAACTACCCCTACTTTATGGAAAATTATACATACACCTCTTAAAAATGCCAACATCATTTCACGAATTATTCATATTTTTTTATTGTCGAGGGTAGATTTTTTAATCATACAAAAGACAATTAGTTTGTGTAAATAAATTATAAATTAGAAGGTGGAAATGTAATTATTCCTAGTTATGATGCATAGACACGGACACGACACGAGATGAATAAGACGACACAGAAAATTTAAAATAAATAAGACACGACACGGCACTGATACGACTATAAATGATATATTTTTTTATTATATATACTTAATTTCTCGTAAAAGTAATATATGCAATATCAAAATATCAAAATAAAGCATAATATAAGGATGTCTTACTTCTAAGTTCCTGACCAAAATATATTGTTTCAAAAATACATATGTAATAAGTTAAATCATCCAAATTTCTAGTCTTCCAAATGAGCTAAATCGTCATGATCATCTCTTGGATCTTTTGTAATTTCATCAAATAAAACAGACTCCAACTCTGATTCGTCAAGCAAGAGATTGCAATTTCTAGAATGCCAACATCTTCTATGGTCTAAAAAGCCCTCATCCCACATTTGAGTGTCGCCTTGCATGTATTGTGGAGTCTTTCTTGACAAAAGTTGAAGATTATTGTGCACAAAAACTAGATTTTGAGCATGTTGTGGAGTAATTTGATTATTCTTTGTTGAGTGAAATTTATTCAATTTTTGTCCAAATTTTTTTAAAATCGTAAAATAACTCCTAACGTGTCTTAAAACATCCGACACCGTGTCCATTTTTTTTTCTTTCTTTTTATTTTCGAACACATTAAGACCGTGTCCGACACTAAATTAAGTTATTTTTTAAAGTATTCATGCATGATAACTCCGTAGGTATTATTAGTCACATGTTGCTCCAAAAGGAAAAATGATAGTAACTCCAATCATAGTGTTCTGAATTGCATCAATGATTAAAAGTCCATTATTTGTGCATATAAGTTTTATGATCAACGGTGTGATCTACTGCATGAAATTCAAACACATGATTTTGTTTTGTGTATTCTTTCTCTCAACTATATTCCATGATTGGCTATTTGGTTTCTTCTCCTGGACTAGCATGTACGTGAACCCAAACAGGAGTCCAAGGTTCTCTTAATTAATTCTCCTAATCAAGATTATGATAATGTACATAGGAGAATTAACCTTTGATGATCAGGAATACGTTAATGCATCATGTCACCCCATAATTAATCAATTTTCCAAGATAATTACTACTTATTACAACCGCGTCCGTCTACATTAATTACTTGTGTGCTTTAAATCTTCACCCGCAATTACAAGGAAGCTTCCCATTTGTTCGAAAATTTTTTGCTCGAACCTGATTCTGTCGAACCAATTCAATCACAGAGCAATTGTGACTTTCTTTAAACTGTATACCCATCACATTGTAAGTGCTACAGTTGTCATGTGATTGATTCAGGTTTAGCCGAATTGGGTTCGGATAAGAATTTCCCCCCATTATTATTCCTAATAATAATTATATAAAGTAATAGCCACATATGTTATGGAGTAATTCACATTTTCGAATGTAAATCAGACAGATTGCTAATTAATAATATTTTAATTTAATAATTAAAATTGAGGTTTGATCTCGCTCGAAATAAGTAATCTCGATTGGTGGTCACGACGCTGGTCACGTACACTCTCAAGATCTATTATTTGGGTCCTGAGGATAAAACAAGAACGTGAGACTCGTCAGGTTCGTTCACAACAACGATCCTCCGACGTTCAAATTAGTGTGATCGAAGTAAATTATAATTTAGCAACTTTGAAGAGGCTAATATATATATGAGAGGGAAGGAAATTGGGTTTGAATTGATAAAGTTGAAGGTACTGATTAAACAGGAAGCATGGACCAAGATATACCATTGCCACCCAGGTGAGGACACCTGTTTGCGTGTCAGGAGAGAAAGGAAGAGGAATCCACTGTAAAACCCAGTTTACCGTATGTATAAATGTTTTTTCAGATAAAATTTATGATTGTTGCAATAAAAAGTAAAACCTGAACCTGCCCTGTGTGTGTACTATATTTACAAATATCAGCAACAGTACGCGGAGTTGTTTTGTCTATTCTTTTTGTAGACCCGCAGGGGTCCTATACAAGTCGACTGTACCTTCCCCCATCTCTTCTCATTTCTAAAGCGCACATTAGCAGATATAAGCCCCAGCTTCCTTTCACCACCATAGCTCCCCGCCGCCATGCCGGAGAAAGTTTCCAGCGCCCACAAGAGCAAGCGTCGGATCCTCCGGAAGTGCTTCGCCGGCCTGTTCATCTTCAACTTCATCATCCTTCTCGCCGTCCTCATAACTTGGGCCGTCCTCCAGCCAAAAAAGCCCCGTTTCACCCTCCTAGAGGCCACCTTCTTCACTCTCAATGTCTCCGCCGCTAACCTCGTATCGACCGCCATCCAAGTCACCGTCAACGCCCAGAACCCCAACTCCAGGGTAGGTATTTACTACGACAAGGTGGACGTTTACGCCACCTACCGCAACCAGCAAATCACCAACTACACTGGGATTCCGCCGTTTTATCATGGAGACAAGGACGTCGACATCTGGTCGAAGTTTATCAACGGCAGTAACATCCCGGTGGCGCCGTACAACGGCCTAGCCCTCAGGCAGGACCAATTCAAGGGCGTCGTGAGGCTGATTATCAAAATAGACGGGCGTGTTAAATGGAAAGTGGGGTCCTTTGTGACCAGGCGGTACGACATCCACATCGCCTGCCCCGCCCAGATTGAGCTTTACTCCAACAAAACCGGAGTTCTCATCGCCGACGAAAGTAGGTATAAGCTTGAACAAAGTTGTAGTGTCTATGTGTGAAAGAGTAAAATCCAAATAGGATTATTTAAATTTAAATAGGGATTCACTACTTCTCATTAATTTTATGTAAGTCGTCGGTTGATTTTTTGTTTATTGTTATTCATGTTATCTCTACTTTTTATATATTTGAAGAGCATCTTTTGATATATGTCTTTCATTTTTATGATTTGTTATTTTTTTATTTATTTTTCTCTGTTTTTTTTCTATTATCAACTTTCACATCTCCTTTTCTTTTCCCACAAATTTCTTATGACTTTTATATTTTTAAATATTTATAATTATCCAATTAATATATTTTTGTTTGAAGTGGTAATTAATTTTTTTAAAATATAAATTTAAGATTTACGCACGTATTTGAGTGTGTCACATTTATTGATATATATTAAGAGAGAACACATTTTTCGTGTCTCTTTTTTTTTTTCTATTTCTTTTTATATTTAAAATTTTACACAAGCTTTTGCTTTAAATAATACTTATAAGATGGCAGATTGAAGATGGTTTAATTATACCACTCACTTAGGCCAGTTTAATTATATCTCGATGTGGGATAAATTATTAAATCTTATCAGGGACTTAATGCATTACTAGTGTGTCATTATTTTTTATAATAAATGATGGATAATGAAATTTGAGGGTAAATGTATTATTATTGGGCCCAATCCACCCTTATAAGATACCATTTTGTTATCCTCGTTTCCGATTAATTATTTATCCTCCCGGGTACTGCAACCGTAATTATCAATTCAACTTCATCACATAATACTGTACCATAAATATTCGTTTATATTTTTTTAACAATTTCTATACTTATTTTTTAAGTTCATTTTATTATTTTATAAAAACTTATTTAGAAGTTCCACATTTTTTAAGTGGATCTCGAAAATTAATTTTAAAAAATTAAAAGAATAATATGGTAACAGAAATTAAAATAATACCCATTTACGATCATTTCACTATATTCAAACTCAATTAGTTGAGGGGTTTGACCAAAAAAACGTGACCCACACACACACACACACACATATATATATATATATATTACACTCTCCCCCTGAGATTTAATTTAACTACACATAAATCTTCTATAATTTAAAAAATTACATCTAACACCTTTAAGTTTGCTTCCGTCTAACAAATAAATCCCCCTGTTAGTTAAAATATATCGAATTTGTTAATATTAATAAAAAATAAAAACAATCTATATATTTACCCCCAAATTGACTTGTTAATGACTTATAACATGTCAAATAAAAAATTTTATGGCCAAATTGCCCTCATATATCTTCACGCATTAATGCATGTCATGAGGTATATTTTCACAATTATAAGGGTAATTTAATTAAAAAAAAATTTGACTTGCAATAAGTCAGTTTTAAGTCAATCAAGGGTAAATATAAATTTCACTAAATATTTTTTCTAATATCAACAAATTTAGTGATATTTGATTAATATGGAAACTTATTTGTTAGATAGAAGCAAATCTCAAAAGTATTAGATGTAATTTATCAAATCATAGGAAGTCTATATGCAATTCCACCAAACTTTAGGAAAAAAAAATGCAATTATCCCACATACATATATACGTAGTACTTAGGCCTTTTAAGTATAGTAGCCACTTTTGCACTCGTTACTCGCGTGAATAAATTTTTTTAAAAATAAATTGAATGCACAAAAATTCTACTAATTCAGAAGGAATAAAGTTACACATTTTGGTTAAATATACTAGTTCTTGTTACACGTGTTTCCCACGAGTATATAAAAAATTGTAATGTGAGATAAAAAAAAAAAAAACTTATAAAAAGATACAAAACACAGTGAAGTGATGAAAATGAAAAGGGTATTTGAAAAAAAAAATGTGGGGAAAAGTAAACAAAAAAGAAAAATTTATAATTATGAATTTATTAAAATTGTGGAAGTTTGTGAGAGCAAAAAAGATGGAGAACATAAGAGAGAAAAATGAAGTAGTGAGTTTTTAGGGAAAATAATTACAATTTTAAAATAATTAAATAAATATATGGGTTACATTAAACACTCGGTCGGCACTGTAGCATTATTTACAAGATGTAATTGATAAAGAAAAGATTGACAGTAATGAGGACCCCCTAAAATACAGAATCACACCTGTCGGTAGCAATATATCCTACTGGTTTTTCTATTAAATATTTTTTTTGGTTTAGATAATTTTGTATGTAATTTTAATTGGTAATAAAATAGTAGGAGTCCGTCTAAACTCCTGTCTCGTCATAGGTTTTCAAAACACCCCCCTCCCCCTCCCCCAAAAAAAAGAGTATAAGTTTCGGACATGATTTATTCGATTGTTACTTAAAATATTTTTTCTTTCAATTAAACTGCTAAAATGGTTGTAAATTTTGTTTTTTTTTTTTTTCATTTTATACCAAAAAAAAGAAAAAGGTTGCATCTAATAATTGAAATTAATCAGTTGTGTGTATTCAGGTTGTGATTGAGGGTGCGATCAGCTGCATCAATTTTGATATATTTGATGAATTGTTTGTATGTATTGTGCGTCTCTCTGTGAATTGTATTTCCATGATTGGGTTGTTCCTGGACAAGTACTTACGAGAACCCAAACAAGAAGTCGGTAGGCCGAGCTGGAAAGTTCTCTTAATCATGGCGATTATACGGGCCCACCTCCACCCCAAGTCGCGTCAACACCCCAAACTTTGCCTACTCCAATCCCTTTCCATAATTAATTAAATTATTTTTTTTTCATCTAATTATTATTAAATTAACACTTGGTTACTGAAAATTCCACTTCCCCACTTCACTTGTACGCTAAAATTCCAATTAATTGAGTAAAACAGAAAAGAATTTACAAGTACAAAAATGTCAGAAAAAAAAAAGTAATTAATATTTATTACAACCGGGTCCAAATTAATTACTTGTTGAACTTTGATTCTTCCACAAGATTCCTCGCAGTTTCGAGGAAACTTCTCTTTGTTTTTTTGACAGTAATAAAATAAAGTAATAAGGGCAGGTACCCACATGCTACGGAGGCAATCAACATATGCTTCGTATTCACATAATTTTTCCCGAGTCAAATGTCAATCACAAATGTTGAAATTGGTGACTTAACACTTGGAATTTAAGGACATGAGCAAATCATTTCTATAAACTGTACCGACAGAAGAAGAGATGGACACCTTAAACCAAAGAGGAATACAAGATTGGGAAAAGGGTCCATTTTACACACAAAATGCAACCGTCCAATTATTCTCCACATTTTTTTTATTTAATTAATTTATCAAATTTAAATACAGAATACATATAATACACTTTTTATGTATTCAGTTGTTTCTTTTAACTATGCACTAACCGTATAACAACAAGCATATTATATTCACTATATAATTAATTTAAATTTAATTAATTTGAATTTGAATTAAAATTTTTCTTATAACTCTGACATAAATTTGAAGTATTCAAACTTATACCAAAATATTAAAAGTTGATCAAATATATATATGTTGGAACTTTCTTATGATATATATGTGGAAAGATATGAAAATAGCAACTTCTAAAAGTAAATAAAAATGATTTACCCTCACATACACATCCAAGAATTAGACCAAATCCAATTATAAGTCAGTGGAGAGTAAGTAATAGGTAGGGGTGATAAAAAAATTCTAAAAATTGTCCAAATCAAACCATTTTTTATAATGTATTTTTTAAATCATAATTTTAAATTTAGAGTAAAATTGCACTGCACTTTGATTTGTTTTTAATTAAAACTTAAAAAAAATCGTCAAAAATTGAACCGCACCGCTAAATATATAATTAATTTTTTAAATTATATATAATTTGATAAAATAATAATTAGAAAAATATCATATTCGAATTATATAATTTCAAAATTCATATGTTATCAAAGATGCACATTACAAAGCTCATTTTTATAAAATTTATATTTGAATTTAATGTTTAGTTCTTTAAGCTCATTCAAGTTTGAAATTCATCTAATGATTGTCCTATTTTTCATTCACTTTTTCTCCTCAATTTCTTTTTCTCCCCCTTTTCCTCTTCTCTATTTTCTCTCTTACCGCTTTCTTTTTTCTGTCATTTTGTCTTTTATCTCTATTCTCTCTAAAATTGACATTTGTTGGATTATGTGTTTTCTTATTGCATTAATATGTATAATCTTATATTTTAATCTACTTAAGGTTATGGAGAGTGTTGATACTCTATAATGCATAATATTGATTTTTTTTCTTGCTACATACAAACACTTATTTCATTTATTAATTTTTGTTAGTCTCAATATTTTATTTTTGTTATAAGTATTAAAACCACCAATCGCCCGCAACAGCACTTTTGATTTTGGTTTTAAAAATAAAAATTTAAAAAATTATTTGATAATTTTATTTAAAAGTATATTTTAAAAAATCAAAACCACGTCGTAAGCACCTGGAACTAGAAGTGTAGCCTTCAGTGTGATGAATCTTTCCCACAAAATGCAGCACAAAGTTTGAGCCCTCCACTCCCTTTTTGCTATTTAAAGGCACAGTTTTCTATCCAAAATCTAATTCACTTCACTGTTTCCAAAAGTTATGACCCGTACCCGTCGTTTTTGCAGGTCCACACATGCATTCGCATCTTGTACCTACCCTAATTAATTTAACTACCTCCAAATCCATCTTTATTGCTACTTACAAAAGTAGGACGTTTCATTCAATTCCTTTCATTATTTCCTCTAATCAAATAATTTTTGGTTTGTTTTTCTTGCTATACACCGAAAAGTAATTAATTTTTTTCATAATCGAGTTAGTTGAGAAGGAACAAGTATACGTCAAATTCTTATAATACTTGAGTCAATTGTATGACAAGTATAATATATTTATTTTATGATTTGTCTATAATCAAAGAAAAGTAATCAAATACACTTGCTTCGTGATTGGTTTGAAAAAATTAATGTGAATAATTTCATATTGGTTCTTTATTTTGATTGAATATTGTATTTTTGTATTTTGCATCATACAAATGTTGTAGTTTTTTTAGAATATTTGAATTTTGCATGAGAAATTAAGTTGAAAGTAATTAAGGTATTCCATGAAGTATACATAGCATAGTACTTACACACACTACACATAGTTGGCTTTGTTCGTGTACACTCAAAAAGAAGCATACACAAGGCTACCCCATCTCATTTCTCAAGCCTATATTAGTAGACAGCCGAACCCCATCCTCCTCCCACTCTACATTCCCAACCCTCTCCCTACCACTCAAAACCAAAACTCCTCCGTCGCCTCCGCCACCATGGTTGAGAAAGTTTGCAGTCACCACAAGAGCAAGAAAAAGAAGATCCTCCGCCGGTGCTGCGCCGGCCTCATCATCTTCAACTTCATCCTCCTACTCCTCATCCTCATAATCTGGGCTGTCCTCCAGCCCAAAAAGCCCCGCTTCACGCTCCAAGACGCCACCATCTTCACCCTCAACGTCTCCGCCCCTAACGTCATCTCCACCACCGTCCAGGTCACCATCAACTCCCGCAATCCCAACTCCAGGATCGGTGTTTACTACGACAAGCTCGACGCCTACGCCACCTACCACAACCAGCAAATCACCTACTACACCGTTATTCCGCCGGTTTATCAGGGCCACAAGGACGTCAATGTCTGGTCGCCGTTTATCTACGGCAACAACGTCCCCGTGGCGCCGTACAACGGCCTAGCCCTCAGCCAGGACCAATCCAACGGCGCCATCAGGCTGACGGTCAAACTTGACGGCCGTGTTAAATGGAAAGTGGGGTCCTTCATCTCCGGCCGCTACCACCTCCACGTCTCCTGCCCCGCCTATATTCCGCTAGGAAATAGCAAGAACACCGGAATCGTCGTCGGCAACGCAGTTAAGTATCAGCTTTCACAGAGTTGTAGTGTCAGTGTGTGAAAAATAAAATAAGCAAACAAAGAAATGAAGAGGGAGATGATGGAGTTAAATTAAATTAAATATTAGGATAAAATTAAAAGTTAAATCGGGATTTAATGATCCTATTTCAGTTGGTTTATTCAGCTTTGGGCTTTTGTTTCGTGCGGGGCAGATTACATATATAGACTGATCAAGAACTGTACATTCGGCTCAAAATAAGCTACACCATCATAAACTGCAAAAGCTGAGACAGCTTAAAGCAAACATTTGTATGTTGTACAAGATTTGTGTATGAATGATTAAGCTAATTAGCTGTGGATTATTTCAGCAATTCTGCAATAATTGTTGATTTATTATGTGCTTAATTAGTGAAGTTAAAGTGGGTTTTGAGTGGAGGTTAAGCTGTCACTTTCTTGCATTAAGAATCTTTCTTGGCTTTATTAATAACGATGATATTGATTTATTTAAATGAAGTCGTCGTCGGTATTTATTTTAATATTTTATGGTAGTGATGGTGTTATATCTTGTTTGGCCCACGGAACTTGTGAGCTGTTTATGCCCATAGAAAATAGGCAGGCCATGTGATAGTTGCTCCTTAAATATTGCTCAACCAAACTAAGATGCTATCTTCTTCTTTTATGTGTTCCTTTATTCCTTTTAATTAATTTCTCTTCACATTTGAAATTAATCAATAATTAATCACTCCTACTCATTATATTTGATCCACATAATTATCAATAAATATTGTTTACTATATTTAATCCATTGATACATTATTTTTTGTTGCTGTCACGGTCATTATTTGTCAGAAACGACGTACAATTATCACTTCTATGTATATACATGTACATATATTTTTTGATTTGTGAATATATTTAGCATGTCATCAATGATGTCGTAACCTACTATAATTTTGATTTAGAATATAAAAGTTGTAAACCTCAAAAAGAATAAGTCGGCCTTGCCAATCCCAATTCAAAGTTGTTGAAAATGTAAATAGTCAATACGAAGTTGAGTTTGATAGATTAGGTCGAAAAGTTAGATCTCAAATGTTTAATGCACCGGATACCGAGCAATAATGAAAAATACATAAATTTAATCTTGTTACAATATGTATATATCTTTATTTTCAGTATTATTTATGCTTAATCCCCCATTAATATGTAATTATGCATGTATAAACCAAATAATATTCTTATTTTTTAAAAATACATAAATCCAATTATATCTGATAGAGTGGAGAGAAGGCAAGTGCAAAATTTATCCATAGACTTGTGCATGCGTTGCCACATAAGACAAAAATGAAATCCCAATTTACGTAAAGGATAAAAATAGGTGTGCAAAATACTAATAATAGGGATTGGTGACCTAATACCAGAGAAAAAAGGATTTAATGTTTGGCAACATCAATCTATCACAAGAAAATTCTGGCAAGGCTGCCCCAATTAGGGTACCTACATCTGTATGTTTTTTCCAAGTGCCCATCATTTTATATTTCATTTCAAATTTTGTGCTATGCTTTCATCCTATAATTATATATATATATATATATATAGTATTAGAGCAAGGTGCATAAGTAGGGGTCTGGTGAGGGGAGGTGGGCTTATCTTGTGGGGTCATTTTCAAGGGCACAGTCGTCTCTACCTCCTAATTAATAATAATTGAAATATAGAAAGAGACGTTGAGAAATAATAATTGAAATATAGAAAGAGACTTAAGAAAACTGTATGCCTTTAATTGTCCTTATCTCCCTTTAATTTTAGTGGAAACATTATATATATAGCCCACTTACACATGCTTAAACATAACTTACTCCTCTATGCTCTATGCCTATTCTTGTATGGGTACATTTAAGCCACTTTTTATAAAATTCGATATAATTATAAATATTTTTTAATTTTAATATTAGTATAATAATATGTTTATTCCATTAATTTTTATTAAATTTTTATGTTGAATTGATCAAATTATCCTTTTGAATTATGAATTATAATTTTTAATTTTTTTTAATTTTCTAAATTATTTTTATGAAATAATATGCGCTAACGAATTATTTATTTTGGCCACTCTCAAATTCTTTTACATTTTATCAAACTCTTTTTATTAGAAAAATAAGCATGGATAAAATAGTAGTGTCTATTTTATAATTACGTTAAATTTAAAAGTTCGTAGTTGTAATTATTCTTATTATATTAATGTGGAACATTGTGGTGGCGGTATATAAAGTCGCTCTCAAATATTAACTATATATTGTCAATAGGGTGTGTAGGTCCTATTCCATCGTAGGACAATTAAACTAGTTGTTATAAGGTTAGGTTGGAGGGATTTAATTCCCAAATTACATCTCAAATTTATTATAATCTGAATGTTTTTTAACAAGTCAAATAAAATTTCAGTTATATTGTATTTGAAATTCTTCAAGCACATCAACAAAATCGAGCTTAAAATGAAAAAAAAAAAACAAAAACAAGAACTCAGTGCCGTGAGATTTGCACATTTTGAATTGTGTAAATTACATCGACACCTCTAATTGAAGTTAGGTCTAAATGTATAAATATTTTTTTACCCCTTGTAAAATTACAAATACACCTTCTGATAGGATGTTGGTATAATATAATTAAAAGAATATTTATGTAAAATATTACAACTAAATAAAAAATATAATTGTAATTATAATTACAACATCAAATATATACTTGTAGTATCATAAAAGATATAAGGTATTTATATAAACAAATTTAACCTCACGAGTGTCAATGCAATTTAGCGGATGAAGCCGACAAAATGGTGAAATGCACGCACTCCAAAAAAAGGGTATAATGTGGATGAGAATGGGGGTGAGGTGAGCTGGCCCAGAAGCTACACGATATTGTTGAGGTTGTGTGATTGGATTGTAATTGGAGAAGTGAAGTAGAATAAGATGAAAGTTAAAACAAGGGCAGAGGAGGAGAAGGGGCTTTCATTTTTGCATGTGTTGGAAGGTTCTTCAAGTTGTTAAAGTGTTGTTATCAGCTAAAGTTTCGTATGAATGAATTTTTGTAGCAGTTCACTTCATATTTATATGCAACAAGCAGAGGCTTCAATTTGTTTAAAACAACTCATTTTTAATGCATTCTTGAGTCGCTTCCAATATATAAAAGAAACTTCATCATTTACATTTGATTCATTCAAAACCCGCAAGTCTATAGGCTTATTATCATTGAATAATTGAAGGTTGTTCAGATATACACTGTGTTTTCTATATATCCCATAATTAGATCATTACCAACTAAGCTCTTTTCTTCATATATTTAGTACAAAAAATATTGAATGCGTACCCATGTAACTCAAGTAAACTTGATTTTGACATAAAATACAGGGCTTTAATGTAATTATTTAAAGGGCAGTCAAAAACATCATGAAGGTTAGTTTGTATTTTACAAGATTTGATGAATTTCACCTTATTTTTGTTCATGCTGTATTAATATCAAATATAAAACTAAATTTACTGTTTACTTTAAAATATATATATATTGACTCTATCATTTACAAAACCTTTTTTTCTCAAAAAGGATGAAATCAAACAAAGAGCTTTTAAAGCAAAGAAAAAGAAAAGTAGTAACTTTAAAGTAAGAAAAATATTGCGCCAGTGACGTTTGGTGTACGTCAGCTTTGTATGTATGTGAAGATGCTCCATTATTGTAACTTGTGCTGCGAATTCAAAATTTGAATTATATCATAACGTAAAGTTCCTACAGTTCAAACCAATCCATTCAGGTCCACTTTATTATGATGATTCTGTTGGAATAATATCTCAACGTTACTGGGCTTTGACCTTTTCCCTCGCACTAACGGCAGCTTTATCCTACACCCAAGCATTCTCTAATCTACCCATTTTCTGATATCTGCTTTTTTATTCATTCAAAAAAATTCACTCTACCAAGAAGAATTCACGCAAACTGAAGCAGTATTCAACTCATTATTTATTTACAAAGAAGCCACAGAGGAAGAATATGATCGGAGCAACATATCATTCCGGAACTACGTATGTACTGCATCAAGAATCAAGTGATAGGAGGAGATGAACGTATATCAGGAGACTGATAACAAAAGAATAATAGCAACAACACATGGATAAAAGAATGAAGATAAAAGCAGTAAAAGATATAAGTGCAATCATCTATAGTGGACCCGAGAAATCAGCGCCAATCAAAATCGCACCTCTTGGATTCGTAAACCCCTGAGGTTGTGCCGTTCGAACTCAACGGAATTTTCAAATCGCAGTCAATCTTGGGCTTCACTTTCGTTGATTTCACAAACCAAAACTTCAATCTAATTCGCATATAGAGCTTCACGTCGATGTCGTACATGCCGGAAGTCCTATCGTCGTTGTAGTTAGACATCTCTTTGTTTCCGAGCAACACGATATTCTGCCCTCTGAACTGTGCGTTCAGGTAGTCTGTACTCTTTTTCCCCTGATAGAACGGCTGCAAATCGACGCTGGAGAATCTCTGACCCTGGTAGAAAGCCCTAGCCTCGATCTTGTCGTAGTAGATTCCTATGCGCCGATTCGGATTTCGAATCGTCAGGTTCAGCGCCAGGTTGAAGTGAAGCGTGTTGTTGGCAAGGTTGAACTGGGTGAGCGATGCGTCGGTGGCGTAGAATTTGACGGTGTTGGGGCGGAAAATCAACCAGCAGACGAAGACGATGATTCCGACGATAACGAGAATGGTGATGAGGATCTGGCATATGCAGGTGCAGATGCAGTTGGCGATGCAGCTGCAGCAGCAGCTGAAGGGGTTGCAACAGCAGCCGCCTCCTCCGCGGCCAGGGCGGTGATAGGTTTTGGAGGGCGGCGGGATGGAGGGGCCGTAGTAGGCTCCGTTCAGGTGGGGTTGTTTATCTCCCATTGGTTGAAGACTTGGGGAGCGGTTTGCGGAGTTTGGAACTTTTGGAGTAGCAGATAATTTTTCTCTTGTGATGTGAAAGAAACGTGTGGGGTTCAGATAAATTAACAAAACTGGTTGGGAATAGGGATTCTAATGTCTGTATTTATAGCGCTTTCTCCCTCTCCCCCTCTACAAATTTTAAAGTCGTGTGTTTGATTGAATCTTTGTTTGTGTTTGTGTGTGTGAATTGAAGAATCGGTAAAAGGCGTGTAAGGGCACACGGAGTGGGCTAATTGTGTAATTCACTTTTTTTTTTTTTAAAATTCATATACATATAAATAATAATTACATTACTATATTAATATTTGAATAAATTGAGTAATACATTAATTAAAAATTATAAAATAAGATTTGAATAAATTGAATTAAAAATTATAAAATAAGATAAAAACCGACGCATTAATTGAAATTCAAATTGATAAACTCAAATTAAGTAATAAGTATTTGATTAGGGTAAGGTAGGGAAATAGGATTGGATGAACGCGGTTGGTTGATGAGATGATGGAGATGTGTGTTCGAAAAGAGGTAGGATGTTGCTTGGTAATTTCCTCAAATTGACTTATGGGTGAGGACTGGAGGGCTTTACTTATTTTGTTGCTACATCTCAAAATTGGGCGTCTTCAGTTCAAACATATTGGGAAAAATAATTATTTATTGCGGCCTACCAGTTGAATATATCAATTATTGATAACATGCGTTGTCTATGAGTTTGTCAGCTCATTCATTTTTCTTTTTCTTTTTTTAATATTTAGTTGAGGTTGGATTGATTCAAAGTGAGGAAAGAAGATGAGGAAATTGTAACGTCAGTTGAAATTATTTTACACATGAGAGATATAATATTTGTTTCAAATTGTTTTTTCTAACTTTATCAATCAACGCTTCTCTTTTTTGTTTTGTGTTTATGTACAATATAGTAAATAATAATTACAAGTAAATAAAATTAAAGTATTTCATGTAAGAGGGTGTTTGGCTAAGCTTATAAGGTTCTCAAAATATTTTATAAGATGTTTGAAAATTCAAAAGTTATAAAAAATTTTCTTGAAGAGCACATAAGATCTCAAATAAGATATATTTGCATATTATAAGCTTTTTAAGAAAAAGTTATGATTTATTTGGTTGGGATGAAAAATGGAAGTAAAAATAGATGTATAAGAAAAAATTTGTTTAGGGGAAATAGCTGGAGAAGAAGTAAATTTGGATGTATATGAACCCCTCCGAAGTCTAATTTCGTTCCCATTTAAATTGGATAGAAAAGTTAAAATATAAAGCTAAAAAAATAAATAAATAAATAAATGTATATAACGAGCCTCCAAATCTGGGAGCAATAAAAGAACAATTGTCTCAGGAACACGCAAAGTGCCCACAGCAAAAGCACCACCAGAACGAGCGAGAGCCTGGGCAACTCTGGTCCCTTCGATCAAAGACCTCCTGCCATCCAAAGCGAATAGCTAACGCCATCGCCTCCCTAGCTGCAATCATTTCCACCAATTCTAGAAAAATAGGTTTGATGCAGTGCAAGACCATGCAGTGCACTCCCCTTCAGCGGAGCGAGCCACTACTCCAAACCCTCCCTCCTTTCTCTCCTCAAAAATCGCTCCATCAAAGTTGATTTTCTCAACACCCGCATTAGCGGGTTTCCATCGCCCAGCCACCCGAGTTTCCCGCCCTCCCACTGTGTTCCCAGAGATAGTATGGAACTCCGCCAAATACCTTGTCACTCCCTCCAATACCTCCGTCGGCTGCTAATGCTTCCCCTCCATGAGGACGCCATTCCTATTCTTCCACAATCCCCAAGCAATAATCATAAGGAGTCAGAAACTATCATGCTCCAATTTCTCCCATACATCCCTCACCCAACTTTCCACATTGCCCCATTCACGCCCCACAACAACCCAACTCAAGTGACAAAGAGCGCAACATTGACGTGCAAAATGGCAATGGACCAAGACATGGAAAATATTCTCCCTTGTATCCAAACAGATGGGGCATCCCCCTAATAATGACTGACATGCTGCTGCAAATTAAACGAGGTAGGGAGAGCGTTTTTACAGGCTTCCTCCCATATGAATTTCCAAAGGTAAAGCCCTGTGAGACATGGATGCCTCCACATTCAGAGTACGATCCAAATGGTAAGCGATGCAAACAGGAAACGACGATCCCAAGTACAATGCCACATGGCCACATTCCTGCCCAAAGGAATAGCTAGAATGGCCTCCACATCCATCGGGTGGAACACCTCCATCAGTCTCTTCCGCATCCATTCGCCAGCTGCATGATACCGGGGTGATGGGACGAAAGGAGGTTGGCTGCGGTATCCATGGGGATTTCCATACTAAGATGCGATCTCCTGCCCCGACTCGCCAACGAAAATAATTTATTTTTATTTACTTATTATCCATATTTATATATTTCCCCTCCAATTTTTCTTTTTCTTTTCGTGCTAATAATATTAGTACATACTTTTTTTGCCGAAAAACTAGTACATTGCCGATCACTTATAGTAATTTTTATTTTATTTAAACTAAATAGTTTATAATAAATATACAATACTCATTTTGATGAATATTTTTATTAATAAAAAATATTTTTGTTCTTGTTTGATGAATATTTTTACTAACAAGATTTTTAAATTTTGTGTACAATATAATTAATTTTAGTATAATATTAACTTATTTATTTTCTAGTATGAAAGGGTAAATCGCATGGGCTCCCCTGCCTTAAATATAAATACCCTCTCATTATTTGAAAAATTACAAATACTCCACTGAAACTACAAATACCCTAAAAAATACTCTCCTACACTGAGCTATCACAAGAGAATATTTGTAGTTTCAAGGGGATATTTATAATTTTTCAAACAACGAGGAGATATTTGTAATTATGACACACCTCAAAGGAGCTGATTTACCCAATATTAAATAAAAAAAAAAAGAGTAATTGTAAAACTATAAAAATTGGTCTTTTCTTCTCAATTTACTTGTCTCGTATCAAACAAGAACGGATATTTGAGATTTATTGCACTTACAATCATGCCAAATAATTTGAAAAAAAATTAATATTTTTTTCCTCCCCTTTTCACTTCTCATTTTCTCTTTTAAATCAAACGAATCACTAGAGAAATAATCAGAAGTTACAGGTCCAAATGTGCAATTTTTCCTTAGTTTGTAGCTTTTCTTGTAACATGTAGGATGAGTAAACGTCCCAACTTTATAGTACAAGTAATCTAAAACTAACAAATTAAACACCAGTGATGAAAACTTACAATCGTTTTTCAACTAGAATATATCTTAATTCTAATGCAGCTACCGTTGATCCCTACCTGGACACATATACCCCACCAACGGTCAAATCCAATATTGAAGGAAGGAGACAACTAATAACAAGCCCATGACCTTATTACTATCTTACTCGGCCTCTCAACTCTTCATTTTGTCAACTCTAACTTCTCCTAAATTAAAAAGGATTTTCAGTGAAGGGGATGTCCCTCACTTTCTATTGTCATCTGAGTCCTAATCAAGCTTCTAACGTAGAGCTGCAAAGGTTGTATCTGATCTTTATTCATTTTCAAGTCCTCAATTCGATTTACGATCTTTAGCTATAGTCTCTCGATGTTTAAAATATAAAATTTCATTTCGAGAATAAATCCAGTGTCTAAATGCATGAACAACATAACATACTTGACAATTAAGAACAGAGCTATTTATAATTTTAATCTATTTTAACTAGTCACATTATGATGACGGAAATTTTTATACTGTCCATATGAGGTGTATTTTATTGTTAAAATATGAGATAATGTCATTGTAACCAACCCAATTCGATAAAAAAATTAGAAATGACAAATTTGAATTAGTATGGAATTTTGAAAGAACTCTCAGAGGCTCAGCACATTGTTTTTCTACAGATTAAAAACGCGTTGCTGGAGTAGCTCAGTTGGTTAGAGCGTGTGGCTGTTAACCACAAGGTCGAAGGTTCAAGCCCTTCCTCTAGCGTCATCATTTTCTATCTGTATTTTTAATCTATTTTGATTATTAATTCATTATCCCCTATCCCTTCACAAAAATAATTAAAACCCACTCAGGCTTTGGACATTTAAACCCTTAAAGAACCACAATTTCAGGATCTTTCTCTCGATTCTTAACAGTTAATTTTCGATCGGACAATATTGACTTGGTTTGCTTAATGTATCCTTTTCACAACAAGAGGCTTCCAAAAAGTCTGATCTATTAGGATTTACATACACATAAGGTTTAAGAAAAGAAGACAAGAGGAACTTCAACAAAATCTTTGTATCAATCTCAAGGTTGTCCTAATGCATCATCATTCCGCTACAACAGTTGATACAAAATGTGCAAAACTAGAAACAAACATGGGGAGGAATGAGCTTTCCAGGATTCATGATGTCATTGGGATCCAAAGCAGCTTTAATCCTTTTCATAGTCTTTAGCGCCTCCATCCCGAGTTCTTTTTCCAGATACTGAAACAGAGAACCAATCATTCTTTACAAAAGATCCGAGCGAGTCCCAATTAAAAGAGGGCGTCGTTAGGATGAAAGTAATGGTTTTGTTCCTCAACGGCCTCAATAAAATCAAGTTTTGCTGTGGTGATGGTTCAATGGAAGCTAATTGCAGCACAGGTGTTTGTGTATTGAAAATACCTTCATTTTCCCAGTGCCAACTCCATGTTCTCCGGTGCATGTTCCTGCTCACCCACAAAATCAAACAATTTTAAGAAAAAGAAAAGGAGAAGAGAATATCTAGGTTTTAGAGTTTTATGTATTTTTCCATGTGTCCAAGAGTACAAGGAGGATAGGGAAAATAGCTGCAGCTGAGATCGAATGGTGAAGATACTGGACAATGTTTGTTGGTTTGAGTAGACATACGGAAACCTCTATCAGCTAATGAATTGAATTTGATTGCACAATACCTTCCATGTCTAAAGCCGCGTGGACCATGAAATGGTTTAATCTCTCTGCTTCCTTCCGTTGCTCCTCTTGATTAGGATCAAACAAAACCACTGTGTGGAAGTTTCCGTCACCAGCATGAGCAATAACCGTGCTGTTAAGAATACACGGTCATATGCAGATAAGCCAAAACAATGCCTCAAAGTATGGCTATACTGAAACCAAGAATTGCGTGTTGATTAGGAGATTTGGTACCAAACTAAAGATGAAGAATCTAGTTCTTGCTTGGATCTTGATATTAGGTCTGCAAGCCGTGATAGCGGAACACATACATCCTGTATCCAAAGATTATCTAATATGAAGCATTAAGCAAGTTGAATATGAAGCAAAAAAAGTGTAGTTGATATCCAAGGGGAAATGCAACAGCAAAACCAGGAAATGACCAAGGGTTAACCCCAGCAGCTCGACACACTTCCACAGAAAGTTAAGGGACATCATTACATCTAGAGTACAGTTAGAAGATGATACTGTAATGGATAGGAAAAGAATGTCATGTCTTGAGTAACCACAGGTGGCACAAAATAACATGCACAAAAGGAAACAAAAAATCAGTCGAGGGGCCTCTACTAGTTTTTCTAAAAGAGCTAAATTAGGAAATTTCATTAAACTCCTCCACTGCCATTCTAGAAAAGGTTTCATCATTATATAGCTTATGATGAAGGGGGAAGCCAATTCTATGTACAATCAGGATGACTTGCCACCTAACCATGGTATATGATGGGGAACCACTATGATCCACAATTTCAAAAGTAACTAAGATGAAATTACTTCCGAGAGTTGGGAAATAGTATTCTAAACAGAAAAGAACTAACCGTTATCATTGCTTCAAAATTTGGTTCCATCGCGAAACAAGCCCAAAGTGCCTCCTTCCTTATCTACATGACAAAAAGACTTCACTAAATTAGCAACTGTACCCACCCCGAACCCCATGGGGGGGTGGGGGTGCACAAGTCTTGATTAAACAGTCGAAAGGTTGATAAAGATGATTAGGAAATACATAGAAAACTAGTCCAGAGAACACCAAAGGAGAGAGTTTCACGGAAAGATTCTTGTACATATGATCGACTCAGATGTTACTTGAAAGAGGAAATGTGAAAACTAATTGATACTGATACTTTGATTGCCAAGAGATTAAATAGAGACCATTGTCCATTGGGCTTTTCTCAATAGCATATCACCGCCATCTGTGAAACAAGACATTGGATGGAAACTCTCTTCAGTGAGGTGGGTCCATATTACATACCTTCCACAGTTCCTTTTTGGCTTCAGGATCCTCCGCAAACACAAAATCCGAGCCATTGTGCTCTTGAGCTATCTTCTGAACTATAAGTGTCTGTTCACGTGAGTATGCTTCTGTGGAAATTGAAACCAAAAGCACCATAAGCAATTCAAAGCATGAGGTCAGAGTGATATCCATTTAAGCGCCATGAGACAAAGGAGGGGGGCGCTAGCTTTTTCTAGCCAATAAATCAACTCCAATAAAGCCAATATGCTAGGCTAGAAGAGAAAAGAATATATGCACTGCAGATACCAAAAGATAAAACATTTTTAACCTGTGCCAATAAATTCAAACATCAAAGTCGGAGCTTCAGGCAAATTTTTCCCGTTTGCAAGGTTAATTGCCCTTACTTGAACTTCATCGAGAAGCTCCACCCTTGATACCTTTTACAAAATACAAAGCAAGATAAAGAAATGACTAAGAAATGACAAACTGTCTCATAAGCATCTCGTTGTTAATATTCAAAAATCCACATAAACTGTATCCAGCATCTGCAGTGTAGATGTGAGACAATATTCCATGTCAAAAGATGAAAGGAACATGCAAATGCCTTGCTCAAAAACTAGAAGATGTACATAATAAGTCATCTTACATGCAGCATAAACTAATTTATGTTGCATTTGCTTCTTGAGAGTACGACATGTACAAAAATAAATAAATAAACCAACTACACAGAGGCATAAAAAACAGCAGAAATCTAAAAGGATAATGTACAAGCCAACATAGTCAAGGTGCTTAGACTATTCTTGTTTAGATCTGTTTACTGCACAAATATGGAGAGCGACAATGATTAGTCTTTTATTAAGTTCTTGTTTTGAGGACTTTAAAGAACTAGAAGAAGATGCAGAAAGAGTTTGCTAAAATGAAGTTTGGGGAGGCAGATATAGATTTAGCAGATAAATCATCGGATATGAAATAGCATATAAGAATCATGATGACAAGTGGAGAACTCTAAGTGACTTGCAACTTGAATCAGAATTAAGCAAAGGTTGTCTGACCTGTATGCCAGACAGCATAGTGGCAATAGCAACATCCGCTGCATCTTTTACTGAAGGAAAGTTACACATTGCTACCTATCAAATAGTATCAATTACATGTCTTTTCAGCCCAATGGAACTTCATAGAAAAGTAATCACATCAAAACTATCTGTCATATCGCACGACCTCTTTATTGAAGTGAAATCCTATTAAATGGAAAACCACATCAATGACAAAGCCGAGACAACAGCAACCAAAATGAGACATTATATAAATGATATATTAGCCATATCATTACCATAATTACCACTATTTATACTAGCGTCTTCACAAACTTTGTACATTAGATATGATGAAGACATCTTGAGTTCTTAAGCAAGATAGTGCATTTGGCAACAAACTCCAGCATCATACAAGAAATCTACATCTTTAACTTCAACATCTCCTTAGATTATTTCCTCACTAGAGTGATATATAAAACAAAGACAAAGGCTAGAAGAGTTCAGAAGTACAATCATATCACAAATTGGTGTGGGGACCACGTATTTTGAAAAACTTGATCTTGTGGGATGTTTTGAGTCATTTGTTTGGCTCATTAGTGCGATGCTTGCCCTGGACTTTTTTGTTATGAGTTGAAAACACAAATTGGTCATGCTGCCCCAATCTAGGATTTTAAGGTGGAAGTTTCTCAGTCTGAGAACATCATGCAATTTGTGGAGAGCAACCGATCAACCGCCTTTGGACTTTGTTAGAGAAGTTTGACCTTATGTACTAGTTGAAAGTCTTCTACTTATAATGGTTCATGGGGTGAAGTGAAGATTCAAATCCTACCACTAAGACGACCTTTGCTATTATTCATTACTCATCGCCGAGGTCATGAAATACCTCCCCAGCACCTGACTCATAATAAAGCATAAGATCTTTATTTTTGACAATAAAAAACAATTGGCTACAGTCAAAAGAAAGAGAACCAACATCTGAATCACTAAGGAAATACCACTGAGTGCTGAGGGATCTTTTGCAGACGCAATGTAACTTCTGTTATGACACCCAAGGTTCCTTCACTTCCAATCATGAGGCGTGTTAGATCGTACCTATTAAGTGGAAAACCTTAAGTTAGTAATTGCTATTTACTGAAGGTTACTGAATAAATTAGGTCATAATGCAAACAAAATACCGTAATAAAGACTTCATACAGCATAGAAAACAAAATATTGTTATGCAAACAAACCTTTTGTTTTCAACAAAAAATCAAGGGAGTGCAACAAGTAATAGCATTTGAAAGGACTGAACAAGGGACATTCTGAAACACGATCGTGCTGGATAAGCCAGACTCATGAGCAACCAGAGCAAGCGCTATGAATGCTTCTACAGAAATGAATAAATTCCAAACAGCCAAAGGAGTAAGGTTGCAGAAGAAACAATAGCTTACCAATCTCATTGCAGATAAGAGAGAACTGCTCTGTGGAAAAAATAATGAATCCTATAGTACCAGGCAGTTGGTCTAATTTAGCATATGTATACATGCCGAGAATGTGTATAATGGAATGGAAGTAAATGGATCAGGTAAGCAATGTAAAAACTTAGTAGCACTCAATCCTAATTAAGAGATAGAGCAAACTAGGGATTTGAAACAAGAAAGATACCCCGCAGCACTTTTCCTGGCACGAGATCCAGTCTTGACAACCTCTCCATTGGCTAGAACAACCTAACAAAAATAAGCATGATGAGCATGATGTAAGTGACCAAGAGGCATTTAACAAGAATATTACAAACCTTAAGGTTGATGACGTTTTCGCGCATAGTCCCATACCTACATGCTAGAAATGAAATAATTAAACTCAAATTCTTCTATGATTTTGACTTTTCTCATTACAATATTTTACCAAAGTCACTTATGCCATGCCATATGCATTAGCCATATCCTAGTATCTGATACTAGAAAAACTTGTCAAGGAGTAAGATACTAGATTATCGTACAACAATAGGCATGATGCTGATAAGTTTGAATAAATCTACATGTCTATGCATGAACTGTCAGCCACTAAATTGGTTGCTAACTTGCTATATCATACTTATTCAGAATCATTACTTTGATTCTTTGGCAACTGATAAGGCAAGCGTACATGATCTTATGCTAGTAAAATTGAAGATAAAGCAACTACCTTACAGCCAAAGAACCAGAGCAACGTGTAGCGCACATTCCACCTATGGTTGCTCCAGGGCCTGCACATTAGATTTTATTACTTGATAATTTGATTTGAAAGTTATGAATGTCAAAATGGTCAATTTGTAAAAATGTGGCAAATGAGGGGAATGCCATCCTGATACAGTCCTTGATTGTAGGAGAACCAAACTTCAATTAAATTTCTGAATACAGTTTTCAGAACTTGATACTGCAAGCTTCTTTTCAATTATAAAAAACTCAATGACCTGTTCAACATCCTCATATCAACGATCTTGTGAATTACAACTGAAAGAGTTCATTTGTGGACTTTCAGTGATATACTATGTATGGCATATTCTTACGATGGGAATAATAACACCCTAAACATAAGAACTGAAGACAAAAAGTCGGCAAATAAAAGCAAAAATAATAAAGACACGTGGAAAACTCACCAGGATCCAGAGGGAAGAATAAACCATAAGGTTCAAGGTATTCATTAAGCTCCATCCATCCAATCCCGGGTTCAACAACCACATCCATGTCCTTAACATTTAATGATTTGACTTGCTGCAGTTTGAATATTTAGCAAGGTAAGTAACCAGGATGATAGCCAAGGATGGTTATATTTAATATCACAATTGAATATCCCTCGTTCATGGAATTCGCAGGTAAAGTACTTCCACAGGAAAAAAGAAAAAAAGATTCATATGAGGTTCAATATCTTCCAGAGAAAGCAAATGAGACAACAAACAAGGACTGCCAGACAATAGCAGAAACCAACCAATCATGTACATAGAAGAGTCAAACTGTAAAAGCAAGCCGCAGTGGAAAAGTCAGCAAGAAACTTATGTCTCCAACAATATAAGTAGGCCGACAATCATGATTTTAGAAATTAGATAAGCACTTAGTAATCCTGATTTAAAGCTCAGCAGTCGATAGGAATAGAATGATGCACACTGACAAGGAACAATCTAGAGCTGAGATAGTTATAGTAACAAATAAAGATCAGGTGGCAATGCATGATAGAATATTTTGGGAATCATTCAGGTTGCATGAACTTCATAAGAAAGAACTAAAACCCTCCTTCAGCTCCTTTCTACAAACATCAAATGGCTGTATTCATACTTCTGTGTGTATATATGGGAACTCCCACTCCTTAACTCTTTAGGTTCACATGAAAAATTTATTCCTCTCTTAGGACTTCATCCTACCACGTCAAGCCAGAAGTTATTTGAATAAGGGATAGAAGAAAAGGCAAGCCATCCTATCAATTTTGCTAAAACCATAAGTTAAATGTATACACATTTTTAGTAGCTAATCATACTTTCATTAGCGTCATGTCAATGCAAACTCCACCACTGGGGGATAAAGTATGACCTTCAATTGAGGTAGCTCCACCATATGGCACAATAGGAACCTGTTAACAACAAGAGAATGGGTCAAACCTTCATTTGATATTTAAAGATCAAATTTCCACCTATTCTACCGTTTGCTTAAATTGTTAAACCACAATGGGATCAGGAAGATAAACCAGTAGTTTAAATACACAATTGTTAAGCTCACAACTTTGCAATACAACAGCAACTTTAACCTTGTACTTATTACACGAAGCAACTATCTTAGACACCTCCTCTTCGGACCTGCATGTTAAAAAGAGAGATATAAATTGTGCATACGAACGTGTACCGGAAGAAGAGTATTGCTAATAGCTGAAAAATTAGATGATACATACACGGTTTATTTCAACTTGCTCTTATTATTTTTAAAAGAGTGGCAAAGCATAAATCAACAGAAACATACTAGATTGATTGAAGACAAATTTTTTGGGTCTTACAGCAAGGCAAAGGAAAGCTTGCAAAGTGCATGAACCCATATTTACAACTTTGATACTCTTTCTGCTAGTAATAATACATTACAGTTTAAACTCATTCGTCAGGTTAACAAAATTAAACAAACGAGCCAACATGAAAGGTTACAGTTACTCTATCATGCAACTGTTAAATGGACAACCTTTCAGCCCCTAAATTTGACATTAACAACAACTGTAGTTTCCATTCTTCGGCCACCTGCCTTTAGATTTAAGTTCTTATAATGGGAGGTCATGAGTTTCACATCTCTGCACACATGCATTTGTTAATCAATTGTCACCAGCTTATTTCGCTATTTCTGCCAACAAAACTCTTCTCCCTCAGGCTTTTAGTCTGGAACAAGAATGGATAGAGTTAACTCAATTGGTGATTCCCCTTGATCAGCCTAATTAGGATTAAGATTCTCCTATTCCTGATAAAGATTGGGATAAAGATTGGAATAGTAACAATCGGGAGAGACTGAAAGAGTAAATCTATACATTTAGCCGCAGCAGCGCGAAAAGAAAATGCAAATTATAAGCCATTGTACATATTTCAAAAAGTGAGAACCAATCTGACCTTGGGAAAACAATTACATCAGGGATATTAACTGCCTTGTGAAAGCTGTTCTGCGGCTTCCCATGAAAGTATCTCTCATCATAGTCCATTGTCATATTTTCCTGCATTACGTAGTAGGTGTTTCCAGATTATACAACAAAACATATTTCTTTTACCCTCTACATCAACCCAATAAATTATTTTAACTGAAACTTATAATACACTTGGTTTGCACTTGATAAAAGAACTAAGAAGTCTGCATTTCAAACAGAAATTAGCGTGCAACAGAAAAGCTAAAACCAAAATGTATAAGACCACAACTGAAGGGAATATGTATGTAATGGCTCCAGAGCTTAATTCCAGACTCTGGAGTGAGAGAACACGCTTAAACATCAATACCTTACATATAGCCTGTAATTCTTCCATAAGCTCTTGTGGGACTTTCTTGTATGAACCTTTGACTAAGAAATCAGTGCTGTCTTTGCCACCAATTCTCTTACTTCTGAATTCCGATATAATCCAAAGAAAGTCGTTAATGAAATTTAAGCTGAAGGCGTACATTCACCCCAACCAAACAATTTTAAAACATTGCTTCATACCATCCAAACAACAATTAAAAATGAAAACCCATTAAGAGAAATGATGCCAAAAATCTCTTGTTCAACCATTCAAATTCTTGAAATGTTCATTCAATTCAGTTCCACAACAATAACAAATCAAACCATAACCAGCAGAAATATAACCACAGGCAAGCAACGAAAAGGATAGTCTTTTCCTCAGAAATAGATTCCAGCTTCCAAAAGACGGCTGACTTCCAAAGAGAACCCAAAAGACTATCAAACTCAAACGCTAACCACTGCAGGAAAATTCAATAAAACGACAAAGGAGCACGATTCTTACGTTTGATCAAGATTTGGGGCTTGACAGTACGACGGGCCGTTATTGTCGCATGATTGGAAAGCAAGAGATCCAGCGGAGACAGCAAGCGCCAATGGAAGTAAAGGGCCAGCCCACGACGATACAAATGGTTTCCGCACATATTCAGAGCTCGCAAACTCTGGGGCAGGACTTGTTTGTAGAGAAGTGGTCTGCTTGAGGGAAAAGGAATGTCTGAGTTTGGAGTAAATGGGTTTGGAGGAAGAACGCAGGCGAGACATCCACGAGGAGAAAACCATGGTTGGGGGGTCACAGAAACTGAAGTCTTTAAATCATCATCGACAAAACATACAACCTATACTATATAATATATCTATTTACTTCCGAGCAACACGATATTCGGTCCTCTGAACTGTGGATTCGGGTAGTCTGTACGGATAAAAAAATTAGTGACGGGTGATGAGTTTTTTATAACACCACAAAGTTAGGAGGATTTTCAAGAAAAAAGTTAAAATCAATGGAGACTGATTTTTGCAAAATAAAAATTAGTACTTTTTTATTTAAGTTAGTAATAATTTATTAAAAAAAAATTCGAATCAAAATGATAATAATGCTAAACTATAATATAAGAATGATAAGTATTTTATGATGAGTGCAAAATGTAAGTTTAGCATAGTATGAAATCGAGAGAGTTTGAGAGAATAAGTAAGAGTTTGAAAGTGATGGTTGATGTTACCAAATGAGTACACAGGACCTCTATTTATAAGCGTGTACAAAGCAGGATATAGGATTGTTATGGAGAGTCATACGCCTTTTGGAAGCCATTGGAATTAGCAAACTAACTGAACAAAACGTGCACGATTTGGACTTGATTTGACCGGGATACATTAGGTTGACTGAATCGTATTATGTCTGTCTGAAAATTCGGGGATCTGTTACTCGTGGATTCCCAACTCATTTGCCATCAATCTACTATAAGCCACCTAAAAATATTTTAAGATGACGTATCTTAATGTGTCAGCGACATATGACGCGTTTGATTTGAATGAGCTTGTTTTTTGTATCTGCCAATTCAGTAAAACAAGAGGTAAGTCAGGGTACATGGTCTCCCTGCTGGTGGCCGGTTGGCTCATATCCAATTGGATTAATCTGCCTTCGCTTGAGGACCCAATTCAAAAAATTTAGAGGGCATCATTATCCATAATTAACAATCTATAGTAAAATATTAATTTAAGAAATTAAGATATAGTATGATTTGATCATTTATAAAATCCAATGATACTATCTTTATACTGCACGATAGTTATATTTTGATGATTAATTAAAAGTATTTATATAAAATAAAGAACTCAATTAAGATTTCCTTTTCTTGATTTCATGCAATTGAAATTTTCTGATTACGAATTGGACATATAAATGAGGCCCAACAAAAAGCCCAAACGTTTGTTGGGTCTATCAAATTCCCATACAAGTCATAAATATGGCAACTAAAAGAAGATGGGTTGAGTAGTCATAATATGTCATTGCCCAACCACATGTGACTTTGGGATAAAATTTAGACAGATTGATCCAATGACATGGCAAATATAGTTTATTTTCTCTCAACTGTTGTTAAGTGTATGAAACTTAATTTAAATATATCAAAGTCTGTTTAATACCTTTCGTCATCGAGAGCACAAAATTTCTTTTTTTTTTTTTTTATCATTTCAACACATTGGGGACAAATAAGATACTTAATTTGAGAATTGATCCATCAGTCAAGTACACAACCCGGCCCAATTCGCTGTCCTAATAAACTTTATGCTGTCGGTCTTCCGGAATGTGAGAAAATTGCAATTTTTGTCTCGAAATATAGGATAATTCAGAGTACGAGTCTTATATTTTATGAAATAATCGATAGTAGTCCTGCCGTAAGACAATTGCAATGTTTGGAATTAACTTTGTAATGTTTTTCTAAAGTGTGAAATTAATGTTGATTATTTCAAAAAGTCTGAGATTAATATTACAAATCATTCTATATTTTGGGATCAAAAATTGCAATTTTTTCACCAAAAAGTTGTTGGGCCAATTTTGTTTGTCTTTAAAATTTTTTTTATCCAAATAAGATTTGATTGAATCAAATCAATCACAAAACAGACATATTTATTATGTAATTAATTATTATTTTTTAATTAGATACAAGTCGTGCCATAAATATATTATAAATATTGTATAATTGATTCAAATCCATTCAAATCTTATTATCTGTGACGTGAGTGATGATTTGTTTAGCCACTAAGCAAATGAAGGGTGAACGACACGTGGAGTGGGCTTTTCCCACCATGCAAATTCCTGCAAGAACAAGAGGAGTGCTTTTTTCTTTCACATAAACAGATAATAAGGATGTAAAAAGGCAAAGTCATTTAAAGGCAACAAAAAGGTGGGTGGATTAAAGTAGATAGTCCTTTTTTTATTATAATAAAATAATAATAATGGCACGAGGGGTAGCAAGAAAAGAGAACAACTTTGTGTTAAAAGGGCTGTCCACTTTTCATTTACACTTTTCTCCTAAAATTTTAATCCCTTATGCATATCTTCCTTCCCCTCCTCCTTTTTCACACAAATTCAATTATATCCCATTTTCTCTTACAATTTTCAGTTCATTATTGTTTAGTTAGTCTGTATTTATATATATCTATACACAGTTGCAGAGCTGCTCAACAAGACGATAAAAAAATGTGTTTTCTTGTTAACAATTTATCTTTCTCTTTTTACATTTTTATTATTTTTTGACTAGGATGTGATATGGCAATCACGTGAAGGATGACGTGTATTAGTAGTTAGTTTGTTCAGGGAGTTAGTTTTGCTTTCTGTTAAGCCATCTTCTTCACTGTATTTATACAGAGCTCATTGTACATTGCCGTCGATATATTGTGAATGAAATCTCAGAGCTTTCTTTCTGAAATCATGTATTTGTCTGTGCAATTTTACTGTTTTCTCGTCATGGTATCAGAGCCTTCTTCATGAAGGTCTTTGCAAATGATAGGTATTGATTATATATAGTTATATGAAATAGATGATTAGTATATGATTGCTATAATTGTTAGATATAAATATTCGATATTGATGATTATAATCGACTTATTAAAAAAAACAGTGTATATATAGTTAACCCACAAATGAAATTTGCAAATTTGTCATCACAAATTTTAATATAATTTATGGTTTCTTTTTCATAATCACAATTCGTTATATTTTATTCAGAATCTATACTATAAAAGTAGACATATATTTCTATGTTCATGGAATTTAAGTCTATAATTTTTTAATTGCGAAATTTCAACCTTATTAGGTGAACAAAATTCACTAAAGATACACATTGAACGACAAGATTTTTTATCTTATCGCAATATAGTTACTAGTGACAAAAACTATGTACGAGATTTTACGATACATATATTAAGAACACATTTATAGTGACAATAAATAATTATCGGGACTAATTTGTGATAACTTTTAACTTTATGCACAACTCTTTTGCTCACCAATTCTTGCAAGTAACCGCTTTTATAAAATAATAAATATCATAGTTAAACTAAAGAACATAATATTGTGACGATATAAATTTTTGTCTTAATATATATAATCAGTGACAATATTAATACAATTATCACCTCTCAAGTATTCATCTGAAGAGTGTCAAATCCATAAAAAAATATTATCCTATTAAAACTTATGAAAGTAGTGAATAGGGTCGAATCCATCGAAATTTATTTTAAATTAATTTCTTCAAACAAAAATAAAAGGGGGGGGGGTTAAAGTCTAATTCTAGAAAATAAAATAAAAAAAAAAGAAATAAATATGAGAAGAAAGATTTTCAGTTAAAGACATGATCATGCTTAATTCTATGATTGATCATAGATGCGAAGATAATAATTATTCATAATAAATAAATTGGCTATGATAATTGATACGAACTAACGACCCCACTTTTCCTTACCTTATCGTTAGTCAAGGAACGTTCATTAACTAATTCTTTAATTAGTAAATAATCTTCGGTTCATCCTCAAAATTTAATTTATCAACAACATTAAAAATTAGAAAGGCTCAATTCTAACCAATAAATTCTTATGATGATTTATTTAAGTTAGATTCTACATTCCCCACAATACAATGAACCACTACGACACGATAAACTATGTTGTATTACCACTAGTTATTGAACTAAACAAACAATTACGAATTTGCAAGTTTAATTGGCTGGACAAATATTCTTAATAATGAACAACGGTACCTATCATTCATAAATCAAATTATTTTGTAATAAAAGCACAGAGAATTTATTTTTAATTTGATTTGACCAATAAGTGAAACTAAAAAATTATGAACGCCAAGTACTTTAGGATTACGATAATAAAAAGAGTTTAATGAATAAGTAAAACTAGAATTAGAAAAAAAAATTGACAAAGGATGATTTGGCATTTTAGAAAAATGCCTTCAATCTTTTTTCTTAGAAAGTAATTTTTTAAGGGTAAAATGAACTTTTCAAACTCAAAAATAAAAGATGGAGAGGGGGGATTGAAGGTTTTAATATTTAAAGAAATAATTGATATGAAATGAATATTTCATGGATGGTAACTATATTTAATCCTTAAATTTATTACGTGATTCTTTTTTCGCTATTAATTTATTTTTAGATATGCAACCAAATCAAATCACAACTTTTTAATTGGTAGCTAAACTTCTTATATTTGATTTGAGAATTTCGTACTTCTGTATATTTTTTTTTAAAACCACTAGGAATTTATTCTTTTTGACATTCATAATGGTGGAATTTCATATTAAATTTCACAAGGAGAACTTTTTGAAAAAGTTGTGAAGTTCCTGTAGATTTCGATAAGTTTGTTCTGTTTTGGGGTATTAGTATTAATTATTTTATTTAAAAAGAATATTATACATATAGTATATATATTACATAGAATACTGATTCGAGTTGAAATCTACACGACTTTCTTGATCGGCCGAATTGGTCCTCCAAGCGGTTCGAGGTCGCTACATCTCCCAAACTAGTGATTGAGCCCTGAGAAAAAAAACAAATCGTTAGGCTTGTTGGAGTGGCCCCCAGCTAAGACCTTCCGATGCTTAAGTCAGTGTTTGATTTGGATGTCGTGTAAGTAGGTCGCTGGCGAGCTAAAGCGACCTGAAAGTAAAGTGTGGTCAAGTGAATGTATCATTAATGCACTGATTATGGAGTATTTATAGGGAGAAGCTGGGGGTCTGGTTGGTCCAATGGGCGTTTTCCACGTGTCTCGGGTTGCGACTCGAATCTGATCGAAAATGCACGGATCCTTCTGATAAAATTATAATTTTGCGCCCTTTCAAGTGTAAAACAGTCCTTTTCAGACAAATTGGGGTTTTCCACATCAAATACGATTAGATGCTTTATACTAACATCAGGTCAAAATAATTACGAGCGGTAAGTTTGAAATCTCGTAATTAAAATGTTTTGGGTTGGAGCACCAAGAATATGGGTGGATAGTTTATTTTAAGGCAAAATTATATTTTTTATCATGTAACTTTAGGTTGTTAGCAGTTTTGGTCCTACAACTTACTTAATTTACATATTTATTCATTTTTTTTTATGAATTTAGTCCTGAACATTTCATATTTGGTCACTTTTTTTGTTAAGTTTAGTCATGTGTTGACAATTTGGTCTCCTTCACATAGTAATAGATCTCATTTTTTTATTTTGTAACTATAGGTCGTTAGGACAAAAATTGTCAACACAGACTAAGTTTGTTAAAAAAGAACTAAATGTCGTTAGCAATTTATTGTTTCTTTATTTCCTTCGAATATATTCGTTAAATGAAAATATGTCCCGAGTTTAAATGTATTGCATAATGTAATAAATTGAATCTTGTAAAAAAAAAGAAAGAAAGAAAGAAAAAAAGTCCAAGTAATTACACAATTAATTTGTTTTTTAGTAATTAACAAAATACAATTATGGAAAAAAATTATAAATGTCTTACAGTTGCACCATTTATTCTGACTTCTAAATATGTTTATGTGCAACCATTTGAAGCAAATTATTAGCCGACAGCTGAGTGATCTTCAGCTTTTAATCCATAATTAAGCAATATTCATACATAGGAAAAGAATGTTGGAGAAGAATATGTATGTAATGTAATGAAACCCGCTTTTTCCACCTTTACAAACTGCATTTAATTCCCTAAACTCCCCAACTTTACTAAAAGTCGCGGGAGCGACAAATTCCCTACTTACACTTAGAGCCTTCATTTAAATATAATCGTCTTTTGACGATTCTAAAGTAACATCCTCTTTTTCCAAGGTTTAAAGATAGATTCTTAATTCTTTATCTATTTATGTTTTCCCCCTAAATATGTATTTTCCTTTTTCTAAAAAAAAATTAATAATGAATTTTTTATTGGGATTCTTGTTCTTCGACTTTATAGTTGGTTTACGAAAATTTTATTTTTTTTAGTGAATCGATTGTAATTACAATACAAATTTCAATTATTAATAATCAATATATATGTTGATATTAAAATTAAATACATATTACTAACAAATAATTACGATTACAAGAGATAAAATAATTATTATTAAAATAGAGTAATATTTATAAATTGGTGAATTTTAAACTCATAAAGTAGATAATTTGGTGAGCTAAACACGGCTGGTTGGGTTACGAAAAAATCAAAGGGAGGGAAAATGATTCTTTTGCAAAACACATTCACATACCATGAAAAGTAGTGCTTTCTTTTGTTAGGGAAGATTTTGCTTTTTATTTCCCTTTTTCTTTAATTATTATTATTATTTTTGAAGATCTTCCAAAGAAGAAAAAGTTGGTCCTCCTTTGCGCAACCGTTACGTTATGGATCACTCATATCGAAATTTTTTTATTTAAATTAATTTTGATGGAATCCAATTAATTATGGAGTAAGTATGATATATTTATCATGTGATTGATTAATATTTTTGAATTATACATCAATTACACAATAAGGACTCATTTGGTTCGTGTGATAAGATTAGGCGTGATAGGATTAGATGGGATGAAAAATTGAATGATTATTAATATCGGAGAAAGATGGGAGAAATAAGCGTCTGTTAATAATACTATCTTCCTCGCTGTTTCAATCATCTGTTAATAGCAAAAGAATCTCTTCAAAAGAATACAGAATTCATTGGATTTTGATCGGAGAAAGATGGAAGAAAAGGGTAGGATTACTTATACCAGTTAAATAGGCTTGATTCAAAATATTATACATACGGATTAATAAGACTGAATTCAGTATTAATATCGGACTCTAATAATACTAACAAAACGTGTGATTAGTCATGATAAATAATTTTACTATGCCTAATCACACAAATCAAATGGGACCTAAATATATTACACTTATTATATAATTGATTTAAATTCGATAAAATCCGAACTCGATTTCAAAAAATTCTTAACCAAATTATTTCCCATTCATATCTTAATCTATCTTTTGTAGGGGTCTCCGACATTTATTCTCCTAAATAATTATGCTAAGTATAAATATATATATATATATATGTATATCTCGAGGGCATAATTCGGACATTATTCCTCAACGATTTCATTGGTTACTGACCAATTAAACGATATACGCAATAATCCGACAATTTTATATATTGAGCACATTGATAAGAAAAGAGGATTATTCTCAGGAGATTCTTATAATTAATCTGCCTGATTTTTGGAACAATCAAAGTTTTTTATCTGATAAAATCTATGTGGGTTCAATATAGATGGACAGTTGAAATTATCCAAAACTTTTTTATTTTTTAAAACCTATAATTAAGAGAGTGTTTTCAATTGTTTATGATAAGTGTTCATCATTTTTTGCTAATAATAAGTTGAAAATAGTGATTTTAATTTACAACTTCTACTTTTGAACCGTTTAGATTAAGTTGATTTAAACTAAAAATTATAAGCATCGTCGCTACCAATTTTTACAACTTATTGATAAAATTATAATTATTAAGTCGTTTTATAAATCAAACGCTCCAATTTCACCTTTCTCACTTTTCGAATTTGTATTCAAATATTTTCAAGATTTACTATTGTTTAATTTACAACATTATTTATGATTTTTTCTCTAGCCCGAAAGCAAAAGCTATTGCAAACACTCCTCAAAATAACAAAAAAGATTGACCAATTGATGAATTAAGTTCAATAGCAAATTCATGCACATATGCATCTATAGAAGCTTTATTGCAATCTTCATTTTTATATTTATAGATGTTTGCCATTTTAGTCCTTGAAAAAATAAAATTTATGATTTGTAATGTTTGTATGGTACATATATATGTTAACATATATCTTTTATGAGACTATATAGATAGTCTGTCGTAGAATGTTTCTCACTGGATTGAGCTGTTAGATTCTCCAGACAGAATAATTGCAATGATTATAAATGAGAATAATCAATTTTCCAAAAAGGCATTTAATGTATGTGCCAATCTAATTAATTAAATTCTTAAATAATACGGGTTTAGTTGTATATATAATTATGTCTTTTCCAGTGGGTTTGCATGCAAATTATACAACTTCATTTGTTTAACAAAAAAACGCTCTCAATTTCTTTTTTTCTTTTTACTGTTTCACTTTTAAAAAAATGGACCTTTTTTTTTTCTTCAATGTATTTACTTTTACTTTTTTACTAAACGAAAGAACAGAGTTGATGTTGAAACTTAAATTGTTGGGAATGGGAAGACTTGAATTCTTTTCTTTCTGACCTCGTAAAAACTAAAAGAGTTAAATCAAGTTATTTTTAGCTTTAATTTTTGCTTTTTCTCTTTACCTATATATATGTTAGCTCTTTTTATTTTTGTCATGCTCACGGCTTTTGAAAGCGTAAAGGAGGAAAATTTTTGCCCGAATCAGATTTGGTCGAATCGAATCAATTATAGAGTAAGTGTATCACACTTGCCACTTTCTCTAAATTGTACACCAATCACACATCAAATCTGTTGCATTTGTCATGTTTCAAGTTCGGCTGAGTGGAGTCCAAACTAAAATTTTTCGTAAAAGGCCACTTAAATTCAGACATCCTCGATATCCACGATCGTAAAATGAGTTTTCTTTGTGTGTGTGTGTGTGCGATTTCAAATATTTAGGCAATATTTACTTTGTCTCTACAAATTAATATTCAGAAAAGCTACAAAACTAGTTCTGTGTGGGACTAATTGCTTATTTAGGTATGAAAGCACATTTTCATATTTCAAATACACATTGCTTGCTTGAATTATGTGTTCATATAAATATGACATCCGCGATTAAATGACATCATTCTGATTGAACTGTTTATACACAATCTATTTGAGTTTCCATGACATGATTTCATTTGTACTAAAAAACACAAGGAGAAAAGTGGAGAAATTAAAAGAATGTTCTAGTTTTGTTTTCTACAAGAAGAAAGATAATTACAACTCTACGAGTCCTGAATTTTGAAGACTACACACCTATCAACATTTTCAAGAATCCCTAACTCATCAACGTCGGACTGTTTCTCAACATCGTCATCATCGAAGCAAATATTCAAATCCAACGGAACACAATGCCCCGTCTCTTCTTGATCATCTCCCGTTTTCTGCTTAGATGTAGGAGAACTGGCCCTGGACCTGCAGGACCTAAATCTCTCACAGCTCAAAACAACAATGGCGTCACAAAAACTAACTTCTTGATCACCATTTCCACATCTTATTCTTCCTCTCTCAATTGCCCTTTTCACGCCCATTTGCGACCGGTAATCCGCTTGCTCCAAATCTTCCACCAAGAACACACGGTGCGGATTGGCCGACACTTCTTGGGCCAATCTCTCGATGTAGCTGCTGCAGCTCTCTTCATCTCTCCCTCTTTTGTTCCGGCAATCCTCCGACGAATTATCCGACCTTGTGGATGGTACGAAGCTGCTTATCCCGATTGCTACCAAGTTGGAATAGGAGCCAAACACGACTTTAGCCAATTCTCTTGAGATCTTCTCTTTGGCTCGTGCGTCAGGGCCAAGAAAGAACAGCCACGTTTCTTCCTTGACATCCGTGTAACCATTCCCTCTTAGGTTGTCTTTTCGTCTTAACATTCCGGACCTGGATTGAAGAATCGTGCCAGCAATTTCAGGGATGATTTCTCTCTGCCATGGAACCTTTCTCTCTAATGCATTGCATAGGGTGTTGAGGTTTTGAGCGTTGAATTCTTTCAACTTTTGTGTGTGAGTTCCCGTGTCCATGATGTCGCTTGAGGAAGGAGAATTCGGGTTAGACGAAAACGAGGCGAGTTTTAAGTCTCCATTCTCCTGTGTGCGTATAAAGTTGGAGGCCCGCCAACCCTGGTTTTCTTTCAATGCCGATCCGGACAACGGGAAATGGAATTGACGTATATTAGGGTTCTGTTGGTCAAATGAAAAGCAAGAAGTAGATGAAGAATTAGGTGATGCAGAAGAGAATGTTAGGGTTCTTTCCAGTACTGGTCTAACTTGTCTGTGTGCTGAATAACAGTATGAATTCCATTTCTTGCAGAGTTGTCTGATTGCGTCACTGTTCTGGAATTCAAAAGCATCATAAAACGGCACTGTTAATTTTTTGAACCCATCACAACTGTCAAGCGAAAGGGGAAAAGATAACACTGATAAAGAGAAAAAAAAGTAAGAATCTCCAGAAAATAAAAGCCAGGATCATAAGTTAGATAAAATAATGACCTGATCATGATTACAAAGTCTTCTGCTTTCATCCTTAAGCCAAGGAGGCAGCTGGCTTGACAATGTGGGCTCATTAGTGTTGCAACCATTTGTTCGTAAGTTTCGAGCTTCGTCGTCGAAATTTGATGAACAATCTGCGCAGCAAGTGAGCTTTACCTCTCCATTTGTAAGCAGTAGCTGACAGGATCCATCTTCCTCTCTTCTATGTCTACCTTCACTGTGTTCACAGATTGAACAAAAACAAGCAAACACATTGAAATTAATATACACTTAATCTGAATTAAGCAGTAATCTGCACAGAAACACAAAAATCGAGAACTAGTTAAACATAAAACATGCATATATACCTTTGAGAAATAAGGCTCAAGCTCAAACTATCGGCAGGAATGGTAACAGGATGCAAACCCCAGACGGTTTCAAGTGAATGGTAGCCAGTTCTGCACCTCATGTAAGTCTGGAAAGTAGCAATTCCCATGAGCCAAAACCTTCCAACCTCTCCAATCCCACAAACTAATCTGCCGAGCTCCATTATCATGTGCTCCACAGAACAGTAGTAGCTTCTCTCTTGTTCTAAGTTAACCCTATATTCACTGATCCAGTTCAGGTCTCCTAAGTACAAAACAACCCCTTTTCCCACAAGACTCTTTACAAGACAGGTTAGTTCTCCCATCTTCTGTTCAACTAATTCCCTTTGGAGATTGCAGAAAGAATAAAGTGGTGGGATACTTATGAATTTTACTTCTCTCAACTCTTCAGGAACCCCTCCTTTGTCGACCCTATCCATCAACTCTTTAACTCTAGTCTCAATGTTAGAAATGCACTCACCTACTATCACAAGACTCTTTCTTTTTCTGCTCATCAATAGACTTCGTATTATGATTCCGACATCATCGTTTTTGACTGGTTTTTCTGATGTAGAAGGCTTGGTTGTTTTTCTTTCGTTTTGGGTGGGTGGAGGAGAGGAGGGCTGCAGAGACAGAAGCCTGTTTTCTTTGGACTTATTCTCAGGAGGAGAAAGATCAGGAGAACTCTGAGAGCATAACTCCAAAGAAACAGCTTTCTCCACATTGCTTTTCACTTGAGTACTTGAAAAACCAGCTTCCCTCATTACTCTACTCACACTAGGATCGTCCAAAATAGAAATTATCAGCTGCTCGAGCTCGATTTTCACAGCCAAGAGCGGCTGCTGCTGATTTTCAATAGAGCCGCGCCGTTGGTGGGCTTGAGCGCGCTTGAAGGCCGCCACAAGCGCGTTCGAGATGGATGGAATCTGGGAATGATGGCCTAAAATGGGGCTGGACGAGGAAGCCGGGAGCCGGTTAAGCGCCACGTTGAAGCAAAGCTCAAGGGCCTTGCACTGGAGAGGGTGGGAGTGTGACTGCAGGCAGGCGACCCGAAGCAAACCGGAGGAAGCCGCCAGCATGGTGCTGGCTACGTGAAGAGGCGTCACCTGTGCATGGCCCCGGCGCTTGGCCAGCGCCACCGCCTGTTTAACCACTGCCGCGGCATCAGCAGTGAGAGCTTGCTGCACTGCACAATTTCCTCCTGCTCTCATTTCCTACTCTTAATCTTTTCTTTTCTTGTACTGATTATTCTCAGCCAAAACAGTAACGAAAAGGAGGCTGAAAAGGGTAAAAAGGCTAAGGAAAATCTCGGGGAGATGTTCGTTTCATGACTCTATTGCGAGGAACAGAGGAAACAATGACACAAACGCAAAAACAGTAATCAGAAAACATGTAATAATAACAATCAGAAACAAAAGAACAAAACCCTTTGTTGAATGAAGTAATTGTATTAATCAAAGATCAGCAACTCGTATGAGGATGTGATGGAAGAGATGAATGAAATATAAGGGAGATGAGTGTGTGTATGTGTGGGAGGGGTTCTTTTCTTGTAGATGAGGTAAAATTTGGGGTCCAAAGTCGAATTTGCAGTGGAAAGTGGAATGCATGTGCTGACAATGAGGAGGAGGAATTGCAATCTGCAGCAGTACCAAAGACAGGCAAATCAGCTTTACTCTCTTTCATACCAATATCCATAATAATTGGCAACATTACACTTTTAGCCCTATTGATCATGGAGTTGACACATTTAATCCCAAATCTTTTGAGATTACAAATTTAATTCCAAAATTAAGAATTTTAAATATAAATGAAGTTTTTCACAAAAAAAAAAAAAAAAAACTAATGACACAGACACGTGATGTGCATATTAGTGCAATTCTTTGAAGGGAAACGTAAAGCTAAATATATAATTTCAGAAAATATAAAATTAAATGAATCGATCCTAATTTACGAGAATTAGCCCATAATAATTTGATTCAAAGATATATGGGATGTGGTGGTAGTGGTAGTGATAGTGGTAGTGGTGGTGGTAGTGGGACTCTACCTTTCATGCAATTCATATTGATTAATTTAATTAATTATTGGGCAAAGGCATAGAAGTATGAAGCTGCAGCCCAGATATGAATCACATCTACCTCTTTCTATGTAAAAGCATATCATGTAGTAGTATTCTTCTTTTATATTTTTTTTTTCTAAAGTCCCAAGTGGTCATTTAATATATATATATATATACATAGTTTACTCATTAATTAATAACCTCAATTGGAGCAAAAGAGACCTAAATTATACCATCACTGCATCTCCAGCACACACCAAACTAAATCCTGTTATCATGAATTATTTCAGAGAGAGACGCGTGTGTGCATATATATATATATATATATATAAGTTCATAAGTGGATTTATATATAAAATAATTAGAAATAATAATGGATGAGTTGGAGAAGAAATAAGGGGGGGAAGAGGGAGGGAGAAGGGTGGAGGTTCACGGAATACGAGGAGCTGAAAAGGTGAGGAAGGAGTGGGGGCTGTCTGTTTGAAGGAATCGGGAACTGTGTACGATTTTCTTCGAAAACTCAAACCCAAAGGAATAAAGAGCCTCTCCATGTAGTTAAAGATGTTAGCTTTCTTTCTATGCATGTAACATCCATTTATACATATGTGTACATATGCTTCCTTCAATTACTTTATGCCTTGCATGGGGATTATGAACTTCGCCCCAACATTCTCTCTCTCTCTCTCTCTAGAAAATAAAATAATTTATTTTCATTTTACCGCATCCCCCATGATATTAAACTGAACTATTTTTAAAATTAATTCGTAAAATTTAAAACTTCATACATAACACAATTATCAATAATACTGTAAAATATTAAATTCCAGAGAATAATTAATTAATAACTTATTATTATGTACTTTTATTATGAACAGACATTTAGTTCCTTTACGCAGAGAAAATAATTAACTGTTCATGATTATAACCTAATTCATCTTTTCTATCGTGTCTTCAACTGTTTGTATCCGATATATATAAATTCTTACCTAATTATTCTATCTTGAAATTACAATAATTTTTATGTTCTACACATATATATAATCTTTAAAAATTTAGCTTTCTTCAAGATATATCGTTCGCATGCATGTATAAAATTAAGATAGTATTTAGAATCGGAGAATACTTTGAGAGAAATTATAAATATATGTATATACATGTGTATTTTTGTTGGTTGGAATCCCAAAAATAAAAAATCCAGCTTTGATATTTTGTAAGTAAATAAATAGGTGTATGTTGGTTGAAAGAGGGTATTGGTGAGTCTGAGTCAAAAAGCTTAGAAGACCTAAAAAGACATACCAAATAATTTGAAGGCAAAGTTTTGTACACAAGACTAGAAAAAGCAGTGTTTGAACAAAAAGAAAGGAATAAATATTTACTTCTTTATTACATATACCTTAAACTATTATACCCATACCTTTCTCGTCCCATAACGGTAAACCTTGTTCCAATAGGGTAACTGTTCAAGAACCCACCCTGTATATATATCTATCTGTACACGTATGTAGCTGTTTGGTTATGTGTTCTTTCTTTTGGGGAAATCAGGATTTTTTATTTTTTTATTTTTTTAAATCAAGCGGTCTCGATGATTCCCATCACTAATTGGATCTGCATTTTAGTAACACTCAGGAATTAATTTTCCCCCCCTCTGTTTGTTACTGTATTTTCGTCTTCTTAATTTCCTTATCATTTCAAGTTCAATTAGTAATATGACAAATGTTATTCTACTGATCGGTCACTCTCCTTATTCTGTAAGTCAGATGAATGAAAAATATCCTTTTATATTAAAAAAACATTCATATAGGAATGCCAACGAGCTGAGCTCAGCCAAAAATTCAGACTCAAACGTCCTATTTTGATGTTACGAGCCGAGTGATCCATTAGGAGGTGATTTTTTTTAATAAAACAAAATTGTTATAAATACATATATGTGAGTGTAGTTTTGGAAAATAAAGTATTTTAGGAATATGTAAAAGGGGTTTAGGTGTATGTGTAAGAGTATAATCCCCACTAATTAATTTTTGTTATCTTTATCCTTAATAAAGTAAAGCAAAAGCAGCAAGCAATTAAAGTGATGTGTAGCATATATATGTACTCAAAAAGGACACCCCATTTTATGCTTTTTGAGCTTCAAATACGTATCTCTGCTCCCGCCCCCGCCCCCTACGCGTTTACACATCTCATCACTAATCAAAATTCAACACCCATATTTTTCTTTAAAAAAATAAAAAATAAAAATAGTGTTTGAATTGATAATATATATTTTTTAAAAATAATTGATGAAGAATTAAGCAAAAATGACGTGTTCATTGTCGAATCATATAATATGTATATACAAAAATTTAAATTTGTTGTTCAACACAATAAATAAATAATGTAGAATATTATAAGGAAGAGACGATGGATGAGTTTGGAGAAAAGATAAAGTTGGTGTAATTTTGAGAGGACGTGGACAGGCTGCTTGTTAATGCAAAGGTGATGGAATTACGTACCACACACACACTTAACTCAAAAGTTGTGATTTATTTATTTATGGTTTCTTATTGTGGGTGCACATTCACATGCATCTCATTTCTCTTACTCATCATCATTGCATTACATACATATCAAAATTCTCCCACTTTTGCCCTAAAATCATCTCTACTTCAGGGAATGTTCTCTCTGTCTCCCATTTTCCTTCCTTAATTTCTCTCTTTTCTTTTCCTGGAAACTAGGGATTATGCTGACTAAAATGGGTCGGACCCATTGAGCTGCTGGATCACGTACGTACTTACATACGCGTAAGAACTCAGTCCATTTTATACTGGGCTAGTTTTGGGTGGAACCTTTGAGCCTGATTCTGCAAACCTCCCGTAGCAGAATTGGGTCCATTTTATAGTTGGGCCGGTTGGGGAACCCGGAAGCCCTGCCACCCTCTCGCCGCTCACCCACTCTTTATAAATTGGGAGGAAAAAGTTGTGGGGTTGAATGCAACAACCTTAAAAAATTCTAATTTCGATTGGATTTCATCGAATCTAAATAAAAATTATACGACAAGTGTAATAGAGTTATTATGTAATGGATGTACAATTCAAATAAATTGATCAATCACATATCGAGTATAAATACTTGATCTATGAATTTGATTCGACCAAAGCTAGTTCAAATAAGAATTTTTCAAAAAAAGACATCAAGACGCAAGACTTTTCTTAAGCCCCGTTAACAAAAATAAGGTATCGCAACTCTTTGTATTTGACAAATAAATCGGAGATAATGAGCTTCTTTTTAAAAGTTTATGGGATTTTGCCATTTTGAAAAGATTAATTAATCCAATTGAGGGCATGCATGATCTTTCCAAGAAGGGGGAAAAAGAGAGAAAATTATTAATTGATTGATTGAACCGATGTCACTCTTCTTTTTAAAAATTTAATTATTCGAATTTTTCTTTAAAAAAAAAAGAAAAAGAGAGATAAAAAAAAAAAAAAGCATGTACATGCAAGAATCTTGAAATAAAAAACAAAATTTGCAAAGAAGCCCATTAAAAAGACGAAAAGATTCAGTCCCAGAATATATTGCCGGAAGTTGAAGAAATCAAGAAATGGAGGTGGTTTACGCACCGACCAGGGTTCATCCTCTTCTGGCAATATATATATATATATATATATACATATATTTATATATCATCATACGCCACTAATTAACTCCGCTGCCCGTGACGGTAGCTTCTTTTATCTATACATTACACTTTGTATTTAAATATTTTTTAGAAACTAAATTGAAAATTGGATAATTAAGTTAAAATTGTTGGACAGAAAAGAAATGGATGTTAGTGATAAAGAATGTCAGAAACATAAAGATGAAAGATATTTAAATAATATAAAAACTTGAATTTGGAAACCAAAAGAGAGAAAATTAGGGAAAAGAAAACTATGTGACATGCTACAAATAACAAAACATTACTTAACATATCAAAAACACTAAAATAGCCCTCTTTAGTTATATATGATAATAATACATAGGTAGTATTTAAAGCACACATAATTTAATTCGACAATAAATATGACTCTAATTAAATAAAATTGTGCGCACTAGTACATAATATATGGATACGGACATGATACAACACAATCAAAGTATATAAATTTTTTTAAAAAATTAGAACACGACACAGTATTAACACTTCTATATATATTATAACTTTTCTTTACATATTTTCTAATTTCTCGTAAACTTAAAATATGAAATATGAAAAATATCAAAATAAAACATAAAATAATAATGTTGTATATCTGAATACATGGCCTCAAAACTCAAAAGTATTCATAAACATTCTAAACATGTCAAACACACAAAAAAGCTTGCCTGACACAATGCCTTTTTTACTTTATTTTTGTGAACATAGTGAATACCATGTCCAAGGATGTCCAAATAGTATTTATGTCTGACATAGCACCGAATGATTTTTTGAAGTGATCGTACATTATAGCTTACTATTACTAAATATATATAAATCTATGCATGAAATTATTCATACAAAAATTAGTAGGAGTATTTCAAAATTCTAATTTAAATCAGTTATATAAAATGAATTACATGGCAAATATAACGTGATGACTGCAAAATTGAAGAAAAAATACCAATCATGTTACAAGCACAATTACAGTGGGCGTGTACTTGGTCCAATTTAATTAAATGTAATTTTTTAAACAAGAAATTGAAGATGAGTACTATAACCGTAAATGATAGAGTAAGAGCAAGAGCATGAGCATGAGCATGTGCATTGCCCATTTGTCCTTTGTTTTCACTGGTCAAATTCCGTCACATGAGTACTCCCTCCCTATCTTGCGCATCACTGTGTGTGAGGTTTCTCACCATTTATTTACAACACCACAGGCTTTCTGTCGCCCTCTCTCTCTCTAGTAATCTTCCTCGAAGCTCCCCATCTGCATGTTACCCTGTCACATCACGCCTATGCTTCTCTGGAGAACATATGCTCAAATTAATTAAGAAAATCACTCACCACTTTACTTTTTTAAATTAAAGTCTTTTTTTTTTTTTGGGAGAAAATTATGCGTTGACATTGCAATAAAAAATAAAATATTAGTCAGTTTAAGTAAAGCAGTGTTAGGAGTTCTCAGTTTTCTGCTATATATCATTAGTGATGATAAAATATAGTTTTAATTATATATTTTATTATAATTGTTGAATTATCTTGTCTCTTGTGAAAATTTTATAGACGATTCTTTTGTGATCAATCAGTGGTTGATGATGACGATTTTTGTGGTTTAGATGAGCGTATCAAAATTGGAAGAAGAATTGCAATAGTCGGGGCAAGATGCGATGAGACAATAGCATTGTTGTCTTTCTTGCAAACAAAAGGAGGAGTTGTGCATCAGAAAACACAGGGTACTTAGATTCAACAAATGAATCATTACATTCTTTTATTATCTAATTAATCTGCAAATAAAGAAACGGGGTAATAATTATTCATTGTAAGAAATACTAATCAGGAAAAGGAAGATACACATTACAACAAGAACAACTACTACATCATCATCATCATGAATGAAAATACTTAGGTTGTTAAAGTCACAACTCATAACATTAATAATTCTTACCTAAACTACAAATTAATAACACCACCAGCTCCTCGGTCATCACTTGTCGTTTTCCTGCTGCTGTCTCCACGACTCTATTTTCCATTTTTAATATTTATTTTTCAAGATTTTTGTCCACGTTCGGACCGAATTTCATTATTATTACTAAAAAGAAAAAGGAGGGGTTAAAATCATTTAACCTCATTTGCACAGTTGTTTCTGGAATCCAAGTCTCTCGTTTTCTAGATCATACTCCAAGTAGAAATTCTGCTGCTGATAATTACCCAAAATTATTGCAGGGCCCGGCCCGACTCCGCCTTCGGCTGCGCTGTTCGTCACTATAGTCATGCAAATTACTGAATCATCCAAGAACGAGAAGTAATCCCCCAATGGTAAAACCATTTCTGCGCCGCCTTTGAAATGGAAGCTTAATTGGGGTAAAGTTAATGAGTTTTCCCCTGAAATGTTGAAACACGGCCGCAGGCCCGATTGGTTTTCGACTTCAGTGGCTCTGCTGTAATTTTTCCCGACTTGCTTCTCGAATTGTTGCGCCACTAATTCGAACACCGGGTTCTCCATGAAGGTGAAGGTGGTGCCGGAATCCACTATCGTCCCTCCGTTTCCGTCGGAATCAGCCACCAGGAATTTGTACGGGGCCCTCACATTGACCCCGCCCACCGTGATTTTCCGTAGCGTCACGTAGTAATAATCTTGATAGGCGGGATTGGAGGAAGTTGGGTTTTTCCGGAAAGGAGTATAGTTGGTTGCGCTGCCTTTGCCGGCGCCGCCGCCGCTGACCAGAATTAGATCACTGCTTACCGGCGTGTCGTCGAACCGGTGGGAGACCAGACAATAGGAGAATCTCTTGAGCCCCATCTGAGCCGGCAATGACTCCGGGCCACGCCCGAATCCGGCAATGCCAGAGGGCTGCCTGGAAGAGAAAATGGAGCAACCAACGACGAAATTGTTCACTGATTTTTCAGGGAAGATTAGAGTTTCAGATAGTAGTAACCCAGTAGTTGACCCGGACCCATATTGAATTATGTACGGCGGACAAAATTCAGTGCAGGTAGTTGAATTTCCCCCACAGTCCTTGCACTGTACACCGGGGAAAACCCATCTGCATTTCGGGTTTTTGCACCCGACAATCCTGGAAGAAGATGATGATCTGGGTATAAAAGTGGAGATATTTGACGGGTTCACGCTTACGAAATTGCAGGAACTGCAGGTGTACCGTTGTGTGCATGGGAACCAGACAAGGCTGCTACCAGTGTCCATGACAAACGATAAGGTCTGCGGCGGCGTTCCCAAGCTGAGAGAGATGGAATAGCCGCCGTAGCCACGGGGAAAGAGCGGCACTTTGGTGTCGGAAATGTTGGTCTTGGGGTGTTTGAGAAGGTGGGCTCTGGTGGTTGATGCGGTGGCGAAGTGGTTGAGCCTCTGCCATGGATTGGAAAGCGGCGGTGCGAAGGCGGCAGGTGAGAGGGATAAGGTGGTAGTGTAGGCCGAAGAAAGGTAGAAAAGAGGAATTAAAGAGAATAGGAGGAGAAGAGAAAGGGAAGGCATTGGAATTTGGGAATGGGAAAGTGGTGAGTGGATGTGAGAAGGGCTGCCCTTTTTATCTGTACTTGGATTTTTTCATGTGGTGCTACTTTGGCATACGCCTTTTGTACTTTTTGGCACAAACATCTTTTGTGAAATTTTTAAATAAAGTTCCATCACAAATTGAGTCCTATACATTTATTTTGTAATTGATTATTTTTTTAAATTATACATCAATCACATTATAAGCACAATATATTTACCATGTAATGGCGATTGAATCAAATTTGAATAAAAATTTTCCTTAAATTTGATTAAAATTGATTATTATTTTTTAAATGATTAATATATAATTAAATCAATTTCAATCAAACTAATCTCAAATAAGTATTAATTATTTTTTGGTACTTTGCAAGAATATGATACCTTTAAAAAAAATAGCAATGTTATTGGCGAACGATATATGAAAAGTACATCAAGAAAAAATAGAAAGTAATATTTAAATGACCTATAATATCGGGACATACTCTGAAATTGAATCATAATAATAAATATATTCGTGGTTGTTTAATTTATATTTATAATAAAAAGCAAGGAGAAGAGTAGAGAAAAGAAGAGACATGATGAATGGTATGGAGCTACTTTAATCATGATCTACTTATTGGACATGGAAAGTTTGTTTGGGGCCTATGATTTTTGGGTAATGGAAAGTATAGCATTTAAGTTTTGGAAAAAGGTTGTGGAGTTGAGTAGTTGGGGTTGGGGGCTGGCTAGTGGCTTCTACCCACTATTGTCTTGCCTGCATTTACAATTCCAATACATAGTCTGATGGCGGTGCGAGTTTGAGGCCGTTATAGTGCATGGTAGATGACAAAGGGAAAAGGTCGAATCGGAGCCCACTTAGCCGTTGGGCGATTCAAATGTGTACGTTGCGATTTTGGCAAATGGAATTTCAATTCGTCAACCCTCCAAATCATCGCTGCCTTCTTCCAACAAACTACACACTACTGCTAAGTCAATATGAAGTAATTTCAATTGTGTTGGCACGTTACCCTTTCCACAAAAACGTCATTCACACGTAAATTGCACTCATTTCTGAATCTACGCAAATCAGTATAATTATTTCTCTAGCACATCATTATTGAACATATCAAATCAACATGCTTCATATGTAAATACTTCCATTTTAGTACTTTATTGTGGAGAATTCTATTTTCAAGTTTCATGTGATAGGTGATATATATATGTACAAATACGTGATAAATATTATTTAGTAAATTATAATAATCTTTTCTAAAGTTTGGCAAATTATAAATATTCTCTCATTGTTTTAAAAATTACCAATACATCCTAATTTTAACATCTAACAATTGGTTCATTTTGTTAGTTTTCATTAGGTTTTCATCCATTTTCAGTGATAAACTGACTAAATGCTCTTGTAGACTAAAATTTATAATTTTATTTATATTTACCGACTAAGTGCATAATTCTTTTAATTTTTTTCATTCACTCTATCCAATTTTTCTATAAATTTTTATTTTAAAAAAACGATAATGACATAATTGACAATTTCATACCTCCATCCAAAAATTATATAATTTCAGCAAATATTAGAGGGGTATTTGTAATTTTTCGAATAATAATGGGGTATTCATAATTATAACAACCCTCATGAGAAGTCGTTGTAATCTACCCATACTTTTTTGCATTCTTTATCTAAATCACACACACACACACACATATATAATCTAGTGGATTTCATTAATCAAAAGACAAGAGTTCAAGGAATTTAGGTCCCTTATCACAAAAAAAAAAAATCATCTATCGAGAAATTGGGGGGGGGGGGGGGGGGGGGAGGAGTTAGAACCATCCCACTTGGCTCCATGTGTGCATTTAAACACGTCATGAGCCAAACTATTACACTGTTTATGATTTTTTCAAAAATTCCACGTGAGTTTGATTTACCATATTCTTTAAATTTATGAGACATTTAAGCAAACTACATAGTTGGCGCTTTTTAATCCACTTGATAGCATCTGCCGAATCTATTTCAAATATAACTTTCTCAAAAACTAGATCATTCATCCTTTCAATCACAAGTCGAATTGCTCGGAACTCCAAAAGAGATGTGTTGCATGTGAAAGCCTTATGTTAGTTTTACATGAAAGTACAAAAGAATGTAGTAAAAGTAGTTATAAGTTTTTGAAAGACATTAATGGGTAAATTACATTGCCACCCCTGTGATTAGGTCAAAATACAAGAACACTTTTTATCTTTTGTAAAAATTATAAATATAGCCCTATTGTTATGATTTTAATTAAAATTTTATCCTAGTTAAAAATAAAAACTTACACTAACGTTTTAGGGTGTAGTTATAATTTTACAAAGGTAAGGAGTGTTTGTATATTTTATCTTAATCTTAAAGAACGATAATGTAAGTAGTTCAAATTTGAAGATAAAATAAATAATTAGTTAAAATTAAAAAAATGAATTAATATTGAATATTCATAAATAAATAATTAGTATGAGAGTTAATTGATTAAGAAAATGCCTATATTATTTAACTAAATATATTTTAAGGGTTTTTGGTATAGAAATGTGTAATGTAATACAAGTTACAATATAATGAAATCTACAAACTGGACTTCCATGGTAACATACTGCGATGGGCCAATATATAATAAAGTTAACAGCTTCGCCAATTGGGTTTTGGATGGTGGGCCAGAAGGATTGGATCAGCAGTAGACGGAGGCCCAATCGTTTTTTATACGACGCAAATATCCTACGATGTACCCTGGAATTACGTTCCATGCCCCAAGGTATATTTCCAATTGACTTGATCCCTTTCGCAGCCACCGATTCCCCACTTCTTTCCTCATCCCTCTCAGCGGAGTAACCTGCGACGGCGGGCACCTGCACCGGCGAAAGGTGCTATTCCTCTCTGATTTCTCTTCGTGTTTTCCGTGCTTTATGAAATCCTAACTCGGTAATTCATCATTATGGAAGAATGGTGCTTTACTGTTATTATCAGTTTCTGTTACATCGTGACCACTATAAATAGGGTTCTAGATTTCTTATTTTATGCGAAGTTCTAGTTGAAGTTGGTTTCGTATTACTTGATTGGCTAGGGGAATCAGAAGGGTAATTGCGCGCCCTAATTAATTTTTTTGTTCAGGCGATTCATGAAATTGGAGCACAATGGCAAACTATTCGGGAAAAGGAGCCCCGACGAATGGGTCTGTTTATGTTTGTAACTTGCCGGTTGGGACAGATGAGAATATGTTGGCTGAGCACTTCGGTACTATTGGCTTGCTAAAGGTATTGTTCCACATGAGGTATTGCTTGAGATGTTATTAAATTCGTTATTTCATTTTCCATCCTGTAAGCAAGCAACTTTCGGATATCCATCATCTTTTTTAACGATTTCTATGTTTGCTTGTTGCTCAACTATATGATATATGTTCGTTGTTCATGTGAACATGAGCAATGTATATGTGGTGTGCAGATATCTTTGTGTATAAATTTACTTACTCCTTAGCCCAATTCTTTCTGGAGTATAGTTTCTATGTTTGTTTGTCGCGCAACTATATGATATATGTTCGTTGTCCATGTGAATGTGAGCAATGTATATGTGGTGTGCACGTGGGTTTGTGTACAAATTTACTTACAGCTCCTTAGCCCAGTTCTTTATGGGTTTATCTTCCACAACCTAGCCAATAATCAGGAAGTTTCGTTAAACCAGTCTATGTTTTCAGGTTTGAACATTTGTGTATGTGTCTATGTGCTCCACCTGAGTGTGTATAGGCATGCTTTATATTGTCAGTGGCTTCTAGACTGAAGTGTACTTCTGCTTTATAGAAAGACAAAAGAACTGGGCGTCCCAAGATATGGTTATACCGTGATAAAGTGACAAATGAGCCCAAAGGAGATGCCACAGTCACGTATGAGGACCCACATGCTGCATTGGCTGCTGTTGAATGGTTCAACAACAACGATTTTCATGGATCCAAAATTGGAGTCTTCATGGCGGAGACAAAGAGCAAAGATGAAGCAGGGAATAATGTAGTTAGTGATCTGAACGGGCTGGAGGAAGGAGCTAGTGATGTGGATGGTGGGGGTGGAAGAGGAAGAGGTCGAGGTGATGCTGGGGGGAAACCATGGCAACAAGAGGGAGATTGGTTGTGTACGAATACAAGGTCTGTGATGTGATTATTGGTGAGCTGCTCATTCTTTCTCTTTTACTAATCTTTCATGTTTTGCCCATTAATTATCTGTGCAAGTACTCTCTCATACTTTCCGGTGGAAACAGTTGTGGCAATGTAAACTTTGCGTTTCGAGGTGTCTGCAACCGTTGTGGAACTGCACGTCCGGCTGGAGCCTCTGGCGGTGGTGGTGCTGGTGGTGGCCGAGGAAGGGGCCGAGGTGGGGGTGGCCATGATTTAGGAGGCCCTACTCGTGCCGTTGGTGCTGGTGCTACTGGAGGAGGGCTGTTTGGTCCTAATGATTGGCCTTGTCCAATGTAAGAATGTGAATGGTTTGGACCCCTCCCACAATTCTCTATATTTGAAATCATGTTGATGGTTTAGTCTTTTTCAGTCTGGAAGATATATAATTACTGTTCTCCAAGCTAAATCAATGTTGTTTACGATCCATCCACTCTGGACTTGTCAACTCAGAAGGAAGAAAGTCTCATACCAAGTGGGCTTGTCACTTGGAAATTATAACCATGTCTTAATTGGGGTACCAATGTCCAGGGGAGAGTGACAATCTGTATTTTTTTGCATTGAATTTTGGCCCATCTTTAATGCTATAGTTGGAGCAAAGAAGTAAATCGCATGCGGATTTCTTACTCAATTTAAGAGTTGTAAATCTCATGGTTGAATATGAGTTTTACTGCAGTAGGATTTGAAACTAGTATTGTTGGCTGAAGGATTTTCTCTAAACTCAAAAAAACATTACTTTTTTAAGAAAACATGTCCAGAACTTAATTTCTGGGGAAATATCCCATGAGCAATCACTCCATCAAGTCCTTTTATACTCCCAAGTTAACGTAGTATTTATCCAAGTACAGATGCAGAAGTCTCTGGAAAATGGATCCAGTAGGAAAATATGCTTTAGTATTTCTTTATCAGCTGCCTCTGTGGATTGAGAGGTGCCATTTAAAATTTTATTTTTTAGCTGTCGAACTCTTGCTCAAATAAGCACAATTTAATCCAGTTTTTTTTATATATATTGACATAGCATAACCATTATACATGAATTTTAGTTGTCATGTTTTGTGTCAATTTTGGTGACTGACTTTGTAAGTCCCAGCTTTTATGGACACTGCTACTTGATTACGAATATAGATATCTGTGGAAGGAAAACCGGATAGGTTTAGTTGGACGAGAATGTGTATCATATTCATTGTTGCTATTGTTTTAGATGGATTTCTGCAAAAGGTTTTCTGGATACAATGATTTCGTATGTGTGGTCTTTTCACCTAGGTTATTCTGGGAAGTTATTAGCTTCTCTTTTTCTGATACTTACTTTGGTTGGATGCCATCTATTCTGTTTATACTATGTGATGGCTTTCAGGTTTCATTTGTTCAATTATTTAAAGCATGTTTTTGTATGTCCTTTGTATTTACTTTTGAATTATTGATTTAGGTGTGGAAATATTAACTGGGCAAAGCGCACAAAATGCAACATCTGCAATACCAATAAACCTGGACTTAGTGAGGGAGGAGTGAGGTATGCCTGTATGTCAATATTACATTTTTGGCTTCTTCTCTTCGTGCTGTATTCATTCCTTTACAGGCTTTGTTACTGTCTCTCCAGGGGATAAACTTGCAGACTTATTTCTTATTTACATATGTGGCTTTTCGGAATATTGAATCAGGCGTCTTTCATTGCACTTGCTCAAATTTTCTCCTTCCAGGATCTTCAGATGTTTTTTTTGAATTTTTTTACGTGTCTATGTCAAGCTTGTTTCTGGAAACTATAAAGAAGTTGATGAATATGTGTTCTATCCTTTCTCTGGCTCTCGAGTTGACTTCTCTTAATCTTTGTTTGGCATGTGCTCTGAAAGAGAGAGGGCTTTGGAATCGTTTTCTTCTCCTATCTATTAATCTACGTTGTTAGTTGAATACTGATATTGGTCCACTTTTGACTTCTGATGTAGAGGAGGGCGTGGTGGAGGCTACAAAGAACTTGACGAAGAAGAAATAGAAGAGACAAGACGGCGCCGCCGAGAGGCTGAAGAAGTAATTCCATCTTTCTTTAGAAGTTTGGTTCATTACGTAATCTGAGGCAATAAATATAATTGTTTATGATCTCAGGATGATGGTGAAATGTATGATGAGTTTGGAAACCTTAAGAAAAAATTCCGTGCGAAAACACAACAAGCTGAAAAGGCTCTGGGTGTTCCTGGTGTTGGACGTGCAGGATGGGAGGTTGAGGAACTAGGTATGCTAATGAATTTTGTCTCTTGTGCGAACAGTGTTATTGGACTATTATAATATTACCATTGGTCCTAATTCCTAATTACTAATATGCACATTGCATGAGACTATTACGTTTGAATGCCGAATCCAGTGAATAGCCCTGCTTGGTAATTTTTTGCTAGTCAGGTTGGCATGTTTACACAAGTCGTCTTTGTCTTTGGCCATGTGCTTAAGTGTATTTGTTGTGCACTTACTCTAGGTGGCCAAATGCTAATGTTGGAGAATTGATTCTATTTCATATTTTCTTGTCAAAGTAATTTTGACCTCGCCATTTGGACCTTTATCTTTGTAACATCTGATCTATGGACAAAAATGACCTATCTGTGTCTAGCTTTGTTGCAGCAAAGAAACTGTAACCATATTACTTTTGTGCTCATTTTTCTATAGTTTCATATAGCAATTATCGAGAACCAGGTAATTGTAATCACTGTCATCCAAATTTTGGATTGTAATTGGTGCCCTTGATAAAGTGTTGCTCAATTCTTGACAAGCGTACCTTGATGTTCAGTTGAATGCATTCATTGGTAGCATATCTGTTCTAGTGCTGCTGCAAAACTGCGTACTTTATCTTGGTAGCACTTGGAAACAGAATAACAGATACAGTTCCTATATTACTAGGAGTTGAGATGCTTGTAATGGTTGAAATTTTGGTGTAGCAAAGACATTATTATTCATATCCACTTTCTTTCCCTTATCTCTGCTTCATCTGTCACTTGGTCTCCAACCAGGATATCAGCCTAGGGCCATGGCTACTGCTCCAGCTCCTTCCCAGCTTTGTGCAAATCTTTTTTGTTATTTTCTAGAATGAGACTGGAGAAAATCCAATCTTTATATTCATATAGCTTTACTGTTACAAATTGCCAACTTTTAGCTTGTAACTGAATTTAGAATTGATGCGGGTGTTTTTGCAGGTGCAGGTGAAAGGGATAGAAAAGACAGAAGTAAGGACAGGGGAAGAGAGCGTGATGATAGGGAGAGGGAGAGGCACCGAAGTAGAGAACATGATAGGCAAAGAGATAGAGATCGAGGTTACGAGTATGATCGAGACAGGGACAGAGATTATGGACGGGAACGAGAACGAGAACGAGAACGTGATAGGGAGCGCAGCAGGTACCGTAGTTGAGGATTCAAGCACCGGGAATATTTATCTTCTTCTCAGGTTTTGTGGATGAAGATGTGCTCTATATTATTAGGCACAATGATTTTCAATATGAAGTTAAAATGATTCTCTTGCATGATGTTTTGGCCTTTTAAAATGTTGGCATATTCACAATTGAGGAAAACAAAGTTTGTATTTTGTCGTGCAAGGTTACTGAACTTCTTGAGTGCAGAATCGTGGAAGAATGATTGGATTTGAGCCACCTGTTTAATACAGGTGTTCCTCATTCCTCTCATCTCTCTCCCTGGAGTAATTCTCATAACATCTGAGGCGTTTGGTTTTATTTCTAGAAGTTATTTTCTAGTTTTACAGTATTTTGATTTTGGAAGTTTGTCTGTCTACTCCAATTTTCTTGAAAATGCTCATTTTTACAGCCTCGACTATCGAAAATATACTTTTCAAATAATCTTTTCAGACCTCATCATTGTCTAGTAAAAGACGGTGTGATGATGATATGATTTGTTTTCACATCATGTTGATTTTTTAAGAATTAAAAATAATATTTATATTTTCAATTTTTACACCTTTAGAAACGTACAATCTAGATATATTTTCATTTTTTTCACAAAAATTAATAAAGAGTTTTCGTCCTATTAAAAATGCTGAAGATTAAGATTAAAAATAAAAACAAAATCAAACGTCTATTCACCTTCATCTTCAAATTATATCGGTCTAGTAAAATTAATATATGAGGTCTACTCAAATGTAGAGGAGTCGTGACTCGTAAATTACATATAGTGATTTAGTATTTTATTTGGGGAAAAATTCAAGCAATTCTTATGAAATTATAAATGAGTAAATTATCTTTTTATAAAATAATTTAGTAATTTATTTTTTTTATATTTTTTAAAATACAATAATTTATCTTTTTGTATTTTTTAAAATGAAGCAATTTATCTTTTTAGACGGGAAAGTAAATTGTTTTATTTTAACTAACTCAGGAGTAAATTACTTCATTTTTAACTAATAAAGGGGGTATATTGCTACTTTTTTTTTATAGAGAATAATCTACTCATTTGCAATATTACAAGAGAGTAAATTGCATTAAATTCATTTTATTTATGACGTCTACATTGATTGTCCATGATCTGCAATTGAGTTACAAATTTAATCTATTTAAGTTGGTGACATTCTTATTATAATTTTTTTCCCTCTACAAAATAAAATTAGGAAACTTTAGCAGGTGACAGAATCATTCACATACCCATTTTCGACGTGTTTTTCCCATAATTTATACTATTTATCAAGCATGAAATGAAATGGCTATAGTAGCTATGCTTGATTAGCAAAACGTGAGGCGATTAAAATCTCCTACAAAGATACTTAGTCTTCTAAAAGCTGGCTATTAATTCTCTATCACTACTTCCTTTTTTTAATTTTTCATTTTAACTAAATAAATATTTAAACTATTCACATTTGAGTATGTTTTGATCACTAGTAGGCTATTACTTATTTTTTCTTAAAGAAAAAGTGAAAAAAAAAATAATCAAAGTGATTGAAACAGCATTTGATGTGAGCACATAGTCTTGCGTGCGAGCCGGATTAGCCTTTTCATATGGTTTAAATAACATCAATTTGGTCCAATCTCATGTTTTATATTTAAACTTGGCTAAATCACAACAGATCCTGTTGCAATATTAATGTTATAAAAACATTAAGTTAGGAAATATTAAGAGCAATTAAGTAGAGAGTAGAAGATCCGTGGAGGGTTTTTTTTAGCTTATCAAGTAAGACACATATGCTCATTTTTATTTCTTTAATATAACCATTAGACTGCTTCAAGTATCTTTGGGATACAAACGCAAATCCTATCTTCTTATGTATCAACCACACTAAAGCTAATTACATAATTAAAATTCTACACCATCATATCCAATCGCTTATTATAATTGTAAAGGGAGAGTTTTTATTCAAATTGAATCCAATTAAATTTGAATGAACCATATAATACCCGTCATGTAATTAGTACATAATTTAATAAAAATGATCATTGGTTGGATCAGATTGAATTTAATTTAAATATAAAAAAAAAATTGTTGCAAGGCAATCCAACAAGTTGCTTGATTTTTTCAGATTACATATATATATATATATAGAGAGAGAGAGAGAGAGGGTGGGGGGGGGGGGGGGTACTAAGATTGTGGGTTAAATTGATATGACAAGGCTTTCAATCAGTAGTGACTAGTGAGAGTTGATTGTCCAGGCTTAGAGTATGGGGAGTCTATGTTTCCAAGTTGTGGAGGAAACAAATGTAATGAAATCCCATCTCAAAATTTGCACACCTCATGTCCACATTATTTACAAGGATTAATTATAATGATCTTCTCTAATTAATTATAAATTTATAACCCCTTCTTTTTAGATTACAAAAAATCTTTTCTTTTAATAAGAAACTCAGCAGACGGATGTGGAAGATCAACTTCCCCTCCTTCAAATATTAAAATTTATACTTCACAAGAACCTCATTTCAATGTTGCTATAATTATTAAATATACAAATCCCACTCCAAATTTTAGAAAATACTCCATCTATAAAATGGACCTTACTATTAAATTTTGGAGATATTGATGTGGTTATTATTGTTTTTTTTTTTTGGAAATTATAATAGCCAAATGTTCTTTTGAAATTTATGGATATATTAAAATTATTATGTGTGTGCCTATTTTATGTAAAATTGCAATATCAAATATGTTTGTTTTGATAATTTGATCGAATTTGAGTGGTGGGGTGGAGGTCTCGGACTGGGAGTTCGAATTTTATAAATTTGGATTTTTTTTATCTATTTTTAATAGTAGTGTCTGATCTCTTTGTTTACTTTGTTTGTATTTATTGATTTTAAAATATTGATATATTAAATTTGTGTTTGAATTTGAATATATTAAATGATATAACTATGAATCATTTTAAAAAAAAAAGAAGAAGTAGAAGAAGAATAGTCAATCCAATTATAGAATTCGCAAACAAAGACACTGCATGATTTGCTTAAAGTAAATGAGATTTGATTAGATTATTTTATGAAAATTATGAAAATCTACATATGTGTGTGTGTGTGTTAAAGTGTTAATATTATAAGATTTATTTCATAATAAAATTTAATTTCAATGGCATTATGCACTTCCACTCTTCTTATGTGGTTCCACATAGTTAGATGGGCACGCGTGTAATTACAAATGCGCCCCTGTAAATTTGACAAATTACAAAGAATAATTTGAGAAAATCAAACTGAAATCTTAGACGATGTCTCAATTTTTCATCCAAAACTTTGTATGAACTTTAGGTACACACTGAAAAATGAAAACTCAAATGGGACTCAATTTATTATCTATATATAAATGGAAAATAATAAAATACTCTAATAATTATATTTATTTTCCTTTTCCCTGGAAATGACCCAATGAGATTATCTCATCTTATGGCCGTAAAATTACCCTCAATCAATTGCTTATAGTCGTTACCTCATGTTGATGTGACTAATTCCAATTGATGTGACTAATTCTTTAGTTCCATTATGTAATATTATTGCATCCATTTTATTCTTGAAATCATCTTATTAACTTAAATAGTTGAGTTAAAATCTATAATTGGGACCTGCTCAACATATATTTAGTTCAAATAATTTTTTTGATTAACGGTAAATATATATCTTTTATATGTATTAATATGTGAAAATGTATGAATATAATTTGATTATTAAAAAAATTACTTGACATGCAAAAAATTAGAATAAGATAACCGATGATAAATATTGATATTTTTTGTTAATATCAGCAAATTTAGTGAATTTTAACTAATGAATAAACTTATTTACTATATGAAAATAAACTTTGAATGTATAATATGTAATTTTTTAAATTATATGAAATTTATATGTAGTTAAATCAGAATTATAGAAGGAGAGTGTAATTATTAAAAAAAAAAAAATGATAGGATGGACAAGTGAAAAAGTTACAACTTGTAGAAGTAGGGATGAGGAGATTGGAAAATGTGGAAAGATAAGTAATGTAAGTTTGATGGAATGACACCATTTTTAATTACATCCACACTATATTTATTGCACTTTTGCTTGATTTATGCTCTTTGACTGATTGATATGTTCACAATTGAAAAAAGTAAATTGTTACTATGCCATCCTTTACTGAAATTTTGTATTGTTATACTTAAATTATTTGTAATTTAAAAAATTACATCTAATACTCTTGAAATATTTATTTAATAAGTAAATTACTCATCTAGCTAAAATTTAATTTCTTATTTAATTTATTACATCGAATGTTGCGTATTTAATTTAGTTATTAGTTTAAAATGGTAGGTGTCATTTCTGTTGCAATGATTAATTAATAGTTGTTTTGATAATTAATTAAGGTGGCTGGTAATGAATCGCACAGCAGATATATGGGAGGATTGAAATCTGTACTAATAATAAAACTATATAATATTTCTGCAGTGCTAATAATATTAAGGGATAATTACACTAATTTCTCTTAAAATTTGGTGTAATTATATTTAAATTTTTAAAAAATTACATTTAATATATGTAAAATTTGCTTCAATTTTAACAAATAATTCATAATAATACTAATATTTGATTCGAGTTGTTTTTCTAAAGGATGAGATTGTGTGTTTTAAAATTTAAAAAAAAAAAAACTAATTAAATCGTCCCTATTCAAAAAGATAATTTTAAGGTGGTGTTTTCTCACTTATCTTTCTTCTCTCATCTCAATCATTTCCTCTCCTCCTCTATTATTTGAGAGTCTTTTTTGTAATTTTTTATTGTTCTATGTTTTTAGTTTTTAATTATATATTTCTATCTTAATTAAAATAATTATCCTTTCATTCTCTCCTTACAAAATATAATAATGTAATTGAGATTTTGTATAATTTTTTTTATATTATGATATAAAAGGATTTAGGATAAATTACAGGTACCCTTATATGAAGTTTAGCATAGTTATTGATATCTTCTTATTATTTGAAAATTATTAATACCCTTTCAAATTAAAAATAATTATATAGCCCCCAGATGGTAAGATGAGAATTACTACTTTGCCTTTACTGATATATTTTTGCCAAAAAAGGAAAAAAGAAAAATTGTAAACATATAAAAGAAAAAATTAGGGTGAGTAAAATAAATAATCTATAAAGCATATTGGTCCATAAACATATTTTAAATTTTTTAAATAATATATAGAATTACAATTTATGATCCAAAATGGTATTTTAGGCAATTTGTCATTAAAAAATCGATTAAAACCTAATAGAGACTAACGGAATGTGTCCGTTGTTAATATGAAATTCAAATTAAGGGTATTTAAAATTTTTTTAATAATAAAAAAATATTTATAATTAGGTCAATTATAACAAGGTGTGGCTCTAATTTACTCAAATATTTAATAAAGTATTACAATTTTTATTTCTTAATAGTTTAAAAAATTAAATACAGTTACCACCCCTGAAATATCCACCCACATTAATTATCCCCTAAAATAGTAAAATTTAAAAAAAAAAAACACTCCGACCTTTACTTTTTAAGTTGGAAAAGTATATTTTATAGATACTATGAGCAAAGAATTTTAAAAAGTAAATGTCAGGATTTTTTTTAAGATTTTTAATACTTTAAATAATAATTGAGGTGGGATGAATACTTTATTCATAATATTTAAAGCCTAGTTTTTTACACACACGTTGAGTTGGCGACGAACTAATTAACTAGAATCAGTACAAGAGGTGTGGAGCAATTTTTGAGTAATTTAAGCGTGAAAATAGAGGTGACAGTCTTGGCTTTAATTCCAACATTATTTTTAGTTTAGCAAAAAATTTCTTTAAATAACGGGGAAAAAATCATATATAATTTATTACAATACATATATGTTTATTAAATGAATAATATATATATATATATATTACATCTTTCAATTGTTAGAAAAATTGATTCATCCTCACTAATTAATTTCAAATGTGTTGTCAAAATAATATATTATTTATATTATTTAAGAGAAGAATTTATACATATTATACGAGTATATATTAATAAAATAAAAGGATAATTACACTTCTCCTGGTTTGGTGTAATTACGCTAGATCTCATGTGATTTGAAAAATTACATCTAACACTTTTGAGATTTACTTTCGTTTAACAAGTAAGTCTAACCATTAGCAAAATTCACTGATAGGTTGAAAAAACTGAATGATAAATCGATATTATCGATTGCTTTATTACTGACTTATAGCACGCCAAATAATTTTCTTTTTCTGACTAACTACCCTTATAACATTGAAAATATATCTTTTTACATGCATTAACGCATGAAGAAGTATGAGAATATTTGGTTATAAAAAAATTATTTGACTTGCAATACATCAATAATAAGTTAATCAAGGTTAAATATAGATTTTTGTTCAATTTGTTAATATAAGTAAATTTGATGGATTTGGATTAACGAAGTAAATTATTTTATAGACAAAAATAAATTTTAAGGATGTTAAATATAATTAATTACAACAAATCTAACGGAAGAAGGGTGTAAAAAAAATAAAAATTACAACATAATTAAAAATAAACAATTGAATAGGGTGGCATTGTCCTTTTGGGTTTTGGTAAGTAAGTGCAAACACAAAATTAAGGCTGGTTGTGGGAGAGAGAGAGTACTGAGATTAAATAGTCCCTAAACCACGGAAATTAGAGCGTGCGGAGAGAGAGAGAGAGAGAAAGCGGGAGTGAGAGACTGATGCCTCCTAAATGTGGGTATATATATATAACCCGATACACAGTTCAAGGACATCATTATTCACAGAGAGAGAGAGAGAGAGAGAGGGAGACATTGTGAGAGTGTTTGATCAGAGAAGTGGAGATGGAGGAGGAGAAGAAATCAAGATTCAAAAGAATTTGTGTATTCTGCGGCAGCAGTTCTGGCAAGAAACCAAGCTATCAAGAAGCTGCTGTTGAGTTGGGAAGAGAACTGGTAATCATACACATACATCAATCCATCACCATCAGCATCATATTAAACTCCCCTTAATGAACCAACTAAAACCTTCATCTCCCAAGAAAAATAAATTCATCACCATGCCCCACTACCAACCCATGCCATTTTCTTCATCTTTTACACACCAAAATCTTCCTTAAATTCAAATACCCCTTTTTTCTCTGCATTAATCTTCACATCTTGGTCCAAGGGTTTTCCCTTCTTCTCTTCTTGATCAGTAGTGAATTTCACATTCACACACACATATGTATGTATAGCTTCAAATAGTCTTTTTCTACCAGCAACTCGATCCTAATTTTTTGATAATTTTCATGTACACTCTTGCTTGCTCTAAGATCTTAAACATATATATTTGTTTTGTGTTCATTGCTTCTTGTCTTAATCCTCTCTCTCATTGTTCCATTCTCGTTGGGGAAAATCTGGGTAAGAAAGTTTAGGGTTTAAGTTCTGTTTGGCATGAGAGAGAGAGAGAGAAGAGACTGCTAGCTGTAACCTGCCTGTCAGTTGAGAGCAGCCTTCTTGCATGATCTTAGTTTATCGGGGCGGTGTGATAAAAAAATTCCTGCCTATGAATGGGGAACCAAACGTGCCCTCTTGATATCATGACTGTTTTAAGCGTGTTCCGTTTCATCCCCCCTCCATTGCTATACCTTCATCATTTTTGTTGATGGAGATTAATTTTCCCATTTTATATCTTCATGCACGTATAATCATATCCATGTTTTCCTTTTTTACTTTTTATTTTTCACCATATGGGCTTATATTAATCTTCATATATATTTCTTTTGAGTTATATTTTTGAAATTAATTAAAATATAAAAGAAAAATTGGAACTGGAATGTGATGATGAGTTTGTGAATGTGAAAATGGGGTTATTGTGACGCGTGTAAATAATTTTGTTTTCTCGATGTTATTTGTAATTTCAATTTTTTTTGAAGGTGGAGAGAAGGATTGATTTGGTCTATGGAGGTGGAAGCGTGGGTCTGATGGGTCTTGTTTCTCAGGCAGTTCATGATGGTGGGCGCCATGTTCTAGGGTACTATACTCTCTCTCTCATCTTTCTCTCTCTATACACACACACACACTCTCAGCCTCTATCTGTGTGTAAAAGTATCAAAAGACAGACATCATTTCCCTTCTCATAATTCCCATCTTTTGTTTGATGTATGGAAATGTGAATGTCTTTCTACATCATTCTTCAAAACTTGCAAAGTCTCTCAAAATTCATGAAAGGATAGTGTCCTTCTTACCACCCAAAGGCAGACATCATGGGATCAACTGCTTGCTGGCTGCTGCTGCTCTTTATACCTTTTCCTTTGAGACAGTAAAAAATTCTACTTATGTTTTTTGTCACTCCTTAAAATAATATATGTGTGCTCATATATTTCAGTATGTAATATTTGGACCAGAGTATGATTCTGGTCTGTGCTATGTCAGTTCCACACTGGAAATTGTTGCAAGAAAGTAGTGACTTTCTTTAGTTGATTCTTGATCAATTTCTTTGTTGGTTACATTATGTAATTATCAGTTGATCTTTACACTACAAATGTTTTCTTTTTTTCGCCACAACATAGGAAACATCAATCCATCCTCTTAAATATTAATTTCTTGTAATCTTTTCATATGTATGCTAACAATGTCAAAGTTCTTGCTACATATATATTTGCTAAGAGAAGGGCGTTCCTCTTTTTGACTATGTTGCAGGGTTATTCCAAGAACTCTTATGCCCCGAGAGGTTAGGACAATGAAAACTTCAATATCTACTATAAATAATTTCAATTAATAATATAGCATGATTAGTTACTTCCTTTTAATGATTTCTAATTAATATATATACTTTTATTATACAAATTTTGGTGAGGCTCGTTTGAGTTCATAATGTGCTAGCTTTGTGATCACAGATAACGGGAGAAACAATTGGAGAAGTACGAGCTGTGTCCGACATGCACCAGAGGAAGGCTGAGATGGCCCGACAAGCCGATGCCTTCATCGCCCTACCCGGTATATGATATGTATATATTTTAAATAAGAAAACAATTATTGCAGCAGAATAGTTTTCTTTCTTGCTCAATTGTCTCAATATTAAAGTATGCTAATTAACCATCCTTTGTCAATTTTCAGGTGGTTATGGCACTCTCGAAGAGTTGCTTGAAGTTATTACATGGGCTCAGCTTGGAATCCATCGTAAACCAGTAATACACTTTTCCCCTAATTTCTCAATACTATAGAGAAAGAATGATCCCTTACATGATCATAGTTTATGTAGATGATGAAAGCATTTCGATTTTTTAAAAGGCCAATAACATTTTGTTGTAATAAGTGCATTAATTGTGGCCGATTATCCTGGTAAAAATTCTTCCAAACATGGATGAATTATGACATATGTTGAACAATTTCATGTCAGATAGTCATAGTGTAAGAATAAATTACATCTTGAAAAGCCTTCTTTACACTCTTATCTTAATACAGATTGAAAAATTAGGCTTGGAAAGAGAAAAAAGAAAAGTGTCTGAATCTTGACATTCCAAATACGTTGGCTTGGCATGTTCGTTTTACACATCATCGTCTCTTTTCTTCTATATACCTTAAAAGTAAGCATGTCTTCTAAAACTTTGGTCAAAAGTAGTTGTCAACAAAACATAATAGGAAAGGTATCTATCCATGTGGAAAGCCTTTGTCTTGGTTCACATGGAAAAGATAGTACAAGATTTGGTATTTGCAATCATACATTGATTTGAATTGTGAGTGATGAGTTTCTTAGCATTAGAAAAAAATGGGCAAAACGTGCTTTTGGTTATACTAAATTCAGACACTAATTAATCTAATGATAATGCAGGTGGGGCTGTTGAATGTCGAGGGTTACTATAATTCGTTGTTGTCTTTTCTTGATAAGGCCGTTGATGAAGGCTTTATCTCCCCAACGGCACGTCGCATTATCGTGTCTGCTCCGACAGCCAAACAGTTGGTCAGAGAGCTTGAGGTATACTATTATTACATTAATTCATTCTTCAAATGTTGTCTTATACTAAAATAACTATTAAGAAAAGTAGAGTGCTTTGGACAGTTTGCAAGTACGAAAGTAATGAAGTTGTTTAATGTTGGATTTGTGTACTTGGTGGGAGGGCCCTTTACTATTCTATTCCTCTTTGGAAGATCAATTTTTTTTATTGAAATTATATTTTGCCCTCTTGAAATTTGAGAATCACAATTAGACCCCCCTTGAATTTTGGGAATTACGTTTAAAATCTGAGGTTATGTCTTTCAGGAGCATATCCCAGAATACGATGAGATCACATCCAAATTGATCTGGGAAGAGGTTGAAAGACTGAACTACATGCCTGATTCCGATGTTCCAACGTGACATGCCGACGAACGAAACTGATTTTTTGTCTAAGAATTCCAAGTATATATACGATGATGGAAGCGTATTTTGCCAGACGACTGCTGCACAGGAACTTTGCTTTTTGTATTTTGAAACATTAATGCCCTCTTCTTGCAAAGATAAACCACGTATACGTGTATCAGGGAAATAGTTGAAAACGGTAACCTTTTGTATGGATCTGCATTAAGGCTTTTAATTTTATTCAACATGACATTCCTACTATGTAGTTATATTTCCTTCTATGTCCAATATTAGTCCATGTTGTCTGTATTCTGAAGCACCAAGAACTCCGTATAGTGGCTAAAATCAAAGAACAAAAATAATTGTATTGAAATTATTATATAGTTGGGTTTATATTTTAACAAATTATATATATATAATTGGGTTATTTTTAAATTAATTCAATAAATTAAAAAAAAATGGCAGTGAGGAAACATGCAACAAGATATGGAAAAAATGCAACTCTATGTGATATTACAAATGAGCAAATTATCATCTTATGAATTTTTTTTAACAATTTACTTTCTTTGTGTTTTTTAAAATGCAATAATATACCACCCTGTTTTTTTTTTTTAAATGAAGTAATTTACCTTCCTAAATTGTTTTATTTTAAATAACACTGAGGTAAATTGTCATATTTTTTTTATAGAGGGATAATTTACTCATTTACAATATCATAGGGAGGTAAATTGAATTAAATTCGCAAGATATTGAACCTAAAAAAACTACATAAAATACTACGAACGAGACGAAATAAAAAAATATAATTATAAAATAAAAGCCTAGATAATGAAATCTCATAACGAGCGACAACCTTTATAGCAGATGATTACATACATGGATAAATCATTTCACAATTCTTTCCATAATATATATATATATATATATATGACAATTTAAATTTCTGACAACAAACAATACACTTAAATAATAACTAATTAAACTTACATTGTCCGAACAATATTAATTATAATGAATGTGTGTCCTGCATTACATGGCCCAAAATGTTGGTTGTTGGTTCCACACGGATCTAGAGTTTTGTCGGAATATTTTTGTGCGATGGACGGGTGGGTGTGTGGGTCTACTTAGTTTTGTAATATTATTACTTTTGCTATATATTCTGCTACTTTAAATTTCAATATGTTGTGCCTATTTTCAATTTTCAATTCTCCTAAATTATGAGACTTGAAACAAAAATTAAATAAAACGGAGCAGCACGATTTCATCATCATATAAGAAATTGCTAAACTTAATTGATGTCGCACCCGCCAAATGTTACCACTAATATTTGGTATCAATGTCAGATAAATATTGATATATTTGATATGATTTGAATTTATAATGTCAAATTTGTTCATAAAATCATAATTTTAACTACTAAATTAAAACATACATCATTAGTAAGGCAGAGGATTAAATTCTTGAAAGTATTATGTTGTTCATCTTCATCCATAATTAGTTAATTAAGAGCTAATTAATTAATGTAACTCATAATTGGAATGAGTTCTTATAATATCACGACAAAGAAGAGACGTCAGATCTTACTTAATTATTCTCCACATATATTGGCCAATTCAAGGGACGGATCCTTTTCCAAGATTAATGGACAGGGAACAAACCATATATATTTATACATTTTTAATTTGAATTAATTGTAAAATGAGTAAATTATAACGTACTTTTTTAAAATTTATCATAATTAACAAATACTTTATAAAATTAACAGTCATTTAACAAATATTCCCTCATAACAATCTAATATAGGGAGTATTTATTAAATAATTATTAATTTCAAATAAAATATTTATAATTTTTCAAACGACAATTGAATATATATTATTATGATAAATTTAAAGAAAGTCCGTTATAATTTATAAAACTTATAAAGTTGTCTCACACATTATTGGGAATTCATGGACTAAGATTCTTCCTAATCTGATACCAAATATTGTAATATTATCTTAGGATCTCATCATCAATCCGTATCCTATTATCTATAATCACAAAGAATATATAGTATGGATGATTATTCATTATTACATATATAGCTTATGTCTGAATGAGTGGGAATGGTAGGGTTTGGTCGGCCGGGGAGTAAATATAGGTCACATGAAGGTGTACATGTGAACCACTTGCCTGTTGTTCAGATGTTCCATTCGCATTCTTGTGATCCACGTGAATATATATAGTCAACTCCTCTAAGGATCTTAGTTGTTGCTTCATTTTTATACACACGTGTCATTCCAAAATTTTAGTTCAAATTGGATTTAATAATTATATTAATCTAGTGGATACATTATATTTATTATATAATTATTGTGTAATATAAAAAAAAATTTGGGTACAATTGTAGTATGATTAATTTGATATGATCGTACCTAATTCATGATGAAATAAAAATTAATAGCGAATACTAATTAATTATCATTGCCCAACGATTATTAGTCATGATTTCTATAAGTGAAATCAAAACATTTATTGAAACTAAAAACTGTGGCAAATATTTTGATTAAAGACAAAATCATGGTGAATATTGATTAGTTATAATTAAATCATGATTTTACATTAATTTTATTTTATTATAATAGATAGTATTAATTTATTATAATTTTTAGGGCAGAATGATATAAAGTGTGGAGAATAACCAATTTAGTTGCAGGGCGTTTCAATATTATTAAAAAAATATTATGTTTTAATTCATTACAGACATACCTCATATAAAATATGCTTGGATTTAAGTGCAGAAGACGTTTTCGCCATTCAAGTTTAATACATTTAATTTCTTGTTTGTCATAGCTTCTTGAGGACGATCTATCTTTCATAATTCTGCAGTTGGATGGATGTGCAAGGTTTTACAAACTTCAAATGGTGTAAATACAATTTTAATTTAATAAGGGACTTTTCTGTAATTGCGAGAAACCCCAAGAAGTTGAGGTAACAAATTACCTTAACATTAGTCAAACTCAATAGTAGAAAACTTGCTACATGATGATAACAAAACTTTCAACCACCTCTCTGAACAAACAAATGACACCACCAGTGTAGCTCTCAAGCTCAGCGTGCTCCGGCTTAAATTGCGGAAAAGTATTCCTTGCTGAGCTTAGGATCCGGTTTCATGGACTTCTCCCCAGGCTTCCATCCAGCTGGGCATACTTCATCAGGGTTATCTTGCACATACTGCAAAGCCTGCAGAAGAATCATACACCGCATGTAAATGCTAAATACCTCATCGCCTTACTCAAGATTCCGATAAATGCACTGATGAAATGAACGCAAGAATGAACCGGAAAAGACTTTTAATGGACCACTGCAGCAATAGAAGATATAGCTATATCAACTTTATTTATTTTTTACCCTAATAAAAGAGGAGACTTGTGTTGTGACATATGGGACAAAATGGCTCGGAAGTTTTCGTTATTGATGGATTGTCGATATGTGTGGAAGGAATGGGTGTGCTGTACGTGGAACTCATGGTCTGGTGGAATTTATCAACGGAGGGTTTGTGGATTATACTGGCCTAAGGAGATGGAAGTGAGAGAGGGAGAGGAAGAGACACCACCAGAAGAAGGGTTTCAAGAGTATCGAATACTATATTCAGAAAGCAGCAGGACAGAAAGAAAAGAAGTGGAACTTGACTTCAACTAGGAATGTCTCAATAAATTGTTGTTCTAGCCATATTTCCATCTGCCTCCATATCTAGTTATAAGCACCCACCACTGTGCAGTTTCTAGTTTTCAAGTTCCTCTGACTCTCCAGAAGAACCTTCCACTCCCTAGTGCACGGATTCTGAATTAACCAAGAACTCCTTCCCTTCAAGGAAGGAAATTCTCTTCTTTTCTGTCTTATGTCATACTTTTATCTTTCTCCCTTTATTTGAGCGGAGGGAGAGACAGATATTTACTGGAACTATCAAAACAGGCCATAGGGGACAGGACATAACCCTGGGACTATAGCCTACAACTCTGTCCTTGCTTGTTTTATATTTAAAGTACCTGGAGCGTTCTCAGTGTTTCATCAACACTACGGCCAATTGCAAGATTGTTGATAGTGGAGTGTTGAATAACTCCCTCCTTGTCGATGATGAAAAGCCCTCTTAATGCAATTCCCTGAAACAGCAGAACCAGATAATAAGAAGATTTAGGATCATTGATTTTCTTGATCTTTCGATCTTATGAAAGGCTTCACTATTGCAGCTGCAACTTTTTGCTCATATCCATGGTTTGGGGAAGACTCATAAAAGCAATGAGTAAAATTAATGATTAAGGTGGACTGTGCATCCCATTAACCCTGCCATAGTCATGGTAAAAAGCTCTAGGAAGAAAGATGGATGGTATTATCAAATTCACCATCAGCACAAAGATCTTACCTTCCACCAGCTACCATTATTGTTAAATCATTGACAGGATGTTACATGCTGCTGCTAATTTATGTCCAAACTAGAACTGAGCTTGACAAGTAAATAATGCACAAAAAACTTACAATCTCAACTAATTAGATACGTAGTTGTACTCTAACCAAACATACTGGATATTTACAAGAGTGCAGATTGGTTATTATTGGCAAGCACAATGTCACTTTAACACCACTTCATTAGGCTAGTAGCACCCATATAGTTGCAGAGCACTTTGGTTTCTTAGATTGGTTTCCTATGCAGGGATACGATATATGCCAAGAGCTACTAGAGCACCATATTCATGTGGAGATTTGATTAAATCAGATTCTTTTGTCTCTTAGGAGGAGTTAGATCAGCATATTTGTCTTTTACATCATTAGCTAATATCAGATGTCAAACTCCTGCAGCCAGGTAACATCACAAATTACACTCATATGTTCAGCCACACGGATCAACTTTACAATGTGAAATGAAGAAAGCCAGGAAGTGCAAGCACTAAAATACATACCTGATCCGGAATCAGCACACCATATGATTTTGAAATTGATTTGGTCACATCAGAAATTAATGGATAATTCAAATCGCCCAAACCCCCAGACTTTCTGTCTGTTTGGACCCACGCAAGGTGAGAAAACTACAGGAAAATTAGCAATAAGATCAGTAAATGGTAAAATGAAATAAGGAATTCGTTAGGACTCAATAGATGGACGGCATAGACAGCATAGGAACACAATTGTAGTTGATATATCTATAAGTACTCACTCTCATGATCACCTAACAGCAAAATTAAATACAAGAAAGCGTCTAAGGTCACAGGCAAGGAACAAGAAGCAGAGCTAAGAGGACCCAATTGAAAATAAAATAGAAGCATCAGCCACTGTAACTGTCGATATAAGTGATTTAGTAATGACAGGAAGTTGATAAGTAGGAACATGAAATTTTCAACCAGCTTTTCAGATGTAAAAAGTAAGACTTACCACACTGTCTATGGATACACCTAGTACTTCTGTGTTCAATTTCTGAAATTCTTCATAACGGTCACTGAAAGCAGTGATCTCTGCAACAGAAATAATGGAACAGATTGTAAAGATTCCAAGGAATTACCAGTTAGCTGTGATCAGAAGGTCCAGTTTCAGACTCACCAGTGGGACAAACAAAGGTGAAGTCCAGTGGGTAGAAAAAGAGAATGACATATTTCTTTCCTATATACTCTGAGAGTTTAACCTACATAAAAATTAACCCTAATCAGTTAAAAGATTATCACTAGATATGACAAGCACCTGTTGCACAATGGCGGAAGCAGGAAGCATAATAGAATAAGATGCAGAGGTCTAAATACCATTACATACAGCATGTCCAAATTTCACAGCCAAAGAATCAGAAACAAACCTGAGATACCTCTTGTTTAAATCTCTTTGTGGAAAATGCTAGAAAAAGTTAAACTACATGTGTAATAGGAATCACGATCCAATTTATCCTGATAGCTTAATTTATGTAATTTAAAGCTTTCGCAGGAAGTAAAATATCTGCCCATTTTAGAACATAAATATCTCTTCCAGGAACTAACATAAGTTGGATTGAGGAACTTGAGGGCCAAGGATTTCAATTCTATAATAACAAACCAATTGAACTTGTTTGATTATTTTAACTTAAAATGATTTCAAATATTGTGGCGCCCCTTTGTTGCTATCTTTTGAATCAGTATGGTGGATTTTAAAATCACCTAATATTAGAACTATTACGAATCCTTGCCTCAAAATAAAAATCCATTTACTCAAGCAGAACCTAACTGAATACTAATCCTTTAGTAGACAGCTTCAGAAAAAAATTAGTATAAACCTTCTAATTAGGTAGAAGCAAATATATGACCGCATCACTTATGGTAAAAATGGCATATATCATAGGTTGTATGCTTAGACAGCAGTAGCAAGCAGTTTACCTTAATAAATTCCTGATCAAAAACAGCCTCTGCCTCGAAATCTGGAGCTGTATTTCCAACCAGTGGAAGTTCACTCTGTCGGAAAAGACAAATATCTCACAACAAGAATAGCAAAATATCTAATGATATATGAAGGGCCATCAAATAATATGATCAACCAATCAAAATGACCAATCACCTAGATTTAAATCATTAAATATATATTCTCAGGAAGCAGAGGCTGACAACTATTGCAAGTCCTAAACCTTTCCAAATTCACTAATACATTTAATGTTTGGTCTGTGTCAAATATTACATTGAACAAAATACATCACGAAAAATGAGAAGCTGAGAACCTCAATTGCAAAACTCCTTTTATCCTTAATCTCACAATAAAAACACTGAACATTAGCAAATTGAGCCAAGTACTATACATACTAATTAATATGGATACCATTAAGAAAAGAAAACGCGACTCCATACACGTGCATTGACCAATATTGACGCTTTAAGTAACTCTGAGCACATTCAAATGGTGTTAGAACATGAGCAGGACAGATTCATCTCAACCACTGATCCATAGCAAAGTCATAACTGAGAGCAAACAGCAAAACTTACGGCACGGACGATCAAACTGCGTCGTTTGGAAGAAGAGCTGGAAGACAGGGCACGGGGGACACGGTACACGAAGGGTCTGCCGGAGAATGAGGAAGCAAGGGAAATGGATTGAGAAGAGATGGAATTTTTGGAAACAACGCAAGCTCTTGGATTGGAAGAGATGAGAGCAGCCACTGAAGTAGCCGCAGAGCAAGCCATTGTCAATGGAGTCGTAATTCAGAGTATCGGGGAGCTCGCTCTCTCCTCCGGCGACGAATGGCTGTGTTGAGTGCTGCAGCCTGCAAATTTGGTAGGATATCCAGTATTTTGGGGTCTTAAGGTGGAGACTCGTTGGTGGGGATATGAGAAGATAAGTCCACTCAGCTCAGTTGTGTGGCAAAAACTGTGTCGTTTCCGGGTTTTATTTTGCTTCAATTTGTCTATCTATACAAAAATTAACAAATCATATTCCCGCAAAATTTCATACTCGAATTAAATTAATTATACTTACTATATAATTTATTACTTTTTTTAATTATATATTAATTACATAATAAATATATTATATTTATCATATAATTAATTCAAATTATGTATAAATATTTTTAATTATATATATTTTATTAAATAAAACAAAATATCAAACCTCGTAGCATAAATTGACTTTAAGTTAAATGTATATATATAATTATTTACTGATCAAACTAATTGCTTAAAGTAATAGTTATTTTATGAAAGGAGCAAATTCTTTTTAGGGTATTTTAGTGGATTAATGCAATCCAGTCGCCTGAGGTATTATAAATGAGCAAATTAACTCTTTATGAAAAAAATACTGATTTACCTTTCTTTATATTTTAAAATAGAACAGTTTACATCCTCGTCTAAAAAGAGAAATTACTTCATTTTGAAAAATATAAAAATATATTTTGCTATTTTTGTTTCTCACAAATAAACAATTTACTTGTTTGAAATATCACGAAAGATTGTTTGCATTTTTTATTTCAATATTTTAGTTCATGCACATCTTGCTAATCAAAATAGTTACTCTCATGATATTTCTATTAATAAATAGTATATATATATATGTATATTGTTTTTTGAATTTTTATTGTTCCTTACACAACACCTAAAAAAGAATATTGAAGTTTTAAATTTGTTATTAGATCAAAATTATAACATAATTTGGGTTAATATGTGATTACACTTAAAAGTGGGGTAATAGTGGTAGTAAAGTAATAGTGGAAGGACCATATTGAAAATACAAGGGAATTCTCCTTTTCATTTTTTGGCATTTTTCGCTCCACTTCCCTCCACATCTATCCGAACCAAAATTCCCTCCCTTCCCTCGTTTTCTACTCCCCAACCCCAACACTCTCACGCACACAATACACTCTCACGCACACCAAACTTTTCTCCATATGTATGTATATCTATCAAAACCCTCATTTCCCTCTCTATCTCAAATGCTAAAACCTCTCTACAACTCCTTTTGGATTTTGTTAATTTGATTGATTTAATAACGTAATAATCAATAATGGCTGGGCGTGGAGCGCCGAACCGTGACGCGGCAGCGACTCCTCAGGCGGCGGGGTCCAATGGCCAGATCCTCCACCACCAGCAGACGCCGCCAACGTCGATCAGGCGCCATCTCCCGTTCGCGTCCATGAAGCCGCCGTTCGTTTCCCCAGATGACTATCACCGTTTCTCCACTCCTGCACGCGCCGCCACCTCCGCCGATCACCCTCCCGAAGCTATTGTCGTCAAGTCTCCTGTGTGTTCATAATTCTGTCACTACATTTTTATTTCACTCCTGTTTGTTTGCCTATCTCTTGCGTCTTTTCTAATTTTGGCTTTTGACTGTGCTATTAATTCCTGAGTGAATGTAAACTATCTTCGATATTTATTGGGTGGGTTTCTTTGAATCCTCATCTGTTGAATTTAGTGATCTAAAGCATTGAGCACATGGATAGTTGGAATTATTATCCTTGTAGATCTGTAAGTTTCTCCATAGCGTGACTGGTTAGCCGTTTCAATAGTAGTTTGTAAATTTGGCACCTAAATCGTGCTTTGAGCATTTGAAACCTTCTCATTTATAGATTAAGCATTCACCCTTGAATTTGTCATGCCATTTTTTTATCAATCCCAAAAAGTATCCATTAGCATGTCTAACACACATGATATCAACAACATTGCTTTTGATAACATAAAAAAGAAGCACTCAGTTTAGGTTTTGAAGTTCCTGGATGTCATCCTGAAGTTTACCGGAGTATTGTTTATGTCTACTATATCTTATGATTTTGATGTTCCAAATGGTGTCTCTCAGCCCTTGAAGCGGAAGAACGGGTATCAAAGTAATGAAGTTGAGTCTAGTGAGTGGACAGCAAGTCCAGGATATAGTGATGTCGCTAACAGCCCTTTCCGTACACCTGTATCTGCTAAAGGAGGAAGAACAAATTGTCGTTCAAAGGTCACCAAGAACAACAGATCTGTACCTTCAACCCCGATTGCTAATGTTGGTGAGACATATTGTAATATATTTGTCGTTATCTATACTAAATAACAACAATCATCAGATGTATTTATTGAAAATTAATTGTTTAAGATTGTACATGACACCCTTTACAAACTCAAACATTTAAGGTCCTTGATAGTTTTATCGGATTCATATACCTAATAATGACATCACTGGACAAATTTGCAGATTCTCCATCCTCTCTTACTCCTGCTGGCAGCTGCCGCTACGACAGCTCCTTGAGTAATGACAGCATTCTGTATTTGGGTTTACAATTTTAAGCTGTAGTTCACCAGTCTAATGCCGATTAGTGTCTTCAATACTAAACAGGTCTTTTGACAAAGAAATTTATCACTTTAATAAAGCATGCAGAGGATGGTGAACTTGATCTAAACAAAGCAGCTGACACTTTGCAGGTGATTCATCTCTTAATGAACATACATTTTGAGCAAGTATCTACAGATTTAATTGAAGTTCTGTCTTACAGGTGCAGAAGAGACGGATATATGACATAACTAATGTCCTTGAGGGGATTGGTCTTATTGAAAAAAAGCTAAAGAACAGAATTCGCTGGAAGTAAGACTGTGTTGCATATGAGAAGTATTGTGGTTATGCTTTTAGATTGCTATCTTAATGTATGGGTAGTGGCAGTAAAATAAGAACTTAATGGGGATCCATATGATTACTAACCAGGGGACTTGATCCTTCAAGACCTGGAGAAGTGGACAATGATGCCACTCTTTTGCAGGTATGTGAGAATGACATTCTTCTCCAAACAATTTTGGTTTAACTTGTTCTTCGTGTTTCCTATCATAATTGTCCATCGACTTGCCTAAACTTGGAAGTCTTGATATGCTTGATTATTCTGTTGAGACTTTTACTTTTGATGAATGATAACAAAAGATCATTTGAACCATCAGCAATGTGTGTTTTCTTTTGTTTTCATCTGCAGGCGGAAATTGAGAATCTTTCCTTGGAAGAAAGAAACTTGGATGAGCAAATAAGGTTTAATACTTAATTGTTCATTATTTTCTGAAGCAATCCAAGCTGCCATCATTGTATTACCTTATATCATGATTCTTCAAAATATTACAGGCAAATGCAGGAAAAGTTGAGATACTTGAGCGAAGATGAAAACAACCAAAAGTAATTCTCCTCCCTACTGATATTACATTGTTAGAATAACTTGAACAATTTTCTGATCCATACCCATGTTTCACTTTGGCTGTTGCAGATGGCTTTTTGTAACCGAAGATGATATTAAAATTTTGCCCTGTTTCCAGGTTCATTTTCCTTCTATGGAGCTTACACATAACAATATTTGTTAATAAGATGTTTTAACTCTTTTAAGTGTTAATTCCGACAGAATGAAACCCTCATAGCGATCAAAGCACCCCATGGGACCACCCTTGAAGTTCCAGATCCTGATGAGGTATATCTAAGATAACCGAGCTTGCATGAGCTGTGCTAGAGTCATTCTGACCGTCCAAGTAAATTTTAATTTTTTTTATACAGGCTGTTGATTATCCTCAACGGAGATACAGAATTATACTTAGAAGTACAATGGGTCCAATTGATGTTTACCTTGTCAGGTATTAATCTATACTTTTGACAAATGAAAATTATGGTTAACCTCTTAATTTTCCACAAACTGTCGTTTATCCCTTTCCCTTTTTTAAAGTTTTTCCTTTTTGATTCAGCCAATTTGAGGAGAAGTTTGAAGAGATGAATGGAGTTGAACAATCAACTAATTTTCCTATTGCCTCGAGTTCTGGGTCAAATGTGAATCCAGCAGTGGAGAGATCCTCCTTGGCACACAGTGCACCACAAATTGAAACTCAGACACAAGAGAGCCATGAACTTAACTCAGTGTTTGGTGCTTCACAGGAATATGCTGGAGGAATGACAAGGATTATCCCCTCAAATATTGATGTAAGTGTGGTCATCAGGGATGTGTGCATTTGACTGGCTTTTACTAAACGATACTTGACACATTGATTGCCGTTATCTGGTGCAATATGGATTTTGCCAGTGCACAAGTACCTGATCTTTTGGTTCTTGTTTGGAGAGTTCATTAGGAACTAATACATTAGAGTGCAGTTTTTAGAAACTGAAATGAACGGGTAACCAAGACTATATAGCGTAGTTTTGTCATCCTTGCAGCTTTAATTCTTTCCTTTTTTGCTTTTTATTGATCTTCATCTTGAAAGGATTTTCACTATTCCTGAGTGCTAGCATCATTTTGTGGCTGAAACTTTTTTGTAGTTCAGACACATTTGTTTGCTATTTTTTACCACAAGAATGTATTTAACTTAAAGGTATTCTCTCTTTCTGCAGAATGATGCAGACTATTGGCTTTTATCAGATGCAGATGTCAGCATCACGGACATGTGGAAGACAGATTGTATTCTTCTGCCAAAGCTTGTTCTAGTTTCCATGCTTCTTGCTTATGTATCTTGTTTGAAAGCTAAATTCTATGACTTCTATTGCAGCCGGTATGGAGTGGAATGATGTAAATTTGCTTCATGAAGAGTTGGAAATGGCTGCAATTGGTACACCAGGACCACAGACTCCATCATCTAGTGTTGCTGATTTACACCCGGTTGCCAATGTGCCACCTAGGTGATACACACTTTGTATAATTTGTTGGACAAGCTGACTCTTGTCCTATTCAGATGGTAAAAAGACTTGCCTATTGGTTCTTGCTGCCCTGCTTATTCTCATCACGAATTACTTGAAGACATTGGATGTGTTGGCAATGGACATAGTAAACTTTGGAAGAGGACATGCAAGAAGAATCAAGATGGCGGGTCACTGGGAGCCATGGCTCCAATGTACCAGTTGCAGAATTGCTTGACCTCGTCCACACTTTCTAGGTGAAAAAGCATTCATTTTTGCCATTTCCATGTGAAATGTGGTGGATTGTCTGAAATGAGGTGAGTGACATAGGCTAAACTTTATGAATACAACACATGAACTGAGGCTGAAATTTATTGCTCATCCTGATCTCTGGTTAGATAGCAAGACCATAGGATAAAGTTACATTGCTGCTGATTAATACCTCATCGATTCTTCAAAAACATAACATATGCTGCTATGTAAAACTGATATTACATTATTCATCAAATGAAGCAGTGCATCCAGATATGAAACTGGGTATCTACAACTTGCAAATACTAAAATCCAACTTGTGGGCTGGTATGATCTTTCGATTTCATTTAGGCCACTAAAACGTCCGTCTACTTAGTAATGTGGTTACCTCGTTCCGAAACTTAATCCAGCAACAAGATGGATGAGAACTGAACACAACTCTGCTCACAAACTCAAAAGCTTGAGGACACTGTTCTGTTTGATAAGCTAATAACTCATGGAGTATTTTAAATTACTTGGATTGAGCTCATCTTAAGTTTGAGCTATCAAAAGCTTATTTTTGAAGTGGTTAGAATGATAATTCTGTACAAATTGTAATTTCTTTTGGAATATTGATTGATTGTATCAAAATATGAAAGGTTGATTAATATTATGAGACTATGTTATTTGTTGCAAGACTTTGCGTCTTTTTGAATTTGTAACAAATATGTAGGGATCGACCAAATTCCCTCTTCAGACAAACTTTGACACAAAGTGAGGCTATGTTCTTTTGTATCATATGTTGAGTATTTTATTATATTCATCCTAATTAAATATTCTTTTGCATTTATGAAAGCTCATATGACCACGTACAAAATTAAGAAAATGTTGAGAAGAAAATGTCGAATTCAAGAGCTTCGAAATAGTAATGAATATTGTTGGACATTTTTTATATATTGTATCCTTGTCTTTAAAGTTTAAATTGTTATAATTTAGATGATAATATGATTGAGGATTTAAAGAGCTAGCTTTATGTGTAATATTTATGTACTATAATATAATATCAAACACATACAATCAATCTTAAATAATTAAACTTCACTAAACATGGCATAAGCGTATCATAAGGTCTGTATCATCTTAAACCATTTACTAAACATGGTATGCTAATTACCAACTAATTAATTTATCATTCCAAATAATCATTTGAACCCTCATCACCTACTAAACATAGACCGCATGACTCTAAACCAAATTATAAGTATACGTGATCAAGACTGAAAATCACAACCAAAGTAGACAAAAACAAATAGATAGGACTCAGACAAAAAAAATTCTTTAATTGTCAACCTCATCACATTTGAGCAGAATCATAAAATCATGAACAATGATTAACTCTGTCCATGAACAGCCTTCCATGTCCCCAGCTGAAAGCCACAAAAATCAACTGCAACCATCTTCAGCTTCTGGTGCATTGTTCCTAATCTGTACATTACCTTAATTTCTATTCTCTCTTCAATTCCACATTGATGTAAATATTCTATACATTCTTCCTTCATTTTTTGGGTGTTGTCATTCTGAAGGTATATTTTTAGGGTTCTTTATATCATAATTCGTCAACGCAAATCTAATCTTTATACAGTAGCTATGCTAAGAGATGTTATGATGGAGGAAGCATGCCTTGAAGTCACAAAAGATGATTATAACTCAAACCCAGTACTTCAAGTTGTTGTTCACGACTTGTGGTCCTCCAAATGTTGCAACAGGCCAATAGTTTCATATACTATCTCTTAGCATCTCTAAGCGCGTCATATTACTGAGGGTATCAGCCTCATACGCATGCTTATAAAGTTTGTCAATTCTGCAGGAAGTCAAAAGAGAAGGTTTATTAGCTCCCCTTACAATTTCCTACTTCAAGAAAACATTCAATAATAGTTCTTACATACAATATCACATCTAAAAGTATCCGTAATTACTAAAAATAGTTCCAACTTATAATTAGCTGATGCGGTATGATCCACATGATAAAATATTTCTGGTTTATGAGCAAATATAATAACTAATTAAAGAGCTTTAGATCGATCTTTCTTAACGAACATCTTGCTCAACTAATATTTATCTTTCTCCGTATAATTGAAGATAATTAATTATAATTGTTTGGAACTCCAACTGCTTTGCTCTTTGTAGTGTGTGAGTTTGGGGGGGTATATGAAACTTGAACCTAAACATTGATTTCGATTAATCCTAAACCTAGTTTATATGTCTCATTCACAAATCAGACATGGAGAAACGGATCAAGATAAGCCACATAACAGTCACAAGTATATATATTTTATCCCAATCAACATTCCTGCAAAACTGGTAATACTCTAAACTAGGAAAAAACTCTTGATAACTCACACATGCAAAAATAAGACTACCTGCAGTAACATTGCACGCGATGTTCTTTCTCCGTGTTGATAACTTAATAAGAGTAAAATTTCCTATACCGCCCATACCAAAAACGGGGATTCTCCGACCAATAAGCAATTTCCCACCTCCATCCTTCTGGACACTTTCTGCTAAATGGAGCATCTGAAATTGGGAACTCATTTCTGTCCACCTATAATTAGGTGGAGACTGAAAGTAAATCTGCAACTCCTGTCTGAGTTGCAGAAGATATGTGTAATAAACCCTCGTGAAGACCGGTGAGCTCAACCAGACACTGTTGACCTATAGCTATGATCGTTTGCATAGTACGTTAATTGTTTTATAATGAACAAGTTGTACTATTAAAATCTTATCTCCTTATATTAATATCGTGTTCTACGATGATTGAGGGCTGCAGCTGTGCACCATGATAAAAACATTTGTATGGGAGTTGACTTGACTTGTCTTGTCTTGCAGGGCATCGATTGTCTGCATCATTAGATTAGCCATTCCTGCTGTTGCTTTGACAGGCTTGTACCTTCTTCTTTTGCTTTTGTACCTAGTGCCGACAATATTTAAGTAGAATGAATCAATGATCATCTTGAGGGGTTAGATGGAATGGGTTTGATGATGGATTGTGAGGTGCATGCCACTCGATTCCACCTCTTTTTATTCTATTTTGGTAGATTAAATTTGAATGGGTCTAAAAGCAGGTTGAAATTGGATCCAATTATTGGCTTCTAGAATTCAATTCAAAACATAATTTGATTTTTTTTTTTCCTCTTTCCGAATTTTCAGTTCTCATTCGTTGAATTTTGTCTCGTACCAACCAATTATTGTTCTTATGAAGTTATTTTACAAATGGCAGAAACTATATATATATATATAATATTAATTAAATTTAAGTTATTAGAGACAGGAATTATTTAATATTTATATTTTAAAACGTCCCTTTCACTTACAAACTCTACACATGAAAACTTTCATTTTTATTAAATAGATGGTAATTAATAAGATTCAAACTTAATGTCTCTTATTTAACCTCACTTTAATAACATGTCAAATGATCACCTAATTTAAAAATTTAAATTATTACAACAAAATAATAACAACAATACTTTAAGATTTTCACAAAACATATTAACTAAATTACTCATATATGTATAATTCAATAAATTATATCAATAACTCAAAATCAAAATAAAAAAAAATAAACAAGAAACTAATATATATAAAAAGCAGAATTAAATTCTAAACAGTCGAACAACTTTAAAGAAAATACGAGGCTGAAAATTCACACTCCAACAACACTATACGCTGTATAAACTATCGTAACCAAAAACTTACATTATATATATAGCTCTAATTAATCTGATCTCTTTTCAGAATATGAAAAGAAAAAGAGAAATAAAAAAGAAAAGTATATATATATATTTCTAAAGGGAGCTATTTTTATAGATAAATTGATTAATTTTTTGTAAAACGTAGTTGGCGACTTGTGAGAAAGGTTGATTGACAAAGAAGCCATGTTGGTGGTGTTGGAACACCACGTACTCCATATCTTTCCCCATTTCTTTCAATCTCTTGGAGTAGTCCTCGATTCTGTCTTTCATCACTTCATTGCCTCCAACCAGGACCAGTATTGGGCCCAGTTCTATGGACTCCAGACTTGGGCTTGATGGCCCAAAAGGGTTTGCCAGTGGATGGTCTGCGCTGTTCCCAATCGGCACTGATAGTCTCCAAAATCTTTTTGTTCACGCACATTGCAACATTATAAGTACGTCTTTTTTTTAAATTATAGTTATAATTATAAATATTTTTTTTTATCTAAAGTAAAATTTTTACAAGTATACCCCTTATGTAAATAGTGACACCCTCTCAAAAAAAAAAAAAAAAAAGACATATTTATAATTTTGTACCGTAGAAAATATTTGTATAAATAGACATAATTTCAAGAAGTGTAGCCGTGTAGATGTACTTTACTCTAATTAAAATTAAATTTCAAGAAATGTATTTAATTATGCAAAATAAGAATATTTTCTCTTCACATTATTAAAATATTTAAATTGGGAAAAATGCAAGCAACCCCCTTGTGATATCCCAAATGAGCAAATTACCCCCTTATGAAAAAATAAATAGCGATTTACCTTCCTGTATTTTTTAAAATACAACAATTTACCTCCCTATGTTTTTCAACATGAAGTAATTTACCTCCCTATATAAGGAGGTAAATTGCTATATTTTTTTCATAGGGGGTAATACGCTCATTTTCAATATCACAGGGGAGTAAATTGTTATTCACCCTATTTAAATTCCATATATATATATATATATATATATTTGGAGATGAGGGTGATGATTGAATTCCAAGGTCCATGTACTAGAAAGAAGAAAAATTCTTACATAAATCAAGTTTCATCGAGCCAATTCAATTACAAAACAAATGTGATATATTTGTTATTTGATTAGTCACTTTTTTCTGAACTATACTGCAATCACATCGTAAATATATTACACTTATCATATAATTAATTCAAATTCGACCAAACTCGATTTAGATTGAAATTTTCATAAAAAAAAAAAAAAACAGCGACAGAGCAGAGGAGATAATTAATGGTAGGGCTGGAAAACCTATTTTGAAGGGTATTATATAGTCCACAAAATAAATGGGTTGGTACAATGATCATGGGAAAGATGTGATGATTGGGAGTGGGGAGATAAGAAGAGGAAATGGAATGAAGTCCCTACGTTCTTTAATTTATGACAACCACAACATAGGAATATTACATCATGCATCTTCTCATTCTTTCTTTCATCTTCATCTCCATTCTCTTCTTTTCAACTTCTTTTGGCTAATCCTAAATCCCACTTACCTCTTTATCTGTCCCTTTCATCATAAAGTAGTACTCAAATTCAAACATCCAATCCCACCACTAATTCCTACTTATTCTTTCACTTTTATCTACCACTAATTCATTCCTATTAACTACATCTAAATCATTGTAAATGACTGTTATTAATTATTATTAAATAAAATTGATATAAAAATCACAGTTAATAAACATTGTGTGATTGCAGTCAATAATTGTCTACTAAAATTATTTTCTTATAATTATGGTAATTAGATTTGGAGATTATAATTTGAATTTATAAATCAGGTTTACAATATTAATTAGAGGTTGAATTGAGGAAACGTTGGACTAGTTACTTTCGGTGTCATTGGTTGATATAAAGTGGAGCACTCGGGGAGTCAACATTTATGTTCTTGACTAGGGTATGTTATAATGGAATTTTTTAAAATTTGTTATAATTACGTTAATTTATTTTTTTGTTATTCGACAAAATATAAATAACTTCACAAACTAACAAATACCATATGATGTGAGCCCATTGTAAGACTATTTATAATTTTTCAAATAACGAGAAAGTATTTATGATTATAACAAAGCTCAGGAGAGCTTATTGTAATTTGCTCTATTGATTATTAAGCACCGCAAGGTGAAGAGCCTAGGGGAGTGCGGATTGGATTTTCTATTACAAAATCTGTTTTATCTTTTACTCCATTTAACATACACACACTATGTGTATATAATCAATCTTTTTCTAAATAAAATATGTGATTTTATTTTTATACATTTGGAGTATATATGTTAAATAAAACAAAAAATAAAATATAATTTACAATAAAAATCCAATTCGACCCGAATGGATCTTTAATTATTAAAGCTAGCTAGGCAACAGTGTTACATTTTGAATACACTAGGAAGCAATATTCTGTGTCACCCATCCCCAAATCCACGCACACCGATACTATGATTTCTGTATACTAGATTGCAATAGGAAATTAAGACCAATATGTATTCCGACATATTAGTTCATGAAAAATGAAAATCCCATATTGACTATGATTTAGGGTTGAGAGACATATATTATTGGACCATACTCATCTCCCAAGGTTGCTCAATGGAATATTGAAATTTTGAAAGAACCGACTGTTTTTTTGTACATACAATTCCATTATTTTATCTCAATTATATCTGAATTTGAAGTATTAATTTATTTCGTTTCTATAATATATATATATATATATATAGCTTATCATTATTTGAATTATATATTATGATCAAGAATCAAGAGTTTGAGTGATATTAATTTGTATGCGGACATTACTCCATTTATATATTAATTCTCTTAATTATTTCGCTTTGTATATGGATAACATAATATATGATATGTACTACAACATATGAACTTTGAATTATTATGGATTATTGAAATGATTGAGCATGAAATAATCCCTATAATTTGTGGAATTAATTAAAGTCGCGGAAATTGGTGTCCTCGTCCCATGCAAATTCAATTTGTACGTAAAAGAAATAGGGAAAAAAGAAAAGAAGGCTTTTCAGCGTTACCTGTCAAGAATCTCTAGATTCAAGAATTGTTCGGGTGGTCCTTCTGCTTCAGACTTTGTTCTCACTGTCCCGCCAAAAAACGGAGCCATCAGCACGTAACCCCGCACCCGAACCGGGGCCAAATCCGGCGACCCACGGCGGAGCTCCACTGCTAGATGGTGGGCCAGGTTCCCGCCTGAAGAATCACCCAATATGAAAACCCTGTCAAAGTCTACTCCATCCCCCAGCCATTCATCACCACCGCCGCTTTTGGATATCAGGGCCTGGTTTTGGAGCCACTTAACGGCAGTCAAAGCATCATCCAGGGCGGCGGGGAGACGGTGCTCAGGCGCGAGGCGGTAGTCCGGGGCCACTACTAGGACTTGCAGCGCCGAAGCGAGGCGGAGACAACAGCTGTGGCAATTGGGCCACGTCCTGGAGCCGACGCAAAAGCCGCCACCGTGGAAAAAGTATAGAATGGGGAGCTTGGCGGCGGAAGGCGAGCGGGGTTTGTAAAGGCGGAGGTGGAGGTTGTGTTTCTTGTCGAATAAACAGTCTTTCCAGACGGCGGAGCCGTCGTCTTGAACTTCCATTGGGAAGTTGATGTCCTCCGACCGGAGAATGGAACCGTCGCTATATACTTGGACAATTCCTAGGCAGTCTTCGACTACATGAGGAAGAGAACCCATCTCTCTCTCTCTCTCTCTAAAAGTTTACTAGGTATGGTAGATTCTTATGAGGAAAAGCAAAGAAATGAAGGCATATATAAATAGGCTGGATTGCTGGAACGGAACGGGGAAAAGTTGGAGGATGTAATGGATAATGACAAGGGCATTTCTGGAATTACAGTGATAACTTAAAATTTATATGCCACACACAATACATAAAAAATGGATCTATTCATTATATATATCGTCAGTGGATAATTCATTTATTTTAGATAAAAAAAAATATTTAATTATAATAAATAAATATTGTCATTTAAATGAATTAGATTATTGTCTATTTCATTTAGTATATCACCCGCCAATTATGCTCCTAATCTAAAATCTCTTATTTGGACATCAACTTTACAACTGTGATAAAATATTCCTTTCAATACGATCTACATATAATTTTGAAAGTAGATAAGAATAAAAGATATTAATGAAATATTCAAAGATTAATCTGATGAAATTATAGTTATTACAATAATATTTGTGGAAGAATTCTTGTAATATATGAATGTGATCTTTGACTTAATATTCCAGTAAAATGTTACAAATTAATGGTAGCCTTGTAATTCCCAAGGTCAATGTAAGAACACTAAGTCATGTATCTCGCTCATGACTGTTAACTTCTATTGATTCACGTGACTTTGATTGATTTTGACTTCAAATTCAAAATTATATATATTATTATATATATGTTCATATATTATGTATATATTAATATATAAAATAGTTTTCTATTCTTAAAATCATAAAGCACAAGAAAGGGCCGTGTATCACACCATCTCTATTGCCTTTGTTTTTTTTTTTTTTTTTTTTGTTTTGTTTTGGTTAATACAGGGGGGACAAATTGCGTTTTTTGTCCTTTTTAATAATACCAAAAAAGAAAAGAATTACATGGTTGCAACCCCGAGCGCTAATCACCACCCTACCACCAATTCTACATCATCAATTTTCCAAATGGGATGGATACATCTATATATATGATTTGTCTGAATCTTACCAGTTCACTGATTGCAATCAACAACATGTGGATGGTTGCAAGATGGACCTGGACCTCCCTGATCTCCCAACCCAATTACAAAATAAAATAAAATATTAAATGCAAATACAATATACGTAATTTTCCTGGGATTAAGAATGTTTTTGGACTATATATATATAAATGCATGTACGCAGTTCGAAACGTGGAATAATCAATTGAAGGGGGGTTGAATTGACCACTAATTTGTCTGTGGGAGTAGTGGTATTAATACAATGCAGGGTTCATCATCGGATGAGATGAGAATATGACACTTATTGTCTGAAATTTTTGAAATTACTAAGGAAAATGGACACTAATTGTTTTCCCAACCATCATGGACACATGCCCTGCCCCATTGCCGCTGTATACTCTCCAATTCCATCACTATACTTTTTCTACAGTCAACTCAATTCTTTCCTTGTTTTTTTTTTAGAGCTTTTTTGTCTTGTTCTAAAAATTTCCATTCATTGTTGTTTCTATTCAAATTTTACTAAACGTGTTTTGAATAGATTATAACAAATAATTTCAGCTTACTTTGTATTTTTGATACTGGACACGTCACATTCAAGAACCATCATTGTATTTGTCCTCGGACAGTATAATTAAAGATAAATATATACTAAAACGAATTTGGGATTGTAAATCCTAGCCCACGATTATTTATTTGATATCAAATTAAATAAATCAACAGCGCATGATTGAACAAAGTAATAATTCGTTTAATTCATTACACACACTTAAAAAAAAAAAAAAAAAGAACAGTAATTTGATTGGATAAGGATATATGCATGCATTGGATCATGTTAATCAACTTTCACATGATAAACCACTAACAAACAATTATATATGGCCCGACGACATGCATATTGTAATTCAGAGAGCAATATTGTGAGATTTTTGGATTATTAATATCTGGAGAACTGTAGAAATGATCTTACTAGCTAGCTAGTACCTTTGACCATCCCAATCATGATAAAAATCAAGTCGCTATCCAAAAATTTGGACGATCAAAGTTGATCTTAGTGCTTTTTCCTGCATTATCAGACATGATTTTCTTTTTTTCTTTTTTGGAGAAAAAGAATAGTGTAGGAAGAAACGGTTATAAGTGGAATATTACGATTGATGTAATAGTTTGTATTTAAAATTTGAATGTTTCGTCTCATCAACATTTGTATATTTTAAAAAAAATTTATTTACATAATCTGTATTGTAATGAGTGATAATAATTTAAATTATTTTTTTTTGACTCATTTAAATCAACCCCATATTAAATAAATTAATGGTCTCGTCATAATATATATAATTTTTTGGTTGTTATATGATGTAGGAAGTGATGGAGCAACCACAAATACTAATTGGAATGATGAATATTAAATTATAGCATATGGTAGACGTTCTAATATAGTTTATGATATCTAATGAATCGGGAAAGATTTCGGATGCGACTTTTGTTCTCTTTTTTGCATCTTTATTTTGGCGGGTGATGAATTAAAAATTAGAGCAGAGAGTACCCCATTAAATCATTATCTAACCTACTTATTATTAATATTATTATATGAAATACGAAAGTATGTGATTGCGACTAAAGATTGTTTTTTCAGTACAATGGGGGTTGAGAACATGAAACCCATGATCTGTTTTTTTTCATGAAAAAAGTGATGTTAATTCAACTAATTGATTGATGGAGGACCATAACTATTTGATATATGGTAGAATCCCTCGAATAACAACTGCTGGAGTAGCTCAGTTGGTTAGAGCGTGTGGCTGTTAACCACAAGGTCGAAGGTTCAAGCCCTTCCTCTAGCGTCATGATTTTCTATCTATATTTTTCTATTTTGATTATTAATTCATTATCCCCTACCCTTACACAAAAACAATTAAAACCCACTCAAGTTTTGGACATTTAAATCCTTAAAGAACCACAATTTCAGGATCTTTCTCTCGAATCTTTACAGCATTGAACAAACTTATTCTGGAGTGAATGAAACCATCAATTGTCTTCACACTGATTTCACAAATTCTTGGTTTGCTTAGTGCATCCTTTTCACAACAAGAGGCTTCCAAAATGTCTGATCTATTAGGATTTACATACACATAAGGTTTAAGAAAAGAAGACAAGAGGAACTTCAAGAAAATCTTTGTATCAATCTCAAGGTTGTCCTAATGCATCATCATTCCGCTACAACAGTTGATACAAAATGTGCAAAACTAGAAACAAACATGGGGAGGAATGAGCTTTCCAGGATTCATGATGTCATTGGGATCCAAAGCAGCTTTAATCCTTTTCATAGTCTTTAGCGCCTCCATCCCGAGTTCTTTTTCCAGATACTGAAACAAAATAATGGATATTATTATCAGAGAACCAATCATTCTTTACAAAAGATCCGAGCGAGTCCCAATTAAAAGAGGGCGTCGTTAGGGGATGAAAGTAATGGTTTTGTTCCTCAACGGCCTCAATAAAATCAAGTTTTCCTGTGGTGATGGTTCAATGGAAGCTAATTGCAGCACAGCTGTTTGTGTATTGAAAATACCTTCATTTTCCCAGTGCCAACTCCATGTTCTCCGGTGCATGTTCCTGCTCACCCACAAAATCAAACAATTTTAAGAAAAAGAAAAGGAGAAGAGAATATCTAGGTTTTAGAATTTTATGTATTTTTCCATGTGTCCAAGACCCCTAAACCCTAAACCTCAATCTTCCACTCATTTATCATACTAGAGGGGATATAATGAGAGAAAATGAGTGGAGGATTGATAAGATCTGATAAATGTCTTGGGTGGTTATGATCTGCTAACCAATTCCTGAATTGGTTGCCAGTGACCACTACAAAATGTTGTAGTTTTGAACCTTGATTTTGGTGCATTTAGCCATTTTGATTTTCTTCCTGCTAATAGCGGTCTCTATAATTTTCACCCTTGAATCACATGGTAGTTTCTGTAATATCAACTTGATTTTTGGGTACTCGCATGGAAGAGGGAGAATGGTCCTTTTGCTCAGGAACAATTAATCAGTTATATATAAGGTAGCTGATGCTTGACTCATGCTTGTGCTTACATGTGGCTTATTGTTTATCACGTAAAGAATTAATCATTCACCTGCCCAAGTTTTTGTTATTTTTCTGCCTTCAGATACTTATGGGCAGTTTCATACATATTTGAGTGGTAACAGTTTCCTAGTAATGTGGTTTTGGTATTGCAGAAACCAGGATATTAGGCCTATAAGTTGTTGAATCTGTGGTGTTGCTTGATAAATGGCACAGCTGTTCCTGTGCCTCTTATTTAGATTCATTACTGGAAGGAGACACTAGCTTTAACTTTTTGGAAGAGAGGGTAAGTTTCATGAAGTAATCAAAATCCATTACAAGTTTTTATGCTAACTTTGTTAAAGGTTGAGGCGTCTTGTGTGATTTATGTTTCTTGTTGCTTGGACTTTGCTAAAATGTCTCAGTAAATACAAAGCTAACCCAGTGCTAATTGCTTTCTGTTAACCATCCCATGTATTCATAGCATTTTAGATTTTGGTTTACTTTCTGATCTCATGTTGCTTTTGAGCAGTACGGGTAGTTGGATTACCTTTAAAGTACTTTTCTATTTCTTTTTTGTTTTTCTTTTTAAGGAATTGAAGGCACTTTTCTGAATCAGGTAAATTGCAGGAATTGAAGCGCAGGCGAAAAAAGAGGAAGAGTAGCAAGGAGAAGAGGAGGAGGAGGAGTCACCATCATTTAGATGATGATTCTTCTGATGACTTTGCTAATCTGCGGTATAAAAGGAGGAGTAGGAAGGCATATTCATACTCTGATTCCGACGTCAGTGCTTCAGATGATTCGCGAGTGGGTAGGGGCAAGAAGCGATCCGAGAAGAAGAGCAGGAATCATCGCCATATATTCGGTCCTGTTAGTTGAAATATTGCAGTAATGCTTTGGAATTTTATTGAGTTTAAAGTTGTTTTACTTGTTGGTTGCTATTCGATGCTTTCGGGGAAGCCTGTCTGTGGGCATCAAGAAGAGCTTAACTATTGCTGCTCTTTTGAATCCAGTGCTATTATTGGAGCAAAGAGGTTCTAGCATTTCTCAGTGTGTTTTATTTATGTAATTGTATTAGGACAATGATTTTGTGATTAATATTATCCAATTTCTGATCAACATCTCTGAAAATCATAATCTGGTGTAGCAGGTTTCTGTTGAGATCATGATGTCCAGGAATATAATTTTATATGTTCTAATCAGCTACTATATTTCTTTTTCAATTTTATCGACCACAAACTTGAGATATTTTGCTGAATGATGCCCCATCCTTGTTCTGACTTTTTCATTTCTTTGTCTGTGCGTCTTTTTGTGTGTGTGTGTGGGGTGTGTGCATGTGCGGTGTGTGTGTGTGTGCATGTGCGGTGTGTGTTTGTGTGTCTGTGTGTGTGACGCCCAAAAAATTATAATATATAATTGGGATATTATTTGGTAAATTTTTATAAAATTTAGTTAATTGGTAAATAAATTGTGGGTCAAAATTGGAATATAATAACACTTGAATGAATAATTGGAGTTTGTTATAATATTTTGGGACAATTTATATTAATTAAGAAAATTAGGAGGGACGTAATGGGTATTCTAAGAAAAGTGTAATTAAATAAATAATAATATTATTATTATTATTTATATATATGTCTTAGTAAATAATCTATATATATTAGTATATATATTAATGAATAATATACATATACATGTAATTAGAGAGAGAGAGAATTGAGAGTGGGAGGTGGGGCCATCACCCCCCCCCCCCCCCCCCTCCCACCGCCTCACTCTCTCTCTTTCTTTTTATTTTGTTGTTCTTGGTACACACACATATGCACACAACACACACAATTTCGGCCAAAAAAAGAAGAAGAAAAGAGAAGGAACAGAGGTACGAAAAATTGTAATTTTAATTTTTATTAATTTATATAATTATATTATTTAATTAGTTCATTTATTAAATGTTGTTTATATTGAGCGATGTACCATTTAACTAGAATGTTTTACAAGTTTGGCTATTTAAAATAGTGTCAAATTAAATATCGAATTGGATATAAAAATGATATCATTGACTAATTAGATTATTAAATTCATTAGATTTAAATATTACTATAGCTAATTTATATAATTCCATCAGAATTGTTAACCAAATACGCAATTATATGTATTATTGTTCAATTAAAGAGTATAATAGCAAGAAATTGATAGAAAGTTCATAGAAATATTCTGAAAATTATATCTAATAAATGGTATGCTAATAAAGAAGAAAAATGAAGATTTGTATTTCGATAGAAATAAAATATTAAAGAATTGTTAGAAATTGTACAAATGATATTCAATCTTATATTTAAAAGAAATTACGATATTCTCGATATATTAATTGTGTGTGGTATAACTCATTATAGGATATGGGGGTAAAGTGAAAAGATCGAACCACTATCTATTGGATAGATAAAAGCGTTGTAAGGTCGAGGTAAGTAATTAATTAGTATTATCTATATAAGTCTCCTTTATTTATGGTTTTACTGTTATATGAATTTGTGGTTCATGTTGATGTTGATTTATCTGAAAGTATATGAGTGATGGATGATCTGATTTGATTGACGGTATTGTGTGCGTGGAATGAGGAAATGCTTTGAAATATATGTTTGTTGTTTGATATATTGTGGATGTCTGGAATGAGAATATGTTGATATATTGTTTTACGTTACTAGTTGCTTACAAGAATGGTGATATGTGGAAATGAGGGAGTGGTGGAAATTGAATATAATTGTGGTGTGAATACCCCTTGATGTATTGAAAGCCTATAAGGCGAAAATATGAAATGAAAAGTGCTATGTGCGAAAAGAAAGTGTTATGTGCGAAAAGAAAATGTTATGTGCGAAATGAAAGAGCTATGTGCGAAATGAGATTGATGAGCCGGCTGTCAAGGGGATTCACTTGAATTTATATAACGGTGAATTGAGTTGGCGGAAAAAACACAATATCACCTTCTGGTAAGCAAACTAGGAAAAATGGAGTTTGGTTGGTTGTCATATTATGAGATAGTCATGTGGTGTAACAAAACTGATTATGTTGGAATTAAATTGATTGTATTCCATTTGTGTTGTTTGTTTATCTTGTTTGGGCTGTGTTTGATATACATATATAGATAAGGCTGGTTATTTACTTACTGAGTGGCAGGCTCATCCCTCTGCTGACATTTTCTTTCAGGAGTAGACTTTGAGGTGTTTGACTATTGAATAATAGGTCTACGTGCTATACTCAGACAGGTCGGGCCAGTATGTTGTTTTCTCCTCTTTGTCAGTTAGAGTACAACTCACATTTTGATGGTATAGAGAGAACGTAAGCATGGAGATTACCTGTGATGGACTACTTGTAGTGTTTGATGTGCATATATGATGTTTTGGGTTGATTGTGTCGTTATGATGTTGGGATTTCGTATGCAAATTAATTAGATGATTATGTGCGAATTTATATATATGAACATAGGGACTACTATAAGTATGACGTTTAGGGTAGATATTGCCCTTGTAGCGAAAGGGGTGCTACAGTGTGTCATTGTAGAACATGTTTTACTTCCATTTTAAACATAGTAGAAATGAGGTGGTGCTTTTATCTTATGCGCCAACGAATGCCATCCGCGTCTTGTTACATTTTCCATGCGACAACCTTTTTTCTCGTGCAGGATGTAACTATAGTTTCGCAACATTTTATACTCATTATGGGTAGTGTGTGTCTTTGTGGTCTATTTATGTCCTTTGTAATAATTTTGTGTGCTTGCATAGATGTGTATTCTCATTTTTGTTTACCTGATATGAATGGGTATTTATTGAAATGAAGAGCAATTATAGGATAGGAGAGAGTCCATTGTCACTCTGATTCCGACGTCAGTGCTTTAGATGATTCGCGCGTGGGTAGAGGCAAGAAGCGGTTTGAGAAGAAGAGCAGAAAACATCGCCGTGAAGAGACTAGCTTCTACAGTGGGTGATATGTCTTATGCTTTTAAGGTTCCTCTGAACTGCTGCAAAGTGTGCCCTATTCAATCTTTAATTTGGTGGTTGATGAGCTTCTTAATGAAAACCACTTTAGCTTAGTGCAAAATGCATTAGTTTGGTGCATTTGCTGTTTTTCAGTTTGATGTAATGTATCATTTTAATTGCTTTGTTCTTCCGATTGTAAGAATTCTGATATTTACTGAGTATGCTATGTGTGATTACGACATGTGATCGGTCCTGTCAGTTGATATTTTGCAATAATGCTTTGGAATTTTATTGAGTTTAAAGTTGTATTACTTGTTGGTTGCTATTTAATGCTTTGGGGGAATCCTGCCTATGAGCATCAACAAGAGCTTAATTATTGTTGCTCTTTTGAACTCAGTGCTATTATTTAAGCTAAGAAGGTTGCAACATTTACCAGTGTGTTTTATTTATGTAATTGTATTAGGACAATAATTTTGTGATTAATATTATCCAGTTTCTAGATCAAGCTCTTTGAAAATCATGATCTGGTGTAACAGGTTTCTGTTGAGATCATGATGTTCAGAAATATATTTTTATATGTTCTAATCAGCTACTGCATTTCTTTTTCAATTTTATCGACCACAAACTTGAGAAGTTTTGCTGAATGATGCCCCCTCCTTGTTCCAGCCTATTCATTTCCTTGTATGTGCGTTTGTTTGTGTGTGTGTGGGGGTGTCTGTGTGTGTGTGCGAGTGTGTGTGTGTTTGTGGGCTGTGTGTATATGTTTGTCTGTGCATGTGCGGTGTGTGTGTGTGTGCCTGTACGGTGCGGTGTGTGTGTGTGCCTGTACGGTGCGGTGTGTGTGTGTGTGTGTGCCTGTACGGTGCAGTGTGTGTGTGTGTGTGTGTGTGTCACTGTAGAACATGTTTTACTTCCATTTTGAAGATGAAAGAGGTGTGGTGGTCTTTTATCTTCTGCGCCAAAGAATGTCATCTGCGTCTTGTTACATTTTCCATTCTCCTTCAATTTCTAAGTCTTCATTTCTATCTTCACAACCCTTTTCCTCGTATAGGATGTCACCACAGTTTCGCAATATTTTATGCTCATTATGGGTATTGTGTGTCTTTGTGGTCTATTTATGTCCTTTATAATATTTTTGTGTGCTTGCATAGATGTGTATTCTCATTTTTATTTACCTGATATGAATGATTATTTATTGAAATGAAGAGCAATAACAGGATAGGAGAGAGTGCATTGTCGCTCTTCTTTTTCCTTACAATATATCTCGTTAGCAAGAGTGGTCTCAGATTGATTTATTTTACAAGAGGGGATACAGTGAGAGAAAATGAGTGGAGGATTGATAAAATGTGATAAATGCCTTGGGTGGTTATGATCTGCTAACCAATTCTTGAATATATTTTTATATGTTCTAATCAGCTACTACATTTCTTTTTCAGTTTTATCGACCACAAACTTGAGAAGTTTTGCTGAATAATGGCTCATCCTTGTTCCGGCTTTTTCATTTCCTTGTATTACATTTTTTGTATGTGTGTGTGTGTCTGGTGTGTGGGTGTGTGTGTGTGTGAGTATATGTGTGTTTGTGGGGTGTGTGTGTGTGTGTGTGTGAGTATGTGTGTTTGTGGGGTGTGGGTGTGTGTGTGTGTGTGTGTGTGTGAGTGAGTATGTGTGTGTTTGTGGTGTGTGTGTGTGTGGGTAGGTGGGTGTGGGGTGTGTGTGTGTGTGTGTTTGTGTGCGCGTGTGCGATGTGTGTGTGTGTGTGTGTGTGTGTTTGTGTGCGCGTCTGCAATGTATGTGTGTGTGTGTGTGTGAGTATGGGTGTGGGGTGTGTGTGTGTGTGTCACTGTAGCAGATTTATGTTGAGATCATGATGTTCAGGAATATATTTTTATATGTTCTAATCAGCTACTGTATTTCTTTTTCAATTTTATCGACCACAAACTTGAGAAGTTTTGCTGAATGATGCCCCCTCCTTGTTTCGACTTTTGCATTTCTTTGTATGTGTATTTTTTTTAAGTGTGTGTGTGTCTGGTGTGTGGGTGTGTGTGGGGGGTGAGGGGTGTGTGCGTGTGTGGTGTGTGTGTGTGAGTATGTGTGTGTTTGTGGGGTGTGTGTGTGTTTGAGTATGTGTGTGTTTGTGGGGTGTGTGTGTGTGTGTGTGTTTGTGTGCGTGTGTGCGATGTGTGTGTGTGTGGGGGTGGGTGTGGGTGTGGGGTGTGTGTGTGTGTTTGTGTGCGCGTGAGCGATGTGTGTGTGTGTGTGTGGGTGGGTGGGTGTGGGGTGTGTGTGTGTGTGTGTGTTTGTGTGCGCGCTGCGATGTGTGTGTGTGTGTGTGAGTGTGGGTGTGGGGTGTGTGTGTGTGAGTGTGGGTGTGGGGTGTGTGTGTGTGTGTGTGTATGTGTGTGTGTCACTGTAGAACATGTTTTACTTCCATTTTGAACATGAAAGAGGTGAGGTGGTGCTTTTATCTTTTGCGCCAACGAATGCCATCTGCGTCTTGTAACATTTGCCTTTCTCCTTCAATTTCTAAGTCTTCATTTCTATCTACACCACCCTTTTTCTCATACAGGATGTCACCATAGTTTCGCAATATTTTATGCTCATTACGGGTATTGTGTGTCTTTGTGGTCTATTTATGTCCTTTGTAACATTTTTTTGTGCATGCATAGATGTGTATTCTCATTTTTATTTACCTGATATGAATGAGTATTTTTTGAAATGAAGATCAATAACAGGACAGGGGAGAGTGCATTGTCCCTCTTCTTTTTTCCTTTCAATATATCTCGTTAGGAAGATTGGTTTTGGATTGACTTACTTTACTATAGGGGATATAGTGAGAGAAAATGAGTGGAGGATTTATAAAATCTGATAAGTGCCATGGGTGGTTATGATCTGCTAACCAATTCTTTAATTGGTTGCCAGTTGGTTGCCAGCGACCACTACACAGTATTGTAGTTTTGGACCCTAACTTTGGTGCGTTTGGCCATTTTTATTTCTTTCCTGGTAATAGCAGTCTGTGATGATTCTTCTGATGATTTTGCTAATCTGTGGCATCAAAGGAGGAGCAGGAAGGCATATTCAGGCTCTGATTCCGACGTTAGTGCTTCAGATGATTCACGAGTGGGTAGGGGCAAGAAACGGTCAGAGAAGAAGAGCAGGAAACATCGCCATGAAGCGGACTAGCTTCTACAGTGGGTGATATGTCTTGTGTTTTTCAGGTTCCTTTAAACTGCTGTTAAGTGTGCCTTATTCAATCTTTAATCTAGTGGTTGATGAGCTTCTTAATGAAAACCAATTTAGCTTAGTGGACAATGCATTAGTTTGGTGCACTTGCTGTTTTTCAGTTTGATATAATATATCATTTTAATGTGTGTGTGTGTGAGAGTATATGTGTGTTTGTGGGGTGTGTGTGTGTGTGTGTGAGTGAGTATGTGTGTGTTTGTGTGCGTGTGTGATATGTGTGTGTGTGTGTGTGAGTATGTGTCTGTTTGTGGGGTGTGTGTGTATGTGTGTGTTTGTGGGGGGTGTGTGTGTGTGTGTGTGCGTGTGTGCGATATGTGTGTGTGTGTGGGTGGGTGTGGGATGTGTGTGTGTGTGTTTGTGTGCGCGTGTGCGATGTGTGTGTGGGGGGGGGGGTCTGGGGTGTGTGTGTGCGCGTCTGCATTTCTTTTTCAATTTTATCGACCACAAACTTGAGAAATTTTACTTAATGATGCCCCCTCCTTGTTCCGAATTTTTCATTTCTTTGTATGTGCATTTTTTTTATTTGTGTGTGTGTCTGGTGTGTGGGTGTGTGTGGGGGGTGGTGGGTGTGTGCGTGTGTGGTGTGTGTGTGTGTGTGTGAGTATGTGTGTGTTTGTGGGGGGGGTGTGTGTGTGTGTGTGAGTATGTGTGTGTTTGTGGGCGGTGTGTGTGTGTGTGTGTGAGTATGTGTGTGTCTGTGGTGTGTGTCTGTGTGTGTGTGCGATGTGTGTGTGTGTGTTTGTGTGCGCGTCTGCGATGTGTGTGCGAGCGTGTGTGTGTGTGAGTGTGGGTGTGGGGTGTGTGTGTGTGTGTGCCACTGTAGAACATGTTTTACTTCCATTTTGAACATGGAAGAGGTGAGGTGGTACTTTTATCTATTGCGCCAACGAATGCCATCTGCGTCTTGTAACATTTGCCTTTCTACTTCAATTTCTAAGTCTTCATTTCTATCTACACCACCCTTTTTCTCATGCAGAATGTCACCATAGTTTCGCAATATTTTATGCTCATTACGGGTATTGTGTGTCTTTGTGGTCTATTTATGTCATTTGTAATATTTTTTTTGTGTATGCATAGATATGTATTTTCATTTTTGTTTACCTGATATGAATGAGTATTTATTGAAATGAAGAGCAATGACAGGACAGGGGAGAACGCATTGTCCCTTTTCTTTTTTCCTTTCAATATATCTCGTTAGGAAGATTGGTTTTGGATTGATTTATTTTACTATAGGGGATATAGTGAGAGAAAATGAGTGGAGGATTTATAAAATCTGATAAGTGTCATGGGTGGTTATGATCTGCTAACCAATTCTTGAATTGGTTGCCAGCGACCACTACACAATATTGTAGTTTTGAACCCTGACTTTGGTGCATTTAGCCATTTTGATTTCCTTCCTGGTAATAGCAGTCTGTGATGATTCTTCTGATGATTTTGCTAATCTACGGCATAAAAGGAGGAGCAGGAAGGCATATTCAGGCTCTGACTCCGACGTCAGTGCTTCAGATGATTCGCGAGTGGGTAGGGGCAAGAAAGGTCTGAGAAGAAGAGCAGGAAACATCGCCATGAACAGGACTAGCTTCTACAGTGGGTGATATGTCTTCTGTTTTTCAGGTTCCTCTAAACTGTTGTTAAGTGTGCCCTATTCAATCTTTAATCTAGTGGTTGATGAGCTTCTTAATGAAAACCACTTTAGCTTAGTGGACAATGCATTAGTTTGGTGCACTTGCTGTTTTTCAGTTTGATGTGATGTATCATTTTAATGTGTGTGTGTGTGAGAGTATGTGTGTGTTTGTGGGGTGTGTGCGCATGTGTGTGTTTGTGGGGTGTGTGTGTGTGCGTGTGTGCGATATGTGTGTGTGGGTGGGTGTGGGATGTGTGTGTGTGTGTTTGTGTGCGCGTGTGCGATGTGTGTGTGGGGGGGGTGTGGGGTGTGTGTGTGCGCGTCTGCATTTCCTTTTCAATTTTATCGACCACAAACTTGAGAAATTTTACTTAATGATGCCCCCTCCTTGTTCCGAATTTTTCATTTCTTTGTATGTGCATTTTTTTTATTTGTGTGTGTGTCTGGTGTGTGGGTGTGTGTGGGGGGTGGTGGGTGTGTGCGTGTGTGGTGTGTGTGTGTGTGTGAGTATGTGTGTGTTTGTGGGGGGTGTGTGTGTGTGTGTGTGAGTATGTGTGTGTCTGTGGTGTGTGTCTGTGTGTGTGTGCGATGTGTGTGTGTGTGTTTGTGTGCGCGTCTGCGATGTGTGTGCGAGCGTGTGTGTGTGTGAGTGTGGGTGTGGGGTGTGTGTGTGTGTGTGCCACTGTAGAACATGTTTTACTTCCATTTTGAACATGGAAGAGGTGAGGTGGTACTTTTATCTATTGCGCCAACGAATGCCATCTGCGTCTTGTAACATTTGCCTTTCTCCTTCAATTTCTAAGTCTTCATTTCTATCTACACCACCCTTTTTCTCATGCAGAATGTCACCATAGTTTCGCAATATTTTATGCTCATTACGGGTATTTGTGTCTTTGTGGTCTATTTATGTCATTTGTAATATTTTTTTTGTGTATGCATAGATATGTATTCTCATTTTTGTTTACCTGATATGAATGAGTATTTATTGAAATGAAGAGCAATGACAGGACAAGGGAGAATGCATTGTCCCTTTTCTTTTTTCCTTTCAATATATCTCGTTAGGAAGATTGATTTTGGATTGATTTATTTTACTATAGGGGATATAGTGAGAGAAAATGAGTGGAGGATTTATAAAATCTGATAAGTGTCATGGGTGGTTATGATCTGCTAATCAATTCTTGAATTGGTTGCCAGCGACCACTACACAATATTGTAGTTTTGAACCCTGACTTTGGTGCATTTAGCCATTTTGATTTCCTTCCTGGTAATAGCAGTCTGTGATGATTCTTCTGATGATTTTGCTAATCTACGGCATAAAAGGAGGAGCAGGAAGGCATATTCAGGCTCTGACTCTGACGTCAGTGCTTTAGATGATTCGCAAGTGGGTAGGGGCAAGAAACGGTCTGAGAAGAAGAGTAGGAAACATCGCCATGAACAGGACTAGCTTCTACAGTGGGTGATATGTCTTGTGTTTTTCAGGTTCCACTAAACTATTGTTAAGTGTGCCCTATTCAATGTTTAATCTAGTGGTTGATGAGCTTCTTAATGAAAACCACTTTAGCTTAGTGGACAATGCATTAGTTTGGTGCACTTGCTGTTTTTCAGTTTGATGTGATGTATCATTTTAATGTGTGTGTGTGAGTATGTGTGTGTTTGTGGGGTGTGTGTGCATGTGTGTGTTTGTGGGGTGTGTGTGTGTGCGTGTGTTTGTGTGCGTGTGTGCGATATGTGTGTGTGTGTGTGTGGGTGGGTGTGGGGTGTGTGTGTGTGTGTGTGAGTATGTGTGTGTTTGTGGGGTGTGTTTGTGTTTGTGTGCGCGTTTGCGATGTGTGTGGGGGGGGGGGGTGTGGGGTGTGTGTGTGCGCGTCTGCATTTCTTTTTCAATTTTATCGAGCACAAACTTGAGAAGTTTTACTTAATCATGCCCCCTCCTTGTTCCGACTTTTCCATTTCTTTGTATGTGCATTTTTTTTATGTGTGTGTGTGTCTGGTGTGTGGGTGTGTGTGGGGGGTGGTGGGTGTGTGCGTGTGTGGTGTGTGTGTGTGTGTGAGTATGTGTGTGTTTGTGGGGTTTGTGTGTGTGTGTGTGAGTATGTGTGTGTTTGTGGGGGTGTGTGTGTGTGTGTGAGTATGTTTGTGTTTGTGGTGTGTCTGCGTGCGTGCGATGTGTGTGTGGGAGGGGGTGTGTGTTTGTTTGTGTGCGATGTGTGCGTGGGGGGGTGTGGGGTGTGGGGTGTGTGTGTGTGTGTTTGTGTGCGCGTCTACGATGTGTGTGCGAGCGTGTGTGTGTGTGAGTGTGGGTATGGGGGGTGTGTGTGTGTGTGTGTGTGTGTGTGTGTCTGGTGTGTGGGTGTGTGTGGGGGGTGGTGGGTGTGTGCGTGTGTGGTGTGTGTGTGTGTGTGAGAGTGTGTGTGTGTTTGTGGGGTGTGTGTGTGAGTATGTGTGTGTTTGTGGGGGGTGTGTGTGTGTGTGTGTGTGAGTATATGTGTGTTTGTGGGGTGTGTGTGTGTGTGTGTGTGTGTGTGAGTATGTGTGTGTTTGTGGTGTGTGTCTGTGTGTGTGTGTGTGAGTATGTGTGTGTTTGTGGTGTGTGTCTGTGTGTGTGTGTTTGAGTGCGTGTGTGCGATGTGTGTGTGGGGGGGGTGTGTGTTTGTGTGCGATGTGTGTGTATGTGTGTGTGTGTGTGTGTGGGTGTGGGGTGTGTGTGTGTGTGTTTGTGTGCGCGTCTGCGATGTGTGTGCGAGCGTGTGTGTGTGTGAGTGTGGGTGTGGGGTGTGTGTGTGTGTGTCTGTATGTGTGTGTCACTGTAGAACATGTTTTACTTCCATTTTGATCATGGAAGAGGTGAGGTGGTACTTTTATCTTTTGCGCCAACGAATGCCATCTGCGTCTTGTAACATTTGCCTTTCTCCTTCAATTTCTAAGTCTTCATTTCTATCTACACCACTTTTTTTCTCATGCAGGATGTCACCATAGTTTCGCAATAGTTTATGCTCATTACGGGTATTGTGTGTCTTTGTGGTCTATTTATGTCCTTTGTAACATTTTTTAGTGCATGCATAGATGTGTATTAGTTTGGTGCATTTGCTATTTTTCAGTTTGATGTAATGTATTATTTTAATTGCTTTGTTTTTCTGATTGTAAGAATTTTGATATTTACTGAGTATGCTATGTGTTATTCCGACATGTGATCGGTCCTGTCAGATGAAATATTGCAGTAATGCTTTGGAATTTTATTGAGTTTAAAGTTGTATTACTTGTTGGTTGCTATTTAATGCTTTAGGGGAAGTGTGCCTGTGGGCATCAAGAAGAGCTTTATTATTGCTGCTCTTTTAAACTCAGTGTTATTATTGAAGCCAAGAAGGATGCATCATTTCCTAGTACGTTTTATTTGTGGAATTGTATTAGGGCAATAATTTTGTGATTAATATTATTCAGTTCCTAGATCAAGCTCTCTAAAAATCATCATCTAGTGTAGCAGGTTTCTGTTGAGATCATGATGTTCAGGAATATATTTTTATATGTTCTAATCAGCTACTACATTTCTTTTTCAATTTTATCGGCCACAAACTTGAGAAATTTTGCTGAATGATGCCCCTCTTTATTTCGACTTTTCCATTTCTTTGTATGTGCATTTTTTTTATGTGTGTGTGTGTCTGGTGTGTGGGTGTGTGTGGGGGTAGGGGGTGTGTGCGTGTGTGGTGCATGTGTGTGTGTGTGAGCATGTGTGTGTTTGTGGGGTGTGTGTGTCTGTGTGTGTGAGTATGTGTGTGTTTGTGGGGTGTGTGTGTTTGTGTGCGTGTGTGCGATGTGTGTGTGTGTGGGTGGGTGGTTGTGGGGTGTGTGTGTGTGTGTTTGTGTGCGCGTGTGCGATATGTGTGTGTGTGTGTGTGTGGGTGTGGGGTGTGTGTGTCTGTGTCTGTGTGCGCGTCTGCATTTCTTTTTCAATTTTATCGACCACAAACTTGAGAAGTTTTGCTGAATGATGCCCCCTCCTTGTTTCGACTTTTTCATTTCTTTGTATGTGCATTTTATTTATGTGTCTGGTGTGTGTCTGGTGTGTGGGTGTGTGTGGGGGGTGGGGGGGGTGTGCGTGTGTGGTGTGTGTGTGTGTGTGTGAGTATGTGTGTGTTTGTGGGGTGTGTGTGTCTGTGTGAGTATGTGTGTGTTTGTGGGGAGTGTGTGTGTTTGTGTGCGCGTGTGCAATGTGTGTGTGTGGGGGGGGGGGGTGTGGGGTGTGTGTGTGTTTGTGGGGTGTGTGTGTGTGTGTGTGTGTGTGTGTGTTTGTGTGTGCGTTTGCGATGTGTGTGTGTGTGTGTGAGTGTGGGTGTGGGGTGTGTGTCTGTGTGTGTGTGTCTGTGTCACTATAGAACATGTTTTACTTCCATTTTTTGAACATGGAAGAGCTGAGGTGGTGCTTTTATATTTTGCGCCAACGAATGCCATCTGCGTCTTGTAACATTTGCCTTTCTCCTTAAATTTCTAAGTCTTTATTTCTATCTACACCACCCTTTTTATCATTCAGTATGTCATCATAGTTTCGCAATATTTTATGCTAATTACGGGTATTGTGTTTCTTTGTGGTCTATTTATGTCCTTTGTAATATTTTTTTGTGCTTGCATAGATGTGTAATCTCATTTTTGTTTACCTGATATGAATGAGTATTTATTTAAATGAAGAGCAATAACAGGACAGGGGAGAGTGCATTATCCCTCTTTTTTTTTCCTTTCAATATATCTCGTTAGGAAGATTGGTTTTGGATTGATTTACTTTACTATAGTGGAGATAGTGAGAGAAAATGAGTGGAGGATTTATAAAATCTGATAAGTGTCATTGGTGGTTATGATCTGCTAACCAATTCTTGAATTGGTTGCCAGCGACCACTACAAAATATTGTAGTTTTGATCCCTAACTTTGGTGCGTTTAGCCATTTTGATTTCCTTCTTGGTAATAGCAGTCTGTGATTATTCGTCTGATGATTTTGCTAATCTGCGGCATAAAATTAGGAGCAGGAAGGCATATTCAGGCTCTGATTCCGACGCCAGTGCTTCAGATGATTCACGAGTGGGTAGGGGCAAGAAACGGTCTGAGAAAAAGAGCAGGAAACATCGCCATGAACATGACTAGCTTGTACAGTGGGTGATATGTCTTGTGCTTTTAAGGTTCCTCTAAACTGCTGTTAAGTGCGCCCTATTCAATCTTTAATCTAGTGGTTGATGAGCTTCTTGATGAAACCACTTTAGCTTAGTGGACAATGCATTAGTTTGGTGCATTTGCTATTTTTCAGTTTGATGTAATGTATCATTTCAATTGCTTTGTTCTTCTGATTGTAAGAATTTTGATATTTACTGAGTATGCTATGTGTTATTCAGACAAGTGATCGGTCCTGTCAGATGAAATATTGCAGTAATGCTTTGGAATTTTATTGAGTTTAAAGTTGTATTACTTGTTGGTTGCTATTTAATGCTTTAGGGGAAGTCTGCCTGTGGGCATCAAGAAGAGCTTTATTATTGCTGCTCTTTTAAACTCAGTGTTATTATTGAAGCCAAGAAGGATGCAGCATTTCCTAGTGCGTTTTACTTGTGGAATTGTATTAGGGCAATAATTTTGTGATTAATATTATTCAGTTCCTGGATCAAGCTCTCTAAAAATCATCATCTAGTGTAGCAGGTTTCTGTTGAGATTATGATGTTCAGGAATATATTTTTATATGTTCTAATCAGCTACTACATTTCTTTTTCAATTTATTGACCACAAACTTGAGAAGTTTTGTTGAATGATGCCCCCTCCTTGTTCCGACTTTTCCATTTCTTTGTATGTGCATTTTTTTATGTATGTGTATGTTTGGTGTGTTGGTCTGTGTGGGGGGTGGGGGCGGTGTGCGTGTGTGGTGTATGTGTGTGTGTGTGTGAGTATGTGTGTGTTTGTGGGGTGTGTGTGTGAGTATGTGTGTGTTTGTGGGGTGTGTGTGTGAGTATGTGTGTGTTTGTGGGGTGTGTGTGTGTGTGTGTGTTTGTGTGCGCGTGTGCAATGTGTGTGTGTGTGTGGGTGGGTGTGTGAGTATGTGTGTGTTTGTGGGGTGTGTGTGTGTGTTTGTGTGCGTGTGTGCAATGTGTGTGTGTGGGGGGGGTGTGGGGTGTGTGTGTGTGGGTGTGGGGTATGTGTGTGTGTTTTTGTGTGCGCGTGTGCGATGTGTGTGTGTGTGTGTGTGTGTGTGTGTGTGTGTCACTATAGAACATGTTTTACTTCCATTTTGAACATGGAAGAGGTGAAGTGGTGCTTTTATCTTTTGCGCCAACAAATGCCATCAGCGTCTTGTAACATTTGCCTTTCTCCTTCAATTTCTAAGTCTTTATTTTTATCTACACCACCCTTTTTCTCATGCAGGATGTCACCATAGTTTCGCAATATTTTATACTCATTACGGGTATTGTGTGTCTTTGTGATATTTATGTCCTTTGTAACATTTTTTTGTGCTTGCATAGATGTGTATTCTCATTTTTGTTTACCTGATATGAATGAGTATTTATTGAAATGAAGAGCAATAACAGGACAGGGGAGAGTGCATTGTCCCTCTTCTTTTTTGCTTTCAATATATCTTGTTAGGAAGATTGGTTTTGGATTGATTTACTATAGGGGATATAGTGAGAGAAAATGAGTGGAGGATTTATAAAATCTGATAAGTGTCTTGGGTGGTTATGATCTGCTAACCAATTCTTGAATTGGTTGCCAGCGACCACTATACAATATTGTAGTTTTGAACCCTGATTTTGGTGCATTTAGCCATTTTGATTTCCTTCCTGGTAATAGCAGTCTGTGATGATTCTTCTGATTATTTTGCTAATCTGTGGTTTAAAAGGAGGAGCAGGAAGGCATATTCAGGCTCTGATTCCGACGTCAATGCTTCAGATGATTCGCGATTGGGTAGGGGCAAGAAACGGTCTGAGAAGAAGAGCAGGAAACATCGCCATGAAGAGGACTAGCTTCTACAGTGGGTGATATGTCTTGTGCTTTTAAGGTTCCTCTAAACTGTTGTTAAGTGTGCCCTATTCAATCTTCAATCTAGTGGTTGATGAGCTTCTTGATGAAAATCATTTTAGCTTAGTGGACAATGCATTAGTTTGGTGCATTTGCTGTTTTTTCAGTTTGATATATTGTATCATTTTAATTGCTTTGTTCTTCTGGTTGTAAGAATTTTTTATATTTACTGAGTACGCTATGTGTGATTCCGACATGTGATCGGTCCTATTAGTTGAAATATTGCAGTAATGCTTCGGAATTTTATTGAGTTTAAAGTTGTTTTACTTGTTGGTTGTTATTTGATACTTTGGGAAGCCTGTCTGTGGCATTAAGAAGAGCTTAACTATTGCTGCTCTTTTGAACCCAGTGCCATTATTGGAACAAAGAAGGTTGCAATGATTTTGTGATTAATATTATTCTGTTTCTGGATCAACTTCTCTGAAAATCATGATCTGGTGTAGCAGGTTTCTGTTGAGATCATGATGTTCAGAAATATATTTTTATATATTCTAATCAGCTACTGCATTTCTTTTTCAATTTTATCGACCACAAACTTGAGAAGTTTTGCTGAATTATGCCCCCTCCTTGTTCCGCCTTTTTCATTTCCTTGTCTGTGCGACTTTGTGTGTGTGTGTGTGTTGGGGGTGTGTGTGTGGTGTGTGTGCACGTGTGCGGTGTGTGTGTGTATGTGTGTCACTGTAGAATATATTTTACTTTCATTTTGAACATAGAAGAAGTGAGGTGGTGCTTTTATCTTCTACGCCAACGAATGCCATCTGCGTCTTGTTACATTTTCTATTTTTCTTCAATTTCTAAGTCTTCATTTCTATCTACACAACCCTTTTTCTCCAAGATGTCACCATAGTTTCGCAATATTTTATGCTCATTATGGGTATTGTGTGTCTTTGTGGTCTATTTATGTCCTTTGTAACTTTTTTGTGTGCTTGTATAGATGTGTATTCTCATTTTTGTTTACCTGATATGAATGAGTATTTATTGAAATAAAGAGCAATAACAGGATAAGAGAGAGTGCATTTTGAACATGTGTGTGTATGTGTGTCACTGTAGAACATGTTTTACTTCCAGTTTGAACATAGAAGAAGTGAGGTGTTGCTTTTATATTCTGCGCCAACGAATGTCATTTGCGTCTTGTTACATTTGCTATTCTCCTTCAATTTCTAAGTGTTCATGGTATGAATAGTTTTTACGGTGAAAATCTTTTTACATTGAATTTTGTTTGACCATAATTATTTATCATAATTTTAATTATGAAGTAACAAAAATTGAAGTAAATAATAAATAAAATTTGTTGTAGTGGATAGTGCCCAATTTGAGGAGTGGGGTGCAATTGAGGCAGGGATGATAGTTTACAATTCTGGAAATGATCACAACTTTTGTAGTGAGAGAGATACTGTAATGGGCTGATGATTATGGATCTACATGTAAAGTAAATTTCTAGGACAAGGAAAGTAAGGCAGAGCCAATGTGAATAACGACTTATTCATCATGCACATGCCCATGCCCATGGGTGCAATAAATGGAGGATGAGAACCCCTTCTACTTGGACTTGGAATTCCCGCTACAAACTTCCCATCTAAATTACCCTACTCTATTTTATAAAATATATTAAATTTTATACATATAATGTATATCAATTGTTAAATAAAATAACAAGTTCAACGTCACCAATTTAAATTCCACATAATAATATGTGAATATTTCTTTTTTCATTTTATATAATTTATTTATTATATTATGTAGTTATGGGTTGAATTTAAATTTATTAAAATATTAATTACTAGAACGATGGGCAGTAAAGGTGACAAGGGTTTTGCGGATTAAATGAGGGCGGCAGCGGAAACTGGTAACTTTATGCTCACTCCTCGCCCCACGCATTTATTAACCCTCCATCATTTCCCCTTTGTTTCTTGTTCCGATTCTGATCATACTTCTCAGAATACACGAAAAGCATTCCGGAATTGCGTGAAACTTTTGCGGCTTTATTAATTCTTTCCTAATTAAGCATATATTCCAAATTAATTTTCAAATTATGCAAAATTATATTTTTAATGCTGTAATTGCAGGTGGTTAATATTTTTGGTCCTACAACTATAATTTTGAATATTTCATGTTCGGTCCATTTCATAGTCTTGTGTAGATAACTTGAGTACTAACGACCTATAGTTACAAAATTAAAAAAAATAACCACTCCAATGTGAGACGGAACAAAATTAACAACACAAAACTAATTTTGTCAAAAAAATAATCAAATGTGATGTGTTCGGTTAATTACAGGATCAAAAGTGCTAACGGTCTATAGTTACTTAATAAAAACATGTAATATTATATATCTTCAAATTATATGTGGTTGGAATTATATAGTATAACAGAACCCAAAGCTAGAAAAATAACTATATACATAATTAAAATGAATTAATGACAATATTATTCAAAAATATTGAAATTAAATGCTAGAAAAATAAAATCATCCAAGTGGTTAATCAATCGTTTAAGCTGAAACAGAGTTACAGATACATCTGATCATCGTTAGAGTACAACCTTAATCAGAAAATGCACACATTTTATCATGCTGATCTGCACATGATCACATTAATACAGCTTAATTAATTAACTGCAAATTAATTAAACAATCAGAATTAAATAGCTTACATGATATTATTGCTACTGACAAAATTAGTTTAATTGGAGTAATTAATAACAAATTAAGACATTAATGAAAGTGTAGTTTGTATTATATTTGAGTGTATTATCGCTTTCAAATACTCTCTTTAGTTCCAGAAAGCATAAGAAAAATCAATTTCCAGAGGAAAATATCAGGGAAAAAAAAAGATCTAAGATCTACAATTGTACAATGAAAATAAAAAAAAAAATGGAAAATAGAAGAGAAACGTACATTTTTCTGTATATATGTTATGTTACCCAATGGGCCTGGTTGCTAGGGGGATCACCTCCGCCAACGGCGTAGAAAGCGGTGTCGGCATCGGGGAGGTCCGGCAGACGGGGCACGTGGGGTGGAGGCGCAGCCATGGGTCGACGCACTTCTGGTGGAAGAGGTGGCCGCAGTCGGGCAGAACCCTAAGCATGTCGCTGTTCTTGTAATCCGCCAGGCATATGGAGCAGCAGGAGGCGGTGGAGTCCTTGTGACTCGCCTTCGCTTCCGAGTACAGCAGCTTCGGGTAGCTGGTGAGGGTGGCCTCGTCCAGGCCTACCTCCGCCGTGAGATCGTCTGGTGGCGGAGGCGCCGGCGGGGGATTCCTCTGAGGCAGTACGAAAGTGGTGGTGTTGCTTCTCGTGCAGTAGTAGGAGGCCAAGGTTATGGTGGTGATGAGGAGGAGGATCCCGACGGAGACACCGATGCCGTAGCCGAAACCGCCGATATTCTCGGAGCCGAGGAAGCCGCCGGTGTTGTTCATGATGGAGGAGGAGGAGATTGAGGGCGTTTGAGGTGGTCAGCGGCCATGGGTTCAGGCGTGGAGAATGGGTTATTAGGGGGTTTTCGTATATAAAAAGTCAACGGTAGCATGAAATCAATTGCAAATTGGGGGAGACTTTTATTAAGGAAAGAACCATTTGCACTTAAATACAAAATAATGTATTAATTAAAACTTTCTATTATAAAATAATATTACATTTATATATAAATATATAATACGAAATACAACACTAATTAATATAAAAGGGGTTGATGCATAAAAAGATTTTATCCCATGTCGAAATTAATAAACAATTCTAATTTTTCTTTCTTTTTTGTTGAAAAAAATAAATGTAAAATTTACACCTACATCGCAAATCATCTAAAGGAAAATTTTAATTCAAATCGATTTGATTGGATCTCAGTTAAAAACACGTATAATACACTACAAGTATGATTTAAATACATATAATTTAAAAAAAATAATTAATAATATGATAAGTATATTACACTTATTTTGTGATCAAATTAAATTTATAGAAATTTTTCCATTTAAATGCATCTACGATATACTTATTCTTGACATAAAAAAGAAAAGGAAAATAGAGAAATATAAATGTTGTGGGTCTAGTTAGTTAACATGGTAATAAATTGTCAACTGTCTAGAGCCGTCGCATCTGTCCTTTTCTTTTACGCTTTGTTAGTTGTATGATAATGTGAGTAACGTCTTTCTTCAAACCAAATTCTTCATTAATTTTTTTTTTTTGGGGTTAAAACTTTAAAAAAATGTGGAATAATTAATTAATGTAGTTATTGAATTCATCAACGCTATCTGTCACCCCACCTGCAGTGCACGATCTATGCAGCATTTGCTTCAACATTAAAAATAAAATAAAAATAAAAAATTGGGCACCGCTATTACCTAAGCATATTTATATTTATAATTTTATTGTATGATATGAACGACATTAATTGCATACACCATAGAATTGATTAATTTGTTCAATGTCGTAGCAAAGACATAAGCACCACTATTCTGTGCTTATCTATTGCATGTCTCCACCGCCTCAATATTTAAACGTTCGTGTTTATATTAAATGAATGATTTTGATCGATTGGCTCAAATACCCAATATTATTTGGGCTAATTCATCAAAGTAAACACCCCCAAAAGTGATAATAATCTGTAGAGTGTCTTTGAAAGTATGAACCGACAAATATTTTTTAATTATTAATTTTAAATGAGATTTATTTTTAATATATTTATAATTATAGTTTCAAGAAATTTTAATGATATATTAGGACGTGTATTTGTCATTTTGAGGGTTTATCATATGCTTGTATGCATACCCAATCAGCCATTTTGTTCGACCCCAAGCCCAGGGGGAGAGCCCAATGATTATAGTTAGAGAAGTATTTCTATAGTTTGAAGGACTAAGAGCTAAAAAAAAATGAAGTTTAAAGATTTTCATGACGTTAGGATTAGATTCAAATACATTAATATGTTTTATTTTATTTTATTTTAAATTATAAATGCATTTCTTATAGAGTATTAACTTAATATAATTTAGGGATATTTGTATAATTTTTACTATTAAATTAGAAATTATATTTATAATTACAACTGCAACATTAAAAATGTACTTATAATTTTATAAAATACAATAAATATTTGTGCATTTAAAACACTCTCGAGAATTGTCAATGTAATTTAATTTAAATTTAATTTTTAAATGATTCCCATATTGAATGAGTTTTGAAATTTATCTTAATATTAAAGAACAGAACTACAGAATTATTAAATAAAGATTATATTTTAAATATTTTGCTACAGTTCAAAAACAAAAAGAAAGGGTAGACTGGAGTTCAGAGGCTGAAAAACAAAAGAAAAGAAGAGAAAATCCTGAGCAGCACCAGCAAAATCACAGCTAAGCTATCTTTTGAACCATTCTGCAGTCCGACTATGGCGATTCCGAGGCAATCAATAGCTATGCTCGTAGCCCTCTTCAGCCTAGTTTCAATCGGAGATTCGAGTAGCGACACCAACCATGTGTTCTCGCCGTGCTCCGACGCTTCTATACAGAGGTCCGATGGGTTCACCTTTGGGATCGCGTTCGCTGCGAGAACTGCTTTCTTCTTCAACAGCTCTGTTCAGCTGTCTCCGTGCGACCGCCGCCTCTCCTTGTCTTCCGCCAACTCTCAGGTTGCGGTCTTCCGCCCTAAAGTCGACGAGATCTCCCTCCTCACCATCAACACTTCCAACTTCTTTCCGGTATTACTGCTTTCTTTACTGTATACTTAGATAATTAATTGAAGGGGTAATTTTTGTGTCCGCAAATTATGAGGATTTTTCTTAAAGAATTTATGATTGTTCCTTTTCTCGGCATATCGTTAGGATTTACTTTAGGTACTGTTCAGTTTTGGGTTGTGGAGACGTATGGTATGCTCTTTTGCTAGAGTTTGCTACTTGCAACATTTTGTGTTGCTTGGTTGGTGTTCGCGGAAATGGTTTTTGTTAGCTTAATGACGATGAGGGGAAAATGGAGATTATTAGATTAATGAAAGATTGGTTGTCTTATATGTCACACATTGTGAAAAATGGACAGACTGGGAAACAAAGTAGCTATACTTGGGAGCAAGTTATCATATGAAGCTAGAATCTCCTTCAAATGTATTCTTTCTGATGTAGTTTGGTGACTTAACCGAGGTTACCTTTCTTGGGGTAATGAGATGTGAATTTTCCAGTTATAGATCGGATTTGGAGTGCCAGAAACAATGAAGGGGAGCTTCACTGCAGAACTTAGGCTTTCTTTTTGATAACTTCGGTTGTTAGTGACCAATTTCTTATTTTATTCTCGCATGTTTCCGGGGTGAAATTTTGGATTATATGAGGTTAAATGCCTTTGAACTCAAAACCGAGCAGATGGTTCAGCCCAAGTAATGGAGTACTCATGTGACTATTAGTTAATATGGTTAACATAACCCAAGGTCTAGAAAGAACTAGATTGCCATTTTCTACAACTTACTACATACTTCTTTGGAGAACACTTGTAGATCGCCTCATGATAAGATAATTGTAGTGAAACACAAGGATTATCTTGAATTTCATCATACCTCTTTTATATTAGGGCGATAATGATTGGGTTGAGTTAGAAGACATGTTATCTTATAGGGATTAGGATTAACATCTGAGGTGTACCTTGCATTATTAGTTTAGATCCACGTCAAAGGTAGGAAGACGTTTTATACTAAGTGGCTGGGGATGTTGCATCACAGTTCAAATACTTCTCATGTGATTTTGATCCTTCTTAAGTAGATGGTCGCACGACTAATAGTTACTCTTGTTAATCAGTTAGTGAATTCAAGGATTCCTATGTTTGCCATATTTTCTCTGAACCACAACTCTTTGGTTTACAGTAGCCAACTGAAACTCATAGAAAAGTCATTGGTTTACCACTCTTTGGTTTACAAAATCCTTGCATCCAGTGAGACTAACTCTCTGCTGCAGTTCTTTACCTGACTACCGAGTGCAATTCACATCGCATACCTGTAAATTGTCTGCATGGTTTATAAGGAATAGGTTTGTCTACTATTGGAAGGCATGATCTATGTGGACCATTTGTTTTAGCTCCTCTGCAGCAAGAAGCTTTAGTTTAGACTTGAACATGTTAAGCTGCCCAATCAAGAATGTTGAAATCGGATTGGATTTCTGGAGTACCAAGTGGTTGCATGGATGTGAGCTGGTGATAAAGTCTTTGGAGGATTTGTAATACTGGGGTATTTTTAGGATTTGGATCTGTAAGATGGCAGTCCCGGGGGTTTTAGATCCAGTATGCGCTTGAAACTTCTTGTTACCATTCTCTGTTAATGGTAAGTGTCTCTTCCAGCCGCCTAGAGTTCTCTTTTATACCTAATTAAAAGATGAAGAAATATAGGTATCGGGTTTATGGAGCACCTAAAACTGTTCTCTTAGTGCAAGGGAGCTCTTTTACACGCATACGATATGAATGCATGTATATGATTCTATTGACAATAAAAAACCCAGTGCAAATATTTTCAAACTTTCATCATGCCATATCTTTTAAGACAATGTTCTTTTTTTCTTTGTTGCATTTATATCCACATTAACCAAAATGATGTTGCATGCAGCACAAGGCACTAATTTCTACGTTGAAGATATTGAACTCCACAGTTTTCATTAGCACTGTTCCATTATGCATTTGTTAATCTCTTGCAATATTTTTGTTTCATCAACTCCAGGATTCTGTAGGGGGTTATATGGTAGCATTTGCTGGTCGAAAATATGCTTCTCGCTCAATTCCTGCTTTTGTTGCCAACAGTACATACACTGTCACCAGTTTTACTCTGGTAAGATGTTCGCCCATACCATGTCATATTGTCTAGAATTAAATTCATTTCCATGGTAGCTGGAACATTGCTATTTTGGTGCAGGTTCTTGAATTTAAAAAGGGGAGGCTTCAAAACTTGTACTGGAAAAGAGACGGCTGCGCTTCATGCTCGGGCAAAACAAACTTTGTCTGCCTTAACAATCAAGACTGTGCCATCAGAACTAACAACTGCAGAAACCGAGGGGGAACGGTGGATTGTAGCCTTGGGATACAACTAGCATTTTCTGGGACAGATAAGCATGAGGCAGTTTTCAACTCATGGTACGAGGTTAAGAACCTTCGTCAGTATTCCCTCTACAACCTCTATTCGAATCTCCGGAGGTCTCTCACCAGTCAATACAACAGCTTCTTCTGATTAAGCTTCACGCATCTGTAGATTTTGTTGCTGTGTTCCGTGTTTAAGCTTGTCAATCAAACTCCACCATTTCTTTCTTTTTTCTTCTTTTAATTCAATTTCTCCCAAATCTTGTCTGTAAATTTAAATTTGTTCACCAACTGGAGAGTGTGCCATTTTTCATCGGAAGTGATTTTTAACCTTTTCAGTAACTTAAAAGTTGTGAATTGTCATCTTAACTACTCTCCATTATTACCACGACCAGATTGAAGCTACCCTATTTGAACTAAAGTTTTTAACTCTCTTATGTTTTTTCTATTTTTTCAAGAGAAGCACCACAATATCCTTAAGTTTTAGTATCTTCCGACAGGCGAGACCCTATCTGATTAAAGCTTATTTAGTCCAGCAAAATACGACCCATGAAGCATTAGAAATATGGGACCCTCCGAACAGTTTCTCATGCTTAATAATCTAATACTACGGTAGCTCGGTTCTGTGGTTGTCGCTGACACTGTGTTCTGAAATGAACAACAGCAAGCATTTGGTTACATGCAAATGCGATTACTGTGTCTGAGAATCTACAATTTGTTCTGGAAGTCGCCAATAGAATCTCATGCCACGGCTGCCATTGCGGAGCGACCACTTCGTAGAAACTTTAGTGGGCCATCTCCAGGACCACAACTTCTTGAATCGGAGAACCATGGCGTTTTCACGATGCATAGCAGGCAAAAACATAGGCAATATTTGGGCAGCCTCCTACTTTCGCTGCCCCAAAATACCGTTAATCCTGTTCTTTACTGTAGAACAGTGCATGCCCAGATTATTTTATCAGGATTTGAGTCGAACCTTTTTCTCAGCAACATACTTATTACGGCTTACTCGAGGCGGGGCGCTTTAGGCACTGCTGCCACCCTGTTTGCTAGAATGCCTGAAAGGAACTTAATTTCTTGGTCTTCGATTATTTCTGCATATAATCGAGATGGGAACAATGCAGGAGCCTTAAGGCTGTTTCGGGAGTTCAGGAGAAGTGGCTATGACAATCCAAATGAGTTTGTTTTGGCGACCGTCATTCAGTCTTGCACCCAAGTGGCTAGTGCTGAAAATGGTATGTATTTGCATAGTTTTGTGATTAAGGCTGGTTGTGATCAAAATGCTCATGTGGGCACTTCTCTTATTGATTTTTATGCAAAAACTAGGGATCTAGATGCAGCAAGATTGGTTTTTGATAAGTTGGGAGTGAAAAGTGTTGTGACATGGACTGCAATTATAATGGGATGTTCTATAAATGCAAGAAGCGATCTATCACTTGATTTATTTAAGCAAATGGTAGAGAGTGGTGTTGTTCCTGATAAGTATGCACTTTCCAGTGTCTTGGAAGCATGTTCTATGCTTGAGTTGCTTGAAATGGGAAAGCAAGTTCATGCTTTTGTCCTGAGAAGTGGTGCTAACACGGATGTGTCAGTGAGTAATGTGCTTATAGATTTCTATTTCAAGTGTGGAGAACTAAAAGCAGGGCACAGAACTTTTGGACAGATGATGGTTAAGAATACTATTTCTTGGACAATGGTGATTTCGGGGTACATGCAGAGTGGTTTCCATTATGAAGCAATGGATCTATACAAGGATATGAACATATCAGGGTGGAAGGCAGATGCATTTGCTTGTTCCAGTGTCCTCAATTCCTGTGGTTCGGTTGGGGCTCTAAATCAAGGTAAGCAGGTCCATGCTTACACCATGAAGGTCAATTTGGACTCTGATGACTTTGTTACAAACAGCTTGATTGACATGTATTGTAAATGTGATTCCTTGATTGATGCCATGAGGGTGTTTCTTGCCTCTGAAAGACGTACTGCTATGTGTTACAATGTAATGATTGAGGGATACTCAAGACAGGAAAGCCTGTATGAGGCGTTTCATCTTTTCAATGACATGAGGCATAATTTGCTTCAACCAAGTCTACTGTCGTTTGTCAGCCTTCTTGGGGTATCAGCTTCTCAAACTGCACTGGAAGTAAGCCGACAGCTTCACTCTCTGATGATCAAATCTGGTTTTTCTTTGGACAGTTACTGTGGGAGTGCCTTAGTAGATGTTTACTCAAAATGCTCATTTGTCGGAGATGCAGGACTTGTGTTTGAGGAGATCAATGAAAAAGACATTGTAGTCTGGAATTCTATGCTGTTTGGATATGCACTTCAATCAGAAAGCGAGGAAGCTCTTAGTCTATACTTAGAGTTGCAGCATGGGAGAGAAAGACCAAATGCATTCACCTATGTTGCGGTCATAATGGCTTCTACTAAACTAGCAAGTTTATCGAATGGTCTCCAATTTCACAACCAAGCTATAAAAATAGGTCTGGACTTTGATCCATTTGTTACAAATGCATTGATGGATATGTATGCAAAGTGTGGATGCATAGATGCCGCCCAGTTATTGTTCAGATCCATGTCTCAAAGAGATATTGTATGCTGGAATTCAATGATATCAATGCACGCACAGCATGGCGATGCGGAGAAAGCTCTTCATACTTTTAAGCAAATGAGAACTGAGGGCATAAAACCCAACTACATCACATTCATCGGAGTTCTTACAGCATGTGCCCACGTGGGGCTCGTGGAAGAAGGATTTCATCACTTTGAGTCGATGTCCGAATTTGGGATTGAACCAGGAGAAGAACACTATACTTGCATGGTTTCTCTGTTGGGCCGGGCTGATAAACTGCACGAAGCCAAGTCATTTATCGACAAGATGCCAATTCAACCAACCACACTAGTCTGGAAGAGCTTGCTTAGTGCATGCAGAGTTACCGGCAATGTTGAACTGGCTCAGCATGCGGCTGAAATGGCAATATCATCTGATCCAACGGACAGCGGGTCCTATACCTTACTTTCAAATATTTTTGCATCTAAAGGTATGTGGACGGATGTAAAGAAGGTGAGGGAGAAGATGGACAGAAATGGTGTGATAAAAGAAACAGGGTGTAGCTGGATCGAGATCAACGATCAAGTGCACTTATTTTTTGCAAGAGACAGAACTCATCAGCAGGCTGATTTGATCAATCATCTCGTGGACCACTTGATTCAGCACACGAAAGGTATAGATCATGAGCCTGACTCTCCTTTCTACCATCAGAATACCGTTCTGCTGTAAAATGATTATCACACGGAAAATTCATCCTTCCAAAATTCAGCATGGATAACACATTATCTCTTCTTTATGAAATCAGCCATAAAGGTTCGGCCAAACTTGATTCATTAAAAGTTTCTAGGGGTGATCATGAAATTTTAAAGATTGTCCGAATCGCCTGAACCAAATTATTTGTTGTAATTTGTATAAAACACCGTAATCATAAAATTATATTGATACTTACAAATTACTATTATTTATTAGAAAAAAAATAATTAATTAACTTTATTATTTTCTTATGTCAATTCAATTTTAATTTTGTGTAGAAAATACTAAAATGGCACCGTGATCATCCTAAAAACTTTTGTTGCTGCAATTGCTTGAATGCTTATTAATGGCTTTGAGAAAATTTCTCAAAAAATTATTGGTGAAGAGCAAAATGTGCAGTGCTTGTTTTGGGTGTTGAGAGAAAGTGGAAATGTCTGCTTTCCAGATGAATAATGGCAGCGTAACTCGTTTACTAATATGAGTATGAATGCATGATGGTTATTGAATCATTTACTTTAGGTTATATTACGAAAAAGTACAAATATATAATCTTTTTGGAAAATTAATTTACAGTAAACTAAAGTTCGCCAATCATAATTTATCATTATTAACTGTAATCAAATAATTCTAGGAAAATAAGGCATTTAACGTCCTCCAAATATGGTTAACGTAATAAAGTCTAAGATAAATTACAAAGAGCTAGTATAATTACGAATAATTTTTTGTTTTTAGAAAAATTATTAATACTTCTTTACGTTTGATAAAATTATGTTATTTTTGGATGGAAGATTGAAATTGTCAAATTTGTTTTATTATATTTTTAAAAAAAACAAAAAATTTGAAATAAAAAAAATTATTCATTTAGTTCATAAAAAAATTCAAAAATTTTTAAAAATAGTAAAATTATAATTCACATGGCATTTTGATCAATTTATTATAAAAAATAGATGAAAATTCAACAAAAATTAATGAATTCATCTAATTATTATATGATCGTTAAAATTATAGGAGTATTTGTAATTTTTCAAAATAAAAAAAATATTTATAATTATATCAAATCTTATTAGAGTTCTCTGTAACAAATCTTAAAGTGCATATTTAATAATTTGGTATAAATCCATATAGAAAAATAATTAGTCTCTTTTTTTAAAAAAAAAAAAAAAGATTTTTTATTAAGGCCATGCCCCATGGCCATGGGGCTGTGGGGGAGGAGAAAAATCTTATCCGTGCGGTAAAAATTGCAAATACCAGTAATTTGGATGGGGTGTGTTTTGATATCAGCACTTTTCATGGGGCAGTCGCAGTGGCAGATGTGCCTTTTGCTATTTGCAGGAAAAAGACGCGCGATAACCTACGCGCCGTCCCACCGGTGAACTATCCAATAAATCACAGCCCCTTCCAATTCCAAATATACCCCTCTCATTGCCTTCTCTTGCTAAAAAGTACCAATCAACAGACAAATTACAATCTTCTTCTCCTCTCTCTCTCTCTCTACAGCTTTTCTACGCAAACGGAGCTAATCCAAATGCTAAATAAATAGATACAGGAAACAGAACAAACAACGCCCAAAATATCTAGGGTTTCAAAATTTCTCCCTCCATTTCACGGGCATTGTATTTTCCTCTCCGTGCTTTCACCTCAATCTTTATTTTTTCCAAGAAATTTATAAGAGATTGGGAGCCGAAGACCGTCTCCAAGTTTTTCCTGATCAATTATTCTCATGGAAAACGTTTTCCTGGGAAAATTTCAGCTCCGTTTCATGGCTTCCCGTTCTTTTATGGAGGTGCAAGGTAACCAGAATACACATGCACGCACGTATCATCACATGGAATATGAATTTGCTCGCGGGAAATGCGAAAGCTGTTGAATGACTTCGAGTTTTTATGTTTTTTGTTTTTTGTAGGTAATTTGCGGAGATAATATTTGATCCATACCATGATATTTTTTCGTTGAGATTGGAGAAAAAGACTAATGCATGCATAACCCCGAGGAAACTTTATTGGAGTTTACAGAGGGAGGTCTTGGAGCTTTTTATTTCTGTGAATTTACATGTAAAGATTGATTCTTAGCCTTGGATTGTAATCGGAGGGAGGCTTTATCGGGCTCGTGTTTTGTCAATGGAGTCCGAGAGTTCACCCCCATCCGCCTGCCTGATAAATTGCTGCAATTGCGATTGCAATTGCTGCTCTTCTTTGATGAAGAGGTCTTTTTCAGGTACGAATCTTAGGCCTGTGAAGCGTAAATACGAAGAATTTGAAGATGAAAACCAGGTCACCATCCCGGGGATTGTTGCGCCACAAAATGCCCGTGTTGAGATAGGAAATGAGTGTATGGCACTCCGTGAAACAGTCAGCAGCCAGCAGCAGACCATTCAAGACCTCATTTCTGAGTTGGAGGAGGAGAGGAATGCATCCTCTTCAGCTGCCAACGAAGCGATGTCTATGATTCTGAGGCTGCAGAGGGATAAGGCAGAGATTCAGATGGAGGCAAGGCAGTTTAAGAGGTTCGCAGAGGAGAAAATGGCACATGATCAGCAGGAGACCTCAGCATTGGAGGATTTGTTGTATAAGAGGGACCAGGTCATACAGTCGCTTACATGTGAGGTGCAGGCCTATAAACACAGGATGATGAGCTATGGGATCACAGAGGCTGAAGCCAGTGTAGACCGGATTATGAGCAGGAACACTAGCCTGACTGAGAACTTGGAAGGGATTGACCTTCCTCTTTATGAGATTTACCCTCCTCTTAAGTGCAACCCAAATGAATCTCAGGCTTATCCAGATGGTGATTATGAAACTCCTGATATTGAGAAATATGCATTTGGGGAAACTCCACGTTCTCGTGACCAATTGAAGGATTTGGAATGCCGAATCAATCAATTGGAGAGAAGTCCAAGGGCCATTCAGCCTGATGGTGAATTTATTGGCACAAAAAATGTGCTTGAAAAGGTAATAGTAGGTCATTCTCCAAGATCCCGGAGGCATCTTAGGAAGTTTTCTACTGACAGCAGAAATTCATTTTTCGCAATGAGTAGAGAAATCGGCCCTGATTTTGCCAGAGAATCTCCAAAATTTGATGCCAGATTCAAGAAGACGGAATTTTCCTATATTGAGGAGAATTCTAATTTGAGGAAGTTGGAAAATGGGTCAGAAATAGAAGATGACTTGTGTGACAGGGTTTACACAATTGATTCTGTTTATCAGGGAGCTTCAGTCAATGGTTTCATGGATCGGAAGGCTTCTGTTGGCATTGTTGGTGATGAATATATGGCAACCCCTAGGGAGTCTATGAATCATTCTGATGTTTCAGACATAGAGATACAGAAGCTGTATGCAAGGCTCCACGCTCTTGAGGCTGATCGAGAGTCAATGAGGCAAGCAATTATTTCAATTGGAACTGATAAAGCACAAATGGTGTTGTTGAAGGAGATAGCTCAGAACTTGTGTCATGAAATGTCTCCAGCAAGGAGAATGCCTGAGAGGAAGCAGTCCGTGGTTGGGAAATTTTCCATCATGTCAATATTCAAGGTAATGATGATAATATTACTGTAGCTGTTTCTGTTTCAACCAGAAAATATGATCTTGAGTGCCATTGTGGCTCTGTTTTGCATCTCTTCATTTCAGTACATGTGCCATTTTTTTCTTATGCCGCATTAATTTCAGTTGCACAATTGATTAAATACGCAGTTTTGGGGTAAATTGATTAATATTCTGGGTGTGCTCTAGTCCTCCCTAGATTTCAGATAGGGCAAAGCCTCATGCACTTGACTAAATACCCAGTCTTTGGATAAATTCATTAATATTCTGGTGTGCACTAGTCCTCCTAGATTTCAGGATAAGGCAGAGCCTCATGCACTTGACATCTCCTATCTTTCCAGGACTCTCATTGACCCAAGGGCCTATTCTTGCAGATCCGTAAACAAACATACCTCTACTTGGCCAAGTTAATTTCGATAACCATTCTTTTCTTTCAAATTGCCACTAAAATTTTTTTAACCAATTATCCACAAACTGGTGAAGATTCTGAGTTTCTTTTGATAACTATGTTTGCTACCATTAGAAGGGCGTTTAAGCTAATACGAGTTGTGGATTTCAAAACCAGCTATGGTTCCATTCCTGTAAGCCTCTCCAGACTAGGTCTTTTGTGTTGGTGCATGATTGTTTGCACATTATTAGATGGTTGAGGCTATAGAGGTAAGACTGCAGCTAGTTGTTCCTGTTCTGTACTTGTTTTTTGCTCATCTTTAGCTTTGTTGCCTCTTGAGAATATGCTTTCTGAGCGTCTTTGGTTTCTATATATTTTTCGTTCTTCTAATTATGATTTGCCTCATCATATTTTAATACTTCTGGAATATATGATTCTGATCTCTTCAAGTGAACTAACTGAGTTTTGTGCTCTCCTTTCTTTCTGACAATGTAATGGGGCATATATCTGAATATTACACTTTAGAAGCCTAAACTAAGTATAAACAGCTAAAAGCAAACTCATTGGAGACTCTAATATGGTAATGCTTCCATCTTTGGGTCCTTCCCATTTTCTCTTATGTTCTGTGATTCTTTGCCCAGCTGCGGATATTTCTATCTTTAAGGATAACTCCACGTGGCATCTCCATTAAGAATGAAGAATTTGAATATGAAAAGGAATTTAATTCTTTCTTGAATCATGCCACATTAAAGCTGTTTGTCAGTTTGAAATGTCTTTTCTACTATTTACATACCAAAAAGGTCTGCTGACAATGTATTGATCTTATCCAGTGGATTACTGCTATTATTTTCTGGAGAAGAGAAGCGCGTAGATGCAGGTGAGCTCATATCTATTGAACTTTTTTGCTTGACTTGTTGCTTATTAGTCTTTCCATGCATATGACCAACTTCATTAGCTGTATGTGGCTAGGTAGATTATCTTTATGACCATTCAATTAAGTCACCCTCAGTTAGGCCTCTTATTCCTTCAGTACTTGAGCTCTTCCCTTTTGAAAAGAGAGCTTTCAATACTACCCACCGAATTAAGAACTCATTAGTATTTGTAGCGGCCACACACTAAGAAACACTTGCTAGTTTGGGGTTGTTGATGAATATTCGGGGTCCTCGTGTCACATTTTTCATAAGTAGCAGGGAGAAGAAAGAATGAAAGACTGGATTAAGCATGGAATGAGAAAATTTTGAATCTTACTGATGCTTCAGAAAATTTATAGATGGTCTTTTGTGGCACTTACTGCTGGAGAGACTACCTATGCTTACAAATTTTTTCTTATTGTCTTAGGTACATGTTCGGTTTATCAGCCAACAATGCAGGGTTACTAATGCTCTTAGACCGAGGTCCTCATGTGGGAGAGTGGAGACGTATATTCAATACAAATACAAACAAGTAAACCAGCTGTGATTGCTCTGTATCCATCTGCGAAATCTATGTTCACCAATTTGGACATCTTGTGTCTTTAACCATACACCTTTCTTTGGATAATTGTTGACATTATATTTTTCTTCTTGAACTCATTATTGCGATAGGATGGGTGTTTTGGTTATCTTGCGCAATCATCAGTGTTATTTTACTTTCATTTGTTGGTACAGGATATATAATTTGGTTGATTCACAAAAATATGTATACTATGTATCCTTGAGGTGATACTACCTCGTCCGTGTTCATTGACATTGTGTGTTGTTACTTTGCCTTGTGTACAGTGCGCACCGTTTATGGATAATTCTTAATTTTTCCTGTGCTTAGTTCCTTAAAGCATTTTCACATTCTTATGCTCAACTACAGTCGTGAGGCAAACACTGGTTCTAATTTCATCTGGACCTTTCATGGCATTACATAACACTAGGAATAGGGTTCTTTTAGAGGGTGTTTCGGTGAGTTTATAAACTCTTAAAATTATTTTCTTGAAAAGTTTTTTAGTAGATAATGAACTTGTAAAATTCAAAAATAAGATGATTGAAACTTCTGAACTCCTCTACAAAATTTTAGTTCTCAACTTACTCTTGGAAACTTAAAAAACTCTTAGCTTTGATTATGTAATTGCAAAATTATAATTACTAACATTTATAGGCTCTATAATTTAAATTCCAAATACTTAAAAAGTTTATTTCTAAAATAATATTTAATATTTTGTAAGTTTTAAGAACATCTTATCAAGTATATAAACTTATAAAATATCTTAAACAAATTTTTAGGCCAACACCCGCTTATGGGAAAGAATGATAGAAGAATGAAGTTTATTTGGGGCAAGTGTTCAAGCAGTGGTGGGTTTTAGCATCCAATAGAGTGTTGTCCGTTTTCAATAAACCAATAATTTTTCTCGTTTGGTTGTGTTTTTATTTTTATTTTCAGTTTTCAATATTTGGAAATGAGTAGAAATGCTTTATTGGTTTTTGTTCAAAAACTAAGAATATATTTGGATTAGTTATTTTCAAATATAGGTATATAGGTATGAGAATGTTAAATATAAGTATATATATTTTTAATGTAACAGATGACCAAATTAATTGAATATGTGAAATTATAAAATAATCAAAATGAGTCTTATCATTTGAAATAATTTTAATTGATTTGAAACAAGAAAAGACATACTGACAAGTATGACAAACCCATGTGACCTATAATTTCAAAAATTTGAGAATTAAAATAGAAATGCATTCTCAATGAAAATGACTTGACCAAACAAAATCCCAACTACCCAAATAGTAAAAAGTGAAAAAAATCTCCTTGAAAACAGAATGCAATGAAAATGGCTTGACCAAACAAAATCCCAACTACCCAAATAATAAAAAATGAAAAAAATCTTCTTGAAAACACAACCAAACAGAGAAAAACATTAGTTGGACTATTGCCACCCATCGGGAAGGAAGCTGCTGACCAGCCCTTTCATTTATCCTGTTCCAAAGCAATCATTTTTCTCCTCCACACTTTGAAGCTCTCTAATCACAGCAATGTAAAGCAGGTGAATAAAAGATTAGGTAAATCACTAAAAACATTGCTCCAAAGAAAAAATACATCCCAGTAATTGAGCTGTCAATTTAAAGCTTTCAACTATGATGTGAACTTCAGAGATCATCCTCCAAGTTCTCCACTCAAATACAATACAATTAGTAATTACCCTTCCATTTCTAGAATTGAATTAGGATGAAGAGCTGTACAAGTCAAATCAAGATGGCATTGAACAGCAGCACTTAATCCTTTTGTTCTTTTATCTTTGTTTTTTGGATAATTAGGACCACTGGATATTAAACAGAATAATACAGAAGGCAAGTTGGTCTAAATACATGGAACTAAATGCATACATTCTCGACTCATTCAACTGGTGACAGAAAAGCTGTGTAAGAACCACAACCATACTTCAATCCTTTTAAAAAAGCAGAATTCCTTCTAAGTGAAAGACTTGTGTTTGGAATATCAAAAGTCTGACAACTTTCTTGCAATGGCAAGTCTGCCTGATTTAGCTGAGCAGTTTGGTCCATGGCTACGTCTAGACCAACATTCAAGCCAATTGACATGGACTCTGTCGCAAAGCTGCAAATAATCAAAGGAAAAATAAGCCAAAAAAAACATTAAGTATCCACAATGCACAAACTATTAATAAGGTAAACTTTTATGACACCTCTGTTATAACAAGAATTACTGCGAAAATGGCATGTTCGCAGGTTGACACAAAAAAACAGAAGATCCACAGCATGTTAGACCAGAGCAATAATGCTTCAATTCTAGAGGGCATGTAGATCATCATTGTTTAGCCTGTAATTACAGCTTCTCATGCATATGGATCCTTGGTATGTTCTTCATTCCAAATTATGCATTGGCTTGTGCAGAAATAAACAAGAATGAAGTGCAATTACAGGCCTGACACAAGCATACATAAAAATTCCTTCTGCAGGTAATCAATACACAGGTAAAAAGTACACATGGTTCCAACACTACACCTAATGGCACTATGCTGCAGAACTCTTGGAGAGTTATTTCAACTGCAAATCACAAGATAAAATAACAAAACCAAATCCAATAGCAAACTGATCATTGAGCCAAGTGTTCCAGATAGTGATTTCAGCTTCTTGTTGATGATTTTTAGGAAAGCCTATTGATCAGCAAAACATTTGATTTTAAGCAATGATGACAAATTGCGATACCTGGCTTGAAAGTCACCCCCATTTGAACGCATAGCATCACAAATACCACAAATTACCCATGGCGGAAGATAGGTATCCCTAATTTCAACACTATAGCACATGCCAGCAGATGAAGTTCTAGTAGGTTCGCTATCCATATTGGAGTCTTGTAGCTGGGAAGAGATGTAATCTACCCTCCTGACCTGTTTGCATCTAACCTGCATTACAAACATGTGCAAATGCCAATTGAAAGAAGGGAATTTTTGAAAAGACAAAAGACTAATTCATTAGGGATCCTTTTATCCTTCTTTTTTCTTTGCTTCTGCAGTTTACTTTAAAATACATCAAGTACAAAAAGAGGGAAAGCAAAGGAAAATTACTTTTCCAAACATAGAAAGATTAACTGTAAAAATGTCTAACAAATGCTGAGGTACACCGGATAATGCTATTGACTCTTATGATAATCTACAGTTTGCACTTTCTTTTTCAACCTCTTTAATAGGAAAACTTGAAGTTGGTAAAGCCACGGATAGCCAATTGATTAAAACCGACAGATCAAATGTTCCAAACTGCAACTGATTGTAACAGCTTGCCAATGCAATAGAGGTCATCATGCCATGCTATCTTACAACCAGTTTCAATAAACAGATAATCATTGTTTGTACAAATATAGTCCGTGCACACTGCTTTTCGGATCATATAAAATGCTCACCTCAGGAGCAGAAAGAGCTGCGTTTTGAAAGGGAACTGGTGAATACAGCACAGGAACATCAGTACCAGTCAAAGAGGTTAAAAAAGATCTGGAAGTAAGCCAAAAAAACAAATTTGAGATAATGCAACATTAAAATAAAAATTAAGACATTATGTTCAATCTCTTTTCCTTTTTTTTTGCGAAAACCAATATTACAGAACAAGTGAACCTAGATACTAACCTATAGTTTAACAGAAGATCATACATGGCATGTACATTCTTGCTCCCAGTAAACATCAATAACGATTGCGGGGTGTTATCAACACCAGTCATGGACTCCATAGCTCGAGTCTGCATCATTCAGTTGCATCACCAATTATTTTAGGTGCAATCATCATAAAATGATCCGTTGCCCATGTACTGCAACAATCAGAATCCACTGACATTGGCAGTAATAAGATCTTTCATGAAATAACACTTCATCTGTGAACCCGTGATAAGCCAGAAACATAGTATGCCATTCGTTCTTTTCCTAGAGCAGATATTTCCACCAGGGCCTTACGGGCAAAGCATGAGAATGATTGATAGATATATTCCAACTTGAGGAGGTATTTCTATGTACTTTTTCTGTTTTAGTGTTCATTTTGGTTTCTAGATCAGTTGTATCCATGCCCTTTTTGTATTCTTACCAAAGTCTCATCACTGTCCATTTGAGATTGGAGTTGTTCGACAAATCATTATTGAGCCTTTTCTCATGCTACAACAGCATTCCATTCTCTCAATGACAAGGCCTCAAATTGCATAGTAGCAGAATGAAACAGATACATTTTCATCTTTGCAAATGACAAGGACAACACATGGAATTTGCAAAATTATGTAGCAGCTTCTGTTGGTAGCTCTGACCATAATTAGGAATTTCAGGTACAAAAAGTTACTACCAAACCTAGAAAGGAGCAGCTGTGGATCCTGAGCAGTGGATACCAAGCAATCATAGTCCCACAAGATGCTAAGATTGTGCTTGCTTGTAGAATATTTCTCATCTTATCTGAGTAGACCAAGGTTTGTTGTTTATGAGAAAATATTTCTCATCTTAAGGAAAAATATCTCAAACACACTTCAGTGCTCTCAAAAAAAAAAAAAACATGTCATCCACTATAATCATTACATTTTCTTTGTTACGTAATACCTTTTACACATCATATCAACTGTCATCATTACATTTTTAAGTCACAACCAATCACATACTCAAAAACATCTCATCTCAACTAAAACCATTTCATTTTTAGTTTTTTTTGTTACACTGAGATGAAATGCCAAACAATCACAGTTTAAATAGTTTATTCTAGACCTCTCGATTCGAAGAGATATAATCATCAGAAATGGACAAATTGCAAACCTGGCCTAGATTGTGTTTTTGAATTTCGGAAAGTTCAACAAGGTCTTCTGCAGTAACTTCTTCCACTTTAGAGCGGCAAAGAGGCATTGAGAATGACACATCCTACAATCAAATGTAAAAGTTAAAGATAAACATATTTGTTTTGTCAACCAACAAAAAGGAGTGGCACGAGGAATAGTCTCATGAAGAACACAAAAATGTCTTACAACTTATATGAAACATGAAATCAAAAGATATAAACAAACTTGGGTAATACCTATTTGTGACACATACTTAAGTTAGTTTCTACAAACTCGTACTTTAGCAGATAATAAGACTTACATGTTCTTTCAGAAGTGACCTAAAATTTCTTGTTGACTGAGATATATAGGCACGACAAGAGCACTTGGTTTTCTTTGGACCACTGAATGCAGTGAACATTACTACAAACTGGATAGTGCACACTGTAAAAGTTCAAAAAAGAAACGAGCAAGTTAATTTCACTTGTATCCATAACAAGGCAAAGCAAAATTTAATATCATGAATGACCAAAAACATAAACAGAACAGACTGGTGGCTGGGTGTGCAAGAAATGTTATAGACATTACATTCTATGATCATCAGATGGTAGTCATCTTTAACTACAGTTAGACAGCATTATTTTGGAGAAATATCCAAAGCACTAGAGCTCAATCAACTCCCAACTTTTAAATAGAGCTCCAGTATCTTCGTTAGAGTTGGGGAAGTTCTTAGTTGTTCTTTTCTGCTTTTACATGCTCTTGTAATTTTGTTCGATACAACAACAATTAAGCTGATGCCGAGGAGGTTCATTTTCTAGTCTGCCAGGAACCCCAAGTCTGCAGATAAGTCTGGGACATCACAACCTAAATATGAAAAAAATGATGAGGATTTTGAAGCATGCAGGACTCAAGAATAAGCTATACTACAATAATCTCGCATTTAATTTTCTAGTGGTATGGTTTCTAATATTTTCAACTTAATAGAAGTTTTGAAATCCAGTTTGATGCCAATTTCAGAAAATCATGGTGCAGGGACAAAGGATCGTGTTAAAAGAGAGCAATGTCATAATTGTGAATCTCCTAAAGAGATGAAAGGTGTGAGGATGAACTGTGACAGTCAGACTACTTGTCATGTTTGAGTAAAATCCATAACCTTATACACCAGATATCACACTGGCATAGCAAGGAAAGACATATTTAAGAGTCTGACTGCCGATGGGTGGCCCAAGTACAAATGTAATTTCATCAGACCATGTCACCATAGTACAAGAAAATGTGACAGAAAGGAAAGTAAGTGTTATCACTGATTGCTGTGACTCTAACAATGCATCCGGTCTAAACCATCATATAACTGAAAGTTGAGCACCACAAAGTGGCAGCAGTCAGCAACATGTTGGTTCATAGATATGTTAAAAGTTTTATGGCAAAAGATCATTACCATAAAAAATTTTACAAATGTTCTTTCGCAGCATGTAGTAAAGACTTCGAAACGAATCCTCCCATGTCTGTTGGCGTTTACTTAGGAAGTCCACTTGCCCTTCATAAATTGTAAAATTATTAAAGAGGGGAAAAGGGGCTAGAGAATAACTATAGAAAGAGAACCCCAACAGAAATACCTCCTGGAGCAGAGGTTAATGCTGATATGACTGCACGGGGTAGAGTAGATTGAGGGTGCACCCAGGAATGGAAAGTCCCACGATTAGTTATTTGACCGGTGGAGCTAGGTTCTGCTGAGCAGGTCATATTCCAACCTTGACCACCAACATCCGAGGATAGACACATGCCATTTAAGGCAGCACAATTTATTAACCTATGAAACCTGTAAAACCATGAAGTATATTGGATGAAGCATATAAATAAGATATCAAGATAGGATAAACAAAACAACATAAGCAGTATCACATTTCCTTCTTCATATTTATACCAATGAATCAGGAGTATAGCTTGTATTTCAACAACACAAAAATGCATTTTATCCCACAGTGACTGCATAGAGCAAATAGATTTGCCAAAGACCAAAATGTTCACTGAAAGAGCATACCAGTTTAGAATACTGATTCCAATGGTCCACTACAACTGCATATAAATTTGACAGTTATATGTACCACAACAGCACCATGAACAAGTTTTCAGGTCCTTGATATCCTACTATACATATGGGTAGATATTTCTCTTTACCATTTATTAACTATGGTTTATCCATGAATTTGCAACATCTAGACAATGCCAGCACTTCAACAACAAGAATGCATCAGTTAACTTACCAATTCACGGAGGATGAAGAAAGGAACCGCATATTAGTTTTTAGAGTCAAATCCAGCGGAATCTTGTGCCCAGGTATATGGATTTCTGGACAAAAGCTTTGTGGCACAATATTTCCTGTTTTATCATCAGATTCAGCAGGTGGAGCTGAAGCAACATGAGGTTCACATGAAACCAGCCCTTTCAAAGCTTTGCCCTGTATAAAAAGAAGAGTATTTTAAATTTCAGATCTCTACATACTCCTTTTTTCTTTTGTTCTAGACAAAAATCATAGCAAATAGAATACCATATCCACAGATGAGGAGCCATTTAACTTATCACCACCCTGTGATAACTCTCGAACAGTCTTAAAAGTATTACTGGTGTATTTTCCATTTGAGTTGTTAGTTTGATTTGAAGAGTCATTGCCGCCTTCTGAAGCAACAGAATTATCCACACTTCAAGGACATGCAGAAAATAAATTGTCTCGATCAGAAAAGAGAACACCAAGTCGATCAAGAAGACTAATACAAAAGGAGTGTACCATGCAGTTTGCATTTGACTTTCGGCTTTAAAATCCATAGGAAGACTGGAGTTCTTTAAGCTGCCAAAACACTTGCTGGAGAATGTTTCCTGCCAATTGTCCATTACATAATACAATATGTGCACTTAGTATGCGGAAAAATTAGTAAATGACACTGATATATAAGTGAAAGCATTCACAAATGAGAGCTAAAAGAAAGTCTTGTAACCTTAAGATTTTCCTTTCTGGGAAGCAGCCTACTGGTTTTAGTGACTGGATAATGTTCATCCATCCGAGTGAATCTTGGTGCTTTTGATGAATCAGATTTCTTTGGCGCATAAACTGCGCCATCTACATTCCTAAAGGAAATGAAGAATTTATCATAAAGCAAATCCAAAGTAATATATGAAAAGACAGGAAATTCTACCTTAACGAACTAGTAACAGATGAAGATTCGTCAATGCACTCCACCAGGTTCTTTCGCTTCAGTAGTTCTCCCTGTCAAACAAATTAATAATAATTATAAAACAAAAAAAGAAGCATCTAATACTCTGTAGCTGATTTCTAGTTACCGTTGCCTTGTTTTAGCAAACCATTAAACGAAGATCATCATTCAAACCACCAAAACAAGTATATGATCTTTTTTAAGAAAACAATAACTAAATATTTGAAGAAGACGTGTGACAAATGTTACTCAGATCCATGCATGTGTTCCACATTTTGAGGATTGTGGAAAACTAAGACATATAATTGCAAGAAATTATGGGTTTAAAATAAATGTGGCGTGTGTGTGCGTGCGTGCAATTTTGTCCTTAAGCATATGCAAGCATGGTATCCTATAATGAGAATAAATACACTGCCAATAGTTTAACAGTATAGTTATATCTAACGTGTGCTCTTCAGATATAGAGCACCGCCTGCCTCAAGGTGTGTTCCCTGACCATTTAAGAGTGGTCTCCGAGTCACTTCCAATAACCAGTGACTAGTGAAATAACCCTAGCTCTTCACAGAAAAAGTGAATACATAAAACTTCACTTTTTATCAGATTAGCAAAGCCTAAATGAAACAAAACAACTTAACTTCATCCGATATATACTTGCTAACCACATTCTTGCTGGCAAGGGGCTGCATTATTTTAATTCTGCCTCAGAAAGTAGTTATCTCCCAAAAGGCCAAAACCTTCTCTCAGCATACCATACCATCGAACTAAATATAAATTACATTCCTACTCCACTCACTTCTACATAGTTCACAAGTACGCTCAGAAAAAAGAAAAAAAAACACCTTAATCGTAATGCCACAACCACCACTGTCATTTAAGGGTCTAATAAACATAAAGCATGAAAAAGATAGACATTCCAAAACCTGGGGCTGGAAATGTTACCCGTAACTCCGAAGGAGTTTTCCGCTTCATAGTGGTGGTCTGAATCTTCAAGCCTCCACCTCCGACGGCCCCACCACCAAAATGAAGAGCATTAGACGTAGGCAATTCACCGGCTGCAGCAACCTTAGTCATCCTCAGCTTGCGGAACTGATGCATATAACACGAAACCTAAATTTCATACTTATCCACACACACTGATATATAGCGCAAGGTGAAGAGAAGAAACAAAAAACAGTGATTATCTGCGAAACGAAACCACCCAAAAACACATAAAGCAAAATAAAACCTGATCGATTGGACGCTGGAAATTAAAAAAAAAAAGAAAAAAACTAGGGCATCTGAACTAAACTACTCCCCCTCTAATTTTCTCTGGATTATCTCAAGAATCTTCCAGTTCCAGGGAGTGTTGTGGAGAATGGAGATGGATATTGGAACAGGATGGAGAAAGAGAAGCGGGATTTGGGAGAGCGCGGCTCAAATCTATTAAATTGGCTTTGGATTTCGTTTTGAATTATTTGGGTTCCCTCCCTGTAGTAGAGAAGCCGTTAGTCGCCGTTACTCACAGTAACGGCGTTTAATAACTCGACGGGTCGGGTCCACTCCAAATCTGACCCACTCAACCACTTTTGTACCTCATAGTTACAGACATGTGCAATGAAATGCATTAATTCTAATATATTTTTCAAGCAAAGTACCCAATACTATAATAATCTATTTATATGTTTTTATGCGAAAATATCGACGACGGATCAAAAGGGAGGGCCTAGGGGTAGTTATGTAATTTTCTAAAAAAAATATACGTGATTTTAATTTTTTTTATATACTAGTCCACCCATTATTTTAATTGCTATCGACAACGTCAATATATAAATACAATTTTTTGACCTCCCAAATTCGAATTTTGATGTGGATGTGGTTTTGAGTAAGGAATTGAAAGGAAAAATTATTATCGACGCATTAATACTTTTGAAGTTCAATTTTCTTGAGAGAGAAAACTTTATTTTATAAGCATATAATATAATACTTTTATTTTATTTACACTTTTGTTGTAAAGAAAAGGTGATATTGATGTTGAACAGCTGATTATATTTAATAAATGGAATTGGAAGAAATAATAATAAATTATATTTAATGTGAGTAGTGAGAATTTGATTTGTTTTTGAGGCGTATTTGGAGGAGTGGAATGGGAGGTATGCATGCGTTGCATGAACTAACCTATGTGATTGTGATGCCATAGAAACATATATCAGCCGATGTTGAATTGAGTGGAATTTTAGGCGCCCACCTCTCTGAGATTGATCTCCCCCAAATCCACACCCTCTCTGCGCGCGCAGTCTGGTTGTGGTAAGCGCCCCACCGCCTGCATTTCTGCATGAAAAACATGTAGAATTTGAAGCCGATTGAACGTATCCAGACTGCTATTCACGTTCTCATCCGAGTGGCTTCGCCTCACTCTCACCACATTTCACGTTTTTCTGATCACTTCCATTTTTCTTCTCTGCGTGGATCTTATCGCGCTAGCTGTGCAATTATTGGATTGATGATAATTCACGTTGTTTTCGATCCAAGAATTGATGCATTTTGGCATATTTGCGTTAATTCGTCAGAGAATTGCGTTTTTCTGGATCTTTTTTGGTTTCATACATTAACAGGATCACTGATTTGGGGGCGCAGATTTGGGGGGTCTCCTACAGATGGGTGTTGATTTTGGCTTTTAAAGCTTCAAGATTTGTGGCTGCATACGGTGAATGGGATTAGCAAAGGCTTGTTTGGATGGTGAAATTCAAGAGGGCTAGGGATTTGTAGAGACTACACAGTGTTTGATGGGGAATACATGTGTAGGCCCTAAGTTGGGGAACGAAGGCTTCTTTCAATCTGTGACGGCAGCCGTCTGGAAAACCCGGCAGCCAGAGAGCCTTCCAGCCTTAAATCGAGAACAAGAAGCCAGCAGTGGCAAGAATAATAAGGATAACAATAAAAATAATGAGAGCTCTGTGAATTCAGATACTAAAAGCTCTGGTTCAACTCCGTCTGATGTGCAAACTCCGCCTGCAACAGTCAAAATTTCAGGTGGTGAAGGCAAGCCGACGGATCACCAAAAGCCTGCAAACCAGGAGGCGAAAGTGAATAATCATAGTAGTACCGATACTAACAATGCCAATAATAACAATAAGCCAGCAGAAGGGGCAAAACAGAACAAGCCTAATCCTATGAAGAGAGTATCAAGTGTAGGACTACGGGTCGAGTCAGTTTTACAGCGAAAAACAGAAAATTTGAAGGACAAATATACTTTAGGGAAGAAGTTAGGACAGGGACAATTTGGGACCACGTTCTTGTGTTTGGAGAAGGAGACTAACAAGGAGTTTGCCTGCAAGACAATTGCTAAGAGGAAGTTGATAACTGAGGAGGATGTTGAGGATGTTAGAAGAGAAATTCGGATAATGCACCACTTGGCAGGGCATCCCAATGTTATATCAATTGTTGGAGCTTATGAAGATGCAGTTGCAGTTCATGTTGTAATGGAGCTTTGTGCAGGTGGGGAGCTTTTTGATAGGATCATACAGAGGGGGCATTACACGGAAAGAAAAGCCGCGGAGCTAGCTAGGACGATAGTTAGTGTTATAGAAGCTTGTCATTCATTGGGAGTTATGCATAGAGACTTGAAACCAGAGAATTTCCTTTTTGTGGATGACCAAGAGGAATCACTGCTTAAGACCATTGACTTTGGGCTCTCAATGTTCTTCAGACCAGGTATTCATCTATAATTTGTCTTTAGGTTTTGTGTTGTCACTTTATCAAAAGGAAAAAAAAATAGAAATATGATTGAATCTGAAATCCTGATTTTTGTGTTCAGTTAGTTGGGTTATAGTGAAACCACTGACAACTGAGTACGCAATATCATGGAACCAGACCAATAAATTAGGCATTACCTTCCCTGTCAACATTCTTCAAAAAAGTGAAATATCTTTTTCAGGGACTTGTACCTCTAGCATCAAAGGCTCATCTGAGGACAAATGGCAGAATTTATTGCTTGACCCTTGATATCTTATTGAATTCCTTGTTATGTAATCAGCACTAACCTTTATCAACCTGGCTTGTTAAACTTTACTAGGCGCTCATTCAATTGGATCATTTTCTATCCTTGTTCCTTTTCTTTTGGATTTAATTAATCAGAAAATAATTTATTTTACACTTCCCTTATGCAGTTCAGATTTTTTAATTATAGAATATATCTGAGTTAAGCTAAATGAAGAGGTTTCTTAGTTCTTTGATATGGGATGGAAAGCATAAAAGTCAGATACCTTGATTCTCCTTTATGGATTCTTACAGTTGGTTCCATTTTGATCAGTTACTTTAGGACATGCTTTTAGCAAACTGAAATCTTTCCAATTATGGCTGTTGATTTCCATGTTATGGTGTATAGCTCAGTTCGCATTATGAGCATTGATTGTTGACAAGTCAAAATGCGAAAATATTTTTGCATCAAAGAATAGATGAGAAATCCCAGAGTTTAAAAATTATGATTAAAAGATCTTGGTTAAGTTGTAAGAATACTCACCTAAGCAATTCCAATTCAACTCATTTGGGCTCGGAAATATTAGGTCCTTTTTTCACTCTGTCCTGTGTAACACCATCTCCACCGCCAGAACCCTAACAGTGGTGATTTGGAAATGGCTTGTTATGGATGAAATTTGTGTTTCATAAAGTTATATGGAGTCTCCAAATGCATCTGTTTGTGTTTTACACACATGTAAGCATAAAAAACCGTGTCATGTGGTCAATCATACAGTGCCCATCACATAGCATTATGAAGAAGAAAGGGCAACTATCATAACAAACAAAGACCAAACAGTTTCAGATTGTTTAAAACTGAATATAAGTCTTGTCAAATACTTTCCTGACCTAGCTTTGATTCCATAAAAAGAAAGGAAAGAATTGGCAAATATATGTAATTGCTGGTGCAATACTATCAAATGTCGGCGTTAATCCGAATGTGATATTCTAATTGATCAATTTATGTTCAAAACTTTATTGGAGTTTTTTCCGGAGTGAATTTCTACTATGTAGTTATATTCAACACAAGCCATTCAATTTTGCATTACTCGATATATCAAGATATATGCAACAGGTGTCTTTATCTAGTTCCCATCTCAATTTTCATCTGTTGAAGACGTTTCAAATTTCATGCATGCTTCTGGGTTTCCAATTCAATTTGTTAGCCATATATAACATGGGCATCTCAAAAGAATACGAGGTTAGGCATGAAGCTACTCCATTTGCTTGTTCACTTGAATAGCTCGGGATTGTATTTGCGAACCCTTCAATATGGTTTTACCTTTATGTCAATATTTGAAATCATGTAGGTCTCTTAAAAGTGGTATTCCAGAGGAAATACAGATGGTAAAACTTTCGGCTGTAGTCAATGTCCAGCCAGATCTTCTGCCACCATTGACCAAACGAAAAAGTTTATACTCAATATGTAACTGTAGTTTACTCAGTTATTTCAATTTTAGGCGGGATGTTTACTATCAGAAACAGAATACTTCTGATCATCATAGTTTCTTGTTTTAGGAGGGATAGTTTTAAACAGAAATGAAACTTCTCATCTTTTATATGCCTATTGTTAGAGCAGAATCCTGCTTGTTGTCTGTAGTTGGGATGTTACTACCATAGTCAATCTTTGTCTATGTTCGATCAGATGCTGATGTTTACCTTCTCAGGTGAAACATTTACTGATGTGGTTGGAAGCCCTTATTATGTGGCCCCAGAGGTACTAAAGAAGCTTTATGGCCCAGAATGTGATATTTGGAGTGCTGGAGTTATCATTTACATTTTGCTAAGTGGAGTTCCGCCATTTTGGGATGGTAAGCATCATTCTTTTGCACATGTTGTTTCCTTGCTTCGCTTCATTACACTTACCCTAGTTGTTAATCTGATTTTGTTACATGCCAATGTTTGTTTTGGATCAGAAACGGAACAGGGAATTTTCGAGCAGGTCTTAAGAGGGGAACTCGACTTTGTATCTGAACCTTGGCCCAGCATATCTGACAGTGCAAAAGATCTTGTCAGAAGAATGCTCGTAAGAGACCCCAAAAAGCGGCCCACAGCTCATCAAGTTCTTTGTGAGTATACTGTATATGAATACCCTGACATTTCAGGTCCTTAGGAGTCAATGATATCTTGCCATTTTCTTAATCTGCATAAAGTTGAGTGGAAAACGAAGATGCATACTGGTGCATTGATAAGAATCAACATGCTACTGGGTTATAGTTGAATCTGTAGTTTACAAGAATTAACGTATCAAGTCCTACACAGATACAATATGCATATATTTGCATGCATATGCAATATATCCAGAAATGTTTCACTGCGACTGTAATGTGTTTGCACAGGCCATCCATGGGTACAAGTAAATGGTGAAGCTCCAGATAAGCCTCTTGATTCTGCTGTCCTAAGTCGTTTGAAACAATTTTCCGCCATGAACAAACTCAAGAAGATTGCAATCAGAGTGAGTTCTTCCAGTCTTTTTCTTTCATAAACATCTGCTTTAAACCTGTGTGGCACCACCTTCATTCATGATCAGTTTGCTTTTAATGGGGTGGTTAAGAAGATTATTTGATGGTTAGTTCAGAATTCATGATATAGAAATTAACTAACACCATAATAATAGTTATTTGGAGCTCTACATTTAGGAGAATTTGCATCATATATGGTATGTTGTTATCATGCCGTGAGGGTGTGAAATACTAGAACATTTCATGCTGTAGGTGACAAAACTTTTCTGCATAGGTTATTGCTGAAAGTCTTTCTGAGGAAGAAATTGGCGGACTCAAGGAAATGTTCAAGATGATCGACGTTGATAATAGTGGACAGATTACCATGGAAGAACTCAAGAAAGGTCTAGAAAGAGTTGGGGCCAATCTCAAAGATTCAGAAATAATCAGTCTGATGCAAGCAGTAAGTGCAGAACACTTTGAGTTTCCTTTCTTATTATTCCAAATACTATTTACGTTATAAAATCAACTTTCTTTCCTGATAATCTAGGCTGATTTCGACAATAGTGGAACCATAGACTACAGAGAGTTTGTGGCAGCAATGCTGCATCTAAACAAAGTCCAGAAAGAGGACCATTTGTATGCAGCTTTTTCATATTTTGACAAAGACGGTAGCGGCTACATCACAAAGGAAGAGCTCCAACTGGCTTGTGAGCAGTTCGGTCTAGGCGATGTTCACTTAGACAAAATCATCCGTGAAGTTGATAAGGATAATGTATACATTCTTCTTACAATAAATGACCTCTCATCTTAAATTATAGACAACATTACCTTAAAATATTACTCTTTACCATTCCAGGACGGGCTGATTGACTATAGCGAATTCGTGGCTATGATGCAAGACACTGGTTTTCGCAACAAGGGATTGCAAAACAGATAAGCATGGGGCTAAAAGGTACTCGTAAGTCTGGTAATCTTTGGGAACATCATATTTGGACTTGTGTAAATTATGATGTATCAATGACATCATTTGAGTGCATTTTCTTGTAAAGATTAGTCAGAATCTACAGCAGGACGCTTGTGCTAGGAATCGATGTTTTGTGCATGGTTAGGTTGTATTTTGGGTTTGGTATTACTGTCTATATGTTCCATAGTTCTTTAAGTCTTGTGTTTCAGCCATTACAATTGTTTATAGAAAATTTTGACTGTTGGTAGTATGTTATAGTTCTGTAATTAGTCTGATGAATCCATTCTCTAATCACTGTCCTTGATGAATGTTGGTTTCTTACTGTTTTCTTGACTGCACCAAGAGCTGATACACACACTCACACTCACACATATATGTATGGCCATCCTTTGCAGGAACATTGTTCAGTCGAGCTCGGGTAGCTTATTTATGTCTTATTTGTTTTCCTCTTATACTTTATTTGAAATTTGTGAGAAAAATAATAAACTTCTATTTCTTACATTTCCTTACAATTATTTAAAAATAACTTTCTCCTCCCCAACATCTCATAAATCTAAACCAATCATCTTTCAAGTGTTTTATCTTTGGCAAAAGGGTCTCTCTCAACAAAAAAAACTAGTTGAGGTCATTTATGTTGTGTTTGATAGGGAAACCCTTTTGAGGGATGACAAACCTGTGGTTGTGGACACATAACTTCATGTTATGTTACTTGTACGTCTTATTTTGTTGTTTGGATAACGGACAAATATTATCTTTTTCACGTCAAACTCCCTGCCTGTCTTATTACAGCTAATCCCGCCATTTACATTTATTTTGCGTCTGTCACGCTTCACCACCTTCTACCTCACATTTTCTTCTTTTCTTACCACCTTTTTTCCTACCCTAATTCTTTGGTGGGATTCCGGCATTGGTTTGTCTTTGTTGCTCCATATTATGAATTGATTTAATTATTTACGCACATATGACTCATCATTTTTTTTTAATTAGTATATTTATTATATAATAATCATAATGTACCCATAATGTAATTAATTTGAATCTCGTTCTCTTTTTCTCCTGATTGGAGGAGAGGGGTCGTTGAAATTTTTAATTATAAACTAAATAATTTTTTTTAATTTAACACTAAGTAAATAAAAATATCAAATATTATCAAAAATTATCCTCTATTTGCTCACATTTTTCTCATCCCATCAATTTGCTTTTCCTAAAAAAAAAAGAAAGAAAAAAGGGCACGTGACTTTTCAAGTGATGTGTAATCGCATTTATGAAAGAGATCTAATTCTTTACCAAGGTTTTGGATATGATTCTTTTTTTTTTTTTTTCCGAAAAAATGTTTTATTAATATAAGCATATCAAACATTAATGACAATTTGTGGAGCAAGAATGTAAAGGCCCATCATCATCATCATCATCAAAGAACCGTGATTCTATGATCCACGTGGCGGCTGCCACCAACAGGAAATTGATTCTCGATGCCACGTGTGTGGACGAGAGGGGGTGGGTCAGTGTTCAGCTGTGTCCACCCAAACCCAGACCTTTTCCACCCACTCCCCGCCACGTGGTTTGGCAGGCACCAGTTCTTGTGGATCTCCAACATTTCTTCCCCCCACTTCATTTTCTTTTTGTTGGTTGTCAAATTTTAATAATAAAACTGCTCTCCTATAATATGTATAATATAAATAAAAAATATTGAATTTTCGATTATTCATTGATACCCCTTAGATTTTTATTTTTTTTGCCTTAAAATTTTTATAATGTTCTTAAACAAAATTTGATGTTATTAAAAATATATATTCCTGACAATGCTTAATTCATATAATTAAATACTTTAATTTTTGAAATATTTTTTTTATAGAACAAAAGAAATAATAAAAATATAGCAATTGCGTTATTAGTAAATTTGATTTGATTTGTTCTTAATGGAAGTCGCATCTTATCCGCATTATCACATGTGTGAAGAAAAGATGAAGACAGCAAGGGAACAAGGCAGTACTAATCTAGGCATGAAAATGCGACGTTTCAAGAGAACGCGTTGTTGGCAGTACAACATCACGGAAATATATAGCTCTACCGACAACCTCTTTCAATGCGCTAGTCCTCCGCCTCCTAGTTTGTAGTGTTCTTAGTACGCTGTTTCATGATTATGCCTTTCACTCCACTCCTCAAACACAAGCAATAAATATTAGAAATAGTGTGTCACTCCACATACATATTGCACTCATCTTTTTATTAAAAGTTGTAATTAGAATAATTCAGAGGTATGTCTTTTTTTTTTCTTTCTTTTCTTAAATTGTAAAAAATAAACATACAAATTGAGGTTGAAAACGATACCTAACGGCCCGTTTGAATTTGACAACGTTACGAATAAAAGTCTCTGAAAAACTATAATTTATTTTTAATTCTGTATGAATTGATTTTCACAATTTAATTCTATAATTTTAAAATTTGATAATTTTAACTTTTTTTCCAGGCCAATTTGATCCGAAATTACACCCGTCTTCTTGCACCCAAACTTTCACAATACGTGTAGCATTTGTGTCAAAAAAAATTAATACAAAGTGTAATTAAATTTATAATAAAAAATGTAATCCACTTTGAAGGTTTTTGATTGAGTTTATAAATTTCTCAAAACATCTTATAATATGTTTCTGAGCTTAATATAAACTCTTGAAAATTGTTTTGTGAATTTTATTTTGAAGAACTTATAAAATCTCAAAATAATAAAGATAATTTTTTTTTTAAAAAAAAAATTCTTATAAGCTCTTTAAGAAAAAATTAATTTCACCTGACTTTCTTAAAAATATTTTGTAAGCTAGCTTTTTAGTTTTAACATCCAATAGACAGAAGCAGACTCATCATTTTTGTTAGTATTTAATTTTTATTCTTTATATAATTAACATTTTTCCTCCCTAATCAAAATTGTCTATTTCTATAGTTGATCTCGATCAGTATTAAAGTATGAAAAACTTACTATATTAAACATTCTAATTAATATATTATAAATTCTGACATCTCATTCGTTCAAACACTTTAAAAGTTTATTTTAAAAATAAAATTTAATATTTTTATAGAATATTTCAAATAAACTGATGGTTTGTTGGAAAACAAAACCTGGGTCTACCATAACTTTATCCTATCTTCACGTCTATGTCAAGTACGTATTTTGGAACAAGTGCATGATTTTGGGGGTGTTTTCATGGTATTCAAAAGTTGAGGGGCAGTCATGTAACTTAAGGTTTCTTTCCCTCATGTTAGCTCCTTATAAAAGAAGGGTCTGCACATTCAGAAGTTGTTATTACAGTGAGATAAGAGTGTTCCTTCAGCAACCCTTCTGACACTTTGTTCGTTTTCCTGTTCTTCCTCACTCTAATTTTCTCCAAATAAGTGTAAGCATGTAACTGTTTCATTTCTTCCTTGTAAAATGTAATTTCATTGTTTTCACCAACAATTTTGCAAATCAATTTCCTACAGCAGATACACAGTTTAATGATGGAGAAAACGAACTCCGCAAGCAGTCTGATAAGAACTAAATCGGTGGAGACAATACTGAAGTCGCCGGTATCATCCGCCGAGGCGGCGGAGAGCAGCGGCGGTCTCTCTCGGAAGTCCAGCCGGCGGCTGGCTGCTGCGTCGCCGGGACGAAGCAGCAGTGGTAATGGCAACAAGACGCACATTCGGAAGTCGAGAAGTGCGCAGATGAAGTTCGAGCTGGATGATTTAGGCAGCGGCGCAGCCTTGAGCCGAGCCTCCAGCGCCAGCTTAGGATTCTCGTTCTCCTTCACCGGCTTCACCATGCCGCCGGATGAGATTGCTGATACGAAGCCGTTTAGCGATGACGATATTGGTACCTTATCTACTTTTCCCTTCTTGTTCTTATGATATTTAAACTCCCCAACTTGCAATTTTGTACGTAATTCATCTTAGGTTAGATCTAATAGGTTTCTCCATAAAAATAATAATAAATGAAAAATTTTCAGAGCAATACGAACCCTGACATACAAGTTTTAGTTTTTTGTTTTTTTACACACTCACGGACATACGTAAACGTAAGGTTCGAACGAAAGACATCCCATAAAAAGTCGTATACCTGCACTAATGGGTTGTCCACAACATACAAAATTACAAGCTCCTTGCTCAAGAGTTTAGGGATCACATTTTTCCAATGAGAGTCCGTGTCTATTAGTATTTTTACGGAGAACAAAATACAAGTAACCCTTTTATAATACATTATATTTTATATATAAATGAAAAAGTTAAGAATAATCACATATACTTAAAGAAATATTTTATTGTAACTCTTTGAATAATATGAAATGTGAAATAAAATAGAAATGGAACCGGAGTTCTGCAACCAATCCTAACGTATTTTGCGTGTGCCTTAATCTTGGCAACTTACTTCTCCAACCCGAATTGTAATGTGGTTTATTATCTTCAAAATCGAAACTATGGAGGGTACTTTCGTCAATTTTTCTTGCATCCTCGACTTCCCTCCTTTGAAGGCAAGTCATCCTTGACACACTCAAAAATTGATTTCCATGGCCGTACAGACCTCACTCTTTCCACATAATATCATTTGTCATAACCCATATTTATTTTTACAAAATTGATTACTAAGGAGGAATACTGCGTTATGTAAACAAGTTTTAAAACTTTTTCTGATCAATGTGGAATGACTCGAAACTTAGCATACTGCTCAAAAGTTAGTATGCAGCTCTGCCAATAATGAATAGTACCAATTATGAATAGTAAGGGGGTATATGTATAGACAAAAAGTAGTGGTCATAGTCATTATGCATGTTACTAGGGTCAGAAAGGGAGAAATATATACCCACCCACCTACAAGTGCATGACAAATGTATGGGTAAAAGTCGAGAAATTTGAAAAAGTGTGGGACACAACTCCACCAGACTGATTATGTAAAGTGAAAATCACTGAACAAGTCCACCACCCCAACAGTCACTGTTGCTTGTCCTAATTTCGTCTCTACAATTGTAAGATCTACACGAAATGGTCCCGTTTTCTTGAGTCACCTCCTAAGTTTGGAGATTTTTTATTGAGTGTCTAATCGTAAAGACTTGACTTACTTTCCTGCGTTTCTATCCGCCCATTTTGCTTTTTTCCAGATTTCCCACCCCGAAGAACGTCCTAACATTTGCACTACTTAATCAAACACTATCGCTGTTTAGTGCTTTCCATCAACTATTTCGTTATGCACGTTTATTGTTGGATTAATGTCTCTCAGAAGTGTATGCCTTGTTACAATATATTTCCATGAAGCATGAAATATACATAAAGATAAACTTTGTAGCGTATTCAATTGAAGAAGGCTTATCAAACGAAATTGCGGAGAGGAAGAAGAAAGAAGAAGAACATTCAACAAGATTGTGCTTTCTTTCTAAAATTGTTTAATGACAAATTAGAGCTAATGCGCAGATCAGTCGAAGGGAATGCATAAAACGGCAACTGCATACACTCATAACAGCCTCAAAAAATACATGAACCAGAGACGACATGACGTGTAATCAATTTATCGATACTCATGTGTTGTTAGGAACACTCAGAAGCTGATGTCATAGAATAGATTGCTGTAGCAATTATAAATGTTTACCCCTTCAAGTGCATGGTATGTATTTATCGGGATACATAGCTACATTTTATGCTATAAAATATAATGTTGTGCTAAATATGATAGCAGCTGAAGATCTTGAGGCAGGCATCAGTAAGAAGAAACTTCAGACAGAACCCACCTTGCCAATTTATCTAAAGGTAACATAAGACTCTCTGGCAACCAGGATTTGTTATACTTGTTCCTTTATCTTCAAAGACAAAGTGTAAACCCGATATCAAGCCCGTGTTCCATGCATGAGCCATAATTGATTTGGTATCATCTATTTGAACAGGAAGGAACGCACAGTTCTCTAGAGATCACCGCAACTCATTGAACATGGTTATGAATGTCAGGTTCAGTCTTGTACAGAATTTCATTTTACATGGCATTTGTGTACAAGACCTTCCTCAGTAAAACCAACAAAAGCTATGAAAAGTTAGGAAAAAGGACTTAGGTTTGCAGGTAAAATGAACATAATTTAACAACTGAAATCAATGACAGTACGGTTTTAGTACCACCTGGTAATCATGTAGAAAATTCTGTATGGAACACATACTATTAGCGCAAAACGCTAAAAGTATAGCCCTATAGTTTGGAGTGCAGCAGAGGTTTCAGTAAATATACTTTAAACATTATGCTAGTTCAACATAGACGAGTCTGTGCTACTCAAATTTCTTGTCTATCGCCTTGTCAAATCATATATTGTTTCCCTCATAAATATGCAGTTCACTGACGTGACATACAAGGTGGTTCTCAAAGGCATGACTTCGACAGTGGAGAAGGACATTTTAAATGGAATTACTGGTTCAGTTAGTCCAGGTGAAGTTCTAGCACTGATGGGACCATCAGGAAGTGGAAAGACTACGCTGCTGAGTCTGCTGGGAGGGAGAGTAAGAGAATCCACTTATGGTGGCTCCATAACTTATAATGACCAATCGTATTCGAAGTCCCTAAAAAGCAGGTAGCACAAAGTCTAGATTTTCTGTCAAGATGAGCTGACAGATAAATTATGTTTGAGTAGTCAGTGGTATCAAAAGTAATGACATGAAACATGTGGCAGGATAGGATTTGTGACACAAGACGATGTTCTTTTTCCTCACCTTACAGTGAAAGAAACGCTCACATACGCAGCTCGCCTGCGACTTCCAAGGACATTAACAAAAGAGGAAAAGGATCAAAGAGCCTCAGATATTATATACGAGCTGGGACTAGAGAGGTAACTGCTTTCTATAATGGACTAGTTCTGAAACTTTGTGCTTAATGGTTTCATTAAATCTTAAAAAAGATAATGGGATGAAAGTTTGGAGAACTATAAATTAATTAGATAAATCAGATAATGCACAGCTCAAATTTTTATGAGAACTGATCCTTCAGAAATATATTCTGCCAGGTGCCGAGACACCATGATTGGTGGTTCCTTCGTTCGGGGAGTTTCAGGTGGAGAGAGGAAGCGTGTGTGTATTGGGAATGAGATAATAGTAAATCCATCCCTCTTGTTCCTCGATGAACCAACATCTGGCCTGGATTCTACCATTGCTTTGAGGATATTGGAAACTTTACATGGCATAGCTGAGGTGCACACATCAGAAATCCAAACTTCGTTATCAATTTCTTTGTATGAGCACAACAGTCAAACATTTCTTCTTCTGTTAATAGCAACGTGGTAGAAATGTTGTATGCATTCAAATCCACAGGTTGACTGCTATTTCTATTTTCCATAGTTGAGTTGATCTAGGACTAATAGGTGTTCTTTCGAAGATATTACTCTTGAAGTGGCTAATGGACTGCCCTACACACAGAAAAAAGGGGCTATTTTTCCCCTCCCTCAGCTCCCCACACCTCAAAGGGAAAATTCACGTATTATTATTTTATTCCACTTTTCTTTGTTTTGTTCTTTCTAGTCTTCCTCATAAGTCATAATATGTATTTACTTGCCCTTCCAGTCATTTTAATCATGCTTTAGAATTGATTCATCTTGAACAGATAAAAAGTTCAACGATTATGCTGGTGGTCATCATGAATGAAGTAACAAACTCACATCATCTCTAGACTGTGTTTGCTTCTTTATGAGATTTTTCTAAGGTGGATACCCAGCTTTGCAATGTGTTTATTATATGTCATCTTGATTCAATACGTGCAGAAATGTGAATAGAGTAAGTAGGCTGACAACTATGTAAGGCAAATGGTGTTAAAAATGTCCGATTTTATGCCAGGCTGGCAAAACAGTGATCACCACAATTCACCAGCCATCAAGCAGGCTCTTTCTCAAATTTGACAAGTTGATCCTTCTTGGCAAAGGGAGCTTGCTTTATTTTGGAAAGGCGGCAGAAGCAATGGTTTACTTTTCATCCGTCGGATGTTCACCTCTAATAGCAATGAACCCTGCAGAATTCATGCTTGACCTAGCAAATGGAAATGTAACAGATATTTCTGTGCCATCAGAACTAGAGGACAGAGTGCAAACGGAAAACTCTGAGGACGAAATAAAGAATGGAAAAATGGATCCGGCAGTTGTGCACGAGGTAATATATTTTGGAACAAAATCATGGATGAAATTAGACCAGAAGCCTCTCCTCTTAAAGATGAAGGTTTCCCTCAAGATTCTTTTACATTCTTATTGATATCATGAACCTTTGCAGAAAATTCCTATAAATGGTAGATAATGTCTCAAGTTAGTAACTATTTTACGAAAGAGACGTTTAACAATGCAGGCTCTTCATATGGAGAGCAATTGTTCACACTAAGCAAGGGCAAAGTATATTACTTGCTTGATGATATGTTATCATTTTAAAGCAGTATCTTGTTGAGGCCTATGAGACACGAGTTGCAGAAAATGAGAAGAGGAAAATTAGGAGCCCAGTACCCATTGATGAAGAAATAAAGTCTAAAGTATGTTCTGCCAAGAGGGAATGGGGAGCAAGCTGGTTAGAACAATATTCCATATTATTCTGGAGAGGACTTAAAGAAAGGAAGCATGACTATTTTAGCTGGTTGAGGATCACACAAGTTCTTGCAACTGCAACTATTCTGGGATTACTATGGTGGCAATCTGGTAGTGATGATCCGCAAAAACTACAAGATCAGGTAAAATATTTGTGTGATGTGATTCATAAGTCTAATATTCCACATTGATCACCTAAATCAGTATTAACAGCTATTGGATTGCCTTGACCAGAACAGCAGTAATACTTCAACTTCACTCACCAATTGATATAATAGTTGCTATAGTAGTGATTAACTGCACCATGGTTAGACCATCTTACTTGTCATCAACATATGCAAAACCAACCACTTTACCATGCCAAATAAACATGGTAATTCCTATTTGCCCTTTCTAGTATAATTGTAAACACTCTTCACGGAACAAGCAGAATAAAATGAGGGAAGCACTAATTATTCTGTGCATAAAAGTAGAATAAAACAAATTGTAAGAATATTAAAGAAACAAGTTTTCAATTAAGAATGAACAGAGGACTCAGTCTAATATACTATAGACTTACTGAAGCATTTCAAGATGCTAGAGATTAACAGTCACTCTGTTGCAGGCAGGGTTACTGTTCTTCATTTCTGTGTTCTGGGGTTTTTTTCCAGTCTTCACGGCTGTCTTTACATTTCCCCAAGAAAGAGCCATGCTCAGCAAGGAACGAGCGGTTGACATGTACAGGTTAAGCGCATATTTTGTGGCTAGAACTACAAGCGATCTTCCACTTGACCTAATATTGCCAGTACTTTTTCTTCTAGTTGTATATTTTATGGCAGGCTTAAGAACGACCGTTGGTTCCTTTTTCCTCACTGTGGTGACAGTGTTTCTGTGCATTATAGCTGCTCAGGTATGCCCTTTCTCCAATTATGAAGTCATGGTAATTCAGTTCTTACGCAAGATTTACCAAACATGTATATGCAATACCAGGGACTTGGGCTGGCTATTGGTGCTACACTGATGGATTTGAAGAGGGCAACCACTCTGGCCTCTGTGACAGTAATGACCTTCATGCTGGCTGGGGGATACTTTGTGAAGGTAAGTACTGAAACTTTAGGGACACTCCTAATTGTCTGTCCATCCTAATCATTAAATAAGCCCAACTTATACTGTATGATCAATTCTGATGGGGAAAAGGGACCTTGAACAGGAATATATAGACATTAACAATTCTATAGAGCTCGACAAGAACTTCTTCATGGACCCGTTGTATTCTGATTAGACAGACTGCATAATACAGGATTCATGATTTTGCAGGATGTCCCGACATTCATATCATGGCTTCGATACCTCTCCTTTAACTATCACACCTACAAACTTCTCCTCAAAGTTCAGTATGAACACATAACTCACTCGATTAATGGGGTCAGTATAGACAAAGGCTATAAGGAAGTGGGAGTGCTGGCAACGATGGTGGTTGGGTACAGGCTACTGGCATACCTATCTTTGCGAAGGATGAAGCTCCACCCAGGAGCTTAAACCTCGCAGAAGCCATATTGGAGCGATTACACAAAAACCAAGCTTCAGCTTTCAAGATTTCTATGCTTCCCACGTCAAGAGGCTTGGAAGGGAACTGAATCAAACATCTACCATAAGTATTAAGACTTTTGGCATCCAAGAGAGTTGTAAATCCATAATTCAGCCAAGATCAAGCTTCATTTCGTGGAGTTGTGTTAAGATACTTCTTCACCATTTTATTAAAAATCATGCTTGCAAAAAGTTCTGGAAAATGCAGGCAGCGTTGCTGAACATCAAGTTTTTCCTCCTCTTTCTCAAGATCTTTGTGCAACAAGACCCTCATTTGATTGCTTACAATATCTCAATCATATATATTAATCTAACATAGTACTGTAACTTCAGATATGAAGTGTAGAATATCACTAGCAGCATTCACATATTAATTTGTGCATCTGGATTGTTTGGAAAGAACTACAAATTATTTACTGCTGAATAATTGAAGAAATCCAGCTTATGCAAATTACCTTTAAGCTGATCTCTTCACCATTCTATAGACACAAGCATTGGCTTTTTCTTCTCCAACCCTACAAGATATAACACAAGAAAAGCAAAGCCCAATTAAGTGAAATAAGCTACAGAGGGATGATATGTCTATTCATTACCTCCCGGAACTCTCGTCCAACCACATTGGGTCAGGACAAACGTCGAACGCTTTGCAAACGTGATTTTCAAAAACTTACAATCCCGTGATTTGTCACCATGACTATGAAAGAACTTGAAAATGGAAATTCATGAAGGTTCTCTACAATCCAATGTTGCGTGGTGGTGTGGATTAAATCATAAATAGGCCTAACTAATATGTTCTGAAAAAATATGAATGTATTTAGGGATAATTACACCTCCTCTCAATTAAATTTGTTAAAATTACACCTAAATTCTACATAATTTGAGAAATTATTTGATATTTATTTTTGTTGAACAAATAGATCACATTATTAGGCAAAATTTATAAAAAATTTGCTAACATCAGCAAAAACAATGAACCGTAAATCTATATTTAACTTTGATTGACTAATTTATTGCTGATCTAATAACTTTTTTTAATCAAATTACTCTTACAATAACAAAGATATCCCTCCTTACATGCATAGAAATTGTAAAAGTTAACAAGGGCTTCGTATCAACACGCATCATGCATTTTTATGATTTTGGAATCAAAGTTTTCGATCCCAATTCATTCTAAAACCACATTTTAACTTAAATACTGAAATTTTTCAAGTGGAATCTTCGGAACAATGTGTAGTATTCTTAAACATCCAAGCGTGACCTCAACTCGGACTACATAGGAATTTCGCAAAAACTTCAATTCAATGATAGCGCAACGACTCTGAAGGCAGGAAGTGATGCTTGTCTGGAACATGCACATATATTTTCAAAGAAAAAAGCCTATAAGATAGTTGAAAATTTTAAAAAATAACTGCTTAGCTTTATAAAGTATGAGATTATAAGTTTGACTCTTTACGAGAGGTATGATATGTTCCACTTATTTGAATTTATTATTTATTATAAAGTGAGTTTTGTTAGTTTATTTATATTTTTATATATATAATATTTAAAGATAATATATTGAATTATAATTGATATTTCAATATATTATAGTTATTATTTTTTCAAAACTATAAAAAGAAAAGATAATTCATATAAAAAAATTTGACGGAGTCCAATTTCTAGAAGTTCGTTGATCGTTGACTTATGGGCTCGGGAGGTTAGGAACGAGCTTGAGACCTACACAGAAGAGGAGTGTCGGATTTGACCCCGCTTAAGCACTCTGACGCTCAAATTAAGTCGGATAAAGAGTATAAGTCGTATGTCGGGATAATATGTTAAAGTTGGGGTTAATGCTTGAGCAATTACCTTGATTTTCATAATGACTCGGGGTGTATATACCAAAAACCACTCATACGGACGACATCTGTCCTCTAGGCAATGACGCCACGTGTCTTCAATCCAGCATCTTTTCTCGTTGAATTATGTACTTGAACTCCTATGGACCTCGCTCTTTCTTGGGCCCATAATACCAATGGATATATTGGGCCTCCCTCTAATATCTTGCAACCTTGCCTATTTTAATCATATCAACATTGGCGACAAAGTTGGTTGAGATATTCTATATTTATGTATGTATCAATTAATGTATTAGTGATTGCACATAGTGAATTACATACTGTATAACACAATATAAGTAATATTTCGACTCAGACCAAAAAAAGAAATATAAGCTTTAGCTTAATAATAAATTACAATTATCTAAAATAAATCTTATTTATTCAATTGAAATGATAAGAAATGTTAAAAAAGACAAGGACCTTCTCCAATACCTAGGTTTTCTATAAAAAAATAAATAAAAATTAGTTCCCCAACTTTTGGTGAGGACTTGAATTTTTGATCCGTCGATTATTAGTAGTTGTATGTCAGTAGTGGTTAAGATAGATGTCCTAAATTCGAGGACATAATATCAAATTCAGCATACATGTGGACATTTCTCTCATTTAATATGAGTTTATTGTTATTATAATGAATATTTATTTTGATGTAAAATTATTAATCGAATCGATATATTTTTTAATCTATTATTATTAATATAACTATGTAATTGTCTTTTTTTATTTAAAAAAAAAAAGAGGAAATTGTGGCCACAGCCCATAAAATGGATCTAATTTATATGCTTTTGCGCCCCCCAAAAATCAGAAAATTATCCAACTGCTGCCAAGCCGAAAATTGAAGGCCTATTATCCAATTAACGGTTCATGCCACCATCTCTCGCTCTGCCATTCCTACGCTGTCATATTCCTACTTCTTCACCTTTTTTACTCACTCGTTGTTCCACCACCGCCGTCGCCACCGCGTTTTCTCAGGTATATCCACCCGCCGTTGCTCTATCTCGCTACATCAGTGTGTTATTATATGCGTTACTGGTGTATGTATCTCGGGGATGTGTATGTGTGTCGAATCTTTAGATCGTGGGAGCATGATTTCTGTGTTCGTTCTGTTGTAGTAAAGTGGAATTTTATTAGTAGGTTTGCTGTATGAATCGAGAATCCGGTTTGTAGACGAATAGGATTTTTGGGCGTCGATTTACTTTTGGTGATAAATGCTAGAAGGAACTCGCTCTTGCGAAATTTCGTGTCCCAGACAATTGTGGTTTCTGTTTCTTATTTTTATGAATCTATGTCTAATTAGCGACAAGGTTGATGTTTTCCCACTGTAAGTGTTTCTTTTCTTTTCTTGGACAAGAATCAATAATGTTTTTCTCCTTTACCGGCCGATTGATTGAGATGATTGTATGTGTTGTTCCACGATGTAGAATGTGGATTTGGAGTCAGAACGTACAGTTTTGAAATCTCGATGGAAGTTTACTGATCTCAACTTTTTGGGACCCCCAAAAAAAATTATTTCTTACAAGTGATATCCATCTGTCCTCTCTAACACCAAATAAGGAGCAATCAAGATTGGATGTACAATAATCAGTAGTCCTGAAGATATAATAGGGAGTAATGCCCCTGGACAACATCAGTTATCTGATGACTGTTCCTCCTTGTACATCAAACTTGTTGGTAACTGATAATTGCAGAAGACACTAAGACATGCAAAATGCAATTCTGTTTAACAAAGTGGTGGAAAGCCTTCGTAAATGTTATTTAGATCAAGTGAATAAAGATGATGAGTGATGTCATTATTGTTGTATGTTTAACTATCAACCTTCATGGTTGCTTATTTGTTTGCAGAGTGAATCTAGCCTTAGGAAAACCATGGATCGTTTGGCAGGGAATGCAAACCTCATGATTGTCTCAGATCTTGATCATACAATGGTGAGCTTGGAGTATTCTCATTATTCAGTTTATTAGGGATTATGCTAACAAGAGAAAATATGCTGCAGGTTGATCATCATGATTCCGAGAATCTCTCTCTTCTTAGATTCAATGCACTGTGGGAATCAAAATACCGTAGTAATTCTTTGTTAGTTTTCTCAACTGGGAGGTCACCCACACTATACAAGGAATTAAGGAAAGAGAAGCCCATGCTAACGCCTGATATCACGATAATGTCTGTGGGAACTGAAATTACATATGGCAACTCTATGGTACCAGATGATGGTTGGGTTGAATTTCTAAATCAGAAATGGGACAGGAACATAGTATCTGAAGAAACACGCAAGTTAAGCGAACTTACTCTTCAGGTATAGTAACAGAAATAGCATAGGGCTTGGATCTCTAGTTAGTTGAGCCACTCGTATTACAGCCACTAAACTTAGCACATACTGGTATAGTACTCTTTTTAGTTTTTGTATGCATCAAAATAGAACTGTCTTGTTCATGAAGATATCTATTCTATGACAATCTTTTGGGGATCATGCAGTCTGATACAGAACAAAGACCACACAAAGTAAGCTTTTATGTCCAGAAGGACAAGGCGCAAGACATTATGAAGTCTCTTTCAACTCGCTTTAAAGAACGTGGGGTATGATGAACATTTCCTCCTGCAGTATAACTTGTCAAGCTTGCATTATAATAATCTAATTACTTTCTACTAGTGGATGTAAGATTGTCATTTATATTCAGCATGTTTACCTTTGGTTTCACATCTAGCAGCCTTTTGTTTCAGTTGGATGTTAAGATAATATACAGTGGAGGGATGGACTTGGACATTTTGCCACAGGGTGCTGGTAAAGGGCAAGCACTTGCTTATCTGCATAAAAAATTCAAAGCCGAGGGTAAATTACCTAAAAACACACTTGTTTGTGGCGACTCTGGAAATGATGCAGAACTATTTAGTATTCCAGATGTACATGGTGTCATGGTTAGTGCTTTACCTAAATTGTTAGAACAATTTTCTGTCGTCCATTGTTGGAATATGATCTTGCTAGGTCCAGTAGTCCCCATTCATTTTTCCTTTTTTGGACCTTTGCAGGTTAGTAATGCCCAGGAAGAATTATTGCAGTGGCATGCTGCAAATGCCAAAGCTAATCCTAAAATAATTCATGCAACAGAGAGATGTGCAGCAGGTATTATACAAGCCATTGGTCACTTTAAACTGGGTCCAAGTACATCCCCCAGAGATGTTACGGACTCATCTGACGCTAAGATGGAGACCTTTGATCCTGCTTATGAAATAGTGAAATTTTACTTGTTTTACGAGAGGTGGAGACGTGCTGAAGTGGAACAAACTGAGCAGTATTTGGCAAATCTAAAATCAGTTTGTGTATGTTCAATTTTGCTTTTAAATATTCAGCTTCTAGTTAAAGTGCATGCTCATGCATGTGTTGACATTTCTAGTTAAATTTGTTGTTGTTTTCCGTTTGTGTCTAAAGTCAAGTTCATTTAGATATTTGTGAGGTTTGTGTATGTTTGTCTTTTTGTTCTTCCCCATTAAATGATTGATTCTATACATGGACTCTTCAATTCTGGATGCATACGAAGTTTATTTAAACTGAAACTGAATTTCTAGAAATCAAAAGAAAACTGCTAAGCATTTGCTGTCGGATTAGGCTCAGGCTTATGGTCCTATTGAACTTTTCTTTTCATTCATACAATTGACAATTAGTTATGCTATGACAGGACTTTTGTTATTTGAAATGCTTTCAGCATCTAGTTACTTTGAACTTCCTACTGATTTAAGTCACAAAAAACACCTGCTAGTTAATATTTAACTTTCAACTAAAACATTCTTTAATCTTTTTCTCTTCAAGATCCAATGGCTGTTAGGATTAACTCTTATGTTGCACTTGCAGTCTCCATCTGGAATTTTTATTCATCCATCTGGAAGTGAGCAACTACTCAGTGACTGTGTAAGCTCACTGAGAACATGTTATGGGGACAAACAAGGGAAACAATTTCGGGTTTGGGTAGATCAGGTTTTACCTCAACAGGTTGGTTCTGACTCCTGGCTGGTGAAGTTTAAGAAATGGGAGCAATCTGGTGAGCCTTTATTCCTATTTTTGCTGACATTTTCATTGTTTTACAAAAAAGTCCTCATTCTTGCTTCACAATTAATTTGTTCTGCACTATTAATCGTTGATCTCTTTCATATGCCAAATGATACTTCTCCTTTTCCACAAGTAATGCTAATCAGGCTAGCATGTATTATGTATTAGAACTGCATAAATGGTTTAGCAGCCAAGTACAATGCATTATAATTACATGGCACTGGAGTAAGAGAAAATGATAAGGGTATTAACTGAAAGGATGTTTCAGTACAGTGAACTATTAGAACTGAGGAACTGGTATTAATAATGCTGAGAATTGCTAAGCGACAAGAATAAGATCCTTGTTGGCTTTTGATAGTTGTACTGTCTGTAGGTATTATAACTTTTTCTTTTTTCTGATCAACAACCTTGTCCGAACCTGGGAAAGATGACAATGATAGATCATGGTTCAATCAACAGCAGATGACGTGATGCAACACAGTTTTGGTTGTTAATTCTTCAAGGACCATGTTCCTCTTTCTCTTTATTGTGAAATTAAAAGTTCAAAATTTTTCTGATTAATTATGGTTATGCTTTCATCTTCCTTCATCTGGCTGAACGCTTGTTGTCTTTTGCAGGTGAAGAGCGGCAATGTTGTCTGACTACTGCTTTATTAAGTTCAAAAGTAAGTTACTAATTTCTTGTGCCAAACTTTCTTATATACACTATAATGCCTATATTTCGCCTTATAATATTATCGTACTTCGACCCAACGGTCCACATCCTACCATGTGGTACCCACGTTAATAGCATGAAATCATTCCATTTCATAGATCCTTATGATGTATGTAATATTTTTGCAATTTGGTCACAGGATGTGACTGTTACAGAAGGGCTCACTTGGGTGCATGTCCATCAGACATGGTTGGATGGAACAGGGCCAAACGGTCAAACATCCTGGTTATTCTAGGTTTGCCCCACTCGTCTTGCATCTTATTTGTTGTATCAAAATAAATGTAATTGCTACATTCTGTAGCTTACTGATGGTCATTTCTCCTGTTATTGATAATTCATATACACCATCCAATCATATGAAAATCGCTTTTATTTTCAGTTATCTATACTTTTTCAGGTTTTAAATAGATAAGTTACTAGAAACACATATGTACATATACATATATATATATATATATATACACGCTCAATGGGAGTGTTCATTGAACTGTAGAAAAAATTATAAGTTAAAGCGTGGTGAAAGTGCAGAATATTTAAAAATAAAAGTGAAAAGGAAAGGTTGAAATTAGAATGTATTACTTAATAGTTGTAATATTATTAATAAATTGTAAAATAGGAGGCAACGGCATGTATCTTGGTTAGGATTAGGGCACTGAAACAAACTTGTCCATCACGGAGTCATCCAAATTCAAGATGCGTATCGCTACAGAAAGTCGCATAGGACAGCTTAATGAGCGAGAATTTTTAAGTATTTCTGTGCTATTGCGTTGTTTGTAAAAAGTGGTGATAGAGTCACGTTATCGATTTTAATGAGAATATATTTGTGTAAAAGTTATTGACAAAATCAAGAAAAAATAAAGGGAAAAGGGTTGTTACTATTAGGCATGGGCATGGCATTGGCGATGGGTTCAAAATTCAAAACTGCCTGCCCAACTATTTTTTGGTTTCCCCAATTGGGCCCTTTAATTGTCTTATCTAACTCCCACCGCCACTCCCATATAAAGAAAGAAAAGGGGAAACTGTCAGATCTGGAATCTTGGATCTCACTCAACCTAACCCACTCTACTCCTCCAACTATTTAGCGATTCAATCTCTACTTCTCCCACCACCACCACCACCTCCTTCCTGAAAGAAAGAAAGAATGGGTCTCAGGCTGCTCTACGGCCTCGTCTTCCTCTCTTTCTCCACCGCCTGCTTCCTCTGCCTCCACCTCGCCCTCCAGCCAGTCTTCTATTTCACCTCCTGAAATCATGAGTCAACATGTGTATGTGTAGTAGTACTTGAAGAAGAAGAAGAAGATTATGTTGTTTTGTTGAAGACAAGGGAGAACTATGGATCCTTAATTTCTTCCTCACCATGGATTTGTTTTTGTTGTTTGTGGTAAGGGATTATTAGATCATACGGGTCCGTATTTCTTTTCTTCTTTTTCGTTCCAATGTAAGAGCATTTGATCTTACTTTTGAGTGGATAAAGAAGGAGCATTTCATCTTACTTTCCGATCTTTCTCCTACTCTTTGGTTATGTAGCAGTAGTAAATAGTAATAATTTTTATGTCATTAAAGTCTATATCACCGCCTTCTATTGATAATTTATTGTAATCAGATCAGACATCACAGCCTCAGAATAGAAGGGGCCCTCTCCTCTCATCTCCAGTTCTGACTTGAAATTGAAGGTGCTGTAGATTAGGGGCTAAAAATGTTGCGTCATACTCCATTGAAGTAGAGTTGTTTATATGTATTAGGTCTGGGAAATAGCATTAATATCTCATTTCGCATCACCTAAGTAGAGCAGAGCATATCTACTTGCAAAATTATATCTAACTACTTTTAAAGTTTGTTTTGTTTAATAATTAAGTTCATTTATTAGTTAAAATTTATTGAATTTGTTGATATTAATAAAAAATTAATATTTATTAATAAGTATTGCAAGTCGAATAATTTTTTTCTGTTTAAAGTATCTTTATAATGAAAGAGATATATATCTTTATATGTATTAGTTTGCAAAGATGTACAAGGACAATTTGGTTATTATTTAGGCTGTAATATCATAGCTAAATATAGATTTTTGTCTGATTTTTTTGTTAATATTAATAAGTTTTATCAATTTTAACTAATAAAACGATATATTTGTTAGACGCAAACAAACTCTATCTAAAATTACTAAATATAATTTTTTAAATTATGGAAGATTGATGAGTAATTACATCAAATTTTAGAAAAATGGAGGATATATAATTATCCCAATGTTATATTAGATATGACGGCTCCACAATAGTCGCACCGAATTTAAACCTCAGCAATTCTTGGGCTATTTATTTTTTATGTTTTATATCTATCCATTTGGATTGGACCTTGTTAATTAAATGTATGCCATCTCTGATTTATTTTATAACAAAAATTTTCAAAATACTTTTTAACATGAAATCACATTTATTGTTATTATTATTTTGAGAATAAAGACGCGTCTTAAATTCAATTTTCTATTTAAAATAAGTGGTCAAATCTATTAAAGTTGTCACTCTCAGAAAATTGGCTGCACGATTATTATATGCATAAGCACAATAATTCATTGTATCTAAAGCGATTTCATACGCGTCTGAAAATGATGTTTATAAATCAAACTCCATCTAAAAATATATTTTTCAATAAGTATTTTTCGAACTTTTTTTGACATTGATAAAAGTATGTTTGATAAATCAATAATACTATTTTTGACTTCTTGAATATACAATATATTTACTTAATATTAAGTGATAATTATATTTATATTTGATTTAAGGCTTATTTATACAAATTATCTATGTTTTTTATATAATTACAGAAACCACTCCCAACAGTTAGAAAATATTAATATAGTTTGTGTAATGACATCGGCGTGTTTGGTAGGTTTGTGTAGTTTTTCAAAAAAATAGTGACGGTGTGCAAATATACTAATATTTTTTTTAAATATATATATAATTTTTTAAAATGCATGAATTATTTATATAAATAAATTATAAATAAGGGTGCAAATGTAATATCCTTAATATTAACTATCAAATATTCAATAGCTTTTGGAATGAACTTTTCATCTTAAAAACTCCATTTAAAATGTGTTTTCAAACAAATTTATAGATCGCATTTTCCTCTTTGTACTCTTTGGTAGGCGAAGACATGACGACACACGCTATCTCCGACCTCGTCCCACGTAGTACGATAGAGATTAATTATCATAGGACAAAAATATGATCAAGAATAAGTAAGTAATAATGAGATGAGGGTAGGGTGCACTTCAATTATTTGTTCATTACAAATTCGTGCAAGTAAAGTTGATTTTGATACATTTATTTATTTTCGATCACTTAAAATTGATTAATTTGGACTATCTATTGAGTCGTCGTCATCATTAGTCACACGACAGTCACTGAGGATCAAACCAGCTCTCTCTTTATTATATTTAGATTCTATCTAAAATTACGAAATTATATTATTTTTTTTAGATAAATTGTAAAATTATGCTTACATCCCCGACTTTACCCATTTTGTTATGATTTTGAATGAAAAATAAAAAATACACAGACTTCTTATTTTATGCCTCATCCAACAATCTGTATAAATTATGAGAATAGAACTAGTTTTTTCATTCTACAACCGTTATGTTTCATCCAATAAAAGAATGGGAATAATATTTTATTACAATTGCAATTTATATATATGTATATATTACGTTTACCTCCTTATAAATATAAAAATATTCTTGGATATCTCTGTCTATAAATTTTACAAAATACTGAATGAGGGGTAAAATTAAAATTATATATATATATATATATTTATTTATTTATTAACGTTAACACTTTCCATCCAAACCCTAACAAAAAATGTATAGTTGTAAATGAAAAAATTCCAAAGGGGATGCAAGTGCAGCTTCAAAATATTTTTTGGAGAAAAGTGCAATTTTACATTTTTTAGAAGGGGTTGAAGTGTAATTAATCATAATAATAATAGGAATATGAAAGTATATATTATATTATTATGTAGAAGAAAGTATTTTAATAGTTAAAATACATATGGTAATGATATCATAAAAAACTTAATATTGGAATTAAATAAAGAACAAATGGTATTAAATTATTAATGAGAAATGAGCAGCCAATAAGTTGTTGATTAATTAATTAGATGATAGATGAGAGGGTGAATGAATAACTATATTATTTTACTCATCATCATACAATAACTCCTTTATTTATTGGAGGTACCATAAAGAGGTTGTCCTCTTCCAACACTTCACAATTAATAAATATTTTACATACATATAATAATAATATTAGTAATAAAGTTAATATTTAATCACAATATATATATATATATATATAGATAGATAGATAGATGGGGGAAAAATGCAAGCAACCCCCTTGTGATATTGCAAATGAGTAAATTACCCCCTTATAAAAAAATAAATACTGATTTACCTCCCTGTATTTTTTAAAATACAACAATTTACCCCCTATGATTTTTAAAATAAAGCGATTACCTCCCTGTATTACTTAATTCCCTGAATACAAAATTTAATTACTTAAGTTCGTTGTCGCTACCTAATTAAAGTACGTATCATGCAGTATTATTATTTTTTTTACAAAAACTTCATTAAAATATTATCTAATTTGATTATTGTAATTCGACCAGTGCATTAAACTTGTATTTTAATTAATTGAATTTACACTGGATTAAATATTATGTGAAGTGAGAAATTTTTTGGCCGAATCAAGTTTGACCAAATCGAACCAATCACATAGCAAGTGTAATATACTTGTTATGTGATTTGTCATTTTTTTTTTAGATATACATCAATTATATTACAAATATATTGTAATTTTCATATAATTAATTCAAATTCAATCAAACCCAATTTAAATTAAAATTTTGGTGTGAAATGGAAGGTTGGTTAGGTGTGAATTCATATTGATGAGAGTCAATGGTCACATTGCCATTGATGTCAATTTGGACATATTATAATTACTAAATAATACATATATAATAAGAAATGGTCCAATATTCCTTGCTTCCTTCCTGCAACGTGCCTCCATTCTTCCAATCTTAATTTTTTTCATTTCTTTTTTCTTAGATTATAATTATCAGTATTAAATATTTATCTTTAATAATTATTGATGATTATAATAATTATATTATCAATATCAAATAATTATATTTAAAATTAAAAATTATTATTAAAATATAACAACACGTACTATTAAAGTAGAATAAAATTCCACAAGTTGGTGGGTCCGAAATCATAATCTTATTATAGTAATGGGGTTTCAATTTCGTATAATTAATTAATTAAAACTTTCGTGAATTCATCCTTTTTCCCATTACATTGAAACTCTCGTCAAATGCTTTGTCTTCATCATCCCCATCACCATCTTAATTCCACCTATAAAACAGCTTTGAAATTTAATTCTTCTCCTGCAGTTGGAACATAGAGTTGGAGAGAAAACAGTATGGATAGTTCTTCAAAAACGTGTTTGATGGCAGTGTTGGCAGCGTCAGGAAGCGTGGTTTTCCTCGCCATGCAAGCCCATAATCGACTTCTCTCCAATTTCATCAACCAAATGGAGTTTCAGATCAACGCCTCATCAACTGGTGATAAATTCTTTTTAATTCATTTCTTTCCGCATAATTTATTATAATAATTACAATATATATATTAATAATTAATTTGCATGAACTTAAATATTCAGGGGCCGCGGCCGTGAGAGAAGACCCAAAGAAGAAGGTGAGGTTCGCCGCCGACGTGGCTGATAAGGGTTCTGGCAGGAGGGCGGCCGCCGGCCGGAGAAATGGTGAAAGTCTGGAGGCTATGCCCCGAAATTGGCAAGCTATGTATAAAGGCATTTTACAACAGAGGAACCTTAGGGGGTATATGTGATTAATTATATATGTTTGTGGTCGTGGCCGTCCACGGCGGATGGCGGGCCGTCGCTGCCGGCGGCTATCCTCCATACCCATGCTTTGTTCATATATATACATATATATATATGTTAGTTGTAATTAATTAATTAAAGTAATATTAGGGTGTCTAAATGTTTTTATTTTTGTTTTTGTACGAGAGGAGGTGGTCCGTTTGTATTAAACTTTTTGCATCTTTTCTTTAGCTGTAATTAAATAAAGAATTCAGTTTGGAATTAATAAATTAATTTGAAACATGAGATTATTTGATTATTTTAAATAATTGGATATAAATATTAAACAATATGTGATAGAATTAAATATTAACGTTGCTGTACTGTATATAATTAAACCAATAATTTATATATGACTCATTCAACTTAGGCAAGTATGTACCTACATTTGAAATAGATAGCATATACCAAGTCAATGATTGCCTGTCAATTGAATGATTATGGTACTTAATTTCTCCTATATATAAAATAAGGGTAAATAGCAATTTATTCCCTTGTAATATTGAAAATGAGCTAGCATATTATTCCTTTTTGAAATTGTTTCATTTTAAAAATTATATAGGGGGTAAATTATTGCATTTTAAAAAATACAGGGATGTAAATCGCTATTTGTTTTTTATAATGGGATAATTTGTTCATTTGAGATATCACAAGGGGGTTGCTTGCATTTTTTCATATAAAATAATACTATAAAAAATTTAATATTTAAGCATAGCTAATTATCGTGGTTCAAATAAATAGTGATTGACCATTGCTACACAATGATTATTGGCTATGCATATTTTTGTGAGTGCGACTAAAATATTTATCATAGCTAAGACCCCCTCATCTATTGTTTTTTTACACAAACCACCCATATCTTTTGAAAAATTACATAAACCACCGCTGACAGAAATGTCTTAGGGGTATTTCTGTAATTACAAAAAAGTAGAGTAGATGTCAAAGTAATATATATGAGGATAAGGAATACGATCCAATAGATTTTTAAATTATTTATTTTAATTTTTAATCTAAATTTAAATTATTTTATCAATTTTATTTTAATTAAATCTCTGTATAAAATTATACATGATCAAAATATTAAATCATTTAATTAATATATTAAAAAAATTAATTACTAGATTATGAGTGTAATTATTTAAAGCTATTCAAATTTAAAACGCTGAACCAAATAATATTTTAGAACTCTTTTGATAAAAGATAATATGCTTTTATTGCTAACACATTGAAATACTCTAAAATGCCTTCCAAGTTGAATGGAATGAACTTTTGAACTTATGAAAATAAAGTGAATAGGGGGATCTATTTATTGAAGTTATCATTGAATAGACATGTCCGATCAGAGTGGATGTTTTCGAAAGATTTTAACATTTCATTTGAAAGGATACATCATTTCATTTAAGTCATTTCATTCAAAGGGTTTTACCCAATAGACACATAATTTCAACCGAAGGCACAATTATCCGGTTGAATAAATACGGTTGGATGATGATTGGGCGCCATAAGCCATCATCTACGTGTCACGAGCTTGTTATGTGTCCCATATTGTAACCAATCATTTATCATGATTTTTAATAAATTTATTATTTAATTTTTCATTCACCATTTTCTAAAAATTCTCTACACGAATGGAAATTAATGCATATGAACATACAAACACTTAAGAGAGTTTCAAGTAAGAAGTTATTACATCAAGAAAGGTAGCTTGTGGCTTTGAACCTTCCTTAGAGGAATACCATCAGATTTATTTAGCTAATCAGTGAACATGATGTCTTGAATTGTTCAGCCATTGGTGTAAACTAAGATAATACTACCCCCCACAATACTTTCTCTAATATCTTTGGTTCTCACGATTGAGTCCATTTTGACCCTAGACATCATCTTGGATGTTTTTCATTTGAAGCGGCCCGTCTTCACACTTATATAGGTGATCTCCAATACTGTACTTGACTTAGTATAGGAATTATTAAAAGCTTATAGTTTGCTCTCTACCTTTTAGCTAACAATAGTAAACATTATAGGAACAGGAAGGAGTAAAACTCCAAGTGCTTTTTCACAATCTTTATAACTTAGTTGTCCCATTAAACCAAGATCTTGGGATTTTCAGTCAATAGGTTGGATTATCGCTATAAAGATTTAATTGTTAAGTTTTAATTCCATTCCCCTTGACGAACAGTATACTTGATCTCTAGAAAGACATTTCATTAACAAATCAATTAGATTCTTTTTGACTTGATATAGTTAATGAATATGATTCCACTAGAGATTAATTGTCTTATGGTATTATATCTTTGACGTTTATGTCTAGATTTACCATTATTCTATGCTTTGTGCCCTTCTTATAATAGACTGACTATCACAATATATCAGAATTAATTTGTTATTAGTAAAAATTATAGAAAGTAGTTGTTTTTTTGTGGGGGGAGGGGGGAGGGGTGTTAATACAATAAAAATTGGGACCAAGCCTTGTCGACTGTCAGGGCTCGACAGGAGTTCTCTTCGCCCTTGCTTTAGTTTTTTTCTTTTTACAAATTTAATAATGAACATCTCATATTTGATTTTTGACAAATTTGATACTGTGTTATAATTTTGGTTTTAATAATCTATAATTACAAGATCAATATGAGATCTACTCCAAAGTGAAGTGACCAAAATTATCAACATACGATCAAATTTACCCAAAAACGACTAATTATGAGATACTTACGACTAAATTCATCAAACAAAATGACTAAATTTATAAATATAGTAAATTACATGATAAAAAATACTAGCGTTTCAAAGATAGTCGATCAAAAATATAACTTTACCAAAATTAATTGTTAGTGGACATGAGATTCTATTACGTAGCTGCTGTGCGCAGTGCACGAGATTCTACTGAATGTAGTGAGTCAATGTCGTGATGTTTACATCATAGCCGTCCAATTTTTGTATCACTCACAAATTTTTGCCATGAAAATCTGGACGCCATAAAAACTAATATTTGTCGCGTAATTATAAATGAATCTAATTTCTAAGATATCATTGGCACCATCTGATCGAAATACTCACCCAATCGCGATCACCCACAGATACAGTCAATTGTCGGACCACTAAGAACGACACGAAAGATCATTAATTAGCTTACAATTGAATATAAATCCACCCTTGCATGTATTAAATTAAAAACAACAAAAAATCAAGTATCATTTGTTTGGGGCCGTAAATGGCATATCGTATTAAAGTACATCATATCATTCCTAAGCTTGCAGCATCAAGCCACATAATTTTCCATATGCCATATAATATAAACGCTTGTAAACTGGGTGTAAGGTTTGCGTTTAGAATTCTATTCCTTATTTCGGTTCATAACAAGCTGCCCAATCTTGCTAGCAGTCCTGCGCGGACCTTTGAATTTTCTATAATTCCGCTCTTGCCATATATGATAAACAAGTGTCATTCTATATTCTGTACCGAGCAAATGTGTAACCACGCCATTTATGAATAACGCATGCTAAGCCCGACTTCTAGCTATTAGGAAACGACCATTCAAATCCAACTTAATGCCGATTGAGCCACAAGCACTTCATCGACAAGTGAAGAAAAGGTGTTTGGATTGCAACGGCTAGCCAAAGGATGAAGCTGTTCCTAGGTATTGGAAACATTCCTGCAAGTAATCCAGCCAACTCTACCTTCAGTTTTGCCGGTTGAAATATATCTAACCCTGCAACAGTGCTATAAGTCCCTGTACTATTCCTCCAACGAACGGTATCAATAATCGAGAGTGTGGTCATAATCTGCCTGATCGCCACAGACCTAGCAGCCAACCAACACCAAGTATCTCCCTGGATTACTATGGCAAGTTGTGCATTAGCAAGTGACCCCATGAGCTGCATGGACTTGGGATGAATAATTGCAGGATCCCCGCCAATGCTACGGGTGTTTTCATGGTTTGAATACACCACCATCGCCCACTCTATACTCTCAGGCAAGAGGGTATGCCTGAGCTTGAGTAACCTTAGCCATCCCCATGACCTCGCGTGTGAATTCACCGTCCATCTTGTGTTTTTTAGCAATCCATATTAAGCTTTTGTTCTGAAAATCACCTCCCATAAATGTTTAGTTATAAGGCCAATATTCGTAGGCAAGTCCGATGGAACTCCCAAACCTCCCACCTCCGTGCTCTTACAAACGTGCTCCCATGCAACTCTAGCATATCGGGTCCAATCATTTTTAATACTGTGTATATTATATATTTTGTATTTTTCAAGATTTTAAATAAATTAATGATTAGTTTGATATAATATTTGAGTTGAACATAAAAAAGATTCAACTTTACATGCAGAATATTGAAATAAAAGTTTTCACATATATAATTAGTAAAACTTCACATAGATTTAATATAAGTAAGTGATATATTTTAATTATTGATAATTAAAATTTATAATATAATTATATTCCATTCACTAAATAATGATATAATAGTAATTTAACGAAAAATAATATATTCCGGAGCTGAAAAAGTTATGGGGCGGCGCAATGAACCCAGATAGTTATCCATATTCGAACAAAGATTTGATTGGAAATTATTCGGGGTTGAAGTCAGTATCAAGCCAGAGCCAGCTCATCCGTCCACGACTCTCCTCGGCAGTGCGTGACAGCGACCTTCCGGTTGACTCCTGATTCCTATTAGTACACGTCATCCCGGCAAGCCAAGCATCATCACAAAAATATTATTATCTTTTTGTTTCTCTTACAAACAAATCTCACCCATTCATTAACACGCGGCCCCCCCCTCATTTGCTAACTCTTGTTAACTATCAAATACTGCTATTCGTAGCACCAATGATGTTGAAATTATTTATACTTTATTCTTTTTGTTTATTTTATGGAATTATTGAAATATTTTATAAACTAAGTATTTTATTATGTAATTCATCACTTTCATATGATAAAAATATACCTAATCACGATTTTATTATGTAATGCCGTATCAGAACTTTTTCATAGAATAATTACGATTTCCACACAAGCTCCGAATCTCACAATTGTACCTATTAACGGAAAATATACGAAAATTATAGAAGAAACTGTAAATACTTTTTTAAGTAGTTTTGAAAGACATGCTCCAAAATGAATATCAACTACTGTGCGGTATAGCAATCAATTTATTTTTTTTTCACAATAATTTTGTTGGTAAGGAGCATCAACAGCTAACTCCGGCCCAGAGCGCTTGTTTGCTCTTGTTGCTAAAGCAGCGAGGGACTAACCTCCTAATTGGGGGGCAAAATATAAAATTAGATTTTATATATAGGTGCATTTAATTAAATTGAAAATAAAACAGATCACTTCTAATTTGATAATAGTTTAGCAAATTCTTACTATCAAATCAAACAAATGTGATTCACTTGTCATACGATTGATTTTTTTTTTTTTTAAATTACATACAAGTTACATGTTAATATAGTATATGTATTAATTAAATTGATTTAAATTCGATCAAATCTTATTTAAAATTAAAAGTTTGGAAGATTAGATACATGATTTCTAGTATTTGTTTGGTACTTAAAATGTGGAAAGGCATGGGGAAGTGATTGTGTATGTCTGGCTAAGGCTACGCTGCCTTCACGTAGATTTGTTGTCTCTTACCTCCTCTCTTTACTCTGTACCCCTCTCTTTAAATGCGCACTCACGACCTCTCTTCTCCACCTCTCTTCTATTTTGTATTTTGAAGCAAGAAATTCAAAGACAAGCTGAAAAACAGGGCAGCCAATCAGTTGAATTTCTTCAGACATTTCAAGAAATCTCCCCACTATTTTGGGAGGAACTTCCTTAATTAATCCAAGAATAAGAAGAACAGAGAAAACCCACCCCCACACTCGCCGTGTTTACTGTGTAGCCCGGCGTCGATTGCTGCCTTCACCCACCACGCGCCACCTTCTGAGGATGGCATATCTCTTGCTCTGCACATCATCCATAGAAGTTGTGTAAGCATTTCCAGGTATTTTACTGCAATCTTCGTACTGGCATTTCTTGAGTTCGGACAGAATCGTCCAAGGGCTTCGATTTATTTGTGTGTGTGTGTGTGTTTTTTTTATTTTTGTGGTGTTCTTTAATTAGGTGCCGGGAGAGGAATTTCCTGGAGGTGTGATTGGTTGGGGGTGAAGGAAGGAGGGAGCGGGAATTTGATCGTACTAGGTTGGTTTTTTGCAATGACGAGGCAAATCACGCTGCGGAACACGGGGTCGGCGGATCGCCGGCAGCCGCTGCTGGAGAACACGGACTGCTCGTCGCAGTGCGGCGCGAGGAAGGTGAGGCTAGCGGAGGTGGCGGGAGGGACAACGGCGGAGTGCGCGGCGGTGGCTTGCTGCTGCCCGTGCGGGCTGGTGAACCTCCTCGTACTGGTGGCGTACAAGTTGCCGGCGGGGCTGGCCCGGAAGGCGCTGAGGAGGAAGCGCAACCGCCGGTTGATGAAGAAGGGACTGCTGCCGCCGCGGAGGTGCAACTGCGACGAGAAGGAGTTCCAAATCCACCCGGTGACGAGCCCCGTCGCCATGTTCAACGCGCTGGAAGCATCCGACGATAAGGAAGTAGTCGAGCTTGAGAAGGAAATGTGGGATAAGTTCTACGGCGCCGGCTTCTGGAGGAGCCCCTCACAAAGAAGTGAAATCTAATAACCGCAGTAAATAAAAATAATTACTGGAAATATATTTAGTATTTCATAAATATTAATAATTACAATCTTTCTACTTTTATTTTTAACCTTTCTTGGTAAATTAATTTTCCCAATCTTTTCTGAGAAAAATAAACTCCTTTTTTATTTTTTCACAAAATATATTATGGCGTACAACTTATGAAAATCTTGGTCCATTTTGAAGCTAGAACGATGTTTTGGTACGGGTGTAATAGTGAGAAATTTTATAATTATTACGATAAAATTTTGTCGTTAGACAAATTTATTAATTTTTGTTTATTGTACCATTGAATAAATTGATGTTATGTACGCAAAAAAAAAAAAAAAAAAAAATTATGAATTTTTGTGACATTGAAATGAAGTCGACATTATTACTATAGTTTGCAATAATATTTCCTGATATTTTCGAGCAAAATGATGTTTTTTGGGTTTGAATTGATGAAAATTGGGGAAATACAAGAAGAAAAATCCAGAAGCAGTAAGACATGCAGACAATGAGGAAATGCATGTTGGTGGTTTGTCTGCTTTGACAATGATCCAATGTCCAAGCTAGAGCTAGTACATGTTTCCGACAACTACTCTAGGACCTCTCACAATATTATACAACTACATAAAAGGTTCAATGCAGTAAATCAAATCTTTTACCACCTTTTCCTATTACACGACTTTTCATTTCCAAGATCCTCCTGTAATTCCACCAATATGTATTTATCCATCCATTATTTATTAGAGATAATTATATTTACATCTCATGACCTATGGTTTATTTATATAAATTATACTTATCTTTTACATAATTACAAAAACTACCATTGACAATAAAATATAGGAATAGTTTGTGTGATGATACTAATATTTTTAGGGTATGTGTGTAATTTTTTAGAAAAATGAGAGGTGATTTGTGTAAATAGATCATAGATCAAGGGGCGTAAATTTAATTATCCCTATTTATTATCATGTTACAATAAATATTGTTTTCATTATCTAGTGTTTTCTTAACCTGATATTTGCAGGGATCGAATCAGATAGGTTTTAATTTTAGGAGTGTTGATAGAACTATTTTTTAAGGTAAATATCAGACGTTCAGATCAATTCAAGAATAAAAAATAAATAACAGAACTGGCTAGTATCAATTTATTTTAAGTCGAGCAAAAGTATTTATACAGATTCTTGATCGGGATAATGTTAACTATACTACATTGATATGTTTTATTTAAAAAAAAAAAAACATTATTTAAGTAATTTTCAGCTAATTATTACAAAATTTACTACTCCCAAATTTTTAACCTTTCTGCCTATTAACCTCGTATCCTAGTAATATTTACTTAGGTGAATAGTGTTATTACATAATGAAGGCACAATATGATGTAAGAAAAAGAAAACAGATAGGAGAAAAGTTTTGAGGGAGTGGAAGGAATCTTTGGATGGCGTTGGTAAAAAGTAAAAACAGTGATGGTGGTTAAAAAAAAAACAGTGCGTTGAGCATCATGATAATAAAAGGTTGTACTTTAGGCATTGAAGGGTCGGTCTCGGAAGGCCGCCGTGTTGAGAGGCCAGGTGTGGTGAGGCCCCCCCAACACTGCTCCTCTAGTACATTGTTGTCTCCTTCCCCCTCCTGGGTCCTACTCTTCCTTGTCCTTAAAACTCCAACCACTCTTCATTTTCGCAAATCCTACTTGGGTTGAATTTGAATTAATTATATAATAAATATAATATATTGTCGTGTGATTAATATTCAATTCAGAAAAAATAATAAATATATCATACTTGCTTCATAATTAATTTAATTCTACCAAATTTGATTTGGGTAAAAAATAAAAATCATTATTTTCTTTTGATATTTGATTTCTACACAAACACAGACAGAAAGGATGAACACACTTAAGTGGTGGAATGGAGTTTGATGTAATAATCTCCATTCTCCACCTATAGTTGTCTAAACCTAAAATAAAAGGCCCATTAAGAATATGTATGGGCAGCCCAAAGGTTGATGAGTAGTATAGTGATGGAGTTATGAGAATGGAATACTAAGGAAAAGAGTACTGGTGACATATATATAATCTTACTTGAAAACAAATCAAGAAATTAATAAATAATTTAAAATTAAAATAATTAAAAGAAGAGGACAATTGAAAATATAAATACATGGAAAAGTGAAATTTTGAAAATTGACATATCTTTATCATTAATATATTTTTTTAAATTATTTAATTTCCTAATTGATACTCAGGGAGTGATGATGATTAGATTTGTTTTTTGATAAACAATAATAATTATAAAAGAAGAAATTATTAAGGTTGTCAATAAATGTGTATTTATTTATATATACTAATCTGTATTTTTCTTATTATTAATGTATATCTATATACTATTCTATATATTTGTATTATGTGGGATCAAGTATATTATTATTTATATTTCATAAAATAAATGATGTTACAATTTTTTATTTTATGGAATTAATGTATCATAATTTTTATTTATTAAAATAAAATAATTATAAATTTTATCTTATAAAAATAATTATATTAAATTTATAAATTATGGGACTAGGACGAAAAGTGCAGTTTTTACTAAGATCTAAGAGTGGTAAATAAACAAAAAAGCTGAAAACTTCACCTGCATATCCATTTCTTCTTCGTTTCACACACATCGCATATCCCTCTTTTCTGTTTCTCTCTCTAAATTTGTGAGGTTTGCTTGATGGAACCTGGGCGTTAATTTTTCTCCTCAGAAGAAGGAAGATTTCAATGGTCGGTTTGTGGAAATTGATGGCCATCTTCTCCGATTTTTGACCTATTCCAGCGTCTCACGGAGGTAAAGTTTTATTTTACAAGATCATGATGGCAAGCTTTGTCCGATCTGAATCGTCTTCTAATTGATTTAGGCTTCATAAGGTTATATTTTTTATACTGGTTGAATTTCTTAATTTTTCTCCCCCCCCCCCCCCAACCATAATGTTTCTTCTATTTCGGCGTGTCATTTTATGTATTTTGTATACATGGTGCTTGTAGATTTGCACTGTTGTTTTCGGGTATTATGGTGTTTATGTCGGCTAATTTCGTGTAGGAGAATTATTGGTGCTTGTTGAAAAAATGAGTTCAGTTAGGTTCGTGATTTAAGATCAAATAGCAGTCTTTTCGCTTAATTCGTTTTTTTTTCAACAGAGAAACCTTATCTCTGGTATGCAATCAAGATATCAGTCCTTCGCCGAGGCTTTCTTAGAGAATAATAAAAGATAAATGCATGTGCTTCTGGAGTTTTCAGGAAATTTGGTTTGTATACTGTGTTAGTGTAAGATATATAAAAGTGATAAGGGAAAGTATATTGAATTGTGTGTTTTACAAAAATATGGGCACACATTCGTAATGCTTTTGGGTTTCACTTAAACAACTAAAAAATAAAACAAACATGTCCATGTGAGAAATATTTCATATTATATGGAGTGTTCCTTTTTCCTGTTTACATGCCTTATTTCTGAAAGGACTTGCTAGAGCAAAATTTTTTGAATGAGCATCTTTAACAGGTGAAGGTGAACCAACTTCTTTTCCTTTCTCTTTGCTCTGTGTTTCAGGTTCCTGGAATGGATGAGGTCAAGAAGACAGAAAGTCACATGACTTCAGCGGCAGCTTTTGTAGAAGGGGGGATTCAGGATGCCTGTGATGATGCTTGTAGCATATGCCTTGAGGCCTTTTCCGATAGTGATCCTTCTACGGTGACGTGCCTCATAGAATGATTCTTCTGAACTTTTATAATCACCAGAATGTTTTGGGTTATCATTTGCTATGAGTGAAATCCTCTGAATCATGCTTGTAGGTGACAAGCTGCAAGCATGAGTTCCACCTTCAATGCATTCTTGAATGGTATGCGTCTGTGTTTATCATGATTTGAATTGTGGTTTCCTGAATATCTATGTTATGTTTGTGTCTTCCCCCAATCCTGGGTCTCTTATTGGCTTATATGCTACTTACAATTCTTAGTTAAGCTCATAGTTTTGTTCCAAGGATGATAATGGGATATGTAGTTGGAACAAATAAAGATGTCTCTTGTATTTTCAACTGTAGATACCATCTAAATGTTGCCAGCCACAGGTTAACAAGCATTTTCACTAAGGAGTTCGTGTTTGCATGAACATGATTTTGTATATTTGTGTATTCTTCGGTCGAGTTGCAAACTTAGTTAACAACGTGGGCAGTTGGCAGCAGTTTGAGGAGGTATTGAATGAGCCTTGAGGGAGAATGAGAGTGTTCCATTACTAAAGAGCTCTGATTAGTGTGATATAGGCTGTCTAATTGCTAGGTACATGCTTCAAGGACAATGATGATGTTAGGTAGTATTAGTTGGTCTGTATAATTCTTTGAGCTCCAGATTTATAGTTATATGTGAAAAGAATTGATTGTTAAGATTATCTTAGAAACTATTATGACCTGAACTTACATATGTTTTATTGGAGCTTGGACAATCAGTAATCTAGATATGTTTCTGCAAAATTATTGTCATGACATTTTAAACCATGTCGTTAGGAGAGTTTTCAGGACCGCGGCATTAGCTTGATTAGACTATTTTGAAACTAAGTGCATTTAGGAAATTAAGGGTGGAAAAGAAATCTTATATCTTTTATGTGTATAAGCAGGTGTCAAAGAAGCTCCAATTGTCCAATGTGTTGGCAATCTGTCAGTCTGAAAGATCCTGCCAGGTTTATGTTCATCTTTCTTTCTTTTTCTTTTTTGTGTGTGTGTCTGTGTGCATAATTGCATTTGCTTTTGAACAGTCTCTTTTCTTGTATTTGTGGTAATGCAATTTACGGTATCATGCCAGTCAAGAGTTGCTTGCGGCTGTCGAACAGGAGAGAGCCTTTAGGTTCACTCCGTCAAGGAATGCGGCTATATTTCATCATCCCACCCTTGGAGATTTTGAGTTGCAGCATGTCAGTCTGCATTCTGTATTATAACAGTATTTGACCCATTTTACTTTCGTCTGGTACTTCATTAGTTCTGATTACTGCAGATACCAGTGGGAGTGAATGATCCTGAACTTGAGGAGCGGATTATACAACATTTGGCGGCAGCTGCTGCAATGGGGAGGACTCGCCGCATTGCTCGTAGGGAGGGTTCAAGGAGTCGATCATCTGCTCACAGCCAACCACAGTTTGTGGTGTTCTCAGCAAATCCGAATTCATCTTCCACTGCTTCTGTTTCAGCTTCCTTATCTCCTGGTGGAGCAGAAACTGAATCAGCTGCAACAACAGTAACTAATCCTTCATCTCCGCTTGTGTCATCTTCTGTTCAAAGGAATCAAGTTTCTGCTTCATCATCTAGATCTTTATTCAGGGCAACTACTTGCCATGGAATAGCTAACGATAATAGGTAGTGCTTATACTCTGGCCTTTCAGAGTTCTACTAATTATAATTTATATTGTTCAATAGATTTTAATGATATTTCTTTTATTGTTTGTTGGTTTGACTTTCTATCAACCATTTAGAAGCCGTGCAAGTGAGTCTTCCTTGCCAAACCTCGACAGTGCAGGTCCTTCTGAGTTTCAGTCCTTTTCAGACACTTGGAAATCCCGACTGAGCACAATGTCAATGAAGTATGATTTGCTGACGGGATACTTCTATACCCTTTTCTTTTATCTTATTTATACATTTTGAGCTATTATAGGATCCTTCTGAATTCTGATTGTTTGCATATGCTAATCACTTTGAAGATACAAAGAGTCAATTTCAAGAAGTACAAGAGGATGGAAGGAAAAGCTGTTTTCTCGAAGCTCTTCTATGGCAGATATTGATTCTGGTGTTAGGAGAGAGGTAAATGCTGGAATCGCTACTGTATCCCGCATGATGGAACGCCTTGAAACTAGGGATAACAATTGTGCTGGTCGAGTTCCGCTAGCAAATAATGTAGTGGATCCTTCAGTCACAGGACGCAGCAACCATGGTAACAGAGAAACCCCCAATGAACCACCATCTAATGGCAATAATGCTACTTCTTTTGCCGCAAGTCCAATTTGAAGTTTTATGATGTTATTTAAGAAGGTGCATCCTCCTCAGCATTTCATCTTTGAAGGTGAGTTTTCAAGATTTGAACTAGCCAAGCCTAGCTGTTCATATTTGTTATTTTGCCACATGAATCAAGCTTCGCGAACACATACTTGCATATAAAGCTCATTCATGGTCTCAACTTCTTAGTACTTGATGAAGCTTATTCTCTCCTGTTTCTTGCTTGTGTTTATGATCAAGTTGTTTCTTCTTTTTCTCATTTTAACTTCATGTGATTGTCGATATTGCTAATTATCATTTAGGAAAAGTTGGTTCTAAATATTCTTAAGAAAGGATTATAGATGCTTGAAAATGATCTGTAGCAATTTAGGATTTTGGAATTCCTGAAATGATGCAATTAGGAGAATAGACACAAGTCTAAAGCTGTTTGATTGAGACATATGCCACATCTGATTGTGTGAAATATTTCTGCATAAATGGGAGGAATTTGATCATGCTTATGTGTGAATTACTTATTGCAGCATGATGAAAGTTAGACTTCAAATGTGCATTGGATGAGAAGTGTGGAATGATGAGAATAAACTAACATGTGAAATAGATGGAAATTGAGGAGAAAAGCAGGACTGTCACGTGTCATAGACCTCTTGGATTTGTCTCTTAGTGGCAAAATTCGTTTTAACTAACTTAGCCTGGTTTTATATATTAGAGCTCCATGCTCAATGTGCTCAGGATGTTGTGTAGATAAATCAATGTAATAAGGTTATCCTCCGTGCTCAAAGGCTGTGGACATTGTCCACTTGTACCTTTACAGGTCTTTCTTGTGAATACCATCATTTTTCAGCAGACTTTAGACTCACTTTATGTAAAAGGTAAATTCTTATGGAGTTTGAAAGCCCATCATGATTTCTTGAAGTTACAAGTGACCTTTTATAATAACACCTTGTTGGTTTCATTCTCTCTTTTCTTTTTTTTTTTTACTTTGTTTGATCCTTGCTAAAAGTTGAAATGACAACTCTTACATCTAGTTTCACCTTCTGTTGATTATTTGTGGCTGAAGGGATTTCATATGTTCTGATGATAAAAGTCATAAAGTAGTTTTGGTGGTTAAGTTATCCAGTCTTTGTTGTGTCAAGTATAGCATGAAAAAAGTAAGCGTATCAGATATAGTATACCTTGAAGGTCTTGTGAAGCCTAAGCTGGGGGAAGTGTTCTCTGTGGCTTTCTGAAATGGGCTATGGGAAAGGATGGTGGTTTCCTTTAATCTCATTTACTGTGGCTGGTGGTGTCCTCTATGCTCATTCACTATGGCTTTGTTCCCGCCAGCCACAGTTGAATTTTTTTTGTTTGTCTAATGAAGTCAGACAAGAATGCTTTCTTGGATACAATGATCTTTAAGAATGTGAAAAGGAGATTAGAGGGGAAGTAGCTGCTTAACTACTTTCTAAAGATGTTTATATGCTCGGAATATTTTATTGAATGTAAACACAAGCGTGAGACTGTTTACTGCTGTTTTCTGTGTAACTGTTGGGTTAGTGGTGTTTGTAATCTTTCAAATTAATGTACATCACTATTCTCTTCATATATCCTACTATTTTCTTGCCTCATGCATTGCTTCACACCAAGGATTTTTAGTGGTATCTTTTTACGTGGGAGCTTGAGTGTATGGGTTTAGTTGTTCTATTCCTGTACTGTAATCTGATTGTAAGTTCACTTATATCTTGAAATCCATTTCAGCACACGTCACGGTGGATTTGTTTTTGTTTTCAGGTGTATGTCTCTCCTCTCCAAATATGACATGCTGACGATGGAGACTTTAACACCCTTCATTGAGTAAGGCTAGAGAGAGCTACAATTCTTCTCCTACTCAATAAACGAATAGCAGAGAAAGAAAACTTCGTTTGAAACTCTTTACGAACTTGCTTTTCTTCATAGTTTATCTGCATCTGCCTGTACATTTCTTTGTAAACAAACATGGACCAAGTACTGAAACCTTCACAGGGTAGAACTTGACGAGATTCTAAACTTTCTTTATTTAATGATGGACCGAATCTTCTATATAAACTTGACTAATGATTGGCTGTTGGAGTTGGCTTTGTATGGCCGTCTTCCATTTTGCATCATGTATTTCTCCATAGCTGGTCTCTTTGTTTCCTCGAAACATATACTTGTCAGCTTTCACAATAACCTACCGTTCTTTTCCTCTTGTCCATTTCTAGGCAAGTGGGACTTAAACTGTTGCATTTAGTATTGGGACATAGAATGTCTTTCAATTTCTGGAACAAATAATATGGTTATAGGACTTATTCGACCCGACACCATATTTTGCTGGAGAAAGGCTAAATTGATGAGGGGGTGGTGCTTTCTTTTTACTTAAACCAGGAGAAATTTCTGTTATGCGTATAGTTGCCTGCTCCGCAGTAATATGGATTGCCAAAATATACTTCTCTTGTGGCAGCAAATTGTAAGAGAATTCATTTATGTTATCAATTTTTGTAGATATTTCTGATCTCCATCGTACCAAATAGAGACTCACGTGTAGAAGAATTTATTGTCGAACAGACATGGAAATTAAGGTGGGCCTTGTGGAAGTTGAGTTTTGAGATGAGAATTATTTATTTAGATTTATCGATGGGCGGGTAATATTCAGATTTATGTTTCTTATGAGAGCTATTATTCAAATCCGGTTCCATTGTTTTATATAAACTGATAGTCCAGAAACTGTCATTAATTACAAATGTTACACGACAGGAATTATTTATTATTTTTATAATAAATAATAACCTTAGCATGCTTAACTGTAGCTAAAGTTGCATTTAATGCAACTAGATGAATTTTGTAACATAAATTAGTGAGGTAAATGTTTCATATTGGTTGTAGACGAAAAATTTTAATGGTTAATACATTTTCATCTATATTAATTGTAAATGAGGAATTTAAACGCATAACAAATTCCAAAGCTTTTTTTTCTCTCATAAGGTTTTTCTTTTTTAATGACAAACCTGTGAGATTCATACAAAAACAGTCAGAACGAAAAATATTTTGTATAACACGATACCGATTAAATTGTAAGCCATATTAATATGACAACAACAAAATTCTCATTACAAGATACAAAAATAATCTATACTCTCACCACGATTCATGTGTTGCTATATTTTATAAGTGATAATTTTAATTTTTACATATATTTCATTAGTTGTCAAAATTTATTAGGTTAAAATGACATTTAATGACACTAAATACATATAGTTATCCTTAATATCATTTATCATTGATACATCCATAATTTATGCCAATAAATAAACGTCATAAGTGTAGCAAATGTGTAGATTCTTGATTATTAAGAAAGTTCACATCAACTTTTACCCAAAATGTGATAATTTTATTTCCCAATTGGGTGAACAAAAGCACTAGGAAAAAGGAAACTCATGTACCAAATCCTCACAACATAAAGTAAAAAGTGTCACTAATGATTTCTTAGTTTATTGATTAAGATGGATGTCCAGTAAATAAATTTAAGATTATACATTTGAATTTAATCTAATCGTGTATATATTTATTTCACTTTATATGAGTTGTAGTAATTTATTTATTGTTTTTAATTATATAGATGTATTATTTAATTTATTAAAGTAGTATTGTAATCTCATATATAATTAGCCCTTTAAAGAAAGAAAGTAAAACGTGTCTGTCCCACCTCTACAAATTGTTGGATTCTAATACAATTAATTATTATATCCTAATGAAAAAGCAAACCCCATAATAAATAATAAAATAACACACCATAAATAATATATCATTACAAAATCAAAAAGTAGGCACGAAAACCACGAGACGTATTAGGACATGAATACCAGACACAAAATAATCTCCACCGACAACATTGGACACTGTTCATTTCTAAAGTGCAATTTTTCTCTTTTTAATCATAATTTAATCATTATCTCATCATCATACCTAAATTCATATGACTCCACACCTACCATTTAATTTTGATCTTCTCAAAATAGGAAAAATTATAATTAAAAAAAAGAAAAAAAGGGTCCTCATAATTAATTGTGGTTGATTATATGGAAGTATCAGTACCACCTTTTGTATATGTCAGGATCTCTAGGGCCAACACCACCCAAACTCCATAATGCATTTATTATATTATTATTATTATTATTATTATTAAGTAAATTAAGGGAGGAGTATTATTTGACTGTCTCCATTTTTCTAGTATGCTTTTCTAAAAATATTTAATTTATTTATTTATCAAATTTTCTACTCTTTCATTATCTTTTTATAGTTATTGCTTTATATATGATGTCGCCAAAAAATAATATCGATTAAATTTGTATTACTGGGGCGCAATTCAACACACTAGAATTCTTACAAGTCATTTCTTTCTCGCCTCAAAACCTAATCGAAGAAAAACACAAAGGGTGGGGAGTTTCCGTTGGATGGGGTGACGTCGCCCTCTACCTGGTCGAAGAAAAACACTTAGTGCCTCGACCAGATTCTTTAGGTCGAGGCGATGGGTTGGGTTAAGGCGAGCTGCCTCGACCACCCCGTCTGGTCGAGGCAATCCCCGACCAATTCTATCTCACCTCAACTCGATATTGTCTGCTGAATTGCGCTTCATTTGTCTTTGCCTTCCACTTGGGGGATTGTTCATTTTCAATATAAATTTATTGAGGCAATCAAGAATTTGACTGAGAGTCATTCTTGATTCTTTTGAAATTTTAGTGGGCTCTAATTTGTCTCAAATAGTTATATGTCCCGTCTATACCCAAGTGGTGAGTTGAAGTCGTCTATAGTCCCACAGTCCAGGCTTCGTACGCGCGTTTATGGTTGAAAATTCTTGAGTCTTGAGGAGTTTAAAGGTGCCGTGGTGGCGAGCGTCAATGATATTCAAGTTATTAGGTAGTATCGCTCCAAGGTGAATTCCTGTATACAATGCCAAGTTAATGTCGCCAAAAAACGATATTGATTAAATTTGTATTATTTGGCGTGATTTAACATGCTTTATACTAGAATTCTTACAAGTCATTTCTTTCTCCCTTCAAGTAAAAGAATGAAGGGGTATTTATACTAATACAAATGTGTGCTATTTATGGTAGGTATGAGATTAGTACTACTTTAACCCTCACCTACCCTCTATTACATGACTACGATTTATTAGTTGGGCTTATTCTAGTAAATCGTAATTCCACATCAATTTGATAAATTTGACTTGAACCTTCTTTTTCAAAAATATTATCCTTGCCTCATTTAACTTGATTTCTTTCCTCTATTAATATATATATATATATATATATATGTTTTCAACCATCTTTCTTTTCGTCACCACTCTATTATAAATTTAACATTAAAATATTATTTTGTATATATTTTATTAAGTAATACAAATAAATTTGTTAAAATTTTATTTTTAATAATACTAAAGAGTTATGCATACATGTAGGATGTGCCACAAATGATTAATTTTAATAAATTAATAGTTATTTTGATAAGTTAGGAGACAGTCCAACAATTTGACCTTAAATTCTCTAATTAAAGATTTTAGATTCAAATTCTAATGAACGTGTCGGACTAAAATTTGGAATGGGTACACTTGATAGCGGATCTTTTACAAGATCAATTCGAATTGGCTCTGGTTCATTTAGAAATTGAAGTTCAAGAAACCTACGTTGAACAATTAGACATAAATTGATATCGACTTCTCAAAATTTGGTAAATTCAACTCCATTAACAACTACTTATGAAATTTTTTTTGATTTACACTCCTTATCTCGAGTTTTAGATCGAACTAGTATATTGATACAAATAGTTCAAGGGAGAAAATTAAATTATTTAGATTCTAGGACTAGAAGACTAGTAGAGCGAACTACTTAGTTTTCAAATTCGAGATATCCATCCTAGTTACTATGATTGTATTTGCTCAATTAACACATTTTTAATACTAAATTTATTATTCTAAAATAAAAATTTTTCCCCAAAATTATTATTACGACACGCCATTAATAACTCTCAATTATTATTATTATTAGAAATAATGATTTAAAAACACAAAAAAGAAATATATATTTGAAATTATTAAGCGAAAACTCCCATATTGAAATCAAATAATTGTAAAACAACGTATCGTATCAAATTAGATTGAAGATTGATTGTGGAAATTATAATATGAGATGAGATGAGATGACAAAAGATCTTCCATTTTGGAGAGCTGTCCCCATTCCCCTCTCATTTAAGGCCCGAAAGTGCGAGGAACCAAACGCTACTTCCACGCGCTCCACGCGATTGGAAAGGGACGTGGGTTTCGTACCTTCGCTTAGAAACATGGCACATATTCATTTTCGGACAATGACAGCTCGCCTTCCGCCTGTACTCAGCTCATAAATATGGTGCACTCGGCTCACGTTCTTGAGCCGCCGTGCTAAACGGCTTTATGCTTTAATTTATTTTTTTCCTTTTTTTTTAAGAAAATAAAAATGGAAGCTTCTATTCCATGTTTATATATTTTAAATTAATCTCAGTATTTGATTGTTTATTAGTTTTTCCAGTCAGTAATTATTTTTATATTATTAATGCATGTTACGTAGAAATGAAATTAATAAGCAACTACCGTTGATAGAAAATTGAATTGAGATGGTGCTAAGATATTAATATTAATATTAAAATAGTATTTTTAATAATTTAATTTTTTAAAAGAAATAATTGTTTAACATAGTAACATAATTAGGTCAAATAAGAGGTTTTAAATTTGAATTTTTGCTATATTTTAATTTGAGATTGTATTTAATTGTTAATGTGTTGATAAAATTGCAGTACTCAAACTAGACATTATTATAATAAATATTAATGAATAAAATTCTTCTAATCGAAATAATCAGAATAATTTCTTATTAATTTGAATTTATTTTGAAAAATAGTGAAAAAGAAAATGAGAAAAATATTGTAAAAAGAAAAACAAAAACCTAAGAAAACTAAAACCAAGTGGCGTATATTAGTGTGAAAAGAAAAAAGAGAAAGAAAGAATTAGTGAATGTGTGGAAGAAGGGCATATTAGGGAATAGAGAGGAGCAGGCAGAGTAAACTTCTGAGAGAGCGCGTGGTCCCCACTTCCAGCCTGTTCCAATACATTTCCCAGTTTACCCTTCACTAAAAAAGGCATATATGGGAGTTCAATGCTGTAAATTAGGGGGTGGGTTACTATTTAGGTATAATAAAATGGATGATATCTGAATTGGAAACTAAACTTTGTTAAGTATTGTTTTGTGGGTAAGAAAAAACAAAAAGTTGGAGTAATTCATTGATGAGATGATAAAAGTATGAAGCAACCAATATGATAATTAAAGTATTTTCTTGTCCAGCCCAGTGTTATAAACCGCATTACACACACAACACTCATCAGATTCAGACATAATAATAATAATAGCAATAGCAATAGCAATAGCAATTGCAGCGGGTAAGAAGGAGCCAACCAAGGACGCTTCTTTCTTTCTTTCTCCTTACTTTAATACTCCACCCAACACACCACACATCTCATCTCCACTACCCAAAGCCCAAAGCAAAGCAACTCCAGTCCCAGTCTCCAGTCTCCACCTTTTTTCTTCTCACACCCCAACGCTTAACTATTCTTCTCTTCAAAGGAGAGAGAACCCCCCCCCCCCCCCCCACCTCAATATACCTTCTTTTCTAGAGCGAGAAATTACTCATCAAACGCCATGGATTCTCAGATCTATGGCGTCCCCAATCTTCTTTACTTCACCCTTTTCACCTTTCTTGTCCTCGTTACTTCTGCATTGCCGGAAAGTAATACTCCGGCCAAGCCGTCTAGCTCCGGTACCCAGATCAACTCCAACTCGGTTCTTGTTGCCCTTTTGGATTCTCACTACACTGAGCTCTCGGAGCTGGTGGAGAAAGCCCTGTTGTTGCAGACTCTTGAAGAAGCTGTTTCCACGCATAATATTACCATTTTTGCTCCAAGAAATGAGGCCCTGGAGAGGGATTTGGACCCGGAGTTCAAGCGGTTTTTGCTCGAGCCCGGAAATCTGAGGTCCCTCCAAAATCTGCTGCTTTTCCACATGATCCCCACTCGCATTGAGTCCAAACACTGGCCCGTGGAGCTGAATAAGAAGCCCGTTTATCATTCTAGCCTCTGCCCTGATGCCAGTGATGAGAAGATCCTACTTAAGGAGAAAAATGGGGAAAAGATTGTGAGCATGGCCAGGGTTATTAAATCGGATGATATCATTCGCCCCGACGGAATCATTCACGGCATTGAGAGGCTGTTAATTCCCAAATCCGTCCAACAAGATTTTAACGCCCGGAGAAGCTTGAGGGCCACCTCCGCCGTCCTGCCGGAGGGCGCGCCGGTAGTTGACCCCAGAACACACAGGCTGAAGAAACCCGCCCCACCTGTCCCCGTCGGCGCTCCTCCGGTCCTTCCCATTTACGACGCCATGGCCCCCGGTCCGTCACTGGCTCCGGCGCCGGCTCCCGGACCCGGTGGTCCACACCACCACTTCGACGGTGAGAGTCAGGTGAAGGACTTCATCCAGACTCTCCTGCATTACGGCGGGTACAACGAATTAGCTGATATTCTCGTGAATCTGACCTCACTGGCTTCTGAAATGGGAAGATTGGTCTCCGAGGGTTATGTGCTAACAGTGTTGGCACCAAATGATGAGGCCATGGCGAAGCTAACAACAGACCAGTTGAGCGAGCCCGGAGCACCGGAGCAAATTATGTATTATCATCTGATTCCGGAGTATCAAACGGAGGAGAGTATGTACAACTCGGTGAGGAGATTTGGGAAGGTGAAGTACGATACTCTGAGACTGCCCCACAAGGTGGTGGCGGAAGAGGCTGATGGGTCGGTGAAATTCGGGCAGGGAGAAGGGTCCGCGTATCTGTTTGACCCGGATATATACACCGATGGGAGGATTTCCGTTCAGGGGATTGACGGGGTTCTGTTTCCGCCGGAGGAAAGTAAGGTTGCGCCGACAGCTGCCCCTGTTGCTAAGGTTGTCTCCAAGCCAAGAAGAGGTATATTCTCCTCTCCCATTATTTAATTTCGCCTTTTACATGTTCTTCAAATCGTATTTGTTGTGGGGTTCTTTATGACTAATTCTATATAATAATAAAGTTTCATGAATGTCTTTATTCTATACTAAATGAATTCATGCAAATGGATTAACTGAGTCCTCGGACATATTGTTTTTCCGGAGCCGCCGGAGTTTCTGTTAATTCATAGAATTCGGTCGGAATCTGACAGTACTGTCCGGTGGAACTATTGTGGTTAATTTTGTTGTTGCCAGTGAATTTGCCGGTGATGGTGATGGTGATGGTTTTGTGAGTCAAAAGAATAATTGCTTTAGGCGTTACAGCTGCCACTCTTTGGCTGTTTGCATTCTTTTGGGCTCTGCACCTACGTTTGGCATTTGGTAGCAACACTTTTATTATTACCTATATATTACTACCAGACCTAATGCCAAGTTTATCTAGTACATTGACTCATAAAAAATTTTGGGTGGCTCCGACTCCGACCATCGTCGTCTCGTCCGTAGGACCATAGCTAGCTTAGAGGAAAACTTATAGATTACCTACTAACAAAGCTCTCACAAGTTGATAGCTTATTTCTTTTGACTTAAATCAACTTAATGCGAGCCGTTCAAACACAGAATTCATAGAGCAACAACATGCTTCAAAGTTATTTTGGTCGTATGCTTGTTGGTATTTTATAATCATATTTCACTTTCACTGCTTTCTTTACTAAATTGTGAATTACGTTTGGCATTGGTATGGAAAGAGACAATTGAACAGGAATGCACATTAGGTAAAAGGGTTTAGTATTGAGTATTAGGTATGATCAAACTGTCGGTTGGCATCCATCTGATGGTGTGGGGAAGAAGGAAGAAGTATCTTCTTGAGGGTTGGTAAGCATAACAAGCGGGCGGACAGATGGACGGGCGGGCGTAGCCACGTAGGAGGAGGTGTATAGTATGTTGTATGGGGTAGGGATCATGAGATGACTGATGCTACTACTCCAGCTCAATAATTCTTGATATTAAGCTTCAATGGTGAGGCCAGGCTGTTTGTTGACTTGTACTGCAACTACTCTGTGTCCCTTTGCCTCTTACAAACATAAACTGCCCATAATTGATCGCCTGTCTGATAATTTGGTCATCATGTCCTCTTCTTCCATGAGTTTGTAGTTGTTGGGGCACAGACACTGTTTTTCATCCTTAATTTTTACTCTAATATTGTAACAGGGAAGCTGCTGGAAATGGCATGCACCTTGCTTGGGACTGTTGGCCAGGACTCTCATTTCTCTAGCTGTCATTAAATCTTCATACTCTGCCAAAAAAAATTAAAAAAAAAATAAAAACAAGAAAAGGGGAAGAAACCACGACGATTCAGAAAGGGTGAGTATTTATCAATCTTTTTTTATTTTTTCTGGTGAGAATTATTTATATTTTTTGGACATTTATGGTAATAATGAAATTGTTTTTGTGATAGTCTTTTAGGAAGAGGCATGTGCAATGGCAATGCGCATGACAACATCATAAAGGGGTGGAGGTGTTGGTGTCGAAGTTGTCCCTCAGAACCCCACAGGACAGGAGAGTTTTTTTCTTTCAATTTTTTTTTTTTAATATTTTGGTATAAATACTGTAATTACATGTCATAATCCATTTCTTTATTTGTATGTAAGTTTGTTCCACCGACAGTGTGTGTATTTTGCACAGTCCACTTCTCAAGAATTATATATATATATATATATATTGGTACTGTTGATCACATTCATATTCACATTAACACTCACGGGTGAGTTGTTCTGTCTTTTTCTAACAATATTACAACTCTTGTGACCCTCAAACTTTTCCTCTTCTTTTTGTTTTAATCCAACTTTGCTGTCTTTGTCCCCGTGGAAATTAACCTTCATTTCCTTTTCCTTCCCCACTTTATTACAACCCCACGCAACACGGATTAACCTTCTTTTCATTTACACATTTTATTTACCCATTTTCGCTTAATTTAATTGACCAGATTCAGATCATGTAATTACAAGAAAAGATACGAATGATTTATGTAAATAAATTATATGTAGAAAAAAAAAATGAAATTTTGATTATGATAATGACTCAAATTAAGATTTGACAATTCAATGTAATTATGATTATTGTGCTCCACTGATGTGAAAATTGAAATGGTACTAACTTTACATGCAATTCTTGGTGTCAATTATTGTCTTTATCTATCTACTGTATATGTACACTTTTGGGAGGAGTCAACACCTTAAATTATGTGCTCTTTCATTAGCTGTCAAAGGTTATGAACTCTACTGGCGCTATTGATCCATCAATTTCATTGCTTCCAATTCTACTATATAATATTCTTTCTTTTTTAATTATTTGATAATTACTTCCTACTCTTAAGATACCAATCAATTCCAAAATACATCCATCAACAACATTTAAATCATTAATAACAATAAAATAAAAAATTATAATAAATCCACCCCATATGTTTGGTGAAACTCAAGTTCTTGATATTTTTTAGGTCAAATTATGGCTATCTCCGTGAAAATTTAACCTAATTACAAATATTTCTGTCGTTGTTTGAAAAATTATAAATACTCTCATAAAATAAAAAGTAGTCCCAGCTGAACAGTGAAGTGAAAAATACTACTCTTACTCTTGCTGATTTTGTTTTTTTTTAGAAAAAAAGTTTGAATAAATAATAAAAAAAAAAATGAGAGCGGGTGAAGTAAATAATGCATATTACATATCAGTGCATTAAAATATTTTTAAAAAATATATAAAATTATAATTTATAATCCAAAAATATATTAAAATCAAGATGCATCCATAATTATCAAATAACAATAGATATTTAAAATTATGTCAATTTTTTTTAAAAAATAATTTTATTATATTTTTTTATTTATTCATAGAACTTCAATCTTAAAAAACAATAGTAGTAGAATGTCTATGGAAACAATAATTTAGGGCAGGAATTAAATAATTTGGTTTTATAATGTACGCAAATAAATAGAGCAGTAATTTTGGAATAACAGACAAAGGTGTGGAAAAGAATGTGTAATAATGTGAACATAAATGAGAAGGAAGGTGGCAGACCCACGCCACCGACGCCCCAGTTTAATGATGGGATAATTATATCTTTGTTTTCGTCTGATAAATAAATTCATCATTTAGTTAATATTTACTAAATTTGTTGATTAACAAAGAAATTGAAAGAAAATTGATATTTACCCTCAATTGATTTATTACTAACTTATTGCATGTCAAATAAATCTTTTGTGATTGATCTATTTTTACCACGTTGAAGATATACCTCTTCACATGCATTAACATTTATAAATGTATAAGGTAATACGGTCATAAAAAGATTTATTTAACCTGTAATAAATCAATAATAAGTCAAGAATGAATAAATATAGATTTATCTCTCTTTTTGTTAATATATAAAATTCATTGCATTTTAAACATAATTATTTATTTATTAGATGAAAATAAAATTAAAAAATATTAAATATATTTTTTGAAACCATAAAAAGTATACATATAATTTCAAGGAGAGGACAGAGTAATTTTTGGTATAATGAATGATCACATCAGGGAGGGAGGAAAGAGTGAGCTGTCTCACATGCAATTATTGATTGGTGGGGGGCTTATGTAATAACTATTGGCCTTTCCAAAAACTCCAAAACTTTCACTAAATACCCAAAAATTGAAGTATTTGATGCTGCCGCCAACTTGGGTTTGTAAATTGTGGATACCATCCAGGGTCAATGTGGTCATTTCACATGGAGTGCTGCTTGGGATTGAAGCAGACTGATGAATCAAGTTGAGAAATCCATGTACAGTGTGCAATTGTGCTTTTCCCTATATTTTATTTGGTCGATTAGGGTCCCCACCCCACCGTGGAATTACTCTAAAATAGAGTTGAGAATCGTAACATAAGGTGCACAGTGGGAAAAGTCGGCAGAATTGATACGGACCAGTTTGACAAAACGTGGTCCAATATCAATCCGATGGTCTTGAATTTTTAAATGGGCCTCGAGTGGATTTATTTTTAAACTCAGGTCCGACCTATGAACCAGTGCAACTAAGGTGCAATCTAGGATGTTTGGGCCTGTTTTGCTTTCAATTATTTTTTTCATGAAATTAAAGTATTTTTTGAATACTTATTTAAATTTATGATTATTTTATAAAATCAATAAATAATAAATTAAATTAATTAAAAATTTATAACTAGAAAAAGAGTAGTTAAAACTACATCATGAACTTAAAAAAAAAATTAGCTAACAAGTGATGTCATACACTTTTTTATGATATTATTTTATTTATTTATTTATTTTAATATCATTTATAAAATATATGTGTTTTCATGTGTGTGTAATTCAAACTCTTTCAAAATCCTTATTCAATAAAATTTTATTTAACACCAATGAAAGTCATTTTGTTCTTTTATGGCCATTGATAAGGTTGCTATATTTATGATTTAATTAAACTTAGCCATGTTATTTTTCTTTGTACTCATCTTATTATTTTATTTCATGATAATGTACTTTATTTTTTTTTATTCAAATTTTTAAAATGATATCGAGATTTTGTAATTATTTGAAATGATTTTTGTATGGTCCATTTTTCTTTATTTTCTTTTCTATTTTTCAGTTGTCTTTGTTATAACTTATTAATAATAAGTTTTTATTCTTGCTTTCTATTTTATTTTATTTTTCAAGAAATGAGACCGTTTTAGATTTATGTACTTTAGTATAAACTATGATGAAGGATGAATTATAAAAAATAATATATTTAACTAATTCTTTATTTTTTATATTTTTCCATAGAGTTGGATATTTTTTTTTAAAAAAAAAGTAATCTATATACTTAATAGAATGTAATAATTTTATAAGAGTAATCCTTATAAATACACGTTTTGGTTAGTAGAATATATTGTATGTGTTGATTGGTTTAAGGATAGGTTTAAGGATAGGGTTGGATTTCAATTTTATTAACTCATGAAGATTTAGAGGTCATGAAGATTTCAAATATAAGCATTTGTATGGGATGTAGCAATAAAACCCCAACTATAATGACTTAGTTCTCCAAAATATGTAAGAAAACTTCTTATGAATTGTTAGGATTTTGACATATTCATTTGTTTTAAAGTGCACATTAAAGAAGGAAATTGGAACCCAGACAAATATGTAACATAGGAAAGGCTGTCTTTGGACTATCCTGTCCAAGAAACAAGTAAAGGAGAAAATTTTCATTTTTCAAAGAAAAGGAAACCAACTTTCATGTTGCTGCAGTCAGAGAAGAATGGAGGAGGAACAGCAGAAATCACGCCATGAACATGAATTTTCGAAAATGTACCAAGAAGAGAAAATAAGACACAAGAATTAACACAGCTATTACAATGGTTAAGGTTGGATGAAATCCACCATAGCCATATAACTTATCAAATACTCCTTCAACTATAATAAAGAATACATACGACTGTAACTGAGTTCAGAGACCGCATATTTATGACATACAAGAACCATATTCACAACAACATGGAGTTTTTTTAGTTTAAATTTTCTGCAAGTAACAGCATCATAGGTGATAAATTCCCTCAACCTTCAACAGTGACATCTGCAGGCATTACCTCAGAACTTGTCGAAGCAAGGTGTGATCCATTACAGCAAGAAGAATTCTTTTCAAGACCTTCTGCTATTTGATCCTCAACTTCTGGAACACAACGAGGCCGATCCTGGAGTTCGTCTGAGTTCTGTGCATGAGTTTGCTTGTTTTGGCCCTCTGTTTCTGCTGGCTTTGCTTTTCTACCAGTTGAAGTCTCTCGAGTATGAGGCTTGGAGAGGGAGCTTTTGGTTGACTTCTTTGAGGCTGTATTGCCCTTGTCACCATTCACGTGGGAGGCTTTTGGTGAACTGCAATTGTCTCTAGTTACTCGTGGAGTGACAGACGATCCACCGTTTTCGATGGAGTTGACAGCTGTGGGCACAGTGGTTTTGTTCCTTCCAAGTTTAGGAGATATTGCACGTGTGGTTGGTATCTATAGAAATGTGACAACAACCTTAACAACCACTAATTTGCAATTACTACATTACAAGAGTTCTATGGATGACTGCAGGATATGGTTGTGTGATTAAGAATGTCATAGATGATGTACACATTCGAGAATGATCAAAATGTTCTTTAAGCAAATTTGACTTTTATCCAGAAATCTGAACCATGACTTGGACGATTTGAATGGTGATGATTCAGAATAACTGCATCCTTTGAGAAAAATAGACTAGAGTAGGTTGAGAAGTTTCATACGACAAGAAGGCAATAAATGCAATCACAGGTTTGGCTGCATTGTAATATAACTAAAGTACTAAATGTTCGATAGAAAACCTTAAACTGTTTCCTTAAAAAGTCTAGATGATATAATGTTTTCATGTCATTAATGGTAGAAAATTGCATTGAGTTTAGGCAAGATCCATAGACACTACCTTCTTGATTTCAACTTTTGGAGGAGGTTCCTTGTAGAAACTCGGCATAGGTGTAGCTTTAAATGTCAAGCTCTTTCTCAGTTGCTTAATTTCTGCCTCTTGATTTTCCTAACATCAAATGGAACCAAGAAGATAAGATGAGTGAAGAAACCAAAACTAGGTCTTGGGTTTGACACTTTATAAATGAAGCAAAACATTGGTCATTGCCATCCCACGCACCTTAGATTTTGCTTGCATATTACTCTTTTCCACCTCCTTGGCATGTATTTTCTCTTCTATCTTTGAAAAGAACTGATGATCGACACAGACGTCAGTCACAGCATGGTATTTTTATCAAAGAAATTAGAGAAAAATACATAACACTACCTCTTTTCGCTTTTCAGCACGCTCTTCCAGCCTGAAGGAGAACGCTGAAACATTAATCCTCTGCTGATTTCTGTTTCAAGTACAAATTTGTGAACATTCTCTTCAACAGAATCACAAATTTGGTGGGTAAAAATGAAATTAAAGTTAATTGGGAGCCTGAGATGAACAATACGATGAAGTAGTCGAACGGGCATCCTCCTCCTCCTTTACAGGCAATGCATTGTTTGTAGGCTCAGAATCTTTTTCAGCCAATCTGGAATTGTAACTAAACAGTCAACAGCATTGCAGCATAGATAGGACGTAGTGAAATATGAACTTAATCAGTGAACTAAAATTCCATCATTAAAGAATATTACGTACACATCAGGTGCAGGTTCCGTTGCAGTTACATTAGCTGAAACATCTTTCCCAGACTAAATAAACCATAAGAAACACATAGTAAGTAGAGAAAACGACATATGAGAACATAGTTAAAGGAAGAACAATTTCTACCAGGGATTGATGATGACGGGTAGGCAAATAAGCTAAAGTTGCACGTCTGCTGGCTACCTTGCCTTCATTTGTCACATCCTTAGAATTCACTCCTGGAGATGTCCCCTTGCCGCCCGGTTTCACCCGCAGACTAGAATGGCCATTACCATTTGAAACTTTCGACTCAGTTTTTGCACCATTTTTCTGAGACTGCCTGGCTTCAGGCTTTGCTGGATATACCTCAATGCTTCTTTTCATTACATCAGAATGGCGACCTCGGGCTGGGAACGACAAACTCTGTGCCAGGCTTGGCTTTGTGCTGCGGCCAAACACAACCGATCCCTTTGAATCAGACTGATTCTTGGCCAATTTACTCTTCTTTGGGCCATTGGCATTAGAATTTTTACCCTCAACTGATGATTTACTCTTTGATACAGTTTCTGATAATTGAACTGTTGGTTCAGATGAATTCAAGCTTTCCTTGTCTTCTATCACATCTTTACACACTTCATTTCCATCAGGAAACGGCTCATGACTGTCAGTGATGTTCTCCTTGCTTACATCTAGAGTTGATCCCTCACCGATACAGTTCTCAAGAACGACTCTTTTTTCATCTTCAACAACCCCATTCTCAGACTCCATCAGATACCCTAAAAATCAGCAAAAGATAAAGCAAAATCACACCATTTTCAACTCAAATATCAAAGTCCCAGATCCTAAATCCCCTCATACTGAATAAAGACCAAAGAATGAAGAAATCCCAGAAAGCAATTTCAAGTCTCTAAGTTCCAAATGCAGAGATGATTCATGATTCTACAGGTTAAACCAAATCAGAGCAGAAGAACCGAACGATCAAGAAACATGTAACTGTACAGACTCAATCCATACAATTCCTTTACAGAAAGATCAGAAGAATGAAGAGATCGTGAGAAAATCCAGCATTCAAGATTACAGATAAATAAGTCAACAAGAGTAACAGTGATGAATGATCATAACAGTGTGGTTATAAGTGAAAAATTTGGTAACAGAGAAACAAAGAAAATGCAGAAGAAGGAAGATGAGTTACAGCAAGAATGTTTGTTACCTTGTATGAGGTTTAAGGCTGTGGATTGATGGTGTGAAGATTGGGTTGTGGCAACCAACACTGTGTTGTACAGCAAAAATTATGTGTGGAATTTGAATGCTGCTTCCATCTTTCTATAAAAGGTGGTGTCGTGTGTGGTTCGACAATACTACTGGGGTGGGGGTCGGGGGGGTGGGGGTGAGGGGTTCTGTCTTTGTTGGAGAATTCTTTAGGAAAAATGGAAACATTTCATGGGAATTTGGAATGACAAAAGTGCCACTCCCTTAAGGTACGTATGTAAAATAGAGACAAAATATGAATTCTTTTAATATTTAATTATACATATGATATGAGGAATGGATATGGTAATTGTCATGAATTCAAGGTATAATGTATTTTGCAATCAATATGGAAATTTTTTGAGAGAGATGTTTTACTATTCTAATATTTTTTTTATTTCACATAATTTTCTAAATAGAAGAGCATTTTTAAAAGTACACAATTCGTCCACCAAAGTCAAAATCTAGTGCCTTGAGCTTTATCAACATGGAAGTAGTAACATATATGTACAATTTTTTAGTAGAGAATTAGAGCTGTTCAAATTCGACGACCAAAGTTATTGGTCCACTTATAAATGAGTTTTACTAAAAATGGTAATTAGTAGGGTTTAAAATCTAAGAGTCACACTTTTTAGGAGGTGTTTATTTCTTTCGCTCCAATTCCAAACATGATTATTTTTACTTTTTAATTATAGAATGACTCTCCAGAATTTAAAATCAGAAATATTGATGCTTATAAACTGCGGATTTAATGCCAACACAAATAATTCGAAGAAGATTAAGTATAGCTAAATCCTGCATGCAATCCCTTGGTATAATAACGTGGGAAAAATTATCGACTGCTAAGTTATTATAAACTGTTTCACCTTTTCATTTTTAATAGTTGAAAGTTCTTTAATTAATACTATTGCGAGTAAAAAATAATAAATGAGTAAGGTTAAATTAAGAATTCCAAGTACTTATTCAGGTTTTGGAGGCTATTGTTTATAGGTAGGATCAAAATCAATGCAATTAAGCCCATATTTCATGTTTTTTTTTTTTTTTTTTTTGTGGTGAGGGAACCTTCTCATAGGTGGGTTTCTTGATTTGCAAAGGTGGTTGCCTTCGAGATAAGGACATCTTTCAATTCATCCTCTTTCATTTCCTATCTTGGCTTTGTCTACTAAAATTTATCTGCATCATTAGCCTTCAAATGTGATGGCATGATTCTCTACATTTCAAGATTCAATCAGGGGCATCACTCTGTTGGGAGGGTTGCTTTATCTACGCGCAGACAATTACCTTAGGGATAAGGGTGCCTCAAGCTCGTCTCTTCCTGTTGCCGTGTGTACTAGTTGAAACTTTTTGATTCTAGCGAATCTCTGGATGATATGGAGCGGGTAATTCTATGTGGATTCACCACATGAATTTTCTTGGGGCATGCCTACTCGATTCGTTACGGCATTCTTTGCCTGATTCCCTAGGTGAATCTTCTGCTTGGGTCCTTTACTCGGATTGGACTTTAAGGCCCCTTTAAACTTTTCTGAAACTTACATTCTTTTAGACTATCTCCATCTCTTTCTTTCTTTTGAACCCATAATTTTTTATAAGTATCAAATAGTATTAACAAATTATAAAGTATCTATTTTGTTGTGGAAGAATTGTGTTATACCATTTAAGAATTTTTACGCTATAATTAGAGATTCTTTTTTTTATGAAAGTGATAATTATATTATTATATTAATATTTTAATAAATTAAAAAATATATTATTATAACAAAAAAAAGTTCATATAAAATAAAATAAACTTCACATATTAATGAGATTTGAAGCCACCACCTCTACACTTAGTGATGAATAGAAAGTCTAATGAGTTAAAAAGTATTAGTAACAAGTACGTACGAGAATTGAGGGGCGAAGAAGTCAATCACTCTTTCCAGCCAAAATCGAAGGAGGGCATTATGGTCAAAACGGAGTACAGAAATGATTGACTGCACAAAGCTAACCGGAGAGGCATAACTGTAGAAGAACGTGGGAGGCTACAAAATAAGATGATTTGAGCGCCTGGGGTTGTCGTGGACGCCGCAGACGTGGCACGATGGAGCAACGTGATTGGTCCCACTCTTGACCTGTTACCACCAACCGTTGATGGTGAGTTGTCAGAACATGCTGGCCTGGTGCCAGTGAGCGGCTGAGATCCTCTTTTGCGGAAATCAGAGCCATCCATCGGAGTCAAATCATTTTCCACGTTCGAGAATGACCCGAGACTATAATTGTGGTTGGAGGCGCGGGGTATGGGATTTTGCGGGTGGTACGTTGTATTCAAGGCTGGCTTGTACAACTCCAATTTGCACTCATCATTATTCATTACCAATTATCTTTTCAGTGCCATTCCTTCTTCTTCTTCTTCTTCTTTTTTAATTAATTATTATTATAATAATGTATCATCATTATTAAACTTTATTAATTTCCTCAATCTTCAATTAAAACATCATATGTATCCATCTAATTAGCTAATTCCTAATCACAATGCCTTAATTTAATAATTGATTCTGAAATTCAATAGTATCTTTTTAATATTTTTGAGGTCATGAATTCGAATCCTATCAAACACATAGTAATTTATAAATTTATTATTGTTTGTAATTTAATTATTATTAAATAATATATTAAATTACTAATTGATATTTCAATATAATGATGTAATTGTTATTTATATTATAAAAAAAAATAGTTGATTTTCTTCAAACAATATGATTTCAATTAGCTTTTCTTGATTAGTTGTTAGTTATCAACTTCACGTCCATTTGTTGCATGCCCCACACCCCACTTCACAATTATTGATGCAACGGTTAACCTAATGTTAATCCACTGCAAATTAATCTTCTTTACATATACATTTATTATTATTATTATTATTATTATTATTATTATTATTATTATTATTATTATATATACACATTGTTACTGACTAATTAGCATTTGATATTGAAGTAGACACGCGTTTCATATCAATCATAAATAAAGAGTTTGAACAGTTTATAAATTTCAAATCAACCTCTCCATAGCGCGAGATGAATCAATTGCGTTTTTCATTTTCCCGGACGGGATCAATATTCTCTTTACTTTAAGCGATGATGTGAATTTCACTAACAGAGTGTCACTGTACTTATATACATTAATTTCTATATAAGAATCTTGATTTTCCGATGATGTAATCAATATTGCATGTAATAGTTAATGATTAATACATATTTAATCACTGTCTTAATAAATTAAACAAGAGTAGTTTGGGTGATCTGAGTGGTGTAGCATGTTGGATGTCACTATTGACGACAAGAAATCCAAGAAATTAAATTTAATTCTTAGTAATTGAAAAACATCATTAATTACTAGAAGAGGTTGTCGCTTGGTAAGTATAATATTTGAATGAAGAATTGCATATATAGGGACAAGCACATGTAATGTTGTAGTATTACATCCCAACTTGATGCATCTTTGTCTCCCTCTTCTTTGGTAACTAGTAAGAGTATCCTATGCATCATAACTCAACCCTAATCAACATTTTCCTTATTTTTTTTTCTTGTAATATCATTTTAATTAAAATAAATTATAGCGATATTTCTTGACATTAAATCTAATAAAATCATATAAACACCCCATTTATATACACACTCGAGGGGTTCAATATTCTGAGAATGTATTGGCGTGAATTACAATTACAATTTCAGTGGGTGTATTTGTAATTTTACAAAAAATATGGGGTGTTTGTATAATTAGCTAGATCCAACCTTAAAGAATGTCGATGTAATTTATTATTTTTATATGCTCATCTCACCAAGTAAAGTTTGTAAAAGTTCAGGCTTGAATGACAATGTTAATTTACATTTGAAGTGATATGATTTTTTTTTTAGTACGTACGTTTTACTTTAATTTAGAGTTGGCTGCTAAGAATAATTGACGACCAAATCATTTTATTGGAGAATAATATAAATATGATTTTATGTTTTGGGAAGGAATTAATAATTATTTAACAAAAATAATGATTGGTAGACATCTCAGGATTAGGACAGAAGATCTTCATTACTTGATAATTATTCCAATAATCATGAGAAATTAGCTAGTAACAAATTAATGATAGCATGGAGCACTTTAACTAGAAAGATTTAATTAAAATTAGGTTTATGATCTATTTTTATGGTGAGTACAATGCATTTATCATGTGATTGGTGTATAATTTAATAAGAGTGACTAATCACATGACAATTATAATTAATGCAAAGTTTATTACAATATATAATCTGGGTAAGTTATAAAATGTTATTTCAAGATTTGTCATAATTACAAATATTTTTTTATTATTTGAAAAATTATAAACATCCCCCATAAAATTTAACAGCCGTCTAACAAATACCCCTACAATGAACTGTTATGAGGAGATATTTGTCATATAATCATTAATTCCAGAAGAGCATTTCTTATAAGTTTCTAAATAACAAAAAGTTATTTATAATTATAACAAATTTCAAGAAGTAAGGTGGCGGTTTAGCCTACATAATTAAGCACCTGTTCATCCAATCATCCTAAGTAATGAAATTTGCAGTAGTGTCCTAACACTAAAGGAAATGGGGCCATAATGATCATCAAAGTCGGAGAATTTAATGTTGATTATGAAAGGGTAAGTAGGGGCAATGAATGGGTAAATGAGGTCCAGTAAGTGCGATTTGGACAAACCCCACATAGATTATGCATTATTGCACTTATTGACCCATGATGATGTATTGTTATTACCAAATTCGGGCTTGTTTGGATGTGTTTTAGTACACAAAGTACCTTACAATTATGTCAACAATTATTGCATCTATTATTAATATTTTTTAGTGTATGGTAATTAATTCACTATTATCATCAGAATTTGTGAGGCCTATTTCATTTATCATCAGAATTTTTTTAGATAGAAGCGGTAATTATATATATTTTTTGGCAAAAGACAATTTTCGTCCCACAACTATGGGCCATTTTCGTTTTAGTCCCGTAAGTATCTAGGGTTTCAATTTGATCCCGTAAAACTGAAAAATTCGCAATTTCAGTCCAAATTTCGCCGGAAAATTTTGTGGGTCGCCGGAAAAGGTCACATGCGATGCATGTGACTTTTAAAATTGGGGGCTCGATCCTGATTGGCTGGAGAAGCTGATGTGGCGCATATGTGGAAATTAAAAAAAAAAAAAAAAACGACTGATGTGGATTAAAAATCGCCCGCCAGTCGCCGCCACCTTCTCTCTTCAATTCCGCCGCCGTTACTTGGAATTTCTGGCCACCACATATACCATTCGATTCCCCATATCAAGGAGAACAAAACCCCTCAACCAATTTTGAGATCCCACCACGACAGCGACTGGGCTTTGAAATTGACCGCCGCGGACAATTACTGTCGATTCACCGGCGACAGGACGACCCACGATCGCGGATTGGTACCATTGGATTCGTCTCCTCACTGCGGTTTTAATGGGACTAGTCTCATCCATTTTCATCAACTAGGTGCAAAGATCCATCGTTTTGAAGATTTCGGTCGTCGTCCGCAGCGACTGCACCTTCCGCCGGCGTATTCTCCTTCGTCCGAACGAACCACCTGCTCGGAATACCATCGTTGAACGCCTCTCGTTCTGGCGAATCTTTTGAGACCAGTCCCATCGATTTTGGTCACCTCTGTGCAAAGATTTGACGAAAGCCATCCTCCGCCTTTGCCGACGGTCGCGAGCTCGATTTTCGTCGTTTTTTTTTTTTAATTTCCACGTATGCGCCACATATGCGCCACATCAGCTTCTCCAGCCAATCAAGATCGAGCCCCCAATTTTAAAAGTCACATGCATCGCATGTGACTTTTTCCGGCGACCCACAAAATTTTTCGGCGAAATTTGGACTGAAATTACGAATTTTTCAGTTTTACGGGACCAAATTGAAACCCTAGATACTTACGGGACTAAAACGAAAATGGCCTATAGCTGTGGGACGAAAATTGTCTTTTGCCCTATATTTTTTAGGTAAGAACAATGAATTTTTATTAATTGAAATAAATTGATTATAAGTATAATCACTTCTGTCGACATCATATCTAATAAAAACTATTATAATAATCATATCCTACTCAATAACACCTAATATTAGAGTAGACAACAACTGACTATACAACAAACAACATCTCACGCACCTGACGGGGTCCAAATCCACGACCTCTAAGATCATGAGCCCCAACTTCGCAAATTGAGTCATGTCTCATTGACAATGGTAATTATATTATTACATTAATAATTTTTAATGAATTAAATAATTAAGTAATATATTGGTTCAATCAATACATCAACATAACTAAGAATTATCAGATAACAAATTACAATGACCTCCCGTAATGTTTGACATAATTATGAATATCCCCTTATTTTTTGAAAAATTACAAATACCCCCTAATGTTTGATAAAATTATATAATTCTTGAATGGAGGTATGAAACTGTCAAATAGTATACGGATATTATTTATGTAAATAAGGGTGATTTGGTCAATTATTTAACAACATACAAAAGTAGTAATTACTTAAAGTGTTGATGATCTAAATATAGCATAGACAGCATTACTGAAAAAAAACGCTTAATAGCGACGGATAATTCAACGGCTTTTCCAAAGAATTTACGGATAAATATTAGTTTCTGATGGAAGAGCAATTGGAAATAATTTTCAAACGGAAAAACCAAAAGCATCGAAGATGTTTTCCAACAAATACCAAAACCCGTCGGAAAATTCATCCTACAGACGAACAACAACATAAAAAAATTCCGACTGATTTTTTTCTTGCGGTTTTTATTATTTAATTTGGGAAGAATTATTCTATGGTTTTTGCGACGGATTTTGTTTATTTATTTGTATGGAGATATTTCAACAATTTTGTTTCCAATTAACCGTGCCAAATTCACCGCTATTTTAGACCATTTTTCCATATGCTCATCAAGTTTGAATTAATTTCAAGTTCTGATATTGTTGCTTTTTTTTTTTTTTTTATATATATGATTGTAAAATAGAAGATATTTATATTTGAAGAAATGATATATGGATGTGAAGTACATGTGTCATTTGATGATGGAACTTAAAATGATCGTAATTTTTTACCCAGTTAAAATTACGAGGCGATCTACTTATTGTTTCGTTTGGCTTCGGGAGGAGAATCCAACCCTCACCACTGTTATTGTGAGGGGCCACCGTTCATCGCTAAACTCCATCATTTTAATCATCGTCTGTGCCATTATTTAAATTTTCTTATTTTTAGGTTGAATTTAATTAATATTTTTTGTATTTTTTATAATTAGTATTTAGGCCTGAAAACTTACTAGATTATTGCTCAAGTTTAGAGCTATTTTTTAGCAGAATTTCATCAACTTCTAAAATAGTCCAAATTTTAGCTACTCCTTTTAAATAGTTGATAACGAAGATTCATTAAGGAATAAAAATATTTTACGTTCCATCATGATAATTATATTTGGAGGACGGCTGGCTAGAGCTCATCAGAACTTATAGAGAACTCAAACTTATACTCTTAATCAAATGAATATCTCAACCATCTATATAATATATATATATATATAGAGGTATACCTCCTCCTCAAATGCATGATGAACATTAATTTCTGCTACGCTTTTTCTTAAGTACTAAATAACTTTCCTAACAATTTCTTACAGAATTCGCAGGATATTTTGTTATGGAAGTTTCCTTATAAGACATCTTCCACTTTTATTAATCAAGAAAAGTTGTTTACTTACCTAAATAGCAACAGATGGGAAACAATTGTGTTTACGGGAAGACTACTGCTGATGAGGAGGGTTTCTTTTACGCCATTTCACGTTGTTGGTTTTCGTCCTCTGCATCACCGGCTATGATTATTGCTTGCAATGACAACAAAGGAGAAGCTCCAGTTCACGTGAATCCCCCTCAGTTGTCAAAGATTGAAAGAGAAGAGATCAAACCAACACACCCCACAACGTGGGACGACCCGATCAAGAATGATCATGTCAAAAAATCATCTCAAGTGATCATGGTAGTTACCGCAAACCCGGCCAAGAAACCCCGCCATCATAATGTGAAGAGACCGATGAGTTTAGGACTTCAAGTTGAGTCTGTGACCAGAACGAAAACCGGACATCTGAAGGAGCACTTCACTTTGGGTGAGAAACTCGGACATGGGCAGTTCGGCAAGACTTTTCTCTGCGTGGAGAGGCAAACCGGGAAGAAATATGCTTGTAAGTCCATTGCAAAGCGGAGATTGCTGAGCATGGAAGATTTGGATGATGTGAGAAGAGAAATCGAGATCATGCATCACTTGTCGGGCCGCCCCAACATCGTTTCTATTAAAGGAGCTTATGAAGATTCGGTGGCAGTAAACGTGGTTATGGAACTTTGTACAGGAGGTGAGCTTTACGACAGGATCGTTAAACGAGGACGTTACCCGGAGAAAAAGGCTGCTGAGTTTACAAAGACGATATTCGGTGTAATAGAGACCTGCCATTCTCTAGGGGTGATGCATCGGGACCTTAAGCCCGAGAACTTTCTCTTTGTCAATGAGGATGAGAATTCTCCTATAAAGGCCATAGACTTCGGATTATCAGTCTTCTTTAAACCAGGTTCATACCAATTCCCAGAGCTAATTAAGCATTGTCTTGTCATATATATTTCAAGTCTAAGTTACAATTGATAATTTCAGCTCGTGTCCATAGTTGATGAGAAGTTAAGTTGTTGATTTCGCTGCAGGGGAGACGTTCAGTGATGTGGTGGGGAGCCCCTATTATGTAGCTCCGGAAGTGCTCTGTAAGTGTTATGGAGCTGAGGCGGACGTATGGAGTGCCGGTGTTATAGTTTACATTCTTCTGTGTGGTGTGCCTCCATTTTGGGGCGGTAAGATACGGAACATATTCTCGTGTCTCTGGTTCATGCGCGATTTGATTGCTTCTCATCATGCTTATTGTATATTTGGTACAGAAAGTGAACAAGAACTGTTTGAAGAGATTATGTGTGGTGATATTGACTTCACATCAGATCCTTGGCCTAATATCTCAGAAAGCGCGAAAGATGTATTGAAGAAAATGCTTGTGAGGGATCCGAAAAGGCGGATAACTGCTCATCAAGTTCTGTGTAGGTTGAAGTACTTAAAGGTCTAGAACATATATGATGATGTAGTGCAAGTCACTTGATTAATTCTTGGTGTTTTTTGCTGCAGGTCATCCTTGGGTGCATGCAGGTTGAGGGTGTGGCTCTTGAAGCCTACTGATTCTGGAGTTTTGAGTCAATTATCTGCCATATATGCCTGAATTTGCACTGCGTTTTTGAAGATACAGATTGAGGAGATGACTCTATGGTGTCCCATTCCCATTGTTCACCTTTCAATGTATATATGTGTTAATTTACTATTGTAATTACCATATATAGATAAATGAAGAAAAAGTTGTTAATATTTATCTAGCTATCAATGTATGTAGCATTGGATATTTTTGAATATCATGAGAATCCAAGCAGCACTGATCAGTTTGGAGGGTAACATACTTGTATCTTCTGTAATTTCCGCAATATTTTTATTTATGAGTAACAAGAAAATTTCATCTTAATTAGTCCATTTTCAATTAAATTTCATTCAATTGGTATATATTATTATTGCATGGTATAGGAATATGGAAAGTATATTTTGTATGCACGTATGAACAAATTATGGTTCATGCATATTATGTCTGCACATATTTTACCTTAAACTTCTAAAATCTTTGACTGATTCTAAATCTCAAATGTTTGACTCGGAAATGGTAGGTAATAAGTTTTTGACAAAAACATGATCGGCTAAAAATCAAGCATGACATGTGTCGGCGCCTGAAGGTTGAGCGGCAGCCGGCGTCCGGCTGGAGCAGGGGCGACGCTGTTAGAGGATTTATAGTGGTATTCTTGACCTTGTAATTGTCTACATCGCTCCAGAATCAAATAATCCAACTCGAGTGAATGAAAGTTTATTCCGTGATATAACGAATGAATAAATTATCTTTTTATAAAAAGAAAATAATAATTTACTCCTATACTTTTTAAAATGAAACAATTTTTACCTTCTTGTATAAGAAAGTAAATTGCTGTATTTTAGAAAATACAGAGATAAATTGTTTTTTTTTTTTTTATAAGAATAATTTGCTCATTTTTACAATATCATATGGATTGCTTACATTTTTCGCAATCCAACTCAGTCAACTCTGTCTGTATAAAATGTTTTCTGGCGATGACATGCATGCTTCAAAATTGAGTTTAGATAATTAATTATGCACCTTTTGGACTCTGCCATATCATAATTAGTGAAGAAAACCATCATTTAGAGACTCTTTCAAACTGGCTTGGAAAATAATAGTGAAAGCAGGTGGTGCTCCATTTGGTTCAATGTTCTTTCACTGCCCTCATGCATCCTTAACATGAAGTACTGGTGACGGCACATTACGACAATGTAGTGCATAATTACAATTACATAATACTATAAGATTGGCCAACATAGAATTCACGAGGAACATTTGTAGCAACATATATACAAGAGTTGCCTGATAATGGCATTTCCTCAAAACAGAATTAGACAGATATGACCCCTAGTTTTTGAGTTTGAGAAAAGCAAACACTTGGCCACATACGAAAGACAACATGCATTTTCGGCTATAGACATCAAGTGAAAAACCAAACATAATACGGTCATATCGACCCACCTCAAAATCAAAAAATCTTGTACACTTCAGTGATGTATAAAAGATGGTAAGAAGTCTGTGCTGATCTTCAACAACGCACGTAGACCTGTGGAAGAGCACCAAAAAATAGGGATATAAATTTCTACAGTCAAATCCACTTTGCCTGATCAAACCTTTCAAGTTTGTGCCTTTGTATTTTCCTCGTACTAAACACCAAAAAAGAAATGAAATTTCATGTGTTTAACATCCTTTACAAATTGGTTAAAGCGACTAAATTACACATTTTCTTCCTTGGAAGATGATTGGCTACTTCTAATGATTGCAACAGTCAACCACCACCAGCAAAAGCACCACCCTTCTTCGTCAATCAAGTTCAAAGCTAATGGAATTTTCCTGACCAATATAGGGTTATAAGGAGAAATATCATATACGACAACCTTGATACCTCATCAGAGCAGAGAAAGCATATGGTTTTTCTCTAGCTGTGTTCCCAAATTACTAGAATGTTGTTAGTATAATGTAATAAACTACATTAATACACCGCAGAGAGAAAGAAGCACTACTTTCATTGCGAACCGGTGAAAAAATGATTTGAGGCGCTGTATTCAAAAGGCACATCAACATAGGGTTATTTTTATTGTATAACCATGAGACTAGTTAGTCTCCAGATATATCTTGATTCAAACATCTCTAGCCAAGCCAGAAAGATCGACATTTCCCTCAGAATTTTTCTTAGGATACGCTTCCGTGTGAGGGTGATCACCCTGAATATGAATTCCATGTTTCCTGTGCGATGAAGGAGCATCATCATCATATATGTGTGGAGCCCCAAGTGACTTGAAGAACTCATCCTTCATCTCTTCAGCAGCTTGAAAAAATCGGCCAATGCCACCAACAAAATTGCGTTCAATGGCTTGTATATCACTACGCAACCCAGGAAAGTAAGAGGGTCCATGTTCTGCCGACTCGAAGGGAAATGACCCTTTGACCATTTGGTCTGTGACATCTTCCTCATTGTACTCTTTGTTAGATTGTACCATCTTACTGGGCCTGCATGAAAATAGCATACATGAATGAATAACTCAATTATTGTATAGAGTATATATGACTCTTCTCCTAGGTTAGGACGATGCATATTACAACTTGGATCCATAAGCAGATCTACACATCATTAATTCCAAAGGAAATTGGCGCTCAAGATTTCTTAGATCCTGCATCTTCAAATACGATGGAGATCACAAATCAAACAATTACTTCATCACAGATAAGAATTTTGCATAGCTATATAAAACATTCTTAAATTTGTCCATAATAACATGATTAACTATTGAGTTATATCAATTACACAAGAGACAATCTAAGTTCCCTCAAAATCCAAGGGTCTAGGTTACAGGGGCTGTATATTTTTGTCATTGAAACATTACTTTTCTGTTGCCAATGCATGCTTAACATTAAGAATGAAAGAAGTTGATACACAAAATCAATAAAGTTTCTACTGGATATACCAGAAATGCACATGCAAGAAGCAGCAATGCTACATCATTAGTTTATGCTTGCTGTTACACCAAGCACAGTGTTAAATGAAGCAAGAATGCAGCTAAGTCAGCAACTAAAGGGATGCATACTGGACGCGCAGAAACAGGAGCATCCATAACTTAAGAAAGAAAATCCAGGACTAGGTGCAGATGTACGTACATGTTTATGGCTAGGCGTAAGGAATATCATACTCCAGTGACCCTATCACACATCATATTTGCTGGTATTACACATCGTAAGATCCCATTTAAGCAACTGAACTTGTGAAGTACAGTCCAAGCATGACGTTAAGCATCATTTTAGTTGTAGTATGAACTGATTTATTAGTCATAGAAGTCCATGTAAATAGCTGCTTCATTAAGTTACAAAAAGTGTGAAGCAATACCTTGAGAGCCACATTTGCTTGGATTTACATAATACACACATATATATGGACCAAAAATTGAGCACCCCCCTTTCAGAATAACATCTTGAAACCAAGCAATAAATGTACTAAGTTCATGGTCGACATCATATAGATAAATATGTGCCAAAAAAAGGAGCAATCATCTTTAAGAATTTAGTGGTATCAAATTGTATATAAAAACATCTTGAAATCAAGAAAAGCTTTCAGATGCCAACATGTAGGTCATAACTCCATCTAGTTCAAAGCAACGCATGCTAGTAGGTAAATCTTTCACCATTTTATTCACTTCACTTAAATTTGATCCAAGCATGTCTCACATTTTTGACAAAAGTAATGTTTGTCCCAACAAAAAACGTCCTAGTTGTCTCCCGACCACACAGCAAACGTCCATCTCCTGCAGTTTGCTTCGAGTTCCTACTCATACAAACACTCAAAATAACTATGCACACAACTTATTCAATCTAATCAGAACAAATTAATACCAACATGCACGGCTACTCATCCAAACTAGACGAAACAGGGAAATACAATTAATTCGATAAACTTAGATTGATGCTCAGCAGTATCCGATATCATCCTTCCAGTTAATCTCCCGATAAGTACTTTAATAGATTCAGCCCAATAAAATACGAAAACAGTAAACTGAATTCAAACATGTTGAACGTAATAGTACTAGTTCTCAATTCACCTTCCAACACAGTCTTTAAAGACCTGCTCCGTTTTCTCGCACTTGCGAATGAATTTCCCAGGCTCCACTTCCTCCGTCCGGCATTGCGACGTCACGACCTTCCTGGTAGCGCAGCGGCCGCCGGCACCGTTACCAGCAACATTTGAGGACCCTAGAAGATCGCCGACGTCACCGGAGGAGGGGGAAACATAGTCGGAATCATCATCATTCTTCCATACCCACCCCATTGCTGATGCTGCTTTTGTGAAAAGAAAACCGTACAAATTTCAGTTTACGAAGGATCTAAAATGCGTTGCAACTTGCGAGAGGCGTAGAGGAGGGCAGTTGTGGTAGTTGACGCCACTAGCTCTCTTGCACATCACATCAACTCCTCCTGACCGTCCGATTAAAACGCATCCAAAAAATAACCATTGTGATGAATTCAAGATTGTATCATATTTGATTTAATTATAACTTATCAATTTTAATTATTTTATTTACTTATATAATTGAATTTTGTTAAAAAAAAATTCAAGATCTTGAATTCAAATATCATGTACATGTGTACTTTTTATTTTTATAATATTTTTTATATTTGTTGTGTACTTGTTATTATTTCCTAGGTTAGATATATTTTAATTTATTGATTTATTTAAATAATCTTTAATATTTGATTATATAATTGAACGTTTTTTATCCTGAAAATAAAAATAAAAATCACAAGGAGTCTATCAAAATTACAAGTTGGAGTATATGTCTTTGTTTCTCTTATGAGATGGGGTTCAATGCAATTTATTTTTCCTGTCATCTTGTAAATTAGTAAATTACTCAATTAAGAAAAAATAATAGCAATTTACCTAATGTGTTTTTTAAAATGAAGTATTTTATCTTTTTATATAGGAAGGTAAATTGCTTCATTTTAAAAAAACACATAAGTAAATTGTTATATTTTTTAAAATATAAAACGATAAATTATTATTTTTTTATTGAGAAGTAATTTACTCACTTATAATATCGTAATGAAGTTGCTTGCATTTTTTTAGTATGAGATGGTGAATTTTGGGGTGTGCAAGTGAAGTGCACAATCATATATTGAGCAAAATTACTAGTGAATTTTGATTGTGGTTGAAGTTGAATTGATAGGTTAGGTTAGGTTTTTAAGATATTTTTCACTTGAAATGCTAATCTTTTTTTAAAGCTTGGGATGGGAGTCATTTCATACCCAAACAAGTTCAATTTGCAAATACCAGACGAGATATCTATATATGATTTGTTTCACTTTGAACTGAAATGAGGCACTTGGAAGAAGATAAGAAATTTCTAAAATACAATGAAGAATTTCCAGTGCTATCAGCAACATATATAATCAAGGTGCGGCTACTGGAATCATATTCTCAGCTGTTGTGCCAACGTGTTGAATCACAAACCTATAAATCTTTCGCTTTAGAAGCTCAATCTTTTGCATCAGCTGCTCGTCCTGTTTAGACGCTACGCGATCCAGCCAGTCGTTGACTCGCTTCAGCTGTGATAAGATTGTTGCTATTGGGCCACAGTTGAGACCGCTGCTGGTAGCTGGATTACATTTTCCAAACACTCGAAAACCAGCATCAAGAGACTCCTCAATAAACCTTACAAACCACATTTGCATCTCAGACTGCAAACTCTTTCCAAGTTCTACAGTTTCATTCATTCCCAGGCCCCTGCTCCATGTTCCAACTACTGGTGACGAGACCTTCATGTTATTCTTAATAGGTGCACCGACTGATAGTCTTTTCTTTGAACTTTGCTCCACTTTTGAGGAACCCTCAAATTTCTCATTTGTCAAAAGGGAGACCACCTCCAGATTTGTAGCCAGAGCAGCTTCCACCCAAAGTGTACTAGACTTTGATTGTTCTGATGAGGCATTATCAATAATTGCTGACAGATTACAGTTACCAGCCACTGATTCAGCATCTGCTGTTGATTTCAGTACGTCCTCATAAATGGACATGAAGCGATCAATAGTAGGTAATGGATTTTCAGGCTTTGACGTTGCAAGGAGATCTGAGAACATACTGCAATAGTAAAGAGGTTAAAAGTGGTTCTGTTCGAATACTAATGACTTACTAAGTTTCTCTAGAGGTTTGCTTATTTATATAAGCTAGCAAATAAGCAAAGGAACAAGAGACTGCAAGATAACGGAACAAAAGAGGAATTCCACCATCTATGGGCTTCAAGCGCATTTTACATCTAATATACTTATCTGAAAACATACTTACTACACTCTGATAAATAACTTTATATTACCGTCATAAGAAATCCATACACAAGTATAAAGTTTCATATTCCCAAATGTGGACAAGAATCAAATGCATTGATGAGGACTTCGAAGTGCTGGATAAATCATACTTGCAATAAAAAAACTCAAAAGCCCAAACAAATGAAGCTTTATACAACAAGAAAACAACCCTTGACGATTTGGATTCATATGCAGATTTAGCTAGGCAACAGGAATGAATATCCCAATTTATTCAAACAGGGGTGACTTTTCAGACTATAAATTGACAAAAAACACAACAGCCCAGATACTAATGGGTAATGGCTAGAGTATTTCAAGTTCATGTTAGTGTTACACAAGCGGCAAAATAAGAACAGCAAACACTTGTATCGATTTTTGGACAAAGGAGAAGAACAAGATAAAAAAACTTGAACGAACCATATAAAATGCTTCATGAAAAGACAATTGGAGAAGCCAATAACATGTAAAAGTCCCATATAGAGCATCTTTACTAGACAGTACCACCACAAACAAAAGATTAAATTTTAAAAATTGAACAAAATCAGTCCGTCTGAGAGTGGCATTGTTATAACAAAATTCACACACTGAGCATACGGACATAAGCTAAGTCCAAATAAATTTATTTTCAGAATTGGCCAAGGAGATGCTTTTCCTGTAAGTAACAAGTATAACCAATATCACGTGCAATGCATATCCATACATCTGCCATAAGTGCAGTACCTTAAGTTTCTCACAATGGATTCCGTGGCAATGGCCTCCTCTAGAGCTTCAGCAGCAGCTGTTGAAGCAATTTTTCTCCTCTGCATGGCATCCTGATCAAAGACCACATTAACAGATTTGTATTAAATGCTGAATACAGAAGGATCAGAAGTCACAAAGACACTTAAATCAGCTCTAAATTACTGTACAATTGGCCCTTAAATTTTATATTGTCTTAATCTATATGTACCTTCCCTAGCTTTGCAAGACCAGAAGAGACCGCGTCCAGTGACATACTGCCATCAGTCCATTTCTTTTCGTGGATGGTGATCACTGGAGCTGCACAATTTGGTTTCTCCAGCTCCACAGAACTCTCAGATTTCGCATCGCTTGGCAAGCTTTCATGTACATCACTCAAACGCCTGGATATAGCAGCCTGAAAAAGAATAACGCCAAAGAAGTCATGAAGAATTCTTGTTCATTCTGTAAGGTGTGCTTAACTGAACTGTGTACAGGGTTAAAAACATTTAAATTCATGCTTTATCACAAGGCTATTCCAGCGTAAAAGTGATAAAATATAAGGGTGGCGACAGAACAACAATGATTTATTTTTACTGCAAAACCTGCCAATTTAAAAACAATTTCCCAACAATGACTATTAGACGGAAAACACATACACATAAATTACATATGCTGCAACTAAAATTCACCTGAGTCCTCAAGATGGCCTCAAAATCAGGTCTGTTCTTAGACCCAGGCTTTTCTTTATGCTCAGAAGAGCCTCCACCACCTGAAGCTGATCCATCATCCCAGCTCTTCCGACTCGGCTTCCCAGACCCCACAAGTGCCTCAGAGACCTTAGAGATTCCAGCTGCAATATTAGCCAACTTCTTCTTCCCCGAGGAGTCTACCGCGGGTGACACCTTAAGCCCACCTGATAACCTCCTACCTGGGGACAGTGACATCCGCCTTGCCACCACTGGACTCGCCTGCCGTCTCCCAGCAGTTGGGGATGGTTGTCGATATCTAGAAGGGACAATTATAGCAGGTTCCTTTGCCGTCCTCCTATTTTCTTCCTTGGCGGCCACAAGGCTGGGCACCACACATTTTGATGGCGCAGGGGAGGAAGACCTCTTCCCTGACTTCCCAGCTGGTGATGGATCCCTCTCGGCCGCCACAGCTTTCCTTCCAGCTGATACCGGTCTCTGCTTCAGTGCCCCTGGAGATGAAAACCTCTGAGAAATCTTATCCGAGCCAACTTTACTATTAGCATTATCATCTCCAGAAATAACAGTCACATTCACATTAACATTCTCCTTGGGGGCAATCACTGGCCTGTTAACCTTGTTTTCTGCATATTTTTCCTTTGTTTCGGTCTCCTTCTTCCCTGCCCTCGACAAATAGGCGGCAATTGGGTCCAAGGAGGGGTCGGACTCCGATACCGGCTGAATGACAAAGCTATTCTTCGAAGGGGAGATTCGAGCAATGAGGGGTTCAGGGGACCCGATAAAGGGGTGGCGACCAGCAACTGGGCGGAGGTTGACAGCGGTGGGAACCGGAGGGGAGTCAAAGAGGAAGCGATCGAGGTGTACAAACTGACCTAGCTGGAGGCGGTTGGTGAGGATGAGATCGGTGTCGCGATCGGAAAGGGAAACGTAGGTGGAGTTGAGGGAGTCAGAGAGCTGCACGTAAAACCCGTGGTGGGGCCAGAGGGAGTCGGCGGTGGAGAGAGCGGGGACTATTCCGATGACCTGGAGGAGGGGGCTGCGGTGGTCGCCAGTGACTTTGGTGGCGGAATTCATGGACTGAAGGAGTTTGAGGAGGATGCCTGGGGTGAGAGTGGCCATTTTTGGGAAGAGAGAAAGGGAATGAAAATGGATTCTGTTCTGTATCTGTGTAGAAGAGAGATCAGAGTAGGGTGAAATTGAACATTGTTTGTGGATTGAAGATGGAAGGGGGAAGTTGGGGGGGTTTTAGGGATTAGATTGTGACCGTTGTGGGATTTGAATTTCAAAATTCTACACATTTTGTCCCAGTTTGAAATCTTTAACGGTGTTGCGTTCTGCTCCGGGGTCCACATTTTGGTAAGACAAAAAATAATTATTGAAATTTCCGAATTCCAGAAATTAATTTTCAGATCAGCCAGAATTGATGGATTGGATTGGAATCGGATGATTGCAAACACGGGTAGGCCCGATGCGAAAAAATACCATCTTAGGTCTCGTATTTTATGAGAGTAATATTTTTTATTTTGTATAGATTAATTTTTTAGATTTTATTCCTTAATTTTAATTTTTTTCCCGATAAATTTAGTCAAAAATTACGTATAACTTACATATTAAAAAATTAAATTACAATTTTAATCTTATAATTTTAAAAAAATTAACATATGTAGTCATGTAAACATTTTTAATCCTATACAATTTGATATATAAGAATAAAATTACAATTAAATTGGACGTGCACAAGTCACATGTAATTTTTAGTCAAAAATTACCAAAAAATAATTAAAAATGGCCAAAATTTAAAAATCACAAAATTCAATATGCATAGAACAAAAAATGTAAAGCTCTAAATTACAAAGCTAAAAGTGCAAGTTTCCAGTACCAGTTATGGGGCGGTGCATGCAACTATTTTACACAAAGGTTTGCATATACCACATGTCAGAGTAAATATCCATGCAAGAACAAAACTACATGCTTTCATGTGTATTTACATATTATTATTCTGTTTAAATTTTCATTGTGTTTTTCTTTTGAAATTTTAATGGTTATTTCAGGATAGCAGTCCCCAATTGGCATGATTTTTATGCTACACAATTTATTCTTGGGGAACTCTATCCCCTAATTTTCATCATCCTACAAACAAAAACATTGGGTAATCCATAATGTATGACTTTGTTAAATCCAAGAGAGAATATTGCACTTGGGGTGTTACACTCACTTCCCCATAAATACTATTAATATGAACCAAAACTCCTCACTGAATTAAATATTTTCTTTCCTTCCATAGAAATAGAATGGTTTCTCTCCACTCTGTCCATCAAGTGTTAATCTCCCAAGTTGTGCTGATTGCCCCCACCTCACGCAAGATTGGCAGCATCTCGTGACAAGCTGTCTTCACTCACTCTACCTGAGAGGAGCTGAAGATTACTCAATTTTATTAGAAACCAGGAACCATACCCAAATAATGTAACATTTTGGAAACATGAGAATTGGATTTTGCGTAGACAGCGCAAATCCTTATTAAAAAACAAATTCCGATGGGCAGTAACCAAAAAAACTTAATACCCAAGTCCTGCCCATTCATAAGACAATTCTCCTTTCTTACTTCGCCTGTATATAAATTGGACACCAGTACTAGAGTTTCTTCACAATTTCTTCATTAGCTCGTCTGTAATAGGTCATTCTGCGGATTGAAGCCAGAGCATCTTCATAGTTTCCACGCACATATGCATCATCAAATGCATCAGACCAATATCGCAATTTTTCCTGCAACTGCAAGGCACCATAGAGAAATGGGGTGTACATTTGAAATGGAAGTAATAATTACAATGTTCGAAATCACTTCATGGATTTTTCATTACCAACTAACAGTAAATTACCTATGAGCAACATCTAATATTCTAATGCTACAAATTTGTGAAATCAACAAAGTGCACTAACAAATGAAAAAAAACCATTTTACTCCAGTGGTTCTAATTGTATAAATCAATCATTTCCCAGGGCCTTATAAAATTAGTTGCCTAAAAGATTAATACTGAGAAAGTTCAAATGACTCTCAAGGAGACTAGAACGTCGCCCAAGCTACTGCAACTATACATGAGAGAGTTTATATTTCATGTTTCTAATATTTGCATACAAAAAGATATGAACCACTAGATGCATATTATTGGACGGCACACTCATACCTGAGCCTGGATCTCATTTAATGCCCGACTGTCCTCTGCTTCATCAACAGCTTCCCTTAATTCCATGACCTGCAGTTCAGTCCACATTAATATTCAAAGATCAGTTTTCTTGAAAGCTATACTTGTCATCGTCAGAAGAAATTTGATCAGACATGCAGGCCGAGTTTGCAAGACCTTACCAATGCAATTTATGCTATCAACATCCAAAGTATATGACATGCATTTGCAAATACAATCAGAAACTCTGCTTGTAGTCATGTATTTGGAAATATATGACAAAAAAGTACAGCCTGTATCAGCCAACATGTTTACACCTAATCCCCAAAACATTTTCCCTCATCCCACTTCCATCTCAACACTTTCATTTTGGTCCCCGGAAAGATTGTATTAAATTTCAAGTCACCGTTCCCGCACATACAAGAAAATAAGAACCCAGCTTTTTATATATTTTCGAGTGTAAGAAGGGTTCACATCTTGAACAATTTGATCTGCTAAATCATCTGCCTAAGTAAAAAAACATGGCTTATGGTTAATTGGACCCTCCAATCACCTCATTATGACAGCCAAAGAGGTAAAACCTTGATGCAGATAATTATATGGTATATACATAAACATGTCATGAGCTTCACTTTACCAAACTGAAAAAACTAAAAACAAATCAGAAGGAAAGACAATTTTCAGCACTAGACTCTTCTTGGTGTCAACATTACCTCAGCTAGAAGCTCAGGGTCTGTAATCCTTTCTTCTTCATCAACAAGTATACCTTCTAATTTTACCTACGTGGATTATCAGGAAAATCAGTGAGAGAAGAAAGGGCAAAAGAAGTCATGTTAGATAAAGCCTAAACCAATGCATAAACTAGCAACCAGCACATACAATGATTGAGCCTACTATGACAAACAACAAACTAAATGAGGCCAGTTTAATTTACCAATAGACATGCTCCCACAAAGCTCTTTCATGTTAATTAGGTAAAAGAAAACATGATTATATAGGATACAAAAAACAAGCACTATTAAGGAAATCAAGAGGAATTTTGAGCATAACTTTATTGAAGCCCCATCTGCATAGAAAGTGTACACTGAAACTATTTAGCTTACCTGGATTCTTCTTTTGAATATTTCAAACATCAAACATCTTCGGGAATTATTCTTGGTATCAATTGACAAAGAGGAATATCCAAAACGAATAAGTTTCCCTTGCTTGTTTGACAACTCAAGGTTATCATTACATTATGTAACTTTGACATTCTTGATACTCATAAGTCATAGCGCATTGCTCTTCATGAGGAACAATATTTGTTACTCCACTAGCACTCAATAATATAACTAACATGTAAGCATAAACCATTACCATGTATTCATAAGAAAACATACAATGTAGATTGCCCTCAACAATGGGTCAGTGAGTGTGCGATATGCATCTATCACCCGAGCTGACTGTTCAGCAGCATACTCCCTCTCCCTCTATCCAATGAGAACAAGTTCAAAAGATAAATTTTATTTTTCAGGGAGAACAAGTTTTTGACATAGAACCACATGAACAAAGAACAACATAAAGACAAGACTAACCTGGGATTTTGAATGAACTAGATCAGGATGCAGCATTTTTTGCCAGTCTTTGTACTTCTTCTCCAATTCTTCCACCTCAATTTTATATTTCCTTCCCCTAAGAAGGCAACAAGAGCTCTTATCAATCCTCTTACCCCCACAAGAACCACGTACAGATGTCTCCCAGTGCAATTATTGGTGACATTATTAAATCCAGATAGTTAATAGGCCTCACCTCGAAGATTAAAACATTCCCAAACAATTAAAATAGGATCCCAAATTCCATAATCAACCTTAATTGTTATAGCTTTCATTTTACAATGAACAACAAATGCAATGATACACACAACTCTACGGTGGAGCAAATATTGGAGGCTCTACTAAAAATAAGTAAATAACTTATTATCCATCACACAGCTTAACACAGATATTTCCATAATGCCAAACTGAAATTGTCACCAAATGCAAACGCAAAACTGCAGAAGATAATCCGGATTAAGAACGAGAAACAAAAACTCACAATCCAAAAATTTGAAAATAATCTATCGATTCATCAACGGATTGGACGCTACGACAGGCCCGGCAGAAGAGAAACGGCGTCGCACTCTCAGCCTCGGCACCGCAATTCCAGCAGTGAAATCTCTCGGCGGACTTCGACTGGGAACAATAAAAGTTGTCGTTTTTCACAAATAAATCCGCAAAACTCCCTCTCGTAAAAATACCACCTGGGTTTCTGAAATATAAACCTCCGGCTGAAGGAAAAGGTTTTCCTTCGGTTCTTCCAAGTAAACAGGAAGAAGAAAAAAAAATCGAAGAACTGTAATTGTGGGAATTGGAAACTGAAGAACTGGAATCTTTTGAAGTAATTGCTCGAGAAAGAATTGATGAGATTCGCGTAGAAATTTGAAGCTGTTTCTTCCACATTCTGAGAAGCGGCAAAACTTTATATAGAGAGAGAGAGAGAGAAACAGTGGGCTGCTGAATTTATACGCTGTGCCTCTCGTCTGGTGTCTGTTCGGGGACAGATGGCGAGAGAAGGGTCATGCACAGCTACAATTCCTTTGCTCAATTCCCCCTCCTATTTATAACAAATAGCGGTTTTACCCGCTGATGTTTTACAATTGTTGACACTAACCCCATAGAATAGAATAAAAGAAAGATTTGAAATAGTATTGATTTTATCTCAAAAATAATATCTTATTATATTAAAGTGTAAAAATACACTTCTGCATATAATAAGAAGTGTTAACTGTTAGATTAAGATACAATAATGTTATAAAATAAAGATGTGGGTACGATAATATCATGGGATAATTACACTTTCCTTTCTTAAAAATTAGTGTAATTACACGTAAATTCCGTATAGTTTGAAAGTTTACGTATCCCTCTGTTAGTCGAAATTCACCGAATTTGCTTATATGTACAAAAAAAATTATATTTATCCCCAATTGATTTATTATTTATAAGAGATCAAATAATTTTTTTTATAACCAAATTACCTGTACATATAATGAGGTACCTCTTCATTGTTATAAGAGTATTTTAGTTCAAAAAAAATTATTTGACCTGCAATAAGTCATGGTAGATATCAATTTTCATTCAGTTTTTTAGTTAATAATAAGCAAATTCAATTAATTTTAACTAATAGGAGACTTAATTGTAAGATGAAAGCAAAGCTAGATGTAATTTTTTAAATCACAAGAAATTTACATGTAATTACACCAAACATGAGGGGAGGGGAGTATAATTATCTCTGAAATAAAATGCTGATAATATCATGTTCACTGAATATGTCGAGGTTTATACTTAATTGAATTACTGCCCATAAACAGTTTAAAAATGCATTTTCTTCATCTGTACTAAGGTTGGTGAATAGAATTCATATACACAGACAAAAACTTCCTAAACAAGTACAAATACTTGAACAAAAATTCATAGCTTGCTTGTCTTGTCGTGAAGTTCTTGTACATTGTAACCAACGACCGCGGCAATTGCAGGGAAAATTAGGCAGACGACAGCTACACTGAACAGAAAGCTGCTTCATTTACTACCCAGAAAAGAAACGTAAGCACCAAAACCTCGATATTTTGTATTTCCTTTTAGTTGTGCTTCTAGTCGCTCCGCTTCCATTGATACTGCTTGCATCAGCACTTAATGGATAGTTCTCTGCTTTGAAGACTTTCGAGACAGTTTTCTGATTCATGGAGGAATGTGGATCGATGTGCTCAACATGAGATGGACTTGAGCAGTTTTCAGCTGGTGAGCCTGGGGCGTTCTTGCTTTCGTTTGTGTCCGTTGTGTAAGAATTGGAACCTTTATGCCTGAAATCAAGAGTTTTTATCAACAAAAGATCAAAACAAAAGTATGCCGCAATTGATCAGGTCTGTATACTGTAATAGAGAAGCAGAAAAGTTACCTTGAGCTATGATTATCAGAGATGTTTCCAGGTTCATGTGGAGTCAAATCAGTTGATCCGCCCGTTGATTCGTTCTCATTCTTCCTTCCTATTTGATCAGCTTCCAAGAAAAATGATTCTTCCCCAGCATCCTCCTCTGAAGTTATGAAATGTTCATTCTTGAACGCAGACTGACATTTCCCAGGTTTACCATTGTACTCCTGAACTATGGAAATGGCCTTTTCCAATGTTCCCAGAGCTCGTTGAACTTCCGGACTAATGCCAAGCTTACTTTTCATCTCAGGTCCAGAGTGTCCAATGTTATCACTGATTGTCCTACGAGCTTGTTCCACCTCAGTGCCAATAACTATCTTCTCGTCAGTCCTATCCTCTTCTGTGATTCGGTTGATCAACTGATCACATGATTTCTGGCAACTTTTATCTAACGATTCACTTTCCTCTGTAAACTCCACGAATTGATCAAGCATTGTCCTGTCTCCATCGGCTTCTGAATCAATAATACCGTTGTCACACTGATTTTCCGCCTTCGCACTATTGCCTTTGAATGCTTCCGTTTTGTGTTCTTCACGAGCGGGAGAAGGTGAGAACGTATTTTTTGAATAAAGAGCATCATGTATACGAATGTATAATGGGTCTTTTAAAGCCTCGTGAAATTTTTCATCACCTTCAGAAACAGAAGCAACTTCCTGCAGTTGTAACCCGCAAGTTTGATTTGCTGGTCGTCACTAATTTGCACGTCCAAACTTGAATAGAATTGATTAACAAAAAAACTTGTCAAAAGTTTGAAAACAACCTTTTTATAGAGCTTGAAACCGCTACCTATGAGCTGCCTCGATATAAAATTGATGAATGCTGGAGGAACAAAGTCCAGTTTGATATCCATGTTGGCTATTGTCCTGCAGAAAGTTGAAAGTGTGGCAGCCACTGGATTTACTGAAGGGGAAAAGGTTCGAAATTGAACGACAAAAAATGGTCGACATGGATCACTCCTGAGTTCTAATACATGATTACATGAAAAGAATTCACGAAATAACCACATTTTGCCAGCATTTGGAAGTAGAGATCAATGTCGATCGCTAGGCAGAAATATTGGCCGTGAAAAGTGAAAAATATAATTTACGGGCAAGAAAAGATCAAAAAGGGCGATTATACTCCAAGTATTAAAGATACGGAACATGAGATACAACTAACCTGAAGTAGCTCCTCGTTGCACTGACTTTCTGCAACGCAAAGCCTCCCACCAAATCTATTCTTACTACATCCTCTGGATCGGGTATCCCATCACTGGTGAATCCATGGGTGCTTCTAGCAATGGTCTCTGAGTTGGAGATCTGAAAATAGATTGACATTTTTCCTTATAACAGAGAGTGCAACATGTCAATGTAAACAGAAGAAGCACTGCTAAATTACCGAGTTAAGAAGAACCACAACGAGACCATCTTGTAAGTACTCAAATGCAAACGAATGTACTAGAACTTCTCTGCTCGACAGTGGCCATGAAACCTTCATCCTTTCTTCCAAATAAGTAGGTATATATCAGCATCTTAAAAGTTGTGGTCTGCAGCAACAACTCGAGAAATGAGTTCAAAATGTGCAGTAGTGCATACCTCACTAGCAATATCTGTTCACCGATTCCGACTCTTTGTACACACTGGGATGAGATGACTTTGAAAGTTGGAATTGCGGTTTGAGGCCACCTGACAGAATGAAACAACGAGAGCAGTTTTATATTCAGTAATATGAAGAGGGATCATTTTTCATACTTTTTCGTACTTACCATTTCTTGTAGAGGTCTGACTCACATGAAATGCATAGACCTGTTAAAGATGAAGCAACTTGTGCGATTAATTCGGCGAAACTGATGGCCTCATGCATTTATCCCGATGGACAATGCACTTGCAAAAACATTAAAAGAAAAAAAAAAGGAAATTCTCTAAGCATTTTGATTTAGCTTACAAACGTCGACTGGCCCATCCACATAGCCTTCGACAAGTAGTGTATGAAAGGGAGTTCCCTCATGTCCTTCTCGATACATGACCCGGAATTCTTCAGTGTCCTGTTTTACCTGCAATTGGTCAAAAATCAGCATTACTGCCTAGAAACGGCAATGAAACATATGATTCAACAATAAAACGAGAATAATATAAGAAGTCCCTAAGCACCATTGTCTAACAAGATCACATTCATAGACTAATAGGCTTCTTCCGACCAGCATCAAAGTACTTAAGAGCCTTTAAATTGAGGAAAGTGCAACTGAAGCAGATTATCAACAACATTGATAGACCGTCATACTTTCCAGCCAATTTGTGACTCATCATTGGATTTTGACTTCTCGACATCATTCACAGAGGCACTCCTCAACATACTGAGGAAATTGGAGATTTCTTTACTTCTTCTTTCCACCACATAATCAGTGTACTCTGCATAGCACATATAAAAACTTCAGAACGTGCTTAGCATAAAGTCTAAATAAGGTGCTGTATCAGAAGATCAAGATAATCAACCTTCTAACTGATGATTTGATGATTGTAAAATTTGATTCTTCACAAGGGTATGTATCATTTCGTCGTTTGTCAAGTCCGGTGACGCCAGCGTCTTGTCCAACTTGCTTCTATAATCCAAGATACTATCCCTCGACTCCATATTTGCATATCCCAGCAGATCAGGATAACTCCACCAAACTTCTCAAGATGCAAAAACAAATAAAGATGCAACTGGAAGTAGATCACAGACTCCAGTTAGAAAATACCCTTGCGTTAGAATTACCAAATTCAGACAATTATATGCGCATGCTGAAAATGTTACAACGGCCCGTAACATATATGCTCCGTCAGGTTTAATATGCCACAAATAGCCATCCTTCAGATTGAACTCTTGTCTTCTCAACACAGAAGAGGAAATATACTTTCATGTCGAAACCAAAAGGACAAAAACCCAGAAGCACCTTATTACAGTACAAGATAAACAAACATTTTAGTACTATTGAAGTTTCTCAATCACAAAATTATAGAGAATAAGCAAATGTTGTCTGTCACCAAGTACATTAACAACGCAGGACTTATGTTCTAGACAAAACAATGTTCACAGCCAACAAATTATTACTGCAACAACCTGCTCATCTCATATACACACAGAAGAGGACACCAAATTAGCCAGAACTCCAGAAGTAAATAATCATCCAACAAATTTTCTTGCAAAAAAGATAACAGAAAGTCCAACTTTTGAAGAAAAGTCTTAGAGACATTTCATAAAGCATTTCAAACACAATATTTTCATCATAAAAAACACACACTAAAATGTGAAACTCATAAGAAAATGAGAATCGATCATGCATCAAGAACTGCTAAAAGTTAAGAAGAGGTAGAAGTCACTTGCAGCTGAAACCCAATTGGAATTCGGAGTTGAGAATACAAAGAACTTCAAATTCTACGGCAACAGAAGCCCAGATCTCAAGAAAAAAGTTATCGGCAGAGCAGACAGACACCTTCAGCTGATGTGAGCCCACCTCGGCGGAGCAGAAAAAGACGAGGTTGCCTCAAAAACAGTTGGTAAATAAATATAAAAAACTTGAAAAATTCCAGTACGTGTTCTTTCTTGAATTTGTTATAGGTCGAAAAGTACTTGTAAAGCCTAACCAGTTGACCCGAACACAGTGATCACTGGATAAAGACCCACCCAACTAATCTAAAACAAGAATTGTCTAATCCCATAAATTATTTGACTAAGCGCTCCCTAATTTCAACCAGCATATAACAATAATTTTCTGTTTTTTCTTTACTTTTTTGTTGTGTGCAAACATACGACTCAATGAAGAGCAAACCCTTCAGAGATACGGGTTGGGACTTGGAAGCATTTCATCTCAACGTGTTGAAATATTCTTGCAGCCCAACATCCTGAGAAAGAGACTAATCAACATGTGGAAAACGTAAGAACATTCGACATAATAATAAATGTTTGCGTCCGCAGTAGTTCGTGTTATGGTTATTGCCTCCGTCTACAACTTGACTTTGATTGTGGAAATGGCGTTGAGTGTTTTGCAAAAACTTAAATTATAATTTAAGTTAAGTTAATCGAAGGTGTTCAGAAATATAATTGTTATTTATATATTTTTTAAAATTAAGATAAAAATAAGTTAAAAATTATAAGTTGGTGAAAAGTTACTTTACCACGTTTTTGCCAATCATAGCTAAAATCTATCCACTTACTAATTAATTTTATAAATAAATTGGTAATATATCAAATTTTTACCAAGCACTTTCACGTCAACTTCTTTTTACTTATAACTAAACGCTCATAATTTTTATATTTTAATTACTTATCAACTTTTTTTTAAAAATTAAGTGCTTTTAAAAAATATAAACTTTTACTAACACGACTACTTTAGAGCCCTCTTAAATTAATAATATTATTTGAGTGTGCTTTGACAAGTGTTTTTTTAATTTATTGAATAGTATAAAATTGGTAGTTTATAGGTGGGAGAAGAGATGGTACCAAACGAAGCATTTATGTCCAAATTTAGACAGCTAAACTGAAGACAACGCGGTATGGCTGCCTAATTCAAGACTATCGTGTTCTCCATTTCCACTTCGATCCACTAAACGTGATCTCCTCTTCTTTTAGTTCACGTCACGTCATTGAATATCATACTCCCAGAAATTATATTGTATGATCGAAATTAAATTAATTATATAATAATTATAATATATTTATTATTGTATAATTAGTGTATAATTTTAAAAAATATTCAATTATATCACACTTGCTCTATAATTATTTAAATTCGACCAAATCCAATTCGGAAAAAAAAATTCATCATGCTCCTTAATTTTTGTCTTTAGTTATTACATAATACATAAGGTCACAATTGATTGATCCCAAAATTTTTAATAAAAAGTAATATAAATGATAGAATTTACACTATCATCGTTGGTTGTATCGTATTGTAGCATATTAATCTTCAATCATTATGGAATTTTAATGTTAGAAACTGTCACGAAAAATATGTAAATTCCAATACTGTGTATTACAAAAGCTACAGCCAAGAAACCATGAGAAAGAGCAGTTTCAGCTATCAAAAGACATGATGATTCTGCAAATGCATTCATCAAGAGTTTATGTACAGTTTCCTGAAGTATGTTCTGCACAGAGGTGTATTCTAGGAACAATGTCGTCTGCCAAGCAGTATCAATGTCTGAAATGACTTTTCTATACCTAGTAATAATCCATGTTAGTGTCTGTAACCAACACCCCGTCTCAAGAAGATTCATTTCTTGTGATTGGGGGTTCTGAGTGGCATATGTACATCTAATAAAAATGCTTCCTTTACCTCCAAAACCTGATTATCCACAGCATCAGACGCAGATCTACAGAGAAACTCGAAGAGATGAAAGAAACTTCTACCTGACCACCTTTTAGAGTGTCGGAAAATTAGATTCTCTTGTAGAAGAGGACATAGGCTGCTTGTGTCTTTATCTGCTCCTCAGTAACTGGGAAGACATGGCTGTCATCAAACTCATACCATCGTTTCAGCCTATGCTGCAATGGAACAAGAACAGATTCTAAGATTAGGAACAAGGAAACTGAGCAATGCACAATGAGGGAAATAACAGAGAAAGAAATAACTAAGCAACTTTGTATTTTAAGCTAAAATTATCCCAAGACGGATGACATAATTAAAAGATCATTAACAAGCCTCAGTACGGAGTTGCTTCAGTCAGAATGGAGACTTACTTTGGCAAAGGCAGTATAATGACCGCCGCCCATTCCACCATAATGATTACTCACAGCATATAACTTGTAACGATGGCAATCTGAGTTATTCTTTTGAATTACATAATTAGAGAGATCAAAGTCGTCGATGGGGAAGTCCACAAAAGTTTCCAGCTTGTTTTTCAAAAATCTAGTGTATGAAAATCTTTTCAAATGAATGACCAGAATCTCCGGTAATCTCCAAAGATCCAGCTTTTTGCTGGCCTGTCTATGCTCCTTGCAATTAGGACAGTACCTACAACAAATTTGCAAATCAGTTTCAGGATAACAAATAACATGGATCGTTTACAGATAACAGGTCAAAAGTCAAAACATGACTAACAAAAGTATATATGGCAAGATGTAAAGGAAAAATGAAAAGGCGGCAGCAATTGTTTTACAAGTGCCTGTTGTGCATTGCAACAAAGTGATGATATATGAAAAGCCAATGACATTTATGATATGTCTACTTAAATAGTGTATGAATAGATACCACATGTCATCTGGTCCAAGAGGCTCCTCTTTCAAGAAGGTCTCGACACATTTATAGAGTGAAATGGAATCGTGAGTCCATTTTGACATCGATGCAGGTTTACAGACTTCTGGCAACACGCTCAGGATTGAAGTATCATAGTCTTGGATCATTTTTTCGGGCCAAGAAACCAGCACTTTAATTGGCTGGTCAGGTTTTGATACAGGCACTGGTTCATCACTCTGTATCTTGAAGCCACTTGAGTAAGAAGTGCGACTTTCCAAAAAAAATTCAAAGTCGCGTTGAGCATCTGAATCACTTTCAGATTCATTGTTTGAGTTTACAGCTTCATCCCAAACTGTATCCTCTATCTCTTCATCCTCATGGGCGCTCTTTCTTGAAGCACCATCACTCAAGAAATCATCACCAGGAAGTAAGAAGGGTCTGATGAGCTTAAGAAACTCATTATGTATCTCAGATCCTTCAGAAAAATCAGACATCCTCGCCACAAGTGGAATGCCGAACTTCCTGAAAGACGGGAAAGAATGAAGATATGACCTAAAACACCATAATTCTCTCAAGACAGAAAAAAATAACAACACTCTATCATTTAAGTTCCAAGCAATCACAGATAATAACTTCTGCAAATGTTTAAAAATGATTATATAAATTAACAGATGTGCAAGTTCCGGTGTATTGTATTTGTTTAAAGGATAGTGCCAGGATATAATTAACACGGCTGAGAATTGAAAGTTTTGGCAGTTGCCTTCATTTCAAGCCAAAATCATCTCTGCTGACTGGAAGGGCTTTAGTGAAGAATCTAGAGCATTTATGATTACCAGTCTTAAAACCACAAGGATATTTCTCCACTCAAATCTATGATTCCAGGTACACCGACCCCATTTTTTCTCATGCATAGCTAGTCCTGGTGTTTCCACTCCTCAGCAGATTGCTTCTCGACAAGTATTTGTCCTGAATTACAAATGTAATCAGTACAGGACAGGTCCATACACTTATTCAGCAGCTGAAAAAGTACTTATTATACAGGGCCATGCACTTGATCAGCAGCTGTGACATCCCTATAACTTCTATAGTGGCACTAACAATGAAATAAAGAACTCACTCATCGTTAATCATGCAATATAAAGTTACCTCGTTTTCTTTAGCAGCAGCTTCGTATTTAATAAAGAATGACATACTGACAATCAAAGTATGCAAAAACATTGGCTTACACCTTTCATGCATTCAAGTAATTGCTAGTAAAAGGTCATTTAAAGGGGTCAATCGAACTTACTTCTCCTCCTGTTGATGTGTAAACACAACCAAAGAAGATCCATCCATGGCTTTTGGCAATCTATAGGCAACAAGTTGGTCGTAGTCTCTAATTAGCTCAATTGAATCATCAGGATCATCCAAAATTCGAAGGATTGAAGTATTGTATATCTGCAAACCGCCTCATAAATCAAGAGCTGATGTAATTATATTGCAAGCACAAGTTAAGGCTCGACTAGAAGAGTAAATTTGGAGACACTCTTGTTTCTGGTACTCATTCCAGTGTGCCTCATGTCTAAATGGGAATAATTTGATAAATAAAATTGAGACACAAGGAGATGAGGCTCACTGGTTGTATTACTTGATAACCAGTTGTTCTATCAAAACCAAATAAAAGAAAAGGAAAAGCAGGGCAATACATGAAGTGAAATGTACATCTTATAAGCCACAACCAGGGTCAACTAAACATCCTGACTCATGGGATTATTTCTTCAAGAATATACCTCAGCAATTAATAGCGTTTCATCACCCCTTAGCGAACAAGCTGTACCAAGGGCCTCAACAAGATCTTTCGAGGTCCCATTCTCAGGGACTGTTACTGTAACTGGATGTGGCAAAGTAGTTCCATCAGTGCTCAAGACTGTCAAAGTCATCTTTCGCAATGTTGAAGAAGGGAGCGGTAATGACAGGTACATAAAGGGATCAAATGTTATTGACAACTTTTTGCAAATGGGACAAACGAGTGTGGACCGGTATTGACCCTACAATTGAAATAAAGCACTTCAGAGAAAGGCAAATCAACTCCATTTCTAATCAAAATGAACGAGACGAAATACTCAGAACTCAACAGACATTCTAATTAATAAAACCAGAAAGGGAGCACATGGCTGGGGGGCAATATTAACAATTTGACAATGCCTGAAATAGGACAACTGAAATTTTGTTTTATCCTTGCAATTAAAGGTGCCAAGTAAACAAGGAGAAAGAAGATACTTGGCATAAATCAACTATGATGGAATTGTTTCGAGATAAATGGTTTTCCCAATATTCATCTGCCACTTCTTCATCTGGACGGCCATCCTCATCTTTTGCCTGTATGTAAGGTTTTCTTTTCACACGGTTGAGATCTTCATGGAGTCCATCCAACAAAAAGGAAAGAAACTCCTACAAGAAAACTTGTAAAGACATGAAACAATATTCCTCCTTTAGATATTAATTAAATAACTGCTCTGAAGGCTACAAGAACACCACTTACTTGGGAATCATGCTGATTGTAACCACTAAACTGAGGAGCAAAGCTAGAGATGGTTGACTTGAACATCCTTGGAGCTACTGGTGTTGCCCCTGGAGCCCACAACTTTCTAAGTAAGTCCCCAAACGCTATAGCAAGCTTGCCCTGTCACAATATGCACAAATTTAGAGGCGGGGCAGAAAATAGTCATGAGGACAGAAGCCTGCAGGGAAGATATCCATAAGACATGTATAAGAAGCCAACGATAAAAGTACAAAGTGGTTAGAATTCCAACTAATGAATCTCCAACCATATTAACATACAGAATAACAAATTTTGCATACGGCACGAGAACATACTTTCATGCCCAGTGGATTATCAAAATTTAGATCTTTCCTGAAGTTCCCAAGAAAATATTCAACTAGCTTTGGCGTGTGCACCAAGCACTGGATAGCACTGTTCATAAAACAAGTATTTCCAAGATTATACAATCCAGTCAAGCCCAAAGCTCCAGTGCCGTAAAAGCCACTATCAACTGCAGACGATGGCAGATCTCTAGAGAACAAATCCACTGTATCCACACTGCCATTCATCCTAACCGAAGAACTGGGTAAAGGACCACCAATCCTAGAATGCTCCATTCCTATATCCTCTTTTCTCCTTTCTTTCTCATCGATGGTACAAGAGAAGCCATAAATTTGCAATTCTAAGAGAATCTGCACAGGAAAATATCAGCAAAACGGCAACGTAAATAATTGAATTGAATACCAATACAGACGAAGATCTGAAGAAGACCTACATTATATCTAAATGTTAATACTAATAGGGTCAGCCAAAGTAAGAAGGTTTCTAGAACAAACTGTCTGACTGCCTGATCTGAAACAACTCATAAATAAGTAGATTACAACCAGTGTAATTCAATCAAATATAGATTGTTGTTTTTTCTCAAAAAAGCGCATTAGATCAAGAATAAGATCACAAATTCATAAGGATGTTACTTTGAACCTCCTGCTATAAGCATCTTCGTTCAGAGGATATTGATACCAAACAACCACCCTAGGATTAATTATCAAACTCCTAAATTCTAGAATAAGTCAGAAAAGTACCAGTACCTCGTCATTTGACTGGCCTGAGTAAATAGATGATATTCTGTCGTTAACAAATAACTGATTTGTCTGCCCTGAGAAGTCCCAGACTTGCAACTGTAAGCGATAAATCAACGTTCAGAAAGAATACAATCACTTATACAATGTAATATCATCAATATCATTGCTCACCATGCCAGAGTTGGTACAAAAGACACTGTACGCTTTGTCAAAAGCTCCGACTTGATTGTCCTTTAATTTTCCACACATAGATTGTCAGGTTAAAGAGACAGCAAAACTAGGAGAAAGCCAAAAGCATCTTAATCAGCGTCAAATTAGCATGTGGTTGTTCTACTATTCGAGTTAGATCAAGTTCTTTATGAGTACTGACAGAAAAAACCATATTTCCCTTAGAGCAGAAATGTGGATATGGAAAAGGTGAGCATCAGCAGGATACAATAAGCATGTCAAGGAGTGGGCATTAAAATCCTAGTTCATAAAATCACAAGGTTTTATCCACTCACCGGCTAGTATGTTGCAAGGACAGCTTTGGAACTGAACTTCCACTCAAACACTTTTGTTCAATGATAAGGTAAACAAATTGAATAAGTGACTGGTGCTAAGGGAAATTACATGTTCTTCTTTACAATAAATGGATAATCCATCAAAGATGTGCTACAATAAAGAAAAAGCACTCTTGAATCAGCGCACACTTCGTTAATTGAATAGAGAGACTGTCATCTTCCTCAACAAGTATGCACTCTGTATTTATGCTTCAACCTATTAGAAAACAGAGACTAATTTGCCTAACAGAATATGCGACAACAAACGAATAATCAAGAGAAATCATCTTAATGGTTCAACAGAAAGTAAAAAAAGAGCCAAATTGGAAAGAAACCTTTTGGCTAATCTTTATGACCAATTGGCTTGTTTCTTTTGCATAGAAAAGTCTGATCTGCAAAGAGAACAAGTCGTTCGCACTATCTTCTCCAGGTAATATACTTTCCTCATCCTGCTTGTCATAATGCCTAGAATAAGAAACAAAATATAATAGATGTCAGACCTTCAGCTTTCGTAAATGGTCCATAGAGCATTGTCCACTATAAAGGAGCCTAGCTCAGATACCACCTTCATATCATTCATGGACCCCTGAAGAATGTTGCGCTTAATGATTTTATAAAATCACATGGCCACTGAGCATACACAAAGACAGCAGAATCACCCAGAGCCTAGGATTTCATAAATTTTGTTAACAAAAACATTAGCAGTTCCAAATTGTGCTGAGGCAAAACAGACAAAGACTAAATCCATCCAAAAGAAAAATCACATTGCTGCGGTACTTAGAATACTTCAATTTAAACTTGTTCTCACATTCTAAAGCATAATCAATAATCAATTATGGAAAAAGTAATATCACCGTTTTCGCACAAGTAGCACGGAATCACACTTTCATGCATAAATCCAAACAGAAGCAACTAAAAGAAAGTGCATTCCTCCAAGAGTTTGATCTATGATTTGTCAACAAAAAACAGGCCCAATATTAAGCACATTACCAACTCAAGAACTAATAAGATTTTCTCATGACTTTAAGAGATATGAGAGCCAGGATTGAACTAATGTGAGATATGTTAACTTAGAAACTCCGGCACTTTCAGTTCAATCATTGTCCTCAACTCCGGGAAGTATATTAGCCCAGACTGAGTCTGCCAGCATCTGAATCTTCAATGACTTCAGATGCAAATACAACAATTAAAGTTCCACCGAATAAAAAAAAAACTGAAAATACATGACTCCTTGTCACCAATCAACATGAATTATTATAACTACTAGGACAACACTGGTTTGCCAAAACAATAAAAGGAAAAAAAGAAAGAAAGAAAAGAAAAGGAACAGCCATTGTTACTAAAACCTGCATGCATACATTCAAACAAGAAACAGAAGACCAATAATTAGTAAGCCTCACCATTTAAGAGCAGTAAAGAACATCCACTCCGACACCAATGCCAAATCCCCCTGGCCACAAGAAACCCCTTCATCTCCACTAATCCCAACCTCACCTTCTCTGCTCATACCCACCAAAATTTCCGAATCCCCAAAACCCCCAATAGCCTCCTCCTCATCCCCAGCACCATCCAACTGTATAGTGGCAGTATACAGAACTCCAGCAACTCCATCGACCAGGGCGCCGCCAGACACCGCCTCCTTCCACCACCTGAAAGAAACAAGGAATACAGATTCACCAGGGTCTGAGAAGGAGGGGGGCAAGAATGAGTGGTCGAAGGGGGTGGAGAAAAGGTCGTCGTCCTCCTGGGAAAAGAGAAGGGAGTCCATGAAGCGGATTGATTTGGCGAGAAAACGGCGGAGGAGAGGGGGAATGAAGTGGGTGGATTTGTTGTAGAGTTGGGAAAGAGATGGGAAATGGAGAAGGGCTTTGGTTATGGCTGTGATAATGGTGAGTCGTCTCAGGCTACGGCTCATCTATCTAGAACCAAAATGGAAAGGAAAAGTCATGGAGGAGGATTGATTTGACATTGACGGGGAAAAGAATTCAAACATTATTTGAGTATTACTGCCTATGAATCCAATCAAAATTGATAAACGTAATTTAGGGGAAGAAGGAAAAAGGACAGTCAGTGTGTGTGGTGTGTGTGTGGTTAGATGAGTGTGTGATTCGAGTACGGTTTTTAACTCCTCTGACTTTTGTAGTAGACAGGACAAAAGCGTTGTTCTTTGGACTAGCGTTTTAGCACATGCCAACAGATTCGTGAGTGAACAGAACACAGGATTTCCTATGTTTGTGTTTTTAAGTTTATTTTTGCAATTATTTTTGTTAAAAAAAAAGAATAATTTCAACTAGTTTTCTTAAAGTCTCATGTAATTATAATTATTTTCTCATTATTAGCAACCTCCAACAAAACCCTAATGTGTTGTGTTAACTTTTCATCCATCTTTTTAATCTGAGCTGAATAAAATATTCTTTCTGAATTATAAATTATAATTTTATTTATTTAAAAAATTAACGAACTAAGTGGACAATTTTTTAATTTTTTTCATTCACCCTTGTCTAATTTTTTACAATTATTTAAATTTTATTTAAAAAAATTCAATGAGAATAAAATTGATAATTACAAATCTCACTTCAAATTATTGTATAATTTTAGCAAATGTCAAAATATATTAATACTTTTTAAATAATAAAAAAGTATTTATAATTATTTTAAATTTCTGTTGAGAATCATTGTAACTTAGTCAAAATAAAATGGGGAAATAAACATTTTTAGTTAGGTTCATGTTACTTTTGGTCCTATTCAATACAGGATCAGCATTTTTAGTTTCATAACTTAAAAAAATTTAACATTTTTTTTCCTAATGCACCTTTTTATTTATCATTTAACGATGTTGGTCACTTGTACGTAACCATTACGTATTTTTTATTGGAGGAAAAATTGGTCTTTTTCCAATAGTAGCATTTGAACGTTTTATTTAGCATATTTGATTCACTTATGACAGACATGATTTTTCTTGTATTGCTTTTACTTGGTTTCAACTTATGAAAATATGAGAACGATATAAGATTCAATTTTTATGCTAGAATAAAGAAATCGCTATGTTTTTTGTCCTAATTTTCTTCAAAATTTATTTTTTTCCCTCAAAATTATTTATATTTTTTCCCAAAAAATGGTTCCAGGTTGAATAACAAATCAATTTTATTTCTCCAACCACAAATACTTAACAATCATATGTTAAGCACGTGCCTTACACAGTTAAATTGTAGACAAAAAAACTGGATGAGAATTAAAAGTATTAGTTTTTATAAGTTATAGAACTAAAAATATTAATCCCGCAACGAATGAAACCAAAAGTGGAATGAATCTAACTTATGGGATCAAAAATATTATTTCCCCAGACAAAATTACACGAGATGTATTTTACTTTGAGAAGAAAAAAATGCCTCAGGCCCGATTTCAAACTGTAAGTGGGCTTTACACTTAGGCTTCAGTGGGCCTATATAAAATTGGACAAATTGATCCAATATTTAATAATATTCATATTTTACCAACCAAAGTTTTAATAAATATTCAGCAGTCGAGCACACTCGATACTAATATCTTCCGACGTGTGGGATTAAAAATGCAATTTTTCCTATTATAATAGGTCACTTGAACATGTTTGATAATTTCATGTTACAAAGTAGTTCAAATTCTTAAAATTATATTTTAAACTATGTTTAATTAATTTATAATTGATATCAATCCACTTAATATTTGCCATTTAAATTTAATTTACCAAATTTACCAGACACTTCACTTGGAAAGAACTGTTCGAACAAAAAGTACTGCAGGAGGCAAAGTATTTCCGTTTGCTTTATGGGGAGTTTACAGTTGTAAAAATACAACTTTTTTGAGGACCAAAGTGCGATTTATCTTTTTTTCCTCAATGAGTTTAATTCTAATTCCTTTTTCTTTTTAAACATAACTAAATAATTACATCAATATTTTATTAAATTAATACATCGGATTAATTAATATAATTGAAAACAATGAAATAAACAACAACTCAGATAAAATAAAAGGAAAAAATACAAGCAATCCCCTTTGCGAAATATCGTAAATGAGCAAATTACTCCCTTATGAAAAAACAAATAGCAATTTACCTCCTTATATTTTTTAAAATACAACTATAATTTTTACACATGGGGGTAATGTGCTCATTTTCAATATCACAGGAGGATAAATTGCTATTCACCCTAAAATAAAATAAGTACCAATACGTCTGGTAGGGCACGAACCCATGGCCTTGAAATTGATGTTCTGTCGAAAATAATGATTTTTAGATATTAATTCAACTATAATAAAAATAGTGTCATGATATTGCATAGTAACCAATTATTAATATTCACAGCTCAAAATGACTGTTGTAACAAATACAAATGATTATTATTTAATGCAATCATTAATACAAATTATGACTTTTATATATGTTGGTATATAAATAAATTTAATGATTACGGCAGTTCTCAGCTTTTCCCCACCTACTAATTTTAATAATAAATCGTAACCATTAATTCTTTTGGAATAATTTTAATCATTCATTTTTTTTGGAATTTTTAAAATAATACAAAATTGAGAAAACTCTACACATTTAGTCATATTCTTTACTGGATTTTCAAAATAATTTAAAAATTGAGAAATTTTAACACATTTCAGTCCCATAAATTCTGTAAAATAAAATTTTCATAAAATAGAAGATTAAAAATATGGATGTTATCGTATGGAACTAAAAATACAATTTTACTTGGGAAGAGTCGACCGATTCCGGAAAAACAATTCTTTTCCTCACATTAGAAGGCTCTAAATTAAAAGCACTGAAACTGCCAAGCTGTAAAGACCACTTTGCACTCCCCATGGACGAAGCAAATTCAGAATCCAAACGTGTGTTTGTGTCTTTTTGAACTCGTGCATGCCCTTATCCCAACTTCTACAAATTTAATTATCGTACATCTCGAATTTATTATTTTCGTACATATGAAAAAAAAAAAAAAAAACCCACTAGCGGAGTGGGGTGCGGAGATAGGTTGTCTGTTGTTTTATTATTATTTTAATTTAATTATTGATCAACACCGTGATACCTGTAATTTACATTATTCAAATTATAAATATCATCTGATTAAGTTTTCAAGGACAAGTCGTCATTGAGAAAAATTCTTGGTATTTATTGAATAGTCTTTCAGTTTTAACATATATCATTATAAAATATTAAATAATAAATTCTGATGAATAGATTATCTCATTTTTGATATCATATGGTGAAATATTATTGACATTTCACATTATGGGTAGCATAAATTTTTGCAATAAGTATTTATTTATTTTATTTTTTGAGAAAAAGGGTAATTGATTGAATATGCAACTGAAAATCAAGAGAATGTGAATGAGAAAAGAAGACTCATAATTAGCAATGGGCCCCCACAAAATTACACAAATCCCTCAACCAACCTAATCTCCATTTCCCTTTCCTCAACCATCAAATCATAAAATTAAGTGAACTTTTTGTTTTTCTTTTTCCCAAAAAAATAAATAATCGAACATACCTTAATCAACAATTAAATAATAATCTCATCGCATAATCGAATTAAATATTTAATACTCTATGCATATTTTAAATATTTTATGCTAATAATAATTAAAAATTATAATTATTATGAGTCCGTAGTTATTATTAATCAATTCAATTTAAAGATTCTTATATATAAATTTTAAATTATTTTGTATATTAGCCCCTAGGATTATTTTACTCAATATATAAGTATAATTTTTCGACTCCCTCAAACTTTCGTTTCTGAATCTGTCTTTATCGGCTGTCAATATCATTTGGTTCTAGAGCAAATTTTACTCATTTAAGGGTTGTAATCCATTTCAAGATTGAGAAGTGTTTTGTAAGAAAAGATAATTATTATTAATGTAATAGCACTTGAGGATTAAGACAATGTGAAAGAAAAAAAAAGTCAAGATTTTGGAAATCCCAGGACCAACCTGATCTAAATTGCCCTTTGCTTGACTTTGAAATTGTAAATTAAGTCAGCTTTCTGCTTTTTCTTTTATAAATAATAATTCATGCAATTATTATAATAATTTATTATTAATATATAGTAAGCTAATGTAAGGAATTGTGAGAATCTAACGCGGTTTTGAATAGCAGCAAACGCAATAAAAGCTGAGTCCAAACACTGCTCTAAGTATTCTAACCCTCTTCTTGTTCGTCCCGTGTTGTCTCTATGAGTGTGTGTATACGTTTCTCTATCTAGAGTTTGTGTGTTTCATCTCTCTCTCTCTCTCTCTATATATATATATATTGTGTATGTAAGGGTGTGTGTGTTGCGATTGTAATTGTTATTATTATTATATGTGTTGGAAAGTTGGGAAAAATAACGGCATATTCTCCGCTCTATCTTTTTTCCTTTCTCTCTCAGTCACTTTTTAGTTATTTCCGGAGAGAAGTCCTGGAAACAGCGTATTGATGATAGTCTTGAATTTCATCCACATTCGGGAGGAATTTGGAGAAAACCCATGTAGTTTTTGTTGTGTTCACGGATCTTCATCGTTTCTGTAATTCTGTCTCGTTTCTCTCTCTCTCTCTCTCTCTTTCAGACACGCGATAGCTGGAATTCATCATGATTTCTTGAACCCACCCACCCAGATTTTAAGGGGAAAAGGAGGAATCTTTCATGCAAAATTTTCCCATTTCTTGATTTTTTTTTCATCAGTTACTTGAGTGAATAGCACGATGGTGGTGAAAATGATGAAGTGGAGGCCATGGCCGCCTCTGATTTCGAAGAAGTATGAAGTGAAACTCACGGTGCTGAGGCTTGAGGGTGGTGACTGGGTGGATGAGGTTGCGGAAAAGGATAACGGTGGTCTCGCGGTGGAGATCAGGTGGAAGGGTCCCAAGATTTCGCTGGGGACATTCAGGAGGACTGTGAAAAGGAACTGTACTAGGGAGGAGAATTTGAGGAGGATTGATGATAGGCCAAACGGCGGCGTTTTGGTGGAGTGGGATGAAGAGTTTCATAGCGTCTGTAGCCTTTCTGGCTACAAGGAAAATGTTTTTCATCCTTGGGAGATCAACTTCTCTCTTTTGCATGTGAGTTGGTTTCTCTGAGTTTATTATTGACTCAAGATCTAAAATTTGTGAATGTATTTCACATATTTGTTTTAATTATTTGTTTATGTTGTTTCACTTGCATAATTTGATCAATTCTTTACTGTGTTTCTGTTTTTCCCTTGACTTTTGTGTTTGATGTGAGAAATTGATGCTCATATAAAAGGGAAAAGTTAATAAGAAACCGGTATGTGATTAATTGCAGTAACATTTATATAATTTCCTATCTAGGTCTAGGTTTCTTTACTGATTTTATTTCTAGTACAATGTATTTGTTGCATTACTCTTCCTTGGGTTCTTGTGAGGATACCGTCTTTTTTTAGGGATTGATGTTATTTCCGGGACATGTTTAATGTGTTAGCAAACTGTGACTCTACTTGCAAATCTTCTCGTCTAATATTTATTATGATTGAGAAAGAGGAGAAATACCAGTTTGATGCTGATAGCCTCCAACAGAATCCACTGTTATAGGTCTTAATTAATGAAACCTTTCTGAAAAGTGTTCTGTGCTGAGCGGAAGCTACGGTAATTGTTTCTCTTTTTCACTAAGGGATTTAGCATTTGTGGTCCTTAAACACTGATTGGATCACTGTAATGGTTTTCAATGGTTACCTATTAACTGAAATATTGTGGGACTTGCTGTGCACTTATGAATATCTTTTGTGGATAGTATGAATTTTTGGGTATATCTAAGGGTCCAGATATCGTGTGATGCTTATACATTCATGATTAAATTGAGATGATAGTCTTTGAATGGATTTATATCATGCTGGATGCTCTTTTCCATCTATATTTAAGGGCCAAACATTTGTTAGTTCCTGTCTCATATGGAACTCAGTTGCCTTCTGGTTGTTTCTCATGTTTGTTTTATTTAATTTTGAGCCATTAACTTGGTTTTATCATTTACTGAAAAAGAATTATATAAAACCTAACATGCGAAGATTAGGTTGACAGTCTTCCGTCAGGAACATAATATATTTAATGATATACGTGTCTTTTTGTGGAAATCAGCGCCGCTTGAATTATATTTTGTAGTATCCACAGTGTTTGGACGTTGGCCACGTGTTATGTGGGTTAATAATTGTTAACTAAAATTAGATACTGATAACATCAGATAGAGCTGTTAACTTCATATACTGCTTTTTTCTGCAAGTAAAGTCTATCATATTGCATTATTGATGATGTGGCGCCTGCTGCAATTTCCTTGATAGGGTTTTGGCAAGTCATTAATATTCAGCTTTGCTGGTTTAAAATAAACTTCTACTTTAAGTTCTTATAACTGAATTTTTTTTCCCCAGGGTTTGAATCAGGGCGCAAAGAATAAGATTTCCGTTGTTGGTTTGGCAGCCCTCAACCTTGCTGAATATGCTTCCAAGACGGAGGAACAAGTGATGGAAATCAAACTTCCTTTAATGCTTTCTGGCATTGTGGCTGAGCGTCATCTGTCACTCTATGTAAGTAACTTCTACCTTGGCATATACTGACCACAACTGCCGATAACTTCTCATGTACCCAGTCATTTCCTTACTGCCCACAATAATAATGACTAATCTTCATATACTACAGGTATCTCTTGGCTTGCTGGAACTTAGAGGTGCACAACCACTAGAGGTGGTGCAAAGTCCAGTAATGCCTCTTCCGTCCCCTTCAGCATCTGGAGATACTTCTGTAGAGAAAGATGAGGTATCTGCACTTAAAGCTGGTCTGAGGAAGGTAAAAATATTTACTGAGTATGTATCAACTCGAAGATCTAAGAAAGCTTGTCGTGAAGAGGAGGGTAGCGAGGGCAGGTATTCTTCCAAGAGTGAGGAGGATGAATATACTTACCCCTTTGATTCGGAGTCACCTGATGAGTTTGAGGAAGGAGAATCTGATGAAGGCAAGGAGGACTCTGCTGTTAGGAAGTCATTTAGCTATGGGACATTGGCGTATGCTAATTATGCAGGTGTGTCGTGTTATTCCAGTTCTAGTATCAATAATGAGGATGAAGATTGGATTTATTACAGCAACCGCCCTACATCAGATGCCGGCTGCTCTCATGTAGATGACCCAATTTCTACAATTCCTGAACAGCAGTTGATACATAATTCTAAGCGTAGTATTCTGCCTTGGAGGAAGAGGAAGCTGAGTTTCAGATCTCCTAAAGCTAAAGGAGAGCCCTTACTTAAAAAGGGTTATGGTGAAGAAGGTGGAGATGACATAGATTTTGACCGCAGACAGCTGAGCTCCGATGAATCTCTCTCTTCTGGGGTAAGAATTCTTATGCTTTTTTCTTCCTTGCAAAACAAGGAAAGGTGTAAAGTTAAAGGCACAATCTTGGCTGCTTGTTCATGATTATGAAAATATGAAGTCTGAATTAACTTTCATTGATTAATGGTTTTAAAGCCTTCTTATGTACTTTCTTGTTTCTTCCAGTGGGATGATAATTAGATCTCATAAGGAAATATTTGCTAATATTAAGATGATATGATTCTCATGCCACACAAAATTCCTGAAATATGTGTATCTGCTTGTGTGCGCACTTGTGTATACTGCTATCTGGAGAAAAATATTGTGGCTTATTAATAATGACCCTTATATGTTGTTGCTGGCTTTAAATTGAGAAGATTTAATATCCACTTCACTTGTTTGATGCAATATTTCTCATTGGTAGTCTGGGTATAGAATGCAAATTTGTTGTTCTATTGCTTATATTAAATTTTCTTCTGACTTTTAAGCAACGTAATGCATCTATGCTGCAGCAACTTAAAGATGAGGATTCAAATGCAAATCGATCATCAGTTTCTGAGTTTGGTGAAGATAATTTTGCTGTGGGAACCTGGGAGCAGAAAGAAATAACAAGCCGTGATGGACATATGAAGATTCAGGCACAGGTCTTTTTTGCATCCATTGATCAGAGAAGCGAGCAGGCTGCTGGTGAAAGTGCTTGTACAGCCCTTGTCGCCGTTATTGCTGATTGGTTGCAGAATAACCACAATCTCATGCCCGTAAAGTCACAGTTTGATAGTTTGATCAGAGATGGCTCCTTGGAATGGAGAAATCTTTGTGAGCATGATATTTACCGGGAGCGCTTTCCTGATAAGCATTTTGATCTAGAGACTGTCCTCCAAGCTAAAGTTCGTGATCTTTGTGTAGTTCCTGAGAAATCGTTTATCGGATTTTTCCATCCAGATGTTATGGAAGGTGAAAATTTTGATTTCTTGCATGGAGCCATGTCCTTTGACAATATTTGGGATGAGATTAGTCGTTCAGAGAGTTCCAACGGTGAAGCCCCTGTTTTCATCGTCAGTTGGAATGATCACTTTTTCATCCTCAAGGTTGAAGCAGATGCTTACTACATTATCGACACATTGGGGGAACGACTACATGAAGGATGCAATCAGGCTTACATACTGAAATTTGACATCAACACAACTATCTATAACCTTCCGAGCACTAGCCAATCATCAGAAGAAAAATCTGTAGGCGAGCAGCACACTTTTTCTGAAGACTCCAAAGACGGGATCGTGGTGACACACCCCGAAGATTCAACAAAGAAAGAAAAGGAAGAAGAAGTTGTTGTTTGTCGAGGTAAAGAATCGTGCAAAGAGTACATAAAGAATTTCTTGGCTGCAATTCCAATTAGAGAGCTGCAGGCAGATATCAAGAAAGGTCTGACAATGTCAACCCCTCTTCATCACCGGCTACAGATAGAGTTTCACTACACACAACTACAAGAACCTGCACCTGCATCTTGTCCCCCAATAGCAGTAACATCCACAGCACAAGCAGTTGATGTTGCAATATCCGAGGTTGCTGCCTAAAGACTTAACCTAGGAACTGGTAACTGTATATTTGAGTAGTGTGATTATACCTAACTTTTATTTTCCTTAGACATGGTAGTTGTGGGGTGAACGGGCTGGCTAAATATCAATCCCGTTTCATCTTCTAAGTTGTTGTCTTTGCTTTTGTGATATAACCTTTTACAGCGATAGTATGTCAATCAATGCACCAATGCCCTCTAACAACGTTAACTTGGTGCTACTTATTTTATATAACCTATTGTTGCCAGCATTGGGTGCTACCCATCACATTGGTGTTTATAGTTCCTAATCACTATATTTGTGGCTACATGTTGAGTCACCTTCTATTCTGCAATTATTGAATCTACAAGTGAACGTCATGCGCGATGGTTATTAGTTTTCCCTTTGGGATACGTTTGGGTGAATTGGTGGTGCTTTCTTGAAAAGATGAAACGGTCACACTGGTCAGGCTGTCAATTCCTCAGTTTTCTACTTGAATATCACAAGTTGGAATCTGAAGTTGAGAGTTGGTGGCATTGTATGGGTGTGAATATTAATGATTTTTGGTTCATTTTTCTCAAGCACTAAGTTGAGGCTATATTAGCTATTAGATTCCTTTTCATGTGTATTCATTTCAGTTGCACCAACAACAGAATATATAATTGCTGTATTTGGCCTACCATCATTATGAAGTACTAAAGGGTGCTTATCTGTAAGTGTCTTGGAAGAACAACCTAAAAAGATGCTTCATTCTATGTCTTGAGAGCACTTAATTTATGCCCAACCAATTTGTGCATTTCCATCACTATCATCATTAGAATCTTGCAACGCCACCGAGTGTGAAAATATGTAATCAAGTGCAAGAATAAGTTTAAATCAAATCAACCATGACAACGACCCACGTCAGCATGTGAAGGGCCGGCCAGTAATTTCACTTCAAAAAGAGCTCTGGATAAGTCTTGATGATTGGTTCAACTTTCAAAAAGTGACCATTTCATTGGCTCAGGGAGACTAAGGTGTGGGACATGGTGCATAGTTCAACCACAGGGGACCAAAACCACCTGCTCTTTTCCACTTCCCTTTCTGGGTTTTAACGAAGTATGCTGATTTGACGGAACAATTGAAATAAAATAACATCAAAAAATTTCATTTATTTAAATGACCAAAATTAGACACGATTATATAGAAAAAAAAAATAGCTTATTTAATTACCAGCTATTACCCCTATTTAAATTTCCAACTAAAAGCTCATAAAGCATCCTCGTAGGTGGTATTGATGTTTAATTATTCTTGTTGACATGTTAAGATTGAAATCTTATAATTTTGTAATTGTGATTTCATATCATATAAATATGGGTCTTTGTCTCGTTTAAAGGGCAAAGCGCGATTTTAAATGTTGAATGTAGGATGAAAAGGAAGAACGAGAGCTGTCAGATCAAGGGCCCTGATGAAATTGGTGGCAAATTTAAAATCACAGGCGAAAACAACGTCGTTTTGATGCAATTAGGGTGCGAACACGAGATTAAAGAAATTGGGGATTTTGAACCAGCTGGTTTTTCTTCTTTTGGCCAAACAGTTGGCACGTGTACGGCTAGGATGCTTGAGCCGTTGTTATAGTGACTGCCGTCCTCATTTTTGAAACTCCAAACACAGAAGCAAAGCCACCAATCGTGAGCTGGAAGAAGGACACGCAACCCAGAGCCTGAGGAGATTTTTAATAGCAATTCAGCTTTAATTCCATTATGTTTTTGTCTTTTCGCTGCAAGTTTCTTGTAAATGTTCAAATGTTGTAAGGAAAGGGGGACATGAATTTAGTGAATTTTCTGTTTTCTCTCATCTCAGTCTTCTTCTTCCCTCTCCCATCTCCATTTCTGTTGTTGTTATAATTAGGGAAAACTATTATTTTAGTCCGCTAAGTATGCCTAATTTTAATTTTAGTCCGATAACTATGTCAATTTTTATTTAGGTCCATTAACTTACGAAATTGCTTACTTTTTGTCATCTGACAGATTTTCGGACAATTTTACCCCTATGAATGCATATGGCTAAAACTGCATTTCAAAAGTTGCATAGGGGTAAAATTGTCCAAAAATCTACCAGAGGACTAAAAGTAAGCAATTTCGTAAGTTACTGGACCTAAACAAAAATGGACATAGTTATCGAACTAAAATTAAAATTAAGCATACTTAGCGGACTAAAATAATAATTTTCCCTTATAATTATCCTGTAATTTTTACTTAGTTCATTACAATCTTGATTTTTCTTTTTCTTTTTTCTTTTTGGATAATACCCATTTGCAATTACTAATACACGGGAAAATTGCATATTCGATCCCATATGTTAGGATTTTTTTTTCCATTTAGTTTCAACGTTACGATTTCTCCATATTGTATTTCATAAGTTGAAATTTTTCTCAATGTTAGTCCTCATGTGCATTTTTCATTCAATAATTAACGAGAAATGCTAACGGCTTTCTTGATTTTTTGATAAAAAATACAGGTGAGGACTAAAATTGAAAAAATTTGAACTTATGAGATGTAATATGAAAATGACAAATTATAATTTACCATTATAATTATTAGTGGTAATAGTAGTAGTAGTACTGCCACTATCCGTGACCTTGGAGAAGCTAGACATTATTTATTCGAGATAATTATAATACAATTATAATTATGGCAATTCTTTATTTAGTAGCATAGGGACGGCCTAAGTCTACTCATTGTGGCGGCCCAATTGTTTAACATTGTCTGCCTAAAGACCAACACACACTTCTCAATTTATAAATATAATAACATGGTCGAAAACAAATACCATAAAAATATTATTATTAACGTTGTTATAAGTCATCAATTTCATCTACAGCTCCTCTCCAATTCAACTTCAGCCGACGCAGTCATCTTGGAGAAGAAAGAGAGTTTCCTTTTCTTCTTCCTTCTTCCTCTCCAAGGTGACTGTGGTCGATTGATTTCAAATTGCCAAGGTACAAACAATTTTTTGAGGTTGTTATAATTATGGATATATGTTGGTTGTTTGAAAAATTATAAATACGTATCCTGAAGTTACTAATATTCTAACAAATACTTCATTGTGGCAGCTCATTGTAGGAAGGTGTTTGTTAGAGTATTTATAATTTCAGGAGAGTATTTTGTAATTTTTCAAACAACAAGGAGCATTTCTAATTTCAAGAGGGAATTTATAATTTTTAAGACAACGAGAATGTATTTATAATTAAGGCAAACATCATGGGAATCTCTTAAAATTTACCTTTTTTGTTTTTAAATATTTTTTCAGCTTGCTATGTGTTGTGTATTTTGATGTTTGAAGTTCCATGATGTGTTTATATTGCAAGTTGTCCTCTTATTCAGGTTTTCTATAATTCTGGATATAAGGTCTCAATTCAAGCGATGATAAATATTAAAGTATCATCCCGATTTTATGGGTAATTGGCATATTGCACCCTCCAAATACATCTACTCTCTCCTACTCAGCCACAGGACAGTTGATTATCACATGTCTTGTCTTTTCTTTCTTTTTACCTAAATTAAGATCACCACATTTCGATATCCCAGTTTTATCCATTTATGTGTTGTCCCGAGGTTTCTAGTATTTTATTTATTTTTTTGATAAATGTAAATTTTATTAAATAAATGATAGTATACTGATACAACATAACATGAAAAGTTAGGCAGTCACCTTGACAGGTCAAGGGTTTCGTCACAAACGAAAAAATGCACAAATACTAATAGAAAGAGGTAAATCAACACTAAATGTCTGTTGTTAAACATCTTCAATAACAAGTTTTCTTACGGAAGGTGCCTTACGTATTCTTCCATCAAATCGTCAAAAATTATGCTCGCGCCGTATATGATATACAAGAGAGCCCTTCTAGTATTTCATTTTACTAGGTTGTTTGGGTAAGGGTGGAGATTGGAGAATTCGAGAATGTATCCCCTAGCTGGTTGTGTTTGACTTTGAGCATCTCCCTGGGCCTGAAGAGTGCTAGCAAAATTTTTATATTAAGTCGGCATAGCTGCATAGCTATCCTGTTTATTGATTTTTTTCTCTTTTCTTTTTAATACAACTTCTGTTTATAAAATCACACCTTTAAAGAATTAAAACATCAAATTATTTTTTAATTATTGTAAAAAGTAGGTTAATTATGAGTAACCATTAGTACATATTAATGAAGTCATTGAAACACTATTACTTGTAACCTATTATAAATAGTAATAGTACGGTATCGAAAATGTTATGTAAAGAGAAAGTGGAAGTTTCGTAATTATCATTTCTCTTTCGATCAACTTTATAACATTTATATGTTAATAAAAGTGATTATTAGATTATATAAAAAGACATTCTAACTTTTTAACATTACAAGTACTTTATTTTAATATTTTTTTTATTATTACAATTCTCCAATTCTTCAATTATAATCAAAATATATAAAATTAAAAAAATACTTTATTAATTACTTAATTTATTTAAAATTCATTATGCTTTCTTCCCCAACCATCACTCAGCCCCACACTCTATAAATTTTCAGGTGAAGTAAATTACACCAATTCCCCTCAAATTCATCATAATTACCAATACCTCATCGTTGTTTGAAAAATTACAAAATATCCACTAAAACTAGAAATATCCCTACAATGGCATACTTCCCTACGAGTTATTTACTTGCGAGAGAGAAGCAATCAACTGAGAAAGAATGGCAACCAGTTATATCAACTTCGCTGTAAAAGCTTAAAGAAAAATGTTGCGAGAAAGACTTGGATAATGTTCAGAGGGTTAATACATGATGTATTGTACAGCTCCGGATTGCAATCAACTGGGAGAGAATGGCAACCATATTTATTGGGCCCAGAAAGTGGTTTATATGGATAATACGATAAGCACAGAACAGGAGCAAAGTTATGTAGAGCGGCACATACAAAATAGGAAATCTCTATACAATATCTAAAGACTGGAAGGAGGGGAAAGGAACCAATCCTTCGGCATTTACATATCAGCTTTCGCCTTCTCTTCTGCTATGAAGCCGATGCTGAAATCAAAAGTAATGCATGTCAATTGCTTCTTGTGTTCATCAACCATTGTCATTTTCAGCGTGTAGGAACCCTGCATGTGTCAAGTACCACACAGTAAGTCAAATGGATAGGTAAATATTTCAGCTGCTAAGTAAACAAATTGGACACTATTCCACAGCAATCTATGGCATTCCTGCAACAGCATCAACAGATTCAGCATATGTCCTGCACTTTTCTGTTTAGCAATTCACTAATGCTGGACAAAAGATCAGATACGACACACAACGTGATACAGAAGCCAGATAACTCACAGGCGGTGTGATTCCAGGTAATTCTTGGGAGTGAGAGACCACGAAATCACCAACAGAAACAGGGCATGACGTCTCTGCACAAAGATTGTGGTCCTCGCTGTGGATGTGAAATCCAAAGTATGAAACATCAATTACCAGTTTCCCACCATTTATTGCTTCATCTGCATTGAAAAACCCAAGTTAAGCCTCATAGGAACTAAACAACATGAGAGAAGCTTTATTGGGATCAGTTAAGAGCATGAGACTTCTAACAAGTTTAGCAAATATAAATGCAAAAGCATGCTCAAGGTTCTCACTTTCAGAGGATGGTGAGATTCCATGAAACCCACTGAGGACACTATTGAAGGGATAAACTAAACAACAGGGATAGGCTATGGAAGGGGAAATTAGACAAACTATTTGAGGAGTTGTTGATCAATGCAGAAGCGATTATACAACTGCTAAAACATATCTCCAAAAGGTTATAGTTCCAGGAGGAGGTAATAATTTGAACCAAAGAGTAAAATGCATCCTGAACATTAAAGGCATATGTCAAAGCAATTACTTGTAGCTGCAGCAATCTGGAAGGTGGTATTTTTGCCTCTGGAAATTGGATATGGGTCTATCTCGAGTCCATTGACCTTCACAACATAGTTAGCCTTCTTATCTGCAATTCATTAAACAAAAAGTAAACAAAATCATACCACAAAACCTAAGATGCACAAGACAAGCATTTGCTTTCAGAGAGAAGAGCTATCCATGTCTATTTCAAAAACTTGGACTTCCTATTTAACAAACATGGGGTAGGCACCAACTCGAGAGAACAATGCCCATAAACAGCCAGCTTTTAGAGAAAGTGGAATATAATGCATCAAGAACGTGCATATTACTGAATATAAATATTAAATACGGATGTGTATCTTAGGCACCATAATCAGCTCCAGCTCATGTGACAAGTAGGATTTGATATTCACAATCTTGATCATATATAAATGGAATTGTACATCTATCCACTTTAAATCATTAAGGAGACGTTCTCAAGTGTCTAACTTTGTTTTTTTTCTTACTGTGTTCAACATGATCAAAGAATCCATACAATACAAGACCCAGCAAGGTTTATTTGGTCTCAATTTCTAGCACGATAAGTTACTTTGTTTGCTACGGCACAGTACCAACATAGTTTTGAATTGATACCACAATATCAATTGTATACTCCCAACTCAAGAAAATTAACTTTAACACACGGAGATATGAAATCATTGGATCAACAGACAAGCAAAGCATAAACATTCCACTCAGCATTTTCCTTTCCAAATTTAAAACCAAAAAAAAAAAACACTATGAACTACAATAAGCGACAATCCACATCAGCTGCTCTAACTCACAAGAAATCCACAACCCTAACCTAAAACAACAGCCGAAACTGAAAGATGTTAATAAAACAAAAGGAAAACAGCATTTGGTAACTAAATTACAGAGAAAAACAAATATACTAATCCTGGAAAGGAAAAAAAAAAGGATAGCATACTGCAGTAGTGAACATCGGTGGACTTGGCAGAGGTCAAAGGTACAAACAGACACAGAGCGAGTACGAGACCACCGAGAAGCTTCATCTGCACCATTGTTATCCACTCAAATATATGAACGCTCAGACAGAGATCGAAATTCTTTGATGAAAATTTTCTCCTTGAGCTATGAAGAACAACGAACAACTCCTCTCAGGTCTCACCGACTGCCGATAATTGATGTACTCGAAATAATGGAGAACGCGAGAAGATTCTTTTATTGAAGAAAACGCCTCGGGTCTCACCGACCTGACCAGATCGCCATATGACCCGTTTTCATCGGGCCTGATCAACCCGATCCAAGAAGGAAAGCCCAATTTGCCCAAGTCATATATATCTCTGCTTGCCCAATTGCCCCAATCGTCCAACGTTCTATAATTAATTGTGATAAACTTATATTTAAAATAATTAATGTTGAAGAAATCTAATTATAATGGAACTATAAATTATAAATTCTAGCTTTAATTATTATATCATTTTAATATATTCAGATTAAAAAAATTATTTTAATACATTAATATTCCAAATCAATGAATATTTAATCCAAATAAAAAAATAAAAACTATTAAAAAAATAGACTTATATACATATATTCGTATAAGTTGAATTCACGATTTTTTTATTATGATGCTCCGACATAAAACCTCGTTAAGAGTTCTAACATTTGTCAAAATATAATTCAAAAGTTATTATTTAAAAAGGGCCAGATGATATTATATTTATAGTGAAAAAATAGATTTGAGCTTAATTTGATCCATATAAAATTTTACTGTAAGTTAATACCATGTTTTAGGAAATATTATTATATATGATAGTTCATAATTGAATTGCATTTGTCAAACCCAAAAAAGAAACAAAAAAGAGAAAAAAAATAGTTTTGAGTTTGAACTTTGGTGAAGACTGCAATGAGTAAAATCTTCAAACAGTATGTAGGCAGTAGACGCTCTTCACATACATACAAACTACATATGTGTTCAAGCAGTAGAAGATACGGATTGAATAAAGTACTCAATTGTACAGTACAGGAGAGGACAGTCGAGAGATTGAAGCGGCGAAGTTCTTGGAAACTCTGCGACTATCCAGTTATCTTCACTTCAAAGAATAATCTCTGCTGGGCGCTGCTTCACCAGGTTCTCTGCTTTTTACTTTAACGCACAATGTCTTGAAGTTCTTGAAATTTCGGAATGTCAATGGGAAATAGAGTTGTCTTGATTGCTGATGAGTTTAGATCAATCCCAATTTGATCAACTTTTGCTGAAATTTGTGAGGATTTTGATGATGGTATAGTTTTCCTTGACTGAGAAAATCTTCATCCATGGGATAATAGTTGGGTATAATCAAGATCCCTTTGCAAAAATTCTGGACTATGAGTTGGTACTGGGCTTGCTGTTGGGGCTATTGAGGCTCGTTTTCATTGTTTCGGCCAAAGGGTTTGAAGTTTGATGTCTTTGTGTTTGTAAAATGACTGTAATTTAGGCGACAGTCAGATTATAGTATTTGAAGTTTTGAACCAACCAAGAAAAAAGATAGTAAAGGTGATCTTGTAAATTTTTTCTAACTTTTGGTTATTGTTAGATTTTTCATAGTGAATATAGAACTGGTTAAGTTGGGATGCTGGCTTGATATCTGAAACAGGGCGGCGAATTGTGTTTGGACTTTGTCTTCAACATATTTGTTGGGTAATTCCAATATATGTTTGGTGGTTATTGCTAAAGAGGATTATTCCTGGTAACATAGTTGTAGTGTAGAATGTAACTGGCTGGAGAAAGAGCGTTTGACTACAGGAGTTTGAAGGCATTACCTTGTTTGAAATTTGTTGATGTTTTATATGGAATCAATCATTTTAAGTGGAGGAATGGGAAGTTGAATCATTCTCTTTGATGTGGCTGTTTGGGGGGAGAAATATTAGTCTCTGAATCTTGTTCGTTCTTATATTGAGGTATATAAACTTGTGTCTTCTATCTCATGCTTTCACACTCAGTTCTTGACAGAATGGTTTACATGTTACTACTGTGAGATTTAGGTGTGGCTACAAATGAAACTGGAATGTGAATCTGTGTGCATTTTACAATGGTCCAAGTGTTTTTGACCGTTTCTTTATCCTTCATCGTTATGCAATTATTTTCTTTCTTTCTTTCTTCATTTCTTGGATGAATCAAGAGAAACTGGAGCTCTTGTGCAAAGTTTAGTTAGACAACAATTGGTTTAAGCTACGTGTCCTGAATTTATTCTTCAGTTACATGTCTGATTAGGAAGATGCTTCTTTAACATCTTCTAATGTTAACTGGTGTCTCTGCTTAATCAGCTGTGTTATTTTCATATAATTTGCCTTTTAGTGTTTTAGTATTAGGTATGATATGATGATAAAAACTCATAAAAGTCAGTTTGCATCAACTACATGCACTCTTTTATTATCTTACATCCCCTTGTATATCAGTTGACTCTTCCAAGGTTAGAAGTTCGGATTTCTTGTTAGTGGAATTTGTTTCTTGATACAGCTCAATCATTCAGGCATACAACTAATGGTGAAGCTGAAACAGAGACACATCCGTTCTGCACCAGGCAAGAAGCGGCAAAATCAACGTTCCACTGAGACTGATCCACCTGATGACGAAGATTGGATGGTGGTCAAGAAGCAGAGAATCACTATTTTAATCCCACCATTGCCTAATAAGGTGCACACGACGACACCTAATGTACGAGAAAGCCAGGTACAAGAAAAGCCAAGAAATACCAATTCCCAGTCTCCCAAAAAGACCAACTCCGAGTTACAATATCCATCTCGAGCATCTGCCTCAAAGCAATCAGTTCATGAAACAGAGAAATCCATTTCATTGCCTCAAGAACAAGCTATTCATCATCCTGTAACAGTGCATCCTTCTGAACCGAATTTAACACTCCAAAAGCCATCAAGTTTGTCATATAGGATTGCTTCAGACAATTCTCCACGTCGTAGTTTCAGAGACAACATGGGAATTGGTAAATGTAGCACACCAAGAGGTCGTAAGCGAATGATGATACATGCTGATAGTAGCGCGTTTCTAGATCCAAGAATGAGAGCTTCGCATCTTGAGAAAAAACTAAAGAAGGCGGGAGGAATGGAGAATTGGCTCGTCTCTCTTGGGCTTACACGATTTGTCAAGGTTTTCCAGAGGAGAAGCATCACCAAGTTTCAGCTGGCAAATCTTACTATGAAAAAGCTTAAGGATATGGGCACAGATGCTGTCGGCCCCCGGAGAAAGCTGATGCATGCCATCGACTGTCTCTGTGAACCCCATTGTTTCCAGCACCATTGAATCATTGCAACTTCATGTTTCGCCAGCACATATTTTCAGTGTATAGTTTTAATCAAGGCAATGCTCATATTTGGTGTCATATTTGCCGATACTTTCTTTTATTTCTTTCCTAATTACAGAGGGGGGGGGGGGGGTACCGGGAAAGTGGGATCATGCTCGGTCAGATTTTGAGTATGTAAACGTTAGGCACGCTGTTAACCATGGTGATGTATCCAGATTATCCTCATGAATATGTTGTGTCTGGACAATTTTGGCCCTTCCAGTGAATCCATATTATGTATGTCACTTTTCATTCGTGTGGCTTATTATAAGCTGATTCTTGCTTGCTACTGTATCAGTTGAAGGTACAAATAGGTTCGTCGGAAGTACCCCTTTTCACATCAATGTATAGAACGGTGTCGCAAGTAATTGGTAAGATTTCTCTTACAGATGCGGATCGGACATGGGTAAGAAAGAGAAAAAGGAAAATAAAATTATTTCCGAAAAGGTACTAAACGCGCCAGGTAGGGGTCGAACCTACGACTTTCTGCTTAGGAAACAGACGCTCTATCCACTGAGCTACAGGCGCCGTATGTTTGCTAATCAATATTGTTTTTTAATATTGTTTGTTACAAAATATTTAAACATAAAAGAAGCGGTCATCTGGAGGGGGGAGCGGGAAAATGGCAATGGAGGAATCGATCGGAAAATTCTGCAGAACGGTGGCGAAATTCTGCAACCACCTTCAAACCAGCTGCACCGCCCTCAAAGAATCCGTCGACCGCCGTCCCATTCCCCTAGGTATGGTCCTTCGCAATTTCCGCACCTGTTTTGAGTGATTAATGAGGATATGCAGTCTCTCTTATCAGTCTTATTTTCTTGGAATCCTTTTTGCGTTTTCCCTTGATTTCCATTCCTAGATTCTGCATCAACTACTTTTGTTCAGAGCGTTAATCGGAGAGTATCTGCCGCCGGGGACGACTTGAACATGCTGGAAGCCATGTCTTTCACCACGGTGTCGTTTGAGGAGCTGTTGGGACACTGCAATGAGGTCTTGAAGAAGAATCAGAATGATATTTGTGCTCTCCAGGATCGCCTCCGTTCCTCTTCCAACTATATCCCGCCACGTTTGTTCGCCTCACTTTATTTCAATTTTGTTTCTTTTTCCATTCTTTTGTTTGTCTTACCGCAGAACACACGATTTTATGAGTTTAGTGTACTCTCCTTATGGTTCTCTGGTGTTAGTTAATTGATAGGGTTTTACTTTTTTAATTGGTTTTGTTAGTTGATTTTGAGGAAGATGATGTTGTCAACGACTTTGCACTGGATAATGTTTCATTGGGAAGCGACAGTTTAGAACTGAAGAGTGATGTTGCAGAAGAGGATCCCTTGTATCCTTTTGATTTTCTTTAGAGAGATTTACTAGCACATAATTTCAGTTGTCAGATCTGTGTCGGGTGCTACTTCTGTTGGTTCTTACTTGCTTTCTGTGTCTAACAATCGCACATGCTGATGTCTCATGAAGTGGATAGGCGGTGGTTTCAAATTTTGTTTGCTTTCCTTAACATAGTAGACTTGATGATTCATTGAGCTTAAAGAATTTTGGGATATCTGATGTTTGTCTTGCAACCATTGCATCTGAAGGTGAGTTGACTCTATTCTAGCAATTGCATGATCACCTATCGATATGTTGGAAAGTGCTGATTATTTCTTCCTGTTTGTGGTGCATGTGGTGAAGCTGACAATAAGGGTTTTCACGTAGAAGGTGCGAAAAGTTCTAGCTTTTAAAGATTATTCTTATAGTCCTAGAGAAGTATTAAGCATAAGACTGATCCATACATTTTTTCATGATGAATCTAGCGGAAACACCAGATGATTTGGACAGGTATGAGGATTCTAGGCATCTCTTGAATGTCTCAAGAGATGATTATGAAAGTCTCCCAAAACACATGAAGGGTTTGGTGTCATGGGAGGTACGATATTCTTGTCTCATTTGTTGCTCAGATGTTTTCATTGGTGGCATGCCAAAAATAGTTGCTTAACTGAAGGTACTTCTTATGTTATCATTTTGAAGTTTACTATCTAAAATCTTGAGGTTGTACATGTAATACTTTATGTATAATATCTAGAGTTGGACAACCACATGTCACCAACATGAATTGTACACATGTAGCATTGACATGTTGCAGGCAAAATCCAAATTTCTAGTCAATCGTCTTTGACTCAACTTTGAGATTATTTAGGAGAGTTTTCACAAGTCTTGGTTTGATAATATGTAAGCCTAACTGTGCTTGAACTCTGAGTCTTCGACTTTGTGTTTCGTCTGTTTGCTCAAGGACAAGCAGAGAATTTGGACTGAGATGGTTTAGATGTATGAGAAATTTGAAAGTCTCTTTTTCATCGTATGTTACATGAAGGAAACGGAAACCTTGTTTCTCAACCATTAAACTTCCGTGTATGCTTCTTTGGATTAGCTATTGCTACACAACCAAGTTGCTTATTTTGAAGGGACCAAGTAACCATGCAGAAATATTTGTGATTCTGTAACTAAAAATGCTTTTTGGTAACTGTGTGATATCATATTCATCAGGTTTTTGTCATTCAGTGGCACTTGAGCCTCTCAAGCGTACCACTTGGCACAGCAACAGAGTTATGTACAACATTATGAGAAAACCTTATAAACAAGTAAAATATGTATTAACGGATTGGATAAATACATTCCAGGTGCAGTAGCATCATTGCACATCACCAACTAATCATCATTCCTCTATATCCTTTTGCAAATCTGGAAACCTAATGATGATAATTTTTAAGAAAGAATCTGAGTACCATTACTGCTAGTTTCTTCTTGATAAAAAACTCTGAAAATTGGTTTGCAGGATCTCTTAATTGCAGTTGAAAAGATGAACTCACACATAGGAACAAAGAAGACAAAACCGTACAGCTTCCAACAGGATGATATTGAATTGCTAGGATTGGGTATGTACTGTAAGACTATTTTATAGTTTGACTTTTCCTCATTTCCCAAACCAAGAACATGAAATTCGTTCATTTTTCACAGCATGCCTACCCCCTCACCTCAGTCACCTGTGCATTTCCAGTTCTGTATCTGATCTGTTTTGCTGGTTTCAACAGTCCAAAATGCTTGGCATATGGACATTGTTGTTTTTTCTAAACATCTCACAACAAAGATACTCTCATTTTTCTCGATGCCTTAGCCCCTGTTGCAAATAGTTCTGCTTCGATCTTATTCACATTCATTATTATCTTTGGAACTGAAGGAGGAAGCCCAATTTGGTCTTTCAGCATAGACGTGATAAGAGATGATTTATTTGATTTAGTCGACCGTCTTGTTCAAATATTGATTTGCTTTATTCTGCTTTATCTCGTGCAGGTCATAAAGCAAGATCTTATCTACTGCTACTCATTAAAATGAATCAGCTTAGCATAGAGACGAATGAAGGTGTGATTTCCTACAGAGTTCTGTAAACTTGTGGGCATCATATCTATAATGGCACCCGCTATTCTCATAAGTTGGGTTTTCCTGTTTTGTTCATAGTAACAGATACCGGGTAACTAAAATCTTCAAGCTGCTGGATTTTCGCTTTGTTTGACTTGTTCTTTCTGATCCCTCCATCTCGATCATCGCAGGGATAGTTGTGGCTTTTTCTAAATGAATATTTTCCATTTCGGTTGTCAAAGCCCTTAAAACTTTCTTAAGGAGAAGTACTTTACAACTTCTCACTCCAAAAAAAGAGAAGCTTTTGAGTTGTTTAAGCAAAAACAAGTATTTTGAGTGTGCTTATAGCTAATTTGACGTTTTAATTTATACTTTATTTTGGAATTTGTTATTTTCATTCCGATAACCTTGATACAAATTTATTCTTTTTAATTTATTTATAAAATTACACATCTAAAATTAATGAGAGTTTTCAAGTAATTTGGATAATTCAACACTAAGATAATTCAACACTAAGATAATTTATGTTCACATATTTAATATTTGAGATTTTTTTATATTTTAATTACTATATTATTTGATATTATTATCATATAATGGAAAAATAGATATTAAATTGCAATAATTAATTAATATAAACGTATTCTTTGACAATCATGCATGTTTATTCATTGCGTATGGAGAAACAATAGTATTATCTAGTGAGAGCATTATTGAACTAATTGTATAATTTTTTTTTTATGGCAATGTTCATTATTTTAATAATATAAATGAATTGTCAAAATATACATATAAAATATACTAAACCAAACAAATTTATGATCTTTTCACGAAAATATATTGACAAAAAAGTAGAATAAATATTAAACAAAAGAATATTTAATCATCAAGCTTGTTTGAAAAGTATCTTTCTCTCCATGCATTTCACAATTTAACGTGTGATTGCTTCTCACTTGCTTTACAAATATTTTTCACTTTCAATTAGTTCAATAAAAACTTAAATTTTCGCGCAGTTTATTAAATATTTTCGTCTATGTTTCCTCTTCTCTTTTTCTTTTCGGCAAAAAGATAGTAGCCTATAGTTCAACTGGAATTCTTATACCTCCACTCTGTGACTAGGGACTGCTGCATCGTGTTGTTCTGAAGTGCTCTCCAACCTGAAGCCCGATTTGGGACCACCTTCATTGCATCCAAACCATGACTATTACGCCCCCCTAAAATTGCTTATGACCTAAAATCTATTAAAAGAAAAATAATTTTATACATAAACATCACCGTATCTTATGTGAGTATAGATTTCATATATATATATATATATACGCACAAAAATATATAAGAAAATGCTACTATGCAGACCTGAAAATCAAAAGGACAACCGTTTTTCAGAACCATTCAAAGTTAAGACCGGCCCAGCAAGGGAATAGGTTCAAGCAGTGAATCAGTGTCGTCCCCAGACATATTACGGGTTCAGTAAAGTTCAACTCAAAGGAGACGCAGCAAGAGGTCCCCAATGCCTTGAAACCTCTACAACGATTACTACTAAGGGCTGACGCCAACTAAATTTTTAGCATAAAATCCTGTGCTGAGTAGGAGGATAAACAGAAAATCTGGATCACAATTCAAGGCTCTGAATAATGGGGATAATAAAATATATGTACTCAAAAAACAACATAATTGTTCCTTTTACAACCATATCCCCTATTTATATAGAACATGACATACAATCAAAACAAGGGGATAGGAAACTCGAAGAGAAAAAATGACAAAAAGGAGACACCAAAATGGCAGGAGACAATATGTAATCCCTAACTATACCCACTTTACAACCCCATGACAATCAAAATCTTGTTATGGAAGATAAAATACACAGGGAAAATGTAACAGTTTCCTACAATTTCAAAGCAAGGTGATAATGGGAAGAGAAGCGAAAAGTCTACCAACCACAAGAAATACATCTAACGGTGGATCTCCCGTCCAATCTCCAAGTCAAAAGGACAAATAATAGTGAAAAGACGAGAGTCTTCAAAGAAGAATAGAAAGGCATGCATTCTGTTCTCTGCCCTAATTCTCCTTTCATATCCACATTTCAAGGTTTTTGCCTTCCTCATCAAGGTGCCAAATCAGGTATTTCGGAAAGGTATAATATGTCTCTAATTGTATATTTTCACTGGCTTCTCGAATGTGTGGCGGTTCTGCAATTACCAAAAAAATGAAAAGTTATACATTTATATACAATATATTGTAATCCTAGGAATCTCGCTCTATGTATTTTTCAAGATTGATCAACCAAGACATTATAAACAGCTTTAAGTCTTGCATTATCACCACTAAGTCATCAGCATTATTAGCTGATATGCATAATAAAAGCAATCACAATCTGAATATGTTTACCTGGCTTGCAGCATATGCCCTTTTAGGAGTAGTGTCTGAGTGTTCCAGGCCCAGGTACTGCTCCCAAGCACCATATACATCTCTTCTCTGGAAGACAGGAATACAAGTTTTTCAGTTTTAATTGACATCCCAGGAAAATTAACAACTCCATAGCTAATACTCAACAAGACAGAAGACTCGGAAAGGAAATGTGACCTGAAAACGGCTGGAGACTATGTCAGAGTCCTCAAGATACTCTGGACGTCCCAATGACAAAAAGGCAAACTTCCACTGGACATTTCAACAAAAGATAAATGATCAGAATAACTTCAGCAATGACGCATGCCTACTTATTGAACAAGGGCAACTTTAACTAATGAATCATCATTCTTGACAATGGATTGAGGAGTATTAACCTGAATACAGGACATACCTTAGAAAACTCCTCATCTGGAACCTGTAACTTTTTTTGAATGCGTGCTTTCACATCTGCTAATGTTTCACCTTCATGAATGACCAAAAAGAATGGTTCTCCGAAATTCTGGACTTGCTGTTGATGTAAGAATTGCAAACATTTAATAATTAGTTAAATACTTATTTCTGTGTTTGTATCTACTTGAAAGGGCTGAAAGTACCACTTGATTCTGAGCAGTCTCCTTTGTGAAATGGTAAACATGAATCAAGCGATCATTGGGCCCAAGATTCTTTTCTTCTTCTGGAATCTGAGATGGAACAAAAACGCACAAATTTAAGCTGCATGAAAACTTGTGGAAAAACTCACCTTTATATCAAAACAAAAACAATAGTGCATGCATGGCAGCCTGAAAAGTAAAATTATATATTATTGCATAAATAACCACTTTCATATAACACGACAAACAGATTTAAAAACAGTTAACTTGTCACTTCCTGATCTAGCCAAGCAGTGTTCAGATTCATATAGTAGATCCTATTATCCAGTTCTAAAGTAACATAGCTAAGTAAGGCTAAAATGGAACAGAGCATAGATTTTTTAAACTAGTACAAGAAACATGGATAGCTAAGAGAGCAAGAGAATAATTTAGTGAAGAGACCTCCTCAGCACGCAGAGTCCAGTACTGGTCATTAATGTTCTCAATCTTCTCATGGAGAGGAAAAATCTGCAAATTTGACAAAGCAGATTGTGGATTAATCATAACGACTGAATATAACTCAAGCTAATTATTTATATTGATGTATCAGAAGTTGCTTATAATTAGTGAGAATCAAGTTCATGCTGCCTATTCAACGAACAACAGAAAACCCCAGGCAATATTCTCAAACCAGGCAAAGATCAAATCAGCTACCAAGATTATTTTCTAACAAAAAATTCTTACATATGATATAGTGAAAAATACAAAATTCCCTACTCAAGCAGTCTCTGCACATTACAATTTCTGAAATGGAAGTGTGGATATGGTTCCGGCACATTATTGCCAACATATAAGAAATTAAAACATGTCAGAGCAGAGAACATTACCTTGTAAATCTTGTGATAGAAAACTTCAAGCAACCTAAGCTCAGCACTTGGATGAGACAACTCTACCTATTATATGATACAAAATATGTCAGACATCGTCTATCTCATGCTGCTATTATCTGACTTTCATTTCAGATGAAGAACTTCAAGGAAACTTGCTTAAAGATAAGGAGTTGAATTGACAGTTTAACTTCAGTAACTCTCATCTTTGTTTTCTGATAGGAACACATTAGGAGTTTCATATTTTCAGAAGGCCTGCAACACCCAACTTGCACCAGCAATGAACTAACCTTTGTTTTAATTTCGTTGAGCACATCTCCAACAGTGCTTTGTTTTGGTAATCTAATATTCAGAATTACAGCCTGAAAAGGATAACATGACATATGTAAATAGTGGACAACTTAAGTTGACAAGAACATAACAAAGTAGAGCATAGAAATATCAGCACCTCATCCTTGGTAGCATGATGGAAGGCAACTTTGAGTGTCTTAAGACACTGCAACTCTGGAAGAGGAATGTCCAACACTTCATAATACAGTATATCAGAAATCTGTCATAAGAAAACCAAAAACGTTATTAGTCCATGAATTACATTAACACATGCTCAAATTGAAACCCCAAAAGGCCAAAAAAAAAAAAAAAGCAAAACACGCTATGCAAATACCTGATTGTAATGGACAAGCATGTCTAGCAAATGATCAACTGATCTATATTTAATGGGGTTGGGCTTCGGTTGCTGTGAGTAGCAATTATGAGGAGTAAGTCTAATTTTTGAGGGGTCATCTAGGCCAAGGCGCTGGGCAACTTTTTCCACAACATCATCGTAAGTGTGATTCTTTGCTCTGTAAATTTATGCAATGGTGACGTACAATTCTAACAAAAAATTCCAAGACAAGTAAAAAGCAAAAATTACTTGGAAACCACAGCCCTGAACAGTCTAGAAGTTGGCACACTCACAATTCTAGGCAAAAGTCATCCTCCTTGGGTCTCTCCAAAGCTCGAAAATGAACAATCTGCAAAAGTGTAACTACATATTAAAAGGAGTACAGAAGTGAAACTACATATTAAAAAAAGTACAAAAGTGCAAAATAACACCATCATAAAGAACCACTTCTAGCCATGGGGTGCCTGCAAAAGCTTTACAGTTATAGAAAATGAAGTAAAAAGGCTCCATAAAGAATGTAGCTAACCCTTAGCACAGGGACTGAAATGAGAAAAATCGAGTAATGGTTCTATATATTAACTTCCCTAGAATTGTCTGAAATGACTTCACTGGGCAAGGTAATGAAAAGAACTCAGATGGATTAATTGATTGAAAATGCTCAAAAGATGTGTATCTGGCAACTAGAAGTCCTTATTTACTTTGGATGCATAATGATCAGGTCATCAGATACACTGCCCCTATTGGTCTGATTATGAGAAGAAAAGGCCTGTTTAAGACAATCTTTAAATAAGTAAAAAGTTCACCTGGCGGTTCTTCACATACTCCAGAAATGAAGGAACATCAGGAAATCGGACAGTCTCTTCACCTTCAGGTGGAGGCTGTTTCTGGAAGCAAATAATATCCCCATCTTCGATCTGAAGGCCAACAGAGCGAGAGGGTGGGTGGATGGGCGTTGGGGCTTGCATAAGTACATAACACACACACACAGAGGGGTAAATTTGAATGATTAAGGTAAAATAGAACAGTAAATACCTGACTAAACCGAAATGAAGCTCTTTTATCAAGGCGCTCACACATAACAGAGGGCTCAAATTTAATTTCCTACAGAAATTGCAAACAAAAGCCATGTTTATGAGATAATTTCTTATGCATCTTCAATTAAAAAATGCAGTGCAGATGGTTTACTGTATGACACGAAATTGTGTGTACTGAAGTCTATAAATGTGCTGAAATTCAGTGACTATACAAACCTCAAAGAGTTCAATCTCCTCATCAGGAGTAAATCCAGCCATTTCATTCAATTTTGCTATGAGCTCAATTGGCTTCCCAGAGCTTTTTACAAAAAGCCTCCCAACATACCTGAAAAATAAGAGAGTAAAGATCAGCCACCAATGCCTTCTTTTCAGAAAATAAATAAAATCAAAATAATAAATAAAAGAAGTACCGAAGCTCTTCTTTCTCAGGATCATAAAGCTTAAAGAACAGCAGTATGTCTTCCTTATTTTTTTCTGGTGGAGGAACTGGATGTAAATCCTGTACGAAGATGACAGCAAAAAGCCACGGAGGCACTTAAAAATCTCTCAATCGTCACATTTACAAGGTAAGCGAACAGGATTAACTGGAATACAATTAAAGATATACCAGTCCATACTCTACTTCCAAAAACAACTTCAGTTCCGCGTTGTGGGCCTTATTTGAAACTTCCCTCAATGCTCCAACCTGCAAAGCATAATTAGGACAAGGTTAAAACTTCAAAGAACGAATAAAGAACACGGATTGATGAAATAGCCAATTATAGCAACTGTCCCAGAGAAATTAATGAAACAATGTAACTAAAGCTAAAGAGACTCTTTAAGCCAAAATAAACTCAAAAACCATCTTCAAAAACATGAAACAAGAAAGTGGGGCATTTGGATAGCGCGCATGGTACACGCTGTGGTCATTCCAAATACAGAGCCTGGCAAATTTACATGTTTCTTTGTTCTATTTTCTGCCATTTCTACAATTTTCCTAATATTCTTTTCATTTACTGATCAAGCTTGCTGAATCCTAAAATGTATTATTTGCATCTACCAAAGTCCCCTCAAGCAATCAGTCTTGGCTCAGGTCTTATGCGAACAGATAAAAAAGTGACATGAAGAAAACTGTTTAAGCTCTTTCATGTCTCCTTCAGATGAAGCTTATATCTTTTCCACAAACCCTCTTCGCCCACTGATCACTGGTGAATGGGCGTTCAGCTTATTTATCCTATATGCTGCATCTGTCTCAACATCTAAAGGTTAATGAACAGAAAATTCATATACTGGCATGAAATATTCTTGGAGAGAACATTATTCCCTCATTATCTAGATAAATGGTAAGGAAAGCAGTAATATATTTACAGTTTGTGCTTCCTCCTGGGGTGTCAACGGCCGGTTTGGACGGTATGTATGGTTCTGTCTCTTTGCCCATATCCAGAAACGCTGAAATTGAACTGGTATACCAAATTCTTTGGCAACCTCCTCCTTCATGAAGCACAACAAGATTAATCACAAATTTACACGAAAGAATGAAAAATGAATAAAAGAAATGCTTCACTTTCTTAAAACTGAAAAAAGAGAATAAACCAAGTATAAAGCATATGTGATGAAAACAAGAAATAAGTATTGATAAACAGAATTATAACTTGGCGACACTACTTGCACAAAATCATGAAATATTTCAATTTCTTATATTAGCACATGATAAACTATAACTGAAGTTGCAATATTGAACAAAATAAGTTCGGAACAAAAAGAAGTGGCCACCAGATAGAAGAACAATTTAATGACCGCACCCGCTAACACATTTGTCTAGACATTGTACATAGAGATGGATGGAAAAGACAAGAGCACATGTGCTTACAAGCAAGGGCAAGCGAGCTCCGCACACACACAATGAGAAGAAAAAACAGAAAGCATTAATAGAATCTAATTTAATTCTACAAAGGCGGAGTCTCAGATAATTAAGGCGAAACTATTTTGTTTAGTACCATCACAACCCACAAATCAACAAAATTACCCACATCAGAGACCAGAGCATATGTGCTTACAAGCGAGGGCACATGTGTCCTACACACACACAAGGAGAAGAAAAAACAAAGCAATAATAGAAAGTAATTCAATTCTACAAAAGCAGAGTGTCAAGTTAATTAACGCGAAACTATTTTGTGTAGTAGCATCACAATGCACAAATCAACAAAATTACACACCTTATTGACCATAAAATGCTACATGCTAGAGGTCCCTGCACACATCTCTTCAGTATTTTTCACCACATAGAAAAGCCTTCTTTTTTACACTTAATCATATGTGACATTGATATTATTCAAGTAAAGGGAAGGATCAAGATAAATTTCATTAAGTTTTTTAGTTCAGCAAAAGGTATAGTTTCTGAAGTCCATCAAATTTATAATAGTGTCCCACGAGCTAACCAATTAGGCCCGCTTGAAAGATGTACGAATAACAACTTCATATTTTTTTTTCGCGTCGAAGTACATGAATCACATAGACACGAACATATCAGTTCCCCTCTGAATATTTACCTTATATGGGTCCGGTCAGTCTTGTTATTCCGATCACAATTCCAATAAGGTATACCTAACCAACATTGATTCCATTCATCCATTCAACAAGTGAATAATTATATAACTGTGCAAATTGCACAAGAAAATGACCTCAAATATAATTATACATGACTATTCAGAACAAATTAGATCGGATGGTTCCACCCTTGTATCAACCCAGGTCCCAAGATGGGAAAGAGATGCATCAGATACAAACCATTTTAGTAACTAGAATTTCCCCACATCAACTTTGCCAAGGGAGCCAAGAATGAAGCTGGTAACAGGGGGTTTTGGGTCATGTTTTAATCCTTTGCCTTGGACAAAGTGATTTTTCTCTAGCAGCTAGCCCCAGTTTGCTGTTGCTAAGCCAGCATCTCCTTTGATAGACTGTCTCACTGCTTGGATAAGTTTACAATTCATTTGAGCATGACCTAATTTCTAGATCTTGTGTAGCAATTGCATTCAGAGAACTTGTGTTACCAAGTTGGTATATTGGCACCCATATTCTCAATGCAGTGCAACCATCCCTCTCATAACTCCACAAAGTGTTGTCTTGGGCCAGCTATATGTATAATCTTTTTCAAGCTTCACACTATCAAGGATAGTCCCAAATATAGACCATAAAGGTGGTGCAAATTCTTATGGACAATCCACTTCATGTAATTTCCATGGAACTTGCAAGGTTTATCAGAAATACAAGCTGAATTAATTTTACTAAACCAGTATATACAGTACAAATTCTTATGGACAATCCCACATCATGTAATTTCCATGGAACTCCACAAGGATTACCAGAAATACAAGCTGGATTATTTTTACTAAACCAGCATATAGAACAACTTTTATTGAACTGAGTAAGCTACCTCCTATTATTATTTCAGACAAAATGGTCTCACATAATTTGAATAATCAAAATAATGAATAAGAATATGGTACCTTGAAAAGGTTAAAAGGCATCTGTTTCTGGATACGGAAGTTACGGACTTTATCATGATCTACAAGATCAAAATATATATCTTTTCCGATCTGTTCCCTCAAATCCTCATCTCGAGCAACCTGGATATGTTAATAAATTGCTTCAGCAATCCATTACAGAAAGCACAATTTGATTTCACACGATATGCCGAACTGATGACGATAACCTTGATAATGGTATAAAGGTGGGCCTGAGCTTTATATCTTCTCTTGTCCTCCTTTTCTTCTTGTTCTTTCTTCAGTCTTATCTGGAGTAAGTAGGGTATATAATGTTTCACGAGTCATGCCAAAGAACTATGCAAACCAATGATTAAGATCGACTCAGTTCAAGATGCATTGCAAACTTACCCGAAGATGTTCCGCAATATCCTTCTCATCCACATCACAGATTATCTTATCCTTGTCACTAACTCGTATATACACAAGCATGTATGCATTTGAGTATTTTGTAAATTTGAAGGGAGTGTTGTTGTAGCCAGGATTTGTCTGTGGCAACTGTAAAAATAAGAGAACATAAGCACACAAACAAAAAAGGAAGTAAGAAAGAAAATCAAAAGGCAGAAATTTCACCTCTTCCTCACCACCATACTGCTCCTCTAATGCTCTCTTCACATCTTCTTTAGTAACCCTCTCATCATCAAACTTGTACCTGCAAATTTTAATCGTAAAACACAAAGCAGGATGCATATGGCTAGTCGAGAAGATACAGCAAGCAAATTATGAAAAATAGATGGAAGGATATTATGTGATTTATTAAGCAACCAAGACTAACCACACAGGTGGACTGTGGGCCTAAGGGTTGGGGGGCCATTACCATGGCTGAAACTTCGAAGATTTCATTTTATTCACACCTAATATCTGAAGTTTATGAAAGTGGGTGCAGTACAAGGGCGGGTGAAACATACCATTGATCAGAAAGTGTCGGCCTGATGAATGCATAATAATGTCCACCATGCACCCCACCACTATGAACCAAAACACTGTAGGAGAGGGAAGTAGCGGAGACAAAAAAAGAAAAAGAAAAAGAAAGAAGAAGAAAAGGTTAGCAGATAAAACCATATGTAGAAAAGTCCTCATTGCTTAATTGCTGCAGGAAAATCAAAGAAGCACGTCTGCCGAATATTGCCACTTTACAACATTATGTTGTCTTTAACAATCAAATTTATCATCCTCATATTAAGGAATCAACATTATGCCATAGCTATCCAGAATCATGAACTACTTACGATCAATATTTCCAGTCTAAAACATCTCATATAAATATACCAAGATCACATGCTTAGGAACTTTTAGAAACACTTGCCAGTTGCCAAAGGTCCATAACCATCAATGGATTAGCGTTTCGTTTCTAACCACACATTTCGAGTTAATAAATATTGGAAACATTTCGGAAACGTTACAGAAATGCTATAGAAAAATTGTAAAATTAAAGAAACATATAAAATAATCATAAAAATAACATTTAAAAATAATAACTTTCCCTTTTTAGTTCAAAAACATCTACTGTAATTTTTATTATGTTTATCTTCAGGTAGTATAATTATATATTTAGAGTTATTATTTGATGTAGTTGCTATTGAAACTAAATAATAATACAGTACTTATTTTTTAAACTATGTATCATAAAAATGTCTTGATTTAGTGTAATATTAGATCTATCATTAAATAAAATACTTATGTGTGATATCACTAATTTATATATTCATAGCTCAAAAAGTATGAGATAAATGTTTCGTTAGAAAATTAGGAAAAATAAACTCTTCTAGAAAACTCAAAGATTTCATGAGAAAATTACGAAAAATGGAGTGTTATGAAGGAAACTAAATAATTGCAAAACCACCATTGATTCTCGTTTCCACAAAATCGAGAATGGAAACTTTTCCATAGTTTCAATGGAAAAGTAAGGAAATTTTAAACCATGTAACCAACAACAGGTAAAAAGGTCCCCGAGTCCGGATTCCAAAAAGAATAAGAATAAGCCTTGACAAGCTACATCAGCAATCATATTGGTTAGCAGCTAAAATAAATCTTCTAAAACCACCTCACTAGTGAGGGCCAGATTAAAAGGAAGCAAAAGCATTATGACACTAACAAAATTAGTTAGTATCAAAAGGCCGTCATCTGCCAACAATAATCCCTGGGCTCAACTAGTAAAAGGCTGGAATGGAGGACACAGTCATTCTATGATGAAAAAACAGTTCTAAACTACCACCTGTTCAAGTCAAGCATTCTAGTAAACAAAAAGAACTCTACACAACAAGATGAGCAATCAGAAGTTAAGACGCTAAGCAAAGCAGGTCTATATATGAGCTTGATTGAGCCAGTAGCACAACCTTCAAACATCTGTACCAAATAAGTGTGAGAGGTCATTCTGATTGATCAACTTATGTGATACAACGATTTTGCTCATGCTTCTGTTCTTTCTAAAATTTTCAATTGAAGAATTTCATAGCTCACTCCCCCATCCCAACCAAACCCTAGTGGAAACACAAATACAAAAGGATAGATATAAAGGCACAAAAAAGGATTGAGGCAAAGAAATATAAGTAAATAGGGCATAGTGACCTGTGAAGCATGTAGAGGTTTCGTACGCTCCTATCTGCTTCTGGCGACAAATACTTCCCATTATCTCTGTCTAGATCAAGTTCCAATGGAAATTCGTACCGATCATTTATCTGCAACCATGAAGCAACTTCTTAACTCTAGAAAAAATCAATAAATCAAAACATTCAGGCTTTTGCTTAAAATCATCAGAAACAACAACCAAAAACTTAAAAGAAAAACATTTTAGATGCCAGCCAGAGTTCCCATAGAAGCTTGTTCTAGAAAGACCCGCTCTGAAAGTGAAGTGTGAAGGAGATGAAAGATGATATAATTCAATCTACCTTGTTATTAAAAACAAAAAACAACATAAAATTGGATAGGGAAAGGTCTTGATAGTAACATCAACAACGCACGTCAGAATATAAGTTGGGACATCACATATTATTCTAATCTAGAGAGGCTTGATTAAACATAACCATCTGAGACGAAAAACAAACAGAAAGAATTAGTGAAAGAAAGACGGGACAAGAGTTCTCTCTTGCAGAAGCAGACACATAAATCTATAACAAAAGTTACTGAGAAGACAATCTCAACAGAAAAACGCAAGAAAGGTCGATCTTCCAAAATAGGCTAAGACTTCATTGCCCCCAGAACAGAGGCAATTTTTCCCTTTAAATTCATAGGTCTAGCAGAAGGTGATCTTGGAAGCAGGGAAAAAGAAAATCTGCTGCTATCCTTGGCTTAAAAAGAAAAACTGGCGATTAAACAAGCAAGAATGCATAACTACTAAAACGCAAGTATCAAACTTTTAGTTTTCTTTCTTTCTCCTTTTTTTTGGGTGTGCGTGTGTGTGTGTGTGGTGGTGGTGTTGATCAGAACTACTTTTAGTTTACTTACATGATTTATACTGATATTTGGCAATGAATGATAGATATAAAGAAAACAGTTTCATGTGCAGGTGCCAAGACAAAGTTAAAACCAAAAACAACAGAAAAGACAACCGAACAATAACCACAACCAATTATATATGAAAGATAAACTAACGTTTTTTTAGCTACTAACCTTGACCATCGTATCTCTCATAAAATCGTACTCAAACCGCTTTAACTGAAGCTGGAGAACTGGAGGAAAGTCAATGAACAAGACACCCTTCTTTGCATCCTAAAAATCAACAAATACTCTTCAAGCAAATTTAAAAGGAGAAACAGACACTGAGATCATATGTTGCATCAATCAATTTATCCATCCAGGACCACAACAGAGAGAAGTAAAAAATCCTGAGGAAAGTCACTAAAGTTTCTTAAATCAGCAGAAAAATATCTGCCACCAGCCCAAAAGTTTGAACTTAACCAGAGCAATCTATGTGGCACAACTGGTCGAAACACCATTCATAATAAGCTTTTCCCTGAAGAGCACAAGAACTAGTACCACCCAGTCCTGTTGCTTCTCAAATAAGTCACAAAACTACGCCAGCCATTAATGCCTTTTCTGTCACGTAGCAAATTGGACAGTTAATCAAGGCCAGAAGTAGCCAAATTTTACACAACTTTTTTTGTGTAATGTAAAGATATAAACCACCTCGACGCTCCCTGCAAGCTTCAGTGTGTCAGAAAGACACTGTAGACCAACATATTATTTACATCTTATTATAGTGATGAAAAGGGAAGGATAAAGAAAAATTATCTAAACTTAAACCGTATGTATATCATTTCAAATGATAAAAAAATCAGTATTGTTTTCCTCGCTAAAATCCAAGGACCACACGTAGCAAGAAATGAGAAGAGCTAGAGACTACAAACATGAAATGAGTAAACTGCATCTCCATAAAAGTATTTGTCATACACTGTGAAAGAATGGGTAACACAAAAGATTCAAAGATCCGTGTTATGAGAAAAGAGCAATTATCTCGTACAGTAGAAGAAAGGACTGGCACCCAAACTGTGTTCAATGAGGTCACTGGTTGATATTCATAATTCATTGAAGTTGGAAGGGGATGCATGCAGATTTGCAACCTCCTCAAAAGTTGGTTGAAAGCAATTATTGAATGGTGGTATCCACCACATGACAGAATTATATTTGCAATAAAAAGAGATTGTAATGCATCAGTTCGACTTCAATTTTAGATGATATGGATTTGCCTTTTTCTTTAGATATTGTTCTCTTTCTCATCTCAAAGCAACTCCCCTAAAAACTGGCCTATATATTAGTTACTGAACAAAAGACCCTCCAAGCTTGTAGATGCCAGAAAGATACTGATGCTGACATAGTCCGTAGCCGATTAACAACTTAAAAAGCGGTAAATCTCCAGTATCAATGTAACTTCCACTGAATGGCCTTCATGACTAAACCAAGATACATTCAATTTTAATTTGTACAGCAACTTTCCGCGGTGGAATGATTATCATAATATATAGTAAATTTAGCCTTCTAAGATTGCTTCAAAATCAACCTGCGCAGAAGTAAAATTGTTTACAACTGCTAAACTAACAGAACCAGTCTGTCATTTGCTAAACTAAGAGAACATCTTTCAGACAGTAAATTGAAGATTGGTTCCATAAGATGCAGGGCAAAGGTCATTTCCATAGAAGTCCAGAGGCTATGCCAATTATTGCAGTATCCATTCACCTAGTCCAGAAATTTACATCAGTGTAATTTCCTGCCATTTCTGATATTTACTAGACTGGCAAACCTAATCATCCACACCAGCTGGCGGTCATAACATAGTGCTCGTACTTCTTTTAGTTTCCATATCAATTTCATTAAGAAAAAACAACTTTCACCAATGTAAGTCTAGAATCATTCAGCTCAACACAGTCTTTTTATCATCATAAACCTTCCAAAGAAAACACAAAATTAATGAAGAGGAATGACATGAGGAACAACATACCTGCAAACCATGTTCTTCAGCATGATATTTGTTATCTCCTTCAAGACGTTCAACTTCCACATACTTATCAAATGAAGCGTAGACATCCTTACAACCTTTTACATCAAGTTGAAGGTCTGCTCACAAGGACATGCGTTTAAATGAATGTATACATCAATGCTAAAGCATCAAGGGCAAGTCTGCAGAACTACTATACCGTAAAATGATTCTTTTCTCGTAGATTTGAAGTCCACATTGATGCATTCTATGTAATTCATATGGTGCCCTTCAAACAACTTCTGTATAGTCCCTTCAACAACTGTTCCCTGTGCCAGATAAGAACTACAGTTAACCAAATTACTTTTTCTTATGGTTGCATCAAAAACAAGAACATTTGAAGAAGCTCATTTTGTCAAGACAGCAACACCTTCATCTTGTCTTCAAGCTTTTCACATAAAACTCTATTAAGTTCTTGAACATCATGTTGCATAAATGAGTCATATGTGTCCCATCCAAATGATTTGGTCAATTCCTTCGTAGCAACACTCGTATCATGATACTGGAGCTTATAAAATAAACTCTGCAGTGCCAAAGGGATGCTTCCTGTGGGGTTATCATTCTCTGTTGTTGGCATGTGATATACAGCCTGATATAACATTTCTAAAGTGAGGCTTCTTCATGCTTCCTTAGCCATAGTTCATATACCAAACAGATTAATATCTGAACAAGATAATTCACAAGAATATATTGTGACCTTTCTGAAGTAAGGAATATGGTACAAAGTTTGGAGCAAAGAGTTCATGTAGCAAGTTGCTCCCTGGTTCTTAAGTCCAACGTAGCCCGTCTCCTTCTTTGAGTCATATGTCCAGTAATCAATGACCTTACGTACAGCAACATCAGCTTCAACAACGCAAGTGTCATTCACAAGGTATCCTTTGTTGGGGTCATAAAGCTCACTGAGGGGCATGAAAGATGTGAAGCCCCAATCGCTCTCCCTTTGATTGAACTGGTGCTGTGTGTCTGAAAAGGGTCATTGAATTACAACAATCATAATTCAGGTAATGCTGTATCTGGGAGGCGGAAAATAAATAGATGTGATGTTTCCCAATTTAATAAACAAACTAATCATTCAGCCTGAAACTCAAGCATTATCATGACCAAGTCATCAACTAAGAAGATTATTCTGCGGTCTTTGCAGTCAGAAGTCCAACCCCAGCTGGGAGTCCACATTAGAATCTCAGTTTTAATGAACCAAAACCAAGACAACCATTTTTTCAAAAACACCATAAAAGTTCCACAGAGGAAATTATCATAGAACTCCGAGATCTTTATCTATTTTCTTTTCATTTTGTTGGTTGGGGGCAGTTGTGGTTGGTTCAATACATTTTCATGATAACAACCAATTACATATAATAAATAATAAATGTCCTGGAAATGGGTGTCAAACACAAACCTTTGTACCCGTGTGGTCCGATAGGGGCATTGGTGCATAGATGCATAGTGTGTGAATGTAAGAAATCAGAAGCAGCACAGTTCCAGGGTGTACCTTTTTTCATTGTATATTTGCTATTGATTTGATTGACTACAGCCAAGCTAAACTGTGCATATCTACTCCAGCCATATGGCAAGCTAGATGAATCAGCCACATCTAAATACATTGACAAGTAGTCCACATTATTGCCCTTCGGAAAAATAAGCACCCGCCTGCAGAAATAGATGCAACGTAAAAGGGAAACTCGTCACTTTCCATAAAGCACGGTCATGTAAAACAGAAATCTACAAAATCTAGATTTCGTGTAATGTATGGTGATATGAAGAAATAGTTCATCTTTTAATTAGTCCTAACTAACATAATAAATTTCACCGACTAACATAAAACCAAATTTACATCTTTCAAATTACCATTTATAACCCCCAACAACGAACACATCAGAATAGAGCTTCTTCATATTCAACCGCGAAAAGTTCTCGATTGTCCATGTGAAACGTGACGCTTGGGGCTCGTCACTTGCCTGGTTCTCAACAGTTCCAGCATTGTCTGCTGACGCTACTAAGAAATTGACAAGACTATCAAAATGTACCACATATAACAAAACCTCGGGAATTGATAGAAATTATAAAGTGCCATACTAAAATCCAACCAAATAAATGACATGAATAAACAACAATCAACAACCAAAAGTTATGAATCAAGATAGTACTTTCATACACACGCATGCATCTATCTACAAAGTAAACAACAAAAAATTTCAAGTCGCCCAGAGAGAGGAGCACCTTCCATTGGCTGAGGCCCTTCAACTAAAGGCTGAGGGCCTTCGACTAAATCCGAGTGCGGCACCAGCATCTCTTCATCTTCCTGTTGCTACAGTTTCAGGAGCCAAGAGAAACAAACTGAAATTAGTTTGATCCAGTAAAACCACAACTTTCCTTCACAAATTTAAATATTCAATCTATTCACTTGCATTCAATTAACAAACTTTTCAGGAAATCAAATTGAATTAAGTAACTTAAACCTCCATTTAGTTCATGTAAAACCCTAGTCGATCACAACCATTGAATCTCCACTCAGAAACACACGCAAATAGACAACGAAATTCCCCCGGACAACACACGAAGTAACAAATTTGAAACCAAATTGAGTTGTGCATGCATATTTACAGACACAAACAAACGGGAAAGCGAAAATGAGCATGTACGGGGGAGATGGGAGAGGAGGAAGATAGTGGAGTTACATCCAACGGCTGAGGAGTCATCATCGTCATGGCTGGAGATTACTGTCGCCCGATCGATAAATCACAGAAGAATTAATGTAACTTGGAAAGAGGAAGAGAGAGAAAGAGAAGCAGAAGGAGGAGGGAAGAGAGAGAGACGCATAAAAGCTTCTGGGTTTTCTCCCGAGTGTTGGTACTCGACGGGGGATATGCTGGGGATTATTACCAAAGTTGCAGGTTAATTAGGGGTTAGGAAATAGTGAAAAGGGAGATAAAAGCCTGTAGACGAGTGCACCTCCAATGTTCTACTATATCCAACTAATAACCGACACGTAGGAAAAAGTCAAACTTTGACGAAGATATGAGCCTATAAGGTTGTACGATGTAAAGAAAGACTAGGGAGGAACGCATCTGATTAACCGACATTTGTTTAATGTTTTTCGGACGCTTCCTCTCTTTTTACTTTTCACTTTTTTGATTCTAGGGGATTACTATGTTTTTCCCACCTTGGAATTCAGCACTCTTATCGTCGTAGAGAAATTGTAAAAACATTAAGGATTATTGTAATTTCGAATTTCAACGTTGACAACTATCATTCTATTTGGAGTGGGGGGTGACTTATGACATTTCATTTTCCCTTTATCACATTCCATGTACGTATTTGGGGTGGGGGATTGGACTTCAAACAACGTTGCATAGCCTATTTTGATTCTCAAATAATTTTATAGTATAATTTGATCATCAGATTATTATTTTCTTTTTTTATGTTTTTAGTCTTTTTGTTAATAAAATTATTTTAAAATTAATAAAAAATTTTACAAAATGAAAAAAATGGCTCCATACACTGATTTTTTCTATTTTTAAAGAGAGAAAAAACAACAAAATAAAATAAAATTTAAGCAACAAATTTTTTATATAATATTAACTTTATTTTTTTATTTATTTTATCTTTTTTTTAATTTTTTTAATCTATAAATAAAATAAATATCAACACCATAAAAATGAATTGGCGAAAAGAGACCCCAATGGTCTAAAATGAAGCCCAAAAAAATACAAAGCCCCCAGACCCAAGAAGGCCCAGTTTTGGTAAGGGCCCAAAATGCCCCAAAAAGTCCAATCCGAGTAGAGCCTCTATGAAATCCGACAGGGACACCTTCAAAAAATAAATTGGCCAAAAGAAGTTTAATAGATCCAAATTCGAGAGGGCCCAGAAAAGTTTCATAGGCCCACAAAAACGTTTAGAGAATTGAAATCCCCAAAGTCAAAGCTCATTCATGTAGCATCGCCCACATGTGGCCTAGATGGTATCCACATAGGACATCTAGAAGCAGACTATAGTTATACAATAACCAACAACCATCTCAGAGACATATATCACCTCCAGTCAGAAGTAACATATAAACCTAAAAGTTTGAACTCCAACTGGAACAAGGCTCCTCAACCACCTCCCTGAAATTCCGAGAAGACATCCTTATTCCTAAAGGATAACTTCATCCACAAGGGGCTTCAATTGTCCTCGAGAATCACGGTTCTCCAACCGTCAAGAGATAATTTTCTTCCCAATTCTAGTAAATCCTCCAACCACTAGGGACTCTCCGCCAAATCTGTGGGGATTCGAGTTTTATCAAATCACTTTGAGATTGTGCTCTCCAAAATTTGTAATTGGTCGTCTATAAATAGCTTGATAGCTCCCCTAGCGGGAGCAGTTTTTTACACATATTACAAATTTCACCTTAATGCTACTACTGCTAGAAAAAAATATAAATTTTACCGATGAATAATTACTTTAGCCAAAAAAAAAAAATTGTGAAATACAAATAAATCACAATTTCACAACGATCATTGGTTGTTATTTCTGCAAGTGTAGTCACATTTGACCATGGCTAAAAACCATAACAAATATTGATTAATTATGGTAAAAATTTAAATCTTTATTTTAATTTTATTTACCATAATTAATAATATCGATTTTACCATAATTTTTAAACCATGATCATAAATAATAAAAGTCAATTTTTTTTAATGTACCTTTGCTGAAAGAAACTAACCTTCATACTTTGGACTCTTTCTTTATATCTTCTAACATTTGTTTCATTGCTTCCACCAGCCACCCACCCCCCGGACCCGAGCACCACATTTTTTATTTACATCAGAATATAATGCATACGGTATTATAAATACAATAAGATAAATATGATAACAACCAATATCACGAAGACAAAAAAATAAATATTATAGTGCCAATACTTCGCTTTACAACATTTTGTTAAGATTATGTAGAAAGTTTGTTGTTTAAATGCATTTTTTCCACTGTCTTTTGAAGTTTGAAGAAAAATGAAAAAAATAAATGCATTGAACCTAAACTTAAAAAATTACCACAAAACTAGACAAAAAATTAGCTATTTCCTACCCTTTAAATGAAGCATTTATTAACTTTAACGATTTTGTAAATAGAAGGACTAAACACTACAAAAAAAAAAAAAACAACAAATTTAAGTCGTTTGAAAACCAAAATGCATAAATGATTTTATCTAGAAACCAAAATCGTATTTTTCCATATTTGGGTTCACTATATCCATGAAGACTTTACATTAAATGAAATCAACGTTAAAGTATTGTTATTACTCATACTTAAGTGTGTAGTTTAAATTCATCCTAAACAAGTTCAAATTTTATCGATATTACAACAGCCCATGCGGCTCAACTAGGTATAATTTCATTTTTTCCCATAATTCGTGGATGTATATGTTGCATTCTTGCTCAAAACCAACATAATCAACACATCCAGGCAAGTTCGGTAGTACACAAGTCTGCATACACTAAGCCAAAGAGAGTTATTGTTTATCTATTTGACATATAGTTAAGGATTCCAAATCATATCATGAGCAACTATTTCTGGAAATCGCTTGGTTGCTTTATTACGAGAACGGGACATTTCGCGTGGTGAGTCACATAATCACTAACACTTCCCATGAAAGCCCTACACAAGAAAACATGTTAATTGATCAGATTTTGAATTTCTTTGCAAGAACATTTATCAAGAAAGACAACAATACATATCAACCATTTCTGTAGGAACCTGTGCTAAACCTTGATGATGTCTATGAAAAGACAAGAACAAAACAGAAAACTGGCTCTTGCAATATTCTGTAAATCTGTTTCATTCATCACCCAAGAATGTGGGCCGATCGTTCTTGTCAAGTGGTAGTTGCAAAGAAATGAATGTTACTTACATGTAAAGCATTATGATTATATGCTTAATCGCGCCAGAGATTAATTGGTTCATAATTAGGGGTTTTGAACGATTCACATAGCATTTAAAATAAGTAATGAATTTTCCGTCACACTTAAATCTATGCAGAGGTCATATATAGACCCATTTAGTATGACATGCTACGAAAGTATGATAAAAGATCTGACTAGACCATTTAAAACGTGCAAATTTGCAATATTATTACCTCTTGATCTTTCCAAGCCCACGGCTACCTATAGCGATGAGATCAATCTGCATTTGCTCCGCAACATCGCATATCATCTCCTTAGGATCTCCTTCCAGAATACATGTTTTTGCTTTAACCTACATTAATGTTCGATGGTACGGAAAAAACATTCATAAACTCAAATTTCGAGCAAGCGTGCCTCAAAATTGAAGACCTGGCAACGGTTACTACCTACAGATATATCAAATAAGCACAATTACATTAATTTTTCCATGTCCGTTTGATTAAATGAGCGCGTTTTAGCTTATGGTGTCTTGCATTCTTGATTTACCAAATATAAAGATCGATCAAGTCTCTATGATGAGCTCTAACTACAGGATTTAAGGAAATGGAAAAGTAGTACTGACCATTCTTTGAGCACACATGTGCAGTGCCTGAGTGAGCATTGCGGATGCAGTTTCTTCTTGAGCTTTGTTCACGGATTGTATGACCGAGGTTGTCGGAAACACGGCTGGAAACAATTCAAAACCATATATATAAAAATTAAACAGTCATTGAATTAATCACCCAAATGCACTTGTTCCAACTCTGTATATGGATCCAAATTGAAAATTAATACACGCTAATTGAACCTTATACAGCCATCTGAGTGTATGTGTTTATATATATATACAAACACATACATATACGCAGAGAGAGAGGGAGAGGGAGTAAATTGGTAAGCACCCTGCATTCCAGGAAAGACGTAGTGAGGAAAAGGCTCCATGACATGTATTAAGGTGAGCATATTCATAGTATTGTTGGAATTGGAGTCATCATGATGGTAGTGTGTCTGTGTCTCTGTAGCCACTATTCCAGGTGAAAACAGATTATTCAGAACCCAATGCAGAGCGTAGAAACTCTCATCGCTCTCGTCCATCGCCACCATCACCCTCATCTTCTCCTCAGCCAGTGCCGGCCCCCCACTCACTGCTGCAACCCGGCTGCTATCGGCCATTCTTAATTAGTTTCCTTTTTCACCACACCACGTTGATTGACTATACATATATGTCCAATTCTTATATACGGCCGGGGCCGGGGTTGATAAGAATGGTTGCAGAATTCGGGAGAACATGAATGATCAAGAAAAACCTAGGTACGTGGCGGCCCGGGGCTTCTCCTTGCAGACAGCTGGCGCCGCCTTGTTTAATGTATATCCTAATCCCAGACTTCCTCAGGATGCTCAATCTGTAATAAGCTATAACAACTGTAATTCTTGCTGCTGCTGCTTTCAGTGATTTTACAATAATCAGTTCAAGGACATTTACAACACATTTAAATAATAACTAGTTGGATTTAGTAACAACATATTTTCTGTTTTCAAACTATAGAGATTTTATGGTAACTTTAACATAAAATCATTAGTTTGATATATAGATCGAAATTTGATTTATCAATTCTGACCGTTTTACTTTTTAAATTTTATTTTAATATTCATATCATGTTTACGAAAATTATGTTTATTTATTTTTCTAAAAAATATAAGATCGATATGTGAATAAGCAGATACCCCTATAAATAAAAAATTAGCAAATTGTGTTTTAAAAAAGAAGCAAATTATCCCATACTAATAATTTTGAGGTTTTGATAGAAAAATAATTTATTTTATTTTTCAAAACACAGGAGTTTAATTTACTATTTATTTTTATAAAAAATTTGTTAATTTCTCATATCACGTAGTAGTAAATTGCATGATATATAGATCCAATGATATCGCCGTTGTGAAATTAAAAATACAAAATTGATATAATAACTAACTTATTCAACTTTTTAATTTTTTTCTTTGCTTTTAATATAATGGATTGATTGTTATACAATATATATTGTTTACTTATAAAATATTTAATAACATAAAAATATATTTATTATATATAGAGGACGGCTAGTTAAATAAAAGGAGTCCAACTTCATCAAATTCCCAAGGAGCTCAATATTTACAATGACTTGATTTATTTTTTCTACACAGTGAAGATGCGACTATAGACCAGTTGTGCATTCCCGGCCCAGAAGTGGTTGATGATAATGATACATCAATCAGTGCGCTTTCTTGGCGGCTTCACCACCAAAACTGGACATTTTGCATGGTGGGCGCAGTAGTCGCTCACACTCCCCAGAAACGCCCTGACCATCAGAACAATCAATACTCAATCCGGTTTTCAATTCATCAATCAATCAATCAAAGAGAAGAAATTAATGATGATATATGCGTACCTCTTGATTTGACCTAGTCCACGACTGCCCACAACCAGAAGATTGATGTCCATCTCTTCTACAGCCCGGCAAATCTTGTCTTTGGGATCACCCTCCAGAATCAGCGTTTTAGCATTCAACTGCAGCAATTTCCCAAACCGCACTTCAGTATATATGTATATATACCTCGACCGAAATGAAAACTGGAAGCTAACATACCGATAATTTATCCCGGCAGATTTCGAAGGCACGGGACAGAATTCTTGCGGCGTTCTGTTCTTGCTCCTTGCGTCCATAATCCACCACTGATCCGCAATTTCATCAAAGGGAAAGCAAAAACAAACAAATACACTGCTTTTTCGGTGTAATTGAACAACGAAACTAACCGTGTCCGCCGTGGAAGGCGTAGCGCGCCAACGACTCCACCACATGGACGATTGTGACCACCGGCCTCGAGGACTCCGGTGCGGCCGCCTCAGTTGCTGGTGAGCGTTTCAAGATTTTGTCGAGCACCCATTGAAGAGCGTGGAAGCTCTCGTCACTGTCGTCGATAGCCACCAAAACATTCATCGCCTTCTCCACCTCCGCCGCCGTGCTGCCTGATGAACCAGTAGTGGCGCCCTCCATGGATTGTTGGCTTAACGTGAACGTGGTAATTGATGGCTAGGCACCGCTGGCTTCTTGTTTTAATTTGTGCAATTTATGTGCGTATGTTTTGGGAAATGGACAAAATAGGCAGAATTTGTATTTTTGTATCGCACGTCAAATATTATGAAGTGTAGATAATGTCTGGAATTAAGACAAAAGGATAAATGTAATAAGAAATAAATCAAAAGCAGTGCTACATGATTATAAATTCTATTGGACTTGGATAGGATAATAGCACAATTTCTTTTCTAGAATTAGAATTTGTATGAGTAGAATAATTGGTAATTTGACCAATTGTATATTTTTAACGTGAGTAAGTTTTTTGTTATTGTGATTTTCTGATAATTAAATAAGAAAAAGATTTTTTTTTTCATGATCAGCTTTTTTTTTTTTTATCTAAATACTTTCTGGTGTCCCTGAAATTAACATATTGGTTTACGAGGCCATAGAAAAAAAAAAATTCAGACAGAAGACCCGCGAACAATCCGAAAGAAGCAGGACAACCTAACTTGGTCAAGAGCCCAAGCAGCAGGCAACCCATATAGCAATCCACATAAGACCAACTACGTACCTTGGCCACCTCATTCGAAAATGCGGATAAACTTCAACCGCCAAAGTGTAGGACACTTATGGCAATGGAACAGGGGAAGTACCAAAGCTCATTCTTATCTCAGCATCAACCACCTGCCCGATAAGGACGGAGGCCCCGCTTACGTGAAAGTATTTTGCTTTATCTGCTTAGACCTTGAGTTCTACACTCAATCACACTTATGCACACTGTCAATTTCTATTGATATCTGCATTTTGCAGGCTCCAAACCACAAAACTTGCAAAAAGCCCAATGTTTTAGTGCAAATCACCGGACTTGGAACTTTTTTTTTGTATCATCTTCATATATAATTACCAATTATTTTAATATATTTCTTAATGAAAATACGCTCCTAGGACTATATTTTATATTTAAGTAGTTAATATAAAGATTCTATTATTGATAAAACGAATATATTAGTTATATATTTGAAGTAAGATATAATGATAAAATGTTGCTAATATCACAATTTATTTTTGATTGGTTTCAAGAGATGTAAACCCAAATAGTTGAGTCGTATCTAGGATGAAAACTTCAAAATAAATTGTGATATTAATTAGTTGAGTTTTTGTAGGCATCCGACGACTAGAAATTGATAATTAAATTTATATAATCTGGATAATAAAATGAAAAAAGAAATAAAAATTAAAGATGATACATTGAGGATGAGGGGTGATGTGCCCGATGGGGTGAGTATCGATCGGTGCTGTCCGTCTTTGCATGCTGAAACAGACGGGTGTGTTTGTTATTGCATGCAGGACAAGTGTACTGTCCACCCCACTTCTCTTTTATTACAACATCTTTCATTTTTACTCTAGTTTCTAATTAATTATATAAATTCGTATTTGTGCATACAAAATATTTTATTGTAAAATAAAATGTTGCCAACTCTCTAGAGTTCACGAGGAGACGCATATATCATCAAAATCAGGCAGTTTTGAGTACTGTAGCTTGCGTGAGTCGTCTGTATGGAACAAACCATGGCGGAGACGAGTGCGGTGGCGGAGGTGGGGTTGGCGACGGCGCGGAAGAAGATGAAGGTGTTGGTGCCGGTGGATGAAAGCGATGGGAGTTTCTATGCGCTGAGGTGGGCGCTTGACCACCTCTTCATCAGCAATGAACCACAAGATGAGCAGGAGCCTAACACGATTACGTTAGTGAATGTTCAGCCAGTTTTCCAGCCCTTCATCTACCCGGCGGGACCAGTGGTGTACGCAACTCCGGCGGTGATTGATTCAGTGAAGAAAGCGCAAGAGCAAAATGCTGCCAACATACTCGCCCGAGCCCTGAGCATCTGCAAGGACAAGAAGGTGAAGGCGGAAACGCTGATTCTTGAGGGAGACCCGAAGGATAGGATCTGTCAAGCTGCGGAACAATTGCAAGTTGATCTTGTAGTTGTGGGCAGCCGGGGACTGGGCACCATCAAAAGGTACTCTACATATGTGCACGTGTTGTAATTGTCTGGTAGTGATAAATCAATCACTGATTCACGTGTTGGTGCGTGCAGGGCATTGCTGGGAAGCGTTAGCAACTACTGCGCCCACCACGCTCATTGCCCGGTTCTCATCGTCAAGCCTCCGCCAAAACTGCCTCATGAGTAACCTCAATATGGAAAATTCTTATCCAAATTACGGTCGGATCCAACTAAGTACACAACAACATGGATTAGTCATGTGATCACTCCTCCTGAATCTAGATCAAGTCCTGATCTATTTGGATTAGAATTAATTTCCCAAGTAGCTATCCCTCTCCTCTCCAGTATTATAATTGGCGGTGTGGGTCTCTGTAAATTTGGTGTTTTACGAGAAATGATGAGGTTAATGTAGTACTATTAATTGCTTTGCTGTATTTAGTTTTCAGTTTCTCGGGCACGACCCATATTTAATGGGTCAAGTGATATGAATTAAGTACGTTGTTGGTCTTTAGAAGATCATCAATCAAACATTTTGTGATAAGAATAAATCATATTTTTAATAATAAAGTTTGATCAGTATATTATATTCTTTTTATCTTTGTATTTAAAGAATATACAATTGAAGCGTTTTCATTATTATAAACTAATATTTACGTGCACTTAAATGGACCGGATGATAAAAACTTTAGAAGTAATAAACATAAAAATAGATCTTAAAATTTGAAATATTGATCATTTGAAAGAAAATTTAATTATAATACTATACATATATAAAGATGTGGTTGATATTTTAAAGTTTAATACTGTAATATCATATATCGTCATTTATGAGTGGTAAGACATTTTTACATAAATTTATTCTTTTTATTATTTTTTTAAAGTCTAAAGGATGATTGCAATAAGATTTTCTTGTAAATTATAAAATTATTTTTGAGAATTTCATAAATAATAGGGTAGGATATCTATTGTATAGGCCTCAATTGAAAGTATTGACTGAATAATAACGTTTGAGAATAATTCTGGATTAGATTTATTTTGAGCTTTTTTTTTGAAAAAAACAGAAAACAAAAGAATGTATTAATATTTAACTTTTAATTATAAAAATTTAAAGTTGATATAATTTTATTAGAATATTTCATCAAAATATATTAAAAAATGACGAGTCCATCAAAAACTTAAAGCATGTTATTAATTAATTTTTTGTCTTAATGTAATATAATATGTGGGTATGTAGTGCCAATTTGGGTGGATAACTTTCAAATTTTCTCATTAACTTTAAAAGTTAAATCAATTTTGGCTACAATTAATATTTCTATAGTTAATCATAAAATTATAAAGCAAAGTTTATAATCACTTTTCCCAATATTAATGAGTATTATAATACTATAGTGGTATCTTAATAATCCTATTTACCTAATTTCAAAATTTGAGCTAGAGGATAATATTCCCTAAATTGAATGCTCATATAAATATTTTTAATGAAAGAAAATTACATCGAGTTTTTTTGAAGTTATGTTTAATTATATAAATATTTTTTTATTATTTATAAAATTACAGATATACCTCATGAATAATGCTGTTGTAATATATTTTCCATTTTGTCATTAAATAAATATATTTTTGAATTACAATTACAATATTAAGGAATTTGTTCTAATTTTATAAAAAAAATAGAGAGTATTTATCTATAATGTTATACAAAAGTATGTTTTTTCACTCACAAATGACAATTACAACATCATTATATTAATTTTTTTATTGTATTGATAATTCTTTTAATTTATTTTATTTTTGTGGGCTGTTATTTATTAATTTATTTTTTAAAATAAATTTTTGTGGGCTGTTATTTATTAATTTATTTTTTTATAATATATTTTAAAATATAAATAATTATTTATTATATTCATGCAGATACAATGTGTTCCACTATAATTAAATATAAACTAAAAAATTGTATGTTAGTTGAGACCTTCCCAACATAGTAAGATGTATTTGCATATTAGTCCTTTTCTCATTAATTGTCATTTATCCAGTATATGCTGTACACCAACTTGGAGATGCGTCATCACTCACCACAACAATGGCTGCTTCTTCATTCTACTTGCTCCACAATCTCCTCACGCGCCGCCGTGACCCGAACTATCCCTCCGCCGCGCTCAAATCCATATTCTTTTTCATGCCCACCACGTTAGCTCTGGCCACTTCTCTCCTCATTGTACTCTACATTTCTTCTACTTCTACTCTCTTCTTACCCCACCATCTCCAATTAACAACCTCGGCGAGTGCTTCTGTAAATAATGAACAGCCCACTAAGGTTTTCTCTTTTTTCCCTCCAGAAGTTGTTCGTTTCAGGAAAATTTGGAAGAGGGATGGTGTTCTTGGAGAGACTGAGGATCCGAGTAATTTCAAACTTCATACGGGTTCTCGCGGTATGAAAGTCTCGACTCATCTCCAACTTGATTCTTTCCAGTTTTTCCTTTTTCTGTTTATGGGTTTTGCTTAATTCTTGAATTTTGGTGTCTATTTGTTCTGTAGTTGTAGGCTATGTGGCTGAGAAAATTCTGTCCCAGGGATAGAAATAACTGTAGTGTAGTAGTCTGCTTTGTGCTTCTACTTGGTTATATCCATTATCTATTCTTACATGAAGTTCTCTGCCGTATGCACTATATTTGCCGGTTCCCTTTTTGTATACGGAAGATGATTTCTTGTGTCTTTTTTGTCTAAAATTTGTGAATGGAGCATTGCATTTTCTATTCCTGAAGTTCCGTGTTTAAGATTCTGTTTTTGTATGTAATGGGGCTGATATTCATGTGAGAGTGTGTAAAAGTGTAATAGTTAATGTTCTATTCAATTCTTAATATTTCAAGTATTTGGAGATTGTCAGCTCTCAAGGTTAGATTGTGTGTTGAGCATGTTATGGTATTTGGAGATTGTCATCTTTCAATGTTACGGAGGCACCAATTCTTGTACTTTCTAAAGTTTTTTGCATACATTGGACTCTTAAATTGTTGACTCGATGTTCAGGAATGTATATTAATGACACAGAGCTGTTCCATGACAGAGATGTCTTCTTCGAGAACTACGAGGAGATGAATAGAAGCTTCAAGATTTATGTTTACTCACACAAACAAGATGATCCATTTGCTAATGTGCTGTTGCCTGTGGTTTTTGAGCCTGGTGGTAACTATGCCAGTGAAAGTTACTTCAAGAAGAATCTTGTGAATAGTCATTTCATTACAAAGGACCCTTCTACTGCAGATCTCTTCTTTTTACCCTTTTCAATTGCAAGGTTGCGGCATGACCCACGTGTGGGAATTAATGGTATCCAAGACTTCATAAGAGATTATATTTTCAACATTAGTCATGAGTACCCTTATTGGAATCGTAGTGGAGGTGCTGATCATTTTTATGTTGCCTGCCATTCAATTGGTCGTTCGGCTATGGACAAAGTTGTTGAAGTTAAGCTTAACGCAATCCAAATTGTATGCTCTTCAAGCTACTATCTCTCTTCATATGTTGCTCACAAAGATGCATCCTTGCCACAAATTTGGCCCAGACAAGTGGATCCTCCTAATCTTGCACAAGAAAGGTGCGTTAATCCTTTTAATATTTCAGGTTTTCTTGCATCCTCTCTGGCTTTTGGGCCTTCACATTGTATGGTGTTACTGTCAGAAAGTGTTGAACCCCCATATTTGAGGGACTTTAGTGTATCTAAGCTTACATTTTTGCAAATTCTAGCTATCCACAAGCATATTCAAATGACCTCATGAAAATGATACTTCTGCGTGGCCCTTCACTTCCAAGTTGGAACTTTTATTCCATAAAATTACTGGCACATAAGTTAGCTAAAAGAAATTTTATCCCATAAAGTCTCGGCAGAAACAAATATTTTCTTCTGTTAGAAACGTGAAATTAGTCCATGCGAGGTGTGATTAACTTATAAATTTTTAATGCACATGCAAGTCTATGCTGCTGAGAACTACGTACCGACCTTCTATTTATACACAAAAGGCTGAAGAGGTATCCTGTTGATTACTGCAGTTATATGTACTTTAGTGGCGGCTCTTGAGAAGATAGCCATCTCTTTGGAGAGTATAGTGAGCAACTGTAAATCAGTTAGGGCACTTAAGATTGCTTGTTCAAGTCAGTGCATAGTTGATTCATCTTACTCCGATTTGATTTGCTGATGACTATCACAACTTTATATGGATTTGTTCAGGTCAAAACTCGCCTTTTTTGCTGGAACAATAAACTCACCGGTGCGCGAAAAGCTTCTCCAGGTATGGCAAAATGATTCTGAAATATCAGTCCACTTTGGCCACCTTACAACATCCTACTCCAAAGAGCTGCTAGGAAGCAAGTTTTGCCTTCATGTGAAAGGTTTTGAGGTTAACACAGCCCGTATTGGTGATGCACTGTACTATGGCTGCGTCCCAGTAATAATTGCCAACCACTATGATCTCCCTTTTCAGGATATACTGAACTGGAACAGTTTTTCTATTGTTGTCGCCACGTTAGATATCCCCCTTCTGAAGAGAATCCTCCAAGGAATAAGCGTAGAAGAATATTTGATTTTACAGAACAATGTGTTTAAGGTGAGGAAACATTTCCACTGGCATCTCTTTCCTGTTGATTATGATGCTTTTTACTTGGTTATGTATGAATTGTGGCTTCGACGAAGTTCTTCAAGAGTAGGATCTCAGGTTTTGTAGATAAGCACACATGACGTCTGTGTTCCTACTTGTTGAAATTGTCACAACTGGTTTCTTGTAAATCGGTGAAACTTGTATGTAAGCATAGCAACTCAATTTACCAGTGTTAATTAGTAGGGAAAAGTTTCAGAAATAATAATTTGATATTCAACTACTATACATGGATGTCGAAGCAATCTAGTTAAGGACAGTCCATGCTCTTTAAGCATACTGGAACTCTGCGTTTGTCCTAAGATTTGTTTCTTGACAGGATATTGTGTGAAATCCCTGTACCGGTATGTGAACATTCCGATGATAAAAACCAGACATCCCCACATAATTCAACGACAAGCAATGGACTGGGTTCGGTCCACTATAGTCTGTAGAATGACACGGTATTGCGCAGTAAACAAGGTGCGTTGAGAATAACACAAGAAATTTATACATTAAAAAGTTTTCACTCAAGACCATTTAAAGCAAACAATGGCCATAATTTGTTTGTAGGACTTAAACATATACACATCTGCAAGTAGAAATGCATGGAAACGATTCGTGCACACTGAGTTGTGAATGGCAAGTAAAAGATAACTACAGAAAAAGCGCATGGAGGAAAATGTACTTATATAATACATGTCTGATGGAGAGCTAAGCACCATTTTTGTTCTGCCATGGCCTAAGCACACCAACGACAATGATTGCGACAATGATGAGAAGTATGATGATTGCAATGCACATGCATTTCCTAGAGCTCCTTTGCAAACTCTTTGCCTTCTGAAGGGCTGTGTTTCCAGACTGCACATGGTCTACAGCAGATGAAACCTGAGAAATTTGGACAATGGAGAAGCATTAATTTTCTTTTACTTCCTAGTGTTACGAGCAGCAAGTAATAAAGTTGCTTTACCTGTGACTCTATGTTATCAATCATGTCCCCTTGAGCATCCACCAGTACAGCCATGTCCATAAATATCTACACGAAATGGTAAATGATGAAACACACATTCCCTTCATGCATTAATCACAATTTTACTCTTGAAAATATTTCACACAGAGAATCCTTGCAATACAACAGCATCACAAACAGCACAAGAATATATATGAAGAAAGGAGCACAGCAACAATCTCCTACTCCTAGTATATCGTTCTCTAAATATTTGAAATTTGATTTATTTGTCCTAGGCAAAATAATTGGTCAAACATTGGTAGGCTATAGCAAGCAAAAATTTCAGTTGAGTAGATAAAGCATAAAAAGATAGTATGGAACTGACAAAATCTGTCCCTGCAAGAGAACTGAAAATCAAACAAAGTGACAATGTAAAACTGGTACCAAATTGATTGTGTAAATTCTACTTTATAAAGTTATACCCCCATAATCATCAAGAATAAGAAATTGTTATACCTGTTGCAACTCAAGAAGCTTTCTCTCTAAATCTCTGACCGCATCATGTCGTTCTTGAATTTCTGCTAGGGTGTCCATTACCTGCAATTAAAACAGATTACTACATTACTATGCGTAATTGAAAGAAGTTGGCAGGAGTTTAACCAAGTGCAGAGAGAAATCGAGTTGCTGTACCACAAACTAATGAGAAAGCAAAAATAATTAACCAAATCTCGTGAATGGAGCAAGCATGCGGCAAAAAGACAACAAAAGTAGAGAGGAGAAGTAGAAAGCAGACCATACCTGGCCTCGGCCTTGTTCGTGGATTGCTTTCTGAAAGATCTGCTCACTATCCCCGGTCTCTATTAATCTATCAATTGTCTGCGGAAAATGGTTTAGTAAGTCGGAAAATGTGCAAGGAAATTACACGTGTTGAGAAATCAACGATAGCTACCTCTTCATCAGCCCGGGTCCCCGTTACTGAGAATCACATGAAACTAGAAATCATCACAATTTGCAGACTAAGAGCAAAATGTTCTAAGAAGCAGCAGAAGCTCCACATCTTTAAAAGGTAAACTATTATCACCTGTGAATACACGCCTCTCGACGACTTCACGATACTCTTGTTGTATATTTTCTCTTAAAGTCTGCAAAAAGTATTTACTAAGAGAAACTAAGGAATGGAAACAAATTGGAAGAAATCAAACTCATATTCAGCATAACTTGAACTTAGCCCACCTGAAATTCCGACATCCTGTCTTTGAACTTCTTCTTCAAAGCCCTGCATGCAAATATAACCATACAAAAACTTATACCCCATTTTCTTCATTATTAGTTCATCTGATCCATATATTCAGTAAGGCATGAAAGTCCAATTTTTCAGTGTAAACTTCAAACTGTCCCCAATGCATTATGCAAATATAACCATACAAAAACTTATACCCCATTTCGTCTATTGACATTTTCTAAAAATGTCGATGCCTATCAACAGTTATTTTCAAAAGTTGAAAACTGACCAACTTATACGAAACAAGAGATGAAATGGAAAAATGAAGGACAAGACAAGAATGTAGACAACCATGAACAGTTAGTGTGTTAACTACATGATTGATCTACATGCATTTCCCTACTGCATCAAGCAGACAGATCTGAATTCATTTCACCATTATCTTATAGTTGTTGCCAGCCATTATTCATTCGAGGAGTACTTTTCTTCACTAGATAGAAATGGAAGGACATAGTAGAGATTTGTATCACTATGAAAAGTTAAGTTCACATGAACAAGCCCTGACCACACGCAATGACAACTTTGCAAGATTTGGTAATCAATTATTAACGGGAGTAGTTTGAAGCTAGATAAACTTATTACTTTCAGGAAGTTCAGTAGAAAGAGACAGATGGGATAAGAAACAGTTCCTTGATCTACAATTGAAACAGCAGACAACACAAGAGGAGGAGAGTCTATTAATTATCTACATCATGAACACCAGAAATGGGTTTTATATCTCATTGTAATCCTCTGTGCAGCTATCAATTTGTTGAAAGGTAACATTATGCAAAGCAAAAAGCCTAGTCAAGATTAAGCTAATTCCAAAATGCCGTGCATAACATCAGGATCAGGTAAATAATAATGACCAGGACATCATAAAGTGAGTTTTATTACATTGTTGTCGCCGTCCTTGATCTGTCTACTCCTGATCCTTTTCCACATCCAGGTTTTTGTCTATTTGCCAAGTTCTGGACAAGAGCGACCAAGAAATATTACTTTAAGAAGGAATCTGAGTGGCTGAACTTCAATAAGAAGCAACATATTGCCTCACCTCTCTGTCTAGCTCCTCAATTTTTGATTTAATAGAACGGGCAATTTTTCCAACTTCATCAACATCCTTGTTCATGCGCTGCTTGATTGCTGCAGATTACACAAAAGTTAACCATGAAAGATCAAAACAACAATCCAATTCACACCCACAAAAATATATACGTCCAAGGGAAAAGAAGAGAGTAAGATTTTCAGATAACAGAAAAAAGGCATCAAGCAACAATACCATAAAAATCTAGAAACCAGAACATCAAAGGAATAAAGTGAATGGAAAAAAATTATTGATAAAATTGGATAACCAAATTAGGTTTCTTTGAGGGGAAAAAGAAAACCCCAAGTTTCAGGTAGCTTGGATAGAAGTCTTATCTTGACATGGTGATCCTAGTATTTTCTCTCCGCTCCAAACGATAAAATCTCCATTTATCAAGCATTTTTGTGCTTTAAAATATCTTGGACATCCATTTGCAACGCCAATAGAAGCATTTCAACTCAACTGAAATCAATACCTTTCATAGCAGCAGCTTTGGTAACAGCCTTTGATTCTTCATGAGCATCCTGCGTGGATAGAGGTCACTATTATCAGTTATCTAGCATGCCAGCACGAACCAAATTTTCTAAGCTTAAAGCATGTTTAGCTAGTAAGTTTCCACACTGGAGGCATATTACTGGAGTTAGGGAAGTGAATTTATACCCCAAAAATAAAAAAAAATAATAATTCTTATTCTCTTCTGTAAATCAAGTGTGCAAAAGTACTAACATATGTTAACATGCTTTCTGGACCTCCACTTAGTTCGTAGTTTTTGTTGCTCCCACGAAAATATTAGACACGAAACACTAAAGAGAATAATTCTGTAATCATCAGCATCGACAAGATTTTAAGGGAATGCAGCTCTCAGAAATCAATTTCATGAAATGCTTGAAGCACGCAAAATCTTAAGTGACGAAAGAAAATTCATGTTCATTTAAGAAACCAAATCATACATATAAAGAAAAGCAAACATTGACCACTTGAAAAGGGGAGGAGAACATTTAGTTAAAAATAGCAAAGAACAGTCAAACGAGAAATGTCCAGATTTCAGCGGAAACAAGGTTGCCGCTTGATCTGGTGCTGCATCACTAGCTAAAGAAGCAAGGTAATCATCAATAGTCACAAAACCTCACAAGATATAACATATAAATTGATATTATTACAAAACAAGATCTCAATTCTGTTACTTAAAATTACACAAAATGGTTAGCTTTTCTCAAGTAGTTAATCACTTTGTCCAGCAACTTCAAACTCACAACAAACAAGTAGAAAAGTGCACAATTCAACTCCATTTTTAAAAATGGTAAGTTACTAGCTAAAGGTATACACATATTTCAGAACAGGAGACTAGATTCCCATACCTGAAGCTTTCTCAGCAGTGTGTTGAGTTTTTCATATTGTTTTTCAATCTCTTGAACCTAGAAATACAGAATAGGATGCAAGATAAAGCTCTAGTTTGACAGAAATAAGATAAGCCCCAAATCTTAGGCACATGGAGAAAAATGTTAAGAACGATGAAATAATTCCTCTTTATAGTCACCAGAATAACATTTCTTCTATGTTGTAGCCACCTGTTTAAAGAAATTCTCCAAGCTTGGTTCTTCCGACTCCACTGTTCTATGCACTCCCATTTCAATATCTTGATTTCTATTTTCTTGATCCCGAGGGATCTCAAACGAATCCTGAAAAGAGGCACAAGTGAGATCAAAGAAAGAAGCAGGTATTAATTCTTCTTAGCAGCATATTTAACACGGATAGTATAATTCTTATGACCAACATTCGCCAAAAAAGATGCTAGAAGTATTTGATAAGTCCACTCACTTCTACAGATGCTAGAATCAGGAGAGAGAGAGCTTGGAGTAATTCTCTGAGTATGATATTGTGAATGCAAACAAAATATACGTATAACAGAGGGTTTTCTTTTGTTGAAATTTTGTTTGGCGACCAGTATTCTAAGGTTCCTTTGCGAAGTCGAGAGATGTGAGACAATGGGGACCACTCATGTCAGACATGGCAAAGAACACATATTCCAGGCTTCTTATGTTGGTTATTTGTCAAACACGTTCGATGTTTAGAAGCAAAGTTTATAAAGACAGACCACAAAGGGAAGCTGCTTCTATGTTTAGCCTCTTATCTCATTCACTCATTACATCATGTATGCAGAGGGGAACACTTATAAAGGTCCAGATCAAATTGACACCTGTAATTCAAATATTCGTTTTTCTAGATGCCTGTGGATCAAACATGTTCCTTGAAGAAATCCATGATACATTGCATTTGCACCAAAAGAAGATTTCTTTAACATTAGAGAAATATTAAAAGGTAAATAAATTAAGACCCATAAAATTACTCAAGATAATGATTTTCAAGCATCAATTCTGCAAACAAGTAATTGAGAAGCGCCAGGCCGCCACCTACATTTGATTATTTAAGCCTAGAAAAGTTAAACATGATCTTAGTTAGGCCTTCATAAATGTATCATGTGGGCTTGTCCAGATTACAAGAAAGCCATCTCATCGTGTTCCGCAGGAGAGTACTTCAAATCTATAATACACAGGCGTCCAAAAATAATTTCCATCATGCCAGGCAGATGTTGGACACCATGCTGGAATGCGACATCTCTAACACATGTGATGCGTGAAGAAAACTTCCGACACATTTGCCGGCACATCCAACACATCTTGGACAGAAATGCGGTCATTTAATTATTTATAAAGAATAGTAATACTAATAATGAGTAATAAAAAGTCAAAATTTATACTTGAGATTCTTTATATTTCTTTATTATAAATGCAAGTCTTTTTCTTTTTTCAAGGAATACATAAGAGTACAGAACACACACCAGTAGAATTCTAAACATCATGACTGATATGAGCTTCGTTTGTTTCAATTTGTCACCAAATACATATGTACATATATATGTATGTGGCTGTGTGGCCACCAAACCATTTTTTCATAAAATTTCAGAAATGTGTGCCGCATATTGTGTTAATATCCCTGTCTCCTTGCATCATAGGTTAGAATGACTAATGAATTACTATATAGCAAGAATGAGTGACTCAGCAAAATATGCGATTTACAGGTACGAAAGGACACACAGTTTTATATATGACCAAATGAAAACTATGCCACTGTCAAAATTCATGTCATGGTCTCAAATGATTCAAGACATGGGCAAAATGCTCGTCCATCTGTTGAATCACCAGATAATTCTACTAAAGTCGCCACAATCAGCTCATTTTGCGCAGAGACTGTGAATCTAGTGAAGCAAGGAGCGCAAAATTCCAACTTTGGGCAAAAAAACTCCCACCTTGAAAAAGTAAATGCTTCAATTGAAATTCATTCAAGGTCAGAATGATCCTGATAACTGGAACAGACATATAAGACACAGAATGTCCTAGGCCAAATTCTCTCATAAGCATATGTACATATTGCATTATTACCCAGGGAATAGTAAGGGAAAACACAAGATAATGTGTTTTTGTTATATTTTCAGCTGAGAAAAACTCCCCTCGATTTCCATGGGAGAATTTCCAAACTTAAGCATAAGATCATTATAGTCCACCACTTGCTCCTCAACTGATCACATGTAATCAACACTAAAAGACCAACTTACCGTCAAAAGGTCGTTCATCTTGAAAAAAACTGGAAGCCGCGGGAGAGGAAAAGATTAGATTGAACAAGATGTCTTCTTCCCTGAAAAAGTCTGTGTCTTCTTTACAGTGTGGAAATGTTATACGCGGGTACAACTATAGGGAGAGAGAGAGAGAGAGAGAGAGAGAAAAGACAACAAGGAGAGAGGAAGAATCTGCGTTGTAAGTGCTTTTTTCTTGAAAAAAACAGAGCAGAGAGATTTGAGAGAGAGAGAGAAGAACATGAAGGCAGGTCTCTTCTCCTCTTTTCAATTAGTATTTAAATAATAAAAAACTCCAAAACCTCTTCCTCTCCAGTCTTCTATTTTTATCTCTTTAATTAATGCTTACTGTCTTTCTGAAAATTTGACTCTAATTCAAATCACACTATTCCTGAATTCACATTTATACTATCAAACTTACCAAAAAAAACACATATTCTTTACAGCTTTGCTATTTTACTGATATGGTACTGACCATTTCCTCTAAGTGTTGGGTGCTAACATGAGTGGTATTTTTGATACATTTTATAATTTAAAGATCACTTTACCATCTGAATGATACATTTATTATAATTGGTCAAACTTAGTTATAACTCCCCCACTTCCTTAGTTAAGGTTTGAAAATTCTGGGGAAGTTACAATTTATTTAATATATTATTGAGTTGGTGCAACTGAGGAAATGAATTGGGTAGTCCAATGTTTTTGCTGTTTGGTAATTTAAAATATTCAATATGACAGAATTGACCTAAGTCCTAGGAAAAATAATGAGATTTCTTGAATTGGAGTGAGAGGGGCAAAAAGGTCAACATCGAGAGGACGTGTACGTGGCAGCAGGGCTTCTTTGGTGTTTTTTCTAATAATTCTATTTTTTTTTAATATTTTACTATTTATGTGGCCCCCACTTACTAGTTCTTTGTTGAGTGGCAGTCCAATCCTCTGAAATTCGGCCTACATGGTGGTCGGCCCACCAGTCTATAAAAAATAAAATTAAAAATAAATAAATGAATCCGCACTACAGGTTTTCTTTTTTCTTTATTTATTGTTATATGATATATTTCAATCATCAATCATCAACCATCAACATTTAATATTTATATTAATAATTATTATTAAAGTATAAAATATTTATACATTGGTATAAGTTAAATATTTAAAGTCACGAATCATTAAATTTGTCAATTAAATTAGGTATAATTGATTCACAATTTAAATTATAGAATTCAAAGTCTCTCCAAACCATTTACTCAATTGCTTCCAGCATATGCAAGTGATCATAATTTTATTGTGATCCTATGTAAGCACAAATGTAATACACAAGCACAACTTCAATTACTACACTTGTACCGGCTTGTCTGGAAACATACCAACGATACTATTTTCCACAATAAACCAATAAAAATGAGACACAAACACTTATATTATATGGGATATGAAAAAAAATAAAATACCTTCTTTGCTCTTTGCATTATTTTTAAATAATAAAATATTAATTTATATAAATATATTTTTTATGATAATATATGTTATGTATTACTTTTTCATCTTCTTCCCCATATTAAATCCTTCCTCCTAAACTGGCCATGTGTTAGTTGAGTTTGTTCATGTGCTGATCTGGTCGCCATGTGTGCAGTCCCCTTGGGCCCCCGCAAGGCTTCCTGGGCCTCCCGTCCTGGGCTTTAGAGCTAAAAATCTTTTATTTCTTGGGCCGCTTGTAGCCTTAGGTTCTTTTCGGAGGCCTTTGTACTTTTTAGGGCATTAATATTTATGTTTAAGGAAATAACTATATGGGCATAAATTTTTTATTTGACTTATATATAGAACATGGAATTCAGTAGTGTGTAAATTTAATACAAAATATTGATTAATTTTCTTAATTTGAATTTAGAATGTGTAGCAAGTGGATATACAGTCGTAGGACAGTTGGAATATTTATTATTTTTAATTTACATAATTCATTATTCATGAAAATTCGAAAGTTGTTTCCAGACTCATATAGAGTCACAATCGGTTGACTGTTGATCGCTTTTGCACATAACTTAGAACTTTTGTTAGACCCAGTGTCCCAGAAATAAGCCTTTATTTCTTCATTTTCTATTGTCATAAAAATTTAAATAATAAAAGAAATGCTTCTTTCTTAAGAATTCGGACATGACACACAATCGTTTTATATATTTTAATTTATGATCTCTGCGTTTGAATTGCCTAAATTAAAATGGTTTAATTCGAACGTTACAATTAAGCGACTCGTTACCATACAACTTATTAGTAAATTTGTAAATATATTAAATTGTTTTGCTAAACATTCCAACTTCATTTTCTCTTTTCTCTTTTTAATTGTTGTTTTAAAATATTCCCGACTTTTACGATTATTTAACTTATAAATTTATTGGAAATTTATTTCCTCAATAAAAAAAAAATTATTGTAAATACCCCATAATTTATATCATTAGCCTAGGTTAATTTCATGCTATACTTAACGGTTTGTATATTAATTACATGAACGATAATCGTACTTTTTTTTTTATTTTAAATGAGTATATATCAACTGTCTAACTAACCAATAAACTCCACACTGCATATAACGTGGATCGGACTCCTTCACCTGCATAAGATGTTATTTAATTGTACGAGTTAAACAGTGAGTAAATATCATTTTAATCTTTTATGTCATAAAATTTTATATAGTTTTCAATCTATTTTGAGCAATTTGTACCTAAATGTAACTCTAAATTAAGAAAAAAATCACTTTAAATAGCTTCAATTATTTTCTTTTGTGTCGACACTATCTAATTTATAATATGATTTCATTTAATTTAAATTTAAAAATTGATAATTCAAATCGATAAATATATTTAAATTGAATACAGAAATAAAACCTCAACCTTAATCATGGCACAAAATCTTGTCGGCTGCATCACTCATTTTAGATAGCTAATAATAATACAGATAAGATGGGAGTTTTTCTAGAACCGACGTCGTCCGAGATCTGCATAGCCCCACATCTCATCACCTTAAATAACACCGTGTCGCCCCGCGTTCCTCACACGGATCGCTCTGAGGAGGCCAACTGTGTTGTTTTGTAAGCCTATATATGATCTCTGCATTCTGCGCCATACTCTGAGACTCGGCAGTTGAGAGCGATACAGTTGAGAAGAAAAATTTCTGGGGCGCGGTCTTATCTTTCTGGAGCTACTGATTTCCATCATTGCAGGAGGTACCCGTTGTGGATGGTTTTATGCGTTTTCCTACTGATCAATGCATGCTTATTAGTTGTTTGAATTTTTTGTTGGTCGTAAGGATTTCTGTGCTGCTGCTTTCCTTATTAGTTATTTGTGACGAATGATGTGGCGTTAGTGTTCATGTTTTTGGTATTATGTTGAAGAAGATGGAGAGTTGTTTGTATGGGAATTTATGAGCTGGTGATGTTCTGCTGTCTGTCTGTTTGGTTCTTATGATTGATTTATTTGTGGGATCAGCTGCTTTCTTGATTTGGGAGTTCTGGGTATTCACTTAGGAAGATCTTACCCAAATCAAATCAATTACGAAAGCATGAGCATGTCTCTCTCGTATTGTTGACCACCTTTTTTAATTATATGCCAATCACACGACAAATATATTACAATATATATGTAATTTGTTCAGATTGGATCAAAATTAGGTTTGATTTAGAATTCCCCCTTGATTAATTGTTGTCTACGCAAGAGAGAAGGAATTTGGATTTTGGAATTTGTATATATTTCATCAAAGAATCTGCTTTTCTTAATTTAGAATAAAAGTGAGTATTTGTTCTAAAGGAAGGCATTTTAACTCATATTTTAATCACAGGAGGAGTAAATGTCCAGTTGATGATCATAGTAAAAGGTCTTGAGGTGCTTTAGATTTTGCTAGAGATTGTTTGACATTGGCCACTGTTGTTTCTCATAGTAATTTTCTCTGCTGAAGTTTCTGGTCTCTGTTAATTATCAGGAGTATTTACAGCCAACTCCGAAGAGATTTCGCTTATTCTGCAATAAGTTGACGCCCAACTTGTTTACATTGTTGTCTTGTACAGAAGATATATGTCTATATTGCTATTTATATTGCTTATCATGCTGATTTGCTGTGTGCTGCATCTTTCCCATAACCATATGGTGAGATGAAGACGGCTGCGTTAGTAATTGTTCTTTGTTGCATCCTTGTAGTTTCGTAGATTTCTTAACAGCCGAGTTCTCAAGTTTTCAGGGAACCATTGTGTTATCCATAAAATTTGTTTTCCTTTGTTTTGGAAAACTATCTTGCTTATAAATATTCTCTCCCAAGTAATTGTTCTTGTTTACGGCCAATAGTCATGTTGCATTATGTGAAGCTTCTGAGTCTGCTTATAGCATCCTTTGTTTTCTCCTCAGGGATTTGGCGTTAAGCAAGAAAGGTTGATGTATTGGTTGAAGGACAGAATGGAAGCAAAACCTGAGAATGTCCTTATTAAAGAAGAGAATGTGGAGAAGGAAAAACTTCATTTCGAAATGGAGAGCGAAATTAAAAAGTCTGATAAAGCCGAAGAAAAGATGAAAGTGGAACTTAAACTTGAGAGCAAGTTAGTAGAGAAAGACAAGCCAAAACACAAGGAAGAGAAACACGAGAAAGATGAAAAGAAATCAAAGAGTGAAGAGGGAGGTAAACAGGATGAAGGTTCCCACAATAAAAAAAAGCATGAAAAGGAGAAGAGTGCTAAGGATGAAGAGCATGTAATGGAGAAGGGAAAAGATAAGGACAATAAAGAGAAGAAGAAGAAGAAGAAGGAGAAGACTGAGGAGCAATCTGATGAAGAGATACCTAAAAAGGAGAAAAAGGAAAAGAAAGATGATAAGGAAGAGGGAAAAGAAAAGAAGAAGAAAGAGAAGTGCAAGGGAGATGAGAAGGAGAAAAACAGTGAAGAGCTGGAGAGTGGAGCGGAAAAGAAGAAAAAAGAATTGAAATGCGGCGAGAAAGACCAATGTATCAACGAGGATGAAAGGTGTATTTCAGAAGGTAAAGAAGAGAAAAAAAAGAAGAAAAATGAAGAGAAGGATGAAGAAAAGAAGAAAGACAAGAAAGAGAAGAAGAAGAAGAAAGATGATGAGAAGTCAGAAGACAAAGATCTTTCTGTAGAATCTAATGAAGAAAAAGAGGGAGAGGAAAATGAGGGAAAAGGAAGTAAAAAAGAGAAGGAAAAGAAGAAAGATAAGGAGAAGAAACACAAGGAGAAGAAGAAGGATATAGAAGTTGACACCGAAGGGGAAAAGGAGTTATATGGAGAGTCTAATGATGAGGCTGAGGGTGAGAAGAAAAGCAAAGCGAAGGGCAAGACGAAAGGTGAAGAAAAGAAACACAAGGACAAGGAAGAGAAGAAGAATAAAGAAAAGGTGGCTGTAGATGACGCTTCAGGAGGAGAAGCCAGTGAAGAAGCTGAAAAAGAGAAGGAGAAGAAGAAAGACAAGAAGAAAGATAAGGAGAAGAAACACAAGGAGAAGAAGAAGGATATAGAAGTTGACACCAAAGGGGAAAAGGAGTTATATGGAGAGTCTAATGATGAGGCTGAGGGTGAGAAGAAAAGCAAAGCGAAGGGCAAGACGAAAGGTGAAGAAAAGAAACACAAGGACAAGGAAGAGAAGAAGAATAAAGAAAAGGTGGCTGTAGATGACGCTTCAGGAGGAGAAGCCAGTGAAGAAGCTGAAAAAGAGAAGGAGAAGAAGAAAGACAAGAAGAAAAAACATGATAAGGACAAGAAAGAGAAGAAAAGCAAGGAAATGAAATCCAAAGGGAAAGAAGATGAGGAGAAGGGTGAAGGGGAAAATGATAAAAGAGAGAAAGAGAAGAAATGTAACAAGAATGAGGATGATCAAGCTAAAAAACAGAGTGAAGCTGATGCCATGTCTAGGGAGATTCAAGTGGATGGAAATGGCAAAATATCTGAAGTTGGAGCTGGAAATGAACACATAGACAAGGCAGAGTTTTGTAAGGATGAAGAAGACAGACAGAAGAAGAAAATGAAGGATGAGAAGAAAAGAAAACTCGAGGAGAAGTACAGTGCCAAAGATCTTGACAAGCTGAAAAAGAAGTTAGAGAAGATCAATGGCAAAATAGAAAGTCTCCTAGATAAAAAAGCTGACATCATGAGACTGATAAAAGAAGCTGGGGTAAAGAACTCTGATCATGCTATGGTGACCAAAGATGCAGCAGAGGATGAAGCCAAAGACAAGGTGGCAGCAGCTGATGTAGCTTAGTATCGCGCTTTTGTAACATATATGTCTAAAATCACTTGAATTTTACATATCCTCATTATCTGTACTTGATGTTATAGTTGTGAGTTCACGTCTAATTATCTTAGGTCTCCCTTGGTCATTTGGAAATGAAAATGCTTATGTATCCTAATAATGTCTTGTAGTAAAAGACACATTTACACCGACTACAGTTCCGCGTAATACCTTTTTCATCACAGTGGAAAAGTTGGGATAATTTTAAATTTTACTGAGCTTTGTTATCATGCTTTTCGGTTGCTTGATAATAGAGGTTCCTGGAGAAACTCCTGACCATACATCTTAGACATATTGCTTGATAGAGAATGATAAAATATGAAACTGAGGTGGATGATACAGTTTCATATTGAGAAGACATAATAACTAGACTTGTCGTAAGAGATCTAGCTTCAGCATGATATCACATTGATTATTTCTTTATTCTTTCCCATTTCATCCTTGCATTAAAATCTTATAATAATATGCACTGGATGGGAACGGCTACACTCCCAAGTGAAGTGAACCAACAAATGTTCCAACGACTTAGTTTCCCCTTACAGGTACTGTGGTGAGTCCATATCCAAAGGGGAATAGTGGGTCATAATGTTGATCCCCAACATTCATAGGGAGTTGATCAACAGTCTTAAACCATGTGCGTGGGAGCTTGCCAGTAAAACCATAGTCGCCAAACAGAACATCGGCAACACCTTGGCCTTCTGTTCCTGGAAGCCAAGCAGCTACAAGAGCATCTATTTGTGTAAGATATGGCTGAATCGCGACGGGACGGCCTGTTATAAGCACGACAACACATTTGACTGAAGCACACACATTTGTTATAATACTTGGTCCTGGATCAGGAATCGTCAAGTTTGTGCTGTCTCCAAATGTTTCCGAATATGGTGGTTCTCCAACCACGACAATGGCATATGAGTAATCGTTGGACTTTACATATCCAGGATCTGGGTTCTCATTGAAAACGATTTTTGTTTCAGGGTGAACTGTATTCCTAATGGCAGTCAGTATTGTGGTACCTAAACATAGAAAAGAAGTAAAAGTTACAGCGAAATTGGACAAAAATTCTTCTGGTAAGAGCTTTACAGCACATATTAAGTCAACGGATAACGGATTTACCGACTGTAACATTGCCGGGCTGGCCCTGCCATTGAATCGTCCAACCACCACATTGGTTACCAATGTTGTCGGCGTGGGTTCCCGCAACAAGAATCTTTGATGCCTTCTTAGGAAGTGGTATCAATGGTTTATTTGCAGATTCACCATTCTTAAGCAGCACAAGAGATTTTCTTACTGCTTCCCTTGCCAGTTCTCTATGTTCCTGCCAAAGTCATGCATGGAGATGGGTGTAAGATGAACCGAACTAGCTTGAGCAGAGCTCGTGTAAGCATCAGCTTGAGCTGGAAACTAACAGATGCTCGATTCATTTGCACCTCCCTACTTTCAATGGCTTTAGTTTGAAGTCCAACTAACCTGACTTCCCAGGTACTTGGTCATGCTATAGTCTGCCAAGGGGTGTTCAAATAGGCCAATTGTGAATTTAACTCTCAAAATCCTTTTCACTGCATCATCAATGCGGCTCATGGGAATAAAGTTATTTTTGACCAGGGAGGTTAGACCATCGATGAACTCGGTATAGTTGTATGGAATCATGATCTGCAGCATATAAGTACCTCAATGAATATGTTTGCTGCAAATTGACTTGTATAATAACACAATGCAACCCATAACATTAATAAATTTAATTAAAAAGAAATCCACCATGTCAATTCCAGCACCAACTCCAGCTATAATTGAATACGTATAGTTCGCGTGAGGGGGAGATGTGATTCTGTCAAGTCCCTGCCAGTCTGAGATGACAAATCCCTGAAATGAATCACAATCAAACTGAGATTTTTCATTCTGTTTCTCTTTCCTAAGCCACAAGTTTCATTGAAAATTTGGGTTTACTCTGAAACGCAGCGTATTTTTCAGGAATCCGGTGATGAGGTCGCGGTTAGCGTGCATCTTTACACCGTTCCAACTTGAGTAGGAGATCATGATCGTTCCCACACCTTTGATGATTGAGTCATGGTATGCCGGCATGTGGATCCTCAGCAAATCATGCCTGCTTGCCAATGTATTATTCTCATTGATGCCTTTGGTGGTTCCACCATCACCAACATAGTGTTTTGCAGTAGCTAAAACCTTTTGCCTAAGAACACATACAAATACTTTGACATAGGCCAGGTCGAAAAAGTACTGTAAAGGACTGATAACTGTTAAATTACATAAGGGAAATGGAAATGCAAATGATGGTAACGATACATTCACTACATAAAACAAAATTGTTCCCTGATTTCTTCCAGCATCAGTTCCCAATATTCCGATTTTTTTATATGATCTATCCTGGATTTTCACGAAAATCTTCAATAATTTGAAGGAAAAGGAGGGATGATTTGACTAGACTTACTGTCCAGCGAGGAAGGGAACACCTTTTCGAGAATTAGCAGGTATATCTCCTTGTAATCCAGGTATGATCTCCGTCATTGCTCGAACAACCTTTGGATCTTCACTATAACTTTCATAACAACGACCCCATCTTGGATCTCTGCAAACCTGGGAAAAAACTGAGGTCAGAAGCCAAAGTACGTTCCGTCTGTAGTCGGTATACACTTGTATGAACAGCCATTGTAAATGACATAATCCAGTTAATTACCGCAATGCAAGGTGCAAAAGCATATGGAATGCCTGTTGCCCTGACTTCAAGAGCAGTTGCAGCTCCAATTCTCTTCACCAACTCAGGATCTCTGTACATAGGAAAAGTATTTCCTAGTTATTACAGGAAAAGAAACATCAATAACTTCAATGTTAGTCTTCCTATTACAGGCTGCTCACATTGTCTTATGTTCTTGATTTCAGGATCACTAGAAGCAAGTCAGCATAACTGAGAAAATCTACTTGCCTAGTAGCTCCAAGACCAACATTGTGGGGGAAAATTGTAGCTCTATAGACGGCGTTGTGTCCATGAACCGCGTCGATCCCATAGAGCATTGGAATCTTAAGACGGGTCGACAATGAGCCCTTTTGGTAGCCATTCACCATGTCGACCCACGTCTCAGGAGACGCTGTCGGAGACGGAATACTACCTCCACCACTCAATATACTACCTGCTCCAAATTAATTTGAACCTTGTCACATATCAGACACAGAATTATACCACAAAACACTAAGATCAGACACAATTTGGAGAATACAAGGATGCTTGCCTATGTAATACTTCTCCATAACCTCCGCTGAGGCCACGAGTCGATCAATTTGTGTCATTTGGCCTATCTTTTCCTCTAAAGTCATCCTGCCCAACAAATCCTTAACTCTCTTACTAATGGGCTGTTTGGGATCTTGGTATATCTTGTACTCTGCATTAGCTACCGCTATCCAGCAACACAGCACCAAAATCCCAATGAAGACTGCAGGAGCTTCAGCCATTTTTCTCCTCAACATAGCCTTCATTTTGACAAGAAAAAGCAAGAATCTTTAACCCTACCGCTAATTTATCCTCAGCTTAGAATTAACATACAGCACACAATTGGGAGTGCAGCAGTAATGAAGGAACAGATGATGCAAAGAGTTTGAGGCTTTGGCCCACAAGATCACATGACTGTTGCTGTGTGTGTCCGGATATAACATTGACATTAATGCAAACATTGAACTGCAGAAAAGGAGAAACCAGCGTCTGGATTCATATATAGGAGTCAGGACATATTTAGCAGCTGTCAATTATGGTATTGGAAAAAACATGTAAGAGAATCACAATCTATTAGTCTTAGAGGAGTCACAAAATGTGGGCTGCTTCAGTTTGATCATTTCAAGATAATGTACAGAGAAAACAGGAAAACGCAGGAACTTACAGTGATACCACTCGAGCCACTATCCCTGCTTGCTCTGAGAGTAGCAGAAAGTCTTGGTAAACTTGGAAGCAATATGATGATGGGACAGAGCTGTGGGTATATATAGAAAATTTATATGTTTCTAAATTCTACTTGCACATTTTCTTGTTTTTAAATTCTTTTATTTCATCTTATTTGTCTTTTCGGAAATTTCAAAAAGTATTTATTTTAGTGAAAAACATCCCGAATATTTGCCAACGAATATATTCGGGTGAGCTTATAAATTTTTTTAAATATTTTATAAAATATTTGAAAGCTTATAAAATATTATAAATTATTTGATATTTTCTTTGAAACAGATCTTATATAGTCAAAAAATAAGATATTATTATGAGTTGCTAACTCATTTCTAAGATTTAATTAATTTCTTCAATTAATTATAAATTTGTTAGCGCTAACACCTTATAAATTCTATAAATATTATTTTATTTAAATACTCCATAAACTTATATTTAAAATAAAATTTAATATTTTATAAACTTTAAAAATATCTTATAAAATATAAGAGCTTAAAAGATCTTTTAAATAGATTTAGCCAAACACCCCCTACATTTTCACAATTCAATAACTTTAGATTTACTTTTGTTTATGTTATATTAATAAAAGACACGAAATCAAACATATTAAAAATAATAAAAAATTACACCCGTATTTCTATTTTAATCCTTTACCCAAAGTACAGAAAAACACACTAAAAATAGACCCAAACAAAGCCGTAGCACCTTTTCCCTGTTTGGAAGCTTAAAAATACATAGTTTGATAAACTATCTACTTTTTTTAAAAGAAAAAATTAATAGTTTTGGTAAATACTATTCATTGTGCCACGACATTTTATGCGTAGATATAATAAATAATATTTCACGCTTTAAAATATATTGTATAAGATAAAATATATAAATTAATAAATTATATTAAAAAAATAAAAAATTTAATTTATTAATTAATAAAAAATATTAAAAATTAAAGAAATTAATTATCTTATTAATTTAAGGATATTTTTGCCTTAACAACAAATCAGTGCAACAGTGTAATAAATCGCCGTTTGTTAGCATAAATAAGTTTTCTTTTTTTTTTTATATATATATATATAGATATAGATATAGAGATAAACATAAACGGAGGAAAAGACAAGTAACAATAAATAATAAATACGTGTGGGCCGCTCACTGCATACGTGTGAGCCCCCCTTTTGTAAGTTGTTAGGCGTTAGCCCCACCAATACCCATTCCCTGTGGAAGATTTTTTATTTTTATTATTATTATTATTATTTTATATGAACATTTTATTTGTATATACATGTATTTTTCACTATTCCTTTTTTAAATTAACTTTACTTGAAATGTAATTTTTATTTTTTAAAAATATACGTGTCAGTGACATAATTTTTTTTGTATTGAAGAAGCCTGTACAAAAATAGAAATTCTCTACAAGATATTTTTCCTACAACTATGATCAAACAATATTTTTGGTCTAGCCAAAAAAATAGAGCTCTTTAAATATTTTACAAATTTAAAAAATTAAATTTTAAAAGTGGAAAGACTATAAATGATAGGACGAAAAGAACACTTTGATCGAATTATTTTCATCAGTGTAGATCTATCACTTAATTATAAAGAAATAATTTAATTCATTTTATGTTTCAACGAGACTGTGGTGACGAACTCATTTTCTGGATATTTAAACAAGATATATAATAACGATAGGAGACGCCAATGTTCATGCTCGACTGCATGCAAATTGTCCCATTTTTTTATTTTCTTACGAAGATGTCTACTTTAGCGTATCCTTAATATATTGTTTAAGGTAATAAATATAGCTTTTTTGTTTTAATATTATAACAAATACAAGGGAAAATTCTTATAATATGGTCAGATCGAACCAGTCACGTTTGTTTCTCTTCCTCTTACACTATGTCTATTTTTTTTTTAATAATTTTTTTTCTCTTCATTTCATACTACGATTTCTTTTTTAATATACTCATGGAGATCTCGTACGAAGGAGTCTAGTTGAAAATGAAGAAAACATTTTATTACAAATGCATATATTTGATTTGCATTTGTGAGTTTCCAAAATTGAAAACATTGGTCCATTTAGACTGTACCTATCTATTCATTGTTGTGAGGATAAACTTTTATCTATATCAAATTTGATTAATTATATAATTAATATAATATATTTATTATAAACTTGATTATTTTTTTAAAAAATATACATTAATTATATAATAAATATGATACATTTTTTATATAATTTATTCAAACATATTCGGACTTAAAATTTACTGTGTGGGACAAGTTGAATGAAACCATTATGTTGACATCAGTCATGCCTTGTGGGAGAAAATATGATTTGATGTGATTTATGACATATGTCTTGACGAAGAAGATAGAGCCACTCATATTGACTATCATTTTCGCGGACTTCAATAATTCTCACATGAAAAAAATAAATAAATAAAAGAATTGGCCGTTTCGGATCGAAATAACCAAAAATTTATTTTAGTTTATGCTTGGCGGTTGGAGATTCATTGTTCCTAGAAAACAATATAAACTCGAACAATAAGGCTTGTTGTAAGAGATCCAGCTTTAGCAAGGCAAATTTTTTACCCGAATTTGATTTAGTCGAACTAATTTAATTACAGAGCAAATGTGGTACACTTACCTTCTGATTAATCATCTTTTCTATACTGTACATCATATATATGTAATTGGTTCAAGTTTGGTCGAGTCAGTTCAAACAATAATTGCACGCCTTCAAAGCATGATATAACGTTGATTACTTCTTTATTCTTTCTCATTTCATTCTTGCATTAAAATCTCATAATAATATGCACTGGATGGGGAATGGCCACACTCAGTGAACCAACAATGCAGACTTAGTTTCCCCTTACAGGCTCTGTGATGAGTCCATATCCAAAGGGGAATAGCGGGTCATAGTGTTGATCTCCAACATTCATAGGGAGTTGATCAACCGTCTTGAACCATGTACGCGGGAGCGTGCCGGTAAAACCGTAGTCACCAAACAGAACATCAGCAACACCTTGGCCTTCTGTTCCTGGAAGCCAAGCAGCGACAAGAGCATCTATTTGTGCAAGATATGGCTGAATCACGACTGGACGGCCTGTTATAAGAACGACAACACATTTCACCGAAGCACACACATTTGTTATAATACTTGGTCCTGGATCAGGAATCGTCAAGTTTGTGTTGTCTCCAAATGTTAATGAATATGGTGGTTCTCCAACCACGATAATGGCGTATGAGAACTCGTTGGACTTAACATATCCAGGATGTGGGTTCTCGTTGAAAACGATTTTTGTCTCTGGGTGAACTGTATTCCTAATGGCAGTCAGTATTGTGGTACCTGAACATAGAAAGGAACTAAAAGTTAAAGGGAAATTGAACAAAATTCTTCTGATAAGAGCTTTGTAAAACATATTAAGTCGAACAGATCATGGATTTACCGACTGTAACATTGCCGGGCTGGCCCTGCAATTGAATCGTCCAACCACCACATTGGTTACCAATGTTGTCGGCATGGGTTCCCGCAACAAGAATCTTTGATGCCTTCTTAGGAAGTGGTATCAATGGTTTATTTGCAGATTCACCATTCTTAAGCAGCACAAGAGATTTTCTTACTGCTTCCCTTGCCAGTTCTCTATGTTCCTGCCAAAGTCATGCATGGAGACGGGTGTAAGATGAGCCGAACTAGCTTGAGCAGAGTTCGTGTAAGCATCAGCTTGAGCTGGAAACTAACAGATGCTCGATTCATTTGCACCTCCCTACTTTCAGATGGCTTTTGTGTGAAGTCCAACTAACCTGACTTCCCAGGTACTTGGTCATGCTATAGTCGGCCAAGGGGTGTTCAAATAGACCAATTGTGAATTTAACTCTCAAAATCCTTTTCACTGCATCATCAATGCGGCTCATGGGAATAAAGTTATTTTTGACCAGGGAGGTTAGACCATCGATGAACTCGGTATAGTTGTATGGAACCATGATCTGCAGCATATAAGTACCTCAATGAATATGTTTGCTGCAAATCGACTTGTATAATAACACAATGCAACCCATAACATTAATAAATTTAATTAAAAAGAAATCCACCATGTCAATTCCAGCACCAACTCCAGCTATAATTGAATACGTATAGTTCGCGTGAGGCGGAGATGTGATTCTGTCAAGTCCCTGCCAGTCTGAGATGACAAATCCCTGAAATGAATCACAAACAAACTGAGATTTTTCATTCTGTTTATCTTTCCTAAGCCACAAGTTTCCAATGAAAATTGGGTTTACTCTGAAACGCAGCGTATTTTTCAGGAATCCGGTGATGAGATCACGGTTAGCGTGCATCTTTACACCGTTCCAACTCGAGTAGGAGATCATGATCGTTCCCACACCTTTGATGATTGAGTCATAGTATGCCGGCATGTGAATCCTCAGCAAATCATGCCTGCTTGCCACTGTATTATTCTCATTGATGCCTTTGGTGGTTCCGCCATCACCAACATAGTGTTTTGCAGTAGCTAAAACCTTTTGCCTAAGAACACATAAGAATACTTTAACATGTGCCCGGTCGAAAAAGTACCATAAAGGACTAATAAGTATTAAGTTGCATCAGAGAAATCAAAATGCAAATGATATAAATGATACATTTACTACATGAACAAAAGTTGCTCCCTGGTCTCTTCTAGCTTAAGTTTCCATTATTCCAATTTATTCATATGATGTATCCTGGATATTTTAGTGAAAATCTTCAGGAATATGAAGAAAAGGAGTGATGATTTGACGAGAGACTCACTGTCCAGCGAGGAAGGGAACACCCTTACGAGAATTAGCAGGTATATCTCCTTGTAATCCAGGTATGATCTCAGTCATTGCTCGAACAATCTTTGGATCTTCGCTATAACTTTCATAACAACGACCCCATCTCGGATCCCTGCAAACCTGGGATAAAACTGCTGTCAGAAGGCAAAATATGTTACATCGATAGTCGTTATACACTTGTATGAACAGCCACTGTCAATGACATAATCCAGTTAATTACCGCAATGCAAGGTGCAAAAGCATAGGGAATACCCGTTGCCCTGACTTCTAGAGCAGTTGCAGCTCCAATTCTCTTCACTAACTCAGGATCTCTGTACATAAGAAAAGTATTTCCTAGTTACTACATAAATGAAACAATATTAATATCATCGAGGTCGGCCTTCCTCTTACACAGCTGTTTTCACACTGACTTATGTTCTTGATTTCTGGATCACTTGTACAAAGTAGAAGCAAGTCAGCACAACTGAGAAAATCAACTTGCCTTGTAGCTCCAAGACCAACATTGTGGGGGAAAATTGTAGCTCTATAGACGGCGCTGTTTCCATGAACTGCGTCTATCCCAAACAGCATTGGAATCTTAAGACGGGTCGATAACGAGCCCTTTTGGTAACCATTCACCATGTCGATCCACGTCTGAGGAGACGCTGTCGGAGGTGGACCACTACCTCCAGCACTCAACATACTGCCTGCTCATTACATTTCAGACACAGAAATATACCACAAAACACTAAGATCAAACACAATTTGGAGAATACAAGGTTTCTTGCCTATGTAATACTTCTTCATAACCTCCTCTGAGGCCACGAGTCGATCAATTTGTGTCATTTGGCCTATCTTTTCCTCCAAAGTCATCCTGCCCAACAAGTCCTTAACTCTCTTACTTATGGGCTGTTTGGGATCTTGGTATATCTTGTACTCTGCATTAGCTACCGCTATCCAGCAACACAGCACCAAAATCCCAATGAAGACTGCAGGAGCTTCAGCCATTTTTCTCCTCAACGCAGCCTTCAGTTTGACAAAAAAAAGCAAAAATCTTTAACCCTACTGCTAATTTATACTCAGCTTAGAATTAAGATACAGCACACAATTGGGAGAGCAGCAGTAATGAAGGGACAGATGATGCAAAGAGTTTGAGGTTTTGGCCCACAAGATCACATGACTGTTGCTGCGTGTATCCGGATAAGAATCATAACATTGACATTAATACAAACATTGAATTGCAGATAAATTTGGACTTACATTCATTTATCTTATATTAATACAAGACACCGAATCTACACATACTTCTATTTTCTCTATTACCAAAAACACACATTAAAAATAGAACCAAGCAAAGCATAAAGTACACCTTTTTTCCAGTTTGGGAGCTTAAAAAACAGCAACAATAGTATGATACAAATGAGTATTTGTTAAGACGATCATTAATTTTATTAAATTTTTATAATTTTTAAATAATAAAAAATATTTATAATATATGATAAATTCATAAATAATTTATCGTAATTATTTGGAAGAATAAATTCGTTTGGACCAAGCACTGCAGCTATGCAGCAGCACGCTTGAGCCCCCATTTGCAAGTGGTCAGCCCCACCAATACCACGCGTGTGGAAGATTGATTTTCTTTTTTTTTTTTTTTTATTTATCTTAGTATTTTATTTATGCGTGTATTCTATACTATTCTATGTTCAAATTAAGTTTAGTTAATTTTTTTAAAAAAAATACGTGTTAATCACAATTCAAATATTGATGTAATTTTAATATTAAAAAATATATATTATTCTTGTAGCAACAAGAATTTTATTTGTTAATTAATTCACTGTCAATTTTTTTTATAGTTATTGAATTATTTTTTTATAGCATGTTGGCTAATAGCTAGGATTTTAGAATTTTATTATTAATCTGTACTCTGCATCTGCTATTGCTCCCTGTCCACAACTCTTAATAATGAATATTCACATATTTCACCTACAATATTTCACAGTTTTGTAGGTGAAATGGAGAAATAACAGGCAATAATTTGTGTCTTTGTATATCAACAGAGAAATATCTGTTCAAGAAAGTGAGATTTGTCATAGAAGATGCATTGTAGCAGTCTGCAGCAATGATTTTTAAAATGGAACTTTAAAACATAAACAAGAAATGGGAAGGAAAATTCTTGTCTGAGGATCACCAACCAAATCAATTACATAGCTTTGTGATTGGTTACTTTCCGTATATTTGTAAGTGTATTACACTTATCATATAATTAATTCTTGTGTTTGTTTGCATTGGGCCCACTATATACTAAGATTACTGATGCGGTCACCAGAAGCAAAATAGACAAACAAAGATGATGCAATAAATTGTGATGATCATAATATTTGGTGTAATTACACTTCAATTTTTTATAATTTAAAAAATTATAATTAGTGCTCTTGATGTTTGTTTTCGTCCAACAAATATATCGCTAAATTCAGTAAAAATTCATCGAATTTGCTGTTTGCAAAAAGATTGAATGGAAATCCAGATTTACCTCCAATTGACTTAGTATTTAACCTATAGTAAGTTAGCACTAAGTCAATTGGAGGTTTCACTTTTCTGCTAATATATTACTAAATTTCATGAATTTTGACTCACAAAAGAATCTATTTGTTGGAGGAAAATAAACGTCAAGAGTATTAAATATAATTTTTCAAACCACAAGAAATCTATCTAAAATTACGTACACCAAACCTTTGAGGAGTACAGTGTAACTATCAGCAATAAAATATAAGAATTTCATTGCAACTCATTTATACATATCACTCTCTGTTTGTTTAAACTTTTAAATGATATAGTAATTTAACATAAGTCCATCGCAATTGAGAAAAAAAAAACAGAAAAAAGTGTCGGAATTATTTATCAAGCTAAATTATTATATACGAATACACAAATGGATCTTTTTGAGTAAGCCAAAAATGTGATATTTCAAGTCTGTTATGTATATTAGAAAGAAGCTATTAGCAGCATCACACAAATTTGGTCTTAAAAGGAGTTGTCAAAATAAATTAAAAAAAAAACCATTGGTCCATGTAGTAGTAATCAAATCGATTCTTCATTAATTAGTAGTAATCAAATCGATTCTTCATTAATTGATTCTCCGGACTAGTTCAATTAATTAGTAGATTGACTAAAATATTTTTATGGATTGTGAATTATAATTTTATTTGTATTTTATTTTTTTAGGGATTGTGTGGACATCTTTTCTTTTAATTTTTTCATCTACATCGTTTGATTTTTTTTCCATATAATTTTGCAAATTTTATCTTAGAAATGCAGCAAGGTAAACGTTTATAATTCCGGGCCTCATTACATAATTTTATGAAATATAGGGGTGTTAATAATAACCCAAACAACAAGAATGTATTTCATAATTGTACCAAATCATGATATCATTTTAATGCAACAATAACCTTAAATTATCAAAATTGGGATTTAGAGGTAACTGGAGTCCTTCACTCACATTTGTCCTAAAGATGACAGCATTTTGCTCAGACAGAGTGCTGCAATGTTCATTTAGCTTATGTTTGTAGGTTGTGTAGTAAGCCCAAATCCAAATGGGAACAATGGGTCATATTGCTGATCACCAACATTCATAGGAAGCTGATCAACTGTCTTGAACCAAGTTTGTGGCAGTTTACCACTAAAACCATACTCACCAAACAATACATCAGCCACACCTTGGCCTTCTGATCCCGGAAGCCATGCAGCTACAAGTGCATCAATTTGTGCAAGATACGGCTGAATCACGACCGGACGGCCTGTGATCAGGACGACAACACATTTCAGTGAGGCACACACGTTTGTGATGATACTGTAACTGGGATCGGGTAGTGTCAAGTTTAAGCTATCTCCATATCCCTCTGCATATGGTGGCTCCCCCACAACAACAATGGCGTAAGAGAACTCGTTGGCCTTTACGTATTTAGCATCCGGATTTTCATGGAAAATGACTTTGGTCTTGGAGTCGACAGTATTCTTTATGGCAGTAAGGATTGTGGTACCTGATCAACTCATAGAGACAGTTTTATTCAGTTAAGTACAGACTTTGATGAGAGCCTGTCAACTGTTAAATTTAATACATTGAACTTACCAGATGTAATGTTGCCAGTTTTTCCCTGCCATTCAATAGTCCAGCCACCACACTGGTTGCCGATATTGTCAGCATGCGTTCCTGCAACGAGTACTTTTGATGCTCTCTTGGGTAGTGGTATCAATGGCTCATCTGCAGACTCGCCATTCTTTAGCAGCACAAGAGATTTTCTGACTGCTTCCCTTGCCAGTTCTTTGTGCACCTGTTGAAGTTGGGCCATCATGATGAACTGATGAATCTAATAACTCTTCCGTACATCAATATAGTATTCAACAAGTCCAGTTTGAATAAATATACAACTAACCCTGCTCCCCAAGTACTTGGTCATGCTGTAATCCGCTAGTGGATTTTCGAACAGTCCCATTATAAACTTAACTCTTAAGATCCTTTTCACGGCATCATCAATCCGGCTCATAGGGATGAAGTTATTTTTCACCAAGAAGGTTAGTCCATCAATGAACTCTGTGTAATTGTTTGGAATCATGACCTGGAATTCAGGTAGCAATGGAAAGAAATAGCAAAGTTGTCAGTCGACTTGTGTGAAGTTATTCGCTTTTAATTTTAACAGATATGATGGACGAACCATGTCAATGCCAGCACCAATTCCTGCTAGAATTGAATACGTGTAGTTAGCATGAATTGGAGATGTGATTTGGTCGATACCCTTGTAATCTGAGATGACAAATCCCTGAAATCGTACAATGTCAAGAAATGTTATAAATTGATCTCACAGAACAGAAGGCATAAATTTCATGTTAAAAGTTTATGGAGAAGAAGTCGATTTTACTCTGAAACGTAGTGTTTTCTTAAGGAAGCCAGTAATAAGATCACGGTTAGCATGCATCTTTATTCCGTTGAAGCTTGAATAAGAGACCATGATTGTTGCAACACCCTTAATGATCGAATCATCATAGGGTGGCATATGGATGCTTAGCAACCCATGTTTGCTAGTCACGGTATTGTTTTGATTGATGCCTTTGGTTGTTCCACCATCGCCAACATAGTGTTTGGCACAAGCTGCGACCTTTTTTCTGCATAAAATATATATTTTACCTTATTGAGCTAACAACAAAAACGAAGATATTGAAGATAGATTAGAGGTAAACGCATATGTGATAAATCCCCAACTATCCTATTACACCTCAATATCGCTGTATTTCTTACGGCTTGAACTTACTTTCCAGCAACATAGGGAACGCCCTGTCGAGAATTAGCAGGTATGTCTCCTTGCAGTCCTGGTATAATCTCAGTCATTGCTTGAACAATCTCTGAATCTTCACTATAGCTCTCATAGCACCTACCCCATCTTGGATCTCTGCAGACCTATTTGCCGAAACGCTCAGCAAATAACCATATAATTTCTTCTTATATGATCATTCAAAATTGTGATCAATAATAAACTAGGAGTCATTACCGCAACGCAAGGTGCAAAAGTGTAAGGAATCCCTGTTGCTCTGAGTTCAAGGGCAGTTGCAGCTCCAATTTTCTTGACCAGTTGAGGGTCTCTGTTCAAAACAGACATTCTCATAATGATTAAGAAGATCAGTAGATTTTACCCCCTGCCTTAATTTTGCAGAGCACCGATATTGTGTGAGTTTCCTATACCATTTTCTTGCTAAAGCATTCATTTTGCACTTATCAAGACAGCCCTCCCAATAGTGTAGGCCGAAATTAAGCATATGTGTAATGCAGTGCAACAAGAAGTCAATTTCAAGTGATGCACATCAAGAAAAAACAAGAGGAAGGAAATCAATACAGAGAAGACTTTGCTAGAAATTAACGCCATTATACAACGGAATTCAAGAATTATTCGACTTCATATGCTCTATTTTCAAACTCAAGAGCTGGAAAACAGGAATCTTAAAGCATGTAACACCAGATCAGTTGTTGCAAGAGCAGAAAACTAGGGGCAAAGGGTAACAAAAACAACAAATTATTGTCTGAGCATAGTTTACTTGCCTAGTAGCTCCAAGACCAATATTATGGGGGAAAACAGTAGCCCCATAAACGGTGTTGTGGCCATGAACTGCATCAATCCCATAAATCATTGGTATGCCAAGACGGGTCGACAATGATCCTTTCTGAAAACCATTCACCATATCCACCCAAGCCTTAGGAGATGCCCGAGGAGCTGGAGCACTACCTCCACCACTCAACACGCTCCCTGCTCCCAAGAACACAGAAAAGTCTTCAAATATGCACGACAAAGCATAATGTATGATTTGAAGCTACAAAGTAGTATTTCAGAATGTGGAATCAGATTGATAAAAAACCTATGTAGTACTTCTTCATGACTTCAGCTGATGCCACAGCTCGTTCGATTTGCACCATTTGGCCTATCTTTTCCTCTAAGCTCATCCTTCTTAACAGGTCCTTGATTCTTCGATTTAGGGGCTTTTTGGGGTCTTTGTATAATCTGTACTCTGCATCTGCTATTGCTCCAAAGCAACAAAACAGTAGAAACCCGATCAATAGTATAGGGCCTTTCTCCATTTGTCGGCCTTGCAAACTTGATCATTCGGATAGTAAGCAGTCAATAATCTCCACCAACACTGACCACTACTCCAACAATCAATAAGCACATATTTCACACTTTTGTATGTGAAATGAAGTAATAACTAGCAACAATTTGCACTATTCTTTTGCATACACATGTTATCAAATGAAGGTTCATTATTGAAGGGATAGGGGATGCTATTATCTCTGCTAATAGATGTAACCATGTGCAAATCTAGAACAGGTACAAGTCATTATTTAAAGCAATGATTTTCAACAACTGGCACACGGTTCACATGAACCACAGGACACCATATCTCTTCCGTATGTCAACAAAACACAAGAAGAAGTATTTCTTCAAGAAAGTAAAGTATCCCCAGAATTTTGGTGAAGTGAATGACAGAGAAATATTGGTTTTTCTCTTCATAGAAGACGCATACTAGCAGTGATGCATCCAACAAAGAGAGATTTATGAGCAAAACATTGGAAAAAAGTGATGAAGTTCAGCACGTGAAGCAATGCAGTGTGCAGCAACTTATCCAATGATTTTTGCAAGCTAAATGGAGCTTTAAACATAAACAAGAAATGGGATAGAGAGATACGAAACTCACAGTAATGCCCCTTCTTAGCAACTTCTCATGAGAGAAAGAGAGAGATTTTCTGTGAACTGTGACGAAAATGAGAGGATTATTGCAAGAAAGAGATGTGTAGGATAAATGTGGTAATTCATGTTTCTTGTGTTTGTTTGTATTAGGCCCACACATGACCACCCTTTGTAGGAAAGAGATGCCTGGGCACATACTAAGATCACTGATGCATTCACGTCAACAAAGGAAAACATGGGCAAACAAGAAGCATGCAATCACTTAGAAGAAAAAGTGTAAACAACTTTAGCATTCCCACTTATAATCAGCCGCACTTCACCAAGTTTGATGAAATTGCAACGTAGATGAATATGTGTATTCAGGACCGCCACAAATGAGACTCAGCCCGCAACCAGTCTTTAGTTGGCGAAATTAAGACCCTAATTAATCGATATGAGTTTAGATGTCACCAATATGTGAGTGTTCTAATTTTACAATACTTATTTGATTAATTAGTTTTCATAATAATTGTTGATTAGTTATATTGGTATTGATATTAATAATTTTAGATTTTATGACGTAATTATAAACCATTCACCTAAAAATAGTTCAAAAAAGAAGAGGAAATGAGACATAACATATAATACATATTCTTAAATACAGGAATAAGAATAATTGAATGATCAAACTAAAAGTATATTTCGCATAGAATAACATAGATATAAAAAATAAATTTAATGTAATTTACCTCCATGTGATATTATAAATGAGTAGATTACTCTTTATGAAAACACAGGGAGGTAAACTGCTATTTTTTTTTTTTAGGGAGGTTATTTGCTTATTTGCAATATAACAGAGGTTGCTTGTATTTTTCCCTGTAATTAAAAAACATATCAGATAAAAAGGATTAAATGTAATTTACCTCATGTGATATGTGAAATGAGCAAATACCTCTGGAAAAAAAAGAATGACCAAATTACCCTTTGTGTTTCAACAAAATAAAGCAAATTTACCTCCCTATCAATGGTTTAGATAGGGGGTATAGTTTGCTTCATTTTTCAAAGCACAGTGAATAGTTTGCTATTTTATTTTTCAAATTGTATTTTTTTTTTTACTCAGTTCTCATATCATATGGGTAAATTGCATTCCCCCCAAAAAAAAAATTGATATCATGTTCCCATTCCCTGATTTCATGCTTACAATCCCAAAATATCAGGCTGCAAACATTAATTTTTAATAAATAATAACTATTAATTATATTACTTTAAAGAATTATGAATACTTACACTAATCAATGATAGAATGCCACCTTACATCTCTTTACTTTTTATTTTTTCTGAATCAATGCAACAAAAAGAAATCGAATATAGACCGGCTCCGTCAGAAAATTAATTTATTTATCTCCGTCTGATTTAATATTCTGATTTTAGTCAAACAAAGATGCTATAAGGTCGCATGCAATAATATTTGATTATTCCTATAAATAATATATTAATTAACGTAATCTTTGATATATATTGTCTGTTTCTTATGACAGATACATTTGATTTGATCTTATGCTTCAAATCTTTTGAATACGAACAACCCAAATTGTAAATCTTACCTTCTTACAAAATAAATTATGAAATTGAATCCAATTATAAATTTATTTGTGATAATAAATCTATGACATGATTGCGATGAATTTCGTGGTCCAATCAGGCAGACCATGTTCCTTTTGGATCTACTACTTAAATAAATTTAAAGCTAACGGACTTCATTAAAAAAATTTATATTATAATTATTTTTTATTGTTTGAAATATTCTTTTGGTATTAGCAGTTGTTTTATAAATATTGTTTCGTTACAATTTATTATAAGAAGTATTTATTAGACGATCGTAAATTTTAATGGTAGTTGTAATTTTTTAAATAATGAAAATATATTTTCAATTATGACTAAATTCAGAGAAACCTTTTGTAATGTATCCTAAATTTAATAAGATTAAGGGTACATTTAATTCAAGTGAGGGGAAAGAAAAAGTGAAAAGATGAGGAAAGGCAAGGGAGAAAATGATAGTTTTCCTTCAAGTTGTTTGATATGAATGAAACATGAGTAAATATCAAAGACTTCTCATTGTTTGGTACGGAAAAAATAGATTGAGAAAAAAATACTATTTCTTTTCGTAATTTTATTGGTTAACCTAAATTTTATATTTTAAAAAATAAATAAATTAATATTTACGAAAATAATTTTGATATATAAAAAATTTAAAAATCTTGTTACGAAAAATATTTATCAAACAAGAGAAAAATATTCATCAAAATGAATATTGAGCATTTATTCTAAACAATTCAATTTAAATAAAATAAAAATTATTATCAATGATCGATGATGCAGTAGTTCTTACGACAACTTGGTTATCTTTTCTAAAAAATTATGTCCGATATTATCAGTGGAAAGAAAAGAAATTGAAGGATAACCATATATATTGGTTAAAGTAAATAAAAATAAAATAGGTAGTTTTTTATGTTTTGGACTTGTACTTTTTACTTTTCTGCCTAATTTGGGAAGGAAACAAATTTAGACCCCAAAAAAGTTTCACATACATCCAATTCTACTTCCTCTCCAACTCTCTTTTCCATTGTAACATGCCTATCACTCTTTATGTCGGCCGTTGTCGGAATTCTCTCAAATGAATTTGAGCCATGCGATTCCGATTTCATTAAAGATCATGTGATAGATAAAATTAAATTTTACAATTAAAGATATATTTTCAAATGTTAAATTTTTATGAGGAAATTACAGTATAAGACCGACTTTTTTTCTTAATGTATTCAAAATTAAATTAGATTTTATATTTGAAGCATCAACTAAAGTAAGTTGCAGCATTTTATGCTGTAGATGGCTTTATAGCAATACATATCATATTAATACAGATTTTACTATGTTGCTAATAATCTCTGGCCTTCAAATTGTAACAAAAACTAAAGTTTACGTGGTACCTACGACATATTGCAAACCTACTACCTTACTAATATAACCAGCTACAGCATTCGGTCCGAAAGCGAAGGCAGCCTCCGGAAGAAGTTGAGGGCAGGGGACGGCATCCGATCCCTGAATATCGGATGCCTCAGGTAATAAAATCCGAATGCCATTGCCACCATCTTTGATGGAACCAAGTACAATATAAATGCGACAACCAAGCACAGCCCGACAAAGATACCTGTGGCACGTGGGTCCCGCCATGTCACGAGCGCCTGCATTCGTTCCCCCTGCGTGGCAAAGTCCCCCAACACGGTCTGGACACGTGCCCCCAGCATTCTTAGTTTATCGTATCGAGCCCGAACTGTCTCGTTAGGTCTAGTACACGGCATAGCATCGAACTCTTCGTCGAGTTCGTCCCGGTCAATGGACTCTGCTAGTGACATCTTTGGGTCGAAGTGAGGCAATGTTGTTCTCGATCGGAACCTATAGTTCCATGCCCCGACCACAAAAATGTAGAAGGCTAATGTGGGAATAATTAGGTCGGGGAACCACACGAGCATCACTAGCAACGCATGTACGAGTATTGTAGCTGTTGGATTCTTCCAGGATCGCGTTTCGTCCACCCATTTGAACACATCGAGCAATCCAGCTATCACATTGATGATTCTTAGCCAATTAGCACGAACCTTTCGCATGCTGAATGTGTTGGAGTCGGCATCAAGCACGTAGGTCACCACCTCACGACGGAGAGGCGGCTCCGACCGGGACAAGTGGGCCGACACTATTTTCACGGCTATCGCCCTCAAGGCCTCTTGTTGCACCATACCGAGGGGCTTGAGATGGTGCATCATTGGCAACAACGGTTGTGAGTACACGTGCAAGAAATCAAGCGTCGGAGTAGCACGTGCGAATCTAACCGCCAATTCTATCTCCCCCATTTTCTTTAAACCAGCTTGGGACAACAAAAGCAACGGAAACACACTTCTATACACCTTACCGGTGGCCAAAGTAGAAATACGAATACGCACCTTTCCTACACGGAAATCAGGCCTAACGGATTCCTTACAACCGTCTGATTCGAATACTTCCCAACTATCAAACACCCCAACCGTCAATACAGTGGATGGATCGTAGACCCTCCACGTGTACTGCTCATTCCATTTGGGGTCCAAACTATCCGAGATTGTACGTGTACGCACCCACTTGTTGCCGTATTTCGCTACAGCATAAGCATCCGTAGACCCTTTGCCTTTAATTGTTTTCATTGGTAGCAAATTCTTGCATCCAATGATTCCCAATTCAACAGTTCCGACAGCGGGTTTCCACAGTTGCCTGGCGGTTGGACGATAGTCACTGCAAACATGAGCCCCTTCATCCATCACATGATATCCACCGTCAAAACATAGCCTCAAGTGGACCCTACCTCTATATACCCTCTTTTCCTCATTCGGATCCTCCAACGTGAACCATCTTGATGCCACATTTCGATCGTCCACCCGTCTCTCTATGGACGTTAGAGGTACTCTAGCAACACCAACAATGATTTGCTCCTTCGGTGACCGGTTCTCAATCAAGAAAAATATGAGGTTGTGCTCAGTAAATGGCTCCGCCGCAACAAACATCAAATCTTCACTCCACGACGGGGCACCGGCACTTGTGAGGACTGATTTTGTTTTCTGGACCTGAAACCCCAATTGGACCTTAACTTGGAAGGATGACTCCTTTAAAGGGATTAGCATGGAGATGTCTTGTGCTTCGATGACAGTCGATCTCAAGTACCACAATTTAGGCGATTGGTACACTTTCGATCTTGAGTTTGGATTACCGGTCGTGTCGGTCTTCCAAGCATCGGGAAATGATTCATCAGCTTGTGTACCTATCCATGTGGCAAGCATGAGGTCTCCTCTGTGAGCTCCACCTCCTTCAAGTCGATACCATTGTGGGGCCAATGGGCTGTCCGGTGGATCCCGCAAAGGGATCTCACCCACATCAAAGCAAATGCCACCTAAGAAGTCATGTCCTGCTACGTCATTTGTGGGACCAAATGAGATGGCGCTCAGTGGGTCCCACACCGACACTTCAAGTATGGGGGACGAATCAGGTGAATCCCGATTGAAAGCAAATGTTTGATCCCACTCAAAGAATATTGTTTTTCTTGCCGGTTTTGAGATGACATGGCTGCCGGACACAGCTATCTTTACCACTGGGCTTCCAGCCGTGGGAAGCGATCGAGCTTTCACAACTCGAACAAAGAGGTAATGCATTTTCTCAACTAGATCGAATGAGGAGCGTTCCATGGTTGATCTATCAGATTGATCAGACATAAAGCTACTTACCGACGAAACACGGCTGATTGGCTGCGGGCCGTTGATATTGTTCACTTTGACTTCTGGCACAAACCTTGATGACACTGATGCCATCACTTGATCAGGGTTTTGACCGCCGGGTGGTATCTCTTCAACGTGTGGAGCCGGATCTACTGTATTGGTCTCTTCTTGTGCAGCTGCTGGGTCCGAATCAGCAGGATTTTCTCCAGGGGTTGGTACTGCTGCTTCAGCTGGCGGCACAGGAGGTTGTTCCTCATTCGGCTTGTCTCCATCGCACGGAGGCTCTGCCGGGGGACCTGGTGAAGTTTCATTCTTTTCTGCTTCAGCGGCGGGGGCATCAGAAGCTGCTGGAGGTTCCAGAGGAGCCGGTGCTGTCTCAGGTTTAACCTCCTCGGGGGGAGGCGGAGGAGCGGGCGGCGGCACAATCTCGTCGACGAAATAAATCTTCAATCCAATCTCGCCCTGGATCCAGCTGAAGAAACTCTTCTTCTCCAGGGGATAATAAATCAATGCCTCCTCGCCTTTCTTGACAAACTGCCTGGAGCTCAGCTTCACCCTGCCCAGAAAATTGTTCCTGGTCGTTGGTCCAACATTTTTGTCATGAAAAACATCGAGCTCCAGCATGTCCCCGAACACTTCCGAGGTTTTCCCTACATTGAACTCCAAGGCCTCGTTCCACGCAGGATTCAGGTCCCGGATCACGGTCCTCGTCTTCCGGCGCTGCCCATGAAAGTCAAGAATCACATAAGGACTCGACGCACCATGCCCATCTTTCGGTGAAAGATTACGTGCATCAACCACCTCAACTATAAGCTTACGAACTACGGCCATGTTTGTGAACTGGAATTCAGGTTTAATACGTACTAATATTAATTTTCAGCAATAGAAACTTGACACTGATGGATATACACCCACATTGTACAATTTGGAGATTGCAGACATGCAAAAAGTGTAAGAAAGGAGACAGGGTTTAATTGGTGCATGTAGAAAGAGAAGTTATATTAGTGATGAGGGCAGTAGATAGTATATTAGTGGAGTTCTGAGTTGGAAGGTTAAAGTGAGAAAAAGTAGACAAAATGATGGGAGAAAAGTGCTAAACTTCATGTGCAAGAAGTCTTTATGCCACTCAAAATTCAGTATTTGGCATTGCTTTCCTTGCTAAGATAATAATCTTTACCAACAAAGATTCCCTCTCTTTTACACTATATATGCTACGAGTTTAATTAACCAAGAAGCATCATTAATTCCATATATTTACTATTTCATGGGAATATAATTTTATGCTAGACTTGGTTAAGTCTTGTTCACAATTAATTAATTAGCGATTAACATGTAATCTATTACCAATACAATTCAAATATATATATTTCTCTTATAAATATATTTATACCCATATCAAATGATCAGCACATTAGGAAAAATTCTTACTCATATTAAGTTTAGTTAGACCAAATCAATAACAAAATAAATGTGTGATTGATCACTTTTCATAAATTGTATATTAATTACACAATAAATAAACTAATTTAGATCAAAATTTCCTGCAAATTAGGCAGGCATTAAGCGCCTTTTTTGTCTCTGATTTGTCATTTGTGGGGTGTAAAGATTGTCTTTCACTTTTGATAGGGTAGAGGGAGAGATGAGATTTGATTTGAAGAAAGGATATAAATAAATTGGGAGAGTGAGTGGGTGACACACTTTTGACAAAGACGAACATCCTTTTTCCACCGACCAAGACCATCTGCCCCTGCTTTTTTATCTTTTCTCACTCACCACAATATATATGCAATCAAGATCCGTTGCAGGTGACTGTGATGGGAGTAGAGAGAACCCCTCTTTTTCGCACATTCCCATCTCCATACTAATCATGTTTTTCGCCGTTTATGCTAATTATATATGTTCTTCACTTGGACCGTCCGTGTATGAGTTTTTCGTCCCACATCGTTTCCTTTTTTCAGTCTTTTTATAAAGTACAGTATTCTTAATTGATATTTTAAGGATGAATGTGGAGTCACCACGGACGGATCTGTATGTGAATTTTGGAAAAATATGACTATATATGTTTTCTGTGTTGGGTTAATTACATTATGCACTCCCAAATTATGTATTTTGTTTCATTCATACTCCTAAAATATGAAAATTAACAAAAACATCCCTAACAAAATAATTTAGCTGATAAGATTAAATTAAATGTACTTCCCACTTACCCCTATACTTTTTTATTCTATTTTTTAAAATATATATTATTGAAGTATCTCCCCTGAAACTATTTTTTAGTGATTTAAAATTTTACTCACATTTTATTTTAAAAATAATATTTATAATTTATAATTTTTTATAAATTATGGAACGCAGAAAGTAAATATTTAAGCTCAATATATACAAATATATTTTGAAGAGTAAATAAATTATGTTAAAAAGTATATATAAATATGTATCAATACATAATGCATATAATATTACAGAAAAAGTATGTTATTTAACTTATAAATTTTTATTCAATTACATGTCCACGTAATATATATTTATCACACAAAAAATATAGAATATTATATTATAGGTTTGCATATTTTACAATATATATATATATATATATATGTTTAATGTAATATATTAAATTTGTGTTGATAATTCATATTATATTTAGGAGAATAATTGTAATAGAAATACTTTAGGGGTGTCAACAATTAAGGGCATTTTTGTCATAAAAAAATTAGTATGTATCACGAGGAGCTATTTTTTTACGTTTTATAATTTAGAAGTATAAATACACTTTATGCATAATTTAGGAGTGCAAAATATATTTAGCCCTCTTTTTTTACTTGTTTCAAATTCAGACAACTTTAAAAGGATTGTGGGGTTTTTTTTACCAATTCAACTCTCCCTTCACCACTCCCATAGGTATGGGATACAAAGGTTCATAAATTAACTGCTTTTCTTACTATAGGATGCTTACCTAACCAATGCTCTCAGATCCAATTCTACCCAAATTTTTCTCTGGTTTGCCTCAACATTCCCTATTTGTTTGGCTGTTCCTAGTCCCACATTGATCTGACAGAGATTCTGTATTTAAATAATATAATTATAATTTAAAGTGATGATGCATAACATATGTACATTCATGCGACACCAGTGAGTGTGAGCACCGTACACGTATTGACGTGACACTAATGAGTAAAATGAATATGTAATTAAAAAATCGTTCAATTTAATATGTAATTTATCTTACTTAATATGAATAATTTATTGTCATGAGGGTTTATCTTACTTAATCTAAATCATTTTATTTGAATGCACCCTAAAATTTCACAAAAATAATTGCACATTAACCCCAACGAAATAGTAGAAAAGCAATCCAGTCCCGTGTTGATTTGAATTCCAAATAAAAATTAAGCAATATATATTTATACATTCGTTCGTTAATATATCAGTACTTCATTAATATATTAGTATAACAAAGAATAGTTAAAATAAATTATTACTAATTAATATATTCATTCCACGATACATCAGTAGTAGATCAATTAATATATCAATATAACAAAAAAATAATAAAATACATTATAATAAACTCATATAAAGTAAAATAAAAAATCACATATTTATTAGGACTCGAACTCGTGATTTGAAATTTAGTCATAGAACCTCATTCTCTTAATCATTGGATTGAGACATGATACTGATCATATCTACTAAAAAGAATGGCCATGTATACATGATTAGGCATAATTTGGATAGTTTTTTTTAGCGCGGGGAATAGTTTATTTTACTAATTTGAGAGAAAATCAGAAATGCAATATAGTTGCGTAATAACATGAGTTGCGCATTAGTTCTTTTGTTAATTTAAAAGATATTTTTTTTTTTTTACTGTGTTGATCATGCTATGAAATCTTCTGTTATAGGTTTTGTTTAAATTTCAATATATTACTTTCATTTATTTTTTTCTTTTGTACTGCGCTACATCCACATCCAATGACGGCAGATAGCTGCTATGATATAAATAGTTGATGTAATAATTATTACTATAATTTCAATAAAAATTGATATTGAGCAAATCGTGAATGTAGGAGAATTCTCCAAACCACATAAATGGTGTGTCAAATTGTTGTAAGAGGAATAAATCTGTAAAGTTGTGTCGTGGGCAGAACCATTGTCTTGAAAAAGCAAAAATTCCAATAGGCCCGAAGTACAACCATTTCGCTCCCCAAAGTTCCTAACTTGGACCATGTAGCGTATACACACTGAAACTTGGTAAAATTAATGAAATGAGAAGCTGCAAGAGGTTTAAATTATGAAAATTCCAGGAAATGAATTAGGATCATGAAATACCAGTAAACAACAACGCCTATCAGTAGAATGTCCATCTCCTCATCATATATATTGATAGGAAAAGACAATAATAATCCAATAATATTAATAATAATATTGTCTAAAATCTTGGTCCAAAACGATATCTTGTGTTATACCAACACTACATATATATATTCATAAGGGGGCCTCATAAACATAAAATATATATAGGATTAAATATATTTTTAGTCCTCTAACTATAGCTAATTCTCGTTTAATTCTTTATCTTTCTAGAATTCGAAAAAAGTTCTATAATTTTTTAATTTGCTCGATTTTAGGACACATATTGCCGAATTTTATCAAAAGTTGTCGGAAAATATCACCCAATCTAACGTGGCATTTCAAATTGGAGAAAGTGATTTTATTGACTAATTCTATATGATGTGGCAATTACATGACTTAATTAAAAAAAAAGGTTAAATAGCATTATGACATGCATTTTGAGAAAGAAATTGCATAAATATAATTTATAATTTTAAAAAATAATATTTGTATTATATGTATATACATAAATATATATATTACCTAAAAATACATATATATACATATATATATATATATTATCTAAAGGAAGAAAATTCCAACCACCCACCTCTGAGATCGTCGTTGCCCAGCCTCCAAACGACAACGACGTCGTCCAGAATAATCTGGGTGGCATCGCCATCGCCCAGAAAAAGAGGGCGTCGTTCTCCCTAAATTTAGGTGACCGCGGTCGCCCAGAGAAGAAAAGAGGCGCCACACTCACCAAGTCTTGGCGACGGTGACGCTCCTTTCTTCTTTGAGCGCAGTCCTTGTCACTCAAAGGTATCGCCCCCTTAATGTATATTTATATTATTTAATATGTTATAATTATATATATGTAATGTATATATATATATGAGAATGTATATATTATTTATAGATATACACAAAAGAAATGGAAAGAGGGAAAAAAATATGTATTATTTTTTATTTTCTTAAAAATTAAGTAAAAATATTTTATTTTTTTAAAATCTAAAATAATAGAAAATTTATTTTCTAATCAAGTACATATAATGATAAATATTATTTGTATTAAATAATAAAGTAAAAATAATTTAATGTTAAAAAATGTAAAATAATAAAAAGTATTAAAATTTTATTTAAATACATGAAGTAAAAATAATTTTAAAATATGTAAAATAATAAAAAGTATTAAAATTTTATTTTAAATATAAATAATAATGATTTTAGTAAATAATATAATTTAATGCCATGTGGTCACTAATGCCACATCACAATTTATTTTTTAAAATTAAAGTCATGTAATTGCCACGTCATACATAATTAGCCAATAAAATCACTTTCTCCAAATTAAATATCACATCAGATACATGTGGCATTTTTCGATCATATTGGACAAATTCCGTTACGAGACCTTTCTCAAAGTCTAAAAAGATAAATGACTAAAATAAAAATTAACTCTGGTTAGAGAACTAAAAAATGCCTCTAATTATATATATATTCATTCTTATAAGATTTATCTACGTAGTGCGACTTAAATTTTTTAATTTTTATGAGAAAGTTGGGCAAATTAAGAGATGAAGTGTGTATATATGGTTGAAACTGAAAAAAACATGTTTTTTTTTTTTTACCTTTTTACCATGGGAATGAAATGAAGATCTGAGGGGTGTTTGGGTGTTGGAAATTGGGGCGTGAGGAATGAAGCCTGGTCCGAGATCATTATTAGTCCAGCAAGAAAGTGGTGCGGGAGGAAGGGATCTTGGATCAGCCTCCATTCCAAACGCCCCCTAATTCCCTTCATCATCATCATCACTATCATCATCACCACAGCTATAGCTACATCTCTGGATGGTGATTGAGTAATGATGAAATCTATGTATATATATATAAGTAATGAGTGAAGGTGAAGAAAGACATAAAGTGATGGGTGTGGGTAAAGGGGCCATGTTGAAGCACATGATAGACAGCTCATTTTACCCCTAAATTAATGAAAAGCTGCTGCTGCTTCCACTGCCTGGTTTTTGGACTCATCGTCTTGTCTTATTCTTACCTCAGTATGTGTTGTGTGTGTTTGGGCACTGAAAATAAGGAGGGAGATGGGCGTGGGGTGGAGTAGTAGTGTAGTGTTTGGTGCTGGAATTTATTTATTACCAGGAGGATGGGTCATAACAAGAAAAGTAGTGTGACAACGATGAACATATATATATATATATGTGTGTGTGTGTGTGTGAGTGTGTGGAATATGTGAATTAGGTACAGTTAAAGGCGTCTTGTCTGTCTTTGAATACTGCTTCTGCCTGTGGCTGCGGCTGCTTCTCATTGAAGCAATAATATCAGCATCATCACTTCACCCGCGCTTTCTTTCTTCTTTATCACTACTTAATACGTATTAAGATATTTTTGTGTGTATATAATGAATAATTATTATATTTTAAAATATATTATAAATATAAGAATAAAATATATAAATTAATATATTATATCTGAAATAAAGAAATATTATCGACACAAAAGTTTAGTTGTGAATAACATTTTCATATTGAAATAGATAGATAGTATAGATCATATAGATGAGAAGAAAATTGTAAATAGAGGTGGTTGAAAATACATAAGAATATTTTTGGTAATTTAAAAAATTTGTGTTGCGGTGTAAGTAACAGCTATTTGTGAGCGAAAATGAATTTTTTTTTTTATATTTTGGTAATTACAACGGGCTCTTTTCAAGTTTTTCATAATTTATTAATACTCTCTTCTTGTTTAAAAAATTATAAATATTTCTGTTATTTGACAAAATTATGTATCTTTTCATAAAGGTGTGAAATCGTCAATTTTGTCCAGTGTTGTATGTTTTTCTTTTTAAAAGAAAACAAAAGGAAATGAAAAAAGGTGGGTGGAAAAAAAATTAAATTACAAAAAAAATTATCCAATTAATCCATAAAAATTTTTAAAAAATTTAAAAAAATAAGTAAAATGATCATACATATTTCATATGAGCATTTTGATCAAGTCACCACAAAAAATAAATACATCGAAATTAATGAATTGAACTAATTATTAGAAGATAGTTAAAATCAAAATAATATTAATAATTTTTTAAATAACAAAAAAATACATGTAATTATGTCAAACTGTGAAGAAGCCGGTCGTAATTTATGGTTTTCTTATGGGAAGCGGGAAATGAGGTTTTTGGTTTTTGATAGGAATGGAATGTGAAGTCAATTTTTAGTTTAGTTTCGGGTTTCAAGTGAGTGCGTAGTCTTCTCCCTTACTTTTGGTCATCACTGCAAAACTATACTCTCTTTTTCTTTATTCGGCTCAACAATCACATCAACCCTAAAGCTAAGGCCTACAACATGAAAACCCGCTCTAATGTTTAACAAAGGGAGTTTATTAATTTTTTTAAAAATATTCTATACAATTTGGTAGATTTTTCTTTTAAATTTGGGGGGGGGGGGGGGGGGGCTTAGCACATGTGAAGGAATGGGTAAATTACATTTTTTAATTTGAGTTATACCCGTTTTTATATTTTATCATCAAAATATTTTGTGCCAACTTAGCATTTTGATTTTATGAAATTTTACACTTTGCCATATATAATCGTCTTATTGTTGATTTTTCTGCAGGAAAAAATATTACATATTGTATATATGTGAAAAATATCACCTCATATAAATTTTAAATATCACATGTACAGTGCATGTGATATATTTTCAACAAAAAGCTTGATTGAATAATTAAATTATTTCAAACATTCCACTTAACTTCCAACACTTTGAGAACTTATTCCCGCCACAAAAATAAATTATTATAAACACCCCTTTAACCAAACACCTGTTGTCTGCTGCTGAGGCATGTTTGTTTGTATAGATAGAATGAAAATAAATTAATTGAATAATTAAATTATACATAGGTGATAAAATTCTTCTGCTATGTTGTTGATCTATTATACCACTAGAAAAGCAGCAAGCATAGGTAAATGATATTATGTTCATTCACAATCTAAAAAGAAAAAATAAAGATTTTATTGATAGTTCCATGCATGTTATTGGCTAGTATTTTAGGCCTATCTGCTTCCTGCATAATGTCCATAGCCAAGCTGACATATAAATATACATTACAGGCATTCTTCCTACAAGTTCAGCATCGAAAAGAAGGGCACAGAGCCAACCATATCGTGCCGCTGTTGATGCTTCAAGTTAGGCTTGGCCTTCATCGCAATAAGAAAACTGGAGTAGACTACTAGCATAGAAAAGTAAAGACGTCGATCCGCTGTACAGGGTCGATTTACAGAGAATGTTACCTAAGAAGTTAAAAAAAGAACTGCAAGAAGATACTACAACTTCTCCTGTCCTATGACTGGTTCTTCACAATTCTAACGCTGCTGTAAAAGCGCTTTAGGTCCTTGATGGCCTTCTCCTCGATCTGAATTGAACGGATTGATGAGGGAGTATCGGTTTCTGGTTTAAACCAGCGGTTCATGCCAGCAGACTCTGATGGTGATCCCTGACCCGTCGTCGTCACAGAGAATCCAGTAGTCCTAGTTTTTGGGCTGTGAGAAATACCCTGTTGTTGTTTTCCCTGGAAGGAATCACAGCTTGTGCATTATTACTAAATAAGAGTTGGTTAAAAGATGTAGAGCAAAGGAAAATCATGCAGTAAGGAAGTCCATGGTGTCTACATACTCATCATTCATGTTTTCTCCACTATGGAAGGGGGAAGGATCTTTCTTTCTGGTTTTTGCCGTACTAATAGTTACTGTCAGTCCAAAGGATAAAACGTTTTGGTACTTGCTTTTTATCTGAAAACGGGACGAGCTAATATCTATACTATAAACAGAATAGTAGCATCAGTAGCAACTAACAAAAAACAGGGGACATCATAATGTAATTACCATCCAACTTTGTTCGCAATATGAAATCTATATTTAGGGAATAGAAAAGAAAAACCAACATCGCGCAATATCACAAACGGTATGTTCCATGTGCATAAACATAGACATTGACATGGACAGATAAAAGATGGAGAGACAAACGAAGCAAACCTGTTGCAATTGGATGTCCCTGAGAGAAGGACGGGAAAGGGAAGGTGGAGTTCCAGATGATGCCCAAGAAGGCGTGTTTCGATCTCCATCAGACACCTGCCCCTTCCTAGAGGGGACCATAGGTATTGGAGAGGAATGTAAAAACGAACTCAACGGGAGTTTCCCACCAATAGCGCCTTCAGAAAAATCTTCCAATTCTTTTTTTCTTGTAGTCTTAGTACACTTGGTTTTGCTCTGCTCATCCTGTATATCACGAAGTGAGGTCAACCCCCGAGAAATGTTAGCACCACCCCAAGCAGGACCCTCACTTTTGGCCACCACCAGAGGTGGAGCAGTGGTTTTTGGAACATCGTCAAGGGCACCACTAAGAAACATAGAGAGCCCGCCTTTCCTATTCTTTTTCTTGGATGTTGTAGGTGTAGCAATCTTATTTTGGGGAATGTCCGCAATTGCTTTCTTGTTGTACGGAGAAACTATGGTCTCTTGGATAGCCATAGAACTTTCAAACTCCGGAGCCTTCCCCTGTAGATCAATAACAATATGACAACAAATAGTATCAATGATTTATATCTACCATGATACAAGAAGAATGACTTAGTACCGGAGAATTGATTCAATATATTCTGTTACCAAGCAAAGAGCTTGATAGAAGTACTATCTAGGCAGAGCTAGAATCATTGTGTTTGCACAAAACAATATATAGCTAAAGCTAAACCGCAGCATGTTATCCCATCTAAAAGGCTGTTAAAGCATCCTATACAAGTGAATTAGCAATTAAAAACAAGAATAGAAACCTAGATGATTGCAACTAATAACACCATATCAAAACCTCATAAAAAATTCTCACTTATAAACAGCGCATTGCAACAAACATTTCTTAACACAGAGCTTTTATCCAATTCCGTAATTCAAGCTGTGTATCTGACACCAAGGAAAAGTCAGCTAAAAAAACTATATCAGCCATTAGTATTTAGTACCACATAAGATGAGACATTGTTAACTTCTAAGCTTTCTGCTATCCAAGTTAAATAGGAAACGATGTTTTTTCTACCAACCTTATTGGTGTCTTCAGTAACTTCAGCATCCACGAAACCCTTCATAATGTCTGGTTCATCTCCAATTGCAAAATCACTACACTCCTCTTTGTTTTCTGCATCCTTCTGTTTGCTCTTTCTTCTTTGCTTTCTAGATAACGCTTTCTTACTCCATTTCTCATCCACAGAAGCAGATGATTTGGTCTGCACAGTTTCAATTGGTGCACCAAGCTCAGCAAGTGAACTTTCCAATACTGACCTCTTCTGAAGTTTTGCAATCTGCTGGTCATCGAGAAGATGGCCCTTAGATTGTTTTTCCTCAAGTAGCTCAATCTGCTGTAACTTTTTCCTCAAAGCCCTTATTTTTTTGTCGGCGCCTTCCATTGCAGCATCACCAGATTGCAGAAAGCCATCTAATCTCTGAACTCCCTCTTTTCTGGAAGTTGGCGTCTTTGTTCCATCATCACGCATTCTAAGTAATTCAGTATCACCATCCTCTTCCTCGCTATTGATAATGGCTGGAAAGGTAGCAGTGGGTGTAGGAAGCCTACGGTAACTCCATGGTTCTGATGACTTCAAGTCTAACAGTTTCTCAAGATCTACCAAAATATCCAATGAAGTGCCAGCAAAAGCATGGGCTGACACTGTAAGAACGTAATCTAGGTTACGGATTGCAATCTCCTGCAGCATGTGTTGGGAATCTTTAGTATAGGACTAATAAACCTGGATTAAGGAACAAAGTACCAAGAAAATAAAACAGACACACCAATCATATGAAATAAATGTAATTCAGTCAACCATATATAGTTCCCTTGCATCGACAAAGAACGCCGTCGACTTTTTAATTGCAAACACAAGCAATTTTTGCAATCTAGAGATGCTGCATGCATTTATCATTACACATCCAGTTAGCAAACAGCATAGCCAAAAAGGTGACAAGCAAACACCAGTGTTTCACTTGTAATAAAATTGGAACAGTCAGCAACAGGATCTTCACTAGACGACGCAATACCATAATGGATATGGAAAATGCAAGATAATGCACTTAACAGTATCAATTATGACACAAGGACTAAATTATGGTATGACTCTGACTGCAGCATGAGCAATCTTTTACTTCAGTAGCAACCAAGATGGCAAAAGCAGAAAAAACAGCACATCAATAAGTGCTTCCTTGAGGTAGAAAGGATAAGGAATTAAAGTACTAGAGTTGAACACAATGCACTGTAGAACATACAAAGCAAAATCTCTAACAGAAGTTTCAAAATCTATTTTATTGCCTCATTGTGTAGCCACTATGATAAGATCAAGCAAGCAACAACATGATGGGGCTGCCAAACATACCTGGCAATGTTTCTTGAGATCATCTGCTCCTAGTGCATCTGCAATTTCCAGCAGTTGTATGACATTTCGTGGCTCCACCAAATGCTCTGCAGCTGTTTTCTCGCAAAGACTCTTTAAGCTTGGTACAGTTCTTTTCCCAGAGAAGTTTCTACCACCCGGCAGTGAGGGGTTGCCTATTTCATCGTTCTGCATATTATGGACATCCTCAGACTCAACGTCATCAAACATGAAACCTTCACGCAATTCATCTAATTCATCCTGGGCCTTGAGGTTCTGACTATTCTCAGCAATACTAGGAAGATAGCATGGATGATAGAGTGAACTGACAATCAGAAGATGTGTCTCTCCAACTGATACTGAAGTTGCCTTCTTCACCCCATGCAACCTAATCGGAGTAGGTGGATCATCTTTTCCCTTCTTACCATCCCACATATAAATATCACCAGTTGCAGTAACTGCAGCAGTCCAGTACTTCCCAGCAGAAATGCTTACTATACTTCCTCCACATAGCGAATATAACTACAGGAAAATATAGTATGTGACTTGATCATGGAGAAGATCCAACAAAATCATATGAAGAATTTCACAAAATAAAGCAAAACCTGATGGCATCGAAGATCAGGATCTGAAGATGCCCAGTAAAACAATGCACCATCATCTGTAAGAGCTATGCTATGTGTCATTCCAGCAGCTATAGAAATCACATTAAGGCGTTCTTTGCGGTGGAACTTCAGCACAGTATTTCCCACTTTTCTTATATTTCTAGCAATCACCACACGCCTAGGAGTAACAAGTCGATGACCCCAAGTGAACACCTGCCAACATCACAGATTATGGACACCTCATCGAAACCCATCTGCTATAAATATGTACATTACCAAATTCCAATGAAACATTGAAGATTCTTCCATACCTCTCCATCAGATCCTAAAACAATAGTGTGACACTTTGCTGCAGAAACTGCAGTAAAAGATTTTCCCTTCAAGTATTCCACCACCCTAGGAGTGTAATTTGAAGCTGAGTTAGAGGTTCCATAACCAAGCTGGCCCTCTTTATTGCAACCCCATGTATAAACTTCTCCAGCCTCCGAAACTACTGCAGTGTGTTTGTTCGCTGCAGCAACAACTACTATTCTAGCCTTCAAGGAACTAACTCTACGAGGGGTGGGTTGCGTGTCAACAGAAGTATAGCCAAGTTGCCCCTCTGCAGCACATCATTGAAAGAATGTGTTCAGTTAAAACCATGAAAGGAGACAATAATAATTGCTAAACATCATTATGCTGTTTAGATACTTCATGGTGCTTATACTTTCAAGATAACCATCATGCGAAACTAACTATAGGAATTTTCATCACAAATTTTTGTAGTCAATTTACTCCAATTGAAATGGAAAACATGACTATTTTTTTGCACCCCCAGAGGCTATAGTAGAAATCCAAACCAATGCATTTCATATTATTTACCTCTATTAGAACCCCATGTAAATACTTCTCCACTCTCTGTTGCAACAACAGTGTGATGCTTAGCTGCAGCAATAGCCTTAACACGACGTGCACCTAAACCTGAAGTCACTTGACGAGGAGTGATGACTGCAGCTTGACCACTACAACGTGACAAAAGGTTAATTCATACAACTTCCATGAAAACAAGCGCTACTCCAAAAGAAGAAGATAGGCATTTGCAATGTCCTAGATTCATATAATGTACTTCATCAAACAGATGAAATGGTAAATGATCTAACCGTGCATCTTTATCTGTAACAGAGGTGCAATTGAACAAGAGGAATAAATAGAACATGAATTATAGAACAATGCGTCCTCTATAGAACAGCCAATACTAATAGAAATACAATAGTTACACAGGTGCTACATACCCCGACATTCTTAATGACAGATTTTGTTGATTAGATAACAGCCAAAGCACAATCATTGATAAAGCGAAGAATCATTGATGTAATCTTACGGCAACTCCAAAAAAGGATGTAAACAGCAACCAGGTAAAATTTTAACATAGTTTTTTCATCTTCATTTGTCATGGGTGGAAAATGTGAAATCTGACTCACTACCTGTGTATATCAAAGTCAGGATGCCCAAGACGGCCGCCCCTCCCGAATCCCCAGGTGTAGACTTCTCCACGTGCACTAACTGCGACACTATGGAACTTTGCAGCAGAAATCAATTTGATGAAAGAACCATGAAGTGAATCAACTTTGCATGGTAACTTCTGGATGTGTGCATTTCCAGTACCAAGTTGATAATTAACACCACTGCCCCAACTAAAGACCTCAGTAGATACTGGACAAAAGAAAGATAAGAAAGAAACAATATATATCATCCTTAATGATGCCCAAAACAAACCAAGAACTTCACATTTCATAACATAAGAACATACTTGAATTGTTGTCCTTCCCGACAGTCTGCAGTACAGGACCAGATAGGAGATCGACCGGTGTTCGGGATTTTGAGTCCTCCAATGTTAATGAGGCATCAAACTGGAGAAGGACACAAGCAACAGCCAGATGTCCAAAATGCAGAGCTCTATGAAGGCTACTCCATCCTGATTCCCCATCCTGAAAAAGGGTGAACTGATTTTCAAAACAGTGACAAACCATTTCTGCATTAACAGACCTGGAGAAAAATTTCAAATATCACTAAAGCTTAAGATCTGTATCACCTCCTACACTACCAAGATGGGCATGTTTCACATGGAAAAGTCCCTCCCATATATATTTAATTGGTAACTGCTGGCAAGGGTACTGTACATAATTTATTCCGGTTATGTAAATAAAACTTATATAGTTTTAGATATTTCTTTTATCTCTTTAAATAACATATATATATATATATATATATTGAGAAAAAAAATGAATTAAGTAATAGAAGTATTGGAAATAAAAACAAGCATATAAAATTAGAGAAGAAGAAACATGTAATTGGATGGAGAAACAAAAAAATAATGTGAGAGAATTGAAATAAAGTGAATTGGAGAGATTTAACAAAAGCTAGTTAGAGATATTTCGGCAGACCAAAGACGTACACTTGATGTTCTCCAGTTATATAAGAGTACAGATGATCCATTAAAGCATAATCTATGACAAGTCAATTCAACATTTGCCTCTTAACATAAAAGAAAACAATACACCACTTCCTTTATTGTTTGGTGATGCCCTCCACTTTAGGAAAAGCCAATCTCCAATCTATATGGACACAACTCACATATCCTCATTCTATGGTTCTAATTGAGATGATAAAAACAAAAACAAGGATCAATTACATTACCTAAAGGATAAAGAAACAAGACCTGTTGGGACTGAGGTCATGAACAAGAACTCCTTATCGGTCATCAAAGTAACAACTCGGTAATTAAGTATTGAACAGATTAGATGATCAAAAAGATCAGAGGGCAGAGTGTACCCTAGCATTAGGGTCCGCACCAGCATCAAGGAGCCTTCTTACAATAGGTGCGTGGTTCCTCCAAGTTGCAATATGCAGGGGTGTGAGGCCAAACGGAGTCCTTGCATTAATATTTCCTCCCTTCTTTTTGAGGAACGACAAAGCTAAGTCAACATCACCAACAGACCCCTCCTCAACAGCCAACCACAGATCCTTACTCTGAGGTGTGCATCTGCGAGGAGTTTGTATCGTCTGCTTCTGGCATGGAGGCAAAACTAAATCCTCCATTTAATATATTAATAAAACAGGGTGTTACTCAGATCTGCTGCTAATATAACTCGATCCTCAGAGTAAATAATTATTTACAAACTAGTGTAAATAGGGATCCTTCTGGGTCTTGATGGAAAACTAATTCAGATCAGAACATTGACGAAGAGCTATAATGAATAAAGCTTGTGAATCAAACAGCACCATTCTCCATTTTCACCACAAACATAAACAAGGCAAATTGGTTTCAAGAGCCACCAAACAGCACCATGGTCTTCCAAATATCTTGAAGAACAAGTAGGCTCTGCAAATTAAGCTTTAAGTCAGCAAGTGCAGCTTTGTCCAATAAGCAACAGTCTGCCATCCAAAAATCAGAAGAGAAGTTTCTTTCCCCCCTCTCTCTCATGGTTTTTTCACAAGGGTAATACCTCACAAGATTTAACAGTGTATGCATTTACTCATTTACAGTCTCGGGGGTTCATGAGGTAAGCAACAAATATAGTGTGCCTCAGTATGTCAAGAAAGAACTTACTCAAAAAGGAAACACCAAATTTAATTGATTAAATACAATTATAATACATGAAAAAAAGAGAACAGAGGAAGGGGGTTGGCGTTGGATGCTATCCAATTGAATCTTCAGTATCAAATCAGTCCTCAAAATTCAGAGAAGGGAAAACAAAAGGAAAAGATCTCAATTGTTAACCAACCTAAGTTGAATTGAATCCCATCGAATTTTGACATTGAAGTAACAGAATCAGACGGTCTCTCTCTCCAACCCCAACCTCAACCCACCTCACCTCACCAGAAAATGGTTGCTCAACGTTTGACACAGAAAAATAAAACAAAAAGATTGAATCTTGTACAACCCAAAGAGAAACAAACAAACAAACATAGATACAGAAAAAACCCCTTCAATTGAATGCAAAAGATTCACCTGGGATTTATCACCGGAGCTCCATCAATTGAGAATAATCAATGGCTAAGCTCAAGATGAAAAAGGGGTTGCAAATTCAGCACCGGTTGTCTCTCTGTACGTCTCTCTCTCTATACATATATATAAGCTATACACATATGTGTGTGATTTGTTGGGTATAGTTCACAATTACAGAAAGAGAGAAATGAAGAAGAGAAGAGAGAATATACCCCAAGAAAACCCAAAGATGCAGGAAGCAAATTATGGGAGTTGAAGGGACAACTTCAAGGAGCTCGAGGGCATCTTCGCAAACTCCTCTCACTTCGTCGGACGAAAATGCCCTCAGATTTTTGTAGGAATTGGACGCGCGACGGAGGTGGGTCGGAGGGACCGACTCCGACTTGTCTGCGGCCACGACGTCTCGGACTTGCCTCCCTGTCGGTCCCACGGCTGACACGTGGTAAGCTCCCATATCGCCAAGTGGGATTTCTTGCATTATTTATGTTTCTTTTAACTTTAACTAATTAGTTGGATTTTTCTCCGCTTCAACGTTTTTAGTTGGTCTCGACGGATCGAATATCATGTGTTGGATATTCCACTGCAATTTAGTACTTCTTTTTGTGACCGCACGATTGCTCTCTAATTCTTGGACCAACCATCCCATATTAACATAAATAAATTGTCAAAAAAAAAAAGAAAAATAGTCGAATTACAATAACAATATTTTTTATTTCTATAAATTTTTAAAAAAATTAGAATTCATTTAAATTAAATACATAAAAATTAAAATAGGTTCACTGAGATTTTGATTGTCCCACAAGTACCAATCAACCACTTCCCTTTTTTGGAGGCTCAATGGGATAGAAAGCATGTTATTGACACACTTCAGTATGATGAAAAATTTACTCTCAGAGCTCATTTTGTACTTTGCATAGGATTTTACGAAAATTTTCTAATACCGTATTTTTCAATGTATATATTTGAGCTTACAAATCTGTAGGGTTTCATTAATAGTCTGGTGTACAAATAAGATAGTACTTAGTATATAAAAACATATAAAATATAATGAATGTGTTTATAATAATAATAAAATAAATGTATAAGAATGTGATTTATCAAGTAGTTAGTTTGATGGCGTCGTAGGGAACATTGCTATATTTTGGACAAGATCCAAAACTCATTCCAAATTCAGTTGAATTTATAAAATCAAAATATAATTTTAAAATCATCGTCGACAATTTAGATATGAATTAAACAAGTTGGTGCCAATTTGGTTACCCCATTTGTGATCCTTAACCAATTTGAGGTAAAATAATAATAATAATAATAATAATAATAGAATAGTAGAGAAGCAACAATAGGTTGGAAATATCAAAAGAATTAATGTTGTGTTGGCTGTTGCTTATTCAATTTTGCTTCTCCAACTCTATTTATATGATCATTATGGTATGCATTTCTTGAGTATTTTGAACGTATTTCTGAATTATGTACTATTTTTATGATTCTACTAAAGAAGGAACATAAGCGAGGAAATACATGATGTAATCACCATTCTTAAACTCCACAACCCACAATAATCAACCATCACTTCATTCCTCGTATAATTTTTCTGTCATTTCAAAATGAAAATTGTTTTCTTCTTTTTCAAAATGTTCGAGAAAAATATTTCACTTATAAGAATGGTTTTTTTATTATTTTTAATTAGTCTGGTCTGCTTAATTTTCAACCACTATTTTTTAAAGAATTATACGAAAACTCCAATCTTATATGCCTGCTATGGAATTAAATAAATAGTACAATTTGGAAAGGGCGTCAGGCAGTGGGGTCCACCCAATCTTATTCTGCCGTCTGCTCTAAGCGAAATTATTTTTGACTGCTGACCATATTATCACATAGACTTTAGTTGTTTTACTTTTTAAGGTTGTGTGCGTGTCTCATCCAATAAAAAGATGACAAGTCAGCTGTGTGGGTTAGAAGTTGGCAGTTGACACTCAGCACTGATTTATGATCAGACGATTTATAGAAGAGGCCCATATATTTGTACAGAAAGGCCCATCTCGGAGATGGTTGATGGACATGTACAACCACTACCACCAGCATGGACATGGACTCTACTTTTTGCAGATTTATATGCACCCAAGAAAAGAAAGGGAGGGGGGTGGGGGGAAGCGTACATGGAACTGTATTTGATTTTGGTAATAGACGGAAAATTTTTAACTAAAACAAATTTTATCAAATTAAATTAATCACAAATCAAATACAATATACTTATTATGTAATTAATTTTTTTTTCAAATTATAAACCAATTACACGATAAATATATTATATTTACTATATAATTTATTCGAATTCAATCAAATCTGATTAGGATTAAAATTTTCCAACACATTAAGTTAGCATTTTGCAGAGATTAATATGAAATTGGATAAATGACGGACTCATTTTCTCTTTAACGTATTAATTCAGGTCGTCTTCAATCATATAATTGGAAGGGAGAGGATAAGAACTTTATTATTAGGTGGTGGTTGTGATCAATATCAATCGAGGACAATTCTCTTGTTACTCGCAAAAACAATGTCCTTACGGTGACTATACCATACTTGGTACTTGATTGACAGGCTTAGACTTTGGTCAAGAAACCACCAGCTATAAAGAAATTGCTTATACGTAATCTATATCAAATTCAATATAAATTCTACGAGAAAAGTTTGAACAGGAATTTTACTTGCCGAGTTGACGGACACGTTAAGGTTCATTAGATGAATCGCCACTGATCCCCCTTCCCAGCAATAAAATATTTGTAACCCCACATGCATGTAAGTTATAACGTGCAAGTCCAAAATGTATTCCCCAAGATAATTCTTCATTTCTGTACGTAAAAGTCAAGGCCAGCTCCTAGGTTTTGGCTTCATTCACAGGCAAATCAAAAAATCATATAAACAAAGATTCCGAGATAGAAGGCAGCCTCATGTGACATACTAGTTAAATACGATATCAGACAGGTCACAACTTCTGGCAGGAAAGATCAGCAAATTGACAAATGATTTAGGACCACATTCAGTTCTGAATAAGACAGAACAAAAGAAAATGTGTAGATAGTTGGGGATTGAAACTTCATCTGTGCCTTATAAGAAGTGGTTAACTAAACAATGGTTTTATTTGAAAAGAAATAAAAGCTATAACACTTTTCCTATCCGCGTCGTGACAAGTGAGGGAAGGTGCACACTACAAAGATGAATCGAGGGGGAATTGAAGAGGATGATAAAATTTGCCAGTCCTTTTAACACGTAATCATGGGTTGGACTAATGCAATGGCAATAGGATTTAATTAATGCAATGTCTACATTGATGCTGAGAAGTTATAGATATGAGGATCACACACAATGTTGAACAACAAACTTAAACAATGAAAATGAATTGCACAACGAAGTGTAGAAAGATCCATTGACTCACATCAATCTGCAGATGATGAATGGAGCAAGAGCAAGTTTGTTCTATTCTTACAAGGATGAAGCTCCAGACTGCAGGTAGGATATCTCTAAACTAAAACAATGCCAAAACAAACCATCCAAAAACAGCCAAGCATTCTACAACTCCAAATCCATGGTTCAGGCTGCAATAGGAGGATCCTGCAATACATAGAAAAGTATGATGTGAAATTATGAAAATGAATAAGACACTCAGCATAAGTAAAGGCACTTGATAACTAAATTTACAATCAGCATGCAGAAGATTTCTATCTAAGCCTAAACATCACCAGACGAAGGTTAATGTTATAGTGCAACAAAAGTAAAAGTGGTGTTTTTTGGGAAACCAAATGGAACAAAAGCAATTGGCAATAGAGGCATAGCTGAGCTCCATGAAATTAAATATAATAGCAGTACTTATATAAACTTTGAGTCATTAATGTTACGGTACATTCAGGCTCAGAGATTAAATTAGGAGGAAGGGCAAGGCAAGTTTGATGAAATTGTGTTCTCTGGGTTATAAACCATTTGCAAAAGAAAATAATGAACTTCTCCATATATATTTTGCTTTATTTTAGAAACACTTAAACAACATTCCTAAGCAAGGAAACCAGCTCAAATAGTTAAAGCATTTATAGTAAGCACTACAATTAAAGAGTTGGGGTAAATGGAAACGTAGTTATTTATCAAGTTGGACCAGAAACAGACGATATTCAGACAGTAGAACAAAGCCCAACTAAGGCTTTCACTTAATTACCCCAGCTCTCCGTTTCGCTTCTCTGATCCCTTACAAATATTGCCCCAGCAAACTTCATGAAGATCAACATAAAGAGGTTACCTTAGCCGTCAAATTGGACAGTGCCAAATTCCATTTCTCTCTAGTTTTTGTACCAGCTACCTGCCCAACTTTTGCCACTTTGTTGAAAGCACCATTCAACCAAGCTGTTCCAGCTGTCACATACCTGATATAGATCAACATTTAGACTACTCTAAATATCAACAGTGGAAAACAGGGTCTTCATCCAATTATAGGAATAACCAAACAAGCTGTTCACAAGCAGATATCATTCAACTCCTTCCTAGTTTTCACAATCAATCAGTAAACAAGAGCTTGACTGCATATAGGTCATTTCATTAGCTACTGAAACGTAAATGGTATTCCAAATTCTTCCAACCAGAACATGTCTGCTACATGTGTTGGTGCAATGGTATTCTATAAATATTGAACCGACGTAAAAACTAAAACACCTTGTCAAAGTACCATATAAAATGTTTATCATGTGTTTAGGTGGTATGAAGTGCTCTCCAGGTGTCAATCCATTCTTCCATAATTTCAGCGTAAAAACACCACAATAACACATCACATATACTGGGCGTACCTGCTAGATTTAACAGCTGATCCAGTATCATTTATTTTCCTTTCTGCAGCCATAAGAGCTGACATAGTTTTATCCGACACTTGAAATTTTTGATCCACAGATTTCACTTTCTCATTTACAACTGAAATTCCAACTGTAAGCTTTTCGGTCAGCCCAACTCTCCTGTCAAAGGAAGTCACTCTTGCAGATGCACTGGCCCTCAACTTATGCTTCTCATCAAATGCTTTAGCCTTATTCATAGCATCTTGTCCAATAGCGGAACCTTTTGCAAGCATGCTTGACACAACATCCTGGGCTTTACTGACATACACTCTCCCATTATTTGGACTCATTTTTCCCTGTTGGCGGAGAAACAATTAAATTCTAATTAAATGAACAAACAGAAAATTTGAAACTTAATAAATTTCATCTTACATTCATCAGACATGAATGTTTCGAAGAAAACATACATTTAGAAAGTTATTTTTGTGGTTGCCTCTTTGCATTGTTCATATACCACAAAGAAGCACCTATACAACTAGCCTTGACCCAATTTTTCACACAAAATAAAACTTGATATCTACTGAATTTTAGTTAATATTTAGCCTATGCTATTACCTCAGCAGCTGGGCAAGTGTTCTCCTGAGACATGCTTACAGCATTGTCAACAATTCTTACTTCCTGGACACAATAGTAAGTTAGTAACTCATCCTTACTTCTTAACATGAACATGAAAATTACATGTAATAAGAACACGACGAAAATGCATACAGCATTATTACCCGAATCTCAGGTTGTGGTACATAGTTTTCTGCTGGTGTTATGCTAACAATCTGGTCCACTATGGTTGCACCCTGCAAGACACCAACAGCGGAAATTTTCAAATCCAGAATATAATGAACCTTTACTCTGAGACATCAACTTTATCATGTTACAACAATTTCAAACAACACAGGAATGCCATCACTCAGCAGTTGCCAGGAAATCTTCAGAAGGAAAACTAGTGAACAAGATAGTCAGGGAAAAACTAGAATAAAGAACTGAAAAAAGCCATATCACATAAACAGAGATACTGGAAAACTTAACAAATTCCAGTAACTTTGTCTGAAAAATATACCGGTTTGACCAATGGTCATCTATACTTGATTCTTAATCCAGTATTACAGTTCTCCAACTATGGAACTTATTTAATTGCTGTCTATTCCACCCACAAAATAAAAGATTAACGAATGAATAGGTGTGCTAGGAATTTTGCTAGACACCAACCAAAGGAAAAATGGCACATTCTTGTAAACTGAAACTTCAAGGTGCACAATAAAATTTTATAGCATCTCTATATTTAGAGTAACATCATCAGTTACAATGCAACAATATTGATCAGGTTATAAATGTCTCTTTATGTTGGAACCACGCCAACAAAAACCTTTTAACAGTCTTAACTTGCTCTTTTTGAATATTATTTTCAGTAAAACATGTGGTGTTGTTAATTACAGCTGCTACACAGCTCGACAAAGAATCTAGGTTAACTTTTCTCTTTTATTCGGTGAAGTAACAATTTATTTATGTATTTTGATTCACTCGAGCACAATTAAATGGAAAACAAAAGCAATAGTCGAGCAAATTACTGATAGTAACAAGGCGATTTCGAGCGCCCTCGGATCTTTAAATGTAACAAACGCGGTCTTGCACTGCCCTGGCTCTCTGGAACCACCAACAAATACACACAAATTCAAAAATTTATCAAACTTATTGATAATACTTTGTTTAACTTATATCCAAAAACAGAAGAGTAGAAAACAACAAGCTCACCTGCGGATCTCAATGTGTTCAATTTCACCGGAAAAAGAAAAGAACTCATGGACTTCTCTCTCCGTCGCCAGATCTGATACTCGCTTCACTTCAACTGTTCTCGTCTGCTCAAAATCATCAAAAGAAAGTTTACGTATACTTTGAACTCAATAACCTGAGAAGTAAAATTCAAAGGTAAAAATCAAACTCACCTGCATTGTCACTTAAAACTTTCTCCTGGCAGTTCTCGTAGATTCTCCCTCAATTGTTCAACAAAAGTGCGTCGACTGATTCATATACGGCGTATATACACGGTAGCTGTGTCGTATTAGTGCCGTAAATTTGTGAGTTATCCGCTGAAGACTCTGATGAGAGAGAGGAAGAATGTGAGAGAGGCAGAAGAATGTTGAAGTTCAATTCGGAAGACTTATATCTTTAAACCTTTATTTTCGGCCTTATCAACTGATTGATCATTATTTTTACTCACCTGGAGAAAGGAGAAAGAGGGAAAATTGATTCCAACTGATGTTTCTGTTTACAGTCGGGTCGAAATGTTCATTTTTGCCCTCTGGCATTAGGCTGCGTTTGGATGATGTGTCGCGGACAAAAAGCAATTCTAAGAGTTGAATAGTTTCCTTTTGGTTATGAATTACTAGACAGCGTGGCACGCTGTATCCGTATACCTAATTTTATTACTATTTTAATTTTATTCAAATTTATAATTAATTTATTTTTATATATTAAAGTTTATCATTGTCTTACAACTCCACGTGCATAAGCTATTAATGACTTTTTAATGCTTAATTGTCAATAAATTAAAAATTAAAACTTTGTACAATATATATTTGGAATAATTACACTTTCACCCTCTGAGATTTTATGTACTTACACGTAGGTCTTTGTGATTTGAAAAATTACATCTAGCACCCCTGAGGTTTGCTTCCGCCAAACAAATAAGTCCTTCCGTTAGTCAAAATTCAATAAATTTGTTAATATTAACAGAAAAATTGAATGAAATTTGATAATTACCTCCGATTGATTTATTACTAATTTATTGTAACTCAAACTATTTTTTTCAAACTAAACTACCGTAATAACGATGAAGATATACCTCCATACATATATTAATGTGTGAAGACGAATGAGGGTCATTTGATCATAAAAAGATTTATTTAACCTACAATAAATCAGTAATAAGTTAATATAAGGTAAATAAATAAATTTTTTTCAATTTTTATATTAATATCAACAAATTCGGTGAATTTTAACTAATAGAATGACTTGTTTATTAAGCGATAGCAAAACTCAGGGGTGCTAGATGTAATTTTCCAAACTACAGTGGGTCTACATATAATTACACCAAACTTCATGGGAGGAGAGTGTAATTATCCCTATATATTATAGTAGCGATGATTATATTACATGCAAAATAAATATTAATATGTTATTTTTAATTTAATTAATAATAAAATAAAACAAAAATGAGTAAATCTAATTTGTGAGTGCAGTAATTGCATGGAACTAATTTCTGTTAAGTGACGTGATTGAATAGTTAATTCAATATGAGTTGAAAAATTAAATAAGTTCTATTAATAGAATGATATTTTTTGTATTTAAAAAATTTGATGTAAATAGTACGAGAATTACCCTTTTGTTTCTATAAGACCCCTTTACTTTATAATAGTATAGGCGATTATTTGGGTATTTCCTATAAGCAATGTGAAACAACGAAGACTTAATTTTGTTGAGTCCTCATTTACTTTTCATTATTAAATTAGATAAGTTGTTTAATACATCGCATAAGATGTTTATTTGCATTATAGGGCTTAATTTTTATTTCACTATTCCCCTCGAATAATTCAATTTATCTGAACAGGTGGGTTGAGTTATTCAATCTAAACAGTCTAAATAAATATAATATAATTAATACATATTTGTTTATCATATTATTCAAATAACTCGTATCACAAAATAAACTGGAGTTGAGTTGTTTGGCATCAGTTTAGCAAAGCTGATTCAATTTCAAAAAAATATACTTATTTTTCTCTTTATTTATGGACAGGGTATTTTTCAAATCGTGTTAGTTAATTATTGTGATACGACCTTACTTGCCTGGTAAGACTACAATCCTTACAACCAAAATGATTATGAGTTCGAGTTTTAAATTTATTAAATGTTATAATAAATTGGATATTATAAAAAAAAAAAAAAGAAAGAAAAAATCCCAGCTAATAAAAAATATTATTAAATGCTCATAAATAGACGAACGTAATATATTTATTACATTGGGACCCTTGAAATAATATAAAGTCTAATCCTTTTTCTTTTAGTTATTCTTAATTTTTTAAAATTTAAATGCATCAACATTTTATATTTTAAAATAAAATTATTGTATTTATAAATAATCATCTCAAATTAATGAAGTGAGCCTGACAATTTTTCAAATGAATATATTTCAAACGTGTTAATTTTTCGACAATCCCGTGAAGGTTTATATTGAATTAGATAGGATGTTGATTTTGATTAATCGAGTTAAATTGAATCAAAAGTTCAGTTAATCAAAATTTTAATTCACGAAAATGGCGTACTGAATACCGAATCGAAGTAAATTTAATTTTATTGAATTAATAGAAAATTAAAACATATATATAATATTAATTTATTAGCTATAAATTATTTGTTAATTAATAATTATAATAAATTAAATTATGTATAAACCATGAATTTATTATCTTTATTATAGATACAGATATTAAGATATTTTATATTTATATATTATTTTTTATTATATTTATAATATAATGCATATAGTTTTTAAAATTCAATATTCGATTGTGTTAGATTAACAGCACAAAAATCAAAATATAATCGAATGTAGAAACTAAAGACGAAATAATTAAATTCAATTTAATTAATTTTCAGTCGATTAATAAAAAATCGCACACTACTAAATTAGACGAATACATATAACGGTAGACATAGAAGAAATTATTTCTTTTTATAGCATTTATTAAATAGAAAGAAAATGAAGTGTTATAGTTGGCATGAGAGGATTTTATGCATAGCACAAAGCATTATGCTAATTATAGTTAAGTTAGAATCAAAGATAAAATTACTATGTAATTTGATTTATCTGAGAAGATGGTGTTATAATTGGACAATATGTGGTGGCAAAGCAAGAAAGGGAAAAGCGCAATTGTTCAGTGGCGACAAACAACTTACAACTCTTTGTTGAGTGGCGGACACAGAAGGGCAACAAAGTTAGAAAGAGAAAACAGGTCGTCGGATTACCAAGATAGCGACAAACATCACTCCGCCATAATGCGACTTCAATATGTGCAACCGCCGGCTTATTTGATAGTTTTCATGACGGTTTTTTTATTTTATTCTTAGAATTAATTATATTTATGCCCTTTTAAAAATGTCAAATTATATATTTTTTTAAAATATTTTACACTTTTAAAAAAAATACTGTTTATATCGGATCATTTTTCATTATGATTTAGACGAAAAATAATGACGTTGGCAAAAGAATTATTTTAAATTTTTATTTTGCTCCTCGTTTAACATTCATATGTAATAATTTTGTCAATATATATTATATTTTTTACTTAAGTATAAAAATATGGATGTGAAAATTAATTGATGGACGAAATTAAAATTTTAATTAATTTTTTTTGTTGACGGCAATATTCTCCTTTCAATATCTAACGGGAGGGGATCATATGTAAATGAAGAATTTTTGAAGGAAATATAAATATAATTCAAAAATTCTTTTAGATGAGACTGTAATTTTGTATTTTCAAATAAGATTTAAATAGGCAAAAATGCAAGCAACCCCCTTGTGATATCGCAAATGAGCAAATTACCCCCTTGTGAAAAAATAAATAGCGATTTACCTCCCTATATTTTTTAAAATACAACAATTTACCCTCCTATGATTTTTAAAATGAAGCAATCTACCTCCCTATATAAGGAGGTAAATTGCTTCAATTTTAAAAAATATAGAGAGATAAATTGCTATATTTTTTTAATAGGGGAATAATGTGCTCAATTTTAATATCATAGGGGGATAAATTGCTATTCACCCGATTTAAATATAATTAACCCTTATTGTTAAAAATAGTGGTTGTAAGTTGGCCGTATCAAATTAATGCTTTGAATGAGATCATATTTAAAAATATTAATTTGACAAACTGATGAAAACGTGAAAGATGCATAGTAAAATACAGTGCCATTTTACTGGTCTTTGCTCAGCAGTGATAGAATTATATTTTTCAGCTAATCTTATTTGATTTAGTGTTACACTTGGACAGTAATAAACATGATTAGATTGTAATAGTTATATACATTTAAGCTAATTATTATTATTATTTTTTGTTTTCGAAGATCCTCCCTCTAATTCACCCGGGGTTCAGGTCTGAGATCGTAATGACTCCGAGCTTAGTCCAATCTGAATAAGCGTTCGGACCCGAGAGATTTCTGACTAAAACTCTTTAATACTTAAGTTAGTTAGAGTTTGAGACCATAAAAAAAAATTGAAAAATATTCTCTCAATAAATTATGTGTGTTGGCCCCCCAAATTGCCGTGGAATATTTATACGGCAAAATCTTCATATTTATATGAATCCACATGTAGTAATTTTCACCTTTTAAGTGTTGAATGGTCGAGATTATGAATCCACGTCACCCATTCAGATCGAACAAGTGTAATCCAATCCAAGTAAAAATGAGCGGATCATAATGTTGTTTAGGCATTTAAAATCCTATAAAAGGACGTATTTATTTTAACATCTTATTTTATTAGAACCCCATCAACCAGGATTATTTTACTTTGTGCAAGAGAGGGAGATGTATTATTCTAAATTCAGAATAATAATTTGCGTATATTATATTTTGCTATTAAATTACACCCATATTTACACTTGACCTTATTTTTTGTTAATTTATCATCACAACTTTATGAAATTTGCAAGTTACCATATATGATCATTTTTCGATGCAAACTTTTTGTAGAAAAAGTATCACATGCAGTGTACATGTGATACTTAAAAGACTGAATTGTCTTTAGATATCAAATGTGCAATGCACGTAATATTTTTTCGATAGAAAATTTGATTGAAGAACGATTACATATGATAACTTGCAAACTTTTTAAATTTAATATAATAAATTAACACAAATAAAAAAAATTATATAACAACGAATGTAGTTCAATTAACAAAATATAATATATAATTTATGAGACAAAAAAAAGTATTTAGATGATGATCTTGAAGGGAGGGGTTGGAATTGGATATGCCAAAAATAGGGGATCACGTTGACAGGCCTTAGCACGCCACCCAAACCTTTTCTATGGTCAATGTTTGATTGATTGAATATGTCGAGAGCGTGAGAGCGACATTAGTTGGAGCAAGGGGACCCATTTTGCCCCATGTTCCACGCCTCTCTCCCCATTTCCCGACTTTTCATTCACTCTTAAATTACTTTATTTTATTTATTGTTAATTTTATTTTCTTTCTTAACATTTCAAAATAAAACAAAAATTATTCACTGATATTTACCCAGTTGTCTTGCAAAGTTGGCATGCGGTCTATTGACCAGGTAACTTTGAGTTATGATATAAAAGTAAACTTGCCTTGAGTTGCAATCCTAATTTTATAATCAATATATTAATTATTAATATTAAAGAGTATGATTATTTAATTATTATCGTTATGATAAATTAATAGTTAGTATTTATATAATTGTTAGATGTAAATGCGTGATGGGATCTCAAATTCGTTAATTGAATTAAACTTCAATGGCATATCTCACTCTTCCATTTTTTCCCCTCTATTTTTATAACATTTTGTTGGATAATTATAAATTATTAGTAATTAATTATTATTTTTTATGGAATAATAATTGTTGATAATTAATTGTAGATTGCCATAGTGATTTATATTCATAATATAATAATATAATTGATTCACAAAATTAAAAAAAAAAAGACAAAGGGTACATACTTAGGCCTTGTTACTTAGTTTCATTGGATTGGATATCTACACTATGTTTGTTTTCATTTTCAAGTTATCTTCGGGACGAGTCAAAACATATCCAATGTTTGCCATCATTCAGAAACACCTTATCTAGGTGTTTTAAACTGTTTTAGCATAAATATATACATATATATATATATATATACACATACATATACATAAAAATATATAAAAAAGACATGATTTGACAGTGATTTGACAATGAATAGTAATTTTTGTCTCCCAAAACACAACATTAAACATACAATACTTATTTTAAATTATCTTTAAAAACAAATCCAAACATACATATTATCTCTAACACACACTTATTTATCTTTATTTTTCTCTCTCTATCTCCACAAAATACAACAAAACACTCAGAAAACAAATCCAAACATTATGCTACTATTTTTCAGACTAATGTCCGGTTTCCAAAAAATTGGCAGCTCAGAAAAAAACTTTACAGTTCGGTATTAACCTATATTTTGACCAAATTTAAAATTCCATCCATCTAGGCGGGATTCTTATCTTACTCCCAAGACTTGCTTTGTTGATTTCCACTTCCCCATTTCCCCCCGCAACTTTTGTCCACCAAATGATCTCTTCTCAAATTGTAGTGCTTATCATTTGGCACTTTCTTCTGCTTCCTGCAGGTACAAGTGATGGCGACATTGCTTTAGGAAGCTTTGGAAGACAATTTGGTAAGCAATACTTTCGAACAAATTGTGCTCTCATGATCTGTTGGATGTTGTGGTGGTCTCAAAATTTAAAAATACTGAACAAGGAGTTTTTGTTCCCAAAACAAATTGTGGATTTTGCTAGAAGTTATCTCAACACATTTGTGGTGCAGAACTATGGTCAATTTCCCCCCGCCTAGCTCATCATTAATTTTGGCAGACTCCACATGAAGATTGTACCAAATTAATTTTGATGGTGCACTCCTTGAAGGGGGAGAATTTTTGGGTCTTGGAGTGGTGGCACAATACTCACTTGGGGTTTGTTTGCCATGGCGCTCGCTCCATCTTGATTGAAGAGGTCCCACACTATTGACAGAGACACTAGCAACAAGAGAGGCAACTCTTTTAGCTTGCCAAAAATCCTTGTCAAGATCTCCCGTGCTTCTCAAGACCTTTCTGTTTTTGGTCCTTTGATCTTTGACATTGTGCCGTTTGTAGCTTATCTGGAATCTATTTTTTTCTCTTTTGTCTTTCAATCGGATAATTCAGCTACACATCAATTGGTCTAATTTGGTCTTAATCTTGAAGGGGACTCTTCTAATATACCTTTTGGAATGGATTCTCTGTTGACCACAATTTTCTCAATTAATATATACACAATTTAACTTTAAAAAAATGTCTATTATGTTGTTATTTCCTCCATATTTGCATTCGTACGAGGCAGTGTATTCATTGCTCTGACACCCCTTTTACATTTTCTTTGTAATCTTGAGTTTGAGATTAATTACTATAATTATCTAAGATAAAGTAAAAATGCAGACCCATTAATTATATACTGACTAGCAAACGAGACCTTGGGTTTTGGGTTTCACAAAATTATAATTTCATTTTTTTAGTAGCGTTAGTATATTATTTTTTAGGAAATATTTGTGTATATTTTGCATTTGAATAGAATGTGCAGTTATAATTACAACTATAACACCAAGATATGTAGTTATAAGTTTACAAAAAGTAAGATGTATTTTGACCTAATTTCAGATGAGGTGTCAATGTAATTTACTCTAAAATAAACTCATCTAAAAATTTAGATATACACCAAAATATTATATGGAATATGAAAACAGGTTAATTGATCTGGTTTCATAAAATATTAAAATCTTTTTTATATTTCGATTCACTATTTATTTAATTGTCTTGATTTAATAAAAATGAGAATTAAATTAGAACCATAATTCTTGGTGAGCAAAACATTAAATAGTGCAAATATAAACAATATATATAAAGCATGTACACGAAAAAACAAAATATAATATGTAAAAAAATTTATACTTCTGTATTAGGTGTGATAGGGGGAAAATTCAAAACCCAATATATCACGATAAATTGAAACTTTTTATTCGACTTTGATATATACCGAATTCTTAATTTCGACTTTAGCCCTACAATTTAGTTATCTTGAACGCACAAAGGTGATGCATTCTGCGATTTCACGTGTTATTTTTGGACAATTTTACTTAGCTCTTTTATAGTACAAGTCAATTTTACCTAACACACGTTGGAGAAAGTCTCAAAATGACACAATCTGGTGAATAAGATGTCTAATTGTGTGTACGAGGCCACTTTACCACAGTTTTCGCTTTCATGTGCAAAACTTTTTCCCATGTAAGTCACTTGTGTTGCAAATTGCAATCCTTTCGCCTCATAAGCAGGGAGATCTAAAAAGGTGCACGTTTTCTTTTTAACCTATCTGATCCTAACTTTTTTTTTTAAATTGCATTTATTTAATCAATACATTAATATATTAAAAATAATAAATAATAAATTATAATAATTCTCGATCCAACCAATACATGATGGTAACTGTAATCATATTACAAATACTCACATAAAGTGAGATAAATACCTACAAGTAGTCAGTAGAACTTGAATACATAAAGGGGCTGAAGTGTGTTCTTAGATGTGGATATGTAATATTATTTGGATTTGTGGAGCAAATTATGTATCATCTTGAAATGTGGTATCAATACTATGAAGATTTGATGTCAACAAGATGTGGAAGCTATACAGCTGTAGAACCTCATTGTGACAGAGAACTTTTTGATCACATTGTGCTTTCGATTTTTTCAAACCTATTTTCAAATCAAATTGCCATTGGCGGTTTTACAAAATAATTTTTTAAATTGTTACTTTTAAAATCAAAATCAAAGATGCGGTTTGTGCGGTTTGGCAGTTTTTATACTTATAACAAAAATAAGATGTTAAGACTAACAAAAAATCAAGAAATGAAATAAGTTTTTGTATGTAGCAAGCAAAAAAATCTAACATCATGCACCATAGACCACCAATACTCTCCACAACTTTAAGTAGATTAAAATATAAGATTATATATATTAATCCAATAAGGAAACACTTAATCAAACAAAGGCTGATTGTCGATTTTAGAGAAAACAAAGATAATGAAAAACTGATACAATCATCAAATGGGTTTAAACAATTAAACATATATATATATATATACATATATAATATTTGTATAAAATTCAAATATAAATTTTACAAAAATGGACTTGTAATGTGGATCTTTGATAACATATGAATTTTGGGATTATATAATTCAAATATGAAACTCTTCTAAAAAATTAATTATTTTTAGTGAATTATTATACACATATATATAATTTAAAAAATTATTTGTATATTTAGCGGCGGGGTGTGGTTTTTGGCAGTTATTTTTAAATTATAAATTAAAATCAAACTAATAGTGCGGTGTGATTTTACTCTAATTTTAGAATTGCGATTCGATTTAATTTGGATGATTCTAAAATTTTTTTATGACCCCTACTTTTGAACATGAATCATTTTGATTTATTGTATATGTATAATGACTTGTATGGTGTGTGTATGTAATGACTTATTGTGAGCTGAAGGCCCTTTTTTTAAAGGTATGAGCAGATTTAGGTAGTTTGAAATAATTTCTATTAGGCTTGAATACCATAGTTTTTAATGTGTATCAACTCACTGACACGTTGCACTTGAACATGCTTTGACCTAATTAAATCAATCCAAAATAAAAGAATAACTTTTATCTTTTGTTTTGAATTAATCTATCAGAGTGCATAAGACCCAAATTTGATATGAACGCTTATGCGAAATTGTTTAGAACAGATATAAAGTCCAATTTTAAACTTTTAATTGGTATTTTATACTAAAATTTTGACATCAATCACAGAAGATTTAAACCACCTATCAGATTGTAATTGCATATACAGAAGGAAACCCAACGGGAAAAGGGCAGACGGCAGAAGGCAAAAGCCTGTTGAGCGAAAAAGGCAGAATTTTATTCTAAAAAGTTGGCAAAGGGACTCAATGTCTAGTAGGAAAGGCATGAGGGTAGCGCAAAGCGACAAACTCATCCGGCCACTTTGTACAAATGTACAAACACGTTACACATCATTTCTCTACTTCCCCCAGATAAAACTTTCAGCTTTTTCCTCAACTTTTTTCACAACATCCATCCATAATCACTTCATATATGGTGTATGTGTATCAATACCCCGTCAGAAAATCACTTTTCCTTGTCCTCCAAGTCACTGCTTTTCTTCACTTTTTCTGCTTCTCAACCTCTCCCCCTGCAATGTTCTTGAAATGGCTCCAAATGCAAACGCAGTTTCACTTTCACGAACTGAGAGCTTTGAGAGTGTTTGCAGAGAAATTCATGATTCTTTGGGGGAGGAGAAAAGGCTTGTTCAAGTTCTGGTTGGTTTGAGCCAGGCTGAGTGCCGAAAAGTTAGAGAAACATACATGGAACTTTATGGGGAGGACTTAGTTCAAAAGTTTGATCCAGGGCTCCAATTCTTGCTCTGTTTGATGCTTGATCCATTTGAGCGTGATGCAGTTTTTGCAAGAGAGTCTCTTCATGGAAACAATAGTGTCAATTACAAGGCCTTAGTCGAAATATTTACGTGCCGAAAATCGAGCCATGTTCTTCTCATACTACAAGCCTATCATGCAAAATATAGGAGCCAGTTAGACCTTGACATTGCCAGCATTGAGCCTCCCCATCCTTACCAAAAGGTTAGATTAGAACTACTGTATATATCAGTCCTTCAATTCTTTTTAATATGTTGTTGTTTGGGTATTTGCTGTTTCGGGTTCAAAGATGAACGTGCAAAAGCGTAAATGTAATGTAAGCTCAGACTCCAAGTGAATTCTGTTGGGTTGGTTTTAGCAGATGTTGATGGCATTGTCTGCATCACACAAGGCACACCACGCTGATGTTAGTCAACACATTGCAAAATGTGATGCAAGAAGGCTGTTCCAAACAGGGGAGGGGAGGCCGGGAGCTATTGATGAGGCTGTTGTTCTTGAGATCTTTAGTAAAAGGAGCATTGGACAGCTCAAGCTAACATTTTTCAGCTACAAGCATATTTATGGGCACAGCTACACCAGTGTAAGCCGCTGTTCATGTCGTGATCGACATGTTTAATTCCAATTTGTTCGATGTTTTGATGACATGTTTAGTTTCCAATTTGTCGTGCTGTGTTCACTTTTCAGTTTCTGAAAAATGAGGACTCGGGAGAATTTGAAGATGCAGTGAGAGTTGTTGTGAAATGCATATGCAGCCCACCAAGATATTATGCTGAGGTACATTTTGTGCATCTCTTCTCCCATTTTGCAAGAACCTGAGGAATAATTGCTGGAAATAACAAACACACCGGTAGCCTTATCTCCATCTTATGTGGCATGTTCTGTTACTAGGCGCTGTATGGATGCTTGAAGGGGACGACGAACGACAAGGCTGCCTTGGTGCGTGTTATGGTGAGCCGGACAGAGGTTGACATGGATGAGATCCGCTGCAACTTCAAAAAGAAATACGGCGTGGAATTGAAGAATGTCATATGTGAGACTACTCCGGAAGGGAACCACAGAGACTTTCTTGTTGCATTGGCTACCAAGACCTCAACTTGCTAGTGAAAAATCCGGCCCAAAATCTTTATATCTAGATATCGGGCTTGCAAATGTATTCTGCCGAGGAAGAGACAATGAGAAGTTGTAGGAGGTTAGGAGCAGAGGATCTCTTCCTGGCCCTTGTTGTTTATTCTTAATCTCATGTTTATATGTCAGTGAACATCAAATGCCCAAGCTTGATGGTTTTCTTGACTAGAAGATCCAATACTTCCCTGTTTAGATTGAGGGGCAATTTGAAGCACATGGAGTTAACTGAAGCTCTAATGATGAAGAAAACTCGAAACTGAGGTAGTATAATATCGATTGTATATTGATAAAGATGTTACATACATAGAACGTACATGTAAAATGAAATACGAGATGCAACAGTTGTTTCCTTCAAAGCTGAGAGTTTCGATTGAGCTTGTACTATATTTATCGGGAATGCCCTAATCTTTTCTGTAATGCCAGTTTTTAGTTGTGCTCCCAAGCGTAACAAATTGCAATATTTTTCATTTGTGAAAACATCAATTGATATAGATCAAGTCTATGTCGGTGGCAAAATTTACATTGTACTGACGTGATATGATTCACACTGTTTGATATAAATTACGATGCATTGATAATAAAAATTATATTATGTTGAAGTAACATGATTTATACTATTCTTTTTAAATGTTTCTACACTTATTCATACAAGCACCCCCCATCCCCACACACAAAAACTACAAAGCCAGACATTCGGAAGGGCAAATAGGAGGAAAGCTACCAAGGAAGTTGGCTTAGTGAAATAAAGTATATCTAGTGCATGGCCTATCACCTAGGAAATCAGAACCCAGAATATGCAGAGAGGAATAAAGCAACACTAACCCTATACGGCCAGAAAGAATTGATTCTCATTCTATGATGCAAATCCAAAAGAAACCAATTGGGACATCCTATGTTGATCTTTCTCAACTTCCTATATATATGAACTCAAGAAAGACATATCTACATCAACCCCCCCACCCAGACAACATCAGCAGCAGCGCAGTCGCGAGTCGTGTATCTACTATGGCAGGAAAAGGTGATCATGCACTTGCACACGAGGAATTCGAACCCTTATGTAAATGGCAACGTAGTGAAGACCTCGACGTTCTTGAAATCCATCTCCAAGGTAATTGAATATGCACACTTACCATGTTGTCTTCTTGTTTTTCGATTTTCTTTTTCCTGGACGTCTCGTGAACTCCACAGTCTTATTTGATTCAGAAACTTCATTAAATGTTCTATAAACTCGAAGAGTGAATAATGAATTGCTATAACATTTCTGCTTTGCTTGATGTTTTCAAGAATTCAACAAGGAACAGCTGAAAGTGCAAATCAGCAATCACGGGGTCCTGAAAATCTCTGGAGAACGTCCGTTAGACGCATCAAGAAAGAGCAAATTCTACAAAGAAATCCAAATCTCAAGCAACTGCGATACCTCTGCAATCCGCGCGAAGTTTGTGAATGGCTTCCTCTACATCACAATGCCGAAAAGAAAACCTGCAGTCCCTCCAAAAACTGGAAATGGGTCGCCTGAAGCAGCCAAGACTGATCAAACGCCGAAGCATGAACCCGCCAAAGATCAGAGCCCAGCACCACGGCCGAGTGGTGGCGGAGCCAAAGCGCAGACACAAGCACCAGCTGAGAGTTCAGCGGCGGCGTGTGAGTTTCAGGGGAGGGCAGGGAAAACTCCGTGCTTGAGGCTGGCCAAGGTGGCTGTGGCCCTGGCGGTGACGGCGGCGGCCGTTTCTTATTTTGTTTATCTGTTCAAGTCTAGAGTTGCTGAGGATGATGATTGGATCATCTGATTTGCTTGGATTTGATAAAATGTTGTCCGAATGTTTGATTTTATGGGATCACTTTGCATAAAATGTTTGGTGAGAAGTTGTAAATTAAATAAAATTTCAAGATACCATGATACATAATTATGTTTGTATAGTTCAAAGTTTAACAAAGGTAGCCTTTTTTCAAATTTTACAATATTCAATCGGTAAATTATATCCCGTCGATAAGTAAATTTATATTTCATAGATACTTGTAAATTAATTTAGACTTTTAGAGTACATTAAAATTGACAAATTTTAATCGTATTATCTTTAAATTCGTAGTTAAAGTTTATTTAATTTGTTAGGTTTATAAAATGGATTAATAAATTTTAGATTATTTATCGAATCCATTTTAGATAGTGAGTGGATTTGAAATCCATCCAATAATGTAATTATTTTAATTTCTTCTTAAAATGTTCTAAGATTGTTAGTCCATAATTTTGAAATATTTCTACAAATTCCTTATAAAGCTGAATAAGAGAGTTTAAACAGCAACTTTTTATATCCCCGATAATTTTTCATTATTTAAAAAATTATAGAAACTTTTTATTTAATATTTATCTAATAATTAGTCTAATTTATTAATTTTTTGTATGAGTAGATCAAAATATTTTTATTTACTATAAATTTTAAAGTTATTTATTTTTAATTGTTTTTTTGAGCTAAATGAATAATTTTTTCACATTTATTCAAAAAAAATTCATTCATTTTGTCTATTTTTTTTAAGTATAACAAAGATAAAAATTGATAATTCTGAATACAACGAAAGGTATAATTTCATCAAAATATTTATTAACGAATATTTATTATAATATATTCGTAATTATGTTGAATTAAAAAACTACACAAAGAAAAGAATTCCATCTGACAAAGATCAGTTTTATACAACGCAGACAGAAAAAGTGGCGTGTCACTGCACCTGAAATGCCTCCAAAATCTGCTTACGCCGCGGGCCCGCCGTGCCGGACCTCTCGGGAAATCGCCCGTAGTTCTATGCCCAATTCACGTAACTCCAACTCCGTTAATTCTGCCGCCCCCGCCCCCACTACCACCGTGACCAGGGCCTTTGTCATTCCACCGCCATCCACTGTCACTCACGCTTCTCCGGAACCCTCTCAGAAATATCTACGCGTAAATTCTATGGATACCGGAAACACCGCTGCAACATCCTGTCATGCAACGAGCCATTTTTCTCAGACTCAATCCCGATGTTCGCAAAAAGCCCTAGTTAGAAATTCGTGCACGGTGAAGTCTGATATAGGTAGAATCACTACTGATGACAATGTGGAAACAGAAACATCTCTTCATACCAAAAACACGATGCTCGAACGTTTCGGGCCTGAAAAAACCGTTCATGTAGAAGGTGAAACAGTTGTGAGGAGCGGAGATGTGGCAAGAAATGAGTCGATTTTATCTTCTGAACAGGTAGAAAGGCCCAATGAGAATGATGACAGTTCGATGCAGCCTGTAACTAGGCCTGAGACTGAGGGTGTTGCGAGTGGAGTGGCAGTGCCAGCAACGCGGAAGCGGAAGATAGTGAAAAAGATAGTGAGGGTGGTGAAGAAGGTGATAAAGAAGAGAGTGCCCAAGAGGGTTCCGATTAGTAGTTCGGAAAATCAAGGATTGATGGAGGAAGCCCCGAATGTGGTGAAATTGAATCAGGTAACAGAAAGTTCGAATCTTGTGCATAATGTTATTGAAAAATCTAATCTTGTGGATGTAGTAACAGAGAGAAGCTGTCTTGTTAATGAGGTAATGAGGCAATCAAACATCACAAATGCTAATCTTGTGGATAGGGTAACAAAGAAAACTATTACTGCTAACGAAGTAATGGAAAAATCAAACATTGATGATAGAGTAATGGAAACATCGAAAGTTGATCAAGCTGCAAGTCTTTTAGAACCAATTGCTTGCATGAAAGGCAATGATGTAAGGGATATTGATTCTGTGGATGCGGAAGCTTCAAAGCTAAACAGAGGCGCACATGTCCCAGCAGCAATGATCGACGAGAAAGGTGATCTACGATGCATCATGAAGATGGAAACATCAAAAGTTAATATTGTCACACGTGTGCCACAACAAATGGTTTCTGAGAAAGGTAAGTGTCTGAGCGCCGATTATTGTGTGGAGAATGATGAGGTGAAGAGTTACGATGCTATGACTGGAGTAGACGTAAATGACCTAAATGTGTGTAATCGTAACTCTATGGAAGTTGAGAATGTTAGTTATGCACCCAAAATTAATACAGAAACAGAAAGAAGTAAGCATATCTCGGATTATGTGATGGAGAGTGCATCAAATGATTCTACTGTGGTAAATCAGAATATGGATATAGTCAATAAAGAGGATGTGGGGCCAGTCGCAAGCCAAAATGTGGGACCGGTGAGAAATAAAAGCATTGTTTGTGTTGGGGAGAAAAATGGAAGTACAATTGAAAAACAAAGAAGCAGAAATATGGAAGTGGCAAATGATGCTGTTGCACTGAATGAAGCGCTATTACTAAGTGGGGAAATGGAGGCATTGGAGCGGAAGAAGAGGCGAAGAACAGAGATCTTTGTCAGTGAATTGGGTGAGGATACAAACGAGAATGATATTAGGAAAGTATTTGAAGAGGCTGGAACAGTCACTGAAGTGAGGTTGATGATGAATAGTAAGACAGGGAAGAATAAAGGTTTTGCATTTGTGCGGTTTGCTACAGCTGCAGATGCTAACAAAGCATTGGCGAAATACTCCAAAGTTAAGGTAACTTTCTACTCAAGTTCCAGTTAATTAAAGTTTTCTTTTGGAAACAGCACAAATTTATCTGAGTTATGTTAATGACGTGCCCATTGCTGGTGCAAGTTGTAGCTTGTGTAGTTAGAAGTTGATATACTAATATGATTGAAGTGGTTGTGTGGAGAGACCAAAATCATAAAGCATGGCAGTCATTGTTCTGTGTCTTGCCACATAATCATATCGAAATTGCAGGCCTGGCGAATTCTTCTTTTCTCAGCTTGAAGTTTCTCAGGATATATCAATATTAATGCATTTTACAGTTCTGGGGACATTGTTTCTGCTTGGCCTTAGTCTTTAGTTTGTGTCTTCTATGGAACATTATAGCATTTGCTTTTGACCATCATGCCGTTCTTACATTCTGTATTTCCAAAATTCAACCTTAGATATGTGGGAAGCAGTGTGGTGCAGCACCAGTTCAGGGCAACGATGCAATATTTATTGGCAACATAGACAGAATATGGAAGACTGAAGATGTGAGCATTTCTGTATACATTGATGTTCTCAGACAAGTTTTTCAAGTGATGTAACTGAGGAGTTGTCTTTCTGCAGGTTCGGAGCTTGTTAGAGAAAGCTGGTTTTGAGAAAATAGATATGGTTATTCTCAAGGCTGATCCTAATAACATTGAGAAAAATCGTGGTTTTGCCTTTGTTGAGTTTGAAACAAGTAAAGATGCTCAAATTGCTTTTAATAAACTCCAAAAGAAAAATCTTTTTGGGAAGAACCTGAAGATAAAGGTTGCATGGGCGCAACCCTTGATGGAGCCCGCTGAAGAAGAATTACTAAAGGTCAGTGTTGTCGGATCATGTTTCTTTTATGAATCACTAAATATTCTTGGTCAATCTGATTCTTTTATTTGCTGCCTAACTTTGGTGTTGTTATTCGCTGTAGATCTAATTTTCTAATGTACAAATTTTCCTGTTCTGTAGTTGTCACCCACATTTCTATTTGTTTTCTTTTTCATTTTAATCTCTGAATAATGTCAAGTGGCTTTAATCAAATAAATTTCCTATTCTATATATGTATATGCATATATATATATATTTGCCCAATATGGTAGAACTATTCTGTTTCCTTTCAGGTGAAATCAGTTTATGCTGAATATCTACCCTCCTCATGGGATGAAGAGAAAGTAAAAGAATACTTCAGAAGATTTGGTGAAATTGAAAGTGTTGTTCTTGCCAAAGATCTCCCTTCATCCAGGAGAAAAGATTTTGCATTTATTAACTATACATCCCGAGATGCTGCTCTCCTGTGCATTGAGGCTATTGGTAGAGAGAGACTGGAGCATGATGGCTCCAAGGTTCTACTTTACCTGGATACTTTCTTATAACTTACATTCAAATTATGCCTTTATGTAATCTCCATGTTAATGATCATTTAGGTTGAAATGACTGCCTCTCTTGCAAAACCAGTTTCAAAGAGCAAGCAAATGGAACATGTCTCAAGTCTCACTAGCAAGCGACTCCCAAAGAAGAATCTAAAATCATTACAATGTAAGTCCCAGCGTTCTTTTCATTCTTATTTAGTGTCAATCTTTCAACATTCTACTAGATTAAAGAAGCCAGAAGTTCTGCGTTGCCTGGTTGACATTATCTTGGCAGTAACTGCTTCTTCCTATGAGGTTGGGTGGTAAATTGTTTTGTGCAAGCACTGTGGTATTTCTAATAGCTGGTAGGAGAGAGAGAACTTCTTGACATACAGGTTTTGGCAAGAAGTTTGGAGATTGATTAGCAATGTTTTGCCCTTGGAAGTTGATATAGCCTTCCAGCCTGGCTCGTATATCTAGCTTTTATCCTTATGAATGCAGTCGCCAATAGAAACATGCTAATGAGGCAATTGAAAGGATTGCTAAGTAGATTTTCAATGACGTTTTACACTTCACCAGGAGATACACTCTGATTCCTTGCAGAAAATGGAATCAAAGAGCAAAGAAAATAGTTAATAAACTTATTTTCTAGGCCTACCAACTATTCAAACATCTTTAGAAACAATCACAAAACCAGTTGTAAAAAAAGTATTTGATCAGACTGTTTAAAGTATAGTATCAACCCAGGAGGGTTGTTAGGAGTACTGCAAGCATTGCGGCCACAGTCTGGTCGATTCGGATTTAGACAGGTTTTATTTTGCAATCTGAATCATGACTTTTACATATACCCAAGATTGACCATTTTAACCTGAAAGGCCCTTCATTATTATATAACCTTAACTGAGCCTGCATTGGAGATCTTGAGAAAAGGTAGGGGACTTTCCATATCAAATTACAACGGCCTGTTCTCTAACCTCTGAGGTCTAATTGTATCACTGGAAGTGTGAAGAACCTTCTCCCAAGCAACATACGGCAATTATCGACAAGGGAAGAAAATTTGACATTTGAGCAGGATGAATTTTATAAATATAACCTGTTAAGCAGCAAGAAGAGGCCTTTTAGGCAACAGAGGTTATAGCATTTCCTATTACCTTTGCATGTATTTCTTGTTTGTGCAGTTGCACTTGTTTGCATGTCATGGAGAAACACATCTGAGCTCCATACACCTTTAGTATAGTTCAAGGAAGCACATCTAAGGCTTTTATAGAATTATTTAAATTGCTCACCATATAACAATCAACTCCATGCGCAATTCACTGCTACATGAGTCATACCTTGGGTGTATTTTGCTTGTTTAGCTTGTATTGCATATAGTAACTGGTTCTTGATTTCTTGTACTTGATAAGGTAAGAGAACAACTTATTTGGTATATTGACTGCTCTGTTTTCCTGTCTGTAATTTTTTTGGCTTTGCAGCCACCGCAAAACCGTATGAACCTAGAAACAAGGGAAAGCTTGCCATTAGGAGTTATGGTCAAGCAAAAGTTGACAACAGCTCTTGTACTACTAATGAACTTCTACAAATCTTAAGGCAACAAGCAGCAAGCAGTCATATCCTTCCTCCTCGCAACATAGGTATGAATAATCTAGTAATAAGTTTTGTTTCTCCAGTGCTTCTCTGTTAAAATAACATTTGCTGGCATTTGTTGGAACTTATGCTGCCTTCTTTATCTGCACATTTTCTTTTATTCCTCTTGATTTCTGATCTGCATAGCTCCATTATAAACTATTTTTTCGAGAGTGGAGAGTTGATGTGAGTATGTGTTGATAGATCTGTGCACAACTTTGTCTGGGGTTTAATGATCTACTAATGTGATAAAGTGTTTAAGTACAGTTCGACATATAAAATGGAAGAAATTGTAATGACATCCTGTTGGCTGAATATTTTTGTAAATTTATTTGTAGTTTATTGTAAAACCAAGACCATTCTTAGTTTTGTAAAACCCTTCGGTGAAGATTGAAGAAATGCTTCTAGTGTATTTAATTAATTCTCATGTCTGAGCAGACACCACTCCTCCACACCATCATCTTCCCCTACCTGCGAGCAAGCGACCATTTTCACTTCTGGTATGTTGCTAAAGGTTATTGCTTATGTTCATGCATTGTTCCTTCCGTTACTAGCTTAATGCTGTTCTCATGTGGTATATGCAAACAGCTGAATTCACCCTTCTATCCTTTTCTTCAGGAACATGATCCACTCTATTTGGAACCCAGAGGGTTACCTCGACAATGCACTGGAAGTTCTTATCCAATTTCAGGCCCGAGGTTTTAGATAAACTAAGCTATAGATTAAGCTTCTTTTAGTTGATTCAAGATTTTGACCATCTCATTGTTCCTTGACGCTTACTGATTTGTTTACTAATTCCAGTGCCTTGTCCCATGGTTTCAGTATGGCATCTCGTCCCTACCATCATGAACAAGCGCTTGGCTTCACATCAGGTATGTGAGTGTATTATGCAAATTTTTGCCTTGGTTAGTATCCTAAATTAAGATGTGGGCTCTCATACTTGTCCTGCAGAATCATTCGGTTGGAGAAACATGTATCCCAGCCATTTCCAGGTAGGCATCTTATATTCTTGAACCTTGTGTTTAATTTTTGTCTGCATCATTGATATGCATGGAGAGTCTTTAGAGCTTCTTTCTTGTCTCATTTCTAAAGTTTAATTTTATTAAGCTTACTGGATCATGAACCGCATCAGTTAGATCAGCTATAATGGGTTTCCGAGATTTGGAAGGATTTGTATTTCTAGCAATGACATAAACATGTGAAAAGGAAGGATTGTCATTTGTTTCTTTATTCGATCACTGGAGTAGAATTCTCACGCTTTCTGAGGTTGTATACACAAGCATAGTGTATCTGCTGAAACTCTCGTTTCAGGTCTTTGAGAAGCAATTCCTGATATCTCTTTCCAATTTCTGCAGATACAGGAACAAGAAGCTCCTTACTATGGAAACAATAGCATGTATCGTAGACGTAAGTAAATCAGTTTATCCCAGAATTTTCAATATTCCATTTTTCGCTGGTCAACTCTACTTCCTCCAATGCCCATACTCATTCATGAACTTTCTTTTGTTTGTACAGATTGATGAAATGATTGATCAGATAGAGGGTGCCGATTCGGTCATTGCTCAGTCTGACCTTGAAAACAAAGCTTACATTATATATAATGTTGTAAATTTTCAGAGAAAGTGTCTGTAAATTGTAGTGTAACTACAGTTCCATTATAGTTCAACCATGTAATATGTTGCTTCTGTCTCAGTGTTTGTTGTCTGAAATGCTATAAAGCGGATCGTAACTCTCAACCCATATTTACTTTGTGTTCATGTGACCGCGGACTAGTTACTGGCTAGCAATTCACTAATATTAGTATTAGTACAAGCTGGTCTTTTCAATAATTTTGATTATTATCTCATCACTTTTAGGTTCCATTCAGGCTTAAGATTGTATAATTGATTACAAATTAATCAATTATGAGATGACTGATCTTAATAATTATGACAATTGGATCATAATTGATTATATAAATATCGACTGTAAGTAAAGTTTAAAATTAACCTCAATATTAAAGTTAATGAATGGATTTCAAATAATTCAATTAACTGAAAAAAAAAGTTAGTGATGGGAATCAAAATTTGATTTTTGTTGAATTTAATCTAAAAAGTAATCGCTGATAAAAGAGGCAAACTTCTACGAAATAGGTTATGAGCAGGTGTACGGGCCTACTACCTATTCATGGGCTTGGGCCTAGTAAAGTGTTATGGGCCTACTAGAAATTAAGAATAACAGAAAAAAACTAAATAAAACAAAAACCCTCATCTTCCTCTTCTACCGTCCGTGGGCGACGTTGCTGTTACTATATTCTCGGCCGGAGAGTTGTGCAACCTCGGCGGAGCTCAAACCTCTGAAATTAATACACTGCGGTGGCGGAGTTAATCTAGGATATTTTGGATATGTACACAAGTCAGGAACTGCTGCTTGGACAAACTCAAGTTCATTGTTAGTACGAAAAATACGAATATTCATTGAAAACTGGTGGGTTTTTATATATATTGGAAGTGGAAGAATCAATAATTTACACAGCATTCGACTACCCGAGGCCATCCTTGATCCCACCGCTGCTTTCTTGCTCTCGCCGCCGCTCGCCGCTGTTCCGCCACGTTCGTGGAAATATTTAGAGAACGTAACATGGGTAGATTTTTCTGATAAATTGTTCTTCAGTCTCTTATGTGATTTTTTAAGTGTATTTTTTTATTTTTGTTTTTCTTTAATCTGCCAATTGTTCTTAATCTGTTATTTGATCTGAAGTAATGTATATATTTTTTTCATTTGCTTTGCTTCTTTTGTCTTCTGGTTCAGAAGAAAAGCCCAGCGACAAATCCCGCAGAGAGCGAAGGAAAGAAGCCCGCTTGGCCAAGAACAAGAAAAAGTTTGATTCTTGGGTCCAACATCAAGTAATAAAGATTAGTGCATTTGTGATTTTGTTTTCTTCGGTTTTTCCTTTTCTTTCTTTTGACTTTCTTATTATGATGCATGAACGTTATATGCTGTGAGTTTCATTTTCTGTTGTAAATTACATGAAAATTTGATTTTATTTATTACAGCAGTCATGTAAATCAAAGAAATCCTCGAGGAAACTACTCAAGGATAATGCTGTTAAGGATTGCATTGAGCAGCCTCAGTTGGTGGAGAGACCAGAAAATAAACTGCAGGTTTTTAGAACTAATGCAGAAAGTAGTGACACTATCTCTGAACGTCATAGCTCTGTGAGCTCCAGAACTAAAAAGGATTTGAAACGAAAGAGATGTCCAAAGAGCAATTTCTTTAAGTATCTACAGATGGAGAGGGAGGGAAGAGTCCTATCAGCGGAGGAGGATCTGAAGATCGAGAGGAGACTTGCGAAGAAACTCAAGGTGAAGAATGGGAAGTTGAGTGCAGCAAATGATGATATTGACTGGCTGCTTGAAGGAATACCTTCTGTTCTTGATAATCTTGGGGAAACTGAAGAAGTCACTGAAAGTGCTGAGCATGGTTGTTTTTCTGGGAAAAGTAAAAAGATTCATCCAAAGAATGAAGATTTAGAGGATGAGATTTCAGTTGAGGAAGAGGATGAGATTTCAGTTGAGGAAGAGGATGAAATTTCAATGGAGGAAGAGAATGAAATTTCAACTGACGAAGAGGATGAAGAATCTGATCCACTATCTAGTAGTGAGGAGCGTGATGGTGTGGTGGAGGTGATCTCACCGAAGGAGTTGGATAAAAAGAAAAGAAGGAAAACAAAGTTTGAAGAGTACCTTGAAGACGACATTTATGGTGGTAAAAGTTCGGCAGAGGCTGATTTGTCATTGGAAAGAAAACTTGCTAAGAAACTGAAGTTGAAAGCAGGGAAGTTAGGGGGAGATGATGACGACATCAACATGCTGTTGGAGGGAATTCCTTCAGTGCTTGATTCCTTTGAGGGTGAGCTGACAAAGGATCCTGCAGATTATCCCAAGAAAAGTCTCGATGACAGCATTTCAGATAAAAAGCTTAAAAATCATAACTTAATTGAACAAGGACAAAAAGCTGAGACAGCAATAAATTCAAATATGGAGGCCTCGGTGCGTCTAGAATCTTTTTCTTCTGAGGTAGCATTGGAAAAAATTCCAAATATAGGAGCCGGGAAATATGTATCCCCTCATCTGAGATCTCGTGTTGGAAACGAATCCACAGAATATGCTCAAGTACGTAAACGAGTGAGAGGTATGCATTGACCTTTATATTCCTTAATGTTTCAGAACCTCATACTATTTATTGTTTATGATGTGCTATGTCCTCAATTTGATTGAGTTTCTTCAGGACTTCTAAATAGGCTTTCTGAAACCAATGTGGAGTCAATCACAGGGGAAATTTCTACATTATTTCATGTAAGCTACAAACTATGAAGCTACCGACGTCATATCCATTTTGTGGCATTTATTTATATGAGTTGTTTGATCTGACTTTAGGAGACATTAGCATATTGAGGAAACTTGCTTGTGATTAGTAAATGAACTCAAAACAAATTTTTGCTAGTGGTTGGTTATTGGTTGTAGGTTATTCATTAATGCTTTAGTAATTTGATGGACTATATGTCTGCCACATCCAGGATCTATCTAACTACTTAGAAGATTGTCTCTTGTTGTATTCTTCAAGTCATCTCAATCCAGGGAGGCATTTTCTATCTGCAGCCAAAAGTTGATTCACCTTCAACATAAAAAAAAGATGTGTCTTAGAACAATATTCTAATTTTTGATTGGCTGAAAACTGTATTGTGTCATTGTAAGCTGTCTATCTGCGGTTCCATAAATTTGCAGAATCATTTTAGGAGTTGGTTAGCGTAATTGTGTGGAATTGGACATGCTACTTCACTATTGAAACTATTTGTAAACTTCTTGTTGTTATTAATGTTTGCTTTGCTATGGATTATCATGAGTAAGTTAGTTGATGTTGCAGTCTCAGTTGCCATATTTTCTACTATTTTTGCAGTCAGTTGGCCGCAGTGTTGGTTCTCAAATTATCACTGAAGAAGTAATTGCATCATGCTCTGGAGGTCCTCGTGGCAATGAACAGTTGAGAATATTTCTTTTCTGTTGTTCGCAAGTTTCTTGTATTTCTCCTGCCATTTTTTTTGTCCAGTTTGTTCCCAGTTTCTCGAAGTTATTTTCTCTGACTTTATCAGAATTCCTGGATAAGGAGGAAAGGAATGAACCCTGGTAACTCTCCAATAAGGCTTATAGGAGATTTTCCTCCATCAAGAGCTTATGGATCTTACATGTAGTGATTAGTGAATAGTGATAAGAAGGCTCTGCAACAATAAGAATAAATTTATTGGTTGGAAGTTATAAGGTCTCTGAGAGATCAGTTGATAGCTCTTTCTATACCTATTGCTTTCTTCAAGCTCATTCACTCAAGCAGCTGGTTCTCTTATTTTGCGGGATGCATTTGTTGTTTCATGAAAATAGACCTTCCATATGAATCTTATGCTCACCTGGATCTTGAAGGTTTAGAATTTTCTTGTAATGTTTACCCTTTTTACTTTTTTGGTGCATTAACTTTCTACTGGCAGCTAACTGATATCAGCAGGATATGATAGTAGACTGATGTCTGTAGGAAAATGTAAATATGCATCATACTGATTATCACTTTATCAGAGACGTACAACCTTTATGGCTGCCTGTACCCCCACTACCAGTGGAAGACCTCCCACTGCTACTCTGTTGTTTAATGATCTATTCATTTTTACTGAAATCAAGTTTCAATCTATTTTTCTGATTGAAGGTATGCTGCTGTCTTTGCGGCATTTGCTGCTGGAATGGCTTGTTTGGTGGGGATGGACTTTGGTGCTAAACTTCTTGCATGCCTTGCAAAATGCTTTGAGGTGCTTATTTGTGAACTCCTTTGATGCTATTTATGTGTGCCATTAACCAATGTGTTAAGCATCAGTAATGCACTTTCTGGAAAGGCATAGGTTATTCACTTGAAGTTTATATAACTAAATGTGGAATATGATTACCTCCCTTATAAATTATAGCTTCAAATTATCTTCGGTTGACCAGAGGTTATGTTTTATGTTCTATCTTCAGGAAGAGTATTTGAAGGAAGACAATCTCTCCTTGCGGAATCTGACACTTCTACTTTCCTATTTATATGTTTTTGGACTTTGTTCAAGGTAAGTTAACAAGCTGTTGGAAACTTTTACTCATCTCTTCGTATGTGCATTAGCCTGTAACTTATAGCATATCTCCACCAATTGAGCCCAGCTACTGAAGTTGCCTATTCCCTGCTTTTGGTTCACCAGCTTCTCCTTTCCCACGTGTTGGCATCTAAATCAATTGGATATGTGAAACAGGGCATCAGAGTCTTGGTGTCTTAATAGGCTAGAGCGAATTTGGATTTTCCTTAGTGTGACAGCTGTTGTTGCATAGACATATGGCTCTTATGTGCTAGAATAGTTCTGAACTTGAGGTCGTGTAAAACTAATCTGTTTCTCTTATGGTGTCTGCAAATTAAAGGATCTTTACTGGTGACCAAAATGATCTACCAGAACATACATTTGGAATGATGCAGGTTGATGGTGTGAGACTTGAGCAATAAATAACCTCTTTATTATTCTATAATTCTTATCATGAGCAATTGTCAACAATTTAGGTCATCTGTTTCATACTTAAATTTGAAACAATCTTTCCCTTTTTCAATTAATGTATGAACTATTGGATTGCTGCAGAGCTAAATGTTTCCTTGATTCGATTAACTTGATGGTTGGACGCACAACTCAATGTTTCCGTGTAGTTGTTAGCCTTTGTCTTTGGACATTTGAATTTGTTTTCTTTCTTAACAGTGACTACATTGTGTTTTGGTGTGTATTGTGGCCTTCTGACAAGCTCTCTGTTTAATAATTGCCAGTGAGTTGATATATGATTTCCTGATAATGCTTGGCAAGCGGTTAACAGAGGTTGATGTTTCGACGGTGTTGACTGTTTTGCAGTGTAAGTGGTATAGATTTCTGTCATCGTGAAACTTTATGAATCTGGATGCTAATAAACCTCATTTACAATTGTTGAGCATTATCTCACCTTCTCACAAGCAGCATATACATGAGGCCTTTCAATAGATGAGTCGAAAATTAGGACTGGACTCTGTGATGCTTTTATTTTATACTATTATGTTTTCCTTTTTCCTTTCTCATCATTTTATGCCATACTCCTTTTGGTTTATGTGCTCTGGGGTTGGGACACGCAACACCCACAGTTATTAGACCTTTGTCCCAATTGAGAATGATTTTTTCCTACCACAAGTTTGTCTAGCTTTTTATCTACTTTAACCTTTCATAAAATTTTCCTGCACTTCTCAACTCTGCATAAAGTGGAAAAACTTTGTTCTCGTTATCAATCTATTTAAGCAAAATAATTGGCAATGCATGCTGAGATTGATCTATACTCATTTAAAAGTTCTGCAGACTTCTGTCTCTGTTGCATTTCAGTTCCAAATTCTTGCGCTTACAGTATTTTATAGGTAGATGTTGTATGAACCTTCATCAAAATTTCTAATATTAAAAGCCCAACATTACAACAAGCAGATGGATCTTCAACGTTTATGGCTTCTATATGGAGTATGCTTGGTCATAGCAGCATGTATTGCAGTGTTTTTGCTTTGTATAAACTAGTTGTGTGCCTTTTGAGCCACCACCTGTTCTCCTCTTGGTATGTTGATTTATTTTGCTGTTTGGGCTACCAGCTCAGAAAATTGTCTGAAAATTTCTTCTGACAGCTTGCGGGATGAAATTGCGAGGGGACGATCCAGTTGGGATGAAAAACTTTATTTTGAGTGTTCAGAGCAGAGTAAATGAGTTGAAAGCCTGTTCTGGAAATGAGCAATCAAATATAAGTAGCAAAAGAGTATGCTCTTTCTGAATTCTCAGAAGTGGATTTCTTACATATCTTCCAACTTCCAGTAACTTCCATCATTTTCTGCAGATGGAGTTTATGATTGAAACTATATGCGATATTAAAAACAATAAAAAGAGACCCAAGGAAGACACTGTGCAGCACACTCGTATAAAAAAGTGGTTACAGAAGGTCTGCTATACAGTACTATCTGTTTCTTGACCAATCTTGTCTTTTCTTTTCTGTAGGTGGCGTAAATTTTGAACAGGCTTTTATAAGCTCGAAGACAGTGCCATTTCTATTATAATACTGTTCTATGACCACCTTATTTAAAATTGTAAATATTAATTTGTGTGACACACTTCCTTGTGCACGGACGGTACTCTTACTGTGAAGCTTAACACGTGAAACTCTCTTTTCATAATTGGATGGCAGAAGACGCCTAATTCAAAAACTGCTGTTTGGTCTGGAATTCATCTAAATTATAGAACTTTTAAGCTATTAGAGATAACTGGTATTATTTAATATATCTGAGAAATAATCACATTTTAAATTTGAATAAACGACCATGTTTTTCCTCTCGATGTCCACTGAGAGAAGATTCTGGTGGAGCATGGTTGACAATATTGATGTAGGTGGAACAATCTTCATCAATATTGTCGACCATGTGCTCATTCATGTGCACATTGCTTGTTTCATTGTCATCCAACAGGTTGATGTTTTGATGCTTCTGCCATCTTGATAACGTTAGTCTCTTAGGCAGTAGCTTGTTTCTGTCATTTCTTGCCACTCTGAGCTGTCCTGTATTTGATTTGTCGTGTCACTAATCTTCAGAGATAAGTATACCGTTGCTGTATATGAAGTTCATTGGAAATATTGAAAATTGATAAAGAGGGAATTATTTTCATTACATAGAGAAAGTGGGAGATATAATAATCGTAAGGTAATGTTTGGCAATTATATAATAATTATTTGAGAAACAGTTAGCAATTTAATGTTGGTATTTCCTTTTTCTTTTAGGAGCTTTAAAAAGGAGATGAGGAGTTATGTCTATTTAATGGTTTTTTGATTGGTATTGGTCTTATTGTACTTCAATTGCAGTTGAGAGTCGATGATGTATTAATTCGAGGGTTGAAATGGAGCAAGCTTCTTGATCCTAGCAAGAAAGGTCAGTGGTGGTTGTCTGGGGATATTGCCTCAACTGCAGAGAATATTGAAGAGGTTGCTGGCGCAATTGATAAGGAGATCCCTGAAACCAAAAAGATGCTAGAGCTTGCTGCGTCCCAAAGGATGAATACAGATGCAAGAAGGGCAATTTTTTGTGTAATTATGAGTGGGGAGGACTATATTGATGCTTTTGAGAAACTTCTGAGACTAGACTTGCCAGGAAAGCAGGTAACATTCTGGTTGTTGTGCACTAAAGTTCATCTCTAGTATTATGCTAGTTGGGCATATCTTTTATGAACTGTAGGATCGGGAGATCATGCGGGTGCTTGTGGAGTGCTGTCTACAGGAGAAAGTATTTAACAAATACTATTGTGTTCTTGCAACTAAACTATGCAGCTATGACAAAAACCACAAGTTCACTTTGCAGGTGTGAATTAATCAACTTTGGCTTAGCATTTCTTCTGTTACTTAGCAAGCACCAATATGTGATTTCAAAATAGACTGGTGGAAGTGAACCAATAATAATGACTTTCATATATGCCAATAATGTTGTGTCATGCTATATCTCTGTGTTGTCTTGCTATAGTTTTAGTCTTTCACTTGCCATCCAGCATTTTTCATAAATTCTTTTCTTTCCCTGTTGTAGTACTGTTTGTGGGATCATTTCAAGGAGTTGGAGTCAATGCCATTGCTGAGATCAATGCACTTAGCAAAATTTACTGCAGAAATGGTTGCATCTTTCAGTCTTTCTTTAGCAGTCCTGAAGGTAATTGAGCTGAATGACGCCATAAGTTTAAGCCCCAAAAGAATTATGCATTTCCGGATGCTGTTTGAGGCCATGTTCCAGTTCCCTGATAAGCTCGTGTGGAACACTTTTACCCGTATTGCTGTGACTCCTGAGTACGAACCCCTTAGGAGTGGAATTGAGTTTTTCATCCGCAAGTATGTTGTGAGTAGTCAAAAGTCCCTAGCAGATAAGTTCAAGCTTGCCAGGAAAGCTCTTAACAATGTGGAAGGTGTTGTAATGTGAACTGGCAAACTTGGAACTGCCGTGGGATTGCAAAAAGCGCTCATTCGGTCCAAATTTTGTACGCTAGGATAGGTTTATTGACTTCCATTTGTTATTCCCTTCCAAATTTTGTACACCAGGATAAATTTATGAAGTAATCATTCTAGGAAACAAGTTCACTTTTCTGAGGAGTTCCATGTGATAGGATAATGCTAGGATCGTGACCGTGCTATATACATCATGTGCTTGATCTCTTGTTATTTTTTTTGGTACACAATGGAATTAGGACCATGTAACCCTGCTATGATGTTACCCAGAAGTTTAGTGTCAACTTCATTTTCATAAACAAAGACAAGCTGAGGACATTATAACAAAGTTCATTGTACTTTCAGATAGGGTTACACGACATAGACCATTTTACCTTCAAGGCTAAACGGAAAAAAGAGAGAAAAGCTAAAGAAATGTGTTTAACCTGCATATGTAATTAAATAATGAACAGACTATTCTTATATTCTTTCTCCACATTTTTTTCCTCATATAATTTTAATCTAACAAAAGGATCCTGATCTTTTCTCCAACATACTACAGAGATAATTAAATCGAAATTAGTTTGGATTTCAGGCATATTTCCAACTCACCAGTGTTGGAAATTATGCTGCACCTCCTGCAAATACATCATAAATTCCCTGTGACGATCGAGTTGCCAAGGGAGAATTTTTACAGAGAATACAACTTTAAAGGGCGTCATTTTTTTGGCACTGAGAGCTTTCAAAATATGCCTAAACAGAATGTCTACACAATCATCCCCTACAAATATACAGGAGCGGTAGAGAAAATCTGTGCAAAAGATCCATAGCGTAACATTATGATAAAACCTTGAAAGTTCATTACACTAAATCCAGGAAGAGGCCCCTTAACTTATACTCAAGAACATCAGTCCGAATACCAAATAACAGTACCAGACAACTAAAGTACACCTTTTTGACAGGAAGCACGAAAACAAGTTGACTGTATTTATGCTGTTGGTTCATGGTCTAGCTCAACTCTATAAGCAACCCACTTGTCATTGCTATATGGCTTCATGGAAGCATGTTAAGGTACTGGCAAGCTTGAGTTGCGCGGACAGACCACAGTCTTCCGAATACCAAATAACAGTACCAGACAACTAAAGTACACCTTTTTGACAGGAAGCACGAAAACAAGTTGACTGTATTTATGCTGTTGGTTCATGGCTCAACTCTATAAGCAACCCACTTGTCATCGCTATATGGCTTCACGGAAGCATGTTTAGGTACTGGCAAGCTTGAGTTGCGCGGACAGACCACAGTCTTCCATTGATGCAAGTGCTGGTTGTCAAGTGGTTGCTCGGCAACAGGTTGAGTATAGGTTGAATTCTCCACTTGGGAAGAAAGCAAATCTGTATCATTAGATGGAGGAGTGCTATGTGGTGGACCTGGCACATGAGCATTCACGTTCTTAGGAGAAGACTTGGCTCTTTTTGCGTGTATCTGAGATTCTGGAATGCAATCAATTTGCATTCAAGTTATAAATTATAATTCATCCTAAACCGGAAAGAAACTAAAATATAACTTAAATATACTTTATCATCAGGAAGAAAAAAATTAGAAATATCACATGCACATAATGCAAAAGATCATGGGATGTTTTCAGACATGAAATTATGGGAATTGCTGAATACAACTGACTGATGTTTTCACGACATAAAGAACTTATCGGTTGATTATATATAAGGTGGTGAAATGCATCGGAGTTTAGAAAAGTGGAAAAAATGGAGAAAGGGGAGTGTTAGAATTCCAATTCTTAAAAGCTTATTTTCTGCTTAAACGAAATAGTTAGATTTTTGTGCTCCCACGATTGATGATTAAGGTATACATCTACCACCAGAAATCATTACCTGATAGCTATACATTTCCAATCAATTAGCAACTCAATGGATTGCTAGAAAGCGAGAAAAGCTTTCTCTAACACTTTGCTTTTGCTAAATTTGTTTCTCAACAAGTCTACTAAGACATCTACCAGTTGGAACATCACAAAAAAGAAGAAATAACTTCATGAAGATGAAAAAGGCTATAGGTTACAACTCCGAGATTCCATGCTTTCTGGCTGGCTCTTGCATGCCAGCCCATGTATATCCTTGTACTGTTTGCTAGGATGCTAGGCACCAATTTTCAGAGCATTCATAACTATTTAATGAATAAATATCATGTGACAAAGTTCTACTTTGGTAAAACACTGAAATGCATTTTTCATTAGAAAAACTTCACATTCATAAGTAAATATAAGTAACTACTTGGCCAGATGCAGAGAAACTCAAAGTAGTTCAAATATGTAATGAGATCATTTATAACATATGCTAATGAATGGCACGCACTAAATAAAACTATTATTTACTAATAGAAACACCTTTCCATTTTTCTTGAGCACCTTACATCAGTCTTTTGGTTAACAATAACACTCCAAACGTAAATCGTTAAAAAGCCTGAATTTGATGAACTCACCTTCATTTGGTGCATCTTGATGCTTTTTATTCATTGCAACCGGCTGGGTATTCTGTGGCAGAATATTAGCAACAACACATTCATTGACAGATGACACCTTCGAGGATTCACTAGCTGGACAACCTGCAAAAGTACCAGTATATTTATTGTAAGAGCCAACTGGTGTGTTGTTAAATTCATTTATTAATAAACGTAAATCACGTGGATGCTGACATGTGGCACTCAAGTATATTTCTTGTAAGAGCCAATTTGTCTGTTGTTAAATTCATTTATTAATAAAAGTAAACCATGCAGATGCCAACACGTGACACCCAAATCTTCTGTCAAAGTCAATAGTTTAGGCACCAAAAGGTGAATCAGCAATAAAAGAAAAGTGCACATATTGCAGCTCAGATAGAGCAAGTCAGGTAGTTCTTTTCTCCCATCTAGAATCAGCAACAGAAGTGCAAGATACTGCAAAATGGGTTCATCAGTAGTAAGATAATGGAGGCATCTGCCCAGGGTGACATCTGGTGAGATGTGAATATGGGAGATCATATAAGGAAAATTCAGCTTTTTCCTGTCCATATTCCCAACACTTTTGGCTTAAGAACCGTGACCACTATTTTAGATGGTTGAGTAATTCCCACAGAAACTAATATATGGCTGCATAGCAAATCAAGCAGATAATCTCACATTACGTCATGATTAAACTGAGATCAACCTCAACCTTTCATCCATGAATTTAATTAGTGACCTATACAGTACTATTTTGAATTTAAAAGTAATGCTTGATTACAGATAACAAGCCAGCTAATGCAGGTGACAAGACACTATTCCTTTCCTTTTTGAGTTGTCCACATGTTTCACAGCTGAAATATGTTTCTATATGTAATTACATGTGCATGTATTAATTTGTTAAGAAAATAAATAAACAAATATTAGACATATGCAAATCCAATCTTCAAACCAATAGTTATGTAGTGTGGTTTGTCATTAATCCAGTACACAACACAGTTAGTCCTACTTCAAGACATACACAAATCAAGAATAAATAAAGAGAACTTCAACAGACTCAGTCAATATCAACATTAGATGAATCATTAGCTTTTTACCCCTCGTAAGAGCATAGTAAGCAACTTTAGCAGCATTCATCTCTGCCAGCTTCTTGGTTTTGGCTTCAGCCCCTCGAAAAGTATCACTTCCTATCTCCACTGTAGACACAAATACAGGCCTGTGTGACAAACCAGAGCTGACCGTCTCATATAATGGGCATAAAAGACCCTTTTTCTGAGCAAATTCTTGTAGAAGATTTTTGTATAACCCTGCATCCTGAGGTCATTATAAATTTATAAAAATCATTATCCATCAGCGCAAAAGCAAAAATAATCACAATAATACTAGAATTATGTTATTAAGATACTGACCTCTTGGACCACATCCACAGACAACATCTGACAAGCAACTTTAGCAGCTGCTTGTTCAGCTTCCTTTAGTGTGGGAAAAAATTCAAATGTCTCATATGATTTTCCGTCTAAACAAACTCTTGACTTGAAGCGGCGAGCATGGGGAGGACCTTCAGCTTCAGAAGTATACACAGGAAAACCAAGATTTTGCTTTTGAGCATACTGCTGCAATAGATTCTTATACATGTGCAACGTATCTGTGAAAGAAAAAAGCAACATACTATCATAGAACAACTATCCACTTATTTTAAGAAGGCTACCATTTGGGTTGGCATTAAACTTAACGAGAATCTACAGTAGCATATCTTATGAATCTTTAAGTTGAGGAGGCATTGTAAATAACATCAAATATCAACTTTTGACTCAATCAAAGTCGGTCAACAAACAATATAAATTTTAGCAAGAAGCTTAAAAAGACACTTTCGCCAAGTTGAATTGCAGAATTCCAGCAAGTTTATCTCTGTCATGTGTTCTCCAACAAGGTTGCCAGATAAGTGCTTCCAATCTTTATCAATATTAGTTTATTCTTCGACGTGCATGAGGATAAAGTCAGTAAACTTTACCAGCTTCAAAGTTGGAAACATGCGGAACTCTTCAAGTTTGAAAAGGAATCAAGGTCCAACCAACAGTCTCGTTGATACTAATTTAGAATGATTTTTTATGGGAAAACAAAAGAAGCAATATCTAATTTAGAGAGGAAATGAATTCAGCAGCTGCACATACATCTTTACTGCTTACTCTCCAATGGCTTCTCATTCAAGATAAATTGCAGAAGACTAGGAAAAACAAATGAATCTATTTTAAACTGGAGCCTAGATCAGCATCATATGTCATATTCAGAATCAAGAGACATAAAACCACGGTTAGATCTTTTCAAATTAGAGAAAAACTTATCAAACCCCATCTTTTCAAGAAACACGCACTATCTCCATTTTCTTTCCTTCAATGTAACTATCAATAACTGGAAGTGTTGATCTCTAGATACACGTTTATTATATTCCCAAAAAATACATGAAAAACAGCAATTTGTCAAAGAGCTGTCAGTTTCATATGCCTCCATTTTGCAAAACCTAAAATGAGAAACTGTCAAATGGTGCACCATCATTAACTCATTATATCCAATTATAAACCATTTTTTCTCTGTTAAACAGAGAGAAACCACTCAGGGTTATATGCTCAATAGATAGCTTATTTGAAGATTTTAAATAACAATATTGTAAAAATAATATGGCCCAAACCAAATGATTGGGCCTTGCTCATTGATCCACTAGGCCCAAACCTCACTTATCCACCAACCCGGCCCATTAAAGGTTTGACCCGGCTGCTTTCTTACTTAACCCTTTCTCCCTCATTTCTTAACCCTAATCCGCCGTCTTCATCTCTTCTTCTTCTCTCAGACGACCCTTTGGGTCCTTCCCCACTCCTTCGACTTCTGTGCTCTTCCTTTCTCCAAAAATGGTTGTTAATGAGCCATTAAGAGCCAGCCTCTTTAAGTGGCTGATTCTTGTTGGTTCATGGTTAACGAACTAATTATTCCTCTGTCTTCTCCTTTCTCTAAATCTCCGAAAGCCTCAGTGGCAAAAACCTTTGTGGTTTCTGGTTCAAAAGCCTTAGTGGCAATTCCTTGGTGGATTTTTGAGTATAACCTTTGTGGTTTACAAGCCTAAACTGGTTATGTCCCCTTTCTCTGTACTGTTGCATTTCCCCTGTTTATTACTTGTAAGTTTATTTTTGTTATATAGGGCCATTGTAATTTGTTATAGAAACGTTTGTAACTATTTTCAAGTTTATGTAATTTTATACTGTAATCTTGCCGGAGACCGACCCACTCCCAACAAATATAATCAAAATAAAACCGAGTAACTCTTACCATGGGAACCTATCGCTCTCCTATGAACCATAGAAGTGTCTGTAGTATCTTCAGAATTCTGCTGCAGTACCTCCTCTATGGCAGGTTTCGAATTGGTATCCTTCTTTATAGCCCAAAGTCCTGCACATGTATAACTGAAGTTTCAATATGCAATAGTGTGAACTTCTTACCCTTTTTTAAATTCATGTTCTCTAATTCTTAAGCCGGTAACGAAGAATTAAATAACTTTCCGTAATTATTACCGCCACTATAGACAAATTCTGATCAAATTAGAGAAAAACTTATCAAACCCCATCTTTTCAAGAAACACGCACTATCTCCATTTTCTTTCATTTCAATGTAACTATCAATAACTGGAAGTGTTGATCTCTAGATGCACGTTTATTATCTTCCCAAAAAATACATGACAAACAGCAATTTGTCAAAGAGCTGTCAGTTTCATATGCCTCCATTTTGCAAAACCTAAAATGAGAAACTGTCAAATGGTGCACCATCATTAACTCATTATATCCAATTATAAACCATTTTTTCTCTGTTAAACAGAGAGAAACCACTCAGGGTTATATGCTCAATAGAAGTCAATCATTGACACAGAAGAAGGTGCACAAGCTTTTCCAGTGGAACTCACAAAAAATTGCTACAAAACCATCAATTCCAAAACTTTAGTGAGGAAAGGCACAAGAATCTCAAAACTGAATTATGGAGCGCCAGATAGCTTATTTGAAGATTTTAAATAACAATATAATCAAAATAAAACCGAGTAACTCTTACCGTGGGAACCTATCGCTCTCCTATGAACCATAGAAGTGTCTGTAGTATCTTCAGAATTCTGCTGTAGTACCTCCTCTATGGCAGGTTTCGAATTGGTGTCCTTCTTTATAGCCAAAAGTCCTGCACATGTATAACTAAAGTTTCAATATGCAATAGTGTGAACTTCTTACCCTTTTTTAAATTCCTCTTCTCTAATTCTTAAGCCGGTAACGAAGAATTAAATAACCTTCCGTAATTATTACCGCCACTATAGACAAATTCTGATCAAATAGGATGTGTGAGATTATGGTTACAAAGTAACTGCACTCCTGCAGCCAGATTATTTAAAGGAATGCCAATAGAACTTATATTCAGAATAGGACAAAGTTAGGATAAATATAGACTCAGAATTCCAAAAAATTATGAGGGAGCATAAACAAGTCCATTTCTGAATTCTGAATGCTTTAGTTAAACAATCACAACAGCATTCAAAGATGAATCATAAAAAGAATCTCACAGCATACGCGCCCACGCAAACAAGTCAACATAACCAAAGAAGGAATACACATAAAAGAAAATACCAGGAGGAGGAATCGGAAGAGCAGAAGGAAGTGGTGAAAGAGGAAGAGGAACTCCAGCAACTGGCTGAGGCGAAAGAGTAAGAAGCGGAAGATCTCCAGCAACTGGCTGCATTTCGGGCGAGGGAGGAAGCGCAGGGACTGAAACATCATTAAATTGGAAAGCAACAGCGGGCAGAGCAGAAGAGGAAGGGAGCGGTCGGTGGAGGCGGGGCGAGGAAGGAACATTGAAGTGGTCGAACGCAATTCGAGCAGCAGTATTTTGGGCGTCCTTAGCTGACCTGCACAGAGCCGGAGTCTGAAACACCTCGCCATGTACATTGACAGTGGCGGTGAAGCGCGGCATGTGATCGGGGCCGTTCTTGACGGTGGTGTACTCCGGCAACTCCCAGCTGCGGCGGTGGCAGAGCTCCTGTAGTTTACTCTTGTACATTTTTCAATTGAATTCGGCAAGAGAAGAAATTGAGGGGGGAAATCGTACACCAAATTGAAATAGTGGGCGTGCGTCGGGTATGAATGGGTGGGGCTGGATTTTAATTTATCCTCCCAAATGCGAATCAATTCAATTCATTCGAAAACTATGAGTAATTATATGTATATATATACATATGGAATAGATGTTATTTAGTCAGTAAAATGGTAACCAAGATGATCCGACCCGACCCAGATTATTTCTTTCTGAGTTCTACTTCTATCATCATTAGATTGCACAAACTTATGTGAAACTGAAGCTTTTAGTATTCCTTTATTTTAATCTTTTGTCAGCATAATCTTATGTGCTGTTAGATTTTATTTTTCAGTTTTTAGTATTTTTAATGGGACGAAAATGCTTTATTGATTCTTGTATGATAAATAAAAATATATTTGGATTCTATATTTTCAAACGGAGAATTCAATTTCACCGGGTTCATGTCAGAGACAGCGGGGCAGTCGTTACACCAATCGTGCAGGTCGCTACTTATGTGACAAGAAATTTCGCTACCTTAAGACAGTTAGAGTTACTGCCGCTGTTTACCGGGGTTTCTATTCAAAGCAACTAACACTTCTTCTTCCGACCTTCCGGCACTGGGCAGGTGTCAGACTCTATACATCGTGTTACCACTTAGCAGAGTCCTGTGTTTTTAATAAACAATCGCTACCCTTGGAAATGAGAATTTGATTTATTATATAGGTATTTTATTAATATTGTATTTGAACATATAGTATAATATTATTATTGTTTCTTAAAGAAGCAACATATCAGGTCATATCTTGTCCAATATACAACTAAAGATACAAACTGGGGTGTATAAGGATGGTTTGAAAAGTACGATTTCAATACATCTAAGTTGTATTTTTTTGTTAGAAATTGGCCTTTTGAATAGAATTTGATTAAATAGATAAATTTCTAAAATGTTGAAATAGTATAAAATTGAAAATTGACTTTTGGAAACACAATACGGTACCAACACTTGCTGAATTCAGACACATGATTGTTTGTAATTTTATATTATTTTATTTCATTTCAGTGAAAAAAATAAATAGAGTAAATTTGGTTGAAAAATATTTTCCTTTTATAATTATAATTGGACGTAAGATAAACGATAATAATTGATATAATGTATAAAATATGTTAATAAGAAAGAAGTCTTTACAGTGATAATATAATATAGTTGTTTTGATATATTTTTGTTGAGAGATGAGAGATGTACAGTTGAACTTGTTGTGGACCAACTTAGTTCAATTTTCAGTTTCTTTTTGGGATAAAATTCGTATCTCACTGACGCCCAGTTGTGGAACATTACATGGGCTTTAGCGTTTCTATACCTGTAGGTGGGGTGGGGTTCTCATTACTGATTTTATTTATTCATTAATCTGAATTACGTTGATGCAAAATAAAAAAACAATTAAGCCAAAAGCATTAAGGCATTTCTTGAATGTAGTAGTAGTATTCCAATAGTAGAAAGAAGACAATGCCCCCAAAAAAACCAAGAAAAGAAAAAATTAAAGCGCCCAATGGGCTGAGAGCCTAAACCAGTAAACCTAATCAATCATCACCAATGACAGTTATTAAAATTGATAAGAAAATATTTCTTTAAATTTGGGAAGGCAACAAACTGGTGAATTCATGAGGGGGGTTCACTGAAGATGGCTCATTTGGCACTGGCAAGCTGGGTCCTCAGGAGCTTGGCAGCAGCAACCATGTTTTCAAGGGCTGGCTTCACTTCAGTGTACTTGCGAGTCTTGAGACCACAGTCAGGGTTCACCCACAGAATGTTGGTTTCCAGCACAGCAAGCATCTTGTTAATTCTGTCCGCAATCTCTTCGGTTGAGGGTATTCTTGGGGAGTGGATGTCGTATACACCTGGTCCGATTCCAGCACCGTACTTCACTCCTTCACGGAAGACTGAGAGGAGCTTCTCGTCAGAACGAGAGTTCTCAATGGTGATCACATCAGCATCCATGTTGATGATGGAGTGGATGATGTCGTTGAAGTTGGAGTAGCACATGTGGGTGTGGATCTGTCGTTCACCAACAAATAGATTAGCAACAGACCTTGTAGTATTGGTTACGTAACGAAAATGAAAAAGAGCTCATTAGCACCTGGGTTGTATCCTGGACGCCGCAGTTGGTGATTCTGAAAGAGTGGACCGCCCAGTCCAAGTAGAAAGCATGCTCAGCCTTCCTGAGAGGCAACCCTTCCCTCAGTGCAGCCTCATCAATTTGGATGACGGTAATGCCAGCCTTCTCAAGATCCTCGACTTCCTCCTTAATGGCCAGAGCAATCTGGTAGCAGGTTTCAAATCTGTGAACCAAGAGATACATGTCAGAATGAATAAGATAACTCGGTAAGAATAATTTCTCTTCATCTCTTCTAATGAAGTGGAACCGAAGAGTAAAAGACATATACCTTGGTTGGTCATTTCTGACGAAAGACCAGTTGAGAATGGTAACGGGGCCAGTAAGCATTCCCTTCATTGGGCGCTTGGTCATGCTCTGAGCAGCAGTGGACCAGAAGACTGTCATTGGCTTGGGGCGACTCACATCACCATAAATGATTGGCGGCTTCACACAGCGAGATCCATAAGATTGGACCCACCCATTAGCAGTGAAGGCAAAACCAGACAATTGCTCTCCGAAGTACTCAACCATATCATTCCTCTGGAATTTAGACCCAAAAGATAAAGATAGTATACACCAACGAGCCAATAACATATATTGTTAATTTTAAATTGTAGCAATCCAATTGACCTACCTCTGGTTCTCCGTGAACGAGAACATCAATATCAAGGTCTTCCTGAAGCTTGACAACTTTGTTAATCTCCTCTTTGATAGACTTAATATACTCCTCCTCGGAGATCCTACACAGCAGAGTAATGATACCTTTAGACTGCAGACTCGAGGCATGCAGAGAATACAAAGTGTAAAGCAAGCAACAACCACTCACTTCTTGGCCTTGTATTCACGGCGAACTCTCCTGAGTTCTATGGTCTGAGGGAAGGAACCAATGGTGGTTGTTGGGAGGATTGGAAGGTTAAGCTTCTTCTGTTGAGCATCAAGTCTGGCACTGACATTTGTAGCACGACGGTGATCAGAGCCCTTCAGAGCAGCAGCCTGGTGGAACATAGTAAAATAGATTGGTGAGTACTGGAGACTCGGCAGCCAAGAAGCCTGAGAATCTAAAAAAAGAAAACATGCGGATTAATCACTTACAGCCTTTTGGACAGCTTCATTAGTCACCCTTGGAGAGGATTTCCTTGAAGCCTGAGCAGCAGCATTAGCAGAGAAGAATGCCTGAAAAGTAGAAGCAACATGTGCACATCAATATTACTGTAGCCAAAATAAAACCTACAGTGCCTAAGAACTTGTGGACAGTTTAGTTCCAATAAGATCAATATCCAATTCAAAAAATAGTGCATCCTGGAAACTAGTCTATGCCCCAAGCTTTAAGTAACATCAGTTTTGACAAATACCTCATCCTTCTGTCCAGCCAATGCCTTTGCCAGAGCATTTACTTCAACTACTTTTTGTGCAGCAAATGCGAGCCAGGATTTGATTTCTGAGTCCAGCTTAGGCTCATTTACCAAATCAACAGCAGTATGGAGGAGCGAGCAGGAAGTGGACACAACAAGCTTGTCTGAAGAAAAAATCATATTGAATTTATCTGTCCAACAAGAGGAAACTTAAAACTTCATAAATAGAGTCAAGCACCATACCCTTTCCAACTATGCCCTCAAGAGACTTCAGGGTGACGAGAGAAGCATCTAGATCATTAGCCCAGATGTTCCTTCCATCAACCACTCCAGCAAAAAGATATTTGCCTGAAGGGAATTCGCTCTTAATCAAATCAAGGGTCTTAGCTCCACGGACCAAATCAAAACCAAAACCAGTAACTCCACTCAGCGCGGTAAGGGTTTTGAATGCAGGTGCAGGGACATCAGCAAAGTAAGTCTCAACTAGAACATTGAGCCCAGAGAAAGATGATTGTAGTTCAGCATAAGCCTTAGTGAATGCTTCCAATTGGTGAGACTCAAGATCCAAAACTAGAGTGGGTTCATCGAACTGGATCCATGAAGCTCCTGCTGCCTTCAATTCAGCAATAACTTCCCTGCCGGGATGTTCATACATTTAAATGTTAGATGCGAGTAATAATGAGCATAGCGACACTATCAGATTACTTAATATAAAAACATTTTTCTTACTTATAGATTGGAAGAATTTTGTCAAGAAGCGAAAGAAGTGGGAAAGTTTTCTCAACACCCTTGGCAGGCTTGGAGAGTAACAAGTATGTGACAGGGCCAATAAGTACTGGAACAGTGTCAACACCGAGCTGCATGAAGGAAAAGGACCATCAAGAGGCAGCAGTAATAGGTAATAGATAGAACAAAAATTTTAACAATAAAGAGGCATTTGTTATGGCAACTAGACTTCAACCACATTTTAAGTATGGTACAAAGACACTGGCTGACATTATTGAAAAATTGACACCCACTCCATTAACATATCAAAAATTGGAAATGTAGCAGGAGATTTAACAGAGCTCATACCGCCTTAGCCTCCTTGTATTCATTCACTGCCTTGTGTGAAGCATAAGAAAAGTTCACATCAGGTCCCAATTCAGGGACAATGAAGTGACTGCATTCATAAACCAACAAGTTAGTTGATAAACATCAGAAATGAAAAGATAAAAACCTTTTGAGAAATTTGATTTATCACTTACTAGTTGGTGTCAAACCACTTGGTCATCTCCATAGCAGGAACAGAGGCATTTCCTCTGGCCATGGAGAAGTAAGTAGAGAAACCAATCTCACCACCAGTCCAATTGTATCTTGGGGGAACAGCACCAAGCATTGCGGTTGTATCAAGCACCTGATCATAGTAAGAAAATGTGTTGCTGGGAATGTACTTGATCCCAGCATCAGACATCTGCTTCCAGATGGATGCCCTGAGGTCTGTAGCCACCTTTTCCAATTCCTCGGCACTGCTCTTGCCATCCCAGAAGGACTCCAGAGCAAACTTCAGCTCTCTCTTTGGTCCCATACGGGGGTATCCAACAATGTGAGATGCCATTATTCTGGAATGTCAAATTCAATCTATCAAAATCGTAGCAAAACCAAGAGACATAAATGTTGTATAGTAGGTAACTTTGCACCCAAAAACAATAAAGAAACAAAACTCAAGAAAAGGGTCATAACAAATTAGATCCTGCATGCGTTCTTTTCTATATTTGGTAAAGATCATACATGTGTTCAGTTGAAAGCAATTCCATTAAGGATAGCCTTCACTAGCCTTCTGAACATAGCGGTAGATATTGATAATATGAGATCTCAGTTTCCTATACCTCCAACTTCATTTGTCATAGTATCTCAGATGCAGCTTTTCTGTCATTATCATAAAAGTCTTGTCTTGCTTTTCCAGATAGATATATGTAACGAATACTCACACAGGCCAATCATAGAGAACATATATCAACAAGGAACAGATTGCTCTCCTAGATCACCTTATATCATAAGCTTCATGAAATGAGACAAAGATAAATGAGATTAACTATAAACAAGTAACTAATTTTATTATCAAATGCAGTGATTGGGGCTTAGACCAATCAAGCACTCAGATCCACCAACGTCAAAAATTAAAAAAATGCAGATCCAGTTGCTAGAATAAAATAAATGCTCCGAGCACAATAATGGGAGACAATGCAGACAGATTCAACTGAATAAACACACTAATAGCTACTTCACTTCAGATCCATTCAGTACAAAGCTACAAAAACCAGATCTACAAATCTCCACCCTCCAAATCCAAACCATTTAAAGCCCATCCCCACAATTTTCACCCCCCCAATCACAATTCATCCCCATGCAGCATGCACCACACTCCCGACACCGTAATTACAGCATACTTAAAACCACATAAATATAGCTCAAACTTCCTGATCAACTACGATTCAAAAGCCAGCACCAAACCAAAATACACCAACAATCACAAACTCTTACCAATAGATCTAATAAAAATGAATTCCGAAAGGGAAGTACGAAAAGTAAAAAAAGAAAAAGAAAAACTACAAAATCAAAAGAAACAGAAGACAGGAATTGGTAACATGGAAACATAAATATAAATACAAGTGAACGAAGCAAAAGCAGAAGTAGAAGAGGGACACAGGGGTCCGTACCTTTGCTAGAAAGGGGGGAGTTGAGATCACTGACCCGTTCTAGAGAGAGAGAGTAGAGATACAGAAGGGGGGAAGGCAAGACGCGAGTTGTGGAGATGAGTGAATGGGCTAATTTATAGAGCAAAATATACGGTCGCGGTGGGACTACTGGTAGATCTCGGAATGTGAGGTTTCTGCCTACAGCCACAGCAAACCTGTTTTTTTCCTATATAAATCATTTCTCATTTCTTCATTTTGCTGATTACAGTGACGGGGATGCATAGGATCACGCGTCCCTTGAGGTGCGTGCCTTGACGCGCTAGGTTGGTAAGCTTTTACCAACCCTCTCTCTCTCCTCTGCAGGACCGACGTCTCAGCTTTCTTTTTCTTTTCTTTTATTTTATTTCAGCCCTTGCACGGGCGTCGGTGATCTGCCCGGGGGACCTTTTTGTCTTTTTCACTCCCCTCAAGCTCAGCGGCCGGGCGGTAGAGGAAGGGGGCGAACGGCAAGCAAATATACAATATTGAATTTAAATCGTTGATTTGAATTAAATAAAATTTAAATTATTAATTTATATTGAATTTAACTGTTCAGTTCAAACACAGTGACATCTAACTATATTTTTTTTAAAATCATAATTGTTTATTATATTAAATATCATCAATCATAGATCTATAGCACACAAAATTTAATGTTTCATAATTAATTTATAAAATTAATTTTATTATAAAAAATCAAGACAAATCACAGGGAATGTGCATGTATCTTATGTAGGTGTCGAGAGAATTTTTTTGCTATATTTTTTAAAAAATATGAGGGAAATTTTTGCTTGTTCTTTCTTCATGATTTTTTTTTAATATTTTTAATAAGTGTTTGTCTTTTACTAATTAATTTAGTAACATTCAATTTAAAAAAAATTAAATTAATACCTAAGATATACCAAATTTATTTTTTAAAAAATATAGAAGTGGTAGCAAATGTAACGAATATCTAAATCCAGTGATAATTTGCTTTCTGTCTATATATGTTTTACCAAACCCACTTATAATAGAAAGATATATTAAATTGTTAGATTCAAACCTTTAGTAGCCGCAATGCTGTAATATATGGGTTTTTTTTTTTTTTAAGACATGTCGATTAAAAATAATTGATATGTCGATTCAATCAATACATTTATATTAAAATAAATTAATAAATTCACTTCGAGTAAAATAAATAATACTCATTACAAACCCCACATTTGATTGAATTCAAACATATGATCTCGAATTTATTTAGGAACTTCCATCTTACCAAAGTGTGGGTTTCGAGCGAGTAAGAAAATTGAAAAAATTTTTTTGTCCGAACTAAGTTTGATCGAACCAACACTTATGTTACTTGATTAGTCACTTTTTTTTTTAATTATATATCAATCATATTATAAATATATTATACTTACTATATAATTATTTATACTCGACCCAACTAGAATTTCGCTAAAATTAGGATCCTTTCTGGAAGGGAATTCATGCCCTGCATGCCTAATGCCAGAGTGCAAGTTGTTTGTGTTAATAAATGATGCGAGTCGTGACCCAATTTCTGGAGAGCGTTTGTGTCACGCGGTGGGAAAACAGGTGGGCTAATCCTGGCCTGATTAGAGGGGTAATTCAGACAGAGTCAAGTGTGTAATGAAAATATCCGGGATGTTGGTGGCACACCACCTGGGCGACCCCTATACTTGAGCCACTACCAATGCTTGAGTTACCCAAAATGCCCCCCTATTTAGTATCAAATGACTTGAGTCCACAAGGATGATGAAGCTGTTGGTTGGGTAGGTAAGTAGGACCCACGCCAAAGATCAAATATTTGCTCATAATCGGGATAAATTACAATTAATTACCCTACAATTTGTTATAAATATAATACTTACATATTATTTGAATATAAATATTTCATAAAATTAATAATCATTTTAACTACAGTGAATTTTAAAAAATATTTTATAATTTATCAAATAACGAATAGATCTTTATAACAAATTTTAAAGAAACCCACTGTAATTACCTTAGATAGACAGTTACAGTTAATAATTATCTTATGATGAAAATGTTTTGGAACTTATAAACCAATCAAACTTCTTATTTACAATCCATTTGGAACAGTTGGTTACATTAAATTTTATTTAAACGAAAAACTTATATGATTTAAAGAGGGGAGGGGGGGAGATGAGAAAATGAGGATGAAGTGCAGACAAGATAAAGAAATGAGGAGGTGAGGTGGTCCAGTGCTTGCTTGGGTTGCTGTAGTATTTCGCTTTTCTTGACTGCATGTCTCTTGGCTTCGTCTTCAAGCATAAAACTGGCCTCATGTTTGCTTGCAAAAGGCTTCCGTTGAAGGATGTGATGCGCCCTAACTTGTCCCGGTTCGGATAAATAAACTAGGCGTGCGCCCCGTGCTATGTATCAATCCACTTAATATTTTATACAATTATGTGCAACTCCATTGAAAAAAGAAACAATATTGAAAAAATAATATAAGATATTTTATTTTTTTCGATTGAAATGCATGAGTACCACTGTATTTATTGCTGTTGAAATATGTACTGAGAGATATATTTTGAATAATGATCCGGGTCGAATAATGCGATCTCGAGACTCGATCTCAACTTAGAATGCCAATTCGTCTAGGACCAGATTTTAGATTCCCTGAGAATAAAAACACGAATCGTGAGCTCGTCGGGCACGTCCCCGACAATGACCCTCCGACGCTCAAATTAGGTTGATCGAGAGAAATAAGTGCGATCTAGAAATTTCGGACTCAATTAATGTGTATCAGTTACCTCATTTATGGTGCGTCGGGGTCTATTTATAGAACACAGTTGTACGTCAAGTATTGGGCCACGTGGCCTTATCTCGTCGGTGCGCGTTCTGATCGAACGGTGGTCATTATCCGGGTCTTCGGTCGGTGTACGCGATCCGGGTCGGGTCAAATGCGACCCGCCTGCTACAAAATATGCGGATCCTGATCGCGAAATGACTATAATGCCCTTAATGAGGGGTGTTTTGGTCCTTTTGTAGGTGTGATATTTGAATACTCATCATTACTCCCTCACTTTCTCAAAGTGCACGCTCGTGCCTTTGAGGACGTCGAACCGTCGCTGCGGACGCGTGTCTTCATCCCACTGGTTTGTTCTATGGCTCGCATCCCGAGGATATTTTGCCTATAAATACCCCCCGCATTCAAAACGTTTCGCCTGCTTCAAATATTGACTTTCTGCGACTGCTCTTTACAGCCTGAAGTTCGAATTCGATCTGCAGCTTCCAGAGCCATCCTGTTCTAAGGTACGATGTCTTCCAGCTCTAACTCGAACTCTAAGTCGCATCCTGGTTCTGGATCCGCTGCCATTCCTCCTGAGTCTGCGTCTGAGTCCGTGTCTAGGTCCGAGTCTGGGTCTGCATCTAAGTCTGTGTCAGGGTCTGCTCATGGGTCTTTCTCTACTTCTCCGAAAAGGAACAAACAGTTTCCTATTTCCAAGCTTCATGATAAGCAAGCTGGCCCATCGGTTCTTGCTAGGTTCCAGGATAGGCTCGCTAAAAACCCTTGGGAAGCCCTGGTTAGTAAGGTAACGACCTCGGTTCTTAGGATCAGAGAGAAGTACCATATTCCGTCTGATTACGACATCATCATCCCTGCCACCTTCGATCGCATGCACCGTCCCCCCGAGGGTTTTAGTGCTTTTTCTATCAAACACCTTAACGCCGGACTCCGGTTTCCCTTGGCTCCTCCTGTGGCCTCGATTTTGAATAAGCTGGGGTTATGTCCCATGCAACTTTCTCCTAATTCTATTACCCATATTATCCTTTTTGTTGTAATAATGCAATTCTTAGGCCTCGAACCCAGTTTTGATAACTTTTGGAGTTTGTATACTTTCACCACCTCCAAGCGGTCTGGGAGTAGAGGTTTTTTCTACCTTTCGGCCAAGCCCGAGTGGGGGTATCTGAGCGCCCTGAAGTCGAATGTAGGGGTCTGGTTAGATCGCTATATTTTTATTCGACCTCCTAGAGGTGTCTGGCCCTTTAAGAACGAGTGGACCAAGTATAAACCTCTTCCAAAAACTAGTGGAGGGGGGTTAGAAGGTGACCAAATAAGGAGTCTAACGTCCTATAATTATGACCCCAAGAAGCTTCTATCTGAGAAAGTTTTACAACTTTCTGGGCTTTCTCCTGCATCCTTCCACATTGAAGAGTCCTTAGGTGATTTTCTCTTCTCTCGCTGTTCTGATCGTCCTGTTTTACCACGCTTACGTGTCTGTTCGTCTTGCAGATAGCATCATCATGAGTTCGCGTAATGCCCTACGGATGCAAGCGGTTGCGAACAAAGTGGACAAGGCGAAGGCCAAGGGAAAACAGGTCGCTTCTACCTCTGCTAAGGATCAAACTGCTAAGGGTCCTGTTCCCCCTAAGGATCTTCCTCCAGCACCCATTCCGTCACAAGTCCGTGTGTCGCCCGTTCCTACTGACCGCCAGCCCATCCTTGTCGACAGCGAAGGGACCCCCTCTCTGCCTCTTCTCGGATATAACTCCAGCGACCTGGAGTTGAACTTGGATACTATCAATGGCGATCTAGGGGTGGAGTCTGAGAAACTGGAGAGGGCTGGTTGGGAGAAACCGAAAAAAAGGAAACGGTCTTCGCTGAAACACGGGCATGAGGAAGATTCGAAGGGGAAGGAGTCGGTGGGTCCTTCTGATCCCCCTAAATCTCCGTCCCCACGGCCTAAGAGTCTGAGCAGGATGGCTCGGGAAGCTGCGGACAAGTCCAGCCAAGAAGATGAGCAGGACAGGTTTCTGAAGCTGGAGCAGCTTGCTTTGCATTGGGAGGAGGCCCGGGGGTTTGCAGCGGGCTCCTAGTCGCAACCTGACGCCTCCCGGGCAAAGCCTTCGAGGTGTGATGGCTCCACCAGCACGGTGCTTTTTGCTGAGGCCGAGGGGGAGCCTTTTGACGTCTATAACTCACTGACTTCACTTCGCGATCAAGGCTCCCTGGTAATGACCAATCCTGTTCGGGTCGAGCGATTCGGAGCCCACGCTATGCTACAGGTAAATTTCTATCACAGGCTGCCCCTATCTACCCGAACTCATATAACAATGGTCTTGCAGGGTCTAACATTTCTCCGGAGCTTGTCGTTGAAATGCACATCTTATCGCAAGAACTATATCAAGTCCGATAAGAAGGTGCAGGAGCTTCAGGCCCCGAGTGGTGGATCTGGACAACCAGGCACTGAAGCATGCGGATGAACTGTTGTCTTATGCTGAGCAGATTAAACGCTTGTCGGGCGAGCTCGATGTCGCTAGGAAGGAGAGGGAGATCGCCATATCCGAAAGGGAAGTTGCCTTGGCCGAAGGCAGGAAAGAGGGGTTCGATGCTGGTCGTGAGGCCGGACTGGCAGAAGGTCATACACGGGGTTTTGAAGAAGGCCAGTCCGGTCGCATCCCTTTGGAGGAGCACCAGAAACTCCTGGCTGATTCTCGAATGGCTGCTGTCCGTGATTTCCTGAAGACGGACACTTTTACGACTGCCTTGGAACTCAAATCTACTGACTCGTTCGCCAAAGGTTACAAGACCTGCGAGTACCAGATCGAAAAACTCGGCGGGTTCCAAGAGTCTTTTGATCGCAGCCGATTGGACATCACTCTTGATGGCGATCTTCAACCCTATCCTCCGGACCCCGAACTGAAGGATGACGAATTCATGGTCCTGCGTGCGGAGATGGAAGCCGAGGCGGAGGACAAAGATGACGACGAAGCCGCTTAAACTCCTCCCTTCTTTTTGATAGGATTTTTTGGTCTCTTTATTTTTTTTTTGAATGACTTCCTCTTTTTGTATGGCCCCATCTTCCCCTCGATACATACCGGAACACTAACTTGTACATTTTTGGGGGATCGATCCGTGGGACTTAACGAACCTGTAAATGTTACTTCATTAATGAGATTGCTTCTTTGATCTGATGTCTTCGTAATCGGTTTTTGCCTTTGCATACAATATTTTGCCTTCGCATACTAGTAGTTTTTTGTCCTCCGAAATGCTATTCGAATGCGTCTTTTTCAGTTCGCGTTTCTGGACGCGTCTTTTTCAGTTCGCTTCTTTGGACGCGTCTTTTTCAGTTCGCCTCTTTGGACGCGTCTTTTTTAGTTCGCCTCTTTGGACGCGTCTTTTTCAGTTCGCGTTTTAGTTTGAATGCGTCTTTTTCAGTTCGCATTTTTGGACGCGTCTTTTTCAGATCGCGTTTTGTCTGAATGCGTCTTTTTCAGTTCGCATTTTGGACGCGTCTTTTTCAGATCGCGTTTTGTCTGAATGCGTCTTTTTCAGTTTGCATTTTTGGACGCGTCTTTTTCAGATCGCGTTTTGTCTGAATGCGTCTTTTTCAGTTCGCATTTTGGACACGTCTTTTTCAGATTGCGTTTTGTCTGAATGCGTCTTTTTCAGTACGCATTTTGGACGCGTCTTTTTCAGTTCGCGTTTTGGACGTGTCTTTTTCAGTTCGCGTTTTGTCTGAATGCGTCTTTTTCAGTTCGCCTCTTTGGACGCGTCTTTTTCAGTTCGCATTTTGTCTGAATGCGTCTTTTTCAGTTCGCCTCTTTGGACGCGTCTTTTTCAGTTCGCGTTTTGTCTGAATGCGTCTTTTTCAGTTCGCGTTTTGGACGCGTCTTTTTCAGTTCGCGTTTAGTTTCGGCGAATTGGCATGGTTACGATTAGAGATGAGCACGAAAGGGCATAAAAAAGGTGCGCATAGTTTTATAAACCAATGTTAAAATGAATTTACAATGGGTACAAATGTTTAATCAATAACAACGCTCAATCATGGACACAATCCTTCTAACCTTTAATTATACAATTTGGTAATCTGTTAGAAGTCTTCGTTGACGGCCCTTTGTAGGTTCCTTGCTCTACCCGTCGGTTGATGGCCTTTCACAGACTCCTTGGTGTGCGATCTCCCAGCGGTTGATGGCCTTTCACAGGCTCCTTGATGTGCGATCTCCTTGTTGATGGCCGTTCACAGGCTCCTGGTTCGATCTCCTTGTTGATGGCCTTTCACAGGCTCCTGGTTCGGTCTCCTTGTTGATGGCCTTTCACAGGCTCCTGGTTCGATCTCCTTGTTGATGGCCTTTCACAGGCTCCTGGTTCGGTCTCCTTGTTGATGGCCTTTCACAGGCTCCTGGTTGATGGCCTTTCACAGGCTCCTTGTTCGACCAGCCGGCTTCAAGCATAAAACTTCTTCAGGTTCTGTATGTTCCAAGGGCGTGGCAAATCTCGACCTTGCAGGTCTTGCAGCCTGTATGTACCCTTCTTTCTGATCTCGATTACTTTGTACGGGCCCTCCCAGGGCGGTTCCAACTTTCCCACGTGCTTGGAGGCTTCTACCTTCTTCAGCACAAGGTCTCCTACCTGCAACTGGCGTGGTCGAATTCTACGATTGTAGCTCTTCATCATCAAACCTTTGTGGTGTAAAATTCGAGCATATGCGGCCTCCCTCTTTTCTTCAATGACGGTGAGGTCGAAGTTTCGTTCGGTTTGGTTCGTCTCGGGTTCGTACTGCATGACTCTTTGCGATTCCTCCCTGATTTCCGCTGGAATGATGGCTTCGGTCCCATATACTAGGCAAAAAGGGGTCTCGCCCGTGGAGGTTCGTGGTGTTGTGCGGTAAGCCCATAAGACCCCGGGCAGTTCGTCAACCCATAACCCCTTGCTTTCGAGCCGCGTTTTCAAGTGTTGCAGGATCGTCCTGTTCGTCACTTCGGTCTGTCCGTTCGCCTGAGGGTTCGCAACTGCCGTGAAGTGCTGTGCGATCTTTAGCTCCTTGCACCATTCCGTGATCTTCTTGCCCTGGAACTGCGTGCCATTATCAGATATTAGTATCCGGGGTATACCAAATCTGCATATGATGTTCTTCCAGATAAAGTTGATGACTTCCCTCTCCGATATTTTGGCTACTGCTTCCGCTTCGACCCACTTGGAGAAATGTTCGATCGCTACAATGATGAATTTCTTCTGAGCTTGTGCGGGCGGAAAAGGTCCTACGATGTTGATTCCCCATTGATCGAACGGGCATGCTATCTTGATTGGTTCCATCGGGGTTGCGGGCTGATGTATCAAGGAAGCGTATTTTTGGCAGCTCTCGCATTTTCTCACTAAGTTCTTGGAATCTTCGACTAGGGTGGGCCAGAAATACCCCTGTCGCATCACTTTCTGAGCTAGCGATCTCGCCCCTGAATGATTGCCGCAGCTTCCTTCATGTATTTCGCGCATCACGTACAAGGCTCTTTCTTCATCCAAGCATTTCAGGAGAGGGCCTTCTACTGTTCGTTTGTAGAGCTGACCCTCTAGCAATGTGAATCGGGCGGCTCGAAATTTGACTCTTTTCCCCGCTATCGAATCGCTAGGTAGGGTACCCTGCTCGAGATACCTTATGATTTCGTTCATCCACGATCCTGCTTCTGAGACAACCTAGACTTCTGTTCTATCCGCAAGGACCGACTGCTCGCGTACTAAGGCTGTGATTTTTCGATCTCGAATTCCATCCATCGCGGCTCCAAATTTTGACAGGGCGTCCGCTTTGTCATTCTCTATTCCGGGAACTTGCAGGATGGAGCATCTACTGAACTTTTTCATCAATCGATGCACGGTCTCTTTATACTGGGTCATTGTTCTTTCTCTCGTCTCGTACGCTCCTTCGATCTGCATAGCAATCAACTGCGAGTCGGTAAAGACTTCCAGATCTCGAGCGCCTGCCTCATATGCGAGCTCTAATCCCAAAACCAGCGCCTCATACTCTGCTTCATTATTTGTCACCGGGAATGATAGGCGAGCTGCAACTTCTATCTCGAGTCCCTTGGGTCCTTGGATCAGTATGCCCGCTCCTCCATTGTTTGCGTTAGAAGACCCATCGACATGCAACATCCATTTTGAATGGGTGTGATCGGAGGCTTCAGGTTCCTTCGAGTCGTCGGACAACTCTGTGATGAAATCCGCGAGCACCTGTGCCTTCTGGGCTGTCCTAGGTTGGTACTCGATATCATGTTGCCCCAATTCAACCGCCCACTTGATCAATCTTCCGGAGGCTTCCGGTCGCGACATCACATGCTTAAGGGGGTGGTTTGTCAACACCACTACTTTATGCGACTGAAAATATGGTCGTAGCTTTCGTGCAGTCACTACTAATGCAAGGGCGAGTTTTTCCATCTCTGAATATCGCAATTCTGCCCCCTGTAGCATTTTACTGACATAATAGATCGGATTCTGGTTATTGGCTTCCTCTCTCACCAATACGGAGCTGACCGCGTTCTCGGACACCCCAAGATACAAAAATAATGTCTCCCCTTCTTTTGGATTTGCGAGCAATGGGGGCTTCGTGAGATATTCCTTCAATTCTTGCAAGGCATGCTCGCATTCAGGGGTCCACGCAAAACTCTTGGGCTTCCTCAAGGCTTTGAAAAATGGTAAGCGTCTGTCTGCCGATCGTGAAATAAACCTGCTTAAGGACGCGATCTTTCCCGTGAGTTTCTGCATCTCTTTGATCGAATTGGGCGACCTGAGGCCCATTATGGCTTGTATCTTTTCCGGGTTCGCCTCTATCCCTCGCTCACTGATCATATACCCCAGGATTTTTCCTCCCGTCACTCCAAAGGTGCATTTGTCCGGATTGAGCTTCATTCCGTGCGACCTCATTATGCTGAACGCCTGAGAAAGATCTCGCAAGTGGTGCTGTGACCTCTTGCTTTTCACCAGCATATCATCCACGTACACTTCCATGGTTTTTCCTAAGAGATCCCCAAACATTTGATTTACTAGTCGCTAATAGGTGGCACCCGCGTTTTTCAGCCCAAATGGCATCATGTTATAGTAATAGATCCCTTTCTCTGTGACGAATGAGGTCTTGTCTCGGTCTTCTTTTGCCATTTGGATTTGGTGGTATCCTTGATAAGCATCCATCATTGAGAATCTTTCGAACCCGGCGGTGGAGTCGACCATTAAGTCAATCATCGGTAAGGGATATGTATCTTTCGGGCAGGCTTTGTTCAAGTCTGTGAAGTCGACGCACATACGCCATTTTCCCGAGGGCTTTGGAACTAACACAACATTTGAGAGCCAATCAGTGTATTGAATCTCGGATACATACCCAGCTTTCAACAATTTTTCGACCTCTTGTCTGATTATTTCATTCTTATCACTCCCAAATGATATCTTCTTTTGCTGCACCGGTCGAGTTTTCGGGTCGACGTTGAGGTGGTGAACGATAACCCTGGGGTCGATCCCCGTGAAGTCTGAGGGGCTCCATGCGAATATGTCAACATTCTTTCTCAAAAATTCTATCATGGCTAGCTCCCCTTCCATGTTCGTCCCGATTCGAGTGGTCTTTTCGGGCTCGTCTGGTACCAGCTGCACCTTTTTATATTCGCCACTGGGTTTCATGTGCTCCACTTCGTATGGACGGGGTTCGGCGTCTTCCTTGACTTTTCTTCTCTTCTGGCTCGGTTCCCCTTTGAGTGATAGATTATAACACTTGCGCGCCTCCTTCAGGTCACTAACCAATTCTCCCGTTCCATTCTCCGTAGGGAATTTCATCTTCATGTGATAAGTGGAAACTACTGCTTTGAATAGATTTAAACCTGGTCTTCCCAATATTACATTGTACGCGAAGGGTGTGTCGACCACTAGGAACTTGACCATCAACGTTTTTCGCCTGGGGATTTCTCCCATCGATACTGGCAGTTCGATAGTTCCTAACGAGACGACCTCGCTGCCCCCAAATCCTACTAAAGGAGTCTTTACTGGTTCAAGCCGGGCGTTTTCCAGACCCATTTTGTCGATCACATTCTTGAAGATTATGTCGGCCGAACTTCCGCTGTCGATCAACACTTTATGGACTGTGTAATTCGCGATATCCAGTTTGACGACCATGGGATCATTCATATCTCCGTTTTCCTTTTGTCTGTCCGAGCTATCGAAGGAGATAGCCTCTTCTTCTTCAACTTTCAATATAAATTCCCTTCCCTGGTTTGAACTGATTGCTCGAGCACGTCTCTTCCGTGTTCGGCTCGAATCTCCCGCATTCGGCCCTCCTGCAATCGTGAATATGACACCTTTTGTGGGTGCATTGTTTCCACCTGTTGGGGCCCTGTCGATTTTTGATGGGCCTGGGTGTCCATCCCGATCGCGACTTCTCGATCGGCTTCTTCTCTCCCTACTGATTCTGCAATTTTGAGGGACACGGTCTCGGAAGTACCCCTGCCTGACCAGCCTCTCTATTTCGTCTTTCAACTGAAAGCATTCCTCTGTGTTGTGACCCTTCTCACGATGAAACCTGCAATACTTGTCGGAGAACTTCTTGGATGGGGTATATCTCGTGTGCCTCGGCCATTTCAAAACATCAGCGTTTTCCACCATCATTAAAGCTTTTTCTCTGGACATTCCCAGTGGGGTGTAGTTATGAAATTTTGGGATGTACTTTGGTTCCCTCTTCTTTTCCTGCTTCGATTTGCTGGCATTGCTATCTCGGTTCTCTGCAGGTCGTCTGTGTGTATGGTCGCGTTCTCTTCGTTCAAAGTCCTTCATTGCGTTCATTTCTTCCTCGTCAATGTACTTCTGTGCTAAAACCATCAACTGTTCCACGTCACTGGGCGGGTCGCGTGCTAGGGCAGATGCGAAGGGTCCTTTTCGCAATCCATGAATGAGGATGCTCACCAGCATATCCATCCTCAACTCCTGTACCTCCAGCGTCTCATTATTGAACCTTCCCATGAAGTTTTTCAATGTTTCGTCGTCTTTCTGGCGGATATTGAATAAATGGGTGGCTGACCTCTTCTGTCTTTTCTTGCTTGCAAAGTGGAAATTGAACTTCTGTATGAGTTGTTCATAAGTCTCAATGCTTCCTCGGGGTAAATTTGTAAACCACTCTTGCGCTTTTCCTACAAGTGTGGTCGCGAATAGTTTCGCCATTATCGAAGCGGTTTGTCCATACAGGTTCATCACCATCTCAAATGCAACCACATGCTCTTGTGGATCTTTCATCCCATCATATCTCCTCAGGTCGGACACTCTGAATCCTGGCTCCACTGTTTGAATTAGGATATCGTTGCAGAAAGGAGAATTCTTGTTTTGCGAAACTATCTCTCCACGCTTCTTTAGCTCGTCAATTTGTTTGTTGAGGCTATGTATCTGTTTGCCTACACTTTCGACCTCCGCTCGGGATATTATGGGTTCTCGTCTCTTTTCGCGAACGTGGCTACTAGAACCGGTGTCGGAGGATGCCGAACGCTTGCTATGACGTTCCTGTTCGCCCAACACCCTCGACTCTCTCAGTGGTTCGACGTTCTCAAACAGTTGCCTCCTCGCTGTTTCTTTTACCAACGGAGTTGCTGTTCTCCTTTCATATTCTACTATTGCTTTCCGGCTAGCTTCTTCCATCATTCTTTGTAGCTCTTCTTGAGTTAGCTGAATGGTCGTTCCAGTTGTTTTCCTTGGTGTCTCACCTTCCCCGGCGTTTCTCCTCGATGAACCCTCCATTATGATACGATATTCTCAGATTTTCCCACAGACGGCGCCAACTGATCCGGGTCGAATAATGCGATCTCGAGACTCGATCTCAACTTAGAATGCCAATTCGTCTAGGACCAGATTTTGGATTCCCTGAGAATAAAAACACGAATCGTGAGCTCGTCGGGCACGTCCCCGACAATGACCCTCCGACGCTCAAGTTAGGTTGATCGAGAGAAATAAGTGCGATCTAGAAATTTCGGTCTCAATTAATGTGTATCAGTTACCTCATTTATGGTGCGTCGGGGTCTATTTATAGAACACAGTTGTACGTCAAGTACTGGGCCACGTGGCCTTATCTCGTCGGTGCGCGTTCTGATCGAACGGTGGTCATTATCCGGGTCTTCGGTCGGTGTACGCGATCCGGGTCGGGTCAAATGCGACCCGCCTGCTACAAAATACGCGGATCCTAATCGCGAAATGACTATAATGCCCTTAATGAGGGGTGTTTTGGTCCTTTTGTAGGTGTGATATTTGAATACTCATCAAATAAAAAAATAAGCATTTATTTATTCATATTACTAATTTAGGAAAAAATGCAAGCAACTATGTGATGTTGTAAATAGACAAATTATTTCATATGAAAAAAAAAAAAATTACAATTGACCTCCCTATATTCAAATGCAGTAATTTACTTCTCTGTGTTTTCTAAAAATTTAAATTGCTGCATTAATTTGCATTTTAATATAGCACGAATTCCTTCAAGGATCTATGAATCTGCGAACACTGCGACAGTTGAATCAAATGTATAGGAGATAGAGTAAATTATTTAAAAAATATTGATTTTTTTTTTTTTGCAGAAGTAGGTTTATTTGGAATGTTTTAAAATTTTAGTTGCAATTTTTTTTTAAAAAAAAATTATTCCATGGCATCGCGATCTTAGATCCCGGTGCCATTTTCTTTATTAAAAAAAATTGCTAAGAATTTTAGTAGAAATAAAGAAAAATTTATGGTGAAAAAATTAAAAATTCGAATCTTAATAAAATATGATGAAAATTAGCAAACTTGATCTTTTTGGAATCATCTGAATGAGAATATTTGAGCGGTGGTGGTCTCAGGCCATGATTCTTCTTGACGGCAGAGAAACTACGACAAACAATTTCAGTGCAAACTTTGACGGTGGAAATAATTCAAATTTTTAAATCTCAAAAAATACTTGATGAAACTAAACAAGACCGGTCTCCTTGGAATTGTCTGGACGAGAGGATTCGAATAACAGTAGTCTCAATCCGTGATTCGTCCTGACGAGGAGAAACGGCGGCAAACAGTTTCAGTGAATTTCCAGCGAATTTCCGACGAAAAAATTTTCAAATTTTCAAATCTCAACAAATACTTGAGAAAATTGAGCAAAAAATGATCTCGTTGGAATCGTCTGGACGAGAGAATTCGAACGGCTATGGTCTCCATCTGTGATTCATGCTGACGGAGGAGAACTGGTAGCAAACAACTTTAGTGCGAATTTTCGATAGAAAAATCTTCAAATTTTCATATCTCAACAAATACTTAATAAAATTGAGCTAGGTTGGTCTCGTTAGAACCTTTAGATCGAGACGAGTCCAGTGGTAGTGGTCCATGATGGTGGGTCGCTCCATGGTGGCAAATCGACGACGAAAAGGTGCGGTGTTCGTGCTAAAAGCCCATTATTCACAATTGATAAAACTTGAAATTGTTTGAGAGAAAATATTCGTCTCATCAAGAGGAGTTGAACGGTATATTTGGTAATTGACAATTCATTATGATGGTGCCAACATTTTAAAGAGAAGTTGGCAATATTTATTGCGAAACAAAGTAATTTTTTTTAAGAAAAAATTTAGTCACCTCGATTTGTAACCGAGGTGACTTTGAATAATTTTTTTTTTAAAAGTTAATTTAGTCACTGCAGTTACAAACTGCGGTGACTTGAATAATTTTTTTTTTTTTAAAAAAAAGTTAGTGGCACTGTGCTTTCACATTGCGGTGCCACTCAAAATTTTAAACCTTTCAATTTCACTTTATTTTTTTAATTTTTTCTTTTCTTTTACATTTTAAAAATAATTTCATCTAGGAGATATATATGTTGATTCTTGCCATTGATGTCGCATTTACAGAATTTCATAGAATGAGTAAAGTACATGACTTTTTCTCCTACAGCCCAACAACAGCAGCAAAGCCTGGAGTTGGAGATCCACATGTTGTCAATTTTGTATGTGATATACATTAGTAAAAAAATATATAAAATTATAAGGGCAAAAGAGTAATTGGATATATAGGAGGCACACCATAAGTACATAAAACCTATCACACCATATAATTTCCAACACCCCTATAAATACCAAAATACTAATTTTTTAATCGAAGACGACTATTCATTGACAAGACCCCTCCTTCTTGATTATTACACATTTTGCGGAAACAATATTTCACCTGGTGTAAAAGTCCGTCGTGGTAAAATCCCGATTTATTCCTTAGCAAAAAAACCTCGACCACATCATTGGCGCCGTCTGTGGGAAAAAATTTCACCTCGACGTTGAGCATGCACACCAGGTCCCGAGCCCGTGACGTACACGATCTAGATGCAATACGAGAAGCCCAAGCGAGCGGAATGGAACAGAACCCCCCTGGTGAACAGTCAGTTCCTCAGGAGGTAACCCCCCTAACACACCAGCAAACACCCCTCAATGGGGGACTCCCCTCGTCACATCAAAAATCTTTGGTCGTGCCCCCAATCGGAGTGCTCCCCTCGGAGGCTCCACCCCAAGAACCGATGATCCAGCTGACACAGGAGGCCTTGATAGCCTTGATACGAGATGCGTCTACACGAGCTGCGGCTCAAGCCGTGGCCCAATTTGTGGCGCAACAACCAGTGAACCCGCCCCCTCCTTCCCCTCGTAGAAGTTGAGAACTATCATCGGCTCCCGAGGAGGAGGAGCAGAGGCGAGAGGAAGTAAATAGTCGGATTTCCAGACCCAAAGTTGCACAAACTCAAGATCGAAATCTCCATAATCGAGAATCTTTCGCCCCCCCACCAACTTGGGGAGCCGAGGATTCCCACTTGCCGTTGGGTGTGGCACCTCCAAGACGGAGCCCATTTGCCTCCAACATTCGGGCAGAGGCGCTCCCAGCTGGTCTTAAGGTGTCGAATCTGTCGGAGTATGATGGAACGGGAGACCCACAAGAACACTTAGACAAATTTTACGCCAAGATTGATTGGTACGATCTAAGTGACGTCGCTTACTGCAAGGTCTTCCGCACTACGCTGTCAAAACGCGCATTAGCCTGGTTCAACCAACTGCCTGCTGTAACTATTTCTAGCCTCGAGCAATTGGTTCAACGTTTCTTGCACCACTTCTCCATGAACAAAAAGGTCCCAAAAACGGGGGCATATCTATTTACTATCCGTCAGAGGCAAGGCGAGACTCTGAGAGATTTCATGCAAAGGTTCGTAGATGCAGTGCATGAGGTTCCTCATGTTAACCAAGAGTTGTTAGCTAGTATTCTCCAACAGAATCTACAACCGGGAAGATTCAAAGAGTCTATAGCAGGCAAGCCCCCTAGCGCTATGGAAGATTTACTCGTGCGCTCCCAGAAATACATCCGGATTGAGGAGTCTAATGCTTTGGATCCTTCCCTTAGCGGCAAAAGGAAGGGTCGAGAAGAGGAAAAAGAGCCGAAAAAGAAAGAGGAACGCAAGCATGTGCCTCCGGTGGGGTTTGCTCACTATACCCCCTTGAATGCTCCTAGGGGGGAGATATTAATGGTGGCGGAACAGCAAGGACTAATCAGTCAATGGCCGACAAAGATGAAAGATAACCCTAAGAGACTCAAATCCGACAAATATTGTCGTTTTCACCGAGACAGGGGACACACGACGGAGGAATGCCATCACCTGAAGAATGAGATAGAAAAATTGATCCAGCGGGGACACTTAAAGGAGTATGTCAACCACTATGCACAAGGACGCAATTTTGACCGTGGGCCGAATGTGCAAACTCCTCGTGACGATAACTATCCCACCGCGGGAGTCATCCTGTGACCTCAAAACGATCAACAAGCCATGAAGGAGGAGCTCAAAGTTCACGTAGCGAAAAAAAAAAATATTTTTTGGCTAGTCATTTGTAATAGGAGAAAACTCGAGTAGTAGCTCGACATATCCTTCTCCCCTTTTGATTTTCCCTAACACTTTGTATTTCGGAGTTTAAGTAATGAAGTTGGTTTTCTTGTAGTAATCCCAACAAACGAGACGAATTTAGGCGTAGAGATCCTTGAAGTTTCACGAGGACCCTAGAGGCAAAAATCGTCATTGTCATATAGACAAAAGTCGCTATTGCCCCGGGACCCCCTAAATGGAACTTTCATTGAGATCCTCGTCAATAATGTCGCCCCGGAAACTTCACATCCCTTTGAAGTTGGTAAAAGACCGACTCCGGGACATGAAATATCCTTTGAGGCAACATCCCCTTATCAAATCCTTGAGGCAATGTCCCCACATAAATATGTTGGACTCGCAAAGTTTTGCCCCCCCTTCCGAAGTTGGTAAAAATCTAACTCCAGGGCATGAGCAAAAACATCCCTTGAGGCAACATTCGACGAATATAAGTCGTATGAGAACAAAACAACAACTGAGTAAGTGTAGCGACTACATTTACGAATATAGAATACTATCGAGTCACCTCCTAAGATTTTCAACCTAATGGATGATGAAAAAATCACCCCAAGAGGCAACGCCTTTAGAAAAGAAAAAAATACGTCGCTTCACTTCCTCCAAAGTCTTGGGGGGCTCCATCACCACTTGTAAGAATTAATTATGGGGAGTCTCTCTTGAAAATGATGTCGAAATTCTCAAGACAAATGAAAAAAATTAGCGGATGAGATGAATAAACTCTGAATGACTCCTACTAATAGAAAAGGAGAGCAAGTATTGTTAAAAAATATTTGATGGTGTAGTGGTAGGAGTTCCTACTCACCACCCTTTTAACCTGGGTTCAAAACCCAGGTGACGAAAAAATTAGCACCTCCTCACAACACTTGAAAACTCAAGCTAAGCTTGAGGAGGGCTCGAATTACATCGCCTAGTGCGCCGCACTCCACCTGGTGCACCAGCTCGAGGCACGAGCGGGGCTCGGGGTGCACCAGGTGGTGCACCCCGCCGGCCTCCAGCTCGAGGCAATGCCTCGAGCTGGGCTCGGGGTGACCTCCTGGTGCACCCCCCCCCGCGCCAGCCCTAGCCTCGAGTTGGGTTCGAGGTGCACCCCCTGGTGCACCCTACGACCGAGGTGCACCCACTCCCATGTGTTAACTCAATTCAGAAAAATATTTACTCTCGCACAAAATATTCTACCAGAAAGTTCATATTCCGTCCGAGAGTGGGGGGCTGTATGATATACATTAGTAAAAAAAATATATAAAATTATAAGGGCAAAAGAGTAATTGGATATATAGGAGGCACACCATAAGTACATAAAACCTATTACACCATATAATTTCCAACACCCCTATAAATACCAAAATACTAATTTTTTAATCGAAGACGACTATTCATTGACAAGACCCCTCCTTCTTGATTATTACACATTTTGCGGAAACAATATTTCACCTGGTGTAAAAGTCCGTCGTGGTAAAATCCCGATTTATTCCTTAGCAAAAAAACCTCGACCACATCAATATGAGTAGAAGGTTACTTGTTCATGAGAGTCAGCTGAAGCACTTCTCTTCTTTAATTACTCTCGCGACATTAATTCGAATTTGTGGATGTTGATGTCTGATTTGTTGTTATTCTCGAATTCGAAGTTCTAGACATTACAATGTAATTAGAATATAATATGATCTCTTACGAGGTCTGCAAGTCCAAAAATCGTTAGCAGTTTTTGAGTATTTAGACAATAAATTTGAATCAATAACACATTTAAAAATACTAGAACTGTCTTATCCCTGGCAAATACATTACGTGGTAAAGTTGGAGGATGATCGATTAGATTGTGATATCGGCGCTCAAAGCAGCAATAAAGTATTCAAAATAAATAAATATTCTGTTTGTAAGATATGATGGTGCCACGTGTCTTGTATCTAAGGTCCAAATTAGCCGATTCAAGGATTGATTTAAGTGATCTGAATCGAGCCGCCTACAAAATACAGTAAAACCTCTATAAATTAATACTCTATAAATTAATAAACTCTATAAAATAATAAAATCTTCTGGTCCCGACTTGGGCCTTTGTAAAAAATCATCAAATTCGATAAGATAATAAAATAATATTTTTTTGAAAAATTCCTTTATAAATATTAGGTCCCATTAAAACTCTAAATTAATAATTCATAAATATTACAATTATAAATATTATGGTAATTTACTAAAATGTGAAGTCTGTAATGCTTTACGCATTTGATCATTCATGGATGATTTTTGTGATGTCTTTTAGATGAAAAGACATGGTTGGGTGTTATGAATTATTTTATTATCGTATTGAGATTTATGTAGTATATGTTTCATTCATCATGCATGAATATATTTAATTGGGTATAATAGTTATTTAAGTGCAACGAATTAATGTAAACATGTATATTTAAGTTATTCTAATGAATTGATACATGTGTCTATGAATATTTATAGTTAATTGTAAATAATGAATTGATATTAATTAATATATTTAATTAGTTATAAAAAATTAATTGATGCATGAATATAATCAATGAAACATATATGAATTCATTTATTTTCAATACATATGTACTAAATTTGTTGAATTTAAAAAATCTCTCTTTTAATTAATAAAATATTAATTTATCGATAAATTAATATCTCTCTAAATTAATAAAATTTCATGGTCCCAAGGTTATTAATTTATAGAGGTTTTACTGTACACTGATCTAATATGGGTTGGGCCTTCATGGGCTTTTCCCTCGGCCCAAAGGATAATATCAGCTTTAGCCCACATCAACCTCAAAATCCCAATATGTATATTTTTTAATTTTCCAAAAGGCAAATGAGTACAAAATGCAACTAGGAAGGTCTCCTGAATAAATAATATCGAAATTGAATTCTTTTTAATTTTTTAAATGATGCAATTGCAAAGTCAAAGTGTTTTTTAGGGGTGGGCAAAGTCAAATTCATACTTTGGAAAACAATTTTAATTGCTTTGTTTTTTTGGTTGCAAAAATTATAATATTTACGGAGTATGCTATGTGTGATTCCGACATGTGATCGACCTTGTTAGTTGAAATATTGCAGTAATGCTTTGGAGTTTTATTGAGTTTAAAATTGTTATACTTTTTGGTTGTTATTCGATGTTTTGGGGGAAGCCTGCCTGTGGGCATAAAAGAGAACTTAAATATTGTTGCTCTTTTGAATCTAGTGCTATTATTGGGGCAAAGAAGGTTGCAGCATTTCCCAGTGAGTTTTATTTATGTAATTGTATTAAGGCAATGATTTTATGATTAATATTATGTTGCTTCTGAATCAACCTCTCTGAAAATTATGATCTGGTGTAGCAGGTTTCTGTTGAGATCATATCACCCACTGTAGAAATTTAGAGGAACCTTAAAAGCACAAGACATATCACCCACTGTAAAAACTAGTCCTCTTGATGGCGATGTTTCCTGCTCTTCTTCTCAAACCGCTTCTTGCCCCTACCCACTCGAATCATCTGAAGCACTGACACTTGAATCAGAGTCTGAATATGCCTTCTTGCTCCTCGTTTTATGCCGCAGATCAGCAGAATTATCAAAAGAAAGCAATTAGCACTCGGTTAGCTTTTTATTTACTAAGGTATTTCAGCAAAAGCCAAGCGATAAGAAACATTAATCACACAAGACGCCTCAACCGTTAACAAAGTTAACATCAAAACTTGTAATGGATTTTGATTACTTCATGAAACTTTCCTCTCTTCCAAAAAGTTAAATCTAGGGTCTTCTTCCTGTAAAGAAATCATTCACTTTCTAAAGATGAGCCATAGAAACAGTTGTGCAATTTATAAAGCAACACCACAGATTCAACAACTTATAGGCCTAATATCCTGGTTTCTACAATACCAAAATCACATTACTAGGAACTGTTACCACTCAAATATGTATGAAACTGCCCATAAGTACTTGAAGGCAGAAAAATAATAGAAACTTGGGCAGGTGAATGATTAGTTCCTTACCTGATAAACAGTAAACCACATGTATGCACAAGCATGAGTAGCATCATCTACAACATATATAACTGATTAATTGTTCCTGAGCAAAAGGACCATTCTCCCTGTTCCATGCGTGTACCCAAAAATTAGAGTAATGCTACAGAAACTACCATGTGATTCAAGGGTGAAAATTATAGAGATCGCTATTAGCAGGAAGGAAATCAAAATGGCTAAACACACCAAAGTCAGGGTTCAAAACTACAATATTTTGTAGTGGTTGTTGGCAACCAATTCAAGAATTTATCAATCCTCCACTCATTTTCTCTCACTATATCTCCTCTAGTAAAGTAAATCAATCCATGACCACTCTTGCTAATGAGATATATTGGAAGAAAAAAAGAAGGGGTACAATGCACTATCTCCTGCGCTGTTATTGCTCTTTATTTCAATAAATACTCATTAATATTAGGTAAACAAAAATGAGAATACACATCTATGCAAGAACACAAAAATGCTAACAAAGATATAAATAGACCACAAAGACACACAATACCCGTAATGAGCATAAAATATTGCGAAACTATGGTCACATCCTGCACGAGAAAAAGGGTTGTGAAGATAGAAATGAAGACTTAGAAATTGAAGGAGAATGACATAGGTAACAAGAAGCAGATGGCATTCATTGGCGCAGAAGATAAAAGCAACACCTCACTTCTTCTATGTTCATAATGGAAGTAAAATATGTTTTACCGTGACACACGCCCACGCACACGCAAATGCACACACACACACACACGCACACATACACACACACCGCACACGCACACACACACCCACACCCCCCACACACACTCTCACAAATACACACACCGCACACGCACACACACACACACACACACCGCACACGCACGCACGCATGCACATACACATTAAAAGACGCACATACAAGAAAATAGAAAAATTGGAACAAGGAGGGGGTATCATTCAACAAATCTTCTCAGGTTTGTGGTCGATAAAATTAAAAAAGAAATGCAGTAGCTGATTAGAACATATAAAAATATATTCCTGGACATCATGATCTCAACAGAAACCTGCTACACCAGATCATGATTTTCAGAGAGGTTGATCCAGAAACTGGATAATATTAATCACAAAATCATTGCCTTGATACAATTACATATATAAAACGCACTGAGAAAATGTTGCAACCTTCTTTGCTCTAATAATAGCACTAGGTTCAAAAGAGCAGCAATAGTTAAGCTCTTCTTGATGCCCACATGCAAGCTTCCCCCAAAGCATTGGCGGACGGAAGCAGACGGTGCGGACAGCCCCTGCCGACGTGCGCGTGTGCTGGCGGACGGCAGCAGATGCCGCCTGGCATCTTCCAATCGGGGACCCATTTTTCCCCGGACATCTCAACATTGCGAGCAGAGGAAGGTCGCTCATCTCTCGTCCGTTGCCACACCTCTTGAAATGTGGCAAATCTTTTTCTACTTTCGGGTTCGGCGACCCGATCAACAGCAAGCTTGGCCTCGAGTCTGCCTTGTCTAGTAGACCTCGAGGAGGGATCACTCATGCTTTCTGTTGGCTCAACTGTCTCTGCTTCAGGGATCGCAGCTTCTCTTCTTCTCTTCCTCTTTAATCCCCAATCTTTAGATATCTCCACTACCTCCACCTGCTCGTCAGGTGTTTGATCTCTGGCCTCAATGGGAGTTGACTGTTGTTCGGAGGCTGTAGTGTCCGTAGAAGATGGGGTCGGAGTTGGTGCACGCTCCTTGGACTTCCCTTTGGCAGCCGCCGCTGCACGTTTCAGTTCGCGATCAACTGAAGGAGGTAATGTTCCCTTCTTCGTCCTGGTTTTGTTCGTAATCCTGGCTATCATGATTTCAGATTCTGCAAAAAGAACTTTGTTAGAGGTCGCTTAAGAAGAAAAAGAAGCAAGGAAATGAGATTTTGAAATCACCTAAAGAGCTTTTTACTGGGATAGGAGCAGTGAAGAGGCCCGCGAGCTTCAAGACTTTTTTCTATAATAGTACTTTTGGAAGGTACCAAAATAAAGTAATATAGTTTATGAGATCGCTCTGAACCCCTCCACAAAAGTTGTGGGTTTGGGCTTAGAATCACTCCAACCCAAGAAAAAATCCCAAGATTGCCCAGGTGGAGGTCGCAGAAAGAAATATCTATCACGCTAAGGACCGACATTGGATCTCAAGTCGTCTAAGAAACGACAGTCCTTGCGTGCAGTTAAGTAGAACAACCCAGTCTCCCCCGACCGTTTTGAGGCAGTGATATTGTACAGGGACCAAAAATTGTCAAAGGAAGGAGGCAAATCAAGGTGTTTCATAACAATAATGAACATGAGTATATGACTGATAGAATTGGAGGATAACTGCACTGGGCAAAGACCTAACCGGACAAGGATATTATTCACTTCGCGGGGTAAGGGAAAACGGAGTCCGGCATCTAAATGGAGCACGGAGAAAGTACAGTAGCCTTCTGGGGGTTGATGCATGCGATCAAATGAACGAGGAATAATAATATCGTAATCGACAGTGATATAATATTTTCTTTTTAATGCTACAGGAGTCGTTTTAATGATGCTCGCTATTCCTAACCATGGTTTTTGTTGCATCATTTCAGTATATTTTTGAAAAACAGGGGTTTCATCGGATTCAGCTACCTCCTCGGGAAGATTAGAGTGTTGGGGAATGGAAGAGGTGGATCGCGAGAAGTACCAACGGTCTCCCTTGCGGAGGTCGCTGACGATCCCAACACCGAACTCGAATCTGAGCTCGATTTAGACTCAGAAGCGGATACATGAACGGAGAGACTCCTAGACCTAGAAGACATGATATCAAAAGCTGGAATAAGAAAGGATTGAGGAATACCTGGAGAATGGAGGTAGCTCCAGGGAGGGATCGAATGCGATTAGTCGGGGCAGTCAAAAAAGTTCAGATGAGGACCTATATATAGGAGAATATGTGAAGCAGCGCGCCTTTTCGCATTCCAACAGATGGAGACACGTGGCTTAGGACGGATGGCCGAGATCTCCCAGACTGACATGGTGACTGTTCACTTCCCTTAGTGTCATTAATGACACTAAGAGAAGTGGGGGAGTAATGATAAGGGAAATCACATAATTACCAAAATACCCCTAGAATTTTCACCCTCTTTTTATGTATATGATGACAGCGCGTGTGGGAACCGTGTGCAGGTGCAGCAGTGGCGACAACAGGCTTTTACAGGAGGTGACGTGGCTCGCCCTCATTGGTGCCACGTGTCGCGTAAGTAGAGGGTACCGTACAAGTATAAATAGCCTCATTTATGATTATTCAAACACGTTTTCACCACTTCCTTTTACCGCCATATTTGTAATCTCACTAAATCTCGTTATCATATTTTCGACCCCACCTTTTCTAACTTAAGCATCGGAGGGCCATCGCCGAGAGCTTCTCAGCTAGTCTTACGTTTGCTGTGTCCTCAGGATCCACAACAGGTAGCTCGAAAGAGGGAATCAACAACCTCAACCCAGCAATCTGACCTAGCGATCCGATCCGAAAATCCTGATTTCGCACTACCTACATCACAGCTGCTTTGTTACTAAAAATGGATGTCGTGTCACAATGTAAAGGAGTAGTACTCCTCCTTTTGTGTTTTGTTGTTTTTGTGTTGTAATGTTGATTGTTTCGTATTATCAATGAAGAAGGGACGGGGACTCCGAAAAACCTCCCCCACCTTCGGGTGTTTTAATAATAATAAAAAAAACTCTAAACCCTAAGCCATAAACCCTAAACCCTGATAGTACGGCAGGCCCTAACGGGTTCTCGGCACACTTTTTTCAATGCTGTTGGGATATTATTGGTCAAGATCTCTACGACGCGGTTTTGGATTTCCTTTCGAGATCTACCCCTCCTAAAAATTTCACAACGACTAGCATCGTTCTCATTCTAAAGGTTGAGGCTCCATCCACTTGGAAAGTTTTTAGGCCCATTAGCCTCTGTAATGTCACGGGAAAAATCCTATCCAAAGTCATCAACAACCAAATGGCCAAACTGCTTCCCAAAATTATCTCCCCCTCCCAGAGCGGTTTTGTCCAGGGACGCATGATCTCTGATAACATTCTCCTTGCACAAGAACTTTCCCAATCTCTTGGAAAAAATGGCAGTCTGAGCAACACCATATATTCAAGCTTGACATGGAAAAAGCCTATGACCGTGTCAACTGGACATTCCTCTACCAAATGCTTAGTAGAGTGGGTTTCCCAACGCACTGGATTAACATGATCAAGAAACTCATCGAAATTGCTGGTTCAGTATTTTGATCAACGGTGAAGGAGTGGGATTTTTCAAGTTGACGCGAGGCCTCAGATAAGGGGATCCTTTATCCCCAACGCTCTTTGTTATTGCAGCAGAATGCTTATCCAGAGGACTTGACTGGCTTTTCCAACGGCAGCCCCGTATACCGTTCCAGAGAAAACTGAACTGGTCCTCATGGGAAGCTGTCTGCTATCCGACGGAGGAAGGGGTTTTTGGGGTTAGAAGAATCCAAGATGTGGTCCATGCATTTCAATTCAAGATGTGGTGGAGATTTAGGAACCAGAGCTCACTTTGGTCCCACTTTCTTCTAGAAAAGTATTGTACAGGAAGTCATCCAGTATCAGCGAAGCTCTCTTACATCGCCTCACCAAACTGGAAAAGAATGTGCCAGCACAGAAAAAAAGCGGACAGGCAGATCTTCTAGAGTCTCGGAAAGAGACATATCTCATTCTGGTTCGATAATTGGATTGGCGAAAAACCTCCCTTTGAGATAATGCCTGATTTTGTGTGGAACACAACCCCTGTCAACAACTACTGGGAAAATAATTCTTGGAACATTGCAAAACTGAGAGAAGTGCTTACAGAGGACCTGGTTCATCAAATCTGCCAGATACCGTTTGACGTCGACACCAGTGATACACCTCTGTGGAAGCTAAGTGGCGATGGGAATTTCAGTATGAAAGCCACATGGAACTCTCTAAGACAAACGAGAGCAATACAACAGCTCATTAAGGAAATCTGGTGTCCGTTTATTAGCCCAACTATGTCTATCTTCATGTGGAGACTTATCAACAACAAACTCTCAGTTGATGAGAAACTGTTTCTGCTGCTCCAAACCTGTTTCTGCTGCTGCTGAAATGGAGGAAAACTCAAACTCAAACTCAAAAATGGTTACAAGCTACACGGATGATCAGTCCAAACGAACAGCATTTGGATGGTTCAAACAGGGAGCTTTCCTCACACTTGGCCCTCTTTTTCAGCTTTCTTGATAAAAAAAACATCAAAAAGAGTGACAATTTTTGGCTGAACTTCAGTTACTGTCATGGCTGAACTCGTTCGTCGTTAATTGGGACATAGAACAACAGCACTACAAATTGGAAATGTTGGGCATGCGGTCTTCAGTCGGCACTGAAGATCTCAAGTGCTGGCCTATATCATGTCTCAACATATTCAACCACAGCACAGATTGCGAATACCGGAGAAGCTGAATAGACAGCAGAAAAAACATTTGCAAATGGAGCATGCATGCAGGGCGATCGCCAAATTTAAAGTTGGTTGCTGTCATGGCTGAACTTGTTCCTCTTGAGCGTTTCATCACTACCTGCAACATCACATTCTAATGCATAAGTCATCAAAAAATTAAAGTTCCAGATTGCCAACACTGGAGAAGCTGAATAGACAACAGCTAATAGAGCATGCATGCAGGGTGATCGCCAAATTTAATGTTGGTTGCTGTCATGAACTCGTTCCTCGTTAGTTGGGGCAGAGATTTTAGCACTACAAATTCGGAACGTTTGGCAGGTGGTCCGTGCAAGCACAATGGATCCAATATAATTTACTACATGCATGCACGTCGGGCAAGGAAAGCATCGCAGCAAGATTGGCAAACAAGGAGCCTCACACGACACACACACACAAAGCTGCTGCGCGGGGCACGACCTTCCGGAGGCGATATCTCCGCGCTCGGACCACCATTTTGCCAATACGACCACTCGTTTTGGGGTGTCTCGACGAGATCTTGGCATTGGAAAGGGAGCCACGCGGCCACTCCGAGGCTCCAACCGCGGATTCGCGCTGTTGGGGGGTGGAAACTTCAAAAGGCCATAACTTTGCGTAGAGACGTCGGATCGGGGTGATTTTTTTTTTGATTTTGGGTATCTCGAGGAGATCTAGCGGTTGGAAACAGCCTACGGCGGTTTGGGGGCCGAAATTCTCGAAAGAAACGCCTGTTTCTAATGTTAATTTGATTTTCAAGGCAAACGGCAACGGTTTTCAAAATTTGAATCCCACGCATGTGATCGATAAAACAGCTGCCACCCCAATTTTTATATTGGAGAACAATGCTCTCAGCCTTAATTTCATAATGTGATTGGCCCGTGCTGAAAAATCGAAGTTCATCCCCCGTGCAGGTTTCTTATTAATTGTTTGTTGTCTTTGTTTCAAACACGCCACAATGCAAGATTGGCATCCCTTTGTTTATGTTTTGGGTCCAAAACCCAAGGTCACAATTTCAAACCCCCCGCATCTCATTTTGGGATAGTATTTGATTGCATTTGTTTAACAAACTTTTGAACTCAACTCTCATCACCGATTCTGTAAGAAACTGTGAAAAATTTATGTACTTTATTTATATGGGATAATTACGTTTACATCCCTTTGATCTATGGTGGCATATTTATACAAATCATTCCTGTTTTTTAGATGATTACACATATGCCTGTTGAAATATCATTACTGCCCACGCAAACCACCCTCTCGCTTTCAAAACCATTACACACACCCCTTAAAAATGATGGCATCATTGCACAAACTGCAATTGTTTTTTAGCTATCGGAGGTGGTTCTGCAATCATGCAAAAACCAGGAATGGTTTGTGTGGATGGACCATGGGTCAGAAATGTATGTGTGATTATGCATGTTCATACAAATATGCAAATATCTTACATCGGTGGCTGAAATCAACGGAATTCAAGGAAACAGTGCTTTGGTTGGGCCTTCGCCGTCCGCCCCGTTTCTTTTGTTGGCTCATTATCTTAATTTTTAAGTGTGCGGTTGCAGCCCGGCCTTCACGGTTCGCCCCATTATAGATTCGTGCTCTCACGGGCTGGCCCATCAATCCCAATACTATTTATGGGCCGAAAATTTGCACGTCAACGCAAAATCACATGACTAATTAATTTTTGTCGAAATAATTTATTTTTGAGTTATGAAAATATTTATTTAATTATTAAAAAAATAATAAATAAAAGGGAAAAATATGAAGTCACATTAGAATAATTTTTTAATTTTTTACGCATCGTATTTGTATCGCGAAATATTTATTTTATTATATTCAGTTATATTATGCGTCGCAAAAGTTTGAAAAAAATTTGGGAAAAAACCGCCGCCGGCCGGAAGACCCCGCCGGCCGCCGCCGGCGCCGGCCGGCGGCCGCGCGCGCACGGCAGACGGGCGCCCGCGCGCGCGCGCCTGCGCGGGCACAGGCATGGCCGACTGGCGCCCGCGCGCGCGCGCCTGCGCGGGCACAGGCAGGGCCGACTGGCGGCCGCGCGCGCGCGCCTGCGCGGGCACAGGCAGGGCCGACGGGCGCCCGCGCGCGCGCGCGTGCGCGGGCACAGGCAGGGCCGACTGGCGGCCGCGCGCCCGCGCCTGCGCGGGCACAGGCAGGGCCGACGGGCGCCCGCGCGCGCGCGCCTGCGCGGGCACAGGCAGGGCGCTCGGGCGCCCGCGCGCGCGCGCCTGCGCGGGCACAGGCAGGGCGGTCGGGCGCCCGCGCGCGCGCGCCTGCGCGGGAACAGGCAGGGCGGACGGGCGCCCGCGCGCGCGCGCCTGCGCGGGCACAGGCAGGGCGGTCGGGCGCCCGCGCCTGCGCGGGCACAGGCAGGGCGGTCGGGCGCCCGCGCCTGCGCCCGCTCGGGCACTGCCGACGGGCGCCCGCGCCTGCGCGGGCACAGGCAGGGCGGTCGGGCGCCCGCGCCTGCGCCCGCTCGGGCACTGCCGACGGGCGCCCGCGCCTGCGCGGGCACAGGCAGGGCGGTCGGGCGCCCGCGCCTGCGCCCGCTCGGGCACTGCCTACGGGCGCCCGCGCCTGCGCGGGCACAGGCAGGGCGGTCGGGCGCCCGCGCCTGCGCCCGCTCGGGCACTGCCGACGGGCGCCCCCGCGCGGGCACTGCCGACGGGCGCCCGCGCGCGCGCCAGCGCGGGCACTGCCGGCGTGCGCCCGCGCCTGCTCGGGCACTGCCGCCGTGCGCGCGCGCGCCTTGGGCGGCCGCAGCATAAAAATTTTCACGTCGCCTCAAAATCACACGATTAATTTAATTATTTTAATTAAAATAATTATTATTAATTATTAATTTAAAATATTTATTTAATTATTTTAATTAAAATAATTATTATTAATTATTAATTTAAAATATTTATTTAATTATTTTAATTAAAATATTATTATTAATTATTAATTTAAAATATTTATTTAATTATTTTAATTATTAAAAAAATAATAAATAAATGGGAAAAAAGGGAAAAATATGAAGACATATTAGAATAATATTTTAATTTTTTACGCATCGTATTTGAATCGCGAAATATTTATTTTATTATATTATGTTATATTATGCGTCCCAGAAGATTGAAGAAGCATCGGGAAAAAACTGCCGACGGCGGCAGACGCCGCCTGCCCGCTACTGCCGACGTGCGCGCGCAGGCCTGTCGGCAGCAGACGGGCGCCCGTGTAGGAAGCCACTGCCGACGGGCGCGCGCGCGCCTGTGCGGACGCTGCCGGCGCGTGTGCGGAAACAGCCCCGCCAGCGCGAGCGCCGGTGCGGAAACAGCCCCGCGTGCGCGCGCGGCTTTGCGGAAACAGGCCCGCCGGCGCGAGCGCGCCGGTTCGGAAACAGCCCCGCGTGCGCGCGCGCGCCTTTGCGGAAACAGGCCCGCGTGCGCGCGCGCGCCTTTTCGGACGCTGCCGAAAATGTGTACGTCAACGCAAAATCACATGACTAATTAATTTTTGTCGAAATAATTTATTTTTGAGTTATGAAAATATTTATTTAATTATTAAAAAAATAATAAATAAAAGGGAAAAATATGAAGTCACATTAGAATAATTTTTTAATTTTTTACGCATCGTATTTGTATCGCGAAATATTTATTTTATTATATTCAGTTATATTATGCGTCGCAAAAGTTTGAAAAAAATTTGGGAAAAAACCGCCGCCGGCCGGAAGACGCCGCCGGCCGGCAGACCGCGCCGCCCACCGCCGCCGCCGCCGGCAGACCCCGCCGGCCGCCGCCGTCCGCCGCCGGCCGGCGGCCGCGCGCGCACGGCAGACGGGCGCCCGCGCGCGCGCGCCTGCGCGGGCACAGGCATGGCCGACTGGCGCCCGCGCGCGCGCGCCTGCGCGGGCACAGGCAGGGCCGACTGGCGGCCGCGCGCGCGCGCCTGCGCGGGCACAGGCAGGGCCGACGGGCGCCCGCGCGCGCGCGCGTGCGCGGGCACAGGCAGGGCCGACTGGCGGCCGCGCGCCCGCGCCTGCGCGGGCACAGGCAGGGCCGACGGGCGCCCGCGCGCGCGCGCCTGCGCGGGCACAGGCAGGGCGCTCGGGCGCCCGCGCGCGCGCGCCTGCGCGGGCACAGGCAGGGCGCTCGGGCGCCCGAGCGCGCGCGCCTGCGCGGGAACAGGCAGGGCGGACGGGCGCCCGCGCGCGCGCGCCTGCGCGGGCACAGGCAGGGCGGTCGGGCGCCCGCGCCTGCGCCCGCTCGGGCACTGCCTACGGGCGCCCGCGCCTGCGCGGGCACAGGCAGGGCGGTCGGGCGCCCGCTCCGGCACTGCCGACGGGCGCCCCCGCGCGCGCGCCCGCGCGGGCACTGCCGACGGGCGCCCGCGCGCGCGCCAGCGCGGGCACTGCCGGCGTGCGCCCGCGCCTGCTCGGGCACTGCCGCCGTGCGCGCGCGCGCCTTGGGCGGCCGCAGCATAAAAATTTTCACGTCGCCTCAAAATCACACGATTAATTTAATTATTTTAATTAAAATAATTATTATTAATTATTAATTTAAAATATTTATTTAATTATTTTAATTAAAATAATTATTATTAATTATTAATTTAAAATATTTATTTAATTATTTTAATTAAAATATTATTATTAATTATTAATTTAAAATATTTATTTAATTATTTTAATTATTAAAAAAATAATAAATAAATGGGAAAAAAAGGAAAAATATGAAGACATATTAGAATAATATTTTAATTTTTTACGCATCGTATTTGAATCGCGAAATATTTATTTTATTATATTATGTTATATTATGCGTCCCAGAAGATTGAAGAAGCATCGGGAAAAAACTGCCGACGGCGGCAGACGCCGCCTGCCCGCTACTGCCGACGTGCGCGCGCAGGCCTGTCGGCAGCAGACGGGCGCCCGTGTAGGAAGCCACTGCCGACGGGCGCGCGCGCGCCTGTGCGGACGCTGCCGGCGCGTGTGCGGAAACAGCCCCGCCAGCGCGAGCGCCGGTGCGGAAACAGCCCCGCGTGCGCGCGCGCGGCTTTGCGGAAACAGGCCCGCCGGCGCGAGCGCGCCCGTTCGGAAACAGCCCCGCGTGCGCGCGCGCGCCCGTTCGGAAACAGCCCCGCGTGCGCGCGCGCGCCTTTGCGGAAACAGGCCCGCGTGCGCGCGCGCGCCTTTTCGGACGCTGCCGAAAATGTGTACGTCAACGCAAAATCACATGACTAATTAATTTTTGTCGAAATAATTGATTTTTGAGTTATGAAAATATTTATTTAATTATTAAAAAAATAATAAATAAAAGGGAAAAATATGAAGTCACATTAGAATAATTTTTTAATTTTTTACGCATCGTATTTGTATCGCGAAATATTTATTTTATTATATTCAGTTATATTATGCGTCGCAAAAGTTTGAAAAAAATTTGGGAAAAAACTGCCGCCGGCCGGAAGACGCCGCCGGCCGGCAGACCGCGCCGCCCACCGCCGCCGCCGCCGCCGGCCGGCAGACCCCGCCGGCCGCCGCCGGCCGCCGCCGGCCGGCGGCCGCGCGCGCACGGCAGACGGGCGCCCGCGCGCGCGCGCCTGCGCGGGCACAGGCATGGCCGACTGGCGCCCGCGCGCGCGCGCCTGCGCGGGCACAGGCAGGGCCGACTGGCGGCCGCGCGCGCGCGCCTGCGCGGGCACAGGCAGGGCCGACGGGCGCCCGCGCGCGCGCGCGTGCGCGGGCACAGGCAGGGCCGACTGGCGGCCGCGCGCCCGCGCCTGCGCGGGCACAGGCAGGGCCGAAGGGCACCCGCGCGCGTGCGCCTGCGCGGGCACAGGCAGGGCGCTCGGGCGCCCGCGCGCGCGCGCCTGCGCGGGCACAGGCAGGGCGGTCGGGCGCCCGCGCCTGCGCGGGCACAGGCAGGGCGGTCGGGCGCCCGCGCCTGCGCCCGCTCGGGCACTGCCGACGGGCGCCCGCGCCTGCGCGGGCACTGGCAGGGCGGTCGGGCGCCCGCGCCTGCGCCCGCTCGGGCACTGCCTACGGGCGCCCGCGCCTGCGCGGGCACAGGCAGGGCGGTCGGGCGCCCGCGCCTGCGCCCGCTCGGGCACTGCCGACGGGCGCCCCCGCGCGCGCGCCCGCGCGGGCACTGCCGCCGTGCGCCCGCGCCTGCTCGGGCACTGCCGCCGTGCGCGCGCGCGCCTTGGGCGGCCGCAGCATAAAAATTTTCACGTCGCCTCAAAATCACACGATTAATTTAATTATTTTAATTAAAATAATTATTATTAATTATTAATTTAAAATATTTATTTATTTATTTTAATTAAAATAATTATTATTAATTATTAATTTAAAATATTTATTTAATTATTTTAATTATTAAAAAAATACTAAATAAATGGGAAAAAAGGGAAAAATATGAAGACATATTAGAATAATATTTTAATTTTTTACGCATCGTATTTGAATCGCGAAATATTTATTTTATTATATTATGTTATATTATGCGTCCCAGAAGATTGAAGAAGCATCGGGAAAAAACTGCCGACGGCGGCAGACGCCGCCTGCCCGCTACTGCCGACGTGCGCGCGCAGGCCTGTCGGCAGCAGACGGGCGCCCGTGTAGGAAGCCACTGCCGACGGGCGCGCGCGCGCCTGTGCGGACGCTGCCGGCGCGTGTGCGGAAACAGCCCCGCCAGCGCGAGCGCCGGTGCGGAAACAGCCCCGCGTGCGCGCGCGCGGCTTTGCGGAAACAGGCCCGCCGGCGCGAGCGCGCCGGTTCGGAAACAGCCCCGCGTGCGCGCGCGCGCCTTTGCGGAAACAGGCCCGCGTGCGCGCGCGCGCCTTTTCGGACGCTGCCGAAAATGTGTACGTCAACGCAAAATCACATGACTAATTAATTTTTGTCGAAATAATTTATTTTTGAGTTATGAAAATATTTATTTAATTATTAAAAAAATAATAAATAAAAGGGAAAAATATGAAGTCACATTAGAATAATTTTTTAATTTTTTACGCATCGTATTTGTATCGCGAAATATTTATTTTATTATATTCAGTTATATTATGCGTCGCAAAAGTTTGAAAAAAATTTGGGAAAAAACCGCCGCCGGCCGGAAGACGCCGCCGGCCGGCAAACCGCGCCGCCCACCGCCGCCGCCGGCCGGAAGACGCCGCCCGCCGCCGCCGCCGCCGGCCGGAAGACCCCGCCGGCCGCCGCCGGCCGGCGGCCGCGCGCGCACGGCAGACGGGCGCCCGCGCGCGCGCGCCTGCGCGGGCACAGGCATGGCCGACTGGCGCCCGCGCGCGCGCGCCTGCGCGGGCACAGGCAGGGCCGACTGGCGGCCGCGCGCGCGCGCCTGCGCGGGCACAGGCAGGGCCGACTGGCGGCCGCGCGCCCGCGCCTGCGCGGGCACAGGCAGGGCGCTCGGGCGCCCGCGCGCGCGCGCCTGCGCGGGCACAGGCAGGGCGCTCGGGCGCCCGCGCGCGGGCGCCTGCGCGGGCACAGGCAGGGCGCTCGGGCGCCCGCGCCTGCGCGGGAACAGGCAGGGCGGACGGGCGCCCACGCGCGCGCGCCTGCGCGGGCACAGGCAGGGCGGTCGGGCGCCCGCGCCTGCGCGGGCACAGGCAGGGCGGTCGGGCGCCCGCGCCTGCGCCCGCTCGGGCACTGCCTACGGGCGCCCGCGCCTGCGCGGGCACAGGCAGGGCGGTCGGGCGCCCGCGCCTGCGCCCGCCCGGGCACTGCCGACGGGCGCCCCCGCGCGCGCGCCCGCGCGGGCACTGCCGACGGGCGCCCGCGCGCGCGCCAGCGCGGGCACTGCCGCCGTGCGCCCGCGCCAGCGCGGGCACTGCCGCCGTGCGCCCGCGCCAGCGCGGGCACTGCCGCCGTGCGCCCGCGCCTGCTCGGGCACTGCCGCCGTGCGCGCGCGCGCCTTGGGCGGCCGCAGCATAAAAATTTTCACGTCGCCTCAAAATCACACGATTAATTTAATTATTTTAATTAAAATAATTATTATTAATTATTAATTTAAAATATTTATTTAATTATTTTAATTAAAATAATTATTATTAATTATTAATTTAAAATATTTATTTAATTATTTTAATTAAAATATTATTATTAATTATTAATTTAAAATATTTATTTAATTATTTTAATTATTAAAAAAATAATAAATAAATGGGAAAAAAGGGAAAAATATGAAGACATATTAGAATAATATTTTAATTTTTTACGCATCGTATTTGAATCGCGAAATATTTATTTTATTATATTATGTTATATTATGCGTCCCAGAAGATTGAAGAAGCATCGGGAAAAAACTGCCGACGGCGGCAGACGCCGCCTGCCCGCTACTGCCGACGTTCGCGCGCAGGCCTGTCTGCAGCAGACGGGCGCCCGTGTAGGAAGCCACTGCCGATGGGCGCGCGCGCGCCTGTGCGGACGCTGCCGGCGCGTGTGCGGAAACAGCCCCGCCAGCGCGAGCGCCGGTGCGGAAACAGCCCCGCGTGCGCGCGCGCGGCTTTGCGGAAACAGGCCCGCCGGCGCGAGCGCGCCGGTTCGGAAACAGCCCCGCGTGCGCGCGCGCGCCTTTGCGGAAACAGGCCCGCGTGCGCGCGCTCGCCTTTTCGGACGCTGCCGAAAATGTGTACGTCAACGCAAAATCACATGACTAATTAATTTTTGTCGAAATAATTTATTTTTGAGTTATGAAAATATTTATTTAATTATTAAAAAAATAATAAATAAAAGGGAAAAATATGAAGTCACATTAGAATAATTTTTTAATTTTTTACGCATCGTATTTGTATCGCGAAATATTTATTTTATTATATTCAGTTATATTATGCGTCGCAAAAGTTTAAAAAAAATTTGGGAAAAAACCGCCGCCGGCCGGCAGACCGCGCCGCCCACCGCCGCCGCCGGCCGCCGCCGCCGCCGGCCGGCAGACCCCGCCGGCCGCCGCCGGCCGGCGGCCGCGCGCGCACGGCAGACGGGCGCCCGCGCGCGCGCGCCTGCGCGGGCACAGGCATGGCCGACTGGCGCCCGCGCGCGCGCGCCTGCGCGGGCACAGGCAGGGCCGACTGGCGGCCGCGCGCGCGCGCCTGTGCGGGCACAGGCAGGGCCGACGGGCGCCCGCGGCCGCGCGCGCGTGCGCGTGCGCGGGCACAGGCAGGGCCGACTGGCGGCCGCGCGCCCGCGCCTGCGCGGGCACAGGCAGGGCCGACGGGCGCCCGCGCGCGCGCGCCTGCGCGGGCACAGGCAGGGCGCTCGGGCGCCCGCGCGCGCGCGCCTGCGCGGGAACAGGCAGGGCGGACGGGCGCCCGCGCGCGCGCGCCTGCGCGGGCACAGGCAGGGCGGTCGGGCGCCCGCGCCTGCGCGGGCACAGGCAGGGCGGTCCGGCGCCCGCGCCTGCGCGGGCACAGGCAGGGCGGTCGGGCGCCCGCGCCTGCGACCGCTCGGGCACTGCCGACGGGCGCCCGCGCCTGCGCCCGCTCGGGACTGCCTACGGGCGCCCGCGCCTGCGCGGGCACAGGCAGGGCGGTCGGGCGCCCGCGCCTGCGCCCGCTCGGGCACTGCCGACGGGCGCGCCCGCGCGCGCGCCCGCGCGGGCACTGCCGACGGGCGCCCGCGCGCGCGCCAGCGCGGGCACTGCCGGCGTGCGCCCGCGCCTGCTCGGGCACTGCCGCCGTGCGCGCGCGCGCCTTGGGCGGCCGCAGCATAAAAATTTTCACGTCGCCTCAAAATCACACGATTAATTTAATTATTTTAATTAAATAATTATTATTAATTATTAATTTAAAATATTAATTTAATTATTTTAATTAAAATAATTATTATTAATTATTAATTTAAAATATTTATTTAATTATTTTAATTAAAATATTATTATTAATTATTAATTTAAAATATTTATTTAATTATTTTAATTATTAAAAAAATAATAAATAAATGGGAAAAAAGGGAAAAATATGAAGACATATTAGAATAATATTTTAATTTTTTACGCATCGTATTTGAATCGCGAAATATTTATTTTATTATATTATGTTATATTATGCGTCCCAGAAGATTGAAGAAGCATCGGGAAAAAACTGCCGACGGCGGCAGACGCCGCCTGCCCGCTACTGCCGACGTGCGCGCGCAGGCCTGTCGGCAGCAGACGGGCGCCCGTGTAGGAAGCCACTGCCGACGGGCGCGCGCGCGCCTGTGCGGACGCTGCCGGCGCGTGTGCGGAAACAGCCCCGCCAGCGCGAGCGCCGGTGCGGAAACAGCCCCGCGTGCGCGCGCGGCTTTGCGGAAACAGGCCCGTCGGCGCGAGCGCGCCGGTTCGGAAACAGCCCCGCGTGCGCGCGCGCGCCTTTGCGGAAACAGGCCCGCGTGCGCGCGCGCGCCTTTTCGGACGCTGCCGAAAATGTGTACGTCAACGCAAAATCACATGACTAATTAATTTTTGTCGAAATAATTTATTTTTGAGTTATGAAAATATTTATTTAATTATTAAAAAAATAATAAATAAAAGGGAAAAATATGAAGTCACATTAGAATAATTTTTTAATTTTTTACGCATCGTATTTGTATCGCGAAATATTTATTTTATTATATTCAGTTATATTATGCGTCGCAAAAGTTTGAAAAAAATTTGGGAAAAAACCGCCGCCGGCCGGAAGACGCCGCCGGCCGGCAGACCGCGCCGCCCACCGCCGCCGCCGGCCGGAAGACGCCGCCGGCCGCGCGCGCACGGCAGACGGGCGCCCGCGCGCGCGCGCCTGCGCGGGCACAGGCATGGCCGACTGGCGCCCGCGCGGTCACAGGCAGGGCGGTCGGGCGCCCGCGCCTGCGCCCGCTCGGGCACTGCCGACGGGCGCCCGCGCCTGCGCGGGCACAGTGTCAAGGGCCGCCCGCGCACTCGGCACCCTTGACGCACATTCGGCACATTTCGGCCACCCAACCGCTCTACTCGGCCGACCAACAACCTTCGCCCAGACGCTAGGCTTCCGCAGTCTTAGAGTTTTTAGGCGTTGGTCTTTTGTCTTGTACTTGATGTACGTTGTAAATACTTTTGTTTGCTCAGGGGGACGTTAGGCCTCCTGAGGTGCGATGTTCAGCTTTTTCAATGTTTACTGCTGTCAATAGGAAAAACTTTTTTAAGCCTATTATAGGGGGGAATGAGTTCTCGAAGCTTGGTGTAGTCTACGTGCTAGTGTCCCCCTCAAGGCGATCCCCTTGCGCTAGCATCGTTGTACAATGTATATGCAATCGTTCAATGCAATGAAATCTACTTTCTGAACCGCGTGCTCAATTTACTGCTTTCGTACTGCACCTTGCTTACTGTTGCTTGCTGCTGTTGCTTGCTGTTGCTATTGCTGTTGCTATTCCTGTCGGTGTGCTGTGCTAGTGCCCGTCGGGTTTTCGGTGGTGTGTTGCTATTGGCGGAAGTAGTCTGCGGACTGCTAGCCACACGGTGCCCCTTTCCCCGCATTGCGGAAGGCGCCTCGTGAGAAGTGGTATCAGAGCCTCGGTACCTCATGGGGCCGAGGCGGGTTGCTGTGACCCAAGCAAATTCTGCTGCGAGAATGTCGGGGCAAGATGCTGAGAGCCCGCGACGAGTAGCGTCGCCTAGCGAGCGAGCTGCGAACCTGGAGGATGAAAACTCCCGGTTGACGGAAATGGTGATGAATTTGGAAGAGAAGGTCTCTTCCCTCGAAACGGAAGTGTCGGTGCTGAGTGCCGAGCTCGACGAGTGTCGGCAGGTTGTCCAAGAGATGGGCAGTGCTTTTGGAGGTGGCGGTATCGCCGATATGCGGCGTGATATGGAACAGATGTCGATTCAGATTGGTCTGCTCCAACGTGCCGTGAGTAACGCCCCTGTTGTTGCTCAGGATCATGGTGCTAGGCTTCGGATTCCTGAACCGAAGGCCTATGGTGGTGCTCGGGATGCGAAGGAGGTCGAGAACTTCCTTTTTGATATGGAACAATACTTCCTTGCGGCAAATATGGAAGATGAGGCAAGGAAGGTGTCGACGGCGACAATGTATCTGACGGGTGATGCCAAGCTGTGGTGGCGCACCAAATATGCGGAGATCCAAGCCAATCAGTTGCGGCTTGATACCTGGGCTCTTCTTCGGGAAGCGATTCGAGAGCAGTTCTTCCCGGAGAACGTCGAGTACAATGCCAGGCGGGCATTGCGGAAGTTGGAGCACACAGGCTCCGTGCGAGATTATGTGAAATCTTTCTCAGCACTGATGCTGGACATTCAGGATATGTCGGAGAAGGACAAGCTCTTCACATTCATGGAGGGCCTGAAACCGTGGGCGCGTCTTGAGCTGCAGCGCCAACGGGTGACTGATTTGGGGTCGGCTATGGCAGCGGCCGAACGCTTGACAGATTTCAACCCAGAGGGCCGGAGGGACAGGCAGACGACGCCTGGTCCTGTACAGAATAAGCCGGGCGGGGCGAAATCATTCAAGAGTAACTCCAACAGAGGTGGGGGAGATCGGAAGCCCCACGCTCAGAGTAGTTCAATGGGCAGTTCGGGCAAGAACAGGCCCCAGGAGACAAAGTAGGGGGCGCCGCAGAAGAACAGTGGATGCTTCCTATGCGACGGCCCACATAGATATCGGGACTGCCCGAAGAAACAACTGTTGAACGCGCTGGCGACCTTTACTGACAAGGCGTCGCCCGCAAAGACTATGGAGCCACAAGCATCTGCGAGTGGTGGGCACGAATCGGAAGAAGAGGAGGACAACTTGGGCGCCATCTCCCAATGGTGCAACACGCTGTCCCAAGTGGCGGCAAAGAAGTTGGTGCCACCACATGCAAGAAAGACTGCCCCGGCTCTTACTGCGAGCCAACCGGAAGAGGAAGCACAGCCCCGGAATCCTCGGAAGAAAGGGCTGATGTTTGTGGATGTGAAGATTCATGGCAAGCCCATCCGTGCCATGATCGATACTGGAGCTACGCACAACTACCTTGCGAGCGCCGAAGTAGAGAGACTTAGGCTCGTGCTGGAGAAGGGAGTTGGGCGAGTAAAGGCGATAAACTCGGCCGCACAACCCATTGCTGGTGTGGCCAAATCTGTGCTGATTAAGGTTGGTTCTTTTGAGGGCAAGACCAACCTTTCTGTCGTGGTGATGGACGACTTCAAGCTCATCCTCGGGCTTGAATTTTTGCGGGACACACGTACAGCGGTTTTGCCGCATGTTGATTCGTTGATGATGCTGGGGGCCAAACCTTGTATTATCCCCACATTGGCCGGGCGTACGGGAGAGAAAAATCTGTCGGCCATGCAGTTTGAGAAGGGGCGCAAGCGGAACGAACCATCCTACTTGTGCACCCTTCATTTTGATGAAATTGAGGAGACGTCAGGGCCCATCCCTGGCGAAATAAAGAAGTTGCTGAAAGAGTTCGAGGACGTGATGCCGGACGAGCTGCCTCGGAAGCTTCCGCCGAAGAGGGCAGTGGATCACGAAATCGAGTTGGTGCCTGGCACGAAGCCTCCCGCCAGGGCACCATACAGGATGTCGCAGCCTGAGCTGGTGGAGCTTAGGAAACAACTGAAGGACATGCTGGAGAGCGGAATAATCAAACCCGCTAAGTCGCCGTATGGGGCGCCGGTCCTATTTCAGAAGAAGGCCGACGGCTCCCTACGTATGTGTTGTGACTATCGGGCGTTGAACAAGATCACGGTGAAGAATAAGTACCCGATACCGTTGGTGGCGGATTGCTTTGACCGTCTTAGCCGGGCGAAATATTTCACCAAGATAGACTTGAGGTCGGGCTACTGGCAGGTCCGAATCAAGGAGGGCGATGAGGCGAAGACGACAGTGGTCACACGGTATGGAGCTTTTGAATTCCTTGTTATGCCTTTCGGCCTGACGAACGCTCCCGCAACCTTCAGCACGCTAATGAACCAGGTACTCCATGGTTTTCTGGATGAATTTGTGGTGGTGTACCTGGACGACATCGTGATTTACAGTAGAACCTTGGCCGAGCATGTAGACCATCTGCGGCAGGTTCTGACGAGACTCCGCGAGCACGAGCTATATGCGAAGGTGTCGAAATGCTCGTTTGCTCAGGAGACAATCAGTTTCTTGGGGCACATTGTGGAGAGAGGGCGAATTCGAATGGACCCCAAGAAAGTTCAGGCTATTGAGGAGTGGCAGCTGCCGAAAGACATTCATGACTTGCGCTCATTTCTTGGGTTGGCAAATTATTATCGGCGTTTTGTGAAGGGCTACTCCGAGATAGCTCGGCCCCTGACGGATTTATTGAAGAAGACGGAGACTTGGAATTGGACACCCCAATGCCAAGTCGCCTTCGACAATTTGAAGAAAGCAATTGTGACAGACCCTGTGCTGGCCTTACCGGACATGTCGAAGCCGTTCGTGGTGGAGACAGACGCTTCAGACTTTGCGTTAGGAGGGGTCCTAATGCAAGATGGCCATCCAGTTGCCTTTGAGAGCAGGAAGCTTAAAGATGTTGAGCGACGCTATTCGGTGCATGAGAAAGAACTACTAGCCGTCGTTCATTGCCTAAGATTATGGCGGCATTATTTGTTGGGCTCTCACTTTGTGGTCAGGACGGACAACACTGCGGTAAGTCACTTTATGTCGCAACTGAAGCTGACCAGTAGACAGGCACGCTGGCAGGAGTTGCTGTCGGAATTTCACTTCGTGCTGGAGTATCGGGCCGGCTCCAGCAATCATGTGGCAGACGCCCTCAGCCGTAGGGCGGATTTGGCGAGTTTGGGGTCGGTAGCAGCGCTCTCCTCTAGCGCAGTTGCCACCTCTATCAGGGATCGGGCGCGGGAGTTATTATCGAAAGATCCAGCAGTGCAGGGCCTGATCCAGCTTGTCGAGCAGGGCAAAGCTCGGCAATTTTGGTTGGAAGATGGATTGTTGATGACCAAGGGAAACCGCCTATATGTGCCGAAAGGTGGGGACCTAAGGAAATCGCTTATCTCGGAGTGCCACGACACTCTTTGGGCGGGACACCAGGGAGAGGAGCGTACTTATGCCTTGGTGCAGAGGGCCTACTATTGGCCGCAGATGCGGGACGACGTGGAGACTTACGTCCGCACCTGCCTGATATGCCAGCAGGATAAGGCAGACCATCAGAAGAAGGCGGGTCTGCTACAACCATTGCCCATCCCAAAGAGACCATGGGAAAGCGTATCCATGGACTATATTTCTGGATTGCCTAAGGTGGGAGACTTAGGCTCTATTATCGTCGTGGTGGACCGATTATCCAAGTATGCTACTTTCATTGCAGCCCCAAAACACGTTACGGCAGAAGGGACGGCTCATCTCTTCTTCAAGCATATTGTCAAATACTGGGGACTGCCAAAGGACATCGTCAGTGACCGGGACTCCCGTTTCACCGGCGTCTTTTGGACCGAGCTATTCAAAATCCTCGGGTCCAAACTTTCTATGAGCTCGAGCTATCACCCACAATCTGACGGCCAGACGGAACGCTTTAATTCGATGTTGGAGGAATACCTTCGGCACTTTGTGCGAGGTACGCAGAAGGATTGGGTGAAGCTCTTGGATGTCGCTCAGTTGTGCTTCAATGCTCAAAAGAGCTCTTCGACCAACAAGAGCGCTTTTGAAATTGTCACTGGGCAGCAACCGCTCCTCCCTCACACTCTCGACTCCCCACAAAGTGTGAGATCCCCTCTCGCCCGAAGCTTCTCCCAGGAATGGAAGCAGAACGTTGACATCGCCAGAAGTTGCCTGGAGAAAGCTCAGAAGCGGATGAAAAAGTATGCTGATCAAAACCGCCGCTTCATCGAGTTCAATGCGGGAGACCTTGTGATGGTGAAGGTCCCAGACCCAAGATTATCGAAGTCATCAAGGGGGAGAGATCCTCGGTTGATGCAAAAATATGTTGGCCCTTTATCTATCGTAAAGCGGATTGGAACGGTGGCCTACAAGGTAGAGTTGCCTTCCTGGTGGAAAATCCATAACGTCTTCCATGTGAGTCAGCTAAAGAAATATTCAGCAGACAAGGAGGACGATGCCCGCAATCAGCCCAGCCGCCCGCAACTTGAACTGACGAAGACTAAGGAGAAGGTGGCTGAAGCTATCCTAAATCACCGAGTTACGAGTACTGCAAAGCGCAACCACACGGAGTACTTGGTGAAATGGAGGGGATGCAGCAGCGAGGAGAACACTTGGGAGCGGGTGACGAACCTCAAGGCGTTTCTACCTCTTGTCGAAGCGTATCATGCTTCTCATGCGCCGAGGACGTCGCCATCTCAGGTGGGGGAGAATGTCAAGGGCCGCCCGCGCACTCGGCACCCTTGACGCACATTCGGCACATTTCGGCCACCCAACCGCTCTACTCGGCCGACCAACAACCTTCGCCCAGACGCTAGGCTTCCGCAGTCTTAGAGTTTTTAGGCGTTGGTCTTTTGTCTTGTACTTGATGTACGTTGTAAATACTTTTGTTTGCTCAGGGGGACGTTAGGCCTCCTGAGGTGCGATGTTCAGCTTTTTCAATGTTTACTGCTGTCAATAGGAAAAACTTTTTTAAGCCTATTATAGGGGGGAATGAGTTCTCGAAGCTTGGTGTAGTCTACGTGCTAGTGTCCCCTCAAGGCGATCCCCTTGCGCTAGCATCGTTGTACAATGTATATGCAATCGTTCAATGCAATGAAATCTACTTTCTGAACCGCGTGCTCAATTTACTGCTTTCGTACTGCACCTTGCTTACTGTTGCTTGCTGCTGTTGCTTGCTGTTGCTATTGCTGTTGCTATTCCTGTCGGTGTGCTGTGCTAGTGCCCGTCGGGTTTTCGGTGGTGTGTTGCTATTGGCGGAAGTAGTCTGCGGACTGCTAGCCACACGGTGCCCCTTTCCCCGCATTGCGGAAGGCGCCTCGTGAGAAGGCAGGGCGGTCGGGCGCCCGCGCCTGCGCCCGCTCGGGCACTGCCGACGGGCGGGGGCGCGCGCGCGCCCGCGCGGGCACTGCCGACGGGCGCCCGCGCGCGCGCCAGCGCGGGCACTGCCGGCGTGCGCCCGCGCCTGCTCGGGCACTGCCGCCGTGCGCGCGCGCGCCTTGGGCGGCCGCAGCATAAAAATTTTCACGTCGCCTCAAAATCACACGATTAATTTAATTATTTTAATTAAAATAATTATTATTAATTATTAATTTAAAATATTTATTTAATTATTTTAATTAAAATATTATTATTAATTATTAATTTAAAATATTTATTTAATTATTTTAATTAAAATATTATTATTAATTATTAATTTAAAATATTTATTTAATTATTTTAATTATTAAAAAAATAATAAATAAATGGGAAAAAAGGGAAAAATATGAAGACATATTAGAATAATATTTTAATTTTTTACGCATCGTATTTGAATCGCGAAATATTTATTTTATTATATTATGTTATATTATGCGTCCCAGAAGATTGAAGAAGCATCGGGAAAAAACTGCCGACGGCGGCAGACGCCGCCTGCCAGCTACTGCCGACGTGCGCGCGCAGGCCTGTCGGCAGCAGACGGGCGCCCGTGTAGGAAGCCACTGCCGACGGGCGCGCGCGCGCCTGTGCGGACGCTGCCGGCGCGTGTGCGGAAACAGCCCCGCCAGCGCGAGCGCCGGTGCGGAAACAGCCCCGCGTGCGCGCGCGCGGCAATGCGGAAACAGGCCCGCCGGCGCGAGCGCGCCGGTTCGGAAACAGGCCCGCGTGCGCGCGCGCGCCTTTTCGGACGCTGCCGAAAATGTGTACGTCAACGCAAAATCACATGACTAATTAATTTTTGTCGAAATAATTTATTTTTGAGTTATGAAAATATTTATTTAATTATTAAAAAAATAATAAATAAAAGGGAAAAATATGAAGTCACATTAGAATAATTTTTTAATTTTTTACGCATCGTATTTGTATCGCGAAATATTTATTTTATTATATTCAGTTATATTATGCGTCGCAAAAGTTTGAAAAAAATTTGGGAAAAAACCGCCGCCGGCCGGCAGACCGCGCCGCCCACCGCCGCCGCCGGCCGGAAGACGCCGCCGGCCGCCGCGGCCGCCGGCCGGCGGCCGCGCGCGCACGGCAGACGGGCGCCCGCGCGCGCGCGCCTGCGCGGGCACAGGCATGGCCGACTGGCGCCCGCGCGCGCGCGCCTGCGCGGGCACAGGCAGGGCCGACGGGCGCCCGCGCGCGCGCGCGTGCGCGGGCACAGGCAGGGCCGACGGGCGCCCGCGCGCGCGCTCCTGCGCGGGCACAGGCAGGGCGCTCGGGCGCCCGCGCGCGCGCGCCTGCGCGGGCACAGGCAGGGCGCTCGGGCGCCCGCGCGCGCGCGCCTGCGCGGGAACAGGCAGGGCGGACGGGCGCGCGCGCCTGCGCGGGCACAGGCAGGGCGGTCGGGCGCCCGCGCCTGCGCCCGCTCGGGCACTGCCGACGGGCGCCGCCGCGCGCGCGCCCGCGCGGGCACTGCCGGCGTGCGCCCGCGCCTGCTCGGGCACTGCCGCCGTGCGCGCGCGCGCCTTGGGCGGCCGCAGCATAAAAATTTTCACGTCGCCTCAAAATCACACGATTAATTTAATTATTTTAATTAAAATAATTATTATTAATTATTAATTTAAAATATTTATTTAATTATTTTAATTAAAATAATTATTATTAATTATTAATTTAAAATATTTATTTAATTATTTTAATTAAAATATTATTATTAATTATTAATTTAAAATATTTATTTAATTATTTTAATTATTAAAAAAATAATAAATAAATGGGAAAAAAGGGAAAAATATGAAGACATATTAGAATAATATTTTAATTTTTTACGCATCGTATTTGAATCGCGAAATATTTATTTTATTATATTATGTTATATTATGCGTCCCAGAAGATTGAAGAAGCATCGGGAAAAAACTGCCGACGGCGGCAGACGCCGCCTGCCCGCTACTGCCGACGTGCGCGCGCAGGCCTGTCGACAGCAGACGGGCGCCCGTGTAGGAAGCCACTGCCGACGGGCGCGCGCGCGCCTGTGCGGACGCTGCCGGCGCGTGTGCGGAAACAGCCCCGCCAGCGCGAGCGCCGGTGCGGAAACAGCCCCGCGTGCGCGCGCGCGGCTTTGCGGAAACAGGCCCGCCGGCGCGAGCGCGCCGGTTCGGAAACAGCCCCGCGTGCGCGCGCGCGCCTTTTCGGACGCTGCCGAAAATGTGTACGTCAACGCAAAATCACATGACTAATTAATTTTTGTCGAAATAATTTATTTTTGAGTTATGAAAATATTTATTTAATTATTAAAAAAATAATAAATAAAAGGGAAAAATATGAAGTCACATTAGAATAATTTTTTAATTTTTTACGCATCGTATTTGTATCGCGAAATATTTATTTTATTATATTCAGTTATATTATGCGTCGCAAAAGTTTGAAAAAAATTTGGGAAAAAACCGCCGCCGGCCGGAAGACGCCGCCGGCCGGCAGACCGCGCCGCCCACCGCCGCCGCCGGCCGGAAGACGCCGCCCGCCGCCGCCGCCGCCGGCCGGCAGACCCCGCCGGCCGCCGCCGGCCGGCGGCCGCGCGCGCACGGCAGACGGGCGCCCGCGCGCGCGCGCCTGCGCGGGCACAGGCAGGGCCGACGGGCGCCCGCGCCCGCGCGCCTGCGCGGGCACAGGCAGGGCCGACGGGCGCCCGCGCCCGCGCGCCTGCGCGGGCACAGGCAGGGCGCTCGGGCGCCCGCGCGCGCGTGCCTGCGCGGGAACAGGCAGGGCGGACGGGCGCCCGCGCGCGCGCGCCTGCGCGGGCACAGGCAGGGCGGTCGGGCGCCCGCGCCTGCGCCCGCTCGGGCACTGCCGACGGGCGCCCGCGCCTGCGCGGGCATAGTGTCAAGGGCCGCCCGCGCACTCGGCACCCTTGACGCACATTCGGCACATTTCGGCCACCCAACCGCTCTACTCGGCCGACCAACAACCTTCGCCCAGACGCTAGGCTTCCGCAGTCTCAGAGTTTTTAGGCGTTGGTCTTTTGTCTTGTACTTGATGTACGTTGTAAATACTTTTGTTTGCTCAGGGGGACGTTAGGCCTCCTGAGGTGCGATGTTCAGCTTTTTCAATGTTTACTGCTGTCAATAGGAAAAACTTTTTTAAGCCTATTATAGGGGGGAATGAGTTCTCGAAGCTTGGTGTAGTCTACGTGCTAGTGTCCCCCTCAAGGCGATCCCCTTGCGCTAGCATCGTTGTACAATGTATATGCAATCGTTCAATGCAATGAAATCTATTTTCTGAACCGCGTGCTCAATTTACTGCTTTCGTACTGCACCTTGCTTACTGTTGCTTGCTGTTGCTATTCCTATCGGTGTGCTGTGCTAGTGCCCGTCGGGTTTTCGGTGGTGTGTTGCTATTGGCGGAAGTAGTCGGCGGACTGCTAGCCACACGGTGCCCCTTTCCCCGCATTGCGGAAGGCGCCTCGTGAGAAGTGGTATCAGAGCCTCGGTACCTCATGGGGCCGAGGCGGGTTGCTGTGACCCAAGCAAATTCTGCTGCGAGAATGTCGGGGCAAGATGCTGAGAGCCCGCGACGAGCAGCGTCGCCTAGCGAGCGAGCTGCGAACCTGGAGGATGAAAACTCCCGGTTGACTGAAATGGTGATGAATTTGGAAGAGAAGGTCTCTTCCCTCGAAACTGAAGTGTCGGTGCTGAGTGCTGAACTCGACGAGTGTCGGCAGGTTGACCAAGAGATGGGCAGTGCTTTTGGAGGTGGCGGTATCGCCGATATGCGGCGTGATATGGAACAGATGTCGATTCAGATCGGTCTGCTCCAACGTGCAGTGAGTAACGCCCCTGTTGTTGCTCAGGATCATGGTGCTAGGCTTCGGATTCCTGAACCGAAGGCCTATGGTGGTGCTCGGGATGCGAAGGAGGTCGAGAACTTCCTTTTTGATATAGAACAATACTTCCTTGCGGCAAATGTGGAGGACGAGGCAAGGAAGGTGTCGACGGCGACAATGTATCTAACGGGTGATGCCAAGCTGTGGTGGCGCACCAAATATGCGGAGATCCAAGCCAATCAGTTGCGGCTTGATACCTGGGCTCTTCTTCGGGAAGCGATTCGAGAGCAGTTCTTCCCGGAGAACGTCGAGTACAATGCCAGGCGGGCATTGCGAAAGTTGGAGCACACAGGCTCCGTGCGAGATTATGTGAAATCTTTCTCAGCACTGATGCTGGACATTCGGGATATGTCGGAGAAGGACAAGCTCTTCACATTCATGGAGGGCCTGAAACCGTGGGCGCGTCTTGAGCTGCAGCGCCAACGGGTGACTGATTTGGGGTCGGCTATGGCAGCGGCCGAACGCTTGACAGATTTCAACCCAGAGGGCCGGAGGGACAGGCAGACGACGCCTGGTCCTGTACAGAATAAGCCGGGCGGGGCGAAATCATTCAAGAGTAACTCCAACAGAGGTGGGGGAGATCGGAAGCCCCACGCTCAGAGTAGTTCAATGGGCAGTTCGGGCAAGAACAGGCCCCAGGAGATAAAGCACGGGGCGCCGCAGAGGAACAGTGGATGCTTCCTATGCGACGGCCCGCATAGATATCGGGACTGCCCGAAGAAACAACTGTTGAACGCGCTGGCGACCTTTACTGACAAGGCGTCGCCCGCAAAGACTATGGAGCCACAAGCATCTGCGAGTGGCGGGCATGATTCGGAAGAAGAGGAGGACAACTTGGGCGCCATCTCCCAATGGTGCAACACGCTGTCCCAAGTGGCGGCAAAGAAGTTGGTGCCACCGCATGCGAGAAAAACTGCCCCGGCTCTTACTGCGAGCCAGCCTGAAGAGGAAGCACAGCCCCGGAATCCTCGGAAGAAAGGGCTGATGTTTGTGGATGTGAAGATTCATGGCAAGCCCATCCGTGCCATGATTGATACTGGAGCTACGCACAACTACCTTGCGAGCGCCGAAGTAGAGAGACTTGGGCTCGTGCTGGAGAAAGGAGTTGGGCGAGTAAAGGCGATAAACTCGGCCGCACAACCTATTGCTGGTGTGGCCAAATCTGTGCTGATTAAGGTTGGTTCTTTTGAGGGCAAGACCAACCTTTCTGTCGTGGTGATGGACGACTTCAAGCTCATCCTCGGGCTTGAATTTTTGCGGGACACACGTACAGCGGTTTTGCCGCACGTTGATTCGTTGATGATGCTGGGGGCCAAACCTTGTATTATCCCCACATTGGCCGGGCGTACAGGAGAGAAAAATCTGTCGGCCATGCAGTTTGAGAAGGGGCGCAAGCGGAACGAACCATCCTACTTGTGCACCCTTCGTTTTGATGAAATTGAGGAGACGTCAGGGCCCATTCCTGGCGAAATAAAGAAGTTGCTGAAAGAATTCGAGGACGTGATGCCGGACGAGCTGCCTCGGAAGTTTCCGCCGAAGAGGGCAGTGGATCACGAAATCGAATTGGTGCCTGGCACGAAGCCGCCCGCCAGGGCACCATACAGGATGTCGCAGCCTGAGCTGGTGGAGCTTAGGAAACAACTGAAGGACATGTTGGAGAGCGGAATAATCAAACCCGCTAAGTCGCCGTATGGGGCGCCGGTCCTATTTCAGAAGAAGGCCGACGGCTCCCTACGTATGTGTTGTGACTATCGGGCGTTGAACAAGATCACAGTGAAGAATAAGTACCCGATACCGTTGGTGGCGGATTGCTTTGACCGTCTAAGCCGGGCGAAATATTTCACCAAGATAGACTTGAGGTCGGGCTACTGGCAGGTCCGAATCAAGGAGGGCGATGAGGCGAAGACGACAGTAGTCACACGGTACGGAGCTTTTGAATTCCTTGTCATGCCTTTCGGCCTGACGAATGCTCCCGCAACCTTCAGCACGCTAATGAACCAGGTACTCCATGGTTTTCTGGATGAATTTGTGGTGGTGTACCTGGACGACATCGTGATTTACAGCAGAACCTTGGCCGAGCATGTAGACCATCTGCGGCAGGTTCTGACGAGACTCCGAGAGCACGAGCTATATGCGAAGGTGTCGAAATGCTCGTTTGCTCAGGAGATAATCAGTTTCTTGGGGCACATTGTGGAGAGAGGGCGAATTCGAATGGACCCCAAGAAAGTTCAGGCTATTGAGGAGTGGCAGCTGCCGAAGGACGTTCATGACTTGCGCTCATTTCTTGGGTTGGCAAATTATTATCGGCGTTTTGTGAAGGGCTACTCCGAGATAGCTCGGCCCCTGACGGATTTATTGAAGAAGACGGAGACTTGGAATTGGACACCCCAATGCCAAGTCGCCTTCGACAATTTGAAGAAAGCAATTGTGACAGATCCTGTGCTGGCCTTACCGGACATGTCGAAGCCGTTCGTGGTGGAGACAGACGCTTCAGACTTTGCGTTAGGAGGGGTCCTAATGCAAGATGGCCATCCAGTTGCCTTTGAGAGCAGGAAGCTTAAAGATGTCGAGCGGCGCTATTCGGTGCATGAGAAGGAACTACTAGCCGTCGTTCATTGCCTAAGACTATGGCGGCATTATTTGTTGGGCTCTCACTTTGTGGTCAGGACGGACAACACTGCGGTGAGTCACTTTATGTCGCAGCCGAAGCTGACCAGTCGACAGGCACGCTGGCAGGAGTTGCTGTCGGAATTTCACTTTGTGCTGGAGTATCGGGCCGGCTCCAGCAATCATGTGGCGGATGCCCTAAGTCGTAGGGCGGATTTAGCGAGTTTGGGGTCGGTAGCAGCGCTCTCCTCCAGCGCAGTTGCCACCTCTATCAGGGATCGGGCGCGGGAGTTATTGTCGAAAGATCCAGCAGCGCAGGGCCTGATCCAGCTTGTCGAGCAGGGCAAAGCTCGGCAATTTTGGTTGGAAGATGGATTGTTGATGACCAAGGGAAACCGCCTATATGTGCCGAAAGGTGGGGACCTAAGGAAATCACTTATCTCGGAATGCCACGACACTCTTTGGGCGGGACACCAGGGAGAGGAGCGTACTTATGCCTTGGTGCAGAGGGCCTACTATTGGCCGCAGATGCGGGACGACGTGGAGACTTACGTCCGCACCTGCCTAATATGCCAGCAGGATAAGGCAGACCATCAGAAGAAGGCCGGTCTGCTGCAACCATTGCCCATCCCAAAGAGACCATGGGAAAGTGTATCCATGGACTATATTTCTGGATTGCCTAAGGTGGGAGACTTAGGCTCTATTATCGTCGTGGTGGACCGATTATCCAAGTATGCTACTTTCATTGCAGCCCCAAAACACGTGACGGCAGAAGGGACGGCTCATCTCTTCTTCAAGCATATTGTCAAATACTGGGGACTGCCAAAGGACATCGTCAGTGACCGGGACTCCCGTTTCACCGGCGTCTTTTGGACCGAGCTATTCAAAATCCTCGGGTCCAAACTTTCTATGAGCTCGAGCTATCACCCACAATCTGACGGCCAGACGGAACGCTTTAATTCGATGTTGGAGGAATACCTTCGGCACTTTGTGCGAGGTACGCAGAAAGATTGGGTGAAGCTCTTGGATGTCGCTCAGTTGTGCTTCAATGCTCAAAAGAGCTCTTCAACCAACAAGAGCGCTTTTGAAATTGTCACTGGGCAGCAACCGCTCCTCCCTCACACTCTCGACTCTCCACAAAGTGTGAGATCCCCTCTCGCCCGAAGCTTCTCCCAGGAATGGAAGCAGAACGTTGACATCGCCAGAAGTTGCCTGGAGAAAGCTCAGAAGCGGATGAAAAAGTATGCTGATCAAAACCGCCGCTTCATCGAGTTCAATGCGGGAGACCTTGTGATGGTGAAGGTCCCAGACCCAAGATTATCGAAGTCATCAAGGGGGAGAGATCCTCGGTTGATGCAAAAATATGTTGGCCCTTTATCTATCATAAAGCGTATTGGAACGGTGGCCTACAAGGTAGAGTTGCCTTCCTGGTGGAAAATCCATAACGTCTTCCATGTGAGTCAGCTAAAGAAATATTCAGCAGACAAGGAGGACGATGCCCGCAATCAACCCAGCCGCCCGCAACTTGAATTGACGAAGACTAAGGAGAAGGTGGCTGAAGCTATCCTAAATCACCGAGTTACGAGTACCGCAAAGCGCAACCACACGGAGTACTTGGTGAAATGGAGGGGATGCAGCAGCGAGGAGAACACTTGGGAGCGGGTGACGAACCTCAAGGCGTTTCTACCTCTTGTCGAAGCGTATCATGCTTCTCATACGCCGAGGACGTCGCCATCTCAGGTGGGGGAGAATGTCAAGGGCCGCCCGCGCACTCGGCACCCTTGACGCACATTCGGCACATTTCGGCCACCCAACCGCTCTACTCGGCCGACCAACAACCTTCGCCCAGACGCTAGGCTTCCGCAGTCTCAGAGTTTTTAGGCGTTGGTCTTTTGTCTTGTACTTGATGTACGTTGTAAATACTTTTGTTTGCTCAGGGGGACGTTAGGCCTCCTGAGGTGCGATGTTCAGCTTTTTCAATGTTTACTGCTGTCAATAGGAAAAACTTTTTTAAGCCTATTATAGGGGGGAATGAGTTCTCGAAGCTTGGTGTAGTCTACGTGCTAGTGTCCCCCTCAAGGCGATCCCCTTGCGCTAGCATCGTTGTACAATGTATATGCAATCGTTCAATGCAATGAAATCTATTTTCTGAACCGCGTGCTCAATTTACTGCTTTCATACTGCACCTTGCTTACTGTTGCTTGCTGTTGCTATTGCTGTTGCTATTCCTATCGGTGTGCTGTGCTAGTGCCCGTCGGGTTTTCGGTGGTGTGTTGCTATTGGCGGAAGTAGTCGGCGGACTGCTAGCCACACGGTGCCCCTTTCCCCGCATTGCGGAAGGCGCCTCGTGAGACACAGGCAAGGCGGTCGGGCGCCCGCGCCTGCGCCCGCTCGGGCACTGCCTACGGGCGCCCGCGCCTGCGCGGGCACAGGCAGGGCGCTCGGGCGCCCGCGCGCGCGCGCCTGCGCGGGAACAGGCAGGGCGGACGGGCGCCCGCGCGCGCGCGCCTGCGCGGGCACAGGCAGGGCGGTCGGGCGCCCGCGCCTGCGCGGGCACAGGCAGGGCGGTCGGGCGCCCGCGCCTGCGCCCGCTCGGGCACTGCCGACGGGCGCCCGCGCCTGCGCGGGCACAGGCAGGGCGGTCGGGCGCCCGCGCCTGCGCCCGCTCGGGCACTGCCTACGGGCGCCCGCGCCTGCGCGGGCACAGGCAGGGCGGTCGGGCGCCCGCGCCTGCGCCCGCTCGGGCACTGCCGACGGGCGCCCCCGCGCGCGCGCCCGCGCGGGCACTGCCGACGGGCGCCCGCGCGCGCGCCAGCGCGGGCACTGCCGGCGTGCGCCCGCGCCTGCTCGGGCACTGCCGCCGTGCGCGCGCGCGCCTTGGGCGGCCGCAGCATAAAAATTTTCACGTCGCCTCAAAATCACACGATTAATTTAATTATTTTAATTAAAATAATTATTATTAATTATTAATTTAAAATATTTATTTAATTATTTTAATTAAAATAATTATTATTAATTATTAATTTAAAATATTTATTTAATTATTTTAATTAAAATATTATTATTAATTATTAATTTAAAATATTTATTTAATTATTTTAATTATTAAAAAAATAATAAATAAATGGGAAAAAAGGGAAAAATATGAAGACATATTAGAATAATATTTTAATTTTTTACGCATCGTATTTGAATCGCGAAATATTTATTTTATTATATTATGATATATTATGCGTCCCAGAAGATTGAAGAAGCATCGGGAAAAAACTGCCGACGGCGGCAGACGCCGCCTGCCCGCTACTGCCGACGTGCGCGCGCAGGCCTGTCGGCAGCAGACGGGCGCCCGTGTAGGAAGCCACTGCCGACGGGCGCGCGCGCGCCTGTGCGGACGCTGCCGGCGCGTGTGCGGAAACAGCCCCGCCAGCGCGAGCGCCGGTGCGGAAACAGCCCCGCGTGCGCGCGCGCGGCTTTGCGAAAACAGCCCCGCCGGCGCGAGCGCGCCGGTGCGGAAACAGCCCCGCGTGCGCGCGCGCGGCTTTGCGGAAACAGGCCCGCCGGCGCGAGCGCGCCGGTTCGGAAACAGCCCCGCGTGCGCGCGCGCGCCTTTGCGGAAACAGGCCCGCGTGCGCGCGCGCGCCTTTTCGGACGCTGCCGAAAATGTGTACGTCAACGCAAAATCACATGACTAATTAATTTTTGTCGAAATAATTTATTTTTGAGTTATGAAAATATTTATTTAATTATTAAAAAAATAATAAATAAAAGGGAAAAATATGAAGTCACATTAGAATAATTTTTTAATTTTTTACGCATCGTATTTGTATCGCGAAATATTTATTTTATTATATTCAGTTATATTATGCGTCGCAAAAGTTTGAAAAAAATTTGGGAAAAAACCGCCGCCGGCCGGAAGACGCCGCCGGCCGGCAGACCCCGCCGGCCGGCAGACCCCGCCGCCCGCCGCGGGCCGGCGGCCGCGCGCGCAGGCAGACGGCCGCCCGCGCGCGCGCGCCTGCGCGGGCACAGGCATGGCCGACTGGCGCCCGCGCGCGCGCGCGTGCGCGGGCACAGGCAGGGCCGACTGGCGGCCGCGCGCCCGCGCCTGCGCGGGCACAGGCAGGGCGCTCGGGCGCCCGCGCGCGCGCGCCTGCGCGGGCACAGGCAGGGCGCTCGGGCGCCCGCGCGCGCGCGCCTGCGCGGGAACAGGCAGGGCGGACGGGCGCCCGCGCGCGCGCGCCTGCGCGGGCACAGGCAGGGCGGTCGGGCGCCCGCGCCTGCGCCCGCTCGGGCACTGCCGACGGGCGCCCGCGCCTGCGCGGGCACAGGCAGGGCGGTTGGGCGCCCGCGCCTGCGCCCGCTCGGGCACTGCCTACGGGCGCCCGCGCCTGCGCGGGCACAGGCAGGGCGGTCGGGCGCCCGCGCCTGCGCCCGCTCGGGCACTGCCGACGGGCGCCCCCGCGCGGGCACTGCCGACGGGCGCCCGCGCGCGCGCCAGCGCGGGCACTGCCGGCGTGCGCCCGCGCCTGCTCGGGCACTGCCGCCGTGCGCGCGCGCGCCTTGGGCGGCCGCAGCATAAAAATTTTCACGTCGCCTCAAAATCACACGATTAATTTAATTATTTTAAATAAAATAATTATTATTAATTATTAATTTAAAATATTTATTTAATTATTTTAATTAAAATAATTATTATTAATTATTAATTTAAAATATTTATTTAATTATTTTAATTATTAAAAAAATAATAAATAAATGGGAAAAAAGGGAAAAATATGAAGACATATTAGAATAATATTTTAATTTTTTACGCATCGTATTTGAATCGCGAAATATTTATTTTATTATATTATGATATATTATGCGTCCCAGAAGATTGAAGAAGCATCGGGAAAAAACTGCCGACGGCGGCAGACGCCGCCTGCCCGCTACTGCCGACGTGCGCGCGCAGGCCTGTCGGCAGCAGACGGGCGCCCGTGTAGGAAGCCACTGCCGACGGGCGCGCGCGCGCCTGTGCGGACGCTGCCGGCGCGTGTGCGGAAACAGCCCCGCCAGCGCGAGCGCCGGTGCGGAAACAGCCCCGCGTGCGCGCGCGCGGCTTTGCGAAAACAACCCCGCCGGCGCGAGCGCGCCGGTTCGGAAACAGCCCCGCGTGCGCGCGCGCGCCTTTGCGGAAACTGGCCCGCGTGCGCGCGCGCGCCTTTTCGGACGCTGCCGAAAATGTGTACGTCAACGCAAAATCACATGACTAATTAATTTTTGTCGAAATAATTTATTTTTGAGTTATGAAAATATTTATTTAATTATTAAAAAAATAATAAATAAAAGGGAAAAATATGATGTCACATTAGAATAATTTTTTAATTTTTTACGCATCGTATTTGTATCGCGAAATATTTATTTTATTATATTCAGTTATATTATGCGTCGCAAAAGTTTGAAAAAAATTTGGGAAAAAACCGCCGCCGGCCGGCAGACCGCGCCGCCCACCGCCGCCGCCGGCCGGAAGACGCCGCCCGCCGCCGCCGCCGCCGGCCGGCAGACCCCGCCGGCCGCCGCCGGCCGCCGCCGGCCGGCGGCCGCGCGCGCACGGCAGACGGCCGCCCGCGCGCGCGCGCCTGCGCGGGCACAGGCATGGCCGACTGGCGCCCGCGCGCGCGCGCCTGCGCGGGCACAGGCAGGGCCGACTGGCGGCCGCGCGCGCGCGCCTGCGCGGGCACAGGCAGGGCCGACGGGCGCCCGCGCGCGCGCGCGTGCGCGGGCACAGGCAGGGCCGACTGGCGGCCGCGCGCCCGCGCCTGCGCGGGCACAGGCAGGGCCGACGGGCGCCCGCGCGCGCGCGCCTGCGCGGGCACAGGCAGGGCGCTCGGGCGCCCGCGCGCGCGCGCCTGCGCGGGCACAGGCAGGGCGCTCGGGCGCCCGCGCGCGCGCGCCTGCGCGGGAACAGGCAGGGCGGACGGGCGCCCGCGCGCGCGCGCCTGCGCGGGCACAGGCAGGTCGGTCGGGCGCCCGCGCCTGCGCCCGCTCGGGCACTGTCGACGGGCGCCCGCGCCTGCGCGGGCACAGGCAGGGCGGTCGGGCGACCGCGCCTGCGCCCGCTCGGGCACTGCCTACGGGCGCCCGCGCCTGCGCGGGCACAGGCAGGGCGGTCGGGCGCCCGCGCCTGCGCCCGCTCGGGCACTGCCGACGGGCGCCCCCGCGCGCGCGCCCGCGCGGGCACTGCCGACGGGCGCCCGCGCCTGCTCGGGCACTGCCGCCGTGCGCGCGCGCGCCTTGGGCGGCCGCAGCATAAAAATTTTCACGTCGCCTCAAAATCACACGATTAATTTAATTATTTTAATTAAAATAATTATTATTAATTATTAATTTAAAATATTTATTTAATTATTTTAATTAAAATAATTATTATTAATTATTAATTTAAAATATTTATTTAATTATTTTAATTAAAATATTATTATTAATTATTAATTTAAAATATTTATTTAATTATTAAAAAAATAATAAATAAATGGGAAAAAAGGGAAAAATATGAAGACATATTAGAATAATATTTTAATTTTTTACGCATCGTATTTGAATCGCGAAATATTTATTTTATTATATTATGTTATATTATGCGTCCCAGAAGATTGAAGAAGCATCGGGAAAAAACTGCCGACGGCGGCAGACGCCGCCTGCCCGCTACTGCCGAAGTGCGCGCGCAGGCCTGTCGGCAGCAGACGGGCGCCCGTGTAGGAAGCCACTGCCGACGGGCGCGCGCGCGCCTGTGCGGACGCTGCCGGCGCGTGTGCGGAAACAGCCCCGCCAGCGCGAGCGCCGGTGCGGAAACAGCCCCGCGTGCGCGCGCGCGGCTTTGCGAAAACAGCCCCGCCGGCGCGAGCGAGCCGGTGCGGAAACAGCCCCGCGTGCGCGCGCGCGGCTTTGCGGAAACAGGCCCGCCGGCGCGAGCGCGCCGGTTCGGAAACAGCCCCGCGTGCGCGCGCGCGCCTTTTCGGACGCTGCCGAAAATGTGTACGTCAACGCAAAATCACATGACTAATTAATTTTTGTCGAAATAATTTATTTTTGAGTTATGAAAATATTTATTTAATTATTAAAAAAATAATAAATAAAAGGGAAAAATATGAAGTCACATTAGAATAATTTTTTAATTTTTTACGCATCGTATTTGTATCGCGAAATATTTATTTTATTATATTCAGTTATATTATGCGTCGCAAAAGTTTGAAAAAAATTTGGGAAAAAACCGCCGCCGGCCGGAAGACGCCGCCGGCCGGCAGACCGCGCCGCCCACCGCCGCCGCCCGCCGGAAGACGCCGCCCGCCGCCGCCGCCGCCGGCCTGCAGAACCCGCCGGCCGCCGCCGGCCGGCGGCCGCGCGCGCACGGCAGACGGGCGCCCGCGCGCGCGCGCCTGCGCGGGCACAGGCATGGCCGACTGGCGCCCGCGCGCGCGCGCCTGCGCGGGCACAGGCAGGGCCGACTGGCGCCCGCGCGCGCGCGCCTGCGCGGGCACAGGCAGGGCCGACGGGCGCCCGCGCGCGCGCGCGTGCGCGGGCACAGGCAGGGCCGACTGGCGGCCGCGCGCCCGCGCCTGCGCGGGCACAGGCAGGGCCGACGGGCGCCCGCGCGCGCGCGCCTGCGCGGGCACAGGCAGGGCGCTCGGGCGCCCGCGCGCGCGCGGCTGCGCGGGAACAGGCAGGGCGGACGGGCGCCCGCGCGCGCGCGCCTGCGCGGGCACAGGCAGGGCGGTCGGGCGCCCGCGCCTGCGCGGGCACAGGCAGGGCGGTCGGGCGCCCGCGCCTACGCGGGCACAGGCAGGGCGGTCGGGCGCCCGCGCCTACGCGGGCACAGGCAGGGCGGTCGGGCGCCCGCGCCTGCGCCCGGTCGGGCACCGCCGACGGGCGCCCGCGCCTGCGCGGGCACAGGCAGGGCGGTCGGGCGCCCGCGCCTGCGCCCGCTCGGGCACTGCCTACGGGCGCCCGCGCCTACGCGGGCACAGGCAGGGCGGTCGGGCGCCCGCGCCTGCGCCCGCTCGGGCACTGCCGACGGGCGCCCCCGCGCGCGCGCCCGCGCGGGCACTGCCGACGGGCGCCCGCGCGCGCGCCAGCGCGGGCACTGCCGGCGTGCGCCCGCGCCTGCTCGGGCACTGCCGCCGTGCGCGCGCGCGGCTTGGGCGGCCGCAGCATAAAAATTTTCACGTCGCCTCAAAATCACACGATTAATTTAATTATTTTAATTAAAATAATTATTATTAATTATTAATTTAAAATATTTATTTAATTATTTTAATTAAAATAATTATTATTAATTATTAATTTAAAATATTTATTTAATTATTTTAATTAAAATATTATTATTAATTATTAATTTAAAATATTTATTTACTTATTTTAATTATTAAAAAAATAATAAATAAATGGGAAAAAAGGGGAAAAATATGAAGACATATTAGAATAATATTTTAATTTTTTACGCATCGTATTTGAATCGCGAAATATTTATTTTATTATATTATGTTATATTATGCGTCCCAGAAGATTGAAGAAGCATCGGGAAAAAACTGCCGACGGCGGCAGACGCCGCCTGCCCGCTACTGCCGACGTGCGCGCGCAGGCCTGTCGGCAGCAGACGGGCGCCCGTGTAGGAAGCCACTGCCGACGGGCGCGCGCGCGCCTGTGCGGACGCTGCCGGCGCGTGTGCGGAAACAGCCCCGCCAGCGCGAGCGCCGGTGCGGAAACAGCCCCGCGTGCGCGCGCGCGGCTTTGCGAAAACAGCCCCGCCGGCGCGAGCGCGCCGGTGCGGAAACAGCCCCGCGTGCGCGCGCGGCTTTGCGGAAACAGGCCCGTCGGCGCGAGCGCGCCGGTTCGGAAACAGCCCCGCGTGCGCGCGCGCGCCTTTGCGGAAACAGGCCCGCGTGCGCGCGCGCGCCTTTTCGGACGCTGCCGAAAATGTGTACGTCAACGCAAAATCACATGACTAATTAATTTTTGTCGAAATAATTTATTTTTGAGTTATGAAAATATTTATTTAATTATTAAAAAAATAATAAATAAAAGGGAAAAATATGAAGTCACATTAGAATAATTTTTTAATTTTTTACGCATCGTATTTGTATCGCGAAATATTTATTTTATTATATTCAGTTATATTATGCGTCGCAAAAGTTTGAAAAAAATTTGGGAAAAAACCGCCGCCGGCCGGAAGACGCCGCCGGCCGGCAGACCCCGCCGCCCGCCGCCGGCCGGCCGGCAGACCCCGCCGGCCGCCGCCGGCCGCCGGCGGCCGCGCGCGCACGGCAGACGGGCGCCCGCGCGCGCGCGCCTGCGCGGGCACAGGCAGGGCCGACTGGCGGCCGCGCGCGCGCGCCTGCGCGGGCACAGGCAGGGCCGACGGGCGCCCGCGCGCGCGCGCGTGCGCGGGCACAGGCAGGGCCGACTGGCGGTCGCGCGCCCGCGCCTGCGCGGGCACAGGCAGGGCCGACGGGCGCCCGCGCGCGCGCGCCTGCGCGGGCACAGGCAGGGCGCTCGGGCGCCCGCGCCTGCGCCCGCTCGGGCACTGCCGACGGGCGCCCGCGCCTGCGCGGGCACAGGCAGGGCGGTCGGGCGCCCGCGCCTGCGCCCGCTCGGGCACTGCCTACGGGCGCCCGCGCCTGCGCGGGCACAGGCAGGGCGGTCGGGCGCCCGCGCCTGCGCCCGCTCGGGCACTGCCGACGGGCGCCCCCGCGCGCGCGCCCGCGCGGGCACTGCCGACGGGCGCCCGCGCGCGCGCCAGCGCGGGCACTGCCGGCGTGCGCCCGCGCCTGCTCGGGCACTGCCGCCGTGCGCGCGCGCGCCTTGGGCGGCCGCAGCATAAAAATTTTCACGTCGCCTCAAAATCACACGATTAATTTAATTATTTTAATTAAAATAATTATTATTAATTATTAATTTAAAATATTTATTTAATTATTTTAATTAAAATAATTATTATTAATTATTAATTTAAAATATTTATTTAATTATTTTAATTAAAATATTATTATTAATTATTAATTTAAAATATTTATTTAATTATTTTAATTATTAAAAAAATAATAAATAAATGGGAAAAAAGGGAAAAATATGAAGACATATTAGAATAATATTTTAATTTTTTACGCATCGTATTTGAATCGCGAAATATTTATTTTATTATATTATGTTATATTATGCGTCCCAGAAGATTGAAGAAGCATCGGGAAAAAACTGCCGACGGCGGCAGACGCCGCCTGCCCGCTACTGCCGACGTGCGCGCGCAGGCCTGTCGGCAGTAGACGGGCGCCCGTGTAGGAAGCCACTGCCGACGGGCGCGCGCGCGCCTGTGCGGACGCTGCCGGCGCGTGTGCGGAAACAGCCCCGCCAGCGCGAGCGCCGGTGCGGAAACAGCCCCGCGTGCGCGCGCGCGGCTTTGCGAAAACAGCCCCGCCGGCGCGAGCGCGCCGGTGCGGAAACAGCCCCGCGTGCGCGCGCGCGGCTTTGCGGAAACAGGCCCGCCGGCGCGAGCGCGCCGGTTCGGAAATAGCCCCGCGTGCGCGCGCGCGCCTTTGCGGAAACAGGCCCGCGTGCGCGCGCGCGCCTTTTCGGACGCTGCCGAAAATGTGTACGTCAATGCAAAATCACATGACTAATTAATTTTTGTCGAAATAATTTATTTTTGAGTTATGAAAATATTTATTTAATTATTAAAAAAATAATAAATAAAAGGGAAAAATATGAAGTCACATTAGAATAATTTTTTAATTTTTTACGCATCGTATTTGTATCGCGAAATATTTATTTTATTATATTCAGTTATATTATGCGTCGCAAAAGTTTGAAAAAAATTTGGGAAAAAACCGCCGCCGGCCGGAAGACGCCGCCGGCCGGCAGAACGCGCCGCCCACCGCCGCCGCCGGCCGGCAGACCCCGCCGGCCGCCGCCGGCCGGCGGCCGCGCGCGCACGGCAGACGGGCGCCCGCGCGCGCGCGCCTGCGCGGGCACAGGCAGGGCCGACTGGCGGCCGCGCGCGCGCGCCTGCGCGGGCACAGGCAGGGCCGACGGGCGCCCGCGCGCGCGCGCGTGCGCGGGCACAGGCAGGGCCGACTGGCGGCCGCGCGCCCGCCCCTGCGCGGGCACAGGCAGGGCCGACGGGCGCCCGCGCGCGCGCACCTGCGCGGGCACAGGCAGGGCGCTCGGGCGCCCGCGCGCGCGCGCCTGCGCGGGCACAGGCAGGGCGCTCGGGCGCCCGCGCGCGCGCGCCTGCGCGGGAACAGGCAGGGCGGACGGGCGCCCGCGCGCGCGCGCCTGCGCGGGCACAGGCAGGGCGGTCGGGCGCCCGCGCCTGCGCGGGCACAGGCAGGGCGGTCGGGCGCCCGCGCCTGCGCCCGCTCGGGCACTGCCGACGGGCGCCCGCGCCTGCGCGGGCACAGGCAGGGCGGTCGGGCGCCCGCGCCTGCGCCCGCTCGGGCACTGCCGACGGGCGCCCGCGCGCGCGCCAGCGCGGGCACTGCCGGCGTGCGCCCGCGCCTGCTCGGGCACTGCCGCCGTGCGCGCTCGCGCCTTGGGCGGCCGCAGCATAAAAATTTTCACGTCGCCTCAAAATCACACGATTAATTTAATTATTTTAATTAAAATAATTATTATTAATTATTAATTTAAAATATTAATTTAATTATTTTAATTAAAATAATTATTATTAATTATTAATTTAAAATATTTATTTAATTATTTTAATTAAAATATTATTATTAATTATTAATTTAAAATATTTATTTAATTATTTTAATTATTAAAAAAATAATAAATAAATGGGAAAAAAGGGAAAAATATGAAGACATATTAGAATAATATTTTAATTTTTTACGCATCGTATTTGAATCGCGAAATATTTATTTTATTATATTATGTTATATTATGCGTCCCAGAAGATTGAAGAAGCATCGGGAAAAAACTGCCGACGGCGGCAGACGCCGCCTGCCCGCTACTGCCGACGTGCGCGCGCAGGCCTGTCGGCAGCAGACGGGCGCCCGTGTAGGAAGCCACTGCCGACGGGCGCGCGCGCGCCTGTGCGGACGCTGCCGGCGCGTGTGCGGAAACAGCCCCGCCAGCGCGAGCGCCGGTGCGGAAACAGCCCCGCGTGCGCGCGCGCGGCTTTGCGAAAACAGCCCCGCCGGCGCGAGCGCGCCGGTGCGGAAACAGCCCCGCGTGCGCGCGCGCGGCTTTGCGGAAACAGGCCCGCCGGCGCGAGCGCGCCGGTTCGGAAATAGCCCCGCGTGCGCGCGCGCGCCTTTGCGGAAACAGGCCCGCGTGCGCGCGCGCGCCTTTTCGGACGCTGCCGAAAATGTGTACGTCAATGCAAAATCACATGACTAATTAATTTTTGTCGAAATAATTTATTTTTGAGTTATGAAAATATTTATTTAATTATTAAAAAAATAATAAATAAAAGGGAAAAATATGAAGTCACATTAGAATAATTTTTTAATTTTTTACGCATCGTATTTGTATCGCGAAATATTTATTTTATTATATTCAGTTATATTATGCGTCGCAAAAGTTTGAAAAAAATTTGGGAAAAAACCGCCGCCGGCCGGAAGACGCCGCCGGCCGGCAGACCGCGCCGCCCACCGCCGCCGCCGGCCGGCAGACCCCGCCGGCCGCCGCCGGCCGCCGCCGGCCGGCGGCCGCGCGCGCGCGCCTGCGCGGGCACAGGCAGGGCCGACGGGCGCCCGCGCGCGCGCGCGTGCGCGGGCACAGGCAGGGCCGACTGGCGGCCGCGCGCCCGCGCCTGCGCGGGCACAGGCAGGGCCGACGGGCGCCCGCGCGCGCGCACCTGCGCGGGCACAGGCAGGGCGCTCGGGCGCCCGCGCGCGCGCGCCTGCGCGGGCACAGGCAGGGCGCTCGGGCGCCCGCGCGCGCGCGCCTGCGCGGGAACAGGCAGGGCGGACGGGCGCCCGCGCGCGCGCGCCTGCGCGGGCACAGGCAGGGCGGTCGGGCGCCCGCGCCTGCGCCCGCTCGGGCACTGCCGACGGGCGCCCGCGCCTGCGCGGGCACAGGCAGGGCGGTCGGGCGCCCGCGCCTGCGCCCGCTCGGGCACTGCCTACGGGCGCCCGCGCCTGCGCGGGCACAGGCAGGGCGGTCGGGCGCCCGCGCCTGCGCCCGCTCGGGCACTGCCGACGGGCGCCCCCGCGCGGGCACTGCCGACGGGCGCCCGCGCGCGCGCCAGCGCGGGCACTGCCGGCGTGCGCCCGCGCCTGCTCGGGCACTGCCGCCGTGCGCGCGCGCGCCTTGGGCGGCCGCAGCATAAAAATTTTCACGTCGCCTCAAAATCACACGATTAATTTAATTATTTTAATTAAAATAATTATTATTAATTATTAATTTAAAATATTTATTTAATTATTTTAATTAAAATAATTATTATTAATTATTAATTTAAAATATTTATTTAATTATTTTAATTAAAATATTATTATTAATTATTAATTTAAAATATTTATTTAATTATTTTAATTATTAAAAAAATAATAAATAAATGGGAAAAAAGGGAAAAATATGAAGACATATTAGAATAATATTTTAATTTTTTACGCATCGTATTTGAATCGCGAAATATTTATTTTATTATATTATGTTATATTATGCGTCCCAGAAGATTGAAGAAGCATCGGGAAAAAACTGCCGACGGCGGCAGACGCCGCCTGCCCGCTACTGCCGACGTGCGCGCGCAGGCCTGTCGGCAGCAGACGGGCGCCCGTGTAGGAAGCCACTGCCGACGGGCGCGCGCGCGCCTGTGCGGACGCTGCCGGCGCGTGTGCGGAAACAGCCCCGCCAGCGCGAGCGCCGGTGCGGAAACAGCCCCGCGTGCGCGCGCGCGGCTTTGCGAAAACAGCCCCGCCGGCGCGAGCGCGCCGGTGCGGAAACAGCCCCGCGTGCGCGCGCGCGGCTTTGCGGAAACAGGCCCGCCGGCGCGAGCGCGCCGGTTCGGAAATAGCCCCGCGTGCGCGCGCGCGCCTTTGCGGAAACAGGCCCGCGTGCGCGCGCGCGCCTTTTCGGACGCTGCCGAAAATGTGTACGTCAATGCAAAATCACATGACTAATTAATTTTTGTCGAAATAATTTATTTTTGAGTTATGAAAATATTTATTTAATTATTAAAAAAATAATAAATAAAAGGGAAAAATATGAAGTCACATTAGAATAATTTTTTAATTTTTTACGCATCGTATTTGTATCGCGAAATATTTATTTTATTATATTCAGTTATATTATGCGTCGCAAAAGTTTGAAAAAAATTTGGGAAAAAACCGCCGCCGGCCGGAAGACGCCGCCGGCCGGCAGACCGCGCCGCCCACCGCCGCCGCCGGCCGGCAGACCCCGCCGGCCGCCGCCGGCCGGCGGCCGCGCGCGCACGGCAGACGGGCGCCCGCGCGCGCGCGCCTGCGCGGGCACAGGCAGGGCCGACTGGCGGCCGCGCGCGCGCGCCTGCGCGGGCACAGGCAGGGCCGACGGGCGCCCGCGCGCGCGCGCGTGCGCGGGCACAGGCAGGGCCGACTGGCGGCCGCGCGCCCGCGCCTGCGCGGGCACAGGCAGGGCCGACGGGCGCCCGCGCGCGCGCGCCTGCGCGGGCACAGGCAGGGCGCTCGGGCGCCCGCGCGCGCGCGCCTGCGCGGGCACAGGCAGGGCGCTCGGGCGCCCGCGCGCGCGCGCGTGCGCGGGAACAGGCAGGGCGGACGGGCGCCCGCGCGCGCGCGCCTGCGCGGGCACAGGCAGGGCGGTCGGGCGCCCGCGCCTGCGCGGGCACAGGCAGGGCGGTCGGGCGCCCGCGCCTGCGCCCGCTCGGGCACTGCCGACGGGCGCCCGCGCCTGCGCGGGCACAGGCAGGGCGGTCGGGCGCCCGCGCCTGCGCCCGCTCGGGCACTGCCTACGGGCGCCCGCGCCTGCGCGGGCACAGGCAGGGCGGTCGGGCGCCCGCGCCTGCGCCCGCTCGGGCACTGCCGACGGGCGCCCCCGCGCGGGCACTGCCGACGGGCGCCCGCGCGCGCGCCAGCGCGGGCACTGCCGGCGTGCGCCCGCGCCTGCTCGGGCACTGCCGCCGTGCGCGCGCGCGCCTTGGGCGGCCGCAGCATAAAAATTTTCACGTCGCCTCAAAATCACACGATTAATTTAATTATTTTAATTAAAATAATTATTATTAATTATTAATTTAAAATATTTATTTAATTATTTTAATTAAAATAATTATTATTAATTATTAATTTAAAATATTTATTTAATTATTTTAATTAAAATATTATTATTAATTATTAATTTAAAATATTTATTTAATTATTTTAATTATTAAAAAAATAATAAATAAATGGGAAAAAAGGGAAAAATATGAAGACATATTAGAATAATATTTTAATTTTTTACGCATCGTATTTGAATCGCGAAATATTTATTTTATTATATTATGTTATATTATGCGTCCCAGAAGATTGAAGAAGCATCGGGAAAAAACTGCCGACGGCGGCAGACGCCGCCTGCCCGCTACTGCCGACGTGCGCGCGCAGGCCTGTCGGCAGCAGACGGGCGCCCGTGTAGGAAGCCACTGCCGACGGGCGCGCGCGCGCCTGTGCGGACGCTGCCGGCGCGTGTGCGGAAACAGCCCCGCCAGCGCGAGCGCCGGTGCGGAAACAGCCCCGCGTGCGCGCGCGCGGCTTTGCGAAAACAGCCCCGCCGGCGCGAGCGCGCCGGTGCGGAAACAGCCCCGCGTGCGCGCGCGCGGCTTTGCGGAAAGAGGCCCGCCGGCGCGAGCGCGCCGGTTCGGAAACAGCCCCGCGTGCGCGCGCGCGCCTTTGCGGAAACAGGCCCGCGTGCGCGCGCGCGCCTTTTCGGACGCTGCCGAAAATGTGTACGTCAACGCAAAATCACATGACTAATTAATTTTTGTCGAAATAATTTATTTTTGAGTTATGAAAATATTTATTTAATTATTAAAAAAATAATAAATAAAAGGGAAAAATATGAAGTCACATTAGAATAATTTTTTAATTTTTTACGCATCGTATTTGTATCGCGAAATATTTATTTTATTATATTCAGTTATATTATGCGTCGCAAAAGTTTGAAAAAAATTTGGGAAAAAACCGCCGCCGGCCGGCAGACCGCGCCGCCCACCGCCGCCGCCGGCCGGAAGACGCCGCCCGCCGCCGCCGCCGCCGGCCGGCCGGAAGACGCCGCCGCCGCAGGCCGGCAGACCCCGTCGGCCGGCGGCCGCGCGCGCACGGCAGACGGGCGCCCGCGCGCGCGCGCCTGCGCGGGCACAGGCATGGCCGACTGGCGCCCGCGCACGCGCGCCTGCGCGGGCACAGGCAGGGCCGACTGGCGGCCGCGCGCGCGCGCCTGCGCGGGCACAGGCAGGGCCGACGGGCGCCCGCGCGCGCGCGCGTGCGCGGGCACAGGCAGGGCCGACTGGCGGCCGCGCGCCCGTGCCTGCGCGGGCACAGGCAGGGCCGACGGGCGCCCGCGCGCGCGCGCCTGCGCGGGCACAGGCAGGGCGCTCGGGCGCCCGCGCGCGCGCGCCTGCGCGGGAACAGGCAGGGCGGACGGGCGCCCGCGCGCGCGCGCCTGCGCGGGCACAGGCAGGGCGGTCGGGCGCCCGCGCCTGCGCGGGCACAGGCAGGGCGGTCGGGCGTGTTAAGTTGTGAAGATTTATTTGAAGAAGAAAATGATAACCTGATTCAACTTAGAAATCCCAAGTTGAGTTGGAGAAGGATAACCCGATTCAAAGTTGAGTTGGAGAAGGATAACCCGATTCAACTTAGAAATCCCAAGTTGAGTTGGAAAAAGGATAAGTCATGGCTATATATATACTACTCTTATTAGCATTGTTTTGTAGAATAGAGCAAAGTAGAATAGAGTAGAGAGAAAAGAAAGAGTTGAGACGAGGGTGAGTGTTGTCTTTCACGTGTGGTGAAGACTTGCATACAAGTGTGTGTGTGTTGTACTCCTCAATTTTCCTCCTCTTTGAGTGTTTTCTCCTGGCTTGGTATCGCCCCCAGACGTAGGATTTATATCCAAACTGGGTTAACAAATTCGTGTGTCTTTTATCGCCTTCATATTCCACCTGTTATCCATCTTAACCCGATCCATTTCCTAACAACTGGTATCAAGAGCCTGGTTCAAGGAGTTAAGATGGAGGGAAAGTTTCCAGTCGAACGGTTCAATGGTTCCGACTTTGGGTTTTGGCGTATGCAGATGGAGGCCTACCTGTACGGGAAGGACCTGTACGAACCACTTGCAGAGAAGTCCGAGAAGACGAGTGATGAAGAATGGAAGGTGCTCGATCGAAAGGCGATGAGCGCAATAATCCTGTCGCTCTCTCGGAATGTCGCCTATCATGTGAAGGGAGCAAAGAGCACGAAGGAAGTCCTACAGACTCTTGCCGATATGTACGAGAAACCCTCAGCAATGAACAAGGTTATGCTGATGAAAAAACTATTCAGGTTGCAGATGGAGGAGAGGAAGTCGGTGGCCGATCACCTCAATGACTTCAACCAACTCACGACACAGCTGGCGTCTGTGGATATCGTGTTTGACGATGAGGTAAAAGCGTTAATTTTGCTTTCATCTTTACCTGACAGTTGGGATGTGGTTGTTACTTCGGTGAGCACTTCGTCTGGGAAGGAGAAGATGAAGTTCGACAACATCAGGGACATGATGTTGAACGAGGAAACCCGTAGAAAGCAAACGCGTGGATCATCTGGCTCTGCACTACATACAGAGTCCAGAGGGAGACCTGACACACGGGGTAAATACCGTGGAAGGTCAAGGTCCAGGGGGAAGAACAAGGGCAAGAAGGAGATGGTGTGCTGGAACTGCGAGAAGCCCGGACACATGAAAAGCGAATGTCGGGCGCCAAAGAAGGAAAAGGAGGGCCGGACAGCGAATGCCGCGACGGAGGAGATCACGGATGCACTCTTGTTGAGTGTGAGCAGTTCTTCCGATGATTGGGTTGTGGATTCAGGGGCCTCATTCCACTCATGCAGCAACAAAGACATCATGGAGCCATACACCTCAGGTGATTTTGGCTTAGTTTATCTTGCAGATAACAAACCCCTCAAGATTGTAGGAAAGGGAGATGTGCGGATCAAATCAACGAATGGGTCATGCTGGACCCTACATGATGTGAGACACATACCAGGACTGAAAAGGAACTTGATCTCAGTCGGACAGCTGGATAGTGATGGATTCCACACGACGTTTGGAGACGCGAAGTGGAAGATCAGTCGGGGAGCAATGACTTTGGCTCGAGGACTAAAGTCGGGAACGCTCTACATGGCGGGAGGATCCAGTTCAAACATCCCCTTTGCAGGAACTGTATCGCAGGCTAACCTGTGGCACAATCGCTTGGGCCACATGAGCGAGAAAGGAATGAACGTGCTGAAGTCGAAAGGACGGTTGCCCGAGTTAAAATCGGTGGAGGTGGGTCATTGTGAACACTGCGTGTTCGGAAAGCAGAAGCGGGTGAGCTTCTTGACCACAGGAAGAACTCCGAGGAAAGAAAAGTTGGAGCTTGTTCACACTGATTTGTGGGGACCAGCACCAGTGTCATCTCTTGGTGGATCAACGTACTACATGACATTCGTCGATGACTCCACTAGAAAGGTATGGGTGTATTTCTTAAAAAGAAAATCTGATGCCTTTGATACATTCAGGAGATGGAGGGCACTAGTAGAAAATGAGACAGGTCTACAAGTGAAATGTCTCAGATCGGATAACGGTGGCGAGTACAACAGTGAAGGTATCAAGAATTACTGCGCCGACCATGGAATCCGAATGCAGAAAACAATCCCGGGGACACCTCAGCAAAATGGCGTTGCTGAGAGGATGAACAGAACACTGAATGAGCGTGCGAGATGCATGCGATTGAAGAGCGGACTACCAAAGATGTTTTGGGCAGATGCAGTCAACACGGCTGCTTTCTTGATCAATCGAGGGCCTTCTGTCCCGTTGAACAACAGGATACCAGAAGAGGTATGGAGTGGTAAGAAAGTGGATCTTTCTTTCTTACGTACGTTTGGTTGTTCAGCCTATATTTTGAACGATGATCGGACTAAGCTGGATGCTAAGTCGATTAAATGTACATTCATTGGGTATGGGACTGACGAATTTGGGTATAGATTCTGGGATGATCAAAACCGGAAAATAATTCGTAGCAGGAATGTTATATTCAATGAGGATGTAATGTACAACGACAGGAAGGTAAGCCCGGACGATGACAAGAAGGAAAGGGAATTTGTTGATCTCGATATTTCAAATTCCGGGATCATGAGACCAGCAGATACGGATTCAGTGGGAGTTCAGACGGACGAAACCGAACAAACGGAGATAGAGCCAGAACCAGTATCGGAGGAACCGATTACTGAAAGCAGCACACCCTTGGCACTAGGTCGAGAACCGAGGCTGAGAAGGGCCCCAGATAGGTACTCCCCCTCTCTTTATTACTTGCTTTTGTCTGATTGTGGAGAACCCGAATGTTACGCAGAGGCAGTCAATGATGTCCACAAGAGCAAGTGGGAGCTTGCGATGAACGACGAGATGAACTCGTTGAAGAAAAACAACACATGGGAATTGTGTCAGCTCCCAAAAGGAAAGAAGGCCCTACAGAACAGATGGGTCTATCGGGTTAAGGAAGAATCAGACGGGAAGAAGCGGTACAAGGCAAGACTCGTAGTAAAGGGATTCCAACAAAGATACGGTATTGACTTTACTGATGTTTTTACACCTGTTGTCAAGTTAACTACTATTCGTCTTGTGTTGAGCATGGTAGCGGCAGAGAACTTGGAGTTACAACAGATGGATGTAAAGACAGCCTTCCTACACGGGGATCTTGAGGAGGAGATATACATGGTACAACCAGAGGGGTATAATGGAGATGATCAGCAGGTGTGTCGCCTGAAGAAAAGCCTGTATGGATTGAAACAGGCTCCGCGGCAGTGGTACAGGAAGTTTGACAACTTCATGCTAGAGATAGGTTTCTCTAGATACAATGCTGATCATTGCTGCTACGTGAAGAGGTTCGATGAGTTTTTTATCATTCTACTCCTGTATGTTGATGACATGTTGATAGCAGGATCAAATGTCAAGGAGATCAATAGGCTCAAGGATCAGTTATCGAGGAAGTTTGACATGAAAGATCTTGGCGAAGCAAGACAGATATTGGGCATGAAAATCACAAGGGACAAAGGTATTGGTAAATTATGGTTATCTCAATCTGATTATATTGAGAAGGTATTATGCAGATTCAAGATGGAAAATGCAAAACCGGTTGGAACGCCATTGGGAAATCAGTTCAAACTATCCAACAGTGATTCGCCCCAGACTGACTCCGAACGTGCAAAGATGAGAGTCACACCGTATGCCTCAGCAATTGGGAGCCTGATGTATGCTATGATCTGTACTCGACCGGATATAGCACATGCAGTGGGAGTAGTTAGCCGTTTTATGAGCAATCCAGGAGTGATGCACTGGGAAGCTGTGAAATGGATTCTTAGGTACCTAAGGGGTACTAAGGACCGAGCATTGGTGTTTGGTAAGGGCAAGCTTACCTTGTTTGGGTTTGTTGACGCTGATTTTGCAGGGAGTGACTATGAGAAAAGGAGGAGCACTACAGGGTACGTGTTCACATATGGCGGTACAGCCGTATCCTGGGTCTCAAAGTTGCAGAAGGTTGTCACACTGTCCACGACGGAAGCTGAGTACGTGGCAGTTACTGAGGCAGCTAAGGAGCTCATTTGGCTGCAACACTTGTTGGGTGAATTAGGGAAACCTCAGGCAGATGTGATTCTTCATAGCGATAGCCAGAGTGCGATCCATCTGGCAAAGAATCCCGCGTTCCATTCGCGGACAAAGCACATCGAGATCAAGTACCATTTCATCCGACAACTTCTGGAGAAGAAGGCACTGCAGCTGGAGAAGATCCAAGGAGAAAAGAATCCTGCGGACATGCTGACCAAGGCGGTTGCGATGGAGAAGTTGAAGCTGTGTACGGCTTCGACTGGCCTTGATGACTAGAGTGGACAAACCCGGCGGTACCAAGAAAGAAGTGGAGAAAAGCTAATCAATCTTCAAGTGGGAGATTGTTAAGTTGTGAAGATTTATTTGAAGAAGAAAATGATAACCTGATTCAACTTAGAAATCCCAAGTTGAGTTGGAGAAGGATAACCCGATTCAAAGTTGAGTTGGAGAAGGATAACCCGATTCAACTTAGAAATCCCAAGTTGAGTTGGAAAAAGGATAAGTCATGGCTATATATATACTACTCTTATTAGCATTGTTTTGTAGAATAGAGCAAAGTAGAATAGAGTAGAGAGAAAAGAAAGAGTTGAGACGAGGGTGAGTGTTGTCTTTCACGTGTGGTGAAGACTTGCATACAAGTGTGTGTGTGTTGTACTCCTCAATTTTCCTCCTCTTTGAGTGTTTTCTCCTGGCTTGGTATCGCCCCCAGACGTAGGATTTATATCCAAACTGGGTTAACAAATTCGTGTGTCTTTTATCGCCTTCATATTCCACCTGTTATCCATCTTAACCCGATCCATTTCCTAACAGGGCGCCCGCGCCTGCGCCCGCTCGGGCACTGCCGACGGGCGCCCGCGCCTGCGCGGGCACAGGCAGGGCGGTCGGGCGCCCGCGCCTGCGCCCGCTCGGGCACTGCCTACGGGCGCCCGCGCCTGCGCGGGCACAGGCAGGGCGGTCGGGCGCCCGCGCCTGCGCCCGCTCGGGCACTGCCGACGGGCGCCCCCGCGCGCGCGCCCGCGCGGGCACTGCCGACGGGCGCCCGCGCGAGCGCCAGCGCGGGCACTGCCGGCGTGCGCCCGCGCCTGCTCGGGCACTGCCGCCGTGCGCGCGCGCGCCTTGGGCGTCCGCAGCATAAAAATTTTCACGTCGCCTCAAAATCACACGATTAATTTAATTATTTTAATTAAAATAATTATTATTAATTATTAATTTAAAATATTTATTTAATTATTTTAATTAAAATAATTATTATTAATTATTAATTTAAAATATTTATTTAATTATTTTAATTAAAATATTATTATTAATTATTAATTTAAAATATTTATTTAATTATTTTAATTATTAAAAAAATAATAAATAAATGGGAAAAAAGGGAAAAATATGAAGACATATTAGAATAATATTTTAATTTTTTACGCATCGTATTTGAATCGCGAAATATTTATTTTATTATATTATGTTATATTATGCGTCCCAGAAGATTGAAGAAGCATCGGGAAAAAACTGCCGACGGCGGCAGACGCCGCCTGCCCGCTACTGCCGACGTGCGCGCGCAGGCCTGTCGGCAGCAGACGGGCGCCCGTGTAGGAAGCCACTGCCGACGGGCGCGCGCGCGCCTGTGCGGACGCTGCCGGCGCGTGTGCGGAAACAGCCCCGCCAGCGCGAGCGCCGGTGCGGAAACAGCCCCGCGTGCGCGCGCGCGGCTTTGCGAAAACAGCCCCGCCGGCGCGAGCGCGCCGGTGCGGAAACAGCCCCGCGTGCGCGCGCGCGGCTTTGCGGAAACAGGCCCGCCGGCGCGAGCGCGCCTGTTCGGAAACAGCCCCGCGTGCGCGCGCGCGCCTTTTCGGACGCTGCCGAAAATGTGTACGTCAACGCAAAATCACATGACTAATTAATTTTTTTCGAAATAATTTATTTTTGAGTTATGAAAATATTTATTTAATTATTAAAAAAATAATAAATAAAAGGGAAAAATATGAAGTCACATTAGAATAATTTTTTAATTTTTTACGCATCGTATTTGTATCGCGAAATATTTATTTTATTATATTCAGTTATATTATGCGTCGCAAAAGTTTGAAAAAAATTTGGGAAAAAACCGCCGCCGGACGGCAGACCGCGCCGCCCACCGCCGCCGCCGGCCGGAAGACGCCACCCGCCGCCGCCGCCGCCGGCCGGCCGGAAGACGCCGCCGCCGCCGGCCGGCAGACCCCTCCGGCCGGCGGCCGCGCGCGCACGGCAGACGGGCGCCCGCGCGCGCGCGCCTGCGCGGGCACAGGCATGGCCGACTGGCGCCCGCGCGCGCGCGCCTGCGCGGGCACAGTGTCACGGGCTGCCCGCACACTAGGCCCCCGTGACGCGCACTTCGGCCACTCAACCGTTCTACATGGCCGACCACTCAGCCTTCATCGACAGACGACGGACACCCAACTGTGTTAGAGTCTTAGGTGTAGGCCTTTTATTGCTTTGTTACTGCTTTGTTATTTGCTTTATGTTGTTTAAATTCCTCAAGGGGACGTTACGCCTCTTGAGTTGCAAATTTCAGCTTTTCTAGTGTCTAGTGTAGACAATAGGATTTATTTTTTTAAGCCTATTATAGGGGGGAATGAGTTCAAGAAGCTTGGTTTAGTGACGTGTTAGAGTCCCCCTCAAGGCGAACCCCTTGCTCTAGCATCGTTGATCATTGTATACGCATTTTCAGTTCAATGCAATTTGGTTTTCTAAATCCGCGTGCGCAATTTACGATTTTGTGATTTGTTCCTCCCGACTCTGATATATTCGGCGCGCTGCATTTGTGCCGAGCGGAGGTATTGGCGGACGTAGTCAGCGGACTACTAGCCACACGACGCGCTGTGTGATAGGCGCCTCGTGAGAGGTGGTATCAGAGCCTCGTGCCACGATGGGGCCGAGGCGGACCGCTACTGCTGCGAGGGCATCGGGGCAAGATCCGGAAAGCCCGCGACATGCCGCAGCTTCAACCAGCGAGAGAGCTGAGAACCCGGAGGACGGACACTCCCGGTTGGTGGAATTGGAGACGAAGGTCTCTTCTCTAGAATCTGAGATCACGGTGCTGAATTCGGAGTTGGACGAGTGTCGGCACGTGATTCAGGAGATGGCTGGCGTATTCGGAAACGACAGCATTGCCGATATGCGGCGTGACATGGAGCAGATGTCCATTCAGATTGGATTGCTCCAGCGTGCAGTGGGTAGCACGCCTATGATTGCTCACGACCCCGGTGCTAGGCTTCGAATACCAGAACCGAAGGCCTATAGCGGTGAGCGTGATGCGAAGGAGGTCGAGAACTTCCTCTTCGACATGGAACAGTACTTCCTTGCGGCAGACGTGCGGGACGAGGCAAGGAAGGTTGCGACTGCGACCATGTACCTGACTGGTGACGCAAAGCTATGGTGGCGGACCAAGTTTGCGGAGATCCAGGCACATCAAATACAGCTCGACACGTGGGCTCTTCTACGGGAGGCGATCAGAGAGCAGTTCTTCCCCGAGAATGTGGAGTACAATGCCAGGAGGGCATTGCGAAAGCTTGAGCATACAGGTTCCGTGCGGGAATATGTCAAAGCTTTCTCAGCGCTGATGCTGAACATCCGAGACATGTCGGAGGCAGACAAGCTGTTCACTTTCATGGAAGGCTTGAAACAGTGGGCGAGAAACGAGTTGCAGAGGCAACGAGTGACCGATTTGAGTTCGGCTATTATAGCGGCCGAACGCCTGGCCGATTTCAACCTAGAGACTCAAAAGGATAGGCAGGCGACGCCTAGTCCTGAGCGGGAGAAGTCGAATGGGACGAGATGGTTCAGGAATAACTTCAACAGAGGTGGGGGAGACCAGAGGCCCCACTCTCAGAATGGCTCACAAGGCAGTTCAAACAGGAACAAGCCCCAAGAGAACAGGCAGGGAGCACCCGAGAGGAGAAGAGGGTGTTTGATCTGCGATGGTCCGCATATGTATCGGGATTGCCCGAAGAGACAGGTGTTGAATGCACTGGCAACGACCTTTACCGACAAGGCGTCGTCCTCAAAGAGTGTGGAGCCACAAGCAGAGGCAGGTGGTGAGAATGACACGGAGGAGTATGAGGACAACTTGGGGGCCGTAAACCAATGGTGCAACACATTCTCTACGGTGGCGGCAAAGAGAGTTGCGCCACCCCTTGCGAAAAGGACCATCCCGGCGCTTACTGTGGAGCAGCCGGAAAAGAAAGAAGAAGAAGTTCAGCCCCGGATTCCTAGGAAGAAAGGGTTGATGTTCGTGGATGTGAAGATTCATGGCAAGCCGATTCGAGCCATGATCGACACTGGAGCCTCTCACAACTACCTTGCGAGCGCCGAAGTGGCGAGACTCGGGCTCGTGCTGGAGAAGGGAGTTGGGCGTGTGAAGGCGATCAACTCGGTTGCACAACCCATTGCCGGTGTAGCCAAGTCTGTGCTGATTAAGGTTGGTGCTTATGAGGGCAAGACCAATCTTTCTGTTGTGGCAATGGACGACTTCAAGCTTATCCTTGGGCTTGAATTTCTACGGGATACACGCACTGCTGTCTTACCTCATGCCGATTCGCTGATGATGTTGGGGGCGAAGCCGTGTGTCATTCCTACCTTGGCCGGACGTACTGGAGGAAAGAACTTGTCGGCCATGCAGTTTGGGAAGGGGCACAAGCAGGATGAGATCTCCTACTTGGGTACCCTTTGGTTTGAAGAGATGGAAGAGGTGTCAGGGCCCACCCCGGGCGGTAGTAAGGAACTGTTGGGGGAGTCTGAAGACGTGATGCCAGACGAGCTGCCTCGGAAGCTACCACCGAAGAGGGCAGTGGATCACGAGATCGAGTTGGTGCCTGGCACGAGACCGCCCGCTAGGGCACCGTACAAAATACCGCAACCTAAGCTTGTGGAGCTTAGGACGCAGTCAGCAGATGCCTTGAGCCGCAGGGCGGACTTGGCGAACTTGGAGTCGATAGCAGCGCTCTCTTCTAGCGCGACTGCTATCTCTACGAAGGATCAGGTGCGGGAGTTACTACCGAGAGATCCCGCGGCGCGACGCCTGATTCGGCTTGTCGAGCAGGGCAAGGCTCGACACTTTTGGATCGAGGATGGATTGCTGATGACCAAGGAAAACCGCGTATACGTTCCGAGAGGCGGGGACCTACGGAAATCACTTCTTTTCGAATGCCACGACACACTTTGGGCGGGACACCAAGGACAGGAGCGCACGTTTGCCTTGGTGAAGAGGGCCTACTATTGGCCACAACTGCGGGACGATGTCGAGACGTATGTCCGCACTTGCTTGATTTGTCAGCAGGACAAGGCAGACCATCAGAAGAAGGCTGGTTTGCTGCAACCACTTCCCATCCCAAAGCGTCCATGGGAGAGCGTCTCCATGGATTACATCTCTGGATTGCCTAAAGTCGGGGACTTAGGCTCTATTATCGTCGTGGTCGATCGTTTGTCAAAATATGCTACATTCATCGCAGCACCCAAACACGTTACAGCAGAAGGGACGGCTCATCTCTTCTTCAAGCACATCGTCAAACATTGGGGACTGCCAAAAGATATTGTCAGTGATCGTGACTCCCGTTTCACTGGCGTCTTCTGGACCGAGTTGTTCAAACTCCTCGGGTCCACACTTTCCATGAGCTCGAGCTATCATCCACAGTCCGATGGTCAGACAGAACGCTTTAATTCTATGTTGGAGGACTACCTTCGGCACTTTGTGCGAGGTACGCAGAAGGATTGGGTGAAGCTCCTGGATGTCGCTCAGCTGTGTTTCAATGCTCAAAAGAGCTCTTCGACTAACAAGAGCGCTTTTGAAATCGTCACTGGGCAGCAGCCGCTCCTTCCTCACACTCTTGACATCCCACAAAGTGTGAGATCCCCTCTTGCTCGAAGTTTCTCCCAGGAGTGGAAGCAGAATGTTGATATCGCTAAAAGTTGCCTGGAGACAGCTCAGAAGCGGATGAAGAAGTATGCAGATCAGAATCGCCGCTTCGTTGAGTTCAATGCGGGAGACCTGGTGCTGGTGAAGGTCCCGGATCCGAGATTGTCAAAGTCATCAAGGGGGAGAGACCCTCGGTTGATGCAGAAATATGTTGGTCCTTTGCCGGTCCTTAGGCGTATTGGGACGGTAGCATACAAGGTGGAGCTGCCGCCGTGGTGGAAGATCCACAACGTCTTCCATGTCAGCCAATTGAAGAAGTATTCAGCAGACAGGGAAGACGATACCCGCAATCAACCCAGCCGCCCACAACTCGAATTGAAGAAGACGAAAGCGAAGGTGGCTGAAGCGATCCTAAATCACCGAGTGACGAGTACCGCGAAGAAAGACCACACAGAGTACTTGGTGAAATGGAGGGGATGCAGCAGCGAGGAGAACACTTGGGAGCGAGTGACGAACCTAAAGGCGTTTCTACCCCTTGTCGAAGCGTACCATGCTTCCGTAGCGCCGGGGACGTCGCTATCTCAGGTGGGGGAGAATGTCACGGGCTGCCCGCACACTAGGCCCCCGTGACGCGCACTTCGGCCACTCAACCGTTCTACATGGCCGACCACTCAGCCTTCATCGACAGACGACGGACACCCAACTGTGTTAGAGTCTTAGGTGTAGGCCTTTTATTGCTTTGTTACTGCTTTGTTATTTGCTTTATGTTGTTTAAATTCCTCAAGGGGACGTTACGCCTCTTGAGTTGCAAATTTCAGCTTTTCTAGTGTCTAGTGTAGACAATAGGATTTATTTTTTTAAGCCTATTATAGGGGGGAATGAGTTCAAGAAGCTTGGTTTAGTGACGTGTTAGAGTCCCCCTCAAGGCGAACCCCTTGCTCTAGCATCGTTGATCATTGTATACGCATTTTCAGTTCAATGCAATTTGGTTTTCTAAATCCGCGTGCGCAATTTACGATTTTGTGATTTGTTCCTCCCGACTCTGATATATTCGGCGCGCTGCATTTGTGCCGAGCGGAGGTATTGGCGGACGTAGTCAGCGGACTACTAGCCACACGACGCGCTGTGTGATAGCCACACAGGCAGGGCCGACTGGCGGCCGCGCGCGCGCGCCTGCGCGGGCACAGGCAGGGCCGACGGGCGCCCGCGCGCGCGCGCGTTCGCGGGCACAGGCAGGGCCGACTGGCGGCCGCGCGCCCGCGCCTGCGCGGGCACAGGCAGGGCCGACGGGCGCCCGCGCGCGCGCGCCTGCGCGGGCACAGGCAGGGCGCTCGGGCGCCCGCGCGCGCGCGCCTGCGCGGGAACAGGCAGGGCGGACGGGCGCCCGCGCCTGCGCGGGCACAGGCAGGGCGGTCGGGCGCCCGCGCCTGCGCCCGCTCGGGCACTGCGGACGGGCGCCCCCGCGCGCGCGCCCGCGCGGGCACTGCCGACGGGCGCCCGCGCGCGCGCCAGCGCGGGCACTGCCGGCGTGCGCCCGCGCGCCTTGGGCGGCCGCAGCATAAAAATTTTCACGTCGCCTCAAAATCACACGATTAATTTAATTATTTTAATTAAAATAATTATTATTAATTATTAATTTAAAATATTTATTTAATTATTTTAATTAAAATAATTATTATTAATTATTAATTTAAAATATTTATTTAATTATTTTAATTAAAATATTATTATTAATTATTAATTTAAAATATTTATTTAATTATTTTAATTATTAAAAAAATAATAAATAAATGGGAAAAAAGGGAAAATATGAAGACATATTAGAATAATATTTTAATTTTTTACGCATCGTATTTGAATCGCGAAATATTTATTTTATTATATTATGTTATATTATGCGTCCCAGAAGATTGAAGAAGAATCGGGAAAAAACTGCCGACGGCGGCAGACGCCGCCTGCCCGCTACTGCCGACGTGCGCGCGCAGGCCTGTCGGCAGCAGACGGGCGCCCGTGTAGGAAGCCACTGCCGACGGGCGCGCGCGCGCCTGTGCGGACGCTGCCGGCGCGTGTGCGAAAACAGCCCCGCCAGCGCGAGCGCCGGTGCGGAAACAGCCCCGCGTGCGCGCGCGCGGCTTTGCGGAAACAGGCCCGCCGGCGCGAGCGCGCCGGTCCGGAAACAGCCCCGCGTGCGCGCGGGCGCCTTTGCGGAAACAGGCCCGCGTGCGCGCGCGCGCCTTTTCGGACGCTGCCGAAAATGTGTACGTCAACGCAAAATCACATGACTAATTAATTTTTGTCGAAATAATTTATTTTTGAGTTATGAAAATATTTATTTAATTATTAAAAAAATAATAAATAAAAGGGAAAAATATGAAGTCACATTAGAATAATTTTTTAATTTTTTACGCATCGTATTTGTATCGCGAAATATTTATTTTATTATATTCAGTTATATTATGCGTCGCAAAAGTTTGAAAAAAATTTGGGAAAAAACCGCCGCCGGCCGGAAGACGCCGCCGGCCGGCAGACCGCGCCGCCCACCGCCGCCGCCCGCCGCCGCCGCCGCCGGCCGGCAGACCGCGCCGCCGGCCGGCCGGAAGACGCCGCCGCCGCCGGCCGGAAGACCCCGCCGGCCGCCGCCGGCCGGCGGCCGCGCGCGCACGGCAGACGGGCGCCCGCGCGCGCGCGCGCGCCTGCGCGGGCACAGGCAGGGCCGACTGGCAGCCGCGCGCGCGCGCCTGCGCATCGAAGGGATCTCGGTCGAGAAGTGGCCCAGGTAAAGCCAGATTTCAAAGGTAGAATGTATTGGTGGCACATCGACCTAGAATAAGGGCTATAGTCCACGATTCCTGGATTCCAACCTTTCATTTCAAAGGCAAAGGAAGTCTCAAGCTGTAAAAAGGGGCACAGGCAGGGCCGACGGGCGCCCGCGCGCGCGCGCGCGTGCGCGGGCACAGGCAGGGCCGACTGGCGGCCGCGCGCCCGCGCCTGCGCAGGCACAGGCAGGGCCGACGGGCGCCCGCGCGGGCACAGGCAGGGCGCTCGGGCGCCCGCGCGCGCGCGCCTGCGCGGGCACAGGCAGGGCGGTCGGGCGCCCGCGCCTGCGCGGGCACAGGCAGGGCGGTCGGGCGCCCGCGCCTGCGCCCGCTCGGGCACTGCCGACGGGCGCCCGCGCCTGCGCGGGCACAGGCAGGGCGGTCGGGCGCCCGCGCCTGCGCCCGCTCGGGCACTGCCTACGGGCGCCCGCGCCTGCGCGGGCACAGGCAGGGCGGTCGGGCGCCCGCGCCTGCGCCCGCTCGGGCACTGCCGACGGGCGCCCCCGCGCGCGCGCCCGCGCGGGCACTGCCGACGGGCGCCCGCGCGCGCGCCAGCGCGGGCACTGCCGGCGTGCGCCCGCGCCTGCTCGGGCACTGCCGCCGTGCGCGCGCGCGCCTTGGGCGGCCGCAGCATAAAAATTTTCACGTCGCCTCAAAATCACACGATTAATTTAATTATTTTAATTAAAATAATTATTATTAATTATTAATTTAAAATATTTATTTAATTATTTTAATTAAAATAATTATTATTAATTATTCATTTAAAATATTTATTTAATTATTTTAATTAAAATATTATTATTAATTATTAATTTAAAATATTTATTTAATTATTTTAATTATTAAAAAAATAATAAATAAATGGGAAAAAAGGGAAAAATATGAAGACATATTAGAATAATATTTTAATTTTTTACGCATCGTATTTGAATCGCGAAATATTTATTTTATTATATTATGTTATATTATGCGTCCCAGAAGATTGAAGAAGCATCGGGAAAAAACTGCCGACGGCGGCAGACGCCGCCTGCCCGCTACTGTCGACGTGCGCGCGCAGGCCTGTCGGCAGCAGACGGGCGCCCGTGTAGGAAGCCACTGCCGACGGGCGCGCGCGCGCCTGTGCGGACGCTGCCGGTGCGTGTGCGGAAACAGCCCCGCCAGCGCGAGCGCCGGTGCGGAAACAGCCCCGCGTGCGCGCGCGCGGCTTTGCGAAAACAGCCCCGCCGGCGCGAGCGCGCCGGTGCGGAAACAGCGCCGCGTGCGCGCGCGCGGCTTTGCGGAAACAGGCCCGCCGGCGCGAGCGCGCCGGTTCGGAAACAGCCCCGCGTGCGCGCGCGCGCCTTTGCGGAAACAGGCCCGCGTGCGCGCGCGCGCCTTTTCGGACGCTGCCGAAAATGTGTACGTCAACGCAAAATCACATGACTAATTAATTTTTGTCGAAATAATTTATTTTTGAGTTATGAAAATATTTATTTAATTATTAAAAAAATAATAAATAAAAGGGAAAAATATGAAGTCACATTAGAATAATTTTTTAATTTTTTACGCATCGTATTTGTATCGCGAAATATTTATTTTATTATATTCAGTTATATTATGTGTCGCAAAAGTTTGAAAAAAATTTGGGAAAAAACCGCCGCCGGCCGGCAGACCGCGCCGCCCACCGCCGTCGCCGGCCGGAAGACGCCGCCCGCCGCCGCCGCCGCCGGCCGGCAGACCGCGCCGCCGGCCGGCCGGAAGATGCCGCCGCCGCCGGCCGGCAGACCCCGCCGGCCGGCGGCCGCGCGCGCACGGCAGACGGGCGCCCGCGCGCGCGCGCCTGCGCGGGCACAGGCATGGCCGACTGGCGCCCTCGCGCGCGCGCCTGCGCGGGCACAGGCAGGGCCGACTGGCGGCCGCGCGATCGCGCCTGCGCGGGCACAGGCAGGGCCGACGGGCGCCCGCGCGCACGCGCGTGCGCGGGCACAGGCAGGGCCGACTGGCGGCCGCGCGCCCGCGCCTGCGCGGGCACAGGCAGGGCCGACGGGCGCCCGCGCGCGCGCGCCTGCGCGGGCACAGGCAGGGCGCTCGGGCGCCCGCGCGCGCGCGCCTGCGCGGGCACAGGCAGGGCGCTCGGGCGCCCGCGCGCGCGCGCCTGCGCGGGAAAAGGCAGGGCGGACGGGCGACCGCGCGCGCGCGCCTGCGCGGGCACAGGCAGGGCGCTCGGGCGCCCGCGCCTGCGCCCGCTCGGGCACTGCCGACGGGCGCCCGCGCCTGCGCGGGCACAGGCAGGGCGGTCGGGCGCCCGCGCCTGCGCCCGCTCGGGCACTGCCTACGGGCGCCCGCGCCTGCGCGGGCACAGGCAGGGCGGTCGGGCGCCCGCGCCTGCGCCCGCTCGGGCACTGCCGACGGGCGCCCCCGCGCGCGCGCCCGCGCGGGCACTGCCGACGGGCGCCCGCGCGGGCGCCAGCGCGGGTACTGCCGGCGTGCGCCCGCGCCTGCTCGGGCACTGCCGCCGTGCGCGCGCGCGCCTTGGGCGGCCGCAGCATAAAAATTTTCACGTCGACTCAAAATCACACGATTAATTTAATTATTTTAATTAAAATAATTATTATTAATTATTAATTTAAAATATTAATTTAATTATTTTAATTAAAATAATTATTATTAATTATTAATTTAAAATATTTATTTAATTATTTTAATTAAAATATTATTATTAATTAATAATTTAAAATATTTATTTAATTATTTTAATTATTAAAAAAATAATAAATAAATGGGAAAAAAGGGAAAAATATGAAGACATATTAGAATAATATTTTAATTTTTTACGCATCGTATTTGAATCGCCAAATATTTATTTTATTATATTATGTTATATTATGCGTCCCAGAAGATTGAAGAAACATCGGGAAAAAACTGCCGACGGCGGCAGACGCCGCCTGCCCGCTACTGCCGACGTGCGCGCGCGCAGGCCTGTCGGCAGCAGACGGGGGCCCGTGTGGGAAGCCACTGCCGACGGGCGCGCGCGCGCCTGTGCGGACGCTGCCGGCGCGTGTGCGGAAACAGCCCCGCCAGCGCGAGCGCCGGTGCGGAAACAGCCCCGCGTGCGCGCGCGCGGCTTTGCGAAAACAGCCCCGCTGGCGCTAGCGCGCCGGTGCGGAAACAGCCCCGCGTGCGCGCGCGCGGCTTTGCGGAAACAGGCCCGCCGGCGCGAGCGCGCCGGTTCGGAAACAGCCCCGCGTGCGCGCGCGCGCCTTTTCGGACGCTGCCGAAAATGTGTACGTCAACGCAAAATCACATGACTAATTAATTTTTGTCGAAATAATTTATTTTTGAGTTATGAAAATATTTATTTAATTATTAAAATAATAATAAATAAAAGGGAAAAATATGAAGTCACATTAGAATAATTTTTTAATTTTTTACGCATCGTATTTGTATCGCGAAATATTTATTTTATTATATTCAGTTATATTATGCGTCGCAAAAGTTTGAAAAAAATTTGGGAAAAAACCGCCGCCGGCCGGAAGACGCCGCCCGCCGCCGCCGCCGCCGGCCGGCAGACTGCGCCGCCCGCCGCCGGCAGACCCAGCAGACCGCGCCGCCGGCCGGCCGGAAAACGCCGCCGGCCGCCGCCTCCGCCGGCCGGAAGACGCCGGCCGCCGCCGCCGCCGGCCGGAAGACGCCGGCCGCCGCCGCCGCCGGCCGGCAGACCCCGCCGGCCGCCGCCGCCGGCCGGCAGACCCCGCCGGCCGCTGCCGGCCGCCGCCGCGCGCGCACGGCAGACGGGCGCCCGCGCGCGCGCGCCTGCGCGGGCACAGGTATGGCCGACTGCCGCCAGCGCGCGCGCGCCTGCGCGGGCACAGGCAGGGCCGACGGGCGCCCGCGCGCGCGCGCGTGCGCGGTCACAGGCAGGGCCGACTGGCGGCCGCGCGCCCGCGCCTGCGCGGGCACAGGCAGGGCCGACGGGCGCCCGCGCGCGCGCGCCTGCGCGGGCACAGGCAGGGCGCTCGGGCGCCCGCGCGCGCGCGCCTGCGCGGGCACAGGCAGGGCGCTCGGGCGCCCGCGCGCGCGCGCCTGCGCGGGAACAGGCAGGGCGGACGGGCGCCCGCGCGCGCGCGCCTGCGCGGGCACAGGCAGGGCGGTCGGGCGCCCGCGCGCGCGCGCCTGCGCGGGCACAGGCAGGGCGGTCGGGCGCCCGCGCCTGCGCCCGCTCGGGCACTGCCTACGGGCGCCCGCGCCTGCGCCCGCTCGGGCACTGCCGACGGGCGCCCGCGCCTGCGCCCGCTCGGGCACTGCCGACGGGCGCCCCCGCGCGCGCGCCCGCGCGGGCACTGCCGGCGTGCGCCCGCGCCTGCTCGGGCACTGACGCCGTGCGCGCGCGCGCCTTGGGCGGCCGCAGCATAAAAATTTTCACGTCGCCTCAAAATCACACGATTAATTTAATTATTTTAATTAAAATAATTATTATTAATTATTAATTTAAAATATTTATTTAATTATTTTAATTAAAATATTATTATTAATTAATAATTTAAAATATTTATTTAATTATTTTAATTATTAAAAAAATAATAAATAAATGGGAAAAAAGGGAAAAATATGAAGACATATTAGAATAATATTTTAATTTTTTACGCATCGTATTTGAATCGCCAAATATTTATTTTATTATATTATGTTATATTATGCGTCCCAGAAGATTGAAGAAACATCGGGAAAAAACTGCCGACGGCGGCAGACGCCGCCTGCCCGCTACTGCCGACGTGCGCGCGCGCAGGCCTGTCGGCAGCAGACGGGGGCCCGTGTGGGAAGCCACTGCCGACGGGCGCGCGCGCGCCTGTGCGGACGCTGCCGGCGCGTGTGCGGAAACAGCCCCGCCAGCGCGAGCGCCGGTGCGGAAACAGCCCCGCGTGCGCGCGCGCGGCTTTGCGAAAACAGCCCCGCCGGCGCGCGCGCGGCTTTGCGGAAACAGCCCCGCGTGCGCGCGCGCGCCTTTGCGGAAACAGGCCCGCGTGGGCGCGCGCGCCTTTGCGGACGCTGCCGACGTGCGCGCGTGCGCCTTTGCGGACGCTGCCGAAAATTTGCACGTCAACGCAAAATCACATGACTAATTAATTTTTGTCGAAATAATTTATTTTTGAGTTATGAAAATATTTATTTAATTATTAAAAAAATAATAAATAAAAGGGAAAAATATGAAGTCACATTAGAATAATTTTTTAATTTTTTACGCATCGTATTTGTATCGCGAAATATTTATTTTATTATATTCAGTTATATTATGCGTCGCAAAAGTTTGAAAAAAATTTGGGAAAAAACCGCCGCCGGCCGCCGCCGCCCGCGGCCGCCGCCGGCCGGAAGACGCCGCCGGCCGCGCGCCTGCGCGGGCACAGGCATGGCCGACTGGCGCCCGCGTGCGCGCGCCTGCGCGGGCACAGGCAGGGCCGACTGGCGGCCGCGCGCGCGCGCCTGCGCGGGCACAGGCAGGGCAGACGGGCGCCCGCGCGCGCGCGCGTGCGCGGGCACAGGCAGGGCCGACGGGCGCCCGCGCGCGCGCGCCTGCGCGGGCACAGGCAGGGCGCTCGGGCGCCCGCGCGCGCGCGCCTGCGCGGGCACAGTCTCACGAGGCGCCTTCCGCAATGCGGGGAAAGGGGCACCGTGTGGCTAGCAGTCCGCAGACTACTTCCGCCAATAGCAACACACCACCGAAAACCCGACGGGCACTAGCACAGCACACCGACAGGAATAGCAACAGCAATAGCAACAGCAAGCAACAGCGGCAAGCAACAGTAAGCAAGGTGCAGTACGAAAGCAGTAAATTGAGCACGCGGTTCAGAAAGTAGATTTCATTGCATTGAACGATTGCATATACATTGTACAACGATGCTAGCGCAAGGGGATCGCCTTGAGGGGGACACTAGCACGTAGACTACACCAAGCTTCGAGAACTCATTCCCCCCTTTAATAGGCTTAAAAAAGTTTTTCCTATTGACAGCAGTAAACATTGAAAAAGCTGAACATCGCACCTCAGGAGGCCTAACGTCCCCTGAGCAAACAAAAGTATTTACAGCGTACATCAAGTACAAGACAAAAGACCAACGCCTAAAAACTCTAAGACTGCGGAAGCCTAGCGTCTGGGCGAAGGTTGTTGGTCGGCCGAGTAGAGCGGTTGGGTGGCCGAAATGTGCCGAATGTGCATCAAGGGTGCCGAGTGCGCGGGCGGCCCTTGACATTCTCCCCCACCTGAGATGGCGACGTCCTCGGCGCATGAGAAGCATGATACGCTTCGACAAGAGGTAGAAACGCCTTGAGGTTCGTCACCCGCTCCCAAGTGTTCTCCTCGCTGCTGCATCCCCTCTATTTCACCAAGTACTCCGTGTGGTTGCGCTTTGCAGTACTCGTAACTCGGTGATTTAGGATAGCTTCAGCCACCTTCTCCTTAGTCTTCGTCAATTCAAGTTGCGGGCGGCTGGGCTGATTGCGGGCATCGTCCTCCTTGTCTGCTGAATATTTCTTTAGCTGACTCACATGGAAGACGTTATGGATTTTCCACCAGGAAGGCAACTCTACCTTGTAGGCCACCGTTCCAATACGCTTTATGATAGATAAAGGGCCAACATATTTTTGCATCAACCGGGGATCTCTCCCCCTTGATGACTTCGATAATCTTGGGTCTGGGACCTTCACCATCACAAGGTCTCCCGCATTGAACTCGATGAAGCGGCGGTTTTGATCAGCATACTTTTTCATCCGCTTCTGAGCTTTCTCCAGGCAACTTCTGGCGATGTCAACGTTCTGCTTCCATTCCTGGGAGAAGCTTCGGGCGAGAGGGGATCTCACACTTTGTGGGGAGTCGAGAGTGTGAGGGAGGAGCGGTTGCTGCCCAGTAACAATTTCAAAAGCGCTCTTGTTGGTCGAAGAGCTCTTTTGAGCATTGAAGCACAACTGAGCGACATCCAAGAGCTTCACCCAATCCTTCTGCGTACCTCGCACAAAGTGCCGAAGGTATTCCTCCAACATCGAATTAAAGCGTTCCGTCTGGCCGTCAGATTGTGGGTGATAGCTCGAGCTCATAGAAAGTTTGGACCCGAGGATTTTGAATAGCTCGGTCCAGAAGACGCCAGTGAAACGGGAGTCCCGGTCACTGACGATGTCCTTTGGCAGTCCCCAGTATTTGACAATATGCTTGAAGAAGAGGTGAGCCGTCCCTTCTGCCGTAACGTGTTTTGGGGCTGCAATGAAAGTAGCATATTTGGATAATCGGTCCACCACGACGATAATAGAGCCTAAGTCTCCCACCTTAGGCAATCCAGAAATATAGTCCATGGATACGCTTTCCCATGGTCTCTTTGGGATGGGCAATGGTTGTAGCAGACCCGCCTTCTTTTGATGGTCTGCCTTATCCTGCTGGCATATCAGGCAGGTGCGGACGTAAGTCTCCACGTCGTCCCGCATCTGCGGCCAATAGTAGGCCCTCTGCACCAAGGCATAAGTACGCTCCTCTCCCTGGTGTCCCGCCCAAAGAGTGTCGTGGCACTCTGAGATAAGTGATTTCCTTAGGTCCCCACCTTTCGGCACATATAGGCGGTTTCCCTTGGTCATCAGCAATCCATCTTCCAACCAAAATTGCCGAGCTTTGCCCTGCTCGACAAGTTGGATCAGGCCCTGCGCTGCTGGATCTTTCGACAATAACTCCCGCGCCCGATCCCTGATAGAGGTGGCAACTGCGCTAGAGGAGAGCGCTGCTACCGACCCCAAACTCGCCAAATCCGCCCTGCGGCTGAGGGCGTCTGCCACATGATTGCTGGAGCCGGCCCGATACTCCAGCACGAAGTGAAATTCCGACAGCAACTCCTGCCAGCGTGCCTGTCTACTGGTCAGCTTCGGCTGCGACATAAAGTGACTTACCGCAGTGTTGTCCGTCCTGACCACAAAGTGAGAGCCCAACAAATAATGCCGCCATAATCTTAGGCAATGAACGACGGCTAGTAGTTCTTTCTCATGCACCGAATAGCGCCGCTCAACATCTTTAAGCTTCCTGCTCTCAAAGGCAACTGGATGGCCATCTTGCATTAGGACCCCTCCTAACGCAAAGTCTGAAGCGTCTGTCTCCACCACGAATGGCTTCGACATGTCCGGTAAGGCCAGCACAGGGTCTGTCACAATTGCTTTCTTCAAATTGTCGAAGGCGACTTGGCATTGGGGTGTCCAATTCCAAGTCTCCGTCTTCTTCAATAAATCCGTCAGGGGCCGAGCTATCTCGGAGTAGCCCTTCACAAAACGCCGATAATAATTTGCCAACCCAAGAAATGAGCGCAAGTCGTGAACGTCTTTCGGCAGCTGCCACTCCTCGATAGCCTGAACTTTCTTGGGGTCCATTCGTATGCGTCCTCTCTCCACAATGTGCCCCAAGAAACTGATTGTCTCCTGAGCAAACGAGCATTTCGACACCTTCGCATATAGCTCGTGCTCACGGAGTCTCGTCAGAACCTGCCGCAGATGGTCTACATGCTCGGCCAAGGTTTTACTGTAAATCACGATGTCGTCCAGGTACACCACCACAAATTCATCCAGAAAACCATGGAGTACCTGGTTCATTAGCGTGCTGAAGGTTGCGGGAGCGTTCGTCAGGCCGAAAGGCATGACAAGGAATTCAAAAGCTCCGTACCGTGTAACCACTGTCGTCTTTGCCTCATCGCCCTCCTTGATTCGGACCTGCCAGTAGCCCGACCTCAAGTCTATCTTGGTGAAATATTTCGCCCGGCTAAGACGGTCAAAGCAATCCGCCACCAACGGTATCGGGTACTTATTCTTCACCGTGATCTTGTTCAACGCCCGATAGTCACAACACATACGTAGGGAGCCGTCGGCCTTCTTCTGAAATAGGACCGGCGCCCCATACGGCGACTTAGCGGGTTTGATTATTCCGCTCTCCAACATGTCCTTCAGTTGTTTCCTAAGCTCCACCAGCTCAGGCTGTGACATCCTGTATGGTGCCCTGGCGGGCGGCTTCGTGCCAGGCACCAACTCGATTTCGTGATCCACTGCCCTCTTCGGCGGAAGCTTCCGAGGCAGCTCGTCCGGCATCACGTCCTCGAACTCTTTCAGCAACTTCTTTATTTCGCCAGGGATGGGCCCTGACGTCTCCTCAATTTCATCAAAACGAAGGGTGCACAAGTAGGATGGTTCGTTTCGCTTGCGCCCCTTCTCAAACTGCATGGCCGACAGATTTTTCTCTCCCGTACGCCCGGCCAATGTGGGGATAATACAAGGTTTGGCCCCCAGCATCATCAACGAATCAACATGCGGCAAAACCGCTGTACGTGTGTCCCGCAAAAATTCAAGCCCGAGGATGAGCTTGAAGTCGTCCATCACCACGACAGAAAGGTTGGTCTTGCCCTCAAAAGAACCAACCTTAATCAGCACAGATTTGGCCACACCAACAATGGGTTGTGCGGCCGAGTTTATCGCCTTTACTCGCCCAACTCCCTTCTCCAGCACGAGCCCAAGTCTCTCTACTTCGGCGCTCGCAAGGTAGTTGTGCGTAGCTCCAGTATCGATCATGGCTCGGATGGGCTTGCCATGAATCTTCACATCCACAAACATCAGCCCTTTCTTCCGAGGATTCCGGGGCTGTGCTTCCTCTTCCGGCTGGCTCACAGTAAGAGCCGGGGCAGTCTTTCTTGCATGTGGTGGCACCAACTTCTTTGCCGCCACTTGGGACAGCGTGTTGCACCATTGGGAGATGGCGCCCAAGTTGTCCTCCTCTTCTTCCGAATCATGCCCGCCACTCGCAGATGCTTGTGGCTCCATAGTCTTTGCGGGCGACGCCTTGTCAGTAAAGGTCGCCAGCGCGTTCAATAGTTGTTTCTTCGGGCAGTCCCGATATCTATGCGGGCCGTCGCATAGGAAGCATCCACTGTTCTTCTGCGGCGCCCCCTGCTTTGTCTCCTGGGGCCTGTTCTTGCCCGAACTGCCCATTGAACTACTCTGAGCGTGGGGCTTCCGGTCTCCCCCACCTTTGTTGGAGTTACTCTTGAATGATTTCGCCCCGCCCGGCTTATTCTGTACAGGACCAGGCGTCGTCTGCCTGTCCCTCCGGCCCTCTGGGTTGAAATCTGTCAAGCGTTCGGCCGCTGCCATAGCCGACCCCAAATCAGTCACCCGTTGGCGCTGCAGCTCAAGACGCGCCCACGGTTTCAGGCCCTCCATGAATGTGAAGAGCTTGTCCTTCTCCGACATATCCCGAATGTCCAGCATCAGTGCCGAGAACGATTTCACATACTCCCGCACGGAGCCTGTGTGCTCCAACTTTCGCAATGCCCGCCTGGCATTGTACTCGACGTTCTCCGGGAAGAACTGCTCTCGAATCGCTTCCCGAAGAAGAGCCCAGGTATCAAGCCGCAACTGATTGGCTTGTATCTCCGCATATTTGGTGCGCCACCACAGCTTGGCATCACCCGTTAGATACATTGTCGCCGTCGACACCTTCCTTGCCTCGTCTTCCACATTTGCCGCAAGGAAGTATTGTTCTATATCAAAAAGGAAGTTCTCGACCTCCTTCGCATCCCGAGCACCGCCATAGGCCTTCGGTTCAGGAATCCGAAGCCTAGCACCATGATCCTGAGCAACAACAGGGGCGTTACTCACTGCACGTTGGAGCAGACCGATCTGAATCGACATCTGTTCCATGTCACGCCGCATATCGGCAATACCGCCACCTCCAAAAGCACTGCCCATCTCTTGGACCACCTGCCGACATTCGTCGAGTTTGGCACTCAGTACCGACACTTCCGTTTCGAGGGAAGAGACCTTCTCTTCCAAATTCATCACCATTTCCGTCAACCGGGAGTTTTCATCCTCCAGGTTCGCAGCTCGCTCGCTAGGCGACGCTGCTCGTCGCGGGCTCTCAGCATCTTGCCCCGACATTCTCGCAGCAGAATTCGCTTGGGTCACAGCAACCCGCCTCGGCCCCATGAGGTACCGAGGCTCTGATACCACTTCTCACGAGGCGCCTTCCGCAATGCGGGGAAAGGGGCACCGTGTGGCTAGCAGTCCGCAGACTACTTCCGCCAATAGCAACACACCACCGAAAACCCGACGGGCACTAGCACAGCACACCGACAGGAATAGCAACAGCAATAGCAACAGCGGCAAGCAACAGTAAGCAAGGTGCAGTACGAAAGCAGTAAATTGAGCACGCGGTTCAGAAAGTAGATTTCATTGCATTGAACGATTGCATATACATTGTACAACGATGCTAGCGCAAGGGGATCGCCTTGAGGGGGACACTAGCACGTAGACTACACCAAGCTTCGAGAACTCATTCCCCCCTTTAATAGGCTTAAAAAAGTTTTTCCTATTGACAGCAGTAAACATTGAAAAAGCTGAACATCGCACCTCAGGAGGCCTAACGTCCCCTGAGCAAACAAAAGTATTTACAGCGTACATCAAGTACAAGACAAAAGACCAACGCCTAAAAACTCTAAGACTGCGGAAGCCTAGCGTCTGGGCGAAGGTTGTTGGTCGGCCGAGTAGAGCGGTTGGGTGGCCGAAATGTGCCGAATGTGCATCAAGGGTGCCGAGTGCGCGGGCACAGGTAGGGCGGTCGGGCGCCCGCTCGGGCACTGCCGACGGGCGCCCGCGCCTGCGCAGGCACAGGCAGGGCTGTCGGGCGCCCGCTCGGGCACTGCCTACGGGCGCCCGCGCCTGCGCGGGCACAGGCACGGCGGTCGGGCGCCCGCGCCTGCGCGGGCACAGCCAGGGCGGTCGGGCGCCCGCGCCTGCGCCCGCTCGGGCACTGCCGACGGGCGCCCCCGCGCGCGCGCCCGCGCGGGCACTGCCGACGGGCGCCCGCGCGCGCGCCAGCGCGGGCACTGCCGGCGTGCGCCCGCGCCTGCTCGGGCACTGCCGCCGTGCGCGCGCGCGCCTTGGGCGGCCGCAGCATAAAAATTTTCACGTCGCATCAAAATCACACGATTAATTTAATTATTTTAATTAAAATAATTATTATTAATTATTAATTTAAAATATTTATTTAATTATTTTAATTATTAAAAAAATAATAAATAAATGGGAAAAAAGGGAAAAATATGAAGACATATTAGAATAATATATTAATTTTTTACGCATCGTATTTGAATCGCGAAATATTTATTTTATTATATTATGTTATATTATGCGTCCCAGAAGATTGAAGAAGCATCGGGAAAAAACTGCCGACGGCGGCAGACGCCGCCTGCCCGCTACTGCCGACGTGCGCGCGCGCAGGCCTGTCGGCAGCAGACGGGCGCCCGTGTAGGAAGCCACTGCCGACGGGCGCGTGCGCGCCTGTGCGGACGCTGCCGGCGCGTGTGCGGAAACAGCCCCGCCAGCGCGAGCGCCGGTGCGGAAACAGCCCCGCGTGCGCGCGCGCGGCTTTGCGAAAACAGCCCCGCGTGCGCGCGCGCGGCTTTGCGGAAACAGGCCCGCCGGCGCGAGCGCGCCGGTTCGGAAACAGCCCCGCGTGCGCGCGCGCGCCTTTGCGGAAACAGGCCCGCGTGCGCGCGCGCGCCTTTGCGGACGCTGCCGAAAATTTGCACGTCAACGCAAAATCACATGACTAATTAATTTTTGTCGAAATAATTTATTTTTGAGTTATGAAAATATTTATTTAATTATTAAAAAAATAATAAATAAAAGGGAAAAATATGAAGTCACATTAGAATAATTTTTTAATTTTTTACGCATCGTATTTGTATCGCGAAATATTTATTTTATTATGTTCAGTTATATTATGCGTCGCAAAAGTTTGAAAAAAATTGGGGAAAAAACCGCCGCCGGCCGAAAGACGCCGCCGGCCGCCGCCGCCGCCGGCTGGCAGACCGCGCCGCCCGCCGCCGCCGCCGGCCGGAAGACGCCGCCGGCCGCCGCCGCCGCCGGCCGGCAGACCCCGCCGCCCGCCGCCGGCAGACCCAGCCGGCCGCCGCCGCCGGCCGGCCGGAAGACGCCGCCGCCGCCGCCGGCCGGAAGACGCCGCCGCCGGCCGACAGACCCCGCCGGCCGCCGCCGGCCGGCGGCCGCGCGCGCACGGCCGACGGGCGCCCGCGCGCGCGCGCCTGCGCGGGCACAGGCATGGCCGACTGGCGGCCGCGCGCGCGCGCCTGCGCGGGCACAGGCAGGGCCGACTGGCGGCCGCGCGCGCGCGCCTGCGCGGGCACAGGCAGGGCCGACGGGCGCCCGCGCGCGCGCGCGTGCGCGGGCACAGGCAGGGCCGACTGGCGGCCGCGCGCCCGCGCCTGCGCGGGCACAGGCAGGGCGCTCGGGCGCCCGCGCGCGCGCGCCTGCGCGGGCACAGGCAGGGCGGACGGGCGCCCGCGCGCGCGCGCCTGCGCGGGCACAGTGTCACGGGCTGCCCGTTCACTAGGCCCCGTGACGCGCACTTCGGCCACTCAACCGTTCTACATGGCCGACCACTCAGCCTTCATCGACAGACGCTGGACAACCAACTAGTCTTAGAGTCCTAGGTGTAGGCCTTTTATTGCTTTGTTACTGCTTTGTTATTTGCTTTCTGTTGTTTAGATTCCTCAAGGGGACGTTATAACTCTTGAGTTGCAAATTTCAGCTTTTCTAGTGTCTAGTGTAGACAATAGGATTTATTTTTTTAAGCCTATTATAGGGGGGAATGAGTTCAAGAAGCTTGGTTTAGTGACGTGTTGGAGTCCCCTTCAAGGCGAACCCCTTGCTCTAGCATCGTTGATCATTGTATACGCATTTTCAGTTCAATGCAATTTGGTTTTCTGAATCCGCGTGCGCAATTTACTGTTTTGTGATTTGTTCCTCCCGACTCTGATATATTCGGCGCGCTGCATTAGTGCCGAGCGGAGGTATTGGCGGACGTAGTCAGCGGACTACTAGCCACACGACGCGCTGTGTGATAGGCGCCTCGTGAGAGGTGGTATCAGAGCCTCGTGCCACGATGGGGCCGAGGCGGACCGCTACTGCTGCGAGGGCATCGGGGCAAGATCCGGAAAGCCCGCGACATGCCGCAGCTTCAACCAGCGAGAGAGCTGAGAACCCGGAGGACGGACACTCCCGGTTGGTGGAATTGGAGACGAAGGTCTCTTCTCTAGAATCTGAGATCACGGTGCTGAATTCGGAGTTGGACGAGTGTCGGCACGTGATTCAGGAGATGGCTGGCGTATTCGGAAACGACAGCATTGCCGATATGCGGCGTGACATGGAGCAGATGTCCATTCAGATTGGACTGCTCCAGCGTGCAGTGGGTAGCACGCCTATGGTTGCTCACGACCCCGGTGCTAGGCTTCGAATACCAGAACCGAAGGCCTATAGCGGTGAGCGTGATGCGAAGGAGGTCGAGAACTTCCTCTTTGACATGGAACAGTACTTCCTTGCGGCAGACGTGCGGGACGAGGCAAGGAAGGTTGCGACTGCGACCATGTACCTGACTGGTGACGCAAAGCTGTGGTGGCGGACCAAGTTTGCGGAAATCCAGGCTCATCAAATACAGCTCGACACGTGGGCTCTTCTACGGGAGGCGATCAGAGAGCAGTTCTTCCCCGAGAATGTGGAGTACAATGCCAGGAGGGCATTGCGAAAGCTTGAACATACAGGTTCCGTGCGGGAATATGTCAAAGCTTTCTCAGCGCTGATGCTGAACATCCGAGACATGTCGGAGGCAGACAAGCTGTTCACTTTCATGGAAGGCTTGAAACAGTGGGCGAGAAACGAGTTGCAGAGGCAACGAGTGACTGATTTGAGTTCGGCTATCATTGCGGCCGAACGCCTGGCCGATTTCAACCTAGAGACTCAAAAGGATCGGCAGGCGACGCCTAGTCCTGAGCGGGAGAAGTCGAATGGGACGAGATGGTTCAGGAATAACTTCAACAGAGGTGGGGGAGACCAGAGGCCCCACTCTCAGAATGGCTCACAGGGCAGTTCAAACAGTAACAGGCCCCAGGAGAACAGGCAGGGAGCACCCGAGAGGAGGAGAGGGTGTTTGATCTGCGATGGTCCGCATATGTATCGGGATTGCCCGAAGAGGCAGGTGTTGAATGCATTGGCAACGACCTTTACCGACAAGGTGTCGTCCTCAAAGAGTGTGGAGCCACAAGCAGAGGCAGGTGGTGAGAATGACACGGAGGAGGATGAGGACAACTTGGGGGCCGTGAACCAATGGTGCAACACATTCTCTACGGTGGCGGCGAAGAGAGTTGTGCCACCCCTTGCGAAAAAGACCATCCCGGCTCTTACTGTGGAGCAGCCGGAAAAGAAAGAAGAAGAAGTTCAGCCCCGGATTCCTAGGAAGAAAGGGTTGATGTTCGTGGATGTGAAGATTCATGGCAAGCCGATTCGTGCCATGATCGACACTGGAGCCTCTCACAACTACCTTGCGAGCGCCGAAGTGGCGAGACTCGGGCTCGTGCTGGAGAAGGGAGTTGGGCGTGTGAAGGCGATCAACTCGGCTGCACAACCCATTGCCGGTGTAGCCAAGTCTGTGCTGATTAAGGTTGGTGCTTATGAGGGCAAGACCAATCTTTCTGTTGTGGCAATGGACGACTTCAAGCTTATCCTTGGGCTTGAATTTCTACGGGATACACGCACTGCTGTCTTACCTCATGCCGATTCGCTGATGATGTTGGGGGCGAAGCCGTGTGTCATTCCTACCTTGGCCGGACGTACTGGAGAGAAGAACTTGTCGGCCATGCAGTTTGAGAAGGGGCACAAGCAGGATGAGATCTCCTACTTGGGTACCCTTTGGTTTGAAGAGATGGAAGAGGTGTCAGGGCCCACCCCGGGCGGTAGTAAGGAACTGTTGGGGGAGTCTAAAGACGTGATGCCAGACGAGCTGCCTCGGAAGCTACCACCGAAGAGGGCAGTGGATCACGAGATCGAGTTGGTGCCTGGCACGAGACCGCCCGCTAGGGCATCGTACAAAATACCGCAACCTAAGCTTGTGGAGCTTAGGACGCAGTCAGCAGATGCCTTGAGCCGCAGGACGGACTTGGCGAACTTGGAGTCGATAGCAGCGCTCTCTTCTAGCGCGGCTGCTATCTCTACGAAGGATCAGGTGCGGGAGTTACTACCGAGAGATCCCGCGGCGCGACGCCTGATTCGGCTTGTCGAGCAGGGCAAGGCTCGACACTTCTGGATCGAGGATGGATTGCTGATGACCAAGGGAAACCGCGTATACGTTCCGAGAGGCGGGGACCTACGGAAATCACTTCTTTCCGAATGCCACGACACACTTTGGGCGGGACACCAAGGACAAGAGCGCACGTTTGCTTCGGTGCGGAGGGCCTATCATTGGCCACAGATGCGGGACGATGTCGAGACGCATGTCCGCACTTGCTTGATTTGTCAGCAGGACAAGGCAGACCATCAGAAGAAGGCCGGTCTGCTGCAACCACTTCCCATCCCAAAGCGTCCATGGGAGAGCGTCTCCATGGATTACATCTCTGGATTGCCTAAAGTCGGGAACTTAGGCTCTATCATCGTCGTGGTAGATCATTTTTCTAAATATGCTACATTTATCGCAGCAGCCCAACACGTTACAGTAGAAGGGACAGCTCATCTCTTTTTCAAGCACATCGTCAAGCATTAGGGACTGCCAAAAGATATTGTCAGTGATCGTGACTCCCGATTCACTGGCGTCTTCCGGACCGAGTTGTTCAAGCTTCTCGGGTCCACACGTTCTATGAGCTCGAGCTATCATCCACAGTCCGATGATCAGACAGAACGCTTTAATTCTACGTTGGAGGACTACCTTCGGCACTTTGTGCGAGGTACGCAGAAGGATTGGGTGAAGCTCCTGGATGTCGCTCAGCTATATTTCAATGTTCAAAAGAGCTCTTCCACCACCAACAAGAGCGCTTTTGAAATCATTACTGGGCAGCAGCCGCTCCTTCCTCACACTCTTGACATTCCCCAAAGTGTGAGATCCCCTCTTACTCGAAGTTTCTCCCAGGAGTGGAAGAAGAATGTTGATATCGTTAGAAGTTGCCTGGAGACAGCTCAGAAGCGGATGAAGAAGTATGCAGATCAGAATCGCCGCTTCATTGAGTTCAATGCGGGAGACCTGGTGCTGGTGAAGGTCCCGAATCCGAAATTGTCAAAGTCATCAAGGTGGAGAGATCCTCGGTTGATGCAGAAATATGTTGGTCCTTTGCCTATCCTTAGGCGTATTGGGACGGTGGCGTATAAGGTGGAGTTGCCGCCGTGGTGGAAGATCCACAACGTTTTCCATGTCAATCAAGTGAAGAAGTATTCAGCAGACAAGGAAGACGATACCCGCAATCAACCCAGCCGCCCACAACTCGAATTGAAGAAGACGAAGGAGAAGGTGGCTGAAACAATCCTAGATCACCGAGTGACGAGTACCGTGAAGAAAGACCACACAGAGTACTTGGTGAAATGGAGGGGATGCAGCAGCGAGGAGAACACTTGGGAGCGAGTGATGAACCTAAAGGCGTTTCTACCTCTTGTCGAAGCGTACCATGCTTCCGTAGCGCCGGGGACGTCGCTATCTCAGGTGGGGGAGAATGTCACGGGCTGCCCGTTCACTAGGCCCCGTGACGCGCACTTCGGCCACTCAACCGTTCTACATGGCCGACCACTCAGCCTTCATCGACAGACGCTGGACAACCAACTAGTCTTAGAGTCCTAGGTGTAGGCCTTTTATTGCTTTGTTACTGCTTTGTTATTTGCTTTCTGTTGTTTAGATTCCTCAAGGGGACGTTATACCTCTTGAGTTGCAAATTTCAGCTTTTCTAGTGTCTAGTGTAGACAATAGGATTTATTTTTTTAAGCCTATTATAGGGGGGAATGAGTTCAAGAAGCTTGGTTTAGTGACGTGTTGGAGTCCCCCTCAAGGCGAACCCCTTGCTCTAGCATCGTTGATCATTGTATACGCATTTTCAGTTCAATGCAATTTGGTTTTCTGAATCCGCGTGCGCAATTTACTGTTTTGTGATTTGTTCCTCCCGACTCTGATATATTCGGCGCGCTGCATTAGTGCCGAGCGGAGGTATTGGAGGACGTAGTCAGCGGACTACTAGCCACACGACGCGCTGTGTGATAGGCGCCAGGCAGGGAGGTCGGGCGCCCGCGCGCGCGCGCCTGCGCGGGCACAGGCAGGGCGGTCGGGCGCCCGCGCCTGCGCGGGCACAGGCAGGGCGGTCGGGCGCCCGCGCCTGCGCCCGCTCGGGCACTGCCGACGGGCGCCCGCGCCTGCGCGGGCACAGGCAGGGCGGTCGGGCGCCCGCGCCTGCGCGGGCACAGGCAGGGCGGTCGGGCGCCCGCGCCTGTGCCCGCTCGGGCACTGCCGACGGGCGCCCCCGCGCGCGCGCCCGCGCGGGCACTGCCGACGGGCGCCCGCGCGCGCGCCAGCGCGGGCACTGCCGGCGTGCGCCCGCGCCTGCTCGGGCACTGCCGCCGTGCGCGCGCGCGCCTTGGGCGACCGCAGCATAAAAATTTTCACGTCGCCTCAAAATCACACGATTAATTTAATTATTTTAATTAAAATAATTATTATTAATTATTAATTTAAAATATTTATTTAATTATTTTAATTAAAATATTATTATTAATTATTAATTTAAAATATTTATTTAATTATTTTAATTATTAAAAAAATAATAAATAAATGGGAAAAAAGGGAAAAATATGAAGACATATTAGAATAATATTTTAATTTTTTACGCATCGTATTTGAATCGCGAAATATTTATTTTATTATATTATGTTATATTATGCGTCCCAGAAGATTGAAGAAGCATCGGGAAAAAACTACCGACGGCGGCAGACGCCGCCTGCCCGCTACTGTCGACGTGCGCGCGCGCAGGCCTGTCGGCAGCAGACGGGCGCCCGTGTAGGAAGCCACTGCCGACGGGCGCGCGCGCGCCTGTGCGGACGCTGCCAGCGCGTGTGCGAAAACAGCCCCGCCAGCGCGAGCGCCGGTGCGGAAACAGCCCCGCGTGCGCGCGCGCGGCTTTGCGGAAACAGGCCCGCCGGCGCGAGCGCGCCGGTTCGGAAACAGCCCCGCGTGCGCGCGCGCGCCTTTGCGGACGCTGCCGACATGCGCGCGCGCGCCTTTGCGGACGCTTCCGACGTGCGCGCGCGCGCCTTTGCGGACGCTGCCGAAAATTTGCACGTCAACGCAAAATCACATGACTAATTAATTTTTGTCGAAATAATTTATTTTTGAGTTATGAAAATATTTATTTAATTATTTTAATTATTAAAAAAATAATAAATAAAAGGGAAAAATATGAAGTCACATTAGAATAATTTTTTAATTTTTTACGCATCGTATTTGTATCGCGAAATATTTATTTTATTATATTTAGTTATATTATGCGTCGCAAAAGTTTGAAAAAAACCTCCGCCGGCCGCCGCCGCCGCCGGCCGGCAGACCCAGCCGGCCGCCGCCGCCGCCGGCCGGCAGACGCCGCCGGCCGGCAGACCGAGCCGCCCGCCGCCGCCGGCCGGCCGGAAGATGCCGGCGGCCGCCGCCGCCGCCGGCCGGCAGACCCCGCCGGCCGCTGCCGCCCGGCCGCGCGCCTGCGCGGGCACAGGCATGGCCGACTGGCGCCCGCGCGCGCGCGCCTGCGCGCGCCTGCGCGGGCACAGGCAGGGCCGACTGGCGGCCGCGCGCGCGCGCCTGCGCGGGCACAGGCAGGGCCGACGGGCGCCCGCGCGCGCGCGCGTGCGCGGGCACAGGCAGGGCCGACTGGCGGCCGCGCGCCCGCGCCTGCGCGGGCACAGGCAGGGCCGACGGGCGCCCGCGCGCGCGCGCCTGCGCGGGCACAGGCAGGGCGCTCGGGCGCCCGCGCGCGCGCGCCTGCGCGGGCACAGGCAGGGCGCTCGGGCGCCCGCGCGCGCGCGCCTGCGCGGGCACAGGCAGGGCGGACGGGCGCCCGCGCGCGCGCGCCTGCGCGGGCACAGGCAGGGCGGTCGGGCGCCCGCGCGCGCGCGCGCGCGCCTGCGCGGGCACAGGCAGGGGGGTCGGGCGCCCGCGCCTGCGCGGGCACAGGCAGGGCGGTCGGGCGCCCGCGCCTGCGCCCGCTCGGGCACTGCCTACGGGCGCCCGAGCCTGCGCGGGCACAGCCAGGGCGGTCGTGCGCCCGCGCCTGCGCCCGCTCGGGCACTGCCGACGGGCGCCCCCGCGCGCGCGCCCCCGCGCGCGCGCCCCCGCGCGCGCGCCCGCGCGGGCACTGCCGACGGGCGCCCGCGCGCGCGCCAGCGCGGGCACTGCCGGCGTGCTCCCGCGCCTGCTCGGGCACTGCCGCCGTGCGCGCGCGCGCCTTGGGCGGCCGCAGCATAAAAATTTTCACGTCGCCTCAAAATCACACGATTAATTTAATTATTTTAATTAAAATAATTATTATTAATTATTAATTTAAAATATTTATTTAATTATTTTAATTAAAATATTATTATTAATTATTAATTTAAAATATTTATTTAATTATTTTAATTATTAAAAAAATAATAAATAAATGGGAAAAAAGGGAAAAATATGAAGACATATTAGAATAATATTTTAATTTTTTACGCATCGTATTTGAATCGCGAAATATTTATTTTATTATATTATGTTATATTATGCGTCCCAGAAGATTGAAGAAACATCGGGAAAAAACTGCCGACGGCGGCAGACGCTGCCTGCCCGCTACTGCCGACGTGCGCGCGCGCAGGCCTGTCGGCAGCAGACGGGCGCCCGTGTAGGAAGCCACTGCCGACGGGCGCGCGCGCGCCTGTGCGGACGCTGCCGGCGCGTGTGCGGAAACAGCCCCGCCAGCGCGAGCGCCGGTGCGGAAACAGCCCCGCGTGCGCGCGCGCGGCTTTGCGAAAACAGCCCCGCCGGCGCGAGCGCGCCGGTGCGGAAACAGCCCCGCGTGCGCGCGCGCGGCTTTGCGGAAACAGGCCCGCCGGCGCGAGCGCGCCGGTTCGGAAACAGCCCCGCGTGCGCGCGCGCGCCTTTGCGGAAACAGGCCCGCGTGCGCGCGCGCGCCTTTGCGGACGCTGCCGACGTGCGCGCGCGCGCCTATGCGGACGCTGCCGAAAATTTGCACGTCAACGCAAAATCACATGACTAATTAATTTTTGTCGAAATAATTTATTTTTGAGTTATGAAAATATTTATTTTATTATTTTAATTATTAAAAAAATAATAAATAAAAGGGAAAAATATGAAGTCACATTAGAATAATTTTTTAATTTTTTACGCATCGTATTTTTATCGCGAAATATTTATTTTATTATATTCAGTTATATTATGCGTCGCAAAAGTTTGAAAAAAATTTGGGAAAAAACCGCCGCCGGCCGGCAGACCGCGTCGCCCCGCCGGCGCCGCCGGCCGGCAGACCGCGCCGCCGCCGGCCGGCAGACCCAGCCGGCCGCCGCCGCCGCCGCCCCCGGCCTGCAGACCCAGCCGGCCGCCGCCGCCGGCCGGCCGGAAGACGCCGCCGGCCGCCGCCGCTGCCGGCCGGCAGACCCCGCCGGCCGGCGCCCGCGCGCGCGCGCCTGCGCGGGCACAGGCATGGCCGACTGGCGCCCGCGCGCGCGCGCCTGCGCGGGCACAGGCAGGGCCGACTGGCGGCCGCGCGCGCGCGCCTGCGCGGGCACAGGCAGGGCCGACTGGCGGCCGCGCGCCCGCGCCTGCGCGGGCACAGGCAGGGCCGACGGGCGCCCGCGCGCGCGCGCGTTTGCGGGCACAGGCAGGGCGCTCGGGCGCCCGCGCGCGCGAGCCTGCGCGGGCACAGGCAGGGCGCTCGGGCGCGCGCCTGCGCGGGCACAGGCAGGGCGGACGGGCGCCCGCGCGCGCCCGCCTGCGCGGGCACAGGCAGGGCGGTCGGGCGCCCGCGCCTGCGCGGACACAGGCAGGGCGCTCGGGCGCCCGCGCCTGCGCCCGCTCGGGCACTGCCTACGGGCGCCCGCGCCTGCGCGGGCACAGGCAGGGCGGTCGGGCGCCCGCGCCTGCGCGGGCACAGGCAGGGCGGTCGGGCGCCCGCGCCTGCGCCCGCTCGGGCACTGCCGACGGGCGCCCCCGCGCGCGCGCCCGCGCGGGCACTGCCGACGGGCGCCCGCGCGCGCGCCAGCGCGGGCACTGCCGGCGTGCGCACGCGCCTGCTCGGGCACTGCCGCCGTGCGCGCGCGCGCCTTGGGCGGCCGCAGCATAAAAATTTTCACGTCGCCTCAAAATCACACGATTAATTTAATTATTTTAATTAAAATAATTATTAATTTAAAATATTTATTTAATTATTTTAATTAAAATATTATTATTAATTATTAATTTAAAATACTTATTTAAATATTTTAATTATTAAAAAAATAATAAATAAATGGGAAAAAAGGGAAAAATATGAAGACATATTAGAATAATATTTTAATTTTTTACGCATCGTATTTGAATCGCGAAATATTTATTTTATTATATTATGTTATATTATGCGTCCCAGAAGATTGAAGAAGCATCGGGAAAAAACTGCCGACGGCGGCAGACGCCGCCTGCCCGCAACTGCCGACGTGCGCGCGCGCAGGCCTGTCGGCAGCAGACGGGCGCCCGTGTAGGAAGCCACTGCCGACGGGCGCGCGCGCGCCTGTGCGGACGCTGCCGGCGCGTGTGCGGAAACAGCCCCGCCAGCGCGAGCGCCGGTGCGGAAACAGCCCCGCGTGCGCGCGCGCGGCTTTGCGAAAACAGCCCCGCCGGCGCGAGCGCGCCGGTGCGGAAACAGCCCCGCGTGCGCGTGCGCGGCTTTGCGGAAACAGGCCCGCCGGCGCGAGCGCGCCGGTTCGGAAACAGCCCCGCGTGCGCGCGCGCGCCTTTGCGGAAACAGGCCCGCGTGCGCGCGCGCGCCTTTGCGGACGCTGCCGACGTGCGCGCGCGCGCCTTTGCGGACGCTGCCGAAAATTTGCACGTCAACGCAAAATCACATGACTAATTAATTTTTGTCGAAATAATTTATTTTTGAGTTATGAAAATATTTATTTAATTATTTTAATTATTAAAAAAATAATAAATAAAAGGGAAAAGTATGAAGTCACATTAGAATAATTTTTTAATTTTTTACGCATCGTATTTGTATCGCGAAATATTTAGTTTATTATATTCAGTTATATTATGCGTCGCAAAAGTTTGAAAAAAATTTGGGAAAAAACCGCCGCCGGCTGTAAGACGCCGCCCGCCGCCGCCGCCGGCCGGCAGACCGCGCCGCCCGCCGCCGCCGGCCGCCGGAACACGCCGCCGGCCGCCTCCGCCGCCGCCGCCGGCAGTCCCCGCCGGCCGCCGCCGGCAGTCCCCGCCGGCCGCCGCCGCCGGAGGCCGCGCGCGCACGGCAGACGGGCGCGCGCCTGCGCGGGCACAGGCATGGCCGACTGGCGCCCGCGCGCGCGCGCCTGCGCGGGCACAGGCAGGGCCGACTGGCGGCCGCGCGCGCGCGCCTGCGCGGGCACAGGCAGGGCCGACGGGCGCCCGCGCGCGCGCGCGTGCGCGGGCACAGGCAGGGCCGACTGGCGGCCGCGCGCCCGCGCCTGCGCGGGCACAGGCAGGGCCGACGGGCGGCCGCGCGCGCGCGCCTGCGCGGGCACAGGCAGGGCGGACGGGCGCCCGCGCGCGCGCGCCTGCGCGGGCACAGGCAGGGCGGTCGGGCGCCCGCGCCTGCGCCCGCTCGGGCACTGCCGACGGGCGCCCCCGCGCGCGCGCCCGCGCGGGCACTGCCGACGGGCGCCCGCGCGCGCGCCAGCGCGGGCACTGCCGGCGTGCGCCCGCGCCTGCTCGGGCACTGCCGCCGTGCGCGCGCGCGCCTTGGGCGGCCGCAGCATAAAAATTTTCACGTCGCCTCAAAATCACACGATTAATTTAATTATTTTAATTAAAATAATTATTATTAATTATTAATTTAAAATATTTATTTAATTATTTTAATTAAAATATTATTATTAATTATTAATTTAAAATATTTATTTAATTATTTTAATTATTAAAAAAATAATAAATAAATGGGAAAAAAGGGAAAAATATGAAGACATATTAGAATAATATTTTAATTTTTTACGCATCGTATTTGAATCGCGAAATATTTATTTTATTATATTATGTTATATTATGCGTCGCAAAAGTTTGAAAAAAATTGAAGTCACATTAGAATAATATTTTTTACGCATCGTATTTGTATCGCGAAATATTTATTTTATTATATTCAGTTATATTATGCGTCGCAAAAGTTTGAAAAAAATTTGGGAAAAAACCGCCGCCGGCCGGAAGACGCCGCCGGCCGCCGCCGCCGCCGGCCGGAAGACGCCGCCGGCCGCCGCCGCCGCCGGCCGGCAGTCCGCGCCGGCCGCCGCCGCCGCCGGCGGAAGACGCTGCCGGCAGCCGCCGCCGGCCGGCAGACCCCGCCGGCCGCCGCCGGCCGGCGTCCGCGCGCGCACGGCAGACGGGCGCCCGCGCGCGCGCGCCTGCGCGGGCACAGGCATGGCCAACTGGGGCCCGCGCGCGCGCGCCTGCGCGGCCACAGGCAGGGCCGACGGGCGCCCGCGCGCGCGCGTGCGCGGCCACAGGCAGGGCCGACTGGCGGCCGCGCGCCCGCGCCTGCGCGGGCACAGGCAGGGCCGACGGGCGCCCGCGCGCGCGCGCGGGCGCGGGCACAGGCAGGGCGCGCGCGCGCCAGCGCGGGCACAGGCAGGGCGGTCTGGCGCCCGCGCCTGCGCGGGCACAGGCAGGGCGGTAGGGCGCCCGCGCCTGCGCGGGCACAGGCAGGGCGGTCGGGCGCCCGCGCCTGCGCCCGCTCGGGCACTGCCGACGGGCGCCCGCGCCTGCGCGGGCACAGGCAGGGCGGTCGGGCGCGCGCGCCTGCGCAGGCACAGCCAGGGCGGTCGGGCGCCCGCGCCTGCGCCCGCTCGGGCACTGCCGACGGGCGCCCCCGCGCGCGCGCCCGCGCGGGCACTGCCAACGGGCGCTCGCGCGCGCGCCAGCGCGGGCACTGCCGGCGTGCGCCCGCGCCTGCTCGGGCACTGCCGCCGTGCGCGCGCGCGCCTTGGGCGGCCGCAGCATAAAAATTTTCACGTCGCCTCAAAATCACACGATTAATTTAATTATTTTAATTAAAATAATTATTATTAATCATTAATTTAAAATATTTATTTAATTATTTTAATTAAAATATTATTATTAATTATTAATTTAAAATATTTATTTAATTATTTTAATTATTAAAAAAATAATAAATAAATGGGCAAAAAGGGAAAAATATGAAAACATATTAGAATAATATTTTAATTTTTTACGCATCGTATTTGAATCGCGAAATATTTATTTTATTATATTATGTTATATTATGCGTCCCAGAAGATTGAAGAAGCATCGGGAAAAAACTGCCGACGGCGGCAGACGCCGCCTGCCCGCTACTGCCGACGTGCGCGCGCGCAGGCCTGTCGGCAGCAGACGGGCGCCCGTGTAGGAAGCCACTGCCGACGGGCGCGCGCGCGCCTGTGCGGACGCTGCCGGCGCGTGTGCGGAAACAGCCCCGCCAGCGCGAGCGCCGGTGCGGAAACAGCCCCGCGTGCGCGCGCGCGGCTTTGCGAAAACAGCCCCGCCGGCGCGAGCGCGCCGGTGCGGAAACAGCCCCGCGTGCGCGCGCGCGGCTTTGCGGAAACAGGCCCGCCGGCGCGAGCGCGCCGGTTCGGAAACAGCCCCGCGTGCGCGCGCGCGCCTTTGCGGAAACAGGCCCGCGTGCGCGCGCGCGCCTTTGCGGACGCGGCCGACGTGCGCGCGCGCGCCTTTGCGGACGCTGCCGAAAATTTGCACGTCAACGCAAAATCACATGACTAATTAATTTTTGTCGAAATAATTTATTTTTGAGTTATGAAAATATTTATTTAATTATTTTAATTATTAAAAAAATAATAAATAAAAGGGAAAAATATGAAGTCACATTAGAATAATTTTTTAATTTTTTACGCATCGTATTTGTATCGCGAAATATTTATTTTATTATATTCAGTTATATTATGCGTCGCAAAAGTTTGAAAAAAATTTGGGAAAAAACCGCCGCCGGCCGGAAGACGCCGCCGACCGCCGCCGCCGCCGGCCGGCAGACCGCGCCGGCCGCCGCCGCCGCCGCCCGGAAGACGCCGCCGCCCGGCGGCCGGCAGACCCTGCCGGCCGCCGCCGGCCGGCGGCCGCGCGCGCACGGCAGACGGGCGCCCGCGCGCGCGCGCCTGCGCGGGCACAGGCTTGGCCGACTGGCGCCCGGGCGCGCGCGCCTGCGCGGGCACAGGCAGGGCCGACTGGCGGCCGAGCGCGCGCGCCTGCGCGGGCACAGGCAGGGCCGACTGGCGGCCGCGCGCCCGCGCCTGTGCGGGCACAGGCAGGGCCGACGGGCGCCCGCGCGCGCGCGCGTGCGCGGGCACAGTCTCACGAGGCGCCTTCCGCAATGCGGGGAAAGGAGCACCGTGTGGCTAGCAGTCCGCAGACTACTTCCGCCAATAGCAACACACCACCGAAAACCCGACGGGCACTAGCACAGCACACCGACAGGAATAGCAACAGCATTAGCAACAGCAAGCAACAGTAAGCAAGGTGCAGTACGAAAGCAGTAAATTGAGCACGCGGTTCAGAAAATAGATTTCATTGCATTGAACGATTGCATATACATTGTACAACGATGCTAGCGCAAGGGGATCGCCTTGAGGGGGACACTAGCACGTAGACTACACCAAGCTTCGAGAACTCATTCCCCCCTATAATAGGCTTAAAAAAGTTTTTCCTATTGACAGCAGTAAACATTGAAAAAGCTGAACATCGCACCTCAGGAGGCCTAACGTCCCCCTGAGCAAACAAAAGTATTTACAACGTACATCAAGTACAAGACAAAAGACCAACGCCTAAAAACTCTAAGACTGCGGAAGCCTAGCGTCTGGGCGAAGGTTGTTGGTCGGCCGAGTAGAGCGGTTGGGTGGCCGAGATGTGCCGAATGTGCGTCAAGGGTGCCGAGTGCGCGGGCGGCCCTTGACATTCTCCCCCACCTGAGATGGCGACGTCCTCGGCGCATGAGAAGCATGATACGCTTCGACAAGAGGTAGAAACGCCTTGAGGTTCGTCACCCGCTCCCAAGTGTTCTCCTCGCTGCTGCATCCCCTCCATTTCACCAAGTACTCCGTGTGGTTGCGCTTTGCGGTACTCGTAACTCGGTGATTTAGGATAGCTTCAGCCACCTTCTCCTTAGTCTTCGTTAATTCAAGTTGCGGGCGGCTGGGCTGATTGCGGGCATCGTCCTCCTTGTCTGCTGAATATTTCTTTAGCTGACTCACATGGAAGACGTTATGGATTTTCCACCAGGAAGGCAACTCTACCTTGTAGGCCACCGTTCCAATACGCTTTATGATAGATAAAGGGCCAACATATTTTTGCATCAACCGAGGATCTCTCCCCCTTGATGACTTCGATAATCTTGGGTCTGGGACCTTCACCATCACAAGGTCTCCCGCATTGAACTCGATGAAGCGGCGGTTTTGATCAGCATACTTTTTCATCCGCTTCTGAGCTTTCTCCAGGCAACTTCTGGCGATGTCAACGTTCTGCTTCCATTCCTGGGAGAAGCTTCGGGCGAGAGGGGATCTCACACTTTGTGGGGAGTCGAGAGTGTGAGGGAGGAGCGGTTGCTGCCCAGTGACAATTTCAAAAGCGCTCTTGTTGGTTGAAGAGCTCTTTTGAGCATTGAAGCACAACTGAGCGACATCCAAGAGCTTCACCCAATCCTTCTGCGTACCTCGCACAAAGTGCCGAAGGTATTCCTCCAACATCGAATTAAAGCGTTCCGTCTGGCCGTCAGATTGTGGGTGATAGCTCGAGCTCATAGAAAGTTTGGACCCGAGGATTTTGAATAGCTCGGTCCAAAAGACGCCAGTGAAACGGGAGTCCCGGTCACTGACGATGTCCTTTGGCAGTCCCCAGTATTTGACAATATGCTTGAAGAAGAGATGAGCCGTCCCTTCTGCCGTAACGTGTTTTGGGGCTGCAATGAAAGTAGCATACTTGGATAATCGGTCCACCACGACGATAATAGAGCCTAAGTCTCCCACCTTAGGCAATCCAGAAATATAGTCCATGGATACGCTTTCCCATGGTCTCTTTGGGATGGGCAATGGTTGTAGCAGACCCGCCTTCTTCTGATGGTCTGCCTTATCCTGCTGGCATATCAGGCAGGTGCGGACGTAAGTCTCCACGTCGTCCCGCATCTGCGGCCAATAGTAGGCCCTCTGCACCAAGGCATAAGTACGCTCCTCTCCCTGGTGTCCCGCCCAAAGAGTGTCGTGGCACTCTGAGATAAGTGATTTCCTTAGGTCCCCACCTTTCGGCACATATAGGCGGTTTCCCTTGGTCATCAGCAATCCATCTTCCAACCAAAATTGCCGAGCTTTGCCCTGCTCGACAAGCTGGATCAGGCCCTGCGCTGCTGGATCTTTCGACAATAACTCCCGCGCCCGATCCCTGATAGAGGTGGCAACTGCGCTAGAGGAGAGCGCTGCTACCGACCCCAAACTCGCCAAATACGCCCTACGGCTGAGGGCGTCTGCCACATGATTGCTGGAGCCGGCCCGATACTCCAGCACGAAGTGAAATTCCGACAGCAACTCCTGCCAGCGTGCCTGTCTACTGGTCAGCTTCGGCTGCGACATAAAGTGACTTACCGCAGTGTTGTCCGTCCTGACCACAAAGTGAGAGCCCAACAAATAGTGCCGCCATAATCTTAGGCAATGAACGACGGCTAGTAGTTCTTTCTCATGCACCGAATAGCGCCGCTCAACATCTTTAAGCTTCCTGCTCTCAAAGGCAACTGGATGGCCATCTTGCATTAGGACCCCTCCTAACGCAAAGTCTGAAGCGTCTGTCTCCACCACGAACGGCTTCGACATGTCCGGTAAGGCCAGCACAGGGTCTGTCACAATTGCTTTCTTCAAATTGTCGAAGGCGACTTGGCATTGGGGTGTCCAATTCCAAGTCTCCGTCTTCTTCAATAAATCCGTCAGGGGCCGAGCTATCTCGGAGTAGCCCTTCACAAAACGCCGATAATAATTTGCCAACCCAAGAAATGAGCGCAAGTCATGAACGTCTTTCGGCAGCTGCCACTCCTCAATAGCCTGAACTTTCTTGGGGTCCATTCGAATTCGCCCTCTCTCCACAATATGCCCCAAGAAACTGATTGTCTCCTGAGCAAACGAGCATTTCGACACCTTCGCATATAGCTCGTGCTCGCGGAGTCTTGTCAGAACCTGCCGCAGATGGTCTACATGCTCGGCCAAGGTTCTGCTGTAAATCACGATGTCGTCCAGGTACACCACCACAAATTCATCCAGAAAACCATGGAGTACCTGGTTCATTAGCGTGCTGAAGGTTGCGGGAGCGTTCGTCAGGCCGAAAGGCATGACAAGGAATTCGAAAGCTCCATACCGTGTGACCACTGTCGTCTTCGCCTCATCGCCCTCCTTGATTCGGACCTGCCAGTAGCCCGACCTCAAGTCTATCTTAGTGAAATATTTCGCCCGGCTTAGACGGTCAAAGCAATCTGCCACCAACGGTATCGGGTATTTGTTTTTCACTGTAATCTTGTTCAACGCCCGATAGTCACAACACATACGTAGGGAGCCGTCGGCCTTCTTCTGAAATAGGACCGGCGCCCCATACGGCGACTTAGCGGGTTTGATTATTCCGCTCTCCAACATGTCCTTCAGTTGTTTCCTAAGCTCCACCAGCTCAGGCTGCGACATCCTGTATGGTGCCCTGGCGGGCGGCTTCGTGCCAGGCACCAACTCGATTTCGTGATCCACTGCCCTCTTCGGCGGAAGCTTCCGAGGCAGCTCGTCCGGCATCACGTCCTCGAACTCTTTCAGCAACTTCTTTATTTCGCCAGGGATGGGCCCTGACGTCTCCTCAATTTCATCAAAACGAAGAGTACACAAGTAGGATGGTTCGTTCCGCTTGCGCCCCTTCTCAAACTGCATGGCCGACAGATTTTTCTCTCCTGTACGCCCGGCCAATGTGGGGATAATACAAGGTTTGGCCCCCAGCATCATCAACGAATCAACATGCGGCAAAACCGCTGTACGTGTGTCTCGCAAAAATTCAAGCCCGAGGATGAGCTTGAAGTCGTCCATCACCACGACAGAAAGGTTTGTCTTGCCCTCAAAAGAACCAACCTTAATCAGCACAGATTTGGCCACACCAGCAATAGGTTGTGCGGCCGAGTTTATCGCCTTTACTCGCCCAACTCCCTTCTCCAGCACGAGCCCAAGTCTCTCTACTTCGGCGCTCGCAAGGTAGTTGTGCGTAGCTCCAGTATCAATCATGGCACGGATGGGCTTGCCATGAATCTTCACATCCACAAACATCAGCCCTTTCTTCCGAGGATTCCGGGGCTGTGCTTCCTCTTCCGGCTGGCTCGCAGTAAGAGCCGGGGCAGTCTTTCTTGCATGTGGTGGCACCAACTTCTTTGCCGCCACTTGGGACAGCGTGTTGCACCATTGGGAGATGGCGCCCAAGTTGTCCTCCTCTTCTTCCGAATCATGCCCGCCACTCGCAGATGCTTGTGGCTCCATAGTCTTTGCGGGCGACGCCTTGTCAGTAAAGGTCGCCAGCGCGTTCAACAGTTGTTTCTTCGGGCAGTCCCGATATCTATGCGGGCCGTCGCATAGGAAGCATCCACTGTTCTTCTGCGGCGCCCCCTGCTTTGTCTCCTGGGGCCTGTTCTAGCCCGAACTGCCCATTGAACTACTCTGAGCGTGGGGCTTCCGATCTCCCCCACCTCTGTTGGAGTTACTCTTAAATGATTTCGCCCCGCCCGGCTTATTCTGTACAGGACCAGGCGTCGTCTGCCTGTCCCTCCGGCCCTCTGGGTTGAAATCTGTCAAGCGTTCGGCCGCTGCCATAGCCGACCCCAAATCAGTCACCCGTTGGCGCTGCAGCTCAAGACGCGCCCACGGTTTCAGGCCCTCCATGAATGTGAAGAGCTTGTCTTTCTCCGACATATCCCGAATGTCCAGCATCAGTGCTGAGAAAGATTTCACATAATCTCGCACGGAGCCTGTGTGCTCCAACTTCCGCAATGCCCGCCTGGCATTGTACTCGACGTTCTCCGGGAAGAACTGTTCTCGAATCGCTTCCCGAAGAAGAGCCCAGGTATCAAGCCGCAACTGATTGGCTTGGATCTCCGCATATTTGGTGCGCCACCACAGCTTGGCATCACCCGTTAGATACATTGTCGCCGTCGACACCTTCCTTGCCTCGTCTTCCACATTTGCCGCAAGGAAGTATTGTTCTATATCAAAAAGGAAGTTCTCGACCTCCTTCGCATCCCGAGCACCACCATAGGCCTTCGGTTCAGGAATCCGAAGCCTAGCACCATGATCCTGAGCAACAACAGGGGCGTTACTCATTGCACGTTGGAGCAGACCGATCTGAATCGACATCTGTTCCATGTCACGCCGCATATCGGCGATACCGCCACCTCCAAAAGCACTGCCCATCTCTTGGACCACCTGCCGACACTCGTCAAGCTCGGCACTCAGCACCGACACTTCCGTTTCCAGGGAAGAGACCTTCTCTTCCAAATTCATCACCATTTCGGTCAACCGGGAGTTCTCATCCTCCAGGTTCGCAGCTCGCTCGCTAGGCGACGCTGCTCGTCGCGGGCTCTCAGCATCTTGCCCCGACATTCTCGCAGCAGAATTTGCTTGGGTCACAGCAACCCGCCTCGGCCCCATGAGGTACCGAGGCTCTGATACCACTTCTCACGAGGCGCCTTCCGCAATGCGGGGAAAGGGGCACCGTGTGGCTAGCAGTCCGCAGACTACTTCCGCCAATAGCAACACACCACCGAAAACCCGACGGGCACTAGCACAGCACACCGACAGGAATAGCAACAGCAATAGCAACAGCAAGCAACAGTAAGCAAGGTGCAGTACGAAAGCAGTAAATTGAGCACGCGGTTCAGAAAATAGATTTCATTGCATTGAACTATTGCATATACATTGTACAACGATGCTAGCGCAAGGGGATCGCCTTGAGGGGGACACTAGCACGTAGACTACACCAAGCTTCGAGAACTCATTCCCCCCTATAATAGGCTTAAAAAAGTTTTTCCTATTGACAGCAGTAAACATTGAAAAAGCTGAACATCGCACCTCAGGAGGCCTAACGTCCCCCTGAGCAAACAAAAGTATTTACAACGTACATCAAGTACAAGACAAAAGACCAACGCCTAAAAACTCTAAGACTGCGGAAGCCTAGCGTCTGGGCGAAGGTTGTTGGTCGGCCGAGTAGAGCGGTTGGGTGGCCGAGATGTGCCGAATGTGCGTCAAGGGTGCCGAGTGCGCGGGCGGCCCTTGACACACAGGCAGGGTGCTCGGGCGCCCGCGCGCGCGCGCCTGCGCGGGCACAGGCAGGGCGCTCGGGCGCCCGCGCCTGCGCAGGCACAGGCAGGGCGGTCGGGCGCCCGCGCCTGCGCCCGCTCGGGCACTGCCGACGGGCGCCCGTGCCTGCGCGGGCACAGGCAGGGCGGTCGGGCGCCCGCGCCTGCGCCCGCTCGGGCACTGCCGACGGGCGCCCGTGCCTGCGCGGGCACAGGCAGGGCGGTCGGGCGCCCGCGCCTGCGCGGGCACAGCCAGGGCGGTCGGGCGCCCGCGCCTGCGCCCGCGCGGGCACTGCCGACGGGCGCCCGCGCGCGCGCCAGCGCGGGCACTGCCGGCGTGCGCGCGCGCGCCTTGGGCGGCCGCAGGATAAAAATTTTCACGTCGCCTCAAAATCACACGATTAATTTAATTATTTTAATTAAAATAATTATTATTAATTATTAATTTAAAATATTTATTTAATTATTTTAATTAAAATATTATTATTAATTATTAATTTAAAATATTTATTTAATTATTTTAATTATTAAAAAAATAATAAATAAATGGGAAAAAAGGGAAAAATATGAAGACATATTAGAATAATATTTTAATTTTTTACGCATCGTATTTGAATCGCGAAATATTTATTTTATTATATTATGTTATATTATGCGTCCCAGAAGATTGAAGAAGCATCGGGAAAAAACTGCCGACGGCGGCAGACGCCGCCTGCCCGCTACTGCCGACGTGCGCGCGCGCAGGCCTGTCGGCAGCAGACGGGCGCCCGTGTAGGAAGCCACTGCCGACGGGCGCGCGCGCGCCTGTGCGGACGCTGCCGGCGCGTGTGCGGAAACAGCCCCGCCAGCGCGAGCGCCGGTGCGGAAACAGCCCCGCGTGCGCGCGCGCGACTTTGCGAAAACAGCCCCGCCGTCGCGAGCGCGCCTGTGCGGAAACAGCCCCGCGTGCGCGCGCGCGGCTTTGGGGAAACAGGCCCGCCGGCGCGAGCGCGCCGGTTCGGAAACAGCCCCGCGTGCCCGCGCGCGCCTTTGCGGAAACAGGCCCGCGTGCGCGCGCGCGCCTTTGCGGAAACAGGCCCGCGTGCGCGCGCGCGCCTTTGCGGACGCTGCCGACGTGCGCGCGCGCACCTTTGCGGACGCTGCCGAAAATTTGCACGTCAACGCAAAATCACATGACTAATTAATTTTGGTCGAAATAATTTATTTTTGAGTTATGAAAATATTTATTTAATTATTTTAATTATTAAAAAAATAATAAATAAAAGGGAAAAATATGAAGTCACATTAGAATAATTTTTTAATTTTTTACGCATCGTATTTGTATCGCGAAATATTTATTTTATTATATTCAGTTATATTATGCGTCGCAAAAGTTTGAAAAAAATTTAGAAAAAAACCGACGCCGGCCGGCAGACCGCGCCGGCCGCCGCCGCCCGGCGGCCGGCAGACCCCGCCGGCCGCCGCCGGCCGGCGGCCGCGCGCGCACGGCAGACGGGCGCCCGCGCGCGCGCGCCTGCGCGGGCACAGGCAGGGCCGACTGGCGGCCGCGCGCGCGCGCCTTCGCGGGCACAGGCAGGGCCGACGGGCGCCCGCGGGCGCGCGCGTGCGCGGGCACAGGCAGGGCCGACTGGCGGCCGCGCGCCCGCGCCTGCGCGGGCACAGGCAGGGCCGACGGGCGCCCGCGCGCGCGCGCGTGCGCGGGCACAGGCAGGGCGCTCGGGCGCCCGCGCGCGCGCGCCTGCGCGGGCACAGGCAGGGCGCTCGGGCGCCCGCGCGCGCGCGCCTGCGCGGGCACAGGCAGGGCGGTCGGGCGCCCGCGCCTGCGCGGGCACAGGCAGGGCGGTCGGGCGCCCGCGCCTGCGCCCGCTCGGGCACTGCCGACGGGCGCCCGCGCCTGCGCGGGCACAGGCAGGGCGGTCGGGCGCCCGCGCCTGCGCCCGCTCGGGCACTGCCGACGGGCGCCCCCGCGCGCGCGCCCGCGCGGGCACTGCCGACGGGCGCCCGCGCGCGCGCCAGCGCGGGCACTGCCGGCGTGCGCCCGCGCCTGCTCGGGCACTGCCGCCGTGCGCGCGCGCGCCTTGGGCGGCCGCAGCATAAAAATTTTCACGTCGCCTCAAAATCACACGATTAATTTAATTATTAATTTAAAATATTTATTTAATTATTTTAATTAAAATATTATTATTAATTATTAATTTAAAATATTTATTTAATTATTTTAATTATTAAAATAATAATAAATAAATGGGAAAAAAGGGAAAAATATGAAGACATATTAGAATAATACTTTAATTTTTTACGCATCGTATTTGAATCGCGAAATATTTATTTTATTATATTATGTTATATTATGCGTCCCAGAAGATTGAAGAAGCATCGGGAAAAAACTGCCGACGGCGGCAGACGCCGCCTGCCCGCTACTGCCGACGTGCGCGCGCGCAGGCCTGTCGGGAGCAGACAGGCGCCCGTGTAGGAAGCCACTGCCGACGGGCGCGCGCGCGCCTGTGCGGACGCTGCCGGCGCGTGTGCGGAAACAGCCCCGCCAGCGCGAGCGCCGGTGCGGAAACAGCCCCGCGTGCGCGCGCGCGGCTTTGCGAAAACAGCCCCGCCGGCGCGAGCGCGCCGGTGCGGAAACAGCCCCGCGTGCGCGCGCGCGGCTTTGCGGAAACAGGCCCGCCGGCGCGAGCGCGCCGGTTCGGAAACAGCCCCGCGTGCGCGCGCGCGCCTTTGCGGACGCTGCCGACGTGCGCGCGCGCGCCTTTGCGGACGCTGCCGAAAATTTGCACGTCAACGCAAAATCACATGACTAATTAATTTTTGTCGAAATAATTTATTTTTGAGTTATGAAAATATTTATTTAATTATTTTAATTATTAAAAAAATAATAAATAAAAGGGAAAAAAGGAAAAAATATGAAGTCACATTAGAATAATTTTTTAATTTTTTACGCATCGTATTTGTATCGCGAAATATTTATTTTATTATATTCAGTTATATTATGCGTCGCAAAAGTTTGAAAAAAATTTGGGAAAAAACCGCCGCTGGCCGGAAGACGCCGCCGGCCGCCGCCGCCGCCGGCCGGCAGACCGCGCCGGCCGCCGCCGCCGCCGGCCGGCAGACCCAGCCGGCCGCCTCCGCCGGCCGGCAGACCCCGCCCGCGGCCGGCAGACCCCGCCGGCCGCCGCCGGCCGGCGGCCGCGCGCGCACGGCAGACGGGCGCCCGCGCGCCCGCGCCTGCGCGGGCACAGGCATGGCCGACTGGCGCCCGCGCGCGCGCGCCTGCGCGGGCACAGGCAGGGCCGACTGGCGGCCGCGCGCGCGCGCCTGCGCGGGCAGAGGCAGGGCCGACGGGCGGTCGGGCGCCCGCGCCTGCGCGTCTGCTGCCGACAGGCCTGCGCGCGCGCACGTCGGCAGTAGCGGGCAGGCGGCGTCTGCCGCCGTCGGCAGTTTTTTCCCGATGCTTCTTCAATCTTCTGGGACGCATAATATAACATAATATAATAAAATAAATATTTCGCGATTCAAATACGATGCGTAAAAAATTAAAATATTATTCTAATATGTCTTCATATTTTTCCCTTTTTTGCCATTTATTTATTATTTTTTTAATAATTAAAATAATTAAATAAATATTTTAAATTAATAATTAATAATAATTATTTTAATTAAAATAATTAAATAAATATTTTAAATTAATAATTAATAATAATTATTTTAATTAAAATAATTAAATTAATCGTGTGATTTTGAGGCGACGTGAAAATTTTTATGCTGCGGCCGCCCAAGGCGCGCGCGCGCACGGCGGCAGTGCCCGAGCAGGCGCGGGCGCACGCCGGCAGTGCCCGCGCAAGCGCGCGCGCGGGCGCCCGTCGGCAGTGCCCGCGCGGGCGCGCGGGGGCGCCCGTCGGCAGTGCCCGAGAGGGCGCAGGCGCGGGCGCCCGTCGGCAGTGCCCGAGCGGGCGCAGGCGCGGGCGCCCGACCGCCCTGCCTGTGCCCGCGCAGGCGCGCGCGCGCGGGCGCCCGTCCGCCCTGCCTGTGCCCGCGCAGGCGCGCGCGCCCGAGCGCCCTGCCTGTGCCCGCGCAGGCGCGCGCGCGCGGGCGCCCGAGCGCCCTGCCTGTGCCCGCGCACGCGCGCGCGCGCGGGCGCCCGTCGGCCCTGCCTGTGCCCGCGCAGGCGCGGGCGCTCGGCCGCCAGTTGGCCCTGCCTGTGCCCGCGCACGCGCGCGCGCGCGGGCGCCCGTCTGCCGTGCGCGCGCGGCCGCCGGCCGGCGGCGGCGGCGGCCGGCGGCGGTTTTTTCCCAAATTTTTTTCAAACTTTTGCGACGCATAATATAACTGAATATAATAAAATAAATATTTCGCGATACAAATACAATGCGTAAAAAATTAAAAAATTATTCTAATGTGACTTCATATTTTTCCCTTTTTTCCCTTTTATTTATTATTTTTTTAATAATTAAAATAATTAAATAAATATTTTCATAACTCAAAAATAAATTATTTCGACAAAAATTAATTAGTCATGTGATTTTGCGTTGACGTGCAAATTTTCGGCAGCGTCCGCAAAGGCGCGCGCGCGCACGTCGGCAGCGTCCGCAAAGGCGCGCGCGCGCACGTCGGCAGCGTCCGCAAAGGCGCGCGCGCGCACGCGGGCCTGTTTCCGCAAAGGCGCGCGCGCGCACGCGGGGCTGTTTCCGAACCGGCGCGCTCGCGTCGGCGGGCCTGTTTCCGCAAAGCCGCGCGCGCGCACGCGGGGCTGTTTCCGCACCGGCGCTCGCGCTGGCGGGGCTGTTTCCGCACACGCGCCGGCAGCGTCCGCACAGGCGCGCGCGCGCCCGTCGGCAGTGGCTTCCTACACGGGCGCCCGTCTGCTGCCGACAGGCCTGCGCGCGCGCACGTCGGCAGTAGCGGGCAGGCGGCGTCTGCCGCCGTCGGCAGTTTTTTCCCGATGCTTCTTCAATCTTCTGGGACGCATAATATAACATAATATAATAAAATAAATATTTCGCGATTCAAATACGATGCGTAAAAAATTAAAATATTATTCTAATATGTCTTCATATTTTTCCCTTTTTTCCCATTTATTTATTATTTTTTTAATAATTAAAATAATTAAATAAATATTTTAAATTAATAATTAATAATAATTATTTTAATTAAAATAATTAAATTAATCGTGTGATTTTGAGGCGACGTGAAAATTTTTATGCTGCGGCCGCCCAAGGCGCGCGCGCGCACGGCGGCAGTGCCCGAGCAGGCGCGGGCGAACGCCGGCAGTGCCCGCGCAGGCGCGCGCGCGGGCGCCCGTCGGCAGTGCCCGCGCGGGGGCGCCCGTCGGCAGTGCCCGAGAGGGCGCAGGCGCGGGCGCCCGACCGCCCTGCCTGTGCCCGCGCAGGCGCGGGCGCCCGTCGGCAGTGCCCGAGCGGGCGCAGGCGCGGGCGCCCGACCGCCCTGCCTGTGCCCGCGCAGGCGCGGGCGCCCGTCGGCAGTGCCCGAGCGGGCGCAGGCGCGGGCGCCCGACCGCCCTGCCTGTGCCGGCGCAGGCGCGGGCGCCCGACCGCCCTGCCTGTGCCCGCGCAGGCGCGCGCGCGCGGGCGCCCGAGCGCCCTGCCTGTGCCCGCGCACGCGCGCGCGCGCGGGCGCCCGTCGGCCCTGCCTGTGCCCGGGCATGCGCGGGCGCGCGGCCGCCAGTCGGCCCTGCCTGTGCCCGCGCGGGCGCCCGTCGGCCCTGCCTGTGCCCGCGCAGGCGCGCGCGCGCGGGCGCCAGTCGGCCCTGCCTGTGCCCGCGCAGGCGCGCGCGCGCGGGCGCCCGTCTGCCGTGCGCGCGCGGCCGCCGGCCGCGGCGGCGGCCGGCGGGGCCTGCCGGCCGGCGGCGGCGGCGGCCGGCGGCGGTTTTTTCCCAAATTTTTTTCAAACTTTTGCGACGCATAATATAACTGAATATAATAAAATAAATATTTCGCGATACAAATACGATGCGTAAAAAATTAAAAAATTATTCTAATGTGACTTCATATTTTTCTCTTTTTTCCCTTTTATTTATTATTTTTTTAATAATTAAAATAATTAAATAAATATTTTCATAACTCAAAAATAAATTATTTCGACAAAAATTAATTAGTCATGTGATTTTGCGTTGACGTGCAAATTTTCGGCAGCGTCCGCAAAGGCGCGCGCGCGCACGCGGGCCTGTTTCCGCAAAGGCGCGCGCGTGCACGCGGGGCTGTTTCTGAACCGGCGCGCTCGCGCCGGCGGGCCTGTTTCCGCAAAGCCGCGCGCGCGCACGCGGGGCTGTTTCCGTACCGCCGCGCTCGCGCCGGCGGGGCTGTTTTCGCAAAGCCGCGCGCGCGCACGCGGGGCTGTTTCCGCACCGGCGCTCGCGCTGGCGGGGCTGCTTCCGCACACGCGCCGGCAGCGTCCGCACAGGCGGGCGCGCGCCCGTCGGCAAGGGCTTCCTACACGGGCGCCCGTCTGCTGCCGACAGGCCTGCGCGCGCGCACGTCGGCAGTAGCGGGCAGGCGGCGTCTGCCGCCGTCGGCAATTTTTTCCCGATGCTTCTTCAATCTTCTGGGACGCATAATATAACATAATATAATAAAATAAATATTTCGCGATTCAAATACGATGCGTAAAAAATTAAAATATTATTCTAATATGTCTTCATATTTTTCCCTTTTTTGCCATTTATTTATTATTTTTTTAATAATTAAAATAATTAAATAAATATTTTAAATTAATAATTAATAATAATTATTTTAATTAAAATAATTAAATAAATATTTTAAATTAATAATTAATAATAATTATTTTAATTAAAATAATTAATTTAATCGTGTGATTTTGAGGCGACGTGAAAATTTTTATGCTGCGGCCGCCCAAGGCGCGCGCGCGCACGGCGGCAGTGCCCGAGCAGGCGCGGGCGCACGCCGGCAGTGCCCGCGCAGTCGCGCGCGCGGGCGCCCGTCGGCAGTGCCCGCGCGGGCGCCCGTCGGCAGTGCCCGCGCGGGCGCGCGGGGGCGCCCGTCGGCAGTGCCCGAGAGGGCGCAGGCGCGGGCGCCCGACCGCCCTGCCTGTGCCCGCGCAGGCGCGGGCGCCCGTCGGCAGTGCCCGAGCGGGCGCAGGCGCGGGCGCCCGACCGCCCTGCCTGTGCCCGCGCAGGCGCGGGCGCCCGTCGGCAGTGCCCGAGCGGGCGCAGGCGCGGGCGCCCGACCGCCCTGCCTGTGCCCGCGCAGGCGCGCGCGCGCGGGCGCCCGTCCGCCCTGCCTCTGCCCGCGCAGGCGCGCGCGCGCGGGCGCCCGAGCGCCCTGCCTGTGCCCGCGGAGGCGCGCGCGCGCGGGCGCCCGAGCGCCCTGCCTGTGCCCGCGCAGGCGCGGGCGCTCGGCCGCCAGTCGGCCCTGCCTGTGCCCGCGCACGCGCGCGCGCGCGGGCGCCCGTCTGCCGTGCGCGCGCGGCGGCCGGCCGGCGGCGGCGGCGGCCGGCTGGGTCTGCCGGCCGGCGGCGGCCGGCGGCCGGCGGCCGGCGGCGGCGGCGGCCGGCGGTGGCGGCCGGCGCGGTCTGCCGGCCGGCGGCGGCGGCGGCCGGCGGCGGTTTTTTCCCAAATTTTTTTCAAACTTTTGCGACGCATAATATAACTGAATATAATAAAATAAATATTTCGCGATACAAATACAATGCGTAAAAAATTAAAAAATTATTCTAATGTGACTTCATATTTTTCCCTTTTTTCCCTTTTATTTATTATTTTTTTAATAATTAAAATAATTAAATAAATATTTTCATAACTCAAAAATAAATTATTTCGACAAAAATTAATTAGTCATGTGATTTTGCGTTGACGTGCAAATTTTCGGCAGCGTCCGCAAAGGCGCGCGCGCGCACGTCGGCAGCGTCCGCAAAGGCGCGCGCGCGCACGCGGGCCTGTTTCCGCAAAGGCGCGCGCGCGCACGCGGGGCTGTTTCCGAACCGGCGCGCTCGCGCCGGCGGGCCTGTTTCCGCAAAGCCGCGCGCGCGCACGCGGGGCTGTTTCCGCACCGGCGCTCGCGCTGGCGGGGCTGTTTCCGCACACGCGCCGGCAGCGTCCGCACAGGCGCGCGCGCGCCCGTCGGCAGTGGCTTCCTACACGGGCGCCCGTCTGCTGCCGACAGGCCTGCGCGCGTGCACGTCGGCAGTAGCGGGCAGGCGGCGTCTGCCGCCGTCGGCAGTTTTTTCCCGATGCTTCTTCAATCTTCTGGGACGCATAATATAACATAATATAATAAAATAAATATTTCGCGATTCAAATACGATGCGTAAAAAATTAAAATATTATTCTAATATGTTTTCATATTTTTCCCTTTTTTCCCATTTATTTATTATTTTTTTAATAATTAAAATAATTAAATAAATATTTTAAATTAATAATTAATAATAATTATCTTAATTAAAATAATTAAATAAATATTTTAAATTAATAATTAATAATAATTATTTTAATTAAAATAATTAAATTAATCGTGTGATTTTGAGGCGACGTGAAAATTTTTATGCTGCGGCCGCCCAAGGCGCGCGCGCGCACGGCGGCAGTGCCCGAGCAGGCGCGGGCGCACGCCGGCAGTGCCCGCGCAGGCCCGCGCGCGGGCGCCCGTCGGCAGTGCCCGCGCGGGCGCGCGCGCGGGGGCGCCCGTCGGCAGTGCCCGAGAGGGCGCAGGCGCGGGCGCCCGACCGCCCTGCCTGTGCCCGCGCAGGCGCGGGCGCCCGTCGGCAGTGCCCGAGCGGGCGCAGGCGCGGGCGCCCGACCGCCCTGCCTGTGCCCGCGCAGGCGCGGGCGCCCGTCGGCAGTGCCCGAGCGGGCTCAGGCGCGGGCGCCCGACCGCCCTGCCTGTGCCCGCGCAGGCGCGGGCGCCCGACCGCCCTGCCTGTGCCCGCGCAGGCGCGCGCGCGCGGGCGCCCGTCCTCCCTGCCTGTGCCCGCGCAGGCGCGCGCGCGCGGGCGCCCGAGCGCCCTGCCTGTGCCCGCGCAGGCGCGCGCGCGCGGGCGCCCGAGCACCCTGCCTGTGCCCGCGCACGCGCGCGCGCGCGGGCGCCCGTCGGCCTTGCCTGTGCCCGCGCAGACGCGGGCGCTCGGCCGCCAGTCGGCCCTGCCTGTGCCCGCGCACGCGCGCGCGCGCGGGCGCCAGTCGGCCCTGCCTGTGCCCGCGCAGGCGCGCGCGCGCGGGCGCCCGTCTGCCGTGCGCGCGCGGCCGCCGGCTGGTGGTCTGCCGGCCGGCGGCGGCGGCTGCCGGCGGCGGCGGCTGCCGGCGCCGGTTTTTTCCCAAATTTTTTTCAAACTTTTGCGACGCATAATATAACTGAATATAATAAAATAAATATTTCGCGATACAAATACAATGCGTAAAAAATTAAAAAATTATTCTAATGTGACTTCATATTTTTCCCTTTTTTCCCTTTTATTTATTATTTTTTTAATAATTAAAATAATTAAATAAATATTTTCATAACTCAAAAATAAATTATTTCGACAAAAATTAATTAGTCATGTGATTTTGCGTTGACGTGCAAATTTTCGGCAGCGTCCGCAAAGGCGCGCGCGCGCACGTCGGCAGCGTCCGGAAAGGCGCGCGCGCGCTCGCGGGCCTGTTTCCGCAAAGGCGCGCGCGCGCACGCGGGGCTGTTTCCGAACCGGCGCGCTCGCGCCGTCGGGCCTGTTTCCGCAAAGCCGCGCGCGCGCACGAGGGGCTGTTTCCGCACCGGCGCTCGCGCTGGCGGGGCTGTTTCCGCACACGCGCCGGCAGCGTCCGCACAGGCGCGCGCGCGCCCGTCGGCAGTGGCTTCCTACACGGGCGCCCGTCTGCTACCGACAGGCCTGCGCGCGCGCACGTCGGCAGTAGCGGGCAGGCGACGTCTGCCGCCGTCGGCAGTTTTTTCCCGATGCTTCTTCAATCTTCTGGGACGCATAATATAACATAATATAATAAAATAAATATTTCGCGATTCAAATACGATGCGTAAAAAATTAAAATATTATTCTAATATGTCTTCATATTTTTCCCTTTTTTCCCATTTATTTATTATTTTTTTAATAATTAAAATAATTAAATAAATATTTTAAATTAATAATTAATAATAATTATTTTAATTAAAATAATTAAATAAATATTTTAAATTAATAATTAATAATAATTATTTTAATTAAAATAATTAAATTAATCGTGTGATTTTGAGGCGACGTGAAAATTTTTATGCTGCGGCCGCCCAAGGCGCGCGCTGCGCACGGCGGCAGTGCCCGAGCAGGCGCGGGCGCACGCCGGCAGTGCCCGCGCAGGCGCGCGCGCGGGCGCCCGTCGGCAGTGCCCGAGAGGGCGCAGGCGCGGGCGCCCGACCGCCCTGCCTGTGCCCGCGCAGGCGCGGGCGCCCGTCGGCAGTGCCCGAGCGGGCGCAGGCGCGGGCGCCCGACCGCCCTGCCTGTGCCCGCGCAGGCGCGGGCGCCCGTCGGCAGTGCCCGAGCGGGCGCAGGCGCGGGCGCCCGACCGCCCTGCCTGTATCCGCGCAGGCGCGGGCGCCCGACCGCCCTGCCTGTGCCCGCGCAGGCGCGGGCGCCCGACCGCCCTGCCTGTGCCCGCGCAGGCGCGCGCGCGCGGGCGCCCGTCCGCCCTGCCTGTGCCCGCGCAGGCGCGCGCGCGCGAGCGCCCGAGCGCCCTGCCTGTGCCCGCGCACGCGCGCGCGCGGGCGCCCGTCGGCCTTGCCTGTGCCCGCGCAGGCGCAGGCGCTCGGCCGCCAGTCGGCCCTGCCTGTGCCCGCGCACGCGCGCGCGCGCGGGCGCCCGTCTGCCGTGCGCGCGCGGCCGCCGGCCGGCGGCTGCGGCGGCCGGCTGGGTCTGCCGGCCGGCGGCGGAGGCGGCCGGCGCGGTCTGCCGGCCGGCGGCGGCGGGGGCGGGCGGCGGCGGTTTTTTCCCAAATTTTTTTCAAACTTTTGCGACGCATAATATAACTGAATATAATAAAATAAATATTTCGCGATACAAATACAATGCGTAAAAAATTAAAAAATTATTCTAATGTGACTTCATATTTTTCCCTTTTTTCCCTTTTATTTATTATTTTTTTAATAATTAAAATAATTAAATAAATATTTTCATAACTCAAAAATAAATTATTTCGACAAAAATTAATTAGTCATGTGATTTTGCGTTGACGTGCAAATTTTCGGCAGCGTCCGCAAAGGCGCGCGGGCGCACGTCGGCAGCGTCCGCAAAGGCGCGCGCGCGCACGCGGGCCTGTTTCCGCAAAGGCGCGCGCGCACGCGGGGCTGTTTCCGAACCGGCGCGCTCGCGCCGGCGGGCCTGTTTCCGCAAAGCCGCGCGCGCGCACGCGGGGCTGTTTCCGCACCGGCGCTCGCGCTGGCGGGGCTGTTTCCGCACACGCGCCGGCAGCGTCCGCACAGGCGCGCGCGCGCCCGTCGGCAGTGGCTTCCTACACGGGCGCCCGTCTGCTGCCGACAGGCCTGCGCGCGCGCACGTCGGCACTAGCGGGCAGGCGGCGTCTGCCGCCGTCGGCAGTTTTTTCCCGATGCTTCTTCAATCTTCTGGGACGCATAATATAACATAATATAATAAAATAAATATTTCGCGATTCAAATACGATGCGTAAAAAATTAAAATATTATTCTAATATGTCTTCATATTTTTCCCTTTATTCCCATTTATTTATTATTTTTTTAATAATTAAAATAATTAAATAAATATTTTAAATTAATAATTAATAATAATTATTTTAATTAAAATAATTAAATAAATATTTTAAATTAATAATTAATAATAATTATTTTAATTAAAATAATTAAATTAATCGTGTGATTTTGAGGCGACGTGAAAATTTTTATGCTGCGGCCGCCCAAGGCGCGCGGGCGCACGGCGGCAGTGCCCGAGCAGGCGCGGGCGCACGCCGGCAGTGCCCGCGCTGGCTCGCGCGCGGGCGCCCGTCGGCAGTGCCCGCGCGGGCGCGCGCGCGGGGGCGCCCGTCGGCAGTGCCCGAGCGGGCGCAGGCGCGGGCGCCCGACCGCCCTGGCTGTGCTCGCGCAGGCGCGGGCGCCCGACCGCCCTGCCTGTGCCCGCGCAGGCGCGGGCGCCCGTCGGCAGTGCCCGAGCGGGCGCAGGCGCGGGCGCCCGACCGCCCTGCCTGTGCCCGCGCAGGCGCGGGCGCCCGTCGGCAGTGCCCGAGCGGGCGCAGGGGCGGGCGCCCAACCGCCCTGCCTGTGCCCGCGCAGGCGCGGGCGCCCGACCGCCCTGCCTGTGCCCGCGCAGGCGCGCGCGCGCGGGCGCCCGTCCGCCCTGCCTGTGCCTGCGAAGGCGCGCGCGCGCGGGCGCCCGAGCGCCCTGCCTGTGCCCGCGCAAGCGCGCGCGCGCGGGCGCCCGAGCGCCCTGCCTGTGCCCGCGCACGCGCGCGCGCGCGGGCGCCCGTCGGCCCTGCCTGTGCCCACGCAGGCGCGGGCGCACGGCCGCCAGTCGGCCCTGCCTGTGCCCGCGCACACGCGCGCGCGCGGGCGCCCGTCGGCCCTACCTGTGCCCGCGCGGGGGCCAGTCGGCCCTGCCTGTGCCCGCGCAGGCGCGCGCGCGCGGGCGCCAGTCGGCCATGCCTGTGCCCGCGCAGGCGCGCGCGCGCGGGCGCCCGTCTGCCGTGCGCGCGCGGCCGGCGGCGGCGGCGGCCGGCGCGGTCTGCCGGCCGGCGGCGGCGGTTTTTTCCAAAATTTTTTTCAAACTTTTGCGACGCATAATATAACTGAATATAATAAAATAAATATTTCGCGATACAAATACGATGCATAAAAAATTAAAAAATTATTCTAATGTGACTTCATATTTTTCCCTTTTTTCCCTTTTATTTATTATTTTTTTAATAATTAAAATAATTAAATAAATATTTTCATAACTCAAAAATAAATTATTTCGACAAAAATTAATTAGTCATGTGATTTTGCGTTGACGTGCAAATTTTCGGCAGCGTCCACAAAGGCGCGCGCGCGCACGTCGGCAGCGTCCGCAAAGGCGCGCGCGCGCACGCGGGCCTGTTTCCGCAAAGGCGCGCGCGCGCACGCGGGGCTGTTTCCGAACCGGCGCGCTCGCGCCGGCGGGCCTGTTTCCGCAAAGCCGCGCACGCGCACGCGGGGCTGTTTCCGCACCGGCGCGCTCGCGCCGGCGGGGCTGTTTTCGCAAAGCCGCGCGCGCGCACGCGGGGCTGTTTCCGCACCGGCGCTCGCGCTGGCGGGGCTGTTTCCGCACACGCGCCGGCAGCGTCCGCACAGGCGCGCGCGCGCCCGTCGGCAGTGGCTTCCTACACGGGCGCCCGTCTGCTGCCGACAGGCCTGCGCGCGCGCACGTCGGCAGTTGCGGGCAGGCGGCGTCTGCCGCCGTCGGCAGTTTTTTCCCGATGCTTCTTCAATCTTCTGGGACGCATAATATAACATAATATAATAAAATAAATATTTCGCGATTCAAATACGATGCGTAAAAAATTAAAATATTATTCTAATATGTCTTCATATTTTTCCCTTTTTTCCCATTTATTTATTATTTTTTTAATAATTAAAATAATTAAATAAATATTTTAAATTAATAATTAATAATAATTATTTTAATTAAAATAATTAAATAAATATTTTAAATTAATAATTAATTATAATTATTTTAATTAAAATAATTAATTTAATCGTGTGATTTTGAGGCGACGTGAAAATTTTTATGCTGCGGCCGCCCAAGGCGCGCGCGCGCACGGCGGCAGTGCCCGAGCAGGCGCGGGCGCACGCCGGCAGTGCCCGCGCAGGCGCGCGCGCGGGCGCCCGTCGGCAGTGCCCGCGCGGGCGCGCGGGGGCGCCCGTCGGCAGTGCCCGAGAGGGCGCAGGCGCGGGCGCCCGACCGCCCTGCCTGTGCCCGCGCAGGCGCGGGCGCCCGTCGGCAGTGCCCGAGCGGGCGCAGGCGCGGGCGCCCGACCGCCCTGCCTGTGCCCGCGCAGGCGCGCGCGCGCGGGCGCCCGTCCGCCCTGCCTGTGCCCGCGCAGGCGCGCGCGCGCGGGCGCCCGAGCGCCCTGCCTGTGCCCGCGGAGGCGCGCGCGCGCGGGCGCCCGAGCGCCCTGCCTGTGCCCGCGCACGCGCGCGCGCGCGGGCGCCCGTCGGCCCTGCCTGTGCCCGCGCAGGCGCGGGCGCTCGGCCGCCAGTCGGCCCTGCCTGTGCCCGCGCACGCGCGCGCGCGCGGGCGCCAGTCGGCCCTGCCTGTGCCCGCGCAGGCGCGCGCGCGCGGGCGCCCGTCTGCCGTGCGCGCGCGGCGGCCGGCCGGCGGCGGCGGCGGCCGGCTGGGTCTGCCGGCCGGCGGCGGCGGCGGCCGGCGGAGGCGGCCGGCGCGGTCTGCCGGCCGGCGGCGGCGGCGGCCGGCGCGGTCTGCCGGCCGGCGGCGGCGGCGGCCGGCGGCGGTTTTTTCCCAAATTTTTTTCAAACTTTTGCGACGCATAATATAACTGAATATAATAAAATAAATATTTCGCGATACAAATACAATGCGTAAAAAATTAAAAAATTATTCTAATGTGACTTCATATTTTTCCCTTTTTTCCCTTTTATTTATTATTTTTTTAATAATTAAAATAATTAAATAAATATTTTCATAACTCAAAAATAAATTATTTCGACAAAAATTAATTAGTCATGTGATTTTGCGTTGACGTGCAAATTTTCGGCAGCGTCCGCAAAGGCGCGCGCGCGCACGTCGGCAGCGTCCGCAAAGGCGCGCGCGCGCACGCGGGCCTGTTTCCGCAAAGGCGCGCGCGCGCACGCGGGGCTGTTTCCGAACCGGCGCGCTCGCGCCGGCGGGCCTGTTTCCGCAAAGCCGCGCGCGCGCACGCGGGGCTGTTTCCGCACCGGCGCTCGCGCTGGCGGGGCTGTTTCCGCACACGCGCCGGCAGCGTCCGCACAGGCGCGCGCGCGCCCGTCGGCAGTGGCTTCCTACACGGGCGCCCGTCTGCTGCCGACAGGCCTGCGCGCGCGCACGTCGGCAGTAGCGGGCAGGCGGCGTCTGCCGCCTTCGGCAGTTTTTTCCCGATGCTTCTTCAATCTTCTGGGACGCATAATATAACATAATATAATAAAATAAATATTTCGCGATTCAAATACGATGCGTAAAAAATTAAAATATTATTCTAATATGTTTTCATATTTTTCCCTTTTTTCCCATTTATTTATTATTTTTTTAATAATTAAAATAATTAAATAAATATTTTAAATTAATAATTAATAATAATTATCTTAATTAAAATAATTAAATAAATATTTTAAATTAATAATTAATAATAATTATTTTAATTAAAATAATTAAATTAATCGTGTGATTTTGAGGCGACGTGAAAATTTTTATGCTGCGGCCGCCCAAGGCGCGCGCGCGCACGGCGGCAGTGCCCGAGCAGGCGCGGGCGCACGCCGGCAGTGCCCGCGCAGGCCCGCGCGCGGGCGCCCGTCGGCAGTGCCCGCGCGGGCGCGCGCGCGGGGGCGCCCGTCGGCAGTGCCCGAGAGGGCGCAGGCGCGGGCGCCCGACCGCCCTGCCTGTGCCCGCGCAGGCGCGGGCGCCCGTCGGCAGTGCCCGAGCGGGCGCAGGCGCGGGCGCCCGACCGCCCTGCCTGTGCCCGCGCAGGCGCGGGCGCCCGACCGCCCTGCCTGTGCCCGCGCAGGCGCGCGCGCGCGGGCGCCCGTCCTCCCTGCCTGTGCCCGCGCAGGCGCGCGCGCGCGGGCGCCCGAGCGCCCTGCCTGTGCCCGCGCAGGCGCGCGCGCGCGGGCGCCCGAGCACCCTGCCTGTGCCCGCGCACGCGCGCGCGCGCGGGCGCCCGTCGGCCTTGCCTGTGCCCGCGCAGACGCGGGCGCTCGGCCGCCAGTCGGCCCTGCCTGTGCCCGCGCACGCGCGCGCGCGCGGGCGCCAGTCGGCCCTGCCTGTGCCCGCGCAGGCGCGCGCGCGCGGGCGCCCGTCTGCCGTGCGCGCGCGGCCGCCGGCTGGTGGTCTGCCGGCCGGCGGCGGCGGCGGCTGCCGGCCGGCGGCGGCGGCGGCTGCCGGCCGGCGGCGGCGGCGGCTGCCGGCGCCGGTTTTTTCCCAAATTTTTTTCAAACTTTTGCGACGCATAATATAACTGAATATAATAAAATAAATATTTCGCGATACAAATACAATGCGTAAAAAATTAAAAAATTATTCTAATGTGACTTCATATTTTTCCCTTTTTTCCCTTTTATTTATTATTTTTTTAATAATTAAAATAATTAAATAAATATTTTCATAACTCAAAAATAAATTATTTCGACAAAAATTAATTAGTCATGTGATTTTGCGTTTACGTGCAAATTTTCGGCAGCGTCCGCAAAGGCGCGCGCGCGCACGTCGGCAGCGTCCGGAAAGGCGCGCGCGCGCACGCGGGCCTGTTTCCGCAAAGGCGCGCGCGCGCACGCGGGGCTGTTTCCGAACCGGCGCGCTCGCGCCGTCGGGCCTGTTTCCGCAAAGCCGCGCGCGCGCACGAGGGGCTGTTTCCGCACCGGCGCTCGCGCTGGCGGGGCTGTTTCCGCACACGCGCCGGCAGCGTCCGCACAGGCGCGCGCGCGCCCGTCGGCAGTGGCTTCCTACACGGGCGCCCGTCTGCTACCGACAGGCCTGCGCGCGCGCACGTCGGCAGTAGCGGGCAGGCGACGTCTGCCGCCGTCGGCAGTTTTTTCCCGATGCTTCTTCAATCTTCTGGGACGCATAATATAACATAATATAATAAAATAAATATTTCGCGATTCAAATACGATGCGTAAAAAATTAAAATATTATTCTAATATGTCTTCATATTTTTCCCTTTTTTCCCATTTATTTATTATTTTTTTAATAATTAAAATAATTAAATAAATATTTTAAATTAATAATTAATAATAATTATTTTAATTAAAATAATTAATTTAATCGTGTGATTTTGAGGCGACGTGAAAATTTTTATGCTGCGGCCGCCCAAGGCGCGCGCGCGCACGGCGGCAGTGCCCGAGCAGGCGCGGGCGCACGCCGGCAGTGCCCGCGCAGGCGCGCGCGCGGGCGCCCGTCGGCAGTGCCCGCGCGGGCGCGCGGGGGCGCCCGTCGGCAGTGCCCGAGCGGGCGCCCGACCGCCCTGCCTGTGCCCGCGCAGGCGCGGGCGCCCGTCGGCAGTGCCCGAGCGGGCGCAGGCGCGGGCGCCGGACCGCCCTGCCTGTGCCCGCGCAGGCGCGCGCGCGCGGGCGCCCGTCCGCCCTGCCTGTGCCCGCGCAGGCGCGCGCGCGCGGGCGCCCGAGCGCCTGCCTGTGCCCGCGCACGCGCGCGCGCGCGGGCGCCCGTCGGCCCTGCCTGTGCCCGCGCAGGCGCGGGCGCTCGGCCGCCAGTCGGCCCTGCCTGTGCCCGCGCACGCGCGCGCGCGCGGGCGCCCGTCTGCCGTGCGCGCGCGGCGGCTGGCCGGCGGCGGCGGCGGCCGGCTGGGTCTGCCGGCCGGCGGCGGCGGCGGCCGGCGGAGGCGGCCGGCGCGGTCTGCCGGCCGGCGGCGGCGGCGGCCGGCGGCGGTTTTTTCCTAAATTTTTTTCAAACTTTTGCGACGCATAATATAACTGAATATAATAAAATAAATATTTCGCGATACAAATACAATGCGTAAAAAATTAAAAAATTATTCTAATGTGACTTCATATTTTTCCCTTTTTTCCCTTTTATTTATTATTTTTTTAATAATTAAAATAATTAAATAAATATTTTCATAACTCAAAAATAAATTATTTCGACAAAAATTAATTAGTCATGTGATTTTGCGTTGACGTGCAAATTTTCGGCAGCGTCCGCAAAGGCGCGCGCGCGCACGTCGGCAGCGTCCGCAAAGGCGCGCGCGCGCACGCGGGCCTGTTTCCGCAAAGGCGCGCGCGCGCACGCGGGGCTGTTTCCGAACCGGCGCGCTCGCGCCGGCGGGCCTGTTTCCGCAAAGCCGCGCGCGCGCACGCGGGGCTGTTTCCGCACCGGCGCTCGCGCTGGCGGGGCTGTTTCCGCACACGCGCCGGCAGCGTCCGCACAGGCGCGCGCGCGCCCGTCGGCAGTGGCTTCCTACACGGGCGCCCGTCTGCTGCCGACAGGCCTGCGCGCGCGCACGTCGGCAGTAGCGGGCAGGCGGCGTCTGCCGCCGTCGGCAGTTTTTTCCCGATGCTTCTTCAATCTTCTGGGACGCATAATATAACATAATATAATAAAATAAATATTTCGCGATTCAAATACGATGCGTAAAAAATTAAAATATTATTCTAATATGTTTTCATATTTTTCCCTTTTTTCCCATTTATTTATTATTTTTTTAATAATTAAAATAATTAAATAAATATTTTAAATTAATAATTAATAATAATTATCTTAATTAAAATAATTAAATAAATATTTTAAATTAATAATTAATAATAATTATTTTAATTAAAATAATTAAATTAATCGTGTGATTTTGAGGCGACGTGAAAATTTTTATGCTGCGGCCGCCCAAGGCGCGCGCGCGCACGGCGGCAGTGCCCGAGCAGGCGCGGGCGCACGCCGGCAGTGCCCGCGCAGGCCCGCGCGCGGGCGCCCGTCGGCAGTGCCCGCGCGGGCGCGCGCGCGGGGGCGCCCGTCGGCAGTGCCCGAGAGGGCGCAGGCGCGGGCGCCCGACCGCCCTGCCTGTGCCCGCGCAGGCGCGGGCGCCCGTCGGCAGTGCCCGAGCGGGCGCAGGCGCGGGCGCCCGACCGCCCTGCCTGTGCCCGAGCGGGCGCAGGCGCGGGCGCAGGCGCGGGCGCCCGACCGCCCTGCCTGTGCCCGCGCAGGCGCGGGCGCCCGACCGCCCTGCCTGTGCCCGCGCAGGCGCGCGCGCGCGGGCGCCCGTCCTCCCTGCCTGTGCCCGCGCAGGCGCGCGCGCGCGGGCGCCCGAGCGCCCTGCCTGTGCCCGCGCAGGCGCGCGCGCGCGGGCGCCCGAGCACCCTGCCTGTGCCCGCGCACGCGCGCGCGCGCGGGCGCCCGTCGGCCTTGCCTGTGCCCGCGCAGACGCGGGCGCTCGGCCGCCAGTCGGCCCTGCCTGTGCCCGCGCACGCGCGCGCGCGCGGGCGCCAGTCGGCCCTGCCTGTGCCCGCGCAGGCGCGCGCGCGCGGGCGCCCGTCTGCCGTGCGCGCGCGGCCGCCGGCCGGCGGCGGCGGCGGCCGGCTGGTGGTCTGCCGGCCGGCGGCGGCGGCTGCCGGCGGCGGTTTTTTCCCAAATTTTTTTCAAACTTTTGCGACGCATAATATAACTGAATATAATAAAATAAATATTTCGCGATACAAATACGATGCGTAAAAAATTAAAAAATTATTCTAATGTGACTTCATATTTTTCCCTTTTTTCCCTTTTATTTATTATTTTTTTAATAATTAAAATAATTAAATAAATATTTTCATAACTCATAAATAAATTATTTCGACAAAAATTAATTAGTCATGTGATTTTGCGTTGACGTGCAAATTTTCGGCAGCGTCCGCAAAGGCGCGTGCGCGCACGTCGGCAGCGTCCGCAAAGGCGCGCGCGCGCACGCGGGCCTGTTTCCGCAAAGGCGCGCGCGCGCACGCGGGGCTGTTTCCGAACCGGCGCGCTCGCGCCGGTGGGCCTGTTTCCGCAAAGCCGCGCGCGCGCACGCGGGGCAGTTTCCGCACCGGCGCGCTCGCGCCGGCGGGGCTGTTTTCGCATAGCCGCGCGCGCGCACGCGGGGCTGTTTCCGCACCGGCGCTCGCGCTGGCGGGGCTGTTTCCGCACACGCGCCGGCAACGTCCGCACAGGCGCGCGCGCGCCCGTCGGCAGTGGCTTCCTACACGGGCGCCCGTCTGCTACCGACAGGCCTGCGCGCGCGCACGTCGGCAGTAGCGGGCAGGCGGCGTTTTCCGCCATCGGCAGTTTTTTCCCGATGCTTCTTCAATCTTCTGGGACGCATAATATAACATAATATAATAAAATAAATATTTCGCGATACAAATACGATGCGTAAAAAATTAAAAAATTATTCTAATGTGACTTCATATTTTTCCCTTTTTTCCCTTTTATTTATTATTTTTTTAATAATTAAAATAATTAAATAAATATTTTCATAACTCAAAAATAAATTATTTCGACAAAAATTAATTAGTCATGTGATTTTGCGTTGACGTGCAAATTTTCGGTAGCGTCCGCAAAGGCGCGCGCGCCCACGTCGGCAGCGTCCGAAAAGGCGCGCGCGCGCACGCGGGCCTGTTTCCGCAAAGGCGCGCGCGCGCACGCGGGGCTGTTTCCGAACCGGCGCGCTCGCGCCGACGGGCCTGTTTCCGCAAAGCCGCGCGCGCGCACGCGGGGCTGTTTCCGCACCGGCGCGCTCGCGCCGGCGGGGCTGTTTTCGCAAAGCCGCGCGCGCGCACGCGGGGCTGTTTCCGCACCGGCGCTCGCGCTGGCGGGGTTGTTTCCGCACACGCGCCGGCAGCGTCCGCACAGGCGCGCGCGCGCCCGTCGGCAGTGGCTTCCTACACGGGCGCCCGTCTGCTGCCGACAGGCCTGCGCGCGCGCACGTCGGCAGTAGCGGGCAGGCGGCGTCTGCCGCCGTCGGCAGTTTTTTCCCGATGCTTCTTCAATCTTCTGGGACGCATAACATAACATAATATAATAAAATAAATATTTCGCGATTCAAATACGATGCGTAAAAAATTAAAATATTATTCTAATATGTCTTCATATTTTTCCCTTTTTTCCCATTTATTTATTATTTTTTAAATAATTAAAATAATTAAATAAATATTTTAAATTAATAATTAATAATAATTATTTTAATTAAAATAATTAAATTAATCGTGTGATTTTGAGGCGACGTGAAAATTTTTATGCTGCGGCCGCCCAAGGCGCGCGCGCGCACGGCGGCAGTGCCCGAGCAGGCGCGGGCGCACGCCGGCAGTGCCCGCGCTGGCGCGCGCGCGGGCGCCCGTCGGCAGTGCCCGCGCGGGCGCGCGCGCGGGGGCGCCCGTCGGCAGTGCCCGAGCGGGCGCAGGCGCGGGCGCCCGACCGCCCTGCCTGTGCCCGCGCAGGCGCGGGCGCCCGTCGGCAGTGCCCGAGCGGGCGCAGGCGCGGGCGCCCGACCGCCCTGCCTGTGCCCGCGCAGGCGCGCGCGCGCGGGCGCCCGTCCGCCCTGCCTGTGCCCGCGCAGGCGCGCGCGCGCGGGCGCCCGAGCGCCCTGCCTGTGCCCGCGCACGCGCGCGCGCGCGGGCGCCAGTCGGCCATGCCTGTGCCCGCGCAGGCGCGCGCGCGCGGGCGCCCCTCTGCCGGCCGGCCGCGGAGGCGGCCGGCGGGGTCTGCCGGCCGGCGGCGGCGGCGGCCGGCTGGGTCTGCCGGCCGGCGGCGACAACGGCCGTCGGGGTCTGCCGGCCGGCGGCGTCTTCCGGCCGGCGGCGGTTTTTTCCCAAATTTTTTTCAAACTTTTGCGACGCATAATATAACTGAATATAATAAAATAAATATTTCGCGATACAAATACGATGCGTAAAAAATTAAAAAATTATTCTAATGTGACTTCATATTTTTCCCTTTTTTCCCTTTTATTTATTATTTTTTTAATAATTAAAATAATTAAATAAATATTTTCATAACTAAAAAATAAATTATTTCGACAAAAATTAATTAGTCATGTGATTTTGCGTTGACGTGCAAATTTTCGGCAGCGTCCGCAAAGCCGCGCGCGCGCACGTCGGCAGCGTCCGCAAAGGCGTGCGCGCGCACGCGGGCCTGTTTCCCAAAGGCGCGCGCGCACACGCGGGGCTGTTTCCGAACCGGCGCGCTCGCGCCGGCGGGCCTGTTTCCGCAAAGCCGCGCGCGCGCACGCGGGGCTGTTTCCGCACCGGCGCGCTCGCGCCGGCGGGGCTGTTTTCTAAAAGCCGCGCGCGCGCACGCGGGGCTGTTTCCGCACCGGCGCTCGCGCTGGCGGGGCTGTTTCCGCACACGCGCCGGCAGCGTCCGCACAGGCGCGCGCGCGCCCGTCGGCAGTGGCTTCCTACACGGGCGGCCGTCTGCTGCCGACAGGCCTGCGCGCGCGCACGTCGGCAGTAGCGGGCAGGCGGCGTTTGCCGCCGTCGGCAGTTTTTTCCCGATGCTTCTTAAATCTTCTGGGACGCATAATATAACATAATATAATAAAATAAATATTTCGCGATTCAAATACGATGCGTAAAAAATTAAAATATTATTCTAATATGTCTTCATATTTTTCCCTTTTTTCCCATTTATTTATTATTTTTTTAATAATTAAAATAATTAAATAAATATTTTAAATTAATAATTAATAATAATTATTTTAATTAAAATAATTAAATTAATATTTTAAATTAATAATTAATAATAATTATTTTAATTAAAATAATTAAATTAATCGTGTGATTTTGAGGCGACGTGAAAATTTTTATGCTGCGGCCGCCCAAGGCGCGCGCGCGCACGGCGGCAGTGCCCGAGCAGGCGCGGGCGCAATCCGGCAGTGCCCGCGCTGGCGCGCGCGGGGGCGCCCGTCGGCAGTGCCCGAGCGGGCGCAGGCGCGGGCGCCCGACCGCCCTGGCTGTGCCCGCGCAGGCGCGGGCGCCCGACCGCCCTGCCTGTGCCCGCGCAGGCGCGGGCGCCCGTCGGCAGTGCCCGAGCGGGCGCAGGCGCGGGCGCCCGACCGCCCTGCCTGTGCCCGCGCAGGCGCGCGCGCGCGGGCGCCCGTCCGCCCTGCCTGTGCCCACGCAGGCGCGCGCGCGCGGGCGCCCGAGCGCCCTGCCTGTGCCCGCGCAGGCGCGCGCGCGCGGGCGCCCGAGCGCCCTGCCTGTGCCCGCGCACGCGCGCGCGCGCTGGCGCCCGTCGGCCCTGCCTGTGCCCGCGCAGGCGCGGGCGCGCGGCCGCCAGTCGGCCCTGCCTGTGCCCGCGCACGCGCGCGCGCGCGGGCACCCGTCGGCCCTGCCTGTGCCCGCGCAGGCGCGCGCGCGCGGGCGCCAGTCGGCCCTGCCTGTGCCCGCGCAGGCGCGCGCGCGCGGGCGCCAGTCGGCCATGCCTGTGCCAGCGCAGGCGCGCGCGCGCGGGCGCCCGTCTGCCGTGCGCGCGCGCCCGCCGGCGGGGTCTGCCGGCCGGCGGGGTCTGCCGGCCGGCGGCGGCGGCGGACGGCGGGGTCTGCCGGCCGGCGGCGGCGGCGGCCGCCGGGGTCTGCCGGCCGGCGGCGGTTTTTTCCCAAATTTTTTTCAAACTTTTGCGACGCATAATATAACTGAATATAATAAAATAAATATTTCGCGATACAAATACGATGCGTAAAAAATTAAAAAATTATTCTAATGTGACTTCATAATTTTCCCTTTTTTCCCTTTTATTTATTATTTTTTTAATATTTAAAATAATTAAATAAATATTTTCATAACTCAAAAATAAATTATTTCGACAAAAATTAATTAGTCATGTGATTTTGCGTTGACGTGCAAATTTTCGGCAGCGTCCGCAAAGGCGCGCGCGCGCACGTCGGCAGCGTCCGCAAAGGCGCGCGCGCGCACGCGGGCCTGTTTCAGCAAAGGCGCGCGCGCGCACGCGGGCCTGTTTCCGCACCGGCGCGCTCGCGCCGGCGGGCCTGTTTCCGCAAAGCCGCGCGCGCGCACGCGGGGCTGTTTCCGCACCGGCGCGCTCGCGCCGGCGGGGCTGTTTTCGCAAAGCCGCACGCGCGCACGCGGGGCAGTTTCCGCACCGGCGCTCGCGCTGGCGGGGCTGTTTCCGCACACGCGCCGGCAGCTTCCGCACAGGCGCGCGCGCGCCCGTCGGCAGTGGCTTCCTACACGGGCGCCCGTCTGCTGCCGACAGGCCTGCGCGCGCGCACGTCGGCAGTAGCGGGCAGGCGGCGTCTGCCGCCGTCGGCAGTTTTTTCGCGATGCTTCTTCAATCTTCTGGGACGCATAATATAACATAATATAATAAAATAAATATTTCGCGATTCAAATACGATGCGTAAAAAATTAAAATATTATTCTAATATGTCTTCATATTTTTCCCTTTTTTCCCATTTATTTATTATTTTTTTAATAATTAAAATAATTAAATAAATATTTTAAATTAATAACTATTAATAATTATTTTAATTAAAATAATTAAATAAATATTTTAAATTAATAATAATTATTTTAATTAAAATAATTAAATTAATATTTTAAATTAATAATTAATAATAATTATTTTAATTAAAATAATTAAATTAATCGTGTGATTTTGAGGCGACGTGAAAATTTTTATGCTGCGGCCGCCCAAGGCGCGCGCGCGCACGGCGGCAGTGCCCGAGCAGGCGCGGGCGCACGCCGGCAGTGCCCGTGCTGGCGCGCGCGCGGGCGCCCGTCGGCAGTGCCCGCGCGGGCGCGCGCGCGGGGGCGCCCGTCGGCAGTGCCCGAGCGGGCGCAGGCGCGGGCGCCCGACCGCCCTGCCTGTGCCCGCGCAGGCGCGGGCGCCCGACCGCCCTGCCTGTGCCCGCGCAGGAGCGGGCGCCCGTCGGCAGTGCCCGAGCGGGCGCAGGCGCGGGCGCCCGACCGCCCTGCCTGTGCCCGCGCAGGCGCGCGCGCGCGGGCGCCCGAGCGCCCTGCCTGTGCCCGCGCAGGCGCGCGCGCGCGGGCGCCCGAGCGCCCTGCGTGTGCCCGCGCACGCGCGCGCGCGCGGGCGCCCGTCGGCCCTGCCTGTGCCCGCGCAGGCGCGGGCTCGCGGCCGCCAGTCGGCCCTGCCTTTGCCCGCGCACGCGCGCGCGCGCGGCCGCCCGTCGGCCCTGCCTGTGCCCGCGCAGGCGCGCGCGCGCGGGCGCCAGTCGGCCATGCCTGTGCCCGCACAGGCGCGCGCGCGCGGGCGCCCGTCTGCCGTGCCCGCGCGGCCGGCGGGGTCTTCCGGCCGGCGGCGGTTTTTTCCCAAATTTTTTTCAAACTTTTGCGACGCATAATGTAACTGAATATAATAAAATAAATATTTCGCGATACAAATACGATGCGTAAAAAATTAAAAAATTATTCTAATGTGACTTCATATTTTTCCCTTTTTTCCCTTTTATTTATTATTTTTTTAATAATTAAAATAATTAAATAAATATTTTAGTAACTTAAAAATAAATTATTTCGACAAAAATTAATTAGCCATGTGATTTTGCGTTGACGTGCAAATTTTCGGCAGCGTCCGCAAAGGCGCGCGCGCGCACGTCGGCAGCGTCCGCAAAGGCGCGCGCGCGCACGTCGGCAGCGTCCGCAAAGGCGCGCGCGCGCACGCGGGCCTGTTTCCGCAAAGGCGCGCGCGCGCACGCGGGGCTGTTTCCGAACCGGCGCGCTCGCGCCGGCGGGCCTGTTTCCGCAAAGCCGCGCGCGCGCACGCGGGGCTTTTTCCGCACCGGCGCTCGCGCTGGCGGGGCTGTTTCCGCACACGCGCCGGCAGCGTCCGCACAGGCGCGCGCGCGCCCGTCGGCAGTGGCTTCCTACACGGGCGCCCGTCTGCTGCCGACAGGCCTGCGCGCGCGCACGTTGGCAGTAGCGGGCAGACGGCGTCTGCCGCCGTCGGCAGTTTTTTCCCGATGCTTCTTCAATCTTCTGGGACGCATAATATAACATAATATAATAAAATAAATATTTCGCGATTCAAATACGATGCGTAAAAAATTAAAATATTATTCTAATATGTCTTCATATTTTTCCCTTTTTTCCCATTTATTTATTATTTTTTTAATAATTAAAATAATTAAATAAATATTTTAAATTAATAATTAATAATAATTATTTTAATTAAAATAATTAAATTAATCGTGTGATTTTGAGGCGACGTGAAAATTTTTATGGTGCGGCCGCCCAAGGCGCGCGCGCGCACGGCGGCAGTGCCCGAGCAGGCGCGGGCGCACGCCGGCAGTGCCCGCGCTGGCGCGGGCGCACGCCGGCAGTGCCCGCGCTGGCGCGCGCGCGGGCGCGCGCGCGGGGGCGCCCGTCGGCAGTGCCCGAGCGGGCGCCCGACCGCCCTGGCTGTGCCCGCGCAGGCGCGGGCGCCCGACCGCCCTGCCTGTGCCCGCGCAGCCGCGCGGGCGCGGGCGCCCGTCCGCCCTGCCTGTGCCCGCGCAGGCGCGCGCGCGCGGGCGCCCGAGCGCCCTGTCTGTGCCCGCGCACGCGCGCGCGCGCGGGCGCCCGTCGGCCCTGCCTGTGCCCGCGCAGGCGCGGGCGCGCGGCCGCCAGTTGGCCCTGCCTGTGCCCGCGCACGCGCGCGCGCGCGGGCGCCCGTCGGCCCTGCCTGTGCCCGCGCAGGCGCGCGCGCGCGGGCGCCAGTCGGCCCTGCCTGTGCCCGCGCAGGCGCGCGCGCGCGGGCGCCAGTCAGCCATGCCTGTGCACGCGCAGGCGCGCGCGCGCGGGCGCCCGTCTGCCGTGCGCGCGCGGCCGCCGGCCGGCGGCGGCCGGCGGGGTAAACCGGCCGCCGGGCGGCGGCGGCTGCGGCCGGCGGGGTCTGCCGGCCGGCGGCGGCCGGCGGCGTCTTCCGGCCGGCGGCGGTTTTTTCCCAAATTTTTTTCAAACTTTTGCGACGCATAATATAACTGAATATAATAAAATAAATATTTCGCGATACAAATACGATGCGTAAAAAATTAAAAAATTATTCTAATGTGACTTCATATTTTTCCCTTTTTTCCCTTTTATTTATTATTTTTTTAATAATTAAAATAATTAAATAAATATTTTCATAACTCAAAAATAAATTATTTCGACAAAAATTAATTAGTCATGTGATTTTGCGTTGACGTGCAAATTTTCGGCAGCGTCCGCAAAGGCGCGCGCGCGCACGTCGGCAGCGTCCGCAAAGGCGCGCGCGCGCACGTCGGCAGCGTCCGCAAAGGCGCGCGCGCGCACCCGGGCCTGTTTCCGCAAAGGCGCGCGCGCGCACGCGGGGCTGTTTCCGAACCGGCGCGCTCGCGCCGGCGGGCCTGTTTCCGCAAAGCCGCGCGCGCGCACGCGGGGCTGTTTCCGCACCGGCGCGCTCGCGCCGGCGGGGCTGTTTTCGCAAAGCCGCGCGCGCGCACGCGGGGCTATTTCCGCACCGGCGCTCGCGCTGGCGGGGCTGTTTCTGCACACGCGCCGGCAGCGTCCGCACAGGCGCGCGCGCGCCCGTCAGCAGTGGCTTCCTACACGGGCGCCCGTCTGCTGCCGACAGGCCTGCGCGCGCGCACGTCGGCAGTAGCGGGCAGGCGGCGTCTGCCGCCGTCGGCAGTTTTTTCCCGATGCTTCTTCAATCTTCTGGGACGCATAATATAACATAATATAATAAAATAAATATTTCGCGATTCAAATACGATGCGTAAAAAATTAAAATATTATTCTAATATGTCTTCATATTTTTCCCTTTTTTCCCATTTATTTATTATTTTTTTAATAATTAAAATAATTAAATAAATATTTTAAATTAATAATTAATAATAATTATTTTAATTAAAATAATTAAATTAATATTTTAAATTAATAATTAATAATAATTATTTTAATTAAAATAATTAAATTAATCGTGTGATTTTGAGGGGACGTGAAAATTTTTATGCTGCGGCCGCCCAAGGCGCGCGCGCGCACGGCGGCATTGCCCGAGCAGGCGCGGGCGCACGCCGGCAGTGCCCGCGCTGGCGCGCGCGCGGGCGCCCGTCGGGGGCGCCCGTCGGCAGTGCCCGAGCGGGCGCAGGCGCGGGCGCCCGACCGTCCTGCCTGTGCCCGCGCAGGCGCGGGCGCCCGTCGGCAGTGCCCGAGCGGGCGCAGGCGCGGGCGCCCGAGCGCCCTGCCTGTGCCCGCGCAGGCGCGCGCGCGCGGGCGCCCGTCCGCCCTGCCTGTGCCCGCGCAGGCGCGCGCGCGCGGGCGCCCGAGCGCCCTGCCTGTGCCCGCGCACGCGCGCGCGCGCGGGCGCCCGTCGGCCCTGCCTGTGCCCGCGCAGGCGCGGGCGCGCGGCCGCCAGTCGGCCCTGCCTGTGCCCGCGCACGCGCGCGCGCGCGGGCGCCCGTCGGCCCTGCCTGTGCCCGCGCAGGCGCGCGCGCGCGGGCGCCAGTCGGCCATGCCTGTGCCCGCGCAGGCGCGCGCGCGCGGGCGCCCGTCTGCCGTGCGCGCGCGGCCGCCGGGCGGCGGCGGCCGGCGGGGTCTGCCGGCAGGCGGCGGCGGCGGCCGGCGGCGTCTTCCGGCCGGCGGCGGTTTTTTCCCAAATTTTTTTCAAACTTTTGCGACGCATAATATAACTGAATATAATAAAATAAATATTTCGCGATACAAATACGATGCGTAAAAAATTAAAAAATTATTCTAATGTGACTTCATATTTTTCCCTTTTTTCCCTTTTATTTATTATTTTTTTAATAATTAAAATAATTAAATAAATATTTTCATAACTCAAAAATAAATTATTTCGACAAAAATTAATTAGTCATGTGATTTTGCGTTGACGTGCAAATTTTCGGCAGCGTCCGCAAAGGCGCGCGCGCGCACGTCGGCAGCGTCCGCAAAGGCGCGCGCGCGCACGCGGGCCTGTTTCCGCAAAGGCGCGCGCGCGCACGCAGGGCTGTTTCCGAACCGGCGCGCTCGCGCCGGCGGGCCTGTTTCCGCAAAGCCGCGCGCGCGCACGCGGGGCTGTTTCCGCACCGGCGCGCTCGCGCCGGCGGGGCTGTTTTCGCAAAGCCGCGCGCGCGCACGCGGGGCTGTTTCCGCACCGGCGCTCGCGCTGGCGGGGCTGTTTCCGCACACGCGCCGGCAGCGTCCGCACAGGCGCGCGCGCGCCCGTCGGCAGTGGCTTCCTACACGGGCGCCCGTCTGCTGCCGACAGGCCTGCGCGCGCGCACGTCGGCAGTAGCGGGCAGGCGGCGTCTGCCGCCGTCGGCAGTTTTTTCCCGATGCTTTTTCAATCTTCTGGGACGCATAATATAACATAATATAATAAAATAAATATTTCGCGATTCAAATACGATGCGTAAAAAATTAAAATATTATTCTAATATGTCTTCATATTTTTCCCTTTTTTCCCATTTATTTATTATTTTTTTAATAATTAAAATAATTAAATAAATATTTTAAATTAATAATTAATAATAATATTTTAATTAAAATAATTAAATAAATATTTTAAATTAATAATTAATAATAATTATTTTAATTAAAATAATTAAATTAATCGTGTGATTTTCAGGCGACGTGAAAATTTTTATGCTGCGGCCGCCCAAGGCGCGCGCGCGCACGGCGGCAGTGCCCGAGCAGGCGCGGGCGCACGCCGGCAGTGCCCGCGCTGGCGCGCGCGCGGGCGCCCGTCGGCAGTGCCCGCGCGGGCGCGCGCGCGGGGGCGCCCGTCGGCAGTGCCCGAGCGGGCGCAGGCGGGGGCGCCCGACCGCCCTGGCTGTGCCCGCGCAGGCGCGGGCGCCCGACCGCCCTGCCTGTGCCCGCGCAGGCGCGGGCGCCCGTCGGCAGTGCCCGAGCGGGCGCCCGACCGCCCTGCCTGTGCCCGCGCAGGCGCGCGCGCGCGGGCGCCCGTCCGCCCTGCCTGTGCCCGCGCAGGCGCGCGCGCGCGGGCGCCCGAGCGCCCTGCCTGTGCCCGCGCACGCGCGCGCGCGCGGGCGCCAGTCGGCCATGCCTGTGCCCGCGCAGGCGCGCGCGCGCGGGCGCCCGTCTGCCGAGCGCGGGCGCCCGTCTGCCGAGCGCGCGCGGCCGCCGGCCGGCGGCGTCTTCCGGCCGGCGGAGGCGGAGGCCGGCGGCGTCTTCCGGCCGGCGGCGGCGGCGGCCGGCTGGGTCTGCCGGCCGGCGGCGGCGGCGGCCGGCGGCGTCTTCCGGCCGGCGGCGGTTTTTTCCCAAATTTTTTTCAAACTTTTGCGACGCTTTATATAACTGAATAAAATAAAATAAATATTTCGCGATACAAATACGATGCGTAAAAAATTAAAAAATTATTCTAATGTGACTTCATATTTTTCCCTTTTTTCCCTTTTATTTATTATTTTTTTAATAATTAAAATAATTAAATAAATATTTTCATAACTCAAAAATAAATTATTTCGACAAAAATTAATTAGTCATGTGATTTTGCGTTGACGTGCAAATTTTCGGCAGTGTCCGCAAAGGCGCGCGCGCGCACGTCGGCAGCGTCCGCAAAGGCGCGCGCGCGCACACGGGCCTGTTTCCGCAAAGGCGCGCGCGTGCACGCGGGGCTGTTTCCGAACCGGCGCGCTCGCGCCGGCGGGCCTGTTTCCGCAAAGCCGCGCGCGCGCACGCGGGGCTGTTTCCGCACCGGCGCGCTCGCGCCGGCGGGGCTGTTTTCGCAAAGCCGCGCGCGCGCACGCGGGGCTGTTTCCGCACCGGCGCTCGCGCTGGCGGGGCTGTTTCCGCACACGCGCCGGCAGCGTCCGCACAGGCGCGCGCGCGCCCGTCGGCAGTGGCTTCCTACACGGGCGCCCGTCTGCTGCCGACAGGCCTGCGCGCGCGCACGTCGGCAGTAGCGGGCAGGCGGCGTCTGCCGCCGTCGGCAGTTTTTTCCCGATGCTTCTTCAATCTTCTGGGACGCATAATATAACATAATATAATAAAATAAATATTTCGCGATTCAAATACGATGCGTAAAAAATTAAAATATTATTCTAATATGTCTTCATATTTTTCCCTTTTTTCCCATTTATTTATTATTTTTTTAATAATTAAAATAATTAAATAAATATTTTAAATTAATAATTAATAATAATATTTTAATTAAAATAATTAAATAAATATTTTAAATTAATAATTAATAATAATTATTTTAATTAAAATAATTAAATTAATCGTGTGATTTTCAGGCGACGTGAAAATTTTTATGCTGCGGCCGCCCAAGGCGCGCGCGCGCACGGCGGCAGTGCCCGAGCAGGCGCGGGCGCACGCCGGCAGTGCCCGCGCTGGCGCGGGCGCACGCCGGCAGTGCCCGCGCTGGCGCGCGCGCGGGCGCGCGCGCGGGGGCGCCCGTCGGCAGTGCCCGAGCGGGCGCCCGACCGCCCTGGCTGTGCCCGCGCAGGCGCGGGCGCCCGACCGCCCTGCCTGTGCCCGCGCAGCCGCGCGGGCGCGGGCGCCCGTCCGCCCTGCCTGTGCCCGCGCAGGCGCGCGCGCGCGGGCGCCCGAGCGCCCTGTCTGTGCCCGCGCACGCGCGCGCGCGCGGGCGCCCGTCGGCCCTGCCTGTGCCCGCGCAGGCGCGGGCGCGCGGCCGCCAGTTGGCCCTGCCTGTGCCCGCGCACGCGCGCGCGCGCGGGCGCCCGTCGGCCCTGCCTGTGCCCGCGCAGGCGCGCGCGCGCGGGCGCCAGTCGGCCCTGCCTGTGCCCGCGCAGGCGCGCGCGCGCGGGCGCCAGTCAGCCATGCCTGTGCACGCGCAGGCGCGCGCGCGCGGGCGCCCGTCTGCCGTGCGCGCGCGGCCGCCGGCCGGCGGCGGCCGGCGGGGTAAACCGGCCGCCGGGCGGCGGCGGCTGCGGCCGGCGGGGTCTGCCGGCCGGCGGCGGCCGGCGGCGTCTTCCGGCCGGCGGCGGTTTTTTCCCAAATTTTTTTCAAACTTTTGCGACGCATAATATAACTGAATATAATAAAATAAATATTTCGCGATACAAATACGATGCGTAAAAAATTAAAAAATTATTCTAATGTGACTTCATATTTTTCCCTTTTTTCCCTTTTATTTATTATTTTTTTAATAATTAAAATAATTAAATAAATATTTTCATAACTCAAAAATAAATTATTTCGACAAAAATTAATTAGTCATGTGATTTTGCGTTGACGTGCAAATTTTCGGCAGCGTCCGCAAAGGCGCGCGCGCGCACGTCGGCAGCGTCCGCAAAGGCGCGCGCGCGCACGTCGGCAGCGTCCGCAAAGGCGCGCGCGCGCACCCGGGCCTGTTTCCGCAAAGGCGCGCGCGCGCACGCGGGGCTGTTTCCGAACCGGCGCGCTCGCGCCGGCGGGCCTGTTTCCGCAAAGCCGCGCGCGCGCACGCGGGGCTGTTTCCGCACCGGCGCGCTCGCGCCGGCGGGGCTGTTTTCGCAAAGCCGCGCGCGCGCACGCGGGGCTATTTCCGCACCGGCGCTCGCGCTGGCGGGGCTGTTTCTGCACACGCGCCGGCAGCGTCCGCACAGGCGCGCGCGCGCCCGTCAGCAGTGGCTTCCTACACGGGCGCCCGTCTGCTGCCGACAGGCCTGCGCGCGCGCACGTCGGCAGTAGCGGGCAGGCGGCGTCTGCCGCCGTCGGCAGTTTTTTCCCGATGCTTCTTCAATCTTCTGGGACGCATAATATAACATAATATAATAAAATAAATATTTCGCGATTCAAATACGATGCGTAAAAAATTAAAATATTATTCTAATATGTCTTCATATTTTTCCCTTTTTTCCCATTTATTTATTATTTTTTTAATAATTAAAATAATTAAATAAATATTTTAAATTAATAATTAATAATAATTATTTTAATTAAAATAATTAAATTAATATTTTAAATTAATAATTAATAATAATTATTTTAATTAAAATAATTAAATTAATCGTGTGATTTTGAGGGGACGTGAAAATTTTTATGCTGCGGCCGCCCAAGGCGCGCGCGCGCACGGCGGCATTGCCCGAGCAGGCGCGGGCGCACGCCGGCAGTGCCCGCGCTGGCGCGCGCGCGGGCGCCCGTCGGGGGCGCCCGTCGGCAGTGCCCGAGCGGGCGCAGGCGCGGGCGCCCGACCGTCCTGCCTGTGCCCGCGCAGGCGCGGGCGCCCGTCGGCAGTGCCCGAGCGGGCGCAGGCGCGGGCGCCCGAGCGCCCTGCCTGTGCCCGCGCAGGCGCGCGCGCGCGGGCGCCCGTCCGCCCTGCCTGTGCCCGCGCAGGCGCGCGCGCGCGGGCGCCCGAGCGCCCTGCCTGTGCCCGCGCACGCGCGCGCGCGCGGGCGCCCGTCGGCCCTGCCTGTGCCCGCGCAGGCGCGGGCGCGCGGCCGCCAGTCGGCCCTGCCTGTGCCCGCGCACGCGCGCGCGCGCGGGCGCCCGTCGGCCCTGCCTGTGCCCGCGCAGGCGCGCGCGCGCGGGCGCCAGTCGGCCATGCCTGTGCCCGCGCAGGCGCGCGCGCGCGGGCGCCCGTCTGCCGTGCGCGCGCGGCCGCCGGGCGGCGGCGGCCGGCGGGGTCTGCCGGCAGGCGGCGGCGGCGGCCGGCGGCCGGCGGCGTCTTCCGGCCGGCGGCGGCGGCCGGCGGCGTCTTCCGGCCGGCGGCGGTTTTTTCCCAAATTTTTTTCAAACTTTTGCGACGCATAATATAACTGAATATAATAAAATAAATATTTCGCGATACAAATACGATGCGTAAAAAATTAAAAAATTATTCTAATGTGACTTCATATTTTTCCCTTTTTTCCCTTTTATTTATTATTTTTTTAATAATTAAAATAATTAAATAAATATTTTCATAACTCAAAAATAAATTATTTCGACAAAAATTAATTAGTCATGTGATTTTGCGTTGACGTGCAAATTTTCGGCAGCGTCCGCAAAGGCGCGCGCGCGCACGTCGGCAGCGTCCGCAAAGGCGCGCGCGCGCACGCGGGCCTGTTTCCGCAAAGGCGCGCGCGCGCACGCAGGGCTGTTTCCGAACCGGCGCGCTCGCGCCGGCGGGCCTGTTTCCGCAAAGCCGCGCGCGCGCACGCGGGGCTGTTTCCGCACCGGCGCGCTCGCGCCGGCGGGGCTGTTTTCGCAAAGCCGCGCGCGCGCACGCGGGGCTGTTTCCGCACCGGCGCTCGCGCTGGCGGGGCTGTTTCCGCACACGCGCCGGCAGCGTCCGCACAGGCGCGCGCGCGCCCGTCGGCAGTGGCTTCCTACACGGGCGCCCGTCTGCTGCCGACAGGCCTGCGCGCGCGCACGTCGGCAGTAGCGGGCAGGCGGCGTCTGCCGCCGTCGGCAGTTTTTTCCCGATGCTTTTTCAATCTTCTGGGACGCATAATATAACATAATATAATAAAATAAATATTTCGCGATTCAAATACGATGCGTAAAAAATTAAAATATTATTCTAATATGTCTTCATATTTTTCCCTTTTTTCCCATTTATTTATTATTTTTTTAATAATTAAAATAATTAAATAAATATTTTAAATTAATAATTAATAATAATATTTTAATTAAAATAATTAAATAAATATTTTAAATTAATAATTAATAATAATTATTTTAATTAAAATAATTAAATTAATCGTGTGATTTTCAGGCGACGTGAAAATTTTTATGCTGCGGCCGCCCAAGGCGCGCGCGCGCACGGCGGCAGTGCCCGAGCAGGCGCGGGCGCACGCCGGCAGTGCCCGCGCTGGCGCGCGCGCGGGCGCCCGTCGGCAGTGCCCGCGCGGGCGCGCGCGCGGGGGCGCCCGTCGGCAGTGCCCGAGCGGGCGCAGGCGGGGGCGCCCGACCGCCCTGGCTGTGCCCGCGCAGGCGCGGGCGCCCGACCGCCCTGCCTGTGCCCGCGCAGGCGCGGGCGCCCGTCGGCAGTGCCCGAGCGGGCGCCCGACCGCCCTGCCTGTGCCCGCGCAGGCGCGCGCGCGCGGGCGCCCGTCCGCCCTGCCTGTGCCCGCGCAGGCGCGCGCGCGCGGGCGCCCGAGCGCCCTGCCTGTGCCCGCGCAGGCGCGCGCGCGCGGGCGCCCGAGCGCCCTGCCTGTGCCCGCGCACGCGCGCGCGCGCGGGCGCCAGTCGGCCATGCCTGTGCCCGCGCAGGCGCGCGCGCGCGGGCGCCCGTCTGCCGAGCGCGGGCGCCCGTCTGCCGAGCGCGCGCGGCCGCCGGCCGGCGGCGTCTTCCGGCCGGCGGAGGCGGAGGCCGGCGGCGTCTTCCGGCCGGCGGCGGCGGCGGCCGGCTGGGTCTGCCGGCCGGCGGCGGCGGCGGCCGGCGGCGTCTTCCGGCCGGCGGCGGTTTTTTCCCAAATTTTTTTCAAACTTTTGCGACGCTTTATATAACTGAATAAAATAAAATAAATATTTCGCGATACAAATACGATGCGTAAAAAATTAAAAAATTATTCTAATGTGACTTCATATTTTTCCCTTTTTTCCCTTTTATTTATTATTTTTTTAATAATTAAAATAATTAAATAAATATTTTCATAACTCAAAAATAAATTATTTCGACAAAAATTAATTAGTCATGTGATTTTGCGTTGACGTGCAAATTTTCGGCAGCGTCCGCAAAGGCGCGCGCGCGCACGTCGGCAGCGTCCGCAAAGGCGCGCGCGCGCACACGGGCCTGTTTCCGCAAAGGCGCGCGCGTGCACGCGGGGCTGTTTCCGAACCGGCGCGCTCGCGCCGGCGGGCCTGTTTCCGCAAAGCCGCGCGCGCGCACGCGGGGCTGTTTCCGCACCGGCGCGCTCGCGCCGGCGGGGCTGTTTTCGCAAAGCCGCGCGCGCGCACGCGGGGCTGTTTCCGCACCGGCGCTCGCGCTGGCGGGGCTGTTTCCGCACACGCGCCGGCAGCGTCCGCACAGGCGCGCGCGCGCCCGTCGGCAGTGGCTTCCTACACGGGCGCCCGTCTGCTGCCGACAGGCCTGCGCGCGCGCACGTCGGCAGTAGCGGGCAGGCGGCGTCTGCCGCCGTCGGCAGTTTTTTCCCGATGCTTCTTCAATCTTCTGGGACGCATAATATAACATAATATAATAAAATAAATATTTCGCGATTCAAATACGATGCGTAAAAAATTAAAATATTATTCTAATATGTCTTCATATTTTTCCCTTTTTTCCCATTTATTTATTATTTTTTTAATAATTAAAATAATTAAATAAATATTTTAAATTAATAATTAATAATAATATTTTAATTAAAATAATTAAATAAATATTTTAAATTAAAATTTTTATGCTGCGGCCGCCCAAGGCGCGCGCCGCGCACGGCGGCAGTGCCCGAGCAGGCGCGGGCGCACGCCGGCAGTGCCCGCCGGCCAAGAGGTAGAAACGCCTTTAGGTTTGTCACTCGCTCCCAAGTGTTCTCCTCGCTGCTGCATCCCCTCCATTTCACCAAGTACTCGGTGTGGTCTTTCTTCGCGGTACTCGTCACTCGGTGATCTAGGATTACTTCAGCCACCTTCTCCTTCGTCTTCTTCAATTCGAGTTGTGGGCGGCTGGGTTGATTGCGGGTATCGTCTTCCTTGTCTGCTGAATACTTCTTCAATTGGCTGACATGGAAAACGTTGTGGATCTTCCACCACGGCGGCAACTCCACCTTGTACGCCACCGTCCCAATACGCCTAAGGACAGGCAAAGGACCAACATATTTCTGCATCAACCGAGGATCTCTCCACCTTGATGACTTTGACAATTTCGGATTCGGGACCTTCACCAGCACCAGGTCTCCCGCATTGAACTCAATGAAGCGGCGATTCTGATCTGCATACGTCTTCATCCGCTTCTGAGCTATCTCCAGGCAACTTCTAACGATATCAACATTCTTCTTCCACTCCTGGGAGAAACTTCGAGTAAGAGGGGATCTCACACTTTGTGGGATGTCAAGAGTGTGAGGAAGGAGCGGCTGCTGCCCAGTAACGATTTCAAAAGCGCTCTTGTTGGTGGTGGAAGAGCTCTCTTGAACATTGAAATATAGCTGAGCGACATCCAAGAGCTTCACCCAATCCTTCTGCGTACCTCGCACAAAGTGCCGAAGGTAGTCCTCCAACATAGAATTAAAGCGTTCTGTCTGACCATCGGACTGTGGATGATAGCTCGAGCTCATGGAAGGTGTGGACCCGAGAAGTTTGAACAACTCGGTCCGGAAGACGCCAGTGAATCGGGAGTCACGCTCACTGACAATATCTTTTGGCAGTCCCCAATGCTTGACGATGTGCTTGTAAAAGAGATGAGCTGTCCCTTCTGCTGTAACGTGTTTGGGTGCTGCGATGAATGTAGCATATTTTGAAAAATGATCTACCACGACAATGATAGAGCCTAAGTTCCCGACCTTAGGCAATCCAGAGATGTAATCCATGGAGACGCCCTCCCATGGACGCTTTGGGATGGGAAGTGGTTGCAGCAGACCGGCCTTCTTCTGATGGTCTGCCTTGTCCTGCTGACAAATCAAGCAAGTGCGGACATGCGTCTCGACATCGTCCCGCATCTGTGGCCAATGATAGGCCCTCCGCACCGAAGCAACCGTGCGCTCTTGTCCTTGGTGTCCCGCCCAAAGTGTGTCGTGGCATTCGGAAAGAAGTGATTTCCGTAGGTCCCCGCCTCTCGGAACGTATACGCGGTTTCCTTTGGTCATCAGCAATCCATCCTCGATCCAAAAGTGTCGAGCCTTGCCCTGCTCGACAAGCCGAATCAGGCGTCGCGCCGCGGGATCTCTCGGTAGTAACTCCCGCACCTGATCCTTCGTAGAGATAGCAGCCGCGCTAGAAGAGAGCGCTGCTATCGACTCCAAGTTCGCCAAGTCCGCCCTGCGGCTCAAGGCATCTGCTGACTGCTTCCTAAGCTCCACAAGCTTAGGTTGCGGTATTCGGTACGGTGCCCTAGCGGGCGGTCTCGTGCCAGGCACCAACTCGATCTCGTGATCCACTGCCCTCTTCGGTGGTAGCTTCCGAGGCAGCTCGTCTGGCATCACGTCTTCAGACTCCCCCAACAGTTCCTTACTACCGCCCGGGGTGGGCCCTGACACCTCTTCCATCTCTTCAAAACAAAGGGTACCCAAGTAGGAGATCTCATCCTGCTTGTGCCCCTTCTCAAACTGCATGGCCGACAAGTTCTTCCCTCCAGTACGTCCGGCCAAGGTAGGAATGACACACGGCTTCGCCCCCAACATCATCAGCGAATCGGCATGAGGTAAGACAGCAGTGCGTGTATCCCGTAGAAATTCAAGCCCAAGGATAAGCTTGAAGTCGTCCATTGCCACAACAGAAAGATTGGTCTTGCCCTCATAAGCACCAACCTTAATCAGCACAGACTTGGCTACACCGGCAATGGGTTGTGCAGCCGAGTTGATCGCCTTCACACGCCCAACTCCCTTCTCCAGCACGAGCCCGAGTCTCGCCACTTCGGCGCTCGCAAGGTAGTTGTGAGAGGCTCCAGTGTCGATCATGGCTCGAATCGGCTTGCCATGAATCTTCACATCCACGAACATCAACCCTTTCTTCCTAGGAATCCGGGGCTGAACATCTTCTTCCTTCTTCTCCGGCTGCTCCACAGTAAGAGCCGGGATGGTCTTTTTCGCAAGGGGTGGCGCGACTCTCTTCGCCGCCACCGTAGAGAATGTGTTGCACCATTGGTTCACGGCCCCCAAGTTGTCCTCATACTCCTCCGTGTCATTCTCACCACCTGCCTCTGCTTGTGGCTCCACACTCTTTGAGGACGACGCCTTGTTGGTAAAGGTCGTTGCCAGTGCATTCAACACCTGTCTCTTCGGGCAATCCCGATACATATGCGGACCATCGCAGATCAAACACCCTCTTCTCCTCTCGGGTGCTCCCTGCCTGTTCTCTTGGGGCTTGTTCCTGTTTGAACTGCCCTGTGAGCCATTCTGAGAGTGGGGCCTCTGGTCTCCCCCACCTCTGTTGAAGTTATTCCTGAACCATCTCGTCCCATTCGACTTCTCCCGCTCAGGACTAGGCGTCGCCTGCCTATCCTTTTGAGTCTCTAGGTTGAAATCGGCCAGGCGTTCGGCCGCTATAATAGCCGAACTCAAATCGGTCACTCGTTGCCTCTGCAACTCGTTTCTCGCCCACTGTTTCAAGCCTTCCATGAAAGTGAACAGCTTGTCCGCCTCCGACATGTCTCGGATGTTCAGCATCAGCGCTGAGAAAGCTTTGACATATTCCCGCACGGAACCTGTATGTTCAAGCTTTCGCAATGCCCTCCTGGCATTGTACTCCACATTCTCGGGGAAGAACTGCTCTCTGATCGCCTCCCGTAGAAGAGCCCACGTGTCGAGCTGTATTTGATGAGCCTGGATCTCCGCAAACTTGGTCCGCCACCACAGCTTTGCGTCACCAGTCAGGTACATGGTCGCAGTCGCAACCTTCCTTGCCTCGTCCCGCACGTCTGCCGCAAGGAAGTACTGTTCCATGTCGAAGAGGAAGTTCTCGACCTCCTTCGCATCACGCTCACCGCTATAGGCCTTCGGTTCTGGTATTCGAAGCCTAGCACCGGGGTCGTGAGCAACCATAGGCGTGCTACCCACTGCACGCTGGAGCAGCCCAATCTGAATGGACATCTGCTCCATGTCACGCCGCATATCGGCAATGCTGTCGTTTCCGAATACGCCAGCCATCTCCTGAATCACGTGCCGACACTCGTCCAACTCCGAATTCAGCACCGTGATCTCAAATTCTAGAGAAGAGACCTTCGTCTCCAATTCCACCAACCGGGAGTGTCCGTCCTCCGGGTTCTCAGCTCTCTCGCTGGTTGAAGCTGCGGCATGTCGCGGGCTTTCCGGATCTTGCCCCGATGCCCTCGCAGCAGTAGCGGTCCGCCTCGGCCCCATCGTGGCACGAGGCTCTGATACCACCTCTCACGAGGCGCCTATCACACAGCGCGTCGTGTGGCTAGTAGTCCGCTGACTACGTCCGCCAATACCTCCGCTCGGCACTAATGCAGCGCGCCGAATATATCAGAGTCGGGAGGAACAAATCACAAAACAGTAAATTGCGCACGCGGATTCAGAAAACCAAATTGCATTAAACTGAAAATGCGTATACAATGATCAACGATGCTAGAGCAAGGGGTTCGCCTTGAGGGGGACTCCAACACGTCACTAAACCAAGCTTCTTGAACTCATTCCCCCCTATAATAGGCTTAAAAAAATAAATCCTATTGTCTACACTAGACACTAGAAAAGCTGAAATTTGCAACTCAAGAGGTATAACGTCCCCTTGAGGAATCTAAACAACAGAAAGCAAATAACAAAGCAGTAACAAAGCAATAAAAGGCCTACACCTAGGACTCTAAGACTAGTTGGTTGTCCAGCGTCTGTCGATGAAGGCTGAGTGGTCGGCCATGTAGAACGGTTGAGTGGCCGAAGTGCGCGTCACGGGGCCTAGTGAATGGGCAGCCCGTGACACACAGGCAGGGCGCACGGGCGCCCGCGCGCGCGCGCCTGCGCGGGCACAGGCAGGGCGCACGGGCGCCCGCGCGCGCGCGCCTGCGCGGGCACAGGCAGGATGGACGGGCGCCCGCGCGCGCGCGCCTGCGCGGGCACAGGCAGGGCGGTCGTGCGCCCGCGCCTGCGCGGGCACAGGCAGGGCGGTCGGGCGCCCGCGCCTGCGCCCGCTCGGGCACTGCCGACGGGCGCCCGCGCCTGCGCGGGCACAGGCAGGGCGGTCGGGCGCCCGCGCCTGCGCGGGCACAGGCAGGGCGGTCGGGCGCCCGCGCCTGCGCGGGCACAGCCAGGGCGGTCGGGCGCCCGCGCCTGCGCCCGCTCGGGCACTGCCGACGGGCGCCCCCGCGCGGGCACTGCCGACGGGCGCCCGCGCCTGCTCGGGCACTGCCGCCGTGCGCGCGCGCGCCTTGGGCGGCCGCAGCATAAAAATTTTCACGTCGCCTCAAAATCACACGATTAATTTAATTATTTTAATTAAAATAATTATTATTAATTATTAATTTAAAATATTTATTTAATTATTTTAATTAAAATAATTATTATTAATTATTTATTTAAAATATTTATTTAATTATTTTAATTATTAAAAAAATAATAAATAAATGGGAAAAAAGGGAAAAATATGAAGACATATTAGAATAATATTTTAATTTTTTACGCATCGTATTTGAATCGCGAAATATTTATTTTATTATATTATGTTATATTATGCGTCCCAGAAGATTGAAGAAGCATCGGGAAAAAACTGCCGACGGCGGCAGACGCCGCCTGCCCGCTACTGCCGACGTGCGCGCGCGCAGGCCTGTCGGCAGCAGACGGGCGCCCGTGTAGGAAGCCACTGTCGACGGGCGCGCGCGCGCCTGTGCGGACGTTGCCGGCGCGTGTGCGGAAACAGCCCCGCCAGCGCGAGCGCCGGTGCGGAAACAGCCCCGCGTGCGCGCGTGCGCGGCTTTGCGAAAACAGCCCCGCCGGCGCGAGCGCGCCGGTGCGGAAACAGCCCCGCGTGCGCGCGCGCGGCTTTGCGGAAACATGCCCGCCGGCGCGAGCGCGCCGGTTCGAAAACAGCCCCGCGTGCGCGCGAGCGCCTTTGCGGAAACAGGCCCGCGTGCGCGCGCGCGCCTTTGCGGATGCTGCCGACGTGCGCGCGCGTGCCTTTGCGGACGCTGCCGAAAATTTGCACGTCAACGCAAAATCACATGACTAATTAATTTTTGTCGAAATAATTTATTTTTGAGTTATGAAAATATTTATTTAATTATTTTAATTATTAAAAAAATAATAAATAAAAGGGAAAAAAGGGAAAAATATGAAGTCACATTAGAATAATTTTTTAATTTTTTACGCATCGTATTTGTATCGCGAAATATTTATTTTATTATATTCAGTTATATTATGCGTCGCAAAAGTTTGAAAAAAATTTGGGAAAAAACCGCCGCCGGCCGGCAGACCCCGCCGGCCGCCGCCGCCGCCGGCAGACCCCGCCGGCCGCCGCCGCCGCCGGCCGCGCGCGCACGGCAGACGGGCGCCCGCGCGCGCGCCTGCGCGGGCACAGGCATGGCCGACTGGCGCCCGCGCGCTCGCGCCTGCGCGGGCACAGGCAGGGCCGACTGGCGCCCGCGCGCGCGCGCCTGCGCGGGCACAGGCAGGGCCGACGGGCGCCGGCGCGCGCGCGCGTGCGCGGGCACAGGCAGGGCCGAATGGCGGCCGCGCGCCCGCGCCTGCGCGGGCACAGGCAGGGCCGACGGGCGCCCGCGCGCGCGCGCGTGCGCGGGCACAGGCAGGGCGCTCGGGCGCCCGCGAGCGCGCGCCTGCGCGGGCACAGGCAGGGCGGACGGGCGCGCGGGCACAGGCAGGGCGGTCGGGCGCCCGCGCCTGCGCCCGCTCGGGCACTGCCGACGGGCGCCCGCGCCTGCGCGGGCACAGGCAGGGCGGTCGGGCGCCCGCGCCTGCGAGGGCACAGCCAGGGCGGTCGGGCGCCCGCGCCTGCGCCCGCTCGGGCACTGCCGACGGGCGCCCCCGCGCGCGCGCCCGCGCGGGCACTGCCGACGGGCGCCCGCGCGCGCGCCAGCGCGGGCACTGCCGGCGTGCGCCCGCGCCTGCTCGGGCATTGCCGCCGTGCGCGCGCGCGCCTTGGGCAGCCGCAGCATAAAAATTTTCACGTCGCCTCAAAATCACACGATTAATTTAATTATTTTAATTAAAATAATTATTATTAATTATTAATTTAAAATATTTATTTAATTATTTTAATTAAAATAATTATTATTAATTATTAATTTAAAATATTTATTTAATTATTTTAATTATTAAAAAAATAATAAATAAATGGGAAAAAAGGGAAAAATATGAAGACATATTAGAATAATATTTTAATTTTTTACGCATCGTATTTGAATCGCGAAATATTTATTTTATTATATTATGTTATATTATGCGTCCCAGAAGATTGAAGAAGCATCGGGAAAAAACTGCCGACGGCGGCAGACGCCGCCTGCCCGCTACTGCCGACGTGCGCGCGCGCAGGCCTGTCGGCAGCAGACGGGCGCCCGTGTAGGAAGCCACTGCCGACGGGCGCCCGCGCGCCTGTGCGGACGCTGCCGGCGCGTGTGCGGAAACAGCCCCGCCAGCGCGAGCGCCGGTGCGGAAACAGCACCGCGTGCGCGCGCGGCTTTGCGAAAACAGCCCCGCCGGCGCGAGCGCGCCGGTGCGGAAACAGCCCCGCGTGCGCGCGCGCGGCTTTGCGGAAACAGGCCCGCCGGCGCGAGCGCGCCGGTTCGGAAACAGCCCCGCGTGCGCGCGCGCGCCTTTGCGGAAACAGGCCCGCGTGCGCGCGCGCGCCTTTGCGGACGCTGCCGACGTGCGCGCGCGCGCCTTTGCGGACGCTGCCGAAAATTTGCACGTCAACCCAAAATCACATGACTAATTAATTTTTGTCGAAATAATTTATTTTTGAGTTATGAAAATATTTATTTACTTATTTTAATTATTAAAAAAATAATAAATAAAAGGGAAAAAAGGGAAAAATATGAAGTCACATTAGAATAATTTTTTAATTTTTTACGCATCGTATTTGTATCGCGAAATATTTATTTTATTATATTCATTTATATTATGCGTCGTAAAAGTTTGAAAAAAATTTGGGAAAAAACCGCCGCCGGCCGGCCGCCGCCGCCGCGGCCGGCAGACCCGGCCGCCGCCGCCGCCGGCCGGCCGCCGGCGGCCGGCGGCCGAGCGCGCACGGCAGACGGGCGCCCGCGCGCGCGCGCCTGCGCGGGCACAGGCATGGCCGACTGGCGCCCGCGCGCGCGCGCCTGCGCGAGCACAGGCAGGGCCGACTGGCCGCCGCGCGCGCGCGCCTGCGCGGGCACAGGCAGGGCCGACGGGCGCCCGCGCGCGCGCGCGTGCGCGGGCACAGGAAGGGCGCTCGGGCGCGCGCGCGTGCGCGGGCACAGGCAGGGCGCTCGGGCGCCCGCGCGCGCGCGCCTGCGCGGGCACAGGCAGGGCGGTCGGGCGCCCACTCCTGCGCCCGCTCGGGCACTGCCGACGGGCGCCCGCGCCTGCGCGGGTACAGGCAGGGCGGTCGGGCGCCCGCGCCTGCGCCCGCTCGGGCACTGCCGACGGGCGCCCGCTCCTACGCGGGCACAGGCAGGGCGGTCGGGCGCCCGCGCCTGCGCGGGCACAGCCAGGGCGGTCGTGCGCCCGCGCCTGCGCCCGCTCGGGCACTGCCGACGGGCGCCCGCGCGCGCGCCAGCGCGGGCACTGCCGGCGTGCGCCCGCACCTGCTCGGGCACTGCCGCCGTGCGCGCGCGCGCCTAGGGCGGCCGCAGCATAAAAATTTTCACGTCGCCTCAAAATCACACGATTAATTTAATTATTTTAATTAAAATAATTATTATTAATTATTAATTTAAAATATTAATTTAATTATTTTAATTAAAATAATTATTATTAATTATTAATTTAAAATATTTATTTAATTATTTTAATTATTAAAAAAATAATAAATAAATGGGAAAAAAGGGAAAAATATGAAGACATATTAGAATAATATTTTAATTTTTTACGCATCGTATTTGAATCGCGAAATATTTATTTTATTATATTATGTTATATTATGCGTCCCAGAAGATTGAAGAAGCATCGTGAAAAAACTGCCGACGGCGGCAGACGCCGCCTGCCCGCTACTGCCGACGTGCGCGCGCGCAAGCCTGTCGGCAGCAGACGGGCGCCCGTGTAGGAAGCCACTGCCGACGGGCGCGCGCGCGCCTGTGCGGACGCTGCCGGCGCGTGTGCGGAAACAGCCCCGCCAGCGCGAGCGCCGGTGCAGAAACAGCCCCGCGTGGGCGCGCGCGGCTTTGCGAAAACAGCCCCGCCGGCGCGAGCGCGCCGGTGCGGAAACAGCCCCGCGTGCGCGCGCGCGGCTTTGCGGAAACAGGCCCGCCGGCGCGAGCGCGCCGGTTCGGAAACAGCCCCGCGTGCGCGCGCGCGTCTTTGCGGAAACAGGCCCGCGTGCGCGCACGCGCCTTTGCGGACGCTGCCGACGTGCGCGCGCGCGCCTTTGCGGACGCTGCCGAAAATTTGCACGTCAACGCAAAATCACATGACTAATTAATTTTTTTCGAAATAATTTATTTTTGAGTTATGAAAATATTTATTTAATTATTTTAATTATTAAAAAAATAATAAATAAAAGGGAAAAAAGGGAAAAATATGAACTCACATTAGAAAAATTTTTTAATTTTTTACGCATCGTATTTGTATCGCGAAATATTTATTTTATTATATTCAGTTATATTATGCGTCGCAAAAGTTTGAAAAAAATTTGGGAAAAAACCGCCGCCGGCCGCCGGCCGCCGCCGGCCGCCGGCCGCCGCCGGCCGCCGGCCGCCGCCGGCCGCCGGCCGCCGCCGGCCGGCAGACCCAGCCGGCCGCCGCCGCCGCCGCCGCACGGCAGACCCCGCCGGCCGCGCGCGCACGGCAGACGGGCGCCCGCGCGCGTGCCCGGGCACAGGCATGGCCGACTGGCGCCCGCGCGAGCGCGCCTGCGCGGGCACAGGCAGGGCCGACGGGCGCCCGCGCGCGCGCGCGTGCGCGGGCACAGGCAGGGCCGACTGGCGGCCGCGCGCCCGCGCCTGCGCGGGCACAGGCAGGGCCGACGGGCGCCCGCGCGCGCGCGCGTGCGCGGGCACAGGCAGGGCGCTCGGGCGCCCGCTTGCGCGCGCCTGCGCGGGCACAGGCAGGGCGCTCGGGCGCCCGCGCGCGCGCGCCTGCGTGGGCACAGGCAGGGCGGACGGGCGCCCGCGCGCGCGCGCCTGCGCGGGCACAGGCAGGGCGGTCGGGCGCCCGCGCCTGCGCGGGCACAGGCAGGGCGGTCGGGCGCCCGCGCCTGCGCCCGCTCGGGCACTGCCGACGGGCGCTCGCGCCTGCGCCCGCTAGGGCACTGCCGACGGGCGCCCGCGCCTGCGCGGGCACAGGCAGGGCGGTCGGGCGCCCGCGCCTGCGCCCGCTCGGGCACTGCCGGCGTGCGCCCGCGCCTGCTCGAGCACTGCCGCCGTGCGCGCGCGCGCCTTGGGCGGCCGCAGCATAAAAATTTTCACGTCGCCTCAAAATCACACGATTAATTTAATTATTTTAATTAAAATAATTATTATTAATTATTAATTTAAAATATTTATTTAATTATTTTAATTATTAATAAAATAATAAATAAATGGGAAAAAAGGGAAAAATATGAAGACATATTAGAATAATATTTTAATTTTTTACGCATCGTATTTGAATCGCGAAATATTTATTTTATTATATTATGTTATATTATGCGTCCCAGAAGATTGAAGAAGTATCGGGAAAAAACTGCCGACGGCGGCAGACGCCGCCTGCCCGCTACTGCCGACGTGCGCGCGCGCAGGCCTGTCGGCATCAGACGGGCGCCCGTGTAGGAAGCCACTGCCGACGGGCGCGCGCGCGCCTGTGCGGACGCTGCCGGCGCGTGTGCGGAAACAGCCCCGCCAGCGCGAGCGCCGGTGCGGAAACAGCCCCGCGTGCGCGCGCGCGGCTTTGCGGAAACAGGCCCGCGTGCGCGCGTGCGCCTTTGCGGACGCTGCCGACGTGCGCGCGCGCGCCTTTGCGGACGCTGCCGAAAATTTGCACGTCAACGCAAAATCACATGACTAATTAATTTTTGTCGAAATAATTTATTTTTGAGTTATGAAAATATTTATTTAATTATTTTAATTATTAAAAAAATAATAAATAAAAGGGAAAAAAGGGAAAAATATGAAGTCACATTAGAATAATTTTTTAATTTTTTACGCATCGTATTTGTATCGCGAAATATTTATTTTATTATATTCAGTTATATTATGCGTCGCAAAACTTTGAAAAAAATTTGGGAAAAAACCGCCGCCGGCCGCCGCCGCCGGCAGACCTCGCCGACCGCCGCCGCCGCCGGCCGGCAGACCCCGCCGCCGCCGCCGGCCGGCGGCCGCGAGCGCACGGCAGACGGGCGCCTGCGCGGGCACAGGCATGGCCGACTGGCGCCCGCGCGCGCGCGCCTGCGCGGGCACAGGCAGGGCCGACTGGCGCCCGCGCGCGCGCGCCTGCGCGGGCACAGGCAGGGCCGACGGGCGCCCGCGCGCGCGCGCGTGCGCGGGCACAGGCAGGGCCGACTGGCGGTCGCGCGCCCGCGCCTGCGCGGGCACAGGCAGGGCGGACGGGCGCCCGCGCGCGCGCGCCTGCGCGGGCACAGTCAGGGCGGTCGGGCGCCCGCGCCTGCGCCCGCTCGGGCACTGCCGACGGGCGCCCGCGCCTGCGCGGGCACAGGCAGGGCGGTCGGGCGCCCGCGCCTGCGCCCGCTCGGGCACTGCCGACGGGCGCCCCCGCGCGCGCGCCCGCGCGGGCACTGCCGACGGGAACCCGCGCGCGCGCCAGCGCGGGCACTGCCGGCGTGCGCCCGCGCCTGCTCGGGCACTGCCGCCGTGCGCGCGCGCGCCTTGGGCGGCCGTAGCATAAAAATTTTCACGTCGCCTCAAAATCACACGATTAATTTAATTATTTTAATTAAAATAATTATTATTAATTATTAATTTAAAATATTAATTTAATTATTTTAATTAAAATAATTATTATTAATTATTAATTTAAAATATTTATTTAATTATTTTAATTATTAAAAAAATAATAAATAAATGGGAAAAAAGGGAAAAATATGAAGACATATTAGAATAATATTTTAATTTTTTACGCATCGTATTTGAATCGCGAAATATTTATTTTATTATATTATGTTATATTATGCGTCCTAGAAGATTGAAGAAGCATCGGGAAAAAACTGCCGACGGCGGCAGACGCCGCCTGCCCGCTACTGCCGACGTGCGCGCGCGCAGGCCTGTCGGCAGCAGACGGGCGCCCGTGTAGGAAGCCACTGCCGACGGGCGCGCGCGCGCCTGTGCGGACGCTGCCGGCGCGTGTGCGGATACAGCCCCGCCAGCGCGAGCGCCGGTGCGGAAACAGCACCGCGTGCGCGCGCGGCTTTGCGAAAACAGCCCCGCCGGCGCGAGCGCGCCGGTGCGGAAACAGCCCCGCGTGCGCGCGCGCGGCTTTGCGGAAACAGGCCCGCCGGCGCGAGCGCGCCGGTTCGGAAACAACCCCGCGTGCGCGCGCGCGCCTTTGCGGAAACAGGCCCGCGTGCGCGCGCGCGCCTTTGCGGACGCTGCCGACGTGCGCGCGCGCGCCTTTGCGGACGCTGCCGAAAATTTGCACATCAACGCAAAATCACATGACTAATTAATTTTTGTCGAAATAATTTATTTTTGAGTTATGAAAATATTTATTTACTTATTTTAATTATTAAAAAAATAATAAATAAAAGGGAAAAAAGGGAAAAATATGAAGTCACATTAGAATAATTTTTTAATTTTTTACGCATCGTATTTGTATCGCGAAATATTTATTTTATTATATTCATTTATATTATGCGTCGTAAAAGTTTGAAAAAAATTTGGGAAAAAACCGCCGCCGGCCGGCCGCCGCCGCCGCCGGCCGGCAGACCCGGCCGGCGGCCGCGCGCGCACGGCAGACGGGCGCCCGCGCGCGCGCGCCTGCGCGGGCACAGGCATGGCCGACTGGTGCCCGCGCGCGCGCGCCTGCGCGGGCACAGGCAGGGCCGACTGGCGCCCGCGCGCGCGCGCCTGCGCGGGCACAGGCAGGGCCGACGGGCGCCCGCGCGCGCGCGCGTGCGCGGGCACAGGCAGGGCCGACTGGCGGCCGCGCGCCCGCGCCTGCGCGGGCACAGGCAGGGCCGACGGGCGCGCGCGCGTGCGCGGGCACAGGCAGGGCGTTCGGGCGCCCGCGCGCGCGCGCCTGCGCGGGCACAGGCAGGGCGGACGGGCGCCCGCGCGCGGGCGCCTGCGCGGGCACAGGCAGGGCGTTCGGGCGCCCGCGCCTGCGCCCGCTCGGGCACTGCCGACGGGCGCCCGCGCCTGCGCGGGTACAGGCAGGGCGGTCGGGCGCCCGCGCCTGCGCCCGCTCGGGCACTGCCGACGGGCGCCCGCTCCTGCGCGGGCACAGGCAGGGCGGTCGGGCGCCCGCGCCTGCGCGGGCACAGCCAGGGCGGTCGGGCGCCCGCGCCTGCGCCCGCTCGGGCACTGCCGACGGGCGCCCGCGCCTGCGCCCGCTCGGGCACTGCCGACGGGCGCCCGCGCGCGCGCCAGCGCGGGCACTGCCGGCGTGCGCCCGCGCCTGCTCGGGCACTGCCGCCGTGCGCGCGCGCGCCTAGGGCGGCCGCAGCATAAAAATTTTCACGTCGCCTCAAAATCACACGATTAATTTAATTATTTTAATTAAAATAATTATTATTAATTATTAATTTAAAATATTAATTTAATTATTTTAATTAAAATAATTATTATTAATTATTAATTTAAAATATTTATTTAATTATTTTAATTATTAAAAAAATAATAAATAAATGGGAAAAAGGGAAAAATATGAAGACATATTAGAATAATATTTTAATTTTTTACGCATCGTATTTGAATCGCGAAATATTTATTTTATTATATTATGTTATATTATGCGTCACAGAAGATTGAAGAAGCATCGTGAAAAAACTGCCGACGGCGGCAGACGCCGCCTGCCCGCTACTGCCGACGTGCGCGCGCGCAAGCCTGTCGGCAGCAGACGGGCGCCCGTGTAGGAAGCCACTGCCGACGGGCGCGCGCGCGCCTGTGCGGACGCTGCCGGCGCGTGTGCGGAAACAGCCCCGCCAGCGCGAGCGCCGGTGCGGAAACAGCCCCGCGTGCGCGCGCGCGGCTTTGCGAAAACAGCCCCGCCGGCGCGAGCGCGCCGGTGCGGAAACAGCCCCGCGTGCGCGCGCGCGGCTTTGCGGAAACAGGCCCGCGTGCGCGCACGCGCCTTTGCGGACGCTGCCGACGTGCGCGCGCGCGCCTTTGCGGACGCTGCCGAAAATTTGCACGTCAACGCAAAATCACATGACTAATTAATTTTTTTCGAAATAATTTATTTTTGAGTTATGAAAATATTTATTTAATTATTTTAATTATTAAAAAAATAATAAATAAAAGGGAAAAAAGGGAAAAATATGAAGTCACATTAGAATAATTTTTTAATTTTTTACGCATCGTATTTGTATCGCGAAATATTTATTTTATTATATTCAGTTATATTATGCGTCGCAAAAGTTTGAAAAAAATTTGGGAAAAAACCGCCGCCGGCCGCCGCCGGCCGGCGGCGGCCGGCAGACCCCGCCGGCCGCGCGCGCACGGCAGACGGGCGCCCGCGCGCGTGCGCGGGCACAGGCATGGCCGACTGGCGCCCGCGCGCGCGCGCCTGCGCGGGCACAGGCAGGGCCGACGGGCGCCCGCGCGCGCGCGCGTGCGCGGGCACAGGCAGGGCCGACTGGCGGCCGCGCGCCCGCGCCTGCGCGGGCACAGGCAGGGCGCTCGGGCGCCCGCGCGCGCGCGCGTGCGCGGGCACAGGCAGGGCGCTCGGGCGCCCGCGCGCGCGCGCCTGCGCGGGCACAGGCAGGGCGGACGGGCGCCCGCGCCTGCGCCCGCTCGGGCACTGCCGACGGGCGCCCGCGCCTGCGCGGGCACAGGCAGGGCGGTCGGGCGCCCGCGCCTGCGCCCGCTCGGGCACTGCCGACGGGCGCCCGCGCCTGCGCGGGCACAGGCAGGGCGGTCGGGCGCCCGCGCCTGCGCGGGCACAGCCAAGGCGGTCAGGCGCCCGCGCCTGCGCCCGCTCGGGCACTGCCGACGGGCGCCCCCGCGCGCGCGCCCGCGCGGGCACTGCCGACGGGCGCCCGCGCGCGCGCCAGCGCGGGCACTGCCGGCGTGCGCCCGCGCCTGCTCGGGCACTGCCGCCGTGCGCGCGCGCGCCTTGGGCGGCCGCAGCATAAAAATTTTCACGTCGCGTCAAAATCACACGATTAATTTAATTATTTTAATTAAAATAATTATTATTAATTATTAATTTAAAATATTAATTTAATTATTTTAATTAAAATAATTATTATTAATTATTAATTTAAAATATTTATTTAATTATTTTAATTATTAAAAAAATAATAAATAAATGGGAAAAAAGGGAAAAATATGAAGACATATTAGAATAATATTTTAATTTTTTACGCATCGTATTTGAATCGCGAAATATTTATTTTATTATATTATGTTATATTATGCGTCCCAGAAGATTGAAGAAGCATCGGGAAAAAACTGCCGACGGCGGCAGACGCCGCCTGCCCGCTACTGCCGACGTGCGCGCGCGCAGGCCTGTCGGCAGCAGACGGGCGCCCGTGTAGGAAGCCACTGCCGACGGGCGCGCGCGCGCCTGTGCGGATGCTGCCGGCGCGTGTGCGGAAACAGCCCCGCCTGCGCGAGCACGCCGGTGCGGAAACAGCCCCGCGTGCGCGCGCGCTGCTTTGCGAAAACAGCCCCGCCGGCGCGAGCGCGCCGGTGCGGAAACCGCCCCGCGTGCGCGCGCGCGGCTTTGCGGAAACAGCCCCGCCGGCGCAAGCGCCGGTGCGGAAACAGCCCCGCGTGCGCGCGCGCGCCTTTGCGGAAACAGCCCCGCGTGCGCGCGCGCGCCTTTGCGGACGCTGCCGAAAATTTGCACGTCACCGCAAAATCACATGACTAATTAATTTTTGTCGAAATAATTTATTTTTGAGTTATGAAAATATTTATTTAATTATTTTAATTATTAAAAAAATAATAAATAAAAGGGAAAAAAGGGAAAAATATGAAGTCACATTAGAATAATTTTTTAATTTTTTACGCATCGTATTTGTATCGCGAAATATTTATTTTATTATATTCAGTTATATTATGCGTCGCAAAAGTTTGAAAAAAATTTGGGAAAAAACCGCCGCCGCCGCCGGAAAACGCCGCCGGCCGGAAGGCCCCGCCGGCCGCCGCCGCAGCCGGCCGGCAGACCCCGCCGGCTGGCCGCCGTCGCCGGACGGCGGCCGCGCGCGCACGGCAGACGGGCGCCCGCGCGCGCGCGCCTTCGCGGGCACAGGCATGGCCGACTGGCGCCCACGCGCGCGCGCCTGGCGCCCGCGCTCGCGCGCCTGCGCGGGCACAGGCAGGGCCGACTGCCGCCCGCGAGCGCGCGCCTGCGCGGGCACAGGCATGGCCGACTGGCGCCCGCACGCGCGCGCCAGCGCGGGCACAGGCAGGGCGGACGGGCGCCCGCGCGCGCGCGCCTGCGCGGGCACAGGCAGGGCGGACGGGCGCCCGCGCGCGCGCGCCTGCGCGGGCACAGGCAGGGCGGACGGGCGCCCGCGCGCGCGCGCCTGCGCGGGCACAGGCAGGACGGTCGGGCGCCCGCGCGCGCGCGCCTGCGCGGGCACAGGCAGGGCGGACTGGCGCCCGCGCCTGCGCGGGCACAGGCAGGGCGGTCGGGCGCCCGCGCGCGCGCCCTCTCGGGCACTGCCGACGGGCGCCCCCGCGCGCGCGCCCGCGCGGGCACTGCCGGCGTGCGCCCGCGCCTGCTCGGGCACTGGGCGCGCGCCTTGGGCGGCCGTAGCATAAAAATTTTCACGTCGCCTCAAAATCACACGATTAATTTAATTATTTTAATTAAAAAAATTATTATTAATTATTAATTTAAAATATTTATTTAATTATTTTAATAATTAAAAAAATAATAAATAAATGGGAAAAAAAGGGAAAAATATGAAGACAGATTAGAATAATATTTTAATTTTTTACGCATCGTATTTGAATCGCGAAATATTTATTTTATTATATTATGTTATATTATGCGTCCCAGAAGATTGAAGAAGCATCGGGAAAAAACTGCCGACGGCGGCAGACGCCGCCTGCCCGACTACTGCCGACGTGCGCGCGCGCAGGCCTGTCGGCAGCAAACGGGCGCCCGTGTAGGAAGCCACTGCCGACGTGCGCGCGCGCGCCTGTGCGGACGCTGCCGGCGCGTGTGCGGAAACAGCCCCGCCTGCGCGAGCGCGCCGGTGCGGAAACAGCCCCGCGTGCGCGCGCGCGGCTTTGCGGAAACAGCCCCGCCGGCGCGAGCGCGCCGGTGCGGAAATAGCCCCGCGTGCGCGCGCGCGGCTTTGCGGAAACAGCCCCGCCGGCGCGAGCGCGCCGGTGCGGAAACAGCCCCGCGTGCGCGCGCGCGCCTTTGCGGAAACAGCCCCGCGTGCGCGCGCGCGCCTTTGCGGACGCTGCCGAAAATTTGCACGTCACCGCAAAATCACATGACTAATTAATTTTTGTCGAAATAATTTATTTTTGAGTTATGAAAAAATTTATTTAATTATTTTAATTATTAAAAAAATAATAAAGAAAAGGGAAAAAAGGGAAAAATATGAAGTCACATTAGAATAATTTTTTAATTTTTTACGCATCGTATTTGTATCGCGAAATATTTATTTTATTATATTCAGTTATATTATGCGTCGCAAAAGTTTGAAAAAAATTTGGGAAAAAACCGCCGCCGCCGCCGCCGGCCGGAAGACCCTGCCGGCCGCCGCCGCCGGCCGGAAGACCCCGCCGGCCGCCGCCGCCGGCCTGCAGACCCCGCCGGCCGCCGCCGCAGCCGGACGGCGGCCGCACGCGCACGGCAGACGGGCGCCCGCGCGCGCGCGCCTGCGCGGGCACAGGCATTGCCGACTGGCGCCCGCGCGCGCGCGCCTGCGCCGGCACAGGCAGGGCCGACTGGCGCCCGCGCGCGCCCGCCTGCGAGGGCACAGGCATGGCCGACTGGCGCCGGCGCGCGCGCGCCTGCGCGGGCACAGGCAGGGCCGACGGGCGCCCGCGCGCGCGTGCCTGCGCGGGCACAGGCAGGGCCGACTGGCGCCCGCTCGCGCGCGCCTGCGCGGGCACAGGCAGGGCGGTCGGGCGCCCGCGCGCGCGCGCATGCGCGGGCACAGGCAGGGCGGACTGGCGGCTGCGCGCGCGCGCCTGCGCGGGCACTGGCAGGGCGGTCGGGCGCCCGCGCCTGCGCGGGCACAGGCAGGGCGGTCGGGCGCCCGCGCCTGCGCGGGCACAGGCAGGGCGGACGGGCGCCCGCGCCTGCGCGGGCACAGGCAGGGCGGTCGGGCGCCCGCGCGCGCGCCCTCTCGGGCACTGCCGACGGGCGCCCCCGCGCGCGCGCCCGCGCGGGCACAACCGACGGGCGCCCGCGCGCGCGCGCCAGCGCGGGCACTGCCGGCGTGCGCCCGTGCCTGCTCGGGCACTGCCGCCGTGCGCGCGCGCGCCTTGGGCGGCCGCAGCATAAAAATTTTCACGTCGCCTCAAAATCACACGATTAATTTAATTATTTTAATTAAAATAATTATTATTAATTATTAATTTAAAATATTTATTTAATTATTTTAATTATTAAAAAAAATAATAAATAAATGGGAAAAAAAGGGAAAAATATGAAGACAGATTAGAATAATATTTTAATTTTTTACGCATCGTATTTGAATCGCGAAATATTTATTTTATTATATTATGTTATATTCTGCGTCCCAGAAGATTGAAGAAGCATCGGGAAAAAACTGCCGACGGCGGCAGACGCCGCCTGCCCGACTACTGCCGACGTGCGCGCGCGCAGGCCTGTCGGCAGCAGACGGGCGCCCGTGTAGGAAGCCACTGCCGACGTGCGCGCGCGTGCCTGTGCGGACGCTGCCGGCGCGTGTGCGGAAACAGTCCCGCCTGCGCGAGCGCGCCGGTGCGGAAACAGCCCCGCGTGCGCGCGCGCGGCTTTGCGGAAACAGCCCCGCCGGCGCGAGCGCGCTGGTGCGAAAACAGCCCCGCGTGCGCGCGCGCGGCTTTGCGGAAACAGCCCCGCCGGCGCGAGCGCGTCGGTGCCGAAACAGCCCCGCGTGCGCGCGCGCGCCTTTGCGGAAACAGCCCCGCGTGCGCGCGCGCGCCTTTGCGGACGCTGCCGAAAATTTGCACGTCACCGCAAAATCACATGACTAATTAATTTTTGTCGAAATAATTTATTTTTGAGTTATGAAAATATTTATTTAATTATTTTAATTATTAAAAAAATAATAAATAAAACGGAAATAACTCAAAAAATATGAAGACACATTAGAATAATTTTTTAATTTTTTACGCATCATATTTGTATCGCGAAATACTTATTTTATTATATTCAGTTATATTATGCGTCCCAAAAGTTTGAAAAAAAATTGGGAAAAAACTGCCGACGGCGGCAGACGCCGCCGGCCCGACCACTACCGATGTGGGCGCGCGCGCCTGTGCCGACGCTGCCGGCGCGAGTGCGGAAACATCCCCGCCTGTGCGAGCGCGACAGTGCGGAAACAGCCCCGCGTGCGCGCGCGCGCCTTTGCGGACGCTGCATGAAAATTTGCACGTCACCGCAAAATCCCATGACTAATTCATTTTTGTTGAAATAATTTATTTTTGAGTTATTGAAATATTTATTTAATTATTTTAATTATTAAAAAAATAATAAATAAAAGGAAAAAAAGAGAAAAATATGAAGACAAATTAGAATAATTTTTTAATTTTTTACGCATCGTATTTGTATCGCGAAATATTTATTTTATTATATTCAGTTATATTATGCGTCCCAAAAGTTTGAAAAAAAAATGGGAAAAAACTGCCGACGGCGGCAGACGCCGCCAGCCGGCCCGGGCGCGCGCCTGCGCGGGCACGGCAGACGGGCGACCGCGCGCGCGCCCCTGCGCGGGCACAGGTAGGGCCGACGGGCGCCCCCACGCGCGCGCCTGCGCGGGCACGGCAGACGGGCGCCCCCACGCGCGCGCCTGCCCGGGCACGGCAGACGGGTGCCCGCGCGCACGCGCGCGCGCGCCTGCGCGGGCACTGCCGACGTGCGCGCGCGCTCTTTGGGCGGCCTCTACATGAAAAATTTTCACGCCGCCTCAAAATCACACGATTAATTCATTTTTGCTGAAATAATTTATTTTTGAGTTATTAAAATATTTATTTAATTTTTTAATTATTAAAAAAATAATAAATAAATGAAAAAAAGGGAAAATATGAAGACAGATTAGAATAATATTTTAATTTTTTACGCATTGTATTTGAATCACTAAATATTTATTTTATTATATTATGTTATATTATGCGTCACAGAAGGTTGAAAAAGGGTGTTGAAAAAAACTGCCGACGGCGGCAGACGCCGACTGCCCGACCACTGCCCACGTGCGTTGTCGGCAGCAGACGGGCGCCTGTGTAGGAAGCCACTGCCGACATGCGCGCGCGCGCCTGTGCGGACGCTGCCGGCGCGCGTGCAGGCGGCCCCGCCTGCGCGAGCGCGCCAGTGCAGAAACAGCCCTGCGTGCGCGCGCGCGCCTTTGCGGACGCTGCCGACGGGCGCACGCGCGCCTGTGCGGACACTGCATGAAAATTTGCACGTCACCGCAAAATCACATGACTAATTCATTTTTGTTGAAATAATTTATTTTTGAGTTATGAAAATATTTATTTAATTATTTTAATTATTAAAAAAATAATAAATAAAAGGGAAAAAAGGGAAAAATATGAAGACACATTAGAATAATTTTTTATTTTTTTACGCATTATATTTGTATCACGAAATATTTATTTTATTATATTCAATTATATACGTGCGCGCGCCTGTGCGAAGACTGCCGACGTGCGCGCCCGCGCCTTGGGCAATCGCTGCATGAAAATTTGCACGTCACCGCAAAATCACATGACTAATTCATTTTTGTTGAAATAATTTATTTTTGAGTTATGAAAATATTTATTTTATTATTTTAATTATTAAATAAATAATAAATAAAAGGAAAAAAAGGGAAAATATGAAGACACATTAGAATAATAATTTAATTTTTTACACATCGTATTTATATCGCGAAATATTTATTTTATTATATTCAATTGTCGATGTGCGCGCGCGCGCCTATGCGGACACTGCCGACGTGCGCGCCCGCGCCTTGGGCAATCGCTGTATGAAAATTTGCACGTCACATCAAAATCACATGATTAATTCATTTTTATTAAAATAATTTATTTTTGAGTTATGAAAATATTTATTTAATTATTTTAATTATTAAAAAAATAATAAATAAAAGGGAAAAAAGGGAAAAATATGAAGACACATTAGAATAATATTTTAATTTTTTACACATCGTATTTGTATGGCGAAATATTTATTTTATTATATTCAATTATACTATGCGTCCCAAAAGTTTGAAAGAGCATAAGGAAAAAATTGCCGAGTCGGCAGACGCCGCCTGCCCGACCACTGTCGGCGCGCGCGCGCGCAGGAAGACGGGCGTCCGTGCAGGAAGCCCCTACCGACTTGCGCGCTGCTGGCACGCGCGCAGGCAGATGGGCACCCGTGCAGGCAGCCCCGCCTGCGCGTGCGCGCCTGTGCGGACACTGCCGCCGTGCGCGCACGCGCCTTAGGCGACCGCTGCATGAAAATTTGCACGTCACCTCAAAATCACATGATTAATTCATTTTTGTTGAAATAATTTATTTTTTAGTTATGAAAATATTTATTTAATTATTTTAATTATTAAAAAATAATAAATAAAAGGAAAAAAAGGGAAAAATATGAAGTCACATTAGAATAATATTTTAATTCTTTACGAATTGTATTTGTATCGCGAAATATTTATTTTATTATATTCAGTTATATAATGCGTCCCAAAAGTTTGAAAAAAAAATTGGAAAAAAACTGCCGACGGCGGCAGACGGACACTGCCGATGGGCGCGCGCGCGCCTGCGCGGGCACAGGCAGGGCCGACGGGCGCCCCGCGCGCGCGCCTGCGCGGGTACGGCCGACGGGCGCCCGCGCGCGCGCGCCTTCGCGGGCACTGCCGACGTGCGCTCGCACGCGCGCGCGCCTTGGGCGGCTGCTGCATGAAAAATTTTCACGTCGCTTCAAAATCACACGATTCATTCATTTTTGCTGAAATAATTTATTTTTTAGCTATTAAAATATTTATTTAATTATTTTAATTATTAAAAAAAATAATAATTAAATGGAAAAAAAGGGAAAAATATGAAGACACATTAGAATAATTTTTTAATTTTTTACGCATCGTATTTGTATCGCGAAATATTTATTTTATTATATTCAGTTATATTATGGGTTCCAAAAGTTTGAAAAAAAATTGGGAAAAAATTGCCGACGGCGGCAGACGACGCCTGCCCGACGTGGGCGCGCGCGCCTGTGCGGACGCTGCCGGCGCGCGTGCGGAAAACAGCCCCGCCTGCGCGAGCGCGCCAGTGCGGAAACAGCCCCGCGTGCGCGCGCGCGCCTTCGCGGACGCTGCCGACGTGCGCGCGCGCGCCTGTGCGGACGCTGCATGAAATTTTGCACGTCACCGCAAAATCACATAACTAATTCATTTTTGTTGAAATAATTTATTTTTGAGTTATGAAAATATTTATTTAATTATTTTAATTATTAAAAAAATAATAAATAAAAGGGAAAAAAAGGGAAAAATATGAAGACACATTAGAATAATTTTTTAATTTTTTACGCATCGTATTTGTATCGCAAAATATTTATTTTATTATATTCAGTTATATTATGTGTCCCAAAAGTTTGAAAAAAAATTGGGAAAAAACTGCCGACGGGCGCGCGCGCCGAGCAGGGCCGACGGGCGCCCGCACGCGCGCGCCTGCGCGGGCACTGCCGACGTGCGCGCGCGCGCCTTGGGCGGCTGCTGCATGAAAAATTTCCACGTCGCCTCAAAATCACACGATTAATTCATTTTTGCTGAAATAATTTATTTTTGAGTTATTAAAATATTTATTTAATTATTTTAATTATTAAAAAAAATAATAAGTAAATGGGAAAAAAGGAAAAAATATGAAGACACATTAGAATAATTTTTTAATTTTTTACGCATCATATTTGTATCGCGAAATATTTATTTTATTATATTCAGTTATATTATGCGTCCCAAAAGTTTGAAAAAAAATTGGGAAAAAACTGCCGACGGCGGCAGACGCCGCCTGCCCGACCACTGCCGATGTGGGCGCGCGCGCCTGTGCCGACGCTGCCGGCGCGAGTGCGGAAACATCCCCGCCTGTGCGAGCGCGACAGTGCGGAAACAGCCCCGCGTGCGCGCGCGCGCGCCTTTGCGGACGCTGCATGAAAATTTGCACGTCACCGCAAAATCCCATGACTAATTCATTTTTGTTGAAATAATTTATTTTTGAGTTATTGAAATATTTATTTAATTATTTTAATTATTAAAAAAATAATAAATAAAAGAGAAAAAAGAGAAAAATATGAAGACAAATTAGAATAATTTTTTAATTTTTTACGCATCGTATTTGTATCGCGAAATATTTAGTTTATTATATTCAGTTATATTATGCGTACCAAAAGTTTGAAAAAAAATGGAAAAAAACTGCCGACGGCGGCAGACGCCGCCAGCCGGCCTGGCGCGCGCGCCTGCGCGGGCACAGCAGACGGGCGACCGCGCGCGCGCCCCTGCGCGGGCACAGGCAGGGCCGACGGGCACCCCCACGCGCGCGCCTGCGCGGGCACGGCAGACGGGCGCCCGCGCGCACGCGCCTGCGCGGGCAAAGTCAGGGCCGACGGGCGCCCGCGCGCGCGCGCCTGCGCGGGCACTGCCGACGTGCGCGCGCACTCCTTGGGCGGCCGCTGCCTGAAAAATTTTCACGCCGCCTCAAAATCACATGATTAATTCATTTTTGCTGAAATAATTTATTTTTGAGTTATTAAAATATTTATTTAATTATTAAAAAAAATAATAAATAAATGAATAAAAGGAAAAAATATGAAGACAGATTAGAATAATATTTTAATTTTTTACGCATCGTATTTGAATCGCTAAATATTTATTTTATTATATTATGTTATATTATGCGTCACACAAGGTTGTAAAAGCGTGTTGGAAAAAACTGCCGACGGCGGCAGACGCCGACTGCCCGACCACTGCCCACGTGCGCGCGCGAAGGCCTGTCGGCAGCAGACGGGCGCCTGTGTAGGAAGCCACTGTCGACGTGCGCGCGCGCGCCTGTGCGGACGCTGCCGGCGCGCGTGCAGGCGGCCCCGCCTGCGCGAGCGCGCCAGTGCGGAAACAGCCCCGCGTGCGCGCGCGCGCCTTTGCGGAAGGACGCTGCCGACGGGCGCACGCGCGCCTGTGCGGACACTGCATGAAAATTTGCACGTCACCGCAAAATCACATGACTAATTCATTTTTGTTGAAATAATTTATTTTTGAGTTATGAAAATATTTATTTAATTATTTTAATTATTAAAAAAATAATAAATAAAAGGGAAAAAAGAAAAAACTATGAAGACACATTAGAATAATTTTTTATTTTTTTACGCATTATATTTGTATCACGATATATTTATTTTATTATATTCAATTGTATACGTGCGCGCGCCTGTGCGGAGACTGCCGACGTGCGCGCCCGCGCCTTGGGCAATCGCTGCATGAAAATTTGCACGTCACCTCAAAATCACATGATTAATTCATTTTTGTTGAAATAATTTATTTTTGAGTTATGAAAATATTTATTTAATTATTTTAATTATTAAAAAAATAATAAATAAAAGGAAAAAAAGGAAAAAATATGAAGACACATTAGAATAATATTTTAATTCTTTAGGCATCGTATTTGTATAGCGACATATTTATTTTATTATATTCAGTTATATTATGCGTCCCAAAAGTTTGAAAAAAATTGAAAAAAAACTGCCGATGGCGGAAGACGCCGCCTGCCCGACCACTGCCGATGTAAGCTCGTGCCGGAAGCCCCTGCCGACGTGCGCGTGCGCGCCTATGAGGACACTGCCGGCGCATGCGAAGGCAGACGGGAGCCCGTGTAGGCAGCCCCTGCCGGCCTGGGCGCGCGCGCCTGCGCGGGCACTGCCTACGGGCGCGGGCGCGCAGACACTGCCGACGTGCGCGCGCGCGCCTTGGGCGGCCGCTGCATGAAAATTTTCACGTCACCTCAAAATCACATGATTAATTCATTTTTGCTGAAATAATTTATTTTTGAGTTATGAAAATATTTATTTAATAATTTTAATTATTAAAAAAAATAATACATAAATGGGAATAAAGGAAAAAATATGAAGACAAATTAGAATAATATTTTAATTTTTTACGCATCGTATTTGTATCGCGAAATATTTATTTTATTATATTATGTTATATTATGCGTCCCAGAAGGTTGAAAAAGCGTGTTGGAAAAATCTCCCGACGGCGGCAGACGCCGCCTGCCCGACCACTGCCAACGTGCGCGCGCGCAGGCCTGTCGGCAGCAGACGGGCGCCTGTATAGGAAGCCACTGTCGACGTGCGCGCGCGCGTCTGTGCGGACACTGCCGGCGCGCGTGCAGGCAGCCCTGCCTGTGCGAGCGCGCCAGTGCGGAAACAGCCCCGCCTGCGCGGACACTGCCGACGTGCGCGCGCGCGCCTGTGCGGACACTGCATGAAAATTTGCACGTCACCGCAAAATCACATGACTAATTCATTTTTGTTGAAATAATTTATTTTTGAGTTATGAAAATATTTATTTTATTATTTTAATTATTAAATAAATAATAAATAAAAGGAAAAAAAGAGAAAATATGAAGACACATTAGAATAATATTTTAAGTTTTTACACATCGTATTTATATCGCGAAATATTTATTTTATTATATTCAATTGTCGACATGCGCGCGCGCGCCTGTGCGGACACTGCCGACGTGCGCGCCCGCGCCTTGGGCAATCGCTGTATGAAAATTTGCACGTCACATCAAAATCACATGATTAATTCATTTTTATTAAAATAATTTATTTTTGAGTTATGAAAATATTTATTTAATTATTTTAATTATTAAAAAAATAATAAATAAAAGGGAAAAAAGGGAAAAATATGAAGACACATTAGAATAATATTTTAATTTTTTACACATCGTATTTGTATGGCGAAATATTTATTTTATTATATTCAGTTATATTATGCGTCCCAAAAATTTGAAAAAGCATCAGGAAAAAACTGCCGAGGCGGCAGACGCCGCCTGCCCGACCACTGTCGGCGCGCGCGCGCACAGGAAGACGGGCGTCCGTGCAGGAAGCTCCTACCGACTTGCGCGCTGCTGGCACGCGCACAGGCAGATGGGCACCCGTGCAGGCAGCCCCGCGTGCGCGTGCGCGCCTGTGCGGACACTGCCGCCGTGCGCGCACGCGCCTTGGGCGACCGCTGCATGAAAATTTGCACGTCACCTCAAAATCACATGATTAATTCATTTTTGTTGAAATAATTTATTTTTTAGTTATGAAAATATTTATTTAATTATTTTAATTATTAAAAAAATAATAAATAAAAGGAAAAAAAGGAAAAAATATGAAGTCACATTAGAATAATATTTTAATTCTTTACGAATCGTATTTGTATCGCGAAATATTTTTTTTATTATATTCAGTTATCTTATGCGTTCCAAAAGTTTGAAAAAAAATTGAGAAAAAACTACCGACGGCGGCAGACGCCGCCTGTCCGACAACTGCCGACGTGCGCGGGCGCAGGCAGACGGCAGCGGACGAGCGTCCGTGCAGGAAGCCCATGCCGACGTGCGCGTGCGCGCCTGTGCGGACGCTGCCAGCACGCGCGAAGGCAGACGGGCGCCCGTGTAGGCAGCCTCTGCCGGCCTGTGCGCGCGCGCCTGCGTCATATTTTTAATACGATGCGTAAAAAATTAAAATATTATTCTAATGTATCTTCATATTTTTCCTATTTTTTTTATTTATTATATTTTTAATAATTAAAATAATTAAATAAATATTTTCATAACTCAAAAATAAATTATTTTAGAAAAAATGAATTAACCACGTGATTTTGAGGCGACATGCAAATTTTCATGCAAATATACGCTAAAATGCTTCAAAAATGTCAAAAAAGTGTCTTTCTCAGCCTTTTCAATGTCTAGTCCTGTCACAAGATTTTTTTTTTTAAGCCTATTATAGGGGGAGGAGGGTGCTTGAGGGGGGTCTGGGCGCTGGGGGCGAGCAGGGGCAAGGCGGCCGCCCCAAGCCTCGGCCGCCCTCATGGCTTGGGTGTGGCTTGTGTTGGCCTTGTTTTGACGGCGAGAGTCCGGCCGGGCGCTTGAGGGGGGGTCTACGGTGTTGCAAGCGACCGATGCCCATTTGCATCGTGTGCGCCGAAAGCCATCACAGCCGCAACGACAAACAGGTCGGCAGTGGTCGGCCAGGCGCGCGTGCAGGCCGGTAGGGGATCCCTGCAAGGGCGCCCGTCTACTGCCGTCTGCCTGCGCGCGCCCGTGGGTCGCACAGGCGCGCGCGCGCGCAGGCCGACAGGGGCTGCCTGCACGGGCGCCCGTCTGCCTGCGCCCGCGCGCGCACGTCGGCAGGGGTTCCTACACGGGCGCCCGTCTGCTGCCGTCTGCCTGCGCGCGTGCAGGTCGGCAGTTTGTGCACAGGCGCGCGCGCGCACGTCGGCAGGGGTTCCTGCACGGGCGCCCGTATGCTGACGTCTGCCTGCGCGCGCCCGTCGGCAGTGTCTACACAAGTGCGCACGCGCAGGTCGGCAGTGACCGCACAGGCGTGCGCGCGCACGTCGGCATTCGGCAGTATCCGCACAGGCGCGCGCGCGCGCACGTCGGCATTCGACAACCAATTCAAAAATTGATTAGCAGATCATAACCACTCAACGCATTTATCAGATTTTATCAATGCTCCACTCATTTTCTCTCACTATATCTTCTCTAGTAAAGTAAATAAATCCATGACCACTCTTGCTAATGAGATATATTGAAAGAAAAAAAGAAGGGGTATAATGCACTATCTCCTGCGCTGTTATTGCTCTTCATTTCAATAAATATTCATTCATATTAGGTAAACAAAAATGAGAATACACATCTATGCAAGAACACAAAAATGCTACAAAGGACATAAGTAGACTACAAAGACACACAATACCTGTAATGAGCTTAAAATATTGCGAAACTATGGTGACATCCTGCACGAGGAAAAGGGTTGTGAAGATAGAAATAAAGACTTAGAAATTGAAGGAGAATGGCAAATGTAACAAGATGTAGATGACATTATTTGGGGCAGAAGATAAAAACAACACCTCACTTCTTCTATGTTCAAAATAGAAGTAAAATATGTTCTACCGTGAAACACACACACTTACACGCACACGCACACACACTCACACACCGCACACGCACACACACCGCACACACACTCACTCACACACACACAAAAAAAATGCACACACAAATGTATCAAGTCAATTAAATTGATTTTTTTATAATTTATTTAAGTAATTTTTTTTTTGTTTTATGATATTGAATTAAATGAATAAAAAAAAAGTATCATTTGATCTTATGTTGTTGTTCTTACTTTTGTATTTTTCATACGTTGTAATAAAAATTATAAATCACTTGTCGATAAATGAACTAACTTTAGAGGATTGTATCTGAAATATTCTAAATCGAGGTTTGTATTGAAACTTGCACTAAATATTACGTCCATATGATGGGTGCCGTGTTTCATAAGTGCAGACGAATCTCTTAAAATTTGATATAATTATAATTATTCTCTCGTTATTTGAAAAATTATTAATACTCTTTCAATTTAATAGTCTTCCAATATCTAGCCCAATCTATTAAGTTTTGATCTAATTGTTGTCGTGAATTGATCAAAATGCTCTTATGCATTATAAATTATAATTTCATTGTTCTTATTTTTTTTATAGACAAAGTGAAAATTTTGTTTTTATAATTTTTAAAAAATTTGATTCACGTCGCCCGATTTTTTAATAAATTTTTTTAAGAAAATTAAAAAAAAAAAAAACAGCAAGAGCAAAATCGATAATTTTAAGTCTCTATTTAAGGATTATATCGTTTTATCAAACATTTGAGGTATATTAAATTTTTTAAATAATGAAAGAATATTTAATTGTATTTAACTTTAAAAGAGCTCGTTGTAATTTATTTATTATTTTTGAATGAATTTATTAACCTTGTAATGAACAAAACTCTCCCATAATTGGGGGAAAATAAAGAGAAGAAGAAGATAATTAATTCATCTTACGTTAACCCAAAATATATGGAGAAGTAAATAGGTAGGGAGAAACCTTAATTATTTCACAGCATTATTACATTTGATGAATCACTCGAACATTAATACACAGCTTGTGTTAATCCATCATGCATTAACCAAAAATATTTGTATTATATACATGCAAAAACACATGCACACTCATCAAATAAATTAAATTACAACAAACATTAAATTAGAAAACATCCATTGCATAAGCACTTACACATTGATATCTTTAAAAGAGAATATTAAAAAACGATCACTTCATCTAAAACTCGAACTCAAATTCACCACCACCCTCACCTTCCTCCTCCTCCTCCTCTTCTTCGCTCCCGCTCTCGCTCTCGCTCTGACTTTCTTCTTCCTCCTCCTCCTCTTTGCCTTCCTTATATTCTTCTCCTTCTTTATAATGCCCTTTGCTCCGACGTTTCTTGCCATGGCCGCCGCCTATCTTCTTCTTGATTTTGTGCATCAACTCCTTCAGCTGCTCGCTATGGCTGACGTGCTCCGGCTTGTGCTCGACGGATTCTTCGGCCTTGTCGTCCTCGTCCTCGTCCTCGTCCTTGTGGTGGTGGTGGTGGTGGAAAGCCTCCTCTATCTTGTGAATGATTTTCGACATTTTTATAGTACCTCTATACAATATATGTTTTTCTCTCCTCTCCTCTGTATGTCTTCCACTCTCTCTCTATATATATGCACACCTTGACCTGATTTCAAATTTATAAGCAGCAAGCAAAGCCGAGAGTGAATGCGGACATGAATCCCACCACTTAAGGTTGACTTGAAGTTGGAGCAGCCGGAATTGAAACCCGCGTACTTAGATGTGTACCAAACATTAAACAGAATGAATTTATATTATTATATTTCAATTGGCTTTTATTGCAAGTTGATGCATTAATTGGGTTGGGTTTCACACCAATAAAGAAATAATAGTTGCCTTCAGCTTCGGAAAAAGTCATATGGCACTTATTTCGTTCTTCTATTATAATTTCGTGTCACATATTAATATCATTAAATGAATAATTAGTATGTATTCTCTTTTATATTAAATATATATATAATTAAATTAAATTATAATTTAAAAGTAAAATTACATACAATACACGCGTTAATGTGACATTATAATATAACACAGATGTATTGAAAAAAATCTTATAGCAGTACTTACATAATTAAGTGACGTTGCGACGCACAATATCTCAAACTTATTTTAAGAAACATATGTATACTTCGAATGTTTTCATGTACTCATGGGTTGTTCTAGTTGATCGCAGAGCCAAACGGGTGCTATAACATTTGTATCTCCTTCTTTAACCTCAACTCCCAAACAATGTGTCAAATCTACCTTGGCTAAGAATATTGCATGAGAAAGAGAGATCATAAAGATCACAAACAAATACAAAGTGGTAAATGCAGTCGGCCGGGTTTGATGATGCTGCTCATGTAAACTCGTACCTATATTGATTTAATAATTCAATGGGTACATAATCATATGAACGACATCAAATTTTTAATAGTTGCATATGATCAGCAGTTAATAACTAGTCACTGTCGCTGTGACTCTCACTCTAATGTGGATAATAATAATAAGTAGATATTACAAGTTGTAGTAATAATAATAAGTAGACACTACAAGTTGTTGTAATAATAATAAGAAGCAGACACTACAAGTTGTTGTAATAATAATAATAAGCAGACACTACAAGTTGTAGTAGTTGGCAAAAATTGTGGACCAAGGCCACAGCCTGCAGCGTGTTTGAGCAAGTCTTATCTGTTGTAAGCCCAGAAGAAATATGGCCGAGAAACAAAGGAGACCCCTTAGATAGGTCTACTCTATAGTCTATACAACCCACATTCGGACTATTATTTTTTTTTTTTTTTTTTTTGGATAATTACACTCCCCTCTGAAATTTTGTGCAATTACTCATAAATTTTTTATAATTTAAAAAATTAATACTTATGAGGTATGCTTCAATCTTATAAATAAGTTATTTCGTTAGTCAAAATTTATCAATATCAATAAAATTATTGGATATGAATACATATTTACCTCAATTGATCTATTTATTACAAGTTAAATAAATTTTTATAATTAAATTGTTCTAGTATATCTTCACACGTCAATACATATCGGGATATATATATTTACTTTTATGAAGGTAGTTTAGTTAGAAAAAAATGTTTAACCTGTAATAAATTAGTAATAAGTCAATCGAGGGCAAATACTAACTTCTATTTAGTTTCTTTGTTAATATAAAAAAATTTAGTGAATTTTAACTAACGGATGAACTTATTTATTAGATGAGAAAATAAACGCTATGTGTATTAAACATAATTTTTTCAAATTATAAAAAATTTATACATAATTATACAAAATCTCAAGAAAGGATAGTGCAATTATTCCTTTCGTTTTAGTGCTTCAAAGTCTAAATATGCCTACGCTTTTATTCAAATATCTAAATTTATTTAATAAGCATGAAAAGTGTACAATATATCAAAGAAAAAATAATAGTGAAGTTTTAATTTGCTATTTTTTCGTCTCCTATATTGTGTTGTGCTTTGTGTATCTTCATCTTTATATTTTCCATATAATTACTAAAAAAAATTAAATATTGATTAAAAAATACTTTTACGCCTAAATATGTTGAATTTGACATAAAATAAAATTAAAGCACAGACATCAAGTGTGTCAACTTTGCTAGTACAGTAGTATTGTGACAAAATCATATATTTGGTCCATAGATATGGGGTATTACACATATGGTCCCCCACATTACAAGGCTTAGCAACTGAAACCCCAAAAGTTGAAAATTTTGATACTTTCCAACCTCCTGATAGACGGATGTTAAAAATATATGCAAAAAAATCCTCTGTATTTTTTGAAATATTACACACGCACTTCTTCCATCAATTATCTTTAACGATATTAATTTTTTTATAATTTATCTCTTGTTTTACTAGTCATTTAGTTAAAATGAACGACTTAGATCTTAATAAATTTATAAAATATATTTCTTGTATTTATATATATACACAGGTAGTTACAACTTTCTTCTTTTCTTCTCTATATCTTTTTAAGCTGCTGAACGTTTTCAGTTCCAATGTTAGACTTCATTTTTAAGTTTTCTAGATATTGCACTCAAGATATATTTGCTCCTCCTTCTTGCTGCTCTTATGGATTTGATTTCAGTTTTTATCAACGTCGCTCGTTGCAGCCTAGATCTGGGCGGCGAAGGCTGAGGCGGAGGAGGTATTTTTATTATACTGTGTATTTTTTTTGTTTTGTATATTTTAATGTAATGAATTAATTTAATTATATATTTTTATATCTGAATCCATTATATTAAAAAATTACCTTTTTTTTACTGCATTTTATATGAATAATATAATTTCAAAAATATATCCAACACAGAAATTAAATTTACCAATAATACATTTAACGTATTTATATAAAGTCTAATATAAGATATGACTTTATTTATCGTGGAATATTTGAATGTGTTGAAGTTATACTTTCTAGAATTAAATTGATTTTTCTCATTGTAGTAAGCGTAACAAACACCGCTCTACTGCTAAAACCATCAAATTTCCAATCCCACGGATTCTGAAAATGCAACTTGTATGAAGGAAAATAACTTATACAAAGAATACACTTTATTTTACTTCCTATTATACTTTATATGCCATATTTTTGCCCGTGTAAAATCAAAAGTTAAATCTCACATAAAATTATTAAATAATGTCTTTATTCTATATAATATAAATAAATATAGAAAGTACGATGCACTATGACACATATTAACATTTTAAATAATATATCGGTTAATTGTTATTGTATTTGTTGATACTTTGACTTGAGAAGGGCCATCTCAACAGGATATATAGATTCTAGTACGTGGTAAATATATTTAATTTATTTATTAATGCATAAAAATATTTTTGTCAATTTATGTTAAATTCTCATATTAGGGATGTTTGAAGGTTTCAAGAGTAGGAGGGCAAAATTAATTAAAGCATTTAAGAAAGACCCAGAAAGTATTGATTGAGTTAATATCATTTTTTCTTAATATAAAAGAAGAGGGGGGGGGGGGGGGGGGGCTGAGCTTCCACACAAATTCCCCTACTTGGGGACAAAATATACAAATAACTCATACTTTTATAAATTATAGCTCTATCCCTTAAGGGGTATTATTGCAATATTTTTCAGAGAGTATGTATGTTTTGCTTTTACACGGAGTGCTTGTGCAAATTTTGCTTTAAAAAATACCTTTGAAAAAAAAATATAATTATAACTATAATTTCAAAAAATACTGTATTTGTATAATTTTGCATTAATACCAAGAAATATCAATGCAAAAAAATAAAAAGAGCATAAGAAGACAACTACTATTAAGAAGTTGGAAGTATTATTGATGGAAGAAGTAGCACAGTACAAAGTAGGAGTAGAAACAACAATCCAAACACAGTAGAAGCTATATACTCGTCACAATTAGGTCACCAGCCCCAAACACCTTTTTTTTTTTTTTTTTTTTTAATCTTCCCTTATTTGCAAGCAACCAACGGTAGAGTAGATAATCTCAGCATCACATGATTCAAGCACACCTGCGAATCAAAAGCAACAAAAATTTGCAGAAATCAATCAGTCCAAACATCATCCTACACAAACATTGACAGAAATAGGAAGCAATTAACTTAAAATCTATCTGTATACCTGAATTAATCGCTGTCGCTGTCGCTGCTGCTGCTGTGGCCATGTTCGTGGCCGTGCTCGTGCTTCTTCTTCTCCTTCTTCTTCTTCTTCTCGTCCTTGGATCCGTGCTCCCCACCCTCACCGTGGATCTTGTCCTTGATCTTCTCGATCAGGCCCTCTTTGTGCTCCGGCTTGTGCTCTCCGTACCCGTGTTCGGGCTTGTGCTCGCCGTACCCGTGTTCGGGCTTGTGCTCGCCGTATCCGTGTTCGGGCTTGTGCTCGGAATGGGATGCGGCCTTGTGGTCTTCGCCGTGCTTCTCTCCCTCCTTGTGGCCTCCCATGCCCAACTTCTCTTCGATCTTGTGGATGATTCCAGACATTTTCTCTTTTGTTCTCTGACTAGTTTGTGGAAGTGAATTCTCAAGTGCTTGTGAGTTGTGATGAGAAATGGTAACGGAGTGTGCCGAGTATTTATAGGCACGGAAAAAAGATACGGGTATATTATTATTGTTTTTAAATTTTAAATATTATCTGAAACGGATAGGATTTTGGCTTTAGTTAGACGCGGATGGGACCACGGTGTGTACGCGGCACACCAATACCATCATTTTACCACGAAATTGATTTTCACTCCTAAATCTCTTTCTTATTAATTCAGACATATTATTATTTCACACGAAAATTTATATAAAATTAAAAAAATATATTTTTTATTTAAAACTTAAAGTAGGAAATAAAAAGCACATATAAACCATCAAATTTAGCAAACGTTAATCAATCTACGATTTTAACTCAAAAATTATCTCTTAAAATCAAAGGTCAAATTAGGTTTAATAAAAACTAAGTTGACACTGACACTAGGGAAGCTCGAGATAAGTTTTATTTATTTTGAACATGTTATAATTTTATCAAAATTTTAATTATAATTCATCACTAGAATAAATTTATTTTTTGTTTCATAACAATTTCAATCTTTTAAGAGATGTAATTTGCAGAAAATAAAAGTTAGTTGCTCTCATTTTAACCAAAATGTTGATTATAAAGTCTAGTTATGACTAATCAATCTCATGCTAAATAATATTACGTTATATAATTATTGTTTTTTTAATTATACAAAGTAGATTTGTTTGACAGGGTCGAGCTAGATTCTGATTTTTTCTATTTTCTTTTTTAAGAAAAATTGTCAATGATAATCTAAATAAAGGGATAATTATTCAATTAATTAGTGCAAGACTTGCCAAAGATTTTATTTTTCTTTATATATATATATAATCTTTCAATTTATTTTGCGTGTGAGATGAATGGTAGACCATGACGCCGACCACTCAAGAATAAATTATGAGTATCAGGAAAAGAGTGATGAATCAAGATCTGATGCTCCCACTTGAATTTGACAAGCGGCATTAAATGGGCGGGTGATGCAGCAAAAATATCAACCGACGTTCTTGATCCTTTCAACAGTTGTAGGGAAATGCATCTGTGCTGTTACTTTAGTAATTGGAAAACTGTGTGGATTTTGTTTTCATATCTGGGAGAAGAATAAAGGGCTAATTAAAAGACCACTCTCTGTTTCTATCTTTTATCAAAGTACTGATTTGGCACCGACACGATTATTATTATAACTTTATGCATCTTCAGATATCGTGTATAGTTCCGTATAAGCTAAGTTTTAAAATGTCAAATAATGATATGACTTGTATAATATTTTTCATACTCAATTTATCTGAAATAAAAAATATTCATTTTCTCCCAACGCGTGGAGTGTATATTTTATATTTCTTATCTCTCTCTGCATATTCGAGAATTAATTAATTTATAGATCCGACTTTAAATTAATAAAGTCATATATATCAATATTTATATACGGGCATGATATATTGAATCTAGTTTGCAAAACAGAGTTTTGAATAGATTGAATTTTCTGTTAAAATTCTTATTATATATTTTATTTCATTTCATATGTATGTACCGTGTGTATAAATATTACATTATCAATTTCAAATTTATGAAAATAATTTATGTACGTGATGTGACGTGTATATATGAAATGAAATAAAAAATCCAATTATAAGTTAGAAAATAGGAAATGCAATCCAAGTCCTGAAACAGCTTCATTTACTGGATTAAATACTAACAGGGTGGGGGAAGGTTTTGGATTTCCGTGTTGCAGCAATATTCTGCAAGGCACGTAGATGTAGCAGACAAATCTTTCAAGATCTGGACGTGGGGAAACCCCAGCTTCATTAAAATAATTTTGGCCGGTTCCTGCAATTCGGAGCTTCCAGACGCAAGCGGCTTCAAGTTCCCGAGTGCCATATTCCTCATTTCTTATGCCTAAATGACACTTGCCACATTTTCATCTATTACTAAATCGATATATAATTTTTAGGCGCGTTAGGTCATTCAAGGAGAGTGGTCCCTTTGTAAGACATGGTTGTTCAGCCACTTTACTAGTAGTTTGGCTATTCTAAATAATTTTACATTTCGTATTTTGTTAAATATGTCCGAGACGAGACACGTAATAAAATATCTTTTTGAAACATAATTAAGTTTACATACCCGACATTTATACTAAATGAAATACGCAATGCAATACCAGTTTGCAGCGGATTCGCCAGGCTTACCATGGGAAAGACATACTTGTGTAAGTTAGAATAGAATTAGGCTGATTTCATGATAACACCACAATATATAGGTCAGGTTGAAGCTTAGCTTGAAAGAGTTCTGGAAGCATACTGGTAGTCAAATACAGATTTACTAAGTCCCCTAGCACTTTTGTGCATGTAACTATCTAATGCTCATACAACCATATATCCAAATGAACATAGGTATAGAAATTCAGAGTCCGCTGTTTCCAAATATATATATTATATTATTTTGTAGTAGTAAGAGTGAATATACATCAGTTTGACAGTTGAAGTAGAGTTGTCTTGCTATTAAACGATGTTCAGAATAAATAAGCAGCACGGTTTATACACAAACCCACACCTATGTTACCCTAATTTACGGACCCACATATTTATAGTGCACGTTGTATTCGGTGGGTTTCAAATGCTGATCAGGTGGGAGAGAATAGGGATGGAAGAGAGCATGTCACCTGATTGCTCCTAACAAATTGGCACCGTCAAGTTTTGCACCTTCCAAATCCTGTGAAATGAACAGTTTAGGGGAGCAGGCCGAGTACAAATTTCATCAAGTATAAACCCAATATCAAGTTTCAACCAAACAGGTGTAACCCATAGCAGTGGTAATATGCAATCACGGATAACCTATATCTTTATCCTTTCTATATATATTTACAGTTGACATTAGTACGAAAGCTCGTTCTTCAACTTCATCCAACTGACCGACAGCCCCTATTTTATCAAACAATTCAACAGTCTCAACTTTGTTTCAAGGAATCTCACCTTAGATTCAATTAATTATAGACATAGTAAGTGAAAAACTCTGTTTGGCATTTAATTTAAGATCAGTCAATTTGTTTTCTACAACCGCCGCCCCCCCCCCCCCCACCCCAAAAAAAAAAAGAAATAAAAGCAAAAGGTTAATGGTACCAAGATCTCATCAGGTACTTGTTCTATTGAGGTTATAAAAGAAAAATTGAAATAAAAATATCATATACAGGAGACATCTTTTACTAAATTTCAGTTCATATTCAGTTACATGTACAGAAAGATAGTATTGCAGCTAACTGAAGGTTAGATGTCAAAGGGCTTTTGTTCCCTACAATCCTAGGTCAAAATGGTATGCCACAGGAAGAAAGAATTCCTTGTTGGTAGATGTGTAGGTTACTTACTGTATCGCGAAGATTTACATGTCGCAGATAAGCTCTCTGTAGATTTGCACCTTTCAGATTAGCATTAGTTAACTTTGCACCCTGGAGAAAGCACACAGAAAGTTGAGAAGATGAGTTAAAGTTTGAGATCGTTGAATTTTCTGGAAGAGAAATCCATATATTAACACAAAAACATGTAAGTTTGATACTGTACGTAAATATGTTTTTATGTGTAGATTACGGCTATAAGAATTAAATGGGTCAACTCAATTAGACCAGAAAAGCTGAAACAAAAATCAACTGAGACAGAGTGAGGGATTAAGGAATTCAGATGATTCAAGTGGGTGACCGTACTTTTAAGTTCTGATAGGAACGAAATCAATCCTTTCCCAAGTTTATCTCATTAATGTGGAGCACAATCACACAAAAGTGCAAAGTGTAAATAAAGCAACTTTCCACACAACTAAACAAATCAATGTTGTATTCTAGACCGGGGCAACTGATGTAGGTAATGTTGTTGAGACTTGGAACTTTTACATCAAAAAGGAAAGACAGTGTTAAGAAAAAAATATCAAATAAATATCCTTTCTGGTATTACACAAAAAAGGGAAATCAGTAGCACACAACAATTACAGAACTTTTACCTTCAAATTGGCTCCTTCAAGATTAGCTCCTTCTAGGTTGGCATTGGTAAGATCAGCAGTCTGCAAATGGTTCAAAATGTACTTCATTCAATAGAAACGTCACCAAGATTAAGCAGACTGTCTAACTGAAAATTAGGGATACTTAATACGGTGAACACAGATGAGGAAGTTGGACTTTCCTATGGTCGATAAATAACTGAAAGTTATATATAAGAGGAAAAGTTAAGTAACAATGGGTCAACAAAATTACATTATGCAGTATTTATGCATGCTAAACCTGCAGGTGAGCAGAACGCAAATCTGCTCCACAGAAGCTACAGTCCACCAAACAAGCATCTGTGATTGGAAATGATAATCCATGAGGAGATATCATAATTCACTTAAATATTGCTATACCACAGAAGTAAAGCAGAAAAAGAAAAGTGTACATAATTTCGGAAAGAAGAAAAGGGTTTATAGTGACAGTAAAGTAAATGAGTCCAGCATAAGAAACAGAATAGCCACAAGTACATTGCTTATTGCCTGATCACATAGTGATTGGAGATTTTATCTGGTGTCAGACTAAGGTTTTGGTTTGTGAACACAACAAAAATTTGATCCAGAGTGACTTAACAAAAATCCTTTAAGAACGTCTCATCCACATTTTATGTTTTTATACTCATGGAACTATCATTGGTATTAAACTAGAAATAAATAGACTAAAGGTGTTTCACTATGAAATGCACCGACTAAGTCTTCGATAATATGCATGCGTATAAGTATCTAAGTACATATGTATATCTATGTATATGTGTCGGCATGTACGCGTGTTTACATACATATGTACACAAATATTCAGCTTATTCCTAGAGTTAGATTCTAGGGCACCTTAAGCAGAAGACAATTTTGTTCCTTGATTTAGTAGTTTGTTTCCTACTTCTGATGAACTCGCTTCTTTTTCTTAAGAAATTTGTGTTGGTTACACTTAATCCAGCCTCTTCCAGCTCTTTGAATCAACTTTTGAAAATGTACAAAAGAATGCATACTACAAATGTACCTTGTAGATTTGCACTCTGGAGGTTGGCTCCAGCTAACAGAGCTCCACGGAGATTAGCTCCAGTGAACTCACATCTTCCCTAGGTTAAACAAATTCATCAGAGATGACAAAGACAAGTTCTTAAATTAAGATTTTGATGAAAGTTCAAGTAGGACCAGCAGCTTTTGATTCCACAACTCCATGTTCCAGAATAATCTCAAAATCTTTTGAGGACAAATGACAATAGGCAAGACAAAATTGCATAAAAGAAAGTCTTACTCTCGCAAAGTTGCATTGTGAAATATGGAAGCCTCAGCATCCACATCCTGTGCCAACAGTAGAATGTTACATGATGAATAGCCACATACAGAATCATAAAAGTCCACAAAGACATATTTTCTCCTAGAAAGAGTAAGCACACTGACCCTGAACTTGGCACATTGAAGGTTGGCGCGTGAGAAGAACACATTTCTCAGACATGCATAACTGAAGTCCACAAATGATAGATCCTGCATTTATTGACATGGAAAGCAAGGAGAGTTCATACTGGAGGAGAAAATTGAAGGGCGCAGAAAAATGAGAAAGAAATTCATAGTCATTTGACAGTCAAACAAACAATTTTCCGGTTGCACTATCTGTAGCCATCTTAAAGCAAATGTTACCCACAGATCAAATGCTATTGAGCAAAGAACTTCCCCAGTTTTTCCAAAAGAAAAAAAAAAAAATAGAGAGAGGAAAACATGCCAGAAAAAAGAAACTAAAAGGACATTCTAATCTTATTTCTCTTATTCTATAAGAGTAAAGCTCAAACTCAAAGCTGAACACTATTAAGAACTAAGATAAAGATTTCACTTCAGTTGAACCAGTTAAAAAAGTCATGTAGTGATATATAATACATTACCAGCTTAGAAAGATCAAGCCCAGATAGATTGAGTCCTCGAAACCTGACCCTCTCGGACTGTATGCATTTAATAATATCAATACGTTTTAGTTCAGTACTCATCTCCTCATCCTCCTTCCTCTTGATCAAAGATGCCTTAATTCCATCTATCAGTCCCTGGAGTCAGAGAAGCAAGGTTCTTACATAAGAAAGAAGGAGACATCTCTTTTTTATATTATCAGTATGTAACAGAAACAATCACCTGTCTGGAATAGCAAAATAGATGACATCTGCATATTCTTTTAACTCTCAACTTACCAAGAATGGAATGAGGGTGAAATTGAAGATTCTGAGTAAAATAGAACTGATTGAACCTATTAATCAGCAATCTCAACTTTTGGGGCTGTGCTGATGCTATCATTTCCAGGCATCCCATAAAATTTTCAAATTTTAGCAGCTTATCCCAGTTTATAATGTAAAAAATAAAAAGTACTTCTTTCATAACAAAAGATTTTGCAGGCAATGGAACTTGTCAAAACAAAACATCAAATGACCATCGACACTTATTTATCTTTGCATAATATCATCTTCTGAACAAAATCAAGGCATGTCAGAAATTTCTAGAAGTTCACAAAAAGTAAAGAATGGCTCACAAGAAGCTGGAAATATTCAGCCTCTCGTAAAAGCTCCGAATATTCAGAATCCTTCAAAGTAGGAACTACGCCATCCCTCAGCCAATTCAAAATATGCCGAAAATATGTCCCATCCCTATCAACAAAAACATACCCCTGCAATGATAACAGTCAAAACCTTTCAAATTATACAGAGTTGAAGAAATAGTACATTAAAGCTAGTCATGCCTTAAAAATTCTATCCCAAAAGATTATGACCCTGACAAATCCACTATAGTAGTGAGCTGAAAAGATAAAAAAGAAAAGAATTGATAAATATTCCTGGATCCTTGAAATACACATGCATCAGAGACATCCTTTTTCACGTCTAGAGTGTCTTGAATTAATTGGTTCCTAACTGTGCAACTATCAACACTAGTTTCTGTACAACACTACTATTTGATAATTCCACATGTATGCATACAGAATGGAGGAGAGATATACGTGTTTATATATGCTTTGCACTTGTCAATCATATTCAACAAATGAGGTAACATATGGGGATCTAGCATGTGCTGTCTGACAGGCATAAACTATGTCATTCACGAACTAAAGAAATAATTCAAGCGGAGGTAATAAAGGTTCATTCTGAGACTTTTTTTTATATTATTTATATCTTCCAGGCACTAGATTTTAACTAGATGAAGGTTTTTTCTTTTCCTTTCCTACCTCTCTTTTGCATTCTTCCTCAGTCTTTTTGTCAACAACTATTGTAGATCAATGGGCAAAATTTTACGACAAACTAATGCTTGAGATATACATCTGATCAGGGCATATACCTTGTCAGACTCTTGATGGACTGCGTGGCGACCACTGAACATTGCGGCAAGCATTGAATCAGGCTCACGCTGAGTCAATGTATCGATTGTTGTACAAAACTTTTTGCCCCCTGGAAGACAATAAAATCACACTCAGCATTTAACTGGACATGTGCAGTCAACATACATTGACCCAAAAAAAAAAAACTAATGCCAGAGCTAGACACAACAGCCTAATGGCTTATCCTTAGGCATCAATTCCAAGTTCTAGTTGGATAAGCTGCCATAAGCTGTGCAATGAAAATTCACATTCTCACCAAGGAGTTGAAACTGGCACTCAAGCTCAAGTCAAGCAACACTTGACCAAGTAAGATTGCAAATCCAGCCAACATAGCATTCCTTCCATGTGATTTTAAGCAAATACTAACTGCTAGCTTTGTATGCAGTGAATATTTAAGATTTTCAAAGTTTGGTATCCTGATCATGTATGTCCTGAAAAACATAAGAATTGGATGTGTTGGTGCTAAATGTCACACTTGCCCGAGGTACTTGCAACGTGCTAGCAAATATTGGACTCTGGCATAGCCATCCATTACAGTCAATCTCCAAGTTTCTCGACAGTCAATAATCTTTTTCTTTCTATAGTCAAATTTAACAGCGTCGCTCAGTCAATAATCACAAAAATGAAAATTATACAGCTTCGGTTATCATTGATACCTTACTGCATACGAAATCATAACAGTCAAAGACAATTAACCAGCTGCAATGATCAATAGCTAAAGCTTTCCCTACAATTTGCTAAATTCTACTGTACGAGACTGAATTGAACAAATTAAAAGTCTATACAAACACATACATATACATATCCAAGTTGTACACAAATATATGGACAGAGAGAGAGAGAGAGAGAGATTTACCGATGTTAAGGCGGACCACGGACGAAGAAGTATTAAAGTTGAGGTTCATTTTGAGTTGGGGGAGGCGGAGCTGTTCAACTGATGTGATCACCACCACTTTCAGGAAATCTTAATGCCGCGAGTTTCGTAAGAAAGCAACGAATCTTCATCAAGCTTCTTCAACACAAGTGACGGTTTGGCATCTTGCGGGGACACGGATGAAGATGTTAGCAAGAGATCCTTCCAAAATAGTCCCTGATTTTGTTGAATATTTGAAATGGCCCCTTTTTCTTCCAATATTTTCAGTTCTATTCTTTTGCTCTATAGTCCCTTTTCTTTTCTTATACTAGTTGCCGCGGCACGTCGTTTTTCTGTGCACATAATAAAAAATTATTGGCATTTAAAAATATGTTATATATGAGAATTAATTAGTTTTTTTATTAGTTGAAGGATAATTTTAACAAAAAATCGATGTAGGGGTGTCAAAACAATCATTTTATGTCTATAGCACCTCTTTTTTATAATATTATAGATATTAGTCAATGTGGCACACCCTATATATGTGTATATATTTAAATAGATAAACATAGATTTTAAAAATTAAAATTAATATATGCTTAAAAGGAGAACAAGTCAACAAGAGATACGATAATTATTGACAGTTAATAATAGCGCATGTCATTTAAAATTAATAAATAATTATATTGATATAAGTATTTAAATTTATAATTAATATTTTAAAACTAGCGCTACACTATCACAAATTGATTATTGTGAGCGGAGAATAGCTTTCTTTTTTATATTAGCATAGAATAAATGAAATATCTTCTTTATTTCTATTTTTATTTTTGGATTTTATTGAAACTATTTCTAATCCATTTTTCAGGAAAAAATGCAAGCAACACCCTTGTGATATCGCAAATGAACAAATTACCCCCTTATGAAAAAATAAATAGCAATTTACCTCCCTGTATTTTTTAAAATACAATAATTTACCCCCCTATGATTTTTAAAATGAAGCAATTTACCTCCCTGTATAAGAAGGTAAATTGCTTCATTTTAAAAAGTACAAGGGATAAATTATTATATTTTTTTCATAATGAGGTAATGTGCTCATTTTCAATATCACATGGGGACAAATTGCTATTCACCCCCATTTTTCACTTTACTTTTTCCTAAGAAAATACCATGGAGTTTCAAGATTCAATAAACACACGATTTTCAATTGAAAAAGGAATAAAAAGAATTACTAAATTTATTTCACAAGAAAATAAATTCACTTAATTGTTTATCTATATGAATCATTATTTATTTATTTTTTTCCAAACACAATTTGACTAAGTCCAACCATATATATCAATAAAACTTGGACCTAATATATAATTGAATCTATTAGAATTAAAACAACTTAATTTAACTAATATATCTTATAATATAAAACTTTGAGATTATAAATGTAATTATTAAGTACTAAATACAATCTAATATTTATAAATCATAAAGAACTTACATGTAAAAGAAGGAAAGAAGTGAAAAAGAGAAGAAATGAGGAATGAGGGGCAGTTGTGCAAGCATAGGCAAATCCACTGCGTTGCATGGCCGCCACTTGGCGCCAGCCCGCGAACGCATAGCCAGCAGTTAATAGTATAATGTGGATCGCGCCCATAAACCCGCCTCTTCACATTTCCAGACCTGAACGTTCTTCGTTGCCATTGTTGTTCATAGATATGGATAAGGAGAAGAAGCATCTTTCCACTATTGCCAACATCGTGATTCAAAGATGCGCCCGGTAAATCTCTCCTTTCGCCCTTCTTCTCTGTTTGTCAAGATGTTCTTCTGGGAATCTTTCATGACATGTTTGGTTCTTGAATTTTAGCCAGAAAAGACAGAAGAAAAATAGTTTCTTGATGATTCTATGGTGGTGGTTTGTGTTTTCTTTGGTTTATTTGAATTCAGCTTGTTTCTCCTGATATCTTGTGTCGTAGTTTCATGGAGAATGATTGTTTCTACTTTTATGCACAAAGCAACTCTATATATAAATTAAGAAATGTATTAATTTTTTTCCTTTTTTGCTATTTGTGGTGTTGTTTTCTGATTCTGGGAGGGTGCGGTATATGAATGATGTTCTTTCTGCTGCTTCATATGGATTTCTCATGATAAAGCACACACCTAATTTTTTTATCATAGGAAGCTTGGTTGTTCTGTTGATTCGCTGATTGAAGAATTTGAGAGAGAATGGGAGCCTCAGATGAGTGGTTATTCCAGGAAATTAGTAGAATTTTGCTCCTCCAAAGCTCTTATGGTTATGTGTGGAGTTATAGATGACACAATCACCGATGGTTCATTCAGCCGCGACACGTTCGATATGATGCTTGCTTGGGAGACACCAAGCTCAGAAGAAGAAGAATCATATAGTGTGAGGAACTTTTCGTTTTTCTCATCATTAGATATGATGTGCAGTTCATCTATTCAACTTATATGATTTTCCAATATGTTAGTGTGGATAAAAGCTCTTAATCACTTTGGTATGTTAATCAGTTTTCTAACTGCGAAGAGCAAAATTGTATGCTTGCCTTTAAATGTAGGAGTCTTTAACATATGAATTCTTGTAACTGAATATACTTCTTTTTCCTGCATCAGGAGTGCATTGCAAAAGAGAGCGAGGACAAGAAGGTTGCAATAGCGACAGAACAACAAGAAGATGATGTTTCTCTGTTCTATTCTGATCTCATGCCACTACTTGTAAGTGGAAATGGCTTCCTTAGTTTGGAGCAGGAGGAGAATCAATGTGAAAATGTGTTGATTCTTAAGGAAACTTTGTTGGTAGGTTGATCAAGAGCCAAGTGCTGGAGAGGATGCATTTGTATGGTTGGGAACGCTTGTTCCTTTGGTTGTTGACATGGTTAATGGGAGATTTACTTTTGAGACATTGACCGCACCCACAGGGAATCGACTTCATTTTCCGGCTTATGACAAATTTTTGAAAGAAATTGACAGGTATATATAACACTATACCATGGAAAGAATTGTCAGATACTACAAGAAAAAATGAACAGACTCAGGGTACCACTCAAATTTTCATTTGAGGACTTAATTTATTTCTTTGTGTGCTCCATTTCATGCTCCTGGCAATTAAATTTCTCATGTAAAAAGAACATAAAGGGAAAAGTTAACTTGCTCTATTTCATATCGCTTGAAAACTTTAAAGCATAGTTATGTTGAAAAGAATTTCTATAATAATAATACTCTTAATGTTTGTTAGATGTATAAAGCATTTACAGAAGCAAGAGACTCCTACGGGGGTAGAACTAGAAGATGATGAATTCATATTGCATGTGGAGGGAACTGCAAGTTCACAGAGAGTGGTGCGGCACATTGGAGGAACTAGTTGGCCTGGTCAGTCTACTTTTCAAGAATATTGCATTAGTACAGTTCTCTCTCTCTCTCTCTCTCTCTCTCTATATATATATATATATATATTATATGTACTGTTTTGCATGAATAGCAGTTGTCTGGGCTAAAATAAGAGTATTGTTTCTAGGCAGGTTGACACTGACGAACTATGCCCTTTACTTTGAGGCCTCTGGCGTCGTATCTTATGAAAATGCGCTAAAACTTGACCTCTCGAAAGACGCTGGGCAGAATGTCAAACCTGTAGCAACTGGTCCTTTTGGTGCTCCTCTTTTCGATAAAGCTATAGTTTATGAATCTTCTGAATTGTGAGTAGCTACCAATATTAGTCATTAAGCTTGTCCATTGATGTCATTTCATGCATCTACTATAAATTTGCCATAGGCTATATTAACGGTGACAACTTGTTGATGCCAAATCTTTCAGTATATATCTATGGTTTGACAATTTTCATGTCCCTCAATCATCTCTTTACGTTTTAATTTTGCAAACCTCCTAGGCAAGAAGGTGTTGTGTTAGAGTTCCCAGAGATGACAAGCTCAACGAGACGCGACCACTGGCTCGCTCTTGTTAAGGAGGTTATGTTACTGCACCAGTTCCTGTCGAAGTTCAAAGTTGAATCGGCACTAGAAGTATGGGAAATGCATGCGAGGACCATATTAGGGATTGTAAGGCTTCATGCAGCAAGAGAAATGCTCAGAATCGCACCTCCAGTACCCGAAAGCTTTTTAATATTTGCCTTGCTGGATGAACTGCCGAAGGGAGACTATGTACTCCAGGAGCTGGCCGAGAGTCTGAAAAAGTCGAATAGTGGACATCCGTGTAGTGCCAGTTCGATTCTTAGGAGCTTGAATGTGTCCCGGCCCTGCCTGCCTTGTGTAGAGCCACAACAGACTAGTGATAGCACGGAAATTATCCACCCTGAAAATCTCTCGTCGTTGGAGAGTGCTATAAATCAAGCACGAGAAGAAGCAAAAGAAACTGACTTGGCTAAATCTACTGCCGGGGCACTTAAAGAGGAAGGTATCAGCCAAAGTGCCCAAGTTCTTATTGTAAGTGGGCAATGTTGTGATCTTAAATTAAGTTCCCAGTTATGACGTGTGCATACCTAAGCAACATTACATATATTGTAAATGTTTTAATATATTGATTTATTTTGATGTTCAGGGGCTGCTTAAACCACTTCAGATCTTAGTCCCTTGGTCTCAAGAAGTTGTTATGTGGGAACACCCGATGACCACCTCTGTGGTGGTTATTACAACATTGATAGTCATCTACAAGTGAGTAGTCTATGGTCTCATATATCTGAATTCACTGGTTTACTCAGAGCATGGCCGGACTTAAGATTCTCGAAATTGTTCTGTAATGTAGAGAGTTGGTTGGTCTGGCGATATCAGCTTTCTTGTTGTGGGCAGTGGCAAAGATGCTACAAGCCAGACGAGAGAGGATCCCAGAAAAGCAAGACAAGATTGTTATCTGTACAGCCTCCGATCAGTCAACAATGGAGAGTATCGTCTCAGCTCAGCAGGGGTTAAGAAGTGTACATGAGATAATGCAGCAGACAAATATAGCTTTACTCAAGATATGGTCAATACTGATCTCAAAGGCTCCGAAGGTAATATTTGATAACATGTATTTTTGAATAATGTTGCAGTGGACAGTCAGAGGCAAAAAGCAAGTTGCACATTGTCTCCATGTCAACCCAGTATTTAAAGTTTCTGACTGTTGTCTCTTGGTGCAGCACACAAACACAGTGATGACAGTTATGGCTGCTTGTGCAATTGTACTAGCTGTGATTCCACTCAAGTTCATCCTAATGGCCCTTGTAGTGTATGGTTTCTTTATGACGTCAAAACTTGGGAAGTGCATGCAAAGTGAGCAGGGCAACCGGCGTATGAAGGAATGGTGGGACTCTATTCCCATCGTTCCTCTTGAAATCGTGGACTAGGTATCCGATATGGCTGGGAGGTGAGTAATAAACTACTGCAATTTAGTGTATGTGGTTGTGATTCACCTAGGCATTGTATTATTTACTTGCTCTTGTTATCGTCGCTGATTTCATTGTTTTTCGTTTTCTTGTTTGTGCCCTATACTATTATGGAAGGCTGCAGGGTGAATGCAGAATGTAAGAAACGGAGGACGGGCTACAAATATGGGAAGTTTGAGTGCTTTTTGCACATACAGAGTTATCTCAGGCAGACAATTGACACTATGTATAATTGTTGTTTTATTATTATTTGTTATTTTTGTTTGTTGCTTGCATAGATAGAAGGAAATTCAGGCGATGTTGAGGATCTTATTTGGATGCAAAGTGAAAGTGTGTACCTGTACATGGAAAAGATTTGTTGTTTTCATCATCTTTTAATAGTGCAACACAGTGAAGAACTTCTATTAGCTTTAAACAACTAAATGCGCCCGAGTCTGAGAGCATCTTGTCATCGTTGTTGAGCACGATTGTTGGACTATGGTGCCAATTGGTGTTCAAGTTCATCCACACAATTTAGATAATAGACGATGTGCCGCATAGTTGCAAGCAAGCACGAATTAGGACTTGACTTAAAAAACGTAATAGCTCTGGCTTTTAAAGGAACGGCCAAAAGGAAGTATGTACCAATCTCCTCGGAGACACTATGTCACAAAAGGAAGTACGGCAAAAGAGTCACTAGTTTAAATATAGACGATGAATATGTATAAATGTCAATATTTCCGCAATACCAAGGGAAGATTAAGCTTTTTCCTTTTGAATGAATAAATTATATGTATTATCCCATTATAGTTTCCATCAACGTATCGTTTGTTAATGGTTAATTAATAATTATCGTTACAATAGAATAAGAATCCACGCATTAATGAGTTTTAAAGTTTATTGCAGAATTCAAGTTTGTGCTTGCCACAGTTGTAGATTCTAATTTTACCTCTTAGTGCTCTGAGTTTTGTCTCATTTGATACCATTCTACTTTTAATTGCATCATTTGAGTCTACTTACAATACTTCACTTGACACTAACCTCAAAAAGAATGGCCTTGTAAAAAAACTTGGTCCAACAAGTTTTATAAATGTACAATCAAATTATAGTAATATATTTTTCATATATCTAACAGTTTTGTAATATTTTACTCATAGATATACGCAAAATTTCCAGAACTCAAGATTGTATGTGTCAGGGTGTACAATAACATTGCAAGATCCAAAAATTATCGAGAAGAAATGCTACAAGAAGTTATGGTATAAAACTTCCTTCACTCAGTATGAGTCCTGTATCTCTTTTGTTACTGATTCAGAGATTGCAACTACTATATGCCCTTCTCTCCGTCTTGTAGACAAAAGAAAAGTAAAACACAAGTAGCAGCGTTCAAAAGGTAGGCATCTTACAAATGCGTTAAAGTTTGCATTGTACAATCGACAATTTTCATTGAGATTTGAGAAAGCCATCCAACAAAAATACTCGACTCAGCATGTAATGATACACTACAACAATCGACAGTAAGTCGTTTCTTACACATTTCTGATCAATACACCAACCCAAAAATGGATGACCTTCCTTACACATTTCTGATCAATACACCAACCCAAAAATGGATGACCTTCCTCACTTACTTTTTGTTTATCATTTTCCTTTTTTCACTTCAAAAATACCGTTGTACAACCTGATTAGGTTGAGTAGAGACTATTCAGAGTCGTGTTCCAGACTCAACGGAAAGTCGCACTGCGGTTGCCAGATGCTGGAAAAGCTTGCCGTCTTCTACCTTGTGGGAGATCTGTTGTCCCCTCATCTTCTGGTGATTGACCTAAGACGGGACCTTTTTTCCTGTCTCTTCTCCTAAGATTATCATCATCTTCTGCCGTTGGTTCTGTCTTGGGATCTTCTCCAAATATTATCTGCTTCCGAGCAGCTTCATAGTCAAAAGGTTTTACCTGGAGGAAACCCTCCGATGGTTGAGATTTATCAACTACTTTAGAACTCATAGATTGATCTGCTGATGGAAAGCACTTTTGGAAGCTGGAGGATAGATCAGACAGTGACATGGGCTCATCTCCCTCCTGGATTTCTGAAGCAGTACCAGTTTCACTGTTTCGCAGTTGTTTCAACTGATCGTTGGGAGCAGCAGCAGAGTTGGCATTGGCTGATTCCTCAACATCTGAATCATCATCCAAAATAATGATGTCCTCTACAGTTGAACTAGTAGCAGGAATTGAGACATTTCCTTGATGAGGAACTTCTAATATCCCCACCGATTCTTCAACCTCTGATTGCAACCTTTCATCTCTGCCTAAAAATGTGTGGAAGGGAAGAGTTACTGTTGATTTTATCTGCTCCAATTTGGTGTCGTCTTTTTCCTACAAAAAAGAAAAACAAACAGAGAAGTTTAACCTCAACGAAGCAGATGATGACAAAGCAACAGAAGATCCATGGTGCCAATAAGTCTTCAACCACGGAAGTAAGATTCAAAATCTAGTGTTATTAAAGACAACACCATGGTGACATAATTGTATGTCAAGACTGCTGCTTAGATGGAAGCACAAGACACTAGTACTTCAAAATGACACCTTGAAACTTACTCTTTTATCGGGATCAAATTTCCGTTTTGCTGAAGTTCCGAGCAATGACCCAAAAGCTCGGCTTGGCTTCTTTAGTATCTGAACAGTGGCTTCAGCCTAGAATAACATAAGCAACTCTTTAGCACAATACACTTCACCAGTGTAAACACAGCATGTAATTCATGTTGACTGCAGAAGATACTCATCAGTGCAGCTTTCAAGTTATTGGTCTTTTTACACAGAAGCAACCAACTGAAGTGCGGCCATGTGCTTCTTTGATGAAAACTTTACTTTTTGCTTCCTAAGTTTAGGTGGCTAAGTTACTCATGGAGTTCAGCCAGTCATTACTGGTGCTTCAGTGGTTAATCAAATGGAAAGCATTAATACTTCTCTTTAAGAGAAAGTTTAGCCTTCTCAGCGGTACATTTTATGAATGGATTTGACCGGTAAACATTTTATAGGGGGCCCAGACTTTTCAAATGCACAAAAGGGGAATAATAAAACAAAATAAGTAACTTACTGAATGTGATGAATTCAGCTTAGTATGTGCATCCAGGTCTCCATCCATATGCAATACTGCATTCTGAACATTAGAGGTCTGGTCACCTATTTTTCCTTTTTCATTCACTTTTTCCTTGGGGGAGAGACAAGAAATTCTTGATATATCAGTAGCAGCTCCTGCATTACAGCTTCCCGTGTCCCGAGACTGTATGGAAGCCGGCATCTTCTGGACTGAAGGATCATTAAGTAAACTTTCATTTGGTATATTATCTGCTCCCTCAGCATTTTTTAATATCTCTGGAGCTTCAGAAGGCAACTCTTCAGATTCTACTGCAGCCAAAGTATTCTCTTCATTTGCCTGCATAGAATGATGGAACACATCAGAACAGATTGTTTTCAAAGGCGCAATAACAATAAGAATACAGGAGAGTAGTGAAGATGTATCTTCACCACAGAATTTCAAAGAGCTATATAACAGAATACCTTAACTGGCGTTCAGCAGATCAAAAGAAAAATAACTCAGAAAGACTTACTGTGATGTTATAAATTGCCAAGGAGCAAGAATACTGAAACTTTAACCAAAAGGACATAATATAATTAAGGATTGAGTACAATATCTACCACCTTCCCAAACCTAATGTCATTTGCAATTACTTACAGCTCTCTTTGCAAAAGAGTAGCACATAAGATTTACCAATAAAATGCTCATCTAACAAACATGGTATACTTAATGCAAGCTCTATATGACATATTGCTATTCCCCATTTATGAGTAAGACTGTCTAATTGACTTAACTATAAAATGTTGCTCATTTTCTTCCCAACTTAAGCTTCATATCCTATGTGATTATCTGTAGGAGAAGACGACAAAATGTATTGATATAAACAAGTCAAAAGCTAGTATCGCAAGCTGGTCCACAAAACACCCACCTATTCCTTTTTGTGATTTTATGCACAGAAATACACCTAGGTCGTGCAATTTAAAAGCCTAAGACATGCTTAAACAAGCAGTTAATCTGCTGATGAGTACAATGCAAAGCACCAGTTCAAAAGAGTAAGTCATGATGCTTATTTGACTAGAAAATAGCAGATGCCTACATGATCAAATTGGCTATACATGCTGGAGCTTACCATTTCCAAGCGTCTCTCTTTAAGATGCTTTGCAGCCTCCTCAAATGCAGCAGCATTTTGGATAGAATGCCTTATAATACTAATGACTGAACCAAGATTCCGGTCAATATATGGGAGCTTGGATTTCAAAACCCGACGAAGTTGGCTCGTGGTGAGAGGCATCTGTTTAGCTTTTCATCAACAAAAAGGCGGAAGAGAAAGTAAAGCATTAGAGAACAGAAATAGTATCAGTGTGGAACATATTGGAGGATAGAAAAGGCTATAAATTAGAACTTTTGAAATAGTAAGAACATACCAATTTCAATGAGAGTCCTATTGGGCAAAACATAACCAGTGCTCTCATCTTCTGCACGAGCGACAGCATCCCTCCACTCACACAGTCCCTAGAGGACATTTATGAGTTGCTTAAAAACAGGTAGAATAGCAGTAAACAAAAACGGCAGAGAAAAATCCAGGAAAACATAAATGTATTGTTAAGGCAAAAATTACATGGTTCTCCAATATCCCATGCAGAACAAATTAAAAAATGGAAAAATCTAGTCTTTTATTCTCTTATCTGAGGAAAAACAAAAAAGAGTGAGCAAGGTAACAGCACAATCGGGGCAAAATTGCAAAACTAATCCATAGTTTAGGGCCATTTTAAACTTGACCCATGTTTTATGGGATTTTAAATTTAACCCTATGTTCATTTAAAAGTTGAAAAAAGAGGCCAAACCGTTGCCGAAAAAAGCCCCAATACTAACTCACGTTAAATTAATGGTGAAGAACCCATATGAAAGTCATGTGCATGTGGGTCAAAAAAATGGCCTTTGAAATTTGCAAAAAGAGGCCAAAACATTGCCAAAAAAAGCCACAACACTAACCGACATTAAAGTATTGGCGAAGAACCACCGTAAATTCACGTGCACGTGGGTCAAAAAGATGGTCACCAATTAGTTTTAACATCTGTTAGTGGGAGGGGGCTTTTTTTGCAACGTTTTTGCCTTTCTAACAAGGTTAAATTTAAAAAGGAAAACTACATTTTGCCATCCGAACTATGTACCCTTTTAAACGTTGTCATCTAAACTTTTTGTTGTGTCAACTTACCATCTCAAGTTTCGCAAAGTTGAAATGGTAAGTCGACACAAAAAGTTTAGATAAAATGCAAAAACATATATAGTTTGGATGGCAAAATTTAATTTATCCGACTTAAAATCCCGCAAAGTGTTGGGTCTTGAAATGACTCTACATTGTGGGACTAATATGCTACACCATCAGTATGTGGGACAATGAGAGCTTCCCTGACCGAGCAATGACTGGTCTGAGCCATAGCTATTGCACATAGTGCGAGCCCCCTCACATCCACCCCGAAATAGTGTACAGTGGTCCCAGAATCCACTTACATCTTACACATTATCATGTTTACAATTGCAAGCAGGTAATAGCAAAAAACACACACGACCAAAGAAAAATCATCAGAAAAATGTGCAAGAATAAATTAAGTATATAAGTAACTTACCGAAACAACGGCTAGCTGCTGAGCATTGAGCTCGGCACACTGCAACCTGCATTAAGATTTAAACTAACTAGAGATACACACACCAAAATTGAGAAGCAGTTGACAGTATGAAATATAAGGTTCATGTCTCGCCATCGTTGACAAGCAAAAACAATACCCATAAATGTGAAGGTATGAAGTATCTGTCAGAAGTTCTTTTTCATAAAGTTGAGTGCATAGATCATAACTGCGTTTGTAGACCTGGCAAAAGAACACACTAGTTAGACTGCAACCATGATAAGCGAGGGAGGTTTGAAAAAAGAAAAGGAAAATTGAGCAACATAAATTTGGCTGGAAGAAGTAAACAGAGAGATTTTAACTTCAGTCCGATAAAACTAATCTCTCGACACCTTGGCAAGAATAATACTAAGAAACATAAATAGTAAACCCCAAAGAGGTCAAAATTTCAAGGAATCTGTCAATTTGAAAATTTTATAGCTAAAGATACAGTCTCAGCAATTCAATCACCTTCTGGCTTCCAGGTATTTCATCCATTTATGAAGAATGACAGAGCAATGGAGATCACTACTCTTAGTTAATATTTCGTATATGGAAATTTAGGTTCTTTGGAGAACTCATCGTAATTGCATAAAATAAGAAAAATGAAAGAACAAAGAGCTTGCCTCAACCAGAGGAGGATCGGCACTTTCAGCATCCACGGATGACGCAAGCAACTTCGTTCTCATAAGGTCATAGATATACAACAAATAATGCGTATCTTCCCTGGCATATCTGGTAAAAGAAGTCAAGAGAAAAAGGTCATGTGGTTACAACAAGTAGGTTTCAGAAGCCCAGCTGATGGCGTCATAATTCGACAAAAATAAATAGAATATTCCTTGCAGAACATTCAAATTATAATGCCTAAAGTCAATGTTTCTATAAAGGTAAGGTAGCCCAGCTATTTAAATTTTATGTTTCCGTGCCTGCAACAAGAATTCATTAAATCTTTAACAACCTTAATTCTCATATAATAAACTTGACCATGCACACAGAGAAAATGCTATTATAGCACAGCAACCACAACCCAAGCTCAAAATCCAGCTAGGGAAAGACGAACACATGCATATATACAAATGACACAAAACTATGCTTCTTTAATTACCATAGGAAGAACAAAAACCTAAGCTCGTCATCTTACTGATGAAGCCATAAGGTTGACTCATCATAACGAGATGCAAACATAACAGGAATCAAGTGACCAACAGAATTCATTAAAACAGAAATAAGAAAGTAGCAGACAAAAAATCATGCCTATCCTTTTGCCTAACCATACTCAACTTAGGATCAAAGAGGTGACATAACCTCTGAAACATAAAGCAAAAGAAATCATAAGCCTGCATGAAATGAAGCAATAAACATTAAATTATGAGAGGAAAGAAACAACGGATGCTGTATCCAAACATTCCAAAGTTTATAGGATCAAGTAAAAATGTAGGAAAACCAATAATAGACAGGATTTACTGTAAAACATACTTGATCATCTCCTGAGGAAGTGGTCTAATTCTCCAATCTGCATTCTGATATCTGCAGAACATAGGCTGATTAGCCTAACAATTTCTCCATTCTCTCTACTTATTACCTATGTTTCCTGTTTTATCTCATTCTAGTGTCCGTGGGGTGCATTTGTTTCTTTCAACTGGGTTTGGGGCCAATTTATTATAAACAGCCGTAGTGGTGTATATGTTATAACAGCAAGAGAAGAGGCCATACTCTTTGTTTGCCACAACTCCACAAAAATGATTCAACAGGTATTCCAAGCTGTGCCTTTCCATTTTCAATACCCTCGAGGCCTAATAACAAAGAAGAAAAGCTATTACTCAACCACAGACCCAGATAACAAAGTAGGATAGTAATTCCACACACGCACTCATGCAAACACAGAGATAGCGAACATATGGATACGAATCACAGAAAGAAACAGACTGCAATATTATGAATATGTACACCAGACAGGAAAAACTGGGACTCCAAGTACCTATCTTTCCTCATTCCAGCAACTAGATGGAAATTTTCTCTGCTAATATACTGTTTAAGGCCTATTTTAGGCCCCAAAAAGGCAGACCTAAAGCCTTCAACCAGACCTCCGTCATGGGCTAGCTCAATCAGCCATCAAAAACCATAGTCACATCCAGTTAACCAGGATTTACCAGTAACGTTTAAATGCAGAATAGCTATAATATGGTATGAAAGCAATTTTACAATTCTATTTAAAATCCAACAATTAATATTGAAGTACATGGATAGAAGAAAAACTTTGAGTTCTCCATTATGTTAGGATAAATCAGAATGGAACATTCATTGTAAGTTGCAACTATATATTCATTAGAACATAATTCATTGTAAGTTGTAACTATATATCCATTAGGAGAAAAAACTAGTGAGTTATTGGGAAGAAATAACAAAAAAGCACGTATGAAGTTTACTCCAAATATAAAAGAGCAAATAAATACAATAGTGGTTAAAAACATGTCAGCTTAAGACAAGAACCTGTCCTGTGTCGAACATATTACAGACATATATGCCAAAGTCCCGTTGAAGCCACATGATATCACGATCTGCTCCATGCAATACCTAATTTACCAAAGTAATATGATGACTGCAAAAAGCAACTTAATCAATATAAAGCACAATAATCTGTACAGGTACCTTTCTCTTAGTTGGGTCTTTGAATACCTCTCTGAGATGTGGCCCAATCTGGACACGCAATCTCAGAGTATCTATGACAAAATCCTCAGTTCTAGTAGATATTTGCATCAAGCATGTCAGCCCTTGAAAAGACCTGTACTGGTTATGTTCCAAATCAACCTGCACAAGCAGTAGTGCAAGTCCAAAACAAATCAATACAGGAAAGAATTAGACTGCTGACTGTGAAATAAGCTAGTTCCTCAAAATGCTTCTGTAATTTCTTACTTCTTAATTCAGTGATTCTCCATTATATTATTCTGTAATTAATTCACAAACAAAACTTGCAACAAGGCAATGGTTGAAAATGACATTGATCACTAGGACAACATAAAAGATAAATTCAACTTCCAGACGAACTCCAGAATAAGTGCAGGGAAAAGAAAACACCAATTGCGATGTGCAACCCATATACCTTTCACTGGATACAGCTAAAACATCAAACCCTCTAGATGCATGCTTTTTAGTGAATTATCACAAAACTTTGTCGCCAACTATGGACTTCGTAGACCTTGGAAATGTCACAAACATTTCCAAAAGATCAAGCTTTAAATGTGTTCCACATAGACCTACATTGATATTCTCTTGAACTGTTTCCACAAAGAAGCAATTATATAACAATAAAAAGCTCTCTGGACCAATTTGCAACTTATCAATGCTTAGGCCAAGACGAGACTAATCAGTAAGGTTTATGGCTTTATCAGATTGACAGGGGAAGAACTGAAGAAGTGATGAGAACATTGTCAGAGCTGCTTTGAAGCTAGGAACCTTTTAATGATTAATTAAGAATCATTGTGGAGGAAAATATGTTGGCATGATCATTAGGAATATATAGCAAATACAACAGAAACGTGAAAACTACAAGAGTTGAGAACCCTCTCAACTGGGACTCTTCTAAGTCTTAGGAATTCCTTGAGAACAGGATAACTAGAAATATAGTAAGATACCCCTTAAGAACCATGGATTATGAAAGTAACAGTTTTAGCTAATAGTTAAGAACCACAATAACTTATATATAATGACCCTACAGCACAAAACATCTAACCGAAGAATCAACGAGTTAACTAAAATAAGATGATATAGACAGTCTGAAATTTCATTAAATCTAAGTAAAAAGAAGCAAGTATCAAGTCTAAAATTTCAAATATCAAAATTCCCTAAACCAACCAATCAGAACTGTAGGTATCTCTTCCAAAGCACATGTCTGCCTCACATATTAAGTTGTGTTTTTTTACTTTCATTTTCCGTTCTTGCATACAGAAGGTTAGAATCACGGCAGTGTGTTAAAGAACTTACAGATGTACGGAGGCTCTAGGATAAAACTCATTTTATTAATAGATGAAGTTTAATACAGCATTATTCAGGCTCTCACATCAATTGCTTGGGGTTTAGGATGAACCACTCATGCAAAGATCAAAATATAAAAATCACAAGTGCAATTTTAAAGTATTTCTTTAAAAATGTGAAAATCAAGCCACTGGGTAAGCATCCCGATTGTGTCTCAAAAATCCTTTCACTAAAGAAGCTCAAAGTACATGCCCCTATACTTTAATGTCCGAAATGTAATTGGGTTTGACATATAAAACGGACCAATGTGTATTTATGAAGAACAGAAGGAACAGACTTACAGCAAATTCGTCAACATTGCGCAATTTAATGGCTAATTGCTTCAACCCTTTCAAGTCCTCCACAAGTTTGAATGGTGTAACTTCGATTGGAAGAGGTTTTACAGGCTCAACAGCACTATCAGGTTTATCAACAAAGTCAATAACCGAGAGGTTCTCCTGTAAGATAGACAGCAAATGAAATTACAATGGATTTTATATTTCTGGCAATCTGAATGAAGAATACAATAATGATATTGCCCCTCGAGCAACACTAGGTAAATATATCAATCTTTGACCATTCTCATGCCCTAGTGTAAGCACAAAGAAATTGAAAGAATAACACATAACAAGCAAATAATTTTTGAGAAGTTTAAATAGTGACACATAACAAGCAACCTAATATTTGAGAAATTTTTTTTATACATTTGATGTAAGAAGATTTCTTAATAGAAAGAGTTTTATCCTTTCATTAATTTTATATTGTAAATGTAAGGGATGGTGTTAGAGACACTTCAGTGAACCAGGACATGCCTCCAGGATGGTACTTATTAATCATTATAGTGCCTTCAGATGGGCACTAATTACACCTTTGCCTTAGACAACTTTCTCAAGACCACAAAGTCACAGACAAACATGACGGAGTGCCTTTTGGATAGTTGATTGGTATGGCTTGTTTGTGACGAAATTGATGAGTAATTTTTTACGAAACAGAAAATTTTCAAGGAACAAACAACTTAGTTAACAACATTGCCAGCAAATACTTAATCAAAGTAATCCAGTTCAGTTTTCTTGTGAACTCATCAAGATTCACCAGAAGTGCAAGCACAAGCACAAGACATTGCAGGAAAGCGGAGGTGACGTAAGAAGAGAGCACGGAAAAATTAAAGAACAAACCAGCGGATGTATGAACCTAGACCCATCCTCACTCCTCTGCAACCAGACATGTTCAAACGGCTGATTCGAATTATTCACGATAATCTTGAGCTCATCCTGCGGTCTTGGTATTGTAGGTATATGGAACGGAACCTTTGGCCTTACTTTGGCCGCCACCTTCACTTCTTGAACCCCTTTTTCTCCACCCTCTTCATTCCTATCCAAGCCTACTGGCATTTTCTTATTCTTCTTCCCATATACCATTTGAAACCCGTTCTCATCATCATCACCATCAACTTTCATCATTCTCACACCACTCTCCTCTTCCTTGTTCCGCAACCTCTTAAAGTCGTCCAATGACACATCAATCCTCTCAAAAATTTCGTCATTCACATTCACCAGCCAATCAAGCGCCACATCATCATCCAATTCAACATCTTTATCATCCGGTAAGGGGATTGCCTTCCCAAATAAATTTTCCGATGCCCCCACCTCTTTCAGCATATTTTTCGACTTCTCGTCGATTTCTTGCAGGGGTTTCTTGAATTCTTGAAAATTATTGTAGAAATAAAAGTCTTTTTGGGAGGGTATGATACGCGAGGAGCCCGAGAGCTTCGCCATGGAAGTGGGTAACGGGCCCTTGGTTGAGAGATTCCGCAACACATCAGACTTTCTTGCATTGTCTTCTTCAGATTGATCAACTTCCATGATATGTCTTGCTTAGAATTCCGTGTTTGGAATTGAAAAGAATGATTTTGGGGTGCTAGGGTTTTGAGGGTTTTAAGAGAACGCTGTTGTGATTTTCTGTACCTTTCTACCGCACAGCAAAAAAGAGTGGAAAAAAGCTACAGCTGGAAAAATGTTATATTGAAGTACACATGAAGCCAGAAGCATGCCTTGTGTGCCAATGAATTTTCGCCTTGCCATTCTGTTTAACCTCCATTTTAACCATTTTATACACCAACCGCCAATACTCCTATAATTTGATATAATTATAAATATTATTTTTATTTTTTAAAAATTATAAATATTTCTTATTATTTGAATAAAATGATGAAATTCATAAATCAAGATTTGGAGTCGTCAATTTTACAATTGTTATATCTATTTCTTTTTTAAAAAAAATTAAAAAATACATAAAAGTTTGAATGAAGTAGATAAAAAAAAATTGAAATATTATTAAAAAAATTTATCCATTTAATCCACCAAAAAAAAAAATAAATAAATAAATAAAATTATAATCATAATACACAATGGTTTTTGGGTGATAATCTATATTGTACTTAAAAATTAATTTCATAAAGAATGGTTTATGAAGCAATAATTGACTTATGGTACTTAAGTATCATCACAGTCGAAATATGGTACTCAAGTTGTTTATTTAATAAATATACTTATTTATATTTAATACCTAGTTGTAATTAGGCCAACCAGTCGAGTCATAACGCCCTATTAACTGGGTAATGTCGAACAACAAGGCTGCCACCTTTATCATAGGCTATGTAACTATAAAAGAACGTCTCTCAGTTGGGTCCGACTAATAAATGCCGTATATAACCAACAGTTTTGTATTCTCGATTAACTTTATAGGTTCTCTTGTTGCCGGTATATTTTTTTTAGAAAAACTCCAACAATTAAAAAAAGCACATCTTTAAAAACTAGACATCCTAATGATTTTGAGGATATCTTAATTGCCCCCAGTAATTTCCCTAAATTAATCAAAACCCGCTCCTATAATAGGAGTTTAAGTAAGTCAACAAAATAACCAGTTCATTTTTACCTCTCAAACAATAAGGTTACACACATTCTCTCAAATTATCGTGACTTATTTGCCAAATAAGCTTGAATTAAAAATAATTATAGCTATTTTTACAATAACCAGAACTGCTTTAGAGCCACCATGAAGGCAAATAGAGTAGAATTCTTAACTCCACATATTGCAGAGACTATCAACTCTAATAAATTTGGCAAATTAAGGGATGAAATTATGTAAAAGGTTTTAAAAAATTTGGCGTGTATTTCAAATCATAATAAAGTACATTAATTTCCCCTTTTTCTCGCATAAGTCCACCATTCACTGTGCGTTTTGCAACGATAATTTTCGAAACTCGTGTGACTATTTATCAGATAAGTTGGAATTAAAAGCAAACATAGTTTTATAATCATTTTCAAGAAACCAAGAAAGTTCTAAATCGAAAACAAGAAAGCCCATCATATAAATTTGACGTGTATTTCAAACAATCAAAAAATACATTAATTTTTATTTGAAAATGAAAATTAATACAATTTAGAAAAGGTACAAATATCAAAAAAAGAAAATAATGATGAGACAAAGTACAATTGGAGGTGTCTTCATTTTACTCAAAAAAAAAAGTTAAAAGAAAAGAAAGGGGCAACGCACTCAAAATTTCCCCTTTTTCCCGTATAGTCCACCATTCACTGCGCATTTTGCAACGGTAATTTTCAAAACACTTGACTATTTATAATCATTTTCAAGAAATCAAGAAAGCGCTTCAAGAAATAGAAAAATCCGCTGAAAGAATCGGAGTTTATTTGGGGATGCCTTCCCCGTATGATGAAGATGTTGGGTCGGACGATGATGACGATGATGAAGATGTTTGCCAAATAAGCTTGAATTAAAAATAGTTATATCTATTTTTACAATAATCAGAACTGCTTTAGAGCCACCATGAAGGCAAATAAAGTAGAATTCTTAACTCCACATATTGCAGCGACTATCAACTTAATAAATTTGGGCAAATTAGGGGATGAAATTATGTAAAAGGTTTTAAAAAATTTGGCTTGTATTTCAAATCATAAAAAAATATATTAATTTCCCCTTTTTCTCGCATAAGTCCACCATTCACTATGCTTTTTGCAACGGTAATTTTCGAAACTTGTGTGACTATTTATGAGATAAGTTGGAATTAAAAGCAAACATAGTTTTATAATCATTTCCAAGAAAATAAGAAAACCCATCATAGTTTATAGGAGAATGTTAATTTAAAGTTAAATGGAATACTGATTTAGACAGTGTATAAGTTACAGACTATTAGGTTGCATTTTATCTAAGCATTTGGAAGTAAGGCAGTGTGACTCATCATATGGAGATGCAAGCGTAACAGGAATCAAGTGACCAACAGAATTCATTAAAACAGAAATAAGAAAGTAGAAGACAAAAAATCATGCCCATTCTTTTGCCTAACAATACTCAACTTAGGATCAAAGAGGTGACATAACCTCTGAAACATAAACCAAAAGAAATCATAAGTCTGCATGAAATGAAGCAATAAACATTAAACTATGAGAGGAAAGAAACAATGGATGCTGTATCCAAACATTCCAAAGTTTACAGGATCGAGTAAAAATGTAGGAAAACCAATAATAGACAGGATTTACTGTAGAAAACATACTTGATCATCTCCTGGGGAAGTGGTCTAATTCTCCAATCTGCAGAACATAGGCTGATTAGCCTAACAATTTCCCCATTCTCTCTACTTATTACCTATGTTTCCTGTTTTATCTTATTCTTGTGTCCGTGGGGTGCATTTGTTTCTTTCAACTGGGTTTGGGGGCAATTTATTATAAACAGCCGTAGTGGTGTATATCTTATAACAGCAAGAGAAGAGGCCATACTCTCTGTTTGCCACAACTCCACAAAAATGATTTCAACAGGTATTCCAAGCTGTGTCCTCGAGGCCTAATAACAAAGAAGAAAAGCGATTACTCAACCACAAACCAAGATAACAAAGCAGGATAGTAATTCCACAGACACACTCGTGCAAACACAGAGAAGCGAATATATGGATACGTCAACATTGCACAATTTAATGGCTAATTGCTTCAACTCTTTCAAGTCCTCCACAAGTTTGAATGGTGTAACTTCGATTGGAAGCTATCAGGTTTATCAACAAAGTCAATAACCGAGAGGTTCTCCTGTAAGATAGAGAGCAAATGAAATTACAATGGATTTTATGTTTCTTGCAATCTGAATGAAGAATACAATAATGATATTGTCCCTCGAGCGACACTAGGTAAATATATCAATCTTTGACCATTCTCATGCCTAAGTGTAAGCACAAAGAAATTGAAAGAGTAACACATAACAAGCAACCTAATATTTGAGATAAAAATCCAATTAACTTGAATATATTGAGCCAAAAAAATAACTTAACTAGAAACAAAAAATTATTAAACCTATATCGTAGACTAAATTCTTATTTGTCCAAAATCTTCAAGGTGAGCTCGATACCACAACAACATTACTTTCCTCCATGGAACATCATCATCAAGAAAAAGCTTATCTATATAAGAAAATAACTAAATGGTATTGGCTCGTTAAAAGATGAAACTAAATGGTATCAATATATTCAAATTTTGTTGTTAATTGGATTTTGGCTGAAAATTCCATCTCAGTCAAAGCAAAATCCAATTAGCATCTTATTGCGTTATATTGAGCCAAAAATTTAGCTTGGATTTAGATGCCCAAAAACCTTTTCCATGAATTTTTACTTGTCCAAGACGTCTTCAAGGATACCGCAAATATAATGCATTTTCTCCGTTGGAACACCATCACTCGGAGAAGCCCAATTTATATTACAAGTCTTCGAATGAGTAGATCGAGCTATTTTCCCGTGATCTGATCTACCATATTTCATTGTGGTTTATAGTGATGGCTAGGTATGGACCTTATAATGCATACCTTCTACTGTTTCTCAATTTGGTATGTGTACTTCTTGTTGTTCCGCCATTCTCTGCTGCTTCTTTTATATGGTAATATAGGTTACGGTGCCGATCTCAATGCTGAGCGGTTGCGGTTGTTTGCGTAAGTTACATATCCGGCACTACGTTTGTTTCTTGCACATTTTTCTGTGATCTTCCTTTTGTCCTCTTCCTTTTTGTTGTTACCTGCTTGAGGTGGTAGAATAGGTCATGTATAGATTCCACCTTATAATGAGTAGATGTTTTCAAAATAATTGTGCACACTATCGGGAACAAGGTGAGGGTGAGGAGCTGTGTGCACGGATTATGCTCAAACTGGTCATTCCTTGGTTGGGAGAGCTCTAATGGTCACACTTTGATGAGATGTTTTCGTTGTTGATCCCCTTTTCTTTTTCTTGGTTGGGAGATACACATCCTTCGCTGATCTAATCGCATTCAGTAAGTTGCTTCTTTTGTTTTGTGATCGTAGCATTTGAAAAGTTTGATCCCCATAAACGAATCTTAGTTGATGGAGCTCTTGACTCATTTGTATCTTGTCTTTTTTGTCAGCAACATGTGAGCATGCATGATGGCGTGCTTTGCAGTCCCAGCAAAGGACGTATAAGTATTGTGACATCTCAATCTCTTCCATCTATTTCACTCTTTTTCTTTGTTGTCAAAATCTCCTTTACTTTCTCCAGGACAAGGACACTAGAAGGTCTAATGCTAAAGCCGCTGCCGATTATATGATTTATGATGGAAATTTATCATTTCTCTCCTCGAGAAAAAGTGACAGCAAAAAGGAAAGACAATTGACTGTACTTATCAAATTCAGAATGCAACAATGGGTATGTGGAGACCCCCTAGATACACATCCTAAACTGATATCATTACCTTCAGTAAGTTAGTTCTTTTAATTTGTGATTTACGCGTGCATTTGAGAAATCTGTTATAAACTGTTTACCACAACACCATTTAGTTCCATCTTTTAGAAGGCTAAATTATTTTTTTGTTTCCAGGGATGTGTTGCTGGTTAACGACATGCATGATGGCGTGCTTTGCAGTCCCAGGAAAGGCCAACGTATAAGTATTGTGACGTCTCAATCTCTTCCATCTATCTCACTCTTTTTCTTTGTTGTCAAAATATGCTTTACTTTCTCCAAGACAAGGACACTAGAAGCTCTAATGCTAAAGCTGCTGGTGATGATATGATTTATGACGGAAATTTGTGATTTCTTTCCTCGAGAAAAAGTGACAGCAAAAAGGAAAGACAATTGATTGTACTTATCAAATTCGGAATGCAGCACTGGGTATGTGGAGACCCCATAGATACACATCCTAAAGTAATATCATTACCTTTAGTAAGTTAGTTCTTTTAATTTGTTTGAGAAGTTTGTTATAAACTGTTTACCCCAATTCCATTTAGTTCCATCTTTTAGAAGGCTAAATTGTTTTCTTGTTTCCAGGAATGTGTTGCTGGTTAACAACATGCATGATGGCGTGCTTTACAGTTCCAGGAAAGGCCAACGTATAAGTATTGTGACGTCTCAATCTCTTCCATCTATCTCACTCTTTTTCTTTGTTGTCAAAATCTCCTTTACTTTCTCCAGCACAAGGACACTAGAAGCTCTAATGCTAAAGCTGCTACTGATGATATGATTTATGACGGAAATTTGTGATCTCTTTCCTCGAGAAAAAGTGACAGCGAAAAGGAAAGACGATTGACTGTACTTATCAAATTCGGAATGCAGCACTGGGTATGTGGAGACCCCATAGATACACATCCTAAAGTGATATCATTACCTTTAGTAAGTTAGTTCTTTTAATTTGTTTGAGAAGTCTGTTATAAACTGGTTACCCCAATACCATTTAGTTCCATCTTTTAGAAGGCTAAATTGTTTTATTGTTTCTAGGGATGTGTTGCTGGTTAACGACATGCATGATGGCCTGCTTTGCAGTCCCAGCAAAGGCCAACGTATAAGTATTGTGACGTCTCAATCTCTTCCATCTATTTCACTCTTTTTCTTTGTTGTCAAAATCTCCTTTACTTTCTCCAGGACAAGGACACTAGAAGCTCTAATGCTAAAGCCGTTGCCGATGATATGATTTATGATGGAAATTTGTCATTTCTCTCCGCGAGAAAAAATGTAGCAAAATGGAAAGACAATTGACTGTACTTATCAAATTCGGAATGCAGCACTTGGTATGTGGAGACCCCATAGATACACATCCTAAACTGATATCATTACCTTTAGTAAGTTAGTTCTTTTAATTTGTGATTTACGTGTGCATTTGATAAGTTTGTTATAAACTGTTTACCCCAATACCATTTAGTGTTGAAGGCTAAATTGCTTTTTTGTTTCCAGGGATGTGTTGCTGGTTAATGACATGCTAAAGTCATCCTAATCTCCATTCAATTAAGCATGGAATGCAGTAATGCAACTTTCTGAGCCAATGACTTTCTAGGTAATCGCATCTCTGTTGATGCAACAGGATGCATGATGAAATAGAGACCATTTGTTAGGATCCTTGTGTTTTTGTGATCAGAAAGATTTTCATATGATTTCCTTTTCGTCTTAGTATATCTTTCTAAACTTTCCCTTCTTAAATTATCTTGCTTTTGTGATTCTTATACAAAAACTAAACCTTTTTATAAAATTATCATCTCGAAACCTAGTCCTTTTCAAAATTTACTTCTTTAAGCTCCCCACTCTCTTTTTCTCCCAATGACCTATATGTTTTTAGCTTTCGTTTTTCTAACAAGGAAAATTAATCTCCTTTCTTGAATCTTCTTTTGTATGGTTGAATGAGTCAAAACATTGTCTCTTTAGCAATTTCGGTTATGTTATCTTTCTTGTCTTAGCTCTTGTTTTCGAGGACTTTCTATTCTTAATAATCTTCCATGTAAATTTTTTATAGCAAACCTATCCTCATCTAAACTTGTCTTTTCTGTAATTTGTTTCTTTAAGCATTCCCCTCTTTTCCATAGCGATTGATAGCTCAAGCTACCGTTTGGAGCCCTTCTTATATAGATAGGCTTTTTCTTGATAATGATGTTCCATGGAGGAAAGTAATGTTGTTGTGGTATTGAGCTCACCTTGAAGATTTTAGACAAATAAGAATTTAGTCTAAGATATAGGTTAATTATTTTTTGTTTCTAGTTAAGTTATTTTTTGGCTCAATATATTCAAATTTTGTTGTTAATTGGATTTTGGCTGAAAATTCCATCTCAGTCAAAGCAAAATCCAATTAGTATCTTATTACGTTATATTGAACCAAAAATTTAGCATGGATTTAGATGCCAAAAAAGCTTTTCCATGGATTTTTATTTGTCCATGACGTCTTCAAGGATTCCGCAAATATAATGCATTTTCTCCGTTGGAACACCACCACTTTGAGAAGCCCAATTTATATTACAAGTCTTCGAATGAGTAGATCGAGTTATTTGCCCTTGATCTGATCTACCATCTTTCTTTGTGATTTATAGTGATGGCTAGGTATGGACCTTAAAATGCATACCTTCTACTGTTTGTCAATTTGGTATGTGTACTTCTTGTTGTTCCGCTATGGTTTGCTGCTTCTTTTAAATGGTAATACAGGTTAGGGTGCCGATCTCAATGCTAAGCGGTTGTGGTTGTCTCCGTAAGTTAAATATCCGGTATTATTCTTTTTTCTTGCACATTTTTCTGTGATCTTCCTTTTGTCGTGTTCCTTTTTGTTGTTACCTGCTTGAAGTGGTAGAATAGGTCCTGCATAGATTCCACCTTATAATGAGTAGAGATTTTCAGAACAATTGTGCACTCTGTTGGGGACAAAGTGAGGGCGTGGAGCTGTGTGCACGGGCTTTGTTCCCAGGTGTAGAGTGGATATCAAAACAATCCTATCAACTATTACAAGCCGATTTGGAGTACGAAACTCCTTAAAAATTATACAACCCAATATTGCAGTATAATAAAATAACAGAATGAATAAACTGAGGAATCAACAGAGACAAACTCTTGTTAAATAGTCGGCTCAGAAAACACCAGGTCCAAGAATGAGAGGGACACGGCCACTGTAAGTTCCGTTCCCAAACGGCACCAAGCCCACGGCAACACCACACGGAGACACGACCTCAACGAACCGGATCACTCAGATCACTATCTCACCCGGTCGCAAAAGACACCTCAAGGCTCACGATTCTCACAAAGAAGAGTTAAGAGGATTCGGGTATTTCTCGATTTCAGTTTTTTGAAAAGAGAGGAGAGAGCTCCTATTTATACGGTTGAGAAAATAGGTGAGAAAGGAAAGCCATTGAAGCTTTCCTTAAACCATTATCTTGGTTTAGGAAAGCTTCCATGGAAGCCGGTGACAAGAAGGAAAGAGTATCTCGGTGAGTATCAGAGAGAAAGGGGAAGAAGAGAGGCAGACGGCGCAAGGTACATACTGAGGGTTAGGGCAACAATTAGAGAGTATAAGTACCGGTAGTGGGTCGGGTCATGGGTCGTCTGTGGGCTGCCGGGTGGGCTTGGGGTTTGGGCTTTTAAGTGGCCTACCGATTTTAAGGTCATGGGCCATAGCAACAACATACTCCACCTTGGACCAGACCTTAAAGGTATTGGGTCCTGGAGATTTTGGTTTGGACCTGGTTACTCATCATAGCCTTAGGGGGATCTACCCCTGTGTACCTGCAAGAAAAATATTGACGTTAGTCAGGAACTAAATTTAGAATCTTTAAACAATTTATGAATTTCTCAGCCGGAAGGCTTTTTGTGCCCATGTCAGCAGGATTCTCCTCAGATCTTACCTTCTCCAATTTGATGATTTCCTTGCTGACGATATCACGTATAAAATGGAATCTAACGTCAATGTGCTTAGTCCTATCATGAAAAACGGGATTTTTGCAAAGTTGAATGGAAGATTGACTGTCGGAAAAAACAGTAAGCCGATTTTTTAGAAAAACAATTTCTTTTACAAGGCCCTCGAGCCAAATAGCTTCTTTGAAAGCTTCGGTAGTAGCAATGTATTCGGCTTCAGTTGTAGAAAGTGCAACAATGTGTTGTAGTTGGGATTTCCAACTAATGCATGATCCACACAAAGTGAAAATGTATGAGGTTGTGGATTTTCTACTATCCTTTTCATTTGCATAATTTGAATCCACATAACCAATGAGATTAACAGAATCAGAAAATTTAGAGAAATTTATACCTATGTTATCGGTACCTCGTAGGTATCTTAGGAGCCATTTTAAAGCCTCCCAATGAGGAGGTCCTGGATTGGACATGTACCTGCTCAAACAACTTATAGCATATGCAATATCGGGTCTGGTACATACCATGAGAAACATTATAGACCCAATCACATTAGAGTAAGGAATTTTACACATTTTGTCTTTTTCGGAAGAAGTTTTAGGACATTGATCTTTGGATAATTGAAAATGGGCAGCTAGGGGAACCGATGTAGGTTTTGAATTTTCCATAGAGAATCTTTTCAAAACAGAATGAATGTAGGATTTTTGATTCAAAAGGATGGAAAAACGTTTTCTGTTTCTGTGAATATCCATGCCAAGGATTTTCTTTGCATCACCAAGATTTTTCATTTCAAAGTTGTTGGAAAGGTCATTTTGCAAAGATTCGATGAGATTTAAACTAGGACTAGTAATGAGCATGTCATCAACATATAACACAAGAAAGACAGGTACTTCATCCAAAAACTTAAAATAAAGGCAATGGTCATAATCACTTCTCTTAAAGTTTAAAGAGAGCATGAACATATCAAACTTCTTATTCCATTGTCTAGGTGATTGTTTCAAACCGTATAGGGATTTCTTTAGTAAGCAAACATGATCAGGTTTGTTTTTCTCAATAAAACCAACAGGTTGTCGCATGTATATGCATTCATCAAGGTCACCATGTAAGAAAGCAGTTTTAACATCCATTTGTTTCAACTCCCAATCAAAGTGAGCAACAAGAGCAAGCATAATACGAACGGTAGTATATTTCACAACGGGCGAAAATATTTCATTGTAATCTATCCCTTCTTTTTGAGTGAACCCTTTAGCTACTAATCTACCTTTAAATTTCAAAGGGTTTTCTTGTTTGATTTTAAAGATCCATTTGCAATCAACTAGGGAGCAATTTTTAGGTCTTGGAACTAGATCCCAAGTGTGGTTGTCTTTTAGAGACTTCATCTCCTCATTCATGGCACTAAGCCATTCTTTTGACCTAAGAGCTTCGTCTACGTTTGCGGGTTCTATGTTTTCTATGTTCAAAGCCACTTGGAAATCATTTAATCTAGTTGGGATCTTTCGTTCTCGTCTACTCCTGTCTCGAGCTAGTTGATAATTCTCTAAGGGATCAACTTCTAATTCTAAGTTTTGTTCATCATTATTGGTCTCAACTACATTTTCTCCCCCTTCTTGGTTATCCTCCACCTTATTAAAGGTCAAGTTTTTCGGTTCTACTTCAGTTTTCAAGAGGCAGGGCATCTCATATTCATTAAAAGTTACATCTCTACTAATGATGACCTTAAAACCTGGTTGGCTTCTAACCCATAACCTATACCCTTTTACCCCATCAGGATAACCAATAAAAACACATTTCAGGGAGCGGGGTTCAAGTTTATCAGTAGTTTGATGAACAAAAGCAGAGCAGCCAAAAGTGCGCAATAAAGAGATATCAGGTTTTTTACCACTCCAAACAGTCTCAGGAGACTTTCCAAGCAAAGGCACAGAAGGAGATAGATTTATCAAATATGCAGCAGTTAACACGGCTTCACCCCAAAAAGATTTTTGTAAACCTGAACTAATCAGCAGGCATCTTACTTTTTCAAGTAAAGTTCGATTCATACGCTCAGCAACACCATTTTGCTGGGGGGTGTAGGGGTTTGTTTTGTGCCTCTTAATACCAAACTTATCACAAAGATTATCAAAATGCTTATTGCAAAACTCAAGACCGTTATCAGTGCGTAAAGATTTAAGCCTTTTTCCAGTTTGATTTTCAACGAGGGTTTTCCATTTTTCAAACTTTTCAAAAACCTCAGATTTGTGTTTAAGCAAGAAAACAAACACCTTTCTAGAAAAGTTATCAACAATAGACAGAAAATATCGATTCCCACCATGGGTAGGTTCTTTGGAAGGACCCCATACATCAGCATGAACATAGTCAAGAATGCAAGATGACATAGAAAGGTTCGGGGAAGGTGTAGCAGGAAAATGTACACGATGTTGTTTTCCCATAACACAATCATCACAAAATGGCAGTTTATCAATGTTATCACTCAAAATGCCTTCTTTGTTTAAAAACTCAAGTCCTTTTTGGCTGATATGCCCAAAACGTTTATGCCAAAGAACGGTTTTGTCATGCATGTTCACAGAAGCAGCCAAGGAATCATATGTCACAGAGCATAAATATAGATTTCGTCTTTTTTCAGCTTTAAAAACGACAAGGGAGCCTTTCATGATTTTCATAATGCCCTTTCCCCATCTACCCTCTAGCCCATCATCTTCTAAAGCAGCACAAGAAATAAGGTTATGACTAAGTTCAGGAACATATCTAACATGCTTGAGAGTCATTCTATAACCATTATCAAAAGTCAAGGAAATGTCACCAATACCTTTAATATCACATCGTTTTTCGTTTGCCATAGACACAGAGCCAAAATCACCAATTTTGAGATTTGAGAAAATGCTTTCAAAAGGACTAATATGGAAAGTACAACCAGAGTCAACAAGCCATTCATGCATACTCAAAGGAAGCACGGAGTTCACATCAGAAACCACAAAGACTTCTCCAGATTCATCAGTAACATTATTCACTTGTTCTTTTTCTTCTCCATGGTTATCCCTATTATCACGTCTAGGTTTTCTGCAGTCCTTGATATAGTGACCTCTTATACCGCAATTATAGCATCTTCTCTCTCTAATTTTGTCATCCTTATGTGAATAATCTCTATTTCTGGATTTACTCCTGTTTTTATTCCGACTCTTACTCCTATTGTTGTACCTGTTACTAGAGTTCCTAAATTTGGACCTACTTCTGACAGAGTTCACTTCATGATGATTATTGCTAGGTCTATTTGTTTTAAGATCAATTTCTTTGCTTTTTAAGCCATTAACAACAATATCAAGACCCACACTATCTCTACCGTATTTAATCGCAGCTTTCACATCAGAATATGTATCAGGTATAGCATTCAAGAGCACAATAGGAGAATACTCATCAATATTCTTATCACCAGTCAGTTTTATATCTTGCACTAATTTAGTGAAATCATCAAGGTTTTCATCAATGGTTCTGGATAAATCAAGTTTGTATTTGAAAAACTTTTCAAGCAAGAATAGCTTACTAGGCAATGAAACATCAGTGTAAAGATCCTCTAGTTTTTCCCATAAATCTCTTGCTGTGTCTTGTTTACCAACTTTTCTTAAAACATTATCAGACAGGTTTAGAATTATAGAAGAATATGCAAATTCGTCATTTTCTAAAACCTTTTCTTCAGAAATGGAATCAGAGTACCGACCATCAATGGCCTTGAAAACCTTTTGTTGAATTAAAATGCCCTTCATTTTCTGTTGCCAAATTGAAAAGTCACCTTTTCCATCGAAAGGTTGCAAATTGTATCCGGCCATTTTAAAGAAAAAACCTTTTCAAAAATCGAATTTAAGAAAAGAAGGAAGGATTTTCAAAAGAAAACAAGTTTCAGTGGGTTATGAAAATTCACAGCAGAAAAACCCAACAGTTATGAAATCACAGCAGAAAGTCCCAACAGTTATGAAATCACAGATAAGTGTGAGCACTCAGAGATTACGACGCAGACACACAGTTCAGATTATAACCTCAAAGTATCAAGAATCAACAGTAAGTCACGCACAGAGCCTTAAAAGATATGGTAAGTTCAAAATTTCACAGAGTATAGTGTTCACCGAGAACAAGCACGCGGCAGTATCATAGACCGAGATATCCACAATCTTAAGAGATTAATCACAAAGTAGAAATAACAGATATTTCAGAAATCCCACAAGACAGTGTACGAAATAATATTCAGAATATTGCAACAGTTAATATCACGAATAGAAAATAGAAGCTGAGGCCTCTCCAGCCTAACACCCAGTCCAGATACCCGACGACCTCAAGGGTCCGGCCAGGAGGGTAATCAGGGGGAACAAGCACCTCAGTTAATAGTTCGAGAAATAATATAACAGAAATAAAATGCGGAAGTAAAAGGAGGGGTTTCAGCAGGTTACCGCCACCAGAGTGCCGTCGGATCGGAAGGAGTGGCTCTGATACCACTGTAGAGTGGATATCAAAACAATCCTATCAACTATTACAAGCCGATTTGGAGTACGAAACTCCTTAAAAATTATACAACCCAATATTGCAGTATAATAAAATAACAGAATGAATAAACTGAGGAATCAACAGAGACAAACTCTTGTTAAATAGTCGGCTCAGAAAACACCAGGTCCAAGAATGAGAGGGACACGGCCACTGTAAGTTCCGTTCCCAAACGGCACCAAGCCCACGGCAACACCACACGGAGACACGACCTCAACGAACCGGATCACTCAGATCACTATCTCACCCGGTCGCAAAAGACACCTCAAGGCTCACGATTCTCACAAAGAAGAGTTAAGAGGATTCGGGTATTTCTCGATTTCAGTTTTTTGAAAAGAGAGGAGAGAGCTCCTATTTATACGGTTGAGAAAATAGGTGAGAAAGGAAAGCCATTGAAGCTTTCCTTAAACCATTATCTTGGTTTAGGAAAGCTTCCATGGAAGCCGGTGACAAGAAGGAAAGAGTATCTCGGTGAGTATCAGAGAGAAAGGGGAAGAAGAGAGGCAGACGGCGCAAGGTACATACTGAGGGTTAGGGCAACAATTAGAGAGTATAAGTACCGGTAGTGGGTCGGGTCATGGGTCGTCTGTGGGCTGCCGGGTGGGCTTGGGGTTTGGGCTTTTAAGTGGCCTACCGATTTTAAGGTCATGGGCCATAGCAACAACATACTCCACCTTGGACCAGACCTTAAAGGTATTGGGTCCTGGAGATTTTGGTTTGGACCTGGTTACTCATCATAGCCTTAGGGGGATCTACCCCTGTGTACCTGCAAGAAAAATATTGACGTTAGTCAGGAACTAAATTTAGAATCTTTAAACAATTTATGAATTTCTCAGCCGGAAGGCTTTTTGTGCCCATGTCAGCAGGATTCTCCTCAGATCTTACCTTCTCCAATTTGATGATTTCCTTGCTGACGATATCACGTATAAAATGGAATCTAACGTCAATGTGCTTAGTCCTATCATGAAAAACGGGATTTTTGCAAAGTTGAATGGAAGATTGACTGTCGGAAAAAACAGTAAGCCGATTTTTTAGAAAACCAATTTCTTTTACAAGGCCCTCGAGCCAAATAGCTTCTTTGAAAGCTTCGGTAGTAGCAATGTATTCGGCTTCAGTTGTAGAAAGTGCAACAATGTGTTGTAGTTGGGATTTCCAACTAATGCATGATCCACACAAAGTGAAAATGTATGAGGTTGTGGATTTTCTACTATCCTTTTCATTTGCATAATTTGAATCCACATAACCAATGAGATTAACAGAATCAGAAAATTTAGAGAAATTTATACCTATGTTATCGGTACCTCGTAGGTATCTTAGGAGCCATTTTAAAGCCTCCCAATGAGGAGGTCCTGGATTGGACATGTACCTGCTCAAACAACTTATAGCATATGCAATATCGGGTCTGGTACATACCATGAGAAACATTATAGACCCAATCACATTAGAGTAAGGAATTTTACACATTTTGTCTTTTTCGGAAGAAGTTTTAGGACATTGATCTTTGGATAATTGAAAATGGGCAGCTAGGGGAACCGATGTAGGTTTTGAATTTTCCATAGAGAATCTTTTCAAAACAGAATGAATGTAGGATTTTTGATTCAAAAGGATGGAAAAACGTTTTCTGTTTCTGTGAATATCCATGCCAAGGATTTTCTTTGCATCACCAAGATTTTTCATTTCAAAGTTGTTGGAAAGGTCATTTTGCAAAGATTCGATGAGATTTAAACTAGGACTAGTAATGAGCATGTCATCAACATATAACACAAGAAAGACAGGTACTTCATCCAAAAACTTAAAATAAAGGCAATGGTCATAATCACTTCTCTTAAAGTTTAAAGAGAGCATGAACATATCAAACTTCTTATTCCATTGTCTAGGTGATTGTTTCAAACCGTATAGGGATTTCTTTAGCAAGCAAACATGATCAGGTTTGTTTTTCTCAATAAAACCAACAGGTTGTCGCATGTATATGCATTCATCAAGGTCACCATGTAAGAAAGCAGTTTTAACATCCATTTGTTTCAACTCCCAATCAAAGTGAGCAACAAGAGCAAGCATAATACGAACGGTAGTATATTTCACAACGGGCGAAAATATTTCATTGTAATCTATCCCTTCTTTTTGAGTGAACCCTTTAGCTACTAATCTACCTTTAAATTTCAAAGGGTTTTCTTGTTTGATTTTAAAGATCCATTTGCAATCAACTAGGGAGCAATTTTTAGGTCTTGGAACTAGATCCCAAGTGTGGTTGTCTTTTAGAGACTTCATCTCCTCATTCATGGCACTAAGCCATTCTTTTGACCTAAGAGCTTCGTCTACGTTTGCGGGTTCTATGTTTTCTATGTTCAAAGCCACTTGGAAATCATTTAATCTAGTTGGGATCTTTCGTTCTCGTCTACTCCTGTCTCGAGCTAGTTGATAATTCTCTAAGGGATCAACTTCTAATTCTAAGTTTTGTTCATCATTATTGGTCTCAACTACATTTTCTCCCCCTTCTTGGTTATCCTCCACCTTATTAAAGGTCAAGTTTTTCGGTTCTACTTCAGTTTTCAAGAGGCAGGGCATCTCATATTCATTAAAAGTTACATCTCTACTAATGATGACCTTAAAACCTGGTTGGCTTCTAACCCATAACCTATACCCTTTTACCCCATCAGGATAACCAATAAAAACACATTTCAGGGAGCGGGGTTCAAGTTTATCAGTAGTTTGATGAACAAAAGCAGAGCAGCCAAAAGTGCGCAATAAAGAGATATCAGGTTTTTTACCACTCCAAACAGTCTCAGGAGACTTTCCAAGCAAAGGCACAGAAGGAGATAGATTTATCAAATATGCAGCAGTTAACACGGCTTCACCCCAAAAAGATTTTTGTAAACCTGAACTAATCAGCAGGCATCTTACTTTTTCAAGTAAAGTTCGATTCATACGCTCAGCAACACCATTTTGCTGGGGGGTGTAGGGGTTTGTTTTGTGCCTCTTAATACCAAACTTATCACAAAGATTATCAAAATGCTTATTGCAAAACTCAAGACCGTTATCAGTGCGTAAAGATTTAAGCCTTTTTCCAGTTTGATTTTCAACGAGGGTTTTCCATTTTTCAAACTTTTCAAAAACCTCAGATTTGTGTTTAAGCAAGAAAACAAACACCTTTCTAGAAAAGTTATCAACAATAGACAGAAAATATCGATTCCCACCATGGGTAGGTTCTTTGGAAGGACCCCATACATCAGCATGAACATAGTCAAGAATGCAAGATGACATAGAAAGGTTCGGGGAAGGTGTAGCAGGAAAATGTACACGATGTTGTTTTCCCATAACACAATCATCACAAAATGGCAGTTTATCAATGTTATCACTCAAAATGCCTTCTTTGTTTAAAAACTCAAGTCCTTTTTGGCTGATATGCCCAAAACGTTTATGCCAAAGAACGGTTTTGTCATGCATGTTCACAGAAGCAGCCAAGGAATCATATGTCACAGAGCATAAATATAGATTTCGTCTTTTTTCAGCTTTAAAAACGACAAGGGAGCCTTTCATGATTTTCATAATGCCCTTTCCCCATCTACCCTCTAGCCCATCATCTTCTAAAGCAGCACAAGAAATAAGGTTATGACTAAGTTCAGGAACATATCTAACATGCTTGAGAGTCATTCTATAACCATTATCAAAAGTCAAGGAAATGTCACCAATACCTTTAATATCACATCGTTTTTCGTTTGCCATAGACACAGAGCCAAAATCACCAATTTTGAGATTTGAGAAAATGCTTTCAAAAGGACTAATATGGAAAGTACAACCAGAGTCAACAAGCCATTCATGCATACTCAAAGGAAGCACGGAGTTCACATCAGAAACCACAAAGACTTCTCCAGATTCATCAGTAACATTATTCACTTGTTCTTTTTCTTCTCCATGGTTATCCCTATTATCACGTCTAGGTTTTCTGCAGTCCTTGATATAGTGACCTCTTATACCGCAATTATAGCATCTTCTCTCTCTAATTTTGTCATCCTTATGTGAATAATCTCTATTTCTGGATTTACTCTTGTTTTTATTCCGACTCTTACTCCTATTGTTGTACCTGTTACTAGAGTTCCTAAATTTGGACCTACTTCTGACAGAGTTCACTTCATGATGATTATTGCTAGGTCTATTTGTTTTAAGATCAATTTCTTTGCTTTTTAAGCCATTAACAACAATATCAAGACCCACACTATCTCTACCGTATTTAATCGCAGCTTTCACATCAGAATATGTATCAGGTATAGCATTCAAGAGCACAATAGGAGAATACTCATCAATATTCTTATCACCAGTCAGTTTTATATCTTGCACTAATTTAGTGAAATCATCAAGGTTTTCATCAATGGTTCTGGATAAATCAAGTTTGTATTTGAAAAACTTTTCAAGCAAGAATAGCTTACTAGGCAATGAAACATCAGTGTAAAGATCCTCTAGTTTTTCCCATGAATCTCTTGCTGTGTCTTGTTTACCAACTTTTCTTAAAACATTATCAGACAGGTTTAGAATTATAGAAGAATATGCAAATTCGTCATTTTCTAAAACCTTTTCTTCAGAAATGGAATCAGAGTACCGACCATCAATGGCCTTGAAAACCTTTTGTTGAATTAAAATGCCCTTCATTTTCTGTTGCCAAATTGAAAAGTCACCTTTTCCATCGAAAGGTTGCAAATTGTATCCGGCCATTTTAAAGAAAAAACCTTTTCAAAAATCGAATTTAAGAAAAGAAGGAAGGATTTTCAAAAGAAAACAAGTTTCAGTGGGTTATGAAAATTCACAGCAGAAAAACCCAACAGTTATGAAATCACAGCAGAAAGTCCCAACAGTTATGAAATCACAGATAAGTGTGAGCACTCAGAGATTACGACGCAGACACACAGTTCAGATTATAACCTCAAAGTATCAAGAATCAACAGTAAGTCACGCACAGAGCCTTAAAAGATATGGTAAGTTCAAAATTTCACAGAGTATAGTGTTCACCGAGAACAAGCACGCGGCAGTATCATAGACCGAGATATCCACAATCTTAAGAGATTAATCACAAAGTAGAAATAACAGATATTTCAGAAATCCCACAAGACAGTGTACGAAATAATATTCAGAATATTGCAACAGTTAATATCACGAATAGAAAATAGAAGCTGAGGCCTCTCCAGCCTAACACCCAGTCCAAATACCCGACGACCTCAAGGGTCCGGCCAGGAGGGTAATCAGGGGGAACAAGCACCTCAGTTAATAGTTCGAGAAATAATATAACAGAAATAAAATGCGGAAGTAAAAGGAGGGGTTTCAGCAGGTTACCGCCACCAGAGTGCCGTCGGATCGGAAGGAGTGGCTCTGATACCACTGTAGAGTGGATATCAAAACAATCCTATCAACTATTACAAGCCGATTTGGAGTACGAAACTCCTTAAAAATTATACAACCCAATATTGCAGTATAATAAAATAACAGAATGAATAAACTGAGGAATCAACAGAGACAAACTCTTGTTAAATAGTCGGCTCAGAAAACACCAGGTCCAAGAATGAGAGGGACACGGCCACTGTAAGTTCCGTTCCCAAACGGCACCAAGCCCACGGCAACACCACACGGAGACACGACCTCAACGAACCGGATCACTCAGATCACTATCTCACCCGGTCGCAAAAGACACCTCAAGGCTCACGATTCTCACAAAGAAGAGTTAAGAGGATTCGGGTATTTCTCGATTTCAGTTTTTTGAAAAGAGAGGAGAGAGCTCCTATTTATACGGTTGAGAAAATAGGTGAGAAAGGAAAGCCATTGAAGCTTTCCTTAAACCATTATCTTGGTTTAGGAAAGCTTCCATGGAAGCCGGTGACAAGAAGGAAAGAGTATCTCGGTGAGTATCAGAGAGAAAGGGGAAGAAGAGAGGCAGACGGCGCAAGGTACATACTGAGGGTTAGGGCAACAATTAGAGAGTATAAGTACCGGTAGTGGGTCGGGTCATGGGTCGTCTGTGGGCTGCCGGGTGGGCTTGGGGTTTGGGCTTTTAAGTGGCCTACCGATTTTAAGGTCATGGGCCATAGCAACAACATACTCCACCTTGGACCAGACCTTAAAGGTACTGGGTCCTGGAGATTTTGGTTTGGACCTGGTTACTCATCATAGCCTTAGGGGGATCTACCCCTGTGTACCTGCAAGAAAAATATTGACGTTAGTCAGGAACTAAATTTAGAATCTTTAAACAATTTATGAATTTCTCAGCCGGAAGGCTTTTTGTGCCCATGTCAGCAGGATTCTCCTCAGATCTTACCTTCTCCAATTTGATGATTTCCTTGCTGACGATATCACGTATAAAATGGAATCTAACGTCAATGTGCTTAGTCCTATCATGAAAAACGGGATTTTTGCAAAGTTGAATGGAAGATTGACTGTCGGAAAAAACAGTAAGCCGATTTTTTAGAAAACCAATTTCTTTTACAAGGCCCTCGAGCCAAATAGCTTCTTTGAAAGCTTCGGTAGTAGCAATGTATTCGGCTTCAGTTGTAGAAAGTGCAACAATGTGTTGTAGTTGGGATTTCCAACTAATGCATGATCCACACAAAGTGAAAATGTATGAGGTTGTGGATTTTCTACTATCCTTTTCATTTGCATAATTTGAATCCACATAACCAATGAGATTAACAGAATCAGAAAATTTAGAGAAATTTATACCTATGTTATCGGTACCTCGTAGGTATCTTAGGAGCCATTTTAAAGCCTCCCAATGAGGAGGTCCTGGATTGGACATGTACCTGCTCAAACAACTTATAGCATATGCAATATCGGGTCTGGTACATACCATGAGAAACATTATAGACCCAATCACATTAGAGTAAGGAATTTTACACATTTTGTCTTTTTCGGAAGAAGTTTTAGGACATTGATCTTTGGATAATTGAAAATGGGCAGCTAGGGGAACCGATGTAGGTTTTGAATTTTCCATAGAGAATCTTTTCAAAACAGAATGAATGTAGGATTTTTGATTCAAAAGGATGGAAAAACGTTTTCTGTTTCTGTGAATATCCATGCCAAGGATTTTCTTTGCATCACCAAGATTTTTCATTTCAAAGTTGTTGGAAAGGTCATTTTGCAAAGATTCGATGAGATTTAAACTAGGACTAGTAATGAGCATGTCATCAACATATAACACAAGAAAGACAGGTACTTCATCCAAAAACTTAAAATAAAGGCAATGGTCATAATCACTTCTCTTAAAGTTTAAAGAGAGCATGAACATATCAAACTTCTTATTCCATTGTCTAGGTGATTGTTTCAAACCGTATAGGGATTTCTTTAGCAAGCAAACATGATCAGGTTTGTTTTTCTCAATAAAACCAACAGGTTGTCGCATGTATATGCATTCATCAAGGTCACCATGTAAGAAAGCAGTTTTAACATCCATTTGTTTCAACTCCCAATCAAAGTGAGCAACAAGAGCAAGCATAATACGAACGGTAGTATATTTCACAACGGGCGAAAATATTTCATTGTAATCTATCCCTTCTTTTTGAGTGAACCCTTTAGCTACTAATCTACCTTTAAATTTCAAAGGGTTTTCTTGTTTGATTTTAAAGATCCATTTGCAATCAACTAGGGAGCAATTTTTAGGTCTTGGAACTAGATCCCAAGTGTGGTTGTCTTTTAGAGACTTCATCTCCTCATTCATGGCACTAAGCCATTCTTTTGACCTAAGAGCTTCGTCTACGTTTGCGGGTTCTATGTTTTCTATGTTCAAAGCCACTTGGAAATCATTTAATCTAGTTGGGATCTTTCGTTCTCGTCTACTCCTGTCTCGAGCTAGTTGATAATTCTCTAAGGGATCAACTTCTAATTCTAAGTTTTGTTCATCATTATTGGTCTCAACTACATTTTCTCCCCCTTCTTGGTTATCCTCCACCTTATTAAAGGTCAAGTTTTTCGGTTCTACTTCAGTTTTCAAGAGGCAGGGCATCTCATATTCATTAAAAGTTACATCTCTACTAATGATGACCTTAAAACCTGGTTGGCTTCTAACCCATAACCTATACCCTTTTACCCCATCAGGATAACCAATAAAAACACATTTCAGGGAGCGGGGTTCAAGTTTATCAGTAGTTTGATGAACAAAAGCAGAGCAGCCAAAAGTGCGCAATAAAGAGATATCAGGTTTTTTACCACTCCAAACAGTCTCAGGAGACTTTCCAAGCAAAGGCACAGAAGGAGATAGATTTATCAAATATGCAGCAGTTAACACGGCTTCACCCCAAAAAGATTTTTGTAAACCTGAACTAATCAGCAGGCATCTTACTTTTTCAAGTAAAGTTCGATTCATACGCTCAGCAACACCATTTTGCTGGGGGGTGTAGGGGTTTGTTTTGTGCCTCTTAATACCAAACTTATCACAAAGATTATCAAAATGCTTATTGCAAAACTCAAGACCGTTATCAGTGCGTAAAGATTTAAGCCTTTTTCCAGTTTGATTTTCAACGAGGGTTTTCCATTTTTCAAACTTTTCAAAAACCTCAGATTTGTGTTTAAGCAAGAAAACAAACACCTTTCTAGAAAAGTTATCAACAATAGACAGAAAATATCGATTCCCACCATGGGTAGGTTCTTTGGAAGGACCCCATACATCAGCATGAACATAGTCAAGAATGCAAGATGACATAGAAAGGTTCGGGGAAGGTGTAGCAGGAAAATGTACACGATGTTGTTTTCCCATAACACAATCATCACAAAATGGCAGTTTATCAATGTTATCACTCAAAATGCCTTCTTTGTTTAAAAACTCAAGTCCTTTTTGGCTGATATGCCCAAAACGTTTATGCCAAAGAACGGTTTTGTCATGCATGTTCACAGAAGCAGCCAAGGAATCATATGTCACAGAGCATAAATATAGATTTCGTCTTTTTTCAGCTTTAAAAACGACAAGGGAGCCTTTCATGATTTTCATAATGCCCTTTCCCCATCTACCCTCTAGCCCATCATCTTCTAAAGCAGCACAAGAAATAAGGTTATGACTAAGTTCAGGAACATATCTAACATGCTTGAGAGTCATTCTATAACCATTATCAAAAGTCAAGGAAATGTCACCAATACCTTTAATATCACATCGTTTTTCGTTTGCCATAGACACAGAGCCAAAATCACCAATTTTGAGATTTGAGAAAATGCTTTCAAAAGGACTAATATGGAAAGTACAACCAGAGTCAACAAGCCATTCATGCATACTCAAAGGAAGCACGGAGTTCACATCAGAAACCACAAAGACTTCTCCAGATTCATCAGTAACATTATTCACTTGTTCTTTTTCTTCTCCATGGTTATCCCTATTATCACGTCTAGGTTTTCTGCAGTCCTTGATATAGTGACCTCTTATACCGCAATTATAGCATCTTCTCTCTCTAATTTTGTCATCCTTATGTGAATAATCTCTATTTCTGGATTTACTCCTGTTTTTATTCCGACTCTTACTCCTATTGTTGTACCTGTTACTAGAGTTCCTAAATTTGGACCTACTTCTGACAGAGTTCACTTCATGATGATTATTGCTAGGTCTATTTGTTTTAAGATCAATTTCTTTGCTTTTTAAGCCATTAACAACAATATCAAGACCCACACTATCTCTACCGTATTTAATCGCAGCTTTCACATCAGAATATGTATCAGGTATAGCATTCAAGAGCACAATAGGAGAATACTCATCAATATTCTTATCACCAGTCAGTTTTATATCTTGCACTAATTTAGTGAAATCATCAAGGTTTTCATCAATGGTTCTGGATAAATCAAGTTTGTATTTGAAAAACTTTTCAAGCAAGAATAGCTTACTAGGCAATGAAACATCAGTGTAAAGATCCTCTAGTTTTTCCCATAAATCTCTTGCTGTGTCTTGTTTACCAACTTTTCTTAAAACATTATCAGACAGGTTTAGAATTATAGAAGAATATGCAAATTCGTCATTTTCTAAAACCTTTTCTTCAGAAATGGAATCAGAGTACCGACCATCAATGGCCTTGAAAACCTTTTGTTGAATTAAAATGCCCTTCATTTTCTGTTGCCAAATTGAAAAGTCACCTTTTCCATCGAAAGGTTGCAAATTGTATCCGGCCATTTTAAAGAAAAAACCTTTTCAAAAATCGAATTTAAGAAAAGAAGGAAGGATTTTCAAAAGAAAACAAGTTTCAGTGGGTTATGAAAATTCACAGCAGAAAAACCCAACAGTTATGAAATCACAGCAGAAAGTCCCAACAGTTATGAAATCACAGATAAGTGTGAGCACTCAGAGATTACGACGCAGACACACAGTTCAGATTATAACCTCAAAGTATCAAGAATCAACAGTAAGTCACGCACAGAGCCTTAAAAGATATGGTAAGTTCAAAATTTCACAGAGTATAGTGTTCACCGAGAACAAGCACGCGGCAGTATCATAGACCGAGATATCCACAATCTTAAGAGATTAATCACAAAGTAGAAATAACAGATATTTCAGAAATCCCACAAGACAGTGTACGAAATAATATTCAGAATATTGCAACAGTTAATATCACGAATAGAAAATAGAAGCTGAGGCCTCTCCAGCCTAACACCCAGTCCAGATACCCGACGACCTCAAGGGTCCGGCCAGGAGGGTAATCAGGGGGAACAAGCACCTCAGTTAATAGTTCGAGAAATAATATAACAGAAATAAAATGCGGAAGTAAAAGGAGGGGTTTCAGCAGGTTACCGCCACCAGAGTGCCGTCGGATCGGAAGGAGTGGCTCTGATACCACTGTAGAGTGGATATCAAAACAATCCTATCAACTATTACAAGCCGATTTGGAGTACGAAACTCCTTAAAAATTATACAACCCAATATTGCAGTATAATAAAATAACAGAATGAATAAACTGAGGAATCAACAGAGACAAACTCTTGTTAAATAGTCGGCTCAGAAAACACCAGGTCCAAGAATGAGAGGGACACGGCCACTGTAAGTTCCGTTCCCAAACGGCACCAAGCCCACGGCAACACCACACGGAGACACGACCTCAACGAACCGGATCACTCAGATCACTATCTCACCCGGTCGCAAAAGACACCTCAAGGCTCACGATTCTCACAAAGAAGAGTTAAGAGGATTCGGGTATTTCTCGATTTCAGTTTTTTGAAAAGAGAGGAGAGAGCTCCTATTTATACGGTTGAGAAAATAGGTGAGAAAGGAAAGCCATTGAAGCTTTCCTTAAACCATTATCTTGGTTTAGGAAAGCTTCCATGGAAGCCGGTGACAAGAAGGAAAGAGTATCTCGGTGAGTATCAGAGAGAAAGGGGAAGAAGAGAGGCAGACGGCGCAAGGTACATACTGAGGGTTAGGGCAACAATTAGAGAGTATAAGTACCGGTAGTGGGTCGGGTCATGGGTCGTCTGTGGGCTGCCGGGTGGGCTTGGGGTTTGGGCTTTTAAGTGGTCTACCGATTTTAAGGTCATGGGCCATAGCAACAACACCAGGACGTTGGATGCTCTGATGCTAAAGCTGCTCTTGATATGAAGGAAATTCTCATTTCTTTCTTGGATAGATTGGAAAAGGAAAGACAGTTGATTGTGGAACAAAATTATTTGGCGCGAGTGATTGTTGCACTAAAATTTTAGCTAAATTTACACTGTCGATCAAGCAAAAGGTGTAATATGTTTATTAGACCTCATACTTCCTCTTCGTTGTAAACTCATGTGAGCTTGGAGACCTTAACAACATTTGCAAATAAATAACAAAGCATTGTACTGTGAACACAATAAATTGGATAAGGCAGGAGATACAAATCCTTATACATATAGTCAGAATCATGCTGAATACCCAAATTATTGCATGAAATAACTGAAATCATTTCTTTATTATCATTGTTTTTAGATTAATTTGTAAGAATCACTAAAAATTTCAATATAAATTTATAACTAATAAAATAGATTGTATAATGCATACTATATATCTTGATATAAAAATAAATAAAAAAATCGTAAGTGAATTACTTGTCAATTTATAAAAAATATAACACAATTCAAATATATATTAAAATATTACATAAAGTTTATATGTATTATATTACATAATAATTTTAATTATAAAAATATTATAATTTACTAAGTTGTTGATTAAATTTATAAAAATTATAAAAAAATATTATGATCAAAGAAGATCAGGGATGCCTTGGAGAGACTTGAGCGCCTCGAGTGCACCTCCTTATCTTCTTCTTTGTCATCTTCAAACGCCGTCGATGTATCAAGCCCCAGCGCGATCTCTGGAAAAGGTCTCTCTCTCCATCTGCTTGCGTGTTTAAGCTTGGTTTCTGTCTACGCATTGGTTTGGACTGTTGGTTCGTATATTAGGTTGATTGTTATTGCTGAATTTGAATTCAGGTGTGCTCTGGACGAGTTCTTGAATTTTATGCTGTTCATTAGTTTTTTATTTTATGAATGTTTTTGAAAGGGATCCGTGAAAGTTTAATTGATCTTATCCTTACTCTGTAGAAGATAAGTATGAGTCTGATATCATTTGTCTGGTCCAACTGCAGAAGTTGGAGATTGAAATTTGTCTGGTACTGTGTATCGGAAAGATCGTCAAGTGGGTTAAATGGCTTTATTTACTCTTGATACACCATTGAATGTAAACCACAAAAGGACAGACAACTGAATGCTTGGTATGAGTGTCTGTCTGTAGATTGATCTTAATAGAAAATTGAAATGCATCAACAATGCGGCCCTGTTTTTGTCGATCATATACGATGTATGTTTTTTCGTGCATAGAAGATCATCAAATATCCTTTGTAAATTAAGCAACAACTTCTTGATATATTTAATCCTAGACAAATGGGCGTTTATGTGTCTTCTTTGAGCTTGGAGGCATCTAGCTGGACTCACAAGTCACAAGTTCTTGACTTCTCCTTCACTTCCTTTGTCCGCTGTATGTTGTTTGCTCAGTTTGTTTGGTTCTACTTACAATTTTTTGAGGAGGTTTGCAGACTTAGTTATTTGAAAGAAGTAATTTTTCTCCTTTTGCACAGGAAAAGGGAGCAAATCAGTGAGGAGGCTGAGCCAGTTAGCCTTGCATAGTCTGGATAAACACCTTTGTCAAAACCAGAAGCAAATGCTAGAAGCCCAAGAAAGGATAGAATTACTCTGGAAGAGCTGTATGTCCTCTTACTGAGATTTGAAACAAGCACTTCTTCAGTTTACTTAAGATCAACTGATCTTTCTCCCATTTTCTTTTTGAGAGGCGTAATCGTGCTGACAGATGGATTAAGTATGCAGGCATGGTTTTTACAATAATCATCTTCATTATTATCTGGAGGTGGCAAGACGACTGATGCACCATTTGGTACAACCTCATTATAACACAGTTTTTCCATTAATCTTGTGTTGCAGCGAGCTACCCAGTGTTCATGAACAAAAAGAATCTAGTTGAAACTTGATTTCCTAGATGTGTTCATATTTATAGATGGTCAGAAAATGTTACAATGAAACAAAAGTGGAAGTAGGAAGAACTGGTAACTGAAGGCATACATAGGTCCAAATTGTGTGAGTTGAGTTGTAAGTAGCATGATATAGGCCGATTGATGAGTAGCATTCTTTCACCTTGACTTGCTGTACTTTCCATGCATGGCTGATCTCATTGTACAAGTTTTCATGAATTCATTTTCTTCAAGTATTATGTTTTGTTGAAAAGTTCCAAAGCACCATGTAAATTATGCATTCTGCCAACAGATTCAGAGCGTGTATATGATGGTTTTCAATATGTGGGGTTTCAAGTGGATTGACTTTTGATTGCACAGTAGTTTCCCATGTGAAATGAAGCAGAGCTGCATGACTTAATGCTCTGCACAAACTAAAGGTTATATCAACATAGGGACCTTGAACTAGACCATTTCGTTTACAGTTTGGATGCAATCTGCCTCCCACCTAGAACTGCTAAAAACACGATTAGGGCAAGCAACGGAGGGGTGCATGCTATGATGCGACTATTATTGGGTTTTTAAGTGGAGAAAGATAGTTGTGCTTCATATTTAATCATAAGCACGCTGGTCGGCTGGAGCATTAGCAGCGTGGGCGGAAGAGATGGAGGCGGATTTCTGAAAATGGTGGGGTGGGTTTAGGGCTAGGGAGTGGTTTAAGAAAGTAGATGGATCAAAAATAACATTTTTCATCACCATTTTGATGGAGTTTTCTATCCATCTATTAGTGGATACATTTGAATTTTTAACTCCGAATCAATTCCAAAAATCTGAATGTCTCTATTCAAATGCAAAGAGTTTTTTTGTTTTGAGCTAAAATTCATTGAATTTGAAATTTCAAATGAAGTGGGTACAATACAAATCATTGGTAGGAACGCAGCCGAAATCATGAAATACTAGTGCCTAATCCGCAGAGAAAACGTGGGAAAAGGTAAAAGGGTGGTGAGTGCAGTGCAGTGGAGGAGGTAGGCCTTGGAATCCTATTTTGCCAATTTCACAGTGTGAACCAAAGTGAACTATTTTAACTGTTGGCCTTTCGGCTGCTTCGTTCTTTTTGTCAAATCCAGTGGCCATTGTCTCATTTTTTAGTTATCTTCTTCTTTTTTTGGTGTTGTATATGACTAGACATTTCAAGAAGATATACCGCTGGATTTTGAACATTCCCAACTAATTTAAGGGTGTGTTTGTCCCAAAATTTTGAATAATTAGGAGTGATTTCAACTCAGTATTTATATGGTAATTAATTTTGATATTACGGGGTGTATGGATCAACAATTTGTTGGTTTAGTGGTCTGCAAAATAAATTTTAATGAAAATTCTTACTCTCATCTCATACATGATTACTTTTATTTTCCTTAATATAAGATCACGAAACTTATAGTAAAAATATAAAATTTAATTATAAAATATAAAGATAAGAAGTTCATTACATCTAATTGGTGCAAGAACATCAAATAGGACCACCCTCTAGCATGATTAGTAATGATCAAGTTGAAAATGAGAATGCCGTTAATTAACTAATTTACGCAGAAAATTAAATAAATAAAGATCCCACAGTCAGTACAAAAAAATTGTCAAAACTGTCCTATTTTTCTTCTTTGAGAAAATTATACTTTTGTACTTTTTCATAATACTTCAACATAAAACATGTTAAAGCCAGTCATAATTTGGGAATTATAATTACACTTGTTATATACAAAATATATATTTTTCCAAAATTGTAGATAAATATGATATATTAAATCTGCTTAATTAAATTCAATTTAAAATAAAAAAATTGATTTATATCACGTGTAGTAAGGTGGAAAAATTGTAATACAAATTGAATTTGATGGAATTTTAATTAATTATATAGTAAGTTTAATATATTTATAATATAATTAGTGTATAATTAAAAAATAATTAATTATATAATGAATGTATTATATTTATTTTACAATTAATCTGATTAGACTAAATTTAATTTGAATAATAATAATTAGGAGGAAAGAGAAAGCAAAAGAGAAGCAGTAGGTGTGCAGTCAGAAGTTGGAGACGTGTAGATGGGAAAGGGTGGCCAGGTGAGCTTGCGGGTGCGGGTGGGGTGGGGGGGCAGCAGCACAGCACATGACAGAGGGAGACCCGAACTCAGAAGAAAAAACAGTGGGACTATTAAGATAGATAGAGCAATACCGGATTTGGCAGTTTTGGTTTCAATCTTGGGGCGGGAAATAAACTGCTTTCTTCCCTTTTCAACTATACTATACATTAATTGCATGCTTTTTTTCCCTTGGAATTCTTCCCTCCCCCTCCACTCATGGCCCCTGGTTTTACTACCCTCTCTCTCTCTCCTTATATAAATTCTCTCCTCTCTCTTCCCCTTTTTCCCCACCCCCCATCCGCCATTTCCCTTCTGACTTTTCCTTGCACAGTTCCCCCCCGCTTTATTCTTCTTGGGTTTTCTTGTTCCAGATCCGTCCTTTTCTGCTCCTGCAGGAACAAATATCTAATTACTTTGATCATTATATATGTATATAGACAGAGACTGAGAGAGAGAGAGAGAGAGAGAAAACCATTACTAGCTTTCTTCCTCTTGTTGTGAAGTTGAGAATCGTCGTCTGATCATGACAATTGAAGCTGCAGGCTTGGTGGAGGAAATCAGGAGATCAGACAGAGTTGGGCTTGTGGATAAGGTTATCAAGAAGAAGAGATGCAGACGAAAGGTTGTCCAAATTCGATTGAGGAGGTCTCCTCAGGTTGATCATCCCACCACTCTGCAGAAGCTCTTTCGTTCCTGCCGGAATGTCTTCAAGGGCCCTGGAACTGTTCCTTCTCCTACTGATGTCCGGAAGTTGTGTCGTATTCTTGGTAATTACGCAACAACCCTCTGTTTTGACTTCTTTTATGGGATTGTCTTGTGGGATCGATCAAGAATTTCCCTTTTTTTTTTTTTTTGTGAAACACTGCAATTTCCAGTGATGATTCAAAAATTGTTTGCTAGCTGCTCAGTTTTCTTGATTGGTTAAATATTTACTGAATTATATTCGTCATGCGATTGATTGCATGAACGCATCTAGTTATCACTTATGTGGTGAAGGATTAATTTAAGACAAAGTTATAGTCATAGTTTTTGATAGTTAATAATGTTTTTTCATGTTGTAGATGTAATGAAGCCTGAAGATGTTGGACTTAGTAGGGATCTGCAGTTCTTCAAACCTAGGAGTCATGAGGTTGAAGGCACTCCAAGAGTAACTTCAGCTACCATCTACAAATGTCAAAATTTTGAGGTAATACATCTTCTTACTTTCTTGCAGCAATCATGAATTCATGCAACATATGCCTGAGCATATGATGTCCCAATACTATTAGCTATACAATTGAAGACCGTCGTTTTCAGATTTCTGCTTTTGGTTTTCTTGAAGTATGTTGAACTTGTTACTATTTATTTATTCTGCAAATTGGGGAATCTTATGTAAATATAGGGATTATTGCACTGATGCCTCACTAATATAGTCAAATTACTGAAACAGCTCATACTTTTTGAATAATTACACTCACTAGCCTCTCTCCCCAGCAATAGTGAGGATGTGGCATGCCTAGCAGTTTATAATTAATGTAATTCCATGTCTTTTCTGTAATTTGATTGTAGTCATGGGAGTGTAATTAATCTAATTATCCCACAAATATAAGCTGAATTACTGATCTTGAAAAGCTCGAATTCAATCTCCTTTCTGCAGCTGTGCATTTTCTTCCTTCCGGCAACTGCTGTCATACCTCTTCACAATCACCCGGAAATGACTGTCTTCAGCAAGCTTCTGCTGGGGACAATGCACATAAAAGCATACGATTGGGTCGATCCCCACGACTCTGATTACTTGACCTCACCTACCAAATGTAAGTGATCTCCTGTCTCCTCAAAACCAACAACCCTATGTATGTGACTAAGAATATGGATTTGCTAATGCATATGTTGTTCAAATATAAAATTTCAGCTAGACTAGCGAAGCTCAAAGCGGATGCAACGTTCACAGCCCCGTGCGACACTTCCGTGTTATATCCAACATCCGGAGGAAACATCCACGAGTTCACAGCGATAACGCCATGTGCCGTGCTGGATGTTATTGGGCCTCCCTATTCAAAAGACGATGGCCGTGATTGCTCACACTATAGAGATACTCCGTGCGATGCTTCATTGTGTAAGATGCTACTCTTTCATGCTTCCTTCACATTATCTGTCGTGGTTTTTTGTGCTGACCAAGAACATCTTTTCGTTTTGATTTCAGACGGTGCAGAATTTAGAAAGATCATAGACAACGCGGGTGGTCGTTATGCGTGGCTGGAGGAGATCGAAATCCCTGAGGAATCAGAGATGGATGGGATTGAGTATAAGGGTCCACAAGTCTTCGATTCGATGGCCTAGTGATCGTTTTCCTCCCACATTTCTTACACTCTAGTGCCTGTTTGTACCTAAAGCATCAGCTAGTTCTCATGTTTCTGATCTTTTGCTATACATTTCTTGGTCTTTTTGTCTCTTGTATATATGCCCCATTTGTAGAGTTTAATGTGACATAGTTTCTTCATTGGTAGTATGCGAAGGGAAACACAGGCTGTCGAATTCTTACATAGTTTCATAGTTCAGTGAACAACAGCTTTGTAAGACAAGAGACTGTGTTCTTGAATATCTACACTCCATTTACATTAATACATGACAAACTGTAATCTGCAGCGTATAATTAGTCTCCATTTGGTACCATTCACTCCTAATTAGAATTAACTAAAAAAAGAATCACATTATTCTTTTGAAAATATATTTATATTTATATAATATTTCTTTTTTTTTTTTTTACACAATTATAGTATTAGGATTATCGTTATTAATAGTGGCTTGTCAATATTTGTGAGCGAGTAATATTTGTACTATTATGATATTTAATATATTTAACTGTTTTTTCAATGCTGACAAAAGAAAATTGTGTATAATTTTGTTGCCAGTATTTATATTTTGTATTTTTGTAAATATTTAATTTTATATATTTCAAATCATATATTTATTTGGCAATATATGTAGATTTATTTGATCTTTTTTTATATATATTATTTCGTTTACTTAATACTATGTTTTAAAATTGACCAAAATACATAATAAAAATATATTGATTAATGAATATTAATTATTTTATCTTAATCATTTTTATTTGTTCATACATCGTGAGTACTTAAATTGTTAGTAAGAAATAGAGTAAATTGTTTTGATATTTTATAAGATTATGACAAACTACGCAAACACCTTATATTTTTTATAAATTCCAAAATACCCTTTGAGAATATAATTGTAATTATAACTACACCCTCTATTTAAATATAAACTTACACAAACATTCTTTAGGAGGTGTACCTGCAATCTATATCGATACTAATAAAAAGAAAAGCCCCTTTATACTAAAAAACAATAGTTAATGACATAGTCACACTAATTTTTTGTGAAGTCAAAAATACCCTTCATAATAAAATAACATACTCAACTTTTTAAAATTTACATTAAATGATCTTTTTTTTTCTTTTTATTAATGTAATATGCTGATTTATATATTTTACTTTTATTTATAATATATTTTAAAGTATGAAAGATTATTTAATATATGCACGCAGGAACAACGTGCCATAACAGCTAGTCTTATAAAAAAATAAGAGATGTTTGTGTATTTTGATCTGGAAATGTCAAAATAATTTACCTAAACAATAATGATAAAAGCATTTATAGTAAGATCATTAACAGGCAAACAATTTTCTTTTTTCTAAAATTCAACATTGGTAATGAAAATAAAACCAAAACGTTCTTCAGGTATTTGAGCAATATGAGAGCCGTGGAGTCTCCATGAATTTGGGCTTTGATGGGCCAGAGTCGTAATCGCTACTATTTGTAGAAACGAGCTGATTATCTATTGGTCCACAGGGTGCTGTCCCTCAATTAAGACGGGCAAGCCTCAGATGGGCTGTTCGGCCCAATAATAATTTAGTTAAACTATTAAAAGGAGAAAAAGGTTTTTTTACGTAATAATGACTTTATGTCAAATTTGACATAATTACAAATTCTTCTCATTGTTTAAAAAATTATTAATACTCTTAAATTTAACTACCTCCCAACAAGTAGCTCAATTTCTTAGTTTTCATTATATTTTTATTTATTTTTTATAGTGAAATAGCAAACATGCCCTTGTGGGCCATAAATCATAAATTTTACTTATTTTTAAAATTTTTTTGAAATATTACTAAATTTTATAGACTAAGTCGATAACTTTTTTATATATATAATTTTTCAGATTATTTCGTCCAAAGTGGAGAATTTCAAATTCAATTCAAGAATTGTATAATTTCATCAAACATATAAAAATATTGTTAATTTTTCAAACAACGAGAAGTACATATTTGATACCACCCTCCAATAATATAGACAAGGGATAAAGGAGAATTAAATGATGTATTCCATCTAATCAACATACGTAAAGGTAGCCTAACTATTAAAGAGGCACTTAATATGTGCCTCTCATAATTCAATAAGACAAAGTATGTAGTATAGGGTATACTATTTTAGGTCCATATACTCACAAAAAGAAAGCAACTCTATTAGGCCCTTAAGCCTACACTTGTTAGATGTGTCCCACAATGAGTTGAAATCTTGAAACTAAGGGATATTAAGGTAGTTATTGAATCTCAGGGGTATGGCTCATTGTATTTATATTATTAGAGGAAAGTTTGTATTGAAACCTCATCGTATGCAAAAATTTCTAGAAATAGTGACAACCACGAATTGCAAGTCAGGAACCCAATGAACTTAGGGACACTTTCTTTTTTTTTTTTTTGGGGGGGGGGGGGGGGTTGGCCCGTGGAAACTTTGGCATCTTTTGGTAGCATGGTCCATTCCCAATTTATAGATTTGGTTTAGTCTAAGGCTGCAAATATGTTGAAGAAAGATACATGTGAAATCTCTATAGTCCTTTTCAACGAAAACCCTCAATTTGTAAGAGGAGAGATAAGTATATAATATTTTTTTTATTTTGCTCCTTATTTAAAATTTTTTTATATATTTTTGTATTTATAAAAAAATAAATGTAATATATATATATATATATATAATACGATGTGAATGTTTTAGTTAACATAGTAGCCATTCTTGATAATGATCCAACCACATTGAGTGTTGGTAGTCAGATTCTTAATAATTCAGCAGCAGTGCTTGTTGCTTGCATGTTGGCTGTTGCTTTTCTTTTTTCAAATGAAAAATAAATGGAGAGAGAGAAGAAAGTGAAAAAGCGCCAAAGGGAGAACTGACAACCCAAAGAGGGTCACAGCTCAGCCAAGATAACTACGTCTAGGATTAGCCAAAGCCCAAACTGCTGACGCCTGACGCCTGACGGGACTTGGAAAGCGAAACCTCGCTCTGCATGACAAATTCCTTTTCTTGAAAATTATAGAATTCTCTATTAGAGTAATACAAAATCTTGAAATTAAATAGGAAAAAAAGGGATTTTGATGTGCCAGAACCAGCATTTTTAAGGAAGAAAAGAGAGAAAAACATAGGTGGTGGTGGTTGTTGCAGATAACGAATGCTCACTGGCACTGTGAGAGAATAAAGGGTTCTTCTCTGCAAGAATCTTTCTTTGTGGTTTTTTGCTTTTCTTTTGTAGTTCTGCCCAACAATGGGACACCATTAAAGCTTCAAAAGCACTTATATAATTGGCAAAATATGAGCTATAAAGTTTAGAGAGAGAGAGAGAAATTGTGAAAAGAAAATTGTCGGTAAATGAAGTGATAATGGTGGTTAAAATGTGGTTTGGCACTGAGTTTTATGTAAAACATGTAACTCCACTTGTCTTCTTCCGTGCATGGTAATTTTTTGTGCCTTTTCAATTTGTAACCAACTCCCACTCTTTTATCCTTGTCGGAAGGCTCCAATTCTTAGAAAAGATTCAGGGGTTTCTTTTTCTTTAAGGACCCAACGAGTTTTTTATCCTTAAGAAAATGGGAGCTTGCGGAGAAGCTCAGTCAATCTTGTGGTCAGTTTAGTATGAACTGTAATGAAGGCTCTGTTTGAAGTTTGTGGTTGCTTAATTCGAAGGTTAGTAGTTGGTGAAGTTCAGTAACACCTGATTTCAATGTTTTTTTTTTCCTCAGAAAGCTTTTGATTATGCCTGTGTTGCTTCATTTGAAGGTAATACATTGTTGGGATTTTGATTTTTTTTTTCAAGGTATTCCAATTAAATTTTATGGGGGCTTAATTCTGTTCAGACAAGTCTCTTTGACCATTTGGGTTCACCAGAAACTTGTTTTTGCTGATAAGAAAGGTATGCTTCTGAGACATTCTTCCAACTTTGTACTTTGCATTCTAGATTGTGTTGGTGGCTGTATGTTGTCAATAGATGGAAGAAGAATATACTTGTTCACTTGCTAATGCAATGAGAAGGTACAAAATACATGTGGATGAATCAAATATGAGCAAAAATGCGAAAATGTTTTCATCTTCTTGAGAGTATCTCAACACCATAATAGCAGCTTTTGAGAATGTTCTTGAATTCTAACTGTCATTTGGTCTCAAGAAGTTTGTCATTGTCTAAATCCCACAAGGGAAGAAAGAATGAAACGAAGAAACTTTCTTGTCAATTTTTTCTCTCTTGTGCGCCTTATCTCTGTTGGTTTCAATTATTTTTGCATTGATGATAAATGCAGGCACTCAGATTCACAATAATTCCGGTCTTCTTCAGGAGTGAAAATCTCCAAATTCTGATTCATTTCCTGTTCTTTCAGACAAACTTCTCCTGAAATCACTAGAATCAAGTCGGCGAATAGTTTAAGTGCTTGTGGTTTTTCCACCAGACCCCGCACCTTGTTCAGTGGAGCTGATGGCTAAACATTTCTGCCAAATAGTGTTCCTATTTTTGTTTGTCCTATTGATTTCAGTGTCCTGTAGAGAGCAGCAACAATCATCCCAAGTAGAAACTCTCCTGAGAATTAAACTCCTCCTAAACTCTCCATCTTTTCTGAGTAGCTGGAAGAATGACACAGATTTCTGCAAAAGCGAACCAACTGCTACTCTCACTGTTGTTTGCTATGAAGAAAACATAACTCAGTTGCATATTGTCGGGGATATTGGGGCTCCTCGATTACCAGAGAATTTCTCAATTGATTCCTTTGTTACTACACTTGTGAAGCTTCCAAGCTTGAAAGTCCTCAGATTGGTGTCTCTTGGTTTATGGGGACCACTGCCGAGCAAATTTATGCGCTTATCATCCCTAGAAATAGTAAACTTGACTTTGAATTTCTTCCAAGGCAACATTCCGCCAAGCATATCATCATTGGAACACCTTCAAACACTAATACTTGATAGCAATAACTTGACAGGTAGGCTGCCAGATGGCCTCGGTTCACTTTCATCTTTGGCTGTTCTGAGTTTGAAGAACAATTCTTTAAGTGGATCCTTGCCACATTCACTGGGAAGTTTGGAAAACCTCAGAGTTCTTGCGCTGTCTAATAACAATTTCTCTGGTGAAGTGCCTGATCTCAGCAGGTTGACAAACCTTCAAGTTCTTGACTTGGAAAACAATGTTCTTGGGCCTCGATTTCCAGTAGTTGGTGACAAAATAGAAAGAATTGTGCTAAGGAGCAATAAGTTCACTTTTGGGATTCCGGAGAAAGTTCAATCCTATTACCAGCTGAAAATCTTGGACATTTCTTCCAACAGATTTGTCGGACCGTTTCCAGTATCTTTGTTATCTCTGCCATCAATTACTTATCTGGATATTTCAGAAAACAAATTCACTGGGATGCTTTCTGAAAATCTTCCTTGCAATGATGAGCTTGGTTTTGTGAACTTCACTGCTAATCTGTTGACCGGAAAACTGCCCAACTGTTTACTGTCTGATCCGAAGAAAAGGGTAGTTCTATATGCTGAAAATTGTTTGGACGCTGGAGGTGAAAACCAACGACAAATTTCCTTCTGTAAGAACGAGGCTCTAGCTGTGGGAATATTACCTCATTCTCATAAGCAAAAACAAGCTTCCAAAGTAATTCTTGCTTTAAGCATAACTGGAGGAGTTATTGGGGTAATAGTTTTAGTTAGTGTAACCTTTCTGGTGGTCAGGAATTTTCTTGTCAAGACAGCAGCACAAACACCTCTACCAGGATACAAGACAGAAAATGCATCAACTGGCTACACCTCAAAGTTTCTTAAAGATGCAAGTAAGTTTCTCCTTTCACCTTCTCCTTGAGTGAATAATGCTCAAGTGGAATTTGTTCTGAGGTGTGATCAATATGCACAACTATAAAGCACAAGCTCTTGCATTTGACATGTTAATCAAGACTAATTATTCTAAATACTGCAACTGATTTAGACTCTGATTTGGTATCTGAGAGAAAACAGCTGACACAATTATCCACATGTGGCTACTTTCATTAATATAGTTAATCTTTACAGGAAAATAGTGAATGTATGACCTTAGCTGCCCATATTTTGCTTTTTTTCCAAAATCCAACATAGAAAGATTTCTGATGCCTTTGTATACGCCCTCAAGAATGTCTCAACCAATTTGACTGTTTCTACTTTTGCCCGATCACTGTTCATAGGATATATAACTCAAGCAATGAAACTGGGAGCACTTGGGCTTCCAGCTTATAGGACCTTTTCACTGGAAGAACTTGAGGAAGCAACCAACAACTTCGATACATCAACTTTCATGGGAGAAGGATCTCATGGCCAGGTATTCACATTTGGATTCACATATTCTCATCGTATTAAGATTTCTGGGACAAAGTAAATTTGTCCTCTTAAGCTCTTTGAGATTTGACGGGAAAGGGCTGATGAATTTGCCTCTAACTGGAATCAGATGTACAGAGGTCAACTCAGGGATGGTTCCTACGTTGCAATTAGATGCCTTAAACTGAAAAGAAACCACAGCACTCAATATTTTATGCCTCACATTGAAATGATATCAAAACTCAGACATCAGCATTTGGTCAGTGCTCTTGGACACTGCTTTGAGTATTACTTAGATGATTCAAGTGTAAGCAGAGTATTTCTGGTGTTTGAATATGTGCCAAATGGGACTCTCAGAAGCTGGATATCTGGTAAGTGAATATACGGCAGTTATTGTGTGGTTACCTGCATTTTCTTGACATGCATAAAGTTATTCTTACCTTCTCTTTCCACCAAATACTTGGGAACTTTTCCTATATTATTCTAATTAAGGTGAGCTAGATGAGAATGGGATTAATTCTGTAACTTGTTATCTCCAGAAGAATCTCTGTACAGTTAACAGTCGTGCTTAATATCAAACCCTTTAGCTGGACATGTAATTGCATATCTTTTCAACAAGAACTTGCTGAACAAGTGAACTAAAGTTTTTGAATGTGCAATAAAAGCAGGTGATGTAGTCTATTAACGTCGGTCTGGAAGTAAAATTATAGCTGATATTATTTAATATACCAGTTCGTTTGTTCAGATGCATTTTTGAATTAAGTTTATGTAACAGTATGTTTGATGATTTCTCGTTGACCATAATATTTGGCAGAGAAGCGAGTTAGACGAAAGCTTACGTGGGCTCAGCGCATAGCTGCTGTTACGGGGGTAGCAAAGGGCATTCAGTTCCTCCATACTGGAATTGTGCCAGGTCTCTTTGGCAACAATATCAAAATAACAGATGTTTTAGTTGATCAGAACCTTGTTGCAAAAATTAGCAGCTACAACCTGCCTTTGTTATCAGAAAATATGGGAAAAGTATGAAGAAAGAATTTCTCAGAATATTTTTGTTTTTCCTTATTATTGGTGCTGCAGAAACTGACTGTTAGAATCTACCCAATTCTACAGGATCAGCTCCAAAATTTTCTCGGTGTATCAAAGGAGTTTAAGAGTGCAAGGTCTGTCACTTGTCAACGAATAAGAAACTATATAATTAAATGCTTCTTGATGTAACTGATGCTTCAGACATGCATTCCGTTGATCGACAGGACAAAGCATCAAGATAAGTTGGATATTTATGACTTTGGGGTGATTTTACTAGAAGTCATCTCAGGAAAGCCTATGATTTCCAGGAAAGAAGTGGAGGTTCTAAAAGATCAGGTAGTCACTGAACTAAACTACACTCTGTTTTCTTCTCTTCATTCGGAAGCACAAAAGATGAATAAAACCCATTTTATGCTTCTAATGAAGAGAATTCACAAGTCATTCGTAGCTCATGGCTCCATTAGATGCCTGAAGCTTGAAAAGAAATTTCTTTACCAAGAATATATGTCTTTCTTTTTCTTCACTTGCATTATCAGTAAATGTGTCGGTGTTAATTGGAGATCATCACATCAACATGCTAAACAGTCATTGATCTTCTTCTAATGTTATGCAGTTACAAGCCAGCATCATAGCTGATGATACATCAAGAAAGAGTTTCATCGATCCAGCAGTTAAAAACTCGTGCTCGGGTGAATCTGTGCAAACGATGATCGAGATATGCTTGAGATGCTTGCTCAAGGATGTTGCTGAAAGACCTTCCATTGAAGATGTACTCTGGAATTTGCAGTTTGCTGCTCAGGTTCAGGACGCATGGAGGGGTGATTCCCAGAGCAGTGAGGGCTCTCCCATTTCTCCTCTGCGAACTTCAGGCTTGAAGCTGACTATCAAACAATAGATGATAACAGGTATTTCCTATTGCCTCCCAAAAGCCATGACTCAAAACTAATTTCTCAATTTGATCTCTGTTTCCGCACTAAGAAAAACTGCCACTCCAGCATTATTTAAGAGCATGTTGAAATTTTTAAAAAGATTGTTCGATACCGCACGTCACATACTACATTTGGTGCTTTTGCTGATTCATTCTGTAAACAGACCTTGTAAGTTTACTTTTCTATCATTTCTCATCTTCAGAGATTTTGCATTCATAAGAAGAGGAGCGCCGCTAAGGAAATTATATTGGATCCAGCAACATAGACAAGTTGTATGTATTGTACTCCGAAGATTCGATCTTCCCAGGCTGTACCTCATAGCTTTCTTCCTAAAGTAGGGAGAGAAATGTTTATGACAATATCATAGGAGTACAGGCAAGATATTGTCCTGAAAAAATTAACTATTTCATTGTCTTTAACTTCACTAAAATTTTCCTTTCTAAGTAAAATTGTTCTCCTACACATTGATCTATTCCGCATAACAACATAGGGCAAGTGAAACAAAGTTAAACCAACTTCCATAAACCACACATATCTGATTGCATTTGTTACCTGCACATCATGTATGTTCCGAAGGCAGGATGCCAGCACAAGAAGAACTACCACAAAAACATGGCTGGCCATCCAGCTTGAGCCTAACGTCCCCGTAGCTAAAAGTAAGCTCTTCATTTTCTTGAACATCTCTAGACGTGAAGAAGCAAATGCGGGGCAGCAAAGCTCCAGAACTTCTCACTATCACCGTATCAAGATTACCACCATCACAAGAATGATTAATGAACCGTGCAATGTTCCCAATTCTTGTGCCATCGATGTTGATCCTCATGCATGTGTTCCCCGATGGAAGATGCTCCTTTACAACCAAAAGAGCAGGAGTTAAGCACCCCATTGATGCGTTTTTGTCATATGTTTGCTGCCTTTGTCTTGCTTCTTTGGTGGACAAAAGCTCACCTTCAATAGGAATGGCAACGATTCACTCATCAATTATCCATTGAAAATGAATTATATTCAAAATTGCAAATTTTCCAGTACACAAGGGGAAGTTCATAGGATATTTTGGCGATTTGAGAGACCAGATATTACCTGCATACTCGCAGACGAACTGCCCGCTAGGAATCATCTCAGCCGCATACAAGCCCCAACCTTTCCTCTCATCTTTTACTATCTTCAACCTGACCCTGACCCCTCCTTGAGTCACCCGATTCCCGCACGCCGGGTCACACTTGCAGCTAGGCCCACATTCTCGGGTCAGCAAAATGTCGCCGGCTTCCAAGCACGGACAACAATCGCCAATACACCTTGCGCACTCGCACCCGCTGGCACTCTCGACCCGGAACAGAAACGGGTCTGGCCGACCCTCTTCAGTGCACATCCGGGCATCGTCGCCGGAGCCCCAGGGCTGGCGAAATTCGGGTCTTACCAGGAGGGTCTGTGTGGGGGTGTAGAAGAAGTAGGGGTAGGGCTGTGAGTCGCCGGCGATGGGGTTGAAGAATGGTATTGGGAGGTTCTCCAACCCTCTGGAAGCGTCGGAGGTTCTTCGAGAGGTTATGGGTTTGGAGATTAGATGCAAGGCTTTGCAGGTTGAGGCAACAGAGGCTAGTTCATCGGAGTTAAGGTATGGGAGGACTACGGCGGCGCACCGGAGAAAAGCATCGTGAGAGTGGCGATCGCGCGTTTTGCTGCATTCTTGTTCCTCCATTGCAAATTTATTAAAGATTGCCACCCAACACCAATATAGATTTTTCATCTTAAGAATTAGGGTATCTGGACATCAATACTATTATAATAAAATTTTTTATCTTATCAATTTTAAAATTTATTTATTTTATTTTTTAAAAAAAATTAATCAAATTAATAATTTTAATATTTTTTTAATAATCTCACAATTATTTTTTTCTTAACTATTTACTATTATTTGTTGGTAGAAACCGCGTGCGACGATAACAAATGATTATAAAAATCATCTCTTTTAGCATTGAATACTTGAAATTGACGCACAAAAATTCATTTCAACTCAATTCATTAAATTTGAATAAAAAATTTTATTCGATAAACTTTTGGAGCACAACTCGACTTCATTAGATTAAAAATTATATAATATATTTAAAATATCAAATTAATCAAACTTCAACTTATATCTTATTTAATTAAGATTTATTTGAACTTAATTAGATTAAATCAAATTAAATTTAAACATAATTTTTAAAATTTAAATAATAATTCAAAAAAAATTGAACAATAATTTAAACATGGCTCTACTTATTTACAACCCCATCATCCTTGCCTTGTCCATAGAACTTGCCTTTCATTCTTAGTTCCACGGGATAACAAAAACCTCACATTGGAAAAAAGATCATAACATCACAACTTCAACAAAATGAAACTATGTTATAATTTATTTAAATCACAATTGAAGAAAGAATGAATCGATAGGGTATATACATGACGAATAGTCTTATTCACCCTATAATTCTTTTCTTGGTTTTCGGTAATTGTCATTCACCCTGCAATGACATACTGATGGTTGTAATGTTCGTTATGCCCAACAATCAGGGAGAAGTAACAAGTAGCACAAGTCAGATCGGCAGCGCTAGCAGGTCAATGAGGTTCCATTCCATCCAAGGGCCAAATGGAGTGGAGTTCTGAACTGTTAAATTGCGCATTGGGACGTTGGAGTTTATATCGTACCATCATCATATTTTGATTGCTTACAACCTCACTTGGGTGCTGAAACTACGCTCTCTGTGAGGAAAGAGGACCCTGCACGATCAAGATAGAATCTGATTGTAACAAAGACCATTTCATATTTCTCAACTCTCTCCCCGTCTCCTATTCTGCTCATTTGCCAGTTAAACTTCACAACACTAGATAAATTTGCTAGTAATCTGCAAACCAAGGACCACTTGGCTTATCTCACCTCAACCAACCAACACACTCAAATCGCGGACGTTCTACAGAGTGGTAACACACTTGGTCCAACGTAACCATTGGACCATAGGAACTGATGTTTTTTTCCTGATTCATCTATCTAATGATTTTGGATGGACTTGGAACTGTTGCACCCTGTCCATACAAGAGTTTCGCCTCAAACCCTCACCTCACAACTTCATTCTTGCCTTGCCTCACAAAACATTTTGCCTGAACTCAAAGCGAATGAGATACAATTCCAAATCAGTGCCTCTGTAGGAAACAATCACAGCTATGTGAGTCCTAATCTGACAAACATACAGAGTGCTAACACTCTGCTCGGCCAGCGTACCTCAGATGATTTACAACTTACATTGTAAGGGAAGTAGCAATGCATCACTTAAACCAACCATTTCAACTAAATACAAAATAAGGTCCATAAGTACTCAGGTCAATTTAACTAAGAATCTTGTAGGGCCAAATGATCCCAAGTAGAAGTTCAGATAGACTCCTTGCAGTAAACTTCCACTTTTTGAAAAGAAAAGGGATACAAGAATAATCATATAAACAAATGACCGAGGGTGTAATAATATTGCCAGGATGAGAGCAAAAATACCCATACGATTCAAACACGATTTACAAAATTATGACGAATAGGCCACTAGGAATCACAGATATATATCTCTGCTTAAAGAAAAGGGTGTTCACGACAACCATATTATATGTAACACGGAGCACTGTGTTCACAAAAAGTTTTTCTAGAACAGATTCTAGAAATTGCTTGCTTCAACCCCATAACAAGCAGGCATCAGCAATCCACAGCGTCCAAAATATAGTTCAAGCTTAACCCACATCTCCATTCATGTTAAAATCTTAATCAATGGCAGCATAATTTAGACTCAAGATCTGTATCGCATAACCATTCACCCATCTAATGTACAAAAGAACCAAATTCCACGACGGCATAGACAACACACAGATGCACACACACACACACACATAAAAGATTGAGCCTATAAAATGCAGAAAAATCTGATCAAGGGTCAGAACATAAAGACTTCTGATCACCATACACATCAAAAACAAAAACAATCCCTTCTCGTTCAAAACTTGACAACTGGGGTAATATTTTTTAGTTGAAATGCAAAATTATTAGCAAATGTAGAAACAGGTGTTCAGTTTCCGTTATTCCCTTATGTAGGATTCTTAAATATCAACATGATAAACAAGATGTAATAGCTTCGATGGCTGACATTCATCAAAGAATTGTAACAAGTAATATTAGCAATCGAAGTATAAAAAGCTCAATTTTCTTTTTGCATCTAGGACACTTTTAAACCCGCTAAATTCAGAAGTCTCAAACTCTCAGGAGTTCTGCCGCGGAAGAGAGCTTAACCTGACCATCTATTAACTTCAGAACGAACCAATAATCAATCATTACAGCCAGTAGCCAATGAAATGCTCAATTATGCAAGTCGATTATCTACTACTTCTAACTCATTATATCTCAGCTAATAAGTCGCATAAACAGAATGTCGAAACTGCAGAATTTCATCGTATTACAATTGTAAAACCGAAAAGTATCCATTTTGGAGCCAAAAGGAAACAGAAAATGAAAATAAATCAGCGAAGATATCCAGGGATCTTAATGCGCAGAAATAGCATACTCATAACATAAGAAATCACGACAGACGCAATCCCAGCTGAAGCATACGACACCTTCACACTCTTCGCCCGATTTTTATCCAGCGCCAGATCCAAAAGCACGATCCCAATCCCACCAAGCACGAACATGAACCCGGAGGAGAGGCCCTCAATGATGTACTGGCCGTTCACCCGACCCGGGAGGAAAACGACCGGTCGGACTGCCCCAGTGTAAAGGTCTTGTGTGGATCCGATGCCTGGTGGTTCGACGATGACGTCGTAAACGATGCCGGAGACGACCATAAAGTAGGTGAGAAGAATGAGGGAGTAGACAGTCATAGCAGAAGGGAGGGTGAAGGTGGGCAGCTTCAGGCGGAGGCGCGGGGGGCGGAGGAAGGAGAATGGGACGATCCGGATGAGGTGGAAGATCGGGTCGATGGATCCGGATGATGGATCGGGTTGGGGTGCGGTGGCGGACATTTTAGCAGTGGATTGGAGGAGGAGATGAGCTGCTGAGCGAGGGATCTAGGAAGAATTGGGGGTTTTCGTCACTGGATCCTACTTCTTTACTCTCGCTCCTTCCGTTTACTTCGGTACTACTATTTTGTGACACCTCCTCTATGTGCATAATATTTTATTGGGATAATTACATTTTCGTTTTAGATTTGATATAATTATATGTAAATTTTTTATAATTTACAAAATTATATTTTTAAAGTTTTTTTCGTCTAATAAATAATTCTTTTCATTAATTAAAATTCATCAAATTTATAGATATTAACAAAAAATATGGAAAAAATTTGTATTACCCTCAATTTACTTATTATCGATTTATTACATGTCACATAAATTTTTTCATGACCAAATTACCCGTATTCATATTCACGCATTAATGTGAAGTATATCTTCACCATTACCAAAGCAGTTTAATTGAAAATAAATTGTTTGATATGTAATAAGTCAGTAATAAAATAATTAAGGGTAAATTCGATCCAGCAATTTGTATGGATTATGATTTCATTTATGGTCGGATTTGAATCAACCCACTTAAGTAAAATTCAAGGGATTCTCAACTGTTTAATTTCGGAAAACTAATCAGCCCAAATATGAAAATATATTAAATTATTTATTAGTTTTAATAATATTTCATCATTCCCCATATAACGATACGATGTTATCTATTCGAGTTTCCTATGAGTTTCACGATTTTATCGGTATCTTATTAGAGAGATGAGATATAAAAAATTTATAAACCACTCAAAATCTTCTTCTACAACAAATACGCAATGCTTGTAAGTGATGTCGCACAAAGAAAGTTCAACTAAATTTTATTAATGGGGGTGGGACTCAACACATTTGCACAAGATTTTTCAATACAAGCTTTTTTCATCACCTTGCAAATGAATAACCGGGGAATAAATTATAGAAAAAGTTGTGAGTGAAGTAATAGTAAAAGTTTGAATTGTTTGAAAACATAAGCTAAAAGTGAACAAAAAAAAAATTAAAGTTTGAGTATTTTGAAAAACAGATTAATATTTACAATTTTATTAATAAGTTGCATAAGTTGTTAAAAATCTATTTATAGTTCGAATCAATTTAATTTAAATCGTTTGAAAGAACAAGTTGTAAATTAAAAATATTATTTTTAACTTATTTTCAACAATAAGCTGATAAACAATTATTTTAAATCCTTGCAAACAAACACCTCTGAAGCTAAACTGAACATAATTTCAGCTATGAACACAAACAAGAGTGCACATATATCTTAACAAGGTTTGCTCTCGTCCCAAACATTCATAATACGTACCTCAGGGTTGAACACTAGAAAGAAACAACTCCCACTGCATACACACTAATACCACAATATACACACAAACATGCACCTATATTACAAGAATCAAACATGCAAAACGAGGATCTTCCGATGAGAAGAACCTCCGCAGGTACTAAATTTCTAGCACAAGCCATGCACAATTCACCGCGAGAAGTAGGATTTAGGCGAGAAAAGCCGTCTCGGGGAGAACATCCCCATGTATCTAGGCGACGTCATGGCATCGATAGGCCTATAACTAGGCATAATGTACCCTTCTCCACCATCAACCGGTAAACTCGCACCGTTAAACGTCCCACACTTAGTCAGCTTCCCAAACCATGACTTCTTCTTTGGGGACGTTTTCTGCGTTCCATTTATCTTATTGCATAAGTACTCTTTAACGACCATCACTCCCCGGTCGACAACGTCCATGGGGGGTGAAACGAGTGGATTTCCCTCCACGCTGAGCTTTTGGAGCTTCTTGAGACAGCCAATGGACTCCGGTAGGGTAGTGATCTTGTTGTAGCTGACGTCTAATTCGACTAAGGATATGAGAAGGCCTACGGAATATGGGATTGTAGCCAAGTACTGGAAGTTTTGGCTGACGTTGAGGACTTCAAGGTTGATGAGGTTTTCAAGGTCGTCGGGGAGGGAGTGGAGGCAGTTGAGACGGGCGTCGAGGACTCGGAGATTGGTCAGGTGGGAGGTGGAGTAGGGGAGGAATACTAGCTTGTTTGAGTTGACGGACAGCTTCTTGAGGTTTACTAGCTCGAAACCGATTGTGTCTGGTAACTGCCTTAGCTGGTTGAAGTTTGCATTTAACTCCTCAAGAGACCTGCAGATTCTCAAAACACACGCGCCTTGTTACTAAAGGACTGTCTCATCTAAAAATTTAAACAGTCGTGTGGAAAATTATTTAATATTTCTATAGATTGAATCACACACAAATTGCGATAATCTAATGTGGAAAAAGACAAGGGAACAATTATATTAAACTTGGGAATGGATTTGTGTTGCTCTGATCCATATATATCTTATTGAAAAGTTGACTTTTTATTTGGAGTGATAACCACCAGACAATTATCTGATAAACCTTGTTTTCCTCAAAGAATTAAAACTAGACATGAGCTGGGAAAAGATGGCAGAAAACGACCAGCAATTTAAATAACGATCTAGGCAAATAAAACGTCCAAGAAACATGATTGTTTTGATTGGACCAAACATGATTTGTGCAAGAATTTTTCAAAATGACGATGTTAGCTGTATGTGGGACATGATGAACAATGAAAGCCATAAAGATTGTGGAGGAAATGAACCTGCAGTTCTCGATCGTCCTAGGAAAGGAGTGAAGAAGGTTGCCGGAAACGTTCAAGAGTTTGAGCTTGGATAAACATCCGATGGAGTTTGGTAGGAACTTGAGCTGATTTGAATGCACGTCCAAGACGACCACGTTCAGGAGCCTTGCTGTCAAGGATTCTGGGATACTCTGCCAAATGACGAACAAGATAAGAAATTAAGGGGTTAAGACAGCTTATATAAACCCAATAACAATATAGTAAGAAAAAAAGAATCATAGGTTACTAAAACTGAATATTCAATGAGATAAATACGAATAATTTCAGGTTGTATAGAATTATTAATAAGATTAATTACCTTTTTCTGTTTATGAAATTGTTTTTTCCAAATGAAAAGAAAGATGGGATTTCATCAAGAAGAGATAGAAAAGAAGGAGATGTGACCTGGAGATTGTTATTGGAGAGGTCTAACTTGGAAATGATGGCTAAATTGAGAGGCGGATTGGGAAGTGTGTCCAAAGACATACCACTCAGATCCACAACTTCTTCCACCTTATTATTAGTATCAATGCTATTCTCATCCTCCACTTCTATCCCTACTACTCTATTATTGTTATTATTCATCATCATCATCATCATCTTCCTCTTCTCCATCTGCCTCTTACTCCTCATATCAATCCGTACTTGCTGCTGCTGCTGCTGCTGCTCATACATCATCTTCACACACACACACTCACTCTGCTTCTCTATCTCTTTCAAACAATAATATACACAAAGGGCACTCTCTCTCTATATATATCTCTTCTTCTAATTTTTGATGAAAAATAATAGAGAGATCTGTAGACCAATCGAAAATGTGAAAGTATATATATATATATATATAGAGAGAGAGAGAGAGAGGACGCGGTACGGATGAGAAGAGAGCTGGAAGGAATGAATGAATGGGGGAAAGTACAAAGGTCCGTATGTTGCGTGCTGACGTTACCTTCTCTATAAAAGTCAACCCATTTCCGTTATTTCTGCTGCCCGCCAATTGCGCTACGCCTCTCTCTCTCTCTCTCTCTTCCTCTCACTATATACTATATTTGCTCTTCTGCTATTCCTTTTGTCTTAAATACCAAATTTCACAATACCCCTTATAGTAAATTATCAATTTTCAACAACTTCATATGTTCTTTCTCAAATAACACATACAATTTATATGTAAACAAATACAATCTTTAATTCTGTCTTTATTTTGTATATATATATATATATAAATACAAGTACAATAAAATTTCAAAAAAATAGTATACCCCTCATGTTACTAGAAATAAACAAAATACCCCATACGAAAAATAAAATAGCAAATTACTCCTTGTGTTTACAAATAAAGCAAATTTTTCTCCTATCTAAACAATTAATGGAGATAATTTGCTTCATTTTTTAAAATATAGAAAATAATTTACTCATTTTTTTTATATATAAAAAGATATTTATTCATTTTGTATTTCAACAAGGATAAATTGCATTTAACCCATAAAATTTCTATGAAAATGTGCATATATATTGTTCTTCCCACCACACTGTTCTTTTACATCTCATTTAAAGGTGAATTTCATCTGAGTTTTGAATAATTGATCATCAAAGAATTGATTTTTGTTTTTTTAACTTTCATAATAATTGATTCTTCAAAAATCGTGATTGAGTTTTAAAACTCCCACTGTTAAGCCGAATTTTATTTTTGGGTAATGCAATTCAACTAATACATTAGTATGACTAAGATCAGTAAATAAATTATATCAATTCAATAAATAAATTACAATAACTCACATAAAGTGAAACAAATATCCACACATCCGATTAAACTCAAACTTATTCATGTAATCTTACCTTTAGCCTCAACCACTAAGCTAACAGTTGAGCCCAACTCACACACCATAAATTTTGACTTTTACCTCCTATATGATGGTTTTTGCCCATCCACATTAGGGTAAAATGCGTTTTACTCGTTTCTTTCTTTTTAAGGTAATTCATATCAATAAATATTCTGGGTTTATGTCAAAATATACAAATATTTTATGCTTTTTATAGAATTTTAACTACAGCATAAAGTTATAATTGTAATTATAATTACCTCTCCCTCTCTGCATTCAAAGATAAAATTTTACACAAACACTACTTAAAAAATATTATACTAACGTCCTTCAGAGGATGTAGTTGTAATTTTATAAACCCCTGAAAATGTTACTAGCGTTTCCTGGAATGGACTTAAATTGAATAATGGTTGAAACTATATTTATTAATTAGTAATATTGTTAATTTCATTTGCACAGACCAAAGAAAATGAAAATAAGTTTATCTTATATATATTTTATTATGGAAACTCCCATAATTAAATATAAAAAAGAATATAATATTCGAACGAGGAAGTATTAGTCAAAACCGACTTGGAAATAATAAATCAGTGGGCAGCCGCCGGGCACAACAAAAGTCGTATCCCATGTTTTAGTATGATAATTGTAATAATATCATATATATATATGGTTATAATCACCAGAAATTATTGCGATCAATTATTATGTGAGTTCTACTATAAAATAATTCTATTAATATTTCATATTTTTTAAAATATTATAAATAAAAATAAAAATTTGAATAAATTAGTTATCTTATAAATTGTTTAATAGTTTATACAAAAAATTAATATATGATATTATTAACCATCGTTTGTAAGTGTAAAGGCCTTTATTTTCTATATTAGTATGAACAGAGAAGAATCCCTTAAAAATGAAAGCATACAAAGCCAACCTGGTTTGGTTTTGTTTTCAAAGGAATTTTAATTATACTATTTCAAATCGTAAAATCATGTTTGGTCGAACCTTTTACAATATGTATTTTTTTGAAAATTCATTATATCACGTATTTTATACTAAACAAAATTATTATAAAATATCACATATGTCCCTATAAAAAATCTATCACAAAACATCATAATTCAAACTATCACATATTGAAGAATATGAATCATAAAACATTATGATTTAAATATATTTTTATTCTATAATATTTTTTTATAAAAAACAAATAAACATCTTAAAGTATCCTAATCTAATCATATTTTCATTCTTACAATTATAAACCCAATACAAAAACAACCACACACTTGAAAATATTTAAATTTGAAAACTGCGAAGTTTAGCATTAATTTTGTCTGACTGTAACCATTAATATTAATTTATTAAACACAAGGCATTATTTTTCAAATATGAGGAAGGTTTTCTATATCGTTTTTCAATTTTTTGAGATTTACATGATTAAGTAAATTGTATTTTACTCGTCATATGATAAAGTTGGTTCAAAAATTAAAATTCAACACTAAAGAGGTATTCTTGTTTAATTAAGTCCTATCAACTTTTGTTGAAATTAATTTGTAATTGATATACCTAAGTCAATAATTAATTAATATTTTGATATAATCATATAATTATGACTTAATTAAATGAAAAATATCAGATGAAGGTTCCCGTACGCCCTTAGATTGACTTTGAAAATTCAAAGGAGCCCCTCAAATTTGCCCTTTGTGTTTGATCATCAGGGTTTGACGTCGTTTCAAAATACAAGTATTCTTCTTTTTTTTTTCCCAATAAATAAGAAAGGATCACAATATAAATTTAATTATAAAATGTTAACGATGATTGAATTAAATAAATAATTATTAATAAAAAATTAAATTCAAAACCTCATAATACCGAAATTTTAGTTTTACAAGATGAAATTAAAAAAAAATTACAACAAGCTTTTGTGATGTTTGACATGATTACAAATACCTCTTATTGTTTAAAAAATTATCAATAACCCCTAATTTTAACGATCGCATAACAATTGTCCGCAATCCATTAGTCTCCATTACATTTTCATCTACTTCTTTTGGTGAACTAACCAAAATACATTTGTGAACTACAAACTATAATTTTATTTATTATTTGCAATTTCTAAAAAGGTTTTGTGGACTAAATGGATAATTTTATTATATTTTTACAAAAAATTCGATCCACTTTGTCTGATTTTTTCATAAAAGATTTAAAAAAAATACAATAAAAATAAAATTAACACTTTCAAATTTTCATATAAAAATTATATACGTTCATCAAGTATCGAAAAGTATTTATAAATTTTACATAATAAATAAGTATTCATAATTAGATCAAATTTAAACAATACTTTACCCACTAAAGAAAAAGGCTATATGGAAGACAACAAAACGGTGACGTGTTCAAACACTAAAGTCTAAATACTAATTTTGGAACGTACGTTTGGGTTGACTATATATATGCCCTCCATCTTCTGCCGTACATGATTACTTCGTTGATCGCTACATATTATTAATTAATTGATATATGCTTATCTGATCACTAAATAATAATATATAATAATACCACTATTTAAATATAAATATATATATATATATATTCCACCAACCCACTTAATTAAATTATGTATATGTGGCTTTCAGTTAATATTTATATTGGCTGCTCTGATGTATTATATCTGGACTTGCATATACAAATATTTATTATATATTCTTCTCATAAATACAATTTTTTGCATCAATATTCTGATGTGGTCGAGGTTTTTACGACGGGATGAAACTGAAAATTTTATCCGCGACACGATAATTCACCAGTTGAAAATACAATTTTCGAGTGAGTTTTTTAGTAAGAGTGGTCACTATCAATGAATAGGAGTTAAGTTAAAAAAAAATATTTTTTGTATTTATAGTAATGTTGGAAGTTACATTGTATGGTAGGTTGCATTTGTTTAACATGTATCTTATATATGTTAAATTACTCTTTTACCCTTACAAGTTAATATTTTTTACCCATATACATCACTTTCAAAAGGTAAGTTTTTATTTTTTACCAAAAATACTATACAATATCATACTTATTACATCCTAATTATTAATCACGTAGGTTTGACTAAAATAATTGATTGACCCTTTATTCGTGATGTGTATAATCTTGAAATTGTGTCAGTGGTGCGGAAAAATTGAATTAAGATCTTCAGGAGTGAATTTGAATGATTTTTAACCTCAATAAGCAAGATATGAGTCTGTTATCTGAATTGTAAAGTCATATTTGAAAGGCACTAGTTATAATTCTCGGATACGTCAGTAATATGTTATAAGAAAAATATAGTAGAATATTATAATAATATTTAGATAGCAAAAATTATACCTACGGCATGGAGGAAGCCTATTTATAGATTTTGTCGGGACATGGATATAATCTAGTGCCCACGTTGTATTCAAGTCTACTTTAAGTGTTAGTTGAAATTGATAAGCACAATGACCAATGAATGACGATGTAATCAAAATTTATTGCAATAAATTATTCATTATTTATTATGTTTTTTTTTAAAGTGAAAGCGATGAATTATTATTTTTTAAATATATTGATTATAAGTATTAATATTATATTTTTGGTGATAATTCATAGGAAGAATTACATTAATACATATCGATCTATAATTTATTTAGATAAATTATTCTTACTTTTTGAAAAATAAAAAATAACACCATTCAGAAATATCAGCATCATTTATATAAGTAATTTTTATTTTTTGAAATATTATATATATACTCTAAAAATGTCATACTTACGACATAAATTACTCTTATTTTCTTGCTACTAAAGGCAGTTTTTTTATAATTATACAAAAAAATAAAAATAATTTATGCAAGTAGATTATAAATTAGAGTAAGTATAATTATTTCTAATTTATATTCAATTAACCTTTTCCAAATTTTGAGAGAGACTAACTCAAAAAAAGTTCAATTCTGATAAACTATTTATTTATTTATAATTAATTTAAATTATACATACATATCAAATTTTTTTAAATATATAATTAATATATGCGTGCGGATAGAGCGTGTTGAATTCAACAATTATCAAAAGAATTATTTATTTAGGAATTTTTTTTGTCAAATTATGTGTAATTGAATCAAATTATACATATTTGTAACATATTAATTATAATTTGAGCGAACTGGATTGGACTAGAATTTGGCCTTGCTTGGGCACACCAACTCGAAAACAACGCATCTGAGAAGCAGAGAGTTCTGATGGCCATGGCTGCAACGATGATGCTGCCAAAACTCGCCTCTTTCAATCACTGCCCAGAAATCCGAAACCCCTATTTCCGGTTTTCCAGGAAGAACCCTCGCCGTTGCCTCACTAACAATGGTAATTCCTTTCCAGTTAAATCTTCATCGATACAAGGAATCAGCGGGGATGAGAGGAAAGTCAGAAGACTTGTCCAAGAATTCAACCCCAAAATTCCTATAGAAGAAGCGGTTACCCCGCCAAGCTCCTGGTACACTGACCCCGATTTCTATTCTCTTGAGCTCGATCAAGTCTTCTACAGAGGATGGCAGGCCGTTGGTACACTCTGTCGAACACTCTGTTTACGTTGATCTTGGCGATTCATAATAACAAAATATAGCTGTATATGTATGTGTTGATGTATTTTCTTGTGTAGGTGTACGATGGGATGTTCATGTGTTGCGTAGGTATGCATGTGCATACATATGTACTTCGTAGGATGAATCATGTATGTTTTATACTGTTTTTAAGGTGTTCTGATGATGATGATGAATTGGGGCCTTAAATAGTTTCAGTGAGTGTCCATTCACTGTTCAGGAAGTATGTTCAGATGATATTTCCTATAGCATTTGATGCTTCACATTTTGTGTCAATTTAATGACTCATTTGTGATTAGCGCATGTTAAATCATTGCAAGAAGTTTCTAACATGGTTTTCTGTATAATCGATTTGGGGTCACCAATATGTGATCAAGGAGGATTTTCTAGGATGCAGTTCACTTTGGCACAATTCTTCTGGCTTTCTTTGGTTATATCTTTGAGTTCTAATGTTATCTAATTCTTTATTGTGTTGTATTTTTGGCTGTAACTGTTAGGGTATACCGAACAGATTAAAGAGCCACGCGAATTTTTTACTGGCAGGTAATGGAGTCATTTCTGTATTCATGTAATCAAATAGGTCTGAGATAATATTCTGAATTCCCATTTTCCTCTGTAGTACACTCAGAGGTGTAAGAAGCTTAGAAATATGCAGAATTTTCTTAAGAAATAAAGAATCTTGGGCATATTGTGAAAATGAGGGCAAGAAAAAGAAAAGTTATGCAACTACGCTTGTCCTTGAAGATAGCTAACTAGTGCCTCTGCAGATTGGGAAGTATCGAATATGTCGTGTGTCGGGATGAAAACGGCACATTGTTTGCATTCCACAATGTGTGTCGCCATCATGCGTCTCTTATTGCCTCTGGAACAGGGAAAACATCTTGCTTCGTCTGTCCATATCATGTGAGTTCTTAAGAGCTTAAAGGCCCCTCGTGGCTTATACCACAGCTGATATGCTGCTGGGTATTCTATTCTGCTATGTTGGTTTTTCTTATTACTTAAAAACTTTCTCATATGAATTTGCTTTAAAATTCTTGGAATGTGTTTCTACTTCTTTTAGCAGACATGGTTTACAGAGACTATTTTGTATTTACTCCCATCAAAATCTAAAAGCAAGAACCGTCTCATGCACAATTGAAAAGAAGTTAGTTTAATAACTAAGATCTCTGGTATTATACTAATGGGGGGTAAGAAAAACCTAAGAAGAATAAGGATATTTCTCCCTCAGGAAGATCAAAGGAGAGCCATTTGATGTCACAAGGATGCAACATCACTGATTAGCCAGGCAAATTTTGCAGCCCCATAAAGAAAATGGTAAAAAACATTTTACCCTCTTAACTATGGCCATGTTTTTACTTTGTCATCTAAACTTTTTCCTTTTTGTTTTAATTTTCCACATGAACTATACAAGGTTTGCAAGTTACCACCTCAAACCACTTTCGATGGAATTATCAACAGGAAAATGGTCACATGCAGTGCACATGTACAAGAATCTTCCTTATCTCTAAAACTTCACTCATGAGTTTGTTAAATTTTATGTTGAATTCACTTTTTGTTGTAAGAATATGGTGTGTTCCTAAAACAATTAACCCAATTTGAGATTTTGTGGTGGAAGCGCTGCACGAAGAATGGTGTGAAGCGGTAACTTACAAAACTCATGTAGGCAATTGGAAAAATAAATAGATGGAAAAGAATAAAAACGGCCATAGTTCGTAGGACAAAATGTTTCTTACCCTAAACAAAATTGAAGGATGAACCAAATAACAATTTTACACTCCTACCACACACACACACACACACATGTGTATATGTACCCCTCAGGTGATATGAAGACGGGTGACTGAGAAAAGCAAAAGAAAACTCTCATAGACTTGGGACTGACTTGAACAATTGACAGGCTGACCATTTTTAAGGAGAAGTGAGCCCATATTTTATTTATGACCACATCATATACCATGCATGTTAATAAGACACATGTTCATCTAACAAGACTAGAGGTATGATTAGAAGTTTATAAGAAGCATATGTTGATTTGCATGCATTTGGACAATGATTTCTTTTGTTTTCAGAAAGAAACTTCTTATAGTGATTCTGCATATTGAAAGGGCAGATTATTGTTCTGCTGCATATTGGTAGGAGCACCCCATGTCAAGGAAATCGTTGCATTTATCTCAGGAGCTGAATTTGATTTGGCTTGTTATCCTGTGGATTGCTTGTTATATCAGCTGTCTAACCTACAAACATTTAACAAAGTGCACTATGCCACATTCTCAGGACAATTAGACCAAACCATACAAATTATACTTAACCTGCTAGCTATCCAATATGATCCGTTTCATTTCTTTTTGATCCCTTAGGGTTGGACATATGGATTAGACGGAGCACTTGTAAAGGCAACAAGAATAACAGGAATCAAGAACTTCAAAGTGAATGTATGCAGCTGCAACAGCAACCTCTTCCTTTTATCCACTTCATTTTCATACTGACAGATGATTTCTTTCTCATCTGACCTTATGGAAGGTAGGAAATGGGACTTGTTCCTCTCAAAGTTGGCATTTGGGGGCCATTTGTATTGATCAATTTTGATGGAGGAATGATGCCACAGAAAGGTCTTGATACTAATGGTGTGGCCCATGACTGGCTAGGTAGTACAGCAGAAATCCTGAGTTCCAATGGAATAGATGCATCGTTGGTTTATCTTTGCCGACGTGTATATACGCTGGAATGCAATTGGAAGGTTTGGTTTTTCAGCACATCCTGTAGTTTTTCATCAGCATCTTGGCTAAATACATCTTTTGAGTTATGAATTCTGATGCCTTGTTACGAAAAAGGATTTGCCAAGAAGATGGACTTTTGCCTTTTAGTTGTATCATTGATTAAGATTACTTTACAATGTTTTCTTTTGTAGGTTTTCTGTGACAACTATTTAGACGGCGGTTATCATGTGCCTTATGCACATAGAGGTCTTGCTTCTGGTCTCCAGCTTGACTCATATTCTACCGAAGTATGCTCTTTGAGTAAACTAACTTCCATATCATTATGGACCTCTCTCTCTCTCTCTCTCTGATTGAATTTTTTCTGAAAGTTCAAACAAGTCAAGATCTTAATCCCTTTAGCTCTGTAGAATTCTGACAAAAATAATGTATTGTTTCCGTGGTTTTCATATAATGGTGCTTATACCTTCATTGTTTATGCCATGCTCTCCCTCTCTCTCTCTCTCTCACCTAGATGTATGAAAAAGTTAGCATCCAGACTTGTGGTGGCAGTACCAAGGCATTTGAACAAGAATTTGACAGACTTGGTTCGAAAGCTTTATATGCTTTTGTCTACCCGAACTTCATGATCAATAGGTTAGTCATTCATGGTCAAAGTTTTCAGTTAATGGGATCAGTGCTTTGTCGCGTCTTTTAATAAATTGCCTCAACTCTTCTCCTGTTCCTAGGTATGGACCATGGATGGACACCAATCTCGTACTACCACTTGGACCACGGAAGTGCCAAGTGATTTTCGATTATTTTCTAGATGCTTATCTCAAGGTAAGCTCCACACTAGCATTTACAGTCATCCCGAAGAAATTTCATGTGATATGCCTTTACAAGGTCCAAAGTTAAATTCAGAAACAAATAAATCAAATATGTGAACCAACAACTCTTCTCTTATTGTCTGCTTCTGTACAAGGTTAGACTTGGCAGGATCTCCTTCTTGTCATCATACTTCTTCCATGCGTACAACATCCACAATTGCCGTGTGATCCTTTCTCTAGACAATATTATAGGTTTGGTCGTTTGGGCGGTAATGATAATGATAATTCATATTAATCTTTTCTGTTCTTTTATTCTTAGGATGACAGCGCTTTCATTGAAAAGAGTTTGGAAGACAGCGAGAAAGTGCAAGTAAGTATTCCGTCTTGAAGCTGAATATCCAACACCCCATAAATTTTATACAAAGCTGTCTGTATAATTGACGAACTCATGATGCAGGATGAAGATATAATTTTATGCAAAGCCGTTCAACAAGGCCTTGAATCTCCTGCATATGACGTTGGGCGATACAGCCCAACTGTTGAGATGGCTATGCATCATTTTCATTGCCTGCTGCAAGAAAACCTCAGCCAGTCATTCCGGAGAAGTAGGTGATCCACTTGGATCCAATGATTTTCATTCATGGAAACAACACACCACACACCTCGGCCAAAAGCCGAAAGGCTCGTGTTGTACTCTCTAATATCAACAATTTGGTCAAGTCAGAAAAAAATCAATCAAAGATATCACATGTTCACCTTACCCACGCGTTCGCTGCTCTATATCAAACTTGTGCAACGTACATTTTGGATCTGTACTGCAGATATTCATTCGTAATTTCACTCTTGAAAACTTTTGTTTGTTACTATTCATGCTACAGAACAGAGAGCTCACCAACTACACATTTCATTCAGAAGTTACTAAAACGAACTGTACAAGATCCAATAGTGAAAGTTGGGGACAGAATCACTATGAGCGCAAGCAAAAATAGAACACTTTTGAGATTTAAACAATACGTACAAATATATGACATCCGTAACAGATCTTTCAATTTGAAGTATAAAAAGAGTGCCCTCAAAACGGGAAACCAGCACTGTACTAGGTATCAACAACTACCTATAGAGGCACCAAAGTATATCAACATAGTACCATTAGCTAAACAAAAACGCATTAAGAAAGGTTGATTCAACCTCAGAAAAAAGTGCAAATCCTATCAGACATTAAGATATGCAGCTCCCCATGAACCTTGACGCCTCAAAGTTAGTTATGAGTTCCATTTTGTATCTATACAAATGTTAGCCTATTCTGCAGAAACTTCTGGAGGAGGGTTTTGTCCTTTACCTGAAAACAGGAAATACATGATTTATTAACTCAAAGTGATGTGTCATTGCTGCTTAGGGGTTCATTGAGTAAAGCGCGCTCTTATTTACCACTGGGATCCTTTTGCTGATGCCTTTTCTTCGTAAAATATTCACCAAACGGTCTATCTGGTACAGGAATTAATTTTCCAACAGCAGCAAGGGGCCAGCTGGCATACAAAAAGCAGAGAACAATATCCAATATCATATACACGAATTTCATGATCGTGTGAATGCTACCATATTGTCGCAAGTTGCCGACTGATATAACCACTACTAACCACTACAAGAATAAATTCCCAATAAATAGCAAATGTGACTCAAGATCAAGCACCTTACAGAATGCTGAGAAATAGTACACTGACCTGATAAAACCAATGGCAAGAGAAACAAGCCACAATTTCCAACTAAGCCGAACTGTTGAAGTAAACTTTCCCAGGAAAAAGATAATGATAACCTGGAGCATATATAAACAAAGATGATAAGGCAATATGAAGCATGTGAGCTGCAACTATTAGCAACTAAGCAAATACCTGAAGCAACACTTCGAGACCAACTATTCCCATGAAGAGATGGTTTTTAGTTACTCCTTTCCACACATTGATTTCATCTGGCTTTCGTGCATTAAATTCATTAAATACCTATATCATAGTCATTGACAAGAAATACGTTAATACAAATTTATATGTGTCTATGTAATATACATGTATATCTAGAGAGAGATTTGGTCGTAAATAAAACAGAACTAACTAAAATTTATTAAAATTCACCATTCAAACACTAGAGAAGGATCCTTTATCTAACAAATATGTATTAGACCCACCAATATATCCGCTCTCACAAATCAAACAGGACATTCAACCAATATATGTATATGCAGACAGCCAGTTAATGCCCAGGTTGCAAGTAGAAACAAATAACATTTGCACACGTTCCTATGCATAGAGATATATAGCCTAGTTCCAGACCATAAAAAGTACAATTTTCTTTCCATGTAGCAAACTAAGAACTAATTGTTAACATTAGGAACTTACCTGACAGAAGACGAATGCATTGAATATCAGCGTATTCTTAACTTTGAAAGCATGATCACTCTTATCATGCCCCAGATTCAGGATGCTCCTTCCCCCGAAATTGAGGATTAAGAGAACAGTTACTTGATACAAAGCCTAAAATACCATCAACCACCAAGGATTATAATCACCCAAAAAATTAACAGTGTCAGCATTTAACTTTTCCGGACATCAAAATGCAATTGAATATTACGAGGAGAATGTGTTACCTGTATTAACAAATTCCTCCACATGATATTTGTTATTAGAGGTTCCCTGAAACAGCAATATCGTCTTGATCAATTTGTGCTCACTACCATTTAAATCAAATAATGCAAATAATAATACAAACGTAGAAGACAAAAGAACATGTCAAACTCTATACCATGTTTCTATCCCAGATACTAGAGGAGTAATAGTTCCCAAGGATCTGCTATCATAAGCATCACTAGTTTCACTAGGACCAATACCTCTTCTTTGAAATATTAAGTGACAGCAACAAAATCATAATGACAATATATTTACACAAGCACACAGCAAATGTATCACTAACCCCGCATTCCATTACTGGTAATCTAGTAAACTGTCCTCATGCATGAATCATCATTGGGTCCTCGCAGTCGGACTCTATTATGGATTACTGCACTTAGCGCATCTGTCCTACTTTTGGAAGCCCCTAGGTTATATCACCAGATCCTGATTCTGGTCACGATGACTGATGGAGAGAACTTTCAAGCTTAGACAAACTAGTGGCAACATAAAGCACAGTAAATGGGACTAAATGGCAGGTAAGTCGTACTAAAGTTCTTTATAAACTAGACAGGCCAAATAGATGCGCAATCGATCTTCCTGAAATCCGCTTCTCACTGCTACCTAACGACCGAAGACCAGTGTGATTTACCAAGTAACTCGATTGCCTCAAATAAACTCTAGTTACGAAGAGGAGAATCAAAAGATAGACAAAAATCAAAACAAAACATTTGAACAATGTAAAGACTCCGTTTCAAGGTTGTTGATGGCCATAGAAACCATAACAAAAGAACACACTTTACACGAATGCCAAATCCCATTTACAATTATATTTATTCTCCTGTAAGAGAGAGGATTCAACCCATAAACAAATGAGAAACCAATGTTGAGAAGTCAACAACACATATGCATAAAAAGCCTAACCTTCGACCGACTGGAGGTCTACGCATGAGGTGATCTGTAGGAGGCTCCGTGGCTAGTGCAAGAGCTCCTAGTGTGTCCATGATAAGGTTTACCCAAAGAAGCTGGAAGTACAGGAAAATAAAATTAGTTTCTGAAACACAAGAGCACACGGGCTTTTTAGACAGACGAAAGTAGACAGCAGATAGAGCACACCCATGCAAACAAGCTTGACGAAGAGGGAAAAAGAGATTACAAACCTGCACCGCATTGAGTGGAACATTACCAGAAGAAACTGCAGCCACAACATTGATAATCAGAGCTGCAACATTAACTGTAAGTTGAAATTGTATAAATTTCTGAATATTGGCATATACAGATCTACCCCATCGCACAACCTGCAATTGACATAATTAAATATTTACTGCCAACGGAAAATCGGTCTACATAAAAATTATTAACCATATAGGCAATAAAAAATTGTGACCAAAGAGATCATTGAAACTTCATTGTGCATATTTTATCAATGAATATCACATAGATCATGCAAGAGAGGTTCCACAAAAATAATGACTCGCTGAACAATTATTTGAATTAAATTATTATAGTTACGAGCCCAGTTCTAGAGCTTGGTGCCATACAAAAAGTATCTAGAGGAAATAAGATGTAGAGCCAATTGCCAAACAAGCCTGTGTCATCTCACCGGTGAGTTTAGACCAACATAAGTTTATTACAATCACAGTTAAGAATTGGTCCCACATGAGAGAGAAGAGATTCAAATTTATCCAGATTTTACAACTGCCACAAAAATGAGGGAGAGTGGAAACAACTGTGCCCTCAGAAAATATATACCAAGCAAGATATACCATATTATGATATATTGTTCTTTTAATTTCGTATATAAATTAGTAGTAACGATTTGAGAAGCATAAATCAAAACAGTTGCAATGAGTGCACCAAAAATGCCCGATGTCCTTTGCGAAGAAAAAAACTCACACTTGGCAACTTGAGATACAAAACTAACCTTTACAACGGAAGCAAAATTATCATCCAATATAATAATATCTGAACTCTCTTTTGCAACTTCTGTGCCTTGAATTCCCATTGCAAGACCAATATCAGCCTACACAATGATGGAATAGCAAACCATATCATTTGAAGTCAAGAAGAGAAAAACAAGAGAATAAAGAGAAGCAGAAGTCCTTCAGGCATATCAGCCCTGCATTTCTGGACGGCAACATCAAAATTTTGACAACCCAATAATACAAATGTTCATCCAGCAACAGTATCATCCAAATTTACTTCATATTCTGCCAAGAAAGAATTCTATACTGCTGTTTTCTAAAATATCACTAACCCATACCGTTGGTGAAAGAAATTGCTATGATCTGTGAAGTTGATAACTGATGAAAATAACAAACCCAAATGAATTGATCAAACCAAAATAACAAAAACCAAATATATGCCTGAGGAAGTGGTTCCGCAACCATGATGAATACTATTTAGATCCATGGAAGAGTGATTCACATAATCCATGAAATTCTCCTCATCTAATTAAGAGGACACAGTTCAAGTAAAAACCAGACCTCATGTAGCGCAGGAGCATCGTTAGTGCCATCTCCAGTGACAGCAACAACATGTCCTCTCTTCCTCAATGCTTGCACAAGCAAGAGTTTGTCATTGGGTGATGACCTTCCCATCACCTACCAGCAAAGTTATAATAAGAATTCGTCTGTAACACTACATTCAAGCAGCAATTTAGTTTCAGCTCATACCGAAATCTTATCAGCCACTTCTAATCTCTGTGTTTCACTCAAGTTACGAAATGTCTTTCCCTCGATAAGATTAGGCTCGGTAGCATCAGCATTTGATCCTAATATCCCGCACTCTAAAGCAATTGCCCTGGCTGTTTGTAGATTGTCTCCAGTGACCATGCGAACCTAGAAATTGTTAAGACCAATAATTAACACGATTCCATTAGTTAACAAGTAATCTGAGTATAACAAACATAATCCTATCAAATCTAAGACCAACTTTTAGGTGCCAAAAACTAGCGCTGCAATGAACAACCTAGCAGTTGGTAGATAATGGATATCTAGTAACGCATAAGGTCAATATTTATCATTTATAAGTTATCCATCAATTATACAGAAGGCTCATTCCAGATCAGATAGATTTGACCCTCAATCACACAGTATCTCCCTGTCTAGTTGAACTAGACTATCAGATAGATTGGACCCTCAATCACACAGTATCTCCCTGTCTAGTTGAACTAGAATATTGGCTTGGTTTTATTACTACATCTACAAAACTCTGTAAGAACAGGCAAAAGTAGTCTAGGAAAGTAGGTAGCAATTTTAGCAGTGGAAAGACAGAAAAAGAAGGCAATAAAAAATAAAACCAGAGAACTACTATTACAAAACTCTGTAAGAACAGGCAAAAGTAGTCTAGCAACATAGATAGCAATGTTGACAGGAGCGGAAAAGAGAAAGAAGTCAACCAGAGAAAATTAGTACACTTAATAAAATTATCTGTCTCCTAGATGCTAAGACACACCTATCTGCAGAAGAAATATAGACTTTCCGACAGCATTTAGGTTACCCAATGTCTTCAAGCCTGGTAGAACACATTCAATTGACTTCTCCAAAAGCAACATTTTGTTTGAATATGGACAAACCAAAACCATGGCCACTCCTCCCTCCACAAAAAAGAACCAAAAAGAAAGCAATGTTCTAACCTAATACCTAAGATGTATTGGGGAAGTGTCATTCTGAGGCTCAGATTACAATCTAGAGTCATTGATTGCAGAAGCACAGCACCAAGGTGCTCTGGAAAATTTTCAGCCCCCACTAAAATGGCAAAGACATACTAAAAGTATCAGCATAAAAATAAAACCAAAATTTTGTCATTCCTGGGATGCTATCAATCAAAAACTAGGCTGTAGCCAGTTTTTAAGGAAATACAACACTGATAAGCCAACAGAGCAACCCTTTCCAATGGCAGATTACAAAGAGATATTTTAGGATTGACCAGGAAAAAATATAGGGAAGGAAGAATAGAAGAGTGCCAAAATACAAATTGGCTGAGAACACAAAGTAAAAAGGAAAGCCAATGTCCTTGGGTTTGCTCATGTCATCTCAATGTTAGCTTGTCCTCTTCCATGGAAACAAATGCAGATGGGTATCAAGATGAGGGTCTTGAAATCAAACCTGTAGTCACTGTTAATTACAACGAAACCACAGAGACACCAAGCACAATTTAGTGATCCAGCTAACACAATATGATTCTGTATCTAACCAGTCAACTTTTCAGTACAAGATCTGATTCATCTGAAACTAAATTTCTCTGCTTCAGCTTTGTCCGACTTATGTTTGAACCAGAGATCAGCACGCATGATTCTAGAACTATCAACATATTCGAAACAGCTTATCTCGACACGATTTAAAAAACTACAAATACTTCTTCTATCGGCATTTCCCAGCAAACAGCAATGGACAAGATGACAGAGAGAGAAAAGAAATTCAAAAATCACAGATCAAGATATTAAAGAGATGCTCGAACCAAAAGAAACATAAAGCAAGGAATATTATGCCCTCATGCATGCATATGCAAATAATCATGGATGTACAAACCTTAACACCAGCATTAATGCATAATTGAACCGCATCTCTCACAAATGGCCGACAAGGATCCTACATCAGAAATACGTAAAGTCCCATTAGAAGTAGTATTTCATCATAAAAACAGAATACGCAGAAGATGGTAATTTCTCTGAAAGGATTGACGAAAAGAAAAACAAACTCAAAAGATGATGTTATGAGCAAAAAAACAACAAAGATAATAAGGGCAGCGGTCACACCAGAAGGAAAACTTAAGACAATAAAGCAGATCGAGTTAACTTCTAGAAATAAACTCAAATAGGCAAACCGCAAACAAAGACAGGAGATGACGGTGTGAAGGATATGTTGGAAGAAGCCTGTTTCACTGCTATAAACTCAACATAGAACCATTCAAACATTTTGCTAAGCTGTTAGTGGTTGTTCTAGTCATGATACAGATGCACATAATCATCCAGAGAAAACGACATCAACAGATATACACAGAGGACCATGACACACTGAATCCCTCCTTTTTAACTTGTTGGTAAAACCATTTCCATATAATGTTGAGGATTCCAAATGATAAACCTTCCATCCCTACAGAGAAGTTGAACCAGCTTAAGATATCAAATTAAAACAAGTCATAAGCACCTTGATGCCAACAATCGCGAGCAAAATGAGGTCTCCCTCAGGTAGCTGCCAATTTTCTAGTTCCTCATCACTAGTTGGAACTTCATCCTTTTCACAAATCCTATAGGCAATGGCAACACAGCGCAAACTCCGTGCAGCCATATCTTCAATTGCCTTCTTAAAAAGTGATAACTGCACAAAAATAAATTTGCTCAACAGTTGTATGAAATAAACAATTTCCAGATAATATTAGTACTTGAAAGATGAAGATGTTATTGTCTTCATCATTAGACAACTAATCAAGGTCAAAAATAGGCAACATAACTTCCTCACAACCAGTGCGCTACTCAGAACACATCATTCTTGTCAACTAGAAAGAAATTATTTTATAGCTAACAGAGTTTGAGGAAGGACGTCAGTTCAAGAAATAGTTTATGGAAACTATTAGCAACAAACCTTATCTTCATCCATCTGAACCACACTATCATCAGGATCAATATAACTCGTACAAGAAGCAAGGACTATTTCGGCAGCACCTTTCCAGTGAACACGAATTTCAGAATCCGACTGTCAAACCAACAAAATTTGTTCATAAGAATCTAATACTAATAACGATATGATGCTAAGAGAGTACTGTCTCATTCTGCAAGACAAAAAGAGAAAATAACTAAAAATTATACCATATCAATAAATCCTAAAATTACCCGTTTAACAGCAACACCACCTCGCTTTTTCTCAGAGTTAAAAGGGAAAGCATGAATTATCTCTGATTCTGATCGGGCACCACTAAAATCCATCCCAAGCTACAAGACAAAAGATCGAATAAAATAAAGTCGCAAAGCAAACAACACTCTATGCCAAGAAAATAAAAATAATTGCATTACATTTAGTCCCCACTGCAGAATGGCCTTCTCTGTGGGTGATCCAGAAACCTCCAGAGCTCCACCACCCTATCAAAGACCAGACACAGAAAGTAACAATTTTAGCACATAACTACAAGCAAGAAAGAGATGACATCAGTGATACTGCTGTCATATAGTCATCCCTTAATAGATGACGAGCAATTTGACCAAGGTGTTTTTATGCACCAAAGCTGCTCCCCCTATACAGCATCAAGTCTTCAATAAATACGCAATCAGTGATTCATATTACCTATTCCCATCAGTAACCATCTAGTCCTCAAAATGGTGAAAGCACAAAACAAGGTGATTGCAACAATAGATATAACCGAACAAACAAATATCCACCATAGTTGAGAACAATGATTTAAGCAGTGACGGATCTAGTGAGAAGAACTGCTACATCAAATGTAACAATATATGCTTGCATAACATGAGATGACTATGATTTCTTCTTAGAAAGAAATATAAAACCAAGGACTTGCAGCCTTCTGCTCTTCCTATTGAGTAAACTACTTGCATAAAATCATTACTATTTTATATCTGTCAGATAACACACAATTTTAATTTACAACCAATCTATTGCAAAACTGGCAAAACTACCCCATAACAGAAGTATATTTGTCAGAAACACAGCTGCTAATAGCATTACAAATTTACAATACACTAAAATTATTATTCGCAGAAAGCAAGACCAAAATAGCAGAAAGTACTCACCACACACAAACATTTATTACATAATTTCACGCCATTGCATCATAAAAACGACCAAAAAGAAAAAAAAAAAGGAAAGGCCATCATAACCCAAGGGCCTAAGCAAGACATCATAACACAATTAAATACTACAAGCACATCTTCCATTAATCTCAGTTAGAATACGTACACCTTAAGCAATCATATAATCCAATATTCTGCTGTAAAGTACCTCAGGCACAAATACACTTCCAGTGGTGTTTTGTGCGACGCCTTCAACAAGTAAAGATATAACACTAGGAGGAAGAAGAGACTTATTGTCAGGTGGATCAATTTTCTTCCCGCAAGCATATGCCTCAACCACCGTCATCTATATAAGATCACAAAGTAATATATCTTACAATAAATAATAAATATGCAAGATTCTCCAGTAATCCAAAGTAGAGGGATTAGAATGAAAGCTGATGAGCACCTGATTCAGAGTTAGGGTCCCAGTTTTATCACTGCAAATGGTAGTTGCAGAACCCATTGTTTCACAGGCTGATAGCCTCCTGACCTGCGGTCAAAAGACAATAAGAAAAGTTAAAGAAAAAGGAACATAATAGCTGTGACTTTCATCTATAGTAAGTAGACATACCAATGCCTTATCAGCCATCATTTTTCTCATTGAATAAGCAAGCCTACAAGCAGACATACAGTACAGAAGTCAAAATTGAAGAAAGAAATGCACTCTTATACAACATCCGCATGGCTACAAATAGTGGCAACTTATTGCATCCAGCAATAAAACTCAAATGTCCTCAATCTAAATGGACGGTTGAAGTGGGATTATGTGATGTGTGCAATGAAGCAGCTGACAGTGTGTTATTCGTGAGTCATGGACAAGATGCTAAATTCAACTAGAAAAGAAATACAAAATTCCACAAGATCACCATCTTATAGAAATCCAGGTAATGACAAGCACAGGATCTGCAAGGGGACTGATAATAAGATAGACTTACGTCAGAGTAACAGCCAAGGGAAGACCCTCTGGTACTGCAACAACTACAATGGTCACCTAGAGTTTCACCAACATCAATCAATATTCGAAAGATGGGCACACACTAAAAATAGTATTCATATAATAATCCAATGGTGTACATACTGCAACAGTGAATATCTTTATGAAGCCATCAATCGCATCACCAACTTTAGTCTTCCCAGCTGTGAATTGGACAGTGCCATCAGGATTTTTGGTATGCCCAGTAAAAAACCTAGCAGATTATACAAGTTAAATTTTCTGTGTATCATCTTCTTGACAAAAAATTAGAACAAAATAATCCATGGATCATGCCAATATAGAGCTACCTGGCGACGAGGATTATCAGAACTGCTACTGCTACGGCAAGACCAACTATACCAATAAATGTAGCGACACCATTTAATCGTACCTGAACTCAGTAATATGTAAACCTCAAGATCAGAAGCCCACCACCAAGCAAACCTTATGAATGATCAAAATTCACAAAAAGAAAAACCTGCAATGGTGTTTCTTCGCCATTATCCTCTGATATGCTGGCCATAAGTAATCCCCACTCTGTATTTATTCCAACACTTGTTACCTGGGAGATGAGTAACAGTCCAACCTATTATGAGCTACCACGTAAAAGTGTACAGATAGATATGGTAACTCGTTGTATGTTAATTAACAGTGGACATCATCCACAAAATACATGCACTTTCTTGGTCTAAAAGCTATAAGCAATCAGAACAATTTATAAACTTCACAAGCACGTCTCTTACCATTAAGCACTTAGCTATTAGGAGATACAAGTATCAATTTCTAAGACAAATAGCATTCTATCAAACAGAAAGTTACATCAAAAGCGGCAAACATTACAAAAGAATCAGATCCTCATTCGCTGCAGGCAACAAGTCCTCATCAACTGCAAAATTCCTTTTCTTTTTGTTCCATTGTGCGGCTCCAGTCGTATTCCATGAAACCACTTTGGGTATTAACTAGTAATTTAAAGAATTTACATATCCCTTGCCAAATGAAATAAGCCTGTGACAACATTAGGATTACCTACTACAACAATTTGTTAATTACACACACACACACACAGGGCTTGCATCCGTAAAGAATAAGTTATTAAAAATTTTCAAATGCAGAAATGGATTTGACTCAAACACAGGCCAAGTGTGCAACTATGAAGGACCACAACATAGATGAGCAACAACGAAAATTGATGTTCTCTACATACAAGGCAGACAGACTCTATGAACACTCAACACTTACCACATTCAAGAACTGTTGACATCGAATAAACAAATAACAAAACAAAATAATGTACTTTCCACACCTTTACTGTTATAGATTTGACAGAAAAATTCCCAGTTAAACATTCAGATGATGATAGAAATATTACCAGCATGCTGCCATATCCGTCAGCAACCTTGCATCCCGACATAAGAAAGGGTGCTTTTGTTGAGTCCTTATGAACCTACAAACCACAATTAATTTGAATTAGAGTAATGGACACAGTGACCACTGAAAGATACAGCATATTGTCTCCTGAGCTCACAATTTTACTCTCGCCAGTCATACTTGATTCATCAATTGAAAGGGAGTGACCAGAGATTACAAGCCCATCTGCAGGTACCTGAACACATCTAAATCAATCAAAATCAAAAAGATTCACCCGTCTCTTCAATTCCAGCATTCTGAAAACCTGCCCAGAAAAAGGAAAGGAATGATATTGACATTGCTTCTTGCCATCACCTGATCACCAATTTTGAGAGGCACAACATCCCCAACAACTATATCAAATATCGAGACCTTGATTCTACGCCCACCCCTAACAACCTGCAAACATTACCAAGGGATGTAAGCAAAAAATAGAAAGAAAAGCACATGGTGAAATACTTCTGGACTGCATTACACCTACCTCCATCTGTATGTTCTGCTTCTCCTCATTCAAGTTTTGGAATTGAAGAGACTGTTTGTAATCGCTGACAGCTGCAGAAGATTTTAATGAACATCTTGTAACTAGTTAAGCTGACAGCACTAAAGCCATTACACACAACATTTCAAACAAGTAGACAAACAAACCAACTTTAAACATTCTTGAGGGGGATTCTTTGTTTTTGGAAATTTTTGTCCTCCAATTAATAGAGAATTTTGTACATCTCAGTTTCAACCAACAAGGAAATTAGGCCTTCTACAGTTTGTTAAATGGCTTCTCTGTAATTTATTGTAATTCTTAAAGTAAGAATTGACACGTGAAAATAATAGGCCCATAAAGCACATCCAGCGCATCAAATATATTAAAAAGGAGAAAATAAAACAAGCTTCAGAGACGCACATATATAAAGCACCAATACTATCACAAACAGGTGATGCACTTGCAACCAGCAAAATATAAAAGATCAAATCATACTACAAGACAGAAATACCTGTAAATATAATGACTATAAGAACTGCCAAGGCAATGCTTCCTCCATCATACCAACCTTCTTTTATTCCCTAAAAATGAGAACAAGCATTGACTGGAACCATTAAATATGAAACAGTAAAAAAGAAAAAAGAAAAAAAGAGCAACACAAGCCTCGATGCATTTTCCCTGTACTACCCAACAGCATGGCCTAAACCCTTTATGCCTAACGCACAAGCATGATATCACATGTTTTAAGAATCCTTTTTTGAATTTGAGCTACACTATATAAAGTGATAATTACCTAGAGAACCAAAAAGGATTTGCAACGCATAGAACTTTATACTGTTTTATACTATTCACACTAAGAGCCACCAAGTAAATTTCCAATAAAAATTCCCCAACTTCAGATGCCCTTGTCCCGAAAACAAAATTTGTCCCATTCTAAACAACCACTAGAAACCTAATTTTGCTACTGGACACTCTTGTCTTTGTGTTTAACCATGTTTTTCTAGAATAGAAAACAACCTTTTCTTTCATGTTCATGTGTGTATGCAGGTGATGGATCTGGTACATACTAACACAATAGCCTATGGATCTAAATGTAATGTTTTCACCTTAAATAAAAGTCTGAACTAAATTTACCGATTAAGAATTTTCTTTCTTTTTACTTCATTTCGCCTTTTCACCACCTATAAGTACGTTACAATTTTCATTTATTTTTATTTCGTTCATTTGTATGATTGTTGCTCCTCTCAACTTAAATAGAGATTTCCAAGTTCTAATTAGATATGCATTTTCTCTCGACAATCAAATTTTCAATTCATGAGTTGCAATTGGCAAGTCATAAGACAAATGAGTCTCATTTGTTGAAACTAATTCAAACTAGAGACATTTCTTCCAACTTTGAAAGGATAATGAAAAAGATTTACTTTTACACTTTCTTGGGATACTCTGGTCTATATTCAAATATCACATGCACCCTCATCTATTTTCTATTATTGGGAGATCTATTAAAGAAATGTTTCTTTAACTTATTTTCCTTTTATTTTCTTTCCTTTTTCACCCTATTTCAACCAGAGGCCCAAGCAGAATCGATGCCACTCCTGACTCCTCTGTCAATAACAGGGAACTCCGATAAGTGCAAGCTTTCCTCTCTTATCAGTGGTCGTCGCTCACCCACTAAAAAACCCAGCCTCCCATCCTTACTCCACACCACAAAATCAAGCCCTCCTTGCAACTAGAGCAGGCCACCCCAGCCCCGTCTGAGAAATTAAGGAATAGGACGTACCTCATGAGGTGTTTAGGTAATCATTCCTAATATATACTTGCTAAGTAGGAATCCTAACTCACTTTATGACACTAAAGGAAAGTGAATCTCTCAAAATTTATCACTTTATTATATCATTAAAAGTTCAACTTGCGTGAGGAAAACAATCAATCCTGTGGAGACATGGTTAGTCACCAAACACCTCATTCACTAAAAAAGTTGACATGGCCAGCTCGTTCTTGATTCAGTCAAATCTATCAACTCTTACTCCAACCTTGAAATAATACCCCCCAAAACAATGCAATGAAATACAAAAGTGGTAAAGAATATTCCCCGAAGCCCAAGAACACTGCTCTAGCAAACTGAGAGAAAAAACCATTGCGAAATAAGAGGAAAAAAGTTGCATACAGCAGATGTTGCACCAACTACAGAATGTTCTACCTTTACTTGACAATAGTGTTAAACACAACTTCATTTATATTCTATAATCTCAAAGTTTAAGACTTCCAAATAATCTCTACTTAATCTTTACCTCAGTCTTTATGCCCAGCGCTAAGGAAGCGGCTGCAGCGACCATCAAGATGATCAGTGTGGTATCTCGACAAGCTTCCCAAACAAACCTCTGTAACGTAAAGCAAAGTATAAGAACCTCCAAATTGTAACTATGAATGTAGCCTATTGATGTTACAAAAGGATTGCATTAATAAAAGGATTCATCAATGCTCACCCAGAAACTCCGCCCTTTCTTCCGAGGATATGTGTTCGATCCAAAAGCTTTCTTGCGCTCTATGAGGTCAGCCTCATCTCCAGGTGCCCCTTTCTCCAAATTTGTCTTTAACTTCTCAGCAACTCCTTTGACCTGATGCAAAGAGTAAAGGGGAATAAATCAGGACATGGAATATCGACACAAGATCATGAAAGTCGAGTGATCAAGACTGAGTAATATGTAGATGCAATTGTGAACCTACCCCTCCATTTTGTTGCAGAAGAGAGAGATCGTGCTCCCTGGACATAGAAACTAATTCCTCTGCGCTGATACCAAAATCACCAAATCGAGTTGGGCTTGAGGGTGGTAACTTTGTAGATCCTGGAACTAAAATGCAGGTGATTAAAAATCAGATAATCATGCTAATGAAGACAAGCAAGAATCTGAACTGATGCTCCAAAAAAAAAAAAAAAGGAATAATGCAACAACAAATACTAAAAAACTGTTGACAAGAAAACAAAGAATGATATGAACATATATGCAACCATAAACACTGAACAAAATGTACACATTCCCAAGCAAATTGAACAAAATCAGAAAAATTAATATTCCACCATTTACTGGTTTATCATCACAGAACCAACAATCACAAGCTCCAGCAAGGAAATGATAAGAAAAAACGCTAGTTATGCACCATGCTCAATTGGTAGGGACAAGGTCAAGAGGATGTTTCATTGCATAACCCGTCACTTGATACTACAATTTCCATAGAAGATTACTTGATGCAGAATTAATATCTAAACTGCGTCAAAGAGAATTACCTTTCACTCCTTGCCCAGCCGCTTGGAAAAGAACAGCAGCCTGCCCAAAAAATTATTAGTTAACAGTCAACTTCTTTAACCAAAGACGATTCAATTAAGAATGAGAAATATACACACCCGAATGACTTGAGCATGCATTCTAATCTTAGCAATCAATTGCTTCTTTTCTTCTTCTTTCTTCAAATCCAATGTATACCGAAATCTCCGAGAAGCATTTAGTACAAGCGCAGCTTGCTGGGACGAAACAAGAAATCATTCGAGAAAAAAGATTAAGTGACCCCAATACCAACCATTAGCACAGATAATAATAAAAAAAAGAACACAAAATTCTCCAGATACAACATAATTCTTCCAGAATGTATACCAGTATTAGTCTAAAAGACAACTAAAAAATGGTGACTATATACGGTTCCCTAGATGTACAAATCGTATTTACATGCAAGAATCAGCCAATCATCAAGCCTCCCCAATTGACCAACCGCAGCCACTTCAACTGCTGGCCGACGTTTCTTTCTGCACTAAGCGTGCTTATTTGTAATTTATATTAAATTACAGGGTCCTGGATAATTCTCATCTTGTCAAACTTAGCAGCTGGAGGACTTGGAGAAGAACATCACGTGGGGGACACTATTCAAGAGCCAATAACTGCAAAGTCATATGTTGCTAGAAAGCAGCTGATATAGTCAGTTTCTAATGAAAAGGCGAGAACATTTAAGATATCAAAAAATAGTACAAAACCATCACTATCACAAAATTTGAAAGTCAAAAATTCGATTTAAGACTGAAGAATTACTTTTTATCTACACAAACACATAATCGGAATTCTAAAAGTGGTTTCCATCAATTGCCAGCTAATAAGAGCTTTATACATAACCAGCATTGCAACTTTTGACAAGCATCAACATTTGATTTAATGATATTGACCAGGCACTTCATTAAGATTTGAAAGGTGCAGTGATCAATTTCTCATTAAACAAAACAAGAAAAGAAGTAAATGGGGCTTAGTAGAGGCATTTCACTTGTGTGTGTGTCTAAGTGTCATGATTGGATGGCATTTGCTAAGACAATAACCTGAAAACATAATGGGTTACTCAACCTAATGATGGTCAAGCTCAATGTCTTTAGAATGTTAATGCATAATAGAGCAACTTGTAGCAAGCAGATTACTTAGGCGCATTTATCGCCTTATGAAACAAGCCAAGAAAAACAAAAAGGATGAATTGTCCAATAAGTTACAGTAGAACATATATGGGTTTTCCCAATTTCCAACTCAACCATATATCAAACATTTTGATCCTTAAACTAAAACAAACAATCACAAAGACAACGAAAAATATCGCCCCATTACCCACAACATGGATGAAGGAAGCATAGTGAAGCAGAATATTTTTGCATATCTATTTTGACAAGATTATTTTGCATAACATATAACCTAGGTTAAGCATTGCAACTAGCAGCCAATTTTAACACAGAAGTAATTATCTGGAATGCCGATGCTGTCTTCAATTCTTCAATAAAATCGACTGAGCAAAGAAAATAAGTAACGAGTCTCAACGAACAAGGATTACTCTCTAAAACACAAAGCCGAGAAGGACGCGAATTCATTAATTACATTAGAGGAAAAAAGTGAGCACAATCTCCTCAAATTGTTTAGTTTTCCTGAACAAATACCACTAGCATCAGAACCCTCTTAGATACCAAATAAGCGAACAAATTAATCAATGTACGACAGTCATCATCCATAAATAGGGAGCAAACAGATTCGCACTCAAACTTCTCGTCTGAAAGAAACTTTAGAAAAAAACATCACATCATCCTCATTCGCCCATCAAAACTATATATATGAAAAACAACTAACTGAGGCAAATGTTACGCCCAGCAATATTATATGACAAAGCTAAACCAAATAACATGAAAAGAGACAGAACGATTTCCAGCAAAAAATCTTAAAAAAGGTTAGGAAAAGCAATATACAATGCCTGTTTGCATCCGTCAAAAGTAATATAAACTAACAAAACCACAAAAGAATCACTGAAAGGAGAGGCTAAAAGTGTTGTTAACTTACCCTCCACCTACGCAACCGGTCGACTGGAGCACTTTTGGTTCTTACAATATCAAATGGCCCCGAACCTTCATCCTCATCCTCATCATAGTTTCGGCTACTGTTACCGGCTTCAACGTCGCCGCGATAGCGCCTATACGGCGATGTCTTGAATTCATCACTCATTCTGGATTTCTGTTAAGTCGCAGGAGAGATGACACCTCTTATCTCTGTCAAATCACATCAATAACACATATACATTGCCGAAAAGCTCTAGATTCAAAAATATTCCGGCAAAAAAATAAACAGGCACCAAGGAAATTGTCTTTACTCTTATTTTTTAATCTTAGTTTTCACTTTATATCACTTCTCTCGACCAACTGTTTGCTACTACATCAAAACAAGTGAAAAAATCTCGGAGTAACGGTACCAAAACATAGTACAAAAACCTGTGGAATCGACAATGGTTACTTCGCAGTTCGTCCAGTTGTTCCCAGTGAGAGAGAGAGAGAGAGAGAGAGAAGAGAGAGAGAGAGACGGTGCCAGGAAATTTCAAGGAAATTACTCGTAACTGCTGAATCGATTTTTTCTTTAATTAGTTTTATTTTATGATCGTCTGCGGTGGGGTCCACGGAACGTCGCGTGGGTTGGGTTTTCAAAAGTGAATTATCTTCCGTCGAATACAAATTAATAAGGAAAAAGAATATTTGTCTTTCGACCTCTAATCCCAAATTAAAAATTTTCCGTATATATAAAGTACAAAAACTACTTATGTAATTATTAATAAAAATAGTATACATCAGATGATTCAACAAAATTCGTACTAAATCTTGGACTCCTGATTGAAAAATACATGATATCAGTAACAATTAACAAATTTCATATATAGAAAAATACAAGTCCAATCTTCTCAAAATTAAAAAAAAAATATTAATACGAGACTGATAAATATAAATTACCTTTTTCAGTTCATAAATGCATTCATTCATAGTCAAATGAACCAAAAATGAAAATGAAATAAAAGGTTATAAAATTAATTAACTTAGAATAATTAGCATGAGTTTCGATCGAGAAATAGGGCGTGAAAATTTGGCAGAATAACGAATAACTTTTGAGTTTTGAGGCTTTAGCAGATTCTAGGAAAAGTATTTATTTTATTCCCTATTCAGATTTTCTAAAGTTGAGTAAATCTGTATATTCCTTTCTTCGCCTTATTTATACTATATAAAAATAAAAGCTTTTTTTCTTTTATAAATACTACCCCTAAGTTGGTTTTTTTTTTCTTTCTTAGAAAGATGATGTACTGATTTATATATTTTTTCTTATTTATAATATATTTTAAAACGTAAAATATTATTTATTATATGCACGCAGGGACGGCGTGCCATGACAACTAGTCATGACTTATATGAACTAGACTGCACATGAATATTCATGGATTTGGAAAAAGAATTTTAGAAAACACAAATTAGAAAAAATAAAGTTCGTTAATATTATTTAACACTATATAATTTAAAATTAAATTATTCGAATCATTTAAATTTAAAATTATCCTAACAAATTCAAAGTATTTGTTATTAAAGATTTGAGATCTATAATTTCAAATACTTCAATTCAAATAAACATCAGTGTCTTATTTAATTTAAATTAAAAATAATTCGATACATTATCATTTTTGTTATAGATTTAACAATAACAATGTGTTTTGCATTAAATTATTTACTTATTTACACCAAAATAAAATCGGATCAAAACAATCTATCCCCTTATGATTAATAAAAGATTCAAAGATAAACCTTGACATAAAAATTTATTAAAAAAAAATTCCCTTATATTTTCCGAAACAGAGCAAAGTGCCCCTCGACACGAGTGCATAAGACGCACCATTTGTAATATTTTTTTTATTATAAAATATATTTTTACCCTTATTTAAAAATCATTAAACTTAAATATTTTATAAATGAGATTTCGATTTCATGGAATTACACAGGTAAATCGTAATAAATAATTGTTTATATTTTTAATATATATTAACGTGACAAAGTAAGAAATCCGTATTCAAATTTAAATTAATAATAGGAATTTCATATCATAATTAGGTAAAGATGATTAATTTATTATATAAAACGGCAGAATCATGAAAACGACCCGAATCCGGACTGCATGTAAGGCAAAAGAACGCTTAAATAAATAGAGTGGGAAATCGTTATTACGAGGGTGTAATTTTGTGTCTCGATCTGAGGTGTAAATGAGGAAGAAAAAGAGAGTGGGTGACAAGACAACAGCACGTAGTATTTGAGACGTGTGATGCACATACTGTTAGATAGGGGGTGGGTCGGTCCATGTCTTAATTGAGACAGATGGATCACATGCAAAGCGCCACACCCAAAGGCGCGTCTTTCCTATGTTATTATATATTTTAAGTCGCAAGTTATTACATTAAATCAACCCGGACGAACCAGTGATGATGATTAGCAGTAGTGTAAAGAAATGGAGAAACTGACCTGTCGGTATGGGGTGAGCTAAGCCCAGGTGCTTCTCTGTTTGCTCCTTGTACCTGACATGTGGCATACTCGTCACTCTTTATAAATATAATATATATGTCTACGTATAAAGTTTACATTGTTTGGAAGCATCAACTTTCAATAAAAAAATGACAAGCCAAGGGTGTCGGTTGCAATTTTCATCTCGATTAAATGGGACATTCTTGGACAAAAAAACACTTACCTTCTACGAAAATTTTAATTCAAATTAAATTAAATTTAATTTGAATTAATTACATAATATATATTATATTCATCGTGTTATTAATATACAATTAAAAAAAATTACATTACAAATATATATATATATATATAATATGTGGGACGTAATTGCATGCTAAGAATTTTCCCTTACTCTTAATGTAATAAGATGCATGCTGACTTTAATTACCTTTCACTACAATTGATTTCCATTCGAATTTAATTATCAGGAAATATGTTTTCTACCATTCAAAGGTTGGTGTTTTAACAATATATTATACAAATACATGTTTGTGTGAGAGATAGAGGGGAACATGTGTTATTCCTGGGAGGGAGGTGTTCTGGGGGACGGTGGAGGAGCGCCGGCCCACGTGAATGCGCGTACTGAGTTTTTTGAAACGAGAGATGAGGCAAGGGCAGGGGCAAGAACTACACTCCACGCTCGCTTCCTAACACCAACAGATCCTACTTGTCAATTTATGTGCCCGCCCGACATATGTGTGCTTTCCTTACATATCCCATCTCCCTATGTTTCTAGTCAAATACAGCTAGACGTTATGGGACTGTTGGTATTCTGGCAAATTTTGAAGTGATAGAAGAACCAACATTTCACATGAGATAATTAGGAATTCTTGCACGCAAGTAATAGCAACAACTTCAAAGAAGAATTCATCTTTGTTTGGTGGGTTTCCCTTTCGCTTTCGCCAATATTTATTTTCATATTTCTTTTCTGCTTACTCTCGTAATATATTTTAAACCTTACGTCCAAAGCTAGCCGATTTATGAGTTTTGGTATGTTTGTGTGTTTGTCATTCAACCGAAAATATAGAAAAAAGGTATATATATTTATATTTAGAGAGAGAAAGAGAGAGGGTGGAAGATGACATACCAAAGGAAGAAAAATTGAAGCTCTGCATCAAATTAAACCAGGAAAAGGGGTTACAAATCTCATCACTAATGTGCATAATCTCATACTTATATAAAAATCATTAGTTGCATAATCATATCTCAATATTATCACTAGTTACATATATGGAAAAAAAAATCCCAAATATTGCACTATGCATGAGAATTAATGACATTTAAAATTACAATATAACACCTAAAAATAATAATATCGAAGTAGCGCTAATTAACTTAAAAAAAATAATCAATGTACCCAACTACAAGAAAATTCCACGCACCAAATATTGAGTATTGATGATCTTCAGTACACAAAATATCAAGAAAGCTTCCGATTCAGGAAATAATCCTCTTTTAAATCGTCTCGACGTTGCCCTCTTAGTTACACATTCATACATATATATATGTGTGTGTTTGTTCTCTTGAGATGAAAAGTAAAGAAAGTTGTGTTATTTGTCTAGTCTATGGCATCAATGAGATGTGGATGCTTTATGCTTTTACACATTTTCTACCATTGGATTCTCACTTTTATGAAATTTGGTTTTGAAGTAAGGAATAAATAAGAAGCTCAACCACATGAGTATATATATTTTCACAAAGAGGTTTTGCATATTCTTCTTTTATTTTTTTTTAACTAATATATGAAACCAGCATACAAATTCACATTCTACTTTATATATTCTTTTCATAATTATGTACACTATTTTTCTCTAAACTTCTAGGCTGTTTAATTCTGATTAATAATAAAACTTTTAATTAGCCTTCGTCGACCTTCTCTTTTACTTCATTTATCTCATTTGCAACGTGCATATATTTCAGATGCTTGTGAGTTATGAACATCAAAATACCGTGTAGTTCAAAATTTTTGAATTTGAAAAGAATGAAAAACATTAAGTTTGATTTTTTTGAGTTTTGATTATAAAAACTATTAACTGCCGTTACCATGACTATAAAATAAAAAAAAAAGTAAACATAATTAAATTAATACTATTTAAGTAATTCATAATTAAATCTTCGTCTTGTTTGCTTCAACCTCACTCAGTATATATAGAAATAAGGGATAATTATATTTACACTACATGGCCTATGGTTTATTTACATAAATCATTCCTACCTTACATATTATTTATACAAATTAATCACCTCTACTTTTTGAAAATTACACGTATACCATCCAAAACGTTAATATCATACAAAATTACCCCTATCTTTTTCTGTCATAGGTAGTTTATGTAATTATGTAAAAAAATAAGAGTGATTTGTATAAATAGACTATAAATTAAAAGGTGTAAATATAATTACTTGTATAAATAAGTGGAGACTGATGCACTTAGAAAAGGTCATAATCAGGTAGCATGCTGAATGCAGTATTACTTGACATAATGAACTAGGGTTGCTTAATTAGCACTTTTATCTAATTATATGACCGTCACCTGAAATTTGGTTCCTAATAAATCAAAAGCGTGTGGACAAATATCAGTCAACAATCACTCATAAATTATGAAAACGTGCAGGCGACACCATTCTAATTATTCTTGTTCGGCGCATTTTAAATTATGACCTAAGTAGACGGTGAAAATTTAATTTGTCCGGCCAACAACAGTATATATCGAATATTTTTAATTATATACAACGTGTTTAATACTAATATTTTTATTAATAATAAATTTAAAAAAAAAACTTTAATCTTTATTAAAGGATGAAATTTCCCGGGAAGACATATGGAAGATATTCTATCTTTTTTTAAGTCAAAAGGAGGAAAAGATACGGTGCGTTTTCATGTTGAATAGTAAGATTAGGAAAATTTGGAAGGAAACCGGAAAAGAGAGTAAACTGATGTGAAATAGTTGTTATTGTTTTCCTCTCCCAAATAGGTAAGAGTCCTACTGACAATGTACATGAGTCTAGAATTGGAAAAAAATACAAGTAATTATTGTGAAATTGTAAATGAGTAAATTATTTTTTATAAAAAAATTTAATAATTTATCCCTCTATATTTTTTAAAATACAACAATTTACCTCCTGTATTTTTAAAAATGCAGGAACTTACCCCTATATTTATCAATATTTTTTTTATATGGGGATAATTTGATCATTTGCAATATCACGGAGGGATAAATTACATGAAACCCGTCTAGATAATATTGATTGGATATATGTGAAAATAAAAAAAATATATTTTTTATCCCGTAATTTAAAATCTGTATACTTTTAGTTCTACAAATTTTAAAAAGGCTCATTTTTTGTTCCTACGGTGAAATGAATCAGTAACCTTGTATACCAAGAATTTTGAACTATTTTTAGTTTGACTATTATGATAATTTTTTACATATAACCCTAGAAGCCGTCGCCCAGAAGTGGCGGGAGATGGAGACGTTGTTACCCTCCACTAAGGTGGGAAACAGTTTAGGTAATCGTCACTGCCCAAAGGTGAGTAGGGCGCGACGCTCTCCTCTACAGAGGCATAGGTGATGGCGCGTCGCCAGCAATTTAAAAATAAAAATAAAAATAATAATTGAATTTTAATTAAAGGTGTTTAAAAGAATTAAGAAAAATAAAAGAAAGTTAAAATATACTGTAAACAAGTTGAGAAATTTGATTTACTTTTTAAAAATTAATAACTAATATAAAAATTATTTAATATTGTTTATAGTAAATAATGCATTGTGAGCAATCCTGACCACATGTCATTACACATAATCGTATGTTTTTATAAGTTGTCTAAAATTCAACAAACTACCTATCATGCGGTTAATTTTCTTCTAATTTTTAGAATCTTGGCGAAAATTGCATGCAAAGGAAATATTTGCAAAAACTTATAATTTTAAAAAAGTGATTTTATAGAAAAAATTGGAAGTTATAGTATAATTAAAAGTGAGTAGTGTTTGTAAGAAAATTAAAAGTAGATAAAAGTTAAATTTGATAGTGTTTGGAGATAAATTACTTCTAGGATAAATTTAGTTGATTAAAAATACTATTTTATCTTTATGTGTTATACGCTAGAAGAATTATAATATTTAACTATGGTTAATAACAAATAGTCTTAGCAAATAGTTACTGATCACGGCCATACAGTGGTTGTTGGCCGTAGTTTTTCTGATGGTGGCTAAAACATTTGTCATGGTTAAATATTTTGACAATAGCTTTTAGCAGTGGCAAATAATTTTTTCATGGTGGAAAAACTAGTTTTTTCCATCGATTTCTTTTAATCGTAGTTAACAGTAGTTATTTCTCATGATTTTTAGCTATAGCCACTAATATTATAGCCAATAGTATTTTTTCATAGTGATACTACTTTTTTGCTTGTTATTTTACTTGTTGTTTGTCACTAAATAATTATTTTTTTCAAAAAAATAATAAATTTCATTTTGATTAGTATATTTTATATTTATTTTTAAAAACTATAAAAATATGTTTAATTTAATAATGCTCCCACTAAGTAGTATAATTATTTATCCATACACAATAACTTGCATAATTGCCAAAAAGATTCATTTCATTAATTAATTAATAACATGTGAACAAAATAATATACTTAGATGATATAGCAAATAAATAATTTTAAAATTTCAATATCAATTTTAAATATATAATTTTAAAAATAAATTAAAAAGAATAAAATTGAATTAAGATTATTAAAATGAGGGTGGAGTAGTTTAAAAATAAAGTTGAATTTATTTATAAAAAAAATTAAATCAACTAGAAGCACCTCCCAATGTGATTCTAACTTTGACCTAAAAATATTTCTTTTAGCCGTTTCAGAAACAAAAATTGATTTTTCAAATACGTCAAAAACTGGCATAAATACCAAACTAAAATTAATATGGAGTAAAATTAAAGGATTAAAAAAATATTTTTTTTTTCGTTTCAGTTGATGATATATACATGAAAAAAGAACAAAAACATGCACAATCCTAACTGACCTAAGCGGTTGGTAAAAGTGACAGCACCTGCGTTGTGTGCGAGTCACGGGCGCCGTCGACGGCGATCCCTCTTAAATATGAATACGGCTCGTCACTTTCACAATAAGCAGCGCCCCTGGCCCACTCTTCTCCACCGCCCCTGTTCACCACTGCACATGCACGTAGAATTAAGACACAGCTCTTATATATCACTCACTCTCCCACGCTGCAACTAATATTAATGATATAATTATATATACATATATTAAAGAACTAACTACATTTGCTGCAGTAGTGCATGTGGTTAACTTTGTTAATTTGTTGAGTGACTTATCATATTGAGTTTTCAATAATTTTAACATTATTAGATATTATTAAATCAATAATTTTAAAAGTAATTATTAAAAAAGAATGAAGAGAGTGTAATAGAACCTAGCTAGGAGTCATAGTAATTGATTAATCAGCATTAATAAGTATTCTACTATATCCTTGAAAAATTAAAATAAAAACAACGGTTAATTACATCGACACCATCTGAAGTTAGGTCAAATTATAAAAATACCCCTTAACTTTTGCAAAATTATAGCTATACTCATGAAGGGTATTGCTATAATATTTTTAAAGTGGTATCTGTGTAAGTTAAACATTCGAATATAGGGTATAATTTTATTTACAATTATAATTTTAGGGGGTGTCAACGCAATTTACCCTAAAAAGAAAAAAGAAGTACACAATTACTAGGAACACATAGTATGTTTTGTTAGTTGGGAATACTTTGTTTAATTAGTAAGATTAGGTTTTTCAACGACAAAAGAATTATGAGTTCAAGTCCCAATAATCCAAGTGTTGATCGATTTTTTATTGTAGTTTTTATTATATATTAAAAAATGATGTACTAAATCATCTTTATAGAAATATCTATATATATGTATATATGATGAGGTCTACTTAAGAGTTCTGTATTTGTATATTCTTCCGTAAAAATACTTTAATTTGATTATTAATTTTAAATAAAATCGTCACTATAATCCTACAAACACATTAGTATATACATTAATTTAGTCTAATCACCACTCAATCGAGTGTTACATGTTACATATGTTGGCCGTCATACACTTTACACAACAAGGTAAACGTTACATAAAAATTCAAACTCGTAACATTAAAATGAAAATAATACAAATTTACAAAAAAAAAAAAGGGGAAGAATAGTGTAGAAAGGTGGTGCAGATGACGCGTTTACTTAACTCGGACTTTTCGTCCCACACAAAAGCAGGTAAGGTAGCTACCGCGTACCTTTGTGAGGAACAACACATCATATTCATATCCACTGCAACTGATTGCTTGTCCTGGAAGTGTGCTTCCTCTTCTTACTTTTGAAGCTTCCATTCATGAGCCAGCATACGAATATATATATACAACCAAAGAATTTGAATTTCTAATATATTTATCAGGATTTCGTGGTTGGAGCCTACAGGAGTTGTTGCCTAGTCAGGGTCTCAGAAATTTCCGGGAAAAATACACCTCCCCCCCTATCAATATATATCCCCTTTTTCCAGATATTTTGATAGAATAAATAACTTTGATTCGTGATCAGAATAGGTCACTTCAATGGTATTTCAGATGAAGTCAGGTGCTTAAGAAAGAAAAAAGTTGTTAGGCGTGTTGGGAGGTCCTAACTAGCTAAGATCATTCGATCCTTAAATCAGCTTGAAATCGAGAGAAGATATTTAATGTTGTTGGTTGTAATAATTGCGACTTACTATAAATAAAGTGTAAACAATGTATTTACAAGCCTGAATGTATTCGCTTGTTTGGGCTACGTGGAGCAATTAATCCCAAACTTGAATTTTACAGTTCATATTCGGGTCTTGGATCGGAGTTGGGTCCTGAAGCGGGTTGAGTTGTGAAACGTGTGGATCCTCACCCGCATGAAGTAATTTTGCTTTTCAGGGGAGGTCATTTACATCCTCTCCTCAAAAATTATAACATATCCTTATCAAATCGAAAATCATATGCCCAGTCGAGGCACGGTATATTTTTTAAACTATTTAGAGTTTTTACAGAAATACTTAGGCATCGTCTAATTTATTGGATATAATAACCCAAGATTAAATATAGGGTATGATAACTTGGGATCAATTAAATGTTGTTTACTCTATTTGATAAAATATTAGGATAAAAATATTATCATATATCATATGTTTGCAATGTGGATAAGATTAATTTAAAAAGGCGAAACATTTTTATTGATATTTTATTGTATAGTATATATAAATATATCAAATAGTAATTTATAGAAAATGGATAAATATCTTATTTAGTATAAATATATAATTTATATTATACATATATAGAGAGAGAGACAAACAGAAGTGGGGAAATTGAGTGAGAAATTGGTCTTTGTGTCTATTATACTGATGGAATAAGTTGTGGGATAAATCATCCCACCTTATAAGGTGGCATGAATTATCCCATCACATCATATTTTATCATGGACTTGAATTTTATCCCGAATCCATATAAGAAGAAGTAAACATTAATTTAAGCCTTATACGTTATTGATGAATACAATTAGCACAATAGAAAAAATCAAAATTATTTATTATCTGACTAGAAACAATTTATTCTTACCAACTAACTAAAGGGCATTAACAAATTGGGAGACTTAGACATTAAGGGTCGATGGGTAATGTGATGCTAGTCTACCCATCAACTCGAAATTTATACATCTATACTGTATATTAAGGGTGCGCACCTCTTTAGCGTTTCTCTCTTTTTTGGTATATTTTTTAAATATTAACTAATTATTTTATATATAATTTACTAAATAATAATTAAATATTTTATTTTATATAATATTTATAAAAGTCGCACAGATATAAAATGTGCCGCAAATTACTAGTAGTAGTTATATTGTTTTACACATTTTATGTGCTAGCTGCTAAGATAGGAAAAATCTGTCTCCCCTTTATGTGTGCGTGAGTTGAGATCGACAGACTCATGACGCGGACAAGGAATTAGAAAACAAACAAAAAATACAACATGAAAGTTGTACGTAGCACGCAATAGTATATATAGTTCTTGAAATTTAGGCACTTCTATTTAAAATGCTTTTGCAATATATATAAATATATATAATTTTAATTTAAATTAAATTTGATTGAATCTGAATCAATTCGCAAGAGATTGACATAAAAACCGACGCACATGACCATCTATATCTCATGGACACTATCTACCCAATAATTTTGATTTTTAGAGTTTTATTTTTTGAAAATATTATCCGATCTCTCAATTATTAATTTTTTTAAAAAATTATATTAATATTTCTAGATCAATCAGTTTAGAGTTATTAGAACGATGGCGTAATATATTAACGATTTGAAATTTTTGTATAAACAACCCTAACTTAAACAAATTTTTTGTAAAATTATATTTTTAGTCTTATAAGATACTACTTTACGGGATTTTCAAAATGGTCATGAAATTGAGAAATTTTGACATATTTAGTTCTTGCTTTACACAATTTATGGGACTAGATATGTCGATCTTTTTCTAACTTTGGGATCATTTAAAAGTTTCATAAAGTATAAGTCTAAAAATGACGAATTTTCTATCCGAAGAGACTAAAAGTGTAATTTTCACCAATTTTCCAACACTGGAAATTCTGCAAAAATAATGTGGAAAGGGTGTTAAGTAGCTGGGTCCTGCCATCATATATAGACGCCTCTACATGTAGTGTAAGAGGTCAATATCTATGTGTTAGTTTATGTCAGAGCGTAGCTTCCATGCAAATTCCGAGTTGGACATATATACATAACATCGTTGTGGAATTTATGATTAATAACTCAATTCAATGTATACATATTAATTTCATACACATAACGCCTAATTAATTTGATTTAATTGAACTATATAAAGATTATTTCGTTACCTTTGTAAATAAGTATTTATTACCGATATATATATATATATCAAAATTGGTTCAAAGACGTCTGATTATACAAATCGACACGTAAGTTCATCAAAAGAGGTCATTCAGGTCATATCGAATCTAAATATTTGCGCGCTTTTATTTTTTAGACTGCAAACTTCACTTAATTATTTTTATTTAATGTCATTCAGAATTCTCAATATTTTCGATCAACCTTAAGTACTTAAATTTATGGGACGACTAATAAACCGTTTCTACCTTAATTTTTTTTTTTTTTAACCTATTTTAGCAGGAAAAAAAAGAAAGAAAGAAAGAAAAGGTTGTCCCATTTCTTTCAAAACCAATTCATTTTTCTCCTTTGCTTAAATAAGACGAGAACCAATTATTCAGTAAAGAGTACATTCCGAAACTTCCACGAAAATAAGGAACAAAACTGTTGGAATTTGAAATAATGTTTGGATTTGTATTTTGAATTTTTTGTTCTGTGTAGTGGTGATAATAAGAGAAAATTAGATATAAATTAGTGTGTGTTGAAGATTATATGTTTGAATCTATGTCTTGAGGTAATTTAAAATATTTTAAAATAAGTGGCGTAGATTTGATGTTGGAATCTTGGAAGACAAAAAATACTGTTCATTGTCAAATCATATATCTTTTCATATATAAATATTGTATGTTTAATGTTGTGTTTTTGATAGACAATCACTGTTTAATGTAAAATCATGTTTCTTTTATAATCTATTTTTTTTGTTTCTATGTTAAGTTAATAATTTGTCCGAAAGTAATATATTCCTTTATCTTTTTACTAACAACGTCGAGAGTTTATGAAGGTGCTCAGATTTGAGGCCGAGTTAAAATATTTAAACTAAATATATAAAATTATACAATTTTAACATTTTCTGAAATTGGTGGAATGAAAAAGAAAACGGGAAGTCTTCCCACAATTATTGAAATCAGGTTTGACTGAGCGATATTAATCACACAATAAATGTATTATACTTGTAACGTAATCAATTCAATTTTGGTGGGATGAAAATTTATGCTTGGAAATTGATGAGAAATTCATGGGCAGGAAATGCGGATGAGATCATGGCTTAATCTGTGGCACAGGTTAGGGCTTCAAAGGGGTCTGTTGTTTATAGTTTGATCTTCGATTCTTTAGGCGTCGTTTTCTTCTTTACGGGCTGTCGTCTTGGGGAAAAAAGCAACAGGAAAAGAAAGGAACACTAACCGCGTAGTCGGTGCACATGCGCTCACGTGTTACATGGATATAATAATGGGACGGAACATTGGGCCCATATGAGGTGGGCCGACAGCTATAGCTGAATGGTCAAGTCATGGGCCCAGCCCACAAATATTGGACACCTTGATACGGTGCCGGTGTGAACACTTTCCACGGTTCAATAAAATGGGTCTGATAGAGTATCAATGGGCCCACCTTTTCCTAATTCAGATTAACTTCCCTTTAATTTAAAACATTAACTAAGAATTAACCTAATCTTAGGGTGGATATTATCTGTGAGGCTGCAATTAATTAAGGGTTCATTGCTATCCTTATTACTTTGACAAGTGAAATTTTAATATAAAATTACAAAATAAGTTTAGTTATTTTTAGGGATCATTACAATATATTTATATTAGATTTTTAGTCTAATTATACGTAGACTCATTGAAAGTCAAAAAAGTATTTGTAAAATTACCTTTATAAGGATGACGATATACCTCATCAAATTTATTAGAGTGTGAATATGTATAAGCATGATTTGGTAAATATATATATTTGTTTAATTTGCAATAAGTTAATTGGTAGTATATGTAGAAATTTGTTCGATTTTTACTGTTAATATCAACAAATTCTATGTATATTGACTAAAGAGTGGATCTATTTATTAAAAAAAAAATATATACATCAACAAGACTAAATATAATTTTTTAAATCACAAAAATTTATATATAATTAAACCAAATCTCATGAAAAAACAGTGTATTTATCCCTTATTTTTATGTGGCCAACTTGGATACGTATTTGAAATTAATCTCAAATTTTCTATTGGACAAAAAATGACTTATACCATCATATTGCAACTGATTTACTTGACCCTTTTTTCTTCTTGATGAGAAATTCACTTGACATATTTATTTATTTATTTATTATTATTAAAATGCTACTTAAGTGGAATTGAAACCCCACAATCAAGAAATTATGGGTTTAAATTTCACGAACATGGATGACTGATGATTTGCTTCTATAATGTATTCTTGTTTGTTTCACTCAAATGTGCGCTTTGAATTGAAATAATTAATATATTTCAAAATTTTAATATATTAAATGATGTAATAAATTATTTATATATAGGTTAAAATGACAATTCCTTAAATAAAAAAACAAAAAAATAGAAACCTAAACCTAGACCCAATACATAATGTCAGACCCAAACCCATGATAAGCTAAAATATTGGGTTTGGGTTTGAATTTCTACTCATCGTTAGCCATGAGATATATGTACCCAATTATGATCTAAGAAAAATATTTTAGGGTAAATGTTATATTTATTATCTTATATTTTTGTTTAAAAGATTACTTTAAAATATCAAGTTTATTTCTTGACTTTAGCATTCATAAACTTTAATTTTTGTATTATTTTGGTCTATCTGACCATTTTTAGATGAAAATATAATTGGAGTTTGACTTTTTGTAGGGTAAAATGGTCAATTTAAATTTTATTTTATCACTTTAATTTTTTAAGTTTGTAAGATTATCAAATTAGTCCTTTTATAAAGAAAACCATTTTTTTATATGTTTTTATATGCTAAGATGCAATTATCGTGTATGAAAAATGGTAACTTTGAACTCTTGTGAACATAATATTAACATATTCTTTAACTTAAAGGAAAATAATCCCTTTTTCATTTTTAAAAGGGAAAAAATTATCAAAATTACAAATAAATTTATAAACTTATATAATCTAAAAGTACAAAAAAAAATCTAATTTAGTTCTTTAATCATAGGATTTAAAGATATGTCTAATAAAATTAAATCTTAATAATATTTTTAAATATTAACAGCTACAATTTTGAAATTTTTTTTTGATGAATTGTACTTTTAATTAGATTATTTGGTGGATTTCAAATATACATAAAATTCATATTAAGAGGTTTTATAGATTCTTTTCTAGAGAATGGGACTATATATTTAGAAAACATATTAAATAATCTATTAAAAAGTATAATGTACTAACTCTTTTTTTCAAAAACCCAAACATAAGATATTTAATAAATATTGTTAAGGCTTAACTTTTTTACAGTTTTCATTAACTCTTGAAATAAAAAGTTACTGACTTTGGTTTGTTTTATTATATTTTCATATTTTTATAATTTTGATTTTTTTAACTACTAAAAATAAGAGATTATTTATTTTAAGTTAAGCATCATATTATTATTATATTTACAAGAGTTCAAAGTTTTTATTATTGCTATAAGATAATTGCAACATATATATCAACATAAAAAAATATAAAAAGGTTATTTTTTTGTGTAAAAAGATATTAATTTGATAATTTAACGAACCTAAGGGATTAAAATGATAAGATCAAATTTATTGACCATTTTACTCTTTGAAAAGTAAATATCCGGGCACATTTTCACCAAAAACTGGTCAGACGGACCAAATTGAGACAAGAATTAAAGTTTAAGGATGCTAAAGTCAAGAAAGGAAGTTGGAGGACTAAAGTGATTCTAAAAAAAAACTTAAGAGACCAAATATAATATTTATCCAATAGTTTATTGTTTCCCCCAATTTGATTAGATTATTATCAATTAATTTATCTAAATATAAGTGAACAAATCTAAAAAAATTATACATTATAATTTTTTTAATCAACAAATAATTGAATAATTAGGTATGTTTTTCAATATTTTGAGAGGAGTCTAAACGAAATACTCCAAATTTCTATTTTTAAGGATTAGGGTCATTGGTTTCAGATCGTACTCGGGATGTGTTGGGCCGTTGGGCCATTGAGTTCAAGTGGAATTGGGCTATTATTATTCAGGTCTGATTGTATATCTTAAAAGCCTTTAAGCCCAATTAAGGTCCAAACTCTCGAGTACACTATATAAATAAGCTAGGGTTTTCTCACTACATTTCTCGGAGCCTCTACTTCAGCAGAAACCCTAGTGCCCCTGCGCTTGTTTCAATCAGGTAATGTGCTAATACCGTAGATCGATAACTGTCGTTATGCTGTTTTATGTTTTTGTAATATGAATTCATACTGATTGAACGACGCGAGCACCTGATTTTGGGATTAATTTGGGTTCTGAACAGCGTTAGTGATTTTTTTTAATTGATTCGGTTGTCATAGAAATAGTGGAAACACATATGATTCTGTTTTATTGTGCTAGATAATGCTCTTTCATGTTTGGAACAAGCGACTGGATCAAAAGAAAAATCAAAACAATGTTCTGATCTTTTTCTTTGGGGAAATTCTATGTTTGTTTTTTTTTTGTTTGGATGCATATGCTTGTATTTTGTTTGTGATTTGTAGTTGAATTACTCATGAGTTTGAAATGGAAAGAATTGGTTATTAATTGGGACATGCTCATTTGGAAGTAAGAAGAATTGCATAACATAGTTTTTTAATAAATTTATTGAACTGTGATTCAAATGTATGTTTCTTCACAACGTCCCAAAAAGCTCATGTCACGAATTCAATAACTTTTTTTTTAATGCGCCACTTTTCCGACCATGCATAAGGTTTAGGTGATTAGTTTGTTTATGGGCGTGGTTTTATGGATCTAAGTAATTTCAGATAATGCTTGTATCGTCTGCATAAAAGGGAGGTTGATCTACTTTTGAAATGTATTAGCTAAATCTTTGACTCATGTCCTGCAATCTTTCATACTATGATCAATTCTTTTATGGTCAAGTTTCAGTTGTAAATCTAACAAGTATATATTGATTGTTTATTGCATTGTGGTTGCTAATAATTATAATTTGGTTTGTGCCTGAGTATGAGGGCAGTTATCTTTTGAAGTTTGACATGTATGTTCCCCCCTGATAGCTGATTGCTTTTACACAGAGATGGCTGAGGCTAAAGGTAATGTGGTAGTTCCGGAGTCAGTTTTGAAGAAGCAGAAGAGGGCTGAAGAGTGGGCCCTTGCAAAGTCGAAAGAGGTTGAAGAGGCAAAGAAGAAGAAAGCTGAGACCCGAAAGTTGATCTGCAAGAAAGCAAGAGTATATGCAAAGGAGTATGAGCAACAAGTATGTACTTTGATTGTCTCTGTATTAGAATCAAATTCACTCTTCTACTTTGTTTATATTCTTTCTACTTCTCTAATTTAATTTTTTATTGTTGTATAGGAGAAGGAATTGATTCAGTTGAAGCGTGAAGCCAGATTGAAGGGTGGCTTCTATGTCAACCCAGAAGCTAAGCTTTTGTTCATCATCAGAATCCGCGGGTAAGGGTTTTGTGCACTTATGAACTTATGCAGTGTGCTGTACAGTGTGTGCGAAACTTTAATTTGTGAGTTTTATTGTAATTTTTCAGAATTAATGCAATGCACCCAAGGACCAAGAAAATTCTGCAGCTTCTCAGATTGCGGCAGGTACTTTTAGTATTTGTATTTTGACATTGTTGTTAACTGTTTGTTCTTTTCCTGTTATAGTTTAGAGATTTGAATGATGTAGTCTGTATATATGTCATGGTTGTTGTCGAGTTTTGCTGCATCTTAGCATGCCAAATTTGAGAAGACCTGTTGATTTGTCATTGTTACTTATCTGCAGCTTCTTTAGTTAAGTCCCTTTTTTCAATCTCGTTTTGGGTAGAAAGCTTCTCAAGTCCTGCTTTAGCGATTGTATGTTATTTCATGGTTTTCATTTGACACTTGTTCAGATCTTTAATGGCGTCTTTTTGAAAGTGAACAAAGCTACGATGAACATGCTGCACAGGGTTGAGCCTTATGTCACATATGGGTAAGCTATAGCTTAATGCGCAGCATTTTACTTGCGTTGTTTCAATAAGTTATCTGACCTCTATTTGATGCTTTTCAAAATTTCAGGTACCCCAATCTAAAAAGTGTCAAGGAGTTGATTTACAAGAGGGGTTATGGAAAAGTAAACAAGCAAAGAATTGCTTTGACTGACAACTCGATAATTGAGCAGGTTGATTTATTAACATGCATAAAATGTGATAAATGGTGATGAAATTTTTTATTTTCTTATCTGTCTTTACATTCTGCTGTTTTATAATAGGTACTGGGCAAGTATGGAATAATTTGCGTGGAAGATCTCATTCACGAGGTCATGACTGTGGGGCCCCATTTCAAGGAAGCAAACAACTTCTTGTGGCCATTCCAACTGAAGGCACCTCTCGGTGGTTTGAAGAAGAAGAGGAACCATTATGTTGAAGGTGGTGATGCTGGTAACCGCGAGGATTACATTAATGAACTCATCAGGAGGATGAACTAAGTTTTCCTGCAGATCTGCTTTGCCTAGACTTTGTTTTTTCTTAAATTTTCAAGACTTCTGCAGAGTTATGTCATTAGAACCAGAGGTTTATGCTTGAATTTTGTAGTTATTATTTGAGATATGACCCTCAAAGTTGAATCAACTGCAATTTTGCATTTTCTCCAAGACTTGGGTTTAGCTGATTATTGCCTATTTAATAGTAATGTGTTGTTTTGGGTATGTTTGCTGTAGTCTTGTATTGTTTTTCCTTGGGATTCACTTGGTCCGATTTAAATTTTTGTTCTTTGATACATAAGCATTCGATTATTGATGCAAACAATGATTTTTCGCTGCTCTCTTTCTTTTATGGTAGCCAAGTTGCTTCTAGCTAATTCTGGCGCCAAGATTTCTCCTCTATCCATTGGCGTGCAGTTACATCCATCTAAATGGTTCAAATTTGGAAATATGGCAGGATGTTTATGGTGTGAAGAAACTTTTAGTCATGCCTTCACTAAAAAACCTAAGATGGCCCGTGGTTTATGTATTGCCCTTGTAGCTACGTACCGCCTTGACCTCAACTGTTTGGTTCTATTCATTCTTCCATAATTTTTTAGGGAATCCATAACCATAATCCCAGTAAATATTTTATCCCTGTGAATACCTCCCAATACTGGATAATTGGAGCTCAATATTGCAAAGGCTAGGAATACGGAGATTTGGTTATTCTTCTGAGGAAATGTTGAGCTCTTACAATGAAATGCTATTTAGAATCTTCTAGCCATAAACTAAGCACGTTTTCAGATGTAAGCACGTTTTCAGATCTTTGTCTCAATCAGACCAGACGCTTCAAACAACTTGTACATACCAGCACCATGCATGACGCATCATCCTCACCAAACGCAGAACGTCTACAACGAAGACAACACCAATCGCTTGGCGCAATGACTGCAGATATACCTCCTCTTCACTACAAAGCCAACTGGGAGGAGGAAGGAAAACCTGCACTTGCACTCCACATCCACGGCCGCCACCTTCCCGCCGCCTCGTCTCTCCTTATTTCTTTTTCTTCTCCAACACATGAATCCATAAAGCACATAGCGTATAATTCAGTCTCTTGGTTTGTTTTTTTCCTACTAATATGATTGGGTCACCGCTCTGTCTTATATATACACATTTATATGCAGGTCAGGTGTGTGGGGGAAACTCTAACCAGGTTGAGGTTGGCCACCAAAATTAACCACATGCCAAGTGTAATATACTTATCGTGTGATTGGTGTACAATTCAAGTAAAGTAATCAATTACATGAGATATACTTATCATGTGATTCATTTGATTCAACTAAACTTGACGTGGATAAGAATTTTGGACGATTAGATGCTTTGGGGTACTAATTTTTTTTTTTAATCGTTTAAGAGGTTCATATCCTTTATTCTAAATTAATATTATACTTTATATATATTATGTGTATATATTTTTTTTCGCAAATACATAAATAATGTAGATTTTATAATAAAAAAGTTAATATGTAACATATAAAATTAGGGGTTGTTAATTTCGGATTATAACTACATCCAATAATGCATATAGCTTCTATAGACGTAATGTTACGATGAAGCTTTATGTATGGCACCACTTTGTATTTCCCTCCTTCTCTCCACAAAATTTCACGTGCATTTTTGGATCTGTTTTACAGAAAAACTTTTACTCAAATTAAATTTGGCCAAATTAAGTTAATTAAAAAGTAAGGATAATACACCTATTATATTATTAATCACTTTTCTATAATATATTGCACTTGTTATTTAATTGATTCAGATTCGACCAAACTCGATCCGTGTTAAAATTTTTCAAATGATCTTCTATCACGTTTTAGAGTCATACACCGTGTATTGCATGCAATTTTATTTTTAAATTATAATCTAATTTAATTATATATATATTTTTAACTTTAAAGGAAACACGTGTCGATCATGCGTTGATGCGGTACTAATATGTGACACTAAAATGTAATTAAAAAATAGACAATTTCATAAAAGTTGCTTATGTATATCTAATAATTCATCAAATAGAAAAAGGAAAAAAATAAAGGAATTCATCATACGATGGTGGCATTTAACGTAAGTACTTCAAACGTTATTCAGACAAGTTAGAAACGATATTCTGCATCATTTGATGATTAACAGATACCTAACTTTTAGACTAATTTCAAATCAAATTGTCATGTGCATTAATTTATTCTAAAATTAAATTCGAATACTCATTTTATGATCACTCAAAAGCAAATTAGGTGCGATTTTGAGCCGCTTGGTGGTTTCATGACTTGATTGTCTAGGTCAGACGACTTCCATGGACGAAAAATTCATACCCAAATTAGGTTTGATAAAATTAAATTAATCACTCAGTAGATGCGATACACTTGTTATGTGATAGACCACTTTTCTTGAACTATACACCAATTAGCTGCAAGTGTACACTTTTCATATGATCGGTTCAGATCTGACCAAATCCAATTTGAATTAAAATTTCTCCTACATAGATTATAAAAATATTAATGTATGTTAATCGAATTAATATTGACGATTATCGTGTTGAATTTGAGTTAATTAAGCTTTTTGATAACCGCAGATACTAAATTGGGTCGAAAAATTATATAAATTAACCTGACGACAATATTGCGGATTTCAAGAATTAATGAAGTTAACAATTAACTTGTGTTTTTTTCCTTTCTCCAAAGTATACTTCAATCAATGGTAGATGAATTTCATGTATTACTAGATCTAAACTGACAACCACTGCCCGACACTGTTGCTCTTGTTTTCTTTCCAGCAAATCGGATCTCTGCAGATCGTTTGATGCATTTTGTAAGTAACATAAAAATTATAAAGGATTTTTGCACTTGGGTAAACATATTTATTAATTCACAATTAAAATTTCCTAAAAGTAGGGTACATCATCCACCGGAGCTGGGTTTCCGACCAACTTTGCAACAGACAATTTTTTCACAAAAAAATAACGTAAATATCAAGAATTAATTACAACGTAAAATCATATAAAAAAAACAACTCACTTTTGTTGCCCGAAAAATAAATAAAATAATAACAATTAAGAAGGTAATTAATCAAGAAAAAGTCAAATATAAACCTATTGCAGGTCAAAATTAGAGCAGTGCATGGTTATCTGGTCTCACTGTGTATATATAACTAAAAGTAAATTATAACGGGATTCTCTGAAATTTTTCATAATTACAAATAATTCATTGTTATTTGAAAAATAACAAATACCTTTTGAAATTAGTGGTTGTCTAACAAATACTCTCTCGTATTAGGCCGTTGTAAGGGTATTACCGTTAATTTCAGAAATATTTATAATTTTTCAAATAATGAGAATGTATTTATAATTATGACAAACATTAAGTGAGGGCATCCCAATTTACCGTGTGATTAACTACAAGTGATGGATGTGGGAGCAAAAGACCAAACGTTTGGAACAGAGAGTGCAGAAATACTTGGTCTTGATCCTGAAGCAGACGGGAAGATAGCAGAATCTGCCCTTCCCTTCAATGTCTACAGCCTGCACTTTCCCTCCGCAGCATGGACAGCTTCCCGGCGCTGCCTTTCTCCCTAACTCCCTCTCCTCCTCTTCGCACACGTACACGATCCGCATTAATATTTTACAACTACGTACTCGAGCTCGACTCGTGCTCTTTTTGATCTGTTTGATTACCACCTTGGAGAAGAAGCAATCTCCTTTATATTTTTATATATGTGCATCTTTTGACTGATGGTTGGTGAATATGGGGGTGGTTTTATTGAGTCAAAAGGGTTGAAAATTATGAGATTTTATAAGTACTGTATGTCATCAACACTGACAATTTTGACCTTAATTTGATGGTTAAAATTGGGGTTGTACGAATAAATTTGAGTAAATCAGATGTTTGGGTATTTGTCTCACTTAATATGATGTTTTTATAATTTATTTATCAATTTATTGTAGTAAGAGTTCATTGACCGAGTTGATGTATCACTTTATTGATATTAATGTGATCATGTGTGTAGGCTTATTTATTTATCAATGTTATTAACATTTATGGAACTATACATAATCACCACTTCTGTATATTTGTTATATACTAATATAAATAAGAAAAGTTATTCACAGTTCACACTCACAAACAACGATTAACATCGCCGCACTAATTCTTTTTGAAGTAATTAAAAAATATTATTTATTCAATAAGATAACTTATTTATTCAACTTTTCAAATTTTATATTAATTAATAAATTAGTTTTTTTTCTTTTTTTTTAAATGTAATGTATTTATTTATATATTTTACTCTTATTTATAATATATTTTTTAAAAGCATAAAAAATTATTATTATACGCACATAGGAATGATATGCCACAACCAGTAATATCTATAATAATATAAAAAGAAAAATCATTCATAATCACAAACAGCGGTTAATGACACTGTTGTACTAATTTTTTGTAAAGCTAAAATTCCCTTCAACTGATAAAATAATTAAGTTATTCAAATTTTTAAACTTTATAATAATTAATAAATTAGTTTTTTTTTATTTTTTTAATATAATATATTAATTTATATATTTTATTTTGATTTATAATATCTCTAAAATACAAAAAATTATTTATTATATACTCAAAAATAGCGTGCCACAATATATATATATATATATATAAAGCAATAACTTTGACCATAATCAAGCGGGACTGGACTGCACATGCTTTGATTCTTCCCGCACGTGTGAATTTATCTTTGATTAAACAATTAGTGCGACGTCGGATGCTCTGATGTTTCTTCCATCAACCAATCAGCGCCCCACATCCACATGAATGCGTTTTTAATTTTCATCACTTTTAAATTGCTTTCACGTTTTATTTGATTCAGTGCGGCGATTACTCTTCTTCAATTATTATTATTTTTTTTTATTTTTTCTTTTTTAATATCTTCGTTGATTAAATCATCACTCGCTCTGTAATTAACTATATTGTATCTCACAGTTTTGGATATAAAAATAAACTTGATTGTCTAAGTAAATTATAAATTATAATTTAAAGATGACAGTTTTGAATAAATCATTACATCTTGTTAATCACAGTATTTTGATGGTTAAATTATTATTATTATTATTATTGAACGTCTCAAATTTGAACATATTAAATTTATACCTTAATACGTATATCTTATGAATTGTCGTAAAAGGTGTGGTCGATGATATTTAATTTAGTGAAGATTGAATTTAATTTTTAATGTATCAGTTAGATTTATATGGTGATTAAAATTAACAAATTTTAGTAAAAACAATAAGTCATGATGGTTGAATTTTCTTAATTGGAATATTGTATCTATATATGTTTCTTTCAAATTATAGGGAGTCAAGTCTTACAAAAGCAGATGCTATGTTTGTTTTCATTTTCAAATTGTTTTTAAAACAAGTCAAAACATATCCAATATTTGTCACTATTTAAAAACACCTAATTTCAGGTTAGGTGTTTTTAACTGTTTTAAGATAAATATATATATATACACACACATATATACATAAATATATATAAAAAAGACATGATTTGACAATGAATAGTAATTTTTGTCTCCCCAAACACAACATTAAACATATAATACTTATTTTAAATTATCTCCAAAAACAAATCCAAACATACATACTATCTTTAACACATACTTATTTATCTTTGTTTTTCTCTCTCTATCTCCATAAAACACAACAAAAAACACTCAAAAAACGAATCCAAATATTATGAAAGTGTTTGGGTGCCCATTGATTTTGAAGAAGAAAATTAGAAAATAAATCCACTTACCTAACATCTTACGGAAGGTAAATTGGCTTTTCCTATATGGAATTTTGTATCCCACATTAAATGTGATGAAATTGACATTAAACAAACATTATCAATTGGTGCACCTATCCTTTTTTTCTTCTTTTTCCTTTTTGTCACTTTCAAAGGCCCCATACTTTTTTAGTTTTACCCTAACTTTTTATTTATAAAACTAGTAGCTCCCATCAACTGTATTTTTATTTTTTTGTGTCAAATATAGACAAAATATTTATATATTACTACTTACTAATATTTTACTATTATAATTAAATTATGTTATTTCTTTTTATCATAGAATGTATTATAATAAATAAATACTTAGGACTAATATGATTCAAATGGAAAAAAGAGAAACTAATTAACTTTAGATTAAAGGATATTTTTGTCTTTACAAAATATTTTAAGATAGACATAGGTATCTATTCGATAATTACGAAGAAACTCAAGTATCGATCCAAGTATTTGCAAAAACTCATGTATCAATTTGATATTTATGGAGAAACTAAGGTATTGAAATATTTTTTATTCTTTTAATTCTGATTATCATTACAGATCAAAACAGGTTTTGGGAATACATACGAATATACTTATAATGTTATCTATCAACCCAGTCGATATGAGGTTTGAATTAGGCTTAAATCTCGGATTAGGAATTGCTCTGGTTCATCTTGCGCTCACAAAATTCACTGAGAACAACGCCAAAAAGGTTTCAGTCACGACTCTCTGTTATGTAAGTCGGAAATATTGCGACAAGACGAAATCTGGAAACGAGAATAAAGTAGTAAAGTCATACCCGACATCAGAAGGTTGCATATTTATTGGATTTTTGTATCGAGTTGTACGATTTAAAAGTTATGGTCCAATTTTAATCTAGTTCAGGGCGGACGTAACGTTCCCAAATCCAAAACACTTTGAGCCATTAAAACTATTTTTGAGAATATTCTCAGCTGGACAAAGAGAATCAAAACACAGTCTTCTAGTAGAAAACGACTGAGTGAAATCAACACACATATATGGGAAAAAATTGGCACAGAAGTGTGGGAATTTGAGTGGGGAGAGAGAGTGGGGTTTTAAGCAAAACTCAACGTCGCAATGTGATTTCTTTCTGATTTTGATGAAGTTGATGTCAGTGTCCCAATTCTTTAACTTTTGGGCATGTCTCACTAAAGAATCATCTGTTGGAAAATAATTGAGGGGAAGTATGATTTTGTACGTAATATATATATTGTTGAAATGCTAATTATATAATTACATTAATTTTAAACGTAATGTTGCCAATAAATATGCCGATATTTCATGTATTTTTTCAATAATTTTATTAGAGTATATTAATTAATTGCGATGATTTTTCGCTCAAATTATAAGATGTAAAAAAAGTGCATAAATTAATTTATATTATATATTTATATAGGGTGAATAACAATTTACCCTCCGTGATATTGAAAATAAGCATATTATCCTCATATGAAAAAAAATATAGCAATTTACCCCTCTGTTCTTTTAAAAATAAAACAATTTACCTTATTATACAGGGGGTAACTTGCTTTATTTAAGTATTTTATTCGCTTTTATATATTATAAGATATTTTCAAAATTAATATATATATATATATATATTAGGTCATTTAAAGAATAAAATCAAATACTTTAATGTGAGTAAAATCATTAAGTGTCTTAAGAACTAATTTTGATACTCTATGTTTATATAATCAAATTAAAGAATTTATTATGATATTAAAAAAATAGAAAAAGAAAAAAGCAGGGCTCTCGTTATTTTTTTTAAAGAGCTTATATGATCTTAACTTATATTTTTCCGAGCCCATAAATTGATTATTTAGTAAAAGTTTTAACAAATATATTAAAATATCTCATAATTAAGCCCTCAAATATTCTTTTTCGCAAATTGCATTTCGCCGTAACTTAATTCCATCAAGACATCTCTCTTGCTAAAAGTTTTAGTTTAGATTAAGTTTGATTGGACAGAACTGATCACATAACATAAGAAGTAAATAATTAGTCTTATTTTTTTTAAATTATATATTAATCACATGATAAGTGATCAGTTAAGGTGTTTGAAATCTGAACTAGAATTTCTCGACTTTACTCTTACAATTGCTTTCTCCAAATATTTAGCCCTTTTCAATTACTTGTTATGGGCATAAAGGCCCTTCGATAAAATTTTACTCTTTTTTCATATAATGATTCATTTCCTTACCAATTTTGGGTAATTTTGCTTAATCAAAATACCACAACAAAATGGTTCCACTCTAAAAAAGATTGAAAATAAATTTACATAAAAAAGAAAAAGATAATTACACCGCCCTCTACTAAGTTTGGTGTAATTACACATAAACCTCTTCTGATTTGAAAAATTACATTAATTAGTATTCTTGATATTTATTTTTGTCCAACAAATGAATTTCTTTATTAGTCAAAATTCGTGTTAAGTCTCAAACTATTAAATTTTCTTCTCCTATTTCACGAAAAGGTTGTTTTTCTAATGTTTGAGGAAATATTTATAATAGTTGAAGCATTTAATATTTGGAGTTGGTGTAAAATCAATTTACCTCTTCATTAATTATCTACATGTATGTACATTTTTTTTTAACTAAGGCTAATCTAGTAAATACATGCAACTTCTTTGTATAAAAAAATAAAATAAATGCACCTTTGGAAATGTGTGATTTCTTACTTTTTTATCGTCTACTAATGAAAGTGGCTTCTTTTCCCTTAGTTAAGTTTTTCCACATTTCTTATTATAAGATATTTTAAAAGGATAAAATGCAAATTTTCCTCTAGTGGGGTAATTTATTTTATTTTTTAAAATATAGCGGATAATTTGTTATTTTATTTTTCACATAAAGTTTTTGCTCATTTCTCGTTTCACATGGGATAAATTGTATTTTTTTCTATTTTAAAATAATACTATTTATACGTCACACATTAGTATATTACCACTTATTATTGCACGCGGTTCTCGCAAATATATAAAAAGAACTTTAATGTTGGATGATAAGAAAAAAAGAAATTGTGAAAATAATAAATTCTAATAAATATGGAGAAGCAATGTGAGAGAGAAATGCGGAGTAATGGGTAGTTAAGAGAAAAGAATATATATATATAATTATGAGATTATTAAAAAATATTGAAATTACTAATCTGATCATTTTTTTAAAGAAAAAAATGAAATAAAGGGTAAATTTGAGTATTTAAAAATTAGTATGACAAAATATTATTTTTGTAATACTATATATATATATATAATCGAGTTAATTATATAATCCCCTCAAAAAATAAAAAAACTAAAAAGGTACACTTGCACTTCCTCATAACTTCTCCGTTTACAACTGAACTTCTTCGATTATGGTTTCAATGAAAAATGCTGAAAAAAAATATAATTTTTTAATTTTACACCTTATTTGATATTTCGTATAAATTATTGATAATAAATTTAATTTTTCTATTTATCAAAAACTATTTAATTCAATGCAAATAATTGAAAATAATATTTACTACTATTTAGGAAAATTATAACTTTTATGATAATTTACAGTAGACTGCATGCAACAGACACCTTCTTCACTTAGCTTTGGTTGTAATTGACAGATATCACATCATTGTCTAAAGAGTAATTTAGTGAAAGGTCTGTAGTTCCGACAGCCACTTACCCATCACAACATAATAATTATCAATACTTTGTCAACTAATAATTATAGCCTGCCTGCTGCCCCCCCCCCATCCCATTTCATTACATAATTTTACCCCTAATTTAATTAATCAAATTCAAAATTCTACTATTATAAAATCATAAATTCAAATTTTATCCATTTTGTTCTAGAACAATTGTTTCACATATTGGCCCGTTTGATTTTGTTCTTATGTTTATTTTTAATTTTCAGCATTTTAAATGGGATAAAAATGCTTTTTTAATTTATAGAAAAAAAATGCAATTTAGCCCCCTGAGATAAATGTGTAAATTATCCTCTCTATAAAAAAAAATTAGCAATTTACTCCCTTATATTAAAATGCAACAATTTACCCCTTTGTGTTTTTTTAAAATTAAGCCTTTGTCTCTCTAGATAAGAGGTAAATCGCTTTATTTTAAAAAATATAAGGGATAAATTGCTATTATTTTTTTATAGGGGGATAATTTGCTCACTTACAATATCACAAGGGTAAATTGCATTAAATTCTTAAATAAATTTAATACGAACTTATCGTTGAAAAATTATAGCATTAATCTACTCGCCTCCTTTGTCATGACATGAGAAGTCGTCAAAGAAAAATAAAAAGAGTAAATTACAATGGACATGAAATTTGATTTTATTATAAAATATTTTAATTATTTAAAAAATTATAAATATTTTTTACAATAGGCTATAATAAAGAGGTATTCATTACAATATTTATAATTTTAAGAAGAATTTATAATTTTTTAAAATTTAATAGTATTTATAATTACAGCAAAATTTTAGAAAAAACCCCATTATAATTTAACAAAATGAAAAGAAAAGAAAAACAAAACAAAGAGAGAAAGAAATAAAGAAAAAGATCACGAAGAAATAATCAAAATTGATATACATACATACAATGTAGAAGTACACAACACATACGTACACTATACATACACCAGTCGGAGAAACAGCACTCAACGCAAACATGGAATTAGTTCCCCAAAATTACACAGTCAATCGGCTACAACCTCGGCATCCCGAAGCCAACCCACCCCAATTACCAGTCCGAGGACGAAGCTGTAGGAACTAGGAAGAACGAACCAGGACTATGTATCGTACAGAACGAGCTTCCTGGAACAGAGACTACACAAATACTTGCGCTTGAATCTGAAGCAAATGGGGAGAAAACAGAATCTCCACCGGCTGCTGACGTCCACCGCCTGCACCTTTCCGCGGCAGTAGGGGCACGTCCCCGGCGCCGCCTGCCGCCCTAACTCGGTCTCCTCCTCCTCGCACCCCAGAAAACACATATTTTCACACCTCCCACTGCGTGTACGGGCAGTCACCTGTATGTATATATAACAATGGTTGTATGTATAGGTGCAGTACTGGTGTTGTTCTGTTTTTTTTTTTTTCTGGAGAGCGGAGAGGGGCGGTCCCGGGGGTATATATGGAGGTGGAATCCAGAAGAATCGGCGCACGCGCCGTGGGTTTGTTTAAGACGCAGCTCTAACGTGCGCGGCAGGCGGAGGGTGAAGACTATGTGGTCACTCCATGGGGCCATAACACAAGATCGCGCGTTCACACGTGGACTGTACGAGGATGCCTATTTGTTTACCATTCTCCACTTTTTCCCTTCTCATACAAATATTTAAATTGAAATGCACAAAAGTAACAGTTATATATAATTTTTATTTCATACTAACGTTGGATATAATACAGTGTTGTGATTATAATGAAATTATAGTAACAAGTATGGTACAAGTTGACCAACCTCACAAAATTCAACTCCAAATATGCCCAATAATTCTTAATACATATATTTTTTTTATCCATGGAAATTAAATATGATATATATATAAAAAAGAATAAATAGTTGATTAATTGGCACAAGTTGCCAGTTTGTGTTAACGTCAAATGTCCAATTATCTTGACATTGCTGGATGTTTATATAGCATGATGTCGGAATTTCTGGCGCATTATTAAACAGACAATTTATATTAATAATATTTTGATAAGCATATTATTAGACTTGATTTATAGTGATAAGATTCGTATTGGTAGCTGCCACAAATATGTAGTATGTATTAAATGACCGAATCCACATAACATGTATATTATTGTGAATTTTGTTTCATTTTTTGAAATAAAAAATGCAAATACGACGTCGACTCTTACCAGACAAATTGGACCTAAATGATTATTTTTCTCTTTATGATATTAAAATAAGTTCTTGATCAAACATGTTTTGATAAATTTAAATTTATCCGTATCGATTTTCTGATAAGCTCATAAAAATCATTATTACAATGAATCAACACTTTTGTTCATATTCAAAAAGATGATATGATTAATTATATAATAAATATAATGTAAAAATATGAATAAGCTTTTGAGTGATGATTTGTAGCAACCAAACAGAGCTTAGATCAGCAAAAGCTTCCGGTGAGGAGTGATGAGTGATGAAGATGTTGATGTAGTTAACAAAACGACATGAGGTGCAACAATAAGTTTGTCTCACTTGTGCGTTTTCTGCTCTCCCATTCTTTATTTTAATCTATTTTTCACTTTCATCATCAAACTTCACCTCTCTCTCTCTCTCTCTCTCTATATATATATATATATAATAAAATAATTGATAGGACTTTAAAATTTTTCTTTTTTCAGTATTCAAAATATGATTAATTTCATTTTGCTATCAAATTATAACTATTTTTGTAGTTTAGCGTATATATATTTTTTTTGTGTCAACTTATCCTATCATCTTTATGATTTTTTTGCATTTTATCATTTATAACTGTTTTTTCATCAAGTATTTTGTCGAAAAAACATTACATATAGTACACATCATGCATGTGATGTTTTTCCGACAGAAAAATCAACAAAAAAATCGTTATTTGTGGCAAAGTACAGATTTCATAAAATTGAGGTGGTAAGTTGGCACAAAAAAAAAAAATAGATGCCAAAATATAGAAACAATTATAATTTGATATATAATATATTTTAAAAAATAAAAATTATTAAACCACGATTATTTGATAAGAGAAAAATCCAACACATGAAGTTAGGTCAAATTTGGTTTAACATAGTCCATGTCTACTATATGCACCAAGAGGCCCATTTTGAGATGCTTAAATTCAGCCCACCACCTCCAAATTATTATTAAGTGTGCGGTTCTCAGCTTAAATAAAATAAACGACATAAATTATCAACTTTGTATTTATTTTATTTTTTTATATTTTTAAAAAATAAATAATTATAAAAAAATCAGATGGGGTGGATAAAAAAATTGAAATTTAAAAAAAAATTCAAGAATAATAAAATTTTGAAAAATAAAATAAAATTATAATTTTTAATCTATAAGGGTATTTTGATTAGTTTACTATAAAAATGAATGAAAACCTAACAGATTGAGCTAAGTACCAAATGGTCGTTAAAATTAGGGAATATTGATAATATTTCAAACAACAAAGAATATTCATAATTATATCAAACAAAAAGAAAAATTATTATAATTTATCTTATATTTAATTGAATAAAAGTTTTGATATAATTTGAAATTAAAAATTCGGTCCACATATCCTAGCCCTCATCCCCCATCCCCGTTAACTTAATTTAATTATTTGTTTCTCTGTCGCAATCATATTTGTATAATAGATTTACTCTTCCATGAAAATATGATCTAATAGCGTAACTTTGCTTGATAGTTTTCATTTGAGTTTTTCTTTCCTAATTTTTCCCATTTTGATCTGTATGTAAATTTTTTGTGCCCTGAGAAAGTACATTTAACATTTTAATTGTTATTTTTATTTAATAAATAAATATTTATATTAGTCAAAATTTATCGAATTATTGATACTATAAAAAAAATTAAATGAAAATTCATACTTATCCAAATCGACTTATTACCGATAAATAAATATTTTCTAATAAGATTATTCTTATATGTTTTTTATTTTTTCACCTTTATAAGAGTAGTTTGATCAGAAAAAAAGTAGTTAATATGTAACAAGTTAATGAGGGACGAATATATATTTTTATTTAATTTTGTTACTAATATGAGCCAATTCCGTAAATTTTACCTAACGGTCCAATGTACCACATTATATTGAAGGGATGACATTGTTATATTTCATTGCTGAGGGTTAAAGTGAAATACCCGTTATTTAGAGAGCCAAAAGGTTTTGGGGCAATTATGAGATATCTAAAAAATAAAGGCCCAATGTACTAATTCTCAAACGTTGAGGCGCACGATGCAATTTAAGCTGAGACAACTTTTGACAGGTGGCCACAACACAACACCTCCATCATCATCCGCCAAATTTGTCAATGTCAAGGCTCCGACCCGCTACCCTCGAGAACCCGACCCAGATATTTGATCTCAGTTTGCCATCTCTGATCTGAAAATCCTTCTCGCATATTCTCTTGATTCAGTTATTGCTCCTCACGCTTCTATTTTCCAGTGAAGACTCAGCAATCACAAACCCTAACCCTCTTCTTGGGAGATTCTTTCCGGAGGTAATAATCTCGTGTGGATGGTCTTATCCTGCGCGATAGCCGGCCGTAATTTCATGAAATTCAATCCGGAAACCTGCTTAATAGATTTGCAATTTGAAGTGTGGAGGGGCTTCTGAGGATGAAATTTGATGCGAAGAAGAAAAAAAGTGTGATCGCGAGCTCTTAAAAGGATGTGGTTTTCCTTTTGGAGATCCCGGGATAGATTTTCTTTGGATGAACTCAGGTAGTGTGTATACATTAATTCTTTTACCTACGCTTATTTTGATATAATTCCCCTTCTTGTTTAATTTCAACACTCACTTAGTAATTTGAACAAGAAATTACTTTACTAAGGAAACTCTATACTTGACTATGTGAGATAGGTTTAGAGACTACTTGCTTCTTCTCTTCCATACTCCATCTTAATTTAATCAATGCTTGCTTTATTTCAGCTTTTCTGTTTGATACCTCAGGTTTTTGGACGGATATTAAAAGAAGTTACTGTAGCTGTTTTACTTAGTTGCGTGGAACTGAGTTTTATATTAACTTACTAAAGTTGTCTTGCTTTGATGCGTTGCTATCATTCTTTGTCCTTCCTTCCAATTTCAATAATGAACTATTCGAGGTACAACCCAGAGAAGGAAGATGTCTGCAGAAATTGTGATTGGGTATTGCTTAGTGATCAACTATGGAGTGGAAGAAGTTGATAAATGACCAATGGTTTGGGAAAATCAAGTTAGTATATGCATAACTCAATAGCTTGACAAAAAGATAGGATGCTAAGGAGTTTTTGGAGCAATTAAGTCTTTGCTTTCTGGAGTTTGTCGTGAAATTTAATAATCGTGTATGTTTGCCAGGTTATGGAACATCTTGACCAGTTATTGTGGAATTATGGCATAATGAAATCTTAAGAATTTGTTATCATGGTGGTGCATGATTGACAAGAAAACTCTTTATCCTCCTTGGTGATGTGGCTCCACCTAGAATTGCCATACCAGTAAATTATAACTTAAACTAAAGAAATTGACTGGTGTTTCCTGTATTTTCTGCTTAAAGGATCGAAGTTGTCTGGGATGGTCTGGAGGACCAAATTAACAAGTCAAGCCCTTATGCCAGATAATTATTACTATATTCTTTTGCTTTGAAAATCTCATTCTCTATTATTGCCGTATTTCATTTACTTATTACAGTAAGTACCTGTATGCTCTCTGGAAAAGTGGAGTCTGAATATGGTATCTTGTAGGGAATAGCACTCTGGGTCCCTATGTGGATCCTTCTGTTGTTAGTGTTAAAGGAGCCTCTTGAGAATGAGAAAAAGAAATGACTTGTTTCCCCTAGAGATAGAGCTTATTTATCCCTCAGGCTCAGGCCAGACAAACCATTATCTGAAATTTCTTAAGCTACTTACTATGTTGGCTGACATTACTCGGTCAGTTTCCATCACGAGAAATTCATTAGGCTGTCAGTTATTTGTTGGAAGTGCAAATGACATTCTCCATCAAGGGAAGGCATTAGCAATTGTAATTAATGTAGCATTAACAAGTTATGTAGTACTGCCTTTTTTTTGTTTGATAATCTTCATTAGGCAAACTAGAGATCTTATGGATCTCATTTTCAAAACAAGTGCCTAGAGAATATGGCATTTCATATATGAACCTAAACCTGGATAATATGTGCATTTCATATGCTAACAAAACGTTGCCCTGTGCGCTGTTGTATATGTCGGGCCTAGGTTTCTCAAACGTTATTTTGATTTTATGCATGGAAGCATGGGGTTCTTCATAGTTATGGAAAGAATAGCAAGATACCATTGGTTTCAGGAAACTGCACTTCTTCGTGACCTCTTGGAGAGGAAACGAAAGATGTGAAAAACTGGAATGTTTAGATGGAGAATATATTTTCATTCTGTGTAGTATTTTGCATGTATAATATTGTTCATGCAATAGTATTCGACACTTTATTTCAAATAGGTCAATGTGTGGAATCCGTGGATAATGAAACTTAGGCCTTCAGGTGAGATTCTTTTTGTATTTTGTGTCATTTCATATTGATATTTGGTAGCCTGTTTACTTTAGCATGGTGCGGTCACGAAAATCTTTTTTCCTTATTGACCTGCTGCAAATTTTGAGTAAGTAAATAATTCATGTGTTTAGTGTATGGAAGACAAAGCTCTATATACTCATTTCATCAAATGAAGGTTCTATATAATTAAATTCCATGGTTCTTGTGAAGTCTAAGCATGATAATTCTGTTTACTGAAGTTTAACATTGTTTACTTGTCTCTAGTATTATTATTTTTTTAATCTGATAGTCAACAACTTTATGACTTAGAATGTATTCATCTAATGAGCATGCAACGCTAGATTTATTTTGCATCTACTGTTGCCTTGAAGTTATTGCTAATCTGTGTTATTTTCTAAAATGCATCCACTTTTGCCTCTCAAATTTGGTCTATTATGATCTAAAAACTTTGCCTTTTCCCGTTCCAGATTCCTAACTGATCAACTAATGAAAGTTCAAATTGTGAATGAGGTTAACAAGGTAATTTGTTCTCTTGCTATTACTGCTTGGTAAATTGTCCCTCTGGCATGTTCATACTGCTTCTTTTGATCCTTTAACCATACATGTTATACGGTGCAGGACTTTGTAATTGAGGCTTTGAGATCTATCGCGGAGTTGATAACTTACGGGGACCAACATGATAATGCATATTTCGAGTGCGAAATCATTTATTTTGTGTTTGATATGCCCATATATCACTTACAAATTCACGTCTCATCTTTGTATGCAATTATGAATATTCTGTTTCCTTCTAGGTTTTTTATGGAGAAGCAGGTCATGGGTGAGTTTGTTCGCATATTAAAAACTAGTAGAACTTTGATTATCTCGCTCCAGCTATTGCAGACCATGAGCATAATGATCCAGAACCTAAAAAATGAACATTCCATATGTAAGTTGCATAATAACATCCCGGTTTGAGCATGTTTGAATCTCCACTTTCTTGCCTATCTGAGATGTTTCTGTTTTGAAATTTTTGCAGATTATATGTTTAGCAATGAACATGTTAACTATCTTATAACTTACTCATTTGACTTCCGGAATGAAGAGCTGTTATCTTACTATATATCCTTCCTAAGGTTTGCTGTCCTTCAGTGATATAAACATTCTTTATTTACTTCTTAGTATGGTTTTGGATCTTGTCTTCCTGACTTTGGATTTCAATTACTTATGGACTGAGAAAGGGCAATAAGTGGAAAGTTAAACAAGGATACTATTTCTCTCCTTGTCAAGACACAAAATGTAAGTTGCCTTAGTATTTTTATTACGATTGATATCACTTTTTAATAATATTGTGCCTTTTGCTACTTTTCTTAATCTTTTGTTGTCACTTCTGCCGAAATTAGATTGCTTGTAGACGCTCAGAACCGAACACTTTTTCATTTAACATTTAAGCTTGTTTTGGCAGATCAGTTATCTATTGTCGAGTGCATCATATTTTCACAATACATCTATGAGATTACTAGTAATTTAACAATTGTTCTGCTTATGATTCCTAAATCAAAACTTGCTTGAAGGGCGAGTACCTTACGTTTACATGTATGTAGCCATCTAGGTTACTCATTCCTTAAATCTTAACTATTATTTCTCTTAGTTTTAGGATTTATGTGACATTTAGTTTGAGCTCATGGAGAAGGAATGAGCAGAAGATCTATGGAGCTTGGATATTCCTGTACAAACTTTTTAAGATTGCTTATAAAACATGTTAAAGAGAATTAGCTGACAGAGCTAAAAGCTTGGATTTCTTCCTGAAGGTTGTATCTCTATGTAAAAAATTTGGAGTTACACCTGTAGTTGGAAGTATTGTTTTGCATTTGGTCTGCCAGAAATGGATCCGAGAATACACTACTAATTAGTTGCACTAATAATTAGTTGTTTGAGTCAATCTGTCTGAGTCACGTTATATATAGATTCTTCCATCTATCCAGCTAAGGAACTTGAACAAGGACATAAGAAATATGATATCTTGGGCTTGGTTTTCCTTGTCAGTGTTTGGATGATCATAGGACTTTCTCATGTGAATAGAACTCTTAGCCAGAAGCTCACTTTGAGAGCATTCAATTTCGTAGGATGTAAAATAAAGTATGGACTTCGTAACTAAAAGATATCTGGCTCGGAAAAGATGGATAAGTAGCAGCTTTTTTTCAACAAAAACTATTGAACTTCTCTGTTTATTTACAGCAGGTGCGTCATAATAATGCATTTTTGCTTCACGAGTTTCCAATGTTTTTGAAAATGTTAGCTGGAAGCTGAAGCAATTCCTGTGGACTTATGTTCTTATTAATCGAAAAAGAAAACACAGGAAAATTCATATTCTTTATTTTCTCCCCTTTGCTTCATGTTGTTTTTTAATTAGGAGGAAGTAGTTTCTTTCCCCCTTTATGTTGAGGCGATACGGTTTGCCTTCCATGAAGAAAGTATGATTCGAACTGCCGTACGTGCTTTAACGCTGAATATTTATCATGGTGAGCTTCTACCTTTTTACTTCTTTTGCTTCTGCACTGCTATGGGTCAACTTAGATTGTGCAAATATATTGTGATTGCATGAACTACATAAACATGTACTTTGCACTGATTTGCAGTTGGAGATGATGCTGTAAATATGTTTGTGTCGAGGGCTCCTCATGCGGATTATTTCTTGAACTTGGTCAAATTTTTTCGAGATCAATGTATCCATTTGAATCTAGTGGTTTCAAATGCTTCAAAGTAAGATTTGAGATATTGGGTTTCCTTGTAATGATGTTTTATGTTAAATTCTTGCTGAGAAGAACAATTATTTTTCAAACAGGAACCTGGATGTGGAATCAACATCTACCATTCTTTCTGCTGTTGATGAGATTGAAGACAATCTCTATTATTTCAGTGATGTTGTTTCTGCTGGAATTCCTGATGTTGGGAGGTTGATAATGGACAGTGTTTTGAAGCTTCTGATATTTCCATTAATTCTTCCTTCCTTGAGGATTGGAGCAGTCAAGGTATACATGCTGATTTGTTTCTTTGCCCTATATAATGTTCCTTTTGTTTTCTGGACTTTTAACAATTGGTATGAGATCTTTTAATTTTGTTGATATTCCCATTTACTTAAATATTTTTCTGACCATCTTAAGTATACATTCAGGAACCAAGCCTTGGTGCTGTCTCTTCTTTATATTTACTTTGTTGCATTTTGCGCATAGTCAAAATCAAAGATCTGGCAAACACTGTTGCTGCTGCTCTTCTGTATTGTCCAGACAGCTTCCCTTGGAATTCTGAAGCTGAACCCAATGGTAATATGTTGGGTCATGGGTCTTCAGATGCAGCAAGCCAATATTCGGACGAGAATAATTCCACTTCCGAGTCAGATGCTAGAAGCCCCGAGCTTTCTGTTCTGACATCTAGTTCTTCGCTGAACCATCCACCTAATGGTGTGCCTGGTCATGATTGTGGTAGTACACCGTTTGCACCCAGGTAATCTATCCTTTTTGTTGGGTTACTATTAGGTTGAAATACCTCGCTGAGCAAGATAAGTAGGAATCTTTTTTTAATGCTCAAAATCTTGGCAAGATGAAATAACTTGATTTTCTTAGCCTTTTTGACAGCTGGAGAATATGCAATTTCTAATGTACTATTGCTGATTAAGTCAAATTTATTCTGTTGGTGCAAATTACACAGGGAAGCTTTGCTTTCATTTGTTACCAGTGGCGATGATGTTCAAGTTTCAGGCTCTTTAAATGTGCTGGCTACTTTATTGCAGACTAAAGGTTGTAAACCTCAACCTAATCTAACTGTTCAACTGATGCTCACATGGAATGCCCTAAGTAATTTATGCATGTGCAGAACTGGATGAATCAATGGTCGATGCACTTGGCATACTTCCACAGCGTAAACAGCACAAGAAAAAGCTGCTGGTATGTGGTTGGTTTTTTCTTTATAATCTTGGATGAACAGGAAAGTTACATGGCAAATGTCTTATTGGAAATATAAAGTGAAAGGAAAATAAAATAGGATGCCTTTTTCTGGCTGACAGCAACAGGGGAGGAAAAATAGGATATTCATAAAAAAAGTGGGTGTTTGCGATCTTTCTGCTAGTTTTTTATGTCTTTCAGGATAGAAGAATTAAGAGAATCCTTATCCTGAAGGAAGGATTTTTTGTTTTATACCCAGTACCAAATGTATGGAGAGTCCATAGCAGCCCACTTTGTTTTGCTTCTGTCCTCTTTCTTTTTGTAGATTCTGATTTTAATATTAGATGCTTTCGAAATTGTATTGCCTCTTTCTGGGATTACAGAGACTAATCCTCTCTGGGCCTTCTTGTCCCTGATCTTTGGGAGATTACCTTGTTAATATTAAAATCTTGTCTATCAGTTAAATACCCAAAAGAAGGGTTATAGCAAGTTAATCTTAGCATTAGGCTTTGAGGCCTGTAACTGGAGATTTGTCTTTACTTATCCAGAGCTGTTCCTGAGTCAGTTAAACAAACCATATTCGTCCAGACGTGCTGGAATTTCTTCCTTTTATATTTGTCTGAGATAGTGGGAGCTTCAAGTGAATTCTGATCAGCATGTCACTATGGTTGTCACGACAAACTATGATTTTCATTTGAGTCACTCCTGTTTGTGAATTAGCACTTTTACAGATGATATGATGGGCAACAGCATGTATGTGGTGCTATTTATTATAGGTTTTAATAGAATGCCTCTTTTGTTGTGCCTACAGCAAGCCCTGGTTGGAGAAGATTCTGGGGAAGAGCAACTTTTCTCTTCCAAAAGTAGTGGAGTGAAAGATGGCATCAGTAGTGAACTGGATATCTATCTGCAGAAGTTGAAGGTCATCTGCTTCTTACTCGCTAACATCTTACTGTTTCAGAACTCAATTATGGGTTTCTTGAGGGGAAAAATCGATATTTTGACATTCGGATCCTTGCCCTTGTTAAATTAGATATTCTTGTTGCCTCATGTGGTCACTTGAAAATAGTTTTGGTTTGTCTTGATCTTCGAATGTTCTGGAGAGCAGTTACTGCTGTTCGGCATCCTTATGGCATCTATTGATTGTCATAATTAGAAGAATTCAGTTTATTAGACATTACTTTTTTCCTTTCTCTGTTCTTTCTTGAGCTTCACTCCTGCTTATAGGGTCTTATGGGTCAACAGTATGTTATTTCTCCATTTACAACAATACGGGCACGCTCTCACTTTCATGCTGTGTTCCACCCCAGTGATGTTAATGCTACATTCAATTGTTTCTTGATTCAAGTGGAACTAACTAAATAGTCAAGTCTGTGCAATGTTGTGAATTTCCAGTACAAAAATTCATGAGGTCGATAAGTCCAATGCGCAGTTGCTGTCATCTGTAGTTGATTGTCTTTTGAAACTTAACAAATTCCTTTCTTTGAGAGTCAGCACATTATGTTCTGGTTCTGTGATCCAAGTAGCAAGTGACATCTAAAGTAGGTTTATTTTACCGGATCCAAATCAACAGGATTATGTTGGAGTCTCCTGTGCAAGCCCAGAGGTCGGAGTGAGCCCTCGCGTGCATAGATTTCAAGTATGTATTCATCTATGTCGTCTTTTTAGCTTATTACATCATATAACGGGAGCAGTGCTCCATTAGGTCTATTGTTTGTTAGCTTGATGTTTATAAAGTGCTCTTCCTTACTGGTTCACTGTGAATCTGGCTTGTGTATGTACAAATACTTTTGAGGTGAATCTGTGGAAAAACAATCCCACAATAAGAGTAGGAATAGGCTAAAATCATTGGGAAAATTTGTTTAATATATTTAGATAACTAAATGGTGAAGGTGTTCCCAATTTTAGGCACTTAAAATTCCCACCGTTGTATTATTTCACCCCTCACATTGTCCCAATCTAACTCTCTGTTGTTTTTGTTCTACTGACACTTACTTTCCCTTCTCATTTTTTGGGTTTTCTATTAATTGGGAATTAGACTGTCAAAGTTCTTGTTGTATCAAAGTTAATTTGGCTTAGCACCACAGCACCGTGCTTTTCATTCATTTGGTTATAGCAGCTGAAGGAAACTGATCAGTTTGTTTTCCTTTGCACAAGCCTATCATGAACATGATTTTCTGTTGGCCAGGTACTCGACGCATTGGTCAGTCTCTTCTGCAGGTCAAATATATCTGCAGAAACGTTATGGGACGGTGGTTGGCTTTTGCGCCAGTTGCTACCTTATAGTGAGGCAGAGTTCAATAGCCGTCATCTTAGACTACTTAAAGTAAGTTTACAAGCACACTGAAAGTGCTTATTAGATGGATATTAGTGGCCTTATTATGACGAAATTATGTTGTCTTGGGAGTATGGGTAACATCTTTTTTTGTTGATTTTCAATTCTATATAAAAAGTTTGGTTCATTTGAAGTGTGTGTGGCAGTTACTTCAATTAATTAAATATAGGTGTACTATATTTTGTAGTACTCCTATTTGCTTGCGTTTTGGTTATGCTTGATAATAAGTCTATCTTGTTAGGATTCATTCCGCAATTGCACTAATCATGTTATAGAGGAGACAAGAGGAACTTGGTCCGATCTGTTGGTGACGACTATTTGTGATGAGTGGAGAAAGTGCAAAAGAGGTATGCAATTTTTCTTTTATTTAACCAAGGGCCTTGACTAGTGTGGTTATTAATTTGCGGTAATATCTGCTTCAATACCTGTAGCAATTGAGGCTTCTTCTCCTCGAAAAGATCCAAAGTTCGTGCTTTTGCCACCGAACAAGTCTGCCTCTGATGGTACACGCTGATCCTCTCTCTCTCTATCTCCCCTCCCCCCCCCCCCCTCAATGAAGTCGCTGAGGATCATGTTTGAGTGGTAGAGACAAGATGTCTTACTGAAAATTTCCTCTTGTGTTATAGAGAATGCGTCCGGTGAATCCTCCATCGCTGCTGGAGAAAGAATGTGCGAGACAGTGAAGGTTGTACCCTAAATTCTTTCATTATGATATTTTCATTAAGGTCTGGACAGTGAAGTTTGTTCCTCCATATATATAAAATTAAGATTCACATGGAGCAAAATGCATGAAAAATATTTTTACTTTATTAAGTAGTATCAAGTACCATCGACTTTTATGCATCCTAAGGCTCATCGGTGTAGTTGCTGTGTACACCTTTAGTAATTGTCATATTTACTGCTAATGTTGTTATTGTATTCATAGGTTTTTGTACTACTTCATCATCTCCACATTTTCTCCCTCGGTAGAGTTTTGCCAGATCAACCTCCTGTACTCCCTGCAGTTGATATTCCAGAAAATTCTAGAGCAAAGAATGCTGATGTAAATCCACCGGGAGTTAAACCAAACACTGAAATAAATCTTGGTAATTTCAAGTGCATCTTCACCTATCTTATGTCTTTCTTATATTTGTTCTTGTTTTTGGTCCAAGTAATCGCAATAGGTGCTCTATTAAGACCTGTACATGCATGCAAAAGATTGCACGAGTAAGGGTTTTGATTTTAACTTGGTTTTCTGTATACCTCCAGTGGATGTGGTGCCTTGTCGGATTGCATTTGAGAGGGGCAAGGAACGCCATTTTCACTTTCTAGCACTGTCTGTGGGGACCTCTGGTTGGCTTGTCCTTGCTGAGGAGTTACCCATGATATCACGCCGGGGTATTGTTCGAGTTGCAGCACCATTGGCTGGATGTAATGTGAGTGTTGCTTTTACAATCTCAAACTATATGACTCAAATTAGTTTGTCACCACTATTATAATCAATCATGTCATAACCATATGAGTGGAGTTCGCTGGTAAAGAGGGTGGAGGGTTTTAAATCCATGAACGTAGATAGGAGCCTTTACTCTACTCTGACTCTGATTATTAAGGGAATTGGATGATTCAGTACACTTGATGTGGAACACCTGCCTGAGTCACCGAAATTTTGATAATTCAAATACAAGCACTTGAATAGCTTTTGAAGCTGCATCTTTGCAGTCTAATTTCTAATAGATTGTGGACGTATTTTGTCTATTTGTTATGAAACCCTACCAGTTTGGACATGTTATTTCCTGCCTAACAAGGCATTATTGAATTAAAATGGTATGGTAGCTGATTAAATCGATGTTAAACACTCTGTTTTCGCTTCAGCCCAGAATAGACGATAAACATCCGAGGTGGCTGCACCTCCGAATTCGTCCATCCACATTTCCCTTCACAGACACTCCTAAGTATGGTGCTCACGGAAAGGTAAAATCAAAAAGTTTGGTCGATGGAAGGTGGACTCTGGCATTCCGGGACGAGGAATCTTGCAAGCATGCTTTGTCCATGATTCTTGAAGAACTTAAGTTGCAAAGCCATGTGGTGGAGAGAAGTCTACAACCTTTGCTTGAACTTGATAGAAGTTCAAGCCCTTCTTAGTGTATAGCGGGTAACTCTTGATGAAAGCCATTCTCCATATTCTTTGTAAAAGTTTTAACTTTTGAGCTTCTTTTGAGTTCGTTTTCCAATATATACTTGTGCACACAAAGGGGTGGAGATTTCTGCAGGCCACCCATTTGTACATTGTCCAAAAAGAAATCCGTAGGTACACAAATGTATGATAGAGCATGTAATATTTAGTTCCCATTCTTTGTATATACGACGAGATAGTGTCCTTTATCCCCTGCATTTGAGATTTTTCTACCCTCTTTACCTCCTCTTAACTCAGCTCAGCCACTTTAGATGTTGCTCATTCTCAGTATTTGTAAGCTTTTGTAACCTTACATATATTTGAGCCAATGAAAGAAAAGTTTTAATTCTTTTCTCCATTCTTCTTTTGGTCCAACTGCAGTAAGTTGTGCTTCTGACAAATCTGTTGTACTTTGGTCGAAGGCCTATGTTTCTTTCTAATGTTCAATCAAAATTTTGTCCAAAACCAATTTCATTCTCGTACTTTGCATGCAGATGCTATGACATTAGATATAAACTATATCTGATGTCTGGGGCAAGCAGTACCCCCATGTGTTAAGTTATTTTGACAAGAATTAGATGATATAATGTTGATACTAGTATATATATGATCCGGGGATATATAATCCCCTCCTTTATCTCCAAGTTAGAGTTGATTAATTAAAATGGTAAGAAACAAGAAAGGAAGAAAGAAACATGATATCTATATTTAGTTCTGCTGGAAAAAATTAGCCATTTCAACAGATGGAGCAGGCAAAGCATGATAGCTAGACAATTATTTCCCCATCATTCATAAGTATTTTTTGTCTAAAAGTTGATAGTCATGAGAACTCTTTTTGCAAAGTTAACCACTTTATTTTTTGTTTTTGTTGTGTAATTTGTCAAATTTTGGAATCATGACATTTTCCTCTCCAGACATACCCCACGTCCGCCGCTAGATGTAATGATATCTTGTGTTGTTGATGAGCCCCTAATGAGTCAAAAGCAATGATACAAATTCAAAAGAAGGGAATTTATTTCAAGTAAAAAGTGCCATTGTCATATAGTGGAGAAGGCCATTATTTGAAACTATGCATTCATTGCTCTCTTTTTGTTTATAATTATCAACATATAAACTTTCACTAATTGCCATTGTCACTTTCTTTCTTAAATTATTTTGGGGGAGCAAAGATGATAATAATTGTTTATGAAAAGGTCTTGAGGAAACCTTTGTGGCTAGTGAGTGAGTTCCACATCCTCCCTATCTTAAATCTTCTCAATTAGCTTCACTTTGCAGCTCTCAAGATCTAAATATTCATTCCTCATCATGAACATGGCCCCAGCTCCCACACCAGTTTCCTTTTTGCTGGGCAGAAATCTTGAAGTGGTAGGTCAAGAACTGGTTATTTAATAAGCAAAGCAGCTCCACGTTTCGCCTTTTGGTCCTTCTTTTAATGCATTATTTTGATGTAGAAACTTCAAATAAGACCTGGTGCTGTGATGGGTATTAAATCAATCTGCATACTTTAGGAGTTTGAAACTATGATAGAGAAGATGGCAATTCAAGACTGATGGAAAACAAACCAGACATAGTATTAGAAACCATTAATTACAACCCAAGAAAAGAGGAATATGTTACAACTTCTTTTAACCTGTCAAAGAAACTTGGATCCTTGTGGGAAGACATGTGCCCAAGAACCCAGCTTCTGGAGAACTCTCTCCTTTTTCTCTCGAACACAGCCTAATACTAACCTTCTCCCTCTCACCAGTATCTACCATCCGTAAACTTGTCTGAAAAACTTCTTTCAGCCACTGTTCAAACAAGCTATTGAGATGTAACCCCGACCCCTGTAAAATTTCCTCTAACACCAACTCCTCAACATTGAAGCTACTTATGTTTCTATTTCCACTAACCTCCTCAAAGGATCTTTTGAATTTGGACAAGAACATCTCTCTTGCATGCTCCTCTTGATCCGAATTTCTATTGAGAACAAAGCAATTCTTGATCTTTTCGAGGAACCTTAAGGAATTCTGTTGTTCAGTAGTCGTTTCACGAGTCAAGTCACTTGAAATGGGGCTGAACTCTCCCTGTTTGCCTTCCTTCCCTTCATCCTCATCGGCCCTGATGTTGAGGTCGAGGGCATTTGAGCTTGACTGCCTTGTGAATTGTAGCTGTTTCCTATTGTCAGCAGCATCCGAGGAGACCTCTTCCATCTCATTATTGTTCCTCTGATTCTTGCTCCTGATTGACAAACCCCAATCTGCTTTGCGCTTATGATCAGGATTAGCCGTCCCAGAATCAAGTCTGGACTCACTGATAACTAGTTTCATCTGGATTACAGAATCCTTGTTTTCCTTTGCCTTGTTGTAGCTTGGATCTCCATTCATAGTTAAGATGAATATTGTATGGCTAGTATCTCTCAATGTTCCCAATTTTCCAGTTTCATAACCATCAGCAAGAAATTTAGCTAATTCGGGATCAGCAAAATCAACATCTTCAACTAGAATGACAAGCTTTTCATGATTTCTCAAGGCCTTCTCCAGCATGTCACGATTCTGACATACCGTACTTTTATTCTTTCTCATGTTCATGCAAAAGAGCAACTCAGAAGAACCAAACATGGATTTTGCAATTCCAACAGCTAATCTTCTCTTTGCTACCAGGTCATTCCCCTGAATCAATATAAACTTATCTTGATTGGTCACATTAGAGTCCATCAACGCATCAACAATCAAAGGAATTGTTTCAGATTGCCATGGCACATTTTCTTGAAATATGCCACACAAATCTGCATCTAATGCACTTCTCTCACTTATGAGTTCATCAGAATATGCTGAATTTCCAAGAGCAAGCGTAATCTTTACTTCCTTATCATCAATGCTTTTGAGAGAATCTAAATTTGGTCCCACTGATTGATATTTGGAACTTCCGTTGCTGAAACTGAACTCGATATGGCATGACTGCTGCCTTCTGAATTTGGGCAGAGAGCTTGGAGTTTGATTAGACTTGACTGCAGTATGATTAGCAAATGAAATTGTCTCAGCATCAGCAAAGATGCTGCTCTTGTTTGGCCAATAGGGAAAGGATGAAGTATAGTTATAGTTCCTCCCTATATGGCATTGATTACTAATCACAGAGCTGGAATTGTTCGGATTATGGCTTCCTTGGTGAAGACTCTGGCACAATTTGTTGTATTTTCTCCTCAACTGAACTAAATCATCCTGTAATTAAATATAGGCGTTCTTGATTAGTGCTGTAATACAATGATACACAAAAACTTGAATAACAAAAATTTACACAGTGAGTATATATGTATAAACTATCATTAGTACCTTCACTTGAGCCTCAACGCCATGGGGTTTGAGCCAGAAGGGCAATTGGGCTGAACCATTCTCTGAATCCTTGTTGGTTGAGTTCAGTAAAAAAGATTTCTGCTGGATTGATTTCAAGCCAGCTTCTTTCTCATAATTGGATGTGCATTCCGGACAACAAGTGAGAACATCTTGTTCCTCCTTGACACTAAATGGCTTGTTGTCCAAAACTTGAGATTGATTTTGTGAAAAGTTAATTCTTGATTCTTGGACACTGCAGAAGATCAGTAATGCGAACAGATCAATTTAATTACTAACTGAGAGTGATACTTTGCATCACAAATTTGACTAAATAATCCATGATACATGTTAAGGGGAAAAGGAAATTTGGAGCCAAAACTTTCAAATTTGTCCATATATGAAGACAGTCAAAAAACAAATGTTGTGGTAGACAATCCAATAAAGTTACATGAAACAGTCTCAATTACAAACAGAGAAATCAAATTCCAGCATTACATTCCAACATCATGATTTCTTTTCACATAACATTGTCAAAAACAGCAGCAAAACATGTCCAGACAAACAAAGCAAGAAAGGAAACGCTACAGGCCTTCTTAACCATACTTTTTCATTCTGTCACTGTACAGGCATGCCCAGAGTTCAGAATTTGAAGGCTTAAAACAAAAAGGACACAAAACAAAGTCTCAGAACTACCCAGAAATGGTCAATTTTCACTAAAATGGTGCACACTGATCATCACAAAAGCTGTAAGCTAACTCATATTAAGAATATTTTTGACTGACCTTGTTGCATTGAGGCTCAACCCCAGTCCACCAGATGGAACAGACACCGCTTGAAGAGTCCATTGAACATCCAGAGGGGGTTGTTTCATCTGAGATTTCATATAAGTCTGATAATTTGCTGTAGCCATTAACCATACCCTTGAGTTTGAGCTGTTATACCAAGAAAGCAACTTTCCCATCTCTGCAATAAAATGATCAACTGGGCTATAAAAACAGCCTTCTTTACCAGTAGACAAACCTTCTTCTTTCTCATCGTTACCACTGTCAACTGCCCACTTCAAGTCACCTGTGTATATAATGACTCCCCGGCCACCTGATGCAAAAGAATCCACCTTCCTTTTGAGGTCAGCAATATTCATTTCCACTTCTTCTGTCTTCATGAACCTTAGGGGGACTGATGAGAACTGAAACTTGATCCAGTGTGCTGATTTCAACTCCTCAGGAACATCTCCTCTCTCCACCTTTCTCATCACTTCTTCCACAAGCCCTTCAGCCATGGACAAGGAATCACCAACTATGACAGTATTTTTTCTCTTCTTCCTCAGCAAAACCTCCAAAACCACCTTGATATCTTCCTTCAAAGAGGAATAAGCATCAGAGATGGGGTTGCTTACAGGCTTCTTCTGAGGGGAAAAGAGAAAAGGGTTTTGCTCGGAAGCGTATGAGAGCAAGTGGGAATGCCAGAAACCACTACTAGGGTTTAAAACCTCCCTCTGAGTTTCAGTTGGAGGAGAACTAGGAGTAGAGTAAATCCCACCAGAGGTATAATTATAACACTGGAAAACAGAAGAAACTGAGTTGGTAGAATCCTCCAAGTTGTTCTTGACAGCAGTGCTGGAGAAACCAGCCTCCCTCATAACCCTACTAACACTAGGGTCATCCAAGATGGACAAGATCAGCTGCTCCAACTCAACTTTTATAGCTATGAGAGGCTGCTGCTGCTGCTGCTGCTGCTGTTCTATGGAGCCTCTCCTCTGATGGGCTTGCGCCCTCTTGAGCGCAGCGACGAGAGCATTAGACAAAGATGGCTGAGCGTGGAGGAGGGGCCCAGGGGTGGCAGGCAGGCGGTTAAGAGCGACGTTGAAGCAAAGCTCAAGAGCTCTGCATTGAAGAGGATGAGAAGGCTGATGAGGTTGGGATTTGAGACAAGCCCTTCTGAGAAGACTGGTTCTTGAACTGAGCAAAGTGGCGGCAACATGCAGTGGAGTGACCTGTGCGTGGCCGCGCCGCCTGGCCAAGCTAAGAGAGTGCTTCAGAACGGAAGCAGCCTCCGCCGAGAGCGTCTGTTGCGATGGACAAGCTCCTGCACGCATAACTTAGCCCACACCCCCACCCCAACACACCCCCCCTCTTTGAGAGATTTGAACTCTCGTTATCGTTTCAAGAAACCTGAAACTGAAACTTCGATCGTTGTTGATCCTTGGATTCTCCACCTTTACACCACCCCACCCCACTTCAACTTCAACTGTGTATATATATAGGGAAGGAGGATCACTTGTTTGAGAGAAAATGATGAAGAGATGATGAGGAAAAGTGGAGGGCTAAGTTTTTTGAAATGGCACCGTATCAGCGGTACAACGCCTTAAGAGGAAATAAATAGGGAGGTGTTTTCGGAGGAGTGTTTTGGAGTTTATAGCTAAGATAGAGGGCTATTTCGGGCTTTTCACACCCTCAATATTTTCTTTTCTTCTTTTTACTTTTTTATTACAATTTTCATACCTCATCTTATATTTTATTTTATAACATAATAAGAGTTAAATATATATAAAATCTTATATATTAATTTATTATAATATATGTCATAAAACATTTAAAAAAGAAAAATTCAAATGATAATGTTAGTATTGCCACTAATTATAACTTAACTTGACCAGAACAAATATTGTCACAATATTATCAATCTTAATTATTAATTTTGTCAAAATTATATTAATAAGAATCAATATCAAAAAATTGTGTAAAGTAGTCATTAAAAGCAATTAGTCACGACAACATGATTGTGTATAAAGTTGTCATTGAATGCTATATATAATGATAATTTAGTGAATAATAATTATTTTTATTATCATAATTAATATTTTTGTTGTCATGTATCACTAATTATTTATAGTGTTCGGCTAATAATTATATTGTGAGAAAATTAATATTTTACATTTTGCAATTTAAGTGAAAAAAATATAGCAATAAATTTGATGTAGAGAATAATTGAAATTAAATTATGGGCAAAATAGATAAATAAATATATAAATAAGTTTTGTTATTGTAAACAATTCAATTACTATTAGTTCTTCCATAATTACTATTTGTGGGGTTTGATGCAAATTGGAATTCACAAAAACAGGAAAAAGTGCTCCTCAAAAAATACAATTTTGAGCCCACATTTATTTATTTCATCCTTATATATATATATATATATATATATATATAGAGAGAGAGAGAGAGAGAGAGAGAGAGAGAAATTCACAAAAAAAAAAAAAAAAAAGTGGTCTTCTTCTTAATATAAAGGGGAAAGAAAGGTGGCGAAAGGAAAAAGAAGCTGCAATGCAATGAGAGAGATAAAAGAGAAAGTCTTATATTTTTGCCTTTTTCATTATTCTTTTTCTTTTTTCTTTTTCCATACAAATGTTTGTGTGTATATATGTTTTTTCTATTTTCCTTTTTTGGGTAAAATTTTAGTAGCTGTGACACGCAATTTCTGTGTACATAAAATAAATAATTTTTCACATTTTACAGTATATTATAAATAAGATAAACCAATAAATCACATTTAAAAGAAAAAGAAAGAAATAAAAGAAAACTAACTAAAGATATTAGTCACACAATAAAAGAATTGGTGTTATAAAAAACATAATAATTAAAATAATTTTTAAAAATATCTAATTAGGGGTATAATTGTCTTATTTAAAAATTAGTGTGGTAGTATCATAATCATTGTTTATGAATGTGGAGAGCTTTTCTTTTTTTTTTTTTGGGGGGGGGGGAAGATAAGTTTCATAGATAGAAAAAAAAAAAAAAAAAAGAGAGATACAGTACAACAATGCTCGTATAATCCGTTATCCCTTGACAGGCCAAGGGATATGACATAATCTATAAAGTGCACTAATGCTAATAGAACTGGGAAGATTTTTGCTAAGAATCCGTAGTCTGACGTCCTCTATGATCAATCTAGCTAATATAGCCAGCGTCCTCAAAGTGTGCTCGAACTGAGAGCCTTTCTTTCTTACACTCACAACGGGTGGTTCACTGTAACAATTTTTAAGTACAACCGCTAATTATATAATTCTAAAAATTAATTGTAACAACTTTCTTCTTTTACAAGTGGCTCTTTGTTATTTTAACACCATCACACAAATTTATTATTGTGTAATACTTTAAGCTGGTTTTATTTTATTTATTTTTTAAAAGATGATTGATTAATTTATATATTTTATTTTTTGCTATAGAAAATTTATAGAGAGAGGATCGGAAAAAGAAAAGAAAAAAAGAGGGGAATGATGGTAGAGAGACAGCGTTTTATTCCTCAACTCCCCCAAAAGCAACTCTCTGTCTGCTCTCCCCATAATTATTTATTTGTTGCATCTCTCTTTCTCTCTCTCTCTCTCTCTGCGCTTTGCGTTAAACAAAACCTTTTTATTGTATTGGAATTATAATAATAATAATAATAATAATAATGTGATGACAGAATGAATGAAGATTATATATATAAAATAGTTAATTATGATATCGAAAAACCCACATATTAATATAACAACTTTTTGGTAAATCAAGACAAGATATTAGATATCTTCTCTTGAATTTCTGAATTGCATGCCTTCCCATCTTTTCTCATTCACGCTACCCCCCCCCCCTCTCTCTATATATATATTCCCCTCTTTTATCTAGGGATGATTATATTCCGTTCTCCCGAGATTTTATATAATTATATATAGAGTTAGTATGTATTTCTGAAGTTTGTTTTTGCATAACAAAAAGATTTTTTTATTAATTAAAATCCACTAAATTTGTTGATATTAGCAAGAAATCGAACGAAAGTTCATACTTACCCCCAATTGATTTATTATTCACTTGGTCCATGTTGAAGACATTGCACATGCTCTTTTCCTTAACAATTTTAACGAAAATAAGTAGTGGGACATAAATTGTATTTTTTTTTTTTTTAATTTGTGGCACTAAATTTGATGTATCGTAAAATAATAGGACCAAAACCACGAATGAACTAAGTTATGGGATGTAAATTATAATTTTTCCAATAACTACGCATGTTATCTATATGGTTGTTTGATATTAAATGTACGTAAAAAAGACAAGTATAATACACTCAATTTGAATTAGAATTTTTAAATATGTATTACTATATGAAAAAGTATTCATTAATATTCCTTTCTCAATTTATTTTATGAATAAATGTTGACATAACATCTTATCAAAATTATCATCTATAAATAGTAATTTTTGTTTTAAATGAATAGTTATAATTAGAAAAATAATTAGGTAGATGAATAATAGCAACTTTTTACAAAGGCGGGTAACGATAACTAATGGCTTTTATTTAGTCAAGTCATAGATAACGTCTACCTAATTAATATCCCAAGTCGTGTAAAGTTTTTGAGATTACATATAAATCGCCTTTTAATGACTATTATCATTTTACATTAACAGAATCAAACATTTCAGAAAGCTAAAAAACCATTCTCATCAATAAATGATTATTATTAATCCCTTTTATTTAATGATCCTCTTATTTTTTAAATTCTGGAAATAAATTGAATAGTTCCGATTCCGCTTACCTCCCACGTCACATGGGCCGTAGATCACTTGTGGGGTATTTACACATTCTCTACGTACCGATGCAGCTCCCATATTGATAGAAGAATACAATACATCAAGAATTTAAATCAACGAATACGTTTAAACAAGATAAAAACAAAAACAAAATTATTTGTTGTTTATTTTATAATTATTTTGGATGGAAATTAATCTAAAAATACTAAAAAATCTAAACAAATAAATTAATAAAAAGAAAAGGAGGGTGAATAAATGGGATTCAAATCATTGGAACATGATCCTTGATGAGTTCATAAAGTTGATGAAAGCAAATTAAAGGGATGAATTTTTGTTTGCTCTTCTTACAAGAAAAGTATCATCAATTGATCATGAATTGATTGAGACTATAATTATATGTATATATATATATATATATATATATATATTCTTGTTTGTGGTCTGAAAGGTGCAATCTTTGGAGAGTCCAATGATTTGGTTTGCATGTTCCAGGACAAATATTCCACAAAAGCATCACTGTAAAAATCATAAGCTCTCTCTTCAATCCTACATTTTTGGCCCACCTCCCCACAACACACTAAAACATTCTATTTCTACATTTAAATTAATACTATTGCAAATTATAACATTTTTCTTCTTTAACCACATTATGATGATTTTTCCCAGTTGTGTTTCTCATATAAAAACAACAAATTAAATTATTCAATATTCAACTTTCAATACAAATTTCAAAAATACTTCTTCTTTCTATAAGTTTTGAGTCTCGACTCAATAAGTAGTGAGACGATAAGTGAGATAATGATTAAATATTATATGAAACAATTAAGATGATTGAGTCGATGTACATTTGATTCAATTAAGTTTTATTAATAATCAAATATTTTTCAAGCGTGATATATATTTTCTACGTAAGAGATATTAATTAAAATAAATTTGAATAATAATATGCACAATAAGCTTTGATTCGATTTACATGCCTAGCGCTAATTAGCGAACAAAATTAGGATTTAAAGGGTAAACACAAAGATTATAATTAAGATCAAGAGTTGTATAATAAAGAGTTTGAATCTTTGATTTGTGCGTGGGATGTGGAGTCTTCAACCTTACTATATGTACTTTTTTGAAAAATAAAATAAAATGTCTAAAAACTTTGTTTAGGCCAATCAATTAAACATTGTTTTAAGAAGTAAACTTGAGGCATCAAGACTTTATTCGAAAATCGCATAATCATGGGTATTTGTCGGCCTCTACGGTATAATTATTGACATTGCATATGCAACAAATTAAAAATAATGTTATTATAAAATATTTGTCGTAATTAATCATAATATATATATATCTATGTTATATGATTAGTAAATTAAAGTTTTCAGTTAAAATTTGCAATCACACCGAGCCCTCGATTTTTATCTTTGAATCTTTGTCATATTTCCAGCTTTTGGGGTAATAAATTTTGTAGAAAGTTGGTGATGATGATGAAATGTACTATACATTGAGGACCATTTAAATTTTGATGTTGATGATGCATATAAATGAATGCCAAAGTCCCAAAGTCATACAATATATGTAGCAGCTAGTGGAAATTATGTATGGCAAAATGATATTTTTTATTTGTATGTAGTCATAGTACTGTATTTTTGGTCTTATAATTTACTTTATTTATATATTTAATTCTTTTTTGACGAATTCAGTCATGAACATCTCTTATTTAATTATTTTTTTGATAAATTTAGTCCCGTGTTGATAATTTTAATCTTAACGATCTATAGTAGGACAAAAGTAATATCTAATCCAGGGTGAATGGGACCAAAATTATCTATACATAACTGAATTTGTTAAAAATGGACAAAATGTGAGATATTCACAACTAAATTGGTCAAAAAAAAAATATTAAATTGTGTAAATAGAGTAAATTACAGGACAAAAAATACTAACGACCTATAGTTAGACGAAAAAAATAGAATTTTGCTGTTATATATATTCAGACAATTCTCATATTACAAAAGATAGCAACAAAAAGCTGATTAGGATGGATGAGTTCTGAGGACCATCAAAATGACTTTTACATTATTATATGTTATTATTAATAATTATTACTAATGAGACGAAATTGTTTTATTTACAAGCAATCCTAACTATAACAGTTGTCATTATACACAATTGGTGAAAAAACAAATATTATAGCGATAATTAAATCTGTTATCGCTATATTATTATTGTAAATATATCACTTATTATCTATACTCACAATTTTATATATAACTCTTTTGCCATGAACCGTTTAATTAAGTGACAAAATTGAATTTTTCGTTGTAACTTATATTTTATTTTATATATGCACATAAGCATACCATAAATATGTTATTTATTTGAATATAAAAAATATTTTATATCCATAATATGTATATATAAAAAGAAATAAACAAAAAAACATGAATTGCAATAGAAAATTGAAATGAAGCTCCAACTCCAACTCATGATATTGATGTGTGTGTGTGTGTGTGTGTTTGCATCAAAATACCAAAATCATCTTTTGCTTTTTCATTCCCCCTTTCCTTACTTTAATTTTCTCCATACGTACATTCCATTCCTCTGCCTCGGCCTTCGAGTTCCGGATTCATACTTCATAATAATAATAATTATTATTATTATTTATATTTTCTATATGACATTTCAATTATATTAATATAAATATGTGTGAATTGTGATTGATTGTTGCAATATATATATATACATATATATATAATTACAAATTCTCTTTTGTTGTTTGGGAAAATTATAAATACTTCTCTAATTTTAACGTTCGTCTAATAATATCCATAATTTTTTTGTGGTGAAGCGACCAAAATTTCCTTTTGGATTGTTGAATTATGTCTATAGTTTTTAAAAATATTTTGATGGACTAATATGCTTTAACGATTATTTTTACTTCACATCCTCAATTTTTTTTTATATTTTTTCAAATATTCTATTTTTTAATAGAATATTGAGCAAATATAAAGTAGTAATTTTCACCTCACCGTCTAGGAGCTACATAATTATTTTTAATTTGAGGAGAATATTTATAATTTTTGAAACATCGAAAAGATATCTAATCATGCCAAACCTGAAGGGTAGTTGTAATTTACCATCTATTTTTTGACATCGAATCCCATAATTTATATATTAATTTTGATAATGCCACCTCATCATATTATGTGAATTATGAAAAATGTAAGATAATAGAAAAAATAGAAATTAAGAAGGAAAAAAAGAAAAAAGAAAAAAGAGTGAGAAAAAGTGGAGAGGAGGGGAAGGCTTTTTTGGTACTGAAATCAAAGAGGTTGATTAAAGGTAGGGTCAGCAGTAAGCAAAGAAAGTCATGAGAGACAATCAGAAAAAGGATAAAAGTAACTTGTTTTCCCTTTTTCTTCTTTCTTTTCTTTTTTTTTTTGTTAGATTATAAATAAAATTTTTAAAATTTATCATAATTATAACTATTTTTTATTTATTTAAAAAATTATAAATATTTTTTAAAATTAAATAATTATCTAATAAATACTTCTCTTAACAACATATTATAAGGGATATTTATTAGACGATCGTTAATTTTAAAAGAGTATTTATAAATTTTTAAATAATAAAAAATATTTATAATTATAATAAATTTTATAATTTACCCTTTTTCCCTCTCTCTCCATTTTGCATGCAACCTTATGCCCTCATCATTACTCCCACCTTTATACTTTTATTTTTTTTAAAATGTTGGGATTTTATAAATACATCAGCACATGAGATGTTATTCATTTAATTAATTAATATTATCACAATCAAATAAAAATGGAACAGAATTAATTATGATATTATTATATTCTTAATTAGCAAAATTAACCATTAATAAATAAAAATGTTTCACATAAGTAGTATTTATTATCTACCAAACCGCTGTCAAAATTCTAGATTGAAAATAAATTAGGGATAATTATATTTACATCCCAGATGATTTATTTATATAAACCATCCATATCTTTTGAATAATTGTACATACACGCATCAGAAACCTCAATATTTTTTTTACAGAAATCATTCCTATTTTCTAAAAAATGTCAATATCATTAGACAAACTTCTTGACCGTTAGAGGTAATTTTTGTAATTACACAAAAAAACAAAAATATTTAGGGAGTATAAATATAATTATGAGCATAGATTATTGAAGTTGTCCGAATATAAAATAATAAAAATGAATTGTTAGAGGTAGAAATTTGGGTTGAATCAACTCATCTGCATATATACAAAGTCAGCAATAATTGTAGATTCTGATAAAGAATGAGGACAAATTGATTCTGAACCTTTATTCCTACAAGTGGTCGCCCACAAACATGCCATCCAAATAAAAATAATTAAAAATAATGAGGTGTAACTAATAATCATTTCTAATTTAATAAAAAATAAATAAAATTATGACTGAGATTGGTAACATCACTATTTTTGCTGCATGCCGGTCTTCCGAAAAGTTTAAGCGACTTATAAATTTTAAAGACCTTTACAAAATAAAATTGTAAGGATTCATATATACAAATTTAAAATGAACAATATTTCATGTAAAAAATCAAAATCCTAATCTATATATATATATAGAAACAAACACTTATACGTTTAAACATCACTTCTTGGCTCAAAGTGTTTGGGTGGAGACAAGAATTTAAGCTAATTCATTTTCATGAAAATTAATGATTCATAAATATAAAACCATGTTAAAAACTTTACCAGATTGAAACCTTTTAACCATTCTACTATGCGTCATGCTGTCTCCACAACACACACACACACACACACACTGCATGCAGACAAAACAACAAAACATACAAACAAGAATGTATATGAATACAAATGAAGGAATAGTAATTTGGTAGGTATGCACGTACGTAAGTAGCAGTATATATAAAGTGTGTGTGTGTGTGTGTGTGTGTGTCTCCTGAGATGGCAACACAGTACGAATGATTAGGGTATGTATAAGGGGTGTTGGTATGGGAATAGACTAGTCGTGAAGCTGCTGGGCATGTAAAAAACAGAGATGTATGGACAAAAGAGCAGATCGGAGGATGTCTTTAATTTGTTCCAAACTATTATTATGTTTCATCTGTCGGAGGGAGGATTATTAGCTTTCCCCCAATCTGGACATTTTTACTGCCTAAGTTCCTGTTCAAAACCCATCACACCATTACCTTTTACTGCACCTACCCCTTCACGTTTGGAGCTTGCACGGCTTTTATACTAGCACACTATCAATTTATAATAAAAGATACGAACTAAATAAGTGGTGGCTAAATTATCATCCAACAAACCATAAAATAATAATAATAATAAGGATAAATTACAATACGCTTTGTCATAATTATAAGAGATAATTACATTCTTCTTTTATGAGGTTTGGTATAATTATACATAAACTCCATGTGGGTTGGGTCGGGGGAAAATATTATTTAGCCGCATAAAACAAGGGTAGAATTTTTTTTTGTACCCACAATTATGATAGATGATACTTTTAGTCCATAAAACACAAAATCACGTCTTTTTAGTTCTAAAAAATGTGATTTTGGATTTTTTTAGTCTCAAAATTACAATGTCTTTTTAGTTATAAAACCACAAGATATGTGACTTTTGGGACAAATTAATACCGACGGTCACTGAAAAAAGTATTTGTTAGACATCCAATAATTTCAATATTTATAAAATTTTTAAATAATAAAATATATTTTTAATTATGACAGATTTCAAGAAAACGAGTTTATTTGACCTAAATAATAGTAACAATGCATCGTACAAATAGTTGTAATGATGTGTAGAAAAAATGAATGTGGTGTAGAGAGCAAAACAATAAATATTGATGCAGAGTGCAGAGAAGATGAAATGGAGGAGGTGCAGAATTTAGCAGGAAACTAAAGTAGGTTAATGATGAAGATGAGAGTAAGTTAGGATGGAAATGAGTGACATTCCAATTAGAGTGAAAAAGGCGTAATTAATGCAGCAGCAGCAGCAGCACTACTATACTGTTGGAGTCAAAAAGTTGTCATCAACTTTACATCTTTGTTGGATCTTTTTCAGTATGTCTGTCTCTCTCTATATATACACTTTACTACGTACGATAAATGTATGTATACGTAGTAGTGTAGTGTAGTGGAGTGGATGAAAAATCAGTGGGTTTCATGAGGTTGGAATCAAGAAAAGCTTTTCCCGTATCTACACATTTTCATGCTGAGTGGATCCTCCTGATCTCCTGCATGCTGCACATTTACATTTTACTAGCTACCTATACACATATATATGTTATGTTTGTGTGTCTGTCTCTCTCATCTCTCATCTCTCTCTCTCACTCATCCAAGAATTTCAATCAAGCAGATGACAAGTGAGATAAAGGCCGGGAGGTTCTTTTTATCTTGAATAGAGTGTTTATTCTCCCCATTTTTTCATGACACACACACCCTTTTGTTAGAATTATAATAATTATTAAAATGAAAGAAGCAGGGTTAGAGAGAGAGAGAGAGAGTGGGGGAAAATGACAAAAGGAAACAACCCCAATTACCTAAAATTCCATCTTGTCTGAATTTCTGATGCACAAATACCGTATCTAACATTCATTCAAGAAAACGCATGCCCTTTAATATCTATATATTCATTTCTGACATCCATCAAATTTCTCTCTCTGGGCATATGGGCTCACCTTTTCAGCAAGCATGGATTGATTCTCTTTGCTGTTAATCCATCACTTTTCTCAAGAGATAGTACTAGATTCTGCATCTCACTTTTCACTTATTTTAACATTATATATACATATTTACATCAACAAATTCCTATTACTAACATCACATGATTCTTACTGAAATTCATATACACTTCACATAAATAGAAACCCATTTATTCATATGTAATACTATTAGTAAAAAAGAAGGTCAAAATCAAGAAACATGGTGATGTGAGTGTCTCCAAATATGAGTTTTATGCTGTATATATACACTAATTTGCATGGGGTGGGGTGCGGGGTGGGTTGCAGCAGTGAGAGTCAGAAAGACTTTAATTGTGATGATTGGTGGGGTGAGGTGGGAAAATGGAATGTGGGAATATTTGTTGGCTTTTTAGCTTCTTAATTTGCTACTTTTTGGGGGTGGGTTTGAAAGAATGTTTCTTTGCTTCTCACTCTCAACTATTGTCTTTCTTCTTCTTTTTTCTGCCTTTTCCCCACTCCATTTTGCCTTTTTATTTACTACTAACATTTCTTTCTTTCCTTTTTTTTACCACCACCACTTCTCCTTGTGCCTATTTTTTTTTTTATGTTTTAAAATTAGTTTATATATAATTAACATTCCACTTTTAATAACATTGTTAACTACCATTAAACTCATGTTAAGTTGGATGTATATGTATGATTGTCGCACACCCTTTATTTTAAATAAACAAGTGAGATATGTGTCAATCATCTGACTATTCAGTACACAATATGAAAGGTAGCATACCTAAATTCAAATTTCATTAGCCCCATAAGATTTGCACTTCCATATTGGGACAAAAGGCCCAAAGAATTGTGTTAACCCAATTCCTGGGCAAATTTGGTGTCCACTGAGACAGTATTGATCATAACATGGTCTTGGTGTATGTACTAAAACACAACACACGCCGATTAAGAAACATAGCTGAAGCACAATATTAGTCGCACACGAAAAACGACAGACATCCAGCATTATGGGAAGAACTTCAACCATAAAGGCAGCACCAAGAGCTAGAAACACAAGCAAGAAATGCAGATATTTGCTTCCTCAAATGTCATAAGATTTGACTACAAATTCATACGTTTATGCGGAAAAAACTATTAAAACTTGTGACTTTCTGCAATTTCAGAATGACTTTACGCCTCCAACAGGTTAATTAGTTTTCCAAATTGCCCCTCTCTTCAAATGGAAGCATCTCTCTATAACCTAAAGATAGATCCATGTGAAACAAAGATTCAACAATACATGAAATTGTTATCCGTGGTACATTAGAGCTGCTATACATCATGGCATCATATCCTTCTAAGGCCTTCTCTCCCAAAGGATTTGTTCGTCAATTTTGCTCAGCTTCTCGTCATCAAGTCGTTTCCACGTCTTGATCCTTCCTACTCCACTCCATGACTTTTCCCCTTTCGCAAGTTCTGCCAAAATGACTCTGCTTCTTCTTGGCCATCCAGCCTTACCATAACCATGATACCCAAACCCTCCACCATAACAGAACCATAGGCCTCCAAGAGTCCCACAGAAGTCATTTTTGTGATCATGACCTATGAACACAGCTTTCACATCTCCCATAGAGACAAGTGTATTAAGAACTCCCGAGTTTACTAGGGAACATGCTACCCATTCTCGATATTTACCAACCACATTGTAGATAGGACCTTGTTTGATTTCAGGAATTGGAATGTGGAAGAATGCTAATGATGGGCTGATTGTTGAATGTGGAGAAACTATAGGTGATTCCTTGCTGTCCAGCTTTTGTTCCTGTTAGTGTGTTGCCTGCAACATGTTAATAATCTAAATCTGCAATACAGCCTCCTGAGAGTTGAATGAAATAAAAAAGATTGCAGGATGTATGCCTATAAACACAATAAAATTAAACCATAATATTCTAGAATTTAATGGATAATTATATATAATTTCATACAAACCGAAAATGTTTTCAGAAAATTATGCAAGTGTGCAGAATTACGCGACTGACTGAGAATTGTTTGAATCTAACAGATGCTTTACCTGAACTTTCTGAGAAACACGACGAAGCCAGTTAAGTTGGGATTCTTTAATCCAATCATAAGTCCAAATCCCATCAACGAAGGCTCTATCCCCACTGTCAAGAAAATAGAGATTGAGGACACTGCTATTGGCAAAACTGGAGCCTGGAGCACCCCATACTCTCAGATCAAAGTTTCCAAAGCCATCGATTTTTGGCACTGGATGCTGTTTGTTGTGATTGGAGGTCTCTTCAACTGACGGAAAGGTCTGTGATAGAGAAAAGTCCATAAGGGATATGAAAGACATAAGCTCTTCGCGAGTCATGGTGGATTCTTGATCGTGATTCCCTAAAACTGCTGCCCAAGGAATTCCAGATTTCATAACCGGGCCAAAAGCTTCAAGCAGAGATTCTGCAGCATCAGAAGCGCTACTCCCGAATATGTTATCTCCTGGATTGCACAACTCACATAAATCAGAAGAAAAACTAATTGCATTCACTTATACAGTTTCCTCACAAGGAGATTAAACTTAACTTTACTTCATCTGTGTCCTTTAAACCTTTGCATTGAGAATCAGCCCACATAGTCCTTCACTCTCAGCCCCAAACCATAAACACCTATAGTTACAAATTTTTAGCTAACATCATTTTTAACAAATTGTCAATCACCAAACAACCCAAGCAAGAAACACATTGCTTCATTACTCCTTTGTTAATTTAACGAGAATGTCTCTATAAATCCAAATACTGCATACAAGACACAACTACCAGAATCCTAGTTTTTCACACAACAACACAGAATTTGAATTGAATCTGACACGACACAAGCAAAATCCATGTATCTAGAAATAGTAACATTAAAATTCGAGTACCAGTAAAAGCGACAAAATCAGGGTTTTCAAGCTGAATCATCTTCTCAAGAAACCGAGTCGTATTCAAGTCCGAGCAGTACTCAAACTCACTCTCCAACACATCTCGGCAACGAGTCAACTTCCCATTCCCGAAATGCATATCCGCCACCTAATATCAAAAACCCATAATCATCACAAAAACAAATAAAATTCAGAAACAGACCCATAATTCATCAGCATTTCTAAAACCCAGAAGACTGAATCATCTTTAAAATCACCTGGAGGATTGTGAAAGTCCCATCAGCGCGAAATCGCAGGGGGAGGGGTGCGACTCTCTTGACTCTAGCATTCTGGTGGTCAAGGGCGAGCTTGGGAGAGATAAATATGGTGTTGAGAACATGTACGGAAGCAATTACGAGGCAGAGGTAAAGGAAAGAGTGGATCCATGACATGCTATTACCGGGATCCATCTTTTGCTCAAGATTTCCGTTTTAGAGATTTCTTGTCATTTCCGTTTGCTTTTCTGTTTCTTCCATCTTAACTGTGTTTTGATCAAATTCAGAGTTTTGATCAGAGTTGGGCCATACGTTATTGGACTTCATCTGGCTGTTGCTTTTGGACTTTTTTATGCATTACAATTTGGACATTTTAAGTGTTATGCAGGTGAAATGATGTATTTGTCCGAACGAAAAGGTGACTATTTAATTTGAAAAATCATAACCTTTTATAAGTATATATATATATATTCAATTTGTACATGTGCGTTCAATAATATTTTTCCAACTTTAATATATTTTTTATTTTATTTTATTAAGGGAGTTCAAATAGTATATGCACCATCATTTCTCAATATTTGTAATACTACAGACAGTTGGATCATTGTATTTTGGGAGACAATTGCCATCAAACTATAAGTACATGTGCAGACAATTGTAGTTTGAAGAAAAGAGTCCAATTCTTGACCCTGATTTGAGTTAACCCACAATTACGTACAGAGTTAATTACAATATTTTTGTTTTCATATAAGTACAAAATTATTACATGAGAATGTTAAATGAGATGTGACATACTGAAAATTTATGTAATTATTTTGCTAGTGTCGGCATTTCTCATCTAACCCTAACGAAAGGAGGTCGGATTAAAAAGTGAATTTTTAAAGAAAGTGTAAGTATACTTTAATTTTTTAATGATTTATGTTATTTGATCATACATTAAAGATAATATATAAAAAGAAACAAAAAATAATTATATGGGCTAGGGGTACCCCTACATCTAATATCATGTAAATTTTTGTCCAATTCATACCGATTATTACTGTCGGAAGACACACACTATTATGTGAAATCTGTTCAATTGATTTAATTATATAGTTCGATCGATTTTCGGAGGACCCTCATCAACAAAATTGTCCTAATTAGACAATTCATAATTAAACCATTATAATTTTTTTTTTCTTGAACATCATAATTTTTTTTATCTTATTAGCCTATTATTATATATAATTTAATAGTTTAATATTTCAATCAATTGATACAATTAATTAATTAAAAAATTACGAGGACCGATTCGAGTCCTCGCCTACTGGCTTTTTCATTATTTTAAACACAACGATAAGATTAATGATTGGCAGTAGCTGCCAATAATAGTTTATCTGATTACAAATTCAGAGTTCAATTCTGAAACTTCCATCATAATGTAGTCTTTCTGGTTCTGGAGTAATGACAGAGAAAGGCTAACCGACATCAATTTTTTCTTTTTTCTTTTTTGGGATTATAGAAATCTTTAATATATTGAGAAAAATAATCAAGAAGTGTGTTACCTAAATATCAGTCACATCCCAACGGGACATAATTTAGCTGGTAAAATCACGACCAAATGATTAAGGGTTCGGGTGTCATCAATGTGTTGGTGGTAGTCTACTTTAATAATAGTATTTGGTTTACTGTATACGAGTTATTTATTTGTTATATATATTCGATATTGATAATTAATATAAATTAATTTTTTATAGTTGAAATTCATGGTGTAATCAATTTACTAAAAAAAAAAACAATTAGATCAAAAATTCCTCCAACATAGATATGAAGTTATGTAGGCAAAACTACGTATTGTGCTAATAAGGTCTTAGGTTTAGACCCCATCAATATTTAGGATGTTATTCTATTTTAACAGAAGTTAACGTTCTACTTTAATAGTAGGTGTTGATTTGATATGATTATTTGATATTGATAATTTGTATATGATATGTCATAATTGTTGATAGTTGTTAATTATAGTTGTTAGTTGGCAAAACTGAGTCTGCGTGACGTTAGAGGTCATGGGTTTGAACCCTACTTTATGCGTGAGAAGTTGTTTTACTGAATAGTAGGTAGTATATTTGATACTACTATCATAGTACGACTGTTGTAACGGTTTTTTAAATATTGATATCCAACATGAAAAATTGTAGTCAAATTATTACAATTATTAATAATTCATTCACTCCAAGTAAGAATTTCATTTGGTTGAGGGATGAAGACAAGATTTGGTCCCTCTTGCAGGAGAAGACAAAATGATGATTAGGATGAGATTAATTTACCCAAATCCTTTGATTAAATGAGGAAATGTTTGATTAATTAATAAACATAATTAGGAGGAAAATCTTTCTAAAATCCAATATATATAATATAAAAAATGAGTTTAATTCTTGTTGGTTGCAACTTCCCAATTTTAGCAATATTTAAATTTTTCAATCTTTAACCCACCATTGAAAAACATCATTCTACACCTTAGATTAGAGGGAAACATAAATCACTTACACTATCATTACACATCACAACAACCACTGTAATAATTATGGATATACATTTTTTTTAATTAGTAATTACTAATTACTAATACTGTTTATAAATTATAATACTCAAACACAACGGGTTCTCCTAAAATTCATCATAATTACAATTATTTTCTCGTTATTTGAAAAATTACAAATATTCTTTGGAATTAACGGTCACCTAACAAATACTCCTCGTAATGGCCTATTGTAGGCGTATTTGTTAGACGTCTGATTCCAAATGAATATTTATAATTTTTCAAATAACGAAAAAATATTTGTAATTATGACAAATCTCAAGAAAAATATATATTTATAATTATAAATTGAGCCGGATACATATATATATATATATGTTTTCCTAATTGGAGGATTGTTGGATGAGAGGAGTATGGTAAAACCTACTAACTTGATGTGCTCTCAAACGATCACTACTGTATCGGCAATAAAACCTAGTTTAGCTAATCAAGTCTTGATAGTAGGTAGGAATCCATCTAAAATAATAAAAACTGTTGATTAGTAATGAATATTTAATTCTGATAATTAATAATATATATTAATTATCAAATTTTATAATATATATATATATATACCTAATTTGCTTGGAAAAAAAAATCGTGCTTTTTATTTTTAATTATTTCCAGACAAGCGGAGCCAATAACAATAGGGTGAATGAATAATTACTTGTATGATTTTGAATTCATGAATTTTTTCTTCTTCTTTTTTCTTTTTTATAGAAATGGTGATCGAATTTACATCAATGCCAATAAATTGAGAGATACATCGATTCAATCAATAAACTCACATTAAGTGACTAAAATACTCATTACAATAAATTATTTAAATAAAGTGAGGCAAATATGAGATTCAAATCTATAACCTCAATTTTATTCATAAAATTTCAATCTTAATCATTAAATTATGACATTATGAACAGTGAAGGCATGACTTTGAAATAGTAGACGTTCCTTGGTCGACATTTGTGTTTGTAATTATTTGTTAGTACAACAATTTTTAAAAAAAACATGCGACAGTCGTCAGCGTTCTATTATCATGTTAGACCATAATAATAACTGATAAATTATATTATTCTATTATCATTTAAAATCATCGACAAATTAAATTTGTCGATGAGGTATTGTCCGATTAATAAGATTGAGGTGTTACAAATAAAAAGTTATGATTAGGAGTTCAATTACAATGATTTACATAAATTGAGTTCACATAAAATGAGCTAAATATCCAGAGGAACTCCAATCCACGACCTCAAACCTGTTTAAGGTTGAGGTCCCATGAACAAATTTAAATTTATAGATTCGAGGCTCACTGAACGTGTGGGTATTTGTATGACTTTATGTGAGTGCTTGTAATTTATTTATTGTTGTTAGTCATATTAATATATTGATTAAATTTAGGTATTAATCAGTGTATCAAGATGGGTTATTGTAATTTGATTTATCGTTATTAGTCAAAAATAAAATAAAATAGGAGCTCGATGAATATGAGCATATGTCTACTTCTATATATAACAGTTTTGTGTTTCTTTGTCTCGTATGTATGTATTTATTAATTTAAAATTTTGAATGGTCGATATACTGAATTAAATTGAATGTATTGAATGATATAATGAATTGCATATTTTTTTAAAAAAAATATTCAAATCCGAATATGATTTTGATTAATGTTGAACTCTGTTGGACTAGTGACAAAATGATAAATATGCATAAAAAGTCCAACTTATATTGAATTGAATTATATTGAAGCTGAATTAAATTAATTTTCATTAAAAACTTTATATAAAGTGAATAAAAATCAGAATAGTGTGGAGTCGAGTGAGATAATTGATGCTAAACCAAGTGTACCAACCTTTACAGCACGTGGGTCAAGTCTTCGCGGTCCCGCACAATAATGCACATGACCGATGCCAAATTGGGCGCATGAAAATTGCCGCCTGCAATCCCACCTACGCGTTTCCACTGAGCGTCAATGGGATCGAGCGACGACCCACTCCTTGCGACTATAATTTTATACTGAGAATTAGTTTTATAAAAAAAATTATAAATTTAAATATAGTGAATGTTGAGAGTATTTAAAATTCAAATAAAAAATAAAAAAAGTATGATATTAGTTACCAACTGTTGAACTTGGTATAAATTTTGAAAGCCATGTTTGTGCTTTGAATTGCGCAGAGTTTTAGTTTTGGATGGTGTGTCCACAAATACAGTCAGGAATACAATGGGTGGGGAGTAAGTGAGCTCAAGCACAAAGTTTCAGGCACTAAAATGCAGTGTGAATCAGTATTTATTTGGAATTTGAGATTCACCAACAGCCTCACTTAGTCCAATCACATCAAAGTAACGTAATTAAAAAAAAAAAGTCATCGATTATGTAGACATTATGCGTCTTATTTTATAATAACATCAACGGGTCGATTATACAAAAATGTCATAATATTTTTTCCAAAAATTGTACAATATCTACCACGCCATTAGAATATAATAACAACTGAATCTAAATTTTGATAATTTAAATATTTTTTTAATTATATACTGAAATTGACATTTAAAATATTCTTGTATCACTCACTTACAATTGATAACTTTGAATATATAATAGGATAAATTACATTGATACCTTCAGAGGTTATGTCAAATTACAGCTACACCCTCTGAGGGGCGTTAAGGTAATATTTTTTGGGGAATATTTGTGTAAATTTTGCATTTGAATAGAGGGTGTGTTTGTAATTACAACTATAATTTCAGAAAGCATACCCATAAATTAGGAAAAAGAATAGGGAATATTTGTATATTATGATCTAATTTAAAATAGATAGAGACTTATTTAAATATGTAATGCCGTCCTTGGACATTACTCTCATGATGTTCGTGTTCTATACTGTTTTTGAAAGTCTAATGCGCGTTTTTCGTTTATAAATCATTTTTCAGCAGTTGAAATTATTGATTTTGCATTTCAATATTTATATATTTATAGATTTCACCAAAAAAGAAAAACAAAATCGGGACGACGTAATATTTGTCTCGAGGCGCACATGCCCCTGTACGATTAGAAGAAATATGACTTTTCAAACATAATTAATTATCATAATGATTAAAATAAAAAATTATGATGAATAATAATTAATCACACGTAGACAACAATTGTTAACAAATGTTGATTATTCGACATTGAACCCTTTACTCGGCCATGGTAATTCGTTGTTTTGTAGAAACGATATCCAAAAAATATACATAGGTCTTATCAATTAGGTAGGGTTTAGGTCTTACCTATTAAATTTTGTGGTCTATACATATATATGTATAATAATAATAATAGATTTTAAAACAAACAATTTCTCAAAATTTAAATTTACATCAAAATCAAACAATAAAATTTCATAAACCGAATGAAACAATTATTATGTGGTTTCTGCAATGATCTTACACAAAAATATGTTACTAAATTAACTTATTAATAGCATTTATGAGCAGCCGATTCGGTATATAAAAATTTAATTATTAAAAATTTTGAACATGTGAAAGTAAGTATCATTGAAATTTAAATAATAATCTCGACTTTGTGCAATCAATGAATTAATATTAATTAGTTACGAAATCGAGATATATTCAAACTAGTAACATTAATTATGAAGATAGATTTGATTTCAACACAACTTTTTTATTCATTTGAATTAACATTCAACCTTGACTTGATGATATTTTCACTATTTGAAGTCAAATTGATTTTATCTATTTCATATATTCAAAGAGTTTAGCTAATTTAAACTTTGTTTATAATTTTAAAATTTTTGAAACTATCAAGTCAAGTTTAATTAATTTCATCAAAAAGTTATGAAATAATCTAACAAAATGGTCAAAGTATTAATACATGAAAAAAATATAAATAAAATATATACTAAAATAATTACACAAAATCTAACAACTTTTAAATATTAAGTAAATACAATCGAATGATTATCAAAACTTTACAGATTCAATTATTTCACGAGTATTTTAGAATACCAAAATTTTATTGACCATACCAATTATTATTTCAGGGTATAAGATTCGATTCATGAATGTTCGTATAATTGGACACTTCAAATTCAAAATCAGGGTGAATTTCAGATGTAACGGGTCGAATTTCAAATCCAATCAAAAAAAAAATTAGGTGGGAATTAAATTCTTGGTAGACAGGATGGAATTGGAATATAATAAAACTAATTAGGTTGTGATTTGTAAGAAAGATAGATAGGTATGAAGTACGAGAATAGGACCATGTTTCATACACCTTGTGGGGTATTTCTTGATGCAATTAAATGACAATACTGACAGGTTCCTACCCTTCCCCAATTCCCTCCCTCCAAAGTAAATAATGAAATTGATTTGAATATGACATTTAACATTTGAAACTTTTAAGAAAATTTTATATTTTCTTTCCCATTTTATTCAACTTTTTTCCCCTTAAAAAGCTATTATCGAAAAAAAATCATAATTGATATGACTTGTGATTCGATCCGTACCCTATTTTCTTGACGTATTATCCGCTTTAGATTCACGTAAGCATCATGAATTTATCTTGAAAATGCGTCTCGCTAGAGAAACGGGGCCTTAGAGCTTATAAGCCGCTTAAGTTTCTTGCCAGCAACCAATGTTGAACGCTTGTCTACATCAACAACCCCTAAACGAGGGTTTTGGATGGATACATGGCTTTGTTCTAACATTAGTTAAAGACGAATAGCTTGAGCCATTTGGAAGCCTCAAAGTCTCCTCCCCTAGCGAGGTGTCTTTTTAGAGCAATACCATAAAACTCATTCGTATAAGATCACAACGAACAATATTTCATACAACGAAATACTAATCGAGTCGGAAACCACATTAATAATCATTAATAAATATACATATTTATCATTGTTTTTTATGTTATCCAAGTTTAGTATATGCATTTTTATATTGTAGATATATATATGTATATATGTGTGTATAATTACCTAGTCTAATCAAATTAGGGTTCATGTATCCCCACTAACAACTTAAAATTCTTTTTTAAAAAAATAATTACAAAGAATAAGTGAAACACACACGACCCAACATTTCCCACTTGTTTCGCTCTCACAAGAACCCTAAAGAAAACCCCCCACAGAAAGTGGTCCAGACACTCCTAATTCTTAGTGTCTTGAAAAAATTAATGTTCACATCACTACTAGTGCCACAAAATACTGGATTTAATTCTTTCAGTTCTTTACGGTACGAAATTTTAAAATTGGTCTCAAAATTTAAAAAAAAATTTGACATATTTAATTCTATACTTTATAAAATAATCCCAAAATTCGAAATACTTAATATATTTAATTTCGAGTTTCGGGAAGATTTTGAAAATTCAATAAAAGGTTGGGGTAAATGTTTCGAACTTTTTTTTTAATTTTGAGATCATTTTGAAAATCTGTAATAAGAGATGAAGAATTTTCATTCCCAAAAATAAAATCTTTTTCTTCTTTTGAGACATCATGTTGAGTAAATATCAATATATCAATTTTTATTGTCGATAAGTCTTCACTATACATTACGCTTCTCCTATCACTAACATTTCTCATGACTGCTGAGCTCGTAAAACTCATATTACTCGTGTCTAAAATTTACGATGAATTCAATAACGTGATGAATATAATTATGTTCTATTTATATATATATATATATATATATTTAGAGAGAGAGAAGGGGGGGGGGGGGGGGGGAGAATTCGGCTGGATGGACGGAAAAGACAGTGGTTATAGACCACGCTTTAAACTATGGTAATTCTTACATGCTTTTGAGATGCTATACCATATAATACACAAACGCTCTTTCTCTCTAAGTAAGACCATTTTTTGTAGTCGGTCTTCCCAACTAAAAGGTCAATTAAAACAACTGTCTTTTTTTTTTTTTTTTTTTTTTGTGGGTTCGTAAGACGTTGAAGTGTGTATTGAGGAACGGGATGAGTATTTTTTCTATTATATTTGGGAAAAAAAATTTGAATAATTGTGAGTGAGTTTCGGCACGGATTGGATCTCGTCAAACTTAAATTGATTACACGACAAGTATGATGTTATGTGATTGATGTATAACTTTTAGAAAGTATATTTATTATGTGATTGGTTCGATTTGATTAAGTCTAATACTGTGAGATGGGTGTGAAAAATTCCTACTCAAATCAACTTTGGCCGACAAAATAAATATAAACAACAAATATATTATACTTACAATATAATTTATTTAAAATAAACTAAATTCGATTTGTATTAGAAATTTTACGGGTGGGAAGGGGTACATAGCGTATGGACAGGTGGCGTGACAAAGATGATGGTATTGGTGTGGGGGTTTCCACTCAGTTTTGTTTTCCATGTGATCGCCCCTACACACGTGGCACATGCTGAAATGACATTGCGTCTGATTGCTGACTTCGCGCCCAACAAAAAAGGTCAAAGTTAAGTAAAAACTTTAGTGGTAATGCTGCTTTGTCCTTTTTTTTATTATTATTATTTTTCTTCCCTCTCAACATATGTAATTTTATCATGATTTTAAGATATTAATTAATATTTAATAAAATACATTGTTTCCATAATAATGTACAGAAATTTGCATAAAATAAAATAATAGTCATAGGTTTTAGTGAAACTCAATTATAGGGAAAAGTATTATTTTAGTCCGCTAAGTATGCCTAATTTTAATTTGTCCGATAACTATGTCCAATTTTGTTTAGGTCCAATAACTTACGAAATTGCTTACTTTTAGTCATCTGGCAGATTTTCGGACAATTTTACCCCTATGCAACTTTTGAAAGGCAGTTTTAGTTCATATGCACTCATAGGGGTAAAATTGTCCGAAAATCTGCCGGAGGACTAAAAGTAAGCAATTTCGTAAGTTACTGGACCTACAAACATAGTTATCAGATTAAAATTAAAATTAGGCATACTAAGCGGACTAAAATAATACTTTTTCCCTTAATGATATGATGATAAAAGATTAATGAGGAATGAAGGAAGTGAAGATGATGATAGTGTGTGAACTGTGAACCACTCACTTTATTTTCTTAGTGTGATTATAAAGCAGCTTCTTTAATTAAGACTTTTTATGAGGAAAAAGAAGAGCAACAGGTCCCTTGTGCTTAGAGAAGAGGCAATTTACTCATTCGGGCAGAATATGTGTAATGACTGTTTTGCCCTCATTTGTTAATATGGATTAGATTGCTATTTTGCAATTGGAAAGTCAATTTTCAAATATATAAGGGTAAGTTTGTGTTGAGTAAAGTGGTAAAAATTGTGGAGAGATGAGAAGACGAATAACCAAAACATAAAATTCCAAATCAAGAGACGAATGACCAAAACATAAAATTCCAAATCAAGAGCACATGATATATTATAAATTAATTTGAAATTTGTGTGGGAGCATTAAATAATCTTAGTAAGTGTAGAAATTAATATCTGAATGTAATTTGATAAAGATGTGGAAACATAATTAAATTCCAAATAATAAATCCACCCAACTTACTTAGTAGAGTTATTGTAATACAAGAAATCAATTTGAAATTTGTTTGGGAGAATTAAATAATCTTAGTAAGTATAGAAATATGTGAGTGTGTGAAGATGTGGAAACATATGAGGGACCAACCACCCTAATATTATCCTATGTTTTCACACACAAGATTCCATAACACACAATCTCATTCTACTATGATGCAACGCCGCCCCGTAGACCAACTTCTGTTGTCCGTTGACGCCCAGGATCATTCACAATACTCATTCCTTGCCACCTATTATTCATCATCTCCATTCTTTCTATAAATACATACATGTACATGATTCTCTCTACTCTCAAAACACAACCATCATCCCTCTCCCCTTTCATTTCTCATTTCTCTTCTCAACCCAAATTAACTATGGAAGATTTCGACGATTACAACAACTATTGGGAAACCGGGATGTTCTTGCAAACCGAAGAACTTGACAGGTACTCACAAAGGGTTCATCTTCTATTTTCTATTCAGCTTATGTTTAATTAAGCTGGATTGACGTGATCCGTTCTAACGGTTGCAGTTATTTCGACGAGCACATATCTGCATATTATGACTCGGGTTCTAACGGTTGCAGTTATTTCGACGAGCACATATCTGCATATTACGACTCGAGCTCACCCGATGGAGCACAGTCATCACTTGCCTCAAAGAACATAATCGCGGAGAAGAACAGGAGGAAGAAGCTGAATGAGAGGCTGTATGCACTAAGAGCAGTGGTTCCAAACATTTCTAAGGTATTTTATCAGCCCCATCATTCTAAGTGACATCTGCTGCATCATCATTGCCCCATGGCATCGGGGCACCAATCAAATTCATGATCCATCATACATGATTAAACATTATTTCAATTATTAGTGTCATCACATTCTGATCTGACAGTATAATGAATTAGTGCTGATATGAGCAGACGTATCGAAATTATTAAATATTAACCTTGAAAAAATTGAGAACAAAAAATGACGACGACGATGATGATGATGATGATATAGATGGACAAAATATCAATAGTCAGAGATGCAATAGACTACATCCAAGCACTGCATGATGAAGAGAGGAGAATTCAAGCAGAAATATCAGAGTTGGAGTCGGAGAGGGCAACAAACTTTGAGTATGAACAAGAGGCCACTACATTTTACTCAAAGCCAAAGAGGACAAGAATGGAGAATTACTATGACTATAGTGCCCCAAGATTAATGTCATCACCCATTGAAGTTCTTGAGGTACTGTACTGTACTGTACTAGTTATGGGGGGCTTTCCTTAACTGAAAAGAACAAAAGAAGGTGGGTGGGGAGTGGGGGGTGTTTTGGGTATAACCCTAATGAAAAAGTTGTGTTTAAATGTGTGCAGTTGAGGGTATCCAACATGGGGGAGAAGACAATAGTGGTTAGCTTGACATGTAGTAAAAGAACAGACACAATGGTGAAATTATGTGAGATCTTTGAATCTTTGAAGCTCAAAGTCATTACTGCCAATATCACTGCTTTCTCTGAAAGGCTTTTGAAGACTGTTTTCCTTGAGGTTATTTTCTCTCTCCTCTCTCTCTCTCTCTCTCTATATATATATATATATGTATGTATAATTTCTTTTTTCTTTGTTACATTTCTCAACACTGATTGAAAATTTTAGACAGATCAGATTCAGATCTAATAATTGCACAATAATTTGGTTTATAGTATTTTAATTAACATGTGGTGAAGTGATCACAATTTCAACGCACAATAGAGCTGGTAATGATAATATGGTAATAAATAATTGATGAGAATTGTTCCATCCTTTTTCTTTTTTCCAAAATTGGGGGCTCCATTGTATGATTTTGCCCCCTTTTGCCTTTTACTTTTTCTTCAGTCACTATATGACAACAAAAAAACATTAAAGTTAACAAATGATTCTTTGTTTTTTTTAAGAAAAAATTAAAAAAAAGAAAAGAAAATTAGAGCTATCCATATTTTAAAGAAAGTAATAATATATGCTTCATTATTGAAAGCAATAATAGTATATTTCTCAAGTAGTAAGCTCAGAATCTCATAATAAATGTATGTAATTAGTCTATTTAAATAAACAACTCTATTATTATTTGAAGTTTTTCAGATCTGAATGCATAACTTACTGTAACATTAAAGAAAACAACTAAACCACTTCATTGCTTGTTCTGAGAATTGTAAGTAAAGATAATCATTGTTGCCTCAACTAAAATACGGATTTGGTAGTTTGGTTGTCTTGATTCAACTTGTTTCTTTTTCTTTACCTATATTAGTAGCACTGATATGTTGTGTTTTTGTGTGTTTAGGCTGATGAGGAGGAGAAGGAAGATGTAAGGCTAAAGATAGAGGCTGCCATAGCTGCTCTAAATGATCCAGACAGCCCTATGAGCATCTAAATGTGTTCAGCTTTTTCACCCCATTGCACTGTATGGTGTTTTCCTTTTTCTTGGTAGTTTTTGGTTGATATCTCTCTCTTTTTTCTACAGTGGTAAGCTTGTATAATGTAGATGTAGCTTGTCTGAGCAAGAATTTCCCAACCACCATTTTATGCAATTAAGGAATCAAGAGAATGGGATGATGGTAAATTTACCAAGTCTATAAATGTCAAGGAAGATCAACTATCAAGACGCATCGCACTCTACAACTGCCATAATGGGATACAGAAAACCATGTTTGGAAATATTGATGTTTCACCCTTAACTTGAGAAACATCAGTCTGAATAAAGTGGGAAGGAACTACTGAAACATTCTTCTTCCCTCCTCTAGATGACTTGGCACGTTTTGGTTTGTCTTCCTGCATAACTGCATAATCCATCACCCTTTGTGTTGTGCCGTTGCTTGAATGTACCAATTCAACAAATGCTGCAACAGGTGAAAAGAAAATTACACATGGAAATCTATTTGACTAGAGACTTTGTAAAACTAATTAGAGTATATAGTGAACCCTAAAGAACATAAGAAACCTAGACGAGCTTGTTATAATCTATTGAAGACCATAAGGCAGTAAACTGATTTCATCCACTCACACTGCACATCAAGGCATTCATGTGCCAAGGTTTGTCGTATGTGACACGATCAATCCGTGGAAATCTCAAACTATATGGAGCAGCAAATACCTTGAATGATAGAAATTGTGGTGCCAAGACCAACTTAATTAAATCATTAGACATTACCAAGCATGGCAAAATACTAGCATGCTGTTGTGCAAAGTTGTAGGCGAGATAAGATATCAAGGAAACAAGGAACTTGGAGCCCAATAAAGCTGCAGAAGCGAGACAATAATAACTATAAAGGAAACAAGAAACTTGGAACCAATCAGGGTCTTAGCAGTTTAGTTTCAGTGGACATGCTCAGGGTTATATGCATTGCACCGGAAAAAGGAAGGAGTTCTACTCTGGACAATACCTCGGATCTGATTGTTCGAATATCACCGGTGATGGAAAATATAATTGATCTGCACATGCAAGACTTACGGGTAAGAACCACAGAAATAAGAGCCCCACCTCATCATGAAAACTTCTGCTCACTTTTCTGGGCTTTCAACCCAAACATCTGGTCTCTCCTTTGAGTTATTTGTAACTTGATAGAAGCTTGGAGGTGGCTTCTTTGGATATTCGTATTTCCTGAAATTGGAATTACCCATGTTTTAATTAAATATTAAATATAATAAAGAAATCCAAGTGGATAAAAAATCAATGAAAAGTTCAAGAATATAACTTGGGTTGTATGGCCACAGAAACACACATAGATTGCGACAGCAGAATTCTTTGATATCATAAGTTAAGAATTGAGTTCCACATTAAAATAACCAACTATAAATGTTAACTAATGCAATAACTTTGAGCTTAATACGAAGATAAATGTCTTCATGCAGGCATCATAATAATGCTGACAAAAGTTTTTTCACCACAATTCCCAACTCAGACATTATTGATCAAAAGCTACCTGAAATAAGGCTTCAATTTGGTGACAACAGCATTAAGCTCCTCATCAGCATTTGACGGGGATAAACATACACACGGAACTATGATTTGTTTCTCATTAGTTCACGACTAAAGTAAGTCAATTATAAAGACTCTAGCTGACACACATGGCACAGACACAATTCTTATTTGCTCGACTATTCAAGATGTTGTGCCAACTTGGAGTGCACGGCAGTTGACACTTGCCTTATTTTTAGCTCATCATTTTTTAAGTATTGCGCTATTCTCTCCTAGTGACAATGAATTCCAACCTACAGTAATGTCCTAAAAATTCTGGAGAGATGAGAAGACGAATAGCCAAAACATAAAATTCCAAATCAAGAGCACATCAGGCCTCTATATATTTGGAGAAATTCCAAATACTAAATCCACCCAACTTGTTTAGTAGAGTTCTTGTAAGGGTGAATAGCAATTTATCCCCTATGTTATTGAAAATGAACATATTACCTCTCTATAAAAAATATCGCAATTTACCCGCCTATACCTTTTAAAATGGAGCAATTTACCTCCTTATACAGGGAGGTAAATTACTTCATTTTGAAAAACATAGAAGGTAAATTTTTGTATTTTAAAAAATATAGGGAGGTAAATCGTTATTTGTTTTCTTCATAAGAGAGTAATTTGCTCATTTACGATATCACAAAGGGATTGTTTGCGCTTTTTTCCCGTTATTGTAATACAACAACTCAATTTGAAATTTGTGTCGGAGCATTAACTAATTTTAGTAAGTGTAGAAATATCTGAGTGTGTGAATTATAATTTGATAAAGAAGTGGAAACATAAGAGGGCGCAACCACCCTAATTTAATTTATACCAAGGAACAAAGATGTTTTCACACACAAGATTCCAAAACAGACAATGTCATTGTACTATGATGCGACGCGGCCCCGTAGACCAACTAGTGTTGTCCGATTGACGGCCAGGATCATTCGCAGAGCTCTCCAAAAACTCACCCCCACTATTATTCCTTGCACCTATTATTGATCATGTCTGTTCTTAGTATAAATACCCCACAAACATACATGTACATGATTAACCAAGCACCATATTCTCTCTACTCTCAAGAAAAGCATCAACACTCTCCCCTTTCATTTCTCAATTCTCATCTCAACCCAAATTAAATATGGAAGATTTCGACGATTACAAGAACTATTGGGAAACCGGGATGTTCTTGCAAACGGAAGAACTTGACAGGTACTCACATCTTCTATTTTCTATTTCGTGTTTGATGGTATCTGATGTTTAAGGTGGATTGATGTGATGGGTTCTGACGGCCGCAGTTATTTCGATGAGCACATATCTGCATATTATGACTCGAGCTCACCCGAAGGAACACAGTCATCACTTGCCTCAAAGAACATAGTCTCGGAGAGGAACAGAAGGAAGAAGCTGAATGAGAGGCTGTATGCACTAAGAGCAGTGGTCCCCAACATTACTAAGGTATTTTATCAGCCCCATCATTCAAACATTTCATTATTATCACTCCCACCAATTGTTCTTAAAATATAGCCATTCTAAGTGGCATCTGCTGCATCATCATTGCCCCATGGCATTGACTATCCTCAATGGAGTTTTCCATCCGATTCTACTTATCTGGGCACCAATCAAATTCATGATATCCAGCATACATTATTTCAATTAATAATGTCATTATATTCTGATCTAACAGTATTATGAATTAGTACCGCTATGAGCAGCTGGGAATCATCGTATCGAGAATTATTAAATATTAAACTTGAAAAATTTGAGAAAAAAGAATGATGACGACGATGATGATGATAATGATGATTATAGATGGACAAAGCATCAATAATCAGAGATGCAATAGAGTACATCCAAGCACTGCATGATGAAGAGAGGAGAATTCAAGCAGAAATATCAGAGTTGGAGTCAGGGAGAGCAACAAACTTTGAGTATGAACAAGAGATCACTACATTTTGCTCAAAGCCAAAGAGGACAAGAATGGAGAATGAGTATGACTACAGTGCCCCAAGATTAATGTCATCACCCATTGAAGTTCTTGAGGTACTGTACTGTACTGTACTAATTATGGGGGGATTTCCTTAACTGAAAAAAACAAAAGAAGGTGGGTGGGAACTGGGGGGTGTTTTGGGTATAACCCTAATGAAAAAGTTGTGTTTAAATGTGTGCAGTTGAGGGTATCCAACATGGGGGAGAAGACAATAGTGGTTAGCTTGACATGTAGTAAAAGAACAGACACAATGGTGAAGTTATGTGAGATCTTTGAATCTTTGAAGCTCAAAGTCATTACTGCCAATATCACTGCTTTCTCTGGAAGGCTTTTGAAGACTGTTTTCCTTGAGGTTATTTTCTCTCTCCTCTCTCTCTCTCTCTCTATATATATATATATATGTATGTATAATTTCTTTTTTCTTTGTTACATTTCTCAACACTGATTGAAAATTTTGGACAGATCAGATTCAGATCTAATAAATGATGATATCAGAGTAACTCAATGACATTGTTAGGAATAATCAATTTGTTGACTTCACATAGTTTTTTAAGAATTAAACCCACGTAAATAAGATAAATTATCCATAAATCTTAAACTAAGAAATATTTTTAATTTGTTTTAATAATTTAAATTTCGATTTACATCGTGGGCCCCAACCGTCTCCACGTGTCCCCGGAAGCTGGTTTTTCAATGACTCTGAAGATCTAAAGACTAAAAAAATACAACAGAAAAGATTTCCTGAAATGGACAAAATGGGAAAAGTTTTGCCTGAAAGAAAAATAATTATTGAAAAAGCAGTTTGTGGCAGACTAACTGCGTCAATTAAATATATATAAACTGGGTCTGGGCCAACAAAAATTATTTATAATAAAATATTTAAAAAAATGTATATAAGGTAACATATCTTGCACTACCGACCAAGTAAAATACAGTATTTAATGTACAACAGCGTAGATAATCTGATAATTGCACAATAATTTGGTTTATAGTATTTTAATTAACATGTGGTGAAGTGATCACAATTTCAACGCACAACAGTGCTGCTAATGATAATATGGTGATGAATAGTTGATGAGAATTGTTCCATCCTTTGTCTTTTTTTCAAAATTGGGGGCTCCATTGTATGATTTTGCCTTTTACTTTTTCTTCAATCACTATATGACAACAAAAAACATTAAAGTTAACAAATGATTCTTTGTCTTATTTCTTAAAATAAACAACTCTATCATTATTTGAAGTTTTCGTATTAACTACTAAAAATGATTTAACAATTAACACTTAGCAACTCAGATCTGAAAGTAAAGTTGGATGCATAACTTACTGTAACATTAAAGAAAACAAGTCAGATAATAATATTTATCAAAAACTGGTATGAAGTATGATGCAGAGCTGATTCATAAAATCCAATATATGGATTTCTGTGGTCCACTCAGGATTCCAACTTCCATAATTGTAGTGAAGATAATATATTCTAGAAAGATTTAATTTCACAGCTAACTGCAACCACTTCATTGCCTGTTCTGAGAATTGTAAGCAAAGATAATCATTGTTGCCTCAACTAAAATACGGATTTGGCAGTTTGGTTGTCTTTATTCAACTTGTTTCTTTTTCTTTAGCTATTTTAGTAGCAATGATATGTTGTGTTTTTGTGTGTTTAGGCTGATGAGGAGGAAAAGGAAGATTTAAGGCTAAAGATAGAGGCTGCCATAGCTGCTCTAAGTGATCCCGACAGCCCTATGAGCATCTAAATCAAAAACAACATAAGCAAAAATGAAAATTTTCTCCTGAAATTTCACCTTCCTGTGTTCAGTTTTCACCCTATTGCACTGTATGGTGTTTTCCTTTTTCTTGGTGGTTTTTGGGTGATTTATGTCTCTCTTTTCTACAGTGGTTAGCTTGTACAATGTAGAATGTAGCCTGTCTGAGGAAGAATTTCCCAAATAAAAGGAGTGGTGTTTAGAATTTCTCACATCTGCTTACTCTTCATTAATAATTAGGATTTACTATCAAAAGACTTATTATAATCGGGTGGTTGAGAGAGGCTTCTGCCTCAGGCAAAGCTGACTCATCACAGACGTACGTTTGAGTTGGGGTTGCTTTCACTCATCAATTTTGTGATTGTTATTCGACTAAGACAGACTTACGTCCATTTTCCATACTAAAATACAGCCACCATTCCTACAGTGTTCAGTTAATTATTACTGACCAAACAGGAAATTGGAATAAAAATTAAGCTCTATAGCTACAAGAAATCATTCAGAGGCCAACGTCATTCACCAAACTTATCATCAACATGTGATTGATTAATGCAGCTGTGATAGCAGTAGTCAAACGTAGATACCTCTGCCTTTTGAATTCCAAGATATCACTACTAAAATTCAATTGAGAAGATGCGCCACTGTTTGGGAACAGGAACGGAATCAATCCAGGCAAACGGACAAGTACTAATCCCTCCTGTACTTTAGTTCATCGATATTGCAACCGTTACAGCAGCGGAATGATTAAACATTACAAGAAGTAGTGGCATTCGAATGATCACAGTATCTTATAGAAGTTCTTACTCTAGCACATTCTTGGCCTTCATTAAGCAACAGACTCTGGATCTCAACGAGGTTATGAGTACGTGTCAGTAGTGGACTGGTAATAAGAGGAAAACCGATCAGCCCACCAATAATAAAGCAAAACAGAAACAAGAACGGGCATGGATGATCTTCTCAAGTCTCTGTGTTATATAAGACTGCAATATGAGAATTTAGAGCAACAAGGTCGATGTATCCAGCAGATAGTTATTTTGAAACCTTATGGGACATTGTGCGGCAAAAATATACAAACAATTTAATGGATATGATTGTATTAATTTACAGAGAACTTATTTATCGTGGTTTCACCAATCCTTGAGCAGTTCATTAGCGACATCCTTGTAGCTTACTTTTCTTTTCTTGACCGGTTTCGTTTCATCATCTAAAGGTATTTTCTCCTCTTCAGGGGCCGGATCAGGATGTCGCGTTTTAACTTCATCAGAAACGGGGATCGCACTTTCAACTTTCTTTGTAGCAAGAATGGGTACCATGTCGAGTAACATAGCTTGAACTGGATCAACAGTGTCTTCTAGTCGGTCATTGTAACAGGTGCTGCCACCGTATCCAGATCCAACTTCATTTGTTTCATCAACCCTTATTCCAGGTTTATAACGTTCCTCAACCCCCAGTTCAGCTTCTTTGCCTTTTTCTGATGTGGAGTCTTTTTCAGCCTCTTTCTTTTGAAATTCGGGAACATGTAAGTTTGCAGTGTCAGAAGGCCCATTATTTGCTCGCTTGACTTCAAAATCTTGTTCCATACTCTGCTCTTCAGAAGAGGGGTCTTTATCTGATTCATTTCCACCGATCTTCGCTGGCTTGTTTCTAATCTGAGCCCTTGCTGTTCTCTTGGGTTGATTAAAACTTGATCTTCCTTTACTTTTTAACATCTCAGAGCCCACATCACTTTTGCCGCCAACTTCAAGTTCTTCCTTGTCATCCGAAGAAGCACCATTATCTGATTCATTTTCATCGATCTTAGCAGGATTCTTTCCAGCTCGTGGCCTTGTTCTTCGGTTGACAACTGATTTTCCTTTTCTGGTGCTCATCCCACTGGGTCTTCCCCTTTTTCTTTTTCCATCCCTATTAGGCAAGCTGACAATTCTTGGCTTGTCTGATGTAGCATTGCTGTTTCTCACACCATAAGAAGATGATACATCCTTCGATCCTATTTCCAAGCTCCGATATTCTTCTCTAGTAAGATCATCTTCATTACTGAACAGCAGAGACACGTATTAAAGACATTTGTAGGTTGTGAAAGGAGAGATTGAGCGAAGCAGTTGATTTGGTGCGAGCAATTTCACACAAAGAGAATGTCTTTTAAGGAACAACACCCTCACTGGAGTTAGAAGGTGAGAAGCAATAATTACCCTGTCCAAATTCCAGATATTTTCAGCCTGTCTAAGATAGCCAAACCATGCTGTAAGAATCCTTAGTGCCAAAGGTGCAAGTAATAGTTATGAACATATTCACCCAACATGGACAAACTGTCTACAATTAATCACATGCTTAACCCACAGAACCTCTCTCTCATTTTCCATTACCCTCAGACCTAGCAACAATAAACCCACAAAAAGTGTATAAAAGATATTCTCTGAAAATGTCTGGTTCCACTTCTCAAGTGATAAGTCCATCTACTTGATGAACCTTATAAGTTTTAATATGGCATTATAAAAGGGGCTTGTACATGCTGCCGTGTTTTTTGTTAGAAATGCACTTCAATGACCATCCAGTAGAAGTGCAGGAAGGAAGAATTCACAAGTACCAAATAGTAACTTTGCAAACCAGACTTCTAAAGATTTATCTACCCAGGCCACCAACATATAACACTTTTATAAATGGACTTTCCCTTAGGTCCATTTGTGATGGGTTCCAAAAATCCTCTTGTTTCCACAGAATTCTTAACCACCACTTACTGAGATTCTAATTATGATACGAGAGCACTTACCTGTCTCCAGCTAAAGACTCCAGAAAACCCTGGGCTCTCAAACTATAACTCTCCTCTGACAACTTCTGGTCCTTGTCAAAACAGTCATCCAACCACCGGGACTCGACAATTTGCAATCTTGTACTCCGCAAGTGACGCTTCTCCTCTTTTGAGAAACTATGAAAGAAAAAAAAGTAACAATCTTATGTCAGCATAAAATATGATGGTTTAACAATCAACAGTAGTGTCAGAGTTGGGGATATAATCCAAGAAAAGTCTATAATGATTCCACTTTGAGTTGACGCGTGATAAAATCACCATGCTATAAAGAAATGATCTTGGAATACTTCTCTTTAAATGTGAATATTATCAGGTTCAAAGGAACTGTATACAAACACTATCAAGAACCAAAAATCTTAATCATCAATACAGTAAGGGGAAGAAAAAGCAGCAATATTCCACTTAACGAATCATAGCATACAGTTGCCAACATTTGATGATGTTCGAGAACTAGAATTTCCATTCCATGCAATCTAGACTGGATGTTAGGCATATTTTCCAGCTGGAAACTTACCTTATCAAAATCCTCTACATGCACGAACCAATAAATGCAATAAAATGTAAATATAAGGTCCATGCTGGAGGTGGCTAAAATAAAATGTAATTGCATGCGCAGGAAAATCTTCTTGAAATTAGATATGATATAAGTGCAGACCAGATTACACATACCAAAAAAAGAATGCAAACAACTATTGCCCGAGAAATTATTGCTCACCTATTCAATATCGTACCAAAGTCCATATCAGTCTGTGGACTAGAGACAATCACTAAATGAGTAGCATGAGAAAGAGTCTCTGCAACACTTCCACCACCATTGCAAATTCCAATCTTCATTCTTCTCATTGCAAGTTCCAGTGGAACTTCCCAGCTCGTATTTTTTCTAAATACAGATAAAAAGAAATATCAAATCTCAAAGTCTTAATGTCTCAAATCCTACCAAGAGGAACTTGGCCCCATACCAAATGAACAATCATCAGACACATTACCTTAGATGGAAGAAGTAAATGCAACAACCATGAAATCGAATCCATTCCTCCCTCGGACAGAATTTTTTCTTGTAATACTCTATTGCTTTCGAATCTTCAGCTTTACCAATGTTGCATAAGATCTGAAAACAAACAAACCCAGAAGAAATGAAAATAAAAAATTGGCATGATCAAGGCATATTCCGTGCACTGGATTTCTGCTTTCTGCCTTCCCTTAAAACTCAAGCAGTCAACAGCTAACCTTCTTATACAGGTTAATTTGGAGGGACTGTGACATGATCTTTAGTCACTTTACCTGTTTAAGGTCTGTCACATTCAGATCCAAATAGTAGGAGTCAGAGAATTCATCAATTTCTTCTTCTAGCTTGTTCTTTGACGCATTGGAGAGAAAAAGGAAGTGCCTTCAAGTAGGACAAAAGAATGGATTAGTAGAATTAATATATGAAGGTAGTCATCCAAGGGGGATGAAGTGCTATGACTGACTTTGGCTGTAAAGGAAGAAGCTTCTTCTGCGAGCAACAGTCGAAGAGCCAAGAGGAATGAATAACATCTCCTTGGTGCTTTGCAGCCTGAAACTTGATCCCTGTATAATTTCAAAACTCATTCCTTCTGCCATATGTACTTGTATTTAAGCTTTTGTTGCATGAGAGATACAGATAGAAACAAGAACTAACTGACCTTTACTCTCAGAGGCAATACAGTGAGTAACTGAATTGTTTAGATTCATAGAGAAAGTGCCACCATTCTCAACCACCATTTTATGCAAGGAATCAAGAGAATGGGATGATGGTAAATTTACAAAGTCTATGAATGTCAAGGAAGATCAACTAGCAAATAAGCACATTATGGAGACCAACATAAACCCAAAATCAAGCATAGCTGTTCATTTGTAACATTCAAGACATGATAATAAACAAACTCCACAAGATTGAGTCTTCCAATATATGAGTCTACCAAACAACCACAATAGTCAGTTCACTTCTTGGAATTAGAAAGGAAATAGTAGTGATTGTGTCATTGGCCTTATTTCCATCCAGAAACATCCTGAAAATATAGCATAAGAAGGTTCTTGATGCATCACTTTTGCTGTGATAAATGAAACCACATTGTATGCAATAATCAAGACGCATCGCACTCTAGAACTGCCATAATAGGATACAGAAAATCATGTTTGAAAATATTGATGTTTCACCCTTAACTTCAGAAACATCAGTCTGAATAAAGTGGGAAGGAACTACTGAAACATTCTTCTTCCCTCCTCTAGATGACTTTGCACGTTTTGGTTTATCTTCCAGCATAACTGCATTATCCATCACCCTCTGCGTTGTGCCGTTGCTTGAATGTACCAATTCAACAAATGCTGCAACAGGTAAAAAGAACATTACACATGGAAATCTATTTGACTAGAGACTTTGTAACACTAATTAGACTATATAGTGAACCCTAAAGAACATAAGAAACCTAAACGAGCTTCTTATAATCTATTGAAGACCATAAGGCAGTAAAATGATTTCATCCACTCACACTGTACATCAAGGCATTCATGCCAAGGTTTGTCGTATCTGACACGATCAATCCGTGGAAATCTCAAACTATATGGAGCAGCAAATACCTTGAATGATAGAAATTGTGGTGCCAAGACAAACTTAATTAAATCATTAGACATTACCAAGTATGGCAAAATACTAGCATACTGTTGTGCAAAGTTGTAGGCAAGATAAGATATCAAAGAAACAAGGAACTTGGAGCCCAATAAAGCTGCAGAAGCGAGAGAATAATAACTATAAAGGAAACAAGAGAAACTTGGAACCAATCAGGGTCTTAGCAGTTTAGTTTCAGTGGACATGCTCAGGGTTATATGCATTGCACCGGAAAAAGGAAGGAGTTCTACTCTGGACAATACCTCGGATCTGATTGTTCGAATATCACTGGTGATGGAAACTATAATTGATCTGCACATGCAAGAGTTAAGAGTAAGAAACACAGAAATAAGAGCCCCACTCATCATGAAAACTTCTGCTCACTTTTCTGGGCTTTCAACCCAAACATCTGGTCTCTCCTTTGAGTTATTTGTAACTTGATAGAAGCTTGGAGGTGGCTTCTTTGGATATTCGTATTTCCTGAAGTTGGAATTACCCAAGTTTTAATTAAATATTAAATATAATACAGAAATCCGAGTGGATAAAAAATCAATGAAAAGTTCAAGAACATAACTTGGTTGTATGCCACAGAAACACACATAGATTGCGACAGCTGAATTCATTGATATCATAAGAATTGAGTTCCACATTAAAATAACCAACTATTTTAAATGTTAACTAATGAGCTTAATACGAAGACGAAACCCAATTATCTTCGTGCAGGCATCATAACAATGCAGACAAAAGTTTTTTCACCACAATTCCCAACTCAGAAATTATTGATCAAAAGCTACCTGAAATAAGGCTTCAATTTGGTGACAACAGCATTAAGCTCCTCATCAGAGAGTCCTGTACCCACTCTGCAAAACGAAACAAATCTGCAATGCACAGACATCAGAATCTCAACAAAACCAAACATCTTAGAAACTGGAAAGTGCTTATGGAGTTGCAATAGCATAGGCATTAGGTCATTAAAATGCTTATACATTTGTGAGCGAACTCAGGGAAGGAAAGTCCATCCAAGGATCAGTATAAAATAAAAGCATGAACTGCCTAACCAAGCTAGAGCACATCCTTCCATACTAAAACAATATAGGAAGGGAAATATGAAAAAGTTACAATTGGCAGAGGCCTAGAGAAAAGCCAGCAGAAAGAGAGTACCCATTCTAATAAGAATTGCAGCAAGCGAAATAATATAGTCATCTTTGTCCAAAACCTCATCTTGCGGGCAGCCAAACTAGTTAGTCTGGTACTACTATATATCACGAGATTCAATTTTTAAGGGAGACAAAAAAAAATTGACAGGAAACCCCATGTAGAAGAGAAGGAAGAAAGAAAGGAAACATATAAGATCTGAAGTGCCTCAGAAAGAGCAAAACTTGACACCTTTTATAACTATAAGAAACATACATGGAAAGAAAATATTGATCAAGGGATTGAATGCAAAGGCAAATACTAACCAGGAAAGTCAAACTCTTCTTAATAGATGGAAAAATAACAACCAAGATGAAGAACCAAGTATTTCTAGGCCACGTGCAGTTCGTGGGATTATGCAGAATTGAATCCACTGTCATGCACAATTCCTTGTTCGGTTCATGCGATAGGAGCTCGTGAAAGGCAGGCATACCAAGCCATGGTATAGTGATTATTTTTCTAACCACAAAGTGGGATGCACTCATATCTTTCATAATCCCATCATCCGAATCAAACGGGTCCCAAAAGTATTTTATTGAAAAATTGTAACACATGTCTGGCACATCAGAACTTCAATTTGATACTTGAACATACTTCCAGACCAATGATTAAAGAAGACTAACCGTCTGGGATATGTGTTTGAGGCTGGACGCTCTGCAAGGCCCACAAGAAATTGTGCTACCTTCAAGCATGGAGGCAGGGAAAAAGGTTTCTTTAGCGAACAAGATGAAAGACGCAACCAAAAACTAAAGCAGTATCCTTACCTCACCTCCACGGCGTCCAGAACCGTAGTAGCCCCCTGCAAACAATAGTTAAATATAGGAATATGATGCAAAACTCTCTCTCTTAAAAAAGAAAAGAGGGGTAGTTTCAGACCTATGATTAGAACATCCAAATCTGAGCCTGCTCGAATGTACTCAGGCTTTAACTTTAGCCACTTTCCACTTCGATCACTAGGTTCCCATTTGGAGTTAAGATCTTTCAAAACAATTCCTTCATCTCTAACATATGTCAGAAAGCGATTTATGCATAAGAAACCATATGGAAAAGAGGAAGTTAAGTCAGATAACTATGTAGTGCATCAGTTCGTGAACAAACAAAATGTATGTGGATGTGTATAAATTCATGCATACACCACCAACAAAATAACTTAAAGAGGAGAACAAGACTGAACCATGAAACATGAGAAAAATTGCTGACCTGTTGTCAATGGTTTCTTTGAAAAATCTCTCAACACCATCAATATCGTGAACAATTAGCGACCAACATGGTTCCCCTGTGTGATAGTGCAATGAAACAGCAATATGCTACAGCATAACCAAAAAAGAAAAAAAAAAAGACAAGCAATCCTTTTACCAAACTACTAACGAAAACGTCAAGAAGTTTCTAACTCTAACCATGGTAAAGTTGACAATAGCATTTTCATGGTAATATTATTGTAAAACATAAAAAAGTTTTTCCTTCATGTTTCTTTCAGAAAAGTTAGTAACTGATACTTTAAACAAATTATATTAATCAAACAGCAAAAAAGTAGTTTCTTATACCAGCAGGACGATGTGCATTGAGACCACCATTAGGAACCAAAATCTCCAAACGACCTGCTACTGGTTTGACAACTTTTTGAAGAAGTTGATGCCTCTCCTTCAAGCTTCGGTGAATAACACTTGTATCTCCAGCATAAAGAATGTCAAATGCAACATCTGGCCACAGGTCTCATTAAGGAAAACTTAATTGAGATAGGAAACGAAGCCTGCAAACTGTATTCTCTCTGCTACTGCATGTAAAATATGGACCAAAATCTGCATTCTTAAACCGTAAGGATACAGCACAACTGCAAGAAGGAAGTTAAGGTTAAAATAAAGGAAAAGTATTTTCAGCTTTACAACAGTCATTTACATAAACCATAAACAAAGATACCTGTCGATCACTATCAAGCCCCTCCTTTGCGGCCTTGGCTATGTCAAGGGATATGAAACATGAAAACTCTAGACAACTACAATAAATGACAGCAAATAGCATGAAGTAAACAAAATTAGCCAGAACCTATTTCTTGATTTGAACCAAACTCTGCAAATCGATTTGCTGAAGCATCCCAAACCAACATTTCACCATCAAGAATACACCTGCAACAAAGATGGTCTATAGTCACACTGTCTAAAATTATCAATCAGCATGCAAAGGAAAGAAAGCATGTGCAGGAAGCACATGGCCCACTTTTAATAGCATCAAACTGATATTTTAAGTTTCAGATGAGGCTAATGGGACACACAGGATTGCATGTAAAAAGATTCCCGAGGAAGAGCACAGTGTATACTTAAGACTAGAGGGCAGGTGCGCAATGCTGAATCATGTACTGAAAAAGGGCAAAGAAAGTTCAGTAGTTTGTGGCCACATAAGATAAGACTCTGATTGGGTCATACAGTTCAACAGGCTTTCTCCCGTGTGGCACAAACAAAATTGATTGAGCAACTCAATTTAATTTATTATGCATTTTTCATCAAATTAATCGAAGAGAAACTTTGAACTGCTTTTCAGGATACGAAATGGTTTTTTAATAAATTTCATGTCCTTTTCAATCAAGAAAACAATAAATTATCCTGTAAATGCCACTGGGATTTTAAGAAATAGTTCTTTTACATCTCATTCACACTTCAATGTCTTTACCAAGACAATTACAAAAGTAGATAACTGATTCCTAGTCTGGACATAAACAAATGTAATATAGATAAGACAAGAGATGATAGCTAAACAATTGCATGAAATTATAGGATCTAAGTGCCAAGATCTTGAAATATTTACCTATCAATCAGGATATTCCTTCTTATAACATCTGACATGCCATGTTCATACTCTGGATGATCAAGAAAATTCCTGTCCATGTAAGAAAAACAGTAATCGAATTAAGGCATGCAACAGTGCTTCTAAACTTATCTAGGTGCAAATTGATATTTAGACTACCGAGTGCATATGTTGCCACACAACAGTTTGGAAAATGGAACTAGAGAAATTGTTGGATTGCGATTCTAAACCCTTTCCTTTTCCTACAAGCCCAGTCTCATCATGTATGTTTTTGCTTGTAACCCTCACCTTTTTACTTAACAATGCTTCTTTGTTGATCAAAGCAAGAGTAAGAGTGCCCCTGAACAATCAGGCTACTGGAACTTATTAGTTCACTAGTATCAAGTAGAAGAAAACAGTCTAGCACCAAATATAGACTGAACTGGATTGAAATACAAAACTCGACAATTTCCAAATTTGATACTAAGGTATAACGAAAAGGATTAGAATATCAGTTAAATAAAATTAGTCCATAGTTGCATAGAATGTATAAAGCAGATAAATTAGCAATTAATATTTAAGAGATAGGGAGGAAGAGGTGAGTCAAGGATAATAAATACCTCGAGAAAAAATTTATATCTGCTCCATTCTTATGGATTTGGATGCGATCACCATCAAATTTGCACTCAACAACGACTTCCTTTCCATGAAGCTGTTTGGTTTGGAAAAGAATATATAGAACAATTTACGCCAGGAAATTCAACAACAAGAGAAACTTAGAAACAAATGTGACAAAATTATATTCCTGTAAAGCTGCACTTGATGATACCAGTAACAAAAAATCATTTCCAAGAATTTCACTTAAATTCAAACTGCACATGGACCTTTTTCCATGCAGCAGCTGCATTGCTGACCCTCAAAGCTAGTTGCGGGCGAACAGGTCTGCCGACTTCAATGTCCTGCAGAATTAAACAGCATTATTTCTTACCACTCAAACTTATGCTGGAAATGAAAGGATTAGAAGTTCAGAAAAGCTATTGAGTTGAACCAAGGTTAGTAAATCATAAACATTGTGAATCCTCAATTAGAATATAGAGTGCGCCTTGATGGTTGCAGGAGGGAATCACGTGGTATTGAACGTTAACAATAAATCAGAAATTAATCAACAATTAACAAACTTTAGTTACCAAGAAATATCCGGCATGAGAACCTAAGTAATAGAAACTCCACCAGGCCCCCACTTTTCGAGTTACATTTGTTACCTATGCTTATGGAGGGTTGATTTCATATAAGATTAACCACAATCCTCTTTCATCAACTTCAATAAAAAGTAAAATAACATATTAAAATGCCTTTTTTATATTGATCGACCTATATAGATGAGGAATATCTACCCTGGCTCAATGGTTCAATTCAAAGTCAATAAGAATAGTCACCCAGATGCAACCCTACAATGATGCAAATACATCCGCACTTCACCACAAGAGTTCCAATTTACAGAGATGTGCAATTACTGTTTTGACTGATTAACCAAACACAGATTAACACTTTAACAAGGTCCTATGTTAGACAGTTGCATAATTTCAAATTGTAACAGATTTTCCGCATAGAAGAAACAAGAAACAAACGGGCAAACAAAATGACTATAAAGCACTTGACACCAGCCAACAAAGTTAGAGAACTTCTTATAAGACTCTAATGTCTAGCATAAGACCTTTGTGATATTTGGTAAAGTTATCCCAAGAAACAAGCAAGAATACATAATCAATCATGCACAGCCTAGAGAGAACAACAAAAAATCAGAAAGCCACGAACCTGGACAATATTAACTTATCTCATGAAGGCTTTTTCGTACCTCCATCACGAACATGAGTTTTATAGCTTATTGGTAAAATAAGTTCCACGAACTAAGGTGCTTAATCCAGAGATCTGAAGCAAACCTGGCGCTTATGCCGCTGACTACGATCTCGCAATTTTTCACAAACTAGTTTTAGATCACAGGTTACATTGAACAAGTCCTCAGCATCGGGGTGAAATTCATGAAATATGCTCCTTTCACTTATTCCCAACTTAAGATCTGAAGTTGAGAAGAGTTGCAGAAAACAGAAAATATTAAGTTACAAGATTTAAACAGGAAAGTAGATGGAGATGACAAATAAAGAAACTAAATGAGGTTATTGAACACCACCTTTGAGAATTATCATAATAATCCACTTCATTTCTTGAGCATTTGTTTTCCTGATGAGATCAGAAAGAATGGAAGTCTTGTCCGACCTGTATCAAGGACCCCGACTCCAGCTATTAATTCATAATGTAAAGATCTTTAAGTGAGACTATCCATTGAGCTATGTTATAGAAGTTGTCGACAGTAATTCATGAAAAAGAAGACTGAAATAGCTATGTTCATAAAAGCATAATGTTGTGTGGCAATGGAAAAAACAACGCAAGATACTAAAAGGAACACAAAAGCCCGACAAACACATAGAGAAAAAGGGGAAGTAGCTAATATTGCTCCTTCACAGAAAAATAAGGAAGATTAGAAAACTCTATTTGCTTAGCATGCCCTTTTACCTATTCTCACTGGAGGCCAACCGATCAAGCAATTCATTCAGTTCTTTTATAGTCAGGCCTCCTGAAGTCATGCCCTGCCTCTGTTGTAGAACCTGTTAATATATGCAAGAACTAAGAGATCATCTTATAATCCCATTAATAAATCAAAACTTAAATTGCCAACAACCAGTATATGGATGAACAAAGTCCATAAAAAATGTAAGTTACTCATCTTAATACCAAAATAATGAAAATAGTAAGGGAATATTAACAGAGTAGTGTAAAGAAGATTTAGGCTAGTGAAAAGTTTAGTCGTGAACCTATAAACATCATTTACTTGTCATCTCAATAAAACTACTATTGTGACCTCAAATTAAAAACCCTGACAACTTATCCAAAACATATATAGTCAAAGTAGTAAAAAAATAGCTGATTCAGCCCGTGTGAAATAGGAGGGTAACTTTTTTCCTTTTCTGAAAAAAGAAAAAGAAAGATGAAATATTAAAAATAATTAGCATCCTTGACAACTATAAAAATGTAGATGAAGATTTTACCCATCCCCTCAAATATACAGAAGTAAATAAGAGAGATATGGAGATGGAAATGCAAGGGCAAAGCTAAATTTCTCGTGGAAGAGAAAAGAATAACCAAAATAGAAGTTTATGTGCTTCAAATGAAGATTTAATTCAGGAACTTCAGAAACAACGAGAATAGAAACCAAATGGAAAGTAAACCCACACAATATTTTGTTAATAGTTCCTATACGAAGTTCTAGGTAAGGTTTGCATTCGATTAACTGAAAAATTAAGATTTTAACCATTAGCTGGAGCACATAGTAACAGTATTACCATGTAACACCCTTATATAGAACATTATGCTCAAAATCTGTACCTATTATATAAACTTGCCGACACAATGAAGACTAAATTAACGATCAAAAAGAGAGTCCAAGGCGTGAGTAATACACACTAATACAGCTACAACAGAATACCAAAAGAAAGTGAATCGTTGAGGCAAAGTACTAATAACTCAAATACAAAAATCCACTTCAATCCCGCAAAAATTTAAATGCTTTATAATTAGAGTTCATTCAAACTCGAGCAATTTTCTCGGACAAACACAGAAAAATACACAAAAACGCCTGCAATAAAAAAGAACAAAACAGGAAGAAAAAAATAATTGAAAAACAAAGACCACCTCTGCGGCGATGAGAGAGAAATTCCCGGCGAAAGCACCCGACCTAGGGCCGCCCTTGCGCCAGTTGAGAAGGCGCTGAGAGTCGGGGGAGTCACGAGACATGCCGATGGCGTCAATCAGGCACGTGGCCAGTACATGCTCGCGGAGTCCGTAGGATCCTCGCTCGCGGTCCAGGCCAGGCAGGATCAAGCGGATGGCGGAGAAGTAGTCTTCGCCGTTGTTGGGGCGGCAGAATGTGTCGAGAAACTTGCGGAATTTGGAGCGCTTAACGGAGGAGGACTTGCTCTTCTGCATCCAATTGAATAGGCTCACCATCACACTGAACTTTGTCTCAGACATCTTTAACCACTTCAGCGGCGGGCGGCGGTGGCGGACGATAAGTTCCGGAGGGCGCGGAGAGGGGTTTTTGCTGCTTGCAAAATTTAAACAATGAGTGGTTAAATATAGGTGAGAATACGGAAACTTGAAAGCTTGCTGAGGACGCCTTTTTCCGCGAATAAAAAATTATACTGGTGTTGATATGAGCAATTTATGGAGTAGATATGTAATGTTTATAGTTTAATAATCAAAGTAAAATTTGAAATACAGTTTGTGTATGGGACAATTATTTTGAAATTAAGAATTGACAAATTATTATCTGTAGTTTCTCAACTTTTAGAGTTGAATTTACAACTTGTTCTCATATAATTGAGGAAAAAGCCTCAATCCCACATTGATTTCACTCCAGTCAAAAAGTTGAGCCATTGAAACCCACAAATGAGAGCAGGAAAAAGAACACACAAAAATACAGTTAATAAGCTAGCTGTTAAGAACCTTAGACTACATTGCCAGAGATATCTTCAGGATTTGGAGCAGATGCATAGAAAGAGAGGGTCATAAGAGAATATACATAGTTTTGTAAACCATTGGCAACATTAGAGGACTATGTTTGATGCGAAAAAGCAACAAAAACCTTCATAATCAATTTAAAAACATGGATGAAAATTTGGCCTTCATAATCAATTTAAAAACATGGATGAAAATTTGCTGAAGGTCCTCGTTCTTCAATCCATACTTGTTGACGTTCTTTGAGCACAACCCTTCCTCAAATATGCTAATCAGTGAAACTGTATCCATCCAAAAAGAAGGAAAAAACAAGATCGGTGGGTCTTGAGCAGACTTCCCAGCCACAAACCAGACAACATGCAGTCCAGGCGCGCTGTGGATGATTATACATAGTGTTTCTTTCACAATATATAGTCATAACCAGTCTGCATATATATGAATAACTAAGAAGGACTCAAGACTTAATGCAATAAAAAAGCAACATCAAATATAAACTCAATCGCTGAGTAAATACTAAATGAGCAATCCAATTTAGTGCAATGGTTCTGTTCATCATTGAATAAAACAAAGTACAGAAAAGAACTCTAAGACATCAATTCTACAAGGTGCGGAACAAATAAAAAGTGAACTTGACACTTAAGATCGAACAAATATGACCAAATTTACTAGAGGAACATGTCTATCTCTGAGAGGGGATAGAAACTACAATCCAACTCGTCTTCTCCAATTAATGTATAAAGGTTCAATTCTCAAACCACCATAAGTGCCCAGTGAGTTCACTCCAGTCAAAAAGTTGAGCCGTTGAACCCAAAGAATGGGCGCTGGGCAAAGAAACAGAGTTAATAAACTTGCTGTTATGAACTTTAAACTGCATTGTCAGAGATACTGATCAGATTTCAAGCAGATATACAGAAGATAGAATCATAAGAGAAATGCACAGTTTTGTAAACCACAGTATAGTAACCCAACTGTATTCGATGCAAAAGTAATTCAGCAATTCATAATTAATATCAAAACCAAGCAACAGGTTCTACCTAGCTAAAGAATTCGAAGGTCCCTGAAAGGCATATAAATTATGCTATATGTTCGAAAAATTGTGTTTGAGAGAGCAGGTATCTCACACCATATTCCAAGTTCATGTCAGGAGCAAATGCTAAAATTTTCTCAGTGTCTCTCTTCTAGCCAAAACAAGAAGCAGGATAATATATTCCCGATGGTACAAAATAATAGTATACCTGAACATCATAAAACTTGATGTAGAACCGGGAGCTCTCAATAGACATCTTGGTTTGCAGAATCTCGGCAATGGTTGCACTAAGTTTGGCATTGACACTTGGACCAAGACCCCCAATGGAGATCAACTCACCATAAGCCGCTGGCTCTTCAGTCCCACCAAATGAAATTGGCACCCCTCCATTAACCAGTACCATTACATACTGCAGAAACAAGCAACAAATTGCATTAACACACACATGTTTAACAACGCAAGACACGTGATAAAAATGGAGATATTATTGAACTAAAACACCATATATTCTTGGTTTCGGTAACAAGTAAAGCCAGTTCATGGGCCAATGACCAAACATGACATATATAAAATTCAAGACCAAGAAAACTCAGGCCCAGAAAGATATTTGATGATGACTACATGAAACTTACAGAATAATAGAAAAGAAAACAAATAGAACAGCTCGATCAAACTCAAAGCAGATGTTTTTTATCATGGGAATATTATCAAACATAAATGCATACACCAACACACATGATCAGTTAAAGACCTCAAACCTGAAATCTAGTAATAATCATCAATCCAACACAAAGAAAAAAACAGTGATCCTATTTCAAGGTATAGAATATATATATATATATATACATACATCAACGCGAACAAAAATCATGCAGGTATAAGAAAACGGGGGTGCGAGGCGGTTGTTACCGATTCTGGTTTGCCGATTATTTTGGCGACGGCTTTGGTAGCATCTTTGAGAATATCAGAAGCAACCACGGCATCAACTGGGACATTTGTGAACAAATTCAGTGTGGGCATCTTCGGATGGCTTCAATTTCTTGGTTTATAATGAAATTTAGGAATGAGCAGTTGAGTATTGAGCTTCTATTGAATGAGCGGCTTCACAGCACTTCGCTCTTGATAAGGGAAAATAGTAGGTAGTATTTGGATTCTTCCAGGTGTGGTGGGGTGAAATTTTAAGCTGCAGTTTCGGCAGTACCCAGGGCCGGAGGTCAGTCAAAATACGAGTGTACCAAGATTATAATTGAATTGGGAGTCAAACACTTAAATAGTAGTCAAGTTGATGTCACGTGATTACGACATTATGAATTTAAATCTTGTTTATGTGTGGGATTTCATCTTTTTTAATATTAATTATTAATTATTGCTACGCTTGGTAATATTTTATGATGCGAGAATGAATACACTACAAGGACTATTGACATTTCAGTCAACTATAAATTTCCATTGGTAGAGTCTCTTTGTGGTAAATGCCCATGAAGCTCTAATTATACCCTTTTCTTGTTTTGGCAAAGAACCAACATCCAGCACTCCTAGGTAAAAATTTAAGCCATTTAACCAACCCAAAAAAGCCACAATGTGGTAGCTTAAGTAACTATGGCATTAGAGCAGCAACACAAAGATCAAATACAACTACAAATAAGTGTGCTTCTCCATGGTCAATTCGCCGATGCTTTACAGATTAGAATCTGATATGAGATGGAAAAAGAGATAGGCAAGTACTTTAAGAGAGAAATTCTGGCCTATCAAATTATAGCCTAAAGCTACTATATCCTCCAATGCCTGATGAGCTGTAGCCACCATAAGGTTGTCCTGAGAACGACGATGATGAGTAAGAACTGCTGCCTAACTGAGAGTAAGAAGGCCTCAGACTGGATTCCAGCTTCCCATAACTGCCTGGAAGTGGCTCTCTGTGACCACTACTGGTGAATTCCTGGATAAATATACAACGGTATAATATTAGTCTTGATTCGACGCTCTTTCGTACTGAAACAAAAAATATGCCTTAAAACTTAATGTATGTATTCTTTATATAATGCTACGGCAAACACATAATTCTCTTCCTCAATACAGCTCAAGCAGTTGGACCATCTTCAGAAAACAAAAGGAATGCCTGAATGATGCCAACATTATGAAATTTAAGTTTCTAGGCCCTAGTTAGGATTGAACTTGAAGGATGATGTCAAGAGGAGCTGAATATGGATCATCATGGTCCAGGTTCAAAGAAAGATGAAAGGAAGCAACAGCAGGAAAAGAGAATTAAATCTATTCACCTGAATAAGTTGCTGGGCGGCTTGAACTTGAGAAGAGGTGCCTTTAATTTCGACGGTGATTTCATCTGGTAGGCCTCTACTCTCTTGCACAGTAAGAATGGCACCACTAGTACGTCGAATATAATCAATATTTGCTCCTTGAACCCCAATAATATCCTCTGCATAAGCAAGAGGTATTTGCATAGTCTGTGACATCTGCACAAGGCAATAAATGTAATGTATTTGCAGGAAAGATTGGGGCATCATGTTCTACAACAAATAAAATACAGAAATTGCATGTAAGCATGACAAGAGTAACCTGAGTAACAACAGGTCCCCCAGAACGTCCTATTGTTGAGGAACGACTCCCAAGACTGTGATCTGGGACATACAGTGAATGTCTAGAAGACGCAATATGTGATTCTATCTGGCTTTCACGGTCAAGAAAGAGTGAATCCCTCTTTATTGAAACAGGATAATCAGCCCCTCGTGAGGTCTGTGGAGTAGCATGCAGCAACGTCTTGTCAGTCCAAGTGTCTACTTGTCTTTCCTGAGTGGTTGGCGCATTATACTGTAAACGGAGGAAAAAATGTTGATAAGTTCATAACCATAGCCTAATGATTTCATAGACTATTAAAATCAAACAGGAATTAACTTACACTCTTCTCAAATAAGGGAAGAACACTGTGATCCACCAAGAATTTTCTCAGATGACCCACCACAGCTTCCAAAGCTTTAAGAACCTTCAGGCCTTCCCCTTGTAACTCAACAATCCTTTCATCAGAACTGGCATAAACTGGCATATCATCTGTAATTTCAAATAAATGAATCATATAATTCATCCTAAAAGTGGAAACTGGCTCATTCAATTGCACAGAGGCTCCATAAAACCCATCCAAAAAAACAAGGCCAAAATACAATTTCTCTAAGTCGAGTTTGAGAGGAAGTCAATAGAAATATGACCAACTGTCCATTCTATCCTTGAAAACTGATAGCATTAATACGTCCACGTCATGCATTGTCAGACTAGAAGTGTTCTTGAGCCATTTAAGTCTCATATTATTCCAACCTTCCCAAATAAGGTATGAACAGAAATTCTCTTATGAAGAAACCAAACATGTAATTCCCAAGGTATGCCTAAGTATAACAGAACAAGTAATTGCTTTTCTGATAAGAAATAACATCACATACGAACTATGAATTAAGATCCTGTGAAATAGGAAGATGTATCAATACCATTTGAAAGCACCCGAACAGAAGCACCGGTGTTTTCCTGAATAGACTTTATCAAGGATCCTTGTTTTCCTATTAAACTTATGGCCTGAGTTGAGGCCACCAACAACCGAATTGAACAAAATGCAGCACCAGCAGTTTTGCCATCACCATCATTCTCAGGTAGCCCGTTAACACGTTTGAAGATTCTTATTATAGCATCCATTGCTGGAGACAAGGCTGCCCCTGGTTCTTCCTTCCCAGATACCAAAACCTAAAACATTTGGAAAAAGAAAGCTTTAGTTCCTGAGGTTGAAAAGAGGAAAATTTTAGCAACTATTGCAAAGCTTCCATCTCGTACAGACGAACTAAATAATATTCCATTCTAAAGCGTGATCAATGAGTTAATGCCAAACATGTCCATATGGCAATCAATAAATCGAGGTCAAAGGCATATAAAGTATGCATTTGGCACAAAATCACAACAATAACATCAAAATTTTCCACTTCAGGTGGCTCAGAACGAGCAACTAATAAGGACCGGTATAATTATTATCAAGTAGAGCCTCGGCAAAGCAAATGCTAATAAATCTATTGCATACCCTTACAGAAAAGCCTTTGCAGAACCAAAACTTTCCAAATCATCTTTTTCTAATCCCATTCCAGATAATGAACAACTTCTCTTGTGACTCATGTGGCTTCATTGGCAACTCAAATGCTATTTTATATAATACATAGCTGATCAACAATATTCCTCTTAACACATGTGGTGGAACTGTTAAAACAATTTTGTCCCACATCCCCAGTTCTGCGATAGGGTGAATTACTGAATGATAGAAGGAAGAAGAAAGAAACAGGTGAAGAATTTCCAAGAACAATTCAAACTACCAAAAATCATGAAACCAAATAGGAACACTTTTTTACTAAGAAGTGAAAGCACTCTCTCAATGAAACTAGTATTTCTAAAAGTTCCAACAACAATCAGTTACGACCTTGCAGTCAGAATGTAACAATCTCTAAACATGACTGTGAGGGGTCAACAGGATAGAAAGCCAACCAGTTCCAGTTCCAGTTCCAACAGTTGAAACGGAAGGTCTGTCAGGCTCCAGAACAATGCACATCTAGAAGTCTCAACAAAGTAAAGCAGCTCTAAGCAGCTGCATAGATAAAGCAGTTTCAAAGTGCAATTTTCCAATGTAACAAGTCAGGATAACCAACCCTCGGCCTGAAGAATAAATGAGGGAAATCTTTGAAGGATAATAATAGCAAAAGTAAATGAAGAAGGTGGTTTCTTGATTTTACACTATGTCACTGGAAGGAAGGGAACTTAATCAATCATTGCTCAAAATTTGTCGTCTTAGCATAAGGTTATAAATCCCATCCATCCCAATTCTAACCCAGCATATACCCACACACTTGGGTAAATACAGCACGTAAATAAGATATCAGGAATCTCGTTGGCCATAAATGTACTTCCTTTTTGTCTAGGCTGAGATGATACAAAATAATCTTGACACCAGGAACACGCATTAAAAGGTTAGCTCCTCCATAAATAACGACCTTATTCCAATAATTCTATCAAACATAGTAGTCCTGTTATCAAGATAAATCAATGTACAACCACTGTAAGTGTTCATTAGGTTTCGGCTATATATCTCATTCCCTATCTCTATCAGTCTACCTCACTACTACCTAGGCACTTAAAGATAATAAATACCACAAGCAAAAGTTTCAGCATGAATTGTTCCACGCACATAACTTGAAAATAAGCAGAATGAATAAGCTAGTCCTTTAGGGATCTTAACAAGTAATATAATAACCTAGTCCGAAAAACACCCCCACCATTACTTCATCATGACCCTGAATAATACGCAAAAGCCTAGTACCACAGTTTTGTCCCTTGGCAGCATACATGTTCGACCAGAGGAAAGTTTTAGTCTCAAAAGGTTAAATCATAAGAAGAAAACTATTAATGCAAAACCAAATCAAAACTGATAAAATCTCTGGCGCAGCAAAAAGGCGAAGTCTACTGCTAAAATCTAACATAGCTAAAGCTGAAAAATATGCAAACAAAAATAACACATAAAATCTAACATAGCTAAAGCTGAAAAATATGCAAACAAAAATAACACATATATAGGCCAAAAGGCAAAGGCGAGATAATTAAACCAAACATAATTAATCAACCCAAGTTCTATGTATAACCCCTACTTTTTGTTGAAAATTAAAAAGCACTAGAAACCTAATCATTTACAGCACCTAAAAACTCAAAGAGTGGAGTAAAAATTCGAAACCTATCATAATGGTACTAAAGTTCCAAGTTTAAAAATTTCTCGATAACATTAAAAAGGCCCAAATCGCAAATCAAGTAAAATTACCCAGCCAAACACATGCATATGAATGACTATCTATGTTACGTCGATAGAGAAACGCAAAGCGGGAATTACAATGCGATCCGGAGAGGTTATGGGGCCGTCAAGAACCCGAACCCTAGCGCGTGTCTCCTCAACGAGCTTCTTAATGAGATCCCCCTTCCGCCCAATTATGCCACCCACTTTCAACACCGGTACCACTATCCGAAACACCGAGTACCCCGGCCAACCGGGCCATTTGGCTTTAACCTCCGCCAATTCCTTCTCTTTTTCATCAGCCTCCGTTGTCTCAGTGGCCGCGGGAGCCTCCGTCGACGCAGCTTCAGCTTCCTCGCCATTGGTTTCTGCTGCCTCAGCTACTACTGATTGTTCGGCGGCCGTGGAGGTGGGAACGACGGGTTCAGCGGCGACAGCGCCGTTGTCTATGGCGGGTCGAGTGGAGGCCATTTAACGGATGGCTTCTTGCTCTTCTGGGCTTCGGCGCGTGAGGGTTTTTACAACTGGGGAGAAAAGGAGGAGAACGGGGAGGGTTTTAACTCTTGCGAGGTGAACTGCTGAACAAAGGAGAAAACCTGTGCTGAGGATCATATGCGCGATATTAAAGGGTTTGTAATAGTTTTTATTTTTTTTAGTTATACAAAAAATAATTATAAGATAAAAATTGGACTAATTATATTTTTCATCCTCATATATAATTACTAGTTCAATTTTGATTTCTAATTTTAATTCTTTCTTTTTCTTTTTGCACAATTGGTCCGACCGTACGTTTGTTCCTCTAAATTAACAACGGATATGAGACTAATTTAAGATGAAAATTTGGCCAATTTCAATTCACAAAATTGAGACTCTAATCTAACGAAATTTCTAATTCCAACCTGATTCGGTCGAATCTAAAATAATTATATGTTAAGTGTAATATACTTACTATGTAATTTGTGTAAAATTCAAGAAAAGTGACCATTCACATGGTAATATTAATACGCTTGCTATGTAATTAGTTTGATTTCTAATTCCAACCTGATTCAATCGAATTTAAAATAATTATATGACAAGTGTAGTATATTTACTGTGTAATTTGTATAAAATTCAAGAAAAATGACCAATCACATAGTAATAGTAATACACTTATTATGTAATTAGTTTGGTTCGACAGTTTGATCAAAATAAAAAAAATTCCTAATCTAATGAGGTGTTTCGATTGATTTCATTCACAAATTTCTTCATATTTTCATGCAAATAATGTTTAAATAGACCACTTACGATTTGATTAGAACAAAATAAATAGATCGCAAAAAATTATTTATTGTTCTCAACACATTTTCTATACTGAAAACATTGCAACACAGTTTATAGTCATAATTAATTTTAAGTTGTTACTTATTATTAAAATTTGATTAGCAAATATTATATGGTAAATTACAATGATCGTTCTTAAAGTTTAGCATAATTACTAATACTACTCGTTATTTTAAAAATTTATCAATACTCTTCTGATTTTAACAGTCATTTCATTAGTATCCATTAGGTTTTTATCCATTTGTCATATTCAATTAACCAAAATGCACTTGTGGACTAAAACTTATAATTTTATTTCTATTTTAAAATTTTCTAATTTTTTTTATTAACTAAGTGCATAATTTTTTTTATAATATTTCAAACTTTCACCCTCTCGTCTGTTTTTGTTTTTACAAATTTTTATTTAAAAAAAATTACAGTAAGGGCATATTTGATATTTTCATACCTCCATCAAATAATTACATAATTTCACCAAATATTAGGAGATATTTATAATTTTTTAAATAATGAGAAAATATTCGTAATTATGTCAAACTAGAGAAAGGTGATTGTAATTTACCCAATATTATAACTATTGATTGATATTGTGATGCAGTAGTAATGCATCTCATCCTCAAATTAGACATATATTGTACACTCTATAGACGGTAGGCAATGGAGCATTTACCAACTATATGGTAGTATAATACATTTTAAAAAATTTATAAGATATTGTGGAAACCTTGATAAATATTTTAGAATTTAGTTTATATATTCAAAAGACCAAAAAAGAGAAAAATAGTTTTATGAACTTTTTTTTGTATATTTTAAATTGGTAAACATAATGATTGAAATTGTAAGTTTAATCATCTAATGCTAATGATAGGATGGGGAAACCATTTATTCAAAAGAAGATTTTTTTATTAAGGTTAATGAAGGGTTTAAGTAATTATTTAATGACTATTGAAGCGTGCGATTTTAATATGGGTTCAAAGTTTTTGGATCTTAATATTGAATTTGGCTAATTGAGTGAAAACTCTTGAGAAAGAGAGCTTACAAAATAAAATATTAGCACTTTGATGCTTAAATTAGTCATAAATTTAAAAATAGATAAATGTAAAAATAAATTATGACGAAAAATTACGATAAAAGTGAGAATTTCGTATGCAAGCGTATAAATTAAAATAGCAGAGTAGCAATAAGAATGCTGGACGGAGGACTTGATCCGTTCCTTAAGCAGCAAGTCTTTGGATGGAGGACTCCTTCTTCGTGAAGAATCCTACCGAAAGGGGCGGAGGACTTGATCCGTTCCTTAAGCAGCAAGTCTTCGGATGGAGGACTCCATCTTCGTGAAGAATCCTACCGGAAGGGGAGTCCTCTTAGGCTAAATAGTTCAAACCCTTCGAGGACACATTCCTTCCTTCGGGCTGACTTTGAAGGGAGCAGTAGGTCTTTGGACTGGGCGTCCTTATTGGGCCAAGCTTGATGAGGTATGCTTCATCCTTGGATGAACTTTGGTGTGGGGGGTTCCCTCTTGGGCTGAGCATAGTGTGCCTCCCTTTTGGGCCGAACCATATTGCAGGATGCCCCTTTTGAGTTAAGCCTGGTGACCTGGGTGGGCTGACTCTTTCCTGGGCGGACGGTCTAGTGCTTGGGCTTAACATTTTTTCTTGGGTCAATCCCTTTTAGGCCATACCCATTAACTATGATAAATAATTAGATAAAAAAAATAACTATAATGGGATTGAGAGTTATAAATTATAATTTTTGTCAAAATGTGTTGTCGATAGAATGTAATTTCAAAAGTGACTAGGAAAAAATGGGTCAAATGTTATAAAAACTTATGTCTGCACTCGAAATGCAAGTTTGATCTGTTTAATTCCAAGGCCCAATGGGCATTAAATCTGATATGTATTAAAATCTATCACACACATGTGTGTGGGTAGATTAGATTGAGCTTCCTTCGCATAATTATAAATATTCTATCGTTATTTGAAAAATTATCAAGATCTCATTGATTTTAATGGTCGTCTAACAATTAGTCAAATTCGTTAGTTTCTGTTAGGTCTTTATCCATTTTTTAGATAAACTGATTAAAATGCACATGTGGATCATGAATTATAATTTATTATTTTTAATTTTTTTTATGAACTAAGTTTATATTATTTTACGATTTTCAAAATTTTCCATCAAATGTCTGCTTTTTTAAAATTTCTTATTTTAAGAAAAACATATAGCAAATGTAATTTGACAATTATAATTTTTCATTCAAGAATTACACAGTTTAATCGTACATAAAAAATATCAATAATTTTTTAAATAATGAGAAATATATATAATTATATAAAATATTATAAAAGCTGGTTGTAATTTATGTTATATGTTTTGTATATCATTTTCCAACTGCCTCTGTAATTAAACGACAAATTTCAATTATGCTGTTTTTCCTGAACGACAGAAAACCTCATTAGCGTAAAACTCTGAGCCCAAGAAGATCTGCAGCCAAGGCCCAAACCCAATACAGTATTCCTTCTTTTTTCTCATTTACATTTTCTTCTGACAAAATAGACCTTTTCTAGAGAGGTGAAGGTGTTTCTCCACTCCCTTAAAAGTCAATTATTCGCGAAGAGCTTACTAATAATTTTGGAATTGTACTATACTTCTTTCCTCATTCAGACTTTTCTTCTCGCTTCAATCAAAATCTAGGTCGGATTTGCTGATCTCTCCTCTCAATTCCTCGCTTTTCCCTATTTCATTTATGTAATGGTTTGGTTTGAGATCTGTAAGGATGGCGCGCACATCATGCGCTTGGATTGTTTCGTTGTTTAGTCGTTTGTTTGGTATCTTTTGTTTTGTTTGTGCTATTGTCAACTTTGACGGATTATTTGTTTCTTTTGCAGTGATAGGAGATCAAAAGGCGTGATGTTGGGTGTTTTAAGGCGTAAAGCCGCTTCTGGCGCCTCATCTGCTTCGGTAACTTTCTCAGTCATTCGCTTTTTTTTTGAAACTTCAGTGGCGTAAGTTTATGTGTGGATTTACTTATGCATATCCGCTATATTATGTGTCCGAAACATTTATGTAAAAACTTTGTGCCTTCTTGGATTAGGTGTACGGGAAATCACTGTATAAGCTCAAGCCTGCAGTGCCTACACCACGACCATGCTCTGCTGCGGCAGAAGAGGTAATATGGGTGTTTTGGTTTTGCTATATACAAATCTTAGCCAACATGTTTCCTGTTTTCTGCTTTTATGTAAATGCAGGCTGCATATGAGAACTTAACATAATTTAATTATTGCTGGCGGTGATTGAGATCTTAGATTCATTATAGTTCGTTTTGGACGAAGTCAGTTAAAGGAGTCCTGTTTACTGTGATTTACTTTTGTTTTGTGCTTGATTGAGGTATTTGATTAATAATCCGCCTCATGTCTAGTTTATGATTGAGTCAGCCTGTAATCATCTGCATGCAATTAAGTGTCCGTGGGTATGTGTTCATATACACATTTATGGAAATTGATATGTATACCTCTGAAGGCCTGAATATGCTTATTTATGTATTTATGGATATATGAATGTCTGAGGGATCAAGTTAGAAAGATGCTATAATTACTTAATAATCATCAGCATATGTATATAGAAAGAATACAGGGTTAGCTTATGCTAATTATGGACATGCTCTGCCTTGAATTTATGTTTATATTTTCTCTGTGAATCCTTTTTATAAGACGATTATTTTTAGTGTTTTCTATTAGAACAAGTATAGTTTGTAGGACCTGGGAAGACGCTTTGGTTGTTTGATCGAGAATCATTTTATGAAGCTTATCTGATTGTCTTGGTTATCATGTCATTGCTTATTTATAACATTGTGACCAGATGATACATTACACCAGGGGATTTGGTGGTGCTCGTACTTTCTGCCACCTCCCTTTTGCTGGTAGGGCTTCTTGATTTCTCCATACATAGCTGTGACTACTCTTTACACGGTTTATATCAATCATATTATCTATTTTTGTGTGCAGGACGCATGATAACTTTGATGCCAAAGAGGTTGGTGATTCATTGTGAATGTATTCACATAGATTCTTTTGAGTATTGAGATACTTATTATATTGTGTTCATGGTCTTCTCTCACTGATGGATATTGGATAGTAAACAACAAGATGAAAATGAGTCTGAGAAATTTGAAAGTAAGGCCAATTAAAGTGTTCTTAGATTAGGCTCTCGGTTAATTTAGGTTATTAGAACTTATGAATTCAGGTTGTCTTTAGTGGCGTAGCCTATGAATAAGATAATCTCTAGGTGGATCCATAAAAGGGAAGCTTCTAATTATACCAGGAACAACTTGGCTCGGTTGAATCCTGTTGGAGATGCGTTTAGTTGACTGGTGAAAGCATACCTGGATTGTTGAGATTTATTGACCAACTGTATATTGATCTCACTGTGGCAAGAAGATTTAGTAGGACCATAACCAAATTTGGTGTTCGCTTATGAAGAGTGTCCAATGACTCCAACTTGCAGTATTCCTCCTTGCTTGTGAATTGATTTCAAGCATCATGTCTGTTCCACTTTCGAAAAGAAATATAAAAGTATTAAAACTTCCTACTAGAAGATTGGGTGATGCAGGGCCTAACTGATTGGGAATTTCAAGCTGAGATGGATCTGATTCTTGTTTTATTTGCAGGGAAGTTGTAGGCATTCTTCAGCAAGATGTCAACATGCAAATTTGGAGCAGGTCATTCAGTTCTAGCACTGGTAAAATGTTCACTAGAGTGCCGGCTTTCATTGTAGCTTATGTGTATCAAAATTGTGTCAGTGGACGAAAACAGGCTTTCACATATTAGATGCTATATCATTTTCCTATTTATGGGTCAAATTTTTTATGGCCTTTTAATTTCTTTCGATTGGGAACTGTATTTCTTATTATTATCAGGACAAACCGTATGGCATGAGAGTCGATGAATGAAAGAATCGAATCCATGGAGTAGTCTCAAGTAAAATAAAAGGGGAAAATTTGCTACTTCTCTATTTGTTGCTCTCCTGGATGGACATTTTTCATGTGAATTCAAGAAGATATTGCTTGGTTTGACTATCACTTATTAGTATATGGGTTTTGTAAAACTTTGAAGTAAACCTAAGAGGCAGGGTTTAACAATGCATCACCAAAATGTTAGTGGTGATGGTGTTTCTGCATTTAGAACGGATGAATTCGATAAATGCAATGGTGCTGGCATGATATGCAATGCACTTTTGGCTTATGTGCTTTAGTCTTTGATTTTTCTGTTGTCAGTTAACTCTTTGTGATAAAGCATTCTAATTTCAGCTATTTGCTGATTGGGATAAGTTATCACTATAAATGGAAGGCTTGGAGATGTGTTTATGTGCATAGTGTTACTCTTTTCTATTTTTTGGTCTTGCTTGTAACTAATATCCTCCTATCAATGCTGAGCAGAAGGTGATGTTGTTGAAGCTGTTGTTCCTTTTATGGGCGAATCCATTAGTGATGGCACATTAGCCACATTCTTGAAAAGTATGTTCCCTATATTATGATCTAGTCCAGTATGTTCTCTATATTATGGCCTAGTCCCTTATTCACTTAAGTAATCATGATTCATGACTGATGGTTCATCCCTTCTTTTTGTTTTTTACTACTATTTGGTGTGGCAGAACCTGGGGATCGAGTAGAAGTTGATGAGCCAATTGCTCAGGTTGAAACAGACAAGGTACTCACTTTTAATAGCTGATGATTAAGAGTATATAGTTTACCAACTCTTTTTAGAAATAGAATTTTTGGGAACTGTTCCTAAAATTTGTAGAATAATATCTGCTATCACTTCCTGTAACTAATGAAAGGGGATATCTATGTGATGCTTGTTGTGCAACTTTAGATCCTGATCATAAAATAACATCATGAAGTAACTTTAGATATCGTATTCTTTTCTAGATTCTTTGCTAACAGTTGGCTCTTCTGTTGTTTGTTGTCCCAGGTCACTATTGATGTCAATAGTCCTGAAGCAGGAGTGATCCAGAAGGTACAATTATACATTAGACAAATATTTATGTTTGCTCTAACATTATATTTTAGTTACTTTTGGAGCTCATAATCTTTTGATTTTATGTGCATGAACGTAGTTTATAGCTAAGGAAGGAGATACTGTGGAACCTGGCACCAAGGTCGCTATCATATCAAGATCTGGTGAAGGTGCAACTCATGTTGCACCTTCTGATGAGAAAGCATCTGAGAAAGCTCCATCGCCACCACCATCTCCTGCTGAAGAGAAAAAGGAGAAACCAACTCCTAAAGTCGAAACTACTCCTGTCGTAGAAAAGGCTAAAGGAAGTCCTGCCCCTCCTCCCAAACCCTCAGCTGCAGAACCCCAGCTGCCCCCTAAAGATAGGGAAAGACGAGTAAGTCTGATGTTTTCATATATTGCTGGGATGCTGTTGAACAATTTTGTCATACTTGTGGTGTGTTTGTAACTGCAGTATTTGCATTGATGACAGGTGCCTATGACAAGGCTTAGGAAAAGAGTTGCCACAAGATTGAAGGATTCTCAGAACACATTTGCATTATTGACAACATTTAATGAAGTTGATATGTAAGTTCATACCTCCATATTTTGGTTTGCTTTAGCTTAAAGAGGATGATGTGGGTCTGTGCCCAATATTAAGGTTTCTGCCAGCATTTGTGGTATAGTTATTGATAATTGTGCCGAGTCAAGCAGTCGAGCTGCCATGACAGCTAAAACATCAACGTGAAATTTTCTGTGAAAGAAGTTTTCCATGGTGATGCTGCTATTGTTGGTTGGTTAATGGGGTTTTTGCTGCTGGGTCACGGGGTGGGCCCGGTGGGGCATCCTGAATTAAGTTTTGTTTTGTATTATATCATATCTATAGTCCATGCATGTCAATTTCCTTGGTTCAATTTGTAGTCTAGTTCTCTGTGCAAGGTTTATGCTTATTTTGATTTATGAGCTTCTGATTTCAGTAGATTCATTTGTTTTAAATTTTCATCTTAACCATTAAAATATGCCCACGATTTTGTTTCACCTGGGACTTGGTTTTTTATGGAGGCCCTTGGAATCTTGATCCAGTTGTACTAACTGCTAATGACATTTGTTATACTTGTCAACCAGTTGCTTGGTTGAGCAGTTTGAGAAATTTTAGGGTGTTTACCATACTTTATTTCTCTCTGCAGTTAAATTCTGACTGCTGCACATTCTGATTTGCTTATGACAGGACTAATTTGATGAAACTTCGATCTGATTACAAGGATGCATTTTTTGAAAAACACGGAGTGAAGCTGGGACTAATGTCTGGATTTGTGAAAGTATGCTGATATCAATGTTTCAGTGTTTTTTTTCTTATGCATGCTTCATAGGAACTGAACTTTGTTTTACTGAGTTGCAGGCAGCTATCAGTGCTTTGCAGAGGCAGCCAATAGTGAATGCTGTTATTGATGGCGATGACATTATTTACAGAGACTACGTCGATATTAGCATAGCTGTTGGTACCCCCAAGGTAACATCTTGACTCTTTTCTTGATATTCAAGAGATTGTGTCATAGATGGGCTTAAAGGTTTTAAGAGTTACCAGTACACCGTCTGTGAACTCTCTTGGCATCTCTAATTTAAGATGAACATGCTGGGTTGGACTAAAGGGTAATTTCTGTTTTGAATGAGCTGTCATCAGATGTTTTAGCTTTTAGAGTTAATTAAAATGACGTCACATGTAAGTCAGTGTAATTACTGATTGCACTCCTTGTTTAAAATTATAAGAACTTCTCAATCAAATCCCCGTCAATAAAAAATCCGTACTGCATATGTAAAAAGCCTGAATTATCTTCACTAAAAAAAATAAAAAAAATATAAATGGGTCAATTGCAAATACCTCTGTTGGAATTTATAATTTTTAGCTGCCACCAACTTCCAAGTTTATACTGTTTACACGCCTTTTCTTTAAATTTTCAGTTACATAGACATTTAGTTGTTCTGTATCTAATTCTAGAAGTTATGTCATTATAAACTTTTGGTTATATTTGGATGTTTATCATTTTTTTTTTTTTTTGAGAATTATTCGGTGTGATTTCTTTTGGAGGCTGTGTCTGAGGACTGTGTTAATGTTATGCGTCGACTTATTTTATTTGTTGAATGCCAACGTAAAATATATGTTTCTTCTTATAATATTTAACACATATGGAGTCGATGAAAGAGAATAATCCTATGGTTTAAAGGGAATGAAGCTTCACTTCGTGATTTTGTGTGAAAATAATTACAAATGAGGAATAGCATTTAAAGAGCTTATATTACAAGATTTAGTGCCGAAAAATTTAAGTTAGTCTAATTTCAACAACATTATCACTCTACTATTTTCATAGAGTTTTATTGCATTGCGTTATCAGGTTACATGTATTCATTATTTTCACATAAATATACATGTAAAAAGAGGAGATGAGAAAAAAACATAATGTAAGACTAAACGTGGCATCAAATGATATTACTTTATACTTGACATTAACCTCTTTGCAAATTTTAACTCATTAAACAAATACTCCTCCGAATTTAACAAAGTACTAAGAGTGAATAGGGAAAATCTATTAAATTACATCATTAATTTCTATTTAAAACCTTAGGTTTTGTAAATCTGGAGAGTTGGTTTCTGTAATTTCAAAAGGGAGATGGGTACAATTTGTAATTAAACTCACTTTAAGGGAAGGCTTCTGTAAGTAGTCCTAGCTTTTTATAAATAATGGGATTCAAACGAGGTGCACAAGGGAAAATAGTTTTTGGCCTGCAGCATTGTCTTGCAGTATGACGTAATTGTATCTCGTGTATTTTCTGGTAGCTGTCTAAAATAGAAGGGTTTGTCAGTCTCTTATTCTACTCTACCTTTCTATTTCCATTAGGGCCTTGTTGTCCCAGTTCTGCGCAATGCTGAACGTATGAATTTCGCTGAGGTTGAAAAGGAAATTAACACTCTTGCCAAGAAGGCCAATGACGGCACTATTTCAATTGATGAGATGGCTGGGGGAACGTTTACTATATCGAATGGTGGTGTATATGGAAGTCTTCTAAGTACTCCCATCATCAATCCTCCTCAGGTTTGTTCTTCTGGGGCTTTTCATTTGTTGGTTTCCCCATTCTATGTGCGTGTTTAATCCTTTGTGATTAATTTGTTTGTTATTTGCGTGAAATTGTAGTCTGCAATCTTGGGGATGCACTCAATAGTAAACCGTCCTATGGTTGTTGGAGGTGAAATACTTCCACGACCAATGATGTACATTGCGCTGACATATGACCATAGGCTGATTGACGGGAGAGAGGCAGTGTTTTTTCTGAGAAGAATCAAAGATGTGGTGGAAGATCCTCGTAGATTGCTGTTGGATGTATGAAAATGCTGCAGTTGGTGGTGCTTGCATTTGCATTGCTAATAATATACCTGAGTTGGTGGTCAGAACAGTTTTGTACTACTTAATTTTTGCTTCACCGTTGGACTCAAGTAGTCTTTCCTCGCGGCCTGCAATGTCCAAATTTGAGATGAGATCACATCTAAACACAAATACACATGCTTCTCCTTTTCATTTTACAGACCTGTTCATGTATTTTCACATGGCAACAGTTCTTGGTGTCACTGAGAAGTGCCTGAATTATTGTCGAGAGAAACGTTTAATTGTGTAGTTTCTAGTATCATGTTGCTTGTATGATTTTATCATATGATCCCAGGAAAGGGTTGTACAAATAAAATGTTCTGCATGGTGATTAAACCATTCTTGGTCTTCCGTACTAAATTATCATGGAGATTACTCGCATCTATTTCCAACCAGTATGGGTCCATGGAGGATGGCAAAGCAGACACTGTCAGAAATGATCTCTCTATTCGTATGTGCGTGTGATTCGTGTCTCCCAATTGTGTGCATCTGTTTTTACCTGCCTATATGGCCTAGAACCACTTCCCCAATCATCCTGGCTTATGGGCAATTTCTGGATTTCTGGTGGAATTACTTTCTTCTCATAAAAAAACTGCATGATATATGATTGAAGTCAGGATACGGAGCAGGATGAAGTGAGATGGATAAAGGATGCCGTGTATTATTCCCAGTTTGGCATTTTTTCATCCTGTCAGGAGAAGTGGAAACTATTTTCCATCACAAAGAGGCATCACAATAATTAAGGTGCCCTAATCTAAAGATGAAAAGAAGCAGCCTAACAAGGTCTCTCTCATTATCATTGATGATGCCCATAATCAGAATGGGGCATATGCAACGTACACATAAATGGTCCCAAATCTACCAGATGGGTAGTACAGAGAGAGGGAGAGATTAGCCAAAAAAATGCCCTCAAAGACGTGGGGCTGGCTGATGAAACCATCCTTGGGGCCATATCTGTCTCAAAAACTGGCCCTTAGGTTACCCCTGAAGACACCGTTGTCAACTATCCAAACCTCCCCTCGGTAAATATTTTTGTCCATTTTCTGCTTTTGGACTTTTCTATAGCATTGCAATGAAATTGACTTTTCTATCTTCACACATATGTATAGATTGTATTTCTTCTACAACTGTCCTTTATGCCAAATTATTTTTATTGAAGAAAATATATTTATTTTTCCCCTAAACTCATACTTAGCCAAATCTCTTCTAAACGTGATAAATATCTCCTGTGTTAAAAAGAAAAAAAAAAAAAAAACTCCCAAGGCTAGGAATACTTTAGGATACATTATATTGTCGCTCTTTTAAGTTAGGTTCCAAACACAGACATCTATCATTTTTTTTTTTACAGAATTACAATATTTCTCATTGAGGTTGTAGTTGTGATTTAACCCCTATTCAGAGTTAAGAGTTTATACAAACATCCCCTAAAGGAGTGTACTTGTAATTGTGCAAAAGGTATGGAGCGTTTGTGTACTTAGACATGTCTTCAAGGGGTATCAAAGTATTTTACCTATTTTTATCCTTTTTTTTTTTTTAATTGTATACGATTCATTACACCATTCAATACATTCAAATTCAAAATTTGATTCAATGTATCGATAATTCAAATCATCACATATGTTCAAATGCTACAATTAATAAAACAAGAATCTACTGTAGAAGTACACCTATGCCCAACTTGAATTCACAATATTTTATTTATGAAATCTCAACCTTATCAATCCAGTAAGACTTATGACGAATTATATTTTGTCCTTAGATATTCCCTTTTGGTCCTAATGGAAATCGAGCTCCAGATCACATACAGATAATGAAGATTCTTGTTTCTTGACAAAGAAACAGAGTCCCACTGAATTAGTCACTTCACACACATTACTAATATTCTTGTGTTAATTGCATGCATCCAGTTTAGTAGACATAATTTAGTTAATTATTTTACACTATTGCCATTAATCCAATGTTTCAAAAAATATTTCACGTGTAATTTGCATAAAAACGTGAATTTCGATCTTCTATTTCTAATTTTGTTGCATCTTTTTTTTTTATTTAATATATACACATCACGTGTACAAAATTAATATACATTTTTCCTCCAAAAATTTATTACTTAAATATTATATATATATATATATATTTTTATGAATAAGTCTGAAACTATGGATTCGAATCCCATCTATAAACAGATATTGTTAATATTATAAAGTGCATACATCAGGAATTAAATACTTCAGTTGGCATTATTATAGACAACCAAATTTGTATTACATGTCCAGCTGGACATTTAATTGTACACACAGAAAACTTAAACTTCATACTATAGTAATTTTATTGCACATGGAAACTTGGACATCCAAAATCTCATACTTTACAACCCAACCCCCCCTTCCCCAAATAAAAAATAAAATAAAATATTTTTTTATATGTTTGAATAAATCAATTGCATATATCATTACATCATGAAAATATTAATCATCAATAACTAAAAAACAATTACTGGATATCGAAAATTTCATATTTTGCTGCGATATAAATATTAAATCTCGTGGTCTTGAAACATCATCAACAGATGATAAGAATGTAATTTGAGCAGGCGAGGTTTGTTTTTTAAGTGCATACCCAATTAGTCATGTAGCTTTCTTTCTATTTTCAATAAATTACTTTTAGAATTAAATTGCATCAGAACTAAATCTCGATAAATTATAGCTTTTCGTCACAATGTAATTATTCTTCATCTAATGATCTTCCATTAACTTTAAAAATGAGATTAGTTTCAATTGACGAAGTTGAGGTCCCATGACTTTAGAGGCCATGGGTTCGAACCCACCTAATGCGTAGGATGTTGTTTCTATTGAATAGTAGGTATGTTGTTTCTACTGTAATAGTAGATATTGGATAAATTTAGTATATTTGATATTATAGATCAGATTATAATTATTGTAATGGTCTTTGTTAGATGTTGATATCCAACAAGAACAATTGTAATTAATTTACCTCACTGAATAATAGTTCATCGTTCGTATTTCCAAAAGAAAAAAAACCCGTACTTATATAATCAATTATGAAATTATAGAAAATCCAAAACTCATAATCACTTTTTCTAAAATCAATTATTTCTGAAATCAATCCTCTTACAATTAATTTATGTTATAATCAATTATGAAATCATGGGATTCAACTGTCCTTAATGTTATACACCTCATGTATGAGCTTGGGCTAAAACAAAGACTAGTCTTTTTTCCCTTTGTAGTGATAGGCACAACAAGTGCTCATGAGTTTGTGATTCACATGCATCATGAAGCTTCCACATTTAGGGTTATCCAAAATCAAGGGCTGCAAAATTTCAACCCAATTCTTATTATGGGATAAGGCTAATGCAGACAAAATCATGAGACAACAACCTTTGTGGCCAAGATTAGATCCGGATATACACAACACTCCCATTGTCTTCCTCATCAATTTTTTTTTTATTATTAAAATTAGATTTAATCCAATCAAATCAATTACAAAACAAGTATTATACACTTGTTATATTTAAACTGACCATATAATTGATTTAGGTCCAATCAATCCTGGTATGAATTTGAATTTTCCCTTTGTCATCAAACCTAAGTCAGACATTTCTCTTTATCCTATCCCTCTCTTCTTGATAATATAATCGATATATATCGAGGCCGTGTAAGTCCTAAACTTCTTGTTCATTCCCAAGTTAATACGATAAGTGCCGGATGGGACAATAACATTAGAGGTGGTAGAGATTAAGAATTTGTTATGAATTTTCAAACACGTAGGCTGAGGATGTTCGAGTATGGAGTTTGACTTTTGTATGTTTTATTACTATCGGGAGTAAATTAAATTAATAGTTGATTTGTGGCCGTTTATTACAATTAAAAGATCTCTTATCCTAATATCAAAAATTGAGAGAGTGTTGTGTGTTTGAGAAAAAATTAAATTTATCGAAACAAATAAAAAAATTTATTTATGTAAAAAGGGTACTTAAACTTATGAATTAAGATTGATGGTTGAGCAAAGACTAGTGATTAACATTGGGGAGGATTTGAAATTGTTTAATGCATGTGCGAGATAAAATGCATTTTTTTAAATACATAAAAATTGAATTTTCGTTATTTTAATTGGCCATAAAAAAATATTATTAAAAACTACTTAATTTTAATATTGGATATTGTAGATCTTTTTGGACAGGATTTGGGTGAGATTGACAAAAAATAAACTCACGAGGTCATTTTGTAATTTGTTCAACTTAGGTCACATAAATATCAAATTTAAATATCTATGATGTGCAAGATTTGAGATATTTTCAAAATATCTCAGCCAAAGGGACATTTTCCAAAACAAATGGGAGTACAGGAATATACTCTTTGAACAAAAAAACCTAAGAAGAGTAGTTTTTGAGGATATTACGTTATAGCCCCAAAATTTTCAATTTTAATCTTTCAACCCCCCTTTTTTTTCCTAATAATCTCCAAAATTAAAGTTTGGATAATGATGTGGTGTGTATCAACGTCTGTCATGTGAGATTTTGTCCGCTCCGATTGTATCAGTATTACAATTTTGTCTTCAAAAATATTTTGTTTGTCAAGGAGATTTTGAAACTTATAAGCCATCCAAATAAATCTATAACTGAAGTGCGTCAATGTCGGGATCATCAGCCCCTTTGAAAGAAGGATTTGGGACAACCGCATGACCTCGTTCCCATAAAACGGGGGTACTAAATGATATAAACTGCAATAGAATTGATACTGAAAAAAAACACCTTACTAAAAAAGGAGATCCTAAACAATATCAAGCAAAAGGCTAATGAAAAACTATAACCCATGGTCAAAATATATCAACAAAAGTATACATACCGTTGCCAACAAAAGTCCAAATTAACGATGTCTATAGGGTCTTTTCTAAAAATAGAAGAAAGCTAGGGGTCCCATTGCAATATTCCAAAACTTAATAGGACTAGTAACTTATTCTAATCATAATCCATTGAACACAAATAGCATAACGTGTGATTGCTTTATGCCACATACAAAGAGCCACAACACACCAAAAAAAAAACAAGACCTTCCAAATCATTGCTCTCATCTTCTCATTACAACCAAAGCCCACCTCCTAGATACCCGTGAAAATCCACCAACCAATAAAGAACAGTCCACGTCAGCACAGGAAATCTTGGGGGCCAATGGGGTTGCGCCATGTCAGCAGATAAGAGGCACTTTTCCATCAATGGAATTCTTGCAGTTGGAGAGGGAGTGGGGGAATGGGTACTTAAAGATGATAGAACAACTTCAATCAGGAAATCCATGCATGTCCCATGATTAGGATTGGATTACATCAGTTTTTACATTTATACCCCTTTTCTAGTAAATGATGGGCCATCTAATTTTTTAATTGTTTTCTTTTTTCATATGTTGATATATTTTTTATTTTTGAGAAGATATTTTGCGGGCATTTCTTCTGCTGGTAATTTTTATATTCTTATTAAAATACATCCAAGAGAAAAGTCGAAAAAGATTATAAAAACACAAAAGGAGTCATACGATACACTCTTCAATTTGAATTTTTTTTTTTCTTCACTAAAAATGCAGAGTTTGTATAATACTATATTAATAACTCAATTCGTGTAAGTGTTTTTTCGTTATAATTTTTTGCTAAGTTCTTTACTTTAAATTTACATTTTATGGCACTCAAATTAAGTGATCTATGCTGTCAAATATGAATAATGTAATATACTTAAAATTTCAGTATATTGTATTAAAAATGCCTATAAGTACGTAAATGTACATTATTTAAAACTGAAAATTACATAATCCAAATATTTCAAATTCAAATAGAAAAACATATTAGGAAATAATTTTAATGGGCAGGAAGTATGATTAATTAATATACATATATATATATAACAAAGGTCAAAGGTCATTAATTAAAATGAAGAGTTGAAAAGGTAGGGGTGTTTTTGTAAGATGAAATTAGTTGTACTGCTAAAAGTGCAAAGACAGGTAGAAAGAGAAGAATGTGGTCCATTACAACTGCAGAAGAAGCCGAGCTTTGTCCCTTGCTCTGTTCTCCGTCTCCATACCCTCTAATTCTCCAGAGATAGAAAGAGAGAGTGGGTGTACTGTGTGTTTTCAGACCTCATCACCCGATCTTAACCTTTTTTCATCTCCCCGTGACTCTCTGTTCACAATATGCTCCCTCTCTCTATCACCCCCAATCCCAATCTCTCTATTTTCATGATAAATATAAATACACGCCATCTCGGCTCTTGATTTTCCCCTTTATTCAGACATTTACGCTTCTTGGATATTTCACATTCAAAATCCCACCTCAGAATTTCTGGGTTTCTTTCCGTTTTCGATGACACAGATTGATTATACTCTGTTCTGGCACTCATTCTTGGACTAAAATGTCTCTTGTTTCTTCACTCATACCACTGTTTTAGTGAAAGAAGCTTTGCTTTTTCTTTTTTTCTGGGATATACCTTTCGGGGAAGCCTATGGTCTTTTCCCATGCAAGAAAGACACTTTCTTCCATGTTTGATTACATCAAGATTGTCTCTTTAAGCTTTCTGCTGTCTTAAACCATCAATTCTTGATTCCTCTTCACTGGGTTTTTGAAGGGTTTCTGCTAGTTTCTCCTATCATAAAACAGTGCTACAAATTTTGGCTTTTACCACTTTTTTATTATTAGTCCAAGAATTTGATTGATACTGAAATTACAGTACTTTCAGGGTTTAGGGTTCTTGTACTTTCCCCACCTTTTCTTGAATCCTTTTACTTCCTCAAACTCCACACCAATCACCCCCTGATTCTCCAGTTGTTGGCTAAAACTTGTCCTGATCTCCCAACTTTCTTGTTTGACATCTTCCTCACCAACTGGCCACACATAAAAAACTCAGACAACCAGTGTCTCAGTTCTTGAATTCATACTGAGTTTCATTTCCTTACAGTCATTTGAGGAGCTTTCGTTTACTTCACCCATGTCTTCTTGTCTGAGTGGAGGTGGGAGAGCATACAGATTAGACTCCCTAGACTTAGAGATCATCAAATCCCCATCAACTTCTTGGATTTCAAACTCATCCTCTCCATCCTCCACTCTCTCTGAATCCAGCAACTGCCCTCTTGCAATCTCCACAAGAAAGCCCCGCACGCCCCGCAAACGGCCTAATCAAACTTACAATGAAGCTGCCGCCCTCCTCTCCACAGCCTACCCCAAGATTTTCCCCACCAAACACCTCACAAAGTTCACAAAACCACACAACAGCAAGAACCCTTTCTCACTTGAGCCCTCAGACTTGCTCATGATTCCTTTCCCAACGATCGATAACTCTGAATTCTTGCTACGCCGACCCCATTTCGCCAAAGAGTTCAATCTGTTCGAGAAACCGTGTCTTAGTCCGGGCGAGATCAATTCGTCGTCTGAAATCTGCGACGAGTATCAAGATGACATCGATGCAGAGTCGATACTGGATGAGGAAATTGGAGAGGGAATCGACAGCATCATAGGGAAGAACGAGCCCGTCACCGACGACATGAATTCTCATAACGCAATGAACAATTGTTGTTATGGTTACCCTGTTGGCCTAGGATTTGAATTCGGGTATGGGGTGAGAAGGGAGTTGAGAGCAATGAGAAACGTCGATGAGGGTGACTGGTGGAGGTTTCCTAGTGTGAATGTGGCTGATATTGCTCCGACGACAAGCAAGATTCCGGCGGAGAAGAAGAAGAAGAAGGTGGCGGAGTTGGTCAAGAACTCGGAACCAGCTAAGGAGAAGCCGATTTCGACACTGATTAGATCAAACAAGGAGATTAATTCAGCGGGTAAAGATCATCATAAAGAGGAGTCGTGTGTTCCTCAACAGAATGGTGGTGGGCTGCTCTTGAAATTGAACTACGACGGCGTCTTGAACGCGTGGTCCGATAAGGGTTCTCCGTTCTCCGGCGACGCTCCGGGGGCTGAGTCCGCCGCCGCCGGCACTGATGTCCAAGTATGTAATCTCATTCCCCGCCTGCAAAAATGATAATCTTTTAGTTGTAATACCGTTGATTGTCTTCTTGGGTATGACACGTGCGTTACACGTGCTTGCAATCATGCACGATTGGAGCTTTTATAGCCTGCGACGATTGTGGGTGTTAGTTGGATGGATACGGCACTAGGCTCCATCTGATTGCTTCCCATGCCGGGCATTTCATGTTAACTTTTTCCTTTTCTTTTTGAGTAAAAAATAATAATAATAATAATAATTAGAAAAACTCGTAATTTTATTAAAAATTAGTCACTCATAAATTTCATAATTATTGCCAATGGAGAAATCTATTATAAGGTTTTCAAAAAAAAAAAAAAAACTATTATAAGCACGTATAATTTCTATTTTTTCTACGAAAGAAAAATTTTAGATTGATGTAAAAATTGTATTTTTTTTTTCTAACAGCAAATCGCACTTGTCACGTTATATAAGGGTGTTCACTATTCGATTTGACAATTTTAATTCGGTACAATTATTTCTTTTCAAATTTATTTATTTGATTGATTTTGATTTTTTTATTTTCATAAATCGAAACCGAAAGAAATACTAAACTTTTTTAAAAATAAATATATATTATAAGTAATTTTATAATTAAGTAATAATGTTATTAGGGATAATTACATTCTCTCCTAAAATTTAGTATAATTACACGTAAACTGCATGTAGTTTGAAAAATTACATCCAACACCTTTGAATTTTGCTATATACCTTCGATTGTAGGTATATACTGTAGATTGAATGAAAATTGATATATGCTTTCGATTGACTTATTACTAATTTGTAAATGGAACCTATTATTTCAATTTTGTATTTGGCGTACTAAAATTTTGATTTAGTTCAGTTTGGTTAAGCGAAATGAACACCCCTTCATTATTTTTTTTATTTAAGAAAATAAAATAGAAATGTTCGTTATTCATTGAGTTTTTGGAGACTTATATGTTTTAATTATTACAAAAATCAAATAATGAAGCCGGTTTTATTAGTATTTTAAAAGCCCTAATCTTGTCTTAATCCGTTTGTACAAACTTAGTTCCAACAACGTTGGGAATGGTTGATTATTGATGACATAATAGTTTATTATGATTGGTTGGGTGCAGGCGAGGTTGGCGCAGATAGACCTGTTCTCGGAGAACGGAGGTGTGAGAGAGGCTAGCGTGCTACGCTACAAGGAAAAACGGCGTACCCGCCTCTTCTCTAAGAAAATCAGGTACCAGGTCCGCAAAGTCAACGCTGATCGACGGCCCAGAATGAAGGTTTGCCTCGCCTCCACTCTTATCATACGATATACCTCTTCCCATAAAACAATCTCTCTTTAAGTATTTCTAGAAATACACAAATATATATATATTTATACAAAAAAAAGAAAATCTTAAATAAAGTCTGATAATTTATTATGTAATTTGTGCATTACACTTATCATATAATTAATTTAATTTTAATTAAACTCAATTCGAGTCAAAATTTCTCGTTTCATCATAAATGAAAGTGTAGTAATTTATATGTAATGTGTTTGTTATTATGTTTTGCAGGGACGATTTGTCAGAACACCAAACTCACCCGACGATTAGAGAGAGAGAGAGAGAGATTTTGGTATTTTTGTAGTTTATGTTTGATTTGATTGGTTATTTGGAAATTACAGTGGAGAAATGCAGAGTAGCAAAGGAGTAGGAATTGAGTCTTTTGTTTTTGTTGGAGATAATTATATGTGGTCTAGTCTTTGAAGAGGAGGGTGAGGGCGAGGGCGAGGGCGAGGGCTAATAATACATTTCGCTACTTCTAAAAATACTTATATTATTCAATATTCCATATTAATATTCCTTCACCACCATCTCTTATATATATAGTCACCAATCAACAATTTCCCAAGCTATTGCATGACGTAATTACCTCAACTCTCTTTCCTAGCTTGCCATATAATAAACATACCGTTATAATGGGTTGTTATTAGAATGTATTTGTTGTAAGAAGTTTTACGACGTATTTATAATTTTTTAAATAATAAAAATTATGTATAATTAGGGTAAATTACAATCACCTTTCCTGAGGTTTGATATAATTACAAATACCTTTTCATTGTTTGAAAAATTATAAATACTCTTCTAATTTTAATGTCCATCTAACAACAAGCTCATTACGCTAGATTTTCATTCAATTTTTATAGTGAACTGACCAAAATGCCATTTTGAATTATAAATTATAATTTTATAATTTTATAAAATACTTTTATGAGCTAATATTCTCTGTAGATGATTTATTTTTTACCAACCCTCAAATTCTTTTGTATTTTTTAAAATATGTTTTTTATTTTTATTTTTTGAATTCAGTAAAGGTAGTAATATCCACTCCATCGTCTAGATGCTATATAATTATTTTTTATTTAAGGGGGCATTTATAATTTTTTAAATAATAAAAAATTACTTATAATTATATTAAATTTAAAAAAATAATTATAATTTATCTTTATAATTATAATAAATTTCATGCGAATTCGTCGTAATTTATTCCAAAAAAAAAAAAAGTAATATAAATATAAAAAATTCTTCACTGAAATGAGCTTATTTTGATATCATTGTTTTCTGGCCCAAAACCGAAGGGCCTCTTATGCCACTTTGGGCTAATAACTGTCCAGATAGAAGGAGAAGGGCAATCACCGAAATCCGTCTGATTCTGAGAGCTCCGATGAATCGTCGGCTTCTGCCATCGTTTTCGAGATTATTAACGTTTTTGTCGTTATTTTGGTCTTATCACTTCATTCTAGTAATTCTACCCTCCAAGGCAAGCTAGCAAAGGAGTTGAGGTATACGGTCGCCATTGCGGAATCCTCAGAGAAGTTCAAGTTGTCAACAAGAATGTAAGCGCCGACGTTTCAGGTTTTGGTGTCTGGTCTTTCCTCGTCCCCCTTATTTTTTGGTTATTGTTGTCATGTTTGCTGACAGTGACTGAGTCTGGAAAGAGATGGGATTCAGTTGCATGGAGGTTTGATGGCATTAGGATGTCTCAGTCTTATGAGGAGCTTGTATGAGCAACGGAATCCCAAAGGTATGCTTCTTGATTATAGCTAGTGGTGCTGTGAGACTGCTGTTTGCTGAAATTCAGATATCTGCTTGGAGGAGGAGGAAAGTTGTAATGCTCAACAGATGCATTTCATGAGCAAGTATTGGCAGAATTATTTGGGAATTCAGATAGATAATTTCAAACGCATGCTCTTTTGAACGGCAAGTAAAGAGATTCTATGTTTTAATGGATGAGATTGCATTTCATCCTGAACTATGATTGTAAAAATTTGGACTGCTGTATCGAGTGATCCTACTTTGTTAGAGTTTTCAGGTTCAATGGAACACTTCAGTGTGAAATAAGCTTGAATCCCAGCATCCCTGTTGTTAACAGATGCATGTCTGCCCTTAACATGTGCTATGATCTTATTTAGCTGTGCAATTGGTGTCAATAACCCCACGGACCGATGTTTTTAGTAAAAACTGAATAAGTTTCTCCGAGAAAATAAAATTGTGGCCAGCAAATAGATTATGGCTTATTCAACAGCTGCCTTCGGTCTACTAATGGCCAAGGAGACCATAACTCAGTCTCTTGACTTTGCTCTCTCCAAATTTTTTCGTAAACTTGCATAACCTTAAGACAGTTAAAGAGGGAGAAAAAGCTTTGTCGTCTAATATCCCTAGGGCTGGAAAGTCAAGAATCAGGTTACATCGTAGTGGAAGTCTAAAAATATACTTGATTCGCCCAATTTTCTCAAATGCCTGTATTCTGTGAGTTGCTGCGAAAATTCGTAAGCTTCTTGACATGTGACTTGCATATTCTGCAACTCTCTTTGTTATTCAACTTACCTGAATTGTACTAATTCGTTGACTATGTGGACAGCATAACAACTTTATTTTCCTGGTACTATTCACTTCCAACCCTTTCTTGAATTAATACTACCACGACCTCAATGATAGATGGAACTTTGGTAGTTTCTCAAAAGGGCAAAGGGTTGTGTTACTGATTTTTATAAACTTCAGAAGAGGTTAAGGTAATTGACTCTGTCTAGTCACTTAGAGGCACGTCTCTGTCAAACAATTTTTTGCTAATCCAGCCAGTATTGGCTTTTTCATTATTTTCATGCCTTAAAACAGTCCTTGCATGACATATTTTGAGATTGAAGATAACTTATTTGTTTTGTAGACAAGAAAAGAGGCAAGTGATGCTACTAACAGATTATATACAACAAGAGCAATCCTGTTTCTGGATATGTTTCCCGACTTACCACTTTCCATATTTGGCTTCTCATACTTTTGGACCTTTAACATATTCCCCTTTATTGTTTCTGCTATTGAGTCACATTCATGTCTTAATCTTGTGTGGTTGATAAATTTCTCTGATTGAATCCTCTATTGTTCAGGTATCATGATAGAGGATGTTGATTCTGCTCCATAGGATCAAATTTGCTGTAACCTGAAGCATGCTGATTTCATATGCTGACCTCCCAGTCTCAGCATTGATAAGATTTAAGGATGTAGTTTGAGGAACTGATCTTTATTCTGGAGCTGGATTCCTGAATGGCACTAGTAACACAATGAGTCTCGATTCACATCCTTTGTCTTGACTTACTAGAAAGGTCCATTGTTCACCTCTCCTGTAACATTTGGATTATGTACTTTGGTTATGTCGAGGCTGAAGGCCTGGCTGTGTAATAACATTTAAAAATCTGTAATAATAATCGGAATTTTGGAATGAAATCCTTGTAAACCTTCCGGGGTACACTATGACCATGTATTTCTAAAGGATGCTGTAAATGGTGAGGAGATCACACAAATTTGCTAAATGAATGAGAAATCTTGTGCATATTATAGATGCAATCTAAGCCAGGCAAATTGTGAAGTACCTTTTGAGGAACGTTGCAATCCTTGAACGATGAGATAATTATTATGTAAATCATGCAAAGATGTCAACTAGATGATGACATGTGTTGACTGTGACTAGATGATGACATATGTTTATTACCTCTGTGAATTATTCAAGGTACTTCTTATCGTGAGATTTATATATATATAAATGATACTCAAATTCACTCTTCATTTATACTTAGGAGACAAATATGTTAATCATTCTTCTGAAGGACTTGTTCATCATCGTATTCACAAGAGTCTATTTGATTAATTTATATATTTTAAACTCAATTCTTATTCTATGTGAAGTATATATTGTGATTGAGATTCGTTGTATTTGTACAAAAGATTGATTTTAATGAATTACAATCGATTTTGTGGTGAATATTCGTACACAAATATAATTCATCAGCAAATTGTATATAGGAATAATTTAATTTTTAAATAATCTTCTACCATAGAGATACAATTAAAGTCACAACCATAATAATCCTTCCAAAGTTTTAATAAAGGAGTTCCTACAAAAGGCCCTCCAAAAGGTTTTTTTCTATTTGCCCACATATATAAATATAGCTGCATAGTGAATAACTACAATTTTACATATACTCTCCCCTCCGCCCCTGTCTCTCTCTAAGAGAGAAAACCCCCAAAGCCCTCCAGAAAGCTTTGTTGATGCAACTGCTACACTGGCAGACCGAAGGTATAAAAAAACATCCTTTTTGGTTTAATTTCTTTAATTTTATGTTGTGTTTGAAATTCACCTGTAAATGTTCTAAACAACCTTTTTCTGTTCAATGTTATATGCTTGACAATTTCATTTGACTAGAAAATTCACGGTAGATGCATAGCCAAAAAAGTGCCTGTACAATCTTGTATGACCCGTGTGAATGTTTGTTTATTTGTTATATGGGGTTGCACTTGTTTGATTTATTGTTGGAATATGGGCAATCCGTCTGAATCATAGAGATGTATGCAGGAAACCCTTAGATTTAAAAATGTGTCTTCAAAGATGAACAGTGGGATAATTGATGTTTGTTTTGTATGGAAGAAGATTGTTTATTGATGGCCTATCAAATAAAAATAGTGTCTAAATTATGATGAGTGATTCTTGAAGTTGGCTGGGTAATACAACTGAGAAGAGTTTTAATGCAAAATAGTTGATGTTTAGGGCCTCTCTCTGATCTTTTCTATTTTGGTTTGTGTCTTTAAAGAGAGATTTTGGGATTCATTTTGTGATGTAAAGGGAAAGACCGAGGTCCATATAGGTAGGGATCAGCTATCAAATCAAAACCCCGAAGGGAGAGCAAACATATTCGAGTGCTGATGTTGCTTTACTGCCATGGATACGGCTTATATTTGATGGGTTCCATATAAACTGTTCATACATGAAGATCTAGGGTTGATGACATATGTAAAAAAGTAACTTCTACTGCCAATTTTCCATCTTATACTTACGCCATATTTGCCGAGAAACACAGCTTATAGGGTTTTCTCACCTTCCAATTAACTTTTACTTATTTGTATTTTGAGTTTCAATTTTCACGTGAAACAGTTTGAATAAAATATTCTTTTCAATGCATAGAAAGGAAGGCCTTACTGGTATGATCTTGCTGATTACCAATGATAAAAAGATGTATATAAGGAAGAAAACTTTCAGTTTTACTATATTTAACCGACCATCTATTTTTCCCAGCTGTTGCTTTTGTGTGACATTAAATTTAAAAAGGAACCGACTACAGGGGTCCAAACATTTATTTCAAATATAACATTTCTAAGGATCTGTTCTCTGTAAGTGCTAACTTGTTCAGTGTCGTCTGAGAATCACTGTCAGGTGTTGTTAGCTGCTTTGGACTTCCTATTAAATAGTAAAAGGAGAAGCAGGTTTAGTGTATATTTCTCTCTGATCTAATCAAACAATTAAGCTAAATAGTATGTTTACCCCATTGATGAAGTAGTCTTGTCCTATCTGTCTTCTTTCTTTTTGGTGGTTTTAAGAAATGGAGGGATGCTTAAAACTTGTTTAGTCTTGATGGTCCCATAGCACATACCTATTCAATATATTTGATAAATTACCCTGTACAAGCACTGAGAACTGGGCCTTTTAGGCTCTGAGATCTTCTATAGCGGTCACGGTTTGTAGTTGGGAATAACTGAAAGCTTGTTGTTCTCTTTTTCTTTTCTATCTCTTTCCCTCTTTCATCCGGTCTATTTTTCTAGTTCACTTTATCAAAGATATATATAAAGCTCTAATTGAACTAGAGGTAGATAGGGTCTTTTGGATATCAAATGGTGAAGTGACGAGTTGGTCATGCAGTGTTCTCCTATGGAGTTGGTGGAATGCATTCATGCTTCTATAAAATTTGCAGTCCATGATAGAGAGGTAGTAACAAACGAGGTATAAAGTGAGAACTCAAAGAGTCAATTATGTAGCCCTTTTTGCCTTCTAGGTGGGGGCATCTTTGGATCTTGTAGTTGAGGTAATGTACTTTTAAGTGCAAGTACTACGAAATGGTGGTAAGTTAGTGAACTTTAGGTCCCCTAAAAGAACCTTGTGCAGTAGAAGCATGAGGCTGAAAATGTAGAATCCAATTAAGTTTAAAACTGGCATTGTACCACGGGTATTCAATATATTGTCAGGAAACCATGCACTATAATCCTGGGCATCCAATCAAATTACCAGGATATTGTGTTGAATGTGTAACATATCTAATTATGCAATATGTTTAACTGGTAAAAAGAAAGCTAGTATATGTTTTGGCCTGATATGGGGAATTATATTCTGATTCCTTTAATTACTTACATGGTGTCATTTAGTAATACATCCTGCACTAGATCAGGTAGCAGTATTAACGTCTGCTTGAGTGCTAGAACTGCTTTCTATGTTCTGTTGGGTTGTGGAGTCTGATTTCATCAGTTTTGCAAATATGTCAGTCTGATGGTATATTTCTTATGTGCTACAGTGCAGAATACTGATGCAAAGCTCCCATCCTTGTTAAGTGGAACTTGCTTATTGTACGTGTCTGATTTCATGAAACAACAAGAATCACCTTACTGGATGCCAGGAACCAATAACCCGGAAAATTGTTCAATACTCCACCAGTATCATTTGGATGGCTGTGATGAACTTCATTCAGATAGGAGGAAAAGAGATGATGATTTATGTTCCTTAAACTGCGCAAGAAATTTTTCCCAGCTGTCAACCTCCAGTACAATGTGTCAGGATGCTGCACCAACTTTTGTTTATAGGCGTAGGAGGCAACGCAGGAGCTCTGTTTCCATGTGCTCAATACAGACATCTGCTGGTGCCAAACCAAGTGATGACTCTCACTCTGCCATCAGTTCTGCAGCCCCTTCAGTGGCTGCCCAAGAGCACATTGTTTCCTTTTCTGAGTGTGCAACAGAAGCTGTGGCAGCATCCTTTAATCGATGTTCGGCTGGGGAAGAAGCCTTGGTAAGTGATGTGGACAGAGTTATCAATGTCTGTTGTGCTAATGATAATTGTTCATCATCAAAATCAAATTTAGCACTTAGTTCGGTTTCCCTGAAAATTGATATGGATGATGTGGGCGAGTGCTCCTCTTCTGGTGCATTGAGTGCTGAGAAGGTGTCATATGAGATGTCAGAAAGAGATATATGCATTTCAATTATCAGAAATCAGGGACCGGTGGATAGAGTTGGGACCAGGCAAGAGCGAGATTCTTCCGTAAATACTTGTATTAGAAATGACATCTACTATTCACAACCATGCAAAATCTGTGAGCATTTGGATAGCACATCAAATATGCTTATATGTGACAATTGCTTAGATGCATTTCACATGTCTTGCTGCAACCCCTGTATAAAGAGAATACCAGTGGGAGAGTGGCTTTGTACTTCTTGCTCGAAGAAAAGGCATAAAATATTGAAAGAGAAATCTTTCAGTATCAGCTCAGAAATTGGAAATGGGAATTCAGCATCAGAAGGTGAATTAGGGTCCACTGAGTTTATGTTCACAGACACTGAGCCATATATGTCTAATGTGCGAATTGGTGATGAATTTCAAGCTGATGTTCCTGATTGGTCCAACTCCAGCCCCACTTACAAGTATGTTCTTTCAGTAATTTTCATGTACTTCGAATGGTGTTTGAATTGTAAGTAGTATTATTTTATTCCTCTGCTAAGATTAGACCTGGGAGAAGTGTTGATGATGGGATATCAACAAAGTATTTAAGGGGATGATCATTCGCTCCTGATGTTTTTGAAGTGCTTTTCTCAGGCATATATGCAAAATTACTGTGTCAATAACTCTAGTAAATTATCTATTCCTGTATAGGATATTTACAAGTGGTAACCTTTAGTACCAATTTTGTTGTGAATGCAGCATTGTTCTGTACCGCCCCTTGGTTATTTGGTGATTTATTGGATATCTAGCTTTGTTCTCCAGTTAATCATATCATAGGATCACACAGTAATAGTTCATCAGTATAGAAGTGTTCGAAATTTTTCTTTCCAATAGCTGTAACTGTGCTTACTAACTCGTAGGTATCAGATGTTTTGGTGGTTGTTCATTGTTATCATAAATATCAAACATGACTCTTCCTTTTCAATTTTTCTACTGCTGAATAATCTATAACTTTATGTAGTTTCTACTGTTTGTATTTACCAACATGCCTCCTGAGATAAAATTAATACACACTTTGTTATCAGGGACTTTTAGATGGTTGGCAATCTGTGAATGGATCCACTCTCTATATAAAAGTTTTGAAATTCTATCACATAGCAAATGAAAATCTTTTCTTATTTAAATTTTTATGGAACAAGACTGCGAAGTTTAATTTTAGAAAGAGAGCACATCTTACAATCCTTCAGTTGAGTGTGTCATATAGGGCTTTCCGTGGCTGCATATCTTTTGATATTTCTTGAGATTTTAACAATGTTAAAAGACTTCACTGAGTTGGTTCTGAGAATTGTTAGACCCTATATCTTTTTCTCCACCCTCTTCTTCAAGTAGCAGGGCATTTTCTTGTGTTTATGCATTTTCTGTACTTTCGTCCCTGCAACATTGGCTTCGGTTGATTTTAAGGGTTCTATCACTTCTTCTTTTTCTGCTCTTCTGCAACTTTGTAACTTATATTTGTCTCCTTACTCCAACCATTAATTGCACTTATAATTGATGATGTTCACAATTGCTACAGTGAATGCGATCCTTATGTTGATTGGTTAGAAATGGATTCTTCAAATAATGTTAGTATGCAGGTAAAACTTTATGATTTATTTTTCATGCTATTAAGTTTACAGGATGCTTATAATGGTATCAGAGGGAATGTGTCTTGATTCTTTCCAGGAACGGAATTACACCAAACCTTTAAAGCTCAGCTCTATAGGTAATTGGCTTCAATGTCAAGGGCTTATTGAAGGCATTGGAGAAGGTGGTGAAGCAACTACATGTGGAAAATGGCGCAGGTAAACACATCCTGATATTTGGGGAAATTATTTTAATAATGCAAAGAAAAGAAAAATTACAAGAATGGGGTGGTTTTGGAGGTGTTGAAAAAGTAGGCGGCACCACGATTCGAAATCGCGATGCTGCCATCTTTTATAAAAAAAAAAAGAATTTATTAGCACCGCGATTCAAAATCGCAGTGGTAATTAAGATAATAAAAAGAAATTTATGTTTAGCATCACGATCTAAAACCGCAGTGGAATTCTATTATGGCTGCGGAATTCTTTGATCTTTTGACCATAAAATATTTTATTTAATTAATCATATGTTCTAATGTTGATAGTAGTAACATAGGATATATATAAAAGTACTACGAAAAACAAATGAGGGGTGTTTATTTTTAAATAAGAGCGATGAATTATTAATATTAAAAATACATCGATTACAATAATTCCTATCGAATATCAATATTTAACAAAAATCATTACAACAATCATATAAACTAAACTTAATCAACACCTACTATGCAGTTGAAACAACATTCCATGCATATCACAAGGTTCGAACCCATAACCACTAAGGTCATGAGGTCTCAACTTTGTCAACTGAGCTATGCCTCATTGGCGATAAATGAGGGGTGTTACTGTAATCTTTTTCAAAGGATGTTTGTGCATTTGAATACAAACATTTGAATAGGAAGTGTAGTTGTAATTACAACTATAACCTCAAATGGGTGTAGCTATAATGCTGCATAAAGTAGATGATGTTTGTGTATTTTGACTTTAACCCTAGGGAGTATCGATATAATTGGCCCTTAATTGATGTTACTCCCTGAATTTTATCAGCACCGCCATTTGTTTTTCATAGTACTTGCATATATCCCATGTTACTACTGTCAACATTAGAACATGTGATTAATTAAATAAAAATATTTTGTAAATAGATGTAAGGTTAAAAATTCAAAGAATTCCATAGCCATAATAGAAATTTTTTGTTTTTGATTTCTAAATATGCACCGCGACACGGTGCCAAGCATAATTCTTTTTTTATTATCTTAATCAGCATTGCGATATCAAATTGCGGTGCTGCCTACTTTTTCAATACCTCCAGAACCACCCCATTCTTGTAAATTTTTTTTTGCATTATTAAAATAATTTCCCCCTAATATTTTGTTCTTCCGCATGCAGACATGAAATGTGTTGTAGTACGGGTTGGTTTTTAACAGATGCAGCTTTAGTGTAGATCAGAAAGAGAAAAGCAGACAGTATTGTACTGCTTCAAGACCCCTATGCCTATTTAGAACCAATGAATGAGACAGTTGTCGACTGCAGGATGACAATTATAAGTAAGGGAAGACAAGCTTTATTTTCCCTTCAGGAGTGGTAGGGGTTCTAGATGATATGTCCATCGATAATTGTGTCTGGTTAGGAATGACCTAAAGCATAGATGCACAAGTGTGTAAGAAAATAATCTTAAGTCCAGTTGTTTGGTGTTGGTTGTGTAATAGAGGAAATTTTTTTTGTCAGTTATATGAGAGCTAAAAGGCGGAATGGAACAGCCATTACCCATTCATTATTTTATAACAAGAATGCAAGGAGGAAGTATGTATAATGGCATTGTTCAACATACTGGATATTTTTAGAGTACCTGGGTAATCTTGTAATATTCAACATGATTAGTTTTTTGGTTTAGTAACATTTGATGCCATCGACTACTGATCAAGAGTTCTTTTGGTTGTTCAGCATGTGTTCTCACCCTCCCAGGCTATAGTAGTAATTATATTTCAGATCTAAAAAATATTGAGTGAATATATTTAGGCTGAAAGAGGTGACCCTGGGTACAGTGAGCAATAAGTCTCTTGATTAAATCTCAATGTTTGCTATTTATGGACTAGTATTAGACTGTGCAGTGGCTCTTTTTAGTATTTTGGGCTGAATATAATTGATATGAGCACATCGGACAACTTTATCTTCCTATGATAGATATTAGTTGATGCTTTTAGTTTGGCTATGCTCATTCAATGTAGTGGGACCAAAGGTAAACGAATATGCTTGCAGTCGGAATGTGATGGGACTCGGTATTCACCTTTTCTATTTCCCGAAGGAAACTCCATCTTAAATGTAGGTGGTATCTCATACAGTTGAATCCTAAACCAAATGGTGATATCACCTCATTTGTTGGATTTTAACCAAGAATGCAAGTATTGCAGCTCTCAGCTTTTAGTACCTAAACATGTATTTGGAAAACCTTTTGACTTTCAGTACCATGAAGTCACATTGATTGAGAAAACCGTAATAGTTCTAAGGTCTTTAACAATTTCAAATTATACTATTTTTGAGTTTCGGCCACATGAATTCACATTACTTGAAAGCTCAGTTGTTTCTTTTTTTTTTTCTTTTGCAACTCAAATTGGAAAGACTAGAGGCGCATGGCATAGGGTACAGAAAGGTGGATTCTGAATTTCTGTGTAGATTTCATCTTCAAGTAAATGATCATCATGAAAATCTTGAGCTGAACAACTTGCTCCATCATTTGCCAAGTGTTTCCCATTTTTAAGTTGCTGTGTTTTCTGCGACTAAAAAGTTGGAAAACAAAGTGAACTTGTGCAGCAGTTTAGAGATATAATGTAGGATAACTTTCATTTTTACTAATGCATCTGTTGCAGCATACACGATATAATGTTCGTGAGCAGTCAATGACACATGCATATGCTTATGTCAATTATATTTGTGCATAATTTTTCAACTGGGCATAATGCAGGGCTCCTCTTTTTGAAGTTCAAACTGATGATTGGGAATGCTTCTGTTGTGTACTTTGGCGTGAGCAGTCAATGACACATGCATATGCTTACGTCAATTATATTTGTGCATAATTTTTCAACTGGGCATAATGCAGGGCTCCTCTTTTTGAAGTTCAAACTGATGATTGGGAATGCTTCTGTTGTGTACTTTGGGATCCTTCTCACGCTGACTGCGCTGTACCCCAGGTGTCTTACTAGTTTCATTCGTTTCCATATTTTGTTCTGTAATTGGTTTAATCATTTTCTCGTCTAAGTAGCAAGATCCAAAATATTCTTGTTGTTCTGTAGTTAAGCTGTGCAGTCTGTTAGTCACTGCTATAATTGATCGTCACTGAGCTGATTACTTCAATTCCACGCTTTGTAGATACTGAGAAGTAGAAAGTGTCCCATGCAATGGAAATTTAGCAGGTCGAGATGTCTAAGTAGTAAGCTTTTGATTACTGGCACAGCAATCAGTTTACAAACATTCACTTCTTCAATATCTATCAAGTGGAAAATTTCTTCGGATATCTCACATTAGCAAATTGCTTCTTTTGAGATCATGTTTGCTGAAAACGTTGGCGACTTGTTGAGCAATCTTTTAATACATGCAAAAGGAGACCTTTCGTATGAAGTGTATTAGATCATAAGATAATTTTGGATGCTAAATTCAGCACAGCAGTTACAAAACAAAAATAAACCAGGGTTCTCTTGTGTGCTATCTCCGCATGCAATATTGCCTGTGAAAGGGTTTTCCTTCTCCCCCTTTCAGTTTTTCTATGTATGAAGCTTAGAATTTTCTAGGGCAGACATGTATTTCCTTCACCTCAAGTGGATTTCCATGCATTTGGGTAATTGATGCTTGCGATGAGAAATCTCAACAGGCAGTATTTAGGCAGTTGAGTTCCTTCTTCCTTAGTCTGGGTGAAAATTTTGTAATAATGCCATTTCAAAATTTTAGTTTAACATCATTTTAATCAAAACTTAGAATTGGTTCCATATGTCTAAAAGGCGGTCATCTTTTGCTGATCCCAGGAGCTAGACACTGAAGAAGTCATGAGGCAATTGAAGTACATAGAGATGGTATGTTCTGTGGTTCCTCCAGATTTAATTGTTGTTGTTTTTAACTTTTCATGGTTGTCTGACCTTTATAATGTTACTGATTATCACCATAAAGCTTTTGTCTTTCTTGATCTGGAGGAGAACAAATTTGGAAGTTGTGTGTGTTGCCTGTTTGATCCATCGGCGGGTAGAATCTTGATCATCTGGAAATATGTGTAGTGCATCCATCCCATGACTTGTTTATGAATGAGTGACAAGATGAGTCTGTTATTAAAGGTCTCCTAGTCCGTACATTAATCCGGAAAATCCTTTAGACGAGTCTCTTTCATCTTGAATGCAAGTCTCTATATCCATACTTACACTCTTTCATTGTTGTCTTGAGTGCAAATCTCTATATCCGTACTTACGTAGATGAGGTCTTGCGAAACTAAAATCAATAGATATGCATTACAAATACCTCTTTCTGTTAAGATAAAATGACATACTGATATTACAGCATGCTTTGCAGTTGAGGCCCCAGCTAGCTGCGAAAAGGCGCAAATTGAATTTTTCGAAGAGACCTTGAGAAACAGCCAAGTCTTCAAGATTATGGCTTCTGTACATCTAAGTATATAGGATGGGGATTTCTAAACTTGATCTCATTTTGAGGATGCTGTAACTGTCAGTTTAAAATTCCCTCAAAGAGAGAAGAAAAGGAAAAAGATCGAAAGGACTAAGCTTCAGGCTAGTGGGAGCAACAGATCTTGCTTTATTTGGTGTTTCTATGGCAATTTTGAGCTATTATATAGCCATCTGTTGATCTTGATTGTATGTACATGCTTTCACAATGCTAGCAGAAATCTTTTGCACATATGGAGAATTCATCATGCAACCCACTTGACCAATAAAACTTTGTTCTTATAATGGGAGGAACAAAGCAGGAGAGCTTTGTGAATTATTTTCTCACACCCCCAACGATGTTCATGTGCAGGGACCTTATGGGACAACCCAGTATTTTGGGCCCCAAGATCTTCATTTGGAGGTCTTGGGTTTAAATTTGGGTGTGCAGAAAAAAAAAAGTTCAGACACACATGGTGCGTTCATAAGAACACCTATCATCTGGCTGAACGATGAAAAATACGGGAATAGAACACTCAGCACACATGGTAGGGTCTACATATTGCAAATGAAGAAGTATTAGAGAAGGTCCCTAAGATCATTTACTCTGGATCAAGCTTATAGTAGTAACTCGTGTTTATTTCATCTGCAAACATAAACTCATCATTAACTAATCTTCATTTAATAATACATGGTGCTACACAACTATTCACAACCACATCAAAACTTGAAGGTCTTGACATACTATCTATTAACCAAAAAGGGCTTTGTTTCTCTAATTGCAAGAAACAAAAGCGTAAATTTAGTAAAAGAAGAACGCAAAATCATGTTTCAAGGAAAAAGATGAGAAAAATTAGTCACCTTTTCTCCCTTAGTTCGGCTACAGGTACATAGATAACAGATACGTCACTTGAGTTGGTTGCACTGGTTTTACCAAATCTCCAGCTTGGAAGTTGAAGTAGAACTTGCTGCAGTTCCTCTACTCTGTTCTTGATTCGACAGAGCCTTTCCATCTCAGTTTCTGCTTCCGTCATACCACCTCTGCTCTTGCAATTCAATTTCTTCTTAGCTTCCTTTGCTTCCTCTCGTAAATGCTTTAGGCTCACATCATCACCAAGATCCCTACTTGTCGTCTGATAGCAGAAAATATAAAAACATTAGCAAGCAACAGGAAATAGGAAGCCACACGTATATTGTAGTGCAGGTTAGTTTCTCAGAGATATAAGCACAAGCAGAATTAACTCCATAGTTACTGTATGGCAACAACAAGCACAAGCAGGGTTAACTCCATGTTACTAAATCATGCTGATAAATGGTAAAGATATAAGTTCTACACATCTTCACTACTGGAACCCTGAAAGAAGCTTTGTTATTGTATGTCACTCTGCGCTACCATCTGAAGTGGTAACCCTGTTCAAAAGTTGACAGAGGTTATTTCTAAGTTCATATTTTCAACCTTAATATACTTGTCAACAAAGTTTAGAATTTTCTTATTAATATGACCTTCTCTTTGAACCTCCATCATTCTTAGAGCATCATATGCACAAAGTTTAGTTGAATAACTAAGCTGAAGAAAATGTAACTGAGAGCAAGTGCTTCACATTTCTTCCAAGTCAATGATGAATCTTGGAAATATGCATATCAGTTAGAAGTAAGAGAGTGAACTTAGCCCACCAGCACCTGGTTACTTTCTGCTGTCTGTAACAATGGTTTCCTTCGCTGCTTTATCTTAAATGAACTGGTCAGCAAGTGCGCTTTCCTTCTTCTCACCAACTCTTTTGAACTCTTAGGGTTCTCCAATGCCATCTGATCAGGATGGCCATCCTTCGTAGTTTCTGAGAAGGATTCCTTTTGAATACTGGGACCAACATCCTGAGACACTTGTGCTTTTTCTGCCTGTTCATAATAACAGTTAGCTACTTCAACTTAAAATTTAATGACATCTAACAATACTGAATAAAAAGGTTATAGGATAGAACCCTGTGAATTAAATATGGATGAAATAACCAGTAAGTATTCTTCATTAGTGAGTGAAAAACACAAGACAAAGTGGCTTTTTTTGGGGGTTTATATTATCAATTACATTTCAGACACAAGACAGGACCAGAATATCCTCTGTTTCTTTGTCTATATTGTCATGGACCTTAAAGACATAAGGGTACTTTGTGAGAGTTCATTTTAATTGATACCAGGCACAAAAAAATAAAATAACATTGAAGATTTCAATCAGGTACTGACTTGCTTCCTTGCTTTCAATGCTAGGTAGCGTGCATTCTTGAACCATTTGTTGACCTACAAACAGGGAAATAAACAAGTCATCCAGGCAGGCAGAGAGGATCATATTCATACGCAATTGAATGTAAAAGTATAACTCATTCCTAATGTTTCATTTTTATATTACATCTCATTCTCTCTTAATTCAAAAGTATTTGGCAGCATTTCTGTTATCCCCCTTAACTATTACTTGTACCTCTGATTGTCTCATTACAGGTAATAAAGTGAATCCAATTCAATGTTTGCAGCAATTCAATGTGAATCCACAGGTAATAATTCAATGCTGCCACTGATTCAACGTTTGCACCTCTGATTGTCTTACTACAGGTAATAAAGTATCAGAGGTATTAAAGTGAATCCAATTCAATGTTTGCAGCAGCACAATTTTTCCAAAAAACCAGCATTCTGCAATTATATTTCAGATGTCACATAACTGAAAAAGCAAGAGAATGACGTCACAGTGTAGCAGCAGAAATGCAGTGAAAAAACTCAGAAACTGGCTAACTTAAATGATTTATATCAGTAATTTTTTCCTATTTTAACATCCTTGTGAGAATTGAATCGTCTCCTGTTTCACTTTATCTTATCTCTTTCTTTACAACTTTAACAATATATTACCTTCTCGAATTCTAGGCCTAGCTGCTTCGAAAGGCTCACTCTTAAAGCCCTTGCTGGAAGTTCATTCTCAGAAAAAACAAGGCGAAGCTTCTGGAACAGAATATAAGAAACAAATGATGAGCACAGAGTGAGAATAGTGATCAGACAACAAAAGTCAAGCATGTTACCTCAACAGCATTATGTGGTAGTCTGAAAATCGGTCTTTTAATCTTGTTGATCAATTGTTTCTCCTTCAACTCTGATGGCATTTCCTCTGGATTTATTTTATCAGTTTCACCAAGAGTCATAAGAGTGCTGGCAGCATCATTCTCCTTTCCTTTCCGCTTCCTTTTCGTGGGACCCCAGTCCTCGTCGTCACTAATTTGTTCACTTTCAGCAGCATTCTTTCCAAACATTTCCTAGTGACAACAGAACATAATCATGCATCTGAAAATACTTTCTCCACATTTTCTACATTTGATGGCGGTTAGGTAAATAGATATTTAGAATTTTAATAGCTTTCACTCATGCAAGTACTCATAGTACTTAATAGAGTTCAACTGAAACAAAATAGTGTCTTCTCCCAATGAACCAAATAAAAGACACTGCCCCCTCTAACTTTCTTCATTAATAATTCAGGAAATAAACCCCCTCCACTTCAGAAAAATTAGAGACTTGAATTATTTCTCTGACATAATTCCTGACGGGAAAACTTTGCAACTATCTTTCTGTTAATCAGATGAATAAGCATAGTTCACATTTCTCTCTGGAAGATATAGTAGTATCAAATTCATCTTGCTTACTCACGTCGTATAACTTAATATAGTCAACAGCTGCTCGCTGTCTGGGACGGCATACAACTTCACCATTGTTGATTTCATCAGAATCCACTCCAATTAACTCGAGAGAATTATCATAAGATCTATTGCTTTCTCTTCCAGATGCAAGAAGTGGTTCATCCTCAAGTGACAATAGTAAGCTGGAACTATAGTCAGAAGCTTCAGACTCTGACCCAGATACACTTTCACCGCGACTTTGTTCAATTCTGTCTGGATCATAGTCATCATCTTCAGAATCATCGGATGGCCATTCTTCTTCTGGGCACAAGGTGGAATTTCCATCATCGGGTAAGACAGCTTCTTCCTTGAAAACATCCTGTTAATAGATGCCACCGTATCGCATAATGGTCAGGAAGTTTGTATATCAGCATACTTCAGAAATCAGATTAACCTACCTGCCAATTACTGTCCATGGGAAAATGGGTCCCAATGTGAGCATTCGTTGCTTCTAATATTTCCATTTTCTTCTTACAAAATTTGCAAAACCACCCTTCATCTCCTGGGGGAACTGGGAGATTCATTAACTTCATTACATGTAGTTCACAAGGAATAACAGATTATTTGGTGGATGCTACATACCACAAAGGGAAGAATCCAAAACCCACTGATATGATATACAAGAAGAAATAAAGTGTAAGAAAGCTCACTATTTTCTGTTGACAATGGAGGATCAAGACACTTTTGGTGAAAAGCACAGTTGCATGTCCCATCACAAAGTATGATATCATTATCGGGGAGAGTTTCTTGCAACTTACATTTGGCACAGACTATCTGAACATACAATAAAAAAAAAATGAATTTCCTACCCTGATCAGAAAAAAATAAACACAAACGTAATAGTCTTACCCACTTATAGAAAGAAAAACAGAGCTAACAAAACAAATTTCGTACATAAAGTGTTCTCATCTCCAATACTGTCATTTAGTTTGACAGACTATAAACACTCACAATAACATGCTTATAGAATTTTGATGGGGTAGTTAACAGAGTTGTTGCCAAAAGAATATACTTCGAAAATCTCCTGTAACTTGCAAAAAGAGCAAAAGGAAATACAAAGGCTTACATGTTCATGGTGTACAGCTCCATCAGGAGCAACGACTGAATCGTTGATTCGTCCTTCAGAACTAAGCAAATCCAATTGGCGAATGGCTTCACGTATCCCCAGTTTGCACTTCAGGATCTGCTTTTTGGCTCTCTGCAGTTCCTTTTCTGGTTTAATCTTTTCTCGGCTGAAGGAAAAAAGTCAGATTTATGTGAATGTATGCAAGACTATTAAAACATTAGGACAATAATGCTACCCAGTTCATGATGATTTTCCTCAGAACAATTTATTTGAAGCCGACTCTTTCTTTAAGATAACTGCTTTTGTTTCACATTCAATATTAAGAATTTTTCTAACTTAGTTTAGTAGTACTGATTGTGTTCCTGTGCTTAGAGGCTTCTTTTACAATTTGGTATAATTGTTTAAGTCCAGGAAGAACACAATGGCAGATGAACGGAACAAAAGCAAGTAGGCATTTTTCCTCTAAAAACAAGACAAGATTCTATACCTCTGACCTTTCCAACCTTCTGCAGAATAAGCATCAATTAGATTCTGCTCCAGCTTCATTTTTATTAATAGGTATCTCGTCCTCCTTTGTAACCGGCATGCTTCGTCAAGCTCGACATTGTTTTTCCTCTTCTTTCTCCTTCTCCTTCTCTTTAAATGTCGAGGGTTTACATCTCTATCATCTGTCTTTTCACTCTCCTTTGCGCTAATTGCTGTAAGTTTATCTTTTAGACCACTCAAAGATGGCTGCTTCTTGGAGGTTTTGGTCTTACAAGCAATGGCTTTCTTGACTATCTTCTTTTTCAATCTCAAATTCCCATTGCCTTCATGTAAGCAGTTACTAACTTTTCTCTTAGACAATGACGAGGGATCCTTCTTCGGCTGTTTTAATTCCCGTTTCATGCTTTCTAAAGTTCTTTCATCATCTTCTCTAAGCAATTTCTTGCGAGCTTCTTTCTTGGCTGCTCCGGGCATGTCGAGTATATGATTCGAATAAGCATCAACCTGAAAAGGTCAAGGGATAAAAAGACGTGACACGATTTATAGAAAAGAGCAAACTTTACCATGAAAATCAAGATTATGAACTTCTATTTACAAGAAACATATACAAATGACACACAAAGTTGAATTAGTACCTGCAACTAAACTAAACAATGAAACCCCAATTCAAGAATCATGATCACCTCACGAGATAAACTACTACAAAGCAAGCAGTAAACCACCAACATTTGATTAAGCACACAAAATTTAAATTACACACACAAAAATCGCCATTGATCCACCAATATAAAGAAAAATCGCGAAGCCCAAATGGGCAATCCCGAACATCCCAGATTGACATCAAGCACGGATTTCCCAAGAAAATGCTAAAGATAATGAATACCCATGTTCAATCAAAAGGGCATGTACAAAAGCAAGACGGGTCGCCTCAGAAAAAACGAGAGAATGGAAGATCTACAGAGCTGGCGGAGCTTCATGTGATGACCGATACCATGTACATGAACGTATACATACAAAAATAGATGTGAAGGACAACGTTGAATACAATTGATTAGTTGCTTGATAAAAACTGTAAAAAGTGATTTTGAAATTTGAAGTTTGTACTTTCCGGAGTTTTTCGGCGGCGGAGCAACTCGCCGGGCGGTGGGTCTTCTCACTGACGGCCAGCCAACCGTCTTCCAGAGTGTGTATGTGTGTATTCCCAATGTGCCTATGTCACGCTGGCTTATTGGCAAAGTGTGTTAAATTACAATATGTTTAATTCTTTTTCTGCAATAATAATAATAATAATAATTATTTCTTGAAACTGATTTTCTTCCCATTGGAGCAGAACTTAGAGTGAATTTATTAGTAAATTTGAACAAATTCATATAGGCAGATTGTTCAATCATTTCATTGTCTTTTGAATTCTGCAGTTTGGGTAATTGGTTCGTAAATATTAAGAATCGATGCAGCTAAGTGATTAAAATAAAAAATAACGTTGTTAGTTATCCAACTTTTAATATCGATTCGAATTACAGTAGATCCATTTAATAGAATTAAATATACGTTTTGATTTATGCGTGTAATGATATTTATATAATTATATTTTGATTTTTAGCCACGATAAATAAATCCTAAATACTCTGGCCAAAACATAAATTGCAAACACAATTCTCTCTAAAAAAGTTAACTATCCCCCTTGTTTTATTTATGTTGCCAAAAGAAGTATAAAGTTTGAGTTGATAAATTCAATTTTATTTTTTTATAATGAAATTCAATTTAAATTACTTTTATTTGGTGTAGATGTCACATTATTTTAATGATATGAAGCATGAAAGAATTAAAAATTGAGTGTCAATAAGCGCAATTAATTATTTTTTTAGAGTACAGTGAATACAAAAAATATATGGATTATTATGTCCCGCCCATAGCACGTAACACATATATAATTAAAATCCAAATACAATTAATAAAATGCAATAAGGAGAAAAAAGAAATAATTACAAATAATTAATCATGTATTATAAAAGATTAGAACTATGAGAAACTTCTTCCCCCCCCCCCCCCACACCCCCATAATGGGACGCTTCCTATATATTTTATATTTATTTTTCATGTAATGAAACATTTGAATATTATAAAAATTAATTAGACATAATTTAGTAGAAACTATAAAGACTACAATAAGTTAAGAACAGCCTAAATCCACAACTTTTATTTAGAGGTTTTATTTAGATGAAGTTGAGATGGTTTCTAAAAGGTCTACTCAATAAATGTTAGTAATTTTTTAAATTATTTAATGCTTAAGTTAATACGACTCAATAAATGTTATTAAAATTATTTGAGAATTATAAATTCGTATCAGATTTAGTGTGAAGTATAACTTTAAGCTGTTGTATAATAAATAAGTATCAAATATCATATATTAATTAGCATCGATTCAAAATCTGATTCAAATTTAAATTATTTATACGAAATTGGATTGGTCCCTACAAAAAAACATGATTCTTTTACCTAGTTTACCGTTGCCTTTAAATTGCACAAAGAAAAAAAAACATCATATGTACTAGTCCCTCGCATAAAATCTTGATTAAATTACTTAATTTTGTCTATTTCATCTTTATTCCGATGGAACTTTGATACGCACTTGATCTTTTCTTTATACTAGTTGTATGTGCCGTAGGAAAAGAGAAAATTGCAATATTGATCCCAAATATAGAGTGGTTTGTAATATTAGTTCTGTATTTTTTGAAAATAGCGAACATTATATAGTTCCATATTTTAGGAAAACGTCGTAAAGTAGTACTATCGTTGCAATATTAGTTTCGCACTTTAAAAAACGTTGTAGAGTTAGTCTCAAACTGTGCAAGATTTGGGACGATTGTAATTTTTTTACGGTTAGACTAACTTTGCAATGTTTTCCTAAAGTGTGAGACTAATATTGCAAATTACCCTATACTTTGAGATAAAAATTGCAATTTTCTCTATAGAAAAAAATAATAATATGGAAATGATTATAATAAAGGATAAATAATTTTAAAAAAATATTACAAAATCTGAAAAGAAAAATAGATATATGAAGGGATGCTCTTCTTTAATACATAATAATTTCATATGATTTTAACTTCGATCACGACTGTCAATCAGAACATATGAAATCATAAATCATAGGGGATCAGGAATTCAGGATCATAGATGATTTACAGATTAGCTATGGTCAAAGCCCGTTAATCAAGAAAATCGAACCCATAATGTAAATCATAAAATTCTCTGTCATTTCCATGGTGCAAAGAACATGAAACCAACTTTCCAAACACCAACGTTGGAAGGAATGGAACTTTCCAATGATTGCCAAGGCAAACTCCACCAACTGCCAAACTACCAAAGCTACAACTGTCCCACGTCGTGGCTCGTATGAAGGGACAAGAATGTACAAAAAAAGGAGAGTAGAGAGAGAGAGGGAGAGAGAGAAAGAGGGAGGAGAGAAACAAAGAACCAATTGACTTTTTTTTTTTTTTTTCTTTTTTTGGTTATATTGGAAAAGCAGAGGGTCAGGAGAACAAGGGAGGAAACCCTCTTGGATCTCTTCAGAACTTGTGTTGATCATTACAGATTTCGTTTGTTTGAATGTTATTGTTTGAGGGCTGTGTTTCCATCAATGGACAGCTTTAGAAAAGCCTATGGGGCTCTAAAGGACTCCACCAAGGTCGGCTTAGCCAATCTCAACAGTGAATTTAAGGTATTGTTGTCCAAGAATTTGCATTCATCATGTTGAATTTCTGATGCATTGTGTTGTTTTCCTTTTACATCATGTGTTTTATGTATGTTGTAAGGATTTGGACATTGCCATTGTCAAGGCAACCAACCATGACGAATGTCCCCCGAAGGATCGACATGTTAGAAGTGAGTGGATTTGTATTGATTTAAGGTGTCCTTGTTTGGTTCTTACATATAGTGCATTATGATGGGATTTCGTTCTATGTTGTTGTTGCTGTTTCTTTTTTTCAGAAATTCTGATGATTTTGTTTTTGTTTTCTGACAGAGATAATTGCAGCAGTATCGGTAAACCGTCCCAGGGCCGATGTTGCCTACTGCATTCATGCACTTTCTCGAAGATTAGCAAAGACGCGCAGCTGGATCGTAAACTCTACCTACTCTTTGCATTTCTTGTGTTTTTCGTTCAATTCTCCGGCTGTATGAATTAAGAAGCTAATGCGTTAAAACTTAGATTTCACGAGCGTTTTTCTTGTTTGTACGCTAGAATTGTATTGATATAAAATGCTCGTTTGTGGTAACAACCGAGCATGATGCTTCAGGTTGCGATAAAGGCTCTGGTAGTTGTTCATCGGACACTAAGGGAGGGGGATCCCACATTCAGAGAAGAATTACTACATTACTCCCATAGAGGAAAGTTATTTCAGATATCCAATTTCAAGGATGACTCGAGCCCTCTTGGTACATTGATGACTTTGTCTTAATCCTTTCTTTCGTACAAGAAAAGATTCTAGAAAAATGCTTCAATTCTTGCAGCTTGGGATTGCTCTGCTTGGATACGGACATACGCGCTGTTCCTGGAGGAAAGACTAGAATGTTTTAGGACGTTGAACTATGATATTGAGGCGGAGAGAGTGCCAAAACCAACTCGTGGAGTATCTAAGGTATGGTTTTCCTTTTTCCTTTTTGTCGTCCCAATGTGGTTCCATATACTACATTCTATGCAAACTCAGGTGGTTTCATTGTATCAGGCATATAGTAAGACACGGCTGTTGGACGGTGATCAACTATTGGATCAGCTACCTGCATTGCAGCAGCTTCTATACCGACTCATTTGTTGCCAGGTAATGAAGCTAATGTTGCAACGTTGGTGAATTTTTTATTCTTAAATCGGTATGCTAATGAGTCGTACCTTTTGCAGCCTGAAGGAGCAGCCTGCCACAACTTTCTCATCCAATATGCGTTAGCCCTGGTATGCATGTGCATGCACACAAAGAAATCGAAAATTAGTGATTCTGTTTGATTTCTTCTTTTTGAGGTCGGCATGAGTGCATTTCATGGTCATGTAGGTTTTGAAGGAGAGCTTCAAAATATACTGTTCTATCAATGATGGGATCATTAATCTTGTCGACATGGTATGGCAGTTTATGCTACTTTTGTGTACGATCCCTGTAATGAAAATCTACTCGTCGAGGGATAACTTCTAACTCTGTCACTTGGCAGTTTTTTGAAATGCCCAAACACGATGCAGTCAGGGCTCTCAACATCTACAAAAAGGCTGGAAGACAGGTCAATGTCTTCACTTCATGTTAGGATCATAGTAACTCTGCACGGATCAGTAGACATTATAACTAATCTTTATCTCTGGTTTGTCTAGGCAGAACATCTAGCTGATTTTTATGGCTTCTGCAGAAATTTGGAACTTGCTCGGACATTTCAGTTTCCTACACTCAGACAGGTTTCATTTCACTTTCGTATTTCAGAGTCATTAGTTCTTGTTCTGCCTGTTTAAGGTTGGTTCGATAATGTTTTTGCCTTGAATCCACAGCCTCCTCCCTCATTTCTAGCAACAATGGAGGAATATGTAAGGGAAGCTCCTCAGACAGGTTCTCTTTCAAACAAGAGACTGGTGAGAAAATCACCCTACTAATTCTAGGTTGTTTTTTTCCTACATAGATCACTGATGTATTCTGACGTACTTGCGATCATCGACTGTCAATAACATCAACATGACATCCGAACCTATGATGTGCCTTTTATTAGCATGTTGTGTGAACTAAACATGACCTCCATGACTGCTTGAGTTTTTGTGCTATTTTTATGGATTCTTTCATCACTAACTACCATAGTATTTTGGACGGAATGTAAATGACCATAATAGGAATATAAAGCTGCAGAACCAGAACCCGAAGAACCCGAAGAACAACCTCCACAAGAACCCGAAACACAAGTTGAAGAAGTTGAAATCAAAGAAGAGTTAGAACCGGAGCCAGAGCCTCAGGCTAAAGAAGAAGTTCCACTTCCAATACCTGAAGAGCCTACCGATCTGCTCGTAAGTTCTCCTCTTCTATACTTTAATGCTCTACGCCCCAAAATCGACGTTTCTTTGTGAAAAACTGGTGCAGGGTCTGATAGAACTAAATCCAGAAGCCATGAAAATAGAGCAAAACAATGCATTAGCCCTCGCAATTCTGGAACCTGGTGAGTAGAACTCGAATTGTACATATCATGAGAGGTTAAAATATCAAACATTTCTGTTTTCTAGTTAACAAACTAATCATCCTTCTCATATGAGTCGAATTTGTGGGATGGCTAGGCACTGAACCACCGTCAGCTCATAATGCATTAGCTGAAATCGGAAAGACGTCTGGTTGGGAGCTGGCGCTTGTAACGGCACCAAGTAATATCAACAAACCTCATCAACGTACAGAAACCAAAATGGTCTGTCATACTTGGATTTAGCCATTAATGTAGTACTTGCATAAGTAACTATCTTCATTGATCTTGGTGAATCTATTAGGCCGGGGGGTTTGACAACCTGTTGCTCGATAGCTTGTACGAGGATGATGCTACAAGGAGAACCCTACAGCTGCATAGTGCAGGCTACAACACGAGCTACGGGTATGAACTGGCCGTACAGAACCCATTCACTCAGCAACATGACCCCTTTGCCATGTCCAACAACATTGCCCCTCCAACAAACGTTCAAATGGCACTGATGTCTCAGCAAGAGCAGATCATGATGCAGCAGCAGCAACAGCAACAACACCAACAACAAACACTGATGATGGTGCCCCACAATCCATACACGGCTCAATACTCCGCCCAACCGATGCCACCGTTTGGGTCCGCCAATCCATTTGGCGATCCATTTGGCTATCCCCTAAGTGGGATGCCAACACATGGGAACAACACGTTGATTTAGACGTGGAGTTTAAGTCGTTTATTTGTTGATTACATGTATTCTTTGTGTGGAGCTGGATTTTATTCATGGTGGGAGTAATTCTTGAGCTGGTTGTAGGCTGAGATAGTAAGAGAAAAGTCTACTGTTGTTTTAGCTTTGTTGAGACTTGAGATGCATTGGGAAGTCTATGGCATAAAAGTTTAATGTAAGAAAGCTCTGATCTAATACTGCTATTTGACCTATTTTTTGCAACTAATTTTGTCAATTCTATTGAACTGAAATGTACAAACATCTTTTCCACATCTTATGACTAGAGATGGCCAATGAGGCCAGTAGGTACGAATCTTATCAGGGTAAGGTGGACTGTCGGGTTTACAATGGGTTTGAGGGGGGTACGATGGATTCCGAGTCCAATTAAAATTAACTAGTGCGATTTTTTTATTCGACCAAACTCGCTCTACATTTATATATATATATATTTCGATTGTTAACTTTATAAATTTATTATATATTATTTTCACAGTGTTTTTTATATGACACTACTTACAATTTTAAATCAAAATATAATTATATATTTTGAAAAATGTAGTTGACGTGAAGGGCATTGGTGTTGTTGTCTGCTTGTACTGGTCATATTTTTAGGTGTTGTCTAAGGTGACAGAATTCAAGTTGGTTGGTCTGTAATCTTTATTGTCTGTAAAATGAACTTGAGCCAGCAGGGTACAAGTTCGTTGGATTGATCAGATGCGGGCTTAACTCATTAGTTTAGATTCAGCCGAATTTGATTATTAGATTTAAAAAAAATATTTAAAAGCATCAAAATTCATTTAAATAAAATATATTAAATTTAACACCATTAATAATAATAAATAAACCAATCATTTTCATCAAAATAAAAAGATACTGCTAAGACCATAAAATATAATCTCCTCAACTAATTCAAGCATAATCTTTTTTTCACATAAAAAATCATACAAAATTAAAAATTCATATTTTTTTTAGTGAAAATGATAAATTCAAAATGAAAACAAGACCTAATTTTGTGGAGTAATAGGATTAGGTCAGTAATGATGATCTAAGGTTGACTGATGTCCCCACGTCATCATTTAGACGTTGCAATTTCTGGTGGAGGGTTATATGTATTTGAGTCATTGGTCCTCACCTAAAATATATTTTATAAATAAATTAATATTAGTACATCATAATAAAAATCGATACGACACAAAATAAATTTATGATCTTGAATTTATTCACGTAACTTTAATTTTAATCATTAAATTAAAACATGATGCCATAATGATTCATTAATCATTTTGAAGTTGTTAATAACAAAATTAACAAATTCAGAAAAAAATGTTGACTCGTTAATTTCATTCGATGCCCGAAAATTTGGAAAGGTCGAAGGAATTTGTGGTTTACGGAAGAAAACAAGAAATTGGTTGATTTCCTTTGAAGACTTTGTTTGTGAAAGGAATCAGACTTATAATAAATCTCCTGCAAACTTCACGATCGCACCTCGTAATCTAGTGAAAGTTTGCAGGAGATTTATTTTTCTCATTGTTTGAAAAAATATTAATGCTTTAAAATTTTAATATTCATCTGACAATGAATTCATTCCACCAGTCTTATTTCATTCATTTTTTGATGAACGAACAAAAATGTCTTTTGTAATTATAAATTGTAATTTTATATAAATATTTTTAATTTTTAGAATTTGGACTATTGATTCTTAAAATTTAAAATTCAATGGTTGTAAATTGTTGATCACATCCAACTTTTGTTATTTATCTAACACGGATCAAACGGTCATGAGATGTAAGGGTAACAGTCAATCACATAAAAAGTTAACAATGTTAGGGTCATTTAACAGACATAGGCACGTCTGCAATATCTTACAAAATAAAATAGAGTGTGTAGCCAATTGTCAGATCAAATGCGATTTTTTTGTCTTTTCGCAAAGACACGGGGAGTTTTTTTTTTTGCATTTTACCCTCAAGAAATTTCAACAAGGGTAAATGAGTAATGTATACATCATCGTCTGAAAGAACTTTTATAATTATATCGAATTTTAAAAGAGGTAAATGCATTTTTTATAAAAAGTTTGCAAATTTATAAAATATTTTAGGACAAATTACAACCACCTCCCCTAAAATTTAACATAATTATAAATACCTCAAGGGAGACAGTTGTAATTTACCAAGTATCTTTTATCTATACTATTACAAAAAGAAGGGGATTTATAGATACAAAAGGACAGTTATCATACCACTTACACCAAAAATTATGTTTCACTAAAATACCCTTCAAATTAATTCAATTTTTTATCCATTCCCTTTAGCCACAACCCCTTTATAATTATTATAATACAACTACACCAAATTATTATAATACAAAAAAAATACCCTTCAATTTCCCAACTCATATTAAATTAACTGTTCAATCAAGTTCCGTTAGAAAATTAATTCAATGCAATTGCATGGACTCAAAAATTAAATTTAATCTTATTTTATTTAAACTTATTGTTAATTGAAATAACATAATAGTATTTATTTTTGCGTGTGAATTTGTAACATATATTATATAAGTTTGATAATTTTTAATTTTAATTTGAGTAAAATATGTATAAATAATTTATGGATTAAAAAAGTTACCAAATAATTCTGCATTTGAGTTTGTAAAGAAATAACAAATTTTAATATAAAAAATAATTATATACTTTATTAGAATAAAAGTATTATTAAAAAATATGCGTACTGATAATGCGTGCCATCATATCTAGTAAAATATGTAAATATAGTCACCGTCCATAGGGTTATAGACAATCTAATTCTAACCCCCCGAAGTCCGGGAGGTCGGTCCAGATTTGGATCCTGACCCGATATCCAATTACCCGAAACCAACCCTTTATCCACATTCCATCCACATCGCGCACAACATATATACGCACACAGAGACAGACTTAGCAGTCACCCAATCTCTCCCTCCCTCTATCTCTAGAAACCGCTCTCCGTTTCTCTCTCTTCACTTCCATAATCTGATGGCCATGTCCCGGTTTTTATCCCAATCCCTATCCCGCGCTTCTCTCCGCCCGCCAACAGCCCTAATCAGCCACCACCGCCACCGTTCCAACAAAACTCACCAAGCCCAGCTCATCGAGGTGGACCTCGACGCTGCGTCTTCATCGCAGCCCGATTCGACGGAGGCCTCCGCTGAGGTCATCACTGTCGGCATCAAGAAGCTCGAGGAAGCCATCCATAGCATCATCGTACGCCGCGCAGCTCCCGATTGGCTCCCCTTCCTTCCGGGATACTCCTACTGGGTCCCACCACGCGCTACATCAATGCGCAACCACCCCGCAGGCAGCATGATTGAGGTAATCGGGAAGTTAACTGCTTCTGGTACGACGAGGAATCGGCGGATACAGAACGACTTGTTGTCGGAGGATGAACAGATGTCCCTTACGTCTGCAAAAGGCTGGCCTTCCTCCGCTGTTTTCATTGAAGGTAATCGAGTTAGACGCGATTTACTTGATTGCTGTGGGCTTTTGTTTTGTATCCTTTTTTTTTTTTTTTTTTCGTATTTTTTGGTGGGGTTGGGTTGGGGATCTGTGAGATTGAAGTTATAATCATTCTCTGAACTCGACATTGAATAATTGCTTGAATAAGTTCCATTTACCCCAGAACTCTTCGCTGCTCAAAAGTTTAGCTTTGTGGTCTCAGTTGCATTACTTTGCCCTCTAAAAAATCTTCAAATCAATTCAATTGGTGTAAGGAGCTAACAATTGAAGCAAATTCGAACAGTTCAAGGGACAACATGATGCTATTGAACTTCAATCAGCTAGGAGTTGGAGAGGTTAAGTGGACAGGATGTAAAGTTATTTTGATTGAAGTGGTCTCTGAAAAGTTATTTCGTTAATTTGCTTTTGTTTGTTTGGATTTTTTCTGTTTCTGGATCTTTTTTCCTTACCCTTTTCTTTTGGTTGGGGGTGTTGTGGGGGGGGGGGGGTATTGATGTTTTTGATTATTTGGTTCTTCTGCTGCTACCTATGAAATTCTTTTATAATGGTTATATTGGATGAACTTTCAACTTGTTGAGGACATTGAGTCCCAGGGTACAGAAAATTGGGCGCTGGTAAAGATTTTTCAGGTCAGACATCAATTCTACAAGACTTTGGAATGGTAAATAGGAAACCCTCTGAGACTTCTAATCCATCATCCAATTTATTATTCCCTGAACAATTGCAAGTATCACATGTATGTACCAAGGGAGTGCAGAGCTTGGGGGTAGCTTTATGCCTAGTGGAGTGAAGGGCTAGAGAATGCCATTCAATAATCATGATGATTGATTGGAGACCATAACAATAAAAGGAGAGGGTGTACAGAAAGAGGCCCTTGGTTGAAGGAAAATTTGTGAGGCTGGAAAGTCTTAGTGATTAGAGCTGGAGGAGGGAACTTTTGGAACTGGAATAAATTTGTTCCAAACTTCTTCTGCCTGCTTATTCAGTATGCTACTGGGTGGTCAGTGTCACTGGCCATTGATCTTTTGGATGATCTTCGTTGACCTTTTCACTCAAAAATTTCTTGATCATGAACTTCTTCAAGGATAACCTGCATAAGCAAATATTGAGTCTTGGTATCTATCAATAATGTGACATTTCTGAAAATGGTGAGTGCATGAACATGTTAAGTTGAGATATGATTACCTGCTTGATACCGGGAGACATTAGATTAACTTCTCACACTTCTGCAATTATTCATGCACTATTGGAAAGATATTAGTCTAAGTAGGGGTGGAGTCCATTCGTCCTTTGGCAGGCCTGTGCAATCTATAGCAATGGTTCTTGCTTATGAAGATATGAAAGGGCAACTTTTGATTAGATTTTCTCTCATGAAACTCTCTCTTTCTATGCCCATTTATATATATATAATTGTTATTGGACCACGTATTTTAAAGCAGTTTGGTTATGCTGGAGCCCTCTCCTAAATTTGTTGTCTGGAAATGTTTCTATTATAATTTAATTTGAATAGCTGGACATAGTTACCAGAAAAGGAAAAGAAAAACAACTGTTTGTGATGAAAGTGTATAGAGAGGTCATTATCTACATATATAACTCTAATGTGTGCTCTTTTGCAATGTAGGTACGTCACCCATACATCCAATTCCAATGGTGGAAATGGAGGTGAAAATTCAAGATAATGAAGACACTGCAGATGATACATCTAACTCTGAGGATGAGGAAGGTTGAACCTCAACCTCAGTTATAAAATGGGTGAGTCTTGCATAATCTTATATCTTAGCAATATCTCGTTGCATGTGAGAGTTTTGCGTCATGCAAATAGTAGATCTAAAAACCAACTGAATGGCTGTTGAATTATTTGTGCTGCAAAAATCATGTCGACTCTTGGAAATATAATGCCTCAAGATATCTGAATTGGAAAAAGAAGTTGTATTATTGTCTGGCTGAAAGTGCTATTCATTCCTCCCATTTTGTCCCCATTTTGCAGAGTGACGACCCTTGTAGATATCCAAAGCATGGCAAAGGTAGAAGGAGTAACTGAACATCGAGGGCAAAAAAGAGCCACTGAGCAAGCCGATAAATGTATCATATGGATCGTTGGTGGAACTTGATATGAAGTTCATTTCATGTGGTTCACTTAAACATGTTTGCTCGGCATCTTATTCTGCCTGACCAAAGAATGTATATTCTGAGATTATGTTGTTTTAGTCATAGTTGTAGTTTCTCTCGCTCTCAAATAATCAATAAGCTGAGATAGTAATTTATACGCTATTTTTTCTTACTGATGGTCGAATCTTCCGCGTGATTTAATGTATTCTGGGTGATAGCACAGAACAAAGCTGGAATGCCCAGATAGAATACAAACGAGTCCATTCAGAAATCCCACCACGATGCAAAATATATCATGATATCTTGTTTGCTTGAAGTCTGCAAATGCTTTTCATTCCTTCAGTAATATAAACATATGCAACCAGACTTTTGGGATTAAGTATCAACCAAAATTGTTGCTCTTTGAATTAGGATGTATCTTTTGAATTTGCTCCTTAACCAATTTTAATCTCAACATAATGACGACTTCATTATCTTATTAATTTCTATTTGTCATTTTTGCCTTTCCTTTAATATACTTTTCTCTCATAAGATTAATTAGAACACCATCAAATTTTAACAAACTCAATTCATTATAGAGTTGTTGGTGTGGCAGTTTTGCTGAACATTAGTGATCTTAGCACATTTTACACGTGCGCAAAAGAAATCAGTAGTTCACTAAATATAATTTTGAGTTATATCTATTTTTTTAATATTTAAGTAGATATGATTTTATATAAATAAAATAAATATAATGATTATCAAGAATTTTAAATGAGTTTGTATCGAGAAATCTTTGGTAATTGAATTAATTTATATTGTTCTATGGGTTGTGTCATTATGTGTGTTGGAACTTGGAGATAGAAGTCAGAATCGAATTTTATGATGCAAATTATATTTCATCTCCTACTCTATTCAACAAGTATAGTATAAAATACTTTTTTAAATAAGATTCATGATGACATCTATACACAAGTGGTATGTGTATGTTGAACGAAAAGGAGATGAAACAAAAATCCAATCATACAAATGGTATGGTGATATTTTTTGTAAGATTGCAGTACTAGTTCTTTCCTCCTTCAGCTGCGTGAAAATTGAAATAATTCTCAAAGAAGCAATAGTGGTATCTTTCTTGTTGAGTGAGCTAGCTAAGTGAGCTTAAGCAAGCAACGGACACTATTGTTTTACTCACCAATCCAATACTGAAGCAGGCACGGCAGATGATGACAGGCTTTTGCTTGAGGAGGAGTTTGATGCTTATGTAGTGACTGGAACTGGGGTTCTGATTATGTATGGACGGATGAATGATGGGCTTGGCCTGTATGCAGTTCCGGTTATTCCATTTATGCAACCTGTTGCAGCCTTTACCTACAACTTACCTGCAGAAGTCACTTGAATTTTGGCACCACTCCAGGAACTTAAAGGAATGTGTTCCGGAATTAAAATGCACAAACACAAAATCCCAGGCCTTACAACAAACAAAAGACTGAGATTAAAGAACTTGTGCTTCTTTTATTGGATTCAATATTTGTTACTTGAGCAATTTTCTTCTTCTTGATGGACGCCAATTATTCCCAGTGAATGAATGCATCTTAGATTTTACACTGGGGGATGAGGGTTTACATGGCAATGCAACATGGGCAATTTTTGAACAGCAGTTTCAACTTATATTGGGTGTATAACAGCTGTCCGGAGACACAGACATATCTGTCTATTCATGTATATACGGTTTGCAGGTCTAATTTTCACAATGGGATCATGCTAGGGGAATAACCTGTTGGAGAGGATGAGAATGAGCATCCTGTTGAAGCTGAGCAAGGCTAAGTTGGCAAAAGCTGGTGGGGAATGTAAAAGAAATCCAAGTGATTGTCTTTGGTTTCATTACTTCACTTCTTCCAAACAGAATTGAAAAGCATATAGCCATTGAACCAAGGGGGATTAAGGAGTATCATACCTACTTTGTTTCAAGCCGTGTGCTGATCAATTCAAGTTTCCATACTTCTGTCTTAGCTGTGTTAGGATTATGATTACAGTGAATCAGTTATGTTGAAACAGATTGTATACATGATCCGGCCTTTATGTTTTCCACCTTTCATTCCCATTCCATTCAAGTGATCTTTTGACCAATTCTAATCCTCTCAAATAAAAGCAGAGAACACCATGGGCATTGAATTCATATTATGTCATAACTATTTGGAACACTTCAACCATCTATCTGCCATAATTTTAACTGGTAAATGCAGCTAAATACGTTATTTTACGTCCTCTTTGGCTGGTTGAACAAATTAGGTGGTGGGAAGTCAATACTTTTTGGAACAATTCCAACAATCATCTAACCACCCCACAATGAGGAAAAAGAATATCTTTGGAGCGACCCGTGATTCATCGCTGCATTGGAAAACTAATTAACATAGCGAACAGTCTCATCTTATTTGATGGAAAATCTGTATTTACAATGACATTTTTGGTAATAACAAAATTTGACCTGATACAAGAAAAAGCCGGAGGGATGACCGTTTATTCACTTACTCAAGAGAGAAATAAATTAAAAGAATCTACACATAAATACATCACATCTCAGACAAGAGATTGCTGATCTTTCTAAGCTCTTTGAGAGCGGCCAGGGCTGTAACCTGTCCTTTGCCAACAAGACCATTCTTCGAGAAGTTCTCCAAGGATCCCATATGACCTCGGTCCTGCTGGAACACAGACTCTATCACCTGAAAGGCCGAAATTAACAGGTCAAGGGCAGCTGTTGGAGCTCAACATCAGCTTTCTGAAACTAAGGGACTAAGAATTCTGCTCATGTGGTAATGGAACAACCATTACCAAATTTATCATAGGAAAGAGACAAGGAATTTAAACATTTTTAGTACCTGAATGTTCTCAAGCATGGATTGACCAAGATTCTTCAAGCTAACCATCAGATTTTGGTCAACCGTCTCTCCCTTGCTGGTTCCAGATGAGCGGTCGCACCCGTCAGCAGAGGAAATGCTGGCCACATTGTTCTGATGACTTCCCCCATTGCAAGCTTTTGCATCTTGAGGAGCAGTTGTTCTCTCAGATGTTCCCTCACCAGCATTTCTTCCGAACTTCCATAACCATTGAAATTTAGCAGATAGAAGTTTCCTCTCCTTTGGCCACGTTGCTAATTTTCCTACGGAATCATCATTCTCTGTACATTTTGATGAGGGATCATCAGGGGGACTGGAGACAGGAAGAGACGAGCATTCCGTGTTAGTCCCACATGACTCGGCATCATTTTCATCAATTGATGAGTTCGACGCAACGCTGCTTCTTCCTGATTCATTCTCATTATCACTATGTCCATGAGTCGGACCAGTTGGATCTGAGAAATTGGAAAAATTTTCTTCACTGACAGCGCCACTCGTTTCATTCTCATAGTTCTTATCACTCGTTTCATTCTCATAGTTCTTGTCAGCAACATCTTGTCCATTAGCCTCCAACGGATCGTGGTGGCCAAAATCTTCATCGGACCCATTATTTTCTTTTTCATCATCTGAGGCAAGCTGTCGTGCCAGATCTGCCAACAAACTTCTCCTGACAGATGGCTTTGGAATTTTGGTCCTATCGTTTTTCTTGGATGGGGAAGGATCAGATGCCGTTCTAGACAGGCGCAGTCTTACTCTCTCTGACCAACCATTCCTACGGTTTGGAATTTGTTCTTCCGCAGCACCTTTCTTGTTTTCTTCTTCCTTGTGCAAAACTCTCCACTTCTCTTCCCAGTAGCTATCAGATACCATATTTAGAGGAGTCCTCGGAGAAGTTGAATCCAGAGAAAGGCTATGACCCCTTGTAACAGCTGATTTTCTTGCATCACACGACCCTGGTTGAATATGTATAGATATTGAGTTGTTTGCATCTAGCGCTAAGGCATGCAAGGATTTCGCCTTCGCTAACAGCTTTGTAAGTTTTACATCACTGGGAAAATTCAACAATCTCTGGAGGCAGGTGGTGGCATTCTCTGTGGCAAGCAATGAAGACCTCAAATTAAGTATCATGGAAACTGCAAATGCGCAAATGAACGCCCCCCTTGGTGACTCAAGAACTCCAAAGTTGGAATCAGCATCACCATCAACGGCTTTGTTCGATGTTGAATTTTCACGTGCAAAAATTTCATCCCAGATCACCAAAAGATCTTCCAAACAGAATTCCCGTCCAAATAATACACGTAGCCAACGGAGTGCAAAGTATTGTGGTTCAACTCCTAATTCAACAAGGTGACTGTGAAGAGATGAATCAACAATGGAAAGCAAGTGGTACAGGGCAGCAGAAGCTTCAATTACAGGAGGAGATCCACTATATGAATTCCTGAAAGGAGAAGGAGAGAAAAATTCTGCCATGGCAACGGCACCACCAGCCCCACTCATCAAAGAATCAAACATAGAATAGGCATCATGTTCCATAAATTTTTCTGATAAGACAATACCAAGCTCGCCCTCTGCTCCGTAGGCGTCACTCAGTAAAACGATGGTTTGTATTTTTGGATCAAGTTCACTAAGACTACTAGCTTTTCCAGAACTGTTTCCAATTCCATTACCATCTTCTGCAGATTCCGAGAATTTCTTGAAATCAAACTTGTATGTCAAGTCATTTTCATGAAATGAGAACCCGTCAAATTTGTCTGCAAAGTGGTCATCATACTTTTTTCTGACTTCAGAGAGAAGTTCCACATCAACTTGAAGAACATACAAAAGAGGAGCCAAAAGTTCATGCATACCTGTAAACAAGAACAAGAAGAAATGGATAAGTTGAAAGAGCTGAAAAATCGACAACATTTTATAACAAGTACCAATGCATGCTCCTCGGCCTTGACCATCAGTAGACAGAAACTTTTTAGGTTCAAGGAATCAACTTAGTTGTTTTAATAACTACAGAGTTATGGATAGATATTTCAACTATATTCTTCAAGTTTATGCCATGATTGGGAAATTATATATAGTTAGCCTGAAAAAAAGGACATCATGCTGCAAACTGACAGTAAAGATTATTGATATTCACAATTCGAATTAAGTTAAATAGAAAGAACCCCTAAAACTATAATTCATCCTATTAATCCAGTTTAAAAAAGTATGATTTAAACTTCCCCAGCAAAAACATAAAACAGGCCTAAGTTTAGAAATATCACAACACAATAAATTAGTGTGACTAATAACAGTTGCAAAAAGGTGCACCAGAAATTGAATATAAAGAAAGTAATTTTAACTACCTTGTCTATAGCCATACTCTGGGTTTTTAAGGCACCAAAGCAATAAAATTCGTCTTAACATGCTTTGGCATCCACTTGTCTGGAAATAGCTGCCTCTTTCAGGGTATAGGCGTGTCAAATCTTGATCAACCATTCGCTCCAGCTCAGCATTTCTGAAGAATCGACCCCACATACTGTCTGCGGGATAAACAGCAATAACAAATAACTCAGACTTTGTAAAGGGGAACAATCACTAACTGGGTTCCGTACAAGAATGGTTAGTGCAAGTCACATACCAACCCGAACCCAAAAGGTAAAAAAGCGAAACTTTAATGTTATGTTTGGACCATGGATTTATGAAAAAACAAGGGAAAAAGCAAGGTGTACATGATGCACAAAGCTAGAAATTTGAAGCAAAGAAATCTGTTACTAAGTGTTTTCCCTACTAAAACCAAGATCCAGAAGATAAGTAAGGAGGAGAAGTTTCAGAAAGGCAGGCAACAAGGGAATCTATAAAGCCAGATTCAGTAGAGTCAGAAGGAGCCTCATATAATGTGAAATAAGAATAACATAGAAATCCTACCTGGGTTTTGGGAAAGTGGATTATCCATGACAAGATCAGGAGAACTACCACCATCTTTTGGCACATGTGGATCAACTAGAAGCCGTCTTCTTAAGGTAGCGTACCTGTATAGAGTTAATAAATCTAATTTTAGATTACCTTAACACAAAACCAGCAAAACAAAATGCCCCAACACTTGGTTGAGTTAAGATTGATGTGATAGCTATGCCATTTAATCAAAGATTAAACCCAGCTGCCTTACTTCCAGTTTTCTACAATCCACTAATACCAGAACCCGCAGCTACATACAATTAACGAAAGAATGATGTATTAAACAAAAAGCATGATTGATTTAACTTTTAAGCTCCAGAGTTTATGAAACTTTACACACATTGGAAACAATTTATAAAAGAATCTGAACTAAGATGAAGTAGTAACCGACAATTCGATAATCTGAACAGAGGCATTAAATTCATACTAATATACGTCATCCCAAGATTGAAACACAAATGTTTCCATGACCACTTATTTGAACCTAGAAGAGTAAAACCACAAAATAGTCTCTTTAATCCTGGACAAAAACACCAATATTAATGAAAAACTTCTAAGCTAACTAGAAAACATAAAGACCTATGAAAATCTCTCAAAGCTTTCCCATAGGAACTAGGATCATTGAAAGAACACAAAAAATTACTCCCCAAATAAATAAAGTCAAAATTATTTACCTTCTCCGAGTGTTGGCGTTAACCCGGCGAAGATCATCGATGGATGCAGAGGGGGAAGAAGGTAAAATCCCCAAATCTATGCGCCATTGGACCCCTCTAAGATCAGCAAAGCGACGCGAACCTTCAGAAAGCGACGCCGTTTCAAGAGTTACGGTATCAATTGGAACCGGTGACATGTGATAACACTATCTCCTATTTCCTGTTTTTCTTTCTCTTTTTTCCTCCAAATCAGCTGAAAACTTCAAAACTCTCACGCCGACAAAGCCATCAAGACCGTCTACGAATAACCGAAGGTTGAACTTTCCAGAGACTCTTCACCGCAAAAACCCAGCAAAATTCAAGCTTTCCTGAGAATTCTCACAGAACTACTAGAATCTGCGAAGACCCAGTAGCCCAAACCCCGTCAAGATCGTCTTTTTTCCGTCAAACAACCGGTTTTCTGCAACCCCCTTCCGAATTAAGCTCAGAAACAAACGAAATACTTTCAGCTCAAGAATTAGAGCATATGTGCAAATAAGAGAAAAAGATCAAGACTCGAAGAGACTAAAGAACTACCACGCAAGAAAGTAGGCAAAGATTTCAGCCGCAGAAAACAGGAAAAAAAAAAAAGGGGGTTTGTACAAGCAGAAATGCAGAAATCTAGAGAGAGAAGATGAAGCAGGCGGCCACCAAAATCACTCAGGAGAGGAGTTTCAAGGAGAAGTTAAAATGTGCTTTTGCTTCTAATAACATTATCTGACCAACCAATGAATTTCTTCACATTTCTTGGAATATTTCTTTTCCTCTTTCCACTTCATATATACATACACACATATACATATAGAAAGAGAAAGAGTAGAGAGAGAGAGAGGAAATAAGAAGTTTGTTTTTCTTGGGTTAAAAAAGCTAATTGTGGGTTGGGGAGCGTTTGGCCCTCAGTGTTTGTTGCATCTTGGACTCTACTTTTCCCATCAACACACTCTTAATCTTCTTCTTTTTCTAATAATAATAATAATAAAAGTTTTATAATAACAACCCTCTTAATTAAATCACTCTCACACTAATTCTGCATTTAAATCAATTTAATTAACTTCCACCCTATATAATTATGAAATATTAAATATCATCATTCAATACTCCACCATATTAAATACTAATCACGAAATAAAATATAAATAAATAAATTAAATCACCAGACATATATTTCCTAGCGTATGAATTAAAAATAATAATATTTTAAACGACAAATATTCCGATCTGAATTTCGTTTCCACATCAAGAATTTGGATGTAAATTGTTTAATCTTTAGGTGAGTCTAAGGTTTGTTACTTGTACTCATGAATTGTGATCTATTAAATTCACAAGAAAACGTTTTAACTCAAAACTTATATTTTAATTAGTTAATGTTGTTCATTCTCTTTTCCTCGGACGCAACCAATTACTATGTCCTACTTCAACCAACTTGTTTGTTTTAACGTTAATGATGTCATTTAATTTACTTGTACAATTAGTTTAACCTTTTTTTTTTCTTTTTTTTTTTTTAATTTGGTCGAGCTCTCAATAATTTTATATTTTTATTTTATTTTTTAAATTTAGAGACGAAAAATGGGACAAATGTAATTATGACTTGTCTTAAATTTGGTCTAAATAGGGCATGTTTGAGTTCAGATTATAGTGTTCTCGTTCGAAATGAACTTTTATTTTGTGAATTTGAATGGATCTTAAGTCTTGTTTTATGCCCATTTTAAACCCATCGCTGAATGAAAGTCTTGTTTAGGACCCGTGTTGAAGCTGCCATTGGATAATATTTATGAATAAATTTAATTTTTATTTAAAATTTATTTACAAAATAAATTATATTTTCAGTAAGGGTAGAGTTGACAATTTCATACCTCCATCCAATAATTATATAATTTTATCAAATATTAGAGGGTATTTATAATTTTTTAAATAATAATAAAATATTCATAATTATACCAAATTTTATAAAAAAAATAGATGTAAATTACACTTATTATTATTATGTCATTTGTTTGTGGTGAATAAAGAACTAAATTATTAGCGTGTGGGGGAGATAAGATGGAATGGCAGAGGAATTACCTAAACGGCGCCGTAGATGTCAACAGAGCGGGATAGAGAAAATATTCGGAGCATATCCAGAGTGACGTGGAAAATGCGTGTCATTTACTCTCTTCTCTCTTTCCAACACGTTTATAATATTTTTTAATTAAATAAAATTAAATGACTTTTCTTTTCTTTTTCCCCACTCCTAAAATCGTTTGCATTTAGATCTGGTTAGGTAGATCCCTACCCATTTATTAATAATCGAAATAAATCTAATTATACACCAAATTTCAATGAAGCAAATAAATAAAAAGTACATCTCATTACAAAAAATAAATCAATTATTAAAATATTAAGGTCCATGGTAACTAATTTTTGAAATATCGTTCGATTGAAGGATTTTTTAAGAAAATTTTAAAATTAAAAAATAATTAACTTGTAAAATAGAGATCAACACTCTGATACTTAAATTAGTAATTCATTTATTAAACATTGAGAAAACTCAAAACAATGTAAAAATATGGTATGACGTTCAAGCAATCTGTTTTATACGTTCCTCAAATTTATATTATCAGAAAATTATCTTTATTTTTTTTCTTATACAATATATTATAACTAACTAAAGAAAATTTAGTTTATATTTTGTTTAAAACTTATTTGCTTTATCAAAAAATATTATATAGGAAAAAATACAAACAACCCCCTGTGATATTACGAATGAGCAAATTACCCTATATAAAAAGATAAATAGCAATTTACCTCCCTATATTTTTTAAAATACAACAATTTACCTCCCTGTATTTTTTAAAATGGAGTAATTTACCTCCTTAGACAGAGAGGTAAATTGCTTCATTTTAAAAAATTCAGAAGAATAAATTGCTATATTTTCTTCTCATAGAATAATTTACTCATTTACAATATCATATAAACAAGTAATGAACAACTAATCTTGACCAAAGAATTTTCAATTGGGAAGTGAGAGAGGAGCAGAAATGACGGTTGCAAATAAAGATGTAGTAATAAGGGAAGACAATTCAATTTAATATGTGGGACATGGACTTTCTTTCCTTTTTTTTTTTTTTTTCCTTTTAATAATTTTCATTACTACATCTTCTATGTACGTATTCAAATACAAATATAAATTCCTCTTAAAAAAAATACAAATATAAATTCAAGATATCGATATTTCTAAATCATCAAATATATTTAAAAAAAATAAAATAAGACACTCCCATAAAAAATGGACAATATACTCGTATTTTTGTCACTGAAATACACAATCTCCTGTTTATGATATCTCCATCCCATTATGTGGGACAGATTTACATTTAGGTGTGTGAATGGATCGAGCTCGAGCCCGAATTTTACCTGATCTCGAGCTAATTTTTTTTTTATTATTATTAGATTAAATCATGGGAATCATCAAATTTTATATAAATTTATAAGTAATAAAATAGATTGCATAATGCATACTATGTTATAAATATACCAAATTATAGTTTGATATTTTAATTTATTATTATAAATATAAACTACTAATTAGTTTAGTAGTAATATAATTAGTAAATTAAAAAAAATCATACTGAATAATTTAAAATTGTAGAAAATTATTCATTATCTGGAATAATGCAATTGAAATACATAAAAATCTTTTATAGTTTAGATTAATATACCTCACAATATGCAATAAATTTATATATCTATGAGTGTTAGTATTACACTAATGAAACTATCATCTTACATTGTTGAACAACATGGGTTAATCGGGCTATTAAAATTCATATCAAACCGTTATATATGAAACTTACAGAAAAATATATTTAACAAAATTTTAGACTTATTGGATATACGAATGTCGAGATATAATATTCGGAATATAAGAGTAATCATTCAAGACGATGTATCGTTGAATCAGACCATGCGATTTTAAACTATACCATCTGATAAAATCTAACGGACACAGTTTTATATGTATTTAAATTTGATATGAATCGGGTGTCCGAATTTTAAGATATAGTAATTATTGATTATACTTTTTAATCTCATTATATATATGGTAAAATAACAATAAAAATAATTAAAATTGTTCAACCATCACTATTGTATTATTATTATTATTATCATTACTTTTAGATTAATTCATAGAGATCAATAAATCTTGACATAAATTTATAAATAATAAAATAGATTGCATAATGCATAGTATGTATCCTGATATAAATATAAAATTCAGAAATAGATAAAAAAACCATAAGTGAATTACTTGTCAATTAAAAAAAAAAAAGTATAATACAATACAATACAAATATATACTAAAATATAACATAAATTTTATATGTGTCATATTAAATAACTATTTTATAAAAAATATTATAATTTAATAAGTTGTTGATTAAATTTATTTTTGTATAAAGATTAAATGTATAAATAAAAGTACCATAATCTATCATTATCCAAAATAAAATGTATGATATTGATTAATAATTATAATATATGGTCAATTTTGAGTATAAAATTGATAAATTATTTAATATGAAATTAAATATATAAAATTTTTAAAAACAAAAAAAATAGAAAAAGCTCGCGAACTAATGAACAGAGGAAACTAAGCTCGAGCTCATTGAACTTATAAATTTAGTGAATTTAAATTATATAATTACTATTTCTATAAAAATATTAATAACTTTCACACTCATTTAAAAAAAAATCAAAATACGGCATATATAAAAAAAATTACATTTATTATATCCCTATAATTCTACATGTATAACATATTAGACACCCAAAATCACACATCATCTATAATGGAAAGTCGCATTATGTATGGCCAAATCTAACATGTGAGTGGTCTATTGAATTGGTAACAACAATGCAGAAGATGATGATCATGTATGAAATGGAGGGATTGAGGTTGTCTGTACCTACCACTAGACAGTGACCATACCAACAATCATAGTATTGATATTGTAATTTAGTTCACCCCTTTGGTTTATTGGTCAGTCGGTGCCTCCTTCACCATCATAAATATTATTTTTCAATTTCTATTATTTTGTTAAAAATAATCACATTACAAAAAACAAAAAGAAAGAGAAAGAAAACATTCTAAGTGCATTCAACAAGACAAAGATGTCTCTACACAATTGGTCATGCTATATCTATATTAATATAAAACGAAAAGTCATCCCACACTTACAAACGGCGATTAATGATACATCCGCATCAACTTTTTGTGAAGTAAAAGATGCCCTTTATAATAAAATAACTAGCTTATTCAACTTTTCAGAATTTACATTAATTGATAAATTATCTTTTCTTTTTATTAATTGGTTTATATATTTTACTCTTATTTATAATATATCTCAAAGAGTGAAAGACATTTTATTATATGCATGCAGGAATGGCGTGCCACAACAGTTAGTGTATATATATATGTGTCCGTGCGCTTAACATATTGATGGTAGTGGTAATTTAGTAATTATATATCACTGATTATGCAAATGAGGTCTAGTTGAGCTAAACTGACTATACAGTAACTATGATACATTTATAATATGATTGGTCATTTTTTTTTAAATTGTACATTAATCATAAGACAAGTATATTATAGTTATTGGGCAATTGGTTTCAAGTATGATCAAATTTGATTTAGGTTAGAATTTTTCCTTATAAAGTTATGTATCAGATCCTAAGATGTAATTATCATGGTTAAAAGTAAAAAATCATACCGAATACTAATAAACCATGGCTGCGCAACGACTATTAGTCATTGTTTTTGCAAGCGATACCAAAATAATTGTTACAGCTAAAACTATGACAAATATTTCGGCCATAGATAAAATCATAACGAATTTTAATTAACTCTGAACAAAATGTAAGTTTTTGCATCAATTTATGTGACCGTGGTAAATAATATTAATATACTACAACTATAATGAGATAGGTGGTTGCAATTGGTGATGAATCACAACTAATGATAATAATTTTGTGCAGGTGAATTTGGTTAGGAATCATGACTCCCTTTAATAATATTTAAACCTCTCCAATCTCCATTTATTTATTTTATCTTATAAGTTACTCTAATTAAAATTAGGTCACGATGTTGATCATCTCATTTTTATTCAATTCTTAAACCCCCAATTGATTGACACAAATCATTTAATGATAAATAGCACATCACCCCTTGGTATTTCACTAATTTATGGAGTTACCACTAAAAGTAATTAAGATATGATTGAAGCATGCACACTCACCATAATTAATAGGTTGATTTTGTCTGTTTTCAGTTGCGCACATCCATCATTAATTATTTTTCTCTAATAGAATTATTAATTAATTTTTTGGTTTGTGGGGTTGGGGCAATAACTACAAACAATCTTAAAATGGGTGGTTATGAGTTTGAGAATAGAGCAAATTTCTTTTTTAATTTCATAAAATAAGTACAGAATGCGTTTTGGTATCACGATTATGGTAGGTGTTGCTCTTAGTTTCATAAAATTTATAATCATGTATTTTTAATCTTAAAAAGTTTCGTGCATTGTGGTTTTGGGACTAAAAAAATATTGTAATTTTGGAACTAAAAATGTCCAAAATCACCTTTTTTGAGACTAAAAAGACGCGATTTTGAGTTTTAGGGAATTAAAAACTTCATCTGGCATAATTAAGGTACTAAAAAAATTTCCAGCCTTATTTTATGAAACTAAAAAAAACTTTTGGCCCTTGAGAATATTTCCTCATTACCAACAACTGCTGTCAATTTGAGGAGGATTGTGAGAAAAGCATGCATCCATGCACACCAACCATAAACGTTTACAAATTTTTGCTATCGTTATTAACTTTCTTGTTGCCTAAATATATATTAATTAATTATTTCTCATTTTCTACATATAATTAACATCTCCTTCATTTAATTAATTAATATTTGGATACAATAACCCAAAGTTTACAAAAATTTAATCGTGGTTCATATATATTTGATCTCGTGTAGTAATATTTTAGGTATTGATCATTGTAAATAAATGTTGACAATTTAATTACCCAATGTGGTAATTGAGTAAATTTAGTAAATAAGATATTGAAATGACAAGATTGATGCTTTATCAACATATAAAAAGGGAAGAGCTTGAAGAGCGATATCTATCCAGAGAAGGGCCTTCTTAAGGCCATTCTAAAGGGTAATAGCGTGATGAAGAGCGATCAATGAGGATAGAGGGGAAACGGATCCTGACTTATTACTTTTTCATCGCTCTTCATCGTATTATTATCCTTCAAGATGTCCTCTTTGAGCCCCTTTCTCTGAATAGATATCGATATTTCACTCTCCATTTCTAGATGCTGATAAACCAACAATCTAGCCATTTCAGGATCTGATTGTTGATATCCCCTCTAGAAAGGCTCATTCCTTCCCTCTGGTCGTCATTGTAGATCGCTAGATCCTCGAGGAAGTTAGCTGACTTCTAGATATTCATTATCGGACAAGAAAAATGAATGATATTCCGTGGGTCTCCTACTTGTTACTTTTGTAGCCTAAAAAATATCAATCATATCCGTCTTGTCTAACATAGATACCAGTGTTCACCGTATGATGGATGAGCAAGTGGGACTAGCCCTGCTTTTCACAGTTACTAATTGCTACTAATTTCTATCGTCACTTACAAAATTTAGCAAAGTGCCTTTAAGCTCTTGTTTTTATCCTTCAAACAAGTTCTTTGAGCCCTACAAGGGAGTTGCCCTTAGGCTCCAAGAAAAAGGAACGAATCCGAAAGGGTCTATTCCATAGTCGAAGCGCAACTCCAAAAGGGGTTTGTGGTGAGGGCTACTGGAAATGCATAACAAGCCTGCTCTTTAGGACCTGACTTGTGGTGTTGGACGCCAAAACAGCCTACCTGCTCTTTGGGACCAGGAAGGTTACATGCTTCTCCTGTAGTTGTATTCTATCATGTTATTATTATAGTCCGAGATCGAATACCGAACAACACTCATTCACGAAGCGAAAGGATCACGTTGGATGTATGGATATCTATATGTTGTTTGTTGATGTATTTATTGAACCGATACATTGTTCAATTCTATTTAAATATTTTTGTAATCATACAATTACCATTTCAATAACAAAATTTTCAAAGATTTAAATATATAATTTCATTTTTCCTTCTAGAAGTCCACATCAGAATTAATTAAATAAATTAAAAGCAAACCTCTATACTAGAACAATCCCTTTTTATTTTTTCTATTGTTTTTTTTCAAAAAATAGAATCCCTGTAAATGCCAGCCAAATTTGACTTCAATTACCAGTAGTCCAATAGAGAAAGCAATAATTGTAATACTCCAAAACATTAAAAAAAAAAAAGAAGAATGAAGTAATTCCAGGCTGGCTTCTTGACCAACTGTGTCAATATAAAGATTAAAGAGGGCCACCACCCTTCCTCTTCATATTCCTTATTCCATACCACAAAAATGGACCTTTTAGGATTTTATGTTATATATATTCGTATATGTATTTTATTTTTAAATTATAATTTAAAATATTTTAATTTATAAAAGAAATGTCTGCCAATCACTTAGTGATATGATATAAAAATATGATAAAAGATTCATCTCTCGATCTTTGGCCCTTTCTCATATTTCCATAAACTAAACTAATCAACCAATAGGAGTATGCCACCTCAAGTTCCTCTAATATTGTAAAAATTTCAGGCTGATTTTCTTTTAATAAGTATTTTTCAGTGTGATTAAGACCCATCATATATGACTAAATGAAATGAATATTTTGGTAACGATGTCTTGTCCAAATGAAAAGACTGAGGTCATAACATTTTATATTTTTCTTTTCAAAAAAAGCTTTTTATAATGATATTAATTTATTTTAATTGTATTTTTTGTGTATTCTAATTTATTTATATATTATATATTAGATGATATAATTAGCGGACTTTTTCAAAAGAAGAAATAGTATAAAGAAGTCGGAATGGCTTTGATGTCAGCTATCATACATCATTTCAAACAAGTATCGGTGATCATAAATAACTTACACAGATACTTATAAATTATTTATAAATATAATCTTTACCTCAATATAATGATAAAAAAAAAATTACAGAAGTGCTTGTCATATGACTAACAAAAAAAGAGACATAATTATTGTTAGTACGAGACACAAACAAGAATATATTATGTTACATGCGCAATTATATATAGTGTGGAATTATGCTAATGTTTATAACATAAACATAAGACAGAATTTGATTATTGCTTCATCTCTTGTTTGAACATCTCTTTCACATTCCACCACACCAAAAAGCAACACAACAACTCCATCAATTATTGCTAATAATTCATATCTAACCAAACATACATACATATGTGTTCTAATACAAAATATGATGGTAATCAACAAACTCTTTGTTCATCAGATTCTTTACCATTTGTCTGGATTGCAAAGATGCTCTTTTTCAGTTAATTTCTTGCTTTTGTTTTGTTTTCTTTCAGTAAACTAAAGGTCAGATCGAATTAAACTCAATGAAATCTAACATTCGTGAGGTGTTTTTTTCGTCAGAACTCGTTAGGACATGTTTTATTGGTAGAAAAATCTCATGAATTCTAGATTATTTTGTTTTGCTTTTGAGATATATATTTATATAATATATATATATGGAGAGAGAGAGAGAGAGAGAGAGAGAGAGAGAGAGAGTTGTTAGTATTGTTAATTATTTGTTGGGTGGCTGCAGACGTAGAAACTGAAACCGACCATTGATTTAAGACCAAACAAATTCCAACTCTTGTTTAGGTCCACCAAAACCCAAAAAGAAAAGAAGAGGAAAAAGGACAGTGCGTGAATGTGATGCATTGCTGATTGCCCCATATCCTCAAAATTCCATTGTCGGGTTCTCCTCATGTCTCATTCCTCTCATGTGCTACACTCAATTTTAGACATCATATGCTTAGAATAACTTTCTGGCTCATGCTCATCCTATTTTGGTTCTTCTCTTCAAGGGATCTTTTTCTGTCTGTCTTTCTTGGCTAAGTTTAATGAAAAGAATCAAATATGAGGCTGGTAAGTGCAAGAATTTAGAGGTTTACAAGGTGTTGCACATACAGACAACTTCACTAGACATCCAAGTATTACAGCTACAACTTAATTTCTGGAGAAAAACGTCATAAGAATCGTAGAAACATATGACAACAAGTGGGTGGAAATAGAAGCCAGAATTATTATGTTTTAGCACAAGGGATCAATGCCCTTGTTTTAGTTGAGAGGGTTCGGACCCGGTAATATATGATTATGTCCGAATGATGAACAAAACCACTGGGACAATTCTCAGTAGGCCTCATATCATGTATGGAGGCTTGGTTTCTCTTTGGGCATAGTAATCATAGGTAAAAATATATCTCTGGATATTAATTTCTGATTTGGGAATGAAGGGTAATTTACACGATCGATTGAGCATCGCTCATTGAAGAGCTTATATATGGAAAGATGTCTATCCACAGCAGAGTACGTCAATAACACAGCAAATCTTCGTCGTTCACCCGGGTCAAGGTTCTGAGCATGTCCAGTATCTCGTCCATTTTAGAATGGGAAAAATCTCCAATTATAAACTTTTCTGATGATCCCTTTACTTCAATCAGACTGTGGGCAGCTTTTTTTTTCAATCCACTAACTTGCAACATTTTTCTTGCCCCCGCAACACCGTCCCACTTTCTGTCTGATGCGTATAAGTTGGATAATAATACATAAGGTGAACTTGTAACAGGATGAAGTTCTAGAAGCCTCCGAGCTATATGTTCTCCAACAACGACGCCTTCATGCAGTCGACATGCTGAAAGTAAAGAACCTAAAACAACTGCATCATCAGCTGCAGAGTATCTCCGTATATATTCTTCAGCCTCAGTCACCCTTCCTGCTCGCCCGAGTAAATCGACAAGGCAGCACAAATGCTCAATATTAGGGGTTATTCCATAGACTTTGTTCATGGAGTTGAAAAGAGCTTGGCCCTCCTCTGCAAGCCCAGAATGACTGCAGGCTGTCAGCATTTCAAGAAATGTAACAGAATCTGGCCCTAGCCCTGTTGTCATCATCTCATTAAACAGTGCAAAAGCTTTCTGGGCAAGCCCGTGAGTTGCAAAAGCAGCAATAATGCTATTCCAAGAGACAAGATTATGAATCTCCATTTGGTCAAAAATAGTGTATCCCGAACTAATGGACCCACTTTTAGCATACATGTTGATAAGCGCATTCCCAACACCAATATCCCAATCTAGCCTTGTCCTAAATAAATGAGCATGAATCTCCTTGCCATATCTCATGGAGGCAAGACCAGCAGCAGCAGTTAGCACACTGGCATATGTGAAATCATCCGGTATCACATTATGTTCCATAACCATCTTCCTAAAAATACGCAAAGCCTTTGAATTATCCTCAGAACGACAACAAGCAGCAATTGCCGTATTCCAAGAATAAACATCCCTTTCCTCAATCGACGTGAACACTTTCTCCATTTCTGCCATTAAATCAAATTTTGAGTACAGGGTCATCAAAACATTTGCAGAGAAAGCAGTATAATCAAGTCCAAGTTTTACCATTTGACAGTGCAATTGCATTACTACTGGTAAATCATATATGACTTCTCCAGGCCCTAGTAATCCTGCAAAAGTAAATCGGTCAGGAACCAGACCCCCCCGACACATAACCATAAACATCTCAATCCCCTTTTCTTGCTCCTTATTTTCCACAAGCCCAGTAATTGCAATATTATAGGAAACTAAAGTTAAAGGATCACACTCACTATCAGTAAAAATCAACAATCCATGAGCACACATGCCGCATTTCATGTACATCAAAATTAGTGAATTACGAACAAAACTAACAGAAGCATGACTCAACTTCAATGCCTGCGCATGTATTTGCAGCCCAAGTTTCGAGTCCTTAATGCCAGAGCAAGAACTAAGTGTACTAGCAAAAACAAACTCATTGGGCTTAAAATACTTTTGCATTTGACTGAAAAGCTGAATTGTTAAATGGGGTCTATTCGATTGGTCAAAACCCGATATCAGCGCAGACCATGTGACCAAATTTTTCTGTGGCATTTCCTCAAACACCCGCATGGCCGAATCAATGCAGTCACATTTCGCGTAAAAATTCAGAACATGGTTGCCAATAAAAATTTCTGATTGCCTTCCTGTTTTGACAGCTGAAGCGTGGAGTGAAAGCCCACGTTCGAAAGCCTTTGTTTTGGCGCAGTGGTGGAGAAAAGAACCAAGTTTTTCTGGCAACATGTTCACATGATCATGTCGGAGGCCAAGAAACCTGATGACGAAGAACCACACAGATCCTGACCACTGAAAATGGAATTTGCAAACAAAATCATTGTAATCGCAATATGTTACTGAGAGTGAGGTTGGCGTCACTGTCTTGCTTTCTTTCCTCTTCAGAAGTTCTGGTACGTTAGTTGTTGTCTGGCTGGCAATGAATCGGGGTTTTTCGGGGCCCCGTCCCGAACCGAACCCACTCCATTCTTTAAAACTTCGGGCAGCGAGACAGATAGAGGGTCCTAAGAAACAGAACCCGTCCGGACCTGAGGCCGGGTCTCGTTTGCATGCATGCCCGGCCCGGTATATTCAATTTCTTTCCCAAGCCAGCACCTGCTGCCCCACCCCTTCTTTGATTCCAATAGGTTTTGTTCTTTTTTAACTGATTCTGAAGCTATTGAAATGTTTTTTGTGAAATGTTGTTTATTAAGTGTTTTTCTGAAGCTGTAAAGATTGTTTATTTGTAAGAATCTTTTGTGTCAGCATCATCAGTTTGTTGGTTTGTTTTTGCAACTCATCAGATAGGAGTAGGCTTTGTCATATTGTAATACATCACACTAAGTGATGCAAAGTTAAATTTGCTACACAAGTTTGAGTCCTTGATTGTATTTATGCTACTTTATTCTAAGTTGAAGGTTTCTGCTACTTTATTCTAAGTTGAAGGTTTCTGTCAATTTGTTCATGTGGATGACAATTCAAAAATTTTATGCTGTAATAACTGATCTTTAAGACTTGTCATTTTGTAGTTCTCGTGGAGGATGATAGCATTTAAATTGGCGATATTCCTCTAGGTTTTAGAGCCCGCCTGCAAGCTTTTAATGATCATGGAGCTACACATTTAATGGAACATTATGATAAGGTTTGCAAAAGGCGAAAACGGGAAATGGATATTCGACAAGGCTTGACAAAGGCAAATAAGAAATTACTGGAAGTCAAGAGTTTCGACATATGTTTCCAATCAAGAACAGTCAAGGCATGAGCTTGCTAAGATGGTTATCCTGCATGATTATTTTTTTGGTATAGTTGAACATGTGAGCTTTAGAAGATTTGTTGCTAGTATCCAATTATGGTTTATCATGGTATCAAGAAACACTCTCAACATTTAGTTCTAGCGGAAGATTGTCAGCTCCTATCATAGTAAACTCCATCCAGATACTTTAAAGGCATGGATGTATTCTCATTGTTGGTTGTCAAATGAGGCAAAAGGCAAGTGACAATCTAATTATAGTTACTTTACTTTTTCTTGCCCTATAAGCACTAACAAAATATTAATTTTTATTTATTTATTAGATACATTTTCAACATTTGGTGGTCTGAAAGCTTGTTTACACAATGTTGATGAGGAGGCAGATGACCATGAAGAAGTTGTTAGTGATGTGTAATTTAAATGTGATTTGTTTGAAATGTCATGGTTGTTTTGACAAATTGTAATTCAGTTTAGTCATCAGAAGATAGGTGATAGAACAATCTAATTTGTAGTGGAATGATTTCGAATTTTTCTTTTATTTACCTGTTTGCTTATAAAATATATAAAATTATTTGTCAAAAACAACTAGTTACAATTTATATGATTCGTAATTCAGGTTGATATGAACTCACATGTTTAAACAAACTAATAGATAGATTAAGTGATCAAAAATTTTGAATTTTCTTAAAATTGAAAAATGAAACTAATCATTCACTTCAAATCTTATTTTAATATATAACGTTATTAGCATAAAAAAATAAGAAGAGAAAGAAAAATCAAGTTAGAGTCACCCCAATGTATTTTGAACTCAAACATGATGGGGCGGGTCCCAAATTCAAGCCAGGATCGACGGAATGGGCTTCGGATCCACTTCAACCCGACCCACTGTCGAGCCTACATTAGTGGAAGTTGGCGGTAAAGAGCAACGGGGTAGGCGGGTTAGGCCCAATTCAGAGAGTGGACCTCAGGTTCTCAAGTAAAACAGGCAGTCCAAATTCAAAAAGTTTAGCAGAATTCAAAATCCACCATGCAAATAAGAAAATTGTTTGGCCCATTTGAGTTATTCACTAAATTTCGCCATACAAAGATATAAAAATTTAAAAATTAGTTACACTTAGAATAACCCAATGAGAATTATTCGTTTACACCTAACCATTTTCGTTAGAATTTGAATAAAAAATATTGATGTTAGCAAAAAAATTTACACAAATTTTGAATTTTAACACCCATTTAATATTTTTGGGTATATTTTTATACTTACAAAGGGATAAATGTATTACAAATATATTGGATGAGGTTAACATTATTATATTTTTTTCCTTATAAGTACAAAATTATTACATGAGAATGTTAAATAATAGAAAAATTAAAATTTTATGTAATTATTTTGCTAACGTCAATATCTTTTGTTCAAACTATGACGAAATAGAGTCATGTGTAAACACTGCATTTTTAGAGAAAGTACAAGTATAATTTTAAATTTTTTTGGAAAAAAAGAGTAATTTCGTATTCCAAGAGGGTGTAAGTATAATTAACCCTAACAAATTATAAATAGGTGGTGTCTGCAGATAATTAAAATAAACACTTATCAATTTATTGCTAAAAAAAAGTTGAAAATAGAGTTTTTGTTTTATAGTTTCTATTTTTTGAACTGTTAAAATTGAATTGATTTAAGACAAGAGTTCTAAGTAGTTTATTGGTAAAATTATTAATATTAAGTTGTTTACCTGACACTCCAACTTCAACTTTCTTTTTATATACTTACAATTTTTATTTTCAAACACGCTTTATTTTTACTACTGTTTAATTTACAACTCATTCTCATCATAAAGGCAGAAGCTATTGTAAGTACCCATATGTAATTAAATATCTATACTATTATAAAAAAAAATTATTTTTTTATACCAACTTTTGAATACCTAAATTTACATTTAATTCTTTTTTCCCATTACAAAAAGTTAGTCAAAATAGTAATTTTAATATTTTTTTTTAACAATCTCACAATTATAATTTTTTCCTCCAAACCCACTACTCTACCTTTCATTTCTCTTACAAATTTTTATATTTTTAAATAATTAATAATTACAATATATTTTTTCTTTCTCACTTGGCTCCACATTTCTTCTTTTTATATACTTCTGTCTTTCTCCTCCCGTCACACCGAGTTTGTTTAATTTCAAAAAATTTTGTTTTTTATCTCACATTATAAATTCTTTTTTATATATTCATAGGGATTGCGTGGAGCAACGACTATTATATATAAGAAATGACCCTATAAACTCAAATGTATGGTGACCATTACGATCAGTATGCTTTTGTTGAGTTAAGTAGCTCGTACAACTTATCTATTTTTTTATAATAAAATAGAATCAATTAAACACATGAAATATTCATCCTAGATGTAAAAAAAATACATAAAAGTACGAAAAGGAAAAAAAAAAAAAGAAACATAGCTGTGAAATAGGGGAGAGTATGAACAACACGACAAGAAAATACTTATAAGATTATTTTAAGGCTATGGAATAAGATCCATCGCCATAGAATAGATTAATGGGTCAAGTTTACTGAACATATCGACAGTACCCCACTTATAAAACTTATAGAAAAAATTCTATCGTACTTTCATATTGCATATTAATCTCACACTCACACGTGTATTGTATGTGATTTTATTTTATTTTATAATCTAACTTAATTATATTTTAATTTAAAAAGAAACCATATCTATCGTTCATTATATAACATAAAAAATATGATAGTTTATCCAGGCCGTTGATTACAGGACACACATTCATATGTGAATTTTGGGTAATTTAGTGTGAGGTAGATGGAAGTGGGTAGAGGCCCTCAATTATTTGGATACACATTGAGATGAGGATTTGCCCCTTATTAATTGAGTGGGTCCATTTCACTTACCTTTTCATCAACAAATTATATGTCACTTTTTTGAGTATTTATTAAAATGATGATTAAGGGATATATTGACATTGTTACTTAAAACGTAAACTACAGTCATTTTTTTGGAGTTAAGTTGTTGTTTATAAGTCATTTGTGAGTCGAGTTGATCCTAGGTCATCAGCCAATCACAATTGCGTCAAATGTCGGACTTTAATCCTCAGAGTTCAGGTATCGTAGCCTCTTTGTCTCACAAAAAATGAACTTAGTTATCGTTTATCAGATTTAGACTCATATGTCCAGATCGTCAGCTGGGCCATTCCTTCTAGAGGATAGGCCGAAATATGACTTGGGCCTGTTGAGATAATATGATGCCCATATCATCCGTTGTAATAATCGTATAATTTTTCATAAATTTTATTAGACAATGAGTAATATAATTGCTAAATTATCAAATTTTTAATCAATTTCTGACTCCAAGAAATGACATAAAAATCCAATAGAAATGACGCCTTGAAAACTTTATACTCTGTAATTTTCCAAGTGGAACGACAAACCTAATATGCTCTTGGATTTCAAGGTAAGTGGTGTCCTTTTTTAATTCTAAGTTTTGAACTTTGTTGGATGCACGCACATGCACCCACTCATCTACCACATCCCCAAAATTCAATCCATCTTCAGAGATTGGTCGGATTTACATTAGATTATCAGAAATTAAATTATATAAAAATAAATTTTATATTTTGTAATATAATTTAATGGGATTCTTATTTCACCAACGGTCTTATTTCTCTGTTTACATAAAGAGGTCATTTGAGGTGTTTTTTGAAATAAAAAGTCGAGGAATATTTAACACTCTCACAAATTTTTCTGAATTTTGGCAACATAATTATGGATTGATTTCTAGTCTCTTTCTGGGCGTACACATAGGATATGAAACTACTGAAAGCTAATAAATATTTATATGGAAGTCATAATCTATCATTGATATATATACATAAGGACACAATCATGACTTTAGGACAACGAATATCATACTTCTAATCTGTACAATTATCGAATTCTTCAAATTTTATTTAATTTATTTCATTACTATATGGAATCTGGAAATGAAAATGTTAGGAGGAGGACAGTGTTTGGTCTCACAATCACGTGTGATGTACAAGCATAGCGACAACTTTGGTGACACCATCTCTCACATCACACTTCTCTAATTCATCCTTTCCACCTATACCCTCAGAACATTAACTTCATCAGGCTATTTGTAATTGTTCAAATAATGAAAAAATATTTATAATTATATTAAATTATAAAAAAATATGTTGTGATTTTACCCTTAATTTAGAGTTTTACTATAATGGTGGGGATTTTTTATTATACTTTTATAATATCTGTCTTTTATATATTAAAAAGAATTATATGAAATTAAATTATAATTTAAAAATAAAATACATACCCATCACTCCATAATGCATCACAAAATGTGATAGATTTTTTTTTTTTTTAAGAAAAAGGAAATAAAAGTAGAAAAAATTATTTCTAACTATACAACTTAATTGCAGATTATTTATTTCAATTCTTGAAAGGGCTCAAAATCAAGTGTTGATGACCAAAGAGTAATCAATTAAGGGGATTAAGCATAAATTAATCATCATTAACATATGTCCGAGCTTAATGTCCTAAACAAATGGGAAATCCTAGTACAGATCGGATTTCATAGCGTGTGTAAATTAAATGGAGTAGAAGATAAATAGAATTTGCAATAGAAAATTCAATCGAGAATTCAGATTCGGTCGGATTCCATCAAATTCTAATTCAATCACATCATATTTGTTGTGTAATTTAATCAGAGTGACCAATTATAAACAAGAATAATAATATTTGTAATATAATTAAATTGTATTAAAATTAAAAAATATATATAAAGCTGAGATAGGTGAACCTGGTCTGGAGGATCATAATGTTGGGATGACCTCAAACTCAACAAACATAATTGAAGCCATCGATTAAAAATGATTGTTTGGTCCATTTGCAGCTAATTACAAATCATTAATCCAAAGCATATAGCGGTAATTAAGGTTGGACAATTATTGGCTAGACAAGATGAATTATATTGCATTTCTTTTGAGTTGGGTATTTGCAATAACATCTATTTTCGTGGTAGATTTAAGTTGTAAATTAAATAGTAATAAAAGTTGGGAGTATTTGAAAATAAAAGTTAAAAAGTGATATAAAGTTAAAGTTTGAGTGTTTGGAAAAATAACTTAATATTTACAATTTTATCAATAAGCTGCAGAAGTTGGTAAGAATTGCTTATAGTATTTTAGTTTAATTCAACTTATTTTAAACATTTCAAAAGTAGAAGCTGTAAAAGAAAAATACTATTTTCAATAATAAGCTGCTAAGCATTTATTTTGAGCCATTACAAATAGTGCTTTAAGTTATTGCTATAAACAGACTTGGAATTAACGAAAAGTCTTGAAATCGATCGAATTCAATCCTAGAAGAAAAAATATACATTTAAGTTAAGTTAAAGTCTACTATGAGCTTAAATATAAGTTTGACTTGCTCAATTTGATCGAGAATCTTATTGATAGGTATGAAAAAAGATTTGGTATGTCTCGAGAGACAAATCTTATCAAATCGGACTAGTAGCCTCCCCGAGGGCATGTGGTGCCCTCAAAAGAGAAGTAGCCTAAATCCTAAAAGTTTGGATGATGGTTGTGCAAGGACGTCTCTTCAACCACCTCTTTGAAAATTCGAGAAGGTATCCTTATTCGTCAGAAGTGTCTCTTTGACCCCCTCTCTAAATATCCGAGAAGATATCATTATCTATTAGAAGCGTCTCTTTCAACCACCTCTCTCAAAATCCAAGAAGGTATGCTTATCTATCAAAAGATACCTTCAAGCAAATTCCAATTGACTCACTCGAATCCAGGAGGTCCACCCTCAAATTGGGGGATCCTCAAACAGCTGAGGATTCCCCACGAATCTGAGGAGGATTCAATCTCATTAAGATTTTTTTCAACCACCTTATGTTTGCTTATAAATAGAAAGATCCCCAATTGGAAAAGACAAGTTTTTGACATATTTAGACAATTTCTACATTTTGAGCTACGTACTATAACTATTACTTTGATGCTACAATTTAATTTAAAAGAATCATCGCATTTCGTGTTTAGGGTGATACTTCAGTGTCAATCTTTCTGTTGTATATAAAAATCGAATAATAAAACTCTTATTTTTACTCGTTTATACATTATTGTCTTCTATAATTTATTTTATTATTTTCTACTCCAAGTAAACCGAACACCACTATATTTTACTAGCATAATTCATACACTATATGTTGTGTATTTTGATAAAAATATAAAATGCAATACCAATTTAGGAAAAAAGAAAAAAGAAAAAAGGGAAAAGGGAGCAGGGGTGGGAAATGTAGCACAGTGAGTGTTGGAGTGGGAGTGGTGGTGGTGGCAGCATCAAATAGAAATAGAAATAGTTAAAGAGAATGATGAATCAAGATTCATCTTCTGTCCTCCATCTTCGCTCCCTTGTCTCGCGCTTCGCCATTATATTACTCTCTCACTCTATCAAAAGAACCCTAACTACCTCCACTCTCACTCACTCTTTTTCACATTTTCACACCCACCCACCGAAAGTAGATTTTTTACTACAAGGAAAAACTACATTCTTGCTCCCACTACTTCCTTTATGCTTGTGCTGAATGCAGGGATAGATGCCCTGCATTTCTTGATCTTTGCTTTTTCCTGGAAAATACAGCCAGATTTCTTGTTCAACAAGTGGCATATTGGTGTTTGGTTGTTTTCTTGGATCAATGTGAGTGAAGATCTTAGTCTTTTCAGCTTGTTTAAGCTCTTTTCTTCAATGGGGTTTTGTCGGATCTTCTTGTATTAACTGTATTTTTGTGCTGCTTTCTGCTGATTCTTTGCTTGGTCTTTTCGCCTTCTTTCTAGTGCTATGTGTGTAGAGTTTGTTCTTGTGATTAGGCAATTAGCAGGAAAGTTATTCACATTGAGTAAGTGGTACAAGAGGAAGACAGGATCAGGAAAAGATACAGAGCTAAACTTCAAGCTCACATATTGGATCATCCAATTTATCTTTTTCTATTTCCAACTTTAGTATGATAGTACATATGCACATAACCATTATCATTTTGTATGTGTGTGTGTTCATTGCAATCTGAAATGTATTCTTAGCCCCTTTACACGCACTCTTGCACTGACCAATCCACTTCAAGGGTCTCTAAAATTTGTTCAAGCTTTTATTTGCTTTTTGTAAAGAAAGCTTTAGTTATTTACATGCCTTGTTTTGTACCTCAGCACAGATTGTGGTGCTTATAACTGATTTTTGGATGACAGCATGTTCTCTATGAATTTTGAATTCAATATTCATTACTGCTGTGCATATGAACAGATTAGGTCTTGCAACAGTGTGAGAAGTTTGAAGAGAACTGGCTAAAATGAGGAATATAGTATCGACTGGTCCTTTGATGGTCCTAGTTCTATTCAGCGTTTTGCTTTTTGGGAAAGCAGAAATTTACATTGTGACACTTGAAGGTGAGCCTGTGGTAAGTTACAAAGGTGGTATCGAAGGGTTTGAAGCCACTGCTGTGGAGCACGACTCTGATGAAAAGATTGATATGACGAGGTATCTTAGTACACTACTTATATTTAGCATCAATATCTATATTTCTGCTTTTTCCCTCAGAGAAGCAGTATGTATTTTCTAATCTGGTTGCAGCTCTTATGGTGTTCCTTACTTCCATTAATTTACTCTGAGTCCTATCTTACGGCATATGGCTGAATTTTGATTCCATAGTGGTTAATGTACTTGTTATAGACACAAAAATGAGTTTATCCAGTACTTTCTGGTTTATTGCATGAGAAACTCTATTGATTTTATCATTTTTACTTTTCAATTTTTTGAAGTAAATTCTGGGAACTGAATCCTATTTTCCTTTGTGCTCTTGCCCACTCTCAGTGAATTGGTGCTATCCTATGCGCACCATCTGGAAAAGAGACATGATATGCTTCTTGCCATGCTGTTTGATGAAGGCACCTACAAGAAACTTTATAGCTACCGTCATCTCATAAATGGATTTGCAGTTCACATTTCACCTGAGCAGGTGAGAGTCATAGCACTTACTCTACTTTTTCCTTTCCTTCAAGTTGATGAATTAAAAAATCTCTTACTTGTTCAAGATATCATTGACCTATTATTAGGCAGAAATACTTGGGCGAGCACCTGGTGTGAAGTCTGTGGAGAGAGATTGGAAAGTGAGGAAACTCACAACCCACACTCCACAATTTTTGGGACTACCAACTGGAGTATGGCCTACTGGAGGCGGCTTTGATCGCGCTGGAGAGGATATTGTTATAGGGTTTGTGGATTCAGGAATTTATCCTCATCACCCGAGCTTTGCTACCCACAATACAGATCCTTACGGACCGGTCCCAAAGTATAGAGGTAAATGTGAGGTTGACCCAGACACCAAGAGGGACTTTTGCAATGGAAAGATTGTTGGAGCTCAACATTTTGCAGAAGCTGCTAAAGCTGCTGGTGCGTTTAATCCAGATATTGATTTTGATTCTCCCCTTGATGGTGATGGACATGGAAGGTTAGAGCTATTATGCTTTCATAACTTACATGGTGCTTGCCTTACATTTATGCTTTTCATTAAAATTATTGATTTCTTTTCCTTTTTGCTTCTCTCGTCTTCCTGCTCGAGTGAGGTGGACCTGTTGGGAGAGGGAGTAAAAATTTTGGTTGTATGATACCTCATCTATTATCATTCTCACAAGTATTTTAGATACGTCGATACTTTGATGATAAAATATTTAGGTGAACAGTATCAATGGGTTAAAGTTCACCTTATCACCAAATTGTGACCAGCCCTGCAGCACAGGCACTTGAATATAAATCCTCATTAGTGAGTACTTCATAACAGTAATGGATAAACATTTCATATATTACCTCTGTAAACATGTCTAACGTGTGACTACATCTACATCTGTTGTGGGTGTGTCATTATGGATGAATGGAGGTCTTGCTTAGAACATATATGTAGGCACTCTAAAACGATTGAATATACATTGTTTTCTGTATGACCTATGAGCACCTTTAGATGAAAATTTGAGTTAGAGGGAGTTCGATGATATCAATAACAACTTATGCTGAGAAGTGATTTAGGAAAATCTATTGGAATATAGAAGTGAAAAAATATGAGAGAACTTCTATTAGGTGATATTTCTAGCTGTTTATGCACTACTAGGTGATTTATAGTGTATATATGTGTGTATATAAACATATGCAGACTTCATTTGTTAGTGTATGAGACTTTTAGAGAACTGGCATATTGGTGTATCTTTGTGCTCATTCTTGTCAAGTCCCTGTTATGTATTGACACTTCTGAGTGTTTGTAATCGTCCACTCCTTGCTGCAGAAATAAACATTTTAACGTATATTAATGAGAAGGGTCTAATATAGATTCGCACGGAAGCAGCCAAATAAGTTTTAGAAGCAGCTTGTTGTCTTTAGTTGAGTTTGTGTTCTAAGCTAAACGGCCCTTCATTCATAAGAGAGAGTTTACTAATATATAAGCTCTATGTTCTGGTAGTTCCATGCATAAGAGGGCAAAAGGGGAGTGGCTGATGGTCTGATGCTCTTATGTTTTTTGTCCAAAAGGGGAGGGGTTTATGTGCTCCAGTCCTTGTTAGTTTGGAAAAAATATGACTTTGTTATTTCAAGTCAAGCATTCGTAAGTTGCAAAAATTCATGCCTTTTGAGGGCAATATCTCAAGGAAGGGTGATATACATTTCAGGAAAAAATGAAATTTCAAACACCATTCTTCCTTTTGATTACTGAAGGGCCTGAAAACTGCCCAAGGTGGTCCAAATTCTGTACTCTGGAGATAGATTTACATCCAGTCTGAGTTACTAACTATTTACTAGCGGATATAGTATTTATGCAAAATCATATAACTATGAGTCTTAGGATATTAATTTCTTATAAGCTGCTAATCATTTTTTCTTCCTTTCTCCCAAGCCTGACTCTTTGGGCTATTTACTTGTGGTCTTGGTCCGCATGAAATTGCCTTACTATGTGCTTTAATTTCATATTGTGTATAACGCTTTATGAGCAATAAGTACTAGCTATATTGAAAATCTCAGGACTCTTTAACATGGGTCTTCCGCTTTCTCACTTGTTATTTGATAGTTTTATCAAACTCACATTCACAATATCTTTTACCAGTCACACAGCAGCTATTGCAGCAGGAAATAATGGGGTTCCAGTGAGGCTGTGTGGAATTGAATTCGGCAAAGCAAGTGGAATGGCACCTCGAGCTAGGTAATCTTTTTGGTAACATTATCTTGCACTTTGGTATACAAGTCTCTCATAAATCATTTATCAGTTTAAATGTCACTTATTTAACAGTTCATATGTTTGCCTTCATGTAGAATTGCTGTTTACAAAGCGCTGTACAGAATATTTGGTGGATTTGTCGCAGATGTTGTTGCCGCTATCGATCAGGTATTCTGATTATGAAGTCAGTGTAGATATCAATTAAGATATTGAAGGTACTCTTTTTTGGCTATTTCTATTGAAACTTAATCTGGTTTCTTGCATATCACAATCATACTGAAATCTTTCTCATGCACCACCAGTTTCAATCATAGAGCATACAAAATGTTAAACACAGACATGCAGATTGGAAATTAAGCAGCAGCTGAAGCAACTAGCCCATTTTAACATGATCCACATCATGATGGATACTGCTATCACTGTGGGTTGATATGTATGAAGAGGGACTAGTCATGTATGAATTCTTATATTTTAGTGATGAAATGTGTTATACATCCTTCAAGTTGATAGAATGATTTTTTTTGCGGTTAAAAAGAGTTCAAGTATTTGATGACAAAGTTATGTTTAGTTGCTTACATTTGTGAATAGACTCCAGAACATAGCATACCATAGTGCAAGTTGTCAAAAATATCAACTAAACTTTCTTGGAACTTTCGTGTCTCTTTTGGGCTTCACTACTGACTTGACTTGTTCACAAATAATAAAAATGGGATAATAATCACTCTATGATCCCTGTTTTCTGTATAGAGGGGATTGACGGTTTTCATATGACAAGGTCCATTTTGACAGGCTGTTCATGATGGCGTGGATATTTTGAATTTGTCGGTGGGTCCGAACAGTCCTCCAGCTACTACGAAGACCACGTTCTTAAACCCTTTTGATGCTACCCTTCTTTCAGCTGTAAAAGCGGGAGTTTTTGTTGTACAAGCAGCTGGAAATGGAGGTCCTTTTCCCAAAACTGTGCTCTCTTACAGTCCCTGGATAGCATCTGTAGCCGCTGCAGTTGATGATAGGAGATACAAAAACCATCTCACCTTGGGGAATGGGAATATTTTAGCTGGAATTGGTTTGTCGCGTAAGTTCTATACTTGCTGAAAGAACTAGCAGACTATTATTAGATTGCCACCCTATAGTCTGTGATGGTAAATAAGTTATTAGTATAATTTGTCCAGTTTCTTCTTATCTATGAGTTCTGATCAAACTGAAGCATTAAAATTCACCACAATTGCACCGTATTTATTCTCTTCTCCTTTTCTTTTCCCATGGACACAGGTTTTTTTCTTTTGGGGTGGGGGGTGGTTGGCGCTGGATGTCTAGCACATTTAGTTTTTCTTTGTTCGTTTAATTGTTTGCACCTTCTTAGAAGTTACTAATAAAATTGTAAGATGAGTGCATTTTCATAATGCACGGTGGGCCTACATATGGTCCTCGGGTCTACTAAGTATTGTGGCTGGTATGATCAAGAAAGTTGTTCTAATCCAGTCCTCATGTTGTAAAGTATTCGAAATTGTGGGGTACAAGAAGAAGAAGCACAATGAGAAACAAAATATTAGCATTTGCTGCTTTAAGAGTAATGGAATCCAGCTTGGGAAAGTAATGAAGCTTAAATGGTTGCTTTTGGAAGAATAGCTAACTATATGTACTTTATTGCTTGCAAAATCTATTACCTTGATTAGTGTTTAGTTGGTGAAGGTTCTCAATTACAGATTTATTACGAAGGATCCTTATCCAGTTCATGTGAGATTACTTTCATAGGACAACTTTCTTTGCATTTGAGCCAATTCCTTCATCTTACTAAATATCACTGTTTGCAAGTGTTTTCCAAGTAACTCTGTCCACTCATCTAATTACTGTCTATTTAATTTTTTCCATGTTCCTGCAGCGGCGACGCATGGAAATAAAACATTCACCCTGGTTGCAGCTAATGATGTGCTGCTGGATTCCTCAGTTGCCAAGTATAGTCCTTCCGACTGCCAGAGGCCTGAAGTCTTGAACAAAAATTTGGTGGAGGGGAATATTCTTCTTTGTGGATATTCTTTTAATTTCGTTGTTGGTACTGCTTCAATCAAGCGAGTCTCAGATACTGCTAAGGCTCTTGGTGCAGTTGGCTTTGTCCTGGCGGTCGAAAATGCTTCTCCAGGAACAAAATTCGATCCTGTTCCTGTTAGCACTCCTGGGATCCTCATCACAGATGTTAGCAAGTCCATGGTAGCTATTATTTACCATTTCCCCTTGATTTAACATAATCCATCAAAGATGTGATTTGCTGTTTAGGAAAGAATTATTGTTCTCGGTAGCACTTTTCTAAAGTACATCTTTTTTGGTTTCTAAACAACTCTGGTAGCATTATTTGACTTGCTGACAAGTATTACTCCTGAATATTTCTATTCTAAGCTTTATCCTGGGCCTTAATAAAAATATTATCCTGAATCTTGTTGATATTCCGCTCATCATCAAATGTGCATATAAACTAAATGTTTTACTTAAAAATGTTATTGTAGGCTGTTATTTTGTACTCATAATTCTTGGATGATCACATATTTTAGGAACTTATAGACTACTACAATGTCTCTACACCAAGAGATTGGACCGGACGAGTTAAAAGCTTTAAGGCTGTGGGAAGCATTGGGGAAGGTCTGAAGCCTATACTCCACAAATCTGCCCCACAAGTAGCATTGTTCTCTGCTCGAGGACCTAATATCAAGGATTACAGTTTTCGAGATGCGGATCTCTTGAAACCAGATATTCTAGCTCCTGGCTCTTTAATTTGGGCGGCTTGGGCTCCTAACGGGACAGATGAGCCAAATTATGTTGGTAAAATACTCACTTCATAACTTTACATAATTTTCCCCTGTTCAATAAGATGAAGGGTTTTAAGCTGGCTTATTCTTGGATCAGGTGAAGGATTCGCAATGATATCTGGAACTAGCATGGCTACCCCACATATAGCAGGAATAGCTGCTCTTGTGAAGCAGAAAAACCCTCACTGGAGTCCTGCTGCTATCAAATCAGCTTTGATGACTACATCAACAACTCTCGACAGGGCAGAGAGACCACTTCAAGCCCAACAGTATTCTGGATCCGAGACTATGTCTCTAGTCCCTGCCACGCCGTTTGATTATGGGAGTGGCCATGTCAATCCCAGAGCTGCTCTAGATCCGGGGCTGATTTTTGATGCAGGTAATTAGTATACTTCGTCTTCTCCCTGTGTATTTTGACCACAACATTAAGTAGCATTTGTTCTGAAGTTGACCTCTAATAGTGGAATTTACCTGAGCTGTGTGCTTTATCTAATCATTGTATTGCTTCACTGTTTTAATTTCTGATTTAAATAAGCAAGTCATACTACGTATCTGAGATTTTATTTTTTTTATCTTTATGAGTCTCCTCCACAATCTTGGTTCTTCGTTGACTTAATTATTTAGTATCAAAGTCATCTCTAGCTTTATTTATTTCTTGGAAGAAAAGGTTCTCATTTTCCATTTTTATTCTGCCTGACTTGCTTTTAGGATATGAAGATTACTTGGGGTTCTTATGCACTACACCTGGAATTGATGCTCTTGAGATTAAAAACTACACACATACCCCGTGCAATTACACTCTTGGTCATCCATCAAATCTCAACACCCCCTCAGTCACGATCTCACATCTCGTGGGAACTCAAACAGTTACACGCACTGTAACAAACGTAGCTGAAGAAGAAACCTATACCATCACAGCAAGAATGGCACCAGCAGTAGCCATCGAAACCAGTCCTCCAGCAATGACTCTAAAACCTGGTATGTCCAGGAAATTCTCCGTTACTCTCACAGCTCGATCAGTAACTGGAACCTACAGCTTTGGCGAGGTTTTGCTGAAAGGGAGTAGAGGGCATAAAGTCAGGATCCCAGTTGTGGCAATGAGCTATTATAAATAGGACGGTCTTTCGGTAATATTCTTTGGGTCCATGTGAAATAAGACGCATAAGATTCGATGTATTTTGTATATGAAAGATATGTAAAGCTAAGTAGCATGAAGAGGAGATGCTTAGTTTCTTCTGATTCTATAAGTTTTGACTATAGCTGTTGTAATGATATGGTGGAATTACTTGTATTCCCCGTCATATTGTAAGAATATAACCTTGCTTTGGAGAAGGTTGGTAGGTTTCGACATCCGTTGTGCTGTATTTTTCACTGCTCATATAATGACGATTTATAGTAGCTGATATTCTTACCTGCATTGCAATATTTGATGCCCTCTTGACAAATCTTACTGCGGCTACCAACTTTGAACACTAACCGTGAAATTGGAGCCGAGTCTTCTTGATCTCATAGTTTGAGATGTTAAAAAACTTCTTATTCCACCAGAAAGTCGTGAACAACATGCATAAAATGTTCATTTCAAACAGAATGGACTACTCTATCTAGTCTTCAAGGAGTTCACATTCAATTCTTTGGAAGCTGACCTTCATTGCATTCAAGTCAAAACCAATATTACAGTATTGCTGTGCTAGTATTCCTATAACATTGAGGCCGTTTTTTGTAACATCCACAGCCATGCAGAAGACGTAGTCGTTTGCTCTCCAGAACATGCCTTCAACGTCCAAATAGACATCAGCTCCCTCGGCAAGATGCAACGTCACTAGTGGGAATCCTTTGAGATCCTGTTCCATATTCCCCCAGTAGCACGGACGTTCCCCAGCGTTCTTAACTTTTACTAGCGGCAATAAACCATCCAAATAGTTCATCACTTCTTCCTTCAGTGGTTCAAAAGCACTTCTCAGCAGAAGAGTTAACGTTGAGCCCGTGTCAATCACAACATTAAAATGGAAATCTTGTGGGTTCACTATTTGAAGTTGCTTCTGCCCCACAGAAATTCCTTCTAGGGTGACTCTATAGTGATTGCTCCTAAACTCCAAGGGTGTCGAATAGCCTTGAAGAACAGCTCCTTCGCCTAATATCAGCTGGTTGTACATGTAATGAGGATCGTTAATGTTTCCTATACAGTATGAAAATTTTTTACCTACACGAGAGATTAAAGAGTATTGGTTATGAACTTGGAGTCCAAGAATCCCAGTTAGTTGACGAACATTTCCATGACTTTCAAGTCCATAACCGAACACTAAGTAAGGCATTTCCGATGTGCCCCCACTGGATGATTCGAATGTGAACTTTTCTAAGGCCATGATGCCTGTGCACCTTGACCCATCTAAATATCCTATGGCAAATGTACATCGGGATTCTTGTCCGCAGCCAGACAGGTGAGAATAATTACTGCATTGATATTTAGGGTCACATGAAAGTTCAGTGTAGGTGGCTGATAGTTTAGGATCATAAATGGGGCAGCCAGTGCAAGGGGGATGCTGAAGCCATGTCAAATCGCTTCCAGTGTCCAGAGCTATAAGTTGTGGAACTGGAGGCTCCCCTATTGAGATATTTATGAAGAAGAGTCTACTTTCTGGAACCAGAGGACCTCTAATGTCCTCCTGAGATAAAGGGCTTCCAGCAGTACTCGTTCCTTGTATATAAGCTAGACGTGCTCGTGAAGTATTTATGGCATTGTTTGTAAGATCTGAAATGGTGGGATTTGGATTTGACAACGCAGCTAAAATGGAATCACGGTGAATGAGTCGGAGAACGAGCTTAGTACGATTTGCAGCAGCATTCTTGGTGGCCACCTTTGTTGAGAAACAGACCATGAGAACAAGAAAAGTGAAAGATATGACAGAATAAAGACTTCGAAGTACAATGTAAGACTTCCTCATTGTCAGAAATTCCTCTGTGATCACTTGTTAGAAATGAGTGGAAGCAGGTTCAGACATCATCTGCATTTTGAACAAACAAAGTGGTGTTGCAGATCATAATTAGGAGGGTCTTTAAAGCAAATTAAGTAGTCATAGTTTTCAACACACTTATCTAAAATGTAACAGGATTGTTCCTACGACATAACCTTTGCTAACCTTAAATGCCATGATTTTTACATGCGCAGTAATTCAAACTATTGATTCAGCTTGTAACTGGTTTAAGTAAATGAATACCCAACTCATGATATAATTACCAATTCTTGGTCATAAACACCGTGAACGGGACCTTCATTCACTCTACCATGTTGTTACCTACCGCTCTTTCTTTTTGTGTGATTGATCTTGAAATGATACTATAAACACAATGGTCTTTTATCAAATGAATTAGAACAAGATCAACTTTCCAGATACTTAAATTTCACCTTGTTAAACTATATTGACAGATAACTTAAACTGGATTATACATCTTGTTCTTTGGATATACGAACAGGAAATTCATCTTTATACACTAATCTAACTCCAGTTAGCGTATCGATGTTGCCTGTGGAAGGTAACAAGGAAAGACTTTGAAAGTATCAAGATTATTAGTCTTCAAGGAGTTCACAGTCAATTCTCTGAAAACTCACTCTCTTTGCATCCAAATCAAAGCCCACATTGTAGTATTGCTGTGCCCTTATTCCTAATATATTTTCTCTTGATTCAACCATAGCCATGCAGAAAGCTGATCCATCACTAGATCGTTGAAACACAGCTTCAACATCCAAATCTACGTTAATTCCCTCAGCAAAATGCAAAGTCACAAGAGGGAATCCTTTGAGGTCTCTTTCCAAATCTCCCAAATAACAAAGCAGATTCTCACCGTTTCTAACTTTTGCAGGTTTTAGCACACCATTCACCAAGTTCTTCACTTCCATCATAAGTGGCTCGTAGGCGCTCTTCACCAGTTGAGTGTACGTCGTGCCTGAATCAATTGTGACGTTAAAATGGAACTCTCCTTGATCGTAGATTGCTAGTTGCTTCCCTCCCACGCTTATTCCTTCCAGAGTTACAATGTAGTAGCGATCTATGGTTTGCAATGGAGTCGAATCACCTTGAATGACGGCTCCATCGCCCAATATCAGCTGGTTGTACATATACTGAGTGTCGCTTATATTCCCTATGCAATACGAAAATTTATTACCACTACCAGCCGCAAAATAGTATCTTTCAGGAGCTTCTAACCCAAGAACGCCATTTAAGTCACCCACACTTCCATTAGTGTCGATTGCACATCCAAACACTACGTCAGGTACTTGCACTGTGCCTCCAGTGGATGTTACAAATGTGAACTTCTCCATTGCCAGTACACCTCTGCTGGTGGACTCGTCATTGTATCTTATCCTATACGAACACTGCGATTCTTGATCCTGATGACCGTGTGCAAATTTGTCGCATTCAGGAGAATTACTTGATAATTGAGTGTAGGTGGACGACAGTTTAGGATCAAACACATTGTTACACCCTTTGCAACGGGTACAATGAACCCATATCAATTGACTTCCAGTATCCATTGCCAGAAGTTGGGGAATTGGAGGCTCACCTATTGAAATATTCACCATAAAAATGCTACCATCTTCCATGGGAACTATGGGAGCACTAATGTCATCAAGGGACACAGAGCTTATGCTGATCTTTGTGCTTGAATAGTTACCAAGACGAGCTCGTGAGCTATTTATTGCATGGATCGCATGATCGGAGAAGCTGAGTTTTGGTTTGTAGAGAGGTGACAAAGCTATAGAATCACGGTGAATAAGCCTAAGGGCGAGCTTGCTATGTTGTAGGATGATAGCGCTGGTTTTGCTTGTAACAATGAGAACATGGAAAATTACAGCTAATACAGCAACAAGCCTGTGAGTACATGTCATTCTCATAGTTTTTTTCGCTATGTCAAAGAATCACTATTTTGAAGGCATACAATCTTTTTTATAAGGTTTATGGATTAGAACTTAACTCTCAACAATCGTAATTCTAGCATTCTCTTACAATATACCTATTTTATCAACAAAAGGGCTGAGTTATAACCTGATCGTGTGAATGTTCTTTGTGTTCATGGGTTAGTTTCAGCTTAGGTGCAACAAGGAGTATCATCCAAAGTGCAAATTAAGTTTATATTTTATCAACAAAACGGCTTGTAATTTTGCAGTTAATGGAGAAGTAAGCGTGCATTTCATATATTGTCTGAGCAATTTCAAGTAAGAATCTCTGTAATCTCGGTTAGTATAGTTACTGTCTAAGATTGCAATAAGAACTATCAGATGACGATAACTATGTACTAATTTGTCTTATGAGAAATTCACTGCTTCTTTCAAGAGTACCTATAATCTTAACTGTTATTGATTCTCATTAGGAATGGACAACCTTGAAAAGAACATTGTACCAGACAACTAACAGAATACACTAAATAAATAAAATACATTTTAAATTTACCAATATAACTCAATTGAGTAAGCCGAACATATTAAAAGTTAGCATAATATAGACAATCAGTGAAGCACCTAATCGTGCTACAGATACTGAAGACTTCAAATACTATTTAACAAGTAGGTATGTTTCTTACAGCAGCTTCACTACATCACGGTCTTCCCGGTTGGGAGTACTGATTTCAGGAAGAAAAATTGCCTAAACAAAATTTAATTCAACAATTCACAAGAAAAAGGGAAAACTGTACCTATTAGGAACATATTTGCAACTTTATAACAATGGCAACTTCTAAAAAGGTCAGCCTCAGCATTGCTGCTGTAAGCCTCAGAAGTTTTAACGTAAATAGCCCAAAGGGAGGTGGGAAAAGAGTTAAACATCTAATAGTTGTCCCCAAGGAAGCAATGATGGCTATTTCTTCACCTTTGTTGGTATTGGGGTGACCTTCATTCTCTGCCAGCCGCCCTTGCACTCAACAAGAAGCCATCTTGGGGAGCATCCGGTCCTATATAACATGACGTGCTTTACAACAGCAGAAGCTACACCAGAAATGGAGAAAAGGGGGTCGACTACAAAACTTGAATCGACCAAAGAATCGTTGCTGAAGTTATCGTCCCACTGAAATAGATGTGTAATTGGGGAAAAGATGCAATAGATTATCTAGAGTTTCAGGTAAGAATTTCCTCGCGAACAAATAACATGGCCGATGATTTCCGTTCCACAAGCAAGGTCTAACTTTGACTTCTCTCTGTAGTGCAAAAAAATAATGTTCGTCAAAATACTAACGTAGCAGAGCTTTAGCAAGGTACGATGCTGAAATATCTACTAACCCTTTCGTCACTTGTTACATGCACACTGTCGATAATAGACTGCAAAATAGTTGAATGCGAGTGTCAATTAATTCCTTAAAACAAGATATAACAACACATAATCTGTTTTCCGAAACCAAATTGTGTAAGTCAACATGTTGGATCCAATTAAAAGGAGCCCCAAAATTTTGTTCATTAACCAGAGACTGATAAATAGGTCATGCAATTAAGTTTACACCATATGGCATCTCCTTTCCATGATTTGGTTGTTGGATGACTTAATTGAACGGAACTATGCCCAAGGAAAACTTGAAATTAGGCTGGGTGATAATTGAATTTCAGAAGATAGAAAAAACCTGAAATCAAATTGGTGAACCAGATTAGGAAGAGCATAAGCCATACCGTAATATTTCTCATTAGCTGAAAGGTAACATCCTGCGCTCGGTATGATTTTGGATGCCACTTCATTTCAGACCAATCAACATGTGTTACTGACCAATTGGCTATTCCAGCTGGATCAAGCATCTGGAAAGATAAAACTATACACATCAATCAAAAATATCAAGTGGAAGGAGAGAGGAAGGCATCTTAATGATCCAGATGCAGTAAGTACAAGAATCTCACATAGAAAAAGGTGGGCAAATAGTGTTCATCAGAGTAACAGTTGCGGCCTTCCATGCCCGGCTGTTTAATCAAAAGAAATACACAACACTGGTTCAGTAAAATTAGACAGTGGCATCCATATTTCAATGAATATGCCAACATAAATAGCAATAGTGCACAAAATGAGAAAGAAGCAACTGGTGAGGTAGAAAGGTCCTAGGAAAAGCAAGATAAATCAAACCCCTTAAAAGAAGCATGGGATATTTGCAGTTATTTATCTCCTTAGGAAACTAAAATGAAGAGTGCAAGGAGTGACAGAAAGAGAATCCAAGGAAGCAAGATATCAAGGCTTGTCCTCCAGCATTTGGTGCATTTTGTTGTAACTTTTGGTAGAGTATCAATAGATAGTTGAAATAGAAAAGTGGATAAGACAACTAGCGTTGATAAGCTAAGCAAGAAACCTCTTGAGGTTCATACATGGATGCATTCTCTGTTAACATCAAAACGCTCATTATCAACTAGCACAAATTAGATACACATACTTAGCTTGATGTCAGGTATTAAATTTATAGTTGAATGCAAACTGGATATCTCATCTAAAACAAGCATAGAGAAGCAATGACATAAATAAGCGGTTTCCTAATAGAATGTAAAATTTATGTAGAGCATTAAATAGGTTCCTGTCTTCAAGAACTTGTTTGATTGGAGGGAAAAGTGACTATAAAAGAAAATGATAGTAAAACAGAATGTATAAGACAAATTTATGTTTAGTTTTTAGGAATAAATAGAGGGGAAGTAAAACTAAATGTAAACCAAACCCCTTTGAAACCAATCTCTTACTGTCCAAAATTGGAAGGAAAAACGAAAATATAAGCTGTAAAGACAAAAGAAATCCTCATTTTTAATGTTCATTTATCATCTTCTGAACAAGCACAATTTTCCTCCAAGCATGTTCTATTGTATTAATATGCTTATTTGTTTCTCTTATTCCGCGAGAAAGTAATTTCATACTTTATCCTTGCTTTTTGCCAAAGAAATTTTATTTACTACCTTATTCATAACCACAAGTTTTCTCACTTTATGTTTCATTTACTTTGCTAAAAAGTTTCAAGTTTAATTTATAAATTTATTGAGATAACTTGAAATCATTTTGATAGTAACTTGAGATAAAGGAAAAAGGTATTATTCTCCACTTGGGGCTTGACCTTATTCTTTTTCCCTAGATAAAAAGAACAAGAAACAAATTCTAGAATTCATATATTAATTATCCACCCTTCATCTCCACTTGCATGTCCATGGCTTATATGGTACGGAGTAATTTTATAGGACTGGAATATAAGTAAAGGTTTTGAATACTTTTAACCCTTAAAACTGATGGTGGGGAGTTGGGAGTCATTTCAGTAATAAAGGTCACTTGTGTAGAAAGAAAATTGTCATCTTAGGAAATAGAGATAGGAAAATCAACTTGTGTATTTAAGGTTTATACACATATACATACATATATGTGTGAGCCATCAATTTATGATCTCTTTCAAGAGCATTCACATGTTGGGCAACATATAGCTGATAATCTGTGTTGTTTCTCAATTATTTGATATTTGATTCATGTGTCCACTTTTACTCAAACAAAGAAACAGTTGATCACGGAATTTTAGAAGTGTTTCCTGCTATACTGAGAACAGTTTTTTATCTTAAACACATCGCCCAATAGATTATTATTTACTTGGTTATGTCAGTTGATGTAAGAGTTTTGATTACAACCAAAAAAATGGTCTAGGCCCTTAATTGAGGAAGCCTACTAAATATCTAGCAATATATTCAGTAAGAAAGTCGAGAATCTCCAGTAAGAAATATATTCATAAATCAAACTGTGATCACCTTACAATATTCCCTGAATTTTGAATAGTAGAGACTGTCAGCCATGATTATGATAGCATGCTGCCTCTTCATTGTGAACCACTGCATTGTTCAAAGAGGATATTACAAGATGAAAAATTAACGAAGTCAGGAATGAGCAGGCAGCAAAACGTTAATTAAATCAAAACTTGCAACCACCTCCAGAGAGAGAATAAATGTATAAAAAAATCAGTGTCTAACAAAAAGATGGTGCTCAAGTTGGACATGCTAAAACACAAGCATAAATCTGAAAGCATTCCTTTTTGCTCTCCAAAAAAACTATGAAGAAGATGAAACTTAACATTATAAACTGTGAGAGCTGCTCGCTCTTTATTTTATTAACCTTTTAAAAGTTTGAAAACAATTTCCAATATGAAACTCTTTATATAATAAAAAAAAATGTCAAAATATGAAAACCACACCTGTGCACCCTTTCGAAAGTCTTTCTTCTCAACTTCAGGTAACATGTATTCAATATACCTGCCAGTTCCATGTGGTCCAGGATCCTCGAAGCTGCAGAAAACAGGAACAGTGCTTATCTCTCACATTTATTTATAACCAAAGGTTGCATTGATTATAATAAATAGCAGACTTAAAATTGAAAACCTTTTTGAATGCTTAATAATATAGGGAAGGGAATGAATTTTACAAGCAATGTTTGTCTTCATTCTTTTATGATCAATATAGTCAATGTGGTGTTTATTGTTCATTCATGCACATGATTTTCATGATATTAGTTAGATATGCCTGATCTTTTACAATATATAAAAGAATCTGATAATGAAAAATGTGCAGTTCAAATTTATTTTAGAATGTTCTTAGTCAGGGTTCCGCTTGGTATTCGACCTATCTATTTAAAACCTCACAGCTGAATATCACATAATATAAACCCACTAGGGTATTGCGGGATGCATGAAAGAAGTCACCAACAGGAAAATAGAGAGGGAAAAAAAGTGTGGACTTACCAATCTATAAAGCTAACATTTGTGTTCATGAGATAGTTGTACACATAATCAAAATCGCGAAGTGGTATACAGCTGCGTCCCCGGAAAATGCTTGATTAGTATGTAAGTATTTGCATAGTTAAGACAATAGAGGAAAAATCAAAAGACATAACAGAAATTATTATTCGATAAACCTGTCAGAAAGTAGTACAAAATGTTGGTTGTTTGGATCTTTGAGTGCATTTGCTAAAAGTCGTCTTTCTGCATCAACCATTGAAATTTTTCCCCAGACTACCTGCAATTGTGAACCATTGATATGAAATTAAGCTGATGACAATTTTAGTCCACTCACTGTTATCATTTAAAAACAGAACAGCCATAAGATTGATATCAAGCAATCATAGAGCACTTTAAAAAATATTGTACATAAATCTGGTAGTTTATTAACAGATCACATTAAATAACTTGACATTAAAAAGAAGCACATACAAGAATTATATTTTGTCATTTGTCCAATTCAAACTAATAAAGACAAGTAAAGAAATGAGGAATAAACCGTGTCACTCCGAATTTCCCGATTGATAAAATAACGGCTGAAATGCACAGGTTTATCCTTGGACGCATGCACGTACACAGAAAATCTACCTTCATGGCCCTGCCATATATAAAGGGAAAATTTGAGAAAAGAAATATTCAGTCCAAATTGAGGAAACATACAAAGTAGAACACTAAACATGTTTATAAATTAAATAGAAGAGTGTAGGCACCAAGCTGATCTCGCCATCATTCTCTTTTGGCTGGAAAATTTTGCTCTCATTTCTATGGGTGAGGAGCTACTTGGTATACGCTTGGGCTTCCTTAATACATTTCAGAAGTTGTTCTTTATGTTTTAACCTATTAAAGTTCCTTCTATTTCCTGGAAATATTAACCTCTTAGAAGTGCCTCTCCTTCAACTCCTTGTAATCTTACTTCTCATACTAAAATTGTAATCCTTGAACCCAATCACAAACCCATAAACTACTAATCAATAACATTTAACCTTACAGCATCAGATCAAACGAGAGAGAGTAGGCTCACCATCACTTAACAAGCATACCAGAAGTAAAGTTGGATGAAGTTGGTTGACACAGATTCAAGGTTTTAAGGACTGAGTACATCAGTATCAACAAATAACGCAGAACTAAAGTGCATAATTATTTATTTTTTTAAAAATGAAAATTTTTGTCCAGGAAAGTTACATCAACATTCCATTTGAAATAAGTAAAACATTTTAATAGCTACACAACATTTTGAACAGTTTGATAGGGTTTCCATGGAAAGTAACACTTTTGTGCATGACAGTATCATTTCATAATTCTTGGCATCCCTACCAAGTAGTTCATAATATACCAGATATCATATACAATTTTTCATACACTAGCTAAAACAAACATCTGTTTGCCTGTTACATTCCACAAACATCCAGGATCTGGCTCCCCACCTGACAACTCACATTTTTCACAAGCTTTAACCAAGCAGAAGGCAGAAGATAAATCTAGCTAAGCACTCAAAAAGAACATCACTATTCATAATTAGCTAGAAATTGGTTGCAGCATCTAATATCTCAAAAAAAAAAAAAATTATCCAGAAAAAGTAAAGAGAAAATTATGGTGCAACTACTTCCATAAAAACTTGCGGACACATTATGCTGCGTTCTGCATTCTCTAAACGGACAAGCTGTTATAATTACATGAAATGATAGCCTTCAAATGCACCCAAGAAACCTTTGACATGCTATCGACGAGATTGGAAATCCTTCCACCAGAAACTTAATCTCGTGATATAACTACATAAGAAAAGACCTTCCTTTTGTCTAATAATCATGTCAATCTTGCAAAAGCAATAAATGATAATACCAATGTAAAACTGGCACATCAGCATTAAAAGAAATGAAGTACCTGAAAAAATTTGTCCCATAGCCTCTCAAATGGTAAAGCACCTGGTGTCAGAAACAGGAAGGCAATTTTGGGATTCAATGATATAGCAGGAGGCGTTTTAAGCATCTCTCTGATTACAATACGAGAAGCAATTTCATCATCAGTTAGTTCTCTGGCAGGCTTTGGAGGAAGCCAACTTTTGAATCCCTTGCAACCATGAGAAGAGAATACGTAGCATGCTGCAGAATTGTGAGGAGGATAGACATATGCGCAAATTAGGAAAAAGCTGACTAAGGAAACCAATACGATTATCCACGTTGGCTTCTTTAAATGACCGCGTTGGCGAGGCATTGGCAATATTGGTGCGTCTTTTATGCCTAGACGCCAGGCCTGAGCTGACTTCATCTAGAAATGATGCATCAGAGGTCAATTCTCAGAAATGCTTTATCTTGTTCCACAGCCCACCTCAAATAGAAAATCCGCCAAAGTGAACAGTCCGTACCCGCCTAAGGCAGACCTGAAACACTAGATCCAGTAAGAACTTAACAATTCAGAGTACACAAATGAAGAAAATGATGCCAAGCACTGTTGGTATTAATAATTTGAAAACATTAAGAGAGTTTGGAGACTATCTCAAACTCAAGTGCGAACTAAATTGGTAAACAGAAAACAGCTTAGTTGCTAAATTGCTTACAATAAGTGGACAAGTTTAAATAAACAAGGCTGATATATATGAAAACAAATAGACAAGTTTGATATAGATGAACACCAAAATTATTACAGTTCAAAACTGCAATAAGATACAGATACATAGCACCAGTTTGTTCAAGTCACAGTATATCGGAATTCAGCTTACAACAAACAAGATTCCACCAAACCACTAGACCAGATTTCCAGATAACACAAGAAACTTCACTTCACCATGACATGAAAAAGACAAGGAAGAGCAGTGCCTGAATCTGAGATCCCCATCTTTATATTACTCGGGTCCCAAAAAATCGAATTGGGATCAGAGGAATCAAATGAGCGACTATATAGTAATATTAATAGAACAAAGGCATTGCTAGATTCAAATTTCCAAATCCCCGCCTCCAACCAACAAGAACCCAGCGAATTCGTCACCAAACAAAAGCCAAAAGAAATCCGGGGGAATAAAAATCGAAATTAAAAGTCAAAATGAACCTATTCCGGAATCAAATCCAGGATTCAACAAACCTCTAGAAATTGCAACTCAATCCACGCACGACACACACAAACACCACACAGATAGCAGACACATGCTACATGCAACTCCATCAACACGCACATGAAGGGAAAAAAAAAAAAATTAAACACCCACGCCCAGACAAATCAATGCAGCCTCCATACCAGCATTAAAAGAACCCACCCCCCCCTTCCCCCACCCCTCCCACGAATGAACATTACCTGATTGAACCAACAGTTGAAAGAGCTGGAAAAAGAGATCGAACGAGTTGAATCTTTGCATATACCAACACGTACGTCCCGCGTATACAAAGTTAGAGTATGAGTGTGTGAGATCTAGGGCACATGGAACAAATTGAACCAATCACAAAAAGAGTGCGTGTATGCAGATGAGTATACATACACAAGCATAACCACACAAATGCATATAAAAATGGATTATATAGATGGTGATGATGAAGGGTCCGAGTGTGTTTGGGGTGGATTTGTCTGTGCTATTTGTATCTTGATTCAGACAGTTGGAACGTCATTCTACTCCATCCAACCATAACAGCATTTCCAGCCGGCGATTTTTACACTCCCCCACTAATTTTCTTATGATAAATAACAGTAATTACTGTCTTAATATAGCTACATGCTAAATTGCTCAAACCCCAATTTTCATATAATTATAAATATTTTTTAAAAAATTATCTCTACTCATTTTCTCTAACTACTGATTTATTTCATTAGCTTTCGTCAAGATTTCATTTAGATTTTAAATTGAATTGTCTGAAAATTCATTTTTATACCATGAATTATAACTTTTACATATTTTTTATATTATGTAGCGATGGTGAGACATCGTCTATATATTATAAATAAGAATAAAATGTATAAACCAATCACTTCTTAAAAAAGAGAATAAATAAAATAAAACTAATTTAAAATATTATCGACACAATAAAAGAATTAACATAGTGGTATTCCAGTCAATTTTGTAAAAAAAAAGTAATTAAAATTAATTTTTTAAATTATCTAATCATGAAATAATTATCATATTTAAAAAATAATACGACGATGTCACTAACCATATTACTTGTACATACCATCTTCTTTTTATTAAATATATAAAAAATTATATTTGTTATTTCTTTTTAAAAGAATAAAGATGTAGTTCATACTTTTAATGTACCGTTCAAGAGTTACATAATTACGTTATATATTAAAAAAAATTAAATAATAAAAAGTATTTGAGGTTGTATCAAATATTATAGAAGCTCGACATAATTTACCATATAGAAGTATACTACATTGCAGAGAAGGTGGGGCACGCGCAGGGGAGAGCGCGTGTGGTGAGGGAGAATTGGTGGTCGTCATTGGTGTTCTCAACTTGTTGTCAGGTGGGGTTGTCCAATTTGGTTGTGGCAAGTGGTTTTCGACCCCCCCACCCCAACCCACATTAATGGCGGATTATACTTTTTTGGGTTTTTTTTTTTTTTTTTTGCCCTCTATTTTCTTTGTGTGGAGGAAAATTAATACAAGGGAAAATACTAGGAATAGTTCATGCCATTGGTCTAAACAGTTTTCTAGGTCTAAACATAGACAACTACAATTTTGGTGCTAATTTGGACCATGATTGGAGTGCTACTTGACCTTTTTGTAATAATTATTTATGGGGTTAAATTTAATCAAAATCACGTTTAATGAAAAGATACATGGTAATCTTTAATTAATCACAATTATTATTTTTATCTAATTATCCATTATGTTCTATGAAATAATCTTTTAATTCCTTTATTAACCTTAAAAAGATATTAGTTTTTAGAATATTGCTATGATTTTTATTAATATAACAAATTATAAATTCGAACGTGGTAATTATTTTTATAGAATTAGTGATTCCAAAATTAATTATTTTATGATCAGATATGCAATTGACAGTACAAATTAGGGTTGTGCCAAATTCTCTCTTTAAAAAGTTAAGTCAAAGTTTGAAATATATCAATAGTTGTTAAAACAAATTTATTAGCTATATATAAACTTTCATCACTTTAATATCGCTTACCATGACCGATTAAAGCTTACCTAATTTGTTTATATAGAACAACAAGATGAGTCTTTTTTTTTTTTTACTTTGTCCGGTTTGATGACCAATTTTCTGATAATCATTTGGAACTAAATTCCATCTTTAATAAAAGTTACAATTTCAACATTTTAATCCATAATCGATTATTTTGTAATTAATTATACATACTATCGGATCGAACAAAATTTAAATAAATTTAGTGAAAATTTTGTATTTTTGATCTCATATGTTAAGTTTTTTTTTTTCCTGTCAATTGTATTCTATAAATTAAATTATTTCTCATTTTCTGGTCTTCACATAATGAATGGAAAATTAAATTAAAAATGATGTAACTTATGGGGGGGGATGCAATTTTTTCAAATTTAGTCATCTAAATAGGGAGCAACGAGTAACAGAGGTTTCCAGCGTGCCATAGAAAATTCTAAGCGGGGGGCGCGCTATTGGTCACCGGCGCCTAGGAAATTGGAAACGAAATATTTAATCGCGCGCGTGTTAATTAAAAAACGAAAAACACATACGACGTTGTGCGGGGCTGATCTGTCGATCATCATTGACCTGTCGTCTGCGCTGGAAAAAGACTTCAGTGCCCCTATTTTCACGCAGCAGCCAGAAGCGCGTGGTTCTTAGTGCCGATCCAAATCCAATTGGTATCATTATGTAATGAATTTCTTTTAATATAATTTTTTCAGTCAACTAAAAAAGTCAATTTAATTTCCCATTTTTTATGAAAAATTAATAATAACATAATAGAGGAGCATAGTCCACAATGCAATTAATAATTTATTAATGTTTAAAGAAAAGAAAAATAGCGACAGGCAATATGTGATTAATGGGTTGATGATCCATTACTGATTTACGAACTCACCTCCGGACACATCCCCGAATCCACCTGAAGAACGCTTTCTTCTTTCCAAACCTTGTCGCCAAAATCTGCATATACCAAGTCTCATCCTGAAATTTACCATTATGCTCTACCATAAAAAAATAGTTAACTATATTTTGTTATTCAAATTATGATTATTTTTATACTTTAGTATTTAAATCTTTTTCTTATGTTAATTTATTATTTCAACTTTACAAACTTTTACACTTTGTCATTTATAACTGTTTTCAACCAAATTTTTTGTCAAAAAAACATCAAATGCAATGCAAATATGATATTTAAATATCATGTGATATGATATTTTTCATGTATGCACAACATGTGATATTTTTTTGCCAGAAAAATTAATAAAAAACCGTTATATATGGCAAAGTACAAACTTTGTAAAGTTGAGATGTTAAGTGACACACAAAAAAGAAAAAAATGATAGCAAATTGTAAGAACGAATACAGTTCGAATGGCAAAATATAATTCACCCTACAAAGAATTCTCTACTTTCTCACTCTCAAACTATATATATCGAAATTTTCTTTCTTATTTGATTGAAATCAAATTATTCAAGACTGATATATACTTTAGAAGAGTTGAGGATACATAGGAATAGGATAGGAGTCGCATTATCCATTTGGACTAAGATTGGGAGAGTCAACAAGAGTTGGCCAAATTAAATAAGTAGCAAAAATAAGATGGATGGATTGTTTCATACGTTAGACTTTGTCTTGTTATATCAATGTCTTTCCTCCTAATATTCCACGTTTTTAATAGGGCATGTGCATGGGCATGTTTCCTTATAGTTTCCAGGAAAAGAAAAGTTGCTGAAAAGTCTAGTAATTGAAGTCAGATGTGGGAAACGAATGCTACAATTCTTGACTTGTACACGCCATTTTTGGTTATTTATTCATTTATTATTATTGGAGATAATCAGATAATTATGCTATTCTTATATGTAATTTAGTATAATTACACATAAACCTCCCATAATTTATAAAAATACATCTAGTATCCTAACTTTGTTACAAATAGCTCTCTCTGATAATAAAAATTCATCGAAATTGTTGATATTAACAAAAAGAATACGAAAATCCATATTTAGTCAGAATGAAAATGTTTAACCTATAATAAGTCGGTAATAAGTTAATCGAGAAAATATGAATTTACCTTCAATTTTTTGTTCATAAACAACTTCGACGAATTTTGACTAATGAAGAAAGCTATTTATTAAACGAACATACAAAAATTAAGAGTACTACATGTAATTTTTTAACCACATAAAATTTACATATAATTACACTAAATTTCATAAAAAAAAAAAAAAAAAAAAAGCGGTATAATTTCCCTTGTTATTATGTAGGGGTAGGGGAGGGGGTTATCTATAAGAATTGAAGGTTATGACTTGTAGAACTTTACCAATTTATTGTAGGTAATTATGAAAAAGTATAATTGATACAAAATTAATTTACTGATGTCTATGTGTAATTTCTCTATTTATTTAATTAGGTGAACGGAATCTCACAACTGGAAGCAGTAGGCCTTTTGTGGAAGAAGACTAGAAGAAGGTATATTCTCAGTACATGTGGGGACAGTAGTAGAAAAGGAAGCTTGACAGCAGCCACAACATGTGCTTCAGATAAGTATGAAAAAGACAATCGACAATCCACTCAAAAGAAACAAACCATTATATAATTGTAGTTAGAACTAGTTTCTACTCAAATTATGGCTTATTTCACTACAACGTGGACCAATCCAACTATAGTCCAAAAGCCCACCGGTACACGATCCGTGAATTGTTACTCAAATCAAATTTTATTAAATTAAATTGATTGCGTAGCAAAAACATCACACTTGTAATGTGATTAGTTATTTTTATCGATACACTTGTCATGTGATTAGTTACTTCTATCGACACTTGCCATATAATTGATTTCGATCAGACCAAACTTGGTTTGGTTACAATTCCCTACACAATCATCCTTTCCATGTAGATAAAGTTTTCTTTCCGTACCGGGCAAGAGGATAGCAAATTACAGGCTAGTTGAGTTGTCGATGTTAATTTTCCGAGATATTCCAAAGATGAATTCATATGCTCAAGTACTATGAAAATAATAGTTAATCAAAGATATATGTTGGTCTGTTTTCATCAGTCATCACCTGGCCTACTACTAGTATAACAAGTTCATTGAAAGCCTATGGGAAATGAAAGCTATCATATTTTTGAAACTTAGTCCCCTAGAGAGGCTCCAAGAACCTGTCCTCTACCAACAGGACAAGAATCAACTTCAAATGTAGCTACATTTGATCGTATTTGTCCATTTTACGAGCAAAGCCAAGAAAAGGAGTCTTGTGTACGAAAGCGTAACTGTACCTTATACTCCAAAGTTGGAGTAAAACCATCTTGAGCAAATTCATTTGCTTGCATTAGCACGTTTGGCCCTCCGGCGAGTGTGGCTTCTATGGCTGCTGCGGTGACGCTTCTTTGGCTCTTTCCTGCATTTCATGTGAATTTGTGTCACAAGATTCAAAATAAGTACAAGGGCAATGATATTTTTAAACGGCTAACTATTTTACGAGCAGTAATTGGGCTCTAATTCTGAACTCGCTATAGCTTCCGAGCATCAGCCGACATGTTCATGTGGAGTCACTTGCTGATTCATGTGGCTCCACATATATAGTGGTGGATGGATTGATGCAAAGGAATCAAAGTTGTGGAGATCCTTGACAATTTGCAAGTGAAAAGAGGTTAACAACTTAAGGAATCACAAATGCTTACGGTAGAAGTGTTCTAAAAAGAAGAATCACAGGCAGCACAATCAGAATGGAGGCCTGCAATGATTGCCAGAGAGCGAAGGTTAGTACAGGAAATCATTTCAAACTGACAAATTTAGCAGCATTAGTACCTTAAATTCAGATTATATAGCAGACATACCATAAATTGAACCAGCCTTTCAGTTGCCAGAGGCTTTGTCAATTCGTAACTGTTTAGTGTTTCATGTAGAGTTGCTTGGACCTTTGAAATTGAATATCTTGTTAGATTTTCGTGACAATAATATAGAAAGCATCCATCTCAGAAAGAAGCATATATCAAAATTTTTGTTCAGATCGCTGCATCACTGAAGCCACTCTTTTCCTTCATCTTATGTTCCTGAGTTTTTCATGTGACAATGTCTAGTTTTTCGTTTGAGCAGTACTCCTTTTTGGGTTGCAGGGGTTAAACTTTTAAAGGATAAGTCAAAATGCCAACATTTGCTTTCATAAAGAAGAATATATGAGCAAATAGGAATCCACTTTATCATCTTCCTCAACAGTAGAGATGGGATTCAACCTGCTGATTAATAGTATATCTGGTGGCAAGGCGCGTGATGGAAGAGAAATAAATTTAATTTTAACCTTTCCCAAGGTCTCTTTGTTGGTATAACGAAGAAATCAAAAGGAACGGAAAATATTTTATCTTTGAATTTCAAACCTCAGGCAACTCTCCATTTTGTAAGGAATTAAAATTTATACTAAGGCATTTCCTTGCCACTAACCTTCCCTTCCCTCCATCATTGCTTCTACAAAGAAAAGGAGAGGTTGGTGCGCCTCCCTCGATTGCTCCTTCCTTCTATTCCTCCCATAGGGTGGTGCAATAAATTGACCACGATACATCATTAAGGAATAATTAATTCTGGGTGATACACAAGCCTCCCATCTTGATTTGGTTTGAAAATACAATGTTCTCCTCTAACACACATCCCTGGCTAACACTCATTCTCTTCTGGTACTCAGTCTAACATTTGAAGAAGTCATTACCAGAGTTTCTATAAACTTCTCAAAATGGACTCACATATTTTCAAGATGTCATATGTTTTTATAACGCCCCAATAACATTACAATTAATCCTCCAAAAAGTAATGAATCTAAAGTTCCACGTCCTAAAAAGATTATCCAGTAATTTTATGACTCCATACTACAAAATTCACCACAACTACCAATATCCAGTTAAGTCTCAACCATTTCAATAATATACTAATAAAGTACTATGTCGGTCGATAATGATATTAACTGACCAAAAAATAAACATAACATCTATATTCTGGCAATTCTGTTAAAATAATGGTTTCTCTACCTCAGAAACCAAGAAAAATATGGGCCACGCAATGCAACATTAAAATTTCCACTAGACTCAGCATTTAGAAGATCATGTCAGTAATGACTCATCGTTCTTTCTCTTGTCCCGATGTCTTTCCTTTTCTTTTTTTGCTTTTTTGCTTGAATCTTCTACAATCTTTCCTTGAATCCTCTACAATCTACAATCACTGCATAGCTCAATAATGAATGTCATGTCTTTCTCATACCTCGCCATAACCCTAGTTATTAAGTTACTTTAGGTGTGCATAAATGTGCTAACGTTGATTGCGTAGGAAATCAATTCAACAATGGCCTCAATGATTTCCTATGCAAAAAGATTAAAACAAAAAAAAAAAGCTCATTGAAGATACATACACATCCTTTTACAAAACAATTACCCCTACAATTATTGAACTCTTGACAAAAATAAACTTGTCTGTTTGCAAATTCCATAAATTTTGACCAAATATCCATAGTTGATCAGGCATGGGGTGGGGTGGTTGACGCTATTTGCAATTTGAGATGGAGACGGGGGTGGGGTTCTTGACGCTATTTGCAATTTCGGGACTAAGATGAAAAGCTTCTATAATTACCCACAAAATTATGGGAGGATGGTGTAAATAATTATCCCTTAATCTTTCTTACTCTTATTTGAGGTCAGTGACATGAACATTCTCTCGTGTAATTAAGGCTTTATCAGGCCAATGATCCAAAAGAAAAAACAAAGCTTTATCACAACAAAACTATCACAAAGAGTAAATATCTACTTTTTAGAAAGTTTTCAGCGGCTGTAGTGTCTTCCCCTGTTTAGCAAAATACGTATCATCTACTGTCCTGAGGATAAACACAAATAAAGTTTTAAAACTAGGAACAAGTTAGCCATACCCCCAAGGAACAACATCACATAAACAAGTCAGCAACTACAATTCAATGAAAAAACAGTTTACTGAAAAGAGGCAAAGGAGGAAAGAGCAAACAAACATATAAAGAGGGAGAAAGAGTAAATGAGACTGATGCAAGTAACGGTAACAGGGAGAAAAATAATCCTAAATGGGAAAGTCATATGGTGAAGTTCATACCAGGGAATGATATTCTCGAACATTCTTAGAGATCTTCTGATGATAGTGAATCACTTTTTTGGAGAAGGGTTTCATGAATAGACAAGCTTTATCAAGATGAGGTTCAGTTATCTCTGAAACTTGATCAACATATGGCTTCACGAACATCTTTGCTTCCTGCCAAAATGTGCAATGAATGACTGATGGCATGGGAGTTAAGTTGACAATGCAGATTATTATCATCACTAAAGGCGTTTCACTGGGTACCTGGAAGTATGGGTCCACCGTCTCTCGTATATTCATTATGTGACGTTTAATGGTGCTATGCACCACATGATAATACTGAATGGCTCGAGTAGAAAATGATTGCAGCAACGGATGATAATTGTCCACAATAGCATTGTAGTGTTCATTGATAATTGGGAACCATTTCTTGAAACATGGAGTAGAAAAGTTATTACGAAAGCCATCAGTGAACAAAGTCAGAAAATTATAATAGTTAAAGATATCATTGGCCAAAAAATGTATTGACACAAAACAAAATCTAGCACCCAAAGTACTAAACTTTGAATTTTGATAGTAGTTCAAAGGGATAAGCGAAAACTTGAACAATAGGATATGATACGCAATTAAACAAATGGCAAAGGAAAATGACTAATATCACAACAATTCAAAGAAAAAAAGATGCAAAAGAATTACATGCACCAAGACCACAGGGAATAGCAACACTTGTCTTGTAGTTGCAAAATAGTTCCAGCACATAAAAGGTCAACCAAATTCACCCAAGAAGCCAGTACTGGAGAATCCCTTTAGCCATTTCTTGCCGAATATAGTATTTCAAGAGCCTGAAAAAGATTAAAATAGAAAAGGAAAAAGAAAATTGTCATAGCTTACCCTTTTTATTGTCCTCAAGTGATGCTGCACCCACTTTTCAACTTCATATTTTTGCTTAAGAGCCTGAATAAATGTAATAATTAGAATGATTACAACTAATGCACACAAAATCCTTTGCAGGTAAAAATCAAGCTTGGATATTGATACAGCAGGCAGTCAGCGTAATGATCAATGAATAGATGATACTATAAGAGAACAACACCTCTTGAATTGTTGGATTGAAGACCGGTCTCCCAATCTGATTCCAGAGAGTTAAGACAAACGACTACATTTTTAAGATAAACCATTAGATGAACAGTTAGAATCAATAAGATTGACCTCGTAAGAGAAGTGTATTACCTGACAGTGAACTATATGAGCAGAAAACGAAGATGGCAACCTTGCTCCGTGAACCTAGTAATTGTTAAACTCATTAAAAAGTCAGTCAATCTAACAGAGAACAACCCATAAAAAGCAATTCATTTATGCTGAACTTAGAGGAGTATTTTCTTTTGCTATTATGTCTCCTTATATTGCTTTTTCCTCCTCCAGATTTTTCAGTTTCTTCTAGTAAAAATACCATGCGAAGAAAACTTGTAGTTATATTCTTAGCTAATACCAACCTAACTTGTTATACTATGTCCAACATTGGTACATACACCTTAGCATGACTACTTAATTTTTGGGGTCTACTTTACACGCCAAAAACAATCCATACTTGACATATCTTAATTTTATTACTTTTTCTGAACTCTCTCTCCACTCTGAAACTGGAGCTCGAAAAAAATTAAATGCTATCTGATAAGAACAAATGGTTAAACCAAAGATATTGATAATTTAGCAGTACACTGAGTGATACAAGACAATTATTAAAACATAAGAATTAGTTTAAGGCAGGAGAGTCAAAACATTGTTTCATTATAATTATAGTCCCAAGTTCATAGTTACACTAACTAGAATTGACTGGTCAAATGGGCAACTGACCATTTTCCTTATTAGCATAAATTATTTTCAGAACAAACTTATATAACCAGAATATAAAATGAATTCAGATTGTTTAGTTAATAATTGGTTAGTTCACTTCCAGAGCAACTAGACATGTATATTGTCCTTCATGCTGCTGACTTCTCAGTATGGCTTCGCCAACTATGACCATATGACGTTTTACACCTTTCACCAGGCGCTTTCTTTGCTTTGTTAACCTCTACAAATCTCCTCCAGGAATCATAAAAATATGAGGTCTGGAAATGACAAAATAATGCCTCAGCTTCCTTTTATTTTCCTTTTAAACTAATATTACTTGAACATTTATTTAAATCAATTTTTCTTATAAGCTGGCCCATGGCTTCAAGAAAAAAGATGATAATCTTCAAATTCCAAAAACTTGAGAAATGTAGTGTAAGGATATCAATCTTTCACAGACAGAATTTTAAAATATAACAACCAGAAGTTAATCATACAAATCTAACACATAAGCAGGTTACTATGTCCGGTGAAGAACCTTGGTTTTAGAATTAACTTACAGAGGCCTTCAAGAAGCAGAAAGTATTAGTGAAACAAAGAAAGATGAAATTTAAGATCACCTCTTTGAGTTGTTTGGTCATTGAAGAAGCCTCCAGTTTTGCTTTCAGCATTTCTTCCTGTAGCCACCTCAAAATTATCTCTTTCATGAGGCTACAGACACCTTGTACTACTAAAAGAAGAAAAGAGGTCTAGGGACTGATACAACCTCGGCTGCTTGGAGAGCACGTTGAGCCTTATGAATTCTTGATGTTTGTTCATTATTAATCTTCCGGAGCTGACAATGAAGCAAGGTACATCAAAGGATTCAATTGCATGTTAAGACAATAGTTTGCAGATGCAACTGCATCATTGATAATGGAGAAATCAAAGAATACCATATAACAGGTCCACTAAAATTTAAGAACAACAAACAATGGAAAATTAAAATCAACAAGAAATTATAATAAATGCAAAATGATGAATCGCTTCCTGCAGTACAAAAGTCGCAAAGGAGTGCTCGTGGAATTCCAGTGATCATAAAATTAAGCATACATTTTCAAGCTTCAACTTCAGCCCTTCAATCTTTTCCTCAGCTGCATTTGCTTGGGACTCCAGCTTGTCCTTCTTTCTGTTTTGTGCTTCTATCTCCTTATTAAGATTCAAAATCTATGGCATGGCACACATGAGAAGCACAACACTTTTCTTCAATAAGAAGTAAACATAAAGATCACCATAGTTAATTCTCCTTGATTTTGCATAAACCTGTTTCTCGAGTTCATTAGCATGTGCATTAACCTCTCCTATCCGTTCCTTCACTTCCAACGACTCCTTCTCCTAGTATAATGGGAAAAACAAAAGAGAATTATTCCTTGAGAGTAATAAACATTCAGTGATTGAATGAGAAATTCTAATCCATTGAACAAATTTTACAACTGCATTGATCATACTGCAGTCTGCAATGAAGCCAAGAGATTTGATTTATCTTCAATAACTTTCTCCAATTGCTTGATACCACCATCCTTCCTTTTTACTTCAGCCGTTCGGTCCTCAATGATGGTTTCTTCAATCAGATTCACAATCACCAATATCAAAAAGAGAAAATGCTATGATATATTCTTATCTGATCTCAGAGCAATCATAAAAGCTTCAACCTTCAACACTTTACCGTAACAAATTACAAACGCTGAGACAAAGCCCAAAAAAACTATTTTCTTGCTTCCAATAATGTATCAGACTTAAGCCCATGATTCAAACTTTTAATAGGCCGTAACACAATGCGAAGTTAAATTTACACTATATTTTTTTTTTGAAAAAAAAATGATAATCTCAATTAGAAAGTTGAAATTAGAAAAAAAGAAATACTATGACATTCATACTGTTTCACTACTATCCAACTGGAAATCAGAAACACGAAAACTTATATATTCTTACGAACCTAAATAAGAAATCTTTGACTTGAGTTGGCGGAGTTCGAGTTCTGCAGCTTCTGATTGCGATACGGCGCCATCATGGTCTCGCAAATCCGCGATGTCTTCAGAGAGTAGCATCGTGTCCGCCCACGCGAATGCTGCCAATAGCATCGGCAGGAAAACTAAAACAAGGAAGACTATCTGCCGGAACGCCATTAAAGACGGAACTGAGCACACAGCGTCGCAGCGAGCAGTTATTTTGGCTTTCGGAATTTTGAGAGAGAAGACCTCTGCAGGCTTTTACTATTTTACCCCACAACTTATGACTCTCTGATTTGCCTGTACTTAAATATTTCAATAATGATTTATTCTTTATTATAGTTTATTTATTTTAATTAGTTATCCAATATTTTCAAAAAAAATACATTAAATTGAAAATATTGAAATAAATTCTGAAGAGATAAAACAAAAAATAGAAATAAATTATATTTAACGAGGAAATATGAGAAAAAACTTAAAATTGAAAAAAGAAAGAGAAAATAGGCAAAAATAGCAATAATATAACTGGCGATTAATCATACTCGATTTTTGTACATAATTTAAATCATTATTATATTATTTAATTAAATAAAAATATAAAATAAATAACTAAACAAAATTAATAAAGTAAATTGATTTTAAATGTGTATAAATAAAAATATGATTACTTGTGAAAGAAACAAAGGAGTGTTTGCAAAAAAATTTCATAGTGTTTGGATTTGTTTTCTAAGTGTTTTGTAGAGATAGAGATAGAAAAATAAAAATAAATAAGTGTTTGTTAGAGATAGTATGGATGTTTGGATTTATTTTTTAAGATAATTTAAAATAAGTATTGTATGTTTAATATTGTGTTTTGGGAGATAAAAATTATTATTCATAATTAAATCATGTATTTTTTATATATATTTATGATAAAATAGTTAAAAATACCCAGATAAAATATTTATAAATTACGACAAACATTAAATATGTTTTCACTTGTCCCATAAACAACTTGAAAATGAAAATCCATAAGCAAAAATAGTAATGCAGAAATGGTTTGATTGTTGGGAAAGGCAATAAACATGAAAGAAAAATCTGTTAAAAGTTAGGAAAGGAAGGTGCATTCACGACTATAATGAATCTACTATTACTATATCATTACCCTCACTTAACCATATCCTAATCCACAATCATTTATTCCGTCTTTCACCACAGTTTTACGTACCCCATTTCTCCTACTTATACGCACACTACTCCCATCCATCACACAATTAATAATGGCTGGAGGAGCAGATAACTTGTTGGAGCAAAGCCCTGAGCTCCACGTTTCGCCCAACCACGCCCCGCGTCTAGATGCAAGAGGCATTATGATTGTCCCAAAGCTGCCCAAGCCCGACGCCCAAACCATTCGCAGGCCCCGTGGCCGCCCCGCGGGATCCAAGAACAAGCCTAAACCCCCCATCATCATCACAAGGGACAGTGCCAACGCGCTGAAAGCCCACGCAATGGAAGTAACCTCCGGCTGCGACGTCAGCGAAAGTCTAGTCAACTTCGCCCGCAGAAAGCAACGAGGAATATGCGTGCTCAGCGCCACGGGCTGCGTCACCAATGTCACATTGCGGCAGCCGTCGTCATCGGGCTCCATCGTCACTCTTCACGGCAGGTTCGAGATTCTGTCTTTGCTCGGCTCGATTCTGCCCCCACCGGCCCCGCCGGGAGTGACGGGCCTCGCAGTGTATCTTGCCGGGCCTCAGGGGCAGGTCGTGGGAGGGAGTGTTGTGGGGCCGCTTATTGCTTCGGGCCCTGTGGTGATCATGGCTGCTACTTTCATGAATGCCACTTTTGATCGCCTGCCGTTGGACGATGATGAGATGGTTGTCGGACAGCAGTACCAGAACAATCGGCAGCGCCACCATGTTGATGTTTGTGATGATCAGGTGTGCGGGATTCCGCAGAATTTGCTGACTAATTGTACTCTGCCTTCTGAGGGTTATACATGGGCACCGGGCCGGGCTCTGTCGAAGTCCTAGGTTGGTTGAAATATGTTCTTGAATCAGTTAAGAGGGCTTGGTATGCAATATATATGATTAATTAATAATTATTTCTTTCGATCAATTGTTATAATTTTTATTTTTTTTCACTATCGAGTAATTTTAACTGTAATTGTAATTAGTAGTTACTAATTATGCAAAAGAGTGGGAGAACTTGAAATGTAATTTTATTCTCAGGTCTTAATTATTTCCTGTTTAATCTTTAATATAATTACTTTATTGAATTCATTTATTCTTTAAATTGGTTTACAACAGTAAGTTTAAAATAAAATTACTCTAATATATTTATTTTAGAAAAAAATAATTTATTTTTTATAGTTTGTGGTTAAAGTTTATTAAAATAATGTCAGACTAAATAATAATATAATTTTAAAAAATAATATAAAAATATTAGCATTGAATATTAACTTACTGGTTTATAATTAGTTTATTTAATAATACTTTGATTTATAACAGTAAGTTTCTTTTTCCCAATCAAATTGATGTTTTCTTCGTTTTTTCTAATGGATTTGATGTTTAATTTTTCATTTCTTTCAAGGGTTAAAAGGAGCTAACATATATAACTTTCTTGATTTAGGATTAAAAACAAACGGAGAAGCATATATATCTCTTTTTGGACTTCTCTCTTTGGACATGAAAGAATTTTTTACTTCAGAAAATTCATGTACCATATGGCGGAGAGTTTTGGGTATCTAGTTAGACTATTGACATAGTCCACATAAATTATGTCAAATCGAACTGTATATCATTTACTCCGCTCATAAAATAATGACCACAAAAAGTAACCTTTGAGATTCACGCCTTTACTGCAAAAATCATATATATAAAAACAAATTAAACCTAGTTAAGTTATATATAAAAAAACATATTCAATTCAAAATTTATGTTTTGTGTTGAGATTAAAAATTTGAAGAACTATATATATATATAGGATAAATTACAGCGACCTTCCATAAGGTTTGGTATAATTATGAATATCTTCTTTTTGTTTGAAAAATACAAATACCCTTAATGTTTAATGAAATTATATAATCCTTAGATGGAGGTGTGAAATTGGCAATTCTGTCCTTATTGTATTTTCTTAACAAAATTAAAAATTTATAAAAAATCAAATGGGGTGGATGAAAAAATTTTAAAAATTATAAAAAAAATATCTACTTAGTCCATTAAAAAAATAAATAAAATTATTATTTTGATTTTAGTCAGTTTATCTTAAAAAAATAGATGAAAACCTAACGGATTTGGCTAATTATTAGACGACTGTTAAAATCGAGAAGGTATTAGTAATTTTTTAAACAAGGAGAATTGTAGCAAATTACAAAAAAAGTAATTGTAATTTACCTTGTATATATAGGTATAGATATACTATCTCCATGCTCTTAGTGATACCTAATTCTTGTCGTATCGATTCGAGCTCGACTAATTGGTAGACTCGTTTCAATTGGTAGATATATAAATCCACAGTGTACTAGCATATGATGATTGTTGTTGTTTAGAACTGCAACCAATTTGATACCTGGCAAGATTTTAGATCATGAAATTAAAAACCTGTAGGCATCCAACCCTAGTTTTTTCGTCTTCCTACGATGTTAATTGAATAAAAAGATTAAGAATCTCAATGTTGAGTAATTGAAATCACGAGAAATTGATTAAGCAGAGACCCCTGATAAGTAGAAGTGGCAGAACCAAAAAACAAAATCTTTGGGTGAGGTTGCTTGCTGCCAATGTTCTTCAACAGTTGATCAGCATTGTTGTTGGCCATTGCAAATTATTAAGGTTGAAAGGAAAGAGCAACTTGTGTGCAATAATTGTAAGCAAATTAAGGGTTGAAATATGAGACTTGGATCGGTTGGGTGCAGCAATCAAGTACAAAGATCTTGTATTTATAGGCCAAATTTAAAAATTTAGTTGAGTGTATACTTTGTCTTATATAATTTATTTCCAGATATACACAAAGAGTCGATCCATGTTCATTCAATCTTAACAAATAACAATATCCGACCGATCTTTTGTCACATTTTTGGCATCGCATTAACAAGCAAAATTGACAAGTGTATCATGTAAGAACAACAATAGCTGCACTTTTGTTGTCTTCCAATTAGTGAGAATTCTCAACTCCCCCAACCAAAAAGATACTTTCAATGTTCAAACTAAACAAAAATGGCACGACACTCATGATTGTAGATCGCTCCAAATCATTTGCATCACTCTAGATCTCAATAACTTTCTCAAATTGTAAATTCCACAAAAGCACCGACGAAAGAAGATTACAGAGTCCCAGAACAAAAGTTCCTTGTTTTCCCACTTTGTACCACACACACACACACATATACATATATTGGCGAGAGAATAAGAGGCAAACAGATGTTTGCAACGGAACAATGCGATTCTTGCAAATACTAAACAGTAACTCTGATTTGTATGGAGGGGAAAAATAAAAGAAAAACGAAAAACCTTACTGGGCTGATCCTAGTATATGTAAAGCATTCAGGAAACCCAAAAGACAATTTCTACTTGCGTTTCCATTGACAATAGGCCATCTAAAAAGGTATGAGCTCTCTCTTTGGCCATGACTCTATCTTCAGGAAGTACTTCACAGGGACCACTCCATCAAACCCCTCTGTTAAAATCACCCTGTTGTCTGATATGTAAAGCTTCATTCCCTCTGAGCAGAAGACAAGGTGTGAGAATAAAAAAGCACAAGAGCCCATTTGTTCTCAATAGTAAGAGGTATTCAGATGTGACAATATTGTACCTTCCAAAGCCTTTCTTACATCAAGAAAGATTAACACGTTAACATCTCGTCTCATACCTGAAAAATCATGTCTACATATCAACACGAATAACGCACTGATATAAAGGCCTACTAATGCAAAAGTTGAATTCTCAGATCCATCTCCACATATACACCTTAACTAACTTTTTATCCTTTTGTTATTCTCACCAAGTCTAGTAACGAGCATGTGAGGTTCTCAAGCAACAAATTGTACACGACAGATTTAGCATGTGGTTCTAATATCAATATCTTACCACTAATGACTTCCCCGTCTGTTGGCAAGCCACAAGAGAAATGTACATGCAATCTCTTCATGCGCTTGAGACCCACCTCTAGAATTGATTCCAAGTTCTTCTTGTAGGTTCCGTGCACACAAACTGCAGATAACCATAGAGAGAACCAAAAAAATGAAATAACTCCCTACACCTCTTCAACAATGATACAGGGGAACACAGTGGTAAATCTAACCTGGAACTTCTTCAGGCGTAACTATAGGTTTAAGCAAGCTCTCAGTTTCAACTGTCTGTCAAAGCATTAAGAATGAAGAAAGAGACATTAGAAAAGGTCTGAAACAACCAAATGCCCCAGCCAATAAAACATGAAAATTAGCTTGTAAAGAGCATTGAAGAACGGCATATATGTGGAAAACAACTGGGATTGTCTGGATAACAAAGCCCTCTGAATGCTAAGAGAAAACACTCAGCAAATTACAGCATAAACACACAGTTAACAATCTAAACAATAAAAGCAGCAAAGCAACTGATGCATTGACTTTGTCAGATATAAAGTAAAAGGTTAAATAAGTCACATCACGATTGATCCAATGTAACTGCTCAATATTATGGAAACAAAAGGTTGACTGTCTCTGCCTCAAGCTCAGATTAGAATACTGGCATGGACAGTCTGCTTTTCATGTTTTGGGTTCCATCCAACAGCAACATAAATATTTCCAGTACTGATTGGATCAAATGAATTTTACAGCCCTTGCTTAGAGTGATTATGCCCCCATTAGGCAATGCTAGTTTTAGGCCCATCATATCAGAAGCTTTTTGAGATTGATTGAGTATTTTCTAGAGATACTCTCAAGATAATCACCCATAAACTAACACAAAATAAATTCATTCCCAGCCTCGATTATCCATAATTGAAATTCTCCTAATGTGTTTGAACTTTCAATTTCTCCTATCATTTTTAATATTTCAGTATCCACCATCCTAACCCAATGCATAATAAAAATATTCAGAAAGAGCAAAAGAAGGGGAAAAAAAAGATAAAAGATGAGCTGTACGGAACATTTAGAAAATATCAGATGGTCTGCTTCATATCCTGTTTCCATCTGGATACATAACAGAAAAATACAGACATAATTGCACTTTTTCAAATGATATGTTACCGCTATAGTGTGACCTTGGTTTGCACGTATAAGAAGCTCCCCATTTTCTTCCAATAGGCTAAACCGCTGCTTGTTATCCTTCCTGACGGCCTATAAAACAATAAACATCATCAAATCATAGTATTGTCGGGCATTAGGTGATGATGTATAAAACACCCAGATATATTGAAGGAAACATGCATAACAACACAACAACAGCAGAATACATGGTATATATCTCATTAAGCTTGAAAGTGTAACACTCCAGGGAACTCAACAAAAAAATTGCGAGAAAACTTAAAAGGTGATCACTTACAAATAACTCAAGTAAATCTTAAGATGAAAGGTATAACTTACAAGCATCTTAGTGTAAGATCTTTTTAAATGAATACTCAGGCTCCAACTAGCCATCACTGCCTTGGTTTTATGACAAATACAACGGATTTAAATGATTCTGGTCTCAATCATGTGCCATGAAGTCCCGAATGTTGGCAGAACTGAAGGAATACTACTCTGAACTACTCAATCACAGTCACGTTCTGAATTTCATACGAATAAATTGGAAAAAAGTCATACCTCTCTAACATCCTCTATTGTGTGCGATCTTAGAGGAATATTAGCGAAAGTCTTCAAATTGAGCTTCAGCACATCTTGGACCTTGACATATCCATCACTCCTCATTTCTAGCTTCAGCTCAGAAGCCATGTGCCGCAGTATACGTGTCCTGAATGATTTTGTCAAAAACAGCTAAATTAAAATTAAAAAATATACAAGTATATTCAATTCATTTGAATTCAATTGCACAAACCAACAGCTCAATAATCCATTCTGTTTGCTACACCTAAAATTGATGGAATCAATAGAAGTATAAACTGAAACCCAATAAAACTCTCTTAACTTTTCGAATATGTAGAAACACACTCATCTCCTCCAAACCAACCAAAAAAAAAGGAAAGAAAACAATCATCTTTTCCCAAGACCCTATTTGCAGTGAAAAGACAACCAAGTATTAAACATGGAACAAATATTAAAAATCTATAAAAATAAAAGAACTTATGCTATCTCTTTATTACTACAACAAAAATGGACACAAAACCTACATTGATACTTTTCATTCCAAGTTTTCAACCACTCAGCACAGCAGCAAATCAGCAAAAGAACACAACACAAGAATACACAAACCAATTTAATTCAAAACAGTCTCATTATTCATTTACAATTTATAAATTCCCTCGAGTGAGCTCCAAAATCTTAGAAACCAACTTGATAAAACTCTTTCTTGATTGCCCCACTTCGTTTTCATGGAATTCCAAGGCTTTTTTTTTTTCATTTTGTGAAAGCTTAATTTGGCAATTTTTTAAACATTTCCCTTTTTCTTTTCAGTGTATCAGAATCTAGTTAGACATTCGTAATCAACATCAACCGGCGTCTTAAAAGAGAACGAAAATTTTGCAAAAACTTAAATAGAAAACCGAATGCATTTGTAAACTGCACATACAGTAGTCTGCCAAGAGCATCAATTTTATCATTCCCAGAAGATCCGCTACCACGGCCTCTTGATCTTCGGCGATTGTCTTCCATCTCCAATCCTCCACCTCTAACCCCACTACCATCACAAATTAAAGAAAAATAATCAGCCAAAAAGACATTAGAAACAGCGAAAATCGCTTAATCCAGCAATTTCCCCACCGCGAAAAAAAAATTCCAGATAAAAGAACAAGGAAAACGAGAAATTTACCTTCTGGTAGAATGAGCTGAGGAGGTGAAATAGCGGCTTCCAGCGGTGGGATTGTGCCGACTCTCCATGAATGTGGACCTCCGGAATCTCAAATGCAACAGAGGAGCTTCGGCGACGACAGATGGCACAGAAACAAGGCGGTTGCACAGAATTCGTAAGCCAACGCTGGTGAGTGAAGCCCACATCTACGCCGAAGCTGATTTCCTGGGGGGTAGCGACTTGTGATGACGCAGGGGTTAGGTCAGCGGGTCAGCCCAAGTGTTCAATTGAATATGGGCATAGCAGTACCCGTACCATATTATTACCCGTGTGGCAACGGGTCAGGCCGTGTACGAAAATCAAATGGGCACAGTATGAATTTGAGGCTCAGAAGGATCCATTGGGTTCGATAATCAGAGAGGACAGAGCAAAAGATCATCTCTAAATCAAAAAGATTGTGTAAAAAACATAGATATTCACAAGAACATAACAAAAATTCAGCCGAAGTCGAAGCACAACCAAACAAAGTTAATAAAAATTCAATAAGGCATTTTTTCTACAAACTGTAAAAGAAATTTACCAAAAACAAAAATCACATGTTAATGGTGGAGTCGGAGCGAAGGTGTGCCGATGGATTCTTCACTTCGAACGACCACAGAGAGTGAGACAGAAATTTCACTTCTTAGTGAATAGGCAATTCTCAATTTCTCACATTACATCTACCTTTTTAACTTTTCTTTTCTATTTTTATTTTTAATTTTAATTTTAATTGATTACTTGATTAAATATATAGAGATAACTAATATATTTATTTATATACATTAAATAAATATATAATTAAGAAAACTAATAATAAATGTATTTTGTTTACAAAATTCCACATATATTATATTAAATATTTATTTACAAAAAATTATCAAAAGATACTAAATTATTGATTAAATTATTTTTTTAGATAATACAAACTAAAAATACCATATTTTAATATCATCTAAAATTAAAATATGATATATTGACAAATAATTCTAATATATGTGAATTTTGAATATAAACTTGATATAATATTAAATATGTACTTAAATAATATTTATAAATAAAAAATAAAAAAGGTGTAAGCTCACGAGCCAAGTCGTGAGCTCAAAGAATATAGCTCGAGCTTGAATGCGAGTTCGCAGCCGACTCGCCTCATCTTGCACCCCTAGTATAAATTTCAACCATTTTTCTTTTAACAAGAAGTTTTGGTAGTTTTTGCTCTGATTATCATTACATATTAGAGAAAATTATTATTTTGGTCCCACGTGATGAAATGTATTGTATTTTCTGTCATATAGTGTACGAATTTAATACATGTGGTTTTAAAAGTAATAAATTGTAGCATTTTTTGGGGAGAATGGCAACTGAAGAGCCAAACTTTCAGCAGAGTTTAGCAATTCTCAGGGTTAGTTTTTTTTTTTTTTTATTATTATTAAAAACTAAATAAAAAAATAATTAACCCCAATTCTAGAGTATCAAATATGCAAATTCCTATTTACCTCCCACAGTCTTGAACTAAATTCCAAATGCATCCTTGAGCTTTTGCTAGGTCTCAAATATATCCCCAGAGATTTATATGACCAGAAAAGTCCATATATATATTTTTTTAATTTTTCCATATTTCTATGATAGAAACTAAAACTAACTTAATATAAAGAACGTTTTAACATATAATATCAAATTATTAAAAAAATTATACGGATTGAAATCATATAAAGAAAGATTTTATATCTTCATTAACGGTAATTATGTCCATTTTTGTTTAGGTCCAGTAACTTATGAAATTGTTTACTTTTAGTTCTCTGGCAGATTTTCGGACAATTTTTACCCCTATGATTGCATATGGATTAAAACTGTCTTTCAAAAGTTGCATAAGGGTAAAATTGTCCGAAAAAAGTAAGCAATTTCGTGAGTTATTGGACCTAAACAAAAATGAATATAGTTATCGGTCTAAAATTAAAATTAGGCATACTTAAGGGACTAAAATAATACTTTTCCCAAAATTTTATTATGAATACATGAAAGATGTTATTTATAATCTTATATGATTGAAAATTATTGTTCCGATTTGTATAATCTCTTGTGCATTTTTTTAGCTCACTTACCAACTTTTATGACTTGTACACAATCTTACTCATAAAAATAAAATTGACATACCCTTAAAGTTACTATCTTTTTTTTTCATATTTATTAATATTATTCTCTAAATAATTAAATAGAGTATATGATTGTACAAAATTGTGTAGAAGTATTAACACAATTCAATAAATAGTTCTAACATCAACACACCCAACTCAATTACATGGCAAAGTGCGAGTTTTATAATTGTTGGGCTAGGTTTGAATTAAGATATTTAAAAACTAAAAATAATGAATTGAGTCGAAAAATTATCTAAATTAATCCAACCCCGCAGCATGCGGTCCTATGGACCTTCATATTTCGTTGCGGCGGGATTGCCGAAAAAATACAGTCACCAATAGTCATTGCAAGAGCAAGCTCCGTCCTTGAAACAATTCAACCCATTGGCTGACTAAAGAAACCAAAATTTAACCCAGTAGAATTTTCAATCTCACGAGCTGGTAAACAACTAAAATTGAGCTCGAGTTCAAAATCGAGCCGGCTTGTGAGGCTCGACTCATCTGCCACCCCTATAGTAAAGGCGTGAATCTAAAAAATGGTCATTATTTGATAATTATGAGTGGAGTGAAGAATATACAGTTCGATTTGACATAATTTATGTGGACTATGCCGATAGTCTAATCAGGTACCCAAAACTCTCCGCAATATACCCACAACATGACGTCATCCATCCCACGACCATCTAAAGTGTTGTCGCTAATTGTGACAGAATATAGCCGTCGCAATATGTCCGTCGGAATAAAATAATATTTTTTGGAATTATTTGGTTAAATTTATTTAAAAGATCTTATAAATCCATACATCTTATATAAGATGTTTTCAGAGCTTATGAGAATGTTCGATGCTATTTTAAAAATAAGTTCATAAAATATTTGCATTAATAAGAATCTAAATCTTATAAGATGCTGGTGGTGTCAAATTTATTAAGATTTTATAACAACTCTCTATTTATTTTTTTAGTATACAATGTTTGAATTATTTTGCTATCATTTATGAAACAATGATTAACATATAATATTAAAATTTTTGTGACCCGTACACATTTCTGGTTATTTATTAGCATTCAGGCAAACGTGGAAAGGGACAATATTCAATCTACATGCTGCAACACGTTGTCTTCTCTCTTACTTTATTCATCGTATTTGTACTATTTAATGACCATACTGCTGCACGTCGTCGTATAATATTACAGATAATAAGACAAGGAGACGTGGTCCACGTCACTCCCTTATCCCCCCTGCTATTATAATCTTGGGTCAATTTTTATTAAAATCGAGTGTAGTTTAATATAAGATCTATCTCACAATAAGTATATTATATTTGTTATATAATTAATTATTTTTTTAAATTATATATTAATTATACAATAAGCATATTATAATTATTATATAATTAGTTCAATTTCGATCAGATTTGTTTTGAATTAAAACTTGTCTGTCTCTAATGTTGCTCGGCCCCTTACATGAAAACTGGAAGGTTGTAATTATATTATTTATGCATGTGAATCAGATATTGTCCCTGTAATAAAGAAAATAATAAAATAAAAAAAGTGAAATTCACTTTATGATATTTTGTCAAACAAATAATTGATAAATGAGTCAAATTAGGAAAAGTTTTTCAAGGAATTCATGAAGCGCGTGTTGATTTAACAATCCAATTATATTAAAATATGTCGATTTCACATTATTATTTCTTCACCAAATAGAGAAAAAAATAATAGTATGGGAAATAATTAAAAATCATGGATGGGTTGTAAGAAGTCATCAGGGTTGGTCCATACACCTAGAATAAGACACTATGGTTGACGTTTTCATAACTCAACGTGGTCGGGGTGGTGATTATATATTTTTAAGAGATTGCGACTATACGTGTACTTTGTATTTCAAATTATTCTTTTAATTTTTTTTCTCAATTTAAACCCTACAAAATGTTCCGACTATCCTTTCTAGTGCAGTATAAACCCTATAAAAATACGGTGTTAGAGTCGAGTTGGAAAAGATTCGGGTAATGGCCTTCCATTGTTAAAATCAGTAGGTATTCAAGGTCTCTACAGAAAAAAACTTAAAAGTTGGAGTAGCAAAAATTTATACGTAATGCGGGAAAGCCAAATATATATAGATGGCGATTGAATTGTACAATTTCACATATATCCTAAATTGATGTCCTAAAAAATTCTGAATCCAATCAAATTTAGTTGGGATCCGAAGTGCTCGACTTAAACACCAATAAAAATATAACCTTATAAAAAAATAAAGTGTTGACATTTTAGTTGTTGTTCAAATGGGACGAAGTGACATAATGACTATGTACTTGCTTGCATGGGGTCGGTATGTGAATATTTATTGGAGGGACAGAGAGGCCTCAAATTATTCCCATTGATGCTCTAAATGAGTGGTAAGATAAATTTTATTATTAGACAAGATCCATGGAAAAAGATTTGTCTGACAAATGAAGTGCTCATATAATAAAATCTTTATATAATTATAATGTGCTTTATAGAATTTAATAATAATAATAAATTAAATCGGAATCCTATAATAACAAATTATAAGCTAGACAATAATTAATAGATACTCTCTATTTCGACCTAATTAAAATGACGGAACAAAATTAATAATGTAATAATCAATCCAAGCAAAGCTGTACTAAAAATGTTACAGTTCAGTAGTTAAAATTGAGATTTTATGAATAAATTTGAAATAATGAGTTTAAGTCTCATTATACGTGTAGGTATTTATCTCACTTAATGCAATTTTATAATAATTTATTTTTTAGTCTATTATAATATTAATATACTGTTCAAATTGATATATTGATCAATTTGTAATGAATATTTATCTCAAAAACATCCAAGTAAGTCAATGATTTCGACACAATCTCAAAAAAGTTGTAAGAACTCAGTACAAATTAGTCATGATAAATAATTTGTAAGGACGTAATGTGGAAACTGTACTTCAATTTTCAACCCAAAGAATGAATCAAAGGAATAAAGTAATGATAAATGAAAACGAAAGCTCGATGTCAGTCTGAAATTTCGAGCCTTAAGAAATAGCATAGATATATATTATCTCCATTGCAGTACCATGCTGGTAGAGGTAAACAAAAACTTATTTACTATTAAAAATATTAGAAGAATTATAATATTTAACTACGAATAATTATTATGGTTTATAATAAAAATTCATAGTAAATAATTACGGCAATGCTATGGTTGTTGGCCGTAGTTTTTTAGAGGGTGGCTAAAACATCGGTCATGTTAAATGTTTTGACCATAACATTTAGCCGTAGTAAATAATTTTTTCATGGTAGAAAAATTAATTTTTTTTTCATTGATCTATTTAACCGTAGTTAATAGTAATCATTTACTATGGTTTTTAGCCATAACCAAGTGAAAAAACTTAAAATTAAAATACAAAAAGATAGGAAAAAAATGACTATTTTTTCCCTTCAAATGAAACTTCCGTTGACTTTAACGGTTTTATTAATGAAAGGAATACCCCCGAAAAATAATAATTTGAGGACCAAAACTGCAACCTCAAATTTTTTGAGGATCAAAATTGCATAGATGGCTTTTTTTGAGGATCAAAATAGAATTTATCTTTTAAAAAAGGTTGATTATACTGCAGCTATAAATTACTACGGCTTAAACACACAAATCAATACTATTTACTATGACCAAAGAAATCGATACAAAAACTTAAGTTTAGACTTAATCAATATTCGTCATAATCAAAATATTTGCTATAATTTTTAGCGATCACTAATGTTTTGGCTTCGCTAACATAAATAACCGATAAGAATGGTTGCGTAGCCTGATTAATTAGTATTTTTTCATAATTCCTTTATTATTAATTATGATAATTAATTCTAATAAAAAATTATATTTATCTTAATGTTTTCGAATGCATTTTTTGGTCGTACAGTTAACATTTGAACTGTGCTATTATGGTATAAGATAATTAAAAATAAAACTGGATAGGGACTCCCAATTGTACTGCCTAAACTCTTGTCCCGATTAAGGAATTAAATAATTCAAGTAGATCGATGAATAAAACCATTTAATCCTGCAGAAAATCACTATCATAATCTAGGGCTGTTGACGTGATCAGGCATGATTAGTTAATGAGAGTCTCAAGAATCACATTAATTGGTGAATCTTGAATAGATAGATTGGATTTCAAATAATTTTAATTAAAAATCTTAGTGGTAGCACATGGATTATTAATTAATATCCGTTTATTCAGTAGAGATCCCAATATATTTCAAACAATTTTAATTAAAAATTTTAGTGGTAGCAAATGGATTATTAATTAATATCCATTTCTTCAATAGAGATCACAATATATTTCAAACAATTTTTACTGAAAATCTTAGTGGTAGCAAATAGATTATTAATTAATATCCATTTATTCAATAGAGATCCCAATAGATTTGTATGAATTGAGCCAGCCAGGTGGAATCTGAACAACGTGATAATAAATGAAGGGTTTGATAAATAAGATTTTGTATTCCCTTCTTTATAAATTAGAGCAATTTAAAAATTATAAAATAAATTAATATTAGTTATTATAAGAATTTAATTCATATCAACGGACGTGGATGTATATTTATTTCTATGAAGAAAAGTTTAATTAGTTAGTGAAGAGCAATGCATTAAAATAAAAATAATTTATGGATGTACTTACTGCTACGTGCTCTATTCTCGGGCAGCTATACTTTCCTTCGATCTTTTTCTTGTAGCATTTGGGGAAGAACCTCATTTGCTTTGGTTTTCGATCAAGCTGTGTTTCCTGTGCAAAAATAAAAAATTAAAAGAAAGAAAGAAAGAAAAATGTACATAAGGTTTTTTTTTTCAAGTAAATATTAAATTTCATAATTAACTTACCAGCTTCTGTTATTGATCTTATTCTTTGCTGCCTCATCCTTGAATGGAATGGTCTAAATACTGCAAAGTTGTTGCCAGATCTTATTGGCCAGCCACAACGTTGGACCAGCTTGTCCCGGGCATCAACGAACCTCCGATGCAAAAACTTCTAGGCAAACATTCTGAATACTTTGAACATCGCATAGGGGCAGTCCCACCAGTAAGAAAGTTAAAAAACCACAGAGACAAAAAAAAATTTATAAGTATGTAGTAAAATTAAAGTTTAAATACACTTAAAAGAACAATTAAAATTTTTCTTTACATTGTCAAACTAGAACTACGGGTGCTCAAGTGGGATTTCATCATATAGGGCCAGGGGTAGGGAAAATGGCTATGCACCATAGCTTTAATGGCTTGGTGGAAAGCTCGATCCAACCTAAAAAATAATTAACTATTATCCATTCAGAAAAATGCAACGAAAGAAAATTATAGCAATTTTTTTTTTCCTGATGTACTTATAGGCAATCCTTGATAGTTCTGATGGTAGTGGAGGTGGTGATGGTACAGAGGAACGGATGGGGAATAAGGTGACTGACGGTGAGGTAATCAACAGGCCAGTCTCTGATGTTTTGATCCCTACCATATATATACTCACTGTGGCTAAATCACCGGCGGTGTCTGAGACACTAGAGCCGGCTTTGGTGGTAATGGTGGGGATGGGGGTGGTAAAAAAGTGCCACGACCTCGTCTATGTCCCAGAGAAGGCCGACCCCTATTCATCATGGATTTATATTGTAAACTTAAAATTATATTATAAGTTGGGGATAATTTCACTTTTGATATTCAAATTATACTCATTTTTCAAATTTAACCCTAGATTTTCAAGTCATCATATTTAGTACCCGAAATTTTTAGTTTTTATCTGTTTGAGTACACTCCATTAAGTTGAGCGTTAAAATAAATGATTAATCCAATTTCAATTAATATATGTGTAAATTATATATAATAGTTTTTTAATAAAATTTTTCTACACTTAACGTGTAATATAAATAGAATAAAAAATACAATATAATTTAGAATAGAAAATTTTATCCGATTTTCGTATATCGTCATGAATCTTCTCTATTATTCAATCATTCTATACCAAAAAAATTCTTTAAATATTCTCTTCCTTTTCCCAAAAAGAAAAGATGAAATATTCTCGATTAATTGTTTCATGGCGGACAGCCTAACAATTTTGGACTCAAAACTTTCACGTAAAATCTTGTACAATATTTAAATATGGATGTGTTTATATTAAAGAAAAAAGAAAAAAAAGAAAAGCCAACTCGATTAATTAAAGTCCTGATAATTTGCACAATAATTAGCTCTTTAATGACAATGGGTTGCTGGCATTGTTCGATCATATGATATTGTTTGGTAGACAGAATGGCATTATAATATTCCTTGATTTATTAATTAAGTCAGTGTTATGATAATTTAGTTAATCATGACATGATCTATTAGTTCGAGACACCCTTTTTGTCTGTTTCTTAGGAAAAGAAACTCCGAACAAGGTCGAAATTATCATACTTATAGTTATGATGTGATCTTCGATTTTTTTGTCAAAACATTTAGGAAGGATGAAGAAAACGATGATATTCTGGGAGATAATTATGTCAGATTAATTTAATCGCTGGGGTTGTTCGGAGAAGCTTCCAACTTTCAACTTCAACTAAATTGGAATAATTGACCCTTTTAATTTAATTTCATCTAGATCTACTCCCATATAAATTATTTTATCCAAAGCCTCGAGTTCCACACATGGTATCCTAGGGTAAATTTTAATAAATTATAGAATGAATTATAACGAGTTTTCTCTTAATTTATATTTGATATAATTATAAATAATTCTCTTTTTGTCTGAAATTTAATACTCCATAATGTTAACATATCATTCAACAATTATCGTTAGTTCCAGTTAGGTTTTTATATATTTTTTCTGGGATACAAATTAAATTTTACTTAATTTTTAAAAATTTCATGGACTAATTAGGTTTTTTTTTTAATAATTAGTAATGTTGAAGTTAAACTATATCAAAATTATGTTTCAATAAAAAGATAAAAGTTGTATCTTTTTAATCCCACTATGATGATCTTTTTGGGTAAATTACAATAATTTCTTTTTTGAATTTGGCATAATTATGAATATCTCTTGTTGTTTGAAAAATTATGAGTACCCATTTCATTTTAATGGTCGTCTAACAATTAACCCAATCAATTAGTCTCCGTTACGTTTTCATTCATTTTTTTTATGATGAACTAACCAAAATATCATTGTGGACTAAGAATTATAAAGTTTTATTTATTTTTTAAAAGTTTTCTGATCTTTTTATAAACTAAGTGGATAGTTTTTTTTTTTAATAATTTTTTAAAATTTTCCACCCATCCCGTCCGATTTTTTATAAATTTTTATTTTTATTTAAAAAGAAAAATATACAGTAAGGACAAAATTGATAATTTCATACACCCATCTAAAAATTACATAATTTAATCAAGCACCAAAAAAATATTTATAATTATTCAAACAACGAAAAAATATTTATAATTATATCAAATTTCAAAATAGATCGTTGTTATTTACGTATCGCTTTTAATCTAATTATCCATTATACTCATTAAAGTCGATGTGAACTCTGCGCAACTATATGGCCACCAACTAATATAATATACGATGCCCGTGGTCGTGGACGTCCATGCACTCGCACCAATTTGCCTATAAATGCACCATCTTGGTTTCGCCAATCCTACCAACAATCCATCCCTTCACTTATTTCAACACAAAACTTTCTTTCTCTCAGCCTTCTGGAATGGCCAACAACGTCCCCGGTGCTCAGGTGTCGAGGTACATCGGCGACAGGCTCACCCGCCACGACTTCCCTCCGGACTTCATCTTTGGCGGCGCCACCTCCACTTACCAGGTCTCTTTCCAGCTAGCTAGCTAGAACTATATAAGCTCGACATGTTTCTAGCTTTTGGTTGATTTTGCTCATGTTAGTTTGTAATGTTGGAATGTTTCAGGTGGAAGGGGCTTATGCACAGGATGGTAAATCGTTAAATAATTGGGATGTATTTTCCTTACAGAGGCCTGGTCTGATTCTCTCTCCCTCTACTTTGGAATTTAATTTTTCTATTTCAAATAATGTTGCATAATTTTTTGTCTAATTCCCTAGTAAAATAAAACAACTTTTGTATAGCGTGTTTTTAACTTTTATGTATCACTAATTATTTTTATTGGAATGGCAGGAAAAATTTGTGGTGGTACGAATGGTTGTTTCGCAATTGATCATTATAATAGATTCAGGGTAATTTACTATTAAAAAAAAAGTTTGATCCATATTATTACAAGCTTGAAAATTCATATTCTTGTTTTTATATTTACATCTTTGAGTTACGGATTCTAACTCATGTTGGATTGACATTGCAGGATGACGTGAAGTTGATAAAAAAACTAGGTGTAGACGCTTACAGATTTTCTATCTCATGGTCTAGAATATTGCCTGGTATAAATTCTTATAAGAATAGATGATACGTTTTTTTTGTTTTTTTCCCGTCAAAGTATGTTGATAGCGCACGACTGCTGACTTAGTTGTTTAAAATTAAAATGGAATTTTAGGTGGAAGATTGAGTGGCGGTATCAACAAAGAAGGCATTAAGTTCTATAATGATCTGATTGACTTGTTGTTGGCTCAAGGTTAATGTTCTAATTTTCATTTATTCTATTAAAATAATGCAGTTAAAATTCTATCTATATACAAGCTCATATTTTTTAATTCTTTTTTACATAGGAATTGAGCCTTTCGTAACCATCTTCCACTTTGATGTTCCTCAATGCTTGGAAGAGGAGTATGGTGGCTTTTTAAACGAGAGGATTGTGTAAGTAACAAATTTTTGTGAGTTGAAGCAGCTTCTTCCTTAGTTTACCAGACCAGGTGACGGGGGATAAGCTTATATACTATACTCCTAGCAAAGCTAACAATGGAGTTCAATTTTTTTCAACAACAGGGAAGATTTTGCCGAGTATGCGGAGTTGTGCTTCTTTGAATTTGGTGATCGAGTCAGATTTTGGATCACACAAAATGAGCCAATTACGTTCGCCAAAAACGGATATGTTTACGGATCTTTCCCACCGGGTCATGGTTCAGCTTCATCAGTACCTTCTGAAGGTAAAGCTCTAGGACATAGATGTGCTCGTGGAGTCGACAATATTACTTATGGTGGAGACGCGGGAACTGAACCATATACTGTGGCACACAATTTGATTCTTGCTCATGCTGTAGCTGGTGATATATATAAGAGAAAGTATCAGGTTTGATTATTTTTTCGAGTTGGCTTCTCTTCATCGTACACATCTAAACAGCATCTAGATCTAACACCATAATGGATTAGATGGGATTCATGTTCACAACAATTTCTCTATGTTGCAATCTATTACCTAATATAGTATTTTGCTTTCTCATTGAATGTGCATACAACTGCCACCAAATTGTGTGGTATTAGTGTTTTGCTTCTTTATTTCATTTTCTATTAGATCACGTTCTTAGTTGATCCTCAATTATGGGAGGATCGATGGCCCATATTTTTTGCATATTAATTGAGGTTTGAAAATCAATTGAAGTTGAGCTGAAAAGAAAATATTAACTTGTACAGCGTGTTCAAGGTGGAACGATAGGAATTACCCATATGTCAGGATGGTTTGATCCTTTCAGTGAAACTCAAGCTGACATTGACGCTGCTAAAAGAGCTGTCGATTTTATGTGGGGATGGTAATTAATAATTTCATATACCTTTTTCATAAGGGAAGAGTCTAATCCTTTATCATCGATAAATGTCATTTTTAATTCCATTCTTTTATTTCAGGTTTGTAGCGCCACTAGTAACCGGTGAATATCCTCAAGTTATGAAGGATCGAGTAGGAAATCGATTACCTAAATTTACACCAGCACAATCGAGTATGTTAAGAAGATCTTATGATTTTATTGGAATGAATTATTACACCACTTATTGGGCAGCATATAAACCTACCCCACCCGGTACACCACCAACTTATTTGACGGACCAAGAAGTTGAATTTTTTGGTAAGTATTTTCAACTTCTTGCAATAACAATTATCATATACAATCTATTAACTTTTTTTTGTTTCTACCATTTTAGTTGAACGAAATGGGATTCCAATTGGCGAACAGGTAAAATCAAATACTCTTTTTGGTTGTTTAATTCTACATTACTTATAACTCGATATTTTTTTTTCTAATATAGAAAAGATTGTTGAGATGTCATTGTTTGTGTTTTTTTGTCAATGGTAGGCTGCCTCAGATTGGTTGTACATTGTACCATACGGAATACGAGAGCTTCTTGTTCACACAAAAAATGTGTACAATGATCCTCTCATTTACATCACAGAGAATGGTAATAGATAATTTTTGTACTCTATGCGATGCAATTTTATTTCAATGATGCTATGTGTAGTTAACATTCCCTATTTTTAAATGAAGGGGTGAATGAGAAGAACGACTGGCAATCAACGATTCAAACGGGTCTAAAGGATGATTTTAGAATCAAATTCCATCAAGACCATTTGGCCTTCGCAAAGGAAGCCATGGAGTAAGTCTTATGAATTATGATTGTTAGTGTCATCTTTCTGTCATGGAAGTCGAATTTAACTGAATAATATTGCTTTTTGTAGCTTGGGAGTGAGGCTGGCGGGCTATTTTGCATGGTCGTTGTTCGACAATTATGAATGGGCCGAAGGATACACAGTTCGATTTGGAATGTACTATGTGGACTATGTGAATGGTTTCACCAGATACCCCAAGCGATCGGCTATATGGTACATGAACTTCCTAAACAAAAAAGACCTTCCACGTCCCAAGAGAGAAGTTGAAGAAATTGAAGACAGTAACGCAACAACGAAAAAGAGAAAGGGTGCTTAAGCGTATCTGAGTCGTTCATGCCCTTTTTTCTCTGCTTGATGATAAAGTTATGCCTTGTATTCTCAAATAAGCGCTTGAAGCGCCTGTTGTTGTAGTCGTAATGTTTGTTGTAGTAAATTAAGGTTGAGTGCTTTTATGGCAACTTTGTATTCTCAAATAAGCGCTTCTTGTTGCAGTCCCAATGTTTGTTGTAGTAAATCATTTCACTTCTCCTTTACCTTATGAAACCCTCGACTATAAAATCCACCTTTGTATGCATGTGAAATCCCTATCTGTTATATTAAATATATTATATCATTTTTAATAAATTAATTTTTATAAGATTTTTATTCTTCTTAACACATATATTTTCTTTATAAGGTTTATTCTGGGTAAAGAAGGACTTATATTAAATTTAAGAGATCAATTGTAAGAATTAAAATGTTCAAGATTGACTAGCAAATAAATTGTGGGCTAAAGCTAAAATATATTAAAAAATTTATGGGATTAAATTGAAGTTTTATAAACTATTGGGGTTAAATTTTAAGAGTTTAAACGTCAAGGGATCAATTTATATTTCTTATAAAAGTTATAAGAAAAATAAATTAATAAGAGAAAAGGAAGAAAGTTGGGAGTGGAAGAGAGAGGAAGTGGGGTGACCCACCCGTGGTGCAATATGTAGAGATAGTTGTGTCATCCACACTTGTAAAGTACCAAATTTATACACCAAACATTAAGATATACAATATATGTATATATGTATACATATAAGTGTACACATTCATGAATAAGTAGGGTGAATATAAATACCCCATTATATTTAGTGCTTGAATATAAATATAGCTGGTATGCAGCTACATTCAAGAATACATGATTATCATGCTCATGTTTTTAAAAATATGGGAATAGTAGGACGATTTTGCAGATGAAGTATTAACTCAATTTCTTTGAGGTAAGTCCAGTTGTAGACTCCACTTGAGTAAAATATTTCTTGAAATCATTCATTAATAAAGGAAAATGAATATGATATTTGGCTTCTTATTTGGATTCGAATGGACTTTCAAGACTCTATGGAGCTAAATGCTACAACGTGATTATTATTATGGTCATATGGTATTTTAGTATTTGTTATGAACTTTCGTTAGGAGCCACCTCTAAAGTTCATATGAGTATCCAAAAGGTCTCATTTATCTTGATATTGTTCAGTTCTTCGTAATATTGAATATGCATGTGGTCTTTAAATGGTCTATTTCCTATATAATTGTTCGACTGGCATTTTGAATTTGATCGTGTGGTCTTTGCTAAGCGGTCAATGGGCTCGAGGCTGGACGGTTGGTGGGGCACACTAGGATAACATTGAGCTACCAGTTGAAGCTTCGTCGTTCAATTCCCACTTAGGTGTCCTTACTCGGGCAGGCTAGAGGTTGCCTCTGTGTGATTGACGCCGCCATATACCTAAGCATGGCAAATTCTATGCGGACGTGAGGATAAGGTAGTAAACGATCTTTTGAGAGACACAAGGTGGTGATCATAAGATTCGATCCTTGCCTGATATGGTTTTTACAGGCTCGGTTATTATTGTTGCCAGTCAATAAGATATATTTTAAGTATTCTGATTGAGTTTTCTACTATTGACTATTTTCTTCCACGTGCACACACTCATGGCCTCACTAAGCTGTTGCTTATGTAATTTAAATTCCTTCCTCCAGATATATGTGATAAACTGATCAAATTGGAATTTTACTGACCTATGAATGATTAAAATGATTAAGAAAGAGGCTGAACGGTCAGACTCGTAATTGTTCTGATTACCAGATTTCAATTAGATGAGTAAAAATTATTTATAAGATTTTGATTAGTTAATGTCCCAAGAATAGGGCTAAAGAGAGAGCCCTACTTTTGGGTTGTGACAATGCATAAGTCACAAGTGTAAGAAATTGGAAGTCTTTATTAAGAATTAAAGATTCATTTGTTACATTATAAAATAAAAAATTGGATAAGTACATTTATTCATTCATTACTTAACTTTGAGTTTGTAAAATATAATGACATTCAAACTATTTAATTTACTAATTTTGTATTACTTCATTATAATTAAAAGATAGTTTTTTTCAATTGAGAAAATTCTAATTAAACTTAATACAAAATTATTACAAAATGAAATTCTTTGAACTATATATAAAATAAAAGGACAAGATTGTCCAAAAATTTAATTATATGTTTAGGGGATAAATGTTAGATCGAATATAATTTTAGGGGCAAAATATATTTTAACCTATATACTATTCGTTTATTCAAACAAAAAGAAGAAGAAGTAAGAAGAAAAAATTTTATATGGTCCCATAAGAATTCCAAATTTTGATTATCCTATAAAGTCCTTCAATTTCCTTCCGACAAAAATGCAACCTATTCATTGATATATATATATATATATATATATATTAAATTATTCTTTTATCTTTTTTAAAATAAATTCATCTACCCCTTCCAGGGAGTGGTGTAAACGCGCTCCTCTTGTTATATACAAAATTTTTAAGGATAAAATATTATTTTTTGTATAATGTACTATATATAAATTTATAATATATTTATTAAAAGTAAAAGTACTATTTTATAAATAATATATAATATTTTTAATAATTATATTTTTTTACTTAAAAAAAATAAAAAGAGCAACCCCCATCCCCTTCCCCACTCCGCCCCGTCGCTGCATCCCTGCTCCACCCCATTCCCCAACTCTCCTCATTTTCCCACTCCCATCGCCTTTCCTTCACCCTTCCCAACACCCGCACCATCGCCTCCCCCCCCCCCTCCCCCGCGCCCCCAAAACACGTTGCAGCCCCCTCCCCATATCCCCGCCTCTGTCTTTGGCCCTCACCTGCCCACCTCCTATCTCTCTCTCTCTCTATATATATACATATAATTTTTATTATATATAAATATATTATTATTTAAAATTTATATAAATATATATTACATAAATATAAATTTTGAAGTCCAGAGTCTTGATTTGAATTGAAAAAAATTTAGAAAATTGACGTTGTTAGTTGAATTTGGACTTTAGATTTAATCAGATCCAAGGGTTCTTAAATAAAATTATAACCGTAATTTTATAGTTAAAAAAAATATAAAAAAGGCGCTTGAACTGTATGAAATTACATAAAGGGATAAATTACTCTATTTTTAAAAATATAGAGAAATAATTTAATATTTTTTTATATAAAAATAATTTACTTATTTGCAATATTACATAAGTGTAAATTACATTAAACTCCTTTTCTTTTGTTTCTTTATTAATTTGAAAAATATAGATTACTAAATATATTTTGAAATTCTTATTTTCAATAAAGAACAATAAGAAAATGTAGAAGTAGTTAGAGATATGTAGTACAATTAAGAGGGTGTTTGTCTAAGTTTTTTTAAAATATTTTATAAGCTCCTATATTTTATAAGAATCAAATAAGTTATTATTTCTTGATATATTTTGTTTTAAAAAATTTTAAAGCGCTTTTATAAATAGTACATATTAGTTCAATTCCAAACAAAAATTTAATAGATAATCTTTTTACTATAAATTAAAAAAAAAACGAATTATTACCTAAAGTTTAGAATAAAAATAATATATGTACATTCGTGCTAGTCAAATATTAATATAGATATATAATAGATATTTTTTTGTTAATACAATGATTATTTATAGTTGTATAATTTATAATGTTCTGAACTTTTATTTTTAGTAAATAATATCAATACTAATCTTATTTTTATTTACTATAATAACTTATTATTAAATAATGAAGTATTTTTTTATTTTTTAATGTTAGAAAAATTAAATAATAAAAAATATTTAAATCCTAAAGAGAGAAAGAGTGTGTGTTTGTGTTTGTGTCTGCGAGCATGTGCTCGTGTGTGTGGGTGCCCGCGCCAGATAGAGAGAGTATGTGAGGAAAGTGTGTGTGTAAGAGAGAGAGAAATAGAGTGTGTGAGTGTATGAATGTGGATATTTTTATTTTATGACATATTAATTTTAGGAAAAATTGTATAATACCCCCTGTGATATTTAATTATTTATTAATTCAAAAAAAAAATTAACTAGGGAGCTAACGAAAAAAAATTCTACTACCTTCTAATTTATTGCCTATACCAACTGTAGAAATTCTATTCAAATGCGATTCATTTCCCTTCTTTATTTCATTTCTAAATTTATTCCATTTCCACTTAATTCTTTTCCTACATACCAATCAATAAAAGACGAAAAAAGAAAAAAAAAATTTCATTCTCTAGATATTGGGAATAACTAATACCACGGCATTTATTTCATTTCCAACAAATAGATTCCCAAATGGGATCCCCTATTCCATTTTCCTACATCTCCTACTGCTTCTCTAGAAGATTGCCATGTGGATAATCTCAAGTGAGAGAAAATAGAAAAAATTAACCCAAAAAAAAAAGAAAAATTCTATAGCAAGAGATAGAGAATATTAGGAAACAAAATTTGTTTTTTGTCACTACAATAAAATAGAAAACTACCGTTAAAAAATATTTAATGATAATTTTAATAATATCACTACTGACAAGAATTATTATTTTATCACAATAATGAATTTTAAAATTTTACTGGAGATAATTATTTTATAAAAATTGTAATTACCAATCAGCCTAGCAGAAACAAAGTTATCAAGCCTATACCTTTACATTTCCAAACTAACATGGCATGGTCAAAAAATAAGTCGAATTCATCGGATGACTCAACATACTACATGGAGGCCACGCCAAGCAAACTCACCACATCTCCAGGTACTTGATCTCCATCTAACTCTCTCTATATCCGCGAAATCAGCCTTAGCTAACAAGTAACAAAATTCTAGATTTTTAAATTAACTGGGATCACCACTCAAATAGTTATAATTCCTTCAAAATAAATTCTAATCAACTTTTGATTCTTTTGTTAGTTAGCTAACATTCATGGATTTCTAACGATGCGCAGCTTGATGCAATTAACCCTCGGATATCAATCTAAATCCCTATATATATATAGAGGTCATATTGCAATAAAAAAGGTAACTCAAGTCATTCACACTCTACACTCTTTTTTCTCTCCGCCAACAACACGGATTTATGCTTTTCACTTATTTTTTGCACGCCACCAGCGCACTTTAGCTTATATTTTGATCCTTTATCACTTATTATCTATTGTTGCACTATTATCCTAAATTCTTTCAAGTGTTTACCAATTTTTTTTTTTTGATAATTCGATAACTGATTTAAGTATTGGAATGCTAATCCTTATTTCGCTGGTGAGTCCTCCTCTAATCTTAATTTTTTTTGTTTTTGAAAATTCTTCAACCATCATACTGCTATTGAACCCCAATACATATCATTTACTATGGCTAAAACTAAAAAAATTGTAATAGATGATCATTAGCCACAATAACATGATGGCTATTTGCAGCAAATGAGACTAAAATATTAATTACAACAAAAAATTATGACAAATGTTTCGAAGCTTGATCAAGTCTAAGAATTATAACAAGTACTTTGGTCATAATTAAGCTGATGGAAAATTAATATTGATTATGTATGGTTAAAACTCAAAATTTCATACGATTTTGGTCAATAGTATGATTTATTATAATATTTTTAAGTTGTACTAATTTTATTATACAGAGTAATCCAATTTTTCTTTATTGAAATGATATAAGGAGACGAAAATGACTATTTCTTTAGAGACTCTAAAAAATTTTTATACAATAAAAGAATTGTTGAAATTGCACATATAAGTGCAATATACGCGAACATGGAGATAGCCTAATTGTTTTCAAATTTTCAAGAAATTATATATATGTTTTCTCTGTATATACATATATTTATTATAATAAGTGATATCAAGTGTTTGAATATGAAAATGAAAGCTACAAGGAGTTTGAATAGTGCAGAAAATGGACAGACAGCTCATACTTTTGCTGTATTCTGAGAGAAAAAGTACAAAGTGTGAATGACCAAAAGTGGCATACCCTTAGTGAGACCTCTATTTGTAGACAATTGTATGCAAAACTCAGGAGTTGGATATGGGCAATTTGCATACCAACCAAATCCCTTTGATATTAGCGGACCAACGTATATGATTTGGACTAATCCTTGAATGGTTATAATGGGTTTTGCCCAGTTAAAATGAAAAACAAGAAAGGTGATTATCACCTGCTTGATCCGACTAGTCCCATCGCCCAATTATCGATATCTTTTAAATTCTAACATTAATTCTATTAGTCATTTTCTATGAACCGACTAAAATATTTTTGTACAGTGTGAATTATAATTTTACTGATTTTTTAAATATTTGAAAAGAAATATATGGACAAAGTAAATACCTTTTTTTAATATAATTTTTTAAAATTTTTCATTCACTTGGTCCGATTCTTTATAATTTTTTATCTTTCTTATAAAGAAAAAAATATATAAAAATAAATAAAATTGACAATTCCATACATTCATCATATATTATGATAATTTTATAATATTTATAATTATATCAAATTTTATAAAAACGGATTATAATTTACTCTAAATTATATTTGAAAAGAGGTAGCCCGCCAGTTTACATTTCAGCCATATCTGCCAGTTACGACTTGCCAGGAAGCCACATGCTACGGTCAGAGTTGAGTAATAATAATAATGAGAAACACCTTGTTCAGGAATCCTGCTATTATCTTTTATCAAGACGGATGTCTTTCAACCTAATCTACTTAATAAATATAGAAAATCTTTCTGTCGCATGTTGACCACGTTTTGCTTAACTCTACCCTCCACCATCGACAACTTCACCGCAGCCACCTTTGTTTCACACGTTTTCCAGAATTGTTGCTTATTTTTTTTTTACTATTTCCTTGATTAGTAAGAATTATCACGACCAAGTATTATTGAAATCCACCATCATGATTCTCTATCTCTGTACCTTTTCTTGCTTTGTACAGAACTTATAAAGATTTAATTTTATTTTTGAAAACATGTTAGCCTGATCATGAGCATAGAGAAAAGATAATTGAATTATATGTTTTTTTTTTAAAAAACAAAATGATCATTAATTAAACCTAAGGATCGAAACTGTTAATATTTTAAAAACTGAAGAACTAAAATAAAATTTCAATATATTTAAAGATTGAAAATGAATTAGTAGTAATATATGAAAACCAAAACTGTAATTATCCAACGACAGGGGTACGAGCAGCATCCACGCGATACTCGGAAATCGGAATCTTGTGTAATATTTAATAGTCAAGATCTGAATTACTGTTAACCATAAGCTTCAAACTGCACAAGTATATACAATATTTCCAAAGTACATTTGTTTTTGAAGAGTTGCATTTATTAGAATCCGAAGTGAAATAGTTAGGAAAGCATTTACGTACCTGTTCGGCTCTATAATTCAACACGTCAAATTTACTTTTTGAATGCAAGCGAAAACTTTTGTATTGTTTGACCTTGTAATCACTTTTTAAAGTAAATTATATCAAAATCAGATTAATTTTGATGAAAGTTAAATGTTGTATCTTTTAATCTTGCTGTATTATTTTTTTATTTGAATTAACATTATACTTCATTAAATAATTCTTTAATACTTTTTATTAACATTAAAAATGAGGTTACTTTTGAAATTGATATTTGCATAATCATAAATTCAAACCCTACAATTGGTGCTTTTTTTAAATAAATTATTTTAAAAGTAATCATCTTACTATAATTAATATGCAATCAAGTGGCCAAATTGAAATTAAATATAGAGAAGAAGGGACTGGGGACCTGGCAAGGCGTCTGCGGGCGACTTGTTTGAACCCAAGACAACGTCAATTTGAGATTTCTCAAGTAATATTCAAAGTAAAACTCATGGGAAGAGATGATAAACTATTCAAATTATTAAAGTAGATTTGATCTGTGCTCAATTATATGTCCACCAGCTAATATAATAGATGATGCCTTTGCTCATATTATACCAACTTGCACCAATTTGCCTATAAATAGACCAACTTGGTTTCGCCAATCCTACCAACAATCCATCCCCTGATCATTTATTTCTCCACACAGCTCTCTCTTTCTCTCAGCTTTATTCTGCAATGGCTAACAACGGCCCCGGTGCTCAGGTGGCGAGGTACGTCGGCGCCAAACTCACCCGCCACGACTTCCCGCCGGACTTCATCTTTGGTGGCGCCACCTCCGCTTACCAGGTCTCTATTCCTATACACACACAGACACATGTGTGTATGTGTGTTTGCTGGCATTATGAGAAGATATTGATGTAGCTAGCTACCTAGCTAGGACTGTATGAGCTCGACGTGTTTCTAGCTTTTGGTTGGTTATTTTGGGTATGTTAATTTGAGTTGGAATGTTTCAGGTGGAAGGTGCTTATGCACAGGATGGTAGATCATTGAGTAATTGGGATGTTTTTGCCCTACAGAGGCCTGGTCTGATCATCTCTCTCTTCATTCGTGAATCGAATTAAATTTTTTTATTTCGAATCATGTGTCATTTTTATTTAATTTCATAATAAAATAGAAACAATTTTGTGTGGTGTGGTTTTTAATTATTGCTAATTATTATTTTATTGGAATGACAGGTAAAATTTCCGACGGTTCTAATGGTTGTGTTGCAATTGATAATTATTATAGATTCAAGGTAATTTATTTTTTTAAAAAAATTGTTAGATCCATATTATTACTAATTTGGAAGTTCATATTTATTTATTTATTATTTTTTTTTAAGCTTCCGGTTACTGACTGAGCTCATGTTCAATTGACATCGCAGGAAGATGTCGCGTTGATGAAAAAGTTAGGTTTAGACTCTTATAGGTTTTCTATCGCATGGTCTAGAGTATTGCCCGGTACGAAAATTTTAAAGAATAAATCATAAATTTCTTTTTGACTAAAAGTATGTTGATAACACTGATAAATGTCGCTTATTAATTAAGCAATATCCATGATGGTTGACATAGTCCATTAATATGATATTTTAGGTGGAAGATTGAGTGGCGGTATCAACAGAGAAGGCATTAAGTTCTATAATGATCTAATTGACTTATTGTTGGCTGAAGGTTACTATTCTATTTTTTATTTATTTTTTTAAAAATAGTTTAATTCAGATTTCATATATATATATATACATATTTGCAATCTCATATTTTAATTTTTTTTTTATAGGAATTGAGCCTTGTGTTACCATTTTCCACTTTGATGTTCCCCAATGCTTGGAAGAGGAGTATGGTGGCTTTTTAAGCCCTAAGATTGTGTAAGTAACAAATTTTCGTGTGTTGAAGCAGCTTGTTAATTCTTACTAAATACTTATTGACTGCAAAATTTTGCAGTCCCACATGATAGGGTTCGACATTTTCATTCTTTGTTTTAATTGAATTTTAAAATTAATTTCTTATTTATTTTTTTTTTTTTTGTAATAGGCAAGATTTTGCCGAGTATGCAGAATTGTGCTTCTTTGAATTTGGTGATCGGGTGAAATTTTGGGTCACACAAAATGAGCCAGTTACATTCACCAAAAATGGATACGTTGTCGGATCTTTCCCACCCGGTCATGGTTCAACTTCAGCACAACCTAGTGAAAATAATGCTGTAGGATTTAGATGCTGTCGTGGAGTCGACACTACCTGTCATGGTGGAGACGCGGGAACTGAACCATATATTGTGGCACATCATTTGATTATCGCTCATGCTGTAGCTGTTGATATATACAGAAAAAACTATCAGGTCTGATTATTTTTCTAAATGAACATTTTTACATTTTACAAATCTAAACAATATATAAATTTGACACCCTAATGGGTTAGATGGGAATACATGTTCACAACACTTTATCAATGTTACAATCTTTTACCTAATAGAGTATTTAGAATTTTTATTTCTCATTGAATAGACATAGAACTACTACGAAATAACTTGGTATTAGTTTTGGTTCTTTTGACCATACACAAAAGATAAACTACATATATATGTATATATATATATATATATTTGTTATAAACTACATTCTTTTTCAGTGTTGGTTTTGTTTTTCTTTTGTATAATTTTCTGTTAGGTCAATATCCTCAGTTATAGAACGATGGCTCCGTATTTCTTGTATATTAATTAAGATTTGGAAATTAATTATTGAAAAATAAATATTAATTTGTACAGGCTGTTCAAGGTGGAAAGATAGGGGTTACCAATATGTCGGGATGGTTTGATCCTTACAGTGATGCTCCAGCTGATATTGAAGCTGCTACAAGAGCTATCGATTTTATGTGGGGATGGTAATTAATATCTCATACACCCTTTTCATAAATAAAAAATATAATCCTTCATCGATAAAATATAATTTTTAATTCCATTGATCTATTTCAGGTTTGTAGCACCAATAGTAACCGGTGACTATCCTCCCGTTATGAGGGAACGCGTGGGAAATCGGCTACCGACATTTACACCAGAACAAGCCAAACTTGTAAAAGGATCTTATGATTTTATTGGAATGAATTACTACACTACCTATTGGGCTGCATATAAACCAACCCCACCCGGTACACCACCAACTTACGTATCGGACCAAGAACTTGAATTCTTTAGTAAGTTTTTCCAACTTCTTTGAATAACAATTATCATATACTATACCTTTTGATTTGTCTAACTTGAAAACACTAACATCTATTACTTAATTTTGTTTCTACCTCTTTAGCTGTGCGAAATGGGGTTCCAATTGGCGAACAGGTAAAATTAAATACTCTTTCTCGTTTTTATATTACTTAATATAATTTTTAACCAGACATTTTTTTCCCTTTTTTCGTGAATATAAAAAAATTTCTGAGATGTCATTGTTGTTACTCGATGCTAGGCTGGTTCGGAATGGTTGTACATCGTACCATATGGAATCCGAAACCTTCTTGTTCACACAAAGAATAAGTATAATGATCCTATCATTTACATCACTGAGAATGGTAATAGTCATTTTATTTGACTTTTTCCATGCGATTTATTTCAATCATGCTATGTAGTTAACATTTCCCATTTTTACATGTAGGGGTGGATGAAAAGAATAATAGAAGTGCGACAATTACCACAGCTCTAAAGGATGATATCAGAATCAAATTCCATCAAGATCATCTGGCCTTCTCAAAGGAAGCCATGGAGTAAGTATCTTTATTGTTCAACTTTTTTGTTTTTTTTTTTTTTTAATTTTCTTATTTCTTTTTTAACTCGATAATTTTTGTATGCTTCTGTAGTGCGGGAGTTAGGCTCAAGGGCTATTTCGTATGGGCACTGTTTGATAATTATGAATGGTCTGAAGGATACTCAGTTCGATTTGGAATGTATTATGTAGACTACGTCAATGGTTACACCAGATACCCCAAAAGATCGGCTATATGGTTTATGAATTTCCTGAACAAAAACATCCTTCCACGTCCCAAGAGACAAATTGAAGAAATTGAAGACGATAATGCATCAGCAAAAAGGAAAAAGGGTCGTTAAAGCCTAATGCTTTGAAGTAGAAGAGAAGATTCGTCTTTGAGTCGTGCCCTTTTCCTGAATAAGATGATGGTTTTTCTTCTTGACTCTTTATATGTAAACTTAGTGACAATGTTATGCTTTGTATTCAAATAAGCCCTTGAAGCGCCTGTTGTAGTTGTAATATTTGTTGTTTTTTTGAGTAAATTAAGGTTTTTTCAACTTTATTTTCAATTCTCCTTTTAAGGCACAAACGTAAGAAAATGGATTAAGGATTGGTTTTGACCATGTATTTATCTCGACTGTCACATGTCAATTAATTACGTATCCAAATTATTAAAATTAAAATGGGCACATCAATAATACCTTAATCTAATAATTAAAATTAAAATACAATAAATAATAAATTTATAGTCATGGGCTCCCAGCAAATATTTTGATATTTGTCCCGTGTTACTAGTCATGTATTTATCACTTTAAAAAGACCTTCCTTTTGACATGATGGTGACTGCAAAGCAATCAGAACATACTTGCTCTTATATATTTGGTAATGAAAACTTGCTTAATAATATAAAAATGAATATTCTTACGTTATATATCAAAATCAAACGAAAAGGAGCTTTATCCCTTCTTAATACCATAGTTTCTCTGTTGACTTCTTTTAACAATTCCTGCAAAAAGTTGTTTTCTGATATAATTTTTTTCCATAACTAAAAATAAAAATTTATAGTAAATGATCATTAGCACCACCACGCGATGGCTAGTAATTGTTGGTTTAGCAAATAATATAAAAACAATAACAATAACTAAAAATTATAGTAAATGATTTGATTATGGCTGTTGGCTCAGAACTATAGTAATTAGTACTTTTTCCATAGCCAAGACGATTGCAAATATTAATTATTTATGGTCAAAATTAAAATTTTTATTATCGATTTATTTTATTGTAGTTGATCGTATTGATGTACTAGGTTTTTAAGTTGTACACATTAGATTGTGGTGCATAATCTTATTTTCAGGGTTAATTAAACTTTAAGGAAAAATCAATAAAATTTTTAATCCTGTAATTTAGTGAGATGATATTTTTTGTCCTGCATAAATTGATTTTTGCAATTTAATCTTGTAATTTTAAAATTTTGGTAATTTTTGTTTTTCTTTTTTGCTACTTTGGCTGAAAAATTGCATGTGATTTGCACTTGACCCAATTAATTTTTAATATTAGTCCTGTAAATCAATTCTCGTAGGACCAAAAATATCACACCCACATAAGCTACAGGACTAAAATTATAAATAAATCAAGTAATGTGTAAGTTATATGCAATTTTTTGACCAAATTTTGAGAAAATAACTAAAATTGTAAAAAGTCTAAAGTTGAAGGAAAATCAATTCGTGCAGGACCAAAAATGACACCTCCATAAGTTACAAGACTAAAATTATATTTTCCCCTTACACTTAACCCCCTCTCAAAATGCAATGTTACACTTTTCCTTAGAAAAATTTGGAAATTAGACTTACACATCCTTTGAGAATTCTCCATTTACAGCTGACCCCTTTTCATTAAAATTTGGACAGAAAATGCTGACGTTCCAAAAAAAAAAAATACAAATTTTTAATTTTGTTCCCTCATTTTAATATTCTCCTAGTAGTATTTTTAAACTTGTAAAAGGGTAAGTGTAATATATATAAAGTTAAAAGAGTCTAATTATAATAAATATTATTTCCCAACTATAGCTATTGGAAAAACAATACTAGTTTATAAATAAAAAAAAAATAGTCATTGTTTCCTTCTTATTAATAAGTGTACTTCTTTTACTTTAGCATGGAGTGAGGTGATACTATTATTACATTTATTTTTTGAAGCAATAGATGAACTACTTGATAAGACAATTCCAAGGATATATGCAACAATAATATCATATATATAGGAAGTAAAAAGAGTACAAAAAGATGACCAGTTTTTTCATGCATTAACAGCTACTTTCTATTTAATGGCTATAATTTGACTTTATATATATTACATTATTCCCTTAAAAGTATAAAAATATTACTAGATGAATATTGAATGAGGGATAAAATTAAAAATTTATGTAATTTTTTTGTTAACATCAATATTTTTCATCTAAACTCTAACAAAATGAGGTCAGTTGTAAACAAATTTTTTTTGGAAAGGGTATAAGTGTAATTTCAAAATTATTTTAAAAGAAAGTAAAATTTCATATTTTTAGAAGAGATCAAAGTGTAATTGGCACGTTGCAACCAAAATGTCCCTTCAAATCAGCTAATCCCTAGGTCCATTAGCATGCTACTTCATGCTAGTGTCGGCTGAGGGAGAAATATCTACTACTACCCAATTTTACTTTTTTTTCTACTAAAGAGAGCGGGTCCTGGTTTATTTTACTTCACTTCTTGAGAGGAAATTCAATTCAAAACTTGATACAAGATTGCATATCTAGGGGAAAACATGGAGAGACAACTCCACCTACTGGATCCTCTTCTCGCCGCACCCTCCTAAGGAGTTCGCCTTCCACCACTGTAAGCTCATCCCTTGCAGGCGACCCAAAGGGTAAACGCCCTTTTGGGGCAATCGATGCCCACGCCTCCTAAGCGGGCAAATGTTGTTGGAATATATGACCGATAAATTAATAAATTGATCCCTATCATCTATGGTAGAGGACAATTTTAGTTAATATAGTGTTAATAGGATGAATACAACCAACTTCATTTGGCCTTCTTTATCGTGTGCACTATATTATATTGTGTTACACGCATGTTACGGAGAAAGCTCATAGATCATCTTACTAATAAAGTTGAGTCATATGTCGGTGAATATGAAGCCAACTTTCGACGGTTGATTTGAAATGTTTCAGGTCGAGAATCTCGAAATTTGATATTAAAAGTTACATGATCAAAATTGCAATTGAAAATTACAACATGGACTATCACGTCATAAAATTCACCGAAAGCCCCAAGTTAGGTGTTGACATAGCTGATGGCGTGGAATTTTCTGTCAAATCGGCCGAAAAGGACAAAAATTCCACAATTTTTTAAGTTACAAGACCAAAATGCGAATTTTAATTTGAATAGTACCAAAATGGCCAACCTCCGAAATTTACAGGATTAAATTATTTTTTTTTTACAAACAACGGTTAATGACGCCGCTGCCCAATTTTTAAACATGACAATTATACCCCTAATTAGATAGTTTTAAAAAATAATTGTAATTATACTAGTTTTTTTAACAAAAGTTCCCCCAGGTTTTTTTAATACCATTACACCAATTCTTTTATTGTGTCAATAATAACTTAAGTTGATTCTCTTTTATTTTTTTTTTAAATGTGATTTGTTGATTTATCATTTTATTCTTATTTATGATATATTTTAAAATATAAAAAATTATTTTTTATATGAACACAGAGACAGCATGCTCCAATGACTAGTACATATAAAATAAAACTAGATATAAATAAACTATTTAATTTTCATATATATCTAAACTGCTAAATTTCGATTGGCTTTTGTTTGGTCCCCTCCTTGCTGCTGGGATCAGTGAGAAAGCGCATCCTGCTAGAGCATAGTTGGAGTCAATCTGTATGCTCATTTTTTCTCCTTGAGGGAAAGATTTCTCCGACTGTAATGATAGTTTACTCCACTGGTAATGGAGACAAGTGAGCTTCAGAGCACTTAATTAAAGGTGTCAATAATGAACAGGTTGAGTTGCTCGTCGAAGAGTGCGTAGGGAGAAGCAGGTAGAGCTATCAGATCAAGAGCGGGAGCATGGGTGTGAGATCGCCCAGGGGCCATTCTGGTGGTGGAACCGTAGAACCTCTTGCAGTAGGGAGCGATGTGTTTCCCTCAAATGAGTCACCTCCGATGTCTGAGTTAGCCATTTGTCACTCCTTTAGCTCAATAGTTCCCACAAATGGTGTCAATGATACGTACTGAGGTCCAACAACACCACAATGGTTGAAGGATTTTCATGAAAATCCTAAAATCATCTGGGGACTAATCTGCAAAATAGAGATCAACACTCCAATGTTAAATCAGTAACTAAATTACTGAAAGATAATGGAAAGTTCTTGAAATAACGCAAGACAATGGTGAAATAAGCGATGTTGAGTGATGAAATATAATAATGGGAGCCAAAAGTAAGCTTATGGAGTGCAAAAAATGTGTATCCGTGCTATTTGCTGAGAGATAAAGAGTGTAGATAACTCCATGACCTCCATTCATAAGGGGGGTTCAGAGTAAAATTCATGAGTCAGTTATAAAAAGTTGTATATCATTAAAAATCTATGGATATTAGCTAACCAACAAAAGAATTAAAACCTGATTTGGACTATCTTGACGATGTTATCACTGTTTGAATAGTCATTACCTTGTAAACCTAAAAATTTGGGATGTTGTTACCAGCTGATTATTTTGGCAAATTCTGCTGATATAGGGGGAGTTAGTTGGAAATTTTTTAGAATGATGTAGCCTGAGGCATGGAGAGTTTGTCTGACGTGGTGTCCCTATTGTTCATTGAGTTATCTTGCTAAATCGGATTTATTTTTGGGCCCTACCATATTCATTTACATGTAGAAAATATGAACTATATACCTTTGGCTTGGGCCTGTTGGGCTAATCGGTGGGAGCTCACTTCATTGTTTCATGCCTTTGGAAAGATAATTGAGGGGGAAATCGAGTATAAATAGACTTTAAAATCATTCTAAGAGGGACTTTGGGGGATGTATAGAAGAAGAGAGTCGATAGCATGAGACCTCACATGTGTTTGAAGTGTGCTTGGATTGCTTGCGCTTAGTTTATTTCCTATTAAATTATCTACAGTGACAACTCTATACATGTGCATTTTTTGCCACCGATAATTATATAAAATAAAAATTATTGTCACTTAATATATTTTTCAGTGACAATTTTAATATTATTCCACTAATACCATTTTCAATTTTTTAAGGCTATTTTATGTGCCTCTACAACCATGAAAATTGCCTTCAATACATATTGAGGCAATTTTCATAGTTGTAGAGGCACATAAAATAGCCTCAAAAAATTCATATCGTTGTAGTATTTGTTGTGGATTATCCACAAAATACAAAACCAATTTAAAATTAAAATAAAAAAATATTATTAATTTACTTTCGTATAAAAGGCATTGTTTCAAGTATACACGTTTTTCAGCTCTCTCGTGACTTTGTGAATTTTCTTGTCTTCTTAATAAGGCATGCCGATAATGTGTTGCTGCTGTACATGTACTAAAGTAAGAATAATATGATTTAGTCCTGACAAAGATGGACGAATTGTGGTTTTGATCTGATGAGATCAGACTGATTTTTAGGCAGCCGTTTGTTTTGGAACTTTTCTACATGAGAGACAGTGCAATAAGCTGTACTCATCCGAAATGCAGGTAGGACCAAAGAAGTGTGGACACTGGACGGATACATTATTCACCTCGACGTGTACGTCTCAATTTACATTATAATTTTACCCCCACTTCGTTATAATTTATTTATTTTTATTTGTAATTTCATAAATTTAAGAAAATAGATGATTGAATTTATTTTTATTTGCAATATTTTGTTATAGGATAATTACGTCGAACTTTTCTAAAATTTGACATAGTTATGAATACATTTATTATTTAAAAAATTACAGATTAATACCCCATAATGTTTGATGAAACTATGTAATTCTTGGACGTGGATCTGGTATTATCATCTTTGTCCTTACTGTAAAATATATAATCGAAAGAGGCGGAGGGAAAAAATTAAAAAATTGAAAAAGAAATTATCTACTTGGTCCACAAAAAAAATTCAGAAAATTTTCAAAATAAAATAAAATTATAATTCATAGTGCATAAGGGCATTTTGGTAAGTTTATCATAAAAAATAGATAAAAACCTAACAAAGACTAACGGATTGGATTAATTATTAGACAACCGTTAAAATCAGAGGGGTATTAATAATTTTTCAAATAATGATGGAGTATTTATAATTATGTCAAATTTCAAGGGAGCTCATTATAATTTACTTTGTTTCATATATACTGAGTCTGCATAGATATTAAATAATAACCTGTATTAATGTAGGAAAAAATGAGCAACCCGCTTGTAATTTACTTTTTTTCATACAGGAAAAAATGCAAGCAACCCTTTTGCGATATCGCAAATTACCCCTTATGAAAAAATAAATAGCGGTTTACCTCTCTGTATTTTTTAAAATACAATAATTTTGCTTCCTATGATTTTTAAAATGAAGAAATTTACCTCCTTATATAAGGAGGTAAATTGCTTCATTTTAAAAAATATAGGGAGGTAAATTACTATATTTTTTTTCATAGGAGGATAATGTGCTCATTTTCAATATCACATGGGGACAAATTGCTATTCATCCTTTTCATATATATTGAGTTTGCAAAGATATTAAATAATAACCTGTATTAATGTATTTGCGAGGCATGTATTAACCTTGGGAATTAAGCTAGCTTTGGAATTTAAGTTTACATAAGTAATTATAAACTTATGAATACAAACACTATAATTACCAATTTTTTAGAATCAATTATCGCAAAATTAATTATCTCATAATCATCAATCTTACTATTAATATGCAATCATCTACCAAACGCACCTAAATTACGTAGACAAGAGATGAAGGACCTGACAAGGCGTCCGCGTCAACTTGAAAATTCTAAAGCAATAATTCAAAGTAATATTTGAATTTACTTAATTTTATAAAGTAAGATTCATCGTAGTAGAAGAAATTATTCAAACATATACGAAAATAGATATGAACTCTGCTCAATTATATGGCCACCAACTAATGTAACATATGATGCCTGTAGTCCTGGACGTGTATGAATTTGCACCAATTTGCCTATAAATACACCATCTTAGTTTGGCCAATATTCCTACCAAATCCATCCCTTGATCACTTCTCCACGCAACTCTCTCTTTCTCTCAGCCTTCTGCAATGGCCAACAACGTCACCGGTGCTCAGGTGTCGAGGTACGTCGGCGCCAAACTCACCCGCCACGACTTCCCGGCGGACTTCGTCTTTGGCGGCGCCACCGCCACTTACCAGGTCTCTATTCCTATACACGGACAAGCAAGCTAAGCTCGACGTATTTCTAGGTTTTGGTTGATTTTGGGTATGTTAATTTGTGTTGGAATGTTTCAGGTGGAAGGTGCTTATGCACAGGATGGTAGATCGTTAAGTAATTGGGATGTTTTTGCCTTACAGAGGCCTGGTCTGATTCTCTCTCCCTTTACTCATAAATCGAATTGGATTTTCTATTCCAAATTATAATGCATTTTTTTAATTAATTTTCTAATAAAGTAAAATCTCTTTTGTGTAGTGTGGTTTAAGTGTAGCTAATAATTATTTTTATTGGAATGACAGGTAAAATTCTCGATGGTTCCAATGGTTGTGTTGCGATTGATCATTACAATAGATTCAAGGTTATTACAAGTTTGAAAATTATTATTAGTTTTTTTTTATATATTTTTATCATCGGGCTACGAACTCTAACTCATCCTCAACTGACACTGCAGGAAGATGTGAGGTTGATGAAAAAGCTGGGCTTAGACGCTTACAGATTTTCTCTCTCATGGTCTAGAATATTGCCTGGTACAAAAATATTGATTAATTCAGCAATGTCGATAACACTACAAAATGTTGATTAATTAAGCAATATCAACCGGGGCTTACTTAGTTGTTTAAAATGTTATTTAAGGTGGAAGATTGAGCGGTGGTATCAACAGAGAAGGCATAAAATTCTATAATGATCTAATTGACTTCTTGTTGTCTCAAGGTTAATATTTCATTCCACATTTATTTTATTAAAATGGTTTAGTGCAGATTATATATATACACATTACACACACATTATTTACAATCTCATTATTTAAACTCTTTTTTTATATAGGAATTGAGCCTTTCGTAACCATCTTCCATTTTGATGTTCCCCAATGCTTGGAAGAGGAGTACGGTGGCTTTTTAAGCCCTAGGATTGTGTAAGTAAAAAAAATTAGTTCCACAACATAGATCAACAATTTCATCCTTCGCTTTAAGCGAATTTTAATAATTTTTTAAAATTAATTTTTTTTTTATCAACAGGCAAGATTTTGCTGAATATGCAGAATTGTGCTTCTTTGAATTTGGTGATCGAGTAAAATTTTGGATAACTCAAAATGAGCCAGTTACATTCACCAAAAACGGATACGTTCTTGGATCCTTCCCACCTGGTCATGGTTCAACTTCAGCACATCCTGGTGAAAATAATGCTCTAGGACATAGATGTGCTCGTGGAGTAGACAATACTTGTTATGGCGGAGATGCAGGAACTGAACCATATATTGTGGCACATTATTTAATTATTGCCCATGCTGTAGCTGTTGATATATACAGAAAAAACTATCAGGTCAGATATTTTTCAAGTTAACATCTTTGCATTTTATTAATCTAAAGATATATAAATTACACTGTAGTTAATCCCCATCACAACACTTTGTGTATGTTACAATCTATTACCCAATATAGTATTTAATTTTTTTTTTTTTTCTCATTGAATACAAATAGAAGTACTACGATATAACATTGCATTAATTTTGGACGATCAGGAATTGACTTAGGTTGGTAATTTTTTAAATTAAAAACAAGCTCGATTATTCTAAAGTTGGTTATATTTTTCTTTTGATAATACACAAAAGATAAACTACATTCTTTTTTAATGATTGGTTTGGTTTATTGTATCATTTTTGGGATAATTTCACTTTTCATACCTAATTTTTTGTGTGATACATAAAATAACAACCAAACATGTCCTTATATAGACAAGATGTCCCCTAATTTTCGCCTCAAAATTGGGTTGACCATTTGTTTTAACGGTCAACCTAACGGTGAGTATTTAGGCGGATGAAAATTAAAAATTTTAGGTACCATGACTGATGACTTGTAAACCTGGAGTACTAAAATTGAAAAAGAAATATACTTTGGATCCAAAAAATAAAATTATCCCTATCATTTTTTATAAGATCACTTTCTCAGTTCATCCTCAGTTATAGATCAATGGCCCGTATCTCCTACATATTAATGAAACTAAAGTTGGAAAAAAAATATTAACTTGTACAGGCCGTTCAAGGTGGAAAGATTGGGGTTACTAATATGTCAGGATGGTTTGATCCTTATAGTAATACTCAAGCTGATATCGACGCTGCCTCAAGAGCTGTCGATTTTATGTGGGGATGGTATGTAATTAATAATTTTATATACATTTTTCATCAAGCTAAATATAATCCTTCATCATCGATAAATATCAATTTTAATTTCACTCTTTTATTAATTCAGGTTTGTAGCACCAATAGTAACCGGTGACTATCCTCCGGTTATGAGGGAACGAGTAGGAAATCGACTACCTAAATTTACACCAGAACAAACGAGATTGGTAAAAGGATCCTTCGACTTTATAGGAATGAATTATTACACTACTTATTGGGCAGCATATAAACCCACCCCACCCGGTACACCACCGACTTATGCTTCGGACCAAGAAGTTGAATTCTTTAGTAAGTACTTTCAACTTCTTTGAATAACAATTATCATATACTACACCTTTTGATTTATCTATTTTTTACCTAACTTTTTAGTGGAGCGAGATGGCATTCCCATTGGCGAACAGGTAAAATTAACTACTTTTTATTGTTTTTACATTACTTAAAATAATTTCTAACAAGATTTAATTTTTATTCTTTTTTATGAATATAAAAAGATTTCTGACATGTCATTGTTGTTATTCAATGGCAGGCTGCCTCCGAATGGTTGTACATTGTGCCATATGGAATCCGAGAGCTGCTTCTTCACACAAAGAATGTGTATAATGATCCTATCATTTACATCACGGAGAATGGTAATAGCATGCGATTTTATTTCAATCATGTTATGTGTAGTTAACATTCCCCATTTCTCCATGTAGGGGTGAACGAAAAGAATGACAGGAGCGTTACAATTGCCGCAGCTTTAAAGGATGATGTTAGAATCAAATTCCATCAAGACCATTTGGTCAGCTCAAAGGAAGCCATGGAGTAAGTCTCATTGTTGTTTGTTTTTTAATATCTTTCTGTCATCAAAGTAAAGTGTAAATTTTGAATTTAATTGAACAAAATTGCTTTTTTAACTAGATATTTTTTTGTATGCTTGTGTAGCTTGGGAGTGAAGCTCAAGGGCTATTTCGCATGGTCATTGTTTGATAATTATGAATGGGCAGAAGGATACACGGTTCGATTTGGAATGTACTACGTGGACTTTGTCAATGGTTGCACCAGATACCCCAAGCAGTCAGCTATATGGTATATGAACTTCCTGAATAAAAGCATCCTTCCACGTCCCAAGAGACAAGTTGAACTAATTGAAGACGACCAAGCAGCAACGAAAAGATCAAAAAAGGGTCGTTAACCGTTAACGAATAGGTCAAGAGTAGAAGAGATGCTTCATCGTCGTTCATGCCCTTTTCTTGAATAAGATACATGGTTTTCTGTTTGAGTTCTTATATGGGAACTTAGTGACAAACTTAAGTTGTGTTCAAATAAGCGCTTGAAGCGCCTGTTGTAGTTGTAACGTTTGCTTTCTATCTAGTAAATTAAGGTTTTCGGCTCTATTTCGGTTCTCCTTATGTAATGAAACTCTCAACTATGAAATCCAATAGTACTTCTTGTCATCTTGTCTATGCATAAATCACAAATATGATAAACCGGAAGTCTTTATTAAGGACTAAAGATTCATTACTCGTAGATGAACATAAGGAAAAAATAGTTGGACTACATATTTTTTTTGAAAAGACAAAATACTCATTAATTAGGTATAAAGACCGAAACTGTTAATATTTTAAAAGTTGAAGAGCTAAATTAGAACTTCAATATGTTTAGGGACTGAAAACGGAAATGGTAGAAGGTGTGGTCTCATATTTGGGATTTGGTGGGTTTCCTGTAAATCCATTTCAATCAGCTACTGGTCCGCCTCTACCAATTAAAGTTCCATTTCAACCATTTGACATTGGATAGGTTTGAAAATTTCAGTAAATAATCTACTTCTTGGTTCCTGATATGCTTAACTAGTGAATCAATCCTCTCAACTTTATTTTTTTTCTAATCTTAACTGAGTGACATGTTTGTAACAGGAATTATAAGTAGAGAATAGTTCATTTGTGCAATGTATTGATTACAAGCATGCAAGATCTCAGATAAGCTAACAAGAGGAATATGTTGTCGGAAAACTTTCTATTCTCTCTGCTGTGCCATTGCTCATGGCACAGCCTCAGCGCCATTCTCTAAAGATGGTGTTGAGCATACAAACGCCATTCTGCGCCATTTGCTCAATCAGAATGTAGACAAAATAAGGGCTGAAAAATTAGGGCTTTTAGTTGCAAAAGAGAGAAAAACATCGCAAAGGAGAGGAAAACTGCATCACAGCAGAGAGAATAAAAAGAATAATGATGATGAGATTGGGGAGGATTTGGATTTTGATTGATGGATATTTTATATTTATTTTTTTTATAATGATTATGTAGGATTTGTTTAATCAATTTGCATTTTTTGAACTTTTTTTGTTTTCCTTAAGACTTGTTATTTTGCAAATTTCTTTTATAGTATGATTAAAATAATTTATAGTATTTATATTTAATTATTGTATTATGGATGTGAATATATAATTTATTTCTGTACGTGTGTACCGTAGTTGATTTAATCAACTTTTCATGTTTATAATTTTATTATCTGTCACTAATAATTTCAAAAAACTTAATTATTTTATAACTTTCTAAGCAGTAGGGATGTGCAATCAGGCTAGGGGAACTGGGGCACGGACAGGGTTTGGTACTCCTTTTACCAGTTCTGAGGCAGGTCCGGATTCGGAATGGGTAACGGGTTTTGTTACTGACCCGCCCCAAACCCTTCCCAATTTATTTTTTAAATATTTTTTATTATTTATTTATACATATGTAATTCATATTAATAAAAAATGATGGTATTATATGTAAATTCTTAAATAATTTGGCATATATCTTAACTCTATGTAAGAAATACAAAAAGTAAAAAAATAATTGAATGTATTATTGTATTATATAATTCATTTTAGATAAAAAAAAATTATGTTAATTTACCTAAATTTACAATGATATTTAGTATTAACTATAGAAAAAATTAGTTGAATATATTATTTGTATTATATAACTCATTTTAGGTAAAAACATCTATGTTAATTTAAATTGCATTACTTATTGAGAAATAAAAAATGAGATGAATGCATAGTTTATATTGTATAATGCATTGTATATCAAAAACTATGTTAAAGTACACAAATTTAAATGATATTAATTATTAAAATAATAAAAAATTATTTTGATGTATTCTTTGTATTATATAATTTTTTTAGATCAAAACCTATGTTAATTATTAAATTTAAAATGATATTACTTAGTAAAAAAAATAAAAACTTAGTTGAGTATATACTTTGTCTTATACAATTCATTTTAGATTGAAAACTCTGTTAAAGGATTTAAGTCTAAATTGATATTACTTATTTAACAAATAAAATATTAGTTGAATGTATTCTTTGTATCATATAATTCATTTTAGATTAAGAAAAAAACTATGTTAATTTAAATCGATATTACTTATTGAGAAATTAAAAAATTAGATGAATGCATTATTTATATTATATAATTCATTGTATATCAAAAACTATGTTAAAACACCTAAATCTAAAATAATATTACTTATTGAAATAATAAATATTACTTGAATGTATTCTTTATATTATTTAATTTATTTTAGATAAAAAAAAACCTATTTTAAATAATCTATATCTAAAAGGATATTACTTATTAAAAATATTTTTTATTTAAAACTATCTACATCTAAAATGATATTATTTTTAATACATAATTTGAGATATATACTTGTATAAGATACGAAATTAACAATCCAACTAAAAAGTAATTTTTTTTAATTTCATCTTTAATTTTACTAATTAGTCAATTGATTCACCCATTAACAATTTAACTCTTTAGATTTAGTTTATTCATTAAGTGATGAAACATTCTAAAGAGGCGATCGTGGCAAATTTGGCGGGTCGCCATCCGGGGTAGTTTGGGGACGGGTTTTTAAGGAGGCAGGGCTAGAGGTGCAAACGAATCGAGCTCGACCAAAAATTTGAGCTCGAGCTTGGTGAGCCGCAAAAAGGCTTGAGCTCCAGCATATTGTCTGGTGCTTGAGCTCGAGCTCACGAACAAGCTCAACTAATTTCTTTTTAAAATATTTGAATATTTAAAAAAAATTATAAATTATTGTACTTTGAAATACAATATTAAAAAATTTATTCATAATATAAATTTATGCATTTTTTTGTAGTGGATAAACAAATCATAATGATAAAATTCATTTGAATTATTATAAATATTTATTCATAAAATAATTATCAAAATTCACTAAATTATCGATTAAGCTTGTTTTTAAATAATATAAACTAAAATACCATAGTTTAATATCATCTAAAACTAAAATTTGAGATATTGACCAATAATTCTAATATTTAGTGAATAATTTTATTTTATTGTAATGGATATTGAAATTGTTACAATAAAATTCACATGCATTATATTAAATATTTATTTAAAAAAACTATCAAAACATACTAAATTATTCATTAAGCTATTTTTAGCTAATATAAACCAAACTACAATATTTTAACATCATCTTAAACTAAAATATTATATATTGGGTAACAATTTTGAAATAAATGCATTTTTTTGTATTGGATATTGAAATGATAACGATAAAATTCATAAGAATTATATTAAATATTTTTTTACGTATGGAGAAAAAAAAGTATTTAAATACTATTTATAAAAAAATTGTCAAAATGTACTAAATTATTGATTAAGCTTCTTTTTAGATAACACAAACTAAAATGCAATATCTAATATTTTCTAAAATTAAAATATGAGATATTAACTAGTAATTCTAATTTATGGTGAATTTTAAATATTTATTTCAAAAAATAAAAAAGTATCAAAACTTGCAAAATTGTTGCTTAAGGTTGTTTTTAAACAATAGAAATAAAAATATCATATTTTATTATTATATAAAATTAAAATGTGAGATATATTGACTAATAGTTCTAATATATAGAGAATTTTGATAAACTTGATATAATATTGAATATTTATTAAAATAATATTTATAAATAAAAAATTAAAAAAAAAAAGGAAAAAAGATGTGAATTCACAAGATGGACAGAAAAAACCAAGTTCAAGCTCAAACTTGAGAAACTTGAGCTTAAGTCAAGCTTGAAGAGGAGCCGACTCGTGGGCTCGGCTCATCTTGCACCCCTAGACGGGGCTACAAAACTAGTGGGATGGCTGGGATTTCACAAAGTGGGCTGGGTCTCGGATTTGGACCCGCCCTGTTTTCATACTAGTAAGCAGGCATCATCAGCTTGGAAGGTGACAAGAAATAATATGAACAGTTGTTGGATACAAAGTTGTCTACTTGGGGACTTTTAGGAATCTATTTCATTAATCCTTCAATTAATATAATTGCTCTCTTCTACAACTTTCCTAGTTAAAAGTATTGATAAGTTGGAGTTTGGCATGCTTTGTTGTTGATATGATATTTGATATGTTTATCTAGAGTTGACATGGTTTATTGCTAGTCGATTTCGCTTGGATATATTTGTCGTAATTGAGGCATCATATTAGATGTGTGAGGGGCAAAAATGTAAAAGAAAAAAAATAGGATATTCCCACAGCAAATTCACAGTCAAAGCGTGTGTTTCCCAATTTCTGTACGGAAGGGGTTATTAAACTTTATTTTATATCACAGGAGGGTATTTTGATACTTTAATTTCATAAAGAATTTTCTAAACATTCCTATTATCACAGGGGGTTTCTGAACTTTTCCCCAAGGATTGATGATGAAGGTCGAAGCTTAATGATGCATATCTTCATGTTATATATATATACTGTGAATAGCTCAATTAGGATGTTATTCAAAACTAATGTTTTTAATTGGTTGTCGATTGGGAATCGGATCTTAGGTTGGTCCTGATATATGTATAAAAATATCGGATCTGAGGCCGGTCCTGGTATATATATAAAAATCAAGATGGTCAACCTAGTAACTCCGGCCAATCACCTTATATGTATATATATAAATAGAAAGAAAAAAGAAAAAAGAGAGAGAAAAGAAGAAGGGGGACGATGTCAGACGGCGAGTCGAGCTGGCAGCTCGATGGGTGAGTTGTGGCGTCGCATTGCAAGTGGAGAAAAAGGAAAGCGAGTTGGTGGGGTTAGGGGAAATAAGAAAATCATAGGTGGAGGGTGGGTAGGAAGAAGAAGAAAATGAGAGATGGAGGTGAAGATGGAGATGAAGGTGGAGGGTGGGGGAGGAAAGAAGGAAAGGGGTAGGTGGGGAGTGAGGAAGGAAAGTAGTTGGTAGGAATATATTAGTTTGTATATATATATATAATATTTGTTATAATAAATGATGTGGAATGCTTGAATATAAAAGCGGAAGCTAAAAGGAGCTTATACATGTGGAAAAGGAATACAAAACCCGTGGCCTTGTTCTTTCATGAGAGAAAAAGTGTGGAGCATGAGTTACCAAAAGTGACTTACGTTTTGATTGCACTAAAACCTTTATTTATAGGCAATTCTAAGCAAGATTCAGGGATTGGTTATAGACAATCTGCGTTATGGTCTCAACCTTTATTTTGTAAGTTAATCCTCTTTTGTCTCGATCATATTGTAATGTTGTTGGACTCCAATACGCATCATTTGTTATGATAATTAAATTCCCGCATTAATAAACTAAAAAAGAAACCAATCTTAAAGTTTGATGTAATTACACATCACCCTCTTATTATTTGCAAAATTATCAATATCCCCTCATTTTAATGGTCATCCAACAACCAACCCAATCCGCTACTCTCTATTAGATTTTTGCCCATTTTTTATCGTGAATTGTTTAAAATACTAGTATGAACTAGAATTATAATTTTATTAATTTTTAATATTTTGTATTGAATTAAATAAATAATTTTTTTATGAATTTTCAAATCTTTTCCTCCACATTATCCGATCTTCTACTCTAAATTATTTCTGAAAGAGCTTTCGGTGATTTCACCCTTCAGCCAGCTAGAAGTTGGGAGGAAGTCCACAAGCTATGCTTAGAGTTGGATGAAAATAATTAGAACACGTGATCTATATTTTTTTTTTTATTCATACATGCATCTGCTCACGACTCACTCTCACACTCACACTCACACATGCTCCCAATTAACTTGGATCTCAACATTTTCATAAAGAAATACAAAGTCCCAAACCAGATATATCCTGTAAAGGACAAACACGTCATCTACTTTTGCCATTCGAGCATTCGATCTAAATTATTGAGATGTCCCTCAAGGGACAAACACGTGGTCTACCGTTTGTCCTTTAAACATTCCGCTATTCATGTTTATTGTAAAAATATCTTCAAACCTAATTTTACTTAATAAATATAGAAAATGTTTGTGTGGCATGTTAACCACGTTTCGCTTGGCTCTAGCCTCGAGAACTGACAACTCACGGGAGCGACCTTCATCTCATATCACATCACTATCATAATTTGTGTCCCCTCCTTCATGAGTGCATTGTCAGTATCACGACAAAGTGTCAGAATCCGGTAATGAATTTCAACCTTTTCATACTCAGGCAGGTGGTACCACCAATAATGTTTTCATTTCTCGCACGTTCTAAATAAGTTTGTGATTACGTTTTCAAATTTTATCAAGTATTTGAATATTTATTTGTAAAAAATATTTATTTTATTTAGTTACGATATTAATTGAATAAATATATTGCTTAATTTATTAATATTAATATAATTTAATAATTATTATTTAAAACGAAAAAAATACTTGTGATGAAATGTAGAGCATTATGGTATCCATTCCTCGATAAACTTTGATACTATATCTGTGTGGTTAATTGAATTGAGTTAAATTCTTTTAAAATATTGTCTTGTTTCATTTTTTTTTTTTGGAAAAATTGGACTAATTGATTCCCATTTATCATTAATTTTTGGAATAATTATGACACCCTCCTAAGAGATTTGATATTATTACATATAAATTTCATATAGTTTAAAAATTAAATTTAGTATTCTTGATGTTTATTTTCATCTAATAAATAAAATTTTTTATTATTCAAAATTCACAAAATTTGTGTGACATATTAATTTTGAAAATAAAAATATATTTAATAGATAAAAAAAATCACTACAGTAACATTAAAAGATACAACTTTTAATTTTATTGAAACATAGTCGTGATATAATTTAATTCCAAAAGTAATTATTGAAAAGGAGTGAATCAACGTCAGGATTTTTGTTTATACTCGAAACACAGATTTGATCTATTTAGCTGTAAGGACAAAATATAGTTAAATGCCTTCTTGTCTATTTTTGTCGGATTATAATAAATGGAACTTCGAATATTTAACCAATCCCATCAAACTAAAATGCTTTGAATTATATAAGCTCTTTAAAAAAAAATTAAATTTTATAAGCTTTATAAGTTTAATATGTCATACGACAAAAATATCCTTATTCAGACACACTTTCTATCTCTCTCTCACACACACATTCTCTCTCTCTCTGTTATTTCAAAGAATTTTATTGCTGTTTAATTTTTCTTGCATTGAAAAAGGGAAAATATTTTATTATAAAAATAAAATTGCTATTGAAATTGTATTTACTGAAAATATAATTTCAAGACATTATACGATTAAAAATAGTTATTGCACTAAAAAAAATATATGAATTATATATTTATGTTAATATTCGACTGGTGTGAATATACATATATATGCTATTTCTATTCAAAAGTTTAGATAATAGCTCGGTATTTTTTTATTTTTGTATAAAATATCATCGATTAAGTTTTTATTTGAAATTAAATTATTGTGTACTATTTATAAAAGTATATGAAAAATATTTAAATACAAAGTATAATATAAAATAAAGACTTATTTGATTTTATTAGTATCATATCATTTTTTATCATTTAATTAATAAAAAGACCTTATTATGTCTAATGTTCTAATATTTTATTTTATAAAATGTGAAATTATTTATAAACTTTAATATCTTATTGTACCAGATATTTTAAGTGTTTATTTTTAAAATAAAATTTAATATTTTATAAATTTTTAAAATATCTGATAAGATATTTTAAATGAATTTAGCCAGACGACTTGTGAAAAGTACTCGTGGCCCAAATTGAACTTAGTTATTGAGAACAAGGGATGGGGGGACCTAGAAGGCGTACGAGGGTGGGAGACTTGTTTTTACTCCACAAACGTCAACTTGAAATTCAAAAGCAATAATTCGAAAAAATTGTAATTAAAAAGTGTAGTATTGTTTGTAATATTAATCATATAATTTTTAATATAATCAATATTAATCTCATATTTCAGAAAATAATTGCACAATTAATCCCAAGTTAGTCGCTGAAGCTGCAAAGTTGGTCCGAAATATTGCAATTTTTTGACAGTAGGACTAGTTTTGCGATGTATTTCTAAAGTGTAAGACTAATATTAATTATTTATAAAAATATGGGACAAATATTATAAATCACCTTATATTTTGGGGCCAAAATTATAAGTTTTTGGCAATAATTCAAAGGAAATTTATCTTAGTAGAAGAAATTATTGAAATGGATGTTACAGTAAAAGCGAATTCTGCTCAATTATATGATGGGTGTGGGTCCTGGAGGGGCATGCAGTGCACCAATTTGCCTATAAATGCCACCACCCTGGTTTCACCAATCCTACCAACAATCCATCCCTTTAATTGCTTAGCCACACAAAGTCTTATCTTTCTCTCAGCCTTCTGCAATGGCTCAGGTGGGGAAGTACGTCGGCGCCAAACTCACCCGCCAAGACTTCCCGGCGGACTTCATCTTTGCCGCCGCCACCTCCACTTACCAGGTCTCTATTCGTGTATAAATGTGTGTGTGTTTGCTGATTTATGTGAAGATATTGATGTACCTAGCTAGCTGGCTAAGAGCATATAAGCTTGTCGTGTTTCTAGCTTTTGGTTGTTTTTGCTTATGTTAGTTTTGGTTTGAATGTTTCAGGTGGAAGGTGCTTATGCACAGGATGGTAGATCACTGTGTAATTGGGATGTATTTTCCCTACAGAGGCCTGGTCTGATTTTCTCTTACCTTCACTCGGAATTGAATTTTCTTTTCGAATTATGTCGTACTTTTTAATTTAGCTTCTCAATAAAGTACTAGCACTTTTGTATAGTATGGCTTTTAAGTGTTGCTAATTATTTCTCTTGGAATGATAGGTAAAATTGTTGATGGTTCCAATGGTTGTGTTGCGATTGATCATTACAATAGAGTCAAGGTGATTAATTAAAAAAAAAAAAGAATATGTGATTTATAAGGAAATGACACTTTCGTTCCGTGACTTAGAGCCTTTTCATTTTGGTCCCATCAGTTACGAAATTCTCACTTTTGGTCCTGTAACTTATAGAAATATTACTTTTGGTCCCATAACTTTAAAAAAATAGCACTTTGATCCGAAGCACTAAACTGCTATGTGGCATTTTCCATTAAACATCTAACGATAATGTGTTATGGGACCAAAACCGCTATTGTTTTAAAATTACGGGACTAAATATGAGAATTCCATAATCACTGGGATTAAAAGTAAAAAGGCCTAAGTTACAGAACGAAAAATGTAATTTCCCTTATGATCCATATACTACCAGTTTGAAAATTCTTATTCTTTCATATATATATATATATATATTATCATCGGATTAGAAACTCTAACTTATGCTCGATTAATATTGCAGGAAGACGTGAGGTTGATGAAAAAATTGGGCTTAGACGCTTACAGATTTTCTCTCTCATGGTCAAGAATATTGCCTGGTATGAAAATTTGATTAATTAAGCAATATCGATAACATTGCATAATGTTGATTAATTAAGCAATATCAACGAGGGCTGACTTAGTTGTTTAAAATGGTATAGGTGGAAGATTGAGCGGTGGTATCAACAGAGAAGGCATTAAGTTCTATAATGATCTAATTGACTTGTTGTTGGCTCAAGGTTAATATTTTATTTTATTAAAATAATGTAGTTCAATATATATATATATACACATTATTTACAATCTCATGTTTTAATTCTTTTCCTTTTATATATAGGAATTGAGCCTTTCGTAACCATCTTCCACTTTGATGTTCCCCAATGCTTGGAAGAGGAGTATGGTGGCTTTTTAAGCCCTAGGATTGTGTAAGTAACCAATTTTTGTGTGTTGAAGCAGCTTCTTAATTCTTACTAATACTTAGACTACAAAGTTGCAGTACCACATGAAAGGGGTCAATATTTTTATACCTTGCTTCAAGTGAATTTTGAAATGATCCCAAAATTAAATTTTTTTTGTCAACAGGCAAGATTTTGTTGAGTTTGCAGAACTATGCTTTTTTGAATTTGGTGATCGGGTAAAATATTGGATCACACAAAATGAGCCAGTTACATTCGCCAAAAATGGATATGTTCTCGGATCTTTTCCACCTGGTCATGGTTCAACTTCAACACATCCACGTCCAAAAAATGCTGTATTACATAGATGTTGTCGTGGAGTCGACAGGACTTGTTATGGTGGAGATGCAGGAACTGAACCATATATTGTGGGACATCATTTGATTATTGCTCATGCTGTAGCTGTTGACATATACAGAAGAAACTATCAGGTCTGATTATTTTTCAAAATTAGCATCTTTACAATTTTTTTTCCAATCTATAGATCTGATGCTCTAATGGATAAAGTTGGGATACACTTTAACAACACTTTGTGTATGTTACAATCTATTACCTATTATAGTGTGTAGTCTTTTCTTCTCATTGATATAAATAGAACTACTACGAAATAATGCCTTAATGGATTAAGGTATAAAAATTAATTAAAGTCCAACTGAAAAGAAAATTTTGATTTGTACAGGCTGTTCAAGGTGGAAAGATTGGGGTTACCAATATGTCAGGATGGTTTGAACCTTATAGTAATACTCAAGCTGATATTGACGCTGCCTCAAGAGCTGTCGATTTTATGTTGGGATGGTAATTAATAATTTCATATACCCTTTTCATTCATCATCGATAAAATATCAATTTCAATTCCATTCTTCTATTTCAGGTTTGTAGCACCAGTAGTAACCGGTGACTATCCTCCGGTTATGAGGGAACGAGCAGGAAATCGACTACCTAAATTTACACCAGAACAAGTTAAATTGATAAAAGGATCCTTCGATTTTATGGGATTGAATTATTACACAACTTATTGGGCAGCATATGACCCTACCGCACCCGGTACACCACCAACTTATATGACGGACCAAGAAGTTGAATTCTTTAGTAAGTATTTTCACCTTCTTTGAATAACAATTATCATATACTATTCCTTTTGAATTATCTAACTTGAAAACACTAACATCTATTAACTTCATTTTTTTATCTAACTTTTTAGTGGAGCGAGATGGGGTTCCAATTGGCGAACAGGTAAAATTAACTACGTTTTATTGTTTTTACATTACCTGTATAGAGTTAAATACACTTATCCTTCACTAAAATTTTGGACAAAATTACCCTTATATAATTTATGTATATAATGCACAAGAAGATTCTTTAATAATATTTTGTACTAACTTGTGTAATTTACATTTTAAAGAATAAAGGCCAATCAAATAAGTGAAAATAATAAATATACAAAAATAATTTAGAATCTTAATTTTTTACTTTAAAATTGAATTATTAGCTATTTAAATTAAGTAACTAGACTGTTTTAGCTAAAAATGAATAACATCTCTAACTATATCTTAGATATATATTTTCAAAAAAGTAAATAAAAACACATGTATCCCTTTTTTCCGAAAAGTGGCCAAGAATTTCTTTATCAATATTTAATTGAAGAAAATATATCTAAGTTAACGGGGATATAATCATTTATTTGTTTTTACGACCAAGTTGTCAACGAAATAGTTTTAATTATCTTTATTATTTGTTGTATATTTATTATACTCTCCTATTACTTTATTTTTTATTTGAACTAGTTAAATTATTAATTACTTTCTCTATAATATAATTTCTTCTTCTAATCCAAAAATAAGTTAGTATAAAAAAAGTACTCAAAATACATTCGGAACAATATAAATATGTATGACATGAGTGCAATTTTGTCCAGCAAATTAATTCAAGAGGGTTAAGTGTTACATTTTGTTAGTTTAGAGGGTAAGTACAACCTCGCTCGGGTATAGCTCAAAAATGTAAAGTGTATTTAATCCTTATTTATAATGAATTTTAACTAGATATATTTTTTTTCATGAATATAAAAGATTTCTGACATGTCATTGTTGTTATTCAATGCTAGGCTGCCTCAGATTGGTTGTACATTGTGCCATACGGAATCCGAAACCTTATTCTTCACACAAAGAATGTCTATAATGATCCTATCATTTACATCACGGAGAATGGTAATAGTCGTGTTCTTTGACTTCTTCAAGTGCCTAATAGCATTAAATAATTTTGAGAAAACTCTTGTTCGGATTAGGTTACAGGACAAGTGTACCACACTTACTATATGATGGATCATTTTTTCTAAATTATACATCAATTATATGACAATAATGCACTTACTATATGATTGGTTTAGGTTCGGTCAAACCAAATCTGAACTAGAATTTTCTTTAATTTTGGTACTCTATACCATGCCAGTTATTTCAATCATGCTATGTTGTAAAATGTAGGGGTGAATGAAAAGAATGACAGGAGCCTTACAATTGCCAAAGCTATAAAGGATGATTACAGAATCAAATTCCATCAAGATCATTTGGCCTACGTAAAGGAATCCATAGAGTAAGTATTATCATTGTCCAAATTTTTTCATTTTAATCATCAAATAGGGTACAAGTTTTGAGTTTAATTGAACAATGCTGTTTCTTTAACAAGATAACTTGTTGTTTGCTTTTGTAGTTTGGGAGCGAGGGTCAAGGGTTATTTCGCGTGGTCATTGTTTGATAATTATGAATGGGCAGAAGGATACTCGGTTCGATTTGGAATGTTTTATGTAGACTATGTCAATGGTTACACCAGATATCCTAAACAGTCAGCTATATGGTACATGAACTTCCTGAACAAAAACGCCCTTCCACGTACCAAGAGACAAATTGAAGAAATTGAAGACGATACCACAACAACGAAAAGAAAGAAGGGTCGTTAAGCGTTAACCCAATAGTCAAGCGTAGAAGAGATGCTTCGTCTTTGAGTCGTGCCCTTTGCTTGATTAAGTTTTATGGCTTTTCTGTTTGGTTCCTTTTATGGGAACTTAGGGACAATGTCATGTCTTGTATTCTCAAATAAGCGCTTGAAGCGCCTGTTATAGTGGTAATGTTGTTGTCTGTCGAGTAAAAATCACGTACATCTGTTAGTACTTCTCGTGTATGCATAAGTCACAAATGAAAGAAAATGGAAGTCTTTTATTAAGGATTAAAGATTCATCTGTTAAACTACAAAATGAATTTTTTTTAACGTAAAATACCATATTTTTTTAAAATAAATTATGAAACGAATAGTTTTGCAATCAATTTCTTCAATATTTATTGATATTACTTGTAGATGTGTTTATTATAAATTATTATTAGGTATTGATATTTGATATATTGATTGAAATTCATATATAATGGTACATTATAGATTTATTCAAAAAAAAAAAAAAGAGGAAATTTTACACTATCTTGTAAAGTCCTTCACTTTTTTCTTTTGGTTTCTCATTAATTTGAAAAATATCGATTTAATAATTTGAAAAGTTTATCTCCTGTAAGAAAATATGAAAAGTTAGAAAATGTAGAAGTACTTAGTGATATGTGGTATAATTAAATCAAAAATAAATTTAAACAATTAATAAATCATAGGTTGGACCTATTTAAAACCCATCATAGATCTATATAATATCAATGATACTAATTCAACCCAGATATTCAAATTGATGTGTATTGTTGTCCAACAACACCACAATAATTGAAGGAGCTTTTTGAAAGTCTTAAGATCAAAGGGGATCTAACCAGAAAATGTTAGCATGTCATACTTAAGTCAGTAATTTAAATTTCTGTAAAAAGAATGCGAAAAATTGAAATAACGCTAGATAATAGTGAAATGAAGAAATGAAGAATTGTTTCGACCGAGGGATGTCAATGTGCCACACGAGACTAAAAATTCCCACATTAAATAGCATGTGCCCTGCAAATGAACACATTTTTTGCGTACGTCGGAGGACCCAGTTGACACAATTTTGCAAATTAGTGGTTAAAATGTAAGAACTATGAAAATTAGCTAATGTACTAAAATTAATCACGGAAGTATTAAATTCAATTACTATTAAATATGTAGATTTAATATTTTCATAAGATTATTTTGTAAATGGTATAATAAATAATATAATATTTTTAAATAAGAGTTATTTGTGAATTGATCTCGATAATTTTGAATTTATTCATAAATTATGGGTAAAAATAAAAAATATTAATTTAATTAGTATGATTTGCAAAAAAAATGGATTTGGGTCGAACCCTATTCGAAAAACAGGTCTCGGTCAAGTCTAAAGAGCTATGGGTCTTGAGTTGGGTTCAATGAATTGGGTATAATTTTTGTATAAATTAATTTATTTGAGCCTTCTTTGTGCTTGAGCCTAAACTACTCATTAACAGACGTAATTAGATCAAACTTGATTCGAACCATAATTTTCCCCAACTATAGCAATACTCCACACGGAATCGAAGATTTCGAAAATATGGCCACTCAGGTTAAGCAAATTCTAGACCATATTCATGCAATCTCGAAACAGATTACAAATAGCATCCCCCCTAAGCCCGGCATAAGTCAAAAAAGTTAAATTCTTGTAATTCTGTCGTCGCACTTATAAATAGGGGAGGTTAATTAGCAAGAGGTGCAACACAAAATTAAATCAGAAAAAAATGAAGGGGAAAGGGTGGTCGGGACCTGCAGTGGTTATAGTGATGGTGATGGTGTTCCTAATTATATCTACAGCAAATGCAGAAACATGCGTTGAATGTCTTGAGAAATGCTTCCAAGGAGGTTTCCATCCTGATTGTCTGACCAAATGCTTGCCGGTCTGTCAGGGGCCTCCGTCGAGCACACACCCAGACAGCCTCCCTCCTCACCCACATAACTATTATTATTAGCGTATGTCCGATTAATAAATTTGTGTAGGAGAAAATATTTACTACAGTTTGTAATGAGATAGTTTGGAATAAATGTCTTGAGAGAAGTTAAATATGTTCTGAAAATTTTTATTTGGTTGAATTTGAGAAGCAATTGTTTACTTGGTTGGACAAGTGAAGAAGTAAATATATATATATATATATAGTTAAAAATATGATTTTATATAATCGTAGTAAATAATATAATTTTGCCATGAATTTAATTCTGCGCTAACTAATGCCATCTGCGTCTTGTTACATTTGTCATTCTCCTTCAATTTCTAACTCTTACTTCTATCTTTTTCTCGTGCTGGATGTCACCATAGTTTCGCAACATTTGTTGCTCATTACGGGTATTGTGTGTGTGGGTGGGGTGTGTGTGTGTGTGCGCGCGTGGTGTGCGTGTGTGTGTGGGGTGTGTGCGTGTGTGTGCATGTGTGGGTGGGGTTTGTGCATGTGTGTGTGGGGAGTGTGCGTGTTGTGAGTGTGTGTGTGGGGGGTGTGTGCGTGGTGTGCGTGTGTGTGTGCAGTGTGTGGGTGGTGTGCGTGTGTGTGTGTGGTGTGTATGTGTGTGTGTGTGGGGTGTGTGCGTGTTGTGTGTGTGCGTGTGTGGGGTGTGTGCGTGTTGTGTGTGTGTGTGTGTGGGGTGTGTGCGTGGAGTTTAAAGTTGTTTTACTTGTAGGTTGCTATTCCATGCTTTGGAGGAAGCCTGCCTGTGAGCATCAAGAAGAGCTTAACTAATGTTGCTCCTTTGAACCCAGTGCTAATATTAGAGCAAAGAAGGTTGCAGCATTTCCTAGTGTATTTTATTTATGTAATTGCATCAGGACAATGATTTTGTGATTAATATTATCCAGTTTCTGGATCAACCTCTCTAAAAATCATGATCTGGTGTAGCAAGTTTCTGTTGAGATCATGATGTCCAAGAATATATTTTTATATGTTCTAATCAGCTATTGCATTTCTTTTTCAATGTTATCGACCACAAACTTGAGAAGTTTTGGTGAATGATGCCCCCTCCTTGCCCCGGCTTTGCCATTTCCTTGTTTGTGCGACTTTTTATGTGTGTGTGTATGTGTGCATGTACGGGGTGTGTTTGTGTGTGCATGTACGGTGTGTGTTTGTGTGTGCATGTGTGAGTGTGTTAGTGTGTGTGTGGTGTGCGTGTGTGTGCGTGCATGTGCGTGTGCGGTGTGTGTGTGTGTGTATGTGTGTGCAGTGTGTGTGTGTGTGTGAAAGTGTGCGTGCGTGTGCGGGGGATGTGTGTGTGTGTCACTGTAGAAACTGTTTTACTTCTATTTTGAACATAGAAGAAGTGAGTTGTTGTTTTTATCTTTTGCGCCAACAAATGTCATTTGCGTCTTGTTATATTTCGTATTCTTCTTTAATTTCTAAGTTTACATTTCTATCTACACAATCCTTTTTCTCGTGCAGGATGTTACCATAGTTTCGCAACATTTATTGCTCATTACGAGTATTGTGTGTGTGGGTGGGGTGTGTGTGTGTGTGTGCGCGCGTGGTGTGCGTGGTGTGCGTGTGTGTGTGGGGTGTGTGCATGTTGTGTGTGTGTGTGTGTGCGTGCTGTGCGTGTGGGGTGTGTGCATGTTGTGTGTGTGTGTGGGGGGTGTGTGTGCGTGGTGTGTGTGTGTGTGGGATGTGTGGGTGGTGTGCGTGTGTGTGTGTGGTGTGTACGTGTGTGTGTGTGCGGTGTGTGCGTGTTGTGTGTGTGTGTATGTGTGCATGTGCGGTGTGTGTGTGTATGCGTTTGCGGTGGGGGTGTGTGTGTTTGTCACTGTAGAACATGTTTTACTTTAATTTCAACATAGAAGAAGTGAGGTGTTGTTTTTATATTTTGCGGCAATGAATGTCATCTGCGTCTTGTTACATTTGTCATTTTCCTTCAATTTCTAAGTCTTCATTTCTATTTACACAATTATTTTTCTCGTGCAGGATGACACCATGGTTTCGCAATACTTTATGCTCATTACGGGTATTGTTTGTCTTTGTGGTTATTTATTTTATTTTGTAACATTTTTATGTGCTTGCATAAATGTGTATTCTCATTTTTGTGTACCTGATATGAATGAGTATTTATTGAAATGAAGCAATAACAGAACAGGAAAGAGTGTGTCGTCCCTCTTCTTTTTTGTAATTGCATTAGGATAATGATTTTGTGATTAATATTATCCAATTTCTGGATCAATCTCTCTAAAAATCATGATCTGGTGTAGCAAGTTTCTGTTGAGATCATGATGTCCAAAAATATATTTTTATATGTTCAAATCAGCTATTGTATTTTTTTTCAATTTTATCGACCACAAACTTGAAAAGTTTTGGTGAATGATGCCCCCTCCTTGTCCCGACTTTCCCATTTTCAGTATGTGTGTGTGCATGTGCGGTGTTTGTGTGTGTGTGCATGTGTGCGTGTGTGAGTGGTGTGCGTGTGTGTGGGGTGTGTGTGTGCATGTGCGGTGTGTGTGTGTGTGTGCGTGCGTGTGCGTGTGTGTGTGTGTGTGTGTCACTTTAGAAATTGTTTTACTTCTATTTTGAACATAGAAGAAGTGAGGTGTTGCATTTATCTTCTGCGCCAACGAATGTCATTTGCGACTTGTTACATTTCCTATTCTTCTTTAATTTCTAAGTCTTCATTTCTATCTACACAACCCTTTTTCTCGTGCAGGATGTCACCATAGTTTCGCAATATTTATTGCTCATTACGGATATTTTGTGTGTGGGTGGGGTGTGTGTGTGTGTGTGTGTGTGGGGTGTGTGCGTGTGTGTGTGTGTGCGTGTTGTGTGTGTGTGTGTGCGTGCTGTGCATGTGTGTGTGTGCGTGCTGTGCGTGTGTGTGTGTGGGGTGTGTGCGTGTTGTGTGTGTGTGTGGGGGGTGTGTGCATGTTGTGTGTGTGTGTGTGTGGGGTGTGTGCGTGTTGTATGTGTGCGTGGTGTGCGTGTGTGTGTGGGGTGTTTGGGTGGTGTGCGTGTGTGTGTGTGGTGTGTACGTGTGTGTGTGTGGGGTGTGTGCGTGTTGTGTGTGTGTGTGTATGTGTGCGTGTGCGGTGTGTGTGTGCGTATGCGTTTGCGGTGGGGATGTGTGTGTGTCACTGTAGAACATGTTTTACTTCTATTTTGAACATAGAAGAAGTGAGGTGTTGTTTTTATTTTCTACGGCAACGAATGTCATCTGCGTCTTGTTACATTTGTCATTCTCCTTCAATTTCTAAGTCTTCATTTCTATGTACACAATCCTTTTTCTCGTGCAGGATGACACAATGGTTTCGCAATATTTTATGCTCATTACGGGTATTGTTTGTCTTTGTGGTCTATTTATTTTGTTTTGTAACATTTTTATGTGCTTGCGTAAATGTGTATTCTCATTTTTGTTTACCTGATATGAATGAGTATTTATTGAAATGAAGCAATAATAGAACAGGAAACAGTGTGTCGTCCCTCTTCTTTTTTGTAATTGCATTAGGACAATGATTTTGTGATTAATATTATCCAATTTCTGGATCAACCTCTCTAAAAATCATGATCTGGTGTAGCAAGTTTCTGTTGAGATCATGATGTCCAAGAATATATTTTTATATGGTCTAATCAGCTACTGCATTTCTTTTTCAATTTTATCGACCACAAACTTGAGAAGTTTTAGTGAATGATGCCCCCTCCTTGCCTCGGCTTTTCCATTTCCTTGTTTGTGCGACTTTTTGTGTATGTGTGTGTGCATGTGCGGTGTGTGTGTGTGTGTGAGTGTGTGTGTGGTGTGCGTGTGTGTGTGGGGTGTGTGCGTGTGGGGTGTGTGTGTGTGTGTGCATGTGCGGTGTGTGTGTGTGTGCGTGTGTGGTGTGTGTGTGTGCGTTTGTGGTGGGGGTGTGTGTGTGTATCACTATAGAACATGTTTTACTTCTATTTTGAACTTAGAAGAAGTGAGGTGTTGTTTTTATATTCTGCGGCAATGAATGTCATTTGCGTCTTGTTACATTTGTCATTCTCCTTCAATTTCTAAGTCTTCATTTCTATCTACACAACCCCTTTTCTCGTGCAGGATGAAACCATAGTTTCACAATATTTTATGCTCATTACGGGTATTGTGTGTCTTTGTGGTCTATTTATTTTGTTTTTTAACATTTTTATGTGCTTGCATAAATGTGTATTCTCATTTTTGTTTACCTGATATGAATGAAGATTTATTGAAATGAAGCAATAACAGAACAGGAAAGAGTGTGTCGTCCCTCTTCTTTTTTGTAATTGCATTAGGACAATGATTTTGTGATTAATATGATCATCCTCTCTAAAAATCATGATCTGGTGTAGCAAGTTTCTGTTGAGAACATGATGTCCAAGAATATATTTTTATATGTTCTAATCAGCTACTGCATTTCTTTTTCAATTTTATCGACCACAAACTTGAGAAGTTTTGGTGAATGATGCCCCCTCATTGTCCCGGTTTTTCCATTTCCTTGTTTGTGCGACTTTTTGTGTGTGTGTGTGTGCATGTGCGGTGTGTGTGTGTGCATGTGTGCGTGTGTGAGTGTGTGTGGGGTGTGCGTGTGTGTGCGTGTGTGTGGGGTGTGTGCGTGTGGGGTGCGTGTGTGTGGGGTGTGTGCGGTGTGTGCGTGTGTGTGTGTGTGTGTGTGTGCATGTGCGGTGTGTGTGTGTGTGCAGTGCATGTGTGTGTGTGTGTGTGTGCGTGCGTGTGCGGTGTGTGTGTGTGTGTGTGTCACTGTAGAAATTGTTTTACTTCTATTTTGAACATAGAAGAAGTGAGGTGTTGCTTTTAGCTTTTGCGCCAACGAATGTCATTTGCGTCTTGTTACATTTCCTATTCTTCTTTAATTTCTAAGTCTTCATTTCTATCTATACAACCCTTTTTTCTCGTGCTGGATATCACCATAGTTTCGCAATATTTATTGCTCATTACAGGAATTTTGTGTGTGGGTGGGGTGGGTGTGTGTGTGTGTGCATGGTGTGCGTGTGTGTGTGGGGTGTGTGCGTGGTGTGCGTGTGTGTGTGGGGTGTGTGCGTGTTGTGTGTGTGTGTGTGTGCGTGCTGTGCGTGTGGGGTGTATGCGTGTGTGTGTGTGTGGGGTGTGTGCGTGTTGTGTTTGTGTGTGTGGGGTGTGTGCATGTTGTGTGTGTGTGTGGGGTGTGTGCGTGTGTGCGTGTGTGTGTGGGGTGTGTGGGTGGTGTGCGTGTGTGTGTGTGGTGTGTATGTGTGTGTGTGGGGTGTGTGCATGTTGTGTGTGTGTGTATGTGTGCGTGTGCAGTGTGTGTGTGTATGCGTTTGCGGTGGGGGTGTGTGTGTGTGTCACTGTAGAACATGTTTTACTTCTATTTTGAACATAGAAGAAGTGAGGTGTTGTTTTTATATTCTGCGGCAACGAATGTCATCTGCGTCTTGTTACATTTGTCATTCTCCTTCAATTTCTAAGTCTTCATTTCTATGTACACAATCCTTTTTCTCGTGCAGGATGACACATTGGTTTCGCAATATTTTATGCTCATTACGGGTATTGTTTGTCTTTGTGGTCTATTTATTTTGTTTTGTAACATTTTTATGTGCTTGCATAAATGTGTATTCTCATTTTTATTTACCTGATATGAATGAGTATTTATTGAAATGAAGCAATAACAGAACAGGAAAGAGTGTGTCGTCCCTCTTCTTTTTTGTAATTGAATTAGGACAATGATTTTGTGATTAATATTATCCAGTTTCTGGATCAATCTCTCTAAAAATCATGATCTGGTGTAGCAAGTTTCTGTTGAGATCATGATGTCCAAGAATATATTTTTATATGTTCTAATCAGCTATTGCATTTTTTTTCAATTGTATCGACCACAAACTTGAGAAGTTTTGGTGAATGATGCCCCCTCCTTGTCCTGGCTTTTCCATTTTCTTGTTTGTGCGACTTTTTGTGTGTGTGTGTGTGTCTTTGAGTGTGTGTGTGTGTGCATGTGCGGTGTGTGTGTGTGTGAGTTTGTGCGTGGTGTGTGTGTGGTGTGCGTGTGTGTGTGGGGTGTGTGCGTGTGGTGTGTGTGTGTGTGTGTGTATGTGCGGTGTGTGTGTGTGTGCGTGTGCGGTGTGTGTGTGTGCGTGTGCGTGTGTTGTGTGGGTGTGTGTGCGTGCGTGTGCGGGGTGTGTGTCACTGTAGAAATTGTTTTATTTCTATTTTGAACATAGAAGAAGTGAGGTTTTGCATTTATCTTTTGCGCCAATGAATGTCATTTCTGTCTTGTTACATTTCCTATTCTTCTTTAATTTCTAAGTCTTCATTTGTATCTACACAATCCTTTTTCTCGTGCAGGATGTCACCATAGTTTCGCAACATTTATTGCTGATTACGGGTACTGTGTGTGGGGGTGGTGTGTGTGTGTGTGTGGGGGGGGGGGTGGTGTGTGTGTGTGTGTGGTGGGGGTGTGTGTGTGTGTGTGGGGTGTGTGCGTGTTGTATGTGTGTGTGTGTGCGTGTGCTATACGTGTGTGTGTGTGCGTGTGGGGTGTGTGCGTGTTGTGTGGGGTGTGTGCGTGTTGTGTGGGGTGTGTGCGTGTTGTCTGTGTGCGTGGTGTGCGTGTGTGTGTGTGGGGTGTTTGGGTGGTGTGCGTCTGTGTGTGTGGGGTGTTTGGGTGGTGTGCGTGTGTGTGTGTGGTGTGTACGTGTGTGTGTGTGGGGTGTGTGCATGTTGTGTGTGTGTGTATGTGTGCGTGTGCGGTGTGTGTGTGTGTGTATGTGTGCGTGTGCGGTGTGTGTGTGTGTGTGTATGCGTTTGCGGTGGGGGTGTGTGCATGTTGTGTGTGTGTGTATGTGTGCGTGTGCGGTGTGTGTGTGTGTGTATGCGTTTGCGGTGGGGGTGTGTGTGTGTGTCACTGTAGAACATGTTTTACTTCTATTTTGAACATAGAAGAAGTGAGGTGTTGTTTTTATATTCTGCGGCAACGAATGTCATCTGCGTCTTGTTACATTTGTCATTCTCCTTCAATTTCTAAGTCTTCATTTCTATGTACACAATCCTTTTTCTCGTGCAGGATGACACATTGGTTTCGCAATATTTTATGCTCATTACGGGTATTGTTTGTCTTTGTGGTCTATTTATTTTGTTTTGTAACATTTTTATGTGCTTGCATAAATGTGTATTCTCATTTTTGTTTACCTGATATGAATGAGTATTTATTGAAATGATGCAATAACAGAACAGGAAAGAGTGTGTCGTCCCTCTTCTTTTTTGTAATTGCATTAGGACAATGATTTTGTGATTAATATTATCCAGTTTCTAGATCAACCTCTCTAAAAATCATAATCTGGTGTAGCAAGTTTCTGTTGAGATCATGATGTCCAAGAATATATTTTTATATGTTCTAATCAGCTACTGCATTTCTTTTTCAATTTTATCGACCACAAACTTGAGAAGTTTTGGTGAATGATGCCCCCTCCTTGCCCCGGCTTTTCCATTTCCTTGTTTGTGAGACTTTTTGTGTGTGTGTGTGTCTTTGAGTGTGTATGTGTGCATGTGCGGTGTGTGTTTGTGTGTGCATGTGTGAGTGTGTTAGTGTGTGTGTGGTGTGCGTGTGTGCGTGTGGTGTGTGTGCGTGTGGGGTGTGTGTGCGTGTGCTGTGTGTGTGTGTGTGTGTGCGTGCGTGCATGTGCGTGTGCAGTGTGTGTGTGTGTATGTGTGTGCAGTGTGTGTGTGTGTGTGCGTGCGTGTGCGGGGTGTGTGTGTGTGTGTCACTGTAAAAATTGTTTTACTTCTGTTTTGAACATAGAAGAAGTGAGGTGTTGCTTTTATCTTTTGTGCCAACAAATGTCATTTGCGTCTTGTTACATTTCGTATTCTTCTTTAATTTCTAAGTCTTCATTTCAATCTTCACAACCCTTTTTCTCGTGCAGGATGTTACCATAGTTTCACAACATTTATTGCTCATTACGGGTATTGTGTGTGTGGGTGGGGTGTGTGTGTGTGTGTGTGTGCGTGTGTGTGTGGGGTGTGTGCGTGTTGTGGGTGTGCGTGCTGTACGTGTGTGTGTGTGCGTGTGGGGTGTGTGCGCGTGTGTGTGGGGTGTGTGCGTGTTGTGTGTGTGCGTGGTGTGCGTGTGTGTGGGGTGTGTGCGTGTTGTGTGTGTGTATGTGTGCGTGTCCGGTGTGTGTGTGTATGCGTTTGCGGTGGGGGTGTGTGTGTGTGTCACTGTAGAACATGTTTTACTTCTATTTTGAACATGGAAGAAGTGAGGTGTTGCTTTTATATTCTGTGGCAACGAATGTCATCTGCGTCTTGTTACATTTGTCATTCTCCTTCAATTTCTAAGTCTTCATTTCTATGTACACAATCCTTTTTCTCGTGCAGGATGACACCATGATTTCGCAATATTTTATGCTCATTACGGGTATTGTGTGTCTTTGTGGTCTATTTATTTTGTTTTGTAACATTTTTATGTGCTTGCATAAATGTGTATTCTCATTTTTGTTTACCTGATATGAATGAGTATTTATTGAAATGATGCAATAATAGAACAGGAAAGAGTGTGTCGTCCCTCTTCTTTTTTGTAATTGAATTAGGACAATGATTTTGTGATTAATATTATCCAGTTTCTGGATCAACCTCTCTAAAAATCATGATCTGGTGTAGCAAGTTTCTGTTGAGATCATGATGTCCAAGAATATATTTTTATATGTTCTAATCAGCTACTGCATTTCTTTTTCAATTTTATCGACCACAAACTTGAGAAGTTTTGGTGAATAATGCACCCTCCTTGCCCCGGATTTTCCATTTCCTTGTTTGTGCGACTTTTTGTGTGTGTCTGTGTGTGTGTCTTTGAGTGTGTTTGTGTGTGTAATGTGCGGTGTGTGTGTGTGTGCTTGTGTGCGTGAGTGTGTGTGTGTGGTGTGTGTGTGTGAGTGTGTGTGTGGGGTGTGTGTGTGTGTCCATGTGCGGTGTGTGTGTGTGTGCGTGTGCAGTGTGTGTGTGTGTGTGTGCGTGTGCGTGTGCGGTGTGTGTGTGTGTGTGCGTGTGTGTGTGTGTGCGGGGTGTGTGTATGTGTCGCTGTAGAAATTATTTTACTTCTATTTTGAACATAGAAGAAGTGGGGTGTTGCTTTTATCTTTTGCGCCAACGAATGTCATTTGCGTCTTGTTACATTTCCTATTCTTCTTTAATTTCTAATTCTTCATTTCTATATACACAACCCTTTTTCTCGTGCAGGATGTCACCATAGTTTCGAAATATTTTATGCTCATTACGGGTGTTGTGTGTTATTGTGGTCTATTTATTTTCTTTTGTAACATTTTTGTGTGCTTGTATATATGCGTATTCTAATTTTTGATTACCTGATATGAATGAGTATTTATTGAAATGAAGAGCAATAACAGGACAGGAGAGAGTGCACTGTCCCTCTTCTTTTTTCCTTTCAATATATCTTGTTAGCAAGAGTGGTCTTAGTTTGATTTACTTTACTAGATGGGTATAGTGAGAGAAAATGAGTGGAGGATTGATAAAATCTGATTAATGCCTTAGGTGGTTATGATTTGCTAACCAATTCTTGAATTGGTTGCCAGCGACCACTACAAAATCTTGTAGTTTTGAACCTTGGCTTTGATGTGTTTAACCATTTTGATTTCCTTCTTGCTAATAGAGGGTCACCTTGATTTTTGGGTACTCGCATGGAAGAAGGATAATGGTCCTTTTGCTCAAGAACAATTAATCTGTTATACATGCAGTAGCTCATACTTGACTCATGTTTGTGCTTACATGTGGCTTATTGTTTATCAGGTAAAGAACTAATCATTCACCTGCCCAAGTTTCTGTTATTTTTCTGTCTTCAGATACTTATGGGATGTTTCATAAATATTTGAGTGGTAACAGTTTCCTAGTAATGTGGTTTTGGTATTGCAGAAACCAGGATATTAGGCCTATAAATTGTTGAATCTGTGGTGTTGCTTGATAAATGGCACAGCTATTCTTGTGGCTCTTCTTTAGAAAGTGAATGATTCCTTTACTAGAAGGAGACACTAGCTTTAACTTTTCGGAAGAGAGGTAAGTTTCATGAAGTAATCAAAATCTATTACAAGTTTTTATGCTAACTTTGTTAAAGGTTGAGGCGTCTTGAGTGATTTATATTTCTTGTCGCTTGGGCTTTTACTGAAATTCCTGAGTAAATACAAAGCTAACCCAGTGCTAATTGCTTTATGTTAACTATCCCATGTATTCATAGCATTTTGGATTTTAGTTTACTTTCTGATCTCATGTTGCTTTTGAGCAGTATAGGTAGTTTGATTACATTCAAGTTACTTTTCTATTTCTTTTTAAGGAATTGAAGGCACTTTTCTTCCGAATCAGGTAAATTGTAGGAATTGAAGCGCAAACAAAAAGAAAGAGGAAGAGTAGGAAGGAGAAGAGGAGGAGGAGGAGTCACCATCATTCAGATGATGATTCTGCTGTCTGCGGCGTAAAAGGAGGAGTAGGAAGGCATATTCAGACTCTGATTCCGACGTTAGTGCTTTAGATGATTCGCGAGTGGGTAGGGGCAAGAAGCGGTCTGAGAAGAAGAGTAGGAAACATCGCCATGAAGAAGACTGGCTTCTACAGTGGGTGATATGTCTTGTGTTTTTAAGGTTCTTCTAAACTACTGCTAAGTGTGCCATATTCAATCTTTAATCTGGTGGTTGATGAGCTTCTTGATGAAAATAACTTTAGCTTAGTGGACAATGCATTAGTTTGGCGCATTTGCTGTTTTTCTGTTTAATTTAATATATCATTTTAATTGCTTTGTTCTTTTGGTTGTAAGAATTCTGAAATTTACTGAGTATGTTATGTGTGATTACGACATGTGATCGGTCCTGTTAGTTGAAATATTGCAGTAATGCTTTGAAATTTTTTTGAGTTTAAAGTTATTTTACTTGTTGGTTGCTATTCCATGCTTTGGGGAAGCCTGCCTGTGGGGATCAAGAAGAGCTTAACTATTGCTTCTCCTTTGAACCGAGTGCTAATATTGGAGCAATGAAGGTTGCAGCATTTCCTAGTGTGTTTTTATTTATGTAATTACATTAGGACAATGATTTTGTGATTCATATTATCTAGTTTCTAGATCAACCTCTCTGAAAATCATGATCTGGTGTTTCTGTTGAGATAATGATGTCCAGGAATATATTTTTATATGTTCTAATCAGCTACTGCATTTCTTTTTCATATTTATCCACCACAAACTTGAGAAGTTTCGCTGAATGATGTCCCCTCCTTGTTCCGACTTTTCTATTTTCTTGTTTGTGCATCTTTTTTTTGTGTGTGTATCTGTGAGTGTGTGTGGTGTGTGAGTGTGTGTGTGTGGGGTGTGTGTGTGTGTGTGTGCGTGGTGTGCGTGTGTGTGGGGTGTGTGCATGTTGTGTGTGTGTGTGTGTGTGAGTGGTGTGCATGTGTGTGTGTGTGTGCGTGCGTGGTGTGCGTGTGTATGTGGTGTGTGTGGGTGTTGTGTGTGTGTGTGTGCGTGGTGTGCGTGTGTGCGGGGTGTGTGTGCGTGTGTGTGTCTGGGGTGTGTGTGTGTTGTGTGTGTGTGTGTGTGTGTGTGTGTGTGTGCGTGTGCAATGTGTATGTGTGTGCATTTGAGGTGTGTGTGTGTGTGTGTCACTGTATAACATGTTTTACTTCTATTTTGAATATGGAAGAAGTGAGGTGTTGCTTTTATATTCTGCGGCAACGAATGTCATTCGTGTCTTGTCACATTTGTCATTCTCCTTCAATTTCTAAGTCTTCATTTCTATCTACACAACCCTTTTTCTCGTGCATGATGACACTATGGTTTCGCAATATTTTATGCTCATTACGGGTATTGCATGTCTTTGTGGTTTTTTTATTTTGTTTTGTAACATTTTTATTTGCTTGCATAAATGTGTATTCTCATTTTTGTTTACCTGATATGAATGAGTATTTATTGAAATGAAGCAATAACAGAACAGGAAAGAGTGTGTCGTCCCTCTTCTTTTTTCCTTTCAATATATCTCATTAGCAAGAGTGGTTTTTAATAGATTTACTTTACAAGAGGGGATATAGTGAGAGAAAATGAATGGAGGATTGATAAAATCAGATAAATGCCTTGGGTGGTTATGATCTGCTAACCAATTCCTTTATTGGTTGTCAGCGACCACTACAAAATATCGTAGTTTTGAACCCTGACTTTGGTGCGTTTAGCCATTTTGATTTCCTTCCTGCTAATAGCGGTCTCTATAATTTTCACCCTTGAATCACATGGTAGTTTCCGTAGCATCACCTTGACTTTTGGGTACACGCATGGAAGAGGGATAGTGGTCCTCTTGCTCAGGAACAATTAATCATTTATATATGCATTAGCTGATGCTTGACTCATGTTTGTGCTTACATGTGGCTTACTGTTTATCAGGTAAAGAACTAATCATTCACCTGCCCAAGTTTCTATTATTTTTCTGCCTTTTCAGGTACTTATGGGCAGTTTCATACATATTTGAGTGGTAACAGTTTCCTAGTATTGTGGTTTTGGTATTGCAGAAACCAAGATATTAGGCCTATAAGTTGTTGAATTTGTGGTGTTGCTAGATAAATGGCATAGCTGTTCTTGTGGCTCTTCTATAGAATGTGAATGTTTCCTTTACTAGAAGGAGACACTAGCTTTAACTTTTTGGAAGAGAGGTAAGTTACATGAAGTAATCAAAATCCATTACAAGTTTTTATGCTAACCTTGTTAAAGGTTGAGGCCTCTTGTGTGATTTATATTTCTTGTCGCTTGGCTTTTGCTGAAATGCCTTAGTAAATATAAAGCTAACCCAGTGCTAATTGCTTTCTGTTAACCATCCCATGTATTCATAGCATTTTGGATTTTAGTTTAATTTCTGATCTCATGTTGTTTTGAGCAGTATGGGTAGCCAGATTACGTTGAACATACTTTTCTATTTCCTTTTTGTTTTTCTTTTTATGAAATTGAAGGCACTTTTCTTCTAAATCACGTACATTGCAGGAATTAAAGCGCAGGCGAAGAAAGAGGAAGAGTAGGAAGGAGAAGTGGAGGAGGAGGAGTCACCATCATTCAGATGATGATTCTTCTTATGATTCTCCTGATTTGCGGCATAAAAGGAGAAGTAGGAAGGCATATTCAGACTCTGATTCCGACGTCAGTGCTTCAGATGATTCGCGAGTGGGTAGGGGAAAGAAGCGGTCTGAGGAAAAAGAGCAGGAAACATCGCCATGAAGAGGACTAGCATCTACAGTGGGTGATTTATCTTGTGCTTTTAAGGTTCCTCTAAACGCTGCTAAGTGTGCCCTATTCAATCTTTAATCTGGTGGTTGATGAGCTTCTTGATGAAAATCACTTTAGCTTAGTGGACAATACATTAGTTTGGTGCATTTGTTGTTTTTCAGTTTGATATAATGTATCATTTTAATTGTTTTGTTCTTCTGGTTGTAAGAATTTTGATATTTATTGAGTATGCTATGTATGATTCCGAAATGTGATCGATCATATTAGTTGAAATATTGCAGTAATGCTTTGGAATTTTTTTGAGTTTAAAGTTGTTTTACTTGTTGGTTGCTATTCCAAACTTTGGAGGAAGCCTGCCTGTGGGCATCAAGTAGAGCTTAACTATTGTTGCTCCTTTGAACCCAGTGCTAATATTTGAGTAAAGAAGGTTGCAGCATTTCCTAGTGTATTTTATTTATTTAATTGCATTAGAATAATGATTTTGTGATTAATATTATCTAGTTTCAGGATCAACCTCTCTAAAAATCATGATCTGGTGTAGCAAGTCTCTGTTGAGATCATGATGTCCAAGAATATATTTTATATATTCTAATCAGCTACTGCATTTCTTTTTTAATTTTATTGACCACAAACTTGAGAAGTCTTGGTGAATGATGCCCCCTCCTTGTCCCGACTTTTCCATTTCCTTGTTTGTGCGAATTTTTGTGTGTGTGTGTGCATGTGCGGTGTGTGTGTGTGTGCATATGTGCGTGTGAGAGTGTGTATGTGGTGTGCGTGTGTGAGTGTGTGTGTGGTGTGCGTGTGTGTGTGGGGTGTGTGCGTGTGTGTGTGTGTGTATGCGTGTGCGGTGTGTGTGTGCGTGTGCGTGTGTGGTGTGTGTGTGTGTGTGCGTGCGTGTGCGGGGTGTGTGTGTGTGTGTCACTATAGAAATTGTTTTACTTCTATTTTGAACATAGAAGAAGTGAGGTGTTGCTTTTATCTTTTGTGCCAACGAATGTCATTTGCGTCTTGTTACATTTCCTATTCTTCTTTAATTTCTAAGTCTTCATTTCTATCTACACAACCTTTTTTCTCATGCAGGATGTCACCATAGTTTCGCAATATTTATTGCTCATTACGGGTATTGTGTGTGTGGGTGGGGTGTGTGTGTGTGTGTGTGCGCGTGGTGTGCGTGTGTGTGTGGGGTGTGTGTGTGTTGGGTGTGTGTGTGTGTGCGTGCTGTGCGTGTGGGTGTGTGCGTGTGGGGTGTGTGCGTGTGTGTGTAGGGTGTGTGCATGTTGTGTGTGTGTGGGGGGTGTGTGCGTGTTATGTGTTGTGTGTGTGGGGTGTGTGCGTGTTGTGTGTGTGTGTGTGGGGTGTGTGCGTGGTGTGCGTGTGTGTGTGGGTGGTGTGCGTGTGTGTGTGTGGTGTGTACGTGTGTGTGTGTGGGGTGTGTGCGTGTGCGGTGTGTGTGTGTATGCGTTTGCGGTAGGGGTGTGTGTGTGTGTCACTGTAGAACATGTTTTACTTCTATTTTGAACATAACAGAAGTGAGTTGTTGTTTTTATATTCTGCGACAACGAATGTCATATGCGTCTTGTTATATTTGTCATTCTCCTTCAATTTCTAAGTCTTCATTTCTATCTACACAATCCTTTTTCTCGTGCTGGAGGGCACCATGGTTACGCAATATTTTATGCTCATTACGGGTATTGTGTGTCTTTGTGGTCTATTTATTTTGTTTTGTAACATTTTTATGTGCTTGCATAAATGTGTATTCTCATTTTTGTTTACCTGATATGATTGAGTATTTATTGAAATGAAGCAATAACAGAACAAGAAAGGGTGTGTCGTCCCTCTTCTTTTTTGTAATTGCATTAGGACAATGATTTTGTGATTAATATTATTCAGTTTCTAGATCAACCTCTCTAAAAATCATGATCTGGTGTAGCAAGTTTCTGTTGAGATCATGATGTCCAAGAATATATTTTTATATTTTTTAATCAGCTACTGCATTTCTTTTTCAATTTTATCGACCACAAACTTGAGAAGTTTTGGTGAATGATGCACCCTCCTTGCCCCGAATTTTCCATTTCCTTGTTTGTGCGACTTTTTGTGTGTGTGTGTGTGTGCATGTGTGCGTGTGTGAGTGTGTGTGTGGTGTGCGTGTGTGAGTGTGTGTGGGGTGTGTGTGTGTGTGTGTGCATGTGCGGTGTGTGTGTGTGTGTCCGCGTGTTCAGTGTGTGTGTGAGTGTGTGTGTGCGTGTGTGTGTGCGTGCGTGTGCGGGGTGTGTGTGTGTGTGTCTCACTGTAGAAATTGTTTTACTTCTATTTTGAACATAGAAGAAGTGAGGTGTTGCATTTATCTTTTGCGCCAACGAATGTCATTTGCATCTTGTTATATTTCCTATTCTTCTTTAATTTCTAAGTCTCCATTTTTATTAACACAACCTTTTTTCTCGTGCAGGATGTCACCATAGTTTCGCAATATTTTATGCTCATTACGGGTATTGTGTGTCTTTGTGGTCTATTTATTTTCTTTTGTAACATTTTTGTGTGCATGCATAGATGTGTATTCTCATTTTTGTTTGCCTAATATGAATGAGTATTTATTGAAATGAAGAGCAATAATAGGACAGGAAAGAATGCATTGTCCATCTTCTTTTTTCCTTTCAATTCTTGGATTGATTTACCTTACCATAGGGGATATAGTGAGAGAAAATGAGTGGAGGATTGATAAAATCTTATTACTGCCTTAGGTGGTTATGATCTGCTAACCAATTCTTGAATTGGTTGACAGTGACCATTATAAAATATTACAGTTTTGAACCCTGACTTTAGTGCGTTTAACCTTTTTTATTTCCTTCCTGCTATTAGCAGTCTCTATTATTTTTACCCTTTAAACACATGGTAGTTTCTGTAGTATCACCTTGATTTTTGAATACTCGAATGGAAGAGGAAGAATGGTCCTTTTGCTTAGGAACAATTGATCAGGTATATATGTTGTAGTTGATGCTTGACTCATGTTTGTCCTTACATGTGGGTTACTATTTATCAGGTAAAGAACTAATCATTCACTTGCCCAAGTTTCTGTTATTTTTCTGCCTTCAGGTACTTATGGGATGTTTCATACATATTTGAGTGATAACAGTTTCCAAGTAATGTGGTTTTGGTATTGCAGAAACCAGGATATTAGGCCTATAAGTTGTTGAATCTGTGTTGTTGCTTGATAAATAGCACATATGTTCTAGTGGCTCTTCTTTAGAAAGTGAATGATTCCTTTACTTGAAGGAGACACAAGCTTTAACTTTTTGAAAGAGAGGTAAGTTTCATGAAGTAATCAAAATCCATTACAAGTTTTTATGCTAACTTTGTTAAAGGTTGAGGCGTCTTGTGTGATTTATGTTTCTTGTCGCTTGGGCTTTTGCTGAAATGCCTTAGCAAATACAAAGCTAACCCATTGCTAATTGCTTTATTTTAACCATCCCATGTATTCATAGCATTTTGGATTTTGGTTTACTTTATGATCTCATATTGCTTTTGAGCAGTGTGGGTAGTTAGATTATCTTAAAGGTACTTTTCTCTTTGTTTTTTGTTTTTCTTTTTAAGGAATTGAAGGCACTTTTCTTCTGAATTAGATAATTTGCAGGAATTGAAGCGCAGACGACGAAAGAGGAAGAGTAGGAAGGAGAAGAGGAGGAGGAGTCACCATCATTCATATGATGATTCTTCTGATGATTCTGTTGATCTGCGGATAAAAGGAGGTGCAGGAAGGCATATTCAGACTCTGATTCTGACGTCAGTGCTTCAGATGATTCGGGAGTGGGTAGGGGCAAGAAGCGGTCTGAGAAGAAGAGTAAGAAACATCGCCATAAAAATGATTCGGGTGTGTGGGGGGGGTGTGTTGTGTGCATGTGCGGTGTGTGAGTGTGTGTGGTGTGTGTGGGGGGGGGGATGTGCATGTGCGGTGTGTGAGTGTGTGTGGTGTGTGTGTGTGGGGGGGGGTGTGCATGTGCGGTGTGTGTGTGTGTGTGTGTGTACGTGTCATTGTAGAACATGTTTTACTTCCATTTTGAACATAGAAGAAGTGAGGTGTTGCTTTCATCTTCTGTGCCAACGAATATCATCTGCTTCTTGTTACATTTGCCATTGTCCTTCAATTTTTAAGTCTTCATTTGTATCCACACAACCCTTTTTCTTGTGCAGGATGTCACTATAGTTTCGCAACATTTTATGCTCATTACAGGTATTGTGTGTCTTTGTGGTCTATTTATGTCCTTGGTAACATTTTTATGTGCTTGCATAGATGTGTATTCTCATTTTTGTTTACCTGATATGAATGAGTATTTATTAAAATGAAGAGCAATAACAGGACAGGAGAGAGTGCATTGTCCCTCTTCTTTTTGCCTTTCAATATATCTTGTTAGTATTATCCCTCTTCTTTTTTCCTTCCAGGAATATATTTTTATATATTCTGATCAGCTGCTGCATTTCTTTTTCAATTTTATCGACCACAAACTTGAGAAGTTTTGTTGAATGATACTCCCTTCTTGTTCGGACTTTTCCATTTCCTTATTTGTGCGTCTTTATGTGTGTGTGTGTGTATGTGAGTGAGTGTGTGTGGTGTGTGTGTGAGAGAGAGAGAGAGTGTGTGTGTGGTGTGTGTGTCTGTGTGTGTGCGTGTGCGCTGTGTGTGTCACTGTAGAACATGTTTTACTTTCATTTTGAACATAGAAGAAGTGAGGTGTTGCTTTCATCTTCTGCGCCAACGAATGCCATCTGCGTCTTGTTACATTTGTCATTCTCCTTCAATTTTTAAGTTTTCATTTCGATTTACACAACCCTTTTTCTAGTGAAGGATGTCACCATAGTTTCGCAACATTTTATGCTCATTACAGGTATTGTGTGTCTTTGTGGTCTATTTATGTCCTTTATAATATTTTTGTGTGCTTACATAGATGTGTATTCTCATTTTTGTTTACTTGATATGAGTGAGTATTTATTGAAATGAAGAGCAATAACAGGACAAGAGAGAGTGCATTGTCCCTCTTCTTTTTTCCTTTCAATATATCTCGTTAGCAAGAGTTTAAATAAACAGGCCGTTTCCACCATATTAAAACAAAATAAAAAGAAAAAGAAGAAGAAAAGACGGTTTCCAATACTAATAATTATATTATATTATTTTAAAATTAAAATTATTATTATTTAATATATATTTTTAATAATAATTTTAAAATTATCTCTCGATATCTTATCGATCAACCATCATAAATTTTATTATTGAACAAAATAAATATTTTTTTTTGATAAATGTAAATTTCATAAATGAGAGAAAAAATGAGTACAACAGTACTGAGGAGCTCAGTTCTCCCTCGATAGGTCAAGAGATACGTCACAATCTATATAGTGCACTTGTGCTAACAGATTTAGGTAAGTTAATGCTAAGAATACGTAATCTGATATCCTCAACAATAAATCTCGCTAAAATAATCAGGGTTCACTCAGTGTGCTCGAATCATCTAAGTTGCGTTCCCTCCAAATGTGGTAAACACATGATCCAAGTAGCGCGCAATTAGCCATGTTAATGATGTGCTTTCCCCTCCATTTCTGAGTGGCTCATTGGATATCCATCTGCCACTCCCTGTTAGGCCATAGGAAACAAACCACACGACGGACGACAATGAGGCAGTGGCGACTATATTGGCAGTGAAAAAATAAGTGCGAATATGTCTCTATATAGTCTTCGTTACATAGGACACATCCTCCCAAGTGTGATAACCATTGCTTGTCAGTTGTGGCCAGCCGCTCTAGGATGGCGAGCCGAAGTATAAACATGTGGCATGGTATTTTGAGAGAGCCCGAAAGTAGTGAAAACCAGCCTACTTTCGGACTCAGCGGATCAAATAGACTATAAAGGGCTTGGGTCGTGGGAACCCCCCCCCCCCGTAAATGTCCAACGAATACTATCATTCCCTCCATGGATCACTAATGTATACACAATCTCCAAACATTCCATGTCTGTGATAAGTGGCTAGTGCCACAGTCCCTCGGGTATGACAACATGTAACAGGATATGTTCCAGCAAGTCCGTAGCACTCGGTCCCCATGGGAATCTGTTCATAAGAGGGCCAAGTGGGTGCCATGGATCTCTCCACAAATAGAAGTCTCGCCCATCTCCAATGCGATATTCAACCTTTGACTGCAGCAAGGTCCGGAGCCTTATGAGCTTCCTCCATCCCCATGAGCCTCTACGTTCAGAAATCGTCCAAATAGAGGAATTGCGTAATCGTCCGTGGTAGAGCCAATTCACCCAAATCGAAGTTCTGTCACGGCGAATGACATCACACAATATTTTGCACATGAGTACCTTGTTCAGAGTGCCAATATCCTTCAATTCTTGTCCTCCCTCACTCAAAGGTTTGCATACCTCCTTCCATACAGCTTTGGCATAGCCAGAATCTCCTGTACCTTCTCATAGGAACTTTCGCAGCCGTTTCTCAATATCATTAATGACTTTTTTAGGTAGGATCATAACAAAATAAATATTTCGAGGAAGAAAATTAGAGGAGGATAACACATTTTTACGATCGCATTCATTTACTTTTTGAAACCAAAGCCCGAAATATTTTTTTCTTTATTATTTTCTTCTTTTGATTTTTTATTTCTCTTCCCCCTCTTGCCTTTTGCCTTTCACTGAAGCGCATTATGAACCCGTCGAAGTCAATTTAGAATAGTTCGCGAAGGCCTAAGATCTTTACTAATATTTTGCAGTTGTACTTCGGTTTGGCCATTTAGACTTTCCTTTTCCGCTTCAATCAAACCCTAGGTCAGATTGGCATTTCGCTGCTCTCTCCTCATGATTACGTATTTTTGTTCTTTTTGTTGATTTCTGGAATGATGTGAAAATCTGTTCCAATACCTCGCTTTCCTCCGTTCAATCGCTTGTTTGTATTTGCAGGTAGGAGATCGAAGGCGTGATGTTGGGTGTTTTAAGGCGTAAAGCCGCTTCCGGTGCCTCATCTGCTTCCGTAATTTCCTCATTCATTCGTTTTTTTTTTTAACTTCAGTGGCCTAAGTTTATATGTGGATTTAGTTATGCATATCCGCTTATATTATGTGTCCGAAACATTTACGTAGAAACTTTTTTATGCTTTCTTGGGTTAGGTGTACGGAAAATCGCTGTATAAGCTCAAGCCTGCAGTGCCTACACCACGACCATGCTCTGCCGCGGCAGAAGAGGTAATATGGATGTTTTGGTTTTGATGTGTACAAAATCTTAGCCAGCTGTTTCGTGTTTTCAGCTTTTATGGAAATGCAGGCAGCATATGAGCTACTTAACATAATTTAATTATATTTGGCGGTGAATGAGATCCTTGATTCATTACAGTTCGTTTTGGAGAAAGTCAGCTAAAGGAGTCCTGTTTACTGTCATTTACTTTTGTTTTCTACTTGGTTATTGAGGTATTTGATTAATAATCTACCTCGTGTCTAGTTAATGATTTGAGACAGCCTGTCATCATCTGTCTGCAATTATGTCTCAGTGTGTATATGTTCGTATACCCATTATGGAAATTGATATGTATAACTCTGAAGGCCTGGATATGCTTATGTATGTATTCTATGGATTATGTCTGAGGGATCAGCCTTAGAAAGACACCATAATTACTCAATAATCATCAGCATATCTGCATATGTATATAAAAGAATATAGGGTAGCTTATGCTAGTTATGGACATACACGGGCGTTTATGATTATAGTTTCTCTGTGGATCCTTTTTAGAAGACGGTTATACTTAGTGTTTGCTATTAGGACAAGTATAGTTTGTTGGACCTAAGAAGACACTTTAGTTGTTTGATCAAGAATCATTTTTGAAGTCAACCTGATTGTCTTGGTCATCAATTTTCACTTATTTTTAAATTGTGAACAGATCATACATTACACCAGGGGATTTGGTGGTGCTCGTACTTTCTGCCACCTTCCTTTGGCTGGTAGGGCTTCTTGCTTTCTCCATACATAGCTGCGACTACTCTTTACATGGTTTGCATCAGTCATATTATCTATTTTTTATGCAGGACACATGACGACCTTGATGCCAAAGAGGTCAGTGATCCACTGTAAATGTTTTCATACATATTCTTTTGGGTGCTTATTGTACTGTGTTCATGGTCTTTGCTCATTGATGGATAGTAAAGAACAAGATGAAAGTGAGTGAGAAATTTGAAAGACCAACTAAAGTGGTCATAGATTAGAGTCTTGGTTTAATGATAATCGGTCATTAGAACTTACGAATTACGGCTCTCTTTAGCTGATGACTAAGATAATCTCTGAAGTGGATCCATGAAAGGGAAGTTCTAGTTATAATTCAGGAACAACTTGGCTCTGTTGAATCCTGTTGGACGCTTGCTTAGTTGACTGGTGAAAGCATACCTGGGTTGTTCAGATTTACTGACCAGTCTGTATATTGATCTAACCGTGGCAAGAAGGTTTAGTCGTATCATAGCTAAACTTGGTGTTCACTTCATGAAAAGTGTCTGGTGACTCCAACTTGCGGTATTCCTCTTTCTTGCTTGTGGGAATTGATTTCAAGCATCATGTGTGTTCCACATGTGGAAAGAAAAAGTACTAAAATTTCCTACTGAAAGATTGGGGAATGCAGGGCTAACTGGTTGATAATTTCAAGCTGAGATGGATCTGATTCTTGTGTTGCAGGGAAGTTTTAGGCATTCTTCAGCAAGATGTCAACATGCAAATTTGGAGCAGGTCATTCAGTTCTAGCACTGGTATAATGTTCACTAGAGTGCCAGCTTTCATTGTAGCCTATGTGCATCAGAATTGTGTCAGTGGATGAGAACAGGCTTTTCACATATAAGTTGCTGTATCATTTTTCTATTTATGGGTCATATTTTATATGGCCTTTTAATTTCTGTCCTTTGGAAAGTTGAATTTCTTATACATTTATTATCAGAAGGATGAACCATATGGCATGAGAGTTGGCGAATGAAAGAATTAAATCCATGAAGTAGTGTAAAGTAAAATAAAAGTGGAAAATTTGCTACTTTTCTGTTTGTTGCTTTCTTGAACGGACCTTATATAAAGTGAACTTGAGAAGGTATCGCCTTGGTTTGCCTATAACATATAACATATTAGTATATTGTGTAAAACATTGAAGTAAACCTAAGAAGTATGGTTTAACAATACAAAGCCAATATGTTAGTGGTGATGGTGTTTCTGCATCTAGAATGGCCGCATTCGATAAATGCAATGGTGCTGGCATGATATGCAATGCACTTATGTCTTGTGTGCTTTAGTCTTTGATTTGTTGTGCATTCTAAGTTTAGCTATTGGCTGATTAGGATAAGTTATCACTATAAATGGAAGGCTTGGCAATGTGTTTATGTGCAGTGTTACTCTTTTCTATTTTTTGGTCTTGCTTGTAACTTGTCTCCTATCAATGCTCAGCAGAAGGTGATATTGTTGAAGCTGTTGTTCCTTTTATGGGCGAATCCATTAGTGATGGAACATTAGCCACATTCTTGAAAAGTATGTTCTCTATATTATGATCTAGTCCAGTATGTTCTCTAGTCTTATATTCACTTAAGTAATCATGATCTGATGCTTATTCCCTTTTGTTTTTTACTGCTATTTGGTGTGAACAGAACCTGGGGATCGAGTAGAAGTTGATGAGCCAATTGCTCAGGTTGAAACAGACAAGGTACTCCCTTAGTCCCTTTTAATAGCTGATGATTAAGAATATATAGTTTACCAACTTTTTTTTTTGGAAATAGAGCTTTTCAGGACTGTACCTAAAATTTATAGAATGATCATCTGCCATCACTTCCCTGTAAATAATGAAGGGGGGTTAGATCCTGTTCATAAAATAACATCTATGAAGTAACTTTAGATATAGGATTCTTTTCTAGGTTATTTGTAACAGTTGGCTCTTCTGTTGTTTGTGGCCCAGGTAACCATTGATGTCAATAGTCCTGAAGCAGGAGTGATCCAAAAGGTACAATGCCATACATTAGACAAATAGTTATGTTTGCTCTAACTTTATTTTTTAGTTACTTAGGAGCTGATATTCTTTTGATTTTATGTGAACGTTCATAGTTAATAGCTAAGGAAGGAGATACTGTGGAACCTGGCACCAAGGTCGCTATCATATCAAGATCTGGTGAAGGTGCAACTCATGTTGCACCTTCTGATGACAAAGCATCCGAGAGAGCTCCTCCATCACCAACTCCTGCTGAAGAGAAAAAGGAGAATCCAACTCCTAAAGTTGAAACTACTCCTACCGTAGGAAAGCCGAAAGGAAGTCCTGCCCCTCCTCCCAAACCCTCAGCTACAGAACCCCAGCTGCCTCCCAAAGACAGGGAAAGACGAGTAAGTCTAATGTTTTCACATATTACTGGGATGCTCTTGAACAATTTTGTCATACTTGTGGTATGTTAATTGCTCTGATGACAGGTGCCTATGACAAGGCTTAGGAAGAGAGTTGCCACGCGTTTGAAGGATTCTCAAAACACATTTGCATTACTGACAACATTTAATGAAGTTGATATGTAAGTTCATGTCTCTATGTTGGGGTTTCCTTTAGCTTAGAGAGGATGATGTGGGTCTTTGCCAGATATTTAAGGTTTCTGCGAGCGCTTATGCTTTGGTTAGTGATAATTGTGTTGAGTTGAGTAGTTGAGCTGCCATACCAGCTAAAACATGGACATCAAATTTTCTGTTGTGGAAGAATTTTCCATGGTGATGCTGCCATTATTGATTGGTTAATGGGGGTTTTTGCTCTCTGGGTCATGGGGTGGGGCATCCTGAATCAAGTTTTAGTTTTGTTGTGTTTCATCATATCTTTAGTCCTTGCAAGCATGTTGATTTCCTTGGTTGAATTTTGTAGTCTAGTTCTCTGTGCAAGGTTTATGCTTATTTTGATTTCTGTAGATTCATTTGTTTTAGATTTTCATCTTAACCATTAAAATACACCCACCGTTTTGTTTCAACTGTGACTTGTTATATTATGGAGGGACATGGAATCTTGATAGTACTAACTGCTAATCACATTTGTTATACTTGTCAACCATTTACTTGGTTGAGCAGTTTGAAAAAGTTGAGGGTGTTTGCCACACTTTATTTTCTCTCTGCAGTTAAATTCTGATTGCTCCACATTCTGATTTGCTTATGACAGGACTAATTTGATGAAACTTCGCTCTGATTACAAGGATGCATTTTTTGAAAAACATGGAGTGAAGCTGGGACTAATGTCCGGATTTGTGAAAGTATGCTGATATCAGTATTCCAGTCTTTTTTTATCTTATGCATCCTTCATAGGAACTGAACTTTGTCTTAATGAGTTTCAGGCAGCTATCAGTGCTTTGCAGAGGCAGCCAATAGTGAATGCTGTTATTGATGGCGATGACATAATTTACAGAGACTACGTCGATATTAGCATAGCTGTTGGTACCCCCAAGGTAACATCTTGACTCTTTAATTGATATTCAAGAGATTGTCATAGATGGGCTAAAGGTTTTAAGAGTTAGCAGTACACCCCTTGTGAACTCTCTTGGCATCTCTAATTTAAGATGAACATGCAGATTTGGACTAAAGGGTAATTTCTGTTTTGAATGAGCTGTCGTAAGATGTTTTAGCTTTTAGAGTCAATTTCAATGACGCCCCATGTAAGTTGGTGTAATTACGAATTGCACACCTCCTTACTCTAAAATTTTAAAAATTTCCCAATCGAATTCTGTTGTTAAAAGATCCGAACTACATATGTAAAAGGCCTTAATTATCTTCATGTAAAAAAAGAAAAAAAATTATGACGGGTTAACTACAAAGATCTCCCTTGCAAGTTAATGTAATTACGGACAATACCCTTCTTGTTTTTGCAATTATATTTCAAATTTATAATTTTTTAGCTGCCACCACTTCCAAGTTCCAAGTTTATACTAGTAACATGCCTTTTCTCACAACTTTACAAAACATAGACGTTTAGTTGTTTTGTGTCTAATTCTAGAAGGTAGGACATTATAAAATTTTGCTTATGCTTGGATGATACCATAGTTTTCTTACAACTATTCCAGGTGATGTTCTTTTGGGGACTGTGGATGAGGACTGTGTTAATGTTATGTGTCTACTTATTTTATTTGTTGAATGGCAAGTGACAACATAAAATAGATGTTTCTTCTTAAAATATTTTGAACTCTTGGTTCCAATTATGAAATCAATGACAAAGAATAATCCTTTGGTTTAAAGGGAATGAAGCTTCACCTCATCATCTTGTGAAGATAATACAAATGGGGAATATCATTTAAAGAGCTTATACTACAAGATTTTCTGCCCATAGATTTAATTTAGTCTAAGCGATCTGGTTGGATGCATGCATTATTTTTCACATATAAATATAGATGTAAAAAGATTAGATTTGAAAATAAAAGAACATAAGACTAAATGCGGATAATGACCCCTAGTTATTCTCTGAGGTTTGGTGTAATCACACGTAACCTCCATGTTGTTTGGAAAGCTATATTTAGTTAGAGGATGTTTGTATTCATTTAACAAATAGATCATTCCGTTAGCCAAACTTCACCGAATTTGTTGCTATAACCAAAAAAATTGAATGAAAAATTCATATTTAACCTCAATTGATTTATTTTTGACTTATTGCTGGATAAAGAAATTTTTTTATAAGCATGAAGATATATCTATTCACATGTATTAACGTGTAAAGATATATAAGGATAGTTTGGTCAGAAAAATATTGTTTGACACTTTGATTGCACTGCATATTTTCATTCAATTTTTTTTTTGCTATTATCAACAAATTTGGTGAATTTTGACTAATTGGGGGTTCTACTTGTTAGACGGGAACAAACATTAGGGATACTAAATCTAATTTTGAGATCATTGATGTCTACGGATAATTATAGCGAACCTCAGAGAGGGTGGTGTAATTATCCCTTATTTTTCACATATAAATGTAGATGTAAAAAGAGGAGATAAGAAAAATAAAAGAGCATATGACTAAATGTGGTATCAAATGATATTACTTTGTAATTGACACTGACCTCTTTGCAAATTTTGATTCGTTACCAAAATATTCCTCCAAATTTAACAAGGAAAAAATAAATTACAATTTTAATTTCTCTAAGACCCTATGGAAAGGGGTGTCATAGATTCTGTAAATTTGGAGAGTCGGTTTCTGTAGTTTCAAAATGGAGATGGGTACAAATTGTAATTAAACTAACTTTAAGGGAAGGTTTCTATAATTAATCCTAGCTTTTATAAATCATGGGAATCCTTTTTTGTTTAATGAGGTGCAGAATGGAAGATTTTTTCAGTCCTGAAGCATTATCTTGCAGTATGACTTTACTGTATCTTGTGTATTTTCTGGTAGTTGTCTAAATAGAAGGGTTCCTCTGTCTCTTACTCTACTTGACCTTTCTATTTCCGTCAGGGTCTTGTTGTCCCAGTTCTCCGCAATGCTGAACGTATGAATTTTGCTGAGGTTGAAAAGGAAATTAACACCCTTGCTAAGAAGGCCAATGATGGTACTATATCAATTGATGAGATGGCTGGGGGAACGTTTACCATATCCAATGGTGGTGTATATGGAAGTCTTCTAAGTACTCCGATCATTAATCCTCCTCAGGTTTGTTCTTTGTGGGCCTTTTTCATTTGTTGATTTCCTGTTCTATATGCATGTTTAAACCTGTGATTAATTTGTTTGTTATTTGGGTGAAATGTAGTCTGCAATCTTGGGTATGCACTCAATAGTAAACCGCCCTATGGTTGTTGGAGGTGCAATAGTTCCACGACCAATGATGTACATTGCACTGACATATGACCATAGGCTGATAGACGGAAGAGAGGCAGTATTCTTTTTGGGAAGAATCAAAGATGTGGTGGAAGATCCTCGAAGATTGCTGTTGGATGTATGAAACTGCTGCAACTGGTGGTACTTACATTGGCATTGCTAATATATCTGAATTGGTGGTCAGAACAGTTCTGTAGTATTTATTTTTTGGCTTCACTTTGGACTGAAGTAGTCTTTTCTCGCGGCATGCAGTGTCCAAATTTGAAATGAGATCACAGCACAAACACACATATTTCTCCTTTTCATCTTACAAACCAGTCCCATGTATTTTCACATTGCAACAGCACTTGGTGTCACTAAAAGTGCATGGATGATTTTTGAAATAAAGGTTTAAATAATGTGGTTGCTAGTATCATGTTGCCTGTATGATGGTATTGTATGATCTGAGGAAAGGGTTGTATGAAATAGTATGTTCTGCATGGTGATGGGTACCATTCTTGTTCTTCCTCAGGTAAATTATTGTTTATAATGCAAGAATCATGTCAAATTAGCAGGAGATCATTCTGCCACGTACCTATTCCCAACCAGTATGGGTCCGTGGAGTATAGCAAGCCACACAGCGTTAGAAATAATCTGTGTTTGTATGCGTGTGCGATGTTGTGTCCCATTTGTGTGCGTCTGCTCCACCTGCCTATATTGAATAGAACCACTTATCCCAATCATCCTGGCTTTATGGGCAATTTCTGGATTCCTTGTGAAATTACTTTGGAATTTGTTTGTTCTCACTAAATAACTGCGTGATGTATGATTAAATAATCGTTTTCACGTTACAGAAAATAATTATTTATCTAGTTCGTCTTTAGAAAAGATTATGGAGATGCCATTGTTCTTATTCGATGCTAGACTGACTCAATTGGTTGTATATTGTATCATGTTTGATCCAAAAGCTGCTTCTTCATACAAAGAATAGGTATTGATTATATCATTACATTACAGAGAATGGTAATAGTCATGTGGGGGGTGAATGAAAAGAATAATAGAAGCCTACCACTTCCCTGAGCTTGAATGGATGAGTATAGAATCAATACCAACTAGATCATTCGGCCAACGTAAAGATGTCGGGGAGTAAACTTGTCAGTGAGCAGGACTTTTTGCCGTTTAGGGTCAAAGCCCTAATAAATTATTAATGCTCAACTCCTATCCACCTAATTAAGATCCAAGGGTCTTTAGATCTGAAGGGACTATAATAGATCCAGATTTTCTGGTCGGGTCAGACCTAAATCCAATTTATGCGCGTGTTTGTGTTTTTTTTTCATGCAATAAATCAAAATAAAATAAAGAATTCTTTTCTAAAATTCCTCTATGGAGTTAACGGAAGAATAACAAAGTAGAAAAAGAGCATAGATCCAACGGTCATTGGCAAATTCCTCTCCAGAATTCAAAGGAGTTAAATCAAACATAGTCACTTTCTAATCGATGCTTGTCCAAATCGTCGTGCTCTGTTGCGGAAATTCTGTCCATCTCTTCCACGAAGCAACGGAATTTCGCCATGGTCCTTGATGGTGGAGGACTTGAAGTTCTTATCGTGGAGGGCTTGGTCTAAGCATGGATCAAATATAGGATATCGGTTGATACATATTTGGATCGGTTAGGACCGTACCGATATAATCTTTCGATTCTGTATATTATTCGAAATTATTTGGTATCATTGATAATATTCGATGTTATGATTATCTGAATTCAATTATATCGCTGATAATATTGTATCATAGGTAATCTTTATATTGTTTCACACAATTAATTGAGCAACTTCCGACCTCTTGTAATTGGAATAATTGAGCAACTTACAGCTGAAGTTGGAATAGTTTCAGTGCCCATCACGACAATAATTGATGGCTCAGCCTGTTTAAGAAGCCACTGGATGGTTTAACCATTAGTTTGTGGCCTAATTCTAGCTAGCTGAGTGCCATGTTTTGTGAATATTAATGTCATACGAAATAATCTTGCTTGAACTATAAACAATTATGTAGTAGCATTTTTGTGTATATATTTTATTCTTTTGTATTAATTTCTTAAGCGCTTCTATAATTAATATTATCGATGTTCAATGTGATAAAAATTGTAGTTTGTAATTATGTAGTAATTTGTGATACTTACACTTTATATATATATATATATAATTTTACTATTTTTTGGGAATTTTTTTAAGCATTGTATAATATTTTATTTTGTATAGCCCAATAATATCCTGATATATGCAACTGATGTAGAACAATATCGGCCGATGTTATTGTCGATACCACAACTTTGAACCATGGGTCTAAGAGGAGTGTTAATTCGGAGAAGAGGGTTTTCATTTTTGCATTGATGGTAAGAAGGGCATGCGCATGGGCATTATTGAGTATTATTGGGTCTATACTCAGTCCATACCCATATATTTTATTTTAGTGGATCTGTATTTAAATTTGAATTTTGGTCTAACATAAAAATAATGAGTCTGAACCTGGATATCTTTTTACCAGTTAATAGGTTTACAATAACCCCTTTGAAAAATTTGATTGGTCCAATGCGGCAAGCATGCATATTAAACTCGAAAATGGGTGGTCGTAGGGGTCGGCACGAGGTATGCAAGGGAGTATTAACTTTTAATTGCTTATTTTTTATTCTAAAAATAAATAAAATTTGAATTTAATTGATCATGATTACTTTCTTTAACTAGCTAATTTTTGTGTGCTTTTATAACTGAGGAGTAGGAGTGGGCATTGAATTGAAGGGATAGGGAGAAAGAGTTGGAACAAGAATGAGAAAGTAAACCCTAATAAACTCAAACACTCCCTATACATATTTTATTTTATTTTTTATTAAAAAAAAGTTGGGTATCCTATCATATAGTTCGAATAGGAGAATTTGATTTGAACTCAACCCAATATTTTGTAGTCGGGTGATTGAGTTATTCGATACTCAAAATTTTTAAAATAAATTCAAAAAATTATCCAAACTCTAAGTGATCGGGTCTGGAACCGAACTATCCGATCCAACCACCCCAACTCGGGAGTGAAGCTCAAGGGTTAAAATGTTTGACAACTGCGAATGGCTCAAAAGATACTTTTAATTCGATCTTTTTCCTATTCGACTTTATTGTGTAATATCAAATAAGCGGTTGTTGTAATTGTAAATTGTAATGTTTATTGTCCAAATTGAGTTTTCAGTTCTACTTTAATTGATGAAACATTAATCAAATAACTAGTCGTTGTCGCACGCAATTCTTGTGAACATATAACAAAGAACCATAGCGTGAGTTGAAGAGAAATATAAGCTTTTGGAAAGACACAAATGTAGTGTGAGGTGAGGAGAAAGAAAGAAGTTTGTGAGAAGAAAGAAATATGAAGTGAGGTGAGAGATAAAAAATATAAATTATAATTATTGATTTTATTAAAAATATGAAAGTCTGTGAGAAAAAACTATGGAAATGGTGAGAGAGAAATTTGGAGAAGTGGGTTGAGAGAAAAAAAAATCATAATTATGAGATTATAAAAAATATTAACATTACTATTTTGATAAAAAAAAAAATAAGGGAAGAAACAAAAGAGTAGATTTGGATATTTAAAAATTAGTACGATAAATTAGTTTTCTTTTATAATAGTATAAATATTGCTAGTTATAACCATAACAAAATATCGTATTTTTTTTAACGACACTTATTTGGTAATTAATTCACTTATCTTTTTTTCCCTTTTTAAATGGATCAATTATAATTATATTATGCATTTTAATAATCAACCAGTTAATATACTACAATTACCAACTCAAATGTTTATTACTTTCCAATAGCTACTAATACAGTAGATTAATACCACAACGCTGGTGAAATTTGCACACATAATCTTTTAGTTATAAAACATCAATTTCACTAACTAAACCAGACCTCGTTGACGTGTATATAGTTCACTTTTCATTCACAGCATTCAGCATTATGGATTATATCCCATCAAATTGAATTTGAATTAATACTCTTCCACTATAAAAAAAATTAAATTTTCGCTACATAAATGACCACAGCTTAAAAATCGTAGAAAATCAATACTATTACTTATGGTTGAATAAAATCAAAGCAAAAACTCAAAATTTTTACTAGAATTAATCAATATCCGCTATGGTTTTTAGCCATAGCCATAATATTTGTTATGATTTTAATCATAGTTAATTTTTTACCACACTTGCAAAAACATAAAAGTTCCGTTGCAAAGTTGGAATTAATTTTGTATTTTTCATAATTTTCACCTTCATTATAATAATTAATCATAATAAAAAATAATATTTTTTCTAGAATCCCCAAGAGAAATGCAGCCTAACCTAACCAAGTTTTGTTTTCTGCTAAAATGGCTGCCACAACTTGGCGACAAAACCTGCAAATACCATATCCGAAAACTACGAAATCCGACACTTGCCATAATTTTGCTTACACGGAACATGCAAGCAACAAACTAAACAAATATATACAGTTAAGCGTATTCGGAAGCTTACGTTTCTGGCAAGCAGTCGACGTCGCTCCTTCAGGCGAGGCAATGTCTGATCCATCTGATGAGACTGGCATGAAAAGAAAAGAGCAGAATGTAGCCAAAGACAACTTGCCGGCCGTCCAAATTAACTTAGGTTGCAGGACTACCGGCAAGTCATCCTTGGCTGCAATCGACTCTCTGCTTTTATCCATGGAAGTCTCTTCGATGGAAATGCATGGAATTCGTCGACCTATACACCATTAATATGTCAAAGTGAGTCGTAAAATTTATGGAGTGTGTGCATATATATATATATGAGCATTATTCCATTAAAAAAAAGGTAGAAAAACTGTTCCTTGTGATCAACAAATATAAATGTATTAATCTTTTGAGCAAATAATAATAAAAAAAAGGTGGAAAAGTGGTGGTCTCGTGGCTAAGGAAAGACCACATCAGTTGAGAAAGTTCCAGTTCGTTCTATCTTTATTTTAGTATGCATAAAGTGTGGGTCGCTATGCTTATTGGCTGAAACTTGGATGACGTGACCCCACTTCCTATTTATGAAAGACAAGACGGGGCAGATAAATTCAAATTTATATTTGACTTTCTGATAATATCATATAATTTATAAGTTTTCTTGCATAGCATTATAATTTATTGTAAGTTAAATAAATTTTTTTTCTGATTAAATTATTACATTTATTTCAAAAAAATCTTATCTGGATCAAATTTAATTGAATTAAACTAATTAACAGTAGACATAATCATATTTGTTAAAAAAATCATATAATAAATATAACGTGGTATGTAATTTAATTGAATTTGATCAAATTTAATCCCAACTGGAATGTTTTGGCGAATTGAATTCTTTAACTTTATTGAATATTTTTATTTAAACTTTTTTCATGTTTGTGGGTTCTTCTTTTTCTTTATTTCTTTATTTTTCCAATAATTTTTGATGATGAAACGGGTCGCCTCATAAACTGGACGTCCCATCTACACTTTGAAAGGATCAATTTCACTTTGCTCAAATTATGAAAAATATACATTTTGCTCCTTTTAATTAATATATTTTTGTGAAAGAAAATTATTTAAGAAAATATGAACCGGAATGAAATAATTATACTGTAAGCTGAATGTTAAATCCAATTACAGTAATTTATAATTTAAGTAACTTAAATTAATCTTTTTACATTATTAAATGCCAGAAATTCTTGAAAGTTTCAATATTTTTAAAAATTTCGTAAAGACACACACACATATATATATATATATATAATTTGAAATAAAATAGACTTATCTTAGAAGGGAGGAACAATATATATTTTTCTATAGTTAAATTAAAGGCCCAAAATGTTCCATGTATACATACATTTAAACAGGGAGAGAGTAAATATTCATTTTAAAGGACAAGAAGCTGTTGACAACTTGTTCCACCCAATTTATTATTAGGGTATATTTTTTTTTAGTAAGTGGATTATAATTTATCAATATTAAATATTTATATTTAATAATAATTGATAATGGTATTAATTATATATTAAGCATCAATGTTAGATAATTATAATTAATCAACACTTTTTATATATTAAAGTAGAACAATACTTGTTACTAAAATAGAATAGACTAACGTCCCATAAGTTGGTGAAGTTCGAACTTATGACTTTAAAATTACGGGGCCTTAATTTCGTCAATTAAACTAGACCTCGTTAATATTATTATATTTATCTTCTAATGATAAACATTACTTGTTAATTTAAAAACAGTATAACACAATACAAGTATATATTAAAATATAACATATAGTCTACATATGTCATATTAAATAATTATTTTATAAAAAATATTATAATTTACTAAGTTGTTGATTAAATTTATTTTTGTATAAAGATTAAATTTATAAATAAAAGTACTATAATTTATTATTATCCAAAATAAAATATACAATATTGGTTAATAATTATAATATACGGTCAATTTTGAGTATAAAAAATTGATAAACTATTGAATATAAAATTAAATATATAAAAATTTTAAAAATAAAAATATATATATATAAAAAGTTGAAAAAATAGAAAAAAAACTCGCGTGGCTCGCGAGCTGATGCATAGAGAGAATTGAGCTCGAGCTCGAGCTCAAATTTACTTAAGCTCAAAATCGAGCCTTTTTAGTCAACTCGACTCGTCTGCCGTCTCTAATCCATATTAAAGAAAGAGTAGTCGTGTATCTAGAAACGCCTCGCTTTGCGCTCTGATGCTGCTGAGTGGTATCCTTGAGAAGAACGTTTTTGCACTAAAACCAATAGAAGTCGTGTTCGTTATTGGATCACTTACATCTCAAAATCAGTAACCGACGTTTTCCCTGTTTTCAGTGCAAATCCGTGCAATATACTCGATAGAATTGAAGTTGATCTTGACAACAAGAGGAAGAGTCCTCAACGGTATATTTCATTTTCCTATACAAAATTTTATATATATATATATATATTAAACAACTTCTGTCTTGCTATTTTTATTTTGATCTACGTATGATGCAAGAATAAGATACATTTATAATTATTAGGGTAACTATAGTAAGTTTTCTTGAAATTTGTTATAGCTATAAATATTTTTTTATTTTGAAAAATACTAACATCATTTCTATTTTAACGATCGTCCAACAACTAGTTCAATTTATTAATCTTCGCTAGATTTTCATTAAGTTTTTTGTAAAGAACGGGCTAAACCATGAATTATAGTTATACTTATTTTTTTTTTAAAAAAACTTATGGATTAACTGCACAATTTTTTATAAAATACTAAAATTTTTCATCCATCTCGTCAAATTTTTTTATAATTTTTATTTTAAAAAAAAAAATACAATAAAGGCAAAGTTGATAATTTTAAACCTTCATACAAAGATTACATAGTTTCAACAAACATTAAGAAAGTATTCATAATTTTTCAAACAATAAGGGAGTATTCCTTATTCATGCTAAATCTCAGAAAAACATATTGTAATTTGCCTTAATTATTTAATTTAAAAAATATATAGGTAACCGTGCATAATTAACACAGGTTCCTACACTATAATTTAGTATATAATGATACGGGCATCAAATACAATTATTCAAACAAATTTAATATGTGCATATTATACAGGGTGATATATATGGGATCGACCCACTTGGAGTTAAATGATTATATCGTCCTCCAAAAAATAAGAAAATGACCTTATACTCTAAGGACCCATATGTTTTTGTAGGATAGAATCTAGTCTACCCGACTCGATGACATTATTTATTATCCTGGCCATTCAATGCACCACGTTGAAGGCTTATGATTCCGTTCACGTTATATTTATGTGATTGATTTAAGCGAATCTAATTTATAAGTATCCCAACTTTATCTGGAGTCTTATGTGGTGTCACACGTTTTATATACAATTTTTTTATCATCAAATCGACTTTTTTTAACACAGTAATCGTGGAGATATATGTAATTGAGGCATAGTCTATGGGTTTTTACCTTTAATTATGGTTGCAAGATCTGCAAATATTAGATCGTGACTCAAATCACATGGGGTACGCTAATACCAAAAATGAACTAATTTTGGTGGTAAATTAAGTAAGAAAAAAAGCACATAGACATGTAATATTGTAATGTCGGTTCGTAAATTCATATATATGTTCCTATTTCAAGTCTCACAATACAAATAAATAAATAAATAATAAATTGTAAAACAGATATATGAATATTTGAAGTCCTTTTTTTTTTTTATTTTTTCTCATAGAGTGCCTATTAATATATCTTTTGATTCTCAAAACGCCACTTGCTCTATTTCAGCTGTATATATATATATTACATTTTTTGTTTTATTTAATATATATACACAAATATGTACATAAAATTTACGTTACTTATTTTATACCAAAGCATTATATACGTAGTATATATATGATAAATAAAGTAAAAAAATGCAATGAGTTTGAATAAAGAATTCAATTTAATAAAAATCAATTTGGGAAGATTCTAATGACCGACGACTACATTTGGCTGCATCAAACTAATCACATCATATTATTTACATTTACGACGAAATCGTCAGTTTTTCATCAAATTATATGTACCTGCAATGAGATGAAAAACATTATATTAATCATATAATTCGTTGAAATTTGACAAAACTTAATCCAAGCTAGAATTTCTCATCTCAATGTAAACCCTTCGCATCATGACATAAACATACGCCAGGAATATGTAGATAAATCAATTGAGCCTGGCATGATAAGCCGAGAACAAACTGTAGCCAAGAACAACTTGCCGGGGCGGAAGAGCAACGACATTCTGCAGAAACCAACACCGCCGGCAAGTCATCCTTGGCTGCAAACCATTCTCCACCTCTTCATGCAAGACTGCAAGAGAAACACACACACAATGTGCTGAATAGGTCTCTCCCTCCACATTCAATTGAACCATGGTTTCACCCTTTATATAGGCAGAGAAACGGGATCCGATAATGGAAAAAAGACATATATAATTTTTTTCCTTTTCTTGATAATGAAAAGAAAAGAAAATGAAATGAATATGTAAGTGAGCTATGAAACGGCAGTGTTGAATGGGCCCTGAAAAAATATTCTTTGTTAGGGTCAACTTTCCGAAAGTGGCAGCCACAAAAATCATTCAGATTCTCATGCCATATTGAAAACAAAGGGAAACTTGCCAAATATGGGCAATCTATCTAACTTTTTTGTGCTCATGAGTAAGTGTCCATGTGGGGGGTGGGGGGTGGGGGTGGGGTCTGGCCAAGAATGGTTGAAATCAGATATGCTTTCGATTTTGAAAAGAGTGGGGAAATGGGAATAGAATATGGTATCCAGCTAGCTATTGGAAAGGAGAGATAAATGTAAACAATTCTCTAATAATTATTCAAAGAATTGTGGAATTAATGGAATGGTCAAGCAAGCAATGAAGAAATAATGACACGAAATATCAAGAATTTGACTATGGAGGAATATAGAAACCGAACGTGGTTCTCTTGCTTGCTCACTTTAAATGAGCAGTATTTACGTTCTATCAATACATTAATATAATAAATTATAAGTTCATATAGAGTAAAATAAATATATATATTTGGTAGAATTCGAATTTATAATTATATCAAATTCGTTTATGGGACTTCAACCTTAACTATTACTAAATTAAGGTATCATTGATTTGTGCGCCCATTTTCGATATCCTTTGATTGGTTGATTATCGTGCCCTTTATGTTTTCAAATTAATTTTTCTCTCCTTCTATTCTTCCAAAATATTATAAATAAAATTTTGGGATGCATGTGTAAGAATCATATGATATGCTATAATAATATTATGAGGTGGGGGTCTGAGATGTAAATGCACATTGACTTAATGTTGAAGATTTTAGAGTTTTGGAGGCATAGAACTAAAGTGGTGGAATATTTATGATCAGATAAGAGGTATCATCGGCCTACACAATATTAACTGTTATAAAAATCAACAATAAAAGGACATCCCATGTTATGTCATTTCATTAAATAGTACCAAAAAAGTCATTAATCAAAGTAACCATGACAGTTTGGCACCCCACACGTTGAGATCTCACAAAGAATAGCAAAAACACAGATCAAGAAGCAAAAAACATAAATCATTATCTTACGCAGGCCGACTGGAACTCGTCCGTTCGGTTATTCAAGGCGTGGAGTGTTTCTGGCTCCAAGTTTTTCCCCTTCCAGCGGTGGTCATCGAGAAAATTCACCGTCTTTGTAGGAATTTCCTATGGAATTCTAGGAGGGCGCCAGTCGCTTGGGAGGAAATCTGCCATCCCAAGGAAGAAGGGGGACTTGGTATTCGGCACATACAGTCCTGGAACGTGGCTCTACTTGCTCGTGTATTATGGAACATTCACCGCAAGGCAGACACGTTGTGGGTACAGTGGGTCAACGGTGTCTACCTCAGAGATGCATCAATCTGGGAATGGCAACCGAAGAAGGGGGATTCTCCACTCCTTCAACGGCTTGCCGAAATCCGCAATAGGATGATCACCGAATTTGGGTCTTCAGAGGCAGCAATTGAGCAGATGACGAGATGGTCCACCCTAAAGGGACTCCAGACGTCGAAAGCCTATGAGTACTTCAGGCCAAAACTTGCGAGGCAGCCTTGGAAAGCAGCTATTTGGAAGGCTTTCATCCCGCCGAAGTACTCGTTCATCATGTGGCTTGGTCTGCGCAACAGATTGGCTACACGGGACAGACTCGATTTCCTCCATGAGGAGGACTTATGTTCACTTTGCATCAATACCAAAGAATCGGCCAAACACCTTTTCTTTGAGTGCCCGTTTAGCACCTACGTTTGGTCACATATCCGAGTATGGCTTGGGATCAACCGACGTATGTCCACCTTGCATAGTGCGGTGAAATGGCTCAAGAAGGAGAAAACCGGATCCTCCGTTCATAACAAAGCACGACACCTCGCTTTGTCATGCACAGTCTACACCCTTTGGCGGCATCGTAACGAATTCATTTTTGAGGGTGCAGTACCCAATCCCGAGGGCCTTATTATTTCCGTGAAGATCACTGTCTATAGGGTCCTCTTGTCACTTTTCCCGCACGGTTTAATTGCTCTTTAAACTTTAGTGTGGGTCTTTTGTATCTCTCCGGGTATACCCGGAGTACCTTGTAAATATTACGGATGAATGAAAACTTACAATTCACCCCAAAAAAAAAGAAGCAAAAAACATGAAAACTTGACTCCCTACAACGGAGTGTCGTTTCATAAACAATAGCAATAAACTCTTTTTAGAAAACAAAATGACAATTTTATACCACAAACGGTGTTGTTTCACAAATAATAGCAATAAATGCATTTTAGCAAACAAACAAACCCCACATGGTGTTGTTTCACAAAACAAAGCAAAAATGCAGTTCAAGAAACATAAAACGACAATTTGGCACTAATAGTACTAATTTAAGTGAGCACATAGTCTAAGTACAACCTAAGTTCAGAAAGTGGTCTAATCTGAACATAAGTTCAAAGTAATTTAAAGTTCAATCTAAATAGTTTAAGTTGGCTTAGTTGGTAACTTTTTTAGTTTTACTTTATTTGTATTATTTTGAAAATTGAAATGCTTGAGATAAGATTCGTGAAACTGAACTCGATTCTTTAATTTTGGGCACAGTCATGCTAAGCTGTTGTGATTTGAAACAATTGAGTTTAGACTAATTATGCTTATTTAATTTTCTTTGACTTGAAAAAGTATTTTAGTTTATGTAGTCGTGAGGCTGCTGATCAGATGTAATCCATAGATTTGTAGGAAATAAGTTTGAAATTAGTAATACACGTTCGAAGTTTTGAGGTTGTCCCCTACCAAAATACACTTAACAGTCAAGTCAGACGACAGGGTGTGTTTTGGGATGGTGCCACTTGTCTCTCATCCAAAGGACTAACTCAATCAGGCTTAGGGTTGGCCCGAGCCACCCTATTGGAAAACAGGCGGATCCTCCAAAGTCTAGGCCTCAATGAAGACTATCTTGATTCTTGGGTCTAAGCCCACATCAAGCAACGTGGAGTATTTTGGGTATTGTTGAAGTAATTATGATCAATTAAACTACTTAAACAAAATGTTTAATTTAGGCAATTATCAAGTACTTTGCGCACGTTTGAACTAATAAGGATAATTTGATTGAAGTATTTTAGACTATTTATAATTAAACAGTTCACATTAATTACATTTACATTTACCTAAATTATTAAATATAATCTTAAATTAGACCTAAAGGCTAAAATTAAGAAAACAATCCTAAATCAGAAACTTTTCCTAAAACTCAGTCAAATTGATGATATATTGACTATACCAATACTGAGTGAACCTAATCCAAATTAATCTAATTCACGATTTAATTATAAATTCCCTAATCAGGACATAATTTCTAAAATTGCCTAAGGGTGTATTTGGATTGATGAACTTGAAGTTATTTCAAGAATTTGGAGAAAAGATTTCAAAAAATTTGAAAACATAGTTCAATATTAGGATGAAATGATTTGAAACCCTTTAAATATAGAATTATCCAAACATATTTGAATGATTAGTAGACAAGTAATGTGTCGTAGAGGCTGCCGTTTTTGCGCCTTTCAGCAGACTCAACTACTTTCTTACAGCAACTCACCTTCTCTGAACAACCATGGCTTGAATTTGAAGAGCCCTTATGCTCAAATTTCTGCTCCTCTACTACTCTGTCATGTAGCCCGTCATTGTTGTGCCTTTCAGCCGATCTTGAGCAACTATTTTCCTTACAGCAACTCGTCTTTGACGAATAATCATCGTGCATGGGTAGTATCTCTGATTCCAAATCTTGATGATCCATAACTTTGGCCTCATGGAGGAGATGACAATTTGCATCACAATCATGCTCGTCAGCAGCGCTGCAGCGTTTCTCTTCCCCACAAGAAATCGAATCAGATGAACACTTCTTGGAGGAGCATGATTGAAGCTGACACTTATATTGAGATTCAACATCAAAACAAGGAGAATTATCAGTACTTGAGGAACAGCCAGGTGTTCTAATACGCTTCTGCTTTTGGACGACATTTGCGTTAGTAGTAGACCGATGACATTTTTGTGCTTGTGTCGGAGTTCCTTGCAGTAGCAGCATGCTGTTGAAGATGACTAACAAGCAAGTGCCGACATCAGTTAGGACTGCAGCCCAAACGAGTGGATGTCCGGCTATTGCTAATCCCAAAACCGCAGCCTTGGTTGAAATTGCTATGATCACGTTCTCGATTATTTTTCTTTGGACTCTCTTTGCTGTACGTAATGCTTTCGGTATCCTTTGAATGTCGTTTGACATAAGAACGATGTCTCCAGTCTCTGTTGCAAGTGCAGAGCCGTTTATGCCCATTGATATACCAACTTCTGCTGCGGATAGTGCTGGAGCGTCGTTGAAACCATCACCGGTCATGGCTGTTGGACCCTCTTTCTGGAGCTCTTTAATTATTCTTACTTTGTCTTCTGGCAGGAGTTCAACGTGAACGACATCTAAAATCCCTGCTAACTGATTGTGATAATATTTAATTAGAAATAATTGCCTTTTAACTACTGAAGTGCAGTTATACCAAAGAACTTCAATTTCGAAGGCTGAATTGCTAGTTACCTGAGACTGTGCATGCTTGGCAGCTGTGTAAGAATCCCCAGTTAGCATCACAGTCTTGATACCCATTGACTTCAGCTCTTCCAATGCTTCCTTTGCTCCCGTTCGACATGCATCAGAGAGACAGAAGATGCCGGCAGGAGATGACCCCAAGAATATGTAACCAATGGACTTTCCTTCTATGTCATAACCTTCTAATTTCGGAACTGGATGTCATAAGTGCAAAGGTTATTGCTGAAGAAGCCCAAAAGAAAAATGTAAAAATATGTGTTTCTTTGGTAGAGTTCAACAAGGTAAATCATCAAATTTTGACAAACTTGTTTGTTGAAAAGTGCTACTTTGCCTAGGGATTCAATATAGACGAGAGTCACGAGATCAAGTTTTTCACCTGCGGTACACCCTGCTCTTGAAGCAACTTTCCAGTTTCCAACGTATACGTCTTTATCCTCAATTCTCCCACAGATCCCTTCTCCTGGAAAAATTTGAAATTTCTCCACTTTTTCAGGCTTCGGCTCAATTGCATGTGCTCTTGCAAAGTCGATGAGAGCAGCTGCCATTGGATGGCTCGATTTGCTTTCGATGCTCGAAATCCTGGAAATATTACCAGAGATATTCAGTTCATACTCCACAGGCATCGTCTACAGTTGAGGAGAATTCAAATGCTACATGACATATACTTCATTAGCCCCACAGAAATATGATAAAAACAGAAAAATGGGTTCATACCAATAAAGCAGTCTGCTTAGGCTAACATTATCCTGGAGGGATATGAAATCCGCCACAAGAAATTCTCCCCTTGTTATCGTCCCAGTTTTGTCAAAGGCCATGATCTTTATATGAGCAAGAGACTCAAGATGCTCGGTTCCTTTGAACAGAACTCCCAGCCTTGCTGCTTTTGATAGTGCACAGAACATGGCAACTGGTGTGGACAAAACAAGTGCACATGGACATCCACTCACCAAAACAACAAGAGCCAATTGGTACCATTCTTTCTTATTCCTGACTCTGAATGCCACAGGAACAATGACCAAGAAAGCCGCTATCGCTAGTATGGCTACAAGAAAGCTTGAAAAGAATATGTGAACATATAAGTGCATGATTTTAAAGACCTAACAAATTCTTAAGGTTTTAAGGACGTACAGTTTCGTACAGAGATGGCATTATGTCAAATTAATTAGAACATATATCACATGTTCATATATTTGTACAAGCATTTCTTTCCTGCTTTGCTCTATATCCTGACAGAGCAAAATATTTTCCTCGACGATTCTAGTAGTAAAATCCTAGGTCCAAACAAAAGCTTAACAGAGTAAATGTTTTCATCTTATTAGTTTGGGTAGGAAAAGAACTTGAAATTACTACCAGGAGCGTAGTATTTGGCACACTTGTCCATAAATCTTTGAGTTCTCGACTTTTTGTTTCGAGCATCTTCTACAAGTTTCGCCGTTCTGGCCACCACACAATCTTCTGCTATTGCCGTAGTCTTAACAGTTATATAGCCTGAAAATTGTGCATATAGAAAACAAATTTCATGGCAGTATCACAAAAGGCAGAGCAAGGAAAGGTCAAATTGTTACCATTGAGATTGATCGTGCCAGCCCAAACAAGGGAGTCCTTCTCCTTGGCTACAGGAAATGATTCTCCTGTCAAAAACTTCTCGTCGACTTCACAGCCACCATCTACGACAATTCCATCAATAGGTATAACTTCACCAGCCTTCACAGCTAGTACCATGTTCAACATGACTTCGTCTGCATTGATTTCTTCACCTGTATCAGCTAGAACAGCCCTTTGGGGTACTACATTAACTAACGATGACATAACAGCTGTAGCCTGTATAAATTAAGAAAAAAATCATCATCAGAAAGTACTTTCCTAGAATAGTAATCAACTCAAAAGTAGACAGACATCTCCATTTCAGACCTTATGGCTTGCCCTCGACTCTAGCCACTGAGCTATTGTAAACAGGAACACCATAGTGCCAGCTTCCCAGTAATCATGAAGAGCAATTGATCCTGAAACTGCAAGATGTAATATGTTATTAGGTTGCTACATGTCCCTACCGAGACCTATGTGTGGCTACTAGACAATGTACCTGCAATCACAACAAGGACGTTGATATCAAGTGTAAGATTGTGAACTGCCAGAACTGCCTTTGACAAAATCGGTAGCACTCCCATGGCAACTGCTCCGATGGCTAACCATCCAAGGGGACTGTAAATGTATTTTAGAAATGAAAGCAAGAGTAATACACTGCTGATGATGGCATATGGCCTTGGCCATTTGTTCTTGTAGTTTGGCTCTCCGTGTACTCTCACATTTGCCTCCAACCTTGCTCGATTCAGTGCTTTAACTGCAAAAGAACAACACCCAGACACATGCAAAAAAAAAAACATAAATCTCCACCACAAGTGAAATAAAATCAATTTTTATACAATCAATGTCACTTCTCAAGTACAAAAGATGGACAATGAGGTATCTCTTTTGACCTAAGTTGTTAGTACTCCAAGTTCAGATTGCAATCAACCAGTTCAGAGCAATTCCCACGTACAACAGGCTTACGGGCCTGGGGTGCAGTAAAAATATAAAAGTTGCATATACGGAGAGGAGAATATGCTCGAAAACAAGAACTGCATGCGTCATAGATATGATCAACAACATGATAATCTTGCCAACTTTTTTCATAAATCTAACTTTTTCGCTCGTCTATCCCTGAATCACTCATTAAATATTAAGAACGCTGCAGGCCACCACAGGCTGGAGACAACATTAGAAAAAGTAAAAACTACTTGTTGCATAGCCAGAAGGCCAAAAAACCTAATCTTTCCTTTCTTCTCATCCACCCTTTTCATTCAACTGTTCACTTGGTGGATTGAGCATCTAACTAAACTGCATCCATATCTACCAGAACTAAAATCAGCAATGCATGAATCATTGAAAACGAAAATTATGACAAAAAATACACAGAAATAGAGAACAATAACTAGTTAAAGAATTCGTATACAGGTTATGAAACGTATAGTTTTTACCTATTTGAATCTGGGAGATGAGGAGAGAATCATGAACAACAATCACTGTTTTGGTCGGAACTATAACAGAAAAGTCCTTAACTCCATCAAGTGAACTAAGAGTTCTCTCAATCGTTGGACTCTCTGAGGAACAGAAAAGCCCCAGTACATCAAAGTAGCTTTTCTGGAACTTCTTCCCCACATTTTTGTCAATGGCCTCCATTTCCAACTTTCTTCAGTTCCTGTGTGCAAAATTTACGAGGACAGATCTCCAAAGGAATTTCTAACCAGAGCAGTATTGTAATGCCTTGAGCAATTAACTTCACACACACACACACACACACACACACACACACACAAATATCATGTAAAGCAAAGCATTTGATGGTATGAAGAACTGAGTATTTCTTGAAATCTGCCTGAAAATTTATTTTGATTACGGCTTATGCAGAGGGGCCTTGATATGAACAAGTAAGCAAGCTAGTGGGGATTTGCAAAGGAAGCATTTAAATGTATACTATATATAAATCATCATCACTCTAAATAACTAATTTGGTACATTTTTAGATGGACATACCAAATTATCATTATTTATTGAGATAATAATATATTAATATCTATGTAATTAATTGTATGCATGTGAATTGATTACGATTGTATGAATTTCAATAATCAATAGTCAATATACGATAATTATCAATATTAATATGAATAATTAAAGCAATATCTACCATTACAGTTCACCCGGGCAGGTGTTTGCATGATCTTGTTCTTGTGTTTTTTGCCCGAGGCTCATCGCTTTGGCTTGATTAACTCTGATTTGAGGTTTTAATATTATTTTTTTTTAAAAAAAAATAAATTAATAACTACCATTACAGTGATTTGAAAAAAAAATTCAATTTCATCAATTAAATTAGGGTCATTCGCCTCTTATTCGACTCATTATTTAAAATCTTTATCATTTTTATTTTATTGTATTTTTTATTTGATTTGTATTATTTTAAATTATTCCTTTTTACTTATTATAATTTAACAAATATATTGAAATAGCTAAATGCATTAATTTCATATTTTAAAACTTTAAGAACACGAATAAGGTGTGTAAGCAAAACTTATTTGGAAATTTGATATAGCATGAGAAAAATAATGAAAAGAATTTGGTCGTACCATTGCATATCAACCCAAAGAATTGGAGCGTCCGGGAATTTAGAACCCGAGTGAGGTTGGGATGCACGCTTTCAATATCTTTTGATAAGAAATTCGGCATTGTTCACATGAATTTGTATTTATATGAGTTATGAATAATTTAATTAATATAAAATTACTCATTATTGCATGGGTTTTTTAATATATATATATAAAACTGTGATATAAAATAAAAAAATTATAAAAAAAATAATCACAGTGTGAAGGATGAGAAGAACGAAATATGGAGTGAGGTGAGAGAAAATAAATTATAATTATAAATTTATTAAAAATATAAAAATTTGTGAAAAATATATATGTAAGAGAGAAATATGGAGCAGTGGGGTGTGAGGGAAAAAATTGTAATTGTAATATTATTAGAAAAATATTAAAATTACTATTTTGATCAAATTTTTCTTTGAAGCGAATATATAATTATTGGGTAAATTTGGGTATTAAAAAATTTGTGCAACAAATTTTTTTTTTTATAAATTATAATAGTAATCAAGATTTAGAACCGCATCGGTATTCGTGGCATGTTTCCTCTTCACTAAAAGTACCAATACTTTGGTAGCAGCCCTTTTTCTGGACAGCCTACGTTGCTTATACACCCTGATTTCTTGTATGTTTGAAGGAGTATTAACAATTCCAACATTTTTAACTAACTTGAATCCTAAACTGAAAATGTCGATCCAGAAATAATAATAAAGATTTCTTTAATTAGTTGGTAATATTATTTGATATTTTACAAATTTCAAATTATTGTACATGCATCCATCATTACATTTAAATTTCACTATATAATCATATAATAAGATATTAATTACTTATATAGATAAATAAATAAATATGTAAAATTTCTTGATCACGAGGTCTCAGTCTCACCGTCTACAAAAATAAGACATTATCGGCAAAATCTGGAAAGAACATTAGTTCAGAATTTTGACAGCTAGTTCAAATCGCAAAAATCAGGACAAATTAGTTGAGAAATTCCGATCGAGTGGGCAGACATGTCTGGAGTTAAGCTCCAACAGAGGTTTGCACCTTTGGTCCAAAACCTTCTTTCTGCAGATGATACAATATTGTATTGAGAAACACTTTCTAATTAAGTTCATAGATCCTGATCATCAGCCTTCTTGCACTATCCACTTTCAATTGATTCTGAAATGTCTGTGACTAATTACGTATCCGGAGGCCGAATCTGTAAAGGTTTAATCATTCTTACACTTGCTTACGTATTATTACTCGATCACAATTTCTGATAGCCCTCTCAAACTCGCTCCAACCTTTCCATTTCCTTTGCAGCATTCTCTTCTCAAGCTGTTGCAACATCCATGCAATGTTCGTCCTTTGAGCTTATCGTCGTGATTTGCACAGTGGTTTTCCATGCAATGATTGTTATGCATCACCTGCTTATCAGATATTGGTGATTGTGAAGACCCCTTATGCTCACATTTCTGCTTCTCTACTGTCTCATGGAGCCTGTTGTGTTTGTGCCTTTGAGCAGATTTTGAACAACTATTTTTCTTACAGCAGCTCTCCTTCTTAGGACAACCATGGTTGTGTGCTGTCTGGGACTCCAAATCTTGATCATGCATAGCTTTTGCCTCGTCGTGCTGATGACAATGTATTCTCTCTGATTTCAGATCATGATGATCCATAGCTTTGGCTTCATTGTGGTGATGAGCATGTGCATCACAACCGTGCTCTTTAGCAGTGTTCGAGCATTTCTTTTTCCCACAAGAACTTGAAGCAGAAGAACATGTCTCGGAGGAGCATGTTTGAGGCTGACACTTCTTTTGAGATTCAACATCAAAGCAAGAAGAATTATCAGTATGTGAGGAACAGCCAGATGTACTACTACACTTCTGTTTATGGACATGTGAATTAATAGTAGACCGACAACATTGTTTTTGTTGTGCCGGGATTCCTTGCAGTAGTAGCATGCTGTTGAAGATCACTAACAAGCACGTTCCTACGTCAGTTAGCACTGCAGCCCAAACGAGGGGATGACCGGCTATTGCTAATCCCAAAATCGCAGCTTTGGTTGAAATTGCTATTACCACGTTCTCGACTATTTTCCTTCGGACTTTCTTTGCAATACGTAAAGCTTTGGGTATCCTTTGAATGTCGTTTGACATAAGAACAACGTCTCCAGTTTCTGTTGCAAGTGCAGAGCCGGATACGCCCATTGAGATACCAATATCTGCTGTGGCTAATGCAGGAGCATCATTGACACCGTCACCTATCATGGCCGTTGGACCCTCTTTCTGAAGCTCTTTAATTATTCTTTCTTTGTCTTCTGGCAGGAGTTCAGCATGAACAACCTCTAAAGCCCCTCCTAACTGATCGAAGTATTATTTTAGCCAATTTGTTTACAAGAATTTATCCCAAACATAATTACCTTTAGCTACTGATGGTGACACTATCAGTATTTTACCTGAGCCTGTGCATGCTTGGCAGCCGTGCAGGAATCCCCAGTTAGCATCACAGTCTTGATGCCTATTGACTTCAGCTCTTTCAGAGCCTCCTTTGCTCCCGTTCGACATGCATCAGAGAGACAGAAGATGCCGGCAGGAGACGGCCCCAAGAAAACGTAACCAACGGACTTTCCTTCTACGTCATAACCTTCTAATTTCGGAACTGGATGTCAAAAGTGCAAAGGTTATTGCTGAAAAGGCCCAAAAGACAAAAACAATAATATGCTTAACTTCTTCAGTACAATTCAACTAAGCTGATCATATGCTGTTGAAAGTGCTACTTTTCCAGAGTTTCAATGTAGAAGAGATTGAGTTTTTCACCTATAGTACACCCTGCTCTTGAAGCAACTTTCCAGTTTCCAACATATATGTCATTATCTTCGATTCTCCCTAAAATCCCTTCACCTGGAAAAATTTGAAATTTCTCCACTTTTTCAGGCGTTGGCTCAATTCCTTGTGCTCTTGCAAAATCAACCAGAGCAGCTGCCATTGGATGACTTGATTTGCTTTCAACGCTTGAGATCCTGGAGATGTTCAACTCATATTCTAAGGTCGTTTCTACAGGTAAGAAGAATTCGAATACGATAGGAGATATACTTCATTAGTCCTACACAAAAATGATAAAAACATAAGAGAAGCTTATACCAGTAGAGCAGTGTGTTGAGGCTAACATTATCCTGGAGAGATTTGAAATCTGCCACGAGAAATTCTCCCCTTGTTATCGTCCCAGTTTTGTCGAAGGCCGTGATCTTTATACGAGCAAGAGTTTCAAGATGCTCGGCTCCTTTGAACAGTACTCCAAGCCTTGCTGCTTTCGATAGTGCACAGAACATGGCAACTGGTGTGGACAGAAGAAGTGCACATGGACATCCACTCACCAAAACGACGAGCGACAAGTGGTACCATTCTTTCTTATTTTCGACTTTGAATGCCACAGGGACTATGGCCAAAAAAGCTGATATCACCACTATGGCTGCAAGAGAATTCAGAAAGAATGTTTTCCTCAATAGTTCTATTATTAACATCCTATTTCCAAGAAAAGTTTAACAGAGTAAGTATTTGTATCTTAGTGAAAATTTACTCACCAGGCGTGTAGTACTTGGCGCACTTGTCTATAAATCTTTGAGTTCTCGATTTTTTGTTTTGAGCATCTTCTACCAGTTTTGCCATTCTGGCCACCACGCAATCTTCCGTTACCGCCGTGGTTTTAACAGTTATGTAGCCTAAAAAATGTGCACCTAGAAAATGAATTTCATGGCAATATCCAAAGGCCGAGCAAGTAAGTGCCTAACTGTTACCATTGAGATTGATCGTGCTAGCCCAAACGATGGAGTCTTTCTGCTTGGCTACAGGGAATGACTCTCCCGTCAAAAACTTCTCATCCACTTCACAGTTACCTTCCACAACAACTCCATCAATAGGTATAACTTCACCAGCCTTCACAGCTAGAACTGTATTCAACTTGACTTCGTCTGCATTGATTTCTTCACCTGTATCAGCCATGACTGCCCTCTGGGGTACTACATTTACTAACGACGACATAACGGCTGTAGCCTATATGATTAGAAAAAAATTCCATCTTCAGAAAGTACTTGTATAGAATTAACTCAGAAAGAGGCAGAGGTTGCAGTTTGCAGACCTTATGGCTTGCCCTCGACTCTAGCCACTCTGCTATGGTAAACAAGAAGACAATAGTGGCAGCTTCCCAGTAATCATGAAGGGCAATTGATCCTGAAACTGCAAAATATCATATAATTTGTTAGAACTGTAATTAAAAAATTTTAAATCTATGATCCATTATACCGAGACAGACACAACAATGAACTAATAAGTCAAGATGTTCAGATTTATTTTCTGAGATGAACTATGATGTGACCTGTAATTGTCATGAACTAACTATTTGAACATCAGCAGCTCCAGTTTAAGATATAATATCTCCGGTAGCTGCAAGTTTCCATCAAGAGCTAACTCTGTGTCTATTACCAAATTAATGCTTTTGTCTAACTGGAATATGAAAAAGGTTGCTCATAATATACCTGCGATTAAAACAAGGATGTTGATATCAAGTGTAAGATTGCGAACTGCTGAAACTGCCTTTAATAATATTGGTATGATTCCAACAGCAATTGCTCCGATGGCCAACCATCCGAGGGGACTGTAGACGTATTTTAGAAATGAAAGCAGGAGTAATACACCGCTAATGACAGCATATGGGCTTGGCCATTTGTTCTTGTAGTTTGGCTCGCCATAGGCTCTGATATTTGCCTCCAACCTTGCTTGATTCAGTGCTTTAACTGCAAAAAACGACACAAAGACGCAAAAGGATAAACTTCCACGTACCTCACAGAGTTTGAAATAAAATCAATTTTCATTTGTTCAGTGTCACTACTTAAAGACAATAAGAAAGAAAATGAGATATCCCTTTCGACCAAGTTGTTCATAGTCCAATTTCAGGTTGCAATCAGCTGGTCTTTTGAAGCACGCGTACAACAGGCTAACAATTCTGGGGCGCAGTAAAAATCAGAAAGTGATATTTATCTGTATACAGTACTCTTCTTGTGTGTATAGACTTATACATACATGCAAGCATGTATATGTACCTACATACAGAGAGGGGAATTTGCTCTAATACAATAATTGCATGCATCGTCAACATTTTTAACAGCATGATAGCTTTCCAGCCAAATATAGCCAACTTTTTATTCATAAACAATAACTTTTCTTCACAATAACTCATAAAGTATCAAGAAGACCGGCGGCCACCACCGCCTGGAAACAACCTTAAAAAAGGCGAACCTAATTTTCCTTTGTTCTTATTACACCTTTTTCCTTCAACTGTTTTCTTGGTGGATTGAGCTAGCATCTAATTAAATGCATCGATATCTACTAGTAATAAAGGAAGGCAATGCATGAATCTTTTCAAGTGAAAACCATGAGAAGAAAAATACCAAAAAAATAGAGAGCATTTAAAGAATCAATATATCACTGAATTATGCAAACATATATATAATTTTTACCTATTTGAATCTGGGAGATGAGGAGAGAATCATGAACAACAATCACTGTTTTGGTTGGAACTATTACAGAAAAGTCCTTAACTCCATCAAGTGAACTAAGAATTCTCTCAATCATTGGAATCTCCGAGGAACAGCAAAGCCCCAGTACATCAAAGTAGCTTTTCTGGAACTTCTTCCCCACATTTTTGTCAATGGTCTCCATTTCCCACCTTCTTGAGTTCTTATGTACAAGAAAATCATAAGAACAGATGTCAACTACAAACTCACACAAACACACTAGTAAAGTACCACATATATACAAATGTGCATGTATATATCAGTGTGTGAGATGGGGTGGGTGGGTTGTTATCGAAGTGCATGCAGAAGAGTTCTTGCAAACCTTGTGATAATTGAAAAACTGATGATTTCTTGAGATCTGGCAGAAACTATATCTGATAAAAGCTTGTGCAAATCGAAGAAGCTATGTAGTAGCTATAGTGTGCGAAAAGGGTAGATTCAGAAAAAGAATGTGGAGTGGAATTCATGGGCATTCTTCCTCATATCTCTCTCTATTAATGTTGTCATTCTGTCTCGTGGGTTGATACATAAATAGCTCAGAAATCAGTTGGGAACGACAAAGTTGGAATCCTCATGTAAATGCACAATCTCGGCACGCTTGTTGATTGGAATATATGCTGTCCTTCGGTGCCCGCCTGAGGACCGGAATGAGAATTTTGCACCTATTTTTTCAAGTTGTTAAGCGGTAATTAAAGAAATGACAATAATGTTTTACAGTACTTTATCGTGGTATCAATGTGTGATTGATACGTATTTTTCTTTTAAATAAAAAGTTAAAAATATAACTAATTTATATTATATTACCACTAAAATATACGCGATAAAAAAATCATTTATCGAAAACACTAACCTCTTTTGCTTTAGTTTAACAAATTATACTGCAAAAATGACAAAAATGTACATTCTGAATGTTGACTTTAACAATGTATTAGACGATTAGGTACACTCCCCTTAAGGTTGTTAATTATATGTACAAACTATGCAATATCACATTCCATAATTCTGAATCCGATACGATAAGAATTTTCTCATTTTATTCTTTAGTTAGTACTAAATCGAATAAGAATGTTTACCTAATGTCTTTTTTTTTTTTTAATTTCATTGACGGGGTTATTTGCATGAACCTCCCTTAGGACTTCATGTTTAAGTGAAGACTTTCCTTGAGGAAGGTTGACCGTTAGTTGATGGTTAAATATAAGGGTAAAATTATAATATTACTTAATATAAAACGATAAGAATTAAGAATAAAAATGAAGTAAATAATTAATGTGACGTCCAATATTGAAATTATCATGAATATTATAAAGTATATATATATATATATTATTAGATTATCAAACTGAATTTGATTTGATAATTTGAGCGAATAGTAATTTTTTTTATCATTTATCACAGAAACATAAACTTATATATATAGCAAATTAAAAAATAAATATAGAAATTTTATTTACCGTTTAAATATAAAAAGATTTTAAGTTTATGTAGTATACATTTCGTAAATGAATTCAGTCTTATTTTATTAACTTAGCAAAAATAAATAAAATAATATAAGAAATTACTCATAATTCAAAAGGTTATTTAATTTGGACTTATTTTATGTTTGGCTTATAAATAATAAACAATTATTAAGTGTCCAAATTATTAAATTGAAATCAAATTTTCAGATAAAAATCAATTTGATATAATCTAACAATATATACTAAAAATATTATTGCTTGATAATGTCAATGTTGGATGTTTCATTAATTATTTATTTCACTTTTAACCTTAATTGATTTTATTGTTCTGTATTCAGTACAATTATAATTTCACCGTTGTATTTAACCGTTGACTAACAGTCAACTTATAATTTCACGGGAGGTTTTTGTAGCTAATATTTCTAAATTTAGTCGCATTTATTGATCATCAGGTGGAGGGCGATAAGGAGGCACTACAGTAAAATAAATTAAAAATTAGAAGAAAAAAAGAATGGTGACGATTTTAAAAAGAATGATTTTAAAAAAATTATTTTATCACATGAGTCTCACAATAATGATTTTCAAAGTTTAATGATGATTATTATTTTGTCAAAATTATAATTAATAAGAATTAGTGAAAAAATATTGTGAATTAAATTGTCTTCACTTATTGTCACTATAAATGTATTTATTATAACAGCTTTATACACAATTCTTTTCATTAATAATTATACATAGACAATATCAAAATTACTGTCACTCGATATATATATTTTTGCCGCAACTTTAAACTTATTACTTGATATATTGTCACTAATACTAAATTTATTTGCAGTGAAGATGGGATGATTAAGATCGTGCGAAAAATATAATTTTAGTTCATTCTATATGTTGAGAAAGTGTAACATTGTTGTTGCAGTTGTATTTTAGCTGGTACGTACATTTCTATGGAAATTTTTATATATAGCATATGCGGAAATGTTGAAGTTTATGAATTATGACACTTTAATAATAAAGATCTTTTGCCGATGCAACTTAATTCTTATCGTTTAATATCTCTCATCCATTCTGTATAATGTGAGTGCGACACTCCTAAGATAATTTAATTTTGGAGTAGCAACCATCCATAGTGCGAAAGTCTAGGATTCATCACACTAGTGTGTATGTATATATATATATATATATGATAAATTGCAATGAATTTCTATAATTATAATACTCTATTATTATTTGAAGTATAAATTATAATTTCATCCACCTAATTTGATTCTTTTAGGATTTTTTTAAAAATATATATAATAAAGGTAAAGTTTATATGTGTCATACTAAATAACTATTTTTAAAAAATATTAGAATTTACTAATTCTTGATTAAGTTTATTTTTGTATAAAGATTAAATGTATGAATAAAAGTACCACAATATTGAGCTCGAGCTCGAAAAACTTGAGCTCAAAATCAAGTCGGCTTCCGAGCTTTGCCACCCCTAATTGATATTAAATCTAATTACACAAAATTATATCTTTTATAAAATTATAAATATGTCTCTTCAAGTTGTAGTTGTATTTTTTGTACGTTCCAATTTTTATTTAGTTTGTTTTATTAATATTGAAATTGAACTAAAGCGGAAAAACGTATAAATTAAAAATGAAAATATAGCATTAAAGATATGTACATATGAAAATCTTTTCAAATATTTTTTTGACTAAATTCGGAATTGTCAAAGTAACTGCCATCACTTTCTTGACTGTCTCAAATTAAAGATCTAATAGAGCCGACACAGAACCTCGAGGCCAATTCAAACATCCAAGTTAAGTCTATTTTACAGCGAAACGATGTTGTCTTTTGCCTGTCCATTCTCTGCAACCAAAAGATTTAGACGGCGCAGAAGACACACATAATATGTCAACCCAACTATAGGTACGGGGATAATTATATTTATATTTCTTGATTTATGATTTGTTTATATAAATTATTTTTATTTTTAAATAATTATAACTACATCCACTAATTATATTAATATTATTTATATAAAATATCTTTATTTTTAAAAAAATTAAACATTTATTCTAAAAACGTCAACACATTATAAAAATTATCACTATCTGTAAGAGGAATGGGATTTTTTGAGCATTCAGATATTAAGGTGGCAAATTCATTCCATTATTTTTTTATTTTATTTTTTATTTTTGTATAATTTTGGTCAATTGCCGATTAGAAAGTTTTAGGTTTCCTTTGAACTTAATCACGTAAGTGACTAAAAATTAGGGATTTTGCAATTTTGGAGGAAAAATTTGCAAGCATTTTGCATGAGAGGCTGAAAATCACTACTGATCAAATTTATAGGACTAATGTTGTCATTACATTTTGATTTATGTAGTCAAAATTTAGAAAACTGGAATTTATGCAGAGTTATATCCTACAAATTAAAAGGTAGTGTCAATTCTAATTCTACAAGTTTGATGAGTAGTAATTTCAATATTCACGTGCCAAAAAAACATTTAAATTTTCGCTCCAGAATTAAAAGTTCCCAATTCTTAGTCGCGTGAGAGACACTTGATCAAATTCCGATCAATTCAGAATCTTCAACCAACAATGTACTAAAATTGGACAAAATCGAAAACATGATGAAGTAATTAAATTTGACATGATATTTAATGTCCCGACAATGCAATTTTACGAGCCATATATCCCCTATCAATATATAATTATTGGATAAAAACCCTCTCAACTTTCGACATCTCATGTCTAAATTCCAGGCACCACTTCATGCTTAACATCAATTACGCCAACCGGCAGCAACATTAGCAAGATCTCTAGCAGTCCAAGAATATCTTGATGTGCCCAAAATACACTTTTTTTTTTATTTTATAAAAACAATAATTATATTAATATCTCAGTAAACTCACATAAAATAAAATAAATACCCACACATTCATACGAACTCGAACATAGTCAAGTGTGCAAATCCAGACAAAAATCAGGTTCCAAACAGTAAAGCACTTATACATGTGTGTATCATCATAGACCGAGTTTACGGGATTTTCAGTCTATTATTTTTCATTTTGGGGTAAAATGGTAACAGAAAACTATGACAAATTGGATATCCATAAATGTTAGGGAGTGCTATATATGATTTATTCATTGAAGTTTTGTTGAGATTGCACAAGAAAGAGTACTACTTTACGAATCTTTGTCGATCATTATTATATATATAGTACGTATAAATAATAAATATTATGAATTTGGTACACTTCCACTTCAATTCCAGATCATTTGAAAACAAAAAGAAAAGACTATGCATATAAATTAATGAAGCTTTTAACAAGATGCTGGTTGCCGAATATTCCCATCAGACAATCAAGCAGATTCATGGCGCCCGTCGGTGCTCGAATTTATCCACATAATTAAGAATTAGTCCTTTGTCAATGTGCTTCCATCTTCAGGCCAGTACTCCTAAACACTTATTTATTTCGAGTGTTTCATGTCCAACAACAAAATTATCGCTATATAATTAGCATATATCACTATACGTACGTCACGAACGAGTATATTTTGGTATGATCCGCATAATCTGTGGATACGAGTGCAATTTATGTACCATGAAAATTAGTGCAATTTTCACCAGAATTTCATGTTTTCAGTGCAAAGACGAGAAATTAATATAGTATTTCAAAAAATAATTAATTATTTCAAAATAAAATTCCTCGTCTACAATGCATAAATTTTATCCTTTTAATGAAACTTATCATTTAAATGTAGGTATATCGAATCACATACGTACACAAAAAAAAAAAAAAAATTGAATGAAATGCATCTGCGACATCGTAGTCGAAGATTTCATACTTTAATTTATATTTTCATTATTATTCGTACTAGTACAAGTACCCCTGCATTAATAATTCTTGATAATCTTTTACAATAATTGTTTGGATACATATGATAGTCTTCTCTACTTTTTCACTTTGTGAAAGTAACACAGATCTTTATTTTATATTGTCACGGCATGAACAAACTTTTCGTAGATTTATTATTTATATTTTGCTCAACTTTTTCGCTTTGTAAAAGTTGTGTATTTCTTTATTATTTCACAATACTTATCTTGGCATCAACACATTTTCTTCGCTTGTTCAAACCTAAAAATGGAATAATACAAGTTGGAAGATTATGTTAAATTTTTGGTGTAATAATATATTGTGGAATTATGAGAAATCTCCCAGATGCTTACACATATATCCATAAAAAAATGTTGAAATAATTACAAAAATTATCCCTATTTTTTATTGTCATGAATAATTTTTATAATTATAGAAAAGGTATAAATAATTTGTATAAATAAAATATAAATTAAAAAAACGTAAATATAATAATTCATTAAAATATTTACCAAACAGTTTTAACAAATTCAGCTTCAACTACTTTAATGTAAGCAATAGTGGTCGGCCGTGCCTTATCTTTTGACACATATCTCCATTAGGCAATGTGTTCAAAAATGCACCGCCGAGTACACCATCTCAAAGGTGCGTATGAAGTCCAAATCCATCCATCAAACCATTTCTTAGTGCCTCACTATCTCATCATCTTTTTGCTGCCCATGGTGCAACACCCTCTGCATTTCTTTACCAGTTTCCCCCATAATTGCTTTACATCATTGTCCTCTTTTTGCTTTCTTTTTTGGGATAATTATACTTACACTCTTTACATTTATGGTCTATAAATATTCATATTTTATATCTAATTATAAAAACTACATTTGACAATCAGTTCAGAACAAAAAAACGAAATATTTAGATATGTTATTTACACTAAAACAAATAAATTGTAGGAAAAAGATAAAGAAATCTTAACTGGATATGTGTTGTACAGTAACAATTCATGTATATTAACCTGATATATATATATTTCTTTCACTCCCAAATTTTGACGTATCTACTCTTAGTCAATAACACTCCCATCAGTTAGCTTGTCGTCCTCCTCTGAGTCCTCATTTTCTAAGTTTTGTAGGGTTGAACGTAGATCATCCACCTCATTGTGGAGGCGGTGATTCTCCTATCTAAGTTGATCCAACTCATCCTCATGTTGGGCCTCTATATCATTATAAATTCTTCTAATTCATTCGATTCTCCTCCTCCAGCTTGTCGGCTCTTCTCTCATCCCACCAATGGTGGTGAGCTTGTCTTGAGAGATCGTTCCTTAACTCGTCCATCTCATCATGTCTATTACACAGTTTACACTGCAACTAAATTATCAAGCTAGTCAAGTGGCTGTCTTGACCTGATAGACATAGAGGAAAAGAGCTATTATGTGTTGAGTTGTCTAGTCGAGAAGGTGAAGTCATTAGACATCGAATCGCAGAATAATCTACTTGTCTTGAAAAAATTAGAAGCCCCATTTCCAATTGCACGGGGTACTACGCTACTTCTTTCAAAATAAGACAGTACAAGATTGCAATATTACACCACGTCGAGATCCTCTTCTATCAATAGCTCAATCGCCAAAATTTGATAATACAATCTCAAACTGAAAATCAGTGTGGGAGAGGGAGAGAGTGTAGACACAAACAAAAAATATTTTTTAAGCTTGTCTCCTTCAACATTAACCTAGATTTAAACAAAAAAATGTTTCATTTAAAAATTAAATCTGTTTAAATTTAAATTTCAAGTTAATTCAAATTTTTGCTAAAAGATATATATTAAGACTAAGACATCCGCTCTAACACGCAAGCCGAGACGTGCCGGGTTGGGATGGGGAACATGTTTTTTTCCAACAATATATGCAAACTCCGATGACTGAAGGACCAAAATCACAAAAACTTAAAATATTAAAAAGACCTATTTACTATCCTAAAAAGATAAAATATTGAAATATCAAAATTCAAAAAATAGAAGATAAAAATTGCATTTAATCCGTAAATATTATATATGCATGTTACGCATCAATTTGTACTATATAATTCTTCTAAATAACTTCCGGTCATAACACGGAATATATATATATATATGTAAGTATATGCAATTCCAAGTACGCAAACCAAACAATTAGTCGATGTTTAGAGATATAATCCAAAGCTAATTAAAAAATAAATTGCATAATGAATTAAGCTCATTGGTAGCTTTTAAAAAGCAATGCTATTTACTAATATTTTTCTCGTGTTGTCACATCCTTCTCCAAATAGGTAATATTCGTATCAAGTCTTAATTAATACAATCCCACGGTGGGGTTCACATAAATCCAAAAGATAATGACCAATCAAAAGCAAAAGTAAAACATAGTGATCATTTGATATTAATACTCAACATATATATATGTATATGAAAATTGTGATGGCAATGTCTACATAAAAAAATTGTGGCTGTGGAGGTCCAATCTTGGAAAGATTTAGACAACTTAGGCAAAAATTTGGGACCAGATCGACTTTAAAAATAAATGGGGTCTGAGTCTGAATCTGAGTCTGGCCTTTCATCATACCCAAAGGAATGGGGTGAATTTGAAGGTGGGTACATGAGGCATGCAATGTCCATCAGCAATCATGAGTTTTGCTATTGCTAAAGGCCTTCCAAACAAAAGCATTGCTGCTGCCACTAAACTTTGCAATTATATGTTTCATGTATGTGTCGTTTTGTGCTCTACGAATATTGAATTAATTACACGATAAGTGTTGTGTGTTTGTCGCACTTAGATTAATTGAGTTTTGATATGTATTGTGTTTATCGCACTTTGATTAATTGAATTCTGCTGATTTGTATTTTAATGTTTGGAACGATAATTTATTATCATTATGACTATCGAGGCCCTCTGACTATGGAGGAGTGGGTTTGAATTATGATCGATGTTTGGGTGTTGGTATATTTTAATTTTAATTCTTGATTGATTGGGTATAGATATTTGATGATGTATAATTGGTTTTATTAATTGTTGATGATTGAAATTTATGATGTAATTGTAATTATTATTTTTTGAAAAAAAAAAGGAAAAAAAATGTATTTGTGTGTCAATTGTATTAATAATTTTTCCAATAAAGTACAGGTTATGAATGATAATAGGTCAGGATTTTGACTCTAACACGACAATTTCTCATCAGTTAAAGCTTTGAACAGTTTAACAATCTCCAATTGCCTACCAAACGTTATCAATGAGAATGCAATAAATACAATGAACCACACAATAATACTCACCAGATCAAAAACCCCACAGTGCAAACTCCATAGAAGTCAAGCTCCAAATCAGAAAAAAAATATAAGTACCATTCACCATTATGATATTTTTAAATTACGTTTTGTAATTAAGAAAATAATGTCAATTAAATAATAAAAAGGCGATTAGATCGCACTTTTTCTTCAAACAATCATGGCACGAGCTTCCACCTTACAACTACAAATAGAAATATTTTCCAACAATTCAATAAAGAAAATTAAGTTAACAATAAATCAAGCCAAACACGTCAAGTAAAGATGCACAATAACTAAAATTCAAAACTCTCAGCTCCGACGAAGTATTGCAATATTTACGAAGATTCTACATCTTTCTTGGCGTCAGACCCTTAAGCCTTGATGCTAAACAATCCATATTTTTTATCCACAAGTCCGGAGGAGATTATGCATTCAAAAAAAGCTTATAGCCCTTGAACTGAATCATTTTCAAATATTGTAATCGAATTAAATTAAATTTAGAAATTAATTTATCCAAATCTTCTAGTTTTGTAATTCTTTTGTAGATTCAAAATGTATGTGAATAATAATAATAAGTATTAAGTTCATGTGGGTCACCAAAAGGTATAATGCAGGTACAGTCAAGACCTATAGATGCTTTCATTTCACATGTAAAGTTTCAAGGTGATCATGATTATACTTATCATATCTATTCCAAATTAATCATACAAGATATATTTTAATTTAATTTTAGGGTTTAATGCAATTTATCTTGTATCATCTTGTAAATAACTAAATTATCCTTAAAAAAATAATAATTTACTCACTGTGTTTTTTAAAATAAAGCATTTTAAAAAAAATACAATGGGGTAAATTACTATTTTTTTTCATAGGAGGTAATTTGTTCATTTGCAATATCACAGGGATTGCTTGCATTTTTCTCTTTAATTTCAAGAGCACTGATGAGGGATAAATGCATTTTTGGTCATCAAATACAGTCACTAATGTGATTTTGGTTCTCAAATAATTTAAGGTTGAAATTTTGGTACTCAAACTTTAACTACTTTGGCACTTTTGGTCCTTTCATTAACTTTTCCATTAAACTTACAGAAAGTTGAAATGAATTGTTATTTTCCTCCCATTTTGTGGCGCTTTTCAAGTTGTAATGCAATGCGCTCATTTTTCCTATTTTCTTCAAATTTCAAAAGAGAATAAACAAAAAAAAAAAGTTAAATTTAACCAACAAGTTTTCTAAATAATCTTAACATATAATTGTCAATAATAGAAATATTGTCAATAAATTTTAGAAAATTTGTTGTTTAAATTTATTTTTTTCAGTTATTCTCTTTTGAAATTTGAAGAAAAATAGAAAAAATATATGCACTGGGTTCAACTTGAAAAACACCACAAAATGGAAGGAAAATAGCAATTTTTTCACTTTAAATAAAATTTTCGTTAAATTTAACGAAAAAGTTAACAAAAGAACCAAAAATGTCAAAAAAATTGAAATTTGTGGACTAAAATTACAATCTCAAATTATTTAAAAACCAAAATCGCATTAGTAATTATATTTGATAAACTAATGCATTTTATCCCGCACTGATGATGTATGCTAATCTTCTAAAATGAAATAGTTCGCTCAATTTTAACCTTCAATAACTCGTCAAAAATAATTTAAAAGCATAATTTTCATCATTTCCCAGCCATTGTACTATAGCTAGGTTAAGGGTTTTTTGTGTCCTAATTTTGAATAAATTGTAAGAATTTTTAATAAAAACAGATGGATTCTTACTTTTTTTTTTTCCGCAGTACTACCATCCCTTCATATAATAAAAATAATATCAATTCAATAATTTTTAATAGTATGCGGCTCATTACATCATTTATTGCATTGAAATTCAAAAACCGATTCCATACATCAATAGTTTAAATCAACGAACATATTCAAACGAGACAAAAAAACAATAAACTATTATAAAAATAGATATACACTCACAATCACGCAATTGTGCAAACATCTCAAAACAATTAAAATAAAAGAAAAATACAATTTTAGTTTTATAGCTTAAAGATGATATTTTTAACCCTCCAAAAATTAATTTTTGCAAACATCTGACCAAATGAGAATGCAGGATGGTAGCTGCTGATTCGGATCCCAATTTCTGCCAAGTTCTAAGGCATAATAAACGCATAAAAGAATTTGGGCTTTGGCATTCGGTGAGTGTAAGGTCAGAATGAAGCAAAAAAAGGGACAATGTACTGTACTTGGTCCAGAATCCAATGATATATTACAAGGTCCAAACGCAGACAACAAAGCTCAATTGTTTGCTTTCATACAAAATGTGAAAATTTGAATTCTGTTTTGTCAAAGTTGAAGTTGACTTAGATAGAGCAATCGATTCGGGTTGGACTCGAATTCAGGACGCCCCTGACCACACAAGTTTTCAAGTCGTAGACGAGTCTCGAGCTTGGTTCACGTTTTAGTTGTTCGGACTCAAACTTACTTCAGTAATTCTTTTTAATTTATTTTTGTATATTTTATATGACATACGTTTGTATATATACAAAAAAAATATGTATAATTTATTTATACTTACATATAATACAAAAATTTAATATTTTATAAATTAAAATAATGATGTAAATAGTTTATAAACGTCTTAATATTTATATAAGTAGCACATATTCTAAATCTGTTAATATTTCAACGCCTAACACATGCACATATAAATTTATAAAAAAATATTAACCTTTTAATAATATTATTGCCTCATACTTATAAAGTTATAGTAGTATTATTTTTAAAATATATATATATATAGTATTTTAAAATTATTAACCGAATCCAACCCTACGGGTTTTTTAGAATAAAATATTATTTTTAATCTAACATATTGTATATATTATTTTTTATCTAACAAAATATTTATTAAAAAGTAAAAGTACTATTTTATATGTAAATATATAATTTTTGTAATAATATATACTTTTTTAATAAGAAAAAAAAACCATCCCCTTCCCCCCCTCCCGTCCCACCGTCGCTTTGCTCCACCTCGTCCTCATCGTGCCACCACCCCATTCCCCAGCCCCTGTTGCTGCCCTTCCCCATTTCCCTGCCCCGTGGCCCTCATCCTCCTTCCCAACTTCTGCCCCATCGGTGACCCCCACCCCTGTCCCCATTCCTGCCCCCATTGTTCTCCCCCGCCCTCGCTGCTCGCCACCCCACCTCTATATTAAAATTGTATATTTATGTAATATTACTTATATAAATTTTCATTAAAAATATAATATATATATATACCTTATATTTTTAATTAAAATTTATATAAATAATATTATATAAACATACAATTTTAGATCTAAACCCTTGATTTGAATTGAAGAAAATTTAGGCCATTAATTTCGTTAGTTGAATTTGCTAACTCTTATTTAAAAAATAATAATAATAAAGAAAAGGCGCGTAAACTAGATGAAATTGAGCAAGGGGATAAATTGCATAATTTTAAAAAATACGAGAAAGTAATTTGGTATTATTGTTCACAGGGGTAATTTACTCAAAATAACATCACATGGGGGTAAATAGCACTAATTAAGTTTTTGACTATATTTAATGAACATTTATTATGGTTTTAACTATAATCAAATTATTTGTTATGATTTGATCTCGCTTATATAAACAATAGGTAATAGTCATTGCCAACTTGTAGTTAATTAGTATTTATTATACTATTTTATTTTTAATTATAGTAATTAGTCGTTGCGAAAAGTAATATATTTTTATTTTTCAAATGAGGAAAAGAATTGGTGGCAGGCAAACTCACCATTAAGGCCTAAATCAAATTATTGAGATTCTTTTCCTTTTCAATGGTTCATTCTATCACTGAAGCAACTATAAACTAATTTTATTTTTGTTCGCCCCCAACCCCTTGGCTCTCTCAATGAATCCAGAATATTGCACCCACTCAATTAATCCAAGAATTTCACAAAATCCAAATTTCTTAGTAGCAATTTTTCTGGTATGTGTCTATACTTATCACTAATTTTTCTAAGATCTATGTATTTAGTCAAAATATAAATCTTACATATATCGATATTATTATATAGTATTTTAGTAAGGAAAAAATGCATGTCATCCTCATGTGATATACGAATTGTGCAAAATACTCCTCTATGAAAAATGCAAAGGACTAATTTATTTTTTTTTACAAAGAGATCATTTGCTCATTTCATATATTGTAAGGAGTAATTTGCATTTAACCCTTTTCAATTTTGACGCCCGAGCTGCAGCTATACTAGTTGGAAATTGCCTGTGACATATCCCGAAATGCAATAGCCTGCTGTAGAGCTCGTTTATGAAAATCCAGTCGATGGTCGTATTCCCAAAAGCATAACTCCACATATTCACGAAAATCATCGCTGTTCTTTTAGCATGCATTGCAGGCACACACACTGGAGCACAAATCAATCCAAATTCTGTTTTTTTTTTTTTTATTTATTACATATATATATTGTTGTTTCATTTTATATTTCACTCTACATCTAAAGTACACATACATGTCAGTTGGTTGTCCTCATTTTTCCTAATCTTGGGTTTTTGTATAGTAATGCGAAGAGTTAAATACAATTTTCATGTTTAAAGTACATTCACAGTTGCCAACAATTGCCATTAATTTTAGTTAATTAAAACTTGTGTGCGTTATTCTCCGATTAAATAATAATTATTAGTAATCGGGTACGTGCAGTCTATGCCTGTATGAAATATAAAAAACATTTATATTTGTTATAATAATATATTTATGAAAAAAATTATGAATTAAAATCAGTGTATTTTCAAGAATTATTAAGTTTTTAACTTTATATATTACTGACCATAATCATGAATGAGATGCAAAAAGGATGAAGTTTCAAAAGATTTGAATCATCATCACAAAAGTAAATATATCTTAATGATCATAGGAAGATGTTAACCAATAATTATTAAATAAGTATTTAGTTGATAGATTTCACTATAAAATATGTAAATTAAATTTATAGTTACTTTCATGTTGATTAGAAAAAGGCTTATATATATATATATATTTTTGATCTTGTAATTTTTGACACTTTGGTGCTTTTATCCTTTATCATTTTAGAGTTGCAAAATAATCCTATAACTTTTTGATAGTTTGCAATTTTGGTCCTCTCGTTGTCGAACTTTACAATTGAGAAATACCAAAAAGTTATAGGAATATTTTGCAATACTAGAAATATAAAAGATAAAAATACCAAAATTACATATTCGACCAAAAATATATTTAAACCTTAAAAAAATATAGTTACTTTCGTATAGATGAAACCAACAAAATACTAAATTCAGATTTTATTTAGGTTGTCGCACAAAGCAGGTAGCAACACTACAAGAACACAAATAACTAAACAACTTAGTTTAGCCACAACATGGTCGAACTAACTGAACAAGCAACCATAACTTATTGAAACAACCAGCTAGCTAGTCTTTATTAATGTGTGGAATCACCGGACGTCGTACGTATATATAATTGGTTCAGGTTCAACATTTAAAGTAGCAAAGGCAGGCGAAGCCCAAGCCCCTCCTATGACAAGCTCCGTGTTGAGCCCTCTCCCAGTTCCTGCACTGCCTGTCACAGTTGCCGCTGTTCAGGCATACCCCCGACCACGTTTTGCTCATTCTCTGGCAAATTTTGGCTTCTGCAATAATAAACAAGAGCTGACTTTTAATCACGACATATACCAATAAAAAATGGGAACATGACGAACGCATATATATGGATCGATCTTGTTACCACTTTATAACGTGTAATCATGTACAATACGTTGTGATTTAGATGGACGGTCTATAAAGTACAGAGTACGTTAAGACGTTAGCAAATATACTGATCATTTTTCCCCTTTTGGGAAGTTTTAGCCTAGCTATGCATGCGCGCAATGCTACACCTAAAGAAGGGCATGTGTTCGTAAGTGCATAGTTAGCGACATACACACACATATTAGAGAGCAAGCGAGCATAGAGAGAGAGAAGAAAGAAAGGGAAAGAGGACGGCCAACAGACCATTTGATGCTAAGAGGAGAAAGCAGAAGAAGAGAGCAAAGAAAATGGTGGAGCTAACTTGAAACTTAGCCATATTCGCTTAGTGTACTATATGTTTGAATGAATGTTGTTGTGAAAAGGGGTTGGTATTTATAGCAGTGGATCCATCCCTTACGTACGAAGAAGACTCCAGAGCTGAAGTACGTGTGATAGCATTGAAAAATGGTACTAATTTATTATACGATCTGCAGATAAGGGTTTGAATTGAAGTATAGTATAGTGATGATCAAAGCAAAGGCATTTGACTAAAACTTGTCATGCCTAAGATTGACGCACCCCATGCACCAGCATTTATGAGCTTCTTATCCTTACAACGTTAACCTTCACATGCATTACTTAGTATTTGTCAACTCCTTACCCAACAATTTGCTTGTGCGTATCAAGAATGAGATTACACCACATTATTGCTAGCTAGTTAATTAGTCAGGTGTGTCTCCTGAGGTACTTGGGGGGGGGGGGGGGAGCAAATTTCAAGAATTTTATTTACCCCGATGGACTTATTATTGATTTATTACAAATTAAATAAATCTTTTTATGATTAAATTATCTACATAGATTTTTATGTATTAATACATGTGAGAATGCATATTTTCCACGTTATAAAGGTACGTGGTTCAGTAAAAAAAATTGTTTGACCTGCTATAAATAAGTTATAAGTCAATCAAGGATAAATATCAATCTTCATTCAGTTTTTTGTTAATATCAATAAATTTTGACTAATTAACAAATGGACTTATTTGTAAGACGAAAGCAACGTTCAAGGTTGCTAGATCTAATTTTCCAAATTACAAGAGGTTTATTTGTAATTACACCAAATTTCAAGAGAAGGGAGAGAAATATAATTATCCCAAAATATAATTAGAGGGTGTTTAGTAGAACTTATAAGTTTCCCAAAATATTTGATAAGATTATGGATGTCAATAAACAGGGTAAGATCATATCCATATTCATTGACTAACTCAAAAACTCATACCTAGGCCCAATAAATATTATTAGACACCAAACTCATTAATATATATATATATATATATATATATATTAAATTTGAATTGAATCGCTACCCATCAATACTCATAAGTTTTGTGCACCCAATTTGGATCCAAAAAACCATTTCTATTTTTTTTTCCTCCAATCATTTGAATTATTGTTTATCAATCTATCTAAGTTTAAGTGAATAAATTTTAAAAAACTTAAGACATCATAAAATTATTTATCGTGTAATTCTTTAATTACTATGTATATTTTTTTAATCAATAAATAGTTGAATAATTGATTATATAAATATATAAATTATGCTATCTAGGCATATTTTTCAACATCTTGAAGAAAATATATAATGTTTGGTTAAGTGATAAAATTAAAGCTTAAAGTTCTATATTATTAAATTCCATCTCTAATAAATATGTAGATTTAATATTTTTATTATATTATTATTTAAAAAATATGATAAATAACATATTCTTTGAAAAAATTCTCTAAAAAAAGAGTTATTTGTGAATTGGGTCTCAATAATTTATTGATAAATTATGAATAAAAATAAAAAAATTAATATATATTGATAAATCTAATGTATATAGTAAACAATATGGTAAATTGTTGCTAATTCAAAACACATATTTCTATGTTTTTTTAATCATTTATTTTGATATTAAAAAATATAAGTAATTAATCTATTTTGTCTCGTTTTGGTGATTCTTGCTCCAAGTAAATTTGTGTGAAATATATATCTAATATGTTTTACCATTTGTTCCTTTATTTAAAATTTATTTAGCCTTTTCTCAATAATCTTGTTTTAAATAAATACGTTAAATATTGTCCGACAACATTAGAAAGAAAAAAAAATGGGTCTAAGCCTACCCAAAATAAAAAAATCAGATCTAAAACAATGGCATTGGGTTTAGGACCCTTAGGTCTTGAGGAGGTTGGATAGAGTTTGGGTATTATCTATATTATATAAAAAGAAAAAATATTCCAAACTCACAAGCGATTGTTAATAACATCGTTGTCCTAATTTTTTATGAAGTAAAAAATACCCTTCAATCGATAAAATAACTAACTTATTTAATTTTTAAATTTTTTTATTAATTAATAAATTATATTTTTTCTTTATTTCTTATTTTTTTTATTTTTTAATGTAATGTATTAATTTATGTATTTTATTTATACTTATAATATTATTACTGATATATTTTAAAGTATGTAAACAATTTATTCATAATATGCACGCAAAAACGGCATTGCCATAACAACTAGTTTAATAAATGGAACTCATTTGCACGAGTCTGGATAGAATATGACCTTACCTATGGATAGAATATGACCTTACCTATTGATAATTCTATATAAAATGTTTGGGAGTTTAAAAGCTCTTAAAGACACTTAGGCAAAAATTTTATTGAAGAACTTATAAGATCATAAAGTAAGATGTTGTGGAACTTACAATCTCTTTAAAGAAAATGTTATGTTCATCCAACTTTTCTAAAATATTTCATAAGCTCTTAAAATTCAATAAATAAAAATATGCTAATAATTTTATTAGTATTTCTCTTTTATCTTTCATATAATTGACGTTTTCCTCCAAAGTTTAAATTCTAATAATTTGATGGCTTTTTTCTTCGGCCATTGTTACGGTATGAAAAACTTATTTTCGCAAATACTCTAACTTTCTTATTTATTCAAACACTTTAACATCTTATTCTAAAATAACATTAAACATCTTTAAACTCTTCAAATATTTTATAAGATGTAAGAGTTTTCAAATAAACTACCCTCTTAGTCGTTTCCCTCATAGAAAAATGTCCAATTTCTTTTGAGTAAATTAATTACAATTACATCACACCTTAAATATCAAATAATCAAATATATAACTAATTAATAATTACCAGTTACAACAGTATCAAAGAAATAGTTCACAGCATTAAGCAGATTAATGAACTTTTTTTTTTACCAAAATCAGGTCCGATCGAATCAAATTAATTACATGGTAAGTATAATATACTTATTATATAATTTAATCACTTTTTTAAATTATATACTAATCATATAACATATATATTACATTTGTTATATAATTAATTCCGATCAAATCAAATTCCATCCGAATTAGTATTTTTCCAAATTAATTGTACGTTAATGAATATTAAATAGAACAGTTGACTGAGTTATGTATAGAGGTGTACAAATTAAAGGAATTTCCCCCACTCTTTAAGCCGAAAGTTCTGCTTAATTATCCTTAGACTAATAAATCACAAGTACATTAATCTTTCATGTTATGGAGATTAATCATAGAGCAAGTGTGATACACTCGCTATGTGATTGGTCATTTTTCCTTAATTGTACATCAATCATATAACAAATATAATACACTTACCATGTGATTAATTCAAATTTGATCGAATTGGGTCCGGGCTAAAATTTCTGCCTACAAGATTATGATAATTTCGTGCTTCATTACTCTAATGATAATTAAATTAAGCAGAAGCTGCAGAGGCTTCGGCTTAAACAGTGGGGATATGATAATCCTTTCCTGCCCTCTATAATTTAGTAAAATATTGTTTTATTTATTCATATAAGTCAACATTCAATCTGCTTTTGATATTGTTGTCTGCTGCCCGTATTATTAGTTTTCATATCATATAAGTAGTTTAACTATATATATATTTTGTTAATGTAATAATTATTTCTAATCGTATATATAATATCTTGAATTTATATTTTGTAGTAAATATAATATCAATATCAATCTTATTTGTATTTAACTATAATAATCTATTACTAAAAATTAAAATATTTTATCTTTTTTGAATATTAAAAAAATTAAATAGCAAAAAAAAAGGAATTTAAATCCTAGAGAGAGAGTGTGTGTGTGTGTGTAATGTGGATGTGTGTATAAGACAGAGAGAGTGTATAAGTGTACGAATGCGGACACTTTTATCTTATAACATATTAATTTAATATAGTTAATAAGATCTTATAAAAAAAGTTAAAAAAATTAACTTTTTTTTTAAAGAACTTATAATATTCAAATCATCTTATTTTAAGATTCTATAATCTCTTTAAAAAAAAATTATCCAAACAAATATTTAGAACTTATAAGCTCTCAAACATCTTATAAGCTGTCTAGAGGAGTTTATAAGCTTAACCAAACACCCATTTAATTTCATACATTTGAAGCCGTTTTTAGAACCTTAAAGACGGCTAGGTTATTGCATTTTATTTTATTTTATCTAAATAATATATCATAATATTTAATGTTTTAATTAATTTAAATTTAATTTAAATAATTTAACCCATATCTATTCGAAAAGGAAACATAGTTGGGCATGTACCCATATCTATAGAGATATTCGAGAACTACCGGAAGAAGAAGGCTAACGGGAACTAAAATTATCAAGAATTGGACCATTTAATATTTGGGTAAATAGCAATTTATCCATTGTGATATTAAAAATGAGCACATTATCTCACTATAAAAAAATATAGCAATTTACCACCCTATACTTTTTAAAACGAAGCAATTTACCTTCTTATACAGGGAGGTAGATTGCTTTATTTTAAAAATCATAGGGGGGTAATTGCTTTATTTTAAAAAATATAGGGAGGTAAATCGCTATTTATTTTTTTTATAAGGAGGTAATTTGCTCATTTGCGATATCACAAGGGGGTTGCTTGCATTTTTTCCTTTAATATTTTCTCCAATTTAAATTTTTCAATAGTACATTGTTATTTACATTATTTAATTTTTTTTTCGTACATTTGTGTGAAATTTACTTTATGATATAAGTTATGTATAAGATACTATAACTAGGCTCGATATAGTGGCTAATCTTCCACTGGGGTCTTCTTTGAAGCTCTATCGTGAGGCCTTTCTTCCGCTCTGATAATCAATAAATATTATAGTAAAATTTTTTTTTTACTACACTATAAACAGCAACAATTTAAAATCATGATAAATCAATTCTATTAACTATAGTCAAACAAAATTAATGTGAAAACTTAAACTTTTACTACGGTTAATCAATATTATGGCCAACTTAATAGTTTTATCCTAGACTAATTAATGTTTTGGCCTCATCTGTAGAAACAACGGCTACTGATCGTTGTGGGCCCGTGATTAATTTATATTCTCTACAGTCTTTTTCTTTTAACCATAATGATTAATTATAGCAAAAAAATCGTATTTCTTTAAGTGGTAATTGATTTTCTAATTTATACATATAATTGATCCTCCTTGTTGACTGTCATTTCCACTACAAAAAACTCAATTAACAAAGGTGGTACACTCTAGTGTATTGCACTTATCATATAATTAGTTCAGATTCGATTAAACTGGTTTGGATTAGATTTTCCCCACAAAGACGATGATTGTAGAATTTTTCGACTTCAATATCACCAAGGGATGGTCACCTAATCACAAGAGTTAACACATGCAATAATACTCATTTTGATTGGATAAAAGAATGCCAGTTCAATTATAATCTACACAATTACTAAAAGTGGAAATACAAGATTTAGGAAACTCATTTTCGCATTTGGACACATAAACCTAATAAAGATAATATATCTCATTTAAATCGCTAAATGTTGTAAGGGTTCGACAACGAGCAGAACAATTACCTCTGTGTGTGAATTATGCTGGTCTAAACTCTTTTAATGAGTTTAATGTAATTTAAATTTTTATAATATTATAAATGAGTAAATTACCTCATATAAAAAAATAACAGCGACTTATCTTTTATCTTTTTTAAAGTCAAGTATAAATTATTTGTGGCCCATGACCCATAATTCTGATAGGCTCAAACTAAATAAAGGCCCACACCCACAACCCACTTGAAAGGCTCACTATCCAGTCCACTTGCTGGCCCACTACCCGACCCATCACTTGTGACCCGACCCAGGTTCTAACCTATTTCTAATAAACCTAACCCTAGCTCTCTCATTCCACTACTGCATCTCTTCTCTATCTAGTTGCACCTCTCTCTCTTTTTTCTGTCGAATGGCTTTCCTCGCCTTATTTCTCCGATGGCCTTGGGAATCCCTCATTTGACTCCTCTTTTTCTTCGCTCCTTTAATGTTGAGACCCTTTAAATGGTGGCTTTGGCCTTCGGCCATAGCCAACGACTAACAATCTTCTCTTCTCTTATCCTTCCTACTTTTTACTGCAAAGTTCTTTGTGAATTTGTGAAAACCTCGGTAGTGGGTCTTTGTGACCGAAAATTTTGTGGTGGGTCTTTGTGATCGAAAATTTTGTGTTGGTTGGTTGTCTGTGTGAAGCAACCGTGGATTGTTTTACGAGTGGTGCCTTGTGACCATTATCCGTTTAGTTTGGATCTGGTTCTTTGAGCCTAGTGCTTATTACTTCTGTCTTTGTGAATAATTTACATTCTATAATTATCTGTCTTGTCTTGTAATATATAAAGGGTTGTGTACCCTCAATTGTTGTAATAGTTGATAGGGTTCGGTTATTTTTGGAGAAATCCACAAAGGATTTTTCCTCCATACATTAAGTAACTTATCTACCTGTTGAGGTAAATTGCTTCATTTTGTAAAACACAAAGGATAAATTACTGTATTTTTTAAAATATGAAAAGATAAATTGCTAGTTTTTTTAATCGAAGCAATATCACAAAGAGATAAATTTTTATTTTCTTTTTTAATTGAGATAAAAATTGAATTTAATAACTTGAGAAGATATATTTGTGTCCCAAATAATATTGAGATGTCAATATGCATATTTCTTGACACCGATTTTGATATTTTCTTTGCTTTTGGGATCGAAATAAATGGCATACGTCCCATAATCTTTTTATTTTATTTTTAAAAATAAAGCAAGGTTAGAACAATGTATCTTAAAATACAAGCATGCACCTACTATATTTTAATTTAGTTTTTCTGTTATTTTTGTTTAATGCACACACCCAACACACAAACGCACGTCCAAATTCGTATATAAAATCTGTTATAGGAAATCTTGAGTCTCTGGGTATCCTCCTAGGGACACTATATTTCAATTTAGTTATGTTAGTTAATTATGTATATATATATATATATAAACTAGGTTTTTGTCTGCGATAGAGGATGCCTGCTGCCCTAAATGGGCACAACACACAATTTAAATATAAACATGCTGCCATATGTATATATATATATGTATGCTGCTTGTAATTGGGTTCGCAGTCCATTAATCTGTATTTTGGCAACAATTTGTCCGAATTGGGGAATTTGTGGAATTAGCGACTTTCTCACTTTCTGTCTTTTGTACTCGCAAAGCAAACCCCACATCGTCTCATTGTCATCAGCCCTTTGCCCACGCCACCCACCCCACACTCAACAAGATAAAAACTCTTTTTCATGAGATTCTTTTGATTCTCTCTCTCTCTCTCTCTCTCTCTCTCTCTCTCTCTCTCTCCCCGTGGAAAAGAATCGAGGGTTTTGTACGGGGAACACTGACTGCTATGTGGGAAAGAGTATCTGTGTAAGTTTCTTTATGGATTCTCGCAACTCCTAGTGATGTTGGAATGAAAAAAGATTCTCTTTCTTTTCTTTTTGTGGTTATTTTTGTTGTAAGGGTATTTTTAGGTGCTAATATGTTGTGTCAATTGCTGGAAAGTAGGAAAAGATTGAATCTTTTCGAGGTTTGGTCTGTTTATTTTTCCCGGGTAGTATTGCTCACCTGTTGACTTTGTTTGCTTCAGTGGTTTGTTGCTTTTGTCTGTTTATTTAGAGTTACCTGCATCGATTTAATGTTTTTACGGCTTTTGACTTCTGGGTGAAAGGGGCTTGATTTGAAATTGAAGAGTTTAAAATCCCACTTAGGTGCTATGATGACTTTAACACAAGGAGGAAGTACTGGAATGTTCTGTTATTGATTGAGTTGAATAGGAAATGGTCATGTAGGATACTTATAGCTGGCTAAGCTGGTCGAGCCTGTCTATGTTATCGAAAATTTGAGAGAATCTAGCACAAATCATTTGAGTTTCCTATGCTGATTGATTAGATTTTTGTCCGATGGCATAGATTTCTTTTCCATGAGATTGAGCGAATGACGAATTCTTTAATGCTTTATCTGAAAGAGGAGAGGGGGAGCCAAGTGGTCACTTTTTAACCTTTTAGGAAATTATTAAGTGATAATGTGGTTGAATAATACGTTTGATCTGATACTAGATTTATATTTTGCTACTTTCAGTTTATATTGAGCATTGGGAGATGCAGGCATGACTATTTTGTGGAGGTGGGTGCCAGTTGACCTCATAATATTATTTGATATGCCTCATTGATTCAATATATGGCAAGTAGTACTATTCATGGAATGTAAAACAGGGTTGTTAAATCCTCAGGGAATCCAACGCTCTTAGGTAAAACTTACATGTGGTGACTATAATTGTTAATAATTGCATCAAATAGTCCTTTCTCAATGAAAAAAACAAGTGGGAACTTTGGATGTGAGGGAAATGCTTTTTAAACTAAGAGGAATGAGGGAGAGGAGATCTGGTGGGGGTGGGGTGGTAGGTAATGTTGTGACATACTAGTTAAATAATTTGTACCATATGTAATCCTCCCTAAGTTCTTCAAATGAAATCCTTTTTATTGCTTTTGGGCATTGATTAGACCAGACGAGCTCTCAGGCCATGAAAGACAATTCTATGGGTTTAGAGCCTGGCTTCACTTGGCAAATCATATTGACAGAGGAAGGGGTGATTCTGTTCCAACGCTATACAATTCAATACAAGATTAATGCGATACACATCTGCTGTTCAAATCTTATGTATTAAAGCATTCAATCTTTTCCAGATTGTGGAATATTATCTGAGAAGACCAGCCTTAACATTGATCAGTTATGCACCATAATTTTCATTGATTATTTTGTAGGTATACTCTGTTACATGTCTTTCTGTGTATATTCCCGTCGGTTATTTTTTGACTCATCAGTTTAAGACTAAACTCATTATCCTGTCTCTCAGGAGCATTCTTAGATGCATTTCCAGGTAAAATTTATACAAGAATCATCTCTAGTATAATGGCAACTGAAAACCCTATTAGGATATCGGAGGGGACAGACAGATGGCCCGTCCTCAAGCAGTCTAACAGGTATGGACCATCATCCGGCAAGATGGCCTTTGAGGATCTGGGTTTGTTCCTGAAAGACAAAAGGTTTGAAAGACTTGAAAAGGATGTCATACCAGGCCGGAGTGAAAGTGCACCGCCAAGCATGGAGGGTTCTGTAGCGGCAATTGGAAATATCCTTTCCCAGTGGAAATCAGCTTGGCATCCTAGTTCGATATATCCATCCACCTCTCCAATTAACCGTGAAAATAAAATGCGGTTTTCTGGCGATCCATCATCTTCTACAAGCCGTACTTCTGATATCAATGTAGACCATAGGTTCAGTGGGCCTCTCAACTCATGGGAAAGCTGTCATATGTTGCAACCCAGTGGTAGACCAGGCAGCAGGAATATGTCATATGCTAAACTTGCTGATGGCTCTTTGCAGTTTCCCAGTAAGAGTCTTCCTGCTCATGAGGAAGAGTTTGAGGATGATCAATCATGTGAACAGAGTGCATCTGTGTCCGTGCAGAAAGCTGCTTTGTTAGGTTATCATAGTCGTTCGTTGGACTCAATGCAGGTAAAATGTGTTTCCTGTAAAGAAGAAAATGGCGTTGTAGACATGAGTTTAGTATCAAAATTTTGTGCTAATATTCGTCATGCTTGCGTGGACATCTATTCCTTGAAGTATGTAAATGACACCCAACCTTGTCTGTGTTTTGCAGATAGAAAAAAATCTAAAGGAAAATAAACTGGTTCCTTTACGTGGCTTAGTTTCATTATTTCTAAATAATAACAATTTCTTGTGTAGAACAGACAGAATGCATATGGCATTTCTGCATGCTCTTCTATATAGTTCTGCAGTTGTAAACTAAAAGCATCCAGTTGCAGGAAGATTCCTACCAAGCTTCGTCACCTTCATATGATCAGTATCGCTCCTTGAGCTATAGATCTATAAAAGAAACAGTTGTGTCTGATGCTGACTCCCATATCATGCATAATGCCACTGTTAACATGTCATCTGCTGGTACAAATACTCCATGCTTGGATGATATCAGGCCAGTCTCGTCACTTGATGGCACAAGGGGCACAGTGGCTGGGCCACCTGCACATAGAAGAGATTTCAATGCTGTAAGAGTTGATATGCAGGATAATCTTTCAACTTCAGTGGCTGTTGATGTAGATAATGCCCATATTGAGACTGTAGAGAGTGTTAATTCATTTAGCTTTTCAAATTTAGACTCTCACAAATTTCAGAAGAAAGAGCAATTCAATCGCCAAAATAATGTGCTGCAACAGCAAGCAGCTCCGCAAGAATGCAGCACTTCTCAAGTTCAGGGCACTTATTCTCAGATTATTTATCCAGGAACAGGCCATGCATATGGTAGCTTGAACCAGTTTCCTTATGGTTCTGCAAGTGTTACAATGGCAGAGTTTCGGCCATTACTCCAGTCATCTGGATTCACCCCTCCACTATATGCCACTGCAGCTACTTTAATGACTCCATCAAGTCCATATCATGCCAATCTGCAGACAGCTGCTTTGTTAACTCCACATTACAGCCTGGGTGGCTACAATTTCAACTCTGCGGTTTTGCCATCGTATCTGGCTGGATATCCCCATCAAGGGCCCATTCCTCTTGCTTATAATAGTGCTTCCTTTCCCACTTCTGGAGTTCCAAATGGAGGAAATGTTCATGGATATGATCTGCAAAATCTGCTGAAGTTTTATGGTCAAGTTGGAGTTCCCATGCAACCTCCGTTCCATATGCAGTATTTCCAGTACAGTCATCTTGGTCATCAAACATCAACAAATGGTGCTGCCGTGAACCAAGTGAACTCTTATGACTCAAAAAGGCAAGCAGAACTAGTTGGATTATCAAATGACTACAAATCTCAATATCCAAATGGTGTCGGCTATGACAATCCGAATCTCAAACGTGGGAACTTGTCAAGTCATAATAGTTTGGCAAGACCAACAAATGCTGGTCCTTTATCACAGTTTCCTAGTGTATCGGTTGTTAGTCCAGCTTTGCAGTATAAAACTGCGGCAGGGACCAAGTTTCCTGGAGGGAAATATAACTTGAACCTTTGTCACTCTTCTAGTGGTAACTCTAGTAAAGCTAATGACCAAAGTTGGAGTGACGTGAGTTTATATTCTTTTCTTGAAGAGTTGAAATCTGGTAAAGGTCAAAGATGTGAGCTGTCTGATATAGCAGGACATCTTGTTGAATTAAGGCATGTTTTTGCCAACCTGTCTTTTGTTTTCTAAAAGCACAAATTACTTATGGAACTAATGAGTTATTTTGTGCTCTCCACTTCAGCGTCGATCAACATGGAAGTAGATTCATTCAGCAGAAGTTGGAGACTTGTAATGTTGAAGAGAAAGCATCTGTTTTTAAGGAAGTAGTTCCACATGCTTCCAAACTAATGACTGATGTTTTTGGCAACTATGTTATTCAAAAGGTGTGTTTCCTAATTTCTTGGAATTTTCTGGTTAATTTTTTGCTCTATATCTTCATCATCCATATAATTCATGTTTTTCTTTATGTCATCAATGTCATTAAGCTTTTTGAATATGGGAGTCCAGAGCAAAGGCAGTACCTTGCAAATCAACTGCAAGGTCAAATCCTGCCATTAAGCTTGCAGATGTATGGATGTCGTGTGATCCAGAAGGTAAATATCCGGGGTTGTGTCTGTCATTATCTGTATATTTTTTTCCGATTCACTCAGTGCTTTTGATTTTTTCATTGTACATTTTCTGCTTGAAACAAGTCTTTCCCCATTATGCTTTACCTAATTGGTGCTTCACTGTTATATCCCATTTCCCAAGCATCCATATTCCTTTCTTTCATCTCCCTGTGCAAGCTCTGCCTACTATGTCATGTTATCATTTGTACCAAAGTAAGTAATAAAGGGATAGCAGACTATCATTTGAGCTGAGAACTAAATACTAGATTGGCTAGATGAGGCCAACACAAGATCGGTTTTGTTGTAAAGTAATAACCATGATGTTCTCAGGTTTGATCAGTTATTATTGCTCAAATCGTTCTTGTGTTTATAATTTCTATCATACTCTTCTTGAATATTCCATAGGATGTGATTTACATGCTACTCAAATCAATTCTTTCTTGATGTTATTTCTCCTTAAAAATGTGTCCATTCAATCTTTCTTTCTGAGATATCATACCAACACAAAAAGTATTCTGATCTTTTGATCACAATATCTCCTTAGGCTCTTGAAGTTATTGATTTAGAACAAAAGTCAAGGCTTGTAAGAGAGCTGGATGGACATGTTATGAGATGTGTTCGGGATCAAAATGGAAATCATGTCATACAAAAATGCATTGAGAGCATTCCCACACAAAATATTCAATTCATAATTTCTTCTTTTCATGGGCAAGTTGCCGCGCTCTCAACGCATCCTTATGGTTGCCGCGTCATACAGGTAAGTTTACATCTGTAGGAGGAGGGAAGACACCTACTTGTTTCTCATTTGCTTCAGTTCCTTATATTTTGTTATAGAATTTGAGATGATCAGTTTGTTTTCTGGGCATATAGAGGGTCCTGGAGCACTGTGGCGATAATACAGAGACACAGTTCATAGTGGATGAGATTTTGGATTCAGTTTGCTCACTTGCACAAGATCAGTATGGCAACTATGTCACACAAGTTAGTTTCTCCTTCTGCTTTTAGTAATTTCTACATTGCTTCTCCACTTAATGGTAAATGGATTCCCCCTCGCCTACTTCAAGGATTTCTTTATAGTTATATAGCTATGGGCGGATTACTGAAATTGTCATTACTTGTCATATTTGATTTGCAAGGTCTTAGTTGGGTGCTAATTTTCATTATGCGAATTGACAGCATGTATTGATGAGGGGGAAGCCTCGTGAAAGGAGTGAAATCATTGAGAAATTAGCTGATTCTATTGTACAACTGAGCCAGCACAAATTTGCATCAAACGTTGTCGAAAAATGTCTGGAGTATAGTGATTCTACTGCAAGAGAAATGCTGATAAAGGAGATCATTGGTTATGGTGATAAGAATGACAATGTGTTGGTAAGTTAATTTAAAGCTCAAACATCAATGATTAACAGCTGTTATCGGTCTAGTTGCCTAGTTTGGTCCTAAATTGCCAGCCGACATATGTATTCTGTATTTACATCTCATCTTAAGAATTTTATAGGACTATAACTATAACATTTTCATAATGACTCTCCAAGTCTTGAACCTCGTGCTCTCCACTAGCAGTTGGAAAATTTCAAGATGTGGGAGTAATAGCAGAGTTTCTTATGTCACTGGGATAATTTCCCTTTTGCATTCTGTTGCTTTTTTCCATACGGTACCGACCCTCATTTATCTTTTCACGTGTTGTCTCTTTTATTTATATGCTAGATTATGATGAAAGACCAGTATGCAAATTACGTCATCCAAAAGATTCTAGAAAAATGTTCTAGTGATCAGCGGGAAGTATTGCTCGGGCTGATACGAAACAACCTCACTGCTTTAAAGAAATATACGTATGGGAAACACATTGTCGCTCGATTTGAACAGCTATACGGAGACGGTTAGTTTTTCATTTCCTTTTGTTCTACATTTTATATCTTTATCGATTTATTGCAGTCAATCTGCTAAGTATCATCATAATTTTCTCTTTGCTTTGAGATGCTAAAACAGTCTGTCTCTCTCATGCAATCTTTTTGCTTTCTGTCTGTTATTTGATACGCGTCTAACTAGAACAAACCCTGGAACCATAGTTATCTCCATATCCCTGTATGATCAGTCATGTCTGAAAATACGAAAACGTTTTGACATATTATCGTGCCCCCATCAGAAATTCAATCCTCAGGATCGTAGTGCGAGGCCAGTATACCTCTGCAGCTGCTGCTGTTGCTTCAGCATTTTAAAGGGCGTCGAATTCTTCGGAAGCGATTCTAGAATGCATTCATATGGCAGAGGTTGTCAACTGACCCTCAATCCACCCTCCAGTTTCCACATTCAGGAATTCTGCTGTACATTATTTCCTATGTAAAGCTTGAAATATGTAAAAAGATAAAACGTTGTTCTCAATCATCTGCATTTGTAGGGTATTTGATCCTGAAGAATGTAATTAACTTCCAGTTTGTGGATTTCTTTCTTATATTTGGAGTTTCTATCAAGAATTTATCAATTTTTACTAAAAATAAGTTGAAAATAGATGGGTCCGGACCCTTATGAAATAGATTAATTTACGATAGAAAGTAAACGAGTGGGATGTCAAGTAAACGCAACCTTATACTGTAAAAAAATAATAGATTAGTGATACAAAAAATTAAATGACAATATCAATATTGTCAGTTTGTCAGTATATAACTATATTCATTTTTAACGATAAGAATGTTTAATTTGTTACAATAACGAATTTCAATTTTAATAACTATTATTATATTGTGAAAATTGTTATTAGCATGGACTAATAATAAAAAAAAATGTATGTCATTGAGTACAATCAGTCATATAGAGCGACGATATACTAACAAGAAATAATAGTTGTAATTATATTGTGTTATCACTATAAATGTGTCACTGATTGTAGTGACAACTTTATATATAAATTTTGTCAATATTGGCTATATATAATTTTATTGGTTACGTATTAAACTCGTGGTAAATAATTATTATTAAATGAAAATTAATATAAAAACTTAAATTATCCATAATATTTTAACCACACTCGTAAAAACGCGATTAATAATCATTCGTGGTTGTGGTCAATGAACATTTACTATGATTATTTACTTTTAATCATGTTAATTAATTATGATTAAATATTAAAATTTTCTAGTATGTAAATACTAATTAATTACAACTACAAAACAATTATTAGCCTTTGTTTTTATGAATAAAACAAAAATATTAATCGCAACTAAAAACTATATCAAATAATAATATCAACATCTTACCTTATAACATTAGCATATTTTTTGTGTACATCAGACACATCACAAATTTATTAAGACAATTAGTAAAAGTAGCTATAAATCTTACTAAACTACACAAACTTCTTGGCCACAAGGAAGAGTGGATTTTTCTTGTGCATGGTCAGACCTGGCTCAATATCATTGTCAATGTCTTCTTTCTTCATCCCGTCAGGCAGTCTCCAATCAAACAGGTAAAGAAGATTGACCATCACGATCTCTAACGTGGCTAGCGCCATCGTAATCCCCGGGCAGCCTCTCCTCCCAGATCCAAAGGGTATGAGCCCGAAATCCGTCCCCTTCAGGTCCAGGGTGAATTTCCTCTCGTCCCCCATAAACCGCTCAGGCTTGAACTCAAACGGGTCCTTCCACAATTCGGGATCCTTGCTTATGGCCCATGCATTCACATGGACTAATGTCTTTGCGGGGATTTCATATCCATCGATCGTGCAATCTTTGATAGCTTCACGTGGGAGGAGGAGAGGTATGGTTGAGTACAGTCGCAATACTTCCTTTATTACTGCATTGAAATACGGCAGCTGTGCCATGGCGATGTCCTCTTCTTCCACCAGAGGCTTATTTTGTGGCATCGGCAGGGCTCTGAGCTCGGCTTGCACCTTCTTCAACACGGAGGGGTTCTTGATCAACGCTGTCATTGCCCATACTATTGTGGTTGCTATTGTATCGGTTGAAGCAAAGTACACGTTCTGCATTACAAGAAAGTCTAGTTATAGTTATTCATTATTTTCAAGAGAATGAAAAAATCTTTATCAAATTAAGTTTGGTCGAACTAAATTAATTATAAAGTAAATATGATACATTCATTATGTGATTGATCACTTTCCCTTATTTATACTCCAATCGCACATAAATATATTACACTTGCTATATAATTTGTTCAAATTGGACCAAACTCTTACAACTTTCCCAAAGAAAAACACCCTATATGTACCAAAATATATACTTCTTTGGATAATAATGTCAAAATATACAGTACTTACGTTTTTTCCCTGCTTTACTTTGCAGTTTAGATCCTCTATTTTAAAGTGAGTTTCATCGGTTATTCCAATTTTTATATATCCGTCATGCTATGTTTAATTAAGAAAATAGTTCATACACCTTTGTGTTTGTACAGTAAAATACTAATTTACAATAGATAATTAGGATCTGAATAGTTTTTTTGAATAGTATATAATATATCTAGAGAAAATTACAATTTTAGCTCCAAAAGTAAGAGCAACAATTTTAGTTATATAAGAATCTATTTTGACAATATTGTCCTATAATCTTAAAAATTTTACATATTGAAAAAAAAAATGATGGAATTGGCTAAAATAGCCTAAAAACAACATTCAATTAAGCTGATCACATGCATGTCGTAAGCACTTTTTCGACCATCTTGACAAATTTCAGTCATTTTTAACATCAATGTGTAAAATTTCTAAAGTTGTAGAACAAAATCAAATTGTCAAAATGTGGATTCGCACATTCCTAACATTGTTATCCCTCCAGGAGTAAAAATTGCAATTTTTCATATAATGCTTTAATTTATTTTTTCATAGTTACCATAAGGACTGCTTTGATGTGATCCAAAGGGATGTCAAATGATCCGTCTTTCCTCAACTGGAGCAATATATCGACGACGTCCCCGTCCATGGATTTTGGCCTATCTGGCTGCTGGTGTTCGTCGAGGAGCTGCTGATAGAACAAATCCCACTTCTTGTAAACTCTTTCCAGATGATCAATCTTTCCCAATACCTTGTCAAGCCAACCAAGCCATGGAAAATAATCCGTGAAATGAAACGCCGAAATCGCTGTCTGGAACTCCCGTATGATATGGTTGAACTCCTTGCTTTCGCCGGACCCATGTTCATACCTCTTCCCAAACGCCATCCGGCAGATGAGCGTGCTGGTGAGGTACGTGATTCTCTCCGTCATATTGATGGTCTCCCCGCGAGAAGCTTGTTCAGACAGCTTCTGCACCAATCGCGAAACTTCATCCTCGCGAATGGGACGGAAGGTTCTCACCCTGGCGGAACCCAACAGATGCAGCATACAGATTTTCCTCATCTCCCGCCAGTACGCGCTGTAGGGGGCGAAGGCGATGTCGAAGCGCTCGTACGAGAGTTTGCTCATCGATAGAAATGGCGGGCGGCTGCAAAACGCCAGGTCTTGGGTTTTCAGGATCTCTTCGGCCGTTCTTGAGGAGTTGGCTACGAGAACTGGCCTGGAACCAAGTTTAACGTACAGTAACGGGCCGTATTCCTTGGAAAGTTGGCTGAAGTACTCGTGGAGGGGTGTGTCGCCGACCTGGTGGAAGATTCCGATCAGAGGAAGCCCCGCCGGGCCGGGAGGCAGGTTTCGTCGGCGTTTACTGCGGATTGCTAAGAGGAGTATAGGGAGAACGAGGAGGAGGAGGAAGAGGAGGAAGTACTCCATTTTTTGATCTTGTGGAGGTGGTGTGTATACTGTGTGTTTTCAGGAAGGGGATACCCCCGCAGACGCTTGCATGTCTTTTAAGAATGCTGTGAGCTTATATAGACACGGGACGTCTTTTATGGAAAATTCTAATTTTAATCTAATTCGATTAAAATTAAATTAATTATATGATAATATATTTATATGTGATTAATGTACTATTAATCAATTACATAGCAAATGTATCATATTTATTTTTTAATTGATTAATTTGATTCGACTAAATCTGATCGGAATTTCTCCATCTTTTATTACACGTTGCTGTAATAGTAACTGACATAATTTTTTTGTGTTAAACAAATATAATTAAATTAGATAACAATTTAAAAATAAAATATCATTACAATACATACATGAGTGTTATATCTGAGCCGTACAATACCTATACGAGCGTGATAAGACTTTAAAATATAGTAAATAATTTTTCATCACATAATAGGGCTTTCTACGATATATATAGGATCTTTTATCACATACTCGTGTTACACCCGCACGTGTATGATAAGCTGCTACATTTTTAAATTTAAAAAGATTATGTATCAACCACTCATTCAGTGATGTGATATGAAAATTAGATTAAAAATTCAAACCGATATCTTTTTAAATTAAAAAAAATGATTAAATTATATTATAAGTGAAAAATTAAACTACATATAGTACAAAATGTGTGTCTAATATCAATTTCTGATTCTATACCTCATAGAAAATCCTTCCACCACATAAATAGGGCTATTGAGATGGGTACCTAAGAACTATTTCTGGGGACCGACATGTCGGTCCCAAGAAAGAATTTCCCACTTATTAATAGGGTATTGAAAGTGACTTGTATGTTAGAGGGTGTTTGGGTGAGTTTATATTTTAAATATTTTATAAAATAATTGATAGTTTATAAAATGTTAAAAAAATATAAGATAATTTTTTTACAAAAATAATTTATAAGCTCTGAAAATAAGATATTATGATTATGTATGAACTCTTTAAAAGAAAATAACGAGTTGGTAATTTATTTTCAAGATCTTAACAAATGACTTTAGATTAAGAGTAAATTACAACAATCTTCCCTGAGGTTTGATATAATTACGAATACTCCCCTGTTATTTGAAAAATTATAAATACCCTTCTAATGTTAGATGAAATTATGTAATCCTTGAATGAAGGTATGAAATTGTCAATTTTACCTTTACTGTATCTTTTTTATTTTTTCTAAAAAAATTAAGAACTTATAAAAAAGTCAAACAATGTAGATGAAAAAATTTTAAAATTTATAAAAAAGTTATCCACTTAGTCCAAAAAAAAAATTAAAAAAATAAATATAATTATAACTCTTAATCCACGAGGACATTTTGGTCAATTCATAGCAAAAAATGGATGAAAACTAACGAATTGGGCTAATTGTTGGACAATTATTAAAATCAAGGGGTATTAGTAACTTTTCAAACAACGAGAGGATATTCTTAATTATACAAACTCATTTTATTCAAAAATAAGTTTATTCAAATATTTAATAAATTTACTTTTTAAATAAGATCTAACATTCTACAAAATGTACGAGCTTGTAAGATCTTTTAAATCAGCTTAATCAAACACCCTCTTCATCCATTCTGGTTCATAAATATAACAGGTTGGAGTTTTATTTCAAAATTTTTATATTATTTATTCTATTTATTATATACACCTTAATTATATGCACAAATTTTTTACTAATTAAATAAAATAAATAACATAAGTTTTATAATTTTCATGTATTAAACATAATAAAAAGTATAATAAAATTTAAAATAAAATAAAATACTATTGATGCGTATGATTTTAGCACAGGTCCAAAGTTTTTGGATCTTTACGTCAGATTTGGGTTGATTGGGGGAAGACTTTTGAAAAAGAGGACCTGCAAACTAAATGGTTAGTACTCTGATGTTTAAATTAGTTCCGAATTTAATAATAGATTAAAGTAAAGATAAATTATGAAGAAAATGAGAATTTCGTATAAAAGAGCACAAAATCATAGTAATAAAGGAGCAGTAAGAAGAGTTCTTGAGTACGGAAGACTGCTTGCCGAGAGGGTACCTCCTCTATTTATAGAGGAGTTGTTCCCCTACAATAGGAGTTCCGCTGAGGGGAATCCGCATGATGAGCGAAAAAGGTGGAATTTTGAGGGTAAAGCTCCTCCTTATCCTCTTCTTAAGCAACAAGTCTCCTGGTGAAGGGGACTCCTTCTACGCGCAGACTCTTATCTAGCAAGGAGTCCTTCCAAGCTGAAGAGTCCAACCTTTTAAGGGCACATTCATTCCTTCAAGCTAGCAGGTCTTCAGATTAAGCTTCTTTCTAGGGCCATATTTTGATAGAGTATGTTTCCTTCTTTGACTGGACTTCGAGGTAGGGAGTACCCTTTTGTTCTGGGCCTAAAGGGCCTCCCCTTTAGGCCAAGCCAGGTAGTAGAATGCTCCTCTTTTGAGCCAAGTATGGTGATTTAGATAGGCTGACCTACGCGCCTAGCATTTCTTATTGGCTCAATCTTTTTTGGACCGTAATCAACTATAAACATGTAAGTTTGAAAAAGAATTATGTTTCTCTAATGGGGTTTTGAAATTATTTATAAGTGGTCCACTTCTTTAATAAATGGGGCTTATATTTGAATATCAATTTCCCGCAATCAATATTGTCGGCAACCCCTATGATTTTTTTCAACATTATTTGTGATTGAATGGATGAAATTTTCCAACATTTTTTCAAACTATAATAAATTTGTGTGTGATTATTTAAAACTTCAAGGAAGGTGTCATTATCCTTTACAAAGGTTAATTAAATGCATGGAATGTCCATAATTGTAGTGGTCTACAATCCATATACGAACTGTTTACTTCTACAAATGTAGTATCCATTATTCATGTCTTACTACCAAACAAATCAAATAATCAAATTGAGTTGATTTATATTTAAATTTTCTCTAAAAATATAAAATTATATTTTTTTTCAAAAAAAAATTAAAATTATACTTTTATTCTTTTTCAAAAATTCATTATTTATACTTGACCCTCTTTCATTACTACAAGAAAATAGGGTATCAGAGACTGAGAATTCCATCTCTGAAACTATGATTTCGTCTGTGAAAATAAATAGCGACGGAAAAATGCATCGCCGCACACTGTGGCTAAATATTATCGACGAAATTTTGTCTCTAATTACGAGACCGAACATTTTATCTCTAATTTTATCGATAAAAAAATACTTTCCGCTTCTAATCTCTCTCTGAAGGTAAATTTTTTGTTTGTACGTATTTATTTTGATAATTTTATTCTATTATTTTTAAAAATATTATACCTTAAAGATAAAAATGATCAAAATATGCTAAAATTACACCTAAGTGGAGCTGAACTTAATATAATTGTGTTCTAATTCATCTTTTATGGCTTAAAGATTATTTAGTAATCTGTTTTCTTTTAAAAAGTAAATTTCAACTTTTTATAGTATAATATCTCACATTGTATTACCAACATTAACATTATATTAATAATTGGGAATTCTAACCTGAAATTTGAACCACTAATTAAATCATGCCATCCAAATAATCACTGCAAAGCAATTTTAATGTATGAGTTGACAGAACAATAATTAATAAGTACACTCACAAATATCTCTACAACGGGCTGTTATAAGGGTATTTATAAGGGTGTTTGTAATTTTTTAATAATGAAAAGATATTTATAATTATGAAACACCTTAGGAGAGCCCGTTATAATTTACCCAAATAATTATGCAGCTCCTAAAGGGTGAAGTGGGCATTACTAATTTACCTTTGTGAAACTTTTTAAAAAATAAAAAAATAGATACAAAAAAATTAGGGTGGGTAAAAAAATATTTTACAGGTAGTATTAGTTCATAAATATGTTTTACAAAAGGACATTTTGGTGTGTTTAATATAAATATTGGATGAAAACCTCACGAAAGCTAACAGAATGAGTTCATTGTTAGACAAATGTCAAAATCAAAACCATTGGGTAATTATTTAAATAATAAGATACATAAATATAATTTATGAATGCCATGAACTTCTTGCACTTGTAAAATAAAATAAGTATTTGAATGAATAAATTAGAAAAAAAATTAAATATAAAATAGAGCAAAGATTTTAAATAGAAATTAAAAATATATATATCAGCTAAAAATGCATAAAAAATTCTCGATTAAAACTCTCCGGTTCACTAACTAAATTTTGTTTGAAAAATTATACCTTCACTTTTGATGTTTGTTTCCGTCTAACAAATAAATCACTCGTTAATTAAAATTTACTAAATTTACTGATATTATTGAAAAAACAAAAATTTATATTCAACCCCGATTGATTTATTACTAACTTACTGCAGGTCAAGTAAATTTTTTTATAATTAAATTACTCTTATACATCTTCACGCGTTAATGCATATGATAGATACATATCTTCACCGTTGTAAAAGTAATTTAGCCCAAAAAAAATTATTTAACTTTCAAGATAATATCAATTTTATTTTAATTTTTTTTATTAATATCAACAAATTTAATGAGTTTTTATCAAATTAGAGACTTACTTATTATATAAAAGTCAACTTGAACAATAGTACGTGTAATTACATCTCAAACCTCAACAAAAAAAAAAACCACATAACTATCCCACTAAAAAATTATATTGAATTTGAGTACATCGCCGAGATTTGGAGGTGTCGTTACTGCCTAGTGAAGTGTGTAACGGCACCTTCTTATGGATTGCGTCAAGACAGGTGCCCATCATCATGATTCCCTTGAATTCAGGTTTTCCTTGGTCTCCACTCGAGAATGCCGTGCTTACCATGTAAGTAAATTGAGTTGCATATACTGCATTATTTTCAAATTTGTTTGTCTCATGTGAGTGTTTGTCGCATTTCATATCAGTATTTATTTTATTTTACTTGAAGTATTATAATTTATTAATTATTTATAATAATATTTATTATCGATATTTTAATTAAATTAATATATTGTTCAATTTACGAAAATATTAATATAATTATATATATAATTACCACTTTCAAATAAGAATATCAAAATTATGGCTAAAGATAAACCAAGTTACATAATTATTAATTATATTGCATGAAATTATCCCAAAATAGAATTAACTAACGACAATACTAACAGTAACAACTGTTCACCACAAATGTCCCACTAATTACTTCTAGAGATAATTATATTTACAATTTTTTCCATATTAATTCAATTGATTATAAATTTAATAAATAAGTAACAATATTAAAACCACGAACTCGTTAATTGGACAAAGCAAAATTTCCTGTCACCTAATATTTATATATAATTAGTAATAACATTAAATTATAATTTAATTCCTTTCAATAATCTTCTCTTGTTTGTATGTAGTAAAATTTAATATGTTGTATTTATTAAATTATTTGATAAGCTTTTATCGATGGATGTCACTAAATAATTTATTTTCTTCTCAGCATTATTTGCAAGAAAGATGTGTGATGAGGGGAGAGTGAATAGACAGGTGCATGGTGTCATAAATGGCTGAAAGCTTTTTGTCTGTATATCTATAAAATTACTACTAATTATTAAATATATAGTTGGAAGTTGTGATGTGGGTTTATTACCGTAGGATTCGATCATGTGCATGCGTCTGTCTGTCACAGTTGCATGACCTTGACACTTGAATCAACCTGTTCAATAATGGAAACCGATCATTATGTTTGGTTTTGTTTTTAACTTGTTTTTGGGTATTTTGTGGAGATAGAGAGAGAAAAATAAAGATAAATAAAAATAAGTTAGAGATAGTGTGTATGTTTGGATTTTTTTTTGGAGATAATATAAAATAAGTATGTTATGTTTGATGTTGGGTAGTGGGGAGACAAAAAATACTGTTCATTGTCAAATCATATCTCTTTTATATATATTTATATATATATATGTATAAAAATATATATAATTTATTTAGTTGTGAGTGGATTAAAATAAATATTATTTCTTAATTATATATGTATGGAAATGAAAAAAAATAATTTATGTAAATACACTTTTAAAAATAATTAAATGCACTCTAATAATGGATTAACAATATTTTTTGTTAGTTGTTCTATTCGAGGTGATAAATTTAAATACATTATTCAAATAATGTAATATATGAATTAACCACGTAGAATAATTATATTATTTTATATTTTTTAAAATTTTTAATTATTCCAATGATGTAGAAAATATTACGTATAAAATATTAAGTGGTTAAAATAAAATATATTTGTATTTAAAAATCAAATACTTAGAAACAAGACAAAAACATGACAAAATAAGCAATGGCAAACATTGCTTCTGGTTTGGACCATCTCAGAGATGGCCCAAAACTGAAACCAAACATATTTTTTTTATTTTCTTCCTTTTTTTAGTTATAAAAGAAAAAAATAAAAGAGAGGTTGTGAGTGTGGGTAGATTTTAGTTCGTGATATCCAACGTTGGACTTAGATTCTTGATGGGAAAATTTTTTTAATAGGACAAGTGTTGAAAATTATTTTGGCTCTCGACCAAAACAGTAGGTTCAAGTCTACCCACAGGCTACTCAACCTTCCTTGGCCCACTCTCCTCTTAGCCCACTCCCTTTGCCCAGCCCATTTATTTACCCGCTCCCTCTGATTTCTTATTTCCCTAATCTGCTGCAGTAACCCAAATTTTTTCCTCCCTCGTCGTTCTCCATCTCCTCCTTCTTTGTGTTGTCTTTTTCCTCCATTTTCTTCTTCCACCGCCATTAATGACGTCTCACTATAAATACATCTTCCTCAATGACTCTGGAAGTAAATATGACCGAGAACAAAAACATTCTTTCCTTTTCTCCTAACAGTGTTCTTCCTTAATTTTTAAGTGAAAACTTTTGTGGTTTGGAATTATCGTGACAGAGGCTATTTATTAGGGTGATTGAAGCCTTTGTTGTTTGAGTAGATGGGGCCTTTGATGGCTTGTGTAGTTGGAGTCTTTATGGCTTGAGTTGTTGGAGCCTTCGTGGTTTTGAGTTGGGCATAGTAACCGTGTGTGGTTGTGGGCTTCCCCTTTGAATTTACTGTTTATTGGCATTTGCTATGTTTTCTGTAGATGTAATATTATTCTTGTAATATTTTATGTTGTTGTAATATTGATCTGTATTAAGTGTATTTGTAATCCACTAATTTTCTGTAATAATTTGATTAGGGTTTGCCTCAACCAGCTTAGATGCCTACGGCTTTAACGCCTCAGCCATCAACCTGGTCGAGGAGCTTGCCTTGGCACTCCCTCTTCGGACAAGGAGGCGGAGGCAAACTCCTCAAGTCCACGAGGGGTTTCCCTCTCTGAGCTTCAACATCATTTTATACTAACATAGTTGCAATGCCGATGAGAGAAGCGGAAAATAATCACATATTGGCAACAAGAAAAGCAACTAATTGGAATGGGGATTTGGAAAAGATAAACTAAAAACATGTATATTTCCTATTAGACATATGGAGGCATGAGGAAGATAGAGATTAAACAAAAAACAGAAATGCTTATACGTATATGAATTATAAATTTGTGTATAAAATACTATATATCTATGTACTTCGTACATTTTTGTACGACTATCTAAACATAATTTATATTTCTTTGTCATATGTAGCACATTTATTTTCTAAGGATTTTTATTAATTCTTCTAATAAATACATTGTGGGTAATCATCTTCCTTACAATTTTATTTCGAATATCATATTTTATTCCGCCAAACAAACAGGTAGTAAAAGTACACAATTATATATTATTATTGGAATCTGCTACAAATGTTGGGAATATAATTATTTCAGCTCACCAAGAAACTGTAGCGGAAAAATCTGGTTAGACATGCTTAACTCGAGCTCACAAATGAATTTTTTTTATCTCATTCAAGAATACCAACACATCTAATGCTGACAGATTTATCTTTCTATCCCTAACAAGGCACCTCCCCAAGGAAAAATCGTGAAATTTGAAAACTAGAAACAGACAATACATCAAGCCACGCGACAAACCGCATCAAAATCAGCATCACAAATACCCTATATTCATCAGAACATTTCTCCAAGAAACAAATCTCCATGCCTTCCAAGCATCTCAAGCTTTAAAAATTTTCTGGGAAAGTAACTAGGTCCCTGTTATAGCATGAGATTGACAAATATGATCAAATAGTTGGTTCAAGTCCTGATTACTTTCTGCACACCTGATTTCTTGTGCTATCATTGGTGCACAGCTCTACACAGGAAAATCTATTTCTACACAGAAATCTGAACCAAACACCGCAGTTACAAAGAGATTGCTTCACTTGTTGTTCAACACAATTTCAGAGTAGCCAGTCCCAAGTTGTACTCGAAATAGAGAAAGAAATATTGGAATCCAATACCACTACCAAAGAGAAGGTAGATAAAATTCCACAAAAGAGACATACTGAAACCACCATAAATTTTAAATATAAATATTGTGACCAAATTCACAGGCAACTCGGTAAAACTCTGAACTCTAAACTCGAAATCCAATAATCCAGTACTATCAAAACTTCAGTTTCAATTAAGTAGAAACACTGAGAACTACGCAAGAATGTAACTATGAAGCAAACAAACAATTAACCTAATCGAAGAGTGAGAATCCCATGTCGTCATCACTCTCCTCTTTCTCTTCCTTCTTCTCCTCAGCGGGTGGTGCCTCAGCAGCTGCACCACCACCGGAAGCTGCTGGCGCAGCAGCTGCACCTCCTCCAATGAATGCACCACCACCTACAGCTCCTCCAACGATCACCTGCATTATTCCCATAAATATTAATTAATAATATGACCAAACGACTGTTGCATTAATCCTGGAACCATACACTTGAACGCGTTGAATTGGGTTGATGAAATTCTTCTTCAGATTTTAACGTAAATGTTTCTTGACTCCATTTTTTAGACTACAATTTCTTGGTCTAAACTTTAGGCTTCCCATACCATACTCCCATAACGAGAAATACAGTAAAAGTACATATAAAACTAGGAAAAAAATTTAAATGAAATCCTTCTTTCTCTCACGCGCGTGCATAGATACATACATATCAAACAAAATCTAACATACAACCAGCACAATTATAGTCTATGGTTTATCAGATCTACAGCAATTACGGCGAGAGGATGTTAACGTCATAGAATCACAAGTGCAATAAACGAGAGCTCATGGACCAAAATGCAAATTTCTAAAGTACCTGGAACACGGCGGAGGAAGGGGTGACATAGGAGAAGGAAGACTGAACGGCACCGGAGGAGTCGGCCGAGAGAGCGGCTTGGACGAGCTTACGCTGAAGGTCGAAAGTGCTGTCAGCTGAAGCCTCGAGGTCGCCGTTGAGCTGCTTAGCCGACCATTCGGCGCCGGATCCTTTGCAGACGAACGTAAACACTCCCATTTGTCAGTGATTCTGATCGGTAGGATGTTGATCGATTGGGCTAACAACACTTAAAAGAGTTGGAGAGGGAGAAGCTGCTAGTCGCGTGTGAATTGGGGGCGGAAATCAACCCTAGGGTTAAGGGTTTAAAATTCGTTGGGCTCATATGTAAATGACAATTCTACCCTCAAATTCCTCTTCTAATTCCGGCTTTCTCAATGGGCTTACGCTGGTTGGGCTTCAGGGTCAATCGGTCACATGCCCTACTTAACTATGGACGATTGACAAAATGCAGGTGAAATAAAATACACTTCAGTATATTTATTTGTTTTTTTAAAAAGTTAATTCTTTTCTATGAATAATTTTTAATGCATATTTAAAATCAATTTATGTTTAATTAATTAATTATTTTATTTTTCTTATCTTTTGTTTAATTAAATGAAAGAAATTAATATTTGTACCAACAGCGTGCTTTTCCGAATTTCTTATAGACAATAGCTATGAAAGTTTGAGTTTTGTGTCGTTTTAATTTTTAAATTTTTTAATGTTTAATCCTAGGTCTATTATCGATGCCTTTAATAAAAATTTCCTAAGTCTAATAATTAGGTTCAAATCCAAGTTTCAGTCTAACAAGCTCGAATACTGCTAGTCCAAGTACACTTAATAGACAAGGATATCAAGCCAATCAACCCAATTTTGCCACTTTATTGATAGGCAGTGCCCAAAACAACAAGACCGACACATCAATCATATTCTATAATAAAAGAGTATCAGTGGGGATGGTGTATTTAGCTGGATTCGGTTGATTTTTTATAAGGTAAATTTTTTTATTTTGTGTATTACTTGTTATTAAGAAAAATGGATACGAGTTAGGATTTGTTTGGTTTAAAAGAGAGGAAAAGAGGAGTGGAGGGGCAGAAAAAGTGAAAGGAGAAGGGGGAGAGAAAGAATAATAGTTTCTTTCGAGTTGTTTGGTATGATGGTGAGGGGAGCAAATCTCAAATATTTCCACTTGTTTGATACGAGGAAAATAAATTGAAAAGAAAAGACTATTTTTTATAATTTTACTGAATAGTCATTCTCTTTATTTTGTATTAGAAAATAAAGAATTTATATTACAGATATAATTTTAGTATATCAAAATTTTTAAAACCTTATTAATAACAATATTTATCAAACAAAAATAAGAATATTTTTTATTAATAACAATATTTATCATTGACTTTGATGCAGTATGATGCGTGCGAAAGTAGTACAGGTCCAACAAAGTTGAACTTTGGATTTGGACTTGGACTAAGAAATAAAAGAACTTGAAAAACAGAACCTGTAAAACACATTAGCACTACGGCGCTCAAGTTAGTATCGAATTTAGGAGAAAAATAATAGTAAGAAATAAAACATAATGAGAAATCGTGATAAAGTAAGCAATTTCGTGAGAGAAATTGTGCTGAGAGTGCAATCTTAATGCAAAAGAAGAGTTTGACAATAATATTCCAGTGTCTGAAAGGCATCCCCTTGGGGATCAAACCTGTATTTATAGGGGGATGTCTCCTTTTGGTAAAAGTTTGCACGTGCGCCCTATTTTGGGGCGGGATGGATAGAAGTTGTTAAGATAAGTCATAATCTGGAGGAAATATGTCTTTGAGCTGAATGAGATTCGTCTTTATTTAGGATTCCTTAGTTAATAGATAGCCCTTCTGTTCCAGAAGTTTAGAGCCTTGAGGGGACCTCCCTTGACACCGGTCCTTCATGTTGGCCAAGTGTCATGTATGATAATTTAAGTAGACACCATACATAGACGACTGGACATAGGCCGTCACATGATCATCATCGTTGGGCCATGTATCCAAATCCACGAGTAGCTTAGCCCTTTCCCCCATATGGGTTGTTGGGCTAATATATATATTAAAAAAACAGTCCACAACTTGCATAATTTCTCACTAAATTTTAAATTTTGATAGTTTTGCATTTTTTATCAAATAAAAAATTCATTGACTTGCTCTAATAAAAATCTAATATCATTCTATAATAAGAAAAGCCGCATGTATCCCTATATTGAGGCCTACATATATATTGTACTATGATTTCAAAATAAAAGATACTTATCTCTAGTTTCTTATCTGTTCAACCACATTCTCTTCATATTAGCTTTTCAATGTTTCATTCCTTTTCACCCTTTTACTGTGATCCGTTTGATTTTGTTTTTCTTTTTGTTGTTTTTTCTTCTTTGCAGTCAATAGCCATTACAATTTATTATTATTATTATATAGTTAGATTACGGGCTTAATAAATTTGTTTTTATTATATAATTCAAATAATTATTAGAGTGTGGATGTTGGTTTATTAATATTTTTCTCAATTTTCATATAAATTGTCACGGGTTAACTTCAAATTGCAATAATTTTTGAAAAAAATTAACTATTCTTTTTACTTTCATTTTTGGATTGAACTCATAATCAACTGATATTAGGCCCATTAAGAACCCATATCCAATTCAATATGAAATACAATTTTATTTAAGTCTCATCTATAGCAATTCATTCTAAATTATAACAAATTCAATCTAATCAAAAATTAGTTGGATAGGATTGAACCCATGAATCTTAACCCACATAAAGCAAATGAGCAGAAAACACACGAGTTCATAAAACTTTTTAACAAAGCAATTCGAGTACGCAAAAAAAAAAAAAAAGAAATTGCAAGACATAATACTCAGAACGCATTTGGTAATGTAATTAAAATTTACATAACATATTCTTTTATTGGGTAGGGTGCATTAATTTAAAGCACATTGTTGCAAGTATGAAAATTTGTTATTTAAATCATCTTTGTGTTATGTAGTGGATCAATTTTTTTTCCCAGATTCCTATTTGTGAATGTCCCACTTAATATTATTTCAATATTCTTCAATGCCTTGAATTTCAATATTCTTCAATTTTGTGAATTACTATTAGAGTCATGCCTATTTCATAAGGGTAGTTTATGCACAGTAGCTTAAATGAATTAGCTATCATTTATTAATAATTACTTCACATTTGAAGTGATAAGGAAGGTATGATAATACATTATTTCTCTAGGTAAGTTCTATATAATTCTGGTCAACATAGGTAACCCACGTAATATTATTTCCTTAAATTGAGTTATATTTTGAATTTCATGCTGACAAGGCAAATGCCACGTGCACTCATTTGGTTGGAATAAATTACGTGTAGTTATAATGAACTTTCTTATTATCATTAATTGCATACCCTCCATCTACGTGTATGAATACAAATTCTCTCTAGAGGGCAAAACGTTCCTTCCTCATCTCCAGATCTGCTCTTTGTTCTCTCCATTGTTGGTCAGTGAGCGAAGGTTGTTGAAATGTTTCATACCTTTTTTACTTCACCTTTTTATTACTTAATCGTCTAATTTATGTTTCTATTTTTTTTTTTTTTGGTTCTTTGCCGTGCAAGTTGCATATATACACCTTTTTTTTTTTTTTACCATTTTTAGTCTCATCATTTTAATTTCTCTAGCCCAACTTCTTTGTTTTCTTTTTTGGTTGATTTAATTTTGGATTAGATGGATCAGGATATATAATTAACTGAATGAATTTTTCTAAATAATAGGGATTGCCGAAGGCAGTAGTTCTATTCACAAATAGCAGCTAGAATAGACCAGTGCAGTAAAGATGGATTATGTATTTGTTTTTTGCAAATAAATAATAGCTCTTCACATTTAAGTACCATAAATGTTGTAAATTCTAAATGACAAGAAAATGCCTTGACTTGAGACAGATTTGTATATTTAATCCTTTCAGTAAAGTTTTTGCATTACCAAATAAGGAGGGGAAAAAAAGAAAGAATTGATTAGTTATTATTCTTATATTTGATAGAATATGTTGTTTATGTCGAAATAATTGTTTTGCATTTTAAAAATTATATTGAAGCATATATCTTTCAAGCCATTTTCATTTGGTTAGATGTTTCCTGATTATACATAGAGGTTTTCACATATATGTTCAAATTTTGTGAAAATGATTCATAGAGAACAATATATATCCACTTTAAGCATTTGAAGTGGATTGTGTGCAATTAAATTTGTTATTGTTATTATCTCTTTATTTTAGTAAAATATTTTTGAATGAATCTCTTAATTTCATGTTAACATTTAGGAGATTTTGCAGCTCCTGTTAGCTTCTCCTGTGAAGTTCGTCTCCCGAATACATCAAAAGTACGAATCACCATTGATTTGTTGCCCTCATTGCTCAAGTTTACAAAAGGTATCTTTTCATTTCAAACATATTTTCTCTTTCTCTTTTCTTTTTTTTATGAATCTGATTAATATATGCTTTCATCATTCTTATTTTATATTTTGCCTTTTCTTTTATCTTAGATTTTTGCAAATTAGTCCTCTGTTTTAGTGTTTTGAAGAATGTTGTCGTTTATTGATCAAATAAAATTCTATTATTTGTCTTGCTTATGAATGATATTTGTTCGTTATGAAGTAATTATGTCAAGATTGAAATTGAAAAAAATAATTTAGATTCTCTCTCCATGTGGATGATCGATGAAAATAACTTTAATCTCACGAAAGAAAGCATAGAATGTATCCAAATTTTAAACATAAAAATAACTTGAATGTGTTAATTTGAATTTGAAATGAAAACAATCTAAGGAGACTTGTGAATGAAATCTGAAAAAGGAAATACTTTTTATTGAAAGGAAGTAAAAATGAAGAAAAAAAAAATTCATGTTAAAGAAATATAGTGGATCTCATTTGCATTACGTCGTATTATTTGAAGAAATGGGTAAATCAAATTGTTTTAAAATGTGAACGAGGTATCTAAAAGTAAAGAGTTGTAATGGAATGAAGAAAAACATAAAAGGAAAAGAATTGATGTCAAGGACAAATATTGAATCTCATTCGTATGCTCCTTATTGGCATTTATTTTCACCAAGTGTAGAAGTTGGAGCAATTTGACCGATGAGAAAATCAATGAAAACAAAGTAAAATATAGTTCAAAACTTTTAATATACTTGTGAAAATACTGTCATAGATTTCCTGAATGGGTATATAAACTATCTTGCACTTTTATGCTTATTCGAACTAGCAAGGTAGGGCAAGATGTTCCTATAATCATTAAGTTTTGTTTAAGTTCGATATTGATATCTAGACATCATGTTGACATTTTTTGTATCTTCTTTAGAATATTTTAACGGAGACACTATTTATGACATCAAATTTTAGATAGGACAGGAGAAGAAAACAAAACATGACTCACCGGTCCATTCAACCTATATACATTCACTAAACAAATTTCCAAATAGGTAAATCATATTATGCTTTCTTATTATCACGGTTACAATATAATCTTTATCCATAGGTGTAATGAATATGTGAGAAGTAGAATATATAAATGATCATCCTTATCCATTTAAATATAATGACATATTGTATTATCTGAATAATGCTATATTGTATTTGTTGTCCGACAACACAATTAAAATATCATTTATGTTGAAGATTCCATGTTAATTCATGGAAGATGAACCGCACACCACTAAAGTGCATGTTATTGAAAGATGTCGAAAGAATAAATTTACTGGCAATCGACAAAGTCAACTAAAGAGCGGCATGAGCAGGAGGGATCATAAGAGACTGTACTTGGAAAGCAACAAACAATCAAATATGAAATAAAACTATAGGTACTTCGTATTAGGTTAAACTTGTCAAACCGAGTGCACGAGCATGGGGTACCACATCGAAAGGCGTTCAAATGTCGTGCTAGTGAGTTTTAAGTGTTGAAAACACGTGGCGGGTGTCGTCAGGACTCGAGATGGTGGACGACTGATTGAAGGTTGAGTGTGACTAATGCTACAAGGGCGAAAATTACATTCCATTGCAAGACAAAAGAGTCAATCCGTGATAGGTGATCTATATCGCATTTAAGGCCAAAATGCGACTTTAAAAGTTGAACGTTGGATGGGAAGAAGGATGAAAGAGGACCATTCGATTAAGGGCGCAGGTGTAATGGGGACGATATTAAATTATCAAGCAAAGGCAATGTGGTTTCGAGGCAATTAGTGTGTGATTCCAGAGCTTAGGAAATTGGGAATTTTAACTCAACTCTCCCTTCCTGATTTAGCCAGACACATGACACTTGGACAACAGAGATGTGCGACCCGTTGTTGCAGGAGTTGCCACCTGCATTTATTAAGTCCATGACAACAATAAAAGGACTACCAATCTTGAGCTAAGAGGAGGACGAGCAACCCAAAACTCTGAAGAGTTTTAATGTCCATTCAGGTTTATTTTTTTTGTGTTTTTTGTCTTTTGTTGTGGTTTCTCCTTGTGAAGGCTCAAACGACTGAAAGAGGAATTATTATGAATGAATTATAATTTCAATTTCCTCTCATCTTATTCTTCTTCTACTTCCCACCTCCATTTTTGTCTGTGGCTCTGTTAATTTTCCGTAAATTTTAGCTCAATTAATTTTGAATTAGCCTAAGAGCCATTACTTCCTTGAACCTTAAACACACAAAACAATACTCTAACAATGGCTGATGGAACAAGATTGAAAGAAATACAAGAGCAAAAAGACAAGCAAGTGAAGATGAAATCTATGGGCGTCCAGATCAAATGATGGAAGTGCAGGAGAACCTTCAGGCATCAGTACTGAATGTTGAACACAACTTACTGAATGTTCAACAGCAACTCCAAAGTGTGGTTGAGCAACTACAGCAATACAACAAGAACAAGTCTATCCTAGGAGATGGTTTGACTGCAGCCATGGACAAGGGATCTAACTCTAAAGCTGCCATACACAACCCCTTCAAACAGGAAGGGGGTAGCATCTTTAGGCAGGAACAACACAGCTCACAAAGCAAAGGGACCTACAATGTTTTGAACAGACTAGAGTTCCCTTACTTTGATGGGAAAAATGGTAGATGTTGGGTGAGGAGGTGCTCGAGATACTTTGAATTGATACCCATACCTGGATCAAAAGGTATCTATGGCATCTATCTATATGCAAGGAAAATCAGAACTCTAGTACCAATGCTACACTGAAAAAGGGAGTTCAGTTCTTGAGATGAACTGGTGTGTTAATGTCCTAGAAAGGTTTGAGGAGCTGGATAATGAAAGGGTCATGACAGAGTTCAATAAAATCCACCATGAGACCATGGTAAATGTGTACCTGGAAAATGAGCATCCACGGTCAATTGGAATGGCTTAATCCACCCTTTTTCTTTTCTCTGTTAAGCCTTCTATGATGAGGCTTTGATTTCCTTTGTATTGGAATTTTCGTATTTGCTATAACATCTATAGGTTTTCAAATCAAACGAAAAATATTCATGACAATATTGGTGTTTTCTTCTAAATTGGTCCATGTGTATCGAATACAAAAAAAAAATGCATTATACAATGCATAAAAGAACAATTAATGCCATATCTATAATGACGATGCATTATCCAAAAATATGCAACACATAAATTTGTCACATGCTTATCACTATATTATAGACATTTAATGCCACATCTGTAATGACGATCAACTGATAATATAAGTTTAGTGACAATAATTATTTTCTAAGGTTTTTATCATCCAAAATATAGTGGTTTTTGCCATTTTTCACCTGAACATTTTTTTTATACTTTACTATCCAAAGTACATGATTTTAACACAAATCTTATGGGATTAGATAGAAAAGAGAAATGAACAATATCTTTACTTTCAATGCCACCTAATTTCTCAGAGTTAGTGGCTTCAACAATCTCCGACGGTTATGCAATTAATAATCTATGTAAATTCAGCATTTTACGATTAACGGAATATAGAAAAAGAATAGCTTACTCGTCCGTATCTCATTTTTGGTTTCATAATTATAGGAATAGATTAATTCTATCACCGATATGGGACTCAATAGAGTCATTTTACAAATAGTTTGTCATCGATTTATTGGTGCGGAACTTCTTTTATTGCCCGAACGAGTTATGATAGAATATACTTCTTGTTTAGGTTGAAGAAAAGGGTGGAATAGCTATGATGTCGAAGATACTCACAACATGGAGTAGCTTTTTTATGGTCTCCGTTGCATTATCGGCTAAAATTCGTATTATTGGTGAATCAAGGTCTTTTTTGGAGTATCTACTAGTCAAAAGCATATTTTAAAGACAAAACTCCTAATTACTTTTGTAACGGTTTTTCCGTCGCTTTACTGCCTCTTGTCTTCCCCTTGGCTACGATCTGAATCATATGTATTGTTGGCTCTAGCCCACCTTTCCCTCTAATCCAATAACAGATGTGGGTCTAGGTATTTTCTCCTTCTATAACAGTCGTGGGCCCTTATGACCTGAAATCTAGCCTAACGGACTCCTCTGACTTCACTTCACGATAGTGGAAGGATTGAAGAGGCGATGAGGATCTTCTGTCATACTTTTGAATCTTATATTGGTGCCATACTAATGAGTAACTGACACATTTTTTAATTTGAAATATAATTAAATTATAGCATAATTTAAAAATGAGACTGCATACAATATATGCATAAATATAATATATATATATATATATATCACAAAAGTGTAATAAAAGATCCTTCACTAAAAGATAACGACTGATTGACGATGAGAAAGTCAAATAGATAGGCCAAATTCCAACCCTCCAATGCATTGGGTAAAAGTTATACTGTACTAGATCCATCCCAGTATGCCTAGAGCGCACTATCCCTTAGAACGTACCAACCTCTACGTTTATTTTCATTTTCAAATTATCTTCGGATGAGTTAAAATATACCCAATATTTGTCATCATACAAAAACACTTTATCTGGGTGTTTTTAACTGTTTTGACATAAATACACACATATACATAAATATATATAAAAAAAGACATATTTGACAGTGATTTCACAATGAACAGTAATTTTTGTCTCCCAAAACACAACATTAAACATACAATATTTATTTTAAATTATCTTCAAAAACAAATCCGAACATACATACTATCTCTAACACAAACTTATTTATCATTATTTTTCTCTCTCTTTCTCCATAAAACACAACAAAGCACTCCGAAAACGAATCCAAATACTATGCTTGTGTTTCGTGGACATCTTGCTGCCATAATTCGTTTGAATAAGATAATGATAATATCAAAATGTATATAAGTTAATATCGTGAATACATACATTGTGTTTGGATTTGTGTTTTAGCTGTTTTGTTTTGTGTTTTGAAAATAGAGAGAGAAAAATAGAAATAAGTAAGTGTGTGTTCAAAATAGATGATATGTTTGGATTTGTGTTTTGGGGTAATTTAAAATATTTTAAAATAAGTGGTGTATGTATGATGTTGGGATTTGGGAGACAAAAATCACTGTTCATTGTCAAATTATATATTTTTACATATAATATGTATATATATATAAATATTTTATGTTTAATGTTGTATTTTTTTTAGACAAAAATATTGTCAAATCATGTCTGTTTTATATTATGTATATATATATATATTATATATAGAAAGTTAAAAAATAGAAAAATACGCAGATAATGTGTAAAATTATAAAAACAAACATTGAGTGTGTTTTATCTTGTCTCGGCTACGCGAGAATACAAATCCAAACAAAGCAATAGTGTTTTGGACAATATTGAGTATTGTTTGATTTTATCAGATTGGTTAAATGCATACGTGCAGTATCTGTGCATACATATTACTATTTGTTAAGAGATTCTTGCATTTGCTTTGTTCTCTTTACATTTGCAATATACGTGCAGCATTTGTGCATGCATATTATCATTTGTTAAGAATTCTTGCACTTGCTTTGCACTCTTTACATTTGCAATACTTAGCACTAGTTTTCATGGGTAACATGTGGTTATGTGATGCAATTACTAAGTTGGTTGATCCACCTCAGAAACTCAAGATCATTGGACATTTCTTTTGAAGTAGTCTTAACATGTCTTTTGTGTACTTTTGTCTTATTTTATTATTGATTATGCTAAACAATTACTGTAATGATCACAGGAAGTAAAGGGCAAAAGCTTGAGTACATCAACAATGGTGCGCATTATTGAAGGCGAATCCTCTTCTTCCAACAGACGTCGTCGTCCAGTCGTCAGAGGCACTGACAGGTTGAGCGCATTGCCGCAACATATTCTGACCGAAATCTTGTCTCGCCTCTCAACAATTGAGGCTGCAAGGGTTAGCTTTAGTTCAAGAATTTTGACGACTACATGGCGTTTGCTGCCAAATCTTGTTTTCGATTATAGTCAGTTCCCGGCTATGGTGAATAAGGCACATTCTTTCTTGAGATTCGTCGACTGGACTGTTGCTCACCATGATGAATCAGATGTTAAAATTTTTGAACTTCAGCTCGGGCCTACCACTTATTGTGAGGTTTCGATCAAGTACCAGTGGGTGGAATTTGCAATACAGCACAATGTGCAAAAACTAGTTCTTCGTGGAAGAGTTTGTGGGACTCAAAATCTAGCAGATTCCGTCTTTTCATGTCGGTCCCTTGTAAAATTGGAGTTGTCTGTACATGAAATTGTCTTATCTTGGCCTGAAACTATTCAGCTTCCAAACCTCAAGAAACTAAAGCTGAAATTCTTGCTTCTGCCAGAGATGATCACCAGCCAAGATTTGTTCTCAAATTTCCCTGCACTTGAAAAACTCTCCATGTTCTTCTGCAACGTTGCATCCCTCAATGTTTTTTCCATTTCATCTTCAAGATTAACGGAGTTCACGATGTCTGCCTGTCTAGGGATGGAAAGCTGCTCGATCAGGCTCCAGACTCCATCTCTTTCTAAATTCATATACACCAGTTGGGATCCAAGGGAAAGTGTGCTGCAAGTGCCTCCATGTGCGTTTTCATTGGTGGTTGATGGTGATAATTCTCTCATGTGTAGAGGAAGCCCTGACGAGTTGAGTCAAACTGTAGTTAAACTCACTAGAGAGCTTTTTGGGACAAGTTATATCACTACAGGACGTTGGCTCATTCAGGTAATTTACATTAGTTTTCTTTGTAATAGAATCATGCGTGCGTAAATTTTTAGCGTGCACTATGGTATAAGTACTTATACATAGTTTCTTGCATTTGCTTCAGTATCTTTCTATGGTTCCTGATCTACCGAGGCGACTAGCTTCTGTTAGATACAATTACTTGCTGATGCTGAACGTCAGGGTATGGCCAGTTGCAAGGCACGTTAGAACATTGATTTTGCTTGTTTCCAAATGCCCAATACTCTCAGTGCTCTCTATTGACTTTGTGGTAAGAAGAGATGATATTTCAGCACTCATAAGTATGATACACTTATCATGTGATTGATTCTATATGGTCATACCTGGTTGTTTTAATATAAAACCGCTCTTGCATTTACTGTGCTTTGTTTTGCCAGATGCCACAAGGAAGAATTATTAGCCGGGGGAATGGGGGATGTGCAGCAGATTATGGTGTGGGAGATTTTGGTGGCTTAAACGATGTTAGAATAGAGAATTTTGGAGGAAATGTGACAGAAATGGCGCTTGTGAGGCATTTGCTGGCTAGAACACCTCATTTACATATAATGAGGATTGAGATGAACCCTCTTCTGGACGACATTGATGCAGACTTGAAGATCCATCAGATACTTGAATATTGGAGAGCTTCTCCAAGTGCTAATATCATTTTTGACTAATGTCATGTAGTCAATGCAAGTAAACCCCTCTCTTTCTCTCCCACACACACACACACACACTTGCAATTTTAGTACTAGGGTAGCCATTTTGATCGTGTTGAAATTGATTTTGACAATTTGATATTGCAATTATAAAAATTTTCAATTGAAAACAATTTTGGCAGAAAAGCATAACCTGAATAGAAAAGTGCATGTGTTGTGCACATAACGTGCTAATTTGGGGTTTTCAAATCAATTTATGAATTTTCGACCATAATTATCTCTGAAGGACCCCTTTTTATATATTTACGGGACCAATATTTTAATTTTCCCAAAAGGAAAGATAGAAACTTTGACATTATGGGTTTTTGGAATATGAACTGATTTTTATTGTTAATTTTCGACATATGCAGCAGTGTGGTGGAAGACCGAAGCGTCAACACAAGTTGTGTTTGGAGTTGATGATGTTTGGGATTGGTTGTATGTTGTGCTTAGTTGTACTTCTGTTGAATTAAAGTCTAAATTCATATGCTTGGGTGAAAAAGACATGAGTTGTGTGTTAGTTATCTCTATTTGATATTATTAGTTACGTGTGTTGAACGTTATTCGTGTTATTTCAATAAAATTCTTATGTTATAATAATAAAATAAATTTATATAAACTAAAACTTAATAGGTACTTTATAAATAAATATATTATTCTTACAAAATAAAAACATATAGTTAAAAAAAAAATATTGTCTTCTCCACTTTATTTATTATTTTTTTTTCCTATATGTAATATATGCATATACCAATTTATATAAGTAAATTTTATAACTACAAATATGTCACTAACTATATTTAATGATAATTTTAATTTTTGTCACTAATAATTATACATTGTAACGATAAGCACGACCACGATTAGTTTAATCGATGTCTAATTAAGGACAAAATGATGAAAGCAACACTGACTGATGTTGTCTAAAGACTCTTGAACACCAATAAAATCTAGGATTATCCGTAAGATAAGTCTTCAAGAGAGAATAATTATTTGTTTGAATTATTAATTATTCTATAAGATGAGTTGGATTAATTGTTAATTGCCAACAGCCACTTATTTTATAACCTCAGAGAGGTTCAAATTCTTATCTTAATTCTTCGATTATTGAACTCAGTCAGTCACCCTCTGATTAATTAGTTTAACAGTATTAATTACTTTCATAATTTATTTTTTTCCAATTAGACTAATTATTAATGGTCATATGCCAATGCTACTATATATAATTATTTGACAAGAAGTTGAATTGTCCTTGTGATGCTTAGCTACCCAATTAGACGTCTAAACATATATAGACAGAAATTGACTTTGATAATCATTTGTGGTTAACTAGTGATAATTCATTATTAATCAAAAGTAATTAATACAACATTGTAAAAGCAAAACATTAATTATTTTATCAGTAGAAAAAAAAATGACTATTGGCTACAATTTTAATCGCTACGGACTAAAAATTGCGGTAAATAATTTTTATCGACCACGGTTAAATAAAATCGATGCAAAAATATAGATTTTCCACCAAGAAAGTTTTTTGCCACTGCTAAATGTTTTAGCTACCCTCGCAGATACCACGACCAACAACTGTTGCATAGCTGTGGTTAAAAACTATTTACTACGATTATTTTGTTTTTAATAATGGCTAAATGTTGCATTTTTTATACCATATGTTGTTTTTATTTCTCAATTTTTGACATTTAATTTATTTTTCTTTGCTTCCATTCATGTATTTATTGACCAAATTCGATCAAATCAAATCAATTCAATTATATTTATCATGAAATCAATTATTTTTTGAATTATACATCAATCATATTATAAATATACCTGATAAGAAAATGGAATAGATGAAATCAGTAGTTTTTATTAATTAATTATTTTTTAAAATTATATATGAATTAGTTATAGTATAATTATTTCGAATTTAACTGTTCTTTATTTTTCAATAAAAAAAATGGAGAAAATGAAAAAGGGAAAACTGACTAATTCTTTAACCTACTTCTCTCACGTCAGCTCCCTTTTCCTAGGAAGACTATTGAATTTATTATAGCAATTATAAATTATTTAATCATTTTATTCTAATAATATTATCCCAAAAAATTAAGTTTCTATTTTAATATAATCTTTTAATAATAGAAAAAACCATGCTAAATTAATGCTATGACATCAACCATTATCAATCACCACATTTTCAACACAATAATTTAAAAATACAGGTAAACTATATTCATCAAATTTTAATAAAAAAATTACAATAACTCAATGAATACATACTCATACGAAGCACAAACCTAAGACACCGTTTTCTTCTAGAGTTGCACAAATTTCTTTACATGCCAATAAATTTCACACCGTCAATTATTATGACGTAGTGATAAAAAATCGAACATGTTACACCCACGTTTGATAGGATTAAACGTATATCCTGATATATATGTTGATTATTATGTAGTTATATCTTGTTTGTCTGGATAGTAAGTCAGTTATAAGGATCTTTACCGACACACATGACACAAGTACAATCCTCTCTGTCTGGGGTTAATCACATCCACCTATCCTGATGCTTGACAATAATTACAAATATCTATTCGTTGTTTGAAAAATTACAATTACTCTTCTCATTTTGACGTTCGTCTAATAACGAACCATTCTATTAGCCTTCATTAGATTTTCATCAATTTTCTATAATGAACTTACTAAAATACCCTTTTAGATTATTTATTATAATTTTTAAAATATATTTATGGAGTAACATACCCTATGAATTATTTATTTACCAACTCAATTTCTTTTATATTTTTTCAATTGATTTTTTTTTCAAAAAAAATCAATAGGATTACACTAATAATGTTCAATCCATCGTTTCAAAATTATATAATTATTTTTCTATTTAAGTATAATATTTATATATTTCAAACATTAAAAAAAATAATCATAATTATACCAAATCACTTCGAGTATCTATAATTTACTGAAATAATAAGAAATTATATGGACCACCTAAACCGATATCTTATGAGGGCTCCGAAAAAATCAAACCAATCATCAGCAACAGTGGAGTTACATCCATACAGCTGTGTTACAGAGGGATACCCCCATCACCCCATCCCCCCATCGGTACAAAAAACTGAAGTTCCAATTTTGGTTTGATGCATGTAATAATTATTATTATATATAGAACTGATGACTCTGAGGACGTCATTACATTAGCTGTCTTTGGTCCCTCTATCCACACCATCATACCCAAGTCAACAAAATTATCTCCAATTTCCCCCCATTCCCTTACCTCACGCATGCTTCCTTTTTCCTACCCACTTCATCAACCCTACATGCATCAATTATTTTTCGAGAATTTTTATTTGAGTCAGGTTTAATCGAATAAAATTAATTATAAAGTAAGTATATTGTATTTATTATGTGATTGGCTATTTTTTTTTAAATTGATTATACGATAAATGTGTTATACTTCCCATATGATTTATTCATATTCAACTGAGTTGGATTCGAGCCAGAATTTTCTGTTATTTTCCCAATACTCTTCATGTTATATTTTTATTTTGTTTTAACTTTTATCTTAAATGTGCGAAATTTTGTATCATTTGCGTATTTTCAACAATATTTCATATATATTTATAAATTCTAGTAATTTATAAAGAAATTTTAATTGAAATCAAGTCGAGCGACAATTATGTTATACTTATCATAACATTGGTGCAAAGAGATTGATCAATCGCATAATCAGTACTACAATAATATTTGCTATATATGATTGATGAATGGATACCGGCAAAAAGACTTTCCAAATTTTGTAGTAAAGAATATGACGCATCATTGATATTGTTTACATTACTATTATTAAAGTGTGGAGTCTGTTCCAATAAATTACATCCAAACATTGAAAATAAAAATTATTAGGAATAAAAGTATAATTTACAATAAGTTATGACACTTATAAACAGCAAGAAAATTCTCCAAATAATATAAATATTGTGTTTTGCACTTACTTTTTCTTAGAAAAAAAATACAAGCAGCTCTCTTACGATATTGTAAATGAGTAAATTACTTTTTTATAAAAAAAAAAAAAGAAAAATACATAGACGGTTAAATTGATATTATTTTTTATAAAAAAATAATTTACTCATTTAAAATACCACACGAATTTAAATTCATTAAATTCCTTTTTCTTCTCTTATCTTTTCTGCACACGTTGACAATCTATCATGATAACTTTCTAACAATTGTACCCCTACCCACGACTCCAACCCAACCCCAATCGTCTATATAAACCATCGCCCACTCTCATGCATAGCTCCGAAAACCAACTAAAACAACACAAGACTCTTAGATAAAAGTTGTTGACGGTCATCTCAAATGAAGATATTTATTTCATTTTGGGTAGTATCAGGCTTTCTTGCAGCTGCGTTGGGTGGCAATTTCAACCAAGACTTCGACATTACGTGGGGCGACGGGCGGGCGAAAATACTGGACAACGGGAAGCTTCTTACGTTGTCTTTAGACAAGACTTCTGGCTCTGGATTTAGGTCCAAAAAGCAATACATGTTCGGGAAGATCGACATGCAGATAAGGCTTGTTCCTGGCAACTCTGCCGGCACCGTTACTGCCTACTATGTGAGTTCCGGACAAGCATGCACATGTCATATGTCTTAAATTTGTGTTTTCTCAACGTTGAATGATGTGCTTGTGTTTTTGTAGCTGTCTTCGTTGGGATCGAACCATGACGAAATTGACTTTGAATTCCTTGGTAACCTAAGCGGTGATCCTTACATCATGCACACCAATGTGTACACACAAGGCAAAGGGGGCAGAGAGCAGCAGTTTTATCTATGGTTTGATCCCACAAAGGATTTTCACACTTACTCTATTCTATGGAATCCTCAAAGCATCATGTAAGATAATTAACACTCTCTCTCTCTTTTGAAATTTGACTAATATAATATTTGTCTCATGAGAACAGATTGTCAGTGGATGGAACGCCCATCAGACAGTTCAAGAATCTAGAATCCAAAGGTGTGGGTGTGGCGTACCCCAAAGACCAGCCAATGTGGATCTTCTCAAGCCTGTGGAACGCAGATGATTGGGCAACAAGAGGGGGGCTCGTCAAAACTGATTGGTCCCAAGCCCCCTTCACTGCCTCCTACACAAACTTCAATGCGCTTGCTTGCACTGTATCCACCACTTCAAATTCTTGCCCCAAAAACTCCTCTTCCAGTTCTTGGTTCTCAGAGTCGCTGGACAACTCCGGGGTGGAAAGAATAAAGTGGGTGCAGAAGAACTACATGATTTACGACTACTGCACTGACTCTAAGCGATTTCCTCAAGGCTTTCCTCCTGAATGCTCCATTGCATAATCACGACTTTTCAATCACTCTTTTTCCAGCCCTTTTTTGTTTTTTTATTTGATTCTTTGATGATGTCTTGAATAATTATAGAGATTATGATGATGTGTGAATAATTATAAAGATTGTGTATATGGTAAGACGTTTGATACATAAGTAGAGTGATGCGGTGGGTTCGAATGAAGATGTTATTTAATAAAAACTAACATACATATAAAACGATCACATAATTATTCTCTAACTACATAACATAAATTTTTATAAGATCTAAACAATTTATACTATTGAAACAGACTAAGAATAGCAAAATTTTAGTTCGAACCTGAATAGATTAAACATAAACCAATTATATGACAAGCGCAATAAATTTATTGTAAGATTGACGTACAAATCAGGAAAATTGACCAATCACATAGCAAGTGCAATATAATTAGCTTCCTTCAGCCAAACCTAATCCAAACAAAAAATTTCCACTTTTTAGTATATGAGGTTTTTTCTTTTTCTTGGCAGGAGGGTGACAGCTAAGTTCCCCAGCTCCGTTTCTTACTCGTAATCTATCTTTCACAAGAACTGAACAAGTGTCATTTTTAGGCCACTTGATTGTTCCTAATTTACATTATAAATTGTTATCTCTCTAATTAAGCTATAAAGAATTCAGAAACACCCTTGTCGTTGGTGTGGGATGGTCTTTAAATTAATAAAACCAAAACTCGAAATTATTAGGATTGAAAATGCAAAGATAATTAAGAATATGATCACTTAAAGCAATGTTTTGAAACCCATACCACTACTTAAATAGGACAATTTATTGGGTCATCTGATTGACACAAACTATAATATATACATTATCAATATATAGTGTAAAAATGGGTTTCAACTTCCAAAAACAACAGAATTTTCCAATAGAATTCCAAATTCTGCATCTGTTCTTTCTTTCCCTTTCCCCTTCAATGGTCGCAACTCTGGGTGAGCAGCAGCAAACTCGCCCGTACGCTGGTAAAAAGTTATGCAACTTATGCTGCAAGTTTCTTCCAAACTCCCACCACCCACCAGACTCGCTGCTCACCTGCGCAGTGCGCGCCAACCACCTCCAGCCACCACGCCCTCATTAGCACAATCTGGCAATGCGTTTCCGTCTTCTTTTCTCATCTTCAGTTCTTTTTAGAAATTTAAAAGTTAAAATAGGTTTTTTACGAGTGCCGAATTTGAAGTCCAACTGAACATAGAACCGGTTCCCTGTTAAACCGCTTAAAAGGATCGGTCCAATCTGGGTTTAAAAACTATGCATCTAAGAGGGTCTTTGGACGAGCTTATAATCTCTTCAAAATATTTCATAAAATATTAAAGAGTGTTTGGTAAAATTTTCAGAAGAGCTTATACAGTCAACAAATAAGCCACTATAAGCTCCTTTAAGGAAGAGAAGGGGGAAAAAAACAAGGAATTCGGAATTCTGAACTTATTTTTAAGATTTTACCACACTCCTTAAATTTTGATCATATTAATAAAAAATCGCAGTCAACAACATCTTATAAACACCATAATTCTGTCCAATCCAAGGACTTCAACAGCTTATTTTAAAAATAAAATTTGACATCTAGCTTGTAAAACATTTTATAAGATATATGAGTTTATAACATGTTTTAAAGTGAACTTGAACTAGATATGATTGTTTAGGATAAATCCAATTTTGGTCATCAAACATGGCCTCAATTTTGGACCTCAAACAATGATACTGCAGTTTTGGCTCTCAAACTGTTACTTTTTGGTGTTTTCAGTCATTCCGTTGATAAAGCCATTAAAGTTAACAATGTTTTCATTTGAAGGGGAAAAAATGTCATTTTCCTCCCATGTTGCGGTATTTTTCAAGCTTTGGTCCAATGCACTCATTTCCTTACTTTTCTTTCGAGGAATATTATGTTGAATTGTATTGATGTTTAATTAATTCAAGGATATATATTTTTCAGTATGGATGTCTTTTTTTCTGCGTCACACATATGTTGTAGGTATTGCATTATACATAAAACATGTTATTGGCAATGTTTTGTTAAGATTATATAAAAAATTATTGCTTCATTAAATAACAGTTTAAGGACCAAAAACTGCAACACCAAATTGTTCGAGGGCCAAAACTGCGTAAGTGACAATGTTTAAGGACCAAAATTGCAATTATCCCTGACTATTTAAATGGGAAGAAAACCCTAAAGTTGTCATCTTCCATCAGTAGGTAACTTCTCTAATGTACTATAATGAAGCAAAAGTAACAACTACCAGGAATAATGAAAGATCAAACTGCAAACACTTCTTCACTTTCCAGAAAAGACGTATGGAAATTCTTCACCAAATGAATATTGAGACTGAGGATCATACCTTAAAACAACTTGTCCTCCAGAAACCTCATCCTGCAGACAGTTTTTAGCCTCCCCTTTACCCTGTCGTGTCTGTACAAATGTAAGATTCATCGTACACCTTGAACAAATGATGCGAGCTTGGTCGCAAAGGACGGTATTGTTAATCACTGTAAAGTCAGTCCTAAAAGATGTCGACAATCCAAAATGATAAAGAACTAAAATTTTCAAGCAATTGTCACGTGAAATGACTTGAACTCAGCAGATACACAGCTTGACATCGGACTCTTACATTAGTCGCACAAACTGGGATTTTCAATAAAAAGCCGGCGACTAGGGAAGATGGAATGCAAAACAAGAAGGAAAGGAAATAGTAACATGAATGCATTTCATCGTCCACCTTAATGTTTCAAGAGCAAGCTGTGTCTGTTTGACATGAAAGGCACAACAATTTCTTATAATAATGTCAAAGATTACAAGTTTAGATGATTGTAAGGAAAGACAAGATATGAATAGATACCTTAATAGGCAGAATCTAGTACGATTGACTGAACTTAAATGCAGTTCGAGGAGACAAAATTGAATTCCTTTTGCCGTTACCAGGAGCTCATGATTTACGCACAGCAGACAGAAAATGTCAAGAATTGAAACGAATTTATTGAAACAAAACAGAAAGTAAGACAATTCAATCCAAATACAATTTCCTTTCGCATCATATGGCACCTAATCACACTTTCAAGATAATACCAAAGCTGCCGAAAGACCACTAAAACGATAATCTAAGGAAAGATATCCAAAATAAGCATTACTAACGTATTTTCTGGTTGGAGGTTTTAGAAACTTAATGGAAAACCCCCCATAACTTGAATTTAACCTGCAAACCAGACAATGCATTGTAAAACAAGAAACGATACTAATTATAGACAAACAGATGAAGTGCCAAATAAAAACTGGCATCAAGCATCGTACATCTATTTGCTTCCCAAGGAAAAGAAACTTTCAGTGTAAAGCCGAAGCCAAGTCCACTCCCCTGCAATCAAATGGTCCATCCTTCTGATCTGCTTCTTCTTCACATCATAGTAGTCAAGACTCTCTTGCTTTGCATCCATCAATATCTTCCCATCTCGGTAATCGAACGGAATAACAAATTTCAGCATGTCGTTAGTATATGCATTCATATTAATACTATATTCCCGAACCCAAAGTTGATTCTCAAAATCCTTCAACACCCAAATATCCATAGTTAGAGGCCGTGCCATATTGTCCACTAAGCATAATCTCCCTCCTAATTCCACCAGGGACCAGGCACCGTTGGGGTCGAAACAACCTTCAGGAGGAGATACGGTACCAAACTCCTCCTTTTCAAGATCAAAGGACACAATGGCCTCATCCCCTGGCTGATTGTACTCATCCCAAATCATCCAATAGAACACATTCTCCACCAACACTCCCCAGCCCCGAACGACAAATGGACAATTCGCATTCACCACCTTCCACGAGCAATCTTTCCCGTCTCTCAACCTCAAAACCTCACAACCAATGTCATAATCCACATGTATATCCAAGCTCCTATCAAACAAATGCACCAACACATACTCATCCCTCTCCTTCACATACCCCATCCCCGCGTTCACCTCCCCCGAGGTACAACAACTGGCCTCAGGCAATTTCATCATCACCTGAGTACTAGGATTACAAGCATAAAACCCACTCTCACTCACAAAGCAAATTAGATCCCACTTAGAAGGCAACATCTCAATGTTCTTCTCATCATCCTCTAGATACAAGGAGAAGTCAAGATTCTTGCAAGACCCATCAAAGTTCAACGAACAAAGATCAACCCTTGTGCATCTTTTCATGTGAGCTTCTTGCAAAACGGCAACAGTTTTGACTAACAGTAGATTAGGGGAGTGCAGGCAGAGCTCCCTATGCATAGAAATGAAGTGTGGGTCCGTGATTAACTGAAGCCATTGCTTCGAAACACACTTGAACTTACCTAGGGATTTCACAGGCAGCCTTAAGAGGATGTTGATGATCAAATCAGTGGGTAGTACCGGGTCCATCATCAGCTCCTCGTCCTGGGAAGATGACAGCGGTGGCGGTGGTGGTGATGGGATCCGAGTGGGTGGCTTTTTCTTCATCTTTTCTTCCTTCTTTGCGTGCTCAGACAGAGAAAGAATCAACACACCAGTCTCACATTCTTGAATCTCGACTCCCTCTGTGTGCGAGAAGAAAGGGGAAAGCGCGTTCTTGTTGGAACTTTTGGTAAAAGGTCGGTCTGTTTGGCACTTTTCTCGTACAGTGGTCTCATGAGAATAATAAACAGGAAAATTCTTTTCTTCTTTTTTCTAATTTCAAAATAAAAAAAATTCTTAACGACAACACAAAAAGTCACTCCATGTTTTAATCTAACGATTAAGGTTGAAATTAAACTCAAAAAGAAAACATTAAAATTAAATATTCAAAATTTATCAAATATATAAATATTTATTTCATTTTAAATCTTATAAAATAAAGAGAATTAAAATAGTTTGATGAGGGTGGGAAAATAATTGGACAACTGTAAAAGAAAAACTAGGATAAGGTTCCCACTTGTGTCCTCATAATCCTCTGGACCAAATGCCTTTCTTTCTCAATTCACTTCAAACCATCAGAATTATGTATAACTTTTTAAGTTTGGAATTACTATTTACGATTTCCTCTTTCTAAGGACAATTACGTTTCTTTTTTTTAAACTTGGTCTAATTATATATATATATATATATTTTATCTGATTTAAAAAATTACATCTAATATATCTGACGTTAACAAATAGATCTCTCTGTTGATCAAATTTTCGAATTTGTTGATATTAACAAAAAAAATTGAATAAAAATCAATATCTATCCCCCTCCCCATTGACTTATTACTGATTTTATTACATATCAAATAATTTTTTTTAACCAAATTATCCTTACACATTTTCACAAGTTAATGCATGCGATGAGTAGGGTAATTTTGATCATAAAAAAAAAAAAAAATTACCTACAATGAATCATTAATAAGTCAATCAAAGGTAAATGTGAATTTTTATTCAATTTTTTTTTTTGTTAATATATATAAATTCTGTGAAGTTTGGCTAATAGATTGATCTATCCGCTAAATGAACAGGAGCCTCAAGAGTACTAAATACAATTTTCCTAATCACAAAAGATTAACATATAATTACACTAAATTTTGGAGGAGGACAATGTAATTATTTTTTTTAATAAATCGATTATAATTATATTATGATTTCAAGCAACCAATATATTAATCATTATATCAAACACTCATACCTAATAATAAAAATATTGGATTTAGGTGGAACAGTAATATACACGTTATTGGATTTGAATTTGGTTCCCACTTAACTTATTTAAAATTAAGTATAAATAGTTTTTAAATTTTTGAATGATGAACAATATATTTTGTTTGTCTTAATGGTATATTGTTGAAAAAATCAAAACGTTTCGTTTTATATAACTATTAATGTACTAATATGGATAATGATTAAATGGTTGGCATGACTACTATCACACAATTCAATTTAAAAACAAATATTCATTTTCCTATAATTTGTAAAAAGATAAAATAATATAATTTTACGAGGCAGGACAAATTAAATTTTTATTGGAATCAATCCGAGTCCGAATTTTCTCAAAATGGAGCGACATAAGTCTCAAGTCCATCCAAATCTGTCTCATTGTCAATGATTTTTTTTCTTTTCTTTTTTTTTCAAATATTACAATTATGTTATGTCATGATAGATCCAACAAAAACGACTCTATCCTCAATTCAAATGAAATAATTTAAATCTTACAGAATTGATGCAAAAGGGAGTATTTATAGAACCCGTTTGTTTGTTTGAAAAAAAAAATGGACAATATATTATGTATCAAACCATAAGTATTTCTTGGTTCATAAATAAGTACCAAATCAATCTAAAATACCAAGAGCAAAGATATTTTTCCAAAAATCATTTTCATTTGCTTGTTCGTAAAAATATTTTATTATTTAGACATAGTAGAAAATTAGAGAATTCTAATTTATTTCGTTTCAAATAATAGAAACGATGCAGATAAAAAATCCAGTATTTTGAACTGAAAAGTACGTAAAAAAACAGCAGTCAAGTTTCACGTTGTTACCCTAAATTTTAATTTTTTACTATTTAAAATAAGTCATCTTGTATTGAGTTTATTATAAGTCGTAGATGATCATTAAAGCCGGTTGTGGAGATATAATGAAAGAAGTATGACCAATTTGGTTGCTCATGATTTTAATCAATTATTGGGTTGATTCTTTGTTATTTTTGCTAAGTTTTGATTAAATGGTACAAGCAATTTATTTGGTTTCTGCCAAGTGCCAACATTAAATGAAAGCGAATATATATTGTATAGCTCGTAAATTAAATTATGATTAATCTACCTATAATTTAGCAAGATATATAACTCATATTCATGCTTTCTGTTCTAATATGGTATGATTATATTATAATTCTTTTCTTACCGTTCAATTGTTAAGTACGAACCACTTTTAATAAAATAGTTGTGTGTTTGATTTTTTTGTCGATATAACTATTATATTGGTGGGCAATTTTTAAATAATGTTTCGAAATATATTTTAATATCGTAATCATCTAAAGTTTTTGTAACGAAAAAGAAAATAATTCATAAGGTGTTTAAAATCTTATAAACTCTTTACAAAGAATAAGTTGAATCCAATCTTTTTGTTTTTTTAATAAAATTTTTAATCTTAACGTCCAATAAATAAAAAAACCCTCATAATTTTGTTAGTGTTAACTTTTACTCTTTATATAATTGACGTCTCAAATTTGAGTCTTATGCATATATATAGGTCAATCTAATATAAATATAATTTTATTTTTTTTTTTTATCTTGAGTTAGCTAAATCGAATCAAAAAGTATGTTTAAGTATCGAGAGAAGAATCATGAGATTATTTGTATTTTCACATATTGTAATCACTTTCTTATTTAAATGGAAAAAGTATTATTTTAGTCCGCTAAATATGCATAATTTTAATTTTAATCCGATAACTATGTCCATTTTTGTTTAGATCCAACAACTTACGAAATAGCTTACTTTTAGTCCTTTGACTGATTTTCGGACAATTTTATCCCTATGCAACTTTTGAAAGGCAGTTTTAGTCCATATGCACTCATAGGGGTAAAACTGTCCGAAAATCAGTAAGAGGACTAAAACTAATCAATTTCGTAAGTTACTGAACCTAAATAAAAATAGATATAGTTATCGGATTAAAATTAAAATTAAACATACTTAGCGGACTAAAATAATACTTTTTCCTATTTAAATTAACAAACTTTGTTTGTTCATATTTTTTCTTGTCCCGTAATTATTTTTCTGCAAGCACAAAATTTTGTCTAGACGATAGTCAATAAAGCCTAATATAGTAGTGAAATTGAGCCTTATTATTATGAGGTCGTTTGTTCAAACTATATCAATATACGAATTCGAATAATAATTGTACTCTAATGTAACAACAATTATTTTAATAGTTTTAAATATTTGACATTCATCACTGATCAATTAATTGTTAATAATTAAAGATTATAATATAATGATAATTCATTCATTAAAGAAAATCTTTTTAATAATGTAAGAATTGATCAATCAATTCTATTTAAAAAAAGAAAAAGAAAAATCCAAGTAATTTTCTTTGAGGCAACGTGTAGTTTTCAAGTCAAAATCAATACATGCACGACATCAAACAGATCACACCATCATGTCATTACAAGTGCTTAAGTAGGCAAAAGAAGGAAACGAGTGACAAATAGAATCCTAAATCCCAAATCAGCCGAAATTCCAGGGTCATTACGGAAGATTAACGAAATTTCAGCATTCTTGCAATTGATGCTTTTCTTATTCTGAAATTCCCACTTTTTTCCTTTCTTTTCTTGTTCCCTGTCTTTTCTTTTCTTTTTCTTTTTTTTTTTTTTTTCCGAACAGAAAGATCCCATCTTTCACCATTTCTTGCAGAAGCCGAGGTTGGTATTTGTACACCTTTGTAAGAAAAAGAGAGGAGACGCAGGCACCAACCTTGGAAAAAGGTGAAGATTCTCGTCTGACAAGACACCCCATTTCTTGCAGAATTTTAGATTTCTGGCAAAGGCGTTAACTTTTAGTGCAATTTGCGTAATTATATTCATATTTCAGGTCGTTGTTTGGCACACATATTGCCAAGAAACATAGAGGGTGTTGTTCTTTTCACGCTACGCTCAGATTTTTTATATGCCTTTGCTCGTTTCTACGATTTTCTTGAAATTCTCAACAACCCATCTTCAGCGTCTCTCTCTCAGGTTCATTCATTCGCAATTCATTTTTTTTTCTGGATCGTTTAGAGAGTTGTGATCTTTTGTATTGCGTGTTGTGGATTCTTTTTGGGTTGGGATGTCTGGTGGTTAAGATGGCGGTGAAGGATCGCATTTGCTCCGATGATTTGCCTGTTTGGATTTGCTGGTGTCATTTGAATTTAAGTATCTTTTTTTAAAGCTTGCAGATTGATCCTTGTATTATTTACACATATCTATGTAACTTTTATGCTTTATAATAACCGAAGTGGAATAGTTTCTGATATTGTCAGTTTTTATGTGAGAAAGTTTTTCTTCCCTGTTGTTCCTTTTTTCTCAATTTTGCATTTGATCTATGTCTCCTTCATGGCAAAAAACCTTTGATGTTGCAGTTGAATTTTGAAACTATGATTTGGAGATATGGATTTCGAGGAATTCATATCCATCAAACCCAGAATGATCGGAAAAATAGCATAAGATGGTTGGTAAAGAATTTGAATCCATAGTACCTCAAACTGTTCCAAACAAGTGAATGCACTTGTTATTCTGGACTTGAAATTCCGAATTTCTAAATCCTCCTAGCCAACTTAGTGATTTTGTAGCTCTAAACTAGTTTATGATTGCAAAGATTAGAATTTTCACTTTCACCGTTTCTGTTTGTTTACTCAAGAAGAGTTATGTATTATATGTTATTTCTCTACTCATTTTCTTCTTTGCATTCAGGGTCTGTGTCTCCTCTTGCATTGATTAAAAAGGCCTTTTCAAGGGTCTGAAGATTAAAGAAGAGGAGCCAGATGGAATTTGAGAGCAGCAATTGGATAAAAGATGGGGTTTATTTCTATCCTCATCTGTTTGGTGGTATAATGATTACTTGTGCACTGCTTAGTTTTTCCACCAGCTACTTCGGTAAGATTAGTGTTCCAACTATGCCTTACCTCTTTCCGGACTTGAGAGTTTTTCATAAGAACAAATCCGCAAACAAACGTGTTCGTGTGTATATGGATGGATGTTTTGATCTGATGCACTATGGGCATGCCAATGCCCTGAGACAAGCAAAGGCTCTAGGGGATGAATTGGTTGTTGGAGTTGTAAGTGATGAAGAGATCATATCTAACAAAGGCCCTCCAGTTTTATCCATGCAAGAGAGGTATACCTGCATTTTTTCTTTTGGTATGGTAGAAGGCTTTATATGCATCTCATGTATTTCTTATCAATTTATGAGTCTTGATTTAGAAAAGCACAATAAGTAGTAAATTGAAAAAAATGTTGGTAGACTTATCTTCATTTTCACCCACATATCATACACTCCCTAAAAACTTTGACCATTCCAATGATTTGGATTGTACCATGTAGATGATTCTTGTACTTACTTTCTAACTTGAGGTCCTTTTACCAGGCTGGCCCTCGTTAGTGGGTTGAAGTGGGTGGATGAAGTCATTCCTAATGCTCCCTATGAAATTACTGAAGATTTTATGAATAGACTTTTCAAGGAGCACAAGATTGACTATATTATACATGGTGATGATCCGTGCCTTCTTCCTGATGGAACTGATGCTTATGCTCTAGCAAAGAAAGTTGGTCGCTACAAGCAGATCAAACGTACTGAAGGTGTCTCCAGTACAGATATTGTAGGTACTATATTCTTCTTACTCTGCGTTTAAGTTTTTCTAGATAGCGTTTACTTGAAAAATGCTTGTTGGAAGAATCCTTTATGGATTATATAGAGTTGCTATGATGTTTTAATCTCTTCTAGTCAAGGTATGGTTGACCTGTATGTTTTTCTCATATGATTGTTCAAAAACTTTTTAGCAGTGATAATTAATACCAGATTAGTTGGGTTGGGTTGCCAATATACTCTTAATGTTCTCCTTGTATGAATCCACTGTGGGTTTATTCTGATGACAAGCATTAGCAGAGTAAAATTTAATTTGTTCCTTTATCCTATTATCTTAATCTGTGAGTCACTGTCTTACATTGGCCCTTTGAATTCTTTGGCTACAGACAAGTTGCTTAAATGCTCCAGCACGCCTCGCCATTGAATTGGATTACTTGACAAAAAATGTTCTGTTGTTGCTCATTGTCCTACATGCCAAGCATAGATTATTTAAAGGATAATACCAACATGGATGTATATATTCTTTATATGCTTTAAAAGATAGTTTTACGATAACATGAACGGTTTATCAAAAAACTTGAACATCATTGTTACAATGCGAAATTGATTCCAGAATGCTATATATCTAGGAGATATGCAGTTCAGCTAAGAGTTGTTTTACTGTAAATCCTAAACTATGACGTTGTGGTCCTTTATTATATGCAATTCTCTGTCCTTTCACAAACTATTTTTAGCCAATAACTTGTAATATTTGTAATTAATTTAACTGTTTATTTTTCTCGTTCCTCAAGATGTCAATGGTAGGCTTGCTCCAGAACTTGATTGTTTTTCTTTATTGGGATATGTTGTTTAATCTGATTTAATATTTGGATAAGCTGAGGTTTATATGATTTTTATGATTTGTTATCATTCAATTTATTCACAACTCTTGTTTCCTAGATTGGTATTTCGAAACTTTGTGTTTTTCCTCTTCCAGCCTTAGTCATTATCTAGTTAAGATTACCCTACATTGACTGCGATTCTCATCCCAAAATGAGAATTTTAAAACTAGCACTTTAGTTGGAGAAGTGATTATAACTGTGATCATCTTAATTGTTATGTTATTACGTATGCAGGAAGGATACTTTCCTGTATGAAGGATGCTAAATCAGAAAAATTGTTCTCAGAACCGTCTGGTGAAGTTGATAACTTAAACAACACGCGGAGCAGTAAATCTCTGGTTAATGGTGGCCACATTTCTCATTTCCTACCTACTTCAAGAAGAATCGTGCAATTCTCGAATGGCAAGGTCTGTTCAACTCCTTTTCTCAAATGTCATCTTGCTGATAATTCATCACATGTTAAGATCTTTAACATTACCTGAATCTATTGTCTATCAATCAGTGTAGATGTGGTAGCGAACTTGGTTTTGAGAGATTGGTTGCCATATCATGCATAGTAAATGTTGTTCACGATCTTACGTTGCTCAAGGAATAGAAGAAAATAGAGATTATGACCTCTAAATGATCGAATAATTAGTTTTTTCTGGACCAAATTTATTGAGCCTTTTTGAGGTCTCGTTCCGGCTTCAGTGCATCTCTTTCTGATAAACTTAAAGGAGACTCATTAACTGAAGTCTGCAAGTAAAACAATCATTTGCTTAATGTTTGTACTTACAGTTCAAAACATAATTGGATAACTTGATATATTGCATATGATCAAATTATTCTATTGAATCTATACGAAAGAAAATTCTATCACCTCTAATGATGTTGCGTTCAATTCTGTCTCCTTTATGGTGTTGATTTTTTTCATTAAGACTGGAATTCAGAAAATAGGTTATACTCAAAGAGATGAAAAATAATTAGTATATTTTTAATTTTATTTTATGTGAACTTGGTCATATCACAACCAATTACTTCTTATTTTTTAGTATACATTAACTAGTTCAGATGATAACATTCAGTTCATTTGGCATAATGGGCTTTACATGCTAAAATCTTCTTCATTTACATCATCGTTAATAATATAGGAGGAGACTTCTGCTATCTTTGTATAATTTTTGGAGTCTGTGGTGCTAAAATCTAGTAATGGTCTGTTCCTACTTCTGACTGAAAGCTAAATCTTCTCTCTGTGAAGATTTGTGGGTTGAACTCCTGTTATTTTGTCTAATTTCAGGGGCCTGGGCCAAATTCCCGAGTTGTTTACATTGATGGTGCATTTGATCTTTTTCATGCTGGGCACGTTGAGGTACTATAGAACTTCATGAAGCTTCCATGTCCAGTTTTATTACTATGCATTGTCTATATATGCATCTTCAGTATTATCTAAACTAGATACGACTTCGGATTACTTCCCATTTCTTGGTTAATTACAGAATGTTGCCTGTCTGAATCTCTATTGCATTAATCAGATTATCAGGATCTTATTACATATTTTCTCGATTTCCCCTACATGCTATATTATTTCATCTTTGTGTGAAAAACCATTTTGGTGTATCGCCCTGGGCTTGGTCACTGTTGCAAGCTCTGCTTGTTAAAATATTTCTTTACATTGTTTTTGTAAGGAAAATTAGCATACAGAAAAATGCTTGGAAGACTTGCACCCACTTGTGGAAATTGCCATGTAAATACTACTCTTCTTGCAGTTTGTTTTTTCTGGAATTATTTGATTAAAAATTGCTCTTTGTGAGTATACAGATTCTAAAGAGTGCGAAACAACTTGGAGATTTTCTTCTTGTTGGTATTTATGCTGATCACACCGTTAGGTATGACCTCCGATCTCCTGCAATGCTTGTAGCGCTGTTCTGATAGTCAGGAATTATGTTGTCTCATTGATAATCTTCTAATGTTAGCAAAATTATCATAAAGGAGCGACAACATTAGTTAGTATCAAGTCATATCGTTTTGGTCATGTTTGAGATAGTGAGAAGAACTGATCAACTGAGAGTGAATTTCCCTTCTGCAGTGAGCTTCGCGGTATTAATTTCCCACTAATGAATCTCCACGAGCGTAGCCTTAGCGTGCTGGCATGTCGTTACGTTGATGAGGTCATCATAGGTGCACCTTGGGAGGTTACTAAAGATATGGTACGTTATCTCTGCATTCCTATGATCTTTCTATCTTCTCAGACCAAATAAGTTGCCTGGATTTTTTTCACAAAGTTTGGAGCTTCCAGTGGTGCATCATCTCCTTTTATCTAATACTAAATTTCACTTCTATCAGACATTTACGTACTTCCTGAAATTGGGACGCGTATGACTCGTGATTCTGCACAAGCATTTTACACTTTGGGCATTAATGAGTTAAAAATTGCTCTTCCTATGATATATCTAATCATAGTAGTTGAATCCTACTTTCGCTATTGGAAAATTTGCTTTCTACTTCCTGTCTTCTGCTGGAAATGAACAGACATCCTGTTCTGCAGCGGTCCTAGGAGACTCATAGGAATTAAAATCCCACATTTCAAAGTATAACCATCTGTATTTGTTGAATTTGTTGCTCCCCATCATTTCATGTTTCAAGTTCTTGACGTGTAGTTATGTCTTACCCGGATTTAAACTTGATGTGCTGTTATTGACAAATCTCCTGTTCTTACCTTCCATGTGATTGGCCTGTAAAGATTACAACCTTCAACATATCTTTGGTCGTGCATGGAACAATTGCGGAGAAAAACCCTCTCTCAATTGTAAGTTTAACTTACCAGTTCTCAGGTATAATCTGGTCCGAGTAATTATGACAAATGCATATGGTAAAAATTTTCAATCACATCATGCAGGGCAAGTCGGACCCCTATGCTGTTCCAAAGAATATGGGAATTTTCCAAATGATCGAGAGCCCAAAAGATATCACTACGACTTCCATAGCTCGAAGGATCATTGCCAATCACGAGATTTATCTGGTATTCTTTGTTAACCTATCTACCCAAGTTTCTTTCAAGCTGTTTGAATCTGTAACTTATATATATTCTGTTACCCAAAATCATCCGAAAAATTTATTCTGCTATCGCTTGTTGCTTGATACACTCGATGCATATGCATGCAAATAACGCAATAGCTCTTCAATTGACACAGAAACGAAATGCCAAGAAGGAAGCAAGTGAAAAGAAATATTATGCCGAGAAGAAATATGTGTTGGCAGACTGATAGATTTGCTATTAGGGAATTTTGAGATACATCTCAAGAGGTGACTGACACAATCGAAAAGGCAAAGGCAAGATAGTCGAAACACGATGTAGGCAGGTGAGTTGGAGTATTAAATCTTTAGGAACCATTGTTTCTTGTAAATTGGTCGATATCTTTGAATTATTACAATGCCCTCACACCTTTTGTTTCAATCCTCATACTTCAGTCCCAGAACTGGAGGGAACGGATTCCCCACCTGGGATTCTACATGCTGTAATACATTAGTTGTAATTATGTTTGTTTGTTGCTAATACTTGTGTTTGTTTATTTGCTTTCTCATCAAGAGATTTTGAGTTAGATTTGGGTTTTTGACAGAACTCAACACGCTTGTTTGAACTCGATTCAGTTACTGAGTGTACAACTTTGAACTTAGTGTAATTGCGCTTACGATTAGTTTGAATACACGAGTTTGTCTGAAAAAAACACATCACAGCGACCTCTATGGAGAATGATTGAGTGCACGTCCATGTCTAAATTTTAGCTCGTTAACCCTGAAAAATACTTATTACAAGAACGATATCAAGTGCCGACATAAGCATTTGATGTATGAATTTTACTCTAGAATTTGATTTTTGTTTTTATTTTCCAGTTTATGCTGATTGTATAAATTAATTTATGATCTCGTGTTGACGTGCAATTTATCTATTGTAAAGAAAATGTGACGTAAAGTAGGAAAATATGTTAATAACATAATTTTACATGATGAAGCATCATTATAAGTCTTATTATTTATAGTTATGGATAAAAGTTGCACATTTTACACAATATTTTTTTTTAAATTTATAGTTACAGGATCAAAAGTGTAAGAAACAAATACAAACCAATTGAAGGGAATAAATCACTCGCTACATTTTCTTAGTCACGTTCGATCGCGTTTAAGTGCATTTAATCTCTTAATCTTCATCTTTTTCTATTTTTTTTTTATTTCTGGATATTTATTCATGAATTTTGGTCCAAAAATCACACCCCATGTGGTGCTGCAAATTCATAGATTGAAACAGGAAAAAATATTCATAGTAGGGGGGAGTTGAACCTTAGTACATTTTTATATTTTGATTTAGGACGCACAAAGTGTGGGAGGTAGGCACCAGCACTTGATTTCAGTACATCATGGTGTGTGTGTGTGTGTTTAATCTATTAATATAGTTATAATATTTAATATACATTAATATTTTTAAATAGATCAATAGTTAAAGCAGATAAAAAAACAACATACCAACAACAACTTCAAAGTAAATAAATAATGTATATATTATTATTAAAAATAAATTAAATACCTATACTCATAAAATTTAAACTCGTGATCTTTTGATTGTGAAATCTTAATTTCACCGATCATACAAGCAATCATTGGTTACATACTGGCGTGCTAACTTCTCACTTCTAACAACATCCCTTGTTCGACAAATTTAAATCTTACAACTATGAAGAGCAATTTTGTATCTATAAGAAGTATCCTGTGAAAAATTGTTCCACAAAGAGTGTCTTGATTTCTATTCAATTGTTTTAGGGGAAAAAGTATTTAGTCCATTAAATTGGTATTTGCAAAATATTTTAATTAAATCCAATTTAGAGTTTTGATGTCAATTTTCCGGCCAATTGAACGGGAATTGCTGGTTTGTCCCAACAAGCTACAATCTCTAGTATATATAAAAAAAAACGAAAAAATTACTCACAAATGGCGGTTTGTAGCACTACAGAGTAAAATATTTTTTTAGCCCATAAAATAAGGGTAAATTTTTTTAGTACCACAACTATAGTAGGTGACACTTTTAGTTTCATAAATCTCAAAATCACGTTATTTTTGTCCCAAAAAATATGATTTTGGGCATTTTTAGTTCTAAAATTACAGCACCTTTTTAGTCCCAAACAACGCATTTTTAGTCCCAAAATCACAACGCACTTGACTTTTTGGAACTAAAAGTACATGATTATGAATTTTATGAAACTAAAAGCAACACCAACCATAGTTATGGTACCAAAACAAATTCTACCTTTATTAAAAAAAACATTTTGCTCTAGCACTACAATACCAATTTTTTTATTGTGTCGATATAGTACCCTTAAATTGATTTTTCTTTCCTCGTCTTTCTTTTTTTTTTCTTCTTAAAATGTAATATCTTGATTTATATCGTTTATTTTCATTTATAATATACTTTAAAATTTTAAATTTTATTTATGATATGTACGCAGAGACAGTAGCTACGGCAACTAGTTGAGTTTACAGAAAAATATATATTAGTCAATGCTCAAAAAACAAATACAAGGTATTACATCTCTAGTCCAAAGTTTACAACATATCACAACAGGATGAAAACAAGAAATTACATCTCTAGACCAAAGTTTACACTTTCTTACCATCTCCAACAATTCCTTCATTTCCCGCCAAGATCAAGTATTTATCCTTCCTTGTAAGCTTTGTGCAAGTGAACCCCAACTCTTCAGCAATCATGGCTTGGACCAAATTGGCCGTCTTGTACTTTGATGTTTCGACATCATCCCCAGTCTCATCCGCGCCCCCGCGTACCATGTTCAGGAAGCGGACCGAGCAGCTCGGCTGTGGATTCATGAGTAAGAACAAAGAGTCCAGGCTTTTGAACCCTCTTGCGGTTGTACCATAAAACATGCTAACGTCATAATCAATTGCAGCAGGAAATATCCTGTCACTTATTTCGGTGAACAAAGGGCTGAATCTCAACAGATATGGCTCCCTGCATGTTGTGCCCTCAGGACAGACAACGAGGTTGCCTTGACTCAACAGCTTGTGCATCAACTCAGCATCTTGCCCCCTGTTCCTCGTCAACCGGGCCGTTTTTATTGGTGAAATGATTTCTGATACTCGGCTTAGGCTATACACAACTGCAGTTAAAGGAGTCCTCAGACAGTATGAGAGCATCAAGGGATCGAGCAACGTTCTATGATTACAAACATATAAGGCTCCGTTGGCATTGTTAGTCGTTGCTAATTCTGGATTGGAAATCTTTATTTGTGCACCAGTGAGGTGCAAGATCGGAAACTTAATCTCAAAGGGCAATGACGACAACGCAACGATAGCCCTGATAATGCCGAGAGTGAATCCAATGGGGAGCCACATGAACATGGATAGTGTAGCCCAGAAAGTTGGCCTAAATGCCAATCTTCCATCATGGAAAATGAGAGGTTTGGGGTATAAATCTCTTGGTAGTTGATGCCAATTCCTTCTTTCTTGTTCACTCACCAGATAAATCTCCTGTTACAAAATAATGTTGTCAGTAAACAAGAGTACTCTTCCAAGAAAAAAGTATTGTTATGCAAATATATCTTAATATTAATTTATATGAATAATTATATTGATGTTTCCTTTGACAGATTCCAAAAATATGCATTGCGCGTGCTTCCTGTAATTATATTTCACAGTATGATTTACTCCTGAAGATCGAATAAACTATAAGGAAACCAACATTATAATTTTTGAAAGTCAATGAATTTGTGTAATTTGATGTATGTAATTTTCACCTTGCAATTCAAAAACCATTCACGATCAAGACATTTCCTGAAGCAGCCAATTCCAATGACATCAGGAGCCATTTTCACAACTTGAAATCCTCTCTCTCTTCTTTCTTCCATCAATCCCACAAAATACCCACGAAAAACCTTCAACTCTCTCCCAACAACAAAATCTACCTCCAAATAATCTCTCAAGAAGCTCTCAACCATGACCTGAGGCAAATCGCTGACGCCCACCGTCATCTTCCCTCTCCTGAGAACCTCAAAGCTCTCCCTGCCGACATCCTCCAGGAAAAATTTGGGCAGGACAGCTCTTCCCTCCACGAACCTCTCTTTCTTGAGCCCGAGAAAGCAGACGAATACCATAACCTTCAACGCTAACTCCTGGCGGCAAAGACTGATCATGGGATAAAGAAGAAAAAGGATAAGCGCCCTGATTAGGCCGCCAGCTTCAAAAGCTACAAGCATGAAGTAAGGAAATAGAGAGGATGATCTGAGGAGAACAGTTTCTGCATGGAAGATCAAAACCTGGTTCTCCAGGTCTGATCTCTGGCCAAGAACCTGGAATTTCTGGAACCCGAATTGTAGGGCTGCAGAGAAATTGTCGTGGATGGTTTTCTTGGGGATTCGGAGATGTTTGTGGAGGAGTATAGAGAAGAAGAGAGCGAGTTTTCTGAAGTAAACGGCCATGATAAACATGGTTCTTGATTTTTGCATGGTGATCGATGAAGAGCGCACTGATCATCTGGTTGAATTCTGTAGGTATTTATAGACATGCTTGAATACGAAAAAAGTAGAATAAAATAAAAGAACAAAGTCCACGAGAATGCGAACGTACTTATTAACGTCAGTCGGCCGCTATGGTCCTACATATGTATAGTCAACCCTTATTTAATTTCAAATATTATATATTAGGTCCCACAAATGAGTTGTTTTGCAATTTTGGTCATACCGTCATTTTTAATTCACCACATTGCATCTTATAATTCTAAAAAATTTAAATGGTTAGTTACGCGTAGACTACTCCTAAAAATATAAAATTATACTTTTTTCATAAAAATGAAGTGATGTTAACATCGTTGTATTTTTTCTCTTATAAGTACCAAATTATTATATGGGAATGTTAAATAAAAGGTAAAAATGTAGAAATTTATATAAATTTTTTTGCTAATATCAAAATTTTTCGTCCAAACCCTAACGAAATGAGATCATGTGTATACAGTGAATTTTCAAAAGGAATGTAAATGTAATTTTAATTTTTTTTTTGAGAAAAAAGTGTAATTTTATATTTTTAAATGAGTTTAATTATAACTAACTCAAATTTAAAATTATAGTTTTAAGCTTTAATTCTATTAAATTTTTTTACAGATGAGGTTGTGCAAAGCTCGAGCTTGGTTAAGTCTTGATGGGGAATTGATGTTGTATGTGTCATAAATTTAATGGAATTAAGGCTTCGAACTAAAATTACAAATATTTTGGAATTATGTGATGTAATATGGTAAGTACAAAAATAATTAGATCAAATTACAAAGATGTTAACTTATGGGAGGTAAAAATGCAATTTCCTTTTAATTTCTCTTGTTCCAATTTGTAATTTTGGTGCAGTTTTCGTGTTATTATCTGATACCTTGTGTGAAAATTTTGGCATGTAGAACATTAAATATTTTCTTAAGTATAGCACTGAACTTGATAAATATAAGGGTAAATTATATTTTTGGTCCCATAAGTGGACCCAATTCCAATTTTAGTCCCATACTAAGGGTAATTCGCACATTTGGTTTCGTAAGTGGATTTTTTTTCCAATTTCAGTCCCGATTGGGGATTTTCGTTAAAACTTAACGGCAGCTGCTGAAATTCGTTAGGTACTGTTAAATATGGATGGAAAGCATGTAGAATTGGAGGAAAAGCATGGAGAATTGGAGGAAAAATCAACAACTTGCTGGAAATTACACTATACCCTCTTCCTTCTATTTAAATCCCATTTCTTCATTTCTCTCTTGAATTTAGTCGAAAAAAATCTCAAAAAATATGGCTGGTAATAGAGAAAATTTTTGTCATTGTGGAAGGCTTGCGATTTTGAAAACCTCATGGACCGATGACAACCCAAGTAGGAGTTTTTTGGGTATACAAAAAAAAGAAGCGGATGTGGTTTTTTTCATTGGGAAGATCCGCCGATGTGTGCAAGGGCAAAGATTATCATACCCGGATTGCTTCGAAAACTGAATAGAATGGAGGACAAAATTGCACAGATGCAACGAAGACAAACTGTTTTAGTTTATTTTTTGGTTGTATCTTGGCTTATGGTGTTGTTTTAGAAGGAAGAGGGTATAGTGTAATTTCCACCAAGTTGTTGATTTTTTCTCCAATTCTCCATGCTTTCCCTCCAATTGTACATGCTTTCCCTCCATATTTAACAGCACCTAACGGATTTCAGCAGCTGCCGTTAAGTTTTAACGGAAATTCCCAACCGGGATTGAAATTGGAAAAAAAATCCATTTACGGGACCAAATGTGCGAATTGCCTAAGTATGGGACTAAAATTGAAATCGAGTCCACTTATGGGACCAAAAATGTAATTTACCCATAAATATAATAACATGTAAAGTTTTATTCAATAATATTACTGATGTAGCGTTAATTATTTCAGTTTGATCGTATTACAAATTTAAATTGAATTCCAACTTTGGATACATAAGTATGACACTTTGATGCCAATTAGGTTTTACTCGATTGGTAAGATTGAGGTTTCACAATAAAAAAATTGTGAATTTGAGTTTTACGAATATAGGTGTGTGTGTCTACTTTTATAGTAGCTTTTTTTTTTTATCTCATTTAAACGTATTTATTAATTTGAATTATTGATGTATGGAATTATATAATGAATGGCATGCATACTATTTTTTTTTTTTTTAAAAAAAAAGAAGCTATGATCACTTTAACACACATAGGCATTAGTGTTTGTATATATACACGCAATATTCATTGAGAATATATAGGGTTTAATGCAATTTATTCTTTTGTGATATTAAAAATGAGCAAATTATTCAATATAAAAAAATAAATAATAATTTACCTTCCTGCCTAAGAAGATAAATTGCTTCAATTTTAAAAATATATGAAGGTAAATTGTTATATTTTGAAAAATACAGGAGAATTTGCTATTTTATTTTTCATAAGGGGTTGTTTGCCTATTTTTCATAACACGGATAGAAATATTACAATTTACCCAGAATATATATAGCTTACAACAATCGAGTTCTCCATTAAAAATTAGAATATATAACAAAATATCCTATTTGAAGAAAAAGATAGACAATTTGTCTTTTCAGAACTATCGTTCTAATAAATTTAGTCCGAAATAATAATGTTAGGTAAAAACTAACAACTATATACCGAGTGAAATATTATTATCACAGGATTATTTTTTATCTAATGTAATCGAACAAGAATTTTTCCACATAGTTCTGAAAATTATATTATAGTGACATTTAATATATACATAATATGTAAATAAAATAATTTTTTGAATATAAAAATAGAAAGGAATTTTATACATGTAGGTTGTATATATTAAATAAAATATCATATCAGAATTTTATATAATAAAAAATTTGAATTGTGGATAATTGATTGGATAAGAAAAAGTTGTACTCTATCGGCTTGGATTGATAGGATCTTGCGACCTTCGATTTCAATGCCAAAATAGTGAAATTTGTTGCTAATTATCAATAAATTGAATACTTTCCTTTCTAATTTTTTCGAGCTATCGACATAATTTCTTGTAGTGTATACATATACACATTCGTATATACGCACAGAGTACTGCTGATTAACAATAATAAATATTTCTGTAATTCATGTCAAAGTATTGAATGTAGCCTAAATATATAGAACATGAACTTGCAGACTGAGTGACTGAGTTCTTGAACCAAATTGTTTTTCTCGTCATTCTATTTTTCATTAATTACGAAAATGAATAAGTTCTGATAATAAGACTTTTAAGGGGTTAATATGCCAACCCCTTTAAAAAAATTTAACTCAAATGGATTTAGTCATACCTCAAATAATTATATGGTAGGTGCAATACGCTTGTGTTGTGATTAATGTATACTTTAAAAAATATAAACAATCACATGACAAGCGTATCACACTTACGCTGCATTGGTTTGCTTTGGCCAAACTCGATTTTCCTCACGACTACCTAGGATTATTGATTTCAATCTTGTTGGCTTGTGATGGGGAATGCCCTAAAACTTGATAAAAAGATAAAATTGCCCTTAATGAAGGGCAATTCAATAAAATGGATTGGGATCTGCGCATTTGAAACCGGGTCGATTTGTGGGACAATCGACCCAACTTTATAACCCAGGAACAGAACCCAGCCACCGCACGAAACTAAGCAGTTCGATCATGACTACGGATGCATCAAATTATGACACGTGGCCTAAGCAACAGTGTATTTTTGGTCCGATAAATATCCCGATACACATCATCTGAGGTAATCAATTCTTTATTATTTTCGACCTTACTTGCCTTCGATCGCATATGTCTATTTCGACCAAGCTGACTTGAGTATCGAAGGGTTTTAGTCGGGGACGAACCCGACCAGCCTGGTGTTGATTGTTTTATTCTCAAGACCTAAATCTAGAGAGACTGTGTGGCTTGCATTGGATCATCCAACGAGGTCGCATGTTCGAGCTAGATCAGCTTGTAAGAAACCTTAGGATCATATGAAAATTCCCAAATTTCAGAATTATAGAATTCGTAATCTGTATGATAAATACAATACATTTTTTATGTGATTATGTACAGTTAATTTTTTTTTTTTTTTCAAATATGGTTATTACATATGTAAGGTAGGACGGATCGGTCATGAATGTGGACAGATTCACAATAAATGGATGCAATCGATCTGAAAGCTACGAATAAGGTTTTATGAGATTGAAAAGGTCGGCTGAATGAACCAACGCGTATGGATAAATAATTGGATAAGAACTGGCAGAAAAAATAAAAATAAAAAAAAGCAAGTAATTGTAATGCATGAATGTAGGGAGTTTGTTGATGTAAATTGAATTCAGCAATATGGGCATGTGAAGTAGGCAATATGGTGATGGTATTGGTGGGACTACAAACACCAAGTGAAATATTATTATTGATTCAGCAATGAGTACACAATTATAAGTCTGCTGTCACTTGTCAGGTTCAATATTTATTTGGGGTTTATTGCAATTTTCGTCCTTTAGCTATGCATATATATGGTATTTTAGTCTTTTAAGTATTTAGAGTAGCAAAATAGTCCTTTAATTTTTTTAATGTTTGCAAATTTGGTCCTCTGGTAATCGGATTTTTCTGTAGTCGCTGAGAGAGTGGCACATGGCTCTCACGTGACATACTTAAATTGGGGCTTTAATTTTAATGGCTGATATTATTCTAATATAGCACAAGTTTATTACATCAAATAAAGTTGGACATGATTAACTAGTGTACTCACAAGTTGAGGTAATTACGTTTGATTCTTAAAAACCTTAATTTGGTCGTGGGTGTTTAACAAATACTAAAGGAATGGACGACTTGTTGGATGACTATAAATGCAACATTTAATCATAACTAATTGTTATGGTTAAAAATAAATAGCCGTTGCAAGTAGTCATTGACCACGACCATGCAATGGTTGTTGGTCGTGGTTTCTGCAGCTATGGCTAAAATATTTATCATTCTTTGTAATCATATCAAAAAAAATATTTTTCATGGTGGATAGGCTATGTTTTTTCATCGATTTATCAAACCATGGTTAATAATAATTATTTACCACAACTTTTAGTTCATAACCAGACAATAATAATTTTTTTCTAGTCCCTTGAAATTGAGAATATTGATAATTTATCAAACAACGAGATATATTTATAATTGTACCAAATCTGATAGTGAACTCGTTGTAATTTATTTTTACAAAAAAAGTAAAGTTATCAAATGCCATTAATTACAAGGATATGGGCTCTCATGAAACTGTATTATTCTGTTTAATTTATTATTTATATGGAATTCGTAATTTTATATACGCAATTTTATTCAAGATAAATTCACTTTTGGCCCCTTAAATTTGTCATTAACTAAATTTTGATCCCTTAAGTTTGACGCCTTGACTCAAACTTTATCATCACATTGCTTCTTACCGTTCTCAAATGTCATTTCATTTTGGTCTCTGTCTCAGTCTTTAACTCACCACCTTTCCGAACAACCCCTTCATTTGCTGCCAAGATCAAGTACTTATCCTTCCTTGTAAGCTTTGTGCAACTGAACCCCAACTCTTCAGCTATCATGCTTTGCACCAAATTGGCCATCTTGTAATTTGATGTTCTGGCATCATCCCCATTCTCATCTCCGGCCCCACGATGTACCATGTTTAGGAAACGGGCCGAATAGGTCGATCTTGGATTCATGCTGAAGAACAAAGGATCCAGACTCTTGAACCCTCTGGCAGTCGTACCATAAAACATGCTAACATGACAATCAATTGCGACAGGAAATATGTTATCACTTATTTCCGTGAACAAAGGGCTGAATCTAAGTAGATAAGGTTCCCTGCATGTTGTGCCCTCTGGACAAACAACGAGGTTGCCTTGACTCAACACCTTGCTCATCAACTCAGCATCTTGCCCCCTGTTCCTCGTCAATCGGACCGTTTTTATTGGTGAAAGAATTTCTGATACTCGACTTAGGCTATACACAACTGCAGTTAAAGGAGTCCTCAGACAGGATGAGAGCATCAAGGGATCGAACAACGTTCTATGATTACACACATATAAGGCTCCATTGACATTGCTCATCGTTGCTAATTCTGAATTGGAAATCTTTATCCGTACACCGGTGAGGTGCAAGATCGGAAACTTAATCTCAAAGGGCAACGACGACAGTACAACAATAGTCCTAATGATGCCGAGAGTGAATCCCATGGGGAGCCACATGAACATGGCTAGTGTAGCCCAGAAAGTTGGCCTAAAAGCCAATCTTCCATCATGGAAAATGAGGGGCTTGGGGTATAAATCTCTTGGTAGCTGATGCCAATTCCTTCTTTCTTGTTCATCTACCAAATAAATCTCCTGTTGCACAATAATGTTAGCAGTCATCAACACTATTCCACGGGGATAAGTTGAATATTTAACTTGAGTTAAATGCAGTTTATCCATGTGTTAATGAAAATGAGTAATTTACCTCTCTGTGAAAAATAAAACAGTAATTTGCCCCTCCTATATTATCAGAAAAAGAGCGATTTACACCCCTGCCGTGTTTCTCGAGTCACACGTGCTTTTTTCTTTAATTTTTTTAATTTGAAATTTAAAATAATATTTATGTCCTTATTTAATAACCGTTGGATCTTGATCAATCTACGGTTCAAATTTAACTAATAAATCAATAGTGTAGATTTATCTAATTCACATCAATGGTTTACATTTAAATTAATAATATCAAAATTATATATTATATATAATTGAATTTGGACATATATATTTATACTTTATAATAAAAACTATTTGTATATATATGATATATATATAGAGAGAGAGAGAGAAAGAGAGAGAGAGAGATTGGCGAGGAGCGGCACATCAGGCACGGGGGAGGGCTGATCTGGACGCTGAAAAGGGGCGAAGGAAGGGGATGGGGACGGGTGAGGAGGAGGAAGGGGAAAGAGGATGGAGGGAGCGAGAGAGAGCAGAGGGGGAGCCTGATCTAGGCACCGAAAGGGGGAGGATGAAGGGGGTGGCGACGGGGGAAGATGAAGGGGGAAGGGGGAGGAGGAGGAGGAGGAGGAGGAGGAGGAGGATGAGGAGGGGGCAGCGGCGGCAGAGGCGAGGGGGAGTGGGAGGGCGGCAGTCCGGTGGTAGGAAGAGGATGAAGAAAGGAATATATATATATATATATATATATTATTTTTATATAATATTTAATATATTAAATATTATTTTTCTAAATATATATGTATAATATATTAAATAAAATATACATATATAATAATATTTTTATTGATTAAAAATAATGCCCAAATACACTTGGGACGCTCTATTTACGATAACACAAAGATAACTTGCTATTTTATTTTTCATCCTATAGGTAAATACGTTTTTTTTACCTATTTAACCTAATTGATAGATCTTTTGGTAATATGCCCAAAATTATATTACCTTGCAATTGGAAAACCATTCATGTTCAAAACACTTCCTGAAGCAGCCAACTCCAATGACATGAGGACTCAGTTTCACAACTTGAAATGCATTATAATCCCTCCTTTCTTCCATCAGTCCCACAAAGTACCCACGACAGGCTTTCAAATCTCTACCAACAACAAAATCTACGTCCAAGAAATCTTTCAAGAAGCTCTCTACCATGACCTGAGGCAAATCGCTGATGGCTACAATTAACTTGCCTCTCCTCAGGACCTCAAAGCTCTCCCTGCCGACATCCTCCAGGAAAAACTTGGGCAGAACAGCTCTTCCCTCTGTGAATCTCTCTTTCTTCAGCCCGAGAAAGCAGATGAATACCATAACTTCTAACGCTAAATCTTGGTGGCAAAGACAGATAAAGGGATAAAGAACAAAAAGGATAAGAGCCCTGATCAGGCTGCCGGCTTCGAACGCCACCAGCATGAAGTAAGGAAATAGAGAGGATGATCTGAGTAGAACTGTTTCTGCATGGAAGACCAAAACCTGGTTCTCCAGGTGGGGTCTCTGGCCAAGAAACTCTAAGTTTTGAAACTCAAATGGGGATCTTGGAGACCAGTGATTGCCAAGATTTCTTCTGGTGTCCCTAAAATTATCCAGAAAAGCAGAAAATAAGAGGGCAAGTTTACTGAAAGGGAAGGCCTTCGGAGCCATGGACTTTCTGGTCTTGCGTGGTGAACTGAAGCCACAGCCCGGAAACTTTTAAATTTATATTGCTGAATGATTAACATGACTTGATGTTTTAACCTCCAAATTATCTCTGTGTCGATCATGAGGTGACATTTTAACCTCCATATTACAATTTACGTGAATGGGTTGTTCTGCTATTTGTGGTCAAGAATCACGTGCAGCAGGAAACGGAGGGACGTACTTTCCAGATTTGGAACTCAATATCAACCCAGTTGTCATAGGTTTAATTTGAGTAATTGCTTGTGCTTGAAACTTGAACGCAGTGATCTTGACCCCATGCTTAAAGATCAAGACACAATTACCAATCACCAGTCATTGTCTTCCTTTAAGTCATGAAACCTACAAATTACGATGTCAAACAGATAGATTATAATGTGCATACACACACCCCTAGACTTGTTTGATAATACTTTGTCAAACAAGAATCAGAAGGATTACATGGATGAAAGTAGTAGGGAGGTATTTCAGAGTGATCAAGCATGAGAACCAGGTTTCATTCACTGACACTCGGTGATGCTACAAGTAGAAGAAATTAGGTGAACTGACATTTTCTTGGAGCAGGATAAAGTTCAGGATCTCTGTGCTTTGCATCAATTCTATTGACAGACAAGCTGAAGTCGAACAGAGGAGAATCTCAATACACAATTCAATCAAAGGGCACTGCGTTTTAGACGTTCTTCCATCGTGATGTTCACAAAAAATCTTTTACTTTGATATTGACAGTCTCTACACTTGAGTACTAGTACTAGATGGCCTCAAGAAACATAAGCAATACGCGGCTTCTTGGCAGGGCAAACATCAACAAAAATCTTACTTCCTCATTACTAAGACCTGCCCATGCAACTCCTAAAGGAGGAGCCGCTACATGACAGAAAACTAACTGTTGCAGTAATTACCATACTGCCACTAATCTAAGGCCAATCACTGGTACCAAAAAATTGGTGTTGTTGTGTTGTGAGGAGGCTGTGGAATCATGCAGTGCCTTTGATGTATACCTTCATATAAAGTCATCTCGCCAGCTTCGTTAGCATTCCTATGCTCATTGCTCATATTGTCTTCGACATCCATGGTTGATTCCCCCAGCTCTTCAGCATCCATCATCTCACACTTATCAGATTGCAAAGGAAATTCAGCTCGAGGTTTAGACATAAGCTGTGGTGCAACCCACGGGACAACTGCTAGACGTCCATTCCTAGAGCTAGAGTCACGATCCTTTGACGCTGCCTCATCACTAGCTACTCTCAAAGAGTTTGATTTGTTTGACCACAGCACTTGATTTGCATAACATAATGAAACTGGTTACTTGATTTTCACATTCAAGCAAATGCAAATAGAAACTGAAGCCCACAAAAGAATAAGTAATATCAACAGCCAGATGCATCTAGGCTTACCTTTCAATCCTGAGATGAGGTCAGGATCAATGGAAACCGAGAAATTGGAAGTAGTGTTTATGGTTTTGAAAAGCACAATAGCCCTCTCTTCATCCTCAGGCCCACTGCGTAACTCATCAGTTTCCAAACTACGTATTACACTACGACCAAACCTCCGTTCCCGCGGCAGCGATAGCTCAAACGCTACGGGAACCTCAGGTTCCTCCTCCTCTGGTATCGGAGGCAATTCAGCATCCTACATTTACATACGAACTAATAATCAACAGAGGGAATCGCTGCTTGAGTACGCAATGTGCTTGAAAGGAAGAACATTCAACAGGAACTTACTACGAACAATATAAGAATAGAAAAAGAAAGAGGAGAATGTGTTACCAGCCTTGTGGTTTTCCAGGAGCGAGGAGAGAGGGAAAACTCGGCGAAATCATCACTGACATCTTCGACGTCTTTCCTTCTTTTCATCTTCAACTGGAAATAACCCACCATCACTACAAACCAGAAAAGCAGCCCAAGAATTCAACGAAAACCCTAGAAGAAAGAATTCTTCTCGAAAACCACAATTGATTCAAAGATGAACTGGAAACTCCTCAGCAGACTAGAGGAGATATTCAAACAATAAGAAAAAAGAAGAGGGAGAAGGCGCCACTTTTCTGTATTTTCAGCACGCGTCTGTGAATATGTGTCCAGTTACACTTAAGAACAGCTATCACAACTCACAAACTACTGTACCTGCACACTACTTCTTCTACGCCCTTCCATTCTATATCTTATTTTTAATTTATTAAAAATAAATTTGTGTATTACAATATTTTTCTAAAATATACATATTTAGCATTAGCATAGTGTTTGGATTTTTTATTTTTTAAGTATTTTATTGTATTGTCTGTTATCCCATTTTTTTTATATTTTTTTTATCAAATGCGTCGTGCATGGTTCAGAAGTAGAGGTTGAGTTTTGAAAATTTTGAATTTTGTTTTTTTTTTTTTTAACACCCACCAGTCGATGAGTTTTGAGCCCAACATCTTCATAATAAATTATTGAGCCCCAAACCATTGGGGTGTTCCTTATGTTGTAAAAGATTTGAATATATGTTCTTATCATCTTCAATAGGGTCTGATCGCTTGTGATTTTATGTCATTTCATACTCTTGCTGAGACAAAACGAAGAAAACGACGTAGAATGAATTTGGTTGAGATGATTTTTTTTTATATATATGTGACTAATATATCAAATTAGTATGATAATAGTAGTTGATTTAATGTTCTTTTTGAAATTAGTGAAACATGTTTGAGATATGTTTTTAAAAATTTCCGACAAGCAATTTTTAATATTTCTTATTTCGATGAAAAGGTAACTTTTAATATTTGTGAAGTATGTCATATGTCTTGTACAGGGGTTTCCACTGTTTTCTCCATCATAGTAATCGGCTTTTATATTTCCAGGAGAAGTTAGGGATTGTTAACTATAGGCCCTCATCATATGTACATAGCATAGCATTATTGGCACACTACTTGGGTGTTCATGCAATCACTGGAAAACAGTACAAAATTTGATACCAAAGCTCAACTATATATTGTCATCCGGGGAGAGTGAAAGAATAATTGAAGAATAGCTAAGCATGGGGTACAAATTGCTGTCAAGAAAATGAGCATACTGTCTTACTGCTGTGTCTCTGTCTGCAAGATCATCCGAGAGAAAATCATACGGTGCCGCCTTGCTGGTGTCCACCAACGGCTCCCACCTATAACCCGGACGCTCAGGCAATGCGACAGTCACACCTATATGACTAGCATTGAACGCTATATATAGCTCCCCCTTCACTGAGTCAATCTGACAATTTTATACCCATATCAATGGCACGTTAACTACGAAGAACGAAAAACATCAATCAGGAATGGAAGACAAGGAACAGGATCAAAAGGTACCAGTGTGAATGCTACAAATCGGCTTGTATCAGACCAATCTGGCGTAGCTGGAGTATGGCCATGCCATTGCAGTCTCTCTGCTGTGGGGAAATCGTTTAAGCCAAGAGATTCACATTCGCTGGAAGGAAAAGGATCATTTTGATGAGCTTCCCTGAAGCAAAGCACAAGAAAAAGTCTGTTAAAAGTGGGAAATACTTACTGGCGGAACTTGGTCATGAGGCAGCAATATCTGAAGAAATCTGACTCGGCCTCCTCCATCTTATCCCACCGAAAGTAGTTTATCTGCAAATAAAGTGGAAGTTCATTTAAAATGAAAAGGGAGACAGCAAGATCTATAATGAAAAGAGTGAGTATATAATGCAATATTGCTTTGGAGTAGAGGATTACAAAATTATCATGGCAATATGTGTTGTTATTTCCTCCTTTTGTGTGGCCATATTCGTCCCCCATATAGATCATTGGGACACCCTGGTCGTATGAAACACACAGAATAGAGAGTAGCAGGGAATTAGAATCATGAGAATATTGTGGGAAAATAGGCACAAAAGACATACAGACGCATCTCAGGGGATTTGAACAGAAACATCTGTTTTTATCCTTGGCTTCAGATGGAATCATTTCAGAAGAAGATGATAAGCTGAGTATTTGTTCAATGTAAATGGTAGAGAAATCTGCCACTCATGCTCTTGTCAAATTTTGCAATTTAGCCAAAGTAATCAATACATGCTTATTTGTAGCAAGACTTTTCCATTTGACTCTGCATACAGAAAAAGCTAGGAGAGTTCATAATCACCAACACTCAAATAAAAGAGCACTACTCTAAAGTATCTCAGCATAGTAATGCAATCAGCTTGAGCCTCTGAGATGCTATGACAATCACACAAAGTGCAACCCATCTAACTGTTTTAACGTTTGTAAATTTATTGCTTCACAAAAGGTATCCAAATATTGAAGTTTCTTTCTGCAAAGTTGTCAAGAGTTTCCCTCATTGAGGGGCAAAAACAGCTCAGAAAGCCAACCAATGAGAAGTTTTGCATTACACCTGTGCCCACATGTGCACATCTGGTCGCGTGCTCTTTTTGGAGACTTAAATCAGAGTTCAAAAGGAAATTTTCTTACTTGGGAAACCATTAGACACAAGAAAAAGTTTCTCATTTGTCGTCTTCTCAATTTCTTCACAGAAATACTTGCAAACTCTCCCTCCTGAGACAAAATCAGAAGAAGAAATTATAAATACATGTAAATTCGCTTGACATTTATACTCATCTTTTAGGATATTTCTTTTTTAACTGTACTTGTCAAAGTTTCTCTAATAGTTACTTGCCATTACTAATAATCTACGCCCCTTGTGTTTTACTTCCAAAAAATAAAATCGATGCCCTTTCTTTTCGGTATATTTATTGTATTTGTACGAGTATCTGTAGAAAATGATGAAGAAGTTTAAATTTTCTTAGTAGTTTGATCAGCATTATATGCATGTAAATATATTTAGGAGTTTATAAGGGCAATGTTAGTTTTTACAATCATTTACTTAACCTAGCAAGATGCCCTTTTGTTGTAATTCTTTTATGTGAATAATTAAACTTGTATTTTAATACTTCTAACTGTTAGTAACATCTTGATCACAATTCAAACTATTCAGGTTATATGAAAATACTTACATGTGTTGCATTTTTATTTGGTAATTTTAAAATTTTCCTAATACAGTACAATCATATTTAATTATATGATGAAGCAAATGAATAAAATATACAAAGTATATAATAAAGCAACTTAAACAATGATTGGATACATTTCTGGAAACAATTAAGAAATTCATTCGCTCACCTAATAAGACACTTAACAAAAAGTAGCTCATTGAAATACAAAAGCTTAGAATCCAGATAAAGGTTTCTTGTGATGGGGCTATTTCTCTATGGAAAAATATGTTATTTCTCCAAATGCACATTGTATAACGTATTAGACATGTTATTTTATTTAATGTCTAAATAAACTTTTAGGTTTATAGTACTACAATATTCAGCACTTCTAGACTATGTCAAAATCTAAATAGGATTATATTCCAATAGTAACATGATCACAAGTATAAATCTTGTCAAAAGTTTTGAATCTTCTGTCATATTCGAATTTTTAATTTTCCATCTTTGCTGTTAACCAATTGCATTGCAATTTGATTAACAACAAAAGAAAAAACAATGGAAAAAATATATATATTAATATTTCATATAGTAAGTTTATAAATCTAACAGAAATTGCAAAGAACATTCACTTTCAGAAAAGTTGAATTAGAGATAGAGACATCATTTCATAAAGGTGCATTTCCAGGCAATCATAAGATACATGAAACTTCCAAAGACTTGGAGAACATTAGCAACTTCACTAGAAAGTAAAGAATATAAAACAAACACATCGACCTAAAAACTTACCTGGCCACAATTCCAACTATTATTGTGATTCTCACCATCTTTGTTGTCTTCACCATTAGCTAAATTGTGCTTGCTATTATATGTCACTAGATCAGCCAAAGTAAAACCATCATGAGCGCAAACAAAATTGATACTGTTCCAAGGTTTCCTTCCACCTTCCTGATTCAGAGCAATATTAAGTGATTCAAATCAAAAAGTATATTCAGAAAATATGTATTAGATCTATAACATTGTAGATCCCCTAACGTAATCTACAATAGGCAAAGTCTGCAATAAAAAGAATAGAGACGTACATAGAAAGAACAGAAGTTCAAGAAAATATACAAAGATTTTGAACTAATGTAACTGATAACGTTCAAGAATCACATTAGTCCAGAAGGATGTTTACCATTAAACAGCCATGAAGGAGATATACCTGGTATAAATTAGGACTTCCACATAGACATTCGGCAAAAGCCCCAGCAAACCCATCGGTACCCTTGATAAATTGCCTTACAATATCCCGGTACTGAAATAAGGAGGAAGTACTGTTGAAATAACTATGATGTATGTAGACTGAAGACAACAGCAGTAAAAGAGAAAGGACAGAATCATAATATGATAACACAAATTTGTTTTGAAACACAGCCTTACCATCCTTTTCTCAATCTAATACTGAACACAGTAGAATAAATGGCAACATTAACAGATAATTCTGCCAACAAAAATGAAAATCCTGGTAATAAGAAACCATCCTGACAGCCAATCCTTATTTAGAAAAAAGAAATCCTAAACAAATTGCATATTTATAATCATTTGGAAGAAAGACTAAGAGAAACCAAGACATTTAAGAAGCATTGGGAACATTTACAATTTATACCAAGGCATTGAAGAGTCCTTGAGAACTTTCATAACTTTAAGTGAAATTTGCTTATGGTTACTGATAATTGGCAACTTCTAAACCACAAATTTTTTAGAATGGAAGACTAATTCCAGAAAATGAAATTAGATGGCATATGGCGAAACATTTTTAACCGGAAGATGTTTGTTGAGTTGATTGAGTAACTAATGCTGGGAAAGATCATATGGATAATAATGAAGTTCTAAATTGGCTGAATTTCCTGTTAATTGAGCCGCTGAAAAACCAACATCTTTAGTATGTCGGAAACATTACACTAGAGTAGACAACCTGGTGCTTGAATGTAACAATCCCTCGCAAGAAAAGGGATAGGTGAAAATATGAGTTAATTATGGATATGGTAGTAACAGGAACTTTCTGCAGCGAATCCAATAATTAAGGATCGAGTTGTACCAATTTCTACAGAAAAGAGAGAAGGACAATAAGGAGCCAGCTGGATGTCCAAAAATGCACAACTTAATTATATACATCTTGACTTACCTTCCCATTCCATTCTGACCAAATACCCCAATGGGGAAAAATGCCAACTTGATAAAGACCTCCACAGTCCCATGCTTCCGCTATAAGCTGATCGAGGAAGAAAGAAACCTCATTCATTTCTCTTACACAAACATAATCAGAGACATACAAATAAGCAACCACCGATGTGCTAACAACAGAAAGGATATATCTGACGGTGCATTGTTACAGTCTAACTATGAGTCCATGAGCTGAAGGTTACAAAAAATTCAACAACATAAGCAAAGTGTATTTTGGACAGAACAATCGATCTTCCCCGTAGGAAGGACATAATTATATTCCTTAGCATTATTTTGGACGAAGAATACCTTGTGATAGTAAAAAAAAAATGAAACCATAAGGGAAAGCCAGATACCTTAACTCCATGGAGTATAGGGTCATTGCTGATCATGTCAATCAATGGGGGGCTACTGAGAGGAGTTCCAATCGTGATTGCCTCACCTTCAATTGCATCTCCATATACATTCACAGCATCCCAGAGACTGACCAAAATCAAAGGCAATGCAGAATAAGCATTGAATAACGAGAACGCATGTGAGGCAGATGATATAACAACTAACCTGCTACTCCTTGTCAAGATAGATGCAAGATCAAACCGAAAGCCATCAACATGCATTTCTGTCACCCAGTATCTGTTGAGAATCAACTAAGCCAAATAAATAAATATTCAAATGTGTCAATATGAGTTGAATCATGAATGGATGAACCATGAAAAGAAAACCAAAAGGGATTTTCTGATTTACGAGAATGAACATAATACAACAGAAAAATTTAGGTCGAATGATCAAGGCACAAAATTGGAATTCTTCTCTCCTGAATACAAGGTTAACATTAAAGAGTAATCACCTAACCTAAAAGCTCACATATCACAGAATAGATTTTTAATATTAATGTCTTCAGAGAAGGCCAATCCTGGTTGCCGGATATAAATATAAGACTAATGCACAAGACAACAAACTCATGTAAAATCAAAAACCAATTGGACTGTCATCACACTCTTCTGAAGCCTAAGTATTGAAGACTTATTCATAAGATGCTTACAAATATCAATGATAGAACATTACAAATTTAGACAAAAGCCTCTGCTAGAGAAAGCAATAGCAATTATTGGCCATAGTTATTGTAAATGTTCTCATACAAAAATGAAAATGATCTTGTGATTATCTATCTCCCTCTCTCCAAATGCGTTCACATTGAGCAGAAGATAATAAATCATAAAATATTCCAATTAGCTGGAATATCATGTTGTTTATACTTTCTAGAAGACACAACAAAATTGTCACTTCCTATAATCTCAGTGATTGGTGCAATTATAGGGGAAAAGATATTCAGTAAAATGTTATGGAAGAAACAAGATTGTATTTTCTGTTGGGTGGACCAAGGAAAAGTAATATATGAAAACTTCCATTTCAAAGATCAGAGAAGAAGAGAAACCAGACTCTGCAACAAAAAGCTCTTTAAGCTTTATAATTTTCCAGTAATTCTACCTCAAGCAATCCAGAATAAATTGCCGTACAATGGGATGATTGCAATTGAAGGTGTTCCCACAACCTGAATAATTGTAGAATTCACCCTGTTAAACATAGATTAAAGCATTCAGAAAAGTTGTCCTTTCAAAGAACATGATATCAGCATTCATTATCACTGCACAAGCTAATGTCTATACTTCAAAGTTGTTTAGAACTGTGTAGCCCAGAAAAAAAGCTGAACGAAAACTTAATTTAAAACTATCCTCTACTTGGTTCTGAAACACGGGTATAAGTTACATGCTAAAGATCGATCAGACATTAATTACTAAGGAACATCTGATCAGTCTTGCACCACTATTTGACAATTCAGAGAACAAGAAAAGAAAAGACCAAATTAACAAGTGGTGATCCTTTTCCCATATGCCACTTTTCTCTTTAATGTTTCTTACTTTTAGTTTATAGTTCATACCTATTGGAAGTGGAAAAAAGCATCAGATGTCTACAAGCTCTTGATAAACTTTTGATACGAGAAATAAGGATAAGGCCAAATCACAGATTCTCTGCAGAACTGAATGGTGTGGATGAGAATAGGAAAATCTATCTTTCAAAAATTCATAATGGGAAAGGTGTTACTCTGTTTTCATCACAACTATATAAACTACAAAGATCTTTCAATTTTAAGCAGCCATTACTTGTTAAAGAAATTGGTACCTTCACAGGTCCCCTGATCAAAGGTAAAAAAAAAATAGTAGACACCAAAAAGAATATTACATAACTTTTGTCCACATAAAATACCAAAAGAAACAGGGGATAGCTTAATCGCTTAAACAATCCAAACAGTCGATTACCTAATTCCAGTAAAAGTATAGCAAAAATGAACGATAAGTATGGCCATACCTTTGGCGCAAGCATGTAAAAGACACTATTGTCAAGACCTCTAAATGATAATATGGGACCATTCTCATTCCCTTCAGCAGTGTGATTAAAAACAACATCCATAATCACCTGTTACATTACAAAAAAGATGGAGAACTAAACAAAAGCTTAATCCAAAGTTATGCCAGCTCATGGTTCGTTTCTTACCTCAATTCCACGTTTATGTGCTTCCCTAACAAGGTACTTAAATTCATTTACTGCACCAAGGCCGTATTTACCAACTCCAGCAGAAGAATATCTTGCCATTGGTGAAAAGTAATTGATTGTAGAATAGCCCCAAAAGTTCACCCTGGACAAGAAAAAGGTTTTGACAGGATTGAATGTCCCTTGCTAAAATCATGCAATTATATATTTTTTCATGTGCATAGAACATTAGTTATTTCCGTGAACAGACGACTACGTGGACCAACATATAACTCACCAATTAAGAAAGATATAGGGTATGAAGGAATGCAGCTAATTCTCTCAAATATATAGTAAAAGTGCTTTTTTTCACATGACAATTGACTTGATGATAGCAAGCTGCAAAGACATCATAGTTGCTATGGAATGCTAGATTTTTATGAATATTGGTTGCGACTATTACATCGAAATACTAAATCATGAATGTTAGTGCTACACTTTTCCTCACAAACTCTATGCCACTATCATAACACAGTACCTTAGCCACCTATTCCGGGGTCCATATTGTTAGATGCTACCAGATCATTTGTTTGCCTCAGTTTCAGCACCAGAATACCATGTGTTTGAATGCTAGTTATAAAGAATAGTTGTTCAAAGCAATTAACATCTTTTATTAGTCAAAGAAAGGAAATCATCTAAAAACTAGACTCCTTTGGTTTCTGAAGACTTGCCAAAGCTAAGCTGGTTTAATGGGAACTCAAGTTGCATCATCAGGTGAGGATCACTTCAACTTAGAGAAAATATGTCTCTATCCAGACACTCTTACTTTTGGAATCCAAAGCTATTGTCCTACAGATCCATATAGGAAATTGAAAATATCAAGATGAACTACTGGATGAATTACTTGGTGATTAGAGAAATACAGGTAATTGAGTTATTAAACCATTTAGTGTTAACCAATTTAAGTCAATTCCTCAAAATCAGCAACCTTAAGTTAAGAAGCCAAGCTCAAAGGAGCTTTCAGCCATCATTCTGAATCAAGCTTATGTAAGTTGGTTCAGTTTTTGTTATTCAAAAAGTTGGGATCTTAAACTATATATTCGTGACCATAACACAGCCCTCAAACAAGGCCTTTAGCCATTAAACTTTGATCAAAAAATCTAGTAATCTAGTTCATTTTTTCAATCACAATGAAAGAGCTTCCACACCTCTGCAAACCATTTTGAAACCCTCATGAGTAAATCTGCCTCTTTTGCTGCATTAACAGATGGGCTGTCTAATGAAGTTAGACAAATAAAGGTGCAAAATGATATCCCCATTAAGTCATTTTACGTATAACATAGTTCAGCATGCCAATGTTATTTACATTCACAGAAAGGATTCATTTCTGCAGCTCCTGGAGGAGCACATAACATACAGTTGCAGAAATTCAGGCACAGTGTTGACAAGCTCTGATGAGGACTCCAGATAAAAGAATACTATACATTGCAAGAATACTTGACAGAATCAAATGCCAATGTAAATAACTAATTAAAATGTGTCCGAATATGATTTCAGACACCAGGGAATGAAAGGATTAGAGTTGCCACTTGCCATCATCTGAAAGACATCACAGTTGTACTTTCAAACTAATTACACACAAATTTAAGTTGTATAAAGTTTGCTATGAACATTTAAAATAAGAAAGAGTAAGTTCTAATTTACTTGTAGTCGCCCAAGACAGAGTTATAGCTGTAGTACTCCAATTCATTGAATTCATGACATGGCATTAGTTCAATGCAGTTGATACCAAGTTTCTGCAAAATCATAAAGCAACGTGATAGGCAATTGACCAATATTTATCATATAAACATCGCACATGAATAATCTCTAAGACTACTTTGACTGCACATTTAGAAATCTGCAAGGCAAAGTGATTTCAACAGTATAGATGCATCAAGATAAGCTGTTCACCAAGCATGGGGCATCACCACATTAAGTTCATTTGAATTTAGTCGCAAAGCTTTTAAGATTTACAACATAATGACTACTAGTGTCATAACCATAAAAAACCAATTACAGAACTGAACAACCTGCCTGCTTAAGAAAATTCAACTGAACATTTGAACTTTTACCTTCAAATGATCAAGTTTCTCCACCAACCCACGGTAAGTGCCAGGAAATTTTGAGTTGCTTGACTCATGTCTTGTAAATCCACGAACATGCATTTCATAAATAACCAGATCCCTTTGTGGGAATTTTAGGGGTAAATCTCCTTCCCAATCAAACTGAAATTGCAACATAGGCAGATAAATAAAAATTAGACAAAGAGCATTTAATTACCTCCTAGGAAAGTGAAGCACAATCATCAACATATGTTAATTAAAAATGTGTAAACTTTGAATAAATGAAGGTAATTAAGAGCCATAATTTAATATGTAAGATGGTGCAAGTACCCAAGGAAGATGTGCAGTAAAAAAGGAATAGTTTCATTTAAAAATTAAAGTAAAAAAAAAAAAAAAAAAAAAGACTAATAGAGCTTTTTTTTCATACTTATTTATTGAATACCTCATACAATCTGAGACCAGTGTCAGTCCTAATCTACGATAAATAGTTTAAAGTTAAGCCTCGTGAGATTGGGATTGATGACCAATCCACTAATCCCCACCCCAGCAGCAATTTTAACAGATAAATTTTGAACAAGCTGATGAGATAAGAAAGTCATACAGATCACAGAGGCAGCATTTGCATTAACAACTTACACAACTACAGTGCTACTGTGAACTTTGGCCTACTTATATGGACTATTTATAAGCACATGTGTGATGATATTATCTGTAAAAAGGATATTATAAGCAGCTGCACATGACAAGATCAGTGCAAAATGATAAACAATTATGGAAGCTGCCCAGCATGGTTAATAAGGATCCTAGCACCGTGGCAGAAAAATATATAACTCGCATAATTTAGCAAGAGTTATATCCAATTTCATACATTTCAAGATCATCTCTTTCATCCTAAATCAAAAATGTTATGTAAGTACTCTTACAACAACAATGTTGTTCATCAAATACCTCATCATTAATAGAAGGCACCACACATGCCATCTGAGGCCAACACTCTTCGTCAGGTCCTAAAGCACCGTATTCCCCTCTGCTGACAACAGCCTACATTGTAAGCCAAAGACAGATAGAGTTACAATAGGCTATATAACATCATAATACAACAAAATGCATGATGCTCTTCTTCCTTTATGGAATGGGCAAGAATTAGGATGTTTAGAGCCATAATCTTCCCATAAGTAGCAAGAATCCTACTGACCTTTGCATAAGGGTCAATCAATATTTTAGAAGAATCAAAATAGAGGCCATCTTCCGGAGAGAAGCTCCCATCAAATCTGTAGCCATAAACCATATCTTCAAAGTCACCTTTCAGAAACACGTGCCAGACATCTCCTGTTCTATTATTAGTTGGATCGAGAGCAATCTGCTCAGTCACTCTTTTCTGCAACAAAATATGACAGTAAAGAAAATGCACTTAATTGATACAGTTAGTTTCTTCCACTTCCATGCCCATACTATCCACACTCAAAATTTCAATTCACAAAAAAAAAAAAAAAAAAAAAAGCATCACATTTTATCAAAATTATAACTCAAGGCAGAAACCGAATTCACATTAGAAAATGACAGAAAGCTAATTCTTTTCGCAAATTCAATGCAACAAACACAAAGCAAGAATAGGAGAATAATCATCAACCTCTGGTAAGTCCGAAAGATTGATCAAGCAAAGAGTAGCCGACGAGGCATTGCCGGAAGAAACCGCGAAGTTGACACCACCGTCTCTTGCCGTGGCACCAAACGGCGTCGGCTGACCGGAGAACACCTCGAAACGACGGGCCCTCGCGGGAGGCTTCTCGACCACCACCGCGGTCTCCGCATCAACCCTTTCACTCGCATTGTTCAAGATTACAAAAGGGTTCACGTTTTTCCCAGCATTTGCAAAGGCTTTACTAGGAATTCCGACATTCAATTTGTCTTTCCGGCACCGAAGACACGTCTTGGGAGCAGATTTACGTGAGAAATGATTTGGAATCAAAGAAGACTGCAGTGATTGTAATTCCATTTTCATTATATGAACTACGAAAAAACGATTTTACAGAACCGAACTGCTGTGGGCCATCACCGTAGAGAGACAAGAGTAGAGGTGGTGAATCAGAGTAGAGAGTGATCTGCAGTTCTGAAACTCTCAGTGGTGCTCAAATCTCAGGAAGTGATCTTTTTCTTTTTTCTTCTTTTTTTTCCTTTCTAATAATAATAATTTATTTTCTTCTATTTCCTTAGTCGTTGTCCAAGAAATATCATAATTGTTACGTGACCAAAATTTACATTTGTGTATGATAATAACCATGGATGAATACTTTATATTTTAATTCCTATTAAGCCTTACTAATTTAAATATCCCATTTATTTCAACCCAATAATGTATTTGCGAGTATTTGTGGCGGTTCATGTTTACATTGATTGGCTTATAGCTCAATTATAATCTAATCTTTTTTTTCTCATAGAGTAATCGAGAGAGAATGCGATAAAAATTTCAAGAACGAGGTCAAGACATCAACAAGGTAGCCGATCTTGTTGTTATAACTCTAAAAAATTGTTAAAGCTTCCTATGTGGGTTTTAAAGTAACAAAATGAAATTAATATACCAATAATACGTGAAACTCCATCTGACTACATAACAACGAAATTTTGCTTTCTCTTCAAAAGAAAACTCGTGATAGCGGATTAGCACTCTAGGGCAAGAAACATACCCCCAAAATATGGTTGTTGCGCAAAACCTATGTCTGTGGTTGTGAAGGATCTAAACTACTATGCATGGCGTAAGGAGAATTTATACGAGAAGAAATAGAAAAATTTAACAAACATAGGTTGTTTCAACCTGCTCCAGTAATTTGTCTTTTCGTAATTTACATAATTAATATACATCCCGATATGTGGTGGTAAACGCCTGATCAAATTGTCCAAGTATATTGTCCCAAACTTGATGTTGCACAGTAAATGAAATCTTCGGCCATATTCACTAAGGGGGACTAGACTGAATATCTTAATTAGTCTGACCCAATTGGATTTTACCTTCTTTTAAGCCGACCCTTAACAAAATGGACTGGATCGATAAAACACCAAATATGCTTTGATTTTAAAAAATAATGTTAATAAGTCGAATACATATGGCTATCAATTAAGAATTTTTAGCCCCATAGTGGTAGTGTTTTCTTAAATAACAGCTGTGTCTTGCATTGATAAGTTGAACAAGTATGTACAATAGTATATTCAAAAGCAGTTACTTACACCAACGATGGTATTAGTTTAGTAGATGAAGTTAAAGTTGATGTTCCATGACTAATTTTAAGATCATGAGTTCGAATTCTATCATATGTATGATTCATTTTATCTTATTTTATGTGAGTTATTATAATTTATTTACGATCATATTGTTGATGCTTTCAATATAAGGATATTAGAAGCATCATAAACTAATAATTGGTTGTATTTTAAAATTTGTAAGTAGAAATAATAATTCATAATTTATTTTCCTGAATAATAATTCGACCAAATGAGAATTTGTATCTTTTCTATTGTATTGAGTTCCAATATTTTTTATTAGGTGGGGTTGTCTTTGACGGCTAATTCAACTGATTCAAGAATCTTGAACAATAATCGTTGATACTTCCACCATCTAAGAATTTTTTATTGGACACGTGTCCATATAATATTTGATAATTGACCCTCTATAAATACCGGTTGACTCTATTACACATTTATGCATTATTGGACACTTAGATATAACTCTTTGACCTTGTCAATTACCAACTATGAGATAGGCTTCAAAGGGTTAGAGTTGAGGATTACCATTGCAAGTTTGACGAGTTGTGTTGCAAGTCAACTATTTCTATAGATTGAGTACCCATCATGCATGGATCCTATCTCACACATTTATTCTTTTGACATAACTGTTGCGAGATACATCATAAGCGAAATATAGCTGAAGATCCTAAAAATGTTAAGGTTGCAAAAGTTGCTTACAACCTGAAGCATGTAAGATGATTATCTATAGTTTTTCTTTAATTGTATATTTAAGTGATTCGCGTGCACCAAAATAATAGAATGGTCATGTTTAATACATATATATATATATATTAAAGTTTAGAATGTACCGAGGTCGAGTTGTACAAACTTTAAAATAATAGAATAGATCCAAAAACTTATCAGAAAATCATAATTATATTATGGAAGGTCTTAATACGACTTTCATAAGATGTACCCGCATCAAACATAAATTTTTAAAAAATAATCAATTGCATGATATGAAAAAAAATTTATGAATATAGTATTAGACATTGTATATTTGGAATATATAAATATAATAATATATTTTGGACATGGTTGGGTTGTTAATCGATATTATACAGAAGTTTTGGGGCAAAAGAAGGAAAATGGGGAAAAATGCCAGCGATGTAAATATCTCCCAGTCCATGTGAACTTCTTTCTCCTCTTCAGACGAATTCCTTTCCTACCAAGCGTTTCTCGCCAAGTAGAGTGGAGAAGGCATTCATTGACGGGGTGGGCATCAACCACTCTCTGCAGTTTTCCGTCTTCTAAAGGTGAGTTCTAGAAAAGAACTACTGTTGATCCGATGCATGGCTTGAAAATTTTGTTTTCTGAAGTATTAATGTTTTTGCTTATAGAATTTGTAGTAATTGTTTGAATTAATTTATGTTTCTGTTCGTTGTTCTTCGTGATTGGGCTAATGATTTTTCCTTGGCAATTTCATTTCCCAATTTGTGTTCTTGGTTTGATTTAGGATTGGGGGGACTTCAGATTTGTAGAGGAGAAATGGGAAATTGACTGGATTTGTGAAGTATTTGGAGTTAGATGCATTCATTATTGAATCTGCTGCTCTATTTATTAATCTATAGGCAGGTTTAGCTAAATTTAGCATCTTATGACGATATTATTGTAGAAATAAAAGAAAGGACTTTTACTGCTGATGATTTGTGAGTTTGATTTTTCAATGGGCTTAGAATTGGAGAATTTAAATTTCCATTCAGGTGCCTTGAAGAACATAGAAAGAAATTAAGTTGAACTAAACGATTGCACAGCTCTACCAGACTGTTGAGAATTCACACAAGCCAAATCACACTAAGGAAGCAAAAAGGTTCATGTATAAAGATGCCAGTTGTGCAAAATTAAAACGCACAAAGAGAAACTGAAAAAGACAAACTTCACACCACATTTGGGGAGCCAATATAGCCTCCATATTTCTCATGAGTGATTGCATTAGTCCTATCAAACTATTCAATGTAGTTTAAATTATGGTTCCTTAAGAAAATTTCTGAACAAATATGGATATTATGGAACCAAAGCTGAAAGTGAAGCTGGATGATAAGAGACCGAAAATAAACTCGCCAGAAATCGGTGGTAGGATTGATCTTATAAGCAAATAGCTAGAGAGACTTCAAGTCTATATAGAGCAAAAGTGCCGAATGAGGTGCTCTGAAAAAAAAATAAATGGCCATGAGAGGCCATTGGTCATCATAAGACCATGATGATAAACCCCAAATTTCCAGATGAACATATTCCCTTAACAATCATTGAGATGAGATTTACATTTTTCTAATCAACTTTGCAGGGATTTTATTTGGAAAAAAGATAAAATCCAGCAGTTAATGCAAGTACTAAAAAGTAGAAAAGACATAGCCTGTGACTGGACTGTGGAGTTCTCAATAACACGCCTAGCATTAGGGAAGTAAAAGTGCAACCACAAACAAAATGAGGCAGTCCTATGAAATTGGAGTATGAGCATGAAAAAACTCAATTATTATGGTGTCGCCGAGAGGAGCTCGGTTACAGGCAGCAAAAAGAAAATTCGAGTTGAAAATAAACTTTTATGAAAGAAAATAGATTAAACCATGGCATTCCTATTGAAGTGAAAATTTGCTTCCTAATAACCCCTTCAAGAAGAAGATCAAAGCCACCGAATGACCCAGAGAAGATTGTCTAGGAAAAGCCATATGAAATAGGAATTTGAAAATTGTCTATTGCATTTTAAAAACTTAATAGAAGATTCTTGTAACTTGGATTGAATTTGTGAACCAGACAATTCCTTATAAAACAAGTAAAAGGAATAATTATAGATAACATATGACGTGCAAAAAAAGCCTTGCATGAAGCATCACATATTTATTTGCTTCAAGGAAAAGAAGCTGTTATATGAGATACCCATTTTTTACTTTCCTTTCTTACGTCCGCTTTATTTTCCATACAAAAGGTCCCATCTGTTATCTTTACAAGATTGACATTTGTACATCTCCTCACAGAAAGAGAAGAGGAGACGCAGACACCAACCAAGAAAAAAGGTGAAGTTTCTCATCCAACAGGACACATTATTTCTTTCAGAATCTAGATTTTTGGCAAATGCTTTAACTTTTTGTGCAATTTACTGTTTACTGCATGATATTTCTTTAAGCACGCACTGCCAATAAACAAAAAGGGTGTTTTTCTTTCGCACGCCATATTCAGATATATTATATGCTTCCATTTATTTCCTCAATTTTCTTGAAAATCAACAAACTTTCTTCGGCTTTGCTCAGGTTCATTTATTTATAGTTTTGTTCTTTTCTTCCGACTATTTAGATAGTTTTAATCTTTTATTGTTGCATCTGATGATTTTGTTGATAGATTAGGATGTCTGTGGGTTACACACAAGAAAGAATAGCTTTTGTTCTATATTTGAATTAAGTTTAAGTATGCTTGTTAAGCTTGCAGAATGATCCTCATATTATTTACCCAGATCTTATGTACCTTATTTTTGTTGTTCCTCTTCTTTTCATGGAACTATGAATTATTGTGATGATAATTGATACTTCAATCAATCGAAGTAGAATTGTTTCTGATATTGTCCGTTGTCAATAAGTTTTATGTGAGCCTGTTTTGTGGCGGTGTTCTTTCCAACAATTATGTCTTGACCATGTTTCATCCTGCACTGCAAGAGTTTTTGAGGTTGTACTTGCATTTGAAGATCAAGATTTGAAGATATGAACTCCAAAAAACTCCAGTGCAGATCCAAGGAACACAGAATGACTGAAAATAGCACAAGATGGTTGCTAAAGGATTTGAGCTTATAGTAACTCAACTTATCCAAACAAGTGAATGGACATGTTAAAATGGATTTGAAATTCTGCAGTTCAAAATTCTTCAAGCTAAACTTTATGATATTCTACCTTAAAAAGATCTACATTTTTGCATTTCTTCCCCATCCCTTCTTTTGTATAAGACGAGGGATATGTTTTAAGTAGTATAACTTATGTTGGGTTTAATTTCAGGGTTTGTGTCTCCTCTTAAATTGATTGCAAAGGCCTTCTCCAGGGCCTTAGAGAAGAGAAGAAGAGGAATCAGATGGAATTTGAGAGCAGCAGTTGGATAAAAGATGGGGTTTATTTCTACCCGCATCTGTTTGGTGGTATAATGATTACTTGTGCACTCCTCAGTTTTTCCACTAGCTACTTTGGTATGATTAGTGTTCCAACAATGCCTCACCTTTTTCCTGACTTGAGGGGTTTTCATAAGAAGAAATCTGCAAAGAAACGTGTTCGTGTGTATATGGATGGATGTTTTGATCTGATGCACTACGGACATGCCAATGCATTGAGACAAGCAAAGGCACTGGGAGATGAATTGGTTGTTGGAGTTGTAAGTGATGAAGAGATCATATCCAATAAAGGCCCTCCAGTTTTATCTATGCAGGAGAGGTATACATGCAACTATTAATCAGTTCTGTAGGTCTTGTGTTGAAGCACAATAACTAGTAAACTGCATAAAAGTTAGGAAAAAAATCTACTTTTTCCTTCTTTCCACTTTTCTAATAATTATGAATTCATAATCTTCATTCCTGATGGACTTTATTGGTAATAAAATATTGCAACGTAGTTTGTAGCATATGAGCTATTGCATTGGCAATTTTTGGCCAATATTCTATAGTTTTTGTGGCCAGGTCAAATTGAGAATTCTCATCATAGGACTGTCCATTAGATGATTCTTGTACTTGTGATCTAATTTGAGGTACTTTGTTCAGGCTGGCCCTTGTTAGTGGGTTGAAGTGGGTGGATGAAGTCATTCCAAATGCTCCTTATGAAATTACTGAAGAATTTATGAATCGACTTTTCAAGGAGCATAAGATTGACTACATTATACATGGTGATGATCCATGCCTTCTTCCTGATGGAACTGATGCTTATGCTCTAGCAAAGAAAGTTGGTCGCTACAAGCAGATCAAACGCACGGAAGGCGTCTCCAGCACAGATATTGTAGGTACTATTCCTCTTGTTCTGTTTTTAAGTTGTAACTAGTGTTCACTCAGAAAAATATCTTCTTCTTGGAAGGATCCTTTATGGATTATATGAAGTTGCTTCATTGTCTAACATTTTTAACAGTTGATAAAATGTTCTCCACCTCTCCTATTCAAGATATAGTTGACATATATATTTTTCGATGTGACTGTTAAAAAACCTTAGGCAGTGATAATTTAGGCAACTTTACTTGAATGAGATTAATAGACCTTCTTTTTCTCTGTTCAAAATCATAAGTCATCCATTCTGATTATTGTTTTTAGCACCACAAAGTTTAATTTGTCCCTTTATCCAGCCCTCTCAGTCTATGCAGTCGCTATCTTATTGTTGGCCGTTAAATTCTTTGGCTATAACAGTTGCTTAAATGCTACAGAGACATGATTGCCATTTTGTCAGAGAACTACTTCCTTGACAACAACCATTTTCATAGTTGCTAGCTGTGCTGCTGCCAGCATATGTTATGTAAAGATCATGGCAACATTGCATGTTTCTTTTCTTTTATGATGCCTACGGTCATTAGGAAGTAGTATGTTATGTGACACAGGAATGGTTTAGTGTCATTGTTACAATTGGAAAGCCAATTCCAGATTGCTACATATGTGTATATCTTGTAATTGAGTTAAGGTTCGTTATACTGGAAAGTTTGTACATTGTGGTACTTTATTTTCTGTATCCTCTGTCCCTTCACAAATTTTAATTCACCAATTCTTTGTGACTTGTGAAACCAATTAAGTGTTTATTTTTTCTCATGCCTCAGGATTTTATATTATACTTGTTCTACCACCTGATTAGCTTCATTTATTTATTTTGTCTTTATTGAGTTTGAAATTTAGTCTTATTTGGTACTTGGGTAAGTAAATGATTATGTATATCAGTTTATGATTTGTTATGACTCGTTTTATTCACAATTCTTGTTGCCTTCATTGTATATCAAATCTTATGTTTTTTCTTGCATCTCTCATTATCTTTTTCAGATTGTCCCTATTTTAACTTTATCATTTACATCTCCAAAGGAAATGTTAAGCTAGCAATTTAGCATCTTTGTGAGTAATGATTATGATTAGGTGTTATTTTGATCATGCCACTAATATGTATACAGGAAGAATACTTTCCTGTATTAAGGATGCTAAATCTGAGGAAGTATGCTTGGAATCATCTGGTGAATTTGATAACTCAAACAACACCCAGCATAACACATCTTTTACTAATGGTGGCCATATATCTCATTTCCTACCTACTTCCAGACGAATTGTGCAATTTTCAAATGGCAAGGTATGTTTAAACCCTTTTGCGAGAATGTCATCATGCTGATGATGGCATTTATGAAGATCTTTAACATATGAGTTGTTGTGCATAAATCAGCATATGCATAAGAGTTGTTGTGCATAAGAGTTGCCTAATTACCATATTGAGAAATAGTAACTGTTCTTTGAGATCTTATGTGATGTAGCTCAAGAAACAGTAGAAGATAGAGATTATGACTTACCAATGAACAAATAATGTAAGTTTTGTGAAACCAGATCTCCTATATGGTGCTTGTTCCAGTAATAACCTTTTCAGTATCACTCCTTCTGATAAACTTGGAGCACATGGTTTATTTCAACTTGGGCATGTTAACAATGACCTACATAATCTGTCAATTGCTTAATGTTAACAATGCTCAACTGGTAACTTGCTCTACAGCATTTGATAAAATCTTTTATCCAATCTAAAAGAAATAGAGTTTAATCACCTATGTGAAATTTATTTAAATTTAATCATGGATATATGATGTGAAGACTTGGATAAATAGAAATTCATTAATATCAAAAATATTAAGAAACAATTCATACATTTTAAACTGTAGTTTGTATTAATTCAGTCAAATAATCACATTCATTTTACTTCTTAGTTTCATGTATATTAACTTGTTTAAGTATTCACATTCAGTTCATATGATAATTTGTGCCTTTACAATGTTAAGGGCCTGTTTGGTTGTGTTTTCAATGAGATTTTTTCCACTTTTCACTATTTGGGTGGTTGGGATTTTGTTTGGTCAAGCCACTTTCATTGAGAATGCATTCCTATTTTAATTCTCAAATTTTTTAAATTATAGGTCACATGGGTTTGTCATACTTGTCTTATCTTGTCAACATGTCTTTTCTTGTTTCAAATCAATTAAAATTATTTCAAATGGCAAGACTCACTTTGATTATTTTATAATTTCACATATTCAATCAATTTGGTCATTTGTCACATCAAAAATACATATACCTATATTCAACATTCTCACACCTATATACCTACATTTGGAAACAACTAATCCAAACATATTCTCAGTTTTCGCACAAAAACCAATAAAGCATTTCTACCCATTTCCAAATATTGGAAACTGAAAATGAAAATGAAAACACAACCAAATGGGCCCTAAGATTTTCTTGCTCATACATGAATCACTTTGGACGATAAGGGGGAATACTTGTCTATTTTATTATAATATTGTTGGAAGACTATGGTGCTAAAATGTAGTAGTAGTTTTTTTCCACTTTTGACTGAAGGCTTAATCTTCTTCCGACGAAGCCTTCTTGGTTAAATTCCTTTGTTTTGTTTAATTTCAGGGGCCTGGACCAAATTCTCGTGTTGTTTACATTGATGGGGTATTTGATCTTTTTCATGCTGGGCACGTGGAGGTATTTTAAGGATTTGATGAAGCTTCTCTGTGGCAGCTTTAAGTTAATACATGTTGTGTTCACGGAATTTCAATCTTCTCTAAAGTAGATAACAATCTTTTCTAAACTAGATATCTCTGTTTCTGGATAAATCAGGGAAGTAAATCCTTCTAATCGACACCTGAAAGATGTCTATTTTCATGAGGTTAATAGGATTTTCAGGATTTAATGTTTACCTGTTTGTTAAATATTTTTCCTTGGATTGCTTACTAATTCACTCTCTGGGAAAACACACACTGTGAAGCATGGCCGTGAAGCTTGTAGTAGTTAAAGGGCTGCTTCTGATAAGATTTCTTTCCCTTGTTCTTTTAAGGAAAAAAATTAGTATATGAGAAAATGCGTGGAAGTAAATTTTTGACTGCATCACTACTTTTATTTTGCTTCTAGTTCCATGTCTTCACTTATTGAAATCACCATGTCAATATTATTCTCTTTGCAGTGATGTTTGATATGGAATGATTTGATTATAAATTGCTTTTTGTGAGTGCACAGATTCTAAAGAGAGCCAGACAACTTGGAGATTTTCTTCTTGTCGGTATTTACGCTGATCAGACTGTTAGGTATTGCTCTGCATTACACTTGTAACTCTATGGTGATGTTCTCAAATTATGTATCTCATTGATGATCTAATATTTGCAAAGTAGCAATAAAGAAACAATAGTATCAGTATGATCAACATGTTGTTTTGGTTCGTGTTTGAGATAGTAGAAAGAATGTAATCAATTCCTCTTTTTCAGTGAGCTCCGTGGGAACCATTTCCCTCTAATGAATCTCCATGAGCGTAGCCTTAGCGTACTGGCATGCCGTTATGTTGATGAGGTTATTATTGGTGCACCCTGGGAAGTTACTAAAGATATGGTACGTTATACCTACACTCGGAATGATGCGTCTTGTGCCTAAACTATATTGCATGATGATATATGAAGACGATACAATAATATGATAATTATGAAAAATATAGGATAAAATATAACTTGTATATGTAAACCCAAAAAGAAAATTTATGTAAACTAAGAAAATATAATGTAAAAGTTATATTACTTATTAATTTGTGTAATAGACAATGATCATGCTAACAAGAAAGTAAGTTATGAACTATATGAATACCGACGCATTAAGACCATGCAGTGTAATTACAAATGTAAGATAATATAAAATTATTTCATAGTCCAATTTATGATACTTTTACTTTTTATTTTCTCTACCACAATTTGTATTTTAGTATTTTTAAACACGTTTAATGTGTTGAAGGTGTCAGATAGAACTTTTTATTAAAATAATCTTTTGTTAGTATTCTGTAGACATTTTCAAGTATTGATACTTATCCCAAAGAGGAGATTTATGGTTTTGCAAGAGTTAAAATCCCACATTTCAAAAGTTGATGTATAATCATCTGTGTTTGATGAATTAATTGCTCCCACCCTAACCATATTTCCAAGTTCTTAATCTGCAACTCTTTTCTAATTTTACTTTACATTATTTTGCTGTTACAATTCTCTTTTTTCTTGTTATTTTTGCGTGGTGCTTAAAGATTACAACTTTCAACATATCTTTGGTCGTGCATGGGACGATTGCAGAGAAAAATCCTCTGTTGAATGTAAGTCTTAACAATTTTCCAATTCTTGTACATAAATATATATATAACCAGACTCCAGCTAATTATGAAAAAGTATATGTTAAAAATGTCAATTACATCATGCAGGGCGAGTCAGACCCCTATGTGGTTCCGAAGAGTATGGGAATTTTCCAAATGCTTGAGAGCCCAGAAGATATCACTACAACTTCCATAGCCGAAAGGATTATTGCCAACCACGAGATTTATCTGGTATTCTTCATCTGTTTTTACCTAGGTTTCTGGGGAGCTGTTTGAATATGTAGCTTATATAGTCTGTTAATGCATTTATTTGAAATATTTAATCTGCTATCACCTGGCCTTAGTATATCTCTTTGGCTTAATGCATCAAAATAATGCATTTTTTCTTCAATTGTCTCAGAAACGAAATGCCAAGAAAGAAGCAAGCGAAAAGAAATATTATGCCGAGAAGAAATATGTAGCTGTGGACTGAAGGCACCTGAAAAAGAATTGCAATTAACAAAATTTGAGATATATCTCTCCTCTCAAGGTGACTGACATGATCTAAGAGAAGCTACATTGCAGTAATTTTGTTCTTTGAAATCTATGAAGGCCAAAATGGCAAAATACAAAAACACAAGCTAGGCCGGTGATTTGATTTAGCGGTCTGCTTCGGGTATCTATTAAATTATTGATAATTAGTTATAGAGTTAATCTTTTAGAAGTTTTTACCATAGTTATTGTAAATTGGCCGATATCACTTGATTACTCATGCCATGGCGCACTTCTTGCTTTCATTCGTATGTATGCCTCAGTCTTAGAACTGGAGCGGATCGCCATCGAGGTTTTTACACCTTGTATGTTTGTTTGTTGTTGTTGATGTAAGCTTGAAATTCATTCTAGCTTTTAGGAAACTTGTTTGACTTCGTTTTGTTTTTTAATTAAATATACAATTTTTGAGCTCGGTCTTATTGAGCCATGATAGATATGTATACATGACTTTCCAGACATGTTGAGTTCAATGCGAAATTTCATTTGCGAGCTTATTGATGGTATACATTACAAAACTTTGAATTTCATGATTCTTTTATATATTAAAATTGAAGTTGCAATATCCACTACTAGGAATGAAGCAACAACATTTATTTTATCAAACATTGTAAGTTGATTCATATAAAGTTACGTCCTCAATAAGATTTATAAACTCAAAGTATTTAATGAAATTAAATTTGTAACAACCAATCAAAATATTACTCACTTCACTATTAAACCACTTCATTGGTATAAAGATATGAATAAAAGCATTAACGACATTTTATAACCTTTGGATTTTTTTTTTTTTTTATAGTACAAACTAGAAAGAGCCAGATTGATTTGGGATTCTCTCAATTGAAGAAAGGAGGGGGGGAGAAGGAAAAAGAAAAACGATTCTATGGAGCAAATTACTATTTCAATAATTTTGAGTTCATGTGTTATGTATAGTTATTTATTTTAGGGATAATTATGCTTTCCTCCTTTAAAATTTGATGTAATTACATGTAAAATCTTTTTTGGTTTGAAAATTTACATCTAACACCACTAAGGTTTGCTTTTGTATAACAAATAAGTTTCTCTACTAGTCAAAATTTTTGAATTTGTTGATATTAATAAAAAAATTGAATAAAGATTAATATTTAGCTTCGATTGACTGATTGTGACTTATTGTAACTCAAATATTTTTTTCGAAACTACCCTTATAACGGTGAAAATATACATTCTTATTAATATTAATTTTCATTCATTTTTTTGTTAATATTAGCAAATTCTGTCAATTTTGACTAACAAAGGAACTTATTTGTAAGACCAAAATAAATTTTGAAGGGTGTTATGTGTAATTTTCAAATTATAGGCAATTTACGTATAATTACACCATAGAAGGGAATGTAATTATTTCTCTATTTTAAAATGTGTTTATTCTGAGTTGTTTTATTATTTTTTATTATATTAATAAATTAATTGAATAAATTATTTTTAATTTATTGAAATATTGCTATATATTCTTTTTAAAAATCATTTTAGGGTAGAAATCTTTGTATACACCAAAAAACTAGAGAGTACCATCGTAAATGGCCTTCAGAGGAAGGGGGCGGGGACGCGGTGGCTTCGGCGGCGGTGGATTCCGACCGGCAAAGCAAGAGCCATTGGAACTGTTTCCAGTAACTATTTCAGCTTGCGCTTTATATTTCAGCCGGGGCGAGCGGTTTTGCATTGGATTGAGTAGCTAATTTGATTTCTTTGATTGATTAAATGTTTTAGGAAATTGAGGGTTTGGGTACTGCAGAGTATTCGACTGCTCAGATTGAGTTGATAAAATGGTCTTCGGGTTTCCACAAGTACTGGAACTCCTCTCCTTATTATTACGAAGATAGAACTGAACGTCCCGAGAGTATGTATCTCTTTTTTCTGCAGAAGTTTATGGCCGGCGCTTACTGATTCTGTATTGATAGGTTCATTTGAGTTTGTATTTTTTATTTTATTGTGTTGTAATCGGCAAATTGACAGTTGTGGTGAATTGTTGATAAATTGGAAAAAAACAGAAAGGAGGAGAAGGAAATTCTCCAAAGTCTCGATGTGGTTTCTGATAAGGGGACATGTTACATTGTAAATGTTAGAATCATTTATTCTATTTACATTAGTGAGATGAATTTGCATTGTAAATGTCGAATGGCAAATTTATATTACTTCAAACTACTTCATTTCTTATGCTCTTTGCTTTTGCTTGTAAAATATCTGAATTTGTTATGCAGATTCATATTAGTTTGATTTGAAAAACTTCTATTGTAGTTTGTTTGCCAAAACAACTCAGAATCTTTTTTACCTGAAAGCATGCCTGCAATGTGTTGATTTTGTATATTATCGTAACTTATGATTGCAGAAGTAGACAAACCAGACATAGAAAGATATTCGGATAGGAATTTGCATGCAGGAAAGGTTAAACCACCACTCTGGCACTTCATTAAACTGGATGCAGATCATGTTCCGGCCGAGCTAGCTAGAGGTTTATGTTCATATGTAGTTTATGAATCATTTACAGTTTCAGATGTCTCGGATTGTAGCTTCGGCTTTTACGAGGTGCATTCATATTTTCTTGTTTTAATGAATCAAATAGGTGAGAAGAAGCAAAAGCTTGTTAAGAGAGTTCGATGGAACCCCGAATCAGGTATCACTTTGATTTGAGATATTCAACTTAATGATGGACACTGATTATTCTTGCGTCTTCTTTTTTTGGGGTTCTAAACAAGAAAATCAAAGAAATTTGGACAGAATGTTAGATGATGAAGGTGTTTCATTGCAGACTTGCAGAAACTGGATCTCTTTGAGAAGCTTGAACAGAAGCATCAGGTATATCTTACCACATATGGAATGTCATGTTGTTTTCCTTAATTGTTTCTCTCTGCAACTTCAAATTTCCAGGGCCAAGAAGGAACTGAAAAGAAAGAAAATGAAGAGGAAGAAGAAGAAGATGGAGGAAATGAAGAAGATGAAGGAGAATTCAGTGATGAGGGCGATTATGAACAGGTATGATAGATACTCTGCTTGTCGTGTACATGGACTGGTTTACCTCGTTGGTTAACTTTATTTAAGTCCTGTTTAATTGAGTACTAACATACACTTGCTGTTGTGTGCCAATCATTTATTGCAATATATTGCAGCAATCTTATTACTGCTTGTTTTGTCCACCTATTGGCTTTCTCATGTAAGATGAATCAACCATGGGCTGGAAACTGCAATTGTCTGACCTGAAAATTCAAATTATTCCAGTTCCAATTGTATTTGTGAAATGTATTATCCTGATGTAAGATTACAATTGTAATTTTACAGGCTGAATATTGTGATGATGATGAAGATGATTTCAATATGGCTGATGACAACAATGGTATGCTTTGTCTTGGCTATGCTTTCTGCTTTATATTCGCTTCAGCAGTTCATTTCTTGTTTCTTGGACCAATTTCACTATTGACATATGCGAAACCCTACATTATGACTTCTTATTCTTTACATTGATGAAATTGTGATATTGCAGATGAGCCGTTTTATTGAGTTCTCATTGTGGGATTGCGTCACCCAATTTGGTTCGAGTTGGATCCTATCTTGCATCGGGTACATTGTTCTATTCTCCATTCTCCCTCTCAGAGCAGGCAACATCTTTCGAATCTAGTTTATTTATTAAAACAATTCCGATAATTGTATTGCAGTAGTCTTGCGCGTATATTAGCCAAAAAAAAGAAGAGAAAATTTTCAAAAAGTTGATGCCATACATGTTATCTTTGCAATGCTTGCATAACACACATGTCCTACATACCTCTCCTGCCTTTTAGATGGTGTTACGAAATTGTCAGTTCCACTGATATTATGTAGGGTTTATTTCACAATAATTCATGAGAGGCTACTTATTTTGCCAAGGAATAGCGCCTCCTCCCAATAGATCGGTTCAATTAACACATCGATATAACTAAAATAGTGAAACATATTACAATAAATTTGGGCACAAATATTCATAGATGTAGCGGACTTCAAACTCATAACCTCAAATTTGTTATAAGATCTTTAACTTTGACAACAAAACCAAGACAGTATGGGTGCATACCCTTATTTATGAAGTCAATTCTTTCTAAAGAGAAGGACTGCAGAATGTGTCAAGAATATGGTAATGGCAGCATGTCTCACGAAACAAGGTAAATTCCACACAAAAGAAGAAAATATATTAGTAACCTAAAATATAAAATTACAGTATTAAAATTGTCACTGAAATTTCTTATATATGTATCAAAATTATAGTAATAATTCCATAAGAAAATTATGTTCACTAAATTTGTACAATAAGAATTGTAAAAGTTGTCAAGACTGACAACTTTTAACATTTCATTAGACTTGTCACTAACCCTTTTCACTAAGGAAAGAATCAATGTAAAATCAAACACACACACACACACACACACAGTATCACTAATATAATATCACATATTATAAAACCGACCAACTACGCACCATTTCTGATGAGATTAAATTAAATCCCAATTATATATATTGAAAAATAAAAAATACATCGTTACAATAAACATCTTTCAGTGTGAACTGAATACATTAATTATAATAAATAATAAATAAATCAAAACTTAAATGAGTGGGATAAATACCCATATATATATATTTCATAAAAATAAAAGTCCAGTAAATGATACTTTGAAATTTTTGAAATATAATATTCAAAAGAAGAATCGCAGAGCTTTCTAATGAAGTTGAAATAAATCATTATAGGCAATGAATGAGCAGAGGAGTGAGAAATAAACTAAAATAAAAATTTACTGGCAATGAATAAAGGAAGGGGGGGGGGGGGGGTGACAGTGTAGTGTACTGGATGACAGTTATGGCGTACGGGTGTGCCGTAGGATAAATAAATAACTGTCCCCCAACTCCTTTCATACTCAAAACTCTCTCACGCTTTCATATGTATCTCTTTTCACATGCTCGTTCTCACATTCCTCCCCCCCCCCCCCCCCCCACCCCAATTCCTCCCTTCCATTTTCAAAATTTTACTAAATTATTTATTCATAAATTATTGCATTTTAAAATAGTGATTTGTTGTAATTATATCAAAATCACTATTTTAAATAAGAAAATATCGTCATCAATTAATTGGTTGAGTTTCTATCATTCTTCTCGTTGTGGACGAGAAGGTTTTGAGTTCAGATTCAGGTGTTTTTAAACCCATCTCTATTGTACTAAAAACAAAAAAAGAGAAGATACTCTAGAAAATATTTTTTTTCATTAATTAATTTTAAAAAATGTTGGGGGAAAAGGGGGGGGGGGGGGGGGAATCATGAAGAACAGAAAGAAACAAAGAGATGAAAACAAGAATTATTTATTAAGTAATTAGTGGGTGATTAGTGGGAACGCTGTCATCTGCCCGTCACATTCTGAATCTTACACGTACGTACTTCATTCGTACATCCATCTCTTTTCTCACACATATACACACACTTGCATGCATCACATATTATTATTATTATTATATGCTCCAATCTCTTCTTCAATTCGTCTTCCAATTTCCATTAAAATAAAAAAGCAGAAGATGCCCAAAACTTTTTAAGTCATAAAATTTATAATCTGTACAAAAAAGGCAGGTTTGAATAGCCGAAAGCTGCCTCAACTAACCCCCAACTCCAGATATTTTAATTTAGATTAAATTTTATTGAACCTAACTAATTATACAGTAAGTGCAATATATTTGTTGTGTGATTGATGTATAATTCAGAGAAAGTGACCAAATACATGATAAAAATATCACACTTACTTTATAATTAATTTGATTCGATCAAATCTGATTAGTGTAAAAATAAAACAAGTACGTACTCTTGAAGGTGAAATTGTACGGCATGTTGTCCCATAATATATATATATATATATATATATATATTTATGGTGCTTTCTTGATCATCATAAATTATCAAGAATGACCAACTTTAATAATCTTAATTCACATCATACTGTCCACAAAAAACAGATTCATGAGACACTATCGAAAAGTTATAATTTCTTTTTCTGGAGGGGTAAGATACACATAGATAGTAATAGGCATAGTGTAGGTGTGATGAACTCTACAATTGGAGTCAACGAGGCTTAATATAGTTGGTGAAGCTGAAATATCATTATTATGAGATTATTAGTTTAAATTTTATCAGTATACAGATTGATAATTATTTTATTTAATAGTAGTTGTATTTATATTTTGCATTCTTGAACTATACATGTAGTTGTATTTACTCCCTAAAGTATGAAAAATAATAAAATTTCCTCTGACAAATATAATTTAGTATTGACAGGACAAAAATGCCCATCTCACTTACCCCATATATTTTTATTTTACTCTCTAAAGTATGTTTCTTTAAAGAGTAAATTATATTTTGCCATTCGAATTATGTCTGTTTTTATACTTTGGCATCTATTTTTTTTTTTTTTGTCAATTTACCATTTCAACTATACAAAATTTATATTTTTCCATGAGGGTTTTTTTTTGTTGGAAAAATATCACATACTGTGCATATGTGAAAAATATTACATCACATAACCCTTAAATATTACATGTGTACTGCATGTGATTTGTTTTGACAAAAAAACTTGATTGAAAAACAGTTATAAATGGCAAAGTGTAAAATTTTATAAAATTGAGATGACAAGTTGTTGCAAAAAAAAAAAATGTCAAAGTGTAAAAATGGTCATAATTCGGATGACAAAATGTAATTAACACTTCTTTAAAATATCTTCTCTAAAATTACTTTTAATGATTTAAAGTTTTACTTAGATTTTATTTAAAAAATAATTTGAACATTTATAGCTTTTTATAGATTATGTAATGCAAAATTATTTATAAGCTCAATATATGAAATTACATTTACAAAGTAAATTATCTCTGTTAAAAAATTACATGTAAATACGTATAATTTTATAAAAACGTATGTTATGCCACTTATACATTTTTATTCAATTATGTGTATACATAATTAAAATATATCATATTATTACTCAATAAATTGTCGAATATTATATTATTTGCCTACTTATTAATAATTTACTTTTAAAAAAAAATTTCAATATATATAACAACACCAGCAAAAATTATGTAAATCTTTTAGCAATTATCTAAAAAATATAAGGATTATAAATTTATAGAGTTTATACAGATTTTATACTCATAATAAAAATCATAAATTTTGGGTAGTATTTATTTTAAATAAAATTTTTATAATAGCTCAAACTATATTTTTTAAAAAAATGGTTATAATAAATATATTTTGGAGGTATAAATAATAAGGGCATTTTCTTCATAAAAAAATTAGTCAGTATTTTATTACATTTAATAATTTAAAGGAGTAAATACACTTTATGCATAATTGATTCACTCCTATTCCCCCCTTGTAATCATCTTCCTCTCCCATGCAAATACAATACAATCACTACTTTTCTTTTTTATTAATTATTCGTATTACGTTATTTTTGTATGTATATAATAAATAATTTTTATATTTTAAAATATATTATAAATAAAAATAAAATAAAATTATTATATTATAACAAAAAATAAAAAGAAAAAGAAAATTAACTTAAAAGCATTATCCTTATAACAAAAAAACATTGTGTAGTAATATTATATATTGACGTTTGTGGATGAAAAGTGAGTTTCTTTTGTTATATTTATATAAATTAATTAATTCTTTTCGTCTAATATACACAAATATATCATTTTCAAGAAAATAATAATTAAAAAAGAAGGCAAAGAACTGTTAAGAGGCTGCTAAGAAAACATTAGAGCAATGAGTACTAGTCAAACTTTGTCTTTTTCTTTTTTGTTTTTTTTCTCCAAGTGTCCCCTCCATATAATTTTAAGGGATAATTACACTTTTTTTTCTTTTTAAATTTGGTGTAATTACACGTAAATTTTTATAATTTAAAATTTATATTTAGTACTCCTAAAGTTTATTTTCGTCTAACAAATAGGTTTGTTAATTAGTCAAATTCACTGAATTTGTTGAAACTAATAAAAAATTAAAAAAAAATCTACATTTATATTCAAATGAATGAATTACTAATTATTGTAGGTCAAATAAATATTTTTATGCCCAAATTACCCTCATACGTTTTCACACATTAATGCATGAGAGGAGTTATATCTTCACTATTATAAGGGTAGTTTAGTTGAAAAAAAATGTTTGATTTTCAATAAGTTAGTAATAAGTCATTAAGGCTAAATACCAATTTTTATTCAACTTTTTTGTTAATATCAGTAAATTGTGTGAATTTTGATTAATTGGTGGACAAATATGTTAGATGGAAGCAAATCTAAGGGGTGCTAAATATAATTTTTTAAACTATATAATATTTACGTGTAATTATATCAAATATCAGAAAATGAGATTGTAATTATCCTAATTCTAATATAGGGACAAGACAAACTAAAAATACCCTTTGGGTTGCTAGTCAACTTTTTGTATGAACACAATAATCATGTTCAAATAAAGTTTTTAAAAAAATACACTCAATTTAATTTCTTGAAATTTAGGGGTAATAAATGTAATTATCCAAATTAAATCATAAGTGAAAAATCAAAATCAAATTATGATACGATGTATCTATTAAAGAAGGCATTCTGTCCAGCACCACCACCAGAATTTCCACAACTTTAAGAAATACTTTGAAAAAGCAGCAGCTCTCTGCTATATTGTATTCACTCAAGAGAAAAGGGATTCCAAGAAAAAAAAAATAACAAGATTTCATTTTTTTTTTATTTTTAATAAATCAAATAATTGAATAATCGTCGCATACTCATTTCTTCATAAATAATTCATGCACTCAGTGCCCAATACATGGATTGGATTTTGATTTTTCATTCTAGATCACGTTTCATCTTTTATTTCATTTAATATATAAATGTACTCAAATTGAATTTCTCGAAATTGAATTAATTATACTGCAAGTACAGTATATTTATAGTTAATGAAAAATGATCAATCACATAATAAATACATTATATTTATTTTATGATTGGTATGTTTCGATCAAATTTGATTTGAATAAAAAAATTTAAAAAAAATTTAAATAAATACGATAATTCTTATAGACACGATGCGTATATATTAAATAGAAAAGTTAGATTAAAAAAGAAAAAGAAAATGTAGTAAACCAAAGATGAATGGATCTCAGCAAGAATTGTACACTAAACTGTGAAAGATTCCAACTATTTGGATGGGATGTATTTCACTTAATTGAATGAGAGAGAGAGAGAGAGAAAAAAACAATTAGACATAATAATAGTTTCTCTAACCCAAATTCTAAAAATTAGACATCTCATTGAGTAGCCAGCAGCAAACCCACCATTAAAACTCTGGCTTCAAGGATGTACTACTCATCACTACCCCCCAAAAAACCAGGAAAATTCATTAAAGATTATCTCCATTGCCGCCGGATTATCAAACCCTAGTCTTGGGCAGCAACGGTGTGAAGGCGTGCTGGCAAGAAGTCGACGCCGACGATTCTTTACAGGACGACGACTGATCCTGCAGCCCCACTTCCGAAACCATGTTCAAGAACTCATCCAGCTCCACCCCGCCAAACTTCTCCTCGTCTTCCTCCAGAAACCGCAAGATTTCCCTGAAGAAACCCGGTTCGCAGGGGAGAACCAGGCCGCCGGTTGTCTGGAACCCGAACTCCTCTTCCGCCTGGTGGAGGAGGGCCACGAATACGGGAAGGTTTAGGAATCTGGTCGGGATGACGAAGCGGAGGCGGTCCGGGCCTACGTAGACGGCGAGGGAGCCGGAGGGTGTGCGGCGCTTGGAGCCGGTGGGTTCGTCGGAATCGGAGGAGGATGAGGAGTGATAGAGGACGGAGCGGCGGGTGAGGCTCTTGGTTTTCCAGCGTTGGACGACCTGCTTCAGCCGCACGATTTGGGTGATCATGTTCACTTTCTTCATGGCTGTGGCCATGAATCAGGGCCGGCTGGTGTAATTCTTTCTTTGAGCTCTGCTTTGAGAGTTCTAGAGAGAGGGGGAGGGAGAGTGGAGAGAGAGAGAGAGAGGAGCGGTAGTTAAAGAGTGGCGAGGAGTGAGAGTGCTGCAGTGACTCTGAATTCAATTTCATTCTTCTTTGGATTTACCATTATACCCCTCCCTTCTCCCTTCCCCCTTTTTTCTTCAATTCATTAATTAGTCAAAACTATTTATTTCCTTCACTTATATATTTAATTAAATCTTTGACAATTTTAAAATTGTAGAATTTTATGTAATATTTATCATGTTATTTAATATTCAAATACTTTTCTTTCACAAAGTACGTAAGTATTTATTAGTCATTTCGAATGCTATGTTTCAAATCTAATATATATAATTGCATTGTTAGGTCCTGTTTGGTTCATAAAATTATGTACGATAGGATTCAGTATTATGAATCATTTTTTTTAATCATTATATATGTTCATGGTTCTTGATAAAAAAAATCACTATATGTATTTGCAAAATCATCGTTATATTATTTTGGTCCATTGGACTCAAGTTTAAATTCCTCTTTTCGAACTCAAGCATAAAAAATCTCGTCAAACTCAAAATAAGTTCGACTCAATCTCGATTCGTTTACGTCTCTGTACCAAAATTGCAAAAATAAGTCTTCAATTTCAGTCAAGCAGCCGGTGACATAACGATTTTATATGGTATAAAATATTTAGAGCGTTCTAATTGAATTTCACCTACGTCCATGTCTATAGCGACTTTGCTATTGTCATGTAAAGATATTAAGAAGTCGCTACTTCTGAAAACTTCACAGTGCATGCACTGTACAGCGACTCTCTCTTTATGGCCTTAGATTGGTTTCTCGTAAAGGAGAATAGCCACAATGACTATTGTCTTTATTCACATACGTAGTTTTCAAAACGCTTTCACTTATTAAAGCGTGTTTGGATGAATTTATAAATTTTTCAAAATATCTTATAAGGTATTTCACAGTTTATTATAAATTTTAAAAAATATTATTTACTATTTTTTTTAAAAAAATTTATAATAAAATAAAAAATTAACGGATATATCGATAAAGTTGTAATTATAATTACAAATACATATATGATCTTAATGGTGATATAATAACTTATTTAACTCTTTAATTAATAAAAGATTTTAGATTCGAATTCTATCTATACATGATTAATTATTCATTTTTATTTGTTATTTTTTAATACGTGTCTTGTTATAAAATTATTAATATATTAAATTTTTTCTGGATATCATGATATATTGAATAATGTTACTAATTATTTTTATTGAAAAAATAAAACTCCCTTGAGAAATTTTTAATTACCCCATAAGATATTGCTCTTTAAAAATAATTTTTTAGCCAGTTTCTTGAAATAAGTAAAAAAAATGACTTCAGATATAATGGGGTGCGGGTTTTGATTGGTTCAAAACCAACTAAAAATATCCGGACTACCTGAATGCCCAGACCCAACTCAAAGCCCTATCCAGCCCCCACTTCGTATACTATTTACACGGATAAATTATAACGAACTCTCATAAAATTTAATATGATCATAAACTCTTATTCATTGATTGAAAAATTATTAATATTCGTCTTGTTTTAATGATCGTCTAACAATTAGTTCTATGCGTTAGTCTCCTTTATATTATCATTTATTTTTTTATGATGAATTGATCAAAATGCATGTATAAACTATAATTTTATTTATTAACTATTATTATAATAAATTAGTAACTACTATTAAAATAAATTAATATTCTTATATATTAGTAGAATTGGAATTCATTAGCTTATAATTATAATGGCAGTTGTATATGTAAAAAACCGTGATGTTGAGTGTGTGTTCCAAGGTAATTAATGTCCGTGATTTGTGACTCTTTACCACCAAAATTCGTGAAAACGACTCCAAAGCTTTATCATTAATTAGTTGTAATAATTGAGTGGAATTGCAGGCATTACCGGCTAAACCGCTAGCATCCAATGTTCTAAGCATTCACACATTATTATTATTAAAAACAAATTAGAGGCAAAGACAAACATTTTGAACCCCTATGAAAGTCAACAATTTTTATTTTCATTTGCTTCTTTCCATTTCTTTTTCAAAATTATAATTTAGACCATCTATTTAAAGAGTATTTAAAGAGTATTGGTCTAAAAAGATCATTTTAAAATAATCTTTAAAGATCGTACATGAACTGGTTTACAATATAAAACTTATTCTGCACGCATAATATATAGTTTGAGTTAACTGAATTTAACATTGATTGAAGATTTTTTATGTCAAGTCAATGAGCTTTATAGTGCATATATACTTGTAGGACTATCGATCGGATAAAAGTAACATAATATCATATGTCGATCAATGTTCGGACAAATTTATCGGGTTTTGAGTCGACCCAACATAATAAGAAACAGATAAATATCTTACTGTGATATTGCAAATGAGCAAATCATCCACTCTGAAAAATTAATAGCAATTTATCCCTATATTTCTTAAAGTACAATAATTTATCAATTTAAAGAGGTAAATTGCTTCAATTTAAAAGACACAGAGGGGGTGAATTGTTGTATTTTTAAAATACAAAAAGCTAAATTGCTATTTTTTTTTAATAGAAAGGTAATTTACTCATTTATAATATGACAAGAATTTAGTTTGTATTTTCCCCTTTCTCAAATTGTTGGGGTTCTTTTTAGAATTATACAAAAATTGAAGTAGTTAATCGCACATCACGTACGAGAACGTCCACATGATGCATAGAAAAACCTGTTACAACCTGTAAAATAATACATGATTATATTACACTGCAAGCTGTAACCATTAGGACAACAAAAAAAAAAAAACAAAAAAATCACAAAAGCTACGAGAAAATTCTTGTTTAAGTTGAGCTGGATCTGACTTAACTAATCAAATGATTGATGGTGTTTAAGATATACATAATTACGTGTAATTCTCTTGATCCGTCCAAAAACAGCAAGAATTATTCAATTCCCAAATAATGTACCTTCGTTTCAACGATAAGATTTGAGACTCAAAATCCGTTACGTGACAGAAATTTTAAATTCAAGTTTTACGTATGGATTTTTTTTCCTTTTATATTAATATAGTCATGTATCCAGTACACATGCACACACTCATGATTCGGGCATGAAACCTTCTATGGAAAAATCTTATACTCGAACCATTGGATTGCTCTCTAGAGACGAGTGATTGTCAATTTACATAGTAGCTTTCAGTTGTTGAGACAAAAAACTCTTCACTTAATAAAGGTTTGAATTTTAGTCAAAACCAGTAATTTGACAGAGGTCCTGAATTCAAATTATATATATATATGAATATTTATCTACTTACATAACAGCTTTGAGTTGTTTTTATTGATATATTTATTAGGAAATTATTAATGTACTTAATCAAAATATTGAACATGACAGATCTAAATTGAAGGGGCGTAAATCCTTTGCATGTGGAATGAATGCAATGGGGAAATATAAGTCAAAAAGAGGCGTCAGAGTTTATGGTAATGGAGACCATTTTTCACATGGTTAAGGTTGAGAAATGAGCTTGGGATGATGCTCCACACACTATAATAATTTCAATTAAGGGTTGATTTTATTTAGGTTTTCTCTACATAATACGAAATTATATTTTCTTTAAAAAAATTTTAAAATTAAACTTACATTTTATTTGAAAATTCATTGGTTACACCTGATACTCTTTTGTTAAGATTTGAACGAAAAATGCTCATGTTAACAAAAAATTACACGAATTTTTAATTTTACTCCTCATTTAATATTCACATGTAATGTTTTTGTACTTGAGAAAAATATAATGATATTAACCTCACTCCATATATATTATTACATTTATTTTTTTACAAGTACAAAAATATACATGAAGAATATTAAATAAGGGGTAAAATTAAAATTTATATATATATTTTTGCAAACGTCCATATTTTCCGTCAGACCCTAATGGAGGGGTCAGGTGTTAAAAAGAAGAAGTTTTGGAGGATGTGTACGTATAATTTTAATTGTATTTGAAAAATATATAATTTTGTATTTTTAAAAAAGGTCTAAACATAATTAACCCTTTAATTAATCCATAAAGTCAGTTTGAATTCTTCAATATAAATGTAGGTACTTGTTTTATGTCCTAATTTGAGCATCGAGGAGGCTGAATACATTGACCATTTGAGCTTAGGAATGTACGAAAACTTGAAGGAACTGGAAAATCACTGCTCAATCACATGCAGCATTGCGGACTAATTAATATGCGTGTACTTGAGATTCCAAGCACCACTATTTATTTATATGTTGATAATGATGATTATTTACTTTAATTTAAAAGGTTTTAGAATTATAATTACAATTCTTAATGTATCACGCGTTTTTTTATTTTTTTAATCACGTCAATGTAAATGATTGCGATTAATTGTAATGTGGGGCGATTTAATAGTATTGGTAATCTACATAAGTGTCGTGTCCATACTTTTCAATTTCCTCATAAATAGCACAGATCTACGTCTCTTTTATTTAGATTTAATTGTCCCTCAGGAACTTCGACAAATCGTACAATTTAATAATATCAATGAATATTAACCTTTTATGTCCCTGTAAAATTTTTGATACTTTGAATATTCTCGTGATCTTCACATTTCATATCCTACGATCTTGTTAACTTAAATATTCGCTGACTTTATATAATCGGGGATTTCCGATGTTGTACCATATGTTTCTTTGTTTCTTGACTCACCTACACATATTTGACCCGTCCGACAGACTTTAATATGTTCATTAATAATAAATTTATATAAGTAAAGTAAATATTCACATATTTTATAAAATTATGATAGTTCAGCCTTAACAACTGATTTTCCAATTAAAAAAAAATATTTTAATTTAAGCAAGAAATTCGAAGTGGATTTGAAGAAAGAAATGGGAATTTGGAGTAAACTGTGGGCTTATTACAGTGGGCTTGTTTGTTTTGTTGTTGAGCCACAGAGACAGACAGCCTTAGACTCTGACTGGCCCACCAAAGACTTTTGCCTTTTCCTCATCTTTTGAATACCCAATCCAAATGTCCCCTTCAGCTTTTCACCTGTCCCATCTTTTCACAATGATAAAATATAATTACCAAAGTTTTGAAAATTTAATGTTGCTTTATCAAATTTATGATTAAAAGAGTAAGGAAGATGAAGGAAAAGCACACCCTACTAATCTATCCACATCTGTCTTAAGATAATCTTAAAGATGACAACCACACAAATTTGGAATACATTTGATCCAATCCATGATTTGATTCTTCCCCAAAATAGGGTTTCTTCAAATAGCACTTTAAGAATTTTCAAATTCTATTGTGTCTTTTATCCCCTTTATTTTGTACATATTATATATAATATTTTTTTAAAATAATATAAATGATATAATATTTATATAAATAACACATATATTACATAAAAATATAAGATATAATAAGATTTGAACTAAAATTCGAACTATACAACTTCCCCTGAACGTCTCTTATTAAATTGTTCACCTTTGTTGCTCGCTATTTCAACCTAAAATTATATAAATGTATTAATATTTCAATAAATCAATTAATCTATCGATTCAATTAATATATTGATATGATTAAAAAATTTAGGACTCGAATCCACTTGAAGTAGCAAGTAGTTAAGTGGAGTGCTAAAAAATAAGAGAGTGTAAATGAGTGGAAAATGAGAGTGTTATTCCTTATTTTTTGTGTACAAGCAAGATATTGATATTGAAGTGAAACTCGAAGTACAAAATTAAAGTGTTCCTTTCAGCTAAAATTATAGCATTGAGATGAAAGTTGTAGTATGAAGGTAAAACATGTCTCCCCCCGTTGGGGAAGCTCTATATTTTAGACAACCATAAGTCGATTGGAAAAGGTCGAATCATGCAAATTTGGTGAAGGATTCTCATGAATTTGGTGGAACATGATATCAAAGTGGTTGGATAAAGTTTAATCCGTACGAATTCGATGGAGTGGCCCCACCGATTGGAGGATCTCTCGAATTCGGTGGAGAGTTATCTCTTAGTATTGGAGACCCGCGATTCCTAAGGGGCGGTTGGAGTTCGTTGTGGATGAAGATATTTTTTAGGATAAAGATGCCTTTTTTAATTTTCGGTAGGGTGATTGCAGATATGCCTTTTCCCAACAAGAGTCCAAGTTTTAAAGGTTTATAGGTTACTCTGATAGGAAGAGCCACATGTCCCGAGAGGGCTATAGGCCTTTATTTGTAAGTGTGCCTCCAGAGATACTATGTGGATGCCATCTAGGCTACCTGTGGATGCCATGTGATATGGACTTTGACTTCGATGTGGGGATTTTAAGTCTCTAAATTTTCTTGTGGGTCAGTGAAGTTTTCTTGGACTTGGGCCCTTTAAAATTTAGGTCGGTTGAACTTTTTTTGGTCAATTTATTTTATAGGAGCGCTTTTTGCGGACTCCTTGGCTCTATCCGAACTGGGCTTTCTGGGGGCACCTATGCCCTTGTTCGAATTGATCTTCCTTCATTTTTTCTTTTTGGATCATTTGAGTTTATTTGTACCAATAATATTGATATAATAAAATTAAATTTATAATAAACTCACATAAAATAAAATATATATCCATATATACAATAATACTTGAATTCATAATTTCTAACTTATTAATATAATTCATTTTAACCTAAAACTTGATAGAGTGTACACAAAGGTAGATTGATGAGTGGAACAATTGCAGGATAAGATGGGAAAATTCTAATTGAAATGAAATTTGGCCAAATTTACATGACAAATATAATACATTTTATTGCACTTGCGGTGCGATAATTTAGTTTTAGAATATCTGATTTGGGTAAAATATTTAGATAAGATATAAAAACTATATACATTGATGTGATAAAGGAATGTGTAATTGTATGGAGGAGCTTGGTCGGCGGGGGCAGTCTAGAAAAGTAGGCTGCTGCCGCTGCGTTGCCTCCATAATGGGCTGACGAGACGATGGATGATCCTTTGTCCGCTTTCAACTTCTTTATCATCTTCATTAATTACAGTTGAACACTTGTTAATTCCACGCCACGCCGCCAACATACAAGAAATGGATGCTTCCTAATCATTGCATTTCAATTTGTCCCCCGACTGCTCATCCAATCCATGTGTTGTTGGGCGGATGAAAATGAGTTATAGATACGACTAAAAAAATCACCCTTTCAACCAAAATTCTCTTCTTGGGTTCATTCACCAACTGTTATTTCTTTAACTCCACTCTATCCCCCCCCCCCCCCCTCACACGCACGCGAATAACGTGTATAAGAGAGAGCCCAGTTCAAGAACTGTCGGTGGATTGAAGATTTTGATTCTGTTCTAGAGGGATGGGAGCAATGCGTTGGCCTTCCGAATCAGAGGTAAATCTTGATTCACTGTACCTGTTGCAATGGAGCTTATTAGTCTCAGTTTGGTTGATTATCGTATTGGTTTTGCCCGTTTTACATCTGGAGAACTATCTGAATTCATTTTCTCGAATCCTTGGATTTAATTGCTTTGCAATGGCTTTATGATACCGATGTGCATGTTAATTCTCATGTTCTGCAAAAATGTATAGATTGTATATGTATATGTGGATGAATATGTAGAATTCTATTCATACTTTATTATTTGATCATTTAGAATTGTATAAAATTGCATTTCGTCTGTGTTTGCGGCTGACTATGTACTACTAGACTGCAATATATATGGAAGATGAACTTCGTTGTCTAGAGCAAGCATCTCTTTTTTCTGCTTATGAATACAATGTGTAAAGATCTGGCAGATCTGGAGAAGGATGAGCATATATACCTTTTCAAACCCGCACCAAGTATGACTTGTGTTCATTTGCCTATTAGTGCAAAGAAATGAGTAGCGTATACAAGTCTGGCCAAACCTGGATTGGCTTATCATTCAGTAGTCAAATAAATGCTTTATCCTCTGACTTTATCTTTTTTGTAGTTTTTGTATGTTCTTTTAGCTATTTTGGTGAAAACATAGTTATATCATAGAGTGGTGTTTATGCTCAAGTTTTTATCTAGTAAAATCGGTGCACTCAGCCTTATATGTTACTGTTGCAGTTGGAGGTAATTAGAAAGAAGGTCGCTGAAATGTCTGGTAAAGATTCCAAACAGGTCAGGGTTGTCATATCCCCCTATAGGATTTGTCCACTTGGAGCTCATATTGACCATCAGGTGCGTTTTGCATCACTTCCTGATTGATTATATTATATGAACCAGAAAGCTATGTGATTGATAGCATCCTCTATTAGCCTTGGTTTTGCAAAAAGTTCTGAGTTACTATTTGTTTCTCCTTTCTGAGTTGTTGATGTTTGCTGTATCTGATTTCTGCAAGTTAACTTTGATCATTAAAGTAGTTTTCTTGTGCATCTAAGCTAGTAAAAAATGTTGACTTGTTTTAGTATGGACATCATCAGAATTATTCCCTAAGACTCTAATCAAGCAATAATCTTATGCCGTATGTTATAGATCCCGGACACTTAACTTTGTGGTTGTTAATTTGATAGTTGACTTTATTCTTTTTGCTATTTGGGGTCAAGTGCTCTGTGATTTCTAGTTCTCAAATTAACAGCCATGAATATGTCTCTGCCTTCTGTAATTTTACAGGGTGGAACTGTTTCAGCTATGACGATCAATAAGGGTGTACTTCTTGGCTTTGTTCCTTCTGATAATTCTCAGGTATGACTTGTTAGAAATATATTGAAATATTGTTGGTCATACAAACAAGAGCGACAACATCTATTAAGTTCGTGAATTGATACTAAAGTAGCGTAAGAGATATTTGTAAGCCTTCATACTGGAGACATCAACTGACCAGGAATTTAACCTTTGAAATTCAAAGCATATGATCTGATCCAACAATGTGGTGATTGGCTAAATTACTATGTTTACTGTATTTTATTGAAACATTAGTGGACCACGGGAACAGGCAGAATCATGATGGGCTTCTACATTTACTTTCTAGAACAAGTTGTTTAAAGGGTTTCTGTGTTCTGTTTGTATCAAGAGCTATTCAGAAACTAACAACTAATCAAAAGCATCTCCGCACTCATTTTTTGGGTGTTAAAATCAAACATGCATTTAACTTTTGTTTGTGAAAGGATACCCCAAAGTGTGCAGTTGTTATGAATTTAACTGGTGATTGCATTTGAGGAATTTTGCAGTCAAAATATTTCCTTTATGCAGCTTTCTGAGATCAGCAACAACTCCATTATTATTTTGTAGGTTCTACTACAATCAAGACAGTTCAAAGGAGAAGTTAGGTTCAGGTGATGATCAGAATATTATTCTAACTAGAATTTCTACAAACGTCCTACAATGCCTGAGCTTGCTTTTGTTCATATAGTCATATGATTTGGTAGAACATTCATATCATCTACTGACTTGATTATTTATGTCTAAAAATGTACAAAGGCGGAAGTGCCTACTGAAGTTTGTTACCAATAATTCTTCTAATACGCCTAACTAATTTGGCCTTCACAATTATGGTTATATAACCATATCTAATTTTTGATATTGTTTGCAAGGGTCAGATTGTTAAATTTATCAAGTTATTGATCAGTGCCCATAATCTCGTTCACATGCCCGATTGGGTTGATCTCTCACGATGCTATTACTGGATTAGGAATTTTGATAACTATATCTTATTTGTTATGGGGATATCCAATTTTATACTCTTGCCTCCCTTTCAGTGCAATCAATCAGTTAATCTTGTATCTATCATATTGCTAGTGTAGTCATTTCAACATCCATGCAATTTACACCTTGATGAATCAATAGTTGGTAAAAGTTCTTCTAGTAAATTATGGAAGCTATTATCATTGAGACAGTAACATAGTGACACTGGTGGCTTATGCATTAACATAACTGAGTGCGTGAAATCGGTATTTCTGTCTATGTCCCTTTTTTTCTACTTACCATACAGTACCAAATACTTAAGCACGTGCCTCCCTTTTCTTCTGCCAAGTAGAAATGATATCAGTGAGGTAGACAATTTATGGCTGTCATGACATAAAAGATATCATGTCTTGTTTCACAGCGTTGATGAAGAACAACTGCCACAAAATTCTGCGGAATTAGAGAATTCAGGTGCTCTGAAGCGTTCCTCCAGTTCACAGGAGGAATGCAACTGGGGAAATTATGCAAGAGGAGCACTTTATGCATTACAGAAGAGAGGAAATCATCTAAAAAAGGTTTACTTTTTGTCTCTCTTTAATTGCTTTCCTTAAATTTGTATTCTAAAACAAGTTTGTTGGAAGAGAGGAAACGATATTTGAATTCTAAAGATATGTATAGTAGTAAAAGTCAAACTGTGCTGGTAATACCGCATTGGTATTACACCAGTTTAGTCAGGGGAAAAAAGAACAGCTGTTTGTCTTGAATTTTAGCAATGTGGAATACTTTCAAGACTTTCAACATTCCTTTCATTTTCTTGATTTCATTTGGACACTGTTACAAAGTAAACATTATTTGCAAAATAAATGCATTTGCTTTTAGGGATGTCCACAAATAATGTCTCATTTCTTAAAATGACAACTTTTTTCCCAAAGGGCCCTATCGGTTAAGTGAAACCATGTAATTCCACTTACGCTCCACTTTCGAAGGCAAAACTGTAAAGCCCATGTCTTTCCCCTTTTTCTTTCTCACCTAGATATCTGTGCCAAGACAAATAGATCATTCAAATTGGAAATGAGAGAGTACGAATTATGACTTACCAAATAATGCGGCTTGATACATTCTGAAAAAGTAATCTGCATGTTAACAATAAATCTTTGCCTCGTGTCGCTTTATGATGCCATCATAAAGGGCCCTTGAGGATATACCGTTGCTTAGACTTGGTACGTTAAAGCACATTCACTTGTGAAATTTTATTAGTCTTGAAAATAAGTTCCCACGACGTACTTGAGTTATTCTTTTGAATTTGAGGCCTTTGTTTATGTTCTAAACAATGTCCTGTGATTGTCTGGTATTTCTCAATGCCAGATCCTTAAAGTGCTGGTAGATTGTGTAACTGGAGCTGATAAAAGGCTAGCCTAAAGTATATTGACTCAGTTTTTTTCAAGTATTAACTGGCCACATTCATTTCACTTTAAGTGTCGAAATCATTGATCATTTTTGAGATCATTATAGATTTAATGCAGCATTTCTTTGATGATGTGAGTTGAAATCTCATATATATATGGTTAAATCTGTGAGTAAATGCCTGTGTCTTCTGTAAACTTTCTTCCTTTCTCTTAACTCGTACATGATATATCATATCATTACTTTTACAGCTACTCAGGTTTATCCTTAGATTAGACAAACTTTATTGTGATTGCAGGGCATTATTGGATTTATCTGCGGGGCTGAGGGGCTAGACAGTTCTGGCCTTAGCTCTTCTGCAGCTGTTAGTATACTTCTCATAAACTCTTCTATCAACTACATGTTATGTGATGAGATGATTGGTTCTAACTTTCCAAAATAAAATCGAGTCTCTTACTGTAACCATTATAATTGTTAATAAGTTCCATATATAATCTTCCATCATTTACAAGACTGTGGTGAAACTAACATGTCATTCTGATTTGGTCCTCAGTACTAGTTGGCAAAAATAGTTCTCGCCTCCAACTTTATTTTACAAAAATATTCATGCATACAGTTACTTACTGTACAATAATTAACAAGAGTTCTGGGTCATACTCCCTGGGATAGCGGCACTAATTTAAGGTTGTAACATAAGCATCTGATCACAGAATATCATAGGAGTCTTCATGAGCTTTATGTGTGTGGAAGTGTAAAGGCTAATGCTTTACTCATAAAGGACTCATTTGTTTATAGCATTAATCTGCTAAACAAAGAACTTTCCGGATGATCATGGATCTTACACGTTTTACCTGTAACGAAAAGTAGCTTAGTATGTAATCATCATGATGCATTCAGGTATTCAATGCAGTATACTAGAGTGAAAATCATGTCCATGCCAAAATTTCTTTGTTTCTTGTAACATGTGAACAAATTTTAGGCAGTATTATGTCTCTTTTATTACTGAAGAATCTTGTTTGACAGGTTGGAGTGGCCTACTTGTTGGCTTTTGAAAGTGCAAATAAGCTTATAATTTCTCCTACGGAAAATATTGAGTATGATAGGTATGATTTTTTGATACAATAATTGCAACTGGCACTCTTTTTTGCAATTACTTAAGCAGACAGATTATTGCAGCTTCTATCCCTTATTTTCAGAAGGATAAGGACCTTGATAGATCAAATTAGTATCTACTTGCTTAAGAAGTATGCATTTGTATCACTTTGACGCAGTTTTCCCAAAAAGCCTCTCATTATGTCAAAGAGATATTCGGGAAACATTAAAATGAACCGCCTTCTAATGGCCTTGGGTGTTTGAGATGGCACTTCAGTGTGTGATTTTTTCACTCTAATTTGGTTTATTGCCAGTTCAGAGCTTGGGGTTTGATAATTATCTTTTTGTGGCATTATGTTTGCAAGTGGTTTTTGGCTAATCATTATTGTTTTAGAGCCAGAAACTACATTACACAGGGAAAGAGAGAAAGTAGGTGGACCCCATAATATATTTACTGGAGATAGACTAGTAAATTATTTATCTCTGTTTGTTTTCAGAGAATGAGATTTGAATGAGGATCCTTCATGCTTTTTTTTTATCCTTCGAGACAAACTTGTTAAGAGGGTCGTGCATCTAAATTCAAGCACATTTGAATCCTCATTTTGGAGTCTCTTGCATTTGAAATATGTGGATCCTGCAATTGCAGACCAAATTGATACCATCATCTTGGAATATCTTGTCTATACCCCTTACGGCTAGGTTTTTCTCGCTAGCCAACTTGGAGCTTGCAAATTGTTATCTGATTCTTGTTACTGTTACCTATACAAGTAACGGTAATGTAATATTGATCTCAGGATGTTAGGAGGTTGATATTTAGACTAAGCATTTATAACCAAATGAAACATACCACAAAACAGTTGAGGTATTTAATTTCCATATGTTTCTATTTGAGACAGAACGTGTCTATGTACACTTCAAAGTTTTATGGGCCACCCTTTTATCTTTACTTTTTGCTTTGGAGATTTCATGGTCTGTTGCTGCGCTAAAAGTTGTACTATTTCTAGAACCATTCTTATTTTGATCCAACTTCTCCAAATATGCAGGTTAATCGAAAATGAATACTTAGGTCTGAAAAATGGCATATTGGATCAATCAGCCATTTTGCTTTCAAGCTATGGCTGTTTAACTTGTATGAACTGCAAGGTAAATGCTTGCCATTTCTGTACACATATTTTCAGGATTAAAGTAGACATTTCCAAACTGAAATGCTTTGCTTTATTTTATTTATGTTAGTTTTACTTACTTTTGCATAATATTCTATGTTGCATATTGTGTTGCTCCAAAACATGCCATTTAAAACTTTTGGTGAACGTCTTGGGATTTAGTTTCTGAGGTTGTATTATTGATACAATACAAAATGGTTTATGAACATATGCAGAACTACCAATGCTGAAACTTTATACCCCTCTCTGGAAGACTTTCTGAACAGCTCAAGAAAAATAACTGAATGAGGAAAATCTATGAGAGAATCAGACCGTGCTTTCCTATTTGATTTAAATTACTGAAGTGGTTTCTGAAGATGTGGTTGATCACTAATTTAGCAGATGCTAAAAGCAATAATCTATTGTTGATCTTAAAAGCTTCTAGTGTAGGCACATTTTTAGGTTCTTTGATTTCTATCCGATGTTCAATTGGAAAATAATAGCAATAAGTTACAGCTTTTCTGTGCCTATTTGCACTCATTAGATAATTACAACTCTTTCTCAGTCCATGTGTGCTCATAGATGCATACATACATCTGAGCTTTTACTGAAAGAACATGTGCTCAAATTTCACACGTTTAGGAGTCCGAAGAGGTAGACGACTTTCCAACTTAATCTATTTCTATTTGGAGATTTCTCATATGCAATTTGCAAAGGTGGACTCCAATTTCATAAACTAGTCACACCGTCATGCTTAATCATATTGGAGCAACCTCTTAACAGTTTGTATGAAAGAAGCTATTTGTTAGCAATATAGTGCTGCTGCTAATATAAAATTGAAAACAGGCTCTTATAATTTTTCTTTACTGCCATTATATGGTGTTTTCATTCATTCGGTAAGGCCTTCGCTCTGAACCCCTCCCCTATAATCAATTGAAATGCACGGGTTTCAGTTGATTAAATTTATTTCCAGTTCAAAATTGTTATCTGTATTTGTGTTCTTTATGTTTTTTGTTTTTTTCTGGATCAATATGGTATACTTTAACATCTAGTGATTATCTTGTTAAGTTTCATTCAGAAACCTCTGAATCTGATCTCTCTGTGCAGACCAAAGAACACAGACTTATTCGACCTCCAGAATCAAATGCAAACCATAACAATGAAACAAAGAAGCAATTCAATATATTACTAGCGTTTTCAGGCTTAAAGCAGGCTTTGATAACAAATCCTGGTTACAATTCCCGAGTAGCTGAATGTCGAGAGGCTGCAAAAATTCTGCTTCAGTAAGTCCGTGTTATACTATAGTCCCGGATGTCCTTATTTATTTGTGTGCTATGGCTTAAGAAAATTGTCGCATTTCTTTAGCATAAACACGAAAAAAAAAATGGCATTTTAAATTCTTGGTTTTTCACTTAACATAAAATGATTCGTGTTTCTCAAAATCGAAAGTTTAAGGCCCTAAGAAATAATAGGTATGCAGGACATTCAAGTTCTCAAGAACTTTTTATTTCTCCAACTCCTAGAAGTAGACTTATTATTTCTCCAACTCCCGGAAGTAGACATATGGCTCGTTTTTGCATCACTTAAACTTGCCAGTCTTTTGATGCTAAAGTACTTGGTTCAATTGTGGAAAATGAAAAATCATGAGTTCATATGTTGGAGTTCATTTCTAGTTTGACTACTGAAGACAGACCAAGGAATCTAATTGTGGAAAATGAAAATCCTGAGACAGAATGATTTATCCCTTGATAATTGATTCGTTTAAGCACTTTTCAGTATAAGCAAAAACCAAGGAAATAGCAATAGTGTTTTAAGGTATCCTAAAGTTGCGGTTAAACCGAGACATTTGGATTTGAGGGAAGGTTATGAGTAAAGGATTTTGAACAACTCCAAATCGAGTTGATTCCATATCGCCATAGTGATACAAATATATTTAATTTAAGGATTTGAGATCTATAATAACTTAAAATTATCCAGAATGACTGCATTCGACTTTTCTATTATGCATTTCAAATCCTTTAAACCCCAAATCTTTCAGTCCTAACACACTCCAGAAAAAGTCTAATATCTTTGCCATTTTCATTTAATCTCCCTCTCAATCCCTTTTCGTCGTTTTGGTACCATAAATTTCGTTTGTTGATCTTTTTGCTTCTTTAAATTATTGCAAACAGAACAACTACAAAATTTGGTGATCATTTTCTGTCCATCAATCTTCTATATTGCAGGGCTTCTGGGAATGAAGGGCTAGAGCCTCTCCTGTCTAATGGTAATATAACTAGCTTTCTTAGTCTGTGATACTCATACAATATCATTGCTATTTTTGATAATCCATTTAAATTGGCTGCAGTTGACCCCAAAGCTTATGAGGAGCACAAGGTGCATTTCTGACTTGAACTTTTCTAAAGTGATTTTTACTCCATTAACAGCATGGCATATGTTTCTAGCTTCTGCCCTTACCATTTTCACGTTTTACACTGTACTATTACCTGACCAGCTTTTGTATACTGCACCAGACAGAATAAAAACCTGAATATATCGACTTAAGCTTCACTTTTTGTCCTTTGTTTTCACTTTTGAGGTCAATGTTGGTGAATTCCATTGCAGGGGAAATTGGATCCCAATCTTGCGAGAAGAGCAGAGCATTATTTCTCCGAGAATAAACGCGTTACAAAGGGTATGATTCATGCCCTTACAGAAACATCCTTGAATATTACTTTTTCTTGTCTCTCTATCTGCCCTTCCATTCAAGAATTGCTGTTGTATTATTGATACCTGTTTTGATTCAAGGGCTCGAGGCTTGGGCTTCTGGAAATATAGAGGATTTTGGAAAGCTCATTTCTGCATCTGGTTTGAGTTCTATCAAGAACTATGAGAGTGGTATAGTTTCCAACTACACATATATATGCTCTTTTGCTAATAATTATTCAGAAAAAGAAGGGACAAGTACCATTCTTAAATGTGATACCAAAAATCCAGAGTCTAATCTTGTTTACAATCTTGATAGGTTGTGAACCACTTATTCAACTTTGCGAGATCCTTCTAAGAGCTCCTGGTGTTTATGGTGCTCGTTTCAGTGGTGCTGGATTCAGAGGGTGCTGTATTGCATTTGTAGATGCTGATCGTGCTTTAGAGGCCGCATCGTTCATCAGGCAAGAATATCCAAAGCTACAACCAGAGTTAACAAGCCAGATTGACCAAGAAGGGATGGTCCTCATATGCGATGCTGGTGGTTGTGCTCGTGTAATTTGACCCACCATACAACGTGCACTCATTTTGAAACATCAAATTTGATTCATTCTAATATGTGGTACTCATTTATAGCTCTAGCAATAGACAGTAGCACAGTGCCACAATGTCAATACTTACAGGTTCATCAATGGAAGATAAATTCTTGTCAATTGAGAATCCGAATGCCTACGTCTTTGTAAAATGGGTGTTGCAAATAGCACAGTTTACGAGTAACATTGCCATCATCAGCATTGTACCGGAACAGGAAACCACCTTAGGTCCACACATTGCTAAGAATTCTGAGCACATCCCATTTGAAGGTTGTAAACAAAGAGAGTCAGTAACCTCATATAACACTGCAATTCCCGACTTCAGAGATGTGAAATATAAAAGAACATGTAACATTATCAATATTGAGTGTATGAGATCCTGATCCTTTCTAAGTTTGTAAAACATTTAACTTTTTACTCCGTTGCAGAAAACAGGAAAGGGGTAGGTCACAAATTGATATCTTTGCTTAACAGACTACTGATTCCGGCAATCTGGTAGCTCCAACACTACATGCATACTGAATGCCTCAGTCTGCACACACAATGGCTGAGGTCTCAAGTTTTAGGCTTCTTTTGAGAAGCAGTATCTCCAGGCTCAGGCTTGCGCTTGATATTTAAGAAGTGCTCGACCTGGAACACAGAGGAAATAAAAACTAATTAAACAGGGTTATAACTGCATAAAACTGAACACAAAAGATGGAGTAGACAGTTCTATTCGCCTGTTAATCACACATTCCTGCACTCACAACATCCAGAGGTCTCAAAATAGTTTAATGCCCCCTAAAATGTCTGTATATTGAGGCAAGCAAGCTCAAATGTATTCTAAGAAACGAAATGAAACTGCCTGAAAATGGGAACATTCTTGTGATCACTGACCTTTTTATCACCAAGCATGGGGGTCAAGCCTCCAGCAAAGTCCTTCTCTACAGTTGCAAAAGTATTTCTCGGATCACTACTTTGCCTGCAAAACATGATATTACCTCAAATCGAACTGCCGTTGGAACCACAATTCAAATTTGAAAAATTAGAGGGAATTGGAAACAAAAGAAATAGGAAATATAGCATAGTAGTCCTGAGACAGTTGACTGCTGGTACGTATTTTTGGTGAACTAGTGTATAAAGATATTTCTGAACCTAATTTATAATAGAATATAATATGCGTATTTTGGAGTGGATTAATTTCGTTCCCTAAGTTGTCATGCCCTTCCTTTTCATTACTTTCTAAACCTAATTTCCATAGAATGACCATGCAGATTATTTAATAAACTAATCTTGTTTCCAAATTTATTGTTCACATCCTTTCTGTTACTTTCTATTCAAAGATTTTGTTAGTTATATTTTATTGCTTTATTTTAGAATATGGTGATTCATATGATAACCTAATTCGTCTGAATATTAAATTCATATAAATTTGCACGCATAATAGTTAATTTATTGCTTCATGTTTATTTTATATTGCCAATACATCCATAATGTTCTGATAGTAAATTTCTCCTTTTTCCAATACAGTTGTGTGTACTAGTATGGGTTTATTTCCCATAGCTGCCTTCCATTGGCTTTTTAATGCTTAAGATTAAATGTCCTCATCAAGGACGTGAGGCAATACATGAACAGATGAATCTTATCAAGATGCGAATGTAAATGAAGAGGGAACGAAAGTGAATCATACCCTGGCTTTACATGCCCGCTTAAAACAAGATATGGTGTTTGTAGTTTAGCTTGAGCTTCCCTCATTCTCTCCACTGAAAGAGATGGTGTATCTGCATTTTTCATCTGCTTTACCTTCAATTCTTCCTGATACTGCCGCATGCGCTTTTCTTGTTTCATCTTTCCAGGCCCCTTTCCATGGAACTTGTGTGAAAGTAGCCGAAAGGCTTCTTTTGGTGTCAACTGTTGCAGAGGAAAAGCGGGTTCCATAAGAAACAAAATTAATTTATGTGCTGCACTTTTCATCTTAACCTAGATATGGTTCATCAAAGCAGGAGGATGGTGGTCCACTATTCTTGTTTTGTTAATATGCCGCGAAATATAATAGTTAGATGTTTACCTACAGCTCTTAGATGAAACATCTCTTTTATTTGAGTGACGTAAACAGCAATGAAGCTGAATTAATTGATTTTTTTCTGTATAACTGGGTTCTCTTCAAATTGGTGTAACTAGGACTGTGAAATCTGGTTCAACTAAGGAAATTAGAATTTCAGAAATATGGTAGCGGAGTATTGTGTCTGAGTAAAAAGCATTTTGCCCCTTAGACAAAATAATATAATTTAATGAAGTTTAGCTGGTTAATCAATCATAGTAACTGACAAAGTCATAACTTAATCCAGTGACTTCTGTGATTTCTGACCTGGTAATACACATAACATTAGTAGTAGCCAAATCTTTTCTTTTGGGGAGGATGTTATAGAGCAGGTAAATGAATCAGGCATTAAGCTATATCAGGTACACAGTCCAAACATCACATTACATGCTCAGTTTCCTAAACAACTGCAGTTGAAAATTAATGATCAGAAAAAATAATAAATGCAACTACAAAATTATGTAGGATGCACAATGACGATAGCAAACAAAACGACCAGCCACAGAAATATAACACCTATGATATAAGTGAAAGACAATGAATCAACAAAAGAGGGCACTTACGATTCGTCCATACTCATCTGTCCTCTCAATCCGTATTTCTTTTGCCGCATCATTGTCATAAATGCCAACAAGTTTGCTTTTCTTCTTGTCCATATTTCGACCACCCCATTCGATAGTTTCCTTCAGTGTTCCCCGATCTTTCAGAAGCTTGAGAGCACCAGCTAGACCCTTCCCAACTGCAGATTCATGTATTGTCTCGTCTGGTACAACCTCCTCTTTTTCCTCCTTTGCAGGAGTCTCATCTTTCATGGTTTCTTTTACCTCAGCCCAACCACCAGCTTCATCCTTCATTTCCTGATCAGAGGTACTTGGTGCCACATCTTCCTCCATGAAAACATCTTCACTTTCAGGATTTTTCTCTTCTGAGGGAGTACAGAAACTATGAGAAATAAAACTATACAAGCAAAAGGAAATCTAGTGTCATTAAGCATTTCCTCATCTAAGAATGACTAAAATTCAGAAATTAGTGCATAACTATGGGAAAGGTAGTCGAAAATCCATGATGACACAAGCAGATGGACAACATTGAAGCAGATGTACCACAATAACTGCTGGGCACAATCAAATGCCAGATACAAAGAAACCAAATACACACACAGAGCAAGGTACAGTCAAAACATCAGAAAATTCTAATGCTAATAGATGAAAATGCAATGACAAATAAAAAGAATACAGCTAAACCAGGATACTACATCATAGCCCATAACTGGATCGGACTAAAGAATACAATTGGACTTAATAAAAGGCGTGAAGCCAATAACTCCATGAGATTGTTCCTTTGAGCTAGTTGAGATTATCCAACTAGAGTTATGAATTCGGGTATCTTCTTTTAATATCTAATGTAAAGAATGTATAGCTATAACCAGCAGCAGAATCTAATTGTTAATGAGGCAGAAGGATCTTTGAGGAATAAAAGAATTAGCAGTCTTTTCCTATTCAGCCGTCAGCCCTTAGAATCAGGCCTAAGACATTTCCTCCCTTTGCTGTAATCGCTTGACATCCCAAGAAAATATTTAGAGTAGTTCTAGCTAATAAAAGGGTGAAAAGGAGGGGAAAAAAATGAATGCGCAAGAGTTGCAGTCACTTCAAAGATTGCATACCTTCATCAAGCTGCAAACCCCAGACAAATTCTTCCATCTCTGTGAAGATAACTTTGTTCTCTTGTTGATCAACAGAGCCTGAATTTGGATTTTCTGTTGTTGAATCATTGGCGGAGGAAGTGGCAAGGAGAGTTATCACCTGCGGAGCAGATTTTTCTTCCTCATCTTGCTTTTTCAACGCTATTTTTCTTGCCCTCTCCAAGGATTTCCTGAGCTCATCATCGTCATCACCAAAAACAGGTGCGTCATCTTCTTCTGTCTGCATTGCAGGTACTTGCTCTTGACGAAGTGCTTTAGATGCCTCATCTGCTTTAGCATATGCTGATTCATAAGCATTTCTTCTCATCTCAGCCTCAATCTTCTCTTGTTCCTCCCTAAGATTTTGCCTTCTTCCATCATTCCGTGAACCGAGATCCCCAGCGCCCAAACCAGCAGATCTAGCCTCTGCTTCAAGGGCATCTAAGTCCAGCTTCTCCTTTTTCCGCAAAGACTTCTTTTTCTTTGGCTTTTTGAACTTTGTCATTTCGTCTTGGGTATAATAATCTGTTAATATCTTCGCAGTTGAATTAAGGTCTTCACCTCGAGTGCTGGTCGAAACCCCCTGAATCCTTCTCCGAAGCTGCCATTATATTACAAGACCTAAATTTAACATAATTCTGCGTTTATATGAGTAACTAGTTATCATACACATGCGCACAAATAAATTACCTCTTCCAATTTCCTTTCAGCTTCACCAGTGAAACGTCCACTGGAATCAAGCGTCACCCCCTGTAACAAAAATCAAGAAATTAAAAAGGAACATATTGACACAAAGAGAGACCACCAAAAAGAGCTTTCAAGATTAAAAAAAAAAGAAGAAGATAAAAATCAACCTCATCTGCAACCGGATCATCATACTGTGGAAGTATTTTCTTCTCAGCACCGGGTTCATCGCTGAACCTAACAAAAGTGGAAAAAGGAGAATGAGTCACATGGACTTCATAAGATGTAACTAAATGTTTTGTTAACCTTACTTGTCATCATAAATTCCAGTTTTCTTCTTTGCAGCCTTATAAGCCTCATCCCTTCGTTTCTGCTCTCCAATCTCAACATTTTCAAGCATGTCAACCTCTGATATATACAATTAACGTCACCTTAGGAAATCTGAGTCCAGAAAATACCCCACAGGATGAAAAATACTGGAGACACAGTGAAAGGGCTATTAAAGAAAGGAGAACTACTAAATAACTTACCTTCATTGATGTCCCCATCGGCAAGTATGCTTTGATCTTTGAGCGTCAAAACCACGGCCCCACCTTCAAGTACTTTGTCAAGCCCATGAAGAATTTTGACCCCCCCTAAGTCCTCTGCCGAAAGATGATAAAAGACAAAAGTCACATAATGTCAGTGACAAAGGCAGACCCCAGAAGTATGTCTGAGTCTATATTCAGTAACCAAGGTTATGCATTCCAGGATTTGAACAGCCTAGCATCCCTACAGTTTCTATTTCGAACCCGGAGATGATGGATTTATATATAGACCATATTCAAAGGAAATAACCTCATCTAAGAAATCCATAAACAGAGTATCAGAAAACATAGAAAAAAAAAGTTACTGGCTTCAAACGCATGCTGAAACATTAAGTGACACTAGAGTTTCTTCATATGAGAATTAGTGTGTCAGCATGAGTTAAAAGGAGATATACGTGTTGTGTGTTCAGCTGCTGCCTCCTCGTCGCTTTCTCCACCATTCATGTTGTCCTGTTTCATTCAGAGAAATATGTTATCACGATTCTCTACTAACCATGCGTTATACAAAGAAGTAAAAGAAACATTTCACAACCTTTTAAGTTGCAACAACACTAAGTTAAGACAACAAACCTGCTCCTCAAAAATTTTAGAAAGCTGCAAAGCTTTCTCCTTTTCAGCAGTCCTTTTCTCTTCAAGCTTTCTGCTCCTGTTTACCCAAGCTAAAACCTCAGAAGCTCCTTCAGACGGCTTCTTCAGTCTTTCTTCTCTCATTCTGAGATCAAAGCAAACATCCAATTTTAGTTTGCTACTAATTTACTATCGCCTCAAGTTTAAAAACAAAATGCAGAGCCACAGTTTCCTACTGATTCACTATCGCCTCAAGTTTAAAAACAAGATACAGAGCCACATTCTTCTCGGTGAAACACACAACTATATGAAGCTGTTACACACCACCACCCAAAAGATGGAAGCCAACTCCAGTTCTTCTGGGGGCAAACTTGTACAATTTCAAACTCCACGTGATGTAGCCAATATACCCGGTTTTTAGTACTGACAAGAATAGGCAAACAACATTCTTCTAATAATGAACACATTCAGATTGCAAAATTACCACATTCGAGTAATAAAAGTTGGCGCTACCTGTTAAGAATGCTTCGGAAAATTGCATGTATAAGTATTCAGTTGGGAATGAACATCATTAGGTTAAAATATACTACAGCACAATCAACATCGACAACTTCCATTACAGGAGATAAAAAACATCTTCAAAATAAATCATCTACTGCACAAATTAATATCATCCAATATTAAATTTACTAATAAATAGAAGAGACCACTAAGTGAACTGCTTCCTCTCTTTGTGACAGCAGCCTAACTCGACAACTTTTGATTTGTGTAAAAATAACATATTTGCCCCCCCCCCCCCGTCCACAGTCTCCCTACCGTTCAAAAAATCTGCTCTTCCAACTAAACATGAATCCAAATAAGACCGAAGGGTAGGAAATTTTAGTTTGAATGATGCATAAAATTCAATCAAATAGCAAATAGTTTCTAAGAAATTAATGAAGGAGTAAATGGAATGCATCAGGGATCTTCAGAACTAAACATAAAAATTGACTTACTTAGAAATGCGATCCTCTAACTCTGAAGCTGATTGGCGAGATCCAGCAATCGCTGTATCGGCCTTCTCTTGATGCTTGAGGATTTTGGAATCATTCTCATCATCAGAATTATCTGCGAGCTCCTTAGTAGACTGCTTATCACGAGAGTAATCATTCTCCAATCTTGAGTGGCCATCTTTGTCCGTATCCTTGCTCCTGTCATGACTTTCATCCTTCTGTTTACGACTACTTCTCTCTCTGTCCCTTGCTCTGTCCTTTTCTTGATCAGCTTGCTTTTCTTTCTCCCTATTTCTCTCCTTCCCCTTCTCTCTGTCAGCTGTATCTTTACCTCTATCTCTACCATTTTCCTTTTCCCTCTCCCTATCTCTATGCTTTTCTCGCTCCCTATCTTTTGTTCTATCCCTTTCCTTCTCCCTATCTCTGCTCTTTTCTTTTCCCCTCTCTTTTTCCCGTCCTTTGTCAGCATCCTTCTCCAGCTCTTTATCCCTCTCACGTTCTCGCTCCTTCTCCTTTGCCCGGTCCTTTCGTTCTTTATCTTTCTCCTTTTCCCTGTGCTTCTCACGATCAGCATCCTTCTCCCGGCCCCTTTCCCGGGCCTTATCCTTTTCCCGCTCATCTCTGTCCTCCGTCCTCCTATCCCTACTGGACAGTCGATCTTTATCAGAATCCTTATCCTCTTTCTCCCTTTCCTTCAAACCGTCAAGTGCCTTTGACTTTTCATGATCCTTAGTCCTATGCTCTTTCTCCTCTCTTCTGCCACTGTTTTTATTCTTATCTTTGCTTCTATACTTCTCGGAGTCTCGTACTTCATCCTGTTCATTTCCTTCCAAATCATCATACTCCCCTGTCCACCTCTCCCTCATAGGCATGTCATCCTGGTCGCTCGTCTCAACACTTCTCCCACGCCTAGATTCAGCCAAATCTGCCCCCATTGCGAACAAGACAGAGAGATAGCCCCCTGCAGGAATCTAATATCTGTATTCTCCAAACATCGAACAGAAGCAAACAGAAACAATTAAAATTAGCTAATTAACTCGCATCAGCATCAATTTATATATAACAAGAAGTACACTTACAGATGGAAATAACGTCCTCGTAAAACCAACGTTCGAAAAACAAAATAATCACACAACCAAACAAAGGAAACCCTAGATATCAGTCCCCAGCACGGTTCGGCCAAATACCAGCCGGAACACCAGACCAGAACGAGAATGACGGCGGTTTCAAAGTTCCAGATTATCACGGCAGGGTATCAGCTTGAGGCGGCACGAAAGGCGATTCCGCAGGACTTCGGGGAGAAACGTCGGATGGTGAATTCACGTTTTGAGTCTGAAGGAAGGCCTTTGGGTTTGAACTTTGAAGGGCTCAAGTGCTTTCTTGAAGATGCATAGCTTCATTTCCAAATGAGTTTCCTAAAACGGCCATTGAGGCCCGGATATGTATGGATCTATTTATGGGCCATTCCCACAGTAGCCCAATATACAATAACAATGTTTGATATGTAGTAACGTGGCCCATTAGCGCATCTTCACTTATGTTTTTGGGTAAATTAGAGCGACACCCCCAAAGAGAGTTGGAAATATACAAACACCCTATATTTTTTTCAAAATTACAGTACACTCCCTACTGTCAGAAAAAAGGGTAATTTTTATGAATTGTCCCTTTTACCCCCTAGATATGACCATAATTAAAAAAAAAAAAAAACTAAAAATTTATAGGACCAGGAATATAATCAATTGGATGATACTGAGGAGGATGAGGCTAAGAATAATGATTACGAGGATAATGATCACGCTGATAAGAATATATATAGTAAAGATTAAGATTTTGTTGCTAATAGTAATAGAGAATTGGATGAGGCTCAGGTTTCTTGTGATGATGAAAATGTGGGTTGTTTGGATGGTGATGGTAACTTATTTGATTATGAAACTGATAAGCATTGTGAGGTTGTGCATAGTTGTGATAAAGAATTTGGGAGTGGAGATGAAGAATAGTTTGATTTAGAAGTTGGGAAGAAAATGAAGCTTAATATGTACATGAATGGTTGTGAATGAGATGCATGCACTCAAAGAATATGTTATTGAGATAATTAGGAAGAAAAATGAGGATAGCTCAATGTAAAGCTAAAGACGGGCTTTGGAGGATTTATGCAAGATAAGTTGACAAATTCTATATGGTTGATTGTATCCTCTTGATGGGTATACACATTCCACCCCTGTAAAAAGACCAAAACACCCTTCATTAAGGGCATTGTAGTCATTTCGCGATTAGGATCCGCGTGTTTTGTAGTGGGCGGGTCGCAGATGACCCGACCCGGATCACACAGACTGACCGAAGACCCGGATGATGACAACCGTTCGATCAAAACACACACCGATAAGATAAGGCCACATGGCCCAGTACTTGACGTACAACTGTGTTCTATAAATAGACCCCAATGCTCCATAAATGAGGTAACTGTTGTGCATTAATTGAGCTCGAACTTTAAGATCGCATACATTTCTCTCGATTAACCTAACTTGAGCGTCGGAGGGTCATTGTCGGGGACGTGCCCGACGAGCTCACGGTTCGTGTCTTATTCTCAGGGGACCCAAAATCTGGTTCGGATGAGTTAGTCCATCTGCAGTGAGATCGTCTCAGGAGATCGAATAATTCGACTCGGATCACCTCTAATATAGATTTTGTAGGATAATGTGCCTCAAGGATTTCAACACCTCTGCCTTGATTCTTCTCTCATTAGTACATGACCATTTTATTGGACTAAAGTTAGGTGTTGCCATGTTTTGTTGACTGATGTGGCTCAAGGACAATCAAGTGGTGCAACTGTAAATAAACCTCCACCCCACGAATTCATGTTCGAAAAAAGGATTTGGAAAATATTTCTTATTTTCCAAGATTTGCACTCTTTTTATTTAAATTTATAAAATCAATTTATTCATATTTTTTTAATGTTATAAATTATTTTAAAGACTCGAAATTTGTGTGGATAACTACCCTGTTGAAAGGAGACAAAAACAAGAAAGGGAGATGGACCAAATCTATGCTTCCAACAGTGTCTCCACTTATTTAATGGATTGATTATTAATTAATTAAACTTGATATGTGCGTAGCTATCATATACTATTTCTTCTAATTTTGCTTTTATGATAGGTGAAAGCACCTATTTTTTCATTCAATTCTATAATTATTATTAATAATCAACAAAATGAGGTGAAATTACAAGTGGCTGTTGCCCCAAAACTCCACTAAGATGGGAAAAATTATAAATGGGTACGTACCAATCGTATATGCATGGCCATTTCTTTTTATGAACAGTGTGATTATATTATATTAATTATCAACATTAAATATTTATTTATAATTAATTCATAACTAGTAAATTAATAATTATTATTAGAGGATACCAATACCCACATTAATAGAATTTGACCTCATGACTTTATCACTATGTAATCTCAATTTCATCTGTATTGTGCGAGGTATTGTCTACTTTAGTTTCATATGACTCTCACGGTTTTGATCTGAAAAAGCGTCTCTTTAGGAAGAGGAGGCCTTAGAATTTATAAAGTACTCAAACTCTTCATTTGTAACGAACATAGGAATACTTACTTACATCAGAATTAAAAGAAAAAAAAAAAAAGAAATTTCGCAAATCAAGTGAATGAATTAATAATTAATCCATGGCATAAGTCAAACATTGTAATAGAAGCATAGATTGTTGCATGTCCCTTTCTCTTTCTTGTCTCTATTTAACACTAATTTATTATTTTATAATATTAGATGAAAGATGGGGAAATAATATATTTGGTTTCATAAATTAGGTTCGTTTTATTTTTTATCCTATTTATTATGGAATTAGTCCCATAACTTATAAAAATTAGCACTTTTGCTCTTCATAACTTTTTTGTCTACAATTTAATGATGTACCCATGCGTCTAGTATGTGATGGTCAAGTATTTTTGGTTGAAGAGAAAATTGATTTGTTTGGAAAAAAAAATATAACTACATTTGAGGGGAAAAAATCTTGAAGGAAATTAAAAAAAAAAAACAACATAGTGAAATCTCTTTTCGATCATAAAAATTGAATTATATTCTTCTCATATTTCTATAAATTGAAGCTTAGTAGAATCACACAAAGAATTATGTCTTTCATAAGTGAATCAAGTAGACCAAATGAAGCACTCATATACTACTATTGAAAAAATGACCAATTTTTCTTTCAATCAAAAATACGTAACGGCAACCTGCTAGACACGTGAACTATATCGTTAAACTGTAGATGGAAAAGTGCATGAGGACCAAAAATGTTAATTTTTGTAAGTTATGAGACTAAAAGTATTAATCATGTAATGAGCGGGACAAAAAATGACATAAATCTAATTTATGGGACTATAAATGCTATTTTCCCGATGAAAGACACTAACATATATAATGCAGGGTATAAGGCAACACAGTGGGCTGGTTATAAATTGAAATCAAAAGGATCAGTAAGAACGTGCTCACATGCAAATCTGCATCAATGCTATAATTAATTAACCATATAAAGGAACAATTACCCCGTTTTTTCCAAAAATTTAATAAAATTATACGTAAACGTGTTTATGGTTTAAAAATTATATTTAGTAACTTTGATTTTTGTTTTCATTTAATAATATATTTTTTTATTAGTTAAAAATCACCAAATTAAAACAAATTCAATGAAAATTCATATTTACTTCAATTGACTTAGTATTAATTTATTACAAGCTAAATAAATCGTTTTCTGATCAAATTATCTTTATACATCTTCACATGTTAACGCATGAGAAAAAATCATATATCTTCATCCTTATAAAGACAGTTTGATCAGGAAAAGAAAAATGAAGAAGGAGAAGAAATGTTCAATATATCGACGTTTCTAAATTAACAAACATATTTAAAAACCCAATAAAATAAGACAGTATTATTGAAAGTAGACTATATATCTATATTTATGATACTCGAACTCATAATTATTAGTCGTGAACTCTCGAGCAAGGCCTCATTGGCTATGGTGATGCAACCTTTTCAGCACAGTTAATAATGTCAACAGTATTCCCAATTTGGAATGTGAAGATATTATTTTTAATCATATTATATTGGTAATATTCTTATCATAGGGGAGAAGTGCTGAGACTTAGCAATCAGTGACATGGCACCATCACATCCACATAGAGTGCAGCAAATTAAAAAAGTAAATAAATAAATCAAATGTTGTTTTCATCCCTAAAGTATATTTTCAAAGTAAATTCTGATTAGTGTAATCACCAAGGGGTTACAGCAAAATGTGGTATTTACTGACATATAAGTAATCATTTTATCATAGTGTGAATAAGTGCTTTTGATGCACCATTAATCACCATGTTAACAATTAAGTTAAGATATTTTTGAAATTTGCTATAATTATAAATATATTTTTTTTAAAAATTATAGATACCCCTAAAATTATAAATACTCCTTTGTGACAACTCATTGCAGGGGATACTATATTTGTAATTTCAAGAAAAATTTTATAATTTTTTAAACAACGATAAAGTATTTGTAATTAAGGCAAACTTTAGAAAAACCCATTATAATTTATCCTAAAAATTAATCATGAAGCCAATTATGTGAAGATTATTAGAATGGGATCCGCAAGTACGGCTTAGTTGTTCAAATGTCTTTTGAGTAGAGAATATTACTTTTTATCCTGTAATTTATAGATATAAAGTTGTGTGTATAATGCAATTTGCAACTCGATCAGTGTCCCTTTGCGCAAAGTATTGTCCGCTTTAATTTTATGAGGCTCACAAGTTTGTCATGAAGTATGTGCCTCACTAAGGAGAGGAGGCCTTGGGCCTTGTAAGCCACTCAAATTTTTTATCTCCAATCAATGTGGAACGCTTGCCTACGTCGCTGTGATAGTTGTATATCGAGAAAAGGTTGATTTCATAGTTGAACTCTTCTTCTCTAAATAATATTGCTAGGCATTGGCGTTTATGGTTCAACATAAATTGTCTTTCATGATATAACGATTTATTGTACTTAAACTAGTAGCACTACAAATTTTAAGTAATTGAGAACGTTGGTGAGAGCCAGTAAGGATAAAATAGTAATTTCTACTTCACTGTCTTGGAGTTATATAATTATTTTTCTTTCGAATTGAGTATTTGCAATTTCTCAAAAACAAAAAAAATATTCGTAATTATAACAAACCTTAGATGAGTAGCTGTAATTTACCACTAGTTATACAATGACGACAAGAAAAAAAAAACATTATCAATTTATATATTTTTAATGATAAATTTAAAACTCTCCTTAATATTATCTTTTATTATAGTGACAAGAAAAAAATATAATTTGGAGGGCATTTTAATATTGTGTGGATGTGGCCAATGGCCAATCAACACCTAGATTTTGTCAAAACCATTATCATCTGATACTAATTCCACAAACTATAGTTGATCTTTTTATTTCTTCCACTTTGGTCACATCTCACCCACTCTTTCTAGTGCAAACCAATTGTAAGCATACATAGAGCGACATATATATATATATATATATATATATATATATATATCCCACCACATTTGCTTAGGATAAATTGCAATCTACCTACCTGTGTTATAAAAAATAAGCAAACAGCCCTCTTATAGAAAATAAAATAGTAATTTATTCTTCTATATTTTTCAAAATATAGCAATTTATCCCCCTCCCCTCGATGTTTTAAAAAATGAATTAATTACCTACATACCTAAGAAGGTAAATTGCTTTATTTTTTAAAATATAAGAGGATATATTATTATTTATTTTTCATAAGAAAGTAAATTACTTTTTTTCAATATCATAAAAAGGTAAATTACTATTTATGCCCTTTGTTTGTTATATAAACTCCAACCATCTTGCAATAAGGTTGTGGACAACTTATCTTGCGTGCATGCCTTTTATTAATTTAAACTATAGTTTTAATTTTCGTATAGTAATATCAAATATTAATTCATATGGTGTTAAGTTGTAATACTAACTTAGGGTTTAATTATAAGCTGTCTTCTTATTGAGTTTCGTGGTTTTTGAAATCTCGATATTTGACTATAGTCGAGTCCCTCCTTCTTTCTGGAAAATTTTTATACAAATCAGATCTAGCGGAACTAAACCAATCACGCAGTAAGCGTGATACACTTGCAATATAATCAGTCAGTTTTCTTGAACCACACATCAATCACACAATACATCAATCATATAATTAGTTCAAATCTAATTTTCTTAACCTTTATATATAGACTTCTTCTGGGCGTGAAAGCATTCTGCCGAATTTCCTGCTGAAATATGTGTGTTCAAGTTGCTTTCTTTTCTTTTTTTTTTTCACATATCCGACAGTCAGTATCACATCGACTGCTCAAAGCACGCCCCAATGCCCCGGTAGTTTTTCTCTATTAGTTCCCATAAACACGTTGATCCCATGAATAAAGATGGTAAACATATCTAAATTTGAGTTCTTGAAACTCATCAAGAATTAATTATTTGGCTGAATTTCAAATTGCCACTTAAGGTATATATTAAATGTTAATAATTCAAGTTTTTATCACAATAAAATCTTTAACTACTTATTACCAACAAGAATTTCATGTAAATTGTCATCATTTATAAGTACCGACGAATATGACAAAAATGCAATTTTGTCCCGTAACTTAGAGAGGATTGTAACTTCAAAATATTTTTCCTATTTTATTGCTTTGGACTTGTCGTTTGCTTTTTCAAATTACATCAGGATTTCACTCCAACAATTCTTTTTTGATAATAAAAGTCTTTTTTTGACCAATTTAACAAAAAATTATATATGATTTACAAATGGATCCAATTAAATTATAATTTTAATTCTATAATTTAAAAGATTAGCATTTTGTGTCTCATTAACTTTAAATTACCGACGAATCTATATACAATGCCAACAAATTCAAATAATGACAATTTTGTCACTATATTTGCTATTAATTTGAAGATTGTAATCATCACTATTAAAATTATATAACTCATAATTATGATCAAATAAAAATTTTATCACTTAATATATATTAGTGACATTATAATTTTTATTAATTATTATTATTTTGCAGGGGAATTGCTTTGGGTAGGTTTGGTGTTGGGGGATGGGGTGGATAATTCTTCAGAATCAGAATAAAAGTATAATTGACTGTGATTTGTTCTTGACTTTGGCGCGTTGGATGCATCGTAAAGTTGTTCTGATTCTCGAATACTTGTAAATCTTATTTGAAGACAGGTGAATATATCTATCCGTGTAAAGTCATGTCACTGTATGCAATTGTATTTTTTTAGATTATAATTCAATTAACTTTTTTTGGTTAAATTATATTTTGTTATCTGAATTATGCTAATTTTTACACTTTGACATCTATTTTTTTAATTTTTTTTTGGTTAATTTATCATCTCAATTTTACGAAATTTGCACTTTACCATATGTGATCGTTTTTTTAATTGGAAAAACATCGCATGTTGTGCATATGTGAGAATATCACATCACATAACCCATAATATCACATGTGCACTGCATCATATGATGTTTCTTTGACAAAAAAACTTGTGAAAAAATAGTTATAAATGACAAAGTGCAAAGTTTCTTAAAGTTAATATTGTAAATTGACACAAAAAAATAAAAATTAATATCAAATTATAAAAATAATGATAGTTCGAATGACAAAACATAATTAATCTTAATATTTTTAATTTAAAAATAAAAATACGTATCAATTACTCATCAATATGGTATAAAAGTGTAATAGAAAATCCACATTGATTGTGTAAGTTATGAATCACCCCCTACATCAAACACGTGACAAAAATGTTCCCGACAACACAGAAATGCGTCTTACTGGAGATGATGGTCGTTCTGAAGACTCTTCCTCCCACTTCTACATTGTTTACACTATGAACAAAAAATTAAATTAACTTGAGGATTATGTGATTTCAACTACGAAAATCTAACATGTTGCTCGATTTTCGTTCGTTAAAACTCGTCGAAACATTGTTCAATATTTTCCTTTTTCTTGCCCAATCTTAACGTACACCCAATCCAAAGACCTTTAAAAAGATGTTTTAAAACTCAAACCACTAGGCACCAACAAACCTAAGTACGTTGAGTCTGATCTCCATTAACCAACCACAGGCAGCCCCCCAATATAGACAGGACCCCCACCAACATTGCACTAGCTAGATATATTAAGCTCAATCTCTGCTAGATTTACTATCGTCAACTCATAATATACTCATAAATTGATAAATTTATATGTTTCAGTGAAATTTAAATCCGTGATATTCACATAAAGTATTAGAAACCTCAATCATTAGGCCATTGCGCTATTGGTATTTATAGTTTTATTGGGGTAAATTCCAATGAACTCTCTGAAATTTGTCGTAGTTACAAATATCCCTTCATTATTTAAAAATTTAAAAGTCACTCCTAATATTAATGATCGGCTAACAGTACACCATCATGACAGGCCATTGTAGAGGGTATTTGTAATTTTTTAAACATCAATAAAATATTTATAATTACGATAAATATGAGAAGATTCAGTTATAATTTGCCCTATTTATTATTCATATTATAAATGAGTGCACAGGGAATCCCACTACTTTCATGTTGCATATATAATTCCCAACCCTTTTTCAAGATTTGCTCAAGTAAGTAGTCCTGAAAAAATGAACAACTTTGCTGATCATTGCAGTGAGAAACTGAAGCACATCTCCTGCTGTTTACAGGCAGGACTAGGTAAACTACACCAAGCCATTCATGGCTCACTCCGAACCCTCCTTCAAATCCTCTTCTTTCAGGTGAATTCATTCTGGATTGAACTTGGCTATTTCCTCACACTCTCCTCACTTGGTTTCTTGGCTCTGAACGCTTCAAATCCTAGAACGACGACGACGTTCAAGCCTAAATACATCGATCTTTTCTTCACTTCCGTGTCGGCCTCGACTGTTTCCAGCATGTCCACCGTCGAAATGGAGGTCTTCTCCAACACCCAACTCGTTTTATTGACCATTTTGATGCTTGTTGGTGGAGAGGTCTTCACCTCCATGCTTGGACTCCACTTGATCAGGGCAAAGATTTACCTGCAGAAAAACGGGTTAATAACTCACAGAACAGTATCTGATTCTTCAATCTCTTCAGACCCGATTCCTGATTCTCCCACTGACCATATTGAGCTCCAAATGGCTACTCGTTTCCGGGACAAGAAATCAGACACCAAACCTGGAGAAACAGGTGGGAATTTAAACCATAAATCCATCAAAATCTTGGCCTATTTCGTCGCATGTTATCTTCTCGTCGTCCATGTAGCAGGCTCCACGCTGATTTCCATCTATTTCAGCCTCATTCCAAGCGCAAGAAAAGTGCTCAAAATCAAAGGCCTCAACATGCAAACGTTCTCCATATTCACCACAGTTTCCACGTTCGCAAACTGCGGTTTCGTGCCGACCAACGAAAACATGATGGCTTTCAAGAAGAATTCAGGCCTTCTCCTCATTCTAATCCCCCAGATTCTGATGGGGAACACGCTATACCCTGTTTGCCTGCGTTCAGCGATCTGGGCCGCCGAGAAAATGAGTAGAAGAGCAGAATTCAGGTACATGCTGAAGAATTCCAGGGAACTGGGATACGGGCACCTGATTTCTGGACGGCATTGTGTTTACCTGGGAATTACAGGTGTGGGGTTCGTGATTGTGCAGTTGGTGGCTTTCTGTCTGCTGGAGTGGAAGTCTGAAGCAACTGGTGGTTTGAGTGCTTATCAGAAGCTGGTGGGGTCTCTTTTCCAGGTGGTGAATTCCAGGCACACTGGGGAATCTGTTTTTGATCTATCAGCAATTTCTCCAGCCATCTTGGTGTTGTTCGTCGCCATGATGTGAGTTCTCCCATGTTTATTTGTTACAATAATAAATCTTATAATTTTATTTGGGTAAATTCATATTTTTTTGTTTCGTAATTATAGGTTATTCCATTTATAAATTAATTAGTCATTTTTCGACAAATACAATTCTGAACATCCCACATGTACGATCATTTTTGGTAAATTAAGTTTTATATTGACAATTTTGATTTTATCTATCTCTATTTATATGACAAAAAAAATGAAATTTACTCTAATGTAAAAAGAAACAAAATTATTCACACGTTAAAAGAAAAACTAATATGTAAAATAAAAGAAATTTTAAAATTAAAAATACTAACAATCTATAATTACAAAAGCAATCCGCTCATGATATAACCAACCTATCATATATGAATATTCATTTTTCCTTTTCTGGCTAACAATCACGTATATAGTTGCTCGTGTGCATGTCTTTTCCAATAAGAATAAAATGGCAAGGGGAGGCCTTTTTATGGGAATTATATACAAAATCTTTCTTTATATAAAATTAGGATGAATTATAACTACTTCCTCTGAATTTTTACATAATTATAAATATTTTTTCGTTATTTTATAAATTACAAATACTCCCCTCAAATAAAAAATAATTATGTAGTCCCTAGATGGTGTGGAGTAGACATTACTATTTGATCCTTACTGAATTCTTTAAAAAAATAAAAAGAAATATTTTAAAAAATTTGAGGGTGGGTAAAATTGTAATTTTTCCTTTTAATTTGGCGCAGGTACCTCCCACCATACACTTCGTTTCTACCAATAGACGAAGCTGAAGAGATGAAAGGCGAAGGAGAAAAATGGCGAAAGAAGAAAGGATTGGGGGAGCACATAATGTTCTCACAACTCACTTATCTGCTCATTTTTGTCATTCTCATCTGCATCACGGAAAGAAGAAAGATGAAAACAGACCCCCTCAATTTCAACGTTCTCAGCATTGTCGTTGAAGTCGTCAGGTATTATGCCTTAATTATAACAAGAAAATCGTTGAGCTTAAATTATGGGAGTTTGTCCTAACTTAATATTTTGATGGGCAGTGCATACGGGAACGTGGGATTCTCAGTTGGGTACAGTTGCGAACGACAAATAAACCCTGATGGTGGTTGTAAGGATGCATGGTACGGATTGGCAGGAAGATGGAGCAACCAGGGGAAATTGGTGCTCATCCTTGTGATGTTGTTTGGGAGATTGAAGAAATTCAGCATGAGAGGTGGTAGAGCTTGGACTCATCTCTAAATTTGCTTCATTCTTCATTACAATTTTCATGTACAACCTATTGCGTACCTCTATATATACTATAAGATATTTATAGCTTAAGTCGATTACATTAAGATGTATATTTTTAGTTTTATTAAAAATCTTTATAGTAATTTTAAATCATATTATGAGTGTGACAATGTTCGATTTTGACATAAATCATAATGATTGACAAAATTATATATGCCCACAAGTAAATTGTGTTAGGCATCAATGAAAGGATACGAGATGTGTGTATATATATATATATCAATATAGGCAAACTTACAAAATTGATCATGTATGTATAGGGAGGAGACAAAATTAGTCCTGTAAGTATTGGACTGCGCAATTTTAGTCCCATGAGTTTTAATTTAGTAACAATTTTAGTCATTTGGACCAAAAACTACTAGATTTTAGTTGAACAAATTGGGGCTTAGGGTTCTAACTGCCACTGAAATTCACTAACACAATCAGCATCCTATGTGGATGCTGATGTAGAGGGGGAGGGACAAAAATGAGTAAATCAAGTTAGGAAAATTTGGGTGTTTAACAATTTTCTGCATTAAATGTCTGCTCTGTTGATTCATTGGCCACTGTTCAACCCACAACATCGGACCTCCACCAAAAGTTTCGCCATCCTCCAATGATCCTAACGCACCATCTTCCATCTTTTTTATCAACTCTTCGGCCACATCTAACCAATGCCATTTTCGCTCACCGTTGCGATTTTCCACACTTTCAATCGTCATCTCTCCGTCGTACGACGTCCTCTCACCTCCAAACTGCCCCGATTTGAAAAACCCATCATCTGACAATCATTTCCCACCAATTAATTTCAATATTTTGGCATCCTTTGTTTGTCGTCAACTCCTCCCCTCGAACTCCTTCTTGTCACCAACTTCCGCCATGGACTCAGCTCCCCACCACATCCACGTCACATCAGCAACCATGTAAGGCACCACAAATTTAAGTTGAGACCAGTTGGCAGTCGAAACTCCCTAAGCCCCAATTTGTCTAGCTAATTTTTTGGTAATTTTAGCCCCAATCAAAGTTACTACTAAATTAAAATTTATAGGATAAAATTACCAGTTCAATATTTACAGGACTAATTCTGTCACCCCTATATATACACGATCAATTTTGCAATTTTGCTTATTAATATATTAACCATTATTGTTCAAAAAATAATGATGAAAGAAGGCAAAGCTATAAGATTCTTTACCCAACTTGATCTTGACACGACCCAAAATTCATGATGTCTGTCGACAATCAACTACGACTCAAGATGGTTGGAAACTACGTGTGCCCGGATTATGTAATTGTCCTAATAAGATTCCTCTTTTTTTTTTTTTTATGTCTTATCATATTTTTGTGTGTGTATATATATTTATTTATTTTTTATGATGATTTATAATGAATGGTTTTAATATTTTTACAGACTCTAAAAACACTGTTGAAACTCAATTTATAAGTCTTAGAAGATTTTAATTCGAACAATCTTAACTATTCGAACAATATTTTTAGAGATAATTATACTTCTCTCTCTTGAAATTTGATGTAATTACACATACATTTCTTGTAGTATGAGAAATTATATCTAACACTTTTGAAGTTTGCTCGCTTAATAAATAAGTCATTCGTTAGTCAAAAATTCACCAAATTTTAAAAATACACTTTGATACAGAAAAAGAATATTAGAATTTATTGGATGCTCACTTCTCCAAGTATTATGTGCACATTCTGATCGGATCACAATTCTGATCTAAAAAGATGTCTTATGAGAGTGTGTAAGTGTGTGTGGGGGTATATAATCCGATTGGGATCTCTCATTTTTATTAAATGTGAAATAATAGTAAATATTTTGATATCATACATAATTTTGAAAAAAAAAAAGAGACACAAATTTTATTTTTCCTAGTTAGCTTATTGATGTAAAATTATAAAACCAGCTTATGAGATAAAATTTTTCATACCTTGGTGAAAAGGACTCTGTTTTGTACACTAGTTTGAGTTAAAATAATAATAATAATAATAATAAAAAAATTTATAGAAAAATTGGTGGTGTAGGTCAATCATACTCAAAGTCAATTATATAGCGCTACACTTGAATTGATAAATTTGAAATTAAGAATTTCAAATTTCTAATAATAAATTTTTAGATTTGTTTTAATAATTTTAAAATTAAATATTTCAATTCTATTAGCTTTAGATTTAAATTATTTTTTATGAACATGGATGGGTTTCAATAATAAATGGGTAGGGCCCCCCAACACCAACGACTTTCTATTAGAAAAGAAAAAGAACTTTGAAGGAGTTTCATATAAATCTAATTTTACTTCCATCCAACTATTCTCCCTAGCCAAATACCAAGCTTTTTTTTCATACATTGGCTTTCTTATACCAACCAAACAAACCCTTACTTGACTCTATATATACCCATTAAAGTTCTTTTATCTCACATTTGTGTCGCACACCAATATAATTAAAAAAAGAGAATACTTGTGAATCACTCATTCATGTGATACCGCAATACCAACATGTCAATCACTCATTCATGTGATACTGCAATACCAACATGTCAATCACTCATGACCTTTCATTGTTCGTAGAACTAGACATTTTATCAAGACAAATTGAAACCAAAATTTGATCAAGCAGATTGCACTATATAATGGTTCAACTTTGGAGGCCATAAAAACCGAATGAGGTTTAACAAGAAGATAAAGTAACATAAAAAGGATAGACAAACTCGGATTGTGACACTAAATGGTCCAGAAGAATACATGTCTTCTAGTTCAGCCACATTTATTATTTCGAGAGAACAGAATTATGCCATCCAGAATTTCCGATATGGCCTTCCTGCATCCTCATCTTGCATGTGCTGCAATACAGATCACCATGAGGTGAATACCAGAATGAAGTTATAACTAACACACAGAAAACATCTGAACCAAGAAAAAACAGCAACATAGAAACACACTAAACTCACATACTTCCTCATCTACATGATAAAAGTCAATGCACTGCCCTATGACTTCCTCGAGGCCTAAAGCTTCTAATAGATCAAAGTGTTCTACGGTATCGAAGAAAATATTACGTAATGACACATAGTCATACTAAAGATGGAACACATATCCAGCAAACAATAAATACATAAAAAAAGAAGGGAACATAATCAGATCATATAACTCATATTAGAACATTTTTACTACATACAAGAAAATTTAGCAATCAAGTTATGCAGTACTGTAATCCTTTTTCTTTTGATGTGGTAGGTGATCAACTTCGACGGGAAAGCACCAAAGTAGCACATTCAAGAGAAGTTAACATAACTCATCTACATAGTCCAAAATGATCGACGTACAAAGGTGCTAAATACTTGAAATGAACTGACAGTAAGACAAACATCATTTTGTAAACTAGCATATCTACCAAGCCAAGCAAGCCAAAATAAAAAACCAAATACACGAACAGATAGTGATTCCAACTTTTTTTGTTTCCGTTTTGTTTCTCTCAATAAGGAGACCGGTAAATGCTTTAAATGTTTCGATGGGCACATTCAACTTGGGATGCTAAATGTAAAGATGTTTGCAAGAGTGATTGGGTAGGTAATAGTGGTGAAAATGTCCAAACATCGAACAACTGATGTAAGATTGTTGACTTCTTTCTCAGTAGGAGCTTTAGTTTTAGCTTGCTAGTTTACGAGTGAAAGGAGGCACTTTATTTTTTATGATGCAGGAGGGATATTTGTTTTCTAATTCCTCCTGTTCAATCTTTCCTGCCTTAGTACCGTTCAGATATTAATTTGTTTGGCTGTTCTGTGTCCTGATCATTAAAGAGTGACTGGGGTTATGTTTATATCAATGATGTCCCATTGAAGATATACCTTCAATTTCTTATTACCATTTTAAGAGTAATGAGTACAGGTCTCTTATTGCGAGAAACAACGGAAACAAAAAAAATTGAAATATAAACAAGTTTCCCTTTCATTCTGAATAATAATTTCGCTCAAAATTAAATCTTTCACCTTCTTCCCCAATACCCATTACAAATTAAGATCAAAATTCATTGAAGGGCCCAACAGAACCCAATATCCCTAACACATTCTGTGTGAACAAAAAACCCAAATCACGATAAATGCACGAAGCCATTGGAAATGAACTATTCAATTAGGGCACAACTTGATCCACTTCGAAACAGATAAATGAAATAAAAACTAAACCAAGGTATATCATCATATAAGAAATGGGGAAGAAAAAACTTACGAATTCTTTGACGATGCCTTTGTAGACGAGGATGGGGACGGCGACGCCGAAGATTCCAACGAGGGCAAGGTTGCGGCGTGTCCATCGGAAATTCAACTCCAGATTTTCCCTAGCTGATGACCAGTCCTCGATCCAACGGTTTTTGTGTGCCTCCATTCCTCCACCCATCTTTCTCTCTTTCTACTGACGACTTTCTCTCTCTAGCTTCTTCAGGTAAGACTGCTACCAGTTCTGAGTTCACAGGAGTGCTCCGGATGTGCGTAGCTATAGACGAAATGAGGAGCTCTTGGTAATTTCGCTGTGCCGCAACTGGAATGACAAGACTGCCCCTCCACTTCAAAACCCTTTCTCAAATATCATCTTTACAGAACTTAATTAATTAATTTCACATAAATAATTATAAGAATATTATACAAAATTATAACTTTTAAAATTATACTTATAAAATATTTAAAAAATTATAAGATATTAAATAATAGAAAATTTGATGTAATTATATGTAATTCTCTGTGCTCTAATACATCTGACTTTTGTTCCGTCTAATAAATAGCATTATTTCATTAGTTAAAATTCACTAAATATATTGATATTAATAAAAAAATTGAATAAAAATTTATAATTTTTGTCTAACTGACTTATACTGATTTACTGTATATCAAATAATTTTTTTCACCAAATTATTCTTATACATTTTTACACGCAAGTGTATGTGAGAGGGTACAATTTTCACTCTTATAATGTCAATTTGATGAGGAATTATCTATTTGAATTGTAATAAATCAGTAATAAGTCATTTGAGAATAAATATGAATTTTTATTTATTTTTTTAATATCCATAAATTCGATATTTTTTGTTTTGCAAATAAAAAATATATTTGTTATTCGAAAACAAACACTAAAAGTATCAGATATAATTTTTCAAACACAAAGAATCCACATGTAATTACTGTAAAGCTCAAGGGAAGCTGTGCAATTATTACTAAAAATTTATAATATTAAATATTTTTTATAAAATTAAGAAATGTTTAAAATATAAGCAGCCAAACACCCACAAATATTTCAATTCATATTCTTGTTTCCCGTTCCTCATCTCCAGCACTAGCGCGAGAAGGATCAAAGCCGCATTTCTCAGGTGATTGATTTCCCTTTTTCACTTGCAACTGTTGATTATAACATATTCACTCAAATGCCTTAATTTCTTGCAGAGATTTCTTCAACGTTTCGTTTACGTCCCCTTTTAATGTGATCTGCTTGCATTAGTGTTTTATGGTGAATTTCTCTGCATTTGATGGCAATTGATGCTATTGATTATTGGAACATTCAAAGTGTTCGGTGAAATGCCTGAATGACGATGCCTTTTTTACATTCTCCATAGATTGTGCGTGCGATCTGCCATTTTTTTTTCCAATTGAGCATGGCAAAAGGCTTGATATGGGCGACTGCGGAGGACATGGCTAGGAACAGAGGCTGGATGCTATCACTGTACCGCCAGATATTAAGGTTGCCACTCAATTTAGCAGCGAGGTTGGCAAAGTGAGGCCGAGGCTCGAGCGATTTTCTTGGTGGGTTCTGAGGAGCGATCCCTTCACAACACTGCTGATTACACTCTCTCCCTTGTAAAGAAAGGTGAAATCCCCAAACATATCCAATAAATAAGTCCATATATACCTACTCTTGTTCTTGTAAACAAAGATGATTGTTCACAGTCTTGCTATTAAGATTTGAGCATAGAGTGTAAGCTGTGTGGGCGTCTTGTTGTCTTTGATCCATATAACGAATTTCATATCATATTTTTAGCATAAGTATGTACTTGGGGAAATCTTGATCAATGTTTTTCGGACTTCAACTCTGTTTTGTGGGTCATATAGTTACTCTTGGGCATTCCCTGCTTGGTGCAGTGGTACTCCACCTTTCTATTATTACTTGTTAAAAGGATTTAGTTCTTAGCATGAATGTGACAACACCTAAGCTGCATCTCCCACCACCAAGAATGTGGCTTCAATTTGCTTCCTTGAAGCCAAATGCCTTATGCCATTTCCATTGTGAAAATACGAGCGACAATTATCAAAATAGCCTGCTTACATGTTATTGAAATATGTCAAACATGCCATCAGTTTTGTCGAAATTCGATAATTACGGCCGCATCACATAACGTTTTGGTACTTTTGGATACGATATTAAGGTGCGTTGTATTTGACAGATGCGTGGTGAAATATGAGTGTTTTCCCCGAGTGTTGATGCATCTTAAAGCTCAAGGCATTAAAGGGTTACAATTTGTAAAAAAATCATTTGTTTCTATTTGTATCAGAAATCAGTATTCTTCCCATTCTAATTTTTTGAGCTTGTAAAGTCTTTCTTAGTATTTTATAATTAAATGGAATATTTTAATTATATTTTAACTTTTTTGATGTAGTCAAACATCCCACATTGATTGCAAACGAGAAGTTTGAGTAGTTTAGAACTTCTAAAACCTCATCTTCCTAGTGAGGCCTCTGAATTGTGAAGTTTTTACGAAGTCGAAAAATAGATGATACCTCACTCGAGGAGGCGCCAATTGAGTATTAAGTCGAATCAACTTCTTAATTAAAAAAAAAAAACCCAGAAAAGAATTAGGTACAAGTTCCATTTCAAGAATTTCTCCCAAAGCAAAGAACCCTTTTGTGCTTATACAAAATATTCTACAATTTCAGGTGAAACTACTGAGTGTTGAGTGTAATCTAATTAACAAGTATTTTTCATCCAATTTTTTTTTCCAATTTTGACCTCAATCCCATTTTACTATTTACAATTAAAAGGTGTAAGACAAAGGGGCAAAATTGCCATCTTACAGCAGTAGAAGCTAGTTCTCCAATTCGTGAAGTCCATGAGAATACCGTCAGCTGTTTCTCTCTCTTCTTCAACTCTCTGCTATCTGTCTCACTTCTCGAGGAGAAGAGAACCTCTGCAACGCATTGAGCTCATATTCAAACCTTTGATTTTTACAAAAGCAATTGCTTCAGAATCGTCGAGTGATTCGTGGGTCTGTCCTCGATTATCAGCTCAGATCTCTCTGATCGTAATCTCTGTAATTTTCTCCTCCTCTGTCACTTCCCATTTATGTTTGCCTGTATAGTTTATCTATGTTCTTGGATGGATTAAGTTTTCTTATTAGATTTCTCGGTGTTTTCTGTGCTGCTTCCAAGCGGATCTCTGGTGTTTATGCTGAAGCCTTTTGATCAACATAGCTGTTCGCTTTTCTTCTCTGTGTTCGTGACTGTTCTTTTTATTCCTTTCCACCTGTTATTTTGTACACGGGTTTTGTTTTGTATTTAGTATCTTTTTCTATTTTTTATTTTTAAGTTTTCATTTCCTTTGGCCGTTGTGTGTGTGTGTTGGGGGGGTGGGGGTTGGTTGATAAATTTGTACTTTTATTGTTTTGCAGATTTCGGAAGTTTGGAACCTGTTTTCCACTTATCTTTTTCTTTTTCTTGGAAAAAGATTGATTTTTGGGTGTCAACTTCTTATCTTGTAGTTGGAAGATGAAATTTTACTTGTGTTGTTCTATTTTGTTTGCTGTGATATACTTCTGTTTCTTGTGCCTTGACTGCATTTTTCTCATTTGCGGATTGACATATCTTATCGGAGATTGCTTGTCTGTTATTCTAGATTTGCCAGTCTAAATAAAAATGGGATGGCATCCGTGATCCATGTGTTTGGGATTTAAAATTGACTTTTACCTTTTGGATTAATGAGGCAGACGACAGAAAAGTATCAATGGATATGTATTGTTTGGCTTTGAGATTAACACACACATTATTCTTCCCATTGTTGTGTGATGGTATTGTTGTAATGTTGATCTTTTTTTGCATATACTGGTGTAGTCTAATTTAAGCATTAGATGGAGCAAAGTATGCAGGTTCAGTTTGATCCTCCAGTTGTAAAAAAGGCTTGATCTCTCTTTTTGTGAGAAAACGCTTGGCTGTCTCTTTTACTTCCAGTATTGCCTTATTAATAAAATGCGTTACTAGACTTTGGAACCAACAAAGTTGAAGCCTGAAGCCATTGTCAAGATCCTTGAAATATGAAGTCTTAACAGGCAATACTCTTCCTTTATATATGAGAATGTTGTAGCATACTTGGAACTATCTTTGATTTAAAAACAAATATCACCTGAATGATTTTAATTATTTTTTACTTCTTAACTATGTCATGTTTTTCAGCTCTTTGGCCCCTCCAGCTTCCTTATGTTAAGATTTTCTAAGAGATTTCCCTATCTTTCTTGTAACATGACATTTTGGTCGGATTATAGAGAAAATGTATCTTTGGTTGATCTTGCATGGTTTATGCTTGGATTCCCTTAATTGGTTCATGCATTTTTTATCTTCATATAGCAGAATTTATAATGCCCTTTAAATTGGTTTGTGCAGTTTCTGGACTTCAATTGCCTTGAGAGGGAGATGTGTACGTCTATTTATTTTTTAAAAATGCACATTCGTCCTTGGAGTTCAAAAATATCATGACAAGGAAATTGCCAAACTGTTCCTTCCTGTGTTGACAGTTTTGGAGGTTCTCTATATTCAAGGTTCCATATGCCTATGACTTCTTAGTAGGTTAGCTCATCAAGAGTTTTGCTAGTTCTTGAATCTTATTCCCAAGGTGAGTGGCTAACTGTTTGCTGGTAATTTGAGAAGCTTATATGATGGAAACAGCGACACAACCACGGTCATTAAAACTTACCATCAAGTTGAAGGGGGATAAAAATATCATCAATTCTTCAACTACTGCTGGTCACTTGAATAATGTGGAAGGAGAACCCAATGCTTCAAATAGTTCAAATCTCCCAGGTAGCCTCACATCCTCTCCTCGGGATCATGTTGATTGTAGTTCTGCAGAAGGGGTGGAAAATCATAGCACAGAGGATGAAAGAAATCCATCTTCTGAGAATTCTAAATATCAGTTGGTGCTTTATGATCCTTCTGTCAATGACGCTGGCATTACTGAAAATGAACCGGATCCTATTGATTATCAGCGTCCTCCTTTCCAAAGACCACATCCATTCTCGAACCAGACCCCAAGAGTTTTGCCATCAATAGGGGCCTTCACTGTTCAATGTGCTAACTGTTTCAAATGGAGGCTCATTCCAACCAAGGAAAAGTACGAGGAAATAAGAGAACATATTATGGAACAGCCCTTCTTGTGTGAAACAGCTCGTGAATGGCGCCCTGATGTATCATGTGACGATCCTCCTGATATAACACAAGATGGCAGTAGGCTTTGGGCAATTGACAAACCCAGCATTGCTCAACCACCTCCTGGGTGGCAACGGCTTCTGAGAATCAGAGGTGAAGGAAGCACCAAGTTTGCAGATGTGTATGTATCCTATTCCTTCTGTTTCTTTGTTTGTTTCTGTCTAAAGTAGCTTTTAGGGCTTTGAGCCATGCAAACAGGTGAATAGCAGACTTTATTGATTGAGAGCTTGATTTTTTTCAGATCCTTCTGTTGCCTCACAATATCCCTTGTATATTTATTTAAACAATAATTCTAAATGCTAATTATCATGGTAAGGTTGCACCTCTAATTTATTTCCTCGTTTTGCGTCTCCACAGGTATTATGTTGCACCTTCAGGCAAGAGACTTCGTTCCATGGTGGAAATTCAAAGGTATAAACTCATCATCACTGCTACAAAATGACTACATAAAAACTTGATGACTTTAAATATTAAATTTTCATATCATATTTCCTCAAGTCATTTTGGGGTTTTGTGATGCTCTTTCAAGGTACATTAACGAACACCCAGAGTACATAGAACAAGGGGTTAGCTTGTCACAGTTTTCCTTTCAAATACCTAGACCATTGCAAGAAAACTACGTGAGAAAGCGTCCTGCTCGTGCTACACCTCCAAATGATGCCGACGATCTTGGGATGCATAGATATCTTCCACCCTCAGAAGGTGACTCATATTACACTCATCATTGATGTGCCTCGTATTTCAAAACTTATGAATTTGAACATAACCCGACAAAGTGTCATTTAGTTTGTCTGAGATGACTTTGTCGGATGTGTAAAGTCTAAGTCTTATTTGTTTGGACATGTCTGTTTTGTGCTTAAAGGGCATGCAATTTTGGGATGTGGTGTTGGAAATGGATTTAGTAGTGATTTTGGGTTTGCTTGGTTCTCTTTTTGGGAGTTTCCGGAAATATCTCGTGGAAATGCTTTTGGGGAATGTGAATTCTGCCTGGTTATATTTCTGGAGGAGACATTTTCTTCTGGTCTTGTAGCGGCGTGACATTACATCATCTTCGATCAGGGTTTCTTATCATATTTTCGGAAGAGAAGAGAAGTAGGAAAATATTTGGTTTCTCTCCAAAGGAATGAGACATACTGTCTCTGTGGAAAAGAGAACCAAAGAAAAGCCTTAAGCATTTCACAACTGACTAAATTGCTGTTCACCAGAAGTTTGCAAAGCTGGTGAACTTATATGCACTCGTGAAACTAGCAGTTGGGTGCCAAAAACCCTCACCCAACATCCACACATTTCTGATAAAATTCAATGAAATCCCTTTATGTTCTTCGAGTAGTTCAGGAAATTTGACCACACTTACTATAATGTATGTCATCCGTAATGCATTCTGCTGACCAATGCTCCCTTTATCCTTCTACTTGTCATACTCAAAACTAAATTCCTATTTATATGCTCTTTAGAATAATTGTTCCGATTCTTGCTTGATTTCTTGATTATCGTTATGCACCAGTGGTTCTTGTGTGTCAGAATCCTGTAGTTAATAATGCAATATTTCTAATGCTGCAGTTGATCCCATAGCATGGGTAGGTCCCGAGGTGGACACGGAGTTGCAGCTCAGTGGCCCTGGGCTTTCCACCGACTACTCTGAGGGCCCTTGTCCAAATCTTGAAATTCAATCAGCAAAGAAGAAAAAGATACCGTCTAAGCGTAAGTCCAATGGTGATTTAGTTTATAACCACAACGACGTCAAAATAGAAGAGCCTCACCTGCTTTGATCTGGTATTTGTAATGTCCGAAGACCCATTATCCCGATTTGCAAGATTACCTTCTGCTTACTTATTTGCAACTGAAGCTAGTGCAAGTACAATCGCTGCAACGAAATACATGTGGTTTTCAGGAAACTATTTGGAGCTCCTACATTTTTCACCGTGTAGTTTTATGCAAGTCTTGTGAAGTTGTTATGGTAATATATACACTTGGTGTAAGAAAATTACGTATCCTTTGTCCATGTTGCTTAAAGTTTTAGTTGTATGTACAAATGAAGAGTGAGTGAAATTCCCCTAGGTTTCGTGTTTCTACATTTGTTTTCCCTCTCTCTCTCTCTCCATCCACCCATATTTTCCAGGTGGTTTCACCACGTGAAAACGCTGTGTCAGCCGTAGTGGTCGTGACCAAGAAATCACCGTTTTTGCTTCTTGACGTTTTATAGACGCTATATTCTGTGCACGATACATCAAAAATCCGATCGTTAATGCATAACCTGTTCTTTAGAGTTAAGGAATGGTATCAGTCATTCAGAACCATCAAATTGATGGATTTATTAAAGTTGAGTTTCTATTAGGATATATATGCAATCAAAGGTTTCATTTCTGGAAAAAGTAGCACTCAGATTGATGATGGGAAATGGATAACTCATGTCCAAATGAAAGTGGAGCTTCAATTGATACGTTTGGTCTTTAGTGTTGCTTCCCCACATTCAATGATTTCAAGTAGACTCGCTGAAGCAAAGACCCCATCATCACTCCCATAATTTGGTTGCCTAAAGAACGCACACAAATTCTTGCTTTTGCTGCATAAAATCATTGAATTTAATCTTTCATCAAACACCGATTTCAAAATATATTATATAAGAATTCGCATTTTTGCGGTCAGTATGTTGGTTTTCAATGTAAATTCTTGTTAATACACAGGATTCGTAATCTTGTCGTCCCTAAATATGGGATGAGAATATCTGCGGATTAAATTAAAATAAAAATAGCATTTTTGTTTCTTGGGTGGGATGTTTCGACACGTTACGAAAGGCAGTGTTCATACCGTCATCATCATGAAAAAATAATAATAATAATTCAAAGTTAGGCTAATTAGAGGTGCATTGGGAAAAGGGTCAAACAGAAAAAGGTGAAGAAATCCCACTCCAGATTTCATTTGGAAAAGTTGGACACAAATCTTGGCCACATGCCTTCACATGCTTTTATTTCTTTCCCTATATTTCTATACGCAAAATTACCATGTTTTTTGGTCTTATAAGTATAAGTAGTCACTATTTTTTTTTTCTTGTAATTTGCTTTATTTATAGATTTAATCTTCTTATTTTTTACGAATTTAATATTGAACTTCTCAAAAATTGTCATTTTTTTGGCTAATTTAATCTTTTCTTGACAATTGTAGTTCTCTTCATATTAGAATAGATATCATTTCTGATCTTATAACTATAGGTCTTTAGCAACAAAAATACACATGGCTAAATTACCAAAAAAAAAACAAATATAAGATGTTCATAACTAAAATTTATACTTTAAAAAAAAAAGGGACTGAATGTGTAAATAAAATAAATTACAGAACCAAATATGTAATTTTGCTTTTTCTATATTTCCACAGTTAAGGCCTTAATATAACTACTTTGCAGATAATAAATTCCCTCAAGATACCCTTATTTTATTTTTTCCCCCATTAATAACTATACATTTTAATTACTTAATTAATTACAGTAATAATACCTTAATCATACATATTTAAAATTAATTTATTGTTAATTTTCTTTTATTTAAATTAAACTTATACATCGTTCGAGTATGCTTCAAGTTTTAATATGTTATAACATTTCTTACAGTTTTAAGACACCATGAAAATTCATCACACGTACAACCATGGACAGCATCAAGAGTGAATTGATGACTCCAACCTCCCAATTTGGTTCACCAAACCACAAAAACAATCATCTCATATTTTTGTCTGTTTCAAATTATTATTATTTTTTGGGGGATGAAGATGAATATTTTTAATTATTTCAACTTATTTAAATTTTGAGATGAACATGAACTCAGACTTATATTATCCCTTCAGGACAAAGAAACCAAATAACACGTTGATCAGATCAAACTTTGCATTTCAAGAGATCATGTTCATTGATTCGAACAAGATTCAGATTGTAATAACTCAAAAATTCGAATTTAAAATAAACATTAATTTCCAAGAAACCCCAATGCAATGACATATAACAAATTTTTGAGGAATTTTTTGTTCAAATTCGTAAAATGGTCATTGTCTATAGTTATCATCCCCAATAAACAAACACATATATACAACCAATAAGAATTGATTGACTAAATTGTCACAATATTCCACAAGAACCATTAAATTCCTCCACTCTCTCACTATCATTGCCTAACTATATATATATAATTCAATATTCACGTTCATACTAGTAAAATTCACGCGTTTTAAATTATATAATATGTATTTAGTGATGAATATTTAGAAACATCGAGACAGCTATCGATAATCGAAGACGAAAATTTGTGATGTGAGTACAATCACATACTTGTCCTTTTCGATATCCATCTTAATTAGGATTATATCCTACTCATCAAATGAAGGAAGAACGCAACATCTCAAGACCCTTAAATTCTACGGTAGCCTACCTACATAGAAGGGGTTGTCCGGCTGCTTCTTTGGAATGGCGATCATTTTTAATAAATTTGAGCAGTATATCAATTCAATCAATACAAATTATAAAAACTCACGTAAAGAAATATAAACACTCACATTTAATGAAATTAAAACCCATAATCTTAAACTTGTTCATGAAATCTCAACCTTAACCATGTAGAATAATTATTGTGTGGAGACATATATATGTATTGAGGTGGATTGTGGGATCCCATGAGGGAAGAGAACAATTGATTGAGTTGGCTGCTCATTTGCATTTAATGAAATTTGGCTCATCCAATACCAAATTGGCAACTCCAATCCAAAAACACACACACACATGTACACATGTTTGTGTGTATATGTGTTTGTGTGGCTTTGTTTCTGTCAGTCATGTCAGGTAGAAATTTGTGTGGCACATATAGGAATCCCACTAATTAAAATTCCCACCATATCTTGGCCCTTGGAACAATTTTAGAACATATCTGTGTTTTTCTCCTTTTTTTTTTAAATATAATTCGTTACTTCATTTAATACATTGAAATTGATTCAATGTAATTATAATTTACACTCAAAAAAAAATAAAAATACATGAAATTATTATAAAAGAAAAAGATAAATATTTTTATAGAGTTATAGCCCACGACTATTTTTTTATTATGAGTCATCAATCTTATCACTTGAGTAAGATTTTGTTGGCAGAATATATAGTTTTCAAATGCAGAAGAATTCCCGGTAATCGAAAATTTATTAAATTTGGACATATTATTTTTATTTTTTTAAAAAAAGAGACATTATTTTTGAAAAAAATCATAAAATTCCATACAGTCACATGACAGATTGTCCTCTAGCCATCCATCCAATTCCAATATTTGAAGAAAATCCATAATATGAAACTTGAGTGCAATATAATATTTTTAAAATCTAAAAATGTATTGAAATTTGAGGGGAATATGAATGTAATATTCTAAATTCAAAGTAAGTTTGATACTTGATATAGCAAGAAGCACTAGCACTAATTCTTATCAAGTCATCATCTACTTCACCTTGGATTGGAACAATTTGATACTCTTCATCAACAATTTACTCCCATCATATCAGAAAAGAGTAAAAAATTCTATGTAAAAAGAAAAATTAGTAAAATATTCTCTGTATTTTAAAAAGTAAAGTAAAAAATTGTTTGTCTAAATTATTGATAGGGAATAATTTGCTTCATTTTTAAAAATACAGGTGAGTAGTTTGCTAAGTTTCTTTTACAGGGATTTTTTTGCTCATTTTTCATATCACAGGATAGTAAATTGCATTTAACCGTGAAGATATATATTGTGCTTTGGTTCTATTCTTAGACTGCGATAATATCAATTTATTTGTATATATCTTATATAATAATATAAAGAATCAAATTGGAATTACTAAATATAATATATATATATATATTTAAATGAAGCAAATAACTTTCATCAAATTTTATTTATAGATATAAATCCATTTATTTTTATGAATAATAAATAGCTCGAAACATGAAACTCGGATTTTTTTTAATTATTTAAAGAGGGGGGGGGGGGGTTAAAATTGTTAAAGTGTAAATAATTTAATGTGTTGAAGTCGCATTTAGTGATAAATCAGAAGGAAAGCAAAAGGAATGTACTTTTTAGAAAGTAACTCAACTTTGGTTTTTGGCATTTTAACTTTATAATAAGATAGAAAAAAGATGGAATCTCTATGGCCCATCCAAAGATTGTGATGTCGGCCAAATATTTTTTAAATTTTAACTAATAAATAATAATAATAATAATTAAGTGATTTATAAAAATATTTATAATATAGTTCAGGCCACTTTTTTTTTTGTTTTTTATTTTGAATGGGGGGTTGGAAAAAAAATCAAATTAATTCGTATAGTGCTTTATTAAATTGATATTTTCAAACTCGTGCGTTATAAGTACTTACATAATTTGATCGGGTCAAATGCAAAAAATCCTCATGTGAAACATGAAACAGGCATTTTACCTCTTTGTCTTAAAGAAAATAGCAAAAACACCCGTCATTTAAAAAAAAAAAAGTACATATATATGAAACTCTTTCTCAATCCAATTTTGTTTTCATGCAAAATTGGGCGGAAAAGAAAGTACACGGCCAAAAAAAGATAAAAAAAGTACAATTTTATTTTTATTTACTCTATTACCCACATATATCATATATATAATTTTCCTCTAAAGTTATTTTTGGTACCAACAAAGCTGTTGATATTTAAACTCGAATTAGTTAGTTGGAACATTATTGGTAATTTTTATTTTATTTAAACTAAACAGTTTAAAATAAATGGATAATACTAATTTTGATTAATACTTTTATTAATAAATAATATTCTTAAATTTGATAAATATTTTTATCAATAAGGTTTTAAAAATTTTAATACACTAAAATTATATTAGTATAATATTAATTTATTTATTTTCTATTACAAAAAATGAAGATAATGATTATTTAGTAAAATTACAAAAATTAGTCTTTTTTCTCAATATGTTTTTCTCATACCAAACAAGGAAAAATATTTGATATTTACTCTCCTTCCAATCATACCAAATAATTTTTAAAAAAAACTATTATTATTTTCATTCCATTCTCCCGCATTTTCATTTTTCTTTCACTTGAACCAAACCAAACAAACCCTAAGTGTGGTAACTTTATTCTTTGATGAATGATTAATGACAAAGCTTCTTTATACAATTCATTGCCGACTTGATGTGAAACATGTCGAGCAACCATTGGTCACATTTTTATGGATGGATTAGGAGTATTACGCCGTTCATCATGGAATTATTAAACGTTAGTGCAAAGCTCATGATTTGTGCTTAGGTTTAGGCTCCTAAGGTCGGAGGGAATATTACTTTCAGTAGTGGTTAATTCTTATTATTTAAAATAAAAAAATAATAAATTAAGTAATTATACTATTCAATATCTCTTAACCGTTATTTCTGCAAATAAAAACAAAATATTAGCAATATTTAAAAATCATAATAATTTTTTTACTATAACTAAAACCATAACAAATATTCATTACTCGATGCCAAAACTTAATTTTTTATTACGATTTTGTCAGATTATGGTGGATAGTATTGATTAAGCATGATTTTTAAATCATAATCGTTATAATCTAGAGAATAATTCTTTATTTTTATTTTTTGGTTGTGGAATTCAATATAGGTTTAAAGAAGGTTGGTTTTCTAGGATGGTTTCTTCTACTATAATTTTAAAGTTGGATCTGAACCCAAATGAAAAAAATTGATCCGGGTCGAGATTGTAGATGAATGATAGTATCCTTTATTGGTGGTGGAACCCTCAACTACAGACGAGGTCCTTGCTACCCACAGGTAAAAACATTCGATAGTTAAGTCAACGAGTGCTTAGTAAATGAGATGAAATTAAACCATAAAAACTTCTGCATGTATTTATAGAATTAAGATCAATATGTCAAAAAAATATATAGATCCATGTGTCGCGATACTATTCCTTAGATGGTTCGGGATCAAAAACAATAAAAGCGGGTTGTCGATCAATCGCGTATAGAAATGTGCAAATTCTTGTCCATTTGTGCTTGTTCTTGAGGGTCAAATTTGTCCTTTCCTGTATTTTTATCATTCAAAATCTATTAGAAATTAAAATATATATATATATATATATATTATCGAACTTCTCCACAAATTACAGAAAATTTAACTATATGTAGCATATTTATGTGCACAAAAAAATTAAAAAGACAAATAATTAAATATTATTTGTTATATTTGTTTGTTGTAGGAAAATGATAATATAAAAGTAAATAATTTTGAAAAGAAATATTTGGAGTGGAAGATAGAGAAAAAATATTAACTAACTATTTAAAAAAGAAATGGTTTTTAATAGTGCAAGAAATGTGAAAGTCAGCGTGTGCAAAGAAAATTAAATATAGACCAATTACCAAAAAAAAAATGTTCTCCTTTAATATATAATATATAATAAAATAAAAATACAAAAAATATGTTCTTCTTTAATATAGTGCTAGTCGGTATTTATAATTATATTAATTTTAAAAAAAAATAACTGATTGGAACTTACCTTTAATATATTACATATTATTGAATTATCGTTTTTACCCAATTAACCATCCCAGGTCGAATCATGGTCAAAATCAAATTTCTCCCACTTCTATCACAATCACAGACGACAGAGCACGTGCACCAACCCTACGACGACTGCACGTGGCAGGTTGTTATAGGCTTAGGCACAGATGCACTTTTAGTCCACATCTGAGGAGACAGGGTGGACCACGGAGGTGATGACATGTCAGTTGTCTACACACTTTGACCCTAGTGATCAGCTGCATACGCCAAGATGTCTTTCATTTTGACCTATTGGTTCTCTGAGGTTCACTTGGCAATTGCGATGGCCACACACATATCACAATCCCCCAAACATTCAAGCACACTGTCCATGGATTCTCCCCCACTCTACCTTTATAAACCAAATTCCCATTTAAAAAATATAATTTCAACTTTGGTCCCTAAAATTTTAGATAATTACATTCTTCTCTCTTTGGTGTAATGTCATATAGATTATTTGTAATTTGAAAACATACATCTGATACTCTTGATGTTTGTATCCTTTTAAAAAATAAGTTCCTTTATTAATCAAAATTTATCAAATTTGTTGATATTATTACAAAAAAAAAGTGAATAAAAATTGATGTTAACATTAATTGTCTTATTACTGATTTATTGTAGGTCAAATATTTTTTTTAAATAAACTGCGTACCTTTATAATAGTGACAATACACCTCCTCACATACATTTAACATATAAAAATGTATAAAGGTAATTTGATCATAAGAAGTTCTATTTACCTATAATAAATCAATAGTAAGTCAATCGATGGTAAATATGAATTTCTATCCAACTTTTTTATTAATATCAGTAAATTAGGTGAATTTTGACTAATGAAGGAATTTAATTGTTAGACAGAAGCAAACTTCATGAGTATTAAATGTAATTTTTTGAACTACAAAAATTTTACACGTAATTACACAAAACCTCATAGAATGGAAGTGTAATTATCCCTAAAGTTTTTTATATATTCATGGGCTCCATTTACTTATACTTAAATAAATGATAATTTATTTATTTGTAAAAATCAATTGAAAAGAATATTTTTTATTTGCAAGAACTACTTTTAAATTGGTTAAATTAAGTTGATTTAAATAAAAGTTTTCACCTTATTTTCAAATATTCATCACTACTTAACTTATAATTTTCTCAAAAATTTAATTTCCATCACAAAAGTAGAAAATGTTGTAAATACCTCAGACATCGATAATTTTCGTGAATAGATTATAATTCAAGAAATGTAAATGTAATTATCCTAAACATGAAGGGATGCAATTGTCATTACATATCCAAAGTGCAAGTAATAATTGTAACCACAAAACCAACATATATCTTGAAGACTAATATCAATAAATGTGGGTAGAGAAGAGAAGGGCCCTTGAGGCATACATATGGTTGGCCTAAGTGAAAGAAATCTCCCAAACAAGATGACAAATTGTATTAAAGGGAGTGTTTGTGCTCTCCCCATCTTTTCTTTTGCTCTACAACCCTAATATATTGATCATTTTGTCACCATGCCATACCATTATTTCTCATCAAAATTCATTGTTGGTCTATGCCATTATTTGATGTCGAGCGTCGAGGGTATCGTTGTTACGTATCAACTTAATAATTGATTAGTGGTGGGGCGGAAGTTATAAACTTCATACTTCGAGAAGAATTTAGAATAATGCACAAGTATGACGTCTTATTCTTGAAAAGCAATGTCTGAGCGATATATTTTTTTTAAATAATGTAAAAGTATTTTGTTCGAAAGGGGCACTGAATAATCACAAAACTTCTCTTTGAAAAAATTATTTATAGAATATCCCACTGAAATAACATCCCTAGAAGAATAAGATAATATTAGATGATAATTAAAACACTGAATGGAGATCAAATTAATAAAAATTTTAAATCGGTCATTGATCGATGTTAGATTTATCTGAATGTTTGGATACATATAAATAATCTTGAAACCTTTCCCAAATTAAAATTTACTATCTTTTTTAAATTTTACTTGCAAAACCTAATTTATTTCCCTTGTGTTTATATAGATCAAACTCTCTTAAAAGCAAGATCTCCCTATATATTGGGTTGATAAAGAACAAATAAGTCCTTAAAACCATGTGAGGAAATAAGTACCTTGCACATGTAATTACAAAAAAAAATATATTATCTATTAATTAGTTAGAATTAAAGAGCACGAGCATATACATTATCGTGTAATCAATCACTTTATTTAAAAAAAAAGAAAAAGAAAAAGAAGAAGAATTCTAAACAAGGGCTGCCAATTTTTTTTATTATTCTATTTTTTTTACTAGTTTTATATGATTTTATTTATTTATTTATCTGGTTTTATTACATAACATGTTGATGAAGCAATCACATGGGAGGGGGAAAAAGGATTCATAATTGTTCAAATTGAGAAAGTGGCCATGTGATGAAGTGGCCTTATTACATCATATTTTTATGTATAAAAAGTTAGATGAGGTACGTTATGTCTTGTCATAGCAATTAAAGTTGAGATTTTATAAATAAATTTAAAATTAAAAGTTCAAATTTCACTAAACATGTCAATATTTATCTCACCTTTATATGAATTATTTAATTTATTTATTAATTTTAGTTATATGATTTATCAATTGATGTGTTGCTAGTCTATGGAGATGTTTAACATAATTATGTAATTATGACTTTAGAAAAAACAATAATTTTTTGTATTGTTTAGGCCCCTTTTCAGTATCATTAAATTCCATCAAAATCACATTTTGCAAAAAGTTATAATTAATTAATTTTTATTTGATTATTCATTATATCCATTAAATATTTTCTTAATTATTTCATTAACCTTAAAAATAAAGCCAATTATTAAATTTAACTACAATCTTTATGCGTATAATCAATTATAAAATTGCAATCCAAACTTCATAATTAAGTACTTATTTCAAAATTATTCTAAATTTAATTATCACATAATCAATGAAAAGCACCTTGCTCGAATTATGATCGACAAAATATTCCATTCTTCCTCATACTTTAATATTTTTAATTTTTTTCACAAATATAAGCTAATACAGTTGATTCGGTCGATCGACCAAAGTCAACAACCACATAATCAATGAAAGTAATTCATTTCGAAAAATCAACAAACATTCACTATCGTCGATTTCGTGTTAGAAACAAGAAAAAATATTAATTATTTCAAAAATTATAAAGTCATGTACTATATATATATTAATAATAAATATTGATGAAAAAACAAAATACGTACATATATTTAAATAATTTTGGATTCAGATGCACATGGTGGACTAAATAAACAACCATTGTCGTTGATTGAGAAATCTTTTCTCTCCCCTCCACCTTCCAAATAATAATATATAAATTAAAATAATTATTTATTTAGAATAATGTTGACATTTAAGATCAGTACTGCATATAAATTAATTATATATATATATATATTATTGTTGTAAGGTATGAAAAGATATGCCATTTTGGTATAAACATTTCATTTTCCAAGGAATTTTCAGATATAAAAAAATGTTTATACGGTTGTGAAATTCTACATTAGCATGTGAGGGTTGGAGTGGAGGTCTGATTGTCCCGGGCCCTCTGCATATACTCATCAAATTAAAATAATATATACTTTGGAAAACGAAATTAAATTTGAAAAGTAATTATCAATTATATTTCTACTTTAATGATTTGTCCAAAAATACGTCTCACTGTAAAAAGAAAACTTTTAAAATTTGTATATTACTTAAATCTTATCGTCTTCGTTTCATATGAGATGATAGTACATACTTATCACAATCATACAAAGAAACTTGGAAATGGCATATACCCTCGTTGTCACACGCATGTAGACTTCAGCGTGCATTAGTCTACGTATCTTGATCGGATATTTTTCTACGAGATATTATGTTTTTTAATCGAAACTCAAAAAAGTTTATATATCTCTATAGAGGCGCTTTGAATCCATCAGGAATAAAAGGATATTTATGTATGATTCAAACATGGGAGTTCTTGCGATAATGATATATTATATATATAAAATAATTTTATTTTAAGTACCAAAAAAATTAGGATTTAGTCGAAGGAAGCGTATGAAGTATTAAAGCATCAATCATTCTGCAATACATGGAAATGAATATTAATAAATAACTGAATATCGTACATTGAAAAAATCATAAATAACTCAAAAAATGTACATTACAAGAAAATAAGGTATCAGACACGAAAATTGGTATTTAATTAATATTGGAGTTGAAATTGTGCAAGTGGAGGAATTGCATGAAAAGGAGGGTTGGTGCTGCAGCAATAATTAGATTTTTATGGATTATATTTCTGTCAGCCAGCTAAATTCAGTTAGCATAAGATTCACCATCTATTTTATTTTTTTTTATTTTTTGGGGCAGCCCACAAATTAATTATGCATCTTCAAGATTATTATACTATATAAATAATATATATACATATATATATATTGATCCTCGTCGCATTCAATCTCTGTAAGTATATGAAAAAGAATCATGATTGGGGTTTTTATAACAGATATACTATTATCAAGCTTAACTACTTTAAAATTGATCAACATACAGAGCGACACGATAGTCCAATATAACGTGTCTAAGTAGGGATCATGTGATCTAACTAACAATTGATGTAGCGTGGATGTTAAGTTAAAAAATTAAAATTACAACAGTGAAAATTAGTGAAGCGTGCTTTATTATTAAGATTCAAACTCGTAATATTATGGTGAAGGATACTTAGCCATGTACCAAATTTGAGCATGTACATTCAAAATGAGAATATAGTTGAAAATTACGGATGTTGCAGCATAATTGACGAAGTTGAGGGCGATGATCAAGAGATCATGGATTCGAATCCTATCAATGTGTATGAATTGATCTGTTTTAAAAATAGTTATTAGTATACTATAATAATACTTATTTAGCAATTATATATATTTGATATTAATAAATGACGCGCATTAATTGTTGTTAATTAAAATTTATAAACTAATTGAGTATGGTGTGGAGGGTAGGTAAGAAGGGTAAAAGTTTGAATAGAAATCTGAAAATGATTGATGATTATACCATTTCAAATTTTTAATTCTGGCTGACGTGTCCCAGATTTTATTGAGGCGCCGAACGGTGATTAAAATATTATTATTATTTTTTTAAAGAAAAGGAAAGAGAGAGGGGAAAGTAAAAGGGCGAGCCGCAGAGGGAGGCAGCTCCGTCAAACCAGGCGGGTTTTCCGGCTGCCAAAAGCCACGTTTTTTTTTAATTACTACGGTATAAAGCATATTGGATGTGCGCAAAAATATTTAAAAATTATGGCAGCACGTAATACTGCGCATCATATTATTAATGATAAATTTATAATGAGTTTTTTTTAAAAAAATTGTTATAATTAAGAATACTCTGTTAATTATTTAAAAAATTATAAAAACTCGTGATTTTTATAAAATTATATAATTTTTGGATTTAGACTTAAAATTATCAACTTTGTCCTTGATGTATATCATTTTTTCTTTTTAAATAATGCACAAATTGGACGAGGTAGATGAAAAAATCTGAGAATTATAAAAATTTATCCACTTTAAAAAAATTATATTCTTAAAAATAAATAAAATTATAATCTGTAGTTCATGGTGACCTTTTTATCAGTTTATCCAGAAAAATGAATGAAATTCTAACGGAGACTAATGGATTTAGTTAGTTATCAGATAGTAATTAAAAATTAAAAAGATATTAGTAATTTATCAAACAATAAAAGTATTCGTGCAATCAATATGAATTGTGAGAGATATCATGCAAAATGACTGTAATGATACTTCTATATAATTAATTCAAAGTGTGAAAGCTACTTCAATCTTCTTACTCATTTCATCTTATACGAGAAAAAGGAAAAATCAAGATCCCTGATCAAACGATCACCGTGAGGCATGAGAAGAGTATATATTGGGGGCGGCCGTACACGATTTCTGCTCCCTGCGGGATCGGCTGGGCGTCAGAGGTCAGTAGCCGAGCTATGCAAGCAAAGTAAACCCCTGCAAAAATATTCCACCGATTCGGATCCTCTATTAATCCACGCCATCAAAATTGTTGTACGTGTTGGGAAGCGTGGCTGTCAGAAGTCAGCCGCCCTTTGCTGGTGCGCCGGTGTAGGGGAACTTTACAATACTCCCTCACTTCCCAAATCAAATGCCTCTAAATTGATTCTATATTTTATTTATTTATTATACATTGTTTATGAATTTTAAACATTTTTCTATGTAAAAAATAATATTATATAAAAAATTTAATTGGTCATTAAATCTCTATTTTTTTTAAAAAAATATGCATAGTATTTAGAAGTAGTTGAGGTGCGAAAATGATGGATATTATTTTTTTTCCTCATGAAATAGTAATTAGGTTACGAACAATGTGTATGTGGTTCTCAAATTCTAATCTCTCTATTTGATTCGGGTCAAAAAATATCATCTTGATCAACAGACTTACATATCTGTCGAATATCTCACTTTTAATTATCCGAAAATTTTAAATCTAAAAGATGATTCTTAATTAAAAAAAATATATAGTTAAGTTAATATATTAAAATTTGTAAAGAGTAAATTCTCGCTTAAATAAGAAGTGCTTATGGGGTGTCTGGACAATGTAACAGAATAGTGAGTCACATGAATAAGTTGGAATTTACGGATTCAAATCCCATCAAACGTGTTGGTATTTATCTCACTTAATATAGATTTATTATAATAATTATTTATCTCACTTAATATGAATTTATTGATCGAATTAATATATTTATTAATTTTTTTAAGTTATTAATATTAACATAATATGTAATTACGATTTTTATATTAACAAAAATAGAATAGGGGGGGGGGGGTGAGAAAAGCCCAAAAGACGAGTGCATAATGCATTTGATTTGAGTGAGAGGGATAGATGGATTATGGATAAGCAAATATTCCAAACCAGAAGCCGTCAACGTCCCGCGCTGAGCCGCCGCCGTCTCCCACTCTCTGCACGGTTAAACTAAAATAATATATTACATTGATATTTCTTAAAAATTAAATAAAATTACACAATCATCTTTTTTTTATAAAATTACAAATAAACCCCTTGTGAGGGTGTTAGTGCGATGTACTCATGAGGAGGCATCTGTGTATAGTTTCGTCATTAAATAGGGTATACTTGTTATTACAACTATAATATCAAATAACATACTTAAATTTTTTTAAAAAAAACATGCTATATTTGTATAATTAAACCTAACATAAAAAGATATAAATTAAATTTTCACCACGAGGGAATTATCAATTAGAAATATAATATGATTTAAAATAAAAATTACTTACAAATTATTTTAATTTATTGAGGTTGGATAAAATGAAAAATGCACTCTCCTTCTTACTTATTTATTAGTTGATCTTTTGGATGATTACTCTAATGTTGCTTTAATCAATATCCTATATATACTTTTTAATCATTTCTCCTTGTTGTCCATACTACAGGCCTCCCTTACCACTTGGGACCTAAGACTTCAAAATCAATTAGAAGGGCCCACAATAAACAAAATGCAGCTTGCGACCTGATCGAAATTTTAAGTCGTAGAGTATTATTTATTTTAATTTTTTAATTTTATATTAAAAAGATGTATTGCTAAAAAATAATATTTTAGAGCTTATAAATTTGTCAAAGCCATCATTTACAACTGATGTGGAATGCCTGACACCATCATCATCTCCACATACGAAAAGTCTGGGACGCCCACATTGTCCTTTTCCCACCAACAACATGTAATACTATCGTGCCTCATTGCAGTGTCATGTATTATTTGTTACTGTTTCATATGTGATTGACAATCGTTCTAAAAAAATATATCTATTTAAAGAAGACATTGGAATTTATAAAAGGATTAATTATATTTTACCATTTGAATCATGATTGATTTTTACACTTTACAATCTAATTTTTTTTTGTGTCGACTTATCATCTTAAAACTTTACTAAATTTTGCACTATTCCATTTATAACTGCTTTTCAATCAAATCTTTTATCCAAAAAACATCACATGTAGTACACATGTGATACTTAGGGTTATGTGATGTGATATTTTTTACATATGCATAATACGGTTATTTTTTCTGTAGAAAAAAAATCAACAAAAAACCGAACGTATACGAAAAAGTGCAAATTTCACAAAATTGAGATGATAAATTGACAATTTTTTTTTTAACGACAAAGTGTAAAAATATATATAATTCAAAAAACAAAAACCCTTTATAAAATTATGTATTAAAAATTTTCATTTGAAACTAATAGGAGGAGACACACGACAACATCACGTATCAACCAGACCAAAAAGAAAAATGAATTAGTGGAACGGAAATCATTAATTGCCCAATTATGTTTGCCATTAGCATAAATATAATGGTGGAAATAGTGTGCATAGGATGCTCTTTTCCTGATCTTACAATATGTAATAAGAAATTTAATAATTATTAAATACCATAATTTGACACAATCCTCCACATTATTAAATTTTCTAAAAATATCATTGAGGTAAAAAATAAAATATTATACTTAATAAAACCATAATTAATATTATCATCACCTAATAATAATAATAATAATAATTTTTTTTTTTGGGAAAAGAAATGTGTTCTTTTCTCTCTTACACACTTTTTCCCCCTTTTATGATATATATTTGTTTAAACAATTAAAGAAAACCAAGTACAAATTTTTGCAAACACATGCTTCATTATTAAATTCCATGTTAGGACAACCCTAGCAACATTTTCTATATAAAATACCATAAAGTGATTTAGCTCTATAAATTAATATAATATGTAAGTTTTATTAAAATAAATAAATATATCTATATATATATATCGTGTTTTTCCTACTTACAGAATAAAAAATTATGATTGGATATTCCGCTCAAACAATCAATAGGAAACGAATGTTCTATGATCACGTTCAATAAAGTCTCATATCGAACAAAAAAAAAATTAAATTTCTTTTTTTAAAAAAATAAATAAATAATTTTGAGCAAAGAAAAGAGGCTAATTGTAATTATAATGTGTCAATAAATGAAGCAGCTATTATTGCTTTAAAAAAAAATTGCTAAATTAGTAGCACTTTATTTATGTGGATTGCACATTTATTTACCCCATAATTGTTGCACCTCCAGAAATGCGACTTCACCAAGTATCAAAGTTCAAACTGTTCCAATCGTCGCGTTCCCAACCGGACCCCTATCAACATCATCCACAATAACAAAATCACCCAAAATATATGTCTTGCTTTCTGGTCATTGTCAAAATTAATAAGGGTAATACGGTCAGACAACATCATCCACAAATAAAAATACTTATGCCCTTTATATTTATTGCATTAATTAGAAAAAAATTACTACTTTTAAATTCATTCCTTGAGAGAACTTACTTAACTATTAAATAAGTTGATGAATTTTTTTTATAATATTAAAATAAATATAGTAAAAAATAATAAAAATAATAAGAATAAAAATGAAATGACTAAAATAAAGATAAAATATATTGATTGATATTCTCCCAAATTTTTTAAGTACATCTTTTAAATTTTGATTTTACATTCTATGGGTAAAATGATTATTACTTAAAAAGGTAAAAAATAATTAAAATTACATCAATTGTATACCAAAGTGATCCTAATAATAAAACTCGAATACTAATTATGTCATTTGTAATTACAAGAGCATAAAGATGACCAATAACATAATTCATGTACAATATTTTTTTTAGCCGTGTAATTACAATAATTGAGTTTTGATGTGTCCATAACATGATCAACGAGTTAATATTTTTTTACGTATGTGAAATGGATATATTAACAATTTTATTAGCATAATTAATCACACAATATTATTAATGATGAAAACTAACCGAGATGATTATTTTATTATATTATATAATTTAAATTATGTATGTAAAATTAGTCGGCAGTTCAAGAGCACAAAGTGTATTTAATATTTAATTTTACATGCATAGATACATGTGTTTTAGGTACAAACATGCTAACAGCAGGGGAGTGAATTGAGTAATGTGTGAAGTTACGTATTTAACCTCGGCGGGCAACGTTATGACTTATGAGGCCACGGTTGGTCACTCCGGCCGACCGACTCCCTCATCTTCAGTGGAGGGGAGAGAGAGAGAGAGAGCAGTCCCATAAAATATGTATTATTGTAGAGAGAGAAAAACAAGAGCAAGAAAGAGAGAGAGATAGATACATACATATATACAACCACTGCACACAGCTATTTCTTCGTCACATTATTACATTACAATATATATAAAAGAAAATGCAAATATGATAAAATAAGAGAAGAAAGGTGAGAACTTTTGAGTAGAAAGAGAAGCGCAGAGAGAGAAAGCAGCAAAGAAAGTGAAAGAGAGAGAGAGAGAGAGAGAGAGAAAAGAGGTGGAAATTGGAGCCTGCAAAAGGGGTTTGAGAAGAAGAAGAAGAGGAGAAAGAAAAGCTGGGTACAGTATATATACATACATACGTATATAACATATATAGAGAGAGAAAGCGTGTATGTTTTTGTGTGTGTGTCTGGACGGTGTAGTGTGGAAAAGGGGGCAATTAAAAGTAAGACTGCAGCATTTGGTCTGCGCTATCCTCAACATCTCCTCCTTTTCCAAAGCTCCTCTTGTCTCCCCTTAAATTTAGAAACTCGTTACTTTCTCTCTCTACCCACCCTTTCCCTTTTCGCCGGAAAAATTATTCTCTCCGGCGCCGGTCACCCCCTTTTTTCCGTTTCGTTTCCCATTTTTTGACCATAAAGAAATTAAATCTTTTGTTTGAGCTTTGCTCATCAGGTAAAGGAGGGAACAAGAAAGGTGCCATCTGTGTGATCACTTCAAAAGGTTAAAGATTTTATTATCTTTTGACTTTTGTTGTTGAGGGAGTCGCCATTCTTCGCTTGATTCTCTTTTCCGGCAAGATGAGGCTCCTGTGAGAACTCCGGCCATTTTATGAGCTGGAAATAAGGGAGTTCCTGGAGGCAGCAGGAGATAAAGAAGAGAAATGAAGACGCCGACCACCGGGGTCGGAACTCAGCCCGCGAACGCCTCCGCCACCGCCGCTGAAGGTCTCATCTTTTTTACATTCACCCTCCCAGATTCACGCTCACACATCACTGCTCCCATTGTAAACATCGACGCTGAATCCAAAGACCATCTCTTCCGTTCCTTGTTTTTTTCTGTAAATTAATCTTGTGGATTTTCTTATCCCCAAATCCAAAAAAGATGAAAAAACTTGGGGCCCTTTTGCTGGGAATCTAATTTGATTTTATCCCTATTTTGTTTGTATATTTGTTTTTTTTGTCTTGCTGATTTCCTTTGTGCTAAAATGCACCGGCTAATGGCAGTTGAGAAGAAGAGTATAAACAGTGAGCTATGGCAAGCGTGCGCCGGCCCTCTGGTGAACCTGCCGGCCGCTGGGACCCACGTCGTCTACTTCCCACAAGGCCACAGTGAACAGGTTAAAATCTTCTTTTCCTCTTTTTTTTTAACTGATGATGATTGAAACGTAACAGTCCGCCTGCATCCACTACTTGTATGCGGTCCACTGTTCATTCTCCGTGTGACAGCTGCTAACGTGCGCCGTTATGGTGCCATCTGCTTAACTCCTCTCCCTCCCCCTCTCTGTCAGTAGCTGACTCCCGACATAATTTGATCACATGCCCAGGATTCCATGATTGTCTTCATTATTAGTTTGTTTAATAAATGCTTGTGAAATTATATGTCTGGATGGATCCTTTCTATTCTATTGTGAGCTGGTGCTTACAATAATTAATTGGAGTATGAGATTTGGAAATGTGAGGGGGGGGGGGGGGGTAGTTTCAAGAACTGGGCTGATAACTCAGATTAAAAAGGGGAAAGAGAGAACAAAAAGGACAGAGTAATAGGGACAATACCTGCTGGACCATGCTAATGTGCCCAGTTATGCTGGGGTGTGGGTTGTTGGATGGGGATTTTCCTTTCCTTACTCTCTCTCTTTATTATTATTATATTTGTTTTGTGGGGGGGTGTATCGAGTTGCCTTATCTCACTGTTCCACATCATTTAAATACCTTATAATTAACTGTATCATAATTATATCACAAGATAATATTAAGTATTTTGAACAATTTGGTGTATGCAAGAATGGTTAAATTCTGGGGTTGAAGTTTATATTCAGACAAATTAATTAGTGTGTTCAATCTTTTAAAATGTGCATATGCAATGAACAAAGTGACTTCATAAGCAAAGGATGGTGTTTCTTGAAGTATGATGGAGATATTGATCAATTTGGCCTTTTATGTGTTTGCTTTGTGGGTGTAAATATTGCAAACTATTGCGTTCGAATCTTGTGTTTTGCTATGATCGAGAGCGATAAAGTTCTTACACGTGCATTTTGTCAAGAAAGATGGTGTTATGTGGTGATGAATTTGGTTCATTACTTTCGCTAGTGGAAATACGTGTTTTGTGTCGTATGTTGATGGTTTTGGTGGACTGATTTTCTTGTGTAATTTTGGATTTTCAGGTTGCTGCGTCTATGAAAAAGGATATAGATGCTCAAATACCAAACTATCCGAATCTTCCATCAAAACTACTGTGCCTCCTTCACAATGTCACTTTGCATGTATGCTTCCTTCAACTAGACGGCTTCTTTTTCTCCTTGGAAACATGTCGAGTTTAAGATTCTTTGAATGTGAGTAATCACTGTGGTTACTTTTACGTATCTGTTAGGCTGATCCAGAGACAGATGAAGTATATGCCCAAATGACGCTGCAGCCGGTGCCTTCGGTAGGTTTTTGTGCTTCTGTTTGCTACTTTATGAAAATCTTGAAGATATTGGAAAGCCACGTGATCTGGGCAGTGACTTGAGAATTGTACCTATTCATCAGTACTTGTTCAGTGTGCTTCATTTTGGCGATAAATAACTGACTGTGTCATTTATTTGCAGTTTGACAAGGATGCTTTACTGAGGTCAGATCTATCAATTAAAGCAAATAAACCACAAACGGAGTTTTTCTGTAAAACCTTGACTGCAAGTGATACTAGCACTCATGGGGGGTTTTCTGTCCCTCGACGAGCTGCAGAAAAGATTTTCCCTCCACTGGTTAGTAAGAGGAATCTTTATCCCTATTGCATTGTTGGCAATTCTTAGATTATATCTATTTCTGAGAGCGGTCATCTTGTTCCAGGACTTCACAATGCAACCACCGGCACAAGAGCTTGTGGCCCGGGATTTACACGATAATGTCTGGACATTTCGCCATATTTATCGGGGTAAATTCAGTTTGCAGCTTTTCTTGTGCTTCCATTTTTGTATACTGTTCAAAGCACTATTTCAATTTTGATACTAAAAAACACGATGATTGCATTTCAGGACAACCAAAGCGTCACTTGCTCACCACTGGGTGGAGCCTTTTCGTCAGTGGAAAAAGGTTATTTGCAGGTGACTCGGTCTTATTTATCAGGTAATGATCAGCTAGTTTCTCTGAGGCCTTGCTTGTCAATCAGTTACTACAGAGATATAAGTAATTGCTCATGTTGTCCTTGAGCTGTCTTATGTGAAAAGGATTTCTTTTTCTTGCAAACAGGGACGAAAAGCAGCAGCTTCTTTTGGGCATTAGACGGGCTAACAGACAACCAACCAACTTGTCCTCATCAGTGTTGTCAAGTGATAGCATGCATATTGGAATTCTTGCTGCAGCTGCCCATGCTGCTGCAAATAATAGCCCGTTCACTGTTTTTTACAATCCAAGGTAAATTGGCTCATCTTTAACCATGCTGTTGTTGGATTTGGTTCACCTATGGGAACCTTTTATCATTTGCGTTCACATTGTTTCTTTCTGTGTTCTCATCTACTTCTGAATTTTGAGCAGGGCTAGTCCATCAGAATTTGTCATCCCGTTAGCCAAGTACTATAAAGCAGTTTGCAGTAACCAAATATCTCTTGGCATGCGCTTCCGCATGATGTTTGAAACTGAAGAATCAGGGACAAGAAGGTAATGTAGGCCCCTTTTATGCTCAATTGCTGTTGGTTTCTCTGTTTGCTCTGAAAATCATCTAACAAAGAAATTCCATTTTTGCTTCAAATTTATGTACTTCTTGGTACATCTATTCAACTTCTAAGCCCATCTTAGAAACTGTGCATTTCTTTTCTCCCAGCAAATAAAAGGTTTGATAAAGTCTACCTCTTCTTTATGTTAACCTGCATTAAATTCACCTGCGTCCTGCAGATATATGGGTACAATAACTGGAATCAGTGACTTGGATCCAGTCAGATGGAAGAACTCCCAATGGCGCAACTTACAGGTAAGATCAGGAAATATGCTCTTTTCGTCCTAGATAAAGTTTCTTTGTTTTTTGCTTCATTCCTTCTATTTTTATGAAAAATAAGCATTGGTTGTAGGAAGATATGCATTGGATACTTACTTTTTGTACAAGCAGGTTGGCTGGGATGAGTCGACTGCTGGTGAAAGGCGTAATCGTGTTTCCATTTGGGAGATCGAACCAGTAACTGCTCCATTTTTCATCTGCCCAACTCCACCTTTCTTCCGTTCTAAGCGTCCAAGGCAACCAGGAATGCCAGGTACCGAAAAGGATTACAGATGCTTCCCGTTAATTACGTTTCACGTTCTGTGGCTCGTTCCACGGACTCCTGCGCATTGAATGAAACATTGAAGATGCTTGTAAAATTAAGTTATAGCCCAACAATGACTTGCAGAAGGCCTGAAAAATCTACCATGTTCTCCTTGCAGATGACGATTCCTCTGATCTAGACAACTTATTCAGGAGGACAATGCCATGGCTTGGTGATGACTTTGGCCTCAAAGACCCCCAAGCTCTGGCTGGCCTGAGCTTAGTCCAGTGGATGAACATGCAGCCAAACCCCTCTCTGGCTAACCAAATGCAACCAAACTATATGAGTTCGTTATCTAGTTCTGTTCTGCAAAACCTTGCCGGTACAGATATTTCACGGCAATTATGCTTGCCTGGAACTCAACTTCCTCAGCAGAACAACTTACAGTTCAATGCGCAGAGGCCAACCCAACCAGTACAACAGCTCGATCAACTCCAAAAGCTGCCATCTTCTTCATTGAACCCATTAGGCTCAATTATACAGCCGCAACAGCAGTTGACTGATATTAGTCAACCGCCAAGACAGAACTTAGTCAGCCAAACTTTACAGACTGGCCAAGTTCCGCCTCAGGTCTTGCAGTCACAGACTCCTGTCCAAGCTCAAAATTTTCTTCAGCAGCAACAGTCTCTTCTAAACCATCAACTTCAGAGAAATCTTGCACAAAATCTGCCTCAGCAGCAGCAACAACAACAGCAACAGCAGATTCTGAGCCACCCTCAACAGCAAAATCTAATTCCGTCTCAGCCCTCTGATATCATAAACCAACAATTGCATGTTTCAGAGAACCAAATACAGCTTCAACTTTTACAGAAGCTCCATCAACAGCAGCAATCACTGTTGGCACAGCAGTCGGCAATGCAACAGCCAACTCAACTGACACAACTCCAAGATCACCAGAAGCAGCTTTTAGATGTCCAACCAAACTTCTCCAGGTCTATGTCGACGAACCAAATGTTGGAGACATCTCAAGGAACATCGAGTATGCTCCCTCAGTCGCATGTTCTTGCTCAGCAGATGACAAGAAATAATAGCCAAACGAACCTCCGGTTTGCGCAACCACCTCAGCAACCAAAACTTCAACAACAGCAGCAGCAATCTGGGATACTACCAGAGTTGCCTGGACATATGGGGCCTACTTTAAATCCAATTAACAATCAGCCTTCTGTTGGTGGTAGCAGTTTATTGACTGGAGCTGCTGGTGGAGGTCAATCTGCAGTTACTGACGATGTTCCGTCTTGTTCGACTTCACCATCCACAAACAACAGTCCAAATGCAGTCCAGTCAATAATGAATAGCAGAAACCACCGAGCTGCATTAGTAGGTGATGAGATTGCTCAGTCTTCTGCCACTCTGTTAAATCCAAATGGTTTAGAGACACTGTCTTCTAGTGGTAATTTAATTAAAGATTTACAGCCAAAAGCTGATGTTAAACCCTTGCTGAACGTGCCAAAAGACCAGAACCAAGGTTTTTTTGCTTCGCAAACATACCTTAATGCTACTGGAACCCAAGTGGATTATTTGGATAGTTCATCATCGGCAACATCAGTTCTTTCTCAGAATGATGTACAGATACCTCCGAACAACAACTCCATGTCATTCAATTCTCAATCGATGCTGTTTAGAGATGCAAGCCAGGATGGCGAAGTACAGGGCGATCCAAGGGGCAACGTAGCTTTCGGAGCTAACATTGACAACCAGTTGGGGATGCCCATGATGCCTGAGCCATTGATGACAAAGGACATGGTGGGATCAGGTAAAGATTTCACAAATAATCTCTCGTCTGGAGGAGGCATGCTTTCTAGCTATGAGAACCCCAAGGAGGCTCAACCCGAACTCTCGTCATCTATGGTTTCCCAATCATTTGGAGTTCCAGATATGACGTTCAACTCCATTGATTCCACTATAAACGATGGTAGCTTCATGAATAGAGGTGCTTGGGCTCCACCACAGATGCCAAGGATGCGGACGTATACAAAGGTTGGCATTTTATTATCAATGTTCAGGGATATAAATGTTAACCTCCTTTATGTATGCTCAAGTTCTCCTTTGCTAACGTGGGAAGTTTTTTCTTGAAGGTGTACAAACGGGGAGCTGTTGGAAGATCAATTGACATTGCACGCTACTCAGGCTATGATGAGCTTAAACAAGATCTGGCTCGAAGATTTGGTATAGAGGGACAACTTGAGGACCGACAGAGAATAGGATGGAAACTTGTTTACGTGGATCATGAGAATGACGTCTTGCTAGTTGGTGATGATCCTTGGGAGTACGTTTTCACACTTTACCCAATGTCTCATCTGCTATCTGTAAACATCAAACATTCTCCTTCAACGCTAATACGTTTTGTATGCTAATGCCTTCAGGGAATTTGTGACCTGTGTTCGTTGCATAAAGATCCTTTCTCCTCAGGAGGTCCAGCAAATGAGCTTGGATGGAGATTTTGGAAATAGCGTCCTTCCAAACCAAGCTTGCAGCAGCTCCGATAATGGCGTGAATTAGTTGGATAAAGCTTTTAACCTGTTTGTCCACATGGAAAGCTTATCCAACAGCACATTGGCGGAGTTCCGTTGCTCGATACCACTAGTGTGGCAAGAGTCTAGCATCCCAAGTTCTGATTTCCTGTCCACTTGCTGTGATGGAATGAAAGAGCAGACATAGTAGTGACTCATCGCCAGGACCAAAGCCGGTAGTTGCTTATTAGAAGTAGAGAAGAGGGCAAAGCATCTAATTCCTGTTCTTTTTTTCAGGCCTAGGAGCCCACCGTGTATCTTAGTCCAAGCCGGTAAATGTAGAAATAGATCCAAGCCTCTGCATTTCTCCGTCTTTGTTTCACGTAAAAACCTCTTTCTGTAGAAATTAAGAGCTTAAGTTCTGTATGCATGATATAGTTTCCAATTGTATAGATGTTTAGATATTTCAGTTAACTTTTCGATGACATCTTAACATATTAATGATGACTTGTATTATCTGATGGGCAATGGAAAAACAAAATTTTGTAATCCGAGAGTGAATTGTACTAATAGAAGCACAAAAATTATTTCTTTGTTCTATATCTTCACTGATGTATAAAACAGAACACCTGCTGTATTGCATTATGTATGTAGAGTAGTCCTAAAGTCTTGAGTTGCAACTATGAAGAATTTCGTACAAAAATGAAATTCTGGCTGTTATGAAGATCTAAATTTTTCCTAATATTATAATAATGTAGCAGATGGTGATGAGTCGCTGAAAAGCATAGGTAGAAATTCAATTGTTGTAACAGAAAAGGCTATCCAGAGAATCAAACTTCAACTATCAAGAGAAAGAAACTTGATCAAATTTTAGGGGAACAAACTGAAGTTACAACTGACATACAAAGTCCAGTTTGTTAACGCGTTGATGAGCGAAGAGTGTGGCAGCAAATGCCACTAACATTTTTGGTGAATGATCTTTCCTTCAACTGACCATTGGTTCAGGACTGGCTGATGACAATATATCCAACATTGAATCCTTCGGCTCCAATTCTTCATGCCATAAAGGGAGGGTGTTCCCAGGGTAAAACTTCCTAGTGACCCCATCTTTGTTAATCTGCAATAAGAGGTCAAAAACTATTGATCCATCCAGGAAACGGAATCGGGGATAGTAAAGTAAAGAAACATCCCAACTGTCACACAGACTATCTGATTGTTCGAACCAGTTACTGAAATTCATAAGTTTGCTATGATAGTATTATAACCAACACATACAGTCGCTATTATGAACTCTGTGTTAAATAATCACTCCCAGAGCATTTCTAGAATTCCATAAGGCAACTAATATATAATTAGCATAGTTGCCAAAACTGTTTTCATTCCAATATCATCATGCATAGCAAGTAGCTGAAGCGATGGAACTGCTAGCAACAACAAAAGAGAGCAAGCAGACATCTAATTTTCCAATTTATGGAGGGGTGGGAATCAACACTATTTTACTCGAAAGCATCGTTCATCATCAGAAAGGAACTCACAGTCACAGTTCGAACAACCCCACCACTGGCACCATCCCGAGCAATGGCAAGAGATACTGCTTTCACGACCAGTTTCTGAGAAAAATCTTCAAGTTAGGCTAATAGTCAAGTACAAAAGAAGCTAAACAAGGCATAAGTAATGAGCTGTGGAACTATGTAGACCAGTATGCAAATCACTTGTGAATTTCAGAAATTCCTGATAATGAAAAGCTTCACATGTTGAGCTCTTGTTCATACATTCACAAATACTAGAAGGAATTCAATTGAAGAAAAGATCTTCAGAATGGACTCTGAAACTCTTCTAACTTGATAAAAACAAAGATATAATACACACCTCAGCTTCATCTTGAGTCATTCCTTCCTTCCAAACTTGATCAAAGAAACCATACAAATAGGTAGAGCCAGACCCTGAAATACAAGAAAGAATTAAAATATAATATTTGCCCCTCTAAGTGAGTGCAAACATTTCACCTGCCATGTAAATTGAAAGCAGCAAACCAAGCCTTAAGTAATTGAAGAATTCAGGAGGCAAAGTGGAAAAATTCAATCTTAATTCTTAAATGTTAAACAATCCTTATGAAGAAACATGGATAATGGATCTCCAAAATAACTCTAGATACGAAAAAGGATAATTTGGGCATCTCAATGGGAAGTGCAGACCTGAAACATACAACTCTTAGTTTATGCCAATTTACCAGCAAAATACTAAAATATATATTTATTACTTTTATACATGTCATATAAAACCTATCAAATTAAGAAAAATATAAATAGTGAATAAGTTACAATGGAATAATGAATATCTAATTCGGTAGTCACCTATCAGTACATCAAGGCTTCAGCAAATGAAATAGCTCAAAAGTTACTGAAAATGTGCAACCATCATCTCATAAAGTGATATATACACAGTGAATAATTGGGTATTTTGGTCACAGCACTACAAATTAGATCGTGTATGATTTAACCAGCTTGACTTAGCACTGTATAGATTCAAGGTCATATGCCATGTAGGAACATTCAATATCTCAGATATAGCTGGAAAACCAGACAAGAAACACATAAAGTAACAAATGACAAAAGCAGACCTCCAATAGTGAAAGGCTGCTCTAAAACAGTTCCTCCCAGTGGTATTCCATAAATTTTACCCCCTTCATACTTATCCCATCCACCAACAATCAGGCCAGTTTGCAACATGTTCTGCAAAATCAATAGAATAGCACAAATTAAAGATTAAAAATAATTAAACACCTCCCTCCAACAAATTGCTCAGAATCATAACTGAAAGCATAAAGCAAAATTAACAGTGGATAAAGGAATTTCAAATGACCGACAAGATTAAGGGCAGGCTCTTGACTATTTCATTTTGATCAAATACTATGCCAACTTCAAGAAATCAGTAGAACCAGGAAAATACTTCTGCTAATGAACTTTGTAGAAGAAATAACATTCAACTTGAAAGGGCACATAGATTCACAACTTATAGATATGACAAACCTTGTTATTATAGGATAATAATCTGACGAGGTTTGCAGCAACTTTTACAGTTGAAGGCTGGCCAAGCTGTATCCTGCAACACCGAGCAATTTATAGAAGGTTCATTTTGTTAACTTTTTGAGAAGTCTTAATTCACCAAGTGGTGCAATCCAGTTAGTGAAACCCACTTCTCAGTAATATGATTTTTGGTGTATTTAGGAGGGAAATTATAAGACTAGAAACAGTTCTTTCATCCAGAAACTCCTAATAAGTACAGTTGAAGAGGGATTGTGACATCAAATATCATCAACCAGAACTGAGTATATAAAGAGCAACAGAGTCGAACTGTGGTGAACTGGTTCCCCAAAACTTCTAAAACCAAACTTAACTTCATCTCAACATATATAGATAAAATTTCTGGAAATAACAAAAGCCAACTGTGATCAAGCAAAAGCTGGATAGAAAACCACAACTATTACTTAAAAGGCAAACCAACATACTAATATAGATTCAACTTCATCTTTTTTGACATGCATATATAGATTCAACTTTTGTTCATGAGGTGCATAAGCAGACTATGAGTAGCAAAGAGATAGCGGAAATGATGATGCCATGTTACATCGAAACAAAATTGGTCAAATACAGTCTCCATTATTATTATACGAGGACCACATCACATTTTTGCTTTTCATATTAAGCTTATTCTGAGACAAACATAAATTTCAACCAGAATGTTCTTCAAGTGTTTGCAGCGTAGATGATGTGAAATTTAGGGGCTCAACAAAAGTACTGGGCTTTTGACTGATCAATACATATCAAGACAGCAAATGAACAGTAGAGCGGGATGATGATACGGAATATTCTGTTAAGTATGAAGTATCAACTTACGTGTGTTGATGGAGAAAGTAGCGAACATAATCTGAAACAATCTGTGAATCTGCTGCCTGATCAAAAGAATTAAGGGAAAACGTGATATTCAAAAGAAAGGAAAGGTCAATTTACCAACTGTACAGCTTATCAAATTATGCAGTGAGAACTATGAATCCAAACCATGAAATTTGCGGCTAATTGTGGGAAGCTGGAAGGGGGTTCACTATCAACAACAGAACCCATGAAAGGAGAATGTTGCATCAATTAAACTTAAAATGGAACTAAAGTGTTTCAATGTGAAAAAAATTGAACAAATTCACCATGGAAGGACAAAATTAAGAGGAAGTCTGAAGCACCAAACAGACTACGAGCGCCAAAAGACAGCCCATTTTATAACTCAAGATATAACCAAGAGTTGCAAAAAAAAGCAACTCTTGTTCCATTGTAACTCTATCAAAACCTGTGGAAAAACAGCTACTTATGTACGAGATGTCGCTAATAACTAGCAAAATACTCTGACCAAAGTTCCATACTGACTACCCTCAAGCATGGGTAATAGTACATCAAACTTATGAGAATAAGATAGAAATCAAGTTAATGAAAAATTACAACATAAACAATCTTTATATTTTAAAGCTACCATCAAGTAATTTTCTAATTCAAAGAGCAGATACACAATTCAGTGAACAACACGAGAGGAGAAGCAAGCTTTTCATCAAGAAGTTCCAAAACTTTAAAATGCCTTAAAAATAATACACTCAAACCCTGAAACTAGGGGAAAAACAGTCCAAAAAGAATTTAACAAATAAAGAACGCAAAAACCTATCATCCCACCAAAAAACGATAAAAAACAAGGCAATTGTGTGAACTCTCACCGAACCAGAGCGGCAGATGTAGACATTATCTGTCAACTGAGTGATCTTATCGGATGCCCTATTCGCCACATACATCCCTACAAATGACCATAACACAAGATTTCCTAATAAGAAGCAGCCATCAAGTATAACGAAAAACAATTACTTCAAAATATTAGACAAATATAATTAGTGTCAAAGAGCTACCGGTGCTTGTGCGAGAGTCGGCGCCCAGAACAACGCCGCCGTTGTAGGTGACGCCGATTATGGTAGTCCCCATCGAGTGTGGAGCGTTCAGATCGCCGGAAATCCCGTCCATGATGCTTACAAGGGATATCGATTAATGAGCTTACACAGGAGTAGTCTAACAGCAGAGAATTGAATCCCTAACGACTTCTGGAAGAAGGAGAGTGGAACAAAACCGGAGTTTCGTGCAGGGAAAGAAGGCGCTGGTTGATGTGTGTAAAGAGTAGTAACCAGTTCGCCCCCTCAATTTCCAATAAATGCGGATTGGCCCCTCAAAACTTCAATAAATTCGTATTCTCATATCTTATAAAGTGTGTACGAGTTGAGGAAGAAAAAGTTTCAATAAAAAAGGCTTCTTCAGGTGATATTTGTAACCAGTAAATATTATACTAATTTTATGTCATAATACCACTTTTTCCACATTCAAATACTTTTGAAGGCAAATTATTTTTGTAAGTTTTTATAATGTAGGTTTTCTGAAATATTTTAATAATAAGGGATGATTTCATTGCCCTTATAATTATGTATAAACTTGATGTAGTTTAAAAAATTGCATTTAGTTTAAAAAGATTGCATTTAATACCAAACTACCGTTACACCGTTGCAAATACACATTCTAGCATACATTGGCGCGTGTCAAGATGTACAATAATAATTTGGTTTACAAAATTTATTTAATTTTCAATAAGCATAATAAGTCAATCGACAGTGAGTATGAACTTCCATTTAATTATTTTTATTAATATAAGCAAATTTAGAGAATTTTCACTAATCAAGAAATTCTTTTATCAGACTGAAACAAATATTAGAGGTATTAGATACAATCTCCTAAACCACGACGAGTCTTATATATAATTACAATAAACCTCAGGAGGGTGCGTCGTAATTATTCCTAAAAATAATCGATTGAAGTTGAAAATATATAACATGCTGAACGTGTTAAACACGCCATCAGTTGCGTTCAACTGTTGCAGTTTTTCTAACCCTTACGATCGAAGCTAGTGTTTTTGAGTGAGTATCGCCCACATAGTCGTTTGATCTCCATACATTCGTTTCCCATTGCCATTTCTAGTTTATACTGATAATGTCATTGCATTTGCGTCAACACGAATTTAGCTACAACTAAATTACTCTTGTCCCTTCAACCTATTGTTTCGACACTTCCTTTTACATACACTAAAATATTACAGATTGACAACTTTATTTTGGATGGAGAATATTGGTAGCCAATAGTAAACAACTTACCTTTTAATTTTAGAACTACAACGGCAAACCACAATATTGGCTTTAGGCGATGAGACACGCTTGTACTAGTCGGCACTTGCAGAAAAGCATCAGCAGTTCTCCACAACCTCAGAGATATAATGAATTTGCAAACATTATCCCACGATGAATACTTTCACTAGCTGCTGCAAACTTATCCTTCAAGCCAGCTTCTCCAACAGCATGAGCAGCAGCTTTCAACTGAAGACACATGATTGATGAGAAATACAGAACAAAGAGATAATGTCTGCTAGCAGAAGATAGCAGATTATGAATGCATTTCATATAAGAGCTGATTGCGCTTAGATTATAAACTGAAGTCTTTATGTCTCTTGATGTCCAAGTCCAATAGCAATCTCAGAGAAGAAGGCATTGATGAAATGTCTAGATCCTACAAGTACCCGCTATTGAAATTGTGCCAGGAATGATAAAAGGATGAGATTTCTTCTCTGTCATAAACTCTTTTCTTGTTTTTTTAATATTAGTAAAGGATTACCTGGTTTAAAAACTCATCAAGCCGTCTGGCTAGCCGTATGATGCTACCTTCAAAAATATCAGTCATTTCGAGAACTTCTGCAAACGAAGCTCCCTGGAAGAAAATTAAGAGGGCGTGTGAATATAAAAAAAATCTAACTGCAATCAAATGCAGTTGGGACTATCTCTTTAACAAATTAACTATACTATCTACATGAAGAATATCAGAATTTCTTTTTGAAATCACTCTTCAAGTTCAGCAAAGGTGAACAGAATGTCATGATTACTTTTCCAAATAGAGTACAATCATCCACCCAAAGAGCTCCTAGTTATCAAAAAGGCATGGGGAGAGGCGATACTGTTCCATTTAGAATAGCTCCAGAATGACAATTGACAAGAAAGGTGATAATAAATATAAGTTAAAGAAGGTCAACGCAATCTCAGCCAAATTTGGACAGAGATTATTCCTAGATGCAGCTGGTGCTGCTAAATTTTGAGTGGCTATATATTATGCACACCCATCACTAGGAGACAGATGCTGACTGGTTTTTTCTTTTTTTGGTTTACACAGGTGCTGACCAATGCGTCAACAGGTTTTAATGGTAATACATTTGCAGTTTCACAAACAATGTCCAGAAAATGAATTTAAGCTAAACAATCAAATTAACCAACTGACCCTTGACCAACAGTAAATCACATCCATCAAGTATGGCCTAACAGACGCCTCAACGTATTCATCCACATTTATCTCAAGTTTACACTCACGTTCTATCTGCAAGAAAATAATATCTTCCAATTGTCAGTTGTCATGGTTGCAAAAATAATTTTTTTCTTGGGGCACAAATTCAAAATGCAGAAAACAAATTAGGAGAAACGTATATCAGATCAGAGCTCAAAACACCTCTGCTATTCCTCTGGCACTGTCTTGAAGTTGTTGCAATGGTTTAGCAAGTTCGGCTCTTAAATGAATCTGTTCACTCGATCTATCTCCAGGAATGAAGCAACTTGCCAGAGCTGCAACTTGATGATGATCGAGATCATTGAAGGTACCTGCTCAAAGAATATGGAAAAAGTTGTCCATCAAATTTAACATTTAGCATGTGCATAACCATGACCTCAAACAAGGAGTTCCCAAATTCCAAATGAACATTTACTCAAAAGAACAAGCTTAAACATTCAGAAGTTTTCCCATGTTATCTAACTAAGAGTGATAAATGTAAAAGAATATTCAACATTTACAAGACATTAGAATTAAAAACCAGTCGTGAGATGACGGAACTTTGACATGTCAGCAAACACATAGATATGATGGGTTACTAAGGAAACTGCATCATCTATTGAGGCTTATCTCTATGAACATGCTACTAAAGCTCAGAAAGAAATTATCGCTGCCTTTATAGTCCTAAAAAGAAATGAGTGGTAATGAATTTGCATATCGTTTAAGAGGCTAACCATTGAACATCAATTCCGTAACAAGCAGCTCATCTCCAGTATCTATCAGGCAGGCTGCACGTCCCTTCAACTGAACGATGCCATCACCATCAATATGACCCAGTCTTTGAAGAACCCGTGAACGGTTCTTAAGTTCATCACGAAATTTTTGAAGCTGAAAATAATTCAGGAGGCATGAATCTTATCAGAAACACAATAAAATTTTAAGTTAATGGATACAGGATATTGCTATCTATGAAAGACCACTGACCAGAAGAAGATGATGATGAAAAAGAAGCATGTAGGCCCATGCAAACAACACATACTTTAAGTACAAACAATAACAAGAGCTACAAAAAAGCAGAAACTGTGGCAATCCATAATCTACATAAATAATGAGTGCACATATCACAGTGTCAAACAAACTTGATTTGCGGAACTAGTTCAGGCATGTTTTAGGTATGGCACATATCTACCAGAGAGAAGTACCTGTGAATCGCGCATTTTTGACTTTAGCTGTTGAATTTCATGATTGACTTCTGCTTTTCTCTGGAAACTTCTAATCTGATGTTCGTCTTGAGACTGCACATTAGTGCAAGTTACAAACAAATTATAAAAACACCTACCAGAAGAGCTAATTCGCAAATTTGTAAGAACCCATCATCCTTGCTACTTTACAGAAGTAGGAAAAGCATCAACAAGAGAAAGAGAAACTACTTGAGTGGCATACCTTATGCAGTGGGTGAGAAAACAATTTCTGTTCAAGTTCCTCGATTTGGTTCGCCAATTCAACAAACTCTAGATCATTGATTCCCATATCCTGACGAAAGTTTAATATATATATTATAAATACATACCCCTGTCTCATTGCAGTAAATGTGGAAATGTGTCAGACTACCAGATGTTTTCTTTCTCGAGGATATTTAAACATGTAACTCTTTAGGACCTGCATAACGACCCCAATTTAGGACAAGAACAGTACATGGAGAACCAGTATTTCATTGCAAGATATGATGCAGTTGCAACTAAAAGAGTTAAGAGATCAAATAACATTATCACTTGAACAGAGTCAAACAGACCAAGAAGGGAGCAGCAATGGTACACATACTGAAGCAGTCTGGTGATCAACATAACATACAAGATTGCTGAACCTCATTGTTTAATAACCTCTTTTTCCCAACACCAGCCAGTTTCAATTCTTGCCTTTTGGCTCCCATGATAGTTTTCTGCAGATGTCAGTCTAAAATTCTAGTTTTATGAATGATGAATATACAAATTAAGAGGCAAATTTCACCAAAGGTCCCTCAAACGAAACAGAGATAAAGCTAGACCCACCAAAAAACTACAGTACGGACTTGGTTCAGCAAGTAAGGACTAAAACTGGAGTTACGCAACAGATCTAGAGAATTGTGTTGCAATAAAAATTGTTAGAGAGCAAGAGTATTACATACAGTTTAGGACGTTAAGAGAGGGCGCTGTTGAAGTTCTAATCACAACACTCAGCACAATGTTTTTAGCCAGTTCATGGTGTGCAATACTGTCAACCAATAAAGCAGGATCAGATAAAATTGCATACCTTCACAGGATTAAGCTTTGGAAGGCCTTGGGGATAGCGTTTTTCAAGCTCGAGTACAGCAAGGAGAATGGTTTGTCGAGCTTCCATCGGCCGCAAGTCAGAAGGAACAGATATTCTGAGCTTGCTAAGTGCAGAAAGGAGAGGCAACTGAACAGGAACCTGAGAAATAAACCAAAGTGTATAACTTCCCCCATTATCCTTTATGAAACATGGAGCTGCAGTAAAAATTACAATGTAGAACAATTTTGTTATGAACAGTTTCCCAATTAGAAAAGAATCAACCTACCACATGCATTTCACCTCTTTCTCCAGGAAGAGGATGAGAAGGTTTTGGTTGAGGACCCTTTTCACTTGAGCCAAGAGAACAGTGAAGCAGAACATCCACAATACAACCATTACCACGTGAAGAAGCAAGTGCAGCAGTCAAAGAACTTGATGCTGCAGGGGGTTTTTTCACCACATTGACTACAACTCCCCAACCCCAATCTGTTCCACCTTCCCTTACTTTAACCTGAAATTTAAGAGAACTAGCTTCAGTGAGAGATGAGAATAAAACCAAAGGAAAATTCCTTTGGAGAACTGTAGAAGTGACAAGGTATAACAGTGAACTCAACCTAATAACAGAAATGAAAATAAAAAACTAGAAATGGGAATGAGTCACAAATAAGGACGGAGTAGCATTCTAATCACAGGGAATAAGAAAAGTGCAAATGCATGAAGCTAAACTATTTTTGGTGCTGAGTGATGCAGACAAGCACATTCTGAAGTGGGAGAGGGAAAACATGAGACTTCAAATTTAGCAGCGAGCAGATGCAATAAATGGAAGAGAAATATAAGCCCACATCACAATAAGTCATGAGCAAGAAAGATGGGCCATGTGGCCGACCAGGGCAGTAAAGAACAGCAATTACACAATGTATACTAGTTTAGATCAAAGTTTATTCAGACAAACACCTGTCACAGTACATACCAGCCTACCAGGTAGAAGGTAAGAGAGCATTCTTTCAGGCCGTGTTGTTTCTGCCATCATTTTCTTTTCAAGTTGGGCTATCTCAAGCTTTAACCTATGATATTCAGCAACCTCAACCTAGCAATGGAAATAGGAGGATGCTGTTACTTTGTTATAAAACTAAACAACACATATCTAAGCATGAGAAAGCAAAGTCACCTCGCCAGAGGAATCAAGCTTAGCAGCTTCCTCTTCAAGCTCTGAGACCTTTTTCCCAATGTCAGGCAAAGCCTAAAGAAACAGAAGTTGCACATCTTAGCCATTGTAAATAATTTATCAACACAAGTGAAATTTAATTTATAGGTAAAACCTTCTCATACTGAAATTGATGAAAGGAATTTTTTATAACATGCTCAGCAGTGAATTGCCCCTCAGCACGGGTCATTAAGTTCAGAATTGAGTAGTAGCTTAATCTGAAAGTGCTGACTAAAGGTGCTGGTCTTCCCAAAACCATGTCCTTAAGGGTATTCATCTCCATCTGATATCAGAAAGGAAAAATTTAACATTAAATAAAAAAACACTAGTTAGACCACTAATACAAAATAATACGATAAATTGCCAATTTAACCACTTCCTGCAAATTTAGAGGTGCACTACATCAGATGTGCAAATTAAGTAGACATCAATCAACAAGGCCAATGTAATTGCTTCAGTTAAATAAGTCTAAATAATCAGTACCAAGTTACAGCTGCGTTAAGCTTTACACCCATTATACAGCCTTCCAACAGCTTAACCTTTTGAGAAGTATCAATCTCCTCCTTTTTCTTCATTTTCTATTTTGCTTAATACAGAGAATGTTCATCTCTAGACAAAGTTGAAAAGTTGCCCATGCATGTTCTGACAAACTGAACATAGTTTAATACTTCACAAGTCTTAGTCTTCCAAGAGGTTGCAAGATGCTTGCTAGTTAACACGATACGGTGGAATTACTACAAGAATTTCACTCATTTGTTTGGTCACAAAAGATTTAGTAGTTTGACTTTTTTAGGTCTTGTATATGTGCAACCATCCATTATTTAATAAAAACATAGTTATAAATAAGCAGATGGATACTAGACGTTGTTCAGTGGCTTCGCCAAACAAAGCAACATCTCATTAGCCATAGGTTACAAGCAAATGGATACAAAATTATAAAGTAACTCTCTATATATAAACATTTTTTACAGGGTACTTATTTTTTTGAAAAATTCAAAATTTACCAAAACAAACCAAGATGGAATTGGCATTACCTCTTCATCAATCATTATAATGCAAATACCCTGCGAATCTTTACCACGACGTCCAGCTCTACCACTCATCTACAAGACAAGTATATATATGTCAATATTCATCTATGGTTAGCAGACAATATTACGTCATATTACAACGAAACAACTCACCTGGATATACTCACCAGATCCAATATAACGATGACTGTCACCATCCCACTTTTTTACAGTTGTGAAAACGACAGTTTTTGCAGGCATGTTCAAGCCCATAGCAAACTGTCAAATGTGAAAGTTAAAACTTAATAAATGGAAAGAAGCTTTGCCTCAAAGAGTAAGTTAGTAAAAACAAAATGGAAAAATGCTATCAAGATCTGTATGCAAAAACTGTCTGGCATTAAGATGCTGAATATAAGATACCACATTCTCCACAATCTTGTAAGATCCAAGGAGTGGTAGACTGAACAGGTCGTTCAGACATACTTCATTTAATTTTTAATATCTACCAAACAAGTTGCTTGAATATAATAATAGTACCGTTTCTGTGGCAAAGAGAGCTTTGACAAGCCCCTCTTGAAAGAGAAGCTCCACAAGCTCTTTGATAATAGGAAGCAAACCGGAATGGTGAACAGCAATGCCCCTCTGAAGCAATGGCATCATTAATTCAATAGCCGGTAAGTTCCTATCCTCCTCGCTCAAGCAGAGGATTGCAGTTCTAAAAACTTGATCCACAACATCTTTCTCCTCTTGGGTATTAAAATCAAGCTTGGACATCGACATGGCATGTTGTTCACACTCTCTTCTGCTAAAACTAAAAACTATGACTGGTTGGAATTTCCGCTCCATTATCATCTGAAAGCCAACAATTTTGCATGTGAATACTATAAAAACCGGGCATGGAAGCAAAGACAGTTAAACACAAAGTACAGGGACAAGAATGACTACAAGTCTACAACCAAGGAAATCAAAAGTCAGAAAAGAAAGATACATTATGGTTGCTTAAGTGAGGAATAAAGAGGCAACCAACTGGTAATCAAGTGGTAACTGGCAGTGTCTGATACTGAGTAGCGCACCTTGACAATTTTGTATATTTCTGAACCACCAGAAGCATTTCCACCTTTTCCAATTCTGCCATTGGCCTTGGCATTGACAGTGTTGTTCCCGTCAGCGAGATTTTGCTTCACAAAAGTATCCTGAAGCTTCAAAAAGTTGTCCTCTTTAAACTGCTCATTCTCATCAACCACAAGATACAAACCAGAACCACCCATAGGGAACACATAATGTTGCAGGGGTGTCGGCCTGAAATCTGTATAGACAACATGACAAGGTTGTTTGTGTAAATTGCATATCCATTCAGCAAATTCAGTTGCATTTGACATCGTTGCTGAAAGGAAAACCATCTTAATTGCAGGGGGCAAGAAGATAATACTTTCCTCCCAAACAACACCTCGTTCACGATCTTTCATGTAATGTATCTCATCAAATATGACCCAAGCAACTTCCTTCAACACCTCAGAACCCCTATAAAGCATTCCTCTTAGAATCTCCGTAGTCATCACCAAACAACTTGCATTAGGTGAAAGTGTCACATCACCCGTCATCAAGCCAACATCTGAAAACTCCTGGCTCAACTCTCTGTACTTCTGATTGCTCAAAGCTTTTAGTGGAGAAGTATATATCACCCTCTGTTTATCCCTAAAGGCCATGGCAATGGCATACTCGGCCACTGCAGTTTTCCCAGCTGAAGTGTGTGCAGAAACTAAAATCGACTCATTTCTTTCCAGACAAGCCACAGAAACCTCCTGAAAAGGATCAAGCTTAAATGGGTAAGTTTTTGCCATTTCCCCATTATAAATGGGATCTGCAAGGGTACCATAAACTGATTCATCCTTGCTTGGGGCATATCCGCTTGGAACAGCCACCTCATGCACACATGTCTGAGATAAGTTACGCCTCTTAGAGGTAGATTCTTGAGCAGGAACTTCTTGTTTGCTGTTTAAATTTTCTTCCAGTTGTTTTCTTTTGAGGGATGTAGGATATTCGTCCATCCACACCTCCACAGTATTAGCCTCAGTGCTGAAGACCCAAGTTTCAAGCTTGTATGAATACCACCACTAATCTGTAAGAAAACAGCACAATAGTAGAGATTGTTTTCTATTCATAACCAAAAAACTCCTCAGTTTCTTTTAACCTGGCTCACTGTTCAGCGAGTAAGCACCTAGGCCTACGTGTGACAGTGAGAGTGCGAGCATGAAAGAGAGAGAGAAATGAGAGCTTTTCACCAACAAAATACAGTTAAATAATGATGCAGAATATACAATTAAATACAGTAGTGGCATAAAATATAGATACGGCACGCTAGCAGCCATACAATCCAGATTATTTGCACAGCCGAGTCAGTGTGATCGAGAGTAAATGCAAATGCCAAATTCCATGAAAATAGCACATAAAGCTACAAAAAATCCAACTTTCAGCTACCCAAAGAAAATAGATTACGCAAAAGCATACCCAATTTCAGCCAAATCGCACAGAACAAATACCCAATGGACATAAAACAAGCAACTCCATGGTCTGTACTCTAACAGAACACCATGCATGTAATTTCATGACTATGCATCATATGCGTGTATCCAAAAAGGTAGAAGAGGTTACCAAGACAATTGAATACTGTGTAGTTGATGGTTTATGAACGTTTAAACCCTAATTTTTCCCCGAATTTTGAAAATTGTCCAGTTTCGATCGGTTCCCTAAGCATGGGCCTCTTTGTAATGAAATCACTATTGTGATCCCCCATGTAATTATGCCAAGATATTCAAATATGGCTATATATATATATATATATATATTATTTAATTAAACAATGATTCTAATTCAAACCTTGTATTCCCTGTTACGGATTTAAATAAATCATGAGAAGAGTATATTAAAGCTATTTTTAACTTTATCTACATTTAAAATTATTATTTTTCTTACAAATATATTTGTCGTAAATTATTAAGCACCATTTACTTTGTAGTATGAGTTATTTAAATAATAGGATAGACTAATATAATAAAATGAATTCGATTATAATTGTAGATCATTTACTGGATTGATTATTTTTGTAAAAATTAGCATTCCCATGTTTATTTATTCATATGAAGAATAATTAGTAATTTATTTATTTACCTTCCTTTATATATAACAAATAAAATTATAAAAATTAATTATATAAAAACATTTCTAAAAACATTAATGCAAAATTACGGAGATAAATAATAAAAAAAGACGTACAAAATTCTTGCAGTTAAACCTCTTTTGGGAAAGAAGAGAGTTCCTTTACCAATACATCGAAGAAGATAAGGGGGAAGGGGCCGAGGTGGCAGCTGAAAGGGGGAGTAAGAGGGGGAGGCGACGAGGCGGTGGAGGAGGAAGAAGGAAGGGGGAATTGGGGGTAGGGAAGAAGGCCGGGGCGATGGGGCCGGCAAGGGCAAGAGGGTAATTTACCCCTTATGTGATTGGACTTATTAGTTTGAAGAAATCAAATGATAGATTGAGTTATGAAAATAAAACAGTAAAATAATAAGGCTAAACTCATTATCTCAGATCCCTATTACTCAAAGTAAACACACTACTAGCCCACACTATTTTTCTTTTTCAACCTAATTAATCCAAGTAAACGAGGCCTTTAATGATACAATTTACCATCAATTTACTTTTATTTAAATTTTTTGACTTATTTTTTTAATTTAAGTATTTGGATCTTTCTGGACTTTGAATTTAGTCCAAATACAAATAATTGAAAGTAAGATTGAATCAACTCAATTTTTTGACATGTCTCGGTGATAATGACTTGATTGCTTGTTGAATTTGCATAAAGGCAATCTCCATTAGATTTAGATCCACTAATATACCTACTAGAAAAATCTCAGTTTGGTACTCTTTTAAAAGTGAGTCTCCATATTGAGTTTGATAAGATGACATCATAGTGCATATATAGCCATGAATATTACAGTCTAGTGATTAAACTCGAACATTAATATATTATACGAATTTCAGTTCGTCCTGGTTCTACATGAGTAAAATAATGAATTAGCTATAAGAATTTCGCCCATCTCATGATGGGCATTTACATATTGTTTTGATTATACGTGATTAAATTTTAATTCTTATTAATAATAATTTTAGATATAAAAATTTCAATCTCCCACATGGCATATGTACAATTCTCCCTGAGGAGTCAAATTCTTGTAAACAGTAGATTTATTATAAAATTTATGATTGACACATATTTTAATAAGTTTTAGACACATCTAGTACACATATATTGGAGGCACTGGACATGAATTAACATTATTCTCTCTCTCTCTCTTTGGATCTGTTGAATATTTAAAGAGTTATCAAATCTAAATTTCAATAATATTCAAAGAACAAGAGTGGGCAGATAAGAAGACAATTATTTCAGTGCCTTCCTTTTGCTTTCTCTGATACATAATCTCATGTTCACCTGTTACTACACCATTGACCAGCCTCTATCAGAGCGTACAAAGCAAAAACTAGGAAGTTGTTCTTCCTTGCCCTTTATGAATAAATCACATATAGACTACGTAGGAAAATAGCTTCTTTCCAACATGCTTTTATTCATCTGTAATTCGTATATATATTGTAGGTATAAACAAATTTAACTGCTACTCAGGCCGCGGCAACTCCAGTGGAAAACTGAAGTGGATCGGAGCAAGGTGAAACGGAGTGCTCGACTGGCTTCCTCGCCCCAGAATGGCACTTCTCGTTCTGTTCGTCGATTGAGATTTGCCTGTACCGGCATTCTGCACTGCAAAATGCCTTTTCGCCTCTGCAAAATTATGGCCAAGAGATGTTGTCAGCAAAAATGTTCTTTTTCTTCTGGAGGTGTATGAAGAGATCATGACGATTTCCCTCATAATTGAGAGCACATATATCAACATCATAAATGCACTGGAAACGGAGGGAATCTCATCAAACGTGTTGGACCACGATAATGATCTCTCACAAGTACACGTTTTTAAACCGAAAATGATAAAACAATAGCCGTCAGTCAAGATCATTCCAGCAAGACTAACTTCAGATGTTGACAATATCATCAATGTTGCAAGCTAATACTGATTTAAGACGATAATAGAAATACACATGTAATTGAGGAAGAAAACAATGACAACTAGTTCACGTTAACCTTAACCTCCATCCAAGTGAATCCATAAAATTGTCGTATCGAATTTATTTTGGAAATGGGGAAAATATTGGGAAGTTACTATTATATAGCTCTTAAGAGGGTGCAGAAATAAAAATAGTGAAGTAGATGGCTATAAAAAATATTTTTGATTTCAGTATAATAACCTGATCATAGCAGTTAGTTCAAGCATCTGAAAGTATGAAAACATAATTTTCAGAGTGCTGATGAAGCAAACAAACAGTGAAATATATGGAATACTTAATTACTTCAGGAACTAAGAAGCACTTTTTTTTCTTTTCCTTTTTTTCTTGGGGGGAGGGGGGGAGAGGTATAGCAAGCAAAATAGGTTCGCATCAATTTCAAGAATTAAAACAGGATGTTGAATCTTTGAAGTAAAAACTTGGTATAACAAAGATGAAAGGAACATCTACTACTACTACAGATCGCTCTCTGGAGGCTTAAGTGAAGATCAGCATGCTACTTTAAAATGAGAGGCTGATCATCACTTTTCAACCAACAAATGTGCCCTTGATGCCAATAACAATTGTTTTTTCCTCAGGAAAACCCGTAGAAAGTGATAAAGCCTCCATGTTTTTACATAAACAGATGATTGTTAAGGAGCCGATTTTTTTTTAAAAGAACCCATGGCTCGTTTCTTTAACAGTTCTTTCTTTTTCCAATTCACTACATATACTCCATTTTCTATGGCAAAACGTAAATACGTTCAAAACAAAAGGCTGTGGCTTTTTCAAACTCTTTTTTCTCAGAAAGGCACTTATAACCAACCCAAGCCAAAGCCATCTCAGCAATTAATAACCTCAAAGGCTTCATTTCGTTCTCACTATAGAGGCATAAAAGAAAACATTTACGTGACTAAAAATTCGATCTCGAGCTCAGTGTCAGGCTTCCTGATTAATCTAGCTAAGACAAAACTGATGCTTAAATTATTGACTGTAACAAAACAAATTACTGAGTATGATAAAGTTCTAACACCTGAATCTCTAATATAAACAGTTATTCCAACCATTACTATAATAAAATAGGTGCCATAAGCAGTTTTTCCTTCGCGAAAGTGAAGGTAAAAATGTTGATAGCCTCTCAACCAACCTACTTAAACACACGCTCTCGAAGAGTCTAAGCGAGAACCCTGACGATAAAGCTAGTGAGATTGCATTGTGTTCCCGTCACCTTTTGGCATCAGTTAAGTTCTCCATCCACTTATCTAAAAGTAATTCTTACTCTCCAAAAGCTGTTCCAATTATCAAAAAGCAAACTTGTAACTTTATTTTCTAAAAGAGATATCTAAAAACACTAAGAAATTAGCATAGAGTTGAGCATCAAAATAAATCAACTGAAATTCGCCTCAGAATTCCCATCAGCTCAAGACAAGAAACATAAAATGATCTCAAAAACCAAAAGCAACAACCACATACCATAACCATATAGGAGAAATACTAATACTACGAGAGTCTCAGCACATACATAATCAACTACTCGTTATAAATGCAGAGAAGTATAAGATTTACCTGTACATAAAAATATCCAAACCATGAAGCCTCTTCTTGCAAAGAAAGCAAGAATCCAGAAAATCAGCGATCGCCAAGGCGGCAATTCCTCCACCACCACCACCACTCGCGGATACCGCCTCATAACCACCGCCATTTCCTTTAACAACAGAAACCCTCTGAGACCCATTGTTGTTTCCGAGAAGGTCAGTCTCAAAATACTCTTTCTTGATCAGATTCTCTCCAATGTGAGATATAACACAAGTGTACTCCTCATCCACTCCCATTTCATCCCCACTAAGCTTCTTACTACTATCATCCTCCGAGAAAATTTTGTTGCTGAGAATTGGGATGGGATTCGATGCGGATTTGGGAGAGATTGCCAGAACCGCACTTCTGACACCACCACTGACATAATCTGGATCTTGATTCTCCAGAGCTGCAAGAATCCCTAGCCCAACGACGCCGTTTGGCTCCTCGAAAATCTTGGGAGATTTGTTGGCACCGGTTGGTTTTGTGGAGTCAGCGGGAGCAAGAAAGGAGAGGTTTATCGATAATCTCTTGTTCTCCCCTTTCGTTTCAGCCATTTTCCTGTACTCCCAGACACAAACACAAAAGAAATTTACGTGGATTATTGGCTGCAATACTCTCTCCGCCGCACACACTTACAAAGAAAAATCTTCAAATTAAGATACTTTCTTGGTGGGTTTGAAGTGAAATGAAATTATACAGAGGAGAGAAGGGAACTGTTGTGGGGGGTGGGGGGGTGGCGGGGTTGGGGGGGGGGGGGAGGGGAGAGAGAGAGAGAGAGATGGGTAGAAGTCCGCCAATCAATCAACAACTCCTCTGCTTCTCTCTCCTCAATTGTTCTGAGCTTTCAGGGATGGGAGGGGGAAGGAATATAAGAAGGAAAAGAAGACTGAAAAATGTTAAAAAAAATAAAAATAAAAAATTGAAAAGATGTTTATACCTTTCTTAGATTTAAATTTAATATAATTAAATTATAACTTCTTCTAAGTTTTATTATGGTTAGAGAATAAGTCATCCACTAGATGAATTTTTTATTGAGCACTCATATTTTATAATTTATATATCTAAATAAATATATGTACTAAAAAACTTATATCATCCTTAGATTTAAGAAAATATTTATCACAATATATATTGATGCGAATAAAAAATTAAATGTCGCCGTAGTTGGAGTACAAAATAAGAAGATAAAGTCACAAGAATTAAGAGAATATAAATTAGTAAAACTGAGAGTGAAAATACTTGTTTCTTATGTATAAGTGAGAAATTAAAATTGAATTTCAAAATATTAAATTTCAAGTAAGAAAATAAAATTGTTATTCAAGGCCTTTTTGCTGGATGAGTTCTCAATTTATAGACAACCTACAATCAATTGGGTAAGACATAATATCCCTAACCTTGGTGGAGAGTTCCCAAGAATTTGGTGGAGGATCATCTCGATGTGATTAGATAAGGCAAAACCCCTCATGGATTCGATAGAGGGTTATTTGTCCGGGGTTGGAGTATCCCCATGGACTCGATGGAGGGTTCTCTTATGACGGTTTGGGACTTATAATATTGGGGGTAGAGTGTTTGAGTTCGCTGTAAATAAAGATGCTTTTTGAACCTTCGACGAAGTGGTTGAGGAGATATGTTCGCCCAGTCAAAGACACAAGCTTTTAGGAATCAGATGTTACTTCTGATTGAAGGCACCATATGTCCCCGACGAGGTAGCTGGTCTTAATATAATCTTATAGGTGCGTCCTTAGAAATTCTTTATATATGCCATATAAATCACCCGTAGACGCCATGTGATATAGGCTTGTATTTTGATTGGGAGTTTCCAAGCTTTTAAGCTATTACATGGGCTCACATGACCTTATTGGATTTGAGCCTCTTTGGATTTTGATTATTCATACTTCTTTAGGTCAAATTGTACTTCTTGAGAGCACTTTTCGTCGAACTTCCTGAGGGATCCATTCGAATTGGGTCTAATAAGATCACCCTAGGCCTTTTAAGGGTTTTGTATTCTCTTGGATTCTTGCGATCTTTACATTATCTGAATTATTTCGCCCATTCAAATTTTATAGGCATTATATATAATATAATAGAATATAATATATAACACAAATTTGTAATAAAAAATCCAAAATAATCATCTGTATTGACAATCTAAGATCACCAATACTAATAAAATATAATAATTGTTCGCAAATAAATGTAAAAGATGGTAAATAAAAATTAAAATGGTAACGGTGAGATATAACACATTATTTATATTTATACTTTAATATAATTGAATAATATAATTGTGGTGTCTTCAATTTTATGGTATGCCACTTTGTTATTTTTTAATTATTTTATATTAATATTTATTTTCTCTCTTTTCTTAACTTCCGCACCCATTTTTCATCTCTCATTTTTTTCCCAGTAATTTCTCATACATACTTTATATATATTTTTTATTTATTTCATTAATATATTATTCAAATAATAATTAGTTGTGCACACACACATTTGTATGTACCACATATACTAGTCTTATTATTAAGGAAGAGTACCCATTCGGTATCACACTTAATTATAATCTGTCATTTTATTTTATTTTTTAATTTTCTCTTATTTTTCTTAATCGTCAAATTGTCCGCTTTTCTCAACTTTCGCTGACTTTAACTGCTTATAACTTTAATTTTTTTTTATTGTTTTTAATATTTATATTTTTTGTTCTTTTAATATTCATTATTTCTTCAATTAAAATCATTTTCAAAATACAATAATTTTTAAATTTTTTTTTTAATTAATCTATATTGTAATTCTTGGGTATCAATATAATTATTTATTTATTTTAACTGAATCATATTATATTTTAATCCCATGTTTATCTTACAATTTCATCTATAATTATCATTTGCTTTGCTTTTAATAATACTAATAAGTGCCACACAATCTATGTATACGTATAATTTTTAAAAAATGAATTGAAATTGAATATTTATACAAATTGCATTGTTAATCTTTTGTAGGGTAAAAAAATACCTAGAAATATATATATTAAGACTATAATTTAATATAATTATTAAATGGTAGTTTTGGAAAACCATAATAAATGGAGGAGTTAAAAATAATTAATTAATTCAAAATTTTGAATTAAATAGCAGAGCAGAATTAAGAGATATAAAAGCTGCTCTTACTTAATAATAAAATATAAATAAATATTATTTTATTTTTAAAATTTAATGTATCTATTTGATTATATACGTTTAAATATTACGTATAGTATAAATATATATATATAGAAGTGTTGTACGTAAATGCTGCACTCTGCAGGATGCTCTCATGTCCCTGATATCTTGCTTCCATCTTAAGCAAGGTAAAAAGACATAAACACCCTGGATGAACTACCATTAACATAACTATATATTTAAAAAAAAAACAAAAACTATTAACATCACATGATATTTTTACCCGATTCGGATCCGATTCTCACGGGGCGTAAAGTCGACTTGGCCACCCAAAGTTAAATCCCGCACCCGTCTCGCACTCAAACTCCCAACTTGAAACAATTCGAGTACCGTTCTTCGTATATTATATATTGAGTTTAGATTTAAATATATAAATATTATATATTTTTTTAAAATTATAAGTATATTTTTTGAGTGCTGTTGGTATAATATATATGAGAGAGTGTTTATAAATAATTTTGCCTCTTAATAGAGGGTGTAATTGTAATTTACAACTACAATCTCAACGAGTGTATTGTAATTTTACTAAAGACACACAATATTTATGCATTTGGATTTAATCTAAGGAGATATCAATCTAATTTATTCTATTTAATGTGTAGGCATAACTTAAAATTTTACTATACTTATTTGTTTAAATAAAATAATAACTTATCGAAATTGTTAAAGATATTTCAACTTTAAATATGCAGTAAGAAGTGTCGATATAATTTACCTAAAAAATTAGATCTCCATTTCTTTTATTTTAGGGATAGTTACATTGGCTTCTTCTGAGATTTGGTTTATTACACGTAAACCCCTTGTTAATTAAAAATTACATTTAATACCCCTAATTTATTTTTATTTAACAAATAGATTCATCTCTTAGTGAAAATTTACTGAATTTGTTGGTATTAGCAAAAAAAATTGACTGAACATCCATATTTATCCCTGATTGACTTACTACTGACTTATCGTCGGGCAAAAGAAATTTTTCTGACCAAAGTTTGATATAAAAAAAAATTACTTGACCTGCAATAAGTTAGTAATAAGTCAATCGAGAGTAAATATGAATTTTTATTCAAATTTTTTTTTGCTAATATCAACAAATTTGATAAATTTTGATGAGAATATTCTATTTATTAAACACAAACAAACTCAAAAATATTAAGTATAATTTTTTTAATTACAAATAATTTACGTATAATTATATTAAATCTCAAATAACAGCGATATAATTAACCCTTTTATACTAAAATGAAGATTTGTGCATCTCATTGGAAGCCTACAAAAAGGAATTCCAAGGTAGACATTACTTTGATCTCTTTGTCCCCTCTTTTTGGATCAGCAGCCAAAGGGGACCAAACTGCAATGAACATGCCAAAGCCTAAAAAGAAAAAGTTTATTATTATTATTATTTAATTATTATATAAAAAGTAGAAGATAAAAATAGCAACATAAAGCAAATAGGAAAGTAGTCATCCAAAAAGGGGAAAATGCAACTACTAAAGTAGTCACATTTTGGGTTCACAAAAATCACATGTAAAAAAGTGGCACACCTACAATATTTTGGAAGTCCATTACTCTTAGGTGGTTACAATTACTTGAGGCTATATTTTGATGATAAATTTAAATTTAACAAATAAATTCTTAGGAATTTGAAATCCATAATTTTGCATCCATCAATATAAATACAGTTTAAGTTCACTCGTCACTATCTTGATGATTAATAATGTGGGTGTAGAGCGCGACGTTATTATAATTATATGGTGCTTCTATTCTGGTGATTAAACCTAAGCGTGTGTGGTTGTGAGAAATTCAATTTTCGACAAATGTGCTCATCGTTTGAGTAGCAAATATGATTTGAATTGAATATTTTACAATGAAAAGGAGATGTTTATTAGTAGATCCGAAGAGGGTTGTTATTTCATTTGTTTTTATTAATTAAAAAGAAAAAATAAATAAAAAATCTAAAATAGAATTTTCCATAAAAACATTGCACAATGAATGGGCACATGAAGTTGGTGGTCCGAAGGAATCACTAATGACTACCCCTTGCCCTTATCTTTCTTTAAACAAAAAGAAAAAATCAAGAATCAAAGGTCATATTTTTATGGCCTTTTGTCACTAAAATGGCAAACATTTCATTGCCAAATGCTCATCATTGACTTTAGCCCTCTCTTTGATTTCATCAACTTGTTTTTTTCCCATTGGAGAGAAGAGATTTTGTTTATATTATCTTTAATAATTTAAATGTACGGTAGAAATTACTCTTACAATATTTGAATTATTGTACAATTCAAATATTTAAATTATATTTATTATCAATTTAAACGTTCAATAATAAGCTACAATTATTCAATTTTCAATCAATATCAACGACTAAAGCCGTAGATCGATTAATTGACAAAGCAAATTCAAAAAAATGTTTAAATTATTGTATGACGCAGTGACATACATTCGATTTAATAATCACGTATATTTGAATTCCATAATAGAAAATCATCTAAATTTATAATTGTTAGGGGGAAAAAAAAGAGGAATGTAGGGACTAAGTAGTATTTATACTTGAAGAATTATGATACGACGTAGTAGCTGGGCTATAAATTTCCATAATAAATGGGCAAAAATGACCACTCATGGCGTCAATTGTGTAATAATTGAATAAGTATGGGGGAAGAAACGTAAAGCATGAGAATAGTTGACAATATTGTAGGGGCTCGTTTGGTTCATATAATAAAATTAAACATGATGGGATTATATGGGATGAGAAATTGAATGATAACTAATCATATATTTCATTATATATTATTTGGTTTGAGATATTATATGTATGATATCTTATGTCATAATATAATATAATATTTGATTAAAAGAATTATAAAGGATGATTATATGTAAAAAGACTATTAAGGGCATCATTTTTATGTTTTTTTTTTATTTTCATATTGTAGCTTGTGAATGATTAAAAAAAAAAAGTTCTCTAAATTACTTAGTGAAATAAAATTTTTAAATAAAATTAAATTGTGGCATATTTTTTTATTTTTTATTTTTTTGGATTCATAAGAAACAGAAGTTCTAAATACACATTTAATTTGGCAACTAATCAAAACTCAAATACTTTTTAAAAGTCCCAAAAAAATATAAGTAATATTTTTTTATTATATTTATTATCTAATTATTATAAATTTAAAATATGATTTTTTTAATCATTTAGAGAACGGAAAAATTCTGACTGTTGTTTCAGATGAGTCATATAGTCATTGTTGGTGGGGAAAAGAAATAGATGGAAACAGAAAGGGAGGAAGATGGAAGAGAAGTGAAGGAGGCAGAGAGAGAGAGAGAGAGAGAGAGAGAGAGAGAGCAGGGGGAGTGGAAGGGAAAATGAGGGAAGATATTTTTAATACAGGTTAATAACAATCGGTGGGATTGCGTATCCCAATTAAAAGATGATATCTATTATTTTATAAATTCTTATAAATAAGATCGGGCTCGATATTAATACCGATTTCTAATAATGCCAACCAAACGTGTTATTATGCATTATAAGTAATTTTATCATGTTTAATCACACGAACCAAACGGGACCGACACATATTTTAGTTTGGAATGAATTAAATAAAAGCCGGCGACTGTATTATCTATACTTTATTATTATTACTCTCATTTTTTACGTCCCATTTAATTTCAGTCTGTTATTTATTTTTAGATTTTAAAATTAGTTAATTTTTTAATTTTTTTATTGATCATTTTTTTATAACTACTTTTGATAATTATTCTTTTTCATGTATAATTTTATTTCTCCATCATTATTTATTATTTTCATTTGTCCACATTTTTATAAATAAATTTTATATTAATTTATTATCTTTATATATATATATATTTAGGTACTTTTTTACTCTACAGAAATGAATCATTTATATAAATATTTTGATTTCAACTCATTCTTAAAAATTAGGCTCTTTCTCTTTTTAAATGTGTCGTATTGATTTATATGTTTTATTATTATTTATAATATATTTTAAAATATAAAAAAATATTTACTATATATGCACATAAATGACTTGTCACAATGTCTAGTACATACATAAGAAAACAGAATAGAGCAAAGCTTGCAACCCTTGTTTGGTTTTCAAACTTGTGTTATGCACATAAATGATTATTTTAAAATTAATAATTTTATTTTTTTGTTTAGAATTATATTAATTTAATTAATATATCATTATACTAAAATTAATAAATAATAAATTATAATAATTTTTCAATTAAATAAATATATATAATATAGCTGTAAAAAATTACAATAATTATAAAGTGAGATAAATATTTACATAAAAAATAAAAAAATATCCACATATCTGATGATACTCGAACTCGTAATTTGAAATTTATTCCTATACCTGAGCCTTGTGTCAATCAATTTACGTAGTCATGAACATCAATTATGCGTTGTTGGGCTAAAATGGGCCTTAAACTATATTGCAGCTAGCAGTGATATTGCTTGCACATGGCCCAAGATTCATGGCCCACGAATATTTGACTCTTCTGCTGCTTAGGCCCAAGAAGTCGTCAAACAAACGATTTACGGATGTCGTTTCTGTGTTTTCTCTCTCAATTAAGGAGCGAGGAATGGAATTTGTGCTGCTGGTGTCTGCTCCTCTTACGTCGCGTACAGTGGACAGGAAGCGTTTGCGTCAAGTTTCCTCGAAGAATGGGAATCTCAAGGTACAGCGTTTTCTATTGTTTTTAGAAGTATATTGTTTAGAAGTAGGTTCGTAGTTTTGGTTTTTTGTTATTTTCCTACGTTTCTTAGAGGTTGGTGATTGTGGAGTTTTGACTGCAAGAAATAGTTAAAGATGTTTATGCCTTGGTAACAAGAGAATAGGTCTTGTGCATGTGTTAAAAGAAATTTAGTTCAATGCTTTTGTTTGTTTGAGTTTGATAGTCCATGATGAAGTAGGTCAAGTCGCATGAGTATCGGATGAGTCTGACGTAAGTCTTTGTTGAACATAATTGAGAGTTTGTATTTTATTATTTGTGGCTTAAAATTTGGTTCTCGGGCTAGCGTATTTTCATAAGTTTTTCTCATTGCATTCTTGTAAAGTTTGTATTCTACTTAATTTCTTGACATTTGTGTTCATATGACTAAAAAGAAATCCACTTATTTCAAATTCGTATTAAATGATTTTTGATTTTCAAATGAACAATGGCGCGTTAGTTACTAGTTGGACTACAGGTGGATGCTTATGTTATTAAGCTGGTTTGTCACGTGTATGTAGTGAATTAACCCATTTTTTTGCTATTGTTTGCATATATGCTAACATGTTGGGAACAGAAGTTTTGGATGTGCTTAGACCAGAGTTTGCAGGGGAATCGTGAGTATTATGTCAATAAGCGTAATGGTTGCAATTCTGGTTCACAAATATATAGCTCGAGTGGAGAAAGATTACCTCTGATCCCCGAAAAAATTGTTAAATCAGAAAGTCTCTTGCCTGATAATTCCACTTTATCAGCTTTGCTGCTATACTATGCCCGTAATGGTTTGTTATCTAAAGCCTCAGAAATTTGGGAGCAAATGTTGAACAGTTCATTTATGCCCGATGCTGAAGTAGTTTCTCAATTGATCTTTCTCTATGGTGGCATGGGAGATTTTGGTATGGTTGCAAAAATTCTGCACCAAATGCAACTGAAAGATTCTGCACTATTACCTGGTATTTACAGTCTGGCTATATCTTGTTTTGGCAAGAGTGGTCAGCTTGACTATATGGAAATTATGATTAAGTGGATGGTTTCAATGGGATATTCTGTGGATTCCACCATGGGAAATGCTTATTTATTGTATTACAGCACTTTTGGTTCCTTAGCTGACGCCGAATCTGCTTATGGTCGTCTCAAGAAGTCAAGGATTCTCATTGAAGAAGAAGGTATTAGGGCACTCTCATTTGCTTATATTAAGGAAAACAAGTTTTATGCTTTAGGTCGTTTTGTGCATGATGTAGGTCTTGGTAGGAAAAACGTTGGCAATCTTCTTTGGAATCTTTTGCTACTATCTTATGCTGCAAATTTCAAAATGAAAAGCTTGCAGCGGGAATTTGTAAGAATGGTGGAAGCAGGATTCCATCCAGATCTTAGTACATTTAACATTAGGTTACTTGCATTCTCCAGAATGTCTTTGCTATGGGATCTGCACTTGAGCCTCGAACATATGAAACATGAAGCAGTGGTTCCTGATCTTGTGACTTATGGTTGTGTAGTTGATGCATACATGGATAGAAAACTGGGAAAAAATTTGAAATTTGCCTTGAGAAAACTCAACTGGAATGATTGTGTTTCTGTGTTGACAGATCCACTCGTCTTCGAAGCTATGGGAAAAGGGGACTTTCATTTGAACTCAGAAGTAGTTATGGAGTATGTAAAGAAGAAGGATTGGACCTATAAAATGATAATTGCTATCTATCTTAAAAAGAAGTTTCGGAGTAATCAGATCTTTTGGAATTACTAATTAAGTATTGAGGAACTCACAAGTCTCGTTCTGATCATCAATGCATCTATTCTTCAGTGCTCGTGTTTTTTGGTGAACAAACAGCTTCTGCTATACCTATATAAAAGCACTGTCTAACCAACAGTTAAATATTTGAGAAGAAGTTATGCCTATATTCTTGGCTGCTCATGCTCTTTACTGGAACATCAGCTTTTAGTATTACTTGTTAAGAACTTGCAGATAAATGAGCTGCCTGAATACATGAATTTTATGCTTTGTCAGCTACATCTTTTGCAGAAAGGTTGGTAACAGATGAATGACAATGCAGTTTTCGTCCACCTCGGAGACCAGACATGAGAATCTGATACTCTGGACTGAATGTGCACCAGTTGTTGGTTTTGAGGTTTCTTATGGTCCAAGATACAAACTTCGGCATGATAGGTTAAAGAGATTAAAGCCAGCTGAAGAGATGAGGATGTGTGGATTATCCAATTAGGAGGAGATTTAGGAATTGAAGACGTAAATTTCTGCCTATTTTTTTTTTTCCCCCCCTGATATATCATCGTAGAAATGGGAAATGAGCATTTGGTCCCTCAAATTAGTGTATATTTTCATAGTTGAACAGGGAAAAGTGTTACCTTGTATATAATTGAACTGGACAAACTGTAATCACCCCTTGTAGGAGAGTACTTAAGGGTTACCTTATAATTACAACAGATTCTTGTAATCATATGTCAAATTTTTCTGTTACAAACATGTCATTGTATTTGTAATGGGAATGCTTAATTACAATCATATGTTGTTTCACTTTACAACCAAAATATAGCTGCAAGGTTGCAGGAACTCAACACTTTGCTGAGAATAATCTTAGTTCTTGGACTTGTTAAACCAATACGTTAGGATTTTAAGCAGAGCTAGATGGAATGAAGTTGGCCAGTTTTCAATCTTAAGAATTATATGTCTCCATACTTCTTGCTGGGTTGTATGCAGTCAATGTACGACCCTTTGCGATGTTGTCAGGGCCTGAGTATAGCTTCTCTGATTCAATAACCTACATAAAGTTGATGGAGAATCGGATTATATTGTGAGGAAGGGCAAAAGCAAATCACTGTTATGTTTGTGTGGTTGAAAAGTTTTTATTCGTAGGATCAACTCACATGAGAATGAGAACCGCGAACCGCTGAGACCTTCCTTGGACTAGTATTTACTGAAAAGCTGGGCATTGTTTCTTCAGCGAGTGATCGTAATCTGTTGAGCTCAGGTAACACCACTGTCCCAAGATCAGGTCTGTCTTTCCGCCTCAATTCTGTGCACTTAAGTGCTAGCTTGGCAAAGATCAAGGCCTCTTCTATGGGCCAATCAAGAACTTCTGGGTCAAGCATATCAGCAAAGGTCCCCTTCTCAATAGCCCTATCAACGTGATGAGTCAAACCCATTGGGGGCTTGGCTGTAATGATTTGAAGCAGCATCACTCCAAGTGAGTAAACATCGGACTTTATGCCAAGCATGCCAGTTTGCTGATATTCAGGATCAATGTAGCAGAAAGTTCCAGCTGTTGCTGTCATGCGGTATTGTGTAACAGTATCAGCTACTGAAGGAGGAACGAGCCTAGCTAGTCCAACATCACTGATCTTGCTTACAAAGTTGCGGTCGAGCAAAATGTTGCCCGGTTTTAGATCTCTGTGTACCAATGGTTCTGGCTTGGTTTGGTGGAGGAAAAGAAGCCCAGTGCCTATTTCTGCAGCTATTCGGAATCTGAGTTGCCAAGGGAGCACTGGAGTGTTTCCTCGCCTGAATAGACGATCATCCAAGCTGCCGTTAGCCATGTACTCATAGACTAGGCAGCCATACTCTGGGCACGCTCCAAGGAGGAGAACCATGTTGGGATGCCGAATGCAACTAAGAACTTCAACCTGCATCATCATGATAAGGAAGAAAAAAACTGAGAGTGCAGTACATAATACTAAATAAGATCGAAGGTCCATCTAACTTTTCTTTCAAATTAAAGATGTTCTCAATACCTTAAACCCTAGTTTTTAGGCTTGCAGAAGTCATTATTTTCAAGTTTTCATTACCAGTAATTTGAATATATTCCCTTGCAATATCAGGTAAGGTTCTCTTGTTTGTTAATCTAATATGATTTGCTTTCTTAGTGTAGGAAATGCAAAACTGCTTTCTCTGTCAAAGTATTTTATAACTTATAAGTAGGACTCGAGTTCGAGACTTTTCATACCTCTTGCTGAAACTGTGATCTTCCTTGGGCCGCATCTGGACGAAGAACCTTTACAGCAACTTCTGTATGATCTAGGTAGCACTTGTAAACTGGGCCATATCCACCTTCCCCAATTTTACGAGATTTTGTAAAGAACTCTGTAGCAGCTTCGATCTCCTCTATGGTGTACTTTCGATATCTAACATCATTCTTGGCCAACTTGTCCATCACCTTCTTCTTCTCCTCTGCTTCTTTGAGTGCCTTCATTTCAGCATTGATTCTTTTCTGTGCTTCAAGTTCAGCTATTCTCTGAGCTGCTTCAGCTTTCTCAATAGCAGCCCTGCATTTTTCTTTTTCCTTCTCTGCAATTGCCAATGCTGCTTCCTCAGCCAGTCTTGCCTCCTCAAGTCTCTGTTGTTCTTCTACTTTCCAGCGGTGTAGCTCCATCGCCTAGAAGTGAATACTCATACTCATATTCAATATATGATCAGTACATATAATAAACTACTGAGGTAAATAATTCAATAGTCTATTTAGTTTCCCACTGTTGTGATGATAAAACATATGATCAGGGAAATCTATGTTTAAGAAGACGGAATATACTTTCTGTTTTGCTGTGAGTGCTTCCTTGCATGCTGAGCTGTACATGTCCATCGTCTGTTTGAGCTCCTGCTTGAGCCTTCTCATCTCTGCTTCAACATCTTCCTGTAGTGTACACCAAATTAGGTTGCTCTGGTGACAATGATTTTCAGGTATTCTCTATTCTTTTCTTTGGGCATATGGGGATGGTAGCTTTTGATTTTTTGTAATTAAATCTAAAATAGAGCATTACATGATTGAGAGCAAAGTATAGAAAATGATGTGCTAGTGCTGAAGAAAAGATTAGACACTCTATATTATTTCTTAAATCAATGAATTGATGCACTTTTCAGGTTTATGCTTGCTTACCAGGCTTTGGGACCCTGACCATGAGAAGTTCCCACTTTCATTCGAGCTGGATGAGTAGACTCCGAAACTGCTATTTGCATCAGATGACCTAGCGAATGGAGATCCAAAACTTAATCGGTTCTCTGTGTCTGAGCTGCTTGACAGGCGAGGAGCCATCATCATATCTTGTTCTAATGCTGACATCATGCGATCACTGCTTGGCCTGCCTGAGCTCACAAATGATATGTCGGAATCAGTCATCGAAAGTTCTCCAAATGATCGGTTTGCCTTGCCTCTAGTAAATGGTGACCTGTGAAAACAGGCAGTGCTCATTAGTTCCATCATCTATCTTCTCAAACGTTGCCTATATAATTTTCCCCATATAAAATATAAGTCTGTTACTATTTTGTTTTCTATTCCAGTTGATTTCAAAAATACGCAGGCAATGCAGGATGTAGTCTTAACAACTGCATTCAGCTTCCCTTATATAGTGTGTGAATCAGTCAGCTTACTTGATTGAATCCACCTCCTCCGTCGGGACAGTCCTACCTGCAAAAGGTGACATGGGACCGCCTGCCAGATGGTGCCATAAAGTTTTTTCTCAGCCTAGTGAAGCCCAGTAAAGCAATGGAAATCAAAAGATTAACGAAGCAGACCTCGTGTTCCATTGCTTTGCATGTAACGTGGATCAGGTGCATTATGCAGTGAACGAGAACCTTCTTTTGTAGGTCCGCCCGATGCTGCTCTGATGGATGCTGCTTTCCCTTTAGAGATGACGTATACAGTACAAAATTCTGGTGCCAATTTGGAAACGTTGCCCGGTATATCAGCAGTCTTGAATCTTCTGTGTCAAGAGTTTCGTAAGTGCCTGTTGTCTTGATTGCAACGGAAGTACAAAAATGAGCTGAAACAGGTAATTTTTTATTACCTGACAAATCCACTCTTGACAGAGGCACCAACCACCAAGTGCTCAATGTTGTTGTTCTTCACATAGTCACAAAGTGATCTTGCTATATCTGTATCTTCCAGTAGAACTTCATTGACTTGTATCTGTATCAAAAATATTATCTGATAGTACGAAATCCAATTTGTATTTCTAGTCTGTGTGCTTTGTCATAGCAAATCCTTTCTTTTATCCACAGAAATAAATTCAAGAATTTTGAAGAAAAGCAGCAGCTGATCTTACGTCCTTGCGTGTGCAGAAGCAACGGAAGGGAAGGAAGAGCTCCTTGGCTTGGTTATCAAGTGCAACCTTGCCGCCATCAGCATGATTTCCCACTAAATCCACAAGAAAAAAGATCATAGTAAAGTTTCCTGAGATTTCAGACTCAGATCAAGAATTCTGAACTAAAACTGCAGATTTTTATATGGATTTCTCTACACCCGTATAATCCAATGGCCTTGAATGGTTCGGTACAAAAGAAATGAAAGAATGTTTTCAGACATTAGTTTCATACTGAACACAATGTCATTCATCTTTTGTCCTCCTAAAAAATCAAATTTGACAGGACAACCATTCAAGAATGTTGTTTCTGGATTTCGAGCACTTTGAATCTCAAATGACTTCTATGTTTGATCTCAAATCAAATTTTGCATGAGAGAGAGGGAGAGAGAGAGAGATACATGGAGCAGAAGTTTTCTGCTTAACATGGAGGAGGGCGACACTTTTGCCCTTGGCCAGAAGATGATCAACAGCCCATTTCAATGCAGCCTGGCTGCCTTTATCTTTGTCTATGGCCACTGCAACCATCTCCACCTTCTTCTCTAAATTATTTCCCTTCTGGTTCATCATCATCATCACCTTCTATATACCCCCACCAACTTTTGTTAATATTTTCTGGATTATTTATTAAATATCCAGACACAAAAATTGAAATGGATTGTTTCTTGCACAAGACACAAAATTTTCACCCACCCCCTGAAAACTTTTCAGTTTTCTGTTGTCAGAAAATGAAACTTAGTTCATTTTCATCAATGGTGGAAAAGTATGGCCATTTGGTGTTCTTGAGAGCTATCCCTTAAAGAAACTCCATACCCTTTTTCCAAGCTCTCAAGAATGAATGTATTACTTGTTTTTCAGTCTTAGCCTCCTGATATCATGGCTTTGTTTTATACACACCATCCATTGCCCTAACTCTCTTCTTGTTTTCTTTTCTTTTCTCTCTTTCTTTCAAGTTTGAATGGTGATGCTGATGCTGTTGCTGTCCCTCCCATTACAACCGAATAACTAACTCTTCTCAATTCTCCTTATCCACCTTAAACATTACTTACATATATCATACACTTAGATCCAAATTCATTTTTTCACTTTCTCTAAACTATTACTAATCTTATATTTTATCCTTACTATTATTTTGCAACATAGTACCAGATATAATTATGATCAGACATACTATTGTTGTCTTATTTTTTGTTTTGTAAAATAAGGATAAATTTAGAATTTACCAAAAAAAGTATTCCTATATTTTGTTTCATTGCAGCGTTTGGCATTATACTATTAGCTTTATGGGTAGAACCCAAATTGGGTTTTTGGGTTCGGTCGAATCTAAATTAATTATATGACAAATACAATATACTTTTCATGTAATTGAAGTACAACTTTGAAAAAGAATTGTCTAATACTAAACTAAAGTTAATTAGTTAAAATTCTCTCCTTTTTAAATTTTCAACAACGTTCTCAATTTAATAAAATTGATGATTTTTATTTGAAATTTATGATATTTATTCTTTAATACGTTCTTGTATTTTTGAAAAAAATTTAGCCTGATATTTTACATCTTCATATGTAGTTTATTTAAATTTTACTGTCTCTATGCACTAGTAAACTAAAATTTTCTTAAATATTTAAAATTTCTTTTACCAAATTGACAGCATTGAAATATAATTTTAATTTTTTTATTATCTTATTTTTTGTTGAAAAGTAGTTCATTCTAAAATGATATCTACATAGTTTAGAGAAATTAGAAGTATTAAAATAGCTTTTGTCTCTAATAGAATTATGTTATTTTATAATTAATTATTATTTATTATAAAAATAGTATCTCAGTAAGAATACGAATGACTTTTTCCAACATTAACAAACACTTTATTCAGTTTGATAAATTTGAAATTATGTGTTTCATCAAATTCACAGTCTCGCATCTTATAGATTTTTTTGGATAGTTATTTGAATCCTTCGCCCAATCTGCTTATCAAAAGGCGATATAGTGTTTTTCTTCATTAATTAAACCTCACCATTTATTACATATTGTGTAAGTGAATCCCCTTGACACGCCAAGAAGGCTCACCAATCTCATTTCGCATCATAACTCTTTTAGTTTGCATCATAGCTCTTTTCACATTGCATTATAACTCTTTTCACATGGTATCATAGCTCTTTTCTTTTCATTTTACAACGGGCTATTAAACAAAATCAAGGAGTATACACATCACAATTATATTCAATTTTCACCATTCCCTCATTTTCAAATATCACTATTCTTGTAAGCAGCTAGTAACGTAAAACTATATCGATACATTTCCATTTACAAGCACCAACAACACATCATTCAACCAATGTAATACTTCAATGCAGTTTTTCATTTCACTTTCACAACAATCATTTAAATTAAATTATCCACCACCCATACAATTCCATATAAATCAGTTTTAACACGAGTCACAGACTTACATAAAAGTAGTATTACAAGAAAGGAAAATATATATAGATGATACTAATTATTTACTTACATCGACTTTACAATGCTTTAATTAGCAAACAGACAATTGTTCAGTCCTCTACTTTATCCTCGAGTCCTATAATGAGTAATAATGAATATAATTAGTATATCGAGAATATCGCAATTTCTAAATAGAATATTGAATATTATTCATACAATTTTCAACAATCTTTAATATACATTTATATTGAAATACAAATATCTGTTCTGTTATAATCTAACCAAACTTTCTAAACTTTTCATGTATATATTTAATTTATAAATCAATTCATAAAAATTTATTTGCTCGCACCCCTCATGTTTTTATAACTATCGTTCTTAATAAAATACCAAAATTGAATTATTACGAGAATCTCATATTTTTTTTAATAAGTACAATATTTCCCAAATAAAATTTTCTAATACTTCTTAAATATAATTTTTGAACATTTCTATAAATTTTATATCAATTTCTTGCTACTATAGAATTTAATTAAACCCCAATACTTATAATTAAGCATTTGATTAATAGGCCCGATGAAATTGAGTAAATTAACTATAGTATTAATTAAATCAACAAATTTAGTAATTTAATTAACCAACTATAATATTTTTATATCAAATGTGATATTTAATTTTGCACTAATTTAATAAAAATTCAATTAAATATTACATCGGACATCATAAACTATAATTAGTAAAGACATTAATTAAATAATATTAATAACTTATTTAATCAATAATTTCAAATTAATGAATTCATACCTGTTTCGAAATGCACAGCTGAAAGAATGCCTATTCTATGAAATAAAGTGGATGTGTGTGAGTTTTTCTTATTTGATAGTATATATCAGTATCATATATATGTATATATTGTAACGTTTAAAATGGTGGCTTCCTTCCATCAAATTTGTAGCAGCCCACTCTATTTATATGTTGATTTATCTCTCTCTCTCTCTCTTTTTTCTTTTTTATTTATAATTTTTGTTAATTTATAATTTGACCCCTAACTTTTAAAATTATGTAGTTTAACCCCAATTATTTTATTTTGTATAGTTTCAGTTTAGTCCCTAGGACTTTTAATATACTCATATTTAAACTCATAATTTAATTCTCAACTAAATTTATTTAATAATTGGCAATTAGTCCCACAATTATGTATTAAAACAATTTGCGAATGTTACAACCGTTTAGTCTATCTTACTGCGAGTGTTTACTTTATTGGAGAAGTGATTTAATTGATTTTCAATTGTCTTTTAACTTTTTTAACTGTTAAAATATTTGTGTTACATGATAATTTATTTTATTTATTTTTCAACTTATTTTAACATGAGGTGACTAACTTAATCTCATTTATTTCTATATAGGAAATTTCTCAATGCATTAATTTTTTTTTTAATTTTCTTGAATCTTTTAGTCATTTCCCGTTATATCATAAGGGTATTTTTTTATCTTCTAAGTATAATATATAATTATGATATAATATTAAAAAGAAATTAATATGAGTAAACAAGCATAATGAGAAAAAAAATTATAGGAATAAATATGCATAATGTGAAATACTATTGACAAGAATAAATTAATAATAATAATAATAAACAATAGTATATAACATAATATAATATAGATATAGAGTATAGAAGATTTTGTTCATTCTTTCAGCTTTGTATAGCAATAGCAATAAATCCCACAACTCCACAGACAATGAGCTGATTTCTGTCAATTTGAAGCTTCTACCAAAACAATCTTCTGACATTAAAATGCACAAAATGCAAAATCCAGTACAAACAATAAATGTAGGAGGATGAAAAAGACATGTTCTAAAGCTGAAAGCCAATAAGCTAGCTATAAATTGGCTGTATAGCATTGTAATCATCAGACAGTCCATGCATAAAAATTTATCATCATCATCAAGTTGCTTCTTCCTTAACCTCCTGAATCTTCTCGACAGCTTCTTTGATGTCAGGCCTGCTGTCAACATCAGCCTGGCAGCAATCCAAGCCAATCTTCAATAGTTTCATCATCTCGGACTCGCACTGTTTAGCCCTCTCCATGTTGGCGTCAAATATCTCCATGTTGCTCGCTTCGTCTCTTATCACGGACTCCACCCACGTCGCCATATCCGTGTCATTACTCCTGCCCTGCTGCAGGAAATTTGATGGGAACCGCCCTGTCAGGACTTCCAGGATCAGGATTCCTAGGGTCCATACGTCGGTTTTCTTGGTGATCCGCCCGGTTTGTTTGTACTCGGTTGACTTGTAGCAGACCATGTGTTCCTGTGCGTGTTCTTGATTGACTACCGGCACTAGTCCGTAGTCCGTGAGGAAGGGATTAAAGGACCTGTCGAGGAGAACGTTCGAGGATTTCAGATGGCCGTTGGGAGCGGTTAGGCTTGGGAGCTCATTATAGAGGTATAATAGGCCTTTGGCTACTCCTTTGATTATCTTCAAACGGGTTGCCCAGTTGGGGCATGGGCGACCCCGAGATCTATTGCCTACCATAAGAGATGATCAGCAGACAGATGCATGATGATAATTAGGCTCGTATAGTATAGATCACGAAGAGTAGTTCAGATGTTCTATTCCAAATTTATGTTTCATCTTGTATTCTATTTCATTTATACATGCAAAGTGTATGTGATCATTTAGATTTTAACAGCTCTTCCAGATTTCAGTCGAGAGATATACATTATATCCATAGACCATTTCCGCTTTAAACTGATTTGCAACAGATGCTATTACTGGTAAATAAAACGGCAATTAGGAACGTGTAAGTCAGTAGAGTTGAGAAATTAAGATTACCATGAAGTTGAACAGCCAGGCTGCCGTTCTCCACATAGTCAGCGACCAAGAGCTTCTCCTCTTTCCTGTAGTAGAAGCCCACAATAGGAAGCAAGTTGGGGTGGCTCAACCTGCCCAGCCTTCTCATATGCTCATGAAACTCTTCCTTATTCACATTGTTCATGTGCTTGAATCTCTTCACAACCATCATCTGCCCGTCACCCAGAGCGGCTTTGTACGTCGAGCCAAAGACGCCACTGCCTAGAACCTCAGCTGACGCCCTGAGCAAGTCCGACATGTCAAACTTATCCCTCTCTTCTTTCAGGAAGGTTATCTTAACATTCGGCTCGGACTTCTTGGCATGGCTGTGTTTCTCAGGGGATACCGTCCCTGGAGTGACAGCTCGGCTTGTAGCAGCAGCTCGGCCTTGTTCCATTTTGTCTAACTCCACATAAGCTTTCTGCTCGGCCTTTCCGTATGCAGATGCGGTGGCTGAGGCTGAGGCCGAGACTGCTGCAGCTTCCCCAGGTCCCAGGGGGGCTTGCTTACGTCTGCGGAGGATGACTACTACTACTACCAATGCTCCCAATGCTGCTGCCACCAGTATTGTGACAGGGATTATTGTTCCAACGGACAGTTTGTTTGGGGTAGTACATGATTTCAATGGCGCCCCACATAAATCAGTGTTGCCTGTTTTGGGACAAAGGGATGAAATTATCAGCTGACAGTCCAAGACTTCCAAGTATGAACATTAAAGATCCTTCATTCCCCAGAAGTACCATTTCATAATCTTCTTTAGTATCCAAATATGGCATCTAATAAGGAAGCAAAATGAAAGTAAATGAGCAGCCAGTGTTGAGAATTGCTGAAAAAGGAGGAAGTTATCAATGAAGTTCATATGATCAACATTCACGAATCCATATATAGTTGCACACAACAACAGGGGAAATGTACATATATCCATGTGGAAGGATATGATGAGTTGAACAATATGATTTCTGCCAATAATGCAACCTATCCATCAGTCTCTTCCAGATTCTACAAAGCAAACTCCTCTGGATTTAACTTAGTTCTGATGCTTCCTACAGGTAACTCGCAAAATGACACAATACTACAGCTGAAATCCAGGATACTTTAAAAACTTAGAAGCTTAATTTCACTGTTACACTGGATATTATGGGATGTCTAGAATGCAATGAAAAAGACAAAAAAGAAACGAATGAATTGAAGCAAAAGCAATCAACTCACCGTCAAAAATGGAAGTAGTGAAATTACTGAGGCTATGAGGAATCTCTCCGACCAGTTTGTTGTTGGATACGTTCAACCTTTTAAGCCTGTCTGGTGGAAACTGTGGTATCAAACCTTCAAACTCATTGTTTTCCAGCATCAACTCCATGAGCTTAGGCAGTTCCAGCAACGAGATAGGAATCTGCCCAGAGAACTTGTTGTTAGCCAAATGAAGTTTTTTCAACCCCGTCATCCCAATGAAAGTTTCTGGTTGGATTTCCCCAGAGAACTTGTTGTGCGAAAGATAAACCGTTTTCAGCCCCGAAAGGCGGGCCAAATCCGGGATAGGCCCATGAAAATTGTTGTACATAAAGCTCATAGTTCTCAAGTGGGTCAACTTTGTTAGGGAATCCAAATCAATGACGCCCTCCAACCCCATGTTTTGAAGCTGGAGCCCCCAGACAGCCCCCTCCTCGCAGAAAATTCCAACCCAATTCTCGTGATCGCCGCTGCATGGCGGCTTCTGATTGTTCCAGTTGGACAAGGCGCCGCTGTTCTTGAGAGACTCCTTAAATTTAATCAAGATATCGGCTTCCGACTCGGCGGAGACGGACGTGAGATGCAAGAAAATGATGACGAGCAGAACGATGACGGTGGAGCGGGTGGAGAGAAGGATGCGTTTACGGGCCATGGTGATGGATCGGGGTACGGCGCACTCGTGGGCGCGCGCCCCCGGAAGAAAACTGTGGGGAATGCGGATATATGGGTTGATCGGCTGAGAGCAGAGAATGATTAATTGATGCAGGAGAATCAAAATGAAAGAGATGGAGAGAGAGAGAGAGAAGAGAGAGGGACCAATAATAGTGTGTTTTTGTGTTAGTGACAATTCTCCCTCTCCCTCTGTTTCTTTGCAGCCCACTCTTTTTGTTTTGCATGAGATTTATGCGCTGCGCCTTTGAATTTCTCTCACTTCCAATACAGATTATAGCTCCCCCTCTCCCACCCCCCAACCCAACTCCCCCATTTTCACTTCTGGACCTTTCTACCCTATTCATCTTGTATTCTACTACCATGTACTAATACTATCTCACCTGATCTTGGTCGAGATTCTCTGCGACTTATCCAATGGTGATCTAACAATTTTGGAACTTGGGTTTTAATAAATAATTTAAGTTGCATTAGTGATGATTTGGGCTAAACATACAACTTGTTAAGGCTAGCTGAAACCCTCCGAAACTAAAACAGTTAAGATTTTAAATTGTAAATGTACGATCATAGGATGCAATCTCTCAATAATAAATATATACATGTTAAGTGAACCCTCAAAGTATTTATATATCAAAATATGTATGGATCATATATAAGTAGGACAATCGTCAGATGAGTGCCAAACGGGTCGTCATAAAACACGCAGTTCTATAGAGTGCTTACGCATTTTCGCATTTCTTTGAGGGCATTTCAGTCCTTTGCTGATTTAGTGTATTTTTCCCTATCACCACCATTCTCATGTAACTGAAATCCCAAATTTTCAATATCTAGTTTGGATTAATTTCAGCAAGATAAGAGAATAAAAGACAAAATGGTCAGAATGGATCTCGTTTCCTTGACTGCGTATCTAATGTTTTGGGTCAAGAGGCTGTTGAGTCGTAGAATCTTTATCTAAAACATTTACTATAAATACAGAAGTATCAAATGATAACTAAAAGAGAACGAGTAACGGGGGTTAAATGAAATCGAGAAGTATACAAATGAAGGAATAATGTTAGGCTTTTTAAACTACTTATAAGTATGAATCATGAGGATGCTAACACCTAAAGTCTACTCACGTTCGGTACAATGTGAGACGATTTCTTCGAAGATGAATCATAGTAAAAAATGGGAATGAGATAGCCTCAAGGGATTAAGCAATTTTTTCTGTCGAATTCTGTATATCCTACATCAACGAGACAAAGGCCATCCGGGGGTGCAGGTGGTGCGGTGGCACGCCTACATGTTGCATCCATCAGCTTTAGCAATGCATCATCGTCGGCACCAGCAGCTGCTTCCCTGATTGCGGTTGCTACAAGAACTCTAACCATCTGCGAAATACAAGGAAAGGCAAAATGATCAAATTGGAAATGAATAGAACATGATTCAAAGAGGATTCTGCAGCCAAATTAGTATAGTTTGCCTTTAATTACTTGTAATTATATCCACACGATACGCAAACTTTCCTCATACAAAGCGAAAGAAGTAGCTACCTTCCGCAAGAACCGATTCGCAACCAATTCAATGCACATTGTCTTTGTTCTGGTTCCATCCTTTCAGATACAGAAACATATTAAACCACATCAGGATTAAGGAACAAAAGGTTGATGCAAGTACAGGCACATGATCATGACTATGTGTACAAAGCATGATGCAATCCCATCCCTGTCAATAATCCTCATGCACTTGCAACTAAATGATAGTTATCAAAATGCACTGGCTAGCTCAAACTGGAATCACACCTTACCCAATGTCATGTGTCCCAAGAGGATCCTATAAGTGATACATGGAAAACATTATTCACCAGTTTATTAGCAAAATCATTAAATGAAGGTCAGATTTTTTGGTCATCATGATCATTTGTCTTTAGTTTTTTGAGTAAGATGTGAAGATAAAATACACTAAGAGTCTACAATAACCATTGATTAGATGATGGGCAGTTTCAAATGAATGTGTCCATTTCTGTTGGGCTGTGTTATCTAACTCATGAGAAGTTTATCTTGTTTCTTCTTAGTAACTCTTGAGAAATTCTAAAGGGAAATCAACTGAACTTAAAAATATACTACTAATTTTCACTGTCAAGTGCAATCAAACCTTAAATATCCCTTTCCTATTCTTGTCGAGTCTACAATTTTGTCATATGAATACCGCAGCACTGCATGCAGCCTCTCTAACTGCTTAAAGACATAATAATCCAAGGTTTTTAAAAAATTTACTTGTTCTTTTTTAATGTTTTTACCCATGTGATGTGATAATCAACATAGTCCCAAGCTTAATTCTTTAGAGATATGGATAAACACAACCCTCTTTTTTGAAAAACATGGCAATGAAGATCTATATTGATGACAGGAAAAATAAGATGCAGAAGATTCTGTCAGTTGCCAACCTTAGAACAGGGTAAATAGGCCTCTGCAGCTCGTGCATGGTAGAGAAAGCACTCTGTTGGTGGACCACTGCAATGTGATAAAGAATTGTTCTAAGAAAGTAAATTGTCATTTATTTATTTAAAGAAAACACACACACAGAACAAAGTGAAATTTTAAATTCATGCGCACCACATCAGATCTAATGTATTACTTTCAGAGTGGTTTTTGATGCATATAATCGTTGGCATGACTGCCAAAATGTTTGCTGATTTCTCTTGCCCAACAGAAGAAAACTAGGTAAAGAGAGGATAAATAGGATAGAGGTGAGTGGGATTAAAATGTGTATTATAATTTTATGCAAATAAAAGAAATCCGAATATGTTTTCTGGAAGACATCCAGCTCAAAATTCACCAAAATCAACTTCATTTATCAGGAAACCAAATTGCATAGTTGTTCGCTGAATCTTCAATTGATGCATTACCAATGGTTACAGACTAAGAACAAAACCAAATAAGATAAACCTAAGCTGCATATGATAAGACCATGGCTACAATAGATTCAGATTGGGGTATGCAAGGACCGGACTTGAGGCACACTTGATCATACCAGAAATAATGAGGACATATATTTGTTAAAGAATTATAAGTCATTCATTAAAGAAAAAGGAGAAAGAGAGAGAGAGAGAGAACGATTACAAGTCTTACATGTTTCTTGAGGCCTTAGTATCTCGTGCAAACATCCTGAAGGAAAGTAACTTCCCTTCCAGTTGATGTAAAAGATGGTTAACACGGCTTATTTCGAAAGTGAGTGGTTTGTTTCTAGTTTGTGATTCATGCTGGTCATCACCATCAGTTACACGCGCACAGTTTTCTTCATGAAAGCATTCACCATATTGGCCTTCTCGGCGAACAGTAACATCCAAAACATTTTTCTTGGATTGACCCTCTTTATCATCCATATTTTCATCATTGAAAGGAAATATGTACAAATAGCGTCGCCACTTTGCAGAGAAATTGGGATGAAATTCACGTGAGACCTAAAATATATCATGCACACATCAGTATGATATTAAAGCATTTCCAGAAATTCTTTGAGGTCATGTTCGAAGACTGAACATGAGTATGACTAGGGGACTCATAAATCATGGCCACAAGGTTCATACCGGAGAAACAGAAATGACCCTTATCTTCCCTGGTGCTGCACCATTTACGGCGTCCTTAATCTCTACAGCTGTAACATCTTTTCTCCATGTATCTAGGCATACAAAAAGTAGTTCATTTATGAGCAACAAACTTATACAAATGATGATGGAAGAAAGTAGAACGCATCAATGCCTTATAAAGTATTTATTTTGTGGCCTCCCAGACTCATCTAAGATAGAGGTTTCCGGTCCTGTTTCCATTACCACAATTGTGCCTTTAACCTTACAGAATTGAGGGAAATGCTTCTCAACATTATATGTATAGACCCTAACTTTTGTTTCCTTTGTTAATTTCATCAGCCCACACCCTTTTGCACTGAAAAGCGAAGTATAAGAAACATTAAACAGTCACCATCAAACTGAATAGACATCTAAAGGGTCTCTCAGAAAGGGGGACTCTTAACATTAGTTCATCTGAAAAGCTAGCACCATTCAGAAAGATGACTCTACCAATTCCAAGATCGATAAATGTATATGCTTTACATATATATACATATATACATGTTTTATATGTGAGCAAGAGGGAGATGTAGATATTAAAGAAGAGTGAAACATACAGAAAGAACAAACTTGTTCAAGAGCTGTCACCCCTTTGTCTGTACGCCCAGCGACAACAGCACAACCATCTATTGGTAATTTCTTTTCTTTCAGTAGCTGCACTTTCTTTTCATCAACGAATTTTCCAAGAGATCTTTCAATCAATCTGTATTATAAGACAACAATAAGTTCAAAGCTAGCTTGTGCATGAAGAATGATCATGATTCAACCAAGTATCTTAACCCTAGTTCAAGAAACCAACACTTCTGCAAATATTAGTTCAAGTTTCATTGTTTCCCTTGATCTTCCATTTACAAGCAAATTACCTCCGCCATACTCATGTTCTCATTACCAATCAGGTAACAAATGACAAGAGATAACTTAGAATTGATAATCTCTGAGCATGCCCATGCATAAAACTAGAGAAGCACAATCAGGACACTATGTAAAAAAAGAAACTTAGAAGAGCAGTATTTTTCAAATGTTCAGCATCATTCTCTAATTGTACAGGCTCCCATAGGACAATGTATCTTGGTATGAGCACATTTGTTTGACTGGGACAAGGCAAGTCATTTTACTGTTTCAGCCATTAAAACCAGATCTGCTGGTCCCAGACTCGATCATAGTACTAGTGCTTAACAATGGATGTCCTATTTAGTGAAAGCAATTTCAACAAAACAACACTAGCGGTTCCATACAGAAGGAGCCATACACCAGACTCTTGACCAATCTGAGATATCACAGAGTGTAACTGCAATATCTGTATTTTCTGTTTTTCAATCAAGTATGGAAAATTATGGTTTTTCATCTTTCTACCATTTTCTTTGTCTAACCAAGTATAATCCAGAAAGCAACAAGAGCGCAATCAAGTATAATTTTAGTAACATGAAAAATCAAACTAGTATTTAGAACAAGAGCGCAATCAAGTATAATTTTAGTAACATGAAAAATCAAACTAGTATTTAGCAATGAGTATGCATTATATAGTACCAGAACAGGTTAACATTTTCTTAGGACGGACAAGATTAACCTTGAAGAAAGAGAGAAAAGAGTCATAGTACATTCTGGTAGTCCAACCAAAATACTTATAGTAATCAATGCATGTCTGCAGCTTGGTTATAATATATCAAAAGAATGTCCCAGATTAACCTAGTTGATTATCCATAAGCACATGCAAACTCATGATTGACACCCCATATCTCCATTCTCCAGCCTACAAGGGTAAGATTTTTGTGAGGAAGCTTGACCTTAAGCAAAAACATAGGATTCTTGCATGACATACTAAACTCACACAAATCATAACTAGACAAATGACTCCGACATCTAAATAGCAAGACCGCACTTGTCATACAGATATGTAAGACCCAGACATCTCCACAATAGAGACTGACTCCAGAAACACGATTGAATAAAGCTGAACATATGTTTTTTTCTCAATGTAGCCCGGGAAATTTGGGTTCAACAGGATCATGCCTCTCTCTTTAGGCATTCTTTTCTCATTCGCTCTGGAGATAACTTTGAATAGAAAGTGAAGAACTTCAGCACATTTTTCCTCAAACGCAACAAGTTGATCAATCACTTTGGAGACAACATATCAATTTTTAAAGAGAATAATTCATGAAATTGATGCATTGATATAATGTCAAAGAAGAAACACAAAATAGTAGAACCCATGATCCACAGAAAGCTAGAGCATAGTTAGTCGTCAATCATGAAGGAATTTTTAAATATCAGGTGACATATATGTTATTAGGACATATTGCTGTCTGTATTAATTTGTTTAGCTTATGGAATTAGAGAAATTAATCGAAAACTGGCAGAACGCTTACCCTTGGACAGTGTTTAAACCAGGCTGTTTCTGCCACCCATCAAAAGAACTTCCATGATAAGACAGCAGTATTTTGAAAGTCACTCTTGCCCATCTTCCAGTCCTATCCCCAGCTGGGTTGCGTACCAATTCAGATTTATCACAATCTTTGACGATTTCAGCACCACCATCTACAGCATATGTCTGTGTAAACTTTATTCTTTATATTATATTAAAAAAAAAAACGAAAATCTTTAAACTGTGAAATAAATACTTTAGAACCTTAAAAATTTCAGAATAGATGTTCAACAAGATAAAAACTTAATGGTTTCCAGAATACTGAACGAGAACGATAGCTCTGGAAGGTAGCATGGATTATGCATATTGCAGGAGACTTGTGTTTCATGTGATATCATTTTTACCAATAGCATGTACAAAAGAAGGAGCATTTGAGGTGTTTACATAATTAGCAAAAAATACTAGAGCATGTACACGGAGGAAAAAATGAGTGATCACAAATAGGAACAGAATCATTTCCTACCTGCTAGAACTAGCCATAATTGCTCAGAATTAATTCGCAATGTAGTTTAACCATAATATAGAAGAATGCGACTCTGATTAGCTAAATTGCTTTAAATAGTAGTTGTTCTAAACCCAAAGAAACAAAAATGAATCTTGAAACAAGAATGAACAGTTAAATACGAAAATGTTCAAAAGTAGTCGTTATGAAAAGGCCCACCTCTTTCCCAAACAATTCAGATAGTGATAGGCGGCCATTCACCACATCCAAATAAAGATCAGTAACTTTTTGCCATGGCTTTCCATACATGAACTGATAACTTTCCCTGCCACAGTCAAGAAAGTTACCATGTCACTTAGTTAACATATATTTTGCACGATTGGGTACACGAAATTGAGCATAAGTTGGTCAAAAATACAGAGTTCAGCCCATATAACACCCAAGCAACAATCTATGGACCAAAATATAGTATAGTCTAACTGAGTATATCTAAATGATAATAGACAACTCGAATACAAACAATGCATGACCAACTGAGTGGACCCAACCAAATACATTCCCTTAGCACTCAGATACATAAAAAGCCAACTTAATTGAATCCCGAATCATAAGTCAAAATTGTGAAAAAGCAAAGTAAATATGAACACATGGAATTGCGAATGTAACCGAAAACTCGGATAGGCACACATTTGCGGGTGTAGTGCGTATGCCACACACACACACTAGAAGATCCGAATTGAATAGCAATAGTGTCTGGGAGTGAAAGAGAAGAAGGGTGTTTGCGTAAATCGACTTACTTGGCTGTCCATCTGGAGAAACTGCAAGCATCAGTGTGGTGGTAGTGAACATAATCCTTAGGAGGCGGAGGCGGAGGCAGAGACGGAGACGGAGGCGCAGGCCTTTCCATTATACTTCTCAGACGCAGTCCCGCCACAGCCGCCGGCTGCTTTATCATTTACCTTCCCCCTCTGGAAAGCGGAAACTCCTTTTCCCCTCCCCCCACCCGCACTCTTCTTTTAACCAACTTAATTTGCCTTTTCTCTTCATTTTTATACGTAACCACCATTTGACCATTTGGTTGAATAGTTTGAACATGTTTCTCGACCGCAAATATAATTTGGGATAATTACATCAACCCCTCTAATCTATTGTTTATTTATATAATTATTTGTATTTTTTACAAAATTATAGAAATTATTTCTGATACTAAAAAAATAAGAGTAGTTTATATAACAATACTAACATTTTAGGAGTATGTGTGTAATTTTTTAAAAGAGTAATGAGTGGTTTGTGTAGGTAATAATAATATTTTAGTGGGTGTATGTATAATTATTTAAAAGATAGAGGTGGTTTGTGTAAATAGATCATAAATTAAGAAATATAATTGTCTCTATAATTTATATCTATATTAATATATATCTATTTATACTATTATGCAAAATAAAATTTTTCTACATCTACGAACCATGAAAATCATCAATTTTTAAATATGATAACTATATTTTTCATCAGATAATTTTAAAAATTAAATGTAGTCCTTTTTTTTTTTATAAAAGTAATTTTACGTCATTTTAACACAACTATTATAGGTGGCAACAGGGTGAGTTTTAACCCAAATCCGAGATCCGCCCATCGAAACTTAATTGCAATCTATATTTGTATGATAAATTATTAAATCATAACTCCAAACATCATATTTATTTAGTTTTTTTAAATTAACTATTTTATATTTAATTATCTTATTATCAATTATGCAATTGCCGGGCTAAATTGGGCTTTAAAAGCAAAGAATATACTACAAAACATACTCTCTCTTTTTTCTTTTTTGGAAAAAAGAAACTTCAAATAATTAAATATGAAGTAAGGCTAAAATATTTTGACCCTAGGTCCATATAAACTATAGAGATTTCAAGCCCATTTTAAAATACAGACATTGTGGGGGAGCATTCGGGCAGTTTGAAAGTGCCCACCAATGACTTTTGTGCTTGGAAGTCTTTGGTTCGGCCCTTCTCCTTTTCAAAATTCAAATTTGATCAAAAGTTGTTCTAAAATGAAATAAGATGGTAGTGATGGGTGGGTGAGGGTGTGGTGTGAATCATATTGGAGGGAAAGAGGATTCATTTTTTTTTAAGTAAATTAATTATAATTATTCATATTGAATTGGAATATCTAGTAAAGATCATCACATGAATTATATTATGATTAATAATATCAAATAAACTAAATCTAATCAATATCTACTATTACAGTACAAATAACATTCCACTTATAATATGGGGTTCTAACTCACAATTCTTACGTTATAAAATCTCAACTTCGTCAACTAAATTAGGCTTCGTTAACGAGAAAAGGATGGATTTGAAAAGAGTAAAAAAAGAGAGAGAGATGACGTTGGTTTTTGAAGTGGAGGATGATTTGGCATGATTGATGGAGAATTTAATTAAAATACATAGAAACAAAATTAATGACAATGGAAAGAGACAAAAGGAAAAACAAAAATAAAGGTAGGTTATCACTTCTCAGTCTTTCTTTAATTTAGAATTATTAAAGTATTTAAAATTTAAACGGTCGCTAATCGGTATTATCTTTCTTTAATTTATATATTGTGAAGTCGTATTCACTTTGATAAGTTTGTGTATGAGTTTCCAATCACTTGTACTTCCACAAGCCTTTGTGGGTTTTGGCGATAGAATGAATAATTGGTTTGGAGTGTTTTTATTGTTGTGCACATGAGACGAGATATTATTGCCAAATAATAAGACTTTTATTATGGAATCAATCGTTAATACGTATATAAAACGATATAATCATAGCTTTAGGACAATGATAAGTGTAGTGACTCTCCATTGTTGTAGTTTTGCATATTTCAAGTTTTATTTAATCTATTTCATTAATATATATTACATTGCGATAACTTACTATATACTCATACTAGTTGTTGTAGCACGCAGTTCCCTATGTGATAAATAAAAAAAAACTTATAAAAAGACAAAATCTAGTGTTGGGTGAGGGAAAAAACAAGATCCATGAGAATAAAGAAATGTGGGGTTAGGTGAAGAAATAAAATATAAATTATAATCGTGAGTCATTTCTTTTGTGTAGAAAGTTCATTTATAGCACTATATATTACAAAAAAAGATTTAATTTAATATATATATATATATTTGTGCATAATACGGATTCTACGCTAGTATATATATATATATATATATATATAAATAAAGAGAGAGAGACACATGAGCAAGTGGCCTCCTTAAATAGGAGAGAGATGAGTAGGAATATTGGTGAACAACAACAGTTTAATGAGTTTGTAGACATTTTTGTATTTTAGGAGGGCCTTCTAGAACTCACCCTTTCTTCATCACATCTTTATCAATAACCCCACGTCTTTTTTATATTATCATAGCAAATTATTTGATTGTATCAATAATATTTTAAGTTGTTTTTTTTTTAATTGTGATTTATTGATTTATATATTTTATTCTTTGTGATTTATTAAAATATAAAAATTTATTTATTATATATATGTATGAATGACGTATCATAAAGACTAATATATTTAAAAAATATGCACGCGGTATAGAGTATGTAGACTTTGATAGTTATAATTATGCAGTAGTACCCAAGTTTTATGAGTTTGTGTGTGTATGCGCGTATTTCCTAAAGTAACATATTTATATGTCAAAATGAAACATGCCACAACAAGACACATGAGAAACTTTAGTTTAGAATGGTCAAAATGATTCCCAAATAATTATGCAATGACTTGCATTTTGACACATTTGATACATGTGTTCAAATTTGACATATAAAATCATTATATTTCTTTCTACGATTAAATTTATTTTAATTCCAAAGGTTGACGGAATGATGTCAGGTCAGATTGGCCTCATTGTATGGGGTCGATTTATCTAGTGAAAAGTCATACATTTGAAAATTTTCCTCAGGCGAGCAATAGCCATGAACAACAAGCGGGAATAGTTCTTGAGTCCGATAAATTTGTGAAACATCTTGCGGATAAACATAAGAAAAGTTATCTTTTAATTAATAATGTATTTGTTTCCAATGAGTAAAAGAAAGAATAAGTTAAGTTAAAATTAATTAATATGACTGTAGTATAAATAATGAAGATGAGAAAGAAAGAGATAAGATCTTAGATAAAGAAGGGAAGAGGTGAGAGGCAAGAAGAAAAGGACAAAAAAATCATTATATTTTTAAAAAGGATTATTTTTATAAATATATTAAATATTATACCACGGTATATTTTTTTAAGGTTCTCACAATTTATTAAATTATATATTGGTACCTGAGAATATTTATTTTTTAAGGTCCAAGAGAAATATCCAGTCTGATTAACTTAAGATAAAATATAATTAAATGACCAATGATTACTTTCAGTCCAACTGAAACTATTATAATCAACTCATTTGACACATCAATAATACCCCACATCTCGAATGACATGTCGACCTAAGGGCACGCGAAGCAGGGGATGAGTCAGCCAACTGAAACTTTCGAAATAACGTCAACGCACAACTGCTTTCCCTTGAATAAGTTATATTTTGTTGTTGGTGTGACAAGTTTTGTTCTTACTTACGTGGGACACAAATGACATGACATACAACTGAACCAATAATATTCATGAAACTAAACTTTTCAAAAAATTCGAGAATATTTGAAATTTGTACTCAACCACCTATCCGCTTCTCCCATTCAACTTTTATAAACGTCTAAATAGGCTGAAAGATTACTTTATATTTCGATTCCCCACCCTCAACTTTCCACTTACCTACAGCTTACTTAAGCTCATTTCTTTGCAAAACCTTTCATAGACTTTTATAAGTATTGTTGCAACAGTTATTGACTTAAATATGAAGTGCTAATTCCTATTTTATAGATTAATTTTTCGATAATTTAAAATTTTTAGCCGGTCCTTCAATATTAAACGATAGTAGTGGATTGTGGTAAGTATCATACATAAATTATACGGGCAAACTTGCAATCTGAATACAAATTCGATATTTTGTGCAATTTGACATATTTTTCCAACAATACCTTTTGAGATTGAATTTCATTAAAATCACATTTTGATAAAGAGAAATAATTTCTAGCTTTCAACCACTACGATTATTTTCCGTCTAATCACTCATTATGTCCATTAAATTATTCATCACTAATTTAAAAAATGAAATTAATTATGATATTAAACTTTGTATAATTAATAATTTCATAATCAATTATGGGGAAAAATTGGGCATGGTATAGATTACATAATATTGTAATTATGAAGTGGATTAGATGATGTGTAACAACAAATACCATCAAATCACCTTAATAAAAGAAGTCCAAGAAAAGGGAAAGGGAAAATGAAGCCCACTTGAGAGAGACTAATTTAATTAATATAACTAATTAAAATTGACAGCTACATATTAGGTGGTGAGATAGCTCCATACCAACTTTTTGATTACCGATTTTACCCTTGAATAATTGGCATTTTCTTATGCATGCAATCCCCCTTTATTATTTTCTCTATTCTTATTCTATATTAATATAAAAAAATATATCTAGTTCATAAACCACGATTTATGATATTATTTTTTTAATAATACTCCGAGATTTATATTATTTTTTCTAAATATGGTAAAATTAAAATTATATATTTTATTTTTATTTAATAATTTACATACTTTTGTACTTAATATTTATATTATTAAATATTTTTTATTTTTTATTTTCTCATAATATGATTATTGTTTTAATTTTATATGTTCGGAGAGATGGCGTTGGATACTGACTAGTTGGGGACGCTGTGGTACGGGTGGTCCAGTAAAATGAAATACATACACTAGACAATAAATACGTACAGTGATAATAGTCCATCTGCTTCTGTCTCTCATTCTTTTTTTCTCTCTCTACAGATCAGATCAGCAGCAGACGCTCACAATTGTGCTTCCACTCCATTTCTCGTTTCTAACGTGAGTTCATACATCTTCATCCCCCAAGTGTCAGCTGAAGTGCACTCACGGACCATGGTTTTATGCGGAAATCATTTGCGGTTTCCGTTTACCTGTTTTATGTAGTTTTTTATCGAGATTCTTGATGTTAAAATTGCGTTTTTGAATATGAGCCTTATTGGTTTCTTTTGCTTTTGATTTTTTGTTTTCCGACTTTTGGTGGTGAAATGCATGTAATGTGCTAGATCAAACGGGTGGCGGCGGGCCTTCTTACTTGGTTGTTTTGAGTTTATTTATTTTAATTGAAAGTGTAAGGATGCGATGTTGGACTGTAGTCATAATCAAAGAGAGAATTGACGGCCGAACTTACGGGATAGAACATTTTTGGTTTCTATGGTTGCATGTGTGCTAGTTGTAGTCTACTGCCTGTATTGAAATGCATTTATTTTACATCAATTATTGAGGTTTCTGATTAATGTATCAGTGATGAATTTTGTGTTTATTTAATGTAAATATGTTTGCATTTCAGTTTTGGGTGACTTTTTTATCTGGAAAGTTGGCACTTTCCAATTTACTATTTGGTTAGAACACTTGCTCTTGTTCTAACATGAAGTGCATCATCATATAAGTAACTCTTTTTTGGTCTGCTCAAATCATATTTTGCTAGTGGTGTTTATCTTGGGTCTAATTTTCTTTAGAATTTATTGTCTAGGAGGCTGAGTGCTAGATTGAAGAGAAATAAAAAATTCAGGAGCAAGATAGAGCAAAGGTAGAAGGAGAAAACTATAATGTGGAAGTTGAAAATTGCGGAGGGTTCAAGCCCCTGGTTACGCTCAGTAAATGGACATGTTGGCCGCCAAATTTGGGAGTTTAACCCTAGTCTTGGGTCTCCTGAAGAGCTAGCCGAGATTGAGAAGCTTCGCGAGGAATTCCGTAATCATCGGTTCCAGAAGAAGCATTCTTCTGATCTATTAATGAGATTTCAAGTTCAGTGAGGCCCATACTTAGTTTCCTTCCTTTTACTGTTATAATCTGCTGTTGTTTATGCCGGTGATCTTCTCTGATTTGTTTGCAAGATGCCTGAAGTTTGTGTTTGCAAATGAATGTTGTTGCAACTTCTTGATTTGTGTTTCTTCATGGTTTCCTTTACTTTTCGTGTATTTCTTAAACGGTAATTTAACCTTTACAACCTTAAATTGCAAAACTGGTAAGCTTGGAATTAAAGTTGTGCGTAATTAAGAAAATAATGTAGAGTGTTGGCAATCTGGTGCTGATTTGGCCACAGCTAATTGATTCTTAACATGGGCTGAGATTGGGACATCAACAATGTGAATCCATGGCAGTTTCATACCTATAAGTGATGACCTCAGAAATAGTATATACTGTCAGTTATGCTTACTTGTCTTATTTGTTTGGTATTAATGACTGTGTTATGTAGACAAAACAAGAAGAAACTCCAGTGGAAATTTTGGTCGTTACTAATTACAGTGAGTATATATCAAACATCTAATCTGGTAGACAAAGGTCTAACATAGGTGGATAAATTTTGCAGGTTTTTAGGAACCTTTTGATAAATTATTTTCTTTGTTGTGGTTGATATCTGTTTGTTGAAATTTGGTTTAACATGCTTCTGTAATTAAAGATGTTTTTGAGTTCTCAAGATGATTTGTTCAAGGTAGATTATCTTTATAACTGGTCTATTTCTGGATGCTACAATAGGAGGACCTACCAATGTACAAGTCATAAGAAAGGAAAAGTATTGATGCATCTAACATTCTGCTCAAAGACAAATTCGCAAGTCTAAAATAAGATGTGGTTCACTATGTAAGAAACATTACTAATACTCGGGACTTTAAGCATGCTAACAGCCTTAAAGGTCAAAGTTAAAGCTTCTTAATTTAGATAAGTAATGCAAGTTCATCTGCATCCAATCTGCTCCCATGAGAAGGATTTGAAGTCGCTAAACAGTTGCATCATAGTTTGAGCCTTTTTCTTTTCCATTTGGAAAATTGAAACAACACTATGTTCTCCTCCAAATTTGAAAGAAAAAAAATCTCCTGCAAAAAGCTAAAAAGTTGTGACTCGTGCGTGCCAATTTATACATGTCAGATTGATTCTTAGTAATGTCAAGGACGTACCATTAAATTTAAAATAACCTATATTGGCTTTAGTGTTTTAGTCCTGGTTTATCTAATCTCTGAGGTACCAACCGATGTTTGGTTTTATAACTATAAATGTTGATAGTCTAAGCTACTCGTTTTTTTTGGGACATTCTTATGCAACTCACCATGTAACTAACTTTAACTTTTCATTTTGAATATTAGTTCTCCAAAGAGAATCCAAGCACCACAAATTTGCCCCAAGTAAAAGTGAAAGATATTGAAGATATTACAGAAGATAAAGTAGCTACTACACTAAGGAGGGCCATCAGTTTCCATTCAACCCTACAGGCTCATGATGGTCACTGGCCAGGAGACTACGGCGGTCCAATGTTTCTAATGCCTGGCCTGGTGAGTCTTGATTTTGAGATTTGATGCTTTCTTAGGCTCAATTGCACCCTAGATGTCTGAAAGGAAGATGGTCAACTTACATTCATCTTGTTTTCTGTTCTTCAAGATTGAATCCTAAACATAAATGCTCAGCATAGTAAAATTGCTTGAGGAATGTAAGACAATGAATTTATAGTTATTAGATACTTCCGTCATTTATATTTATGTACTTGGATCCAAATAACAAAATAAAGCTTTTCTCCATGGAGCTCTATTAACTAATCAAGATTCAGACAAACCTTTAGTATTTGAGACGATGTGTATGTTTCATTGGCCATATATCTGTGTTTTCTTGACAATTAGGTTTCTGAAATGGTACCAGTCACCTCGGGAAGCAACCAATTCAGTAAATTTTGAGAAATAGTGTTACATTAGTCAAATTTTTTCAACCTCTGTTTTTCTTCTTTATGTACAATTTTATGGAACAGGTTATTACATTATCTATTACTGGGGCGTTAAACGCAATATTGTCAAAAGAGCACAGGCGTGAGATTTGTCGCTACCTTTACAATCATCAGGTGAAAACAGTATTCAGCATGTTAACTTATGTTACCTTGCTTCTACAATGTATCAAAGCTATCTGCTATTTTAGTTATGATCTGTACATTTAAGGAACAGCATGTGTTAACTGCTATGTATACAATATAACAACAGAACCCAGATGGTGGATGGGGTTTGCATATTGAGGGCCCAAGCACCATGTTTGGTTCTGTTTTGACCTACGTTACTTTGAGGTTGCTTGGTGAAGAACCAAATGATGGAGATGGAGCAATGGAGAAAGGTCGAAACTGGATTCTTGATCATGGTGGGGCCACCGCAATAACATCATGGGGAAAGATGTGGCTCTCGGTTCGGAACTCATCTCTTACATTGCTGTTTGTGTGTTCTGTTCTACTTGTGCTCTGCATATGGCAACAATTGATGCCTTCTCCTTATTTTATCAAAACCATTTAGGTACTTGGAGCCTTTGAATGGTCTGGAAACAATCCTCTGCCACCTGAGATTTGGCTTCTTCCCTATATTCTTCCATTCCATCCAGGTAATGTTTGCTAGTGTATAATCATTTTCTCTCTTTTCTTTTTGTTTATTTCGCAAGTGATGGTAAAACTTTTCTGGTTGTTTCCTTTATTCATGTAAAAGTGAAAGTAATATATATTAAAATAATCATGACTCCTTGCTGTCTGCTCCATATTGGTCCTCCACTTGTTTACTCTACAAAAGTGCAGGGAAAGGTTGCACCTTTTACTTATGGGCACTGGGGTGGTATTGATCTTTACTCTGGCAGAATATTCTTTTGTCCTGTCCTTTCTGCAATCAAACTGATGGTTATGCTAATATGATACAAATTAACATTCTTTATGCAATTATTTGGTGGACTTGAGATTCTGGGGCTGAGAGAGATAATGAGGAATTGTTTGTTGCTTTTTTATAATAAATGTCCAAATATATCTAATTATAATGATAGTATGTCATACATGATTTCACAATTAATGTAACTTTGAATTGTCAATTGGCAAGTCTGGACTCTATAATAAACTCTTCCCATTTCTTCCCAGTCAAATCATTCTACTAATTTATCTCTTAATGATGTCATGTCTCTTTTGAGGTTTACTTGGTTCAACAGAAAGTATCTCACTAAGTGCATTTTGTATACTGTTTTGTATATGACACGGAGACCTTTCTTTCATTTGTACTGCAGGAAGGATGTGGTGTCATTGTCGAATGGTTTACCTTCCCATGTCCTATTTGTATGGAAAAAGGTTTGTCGGACCTATTACACCCACAGTTCTTTCTCTGAGGAAGGAGCTTTATACTGTTCCATATCACGAAATAGACTGGGATAGAGCTCGCAACGAATGTGCAAAGGTTGGTAAGAGCTATATATTTCGAACAGTTCTTGGTCGTTTGTAATCAGTATCATAAGCAAACTTTGGAAGAGGTCTGCTAGCTTTCAGTTGCAAAATAGCATTCAGTCTTTGCATTATCCTAGATGCTTTTCTGTGTTGGTGCTAAATATTCTTTTATATGTCTTTTCACTGCAGGAGGATCTATACTACCCACACCCTGTTGTACAAGATTTACTTTGGGCATCTCTTCATAAGGCTGTGGAACCTGTTTTGATGCGTTGGCCTGGGAAGAAGTTGAGAGATAAGGCGCTTCGCACTGTTATGGAGCACATACATTATGAAGATGAAAACACTCGCTACATATGCATAGGCCCTGTAAACAAGGTACATGAAACATTTATTATGAGTAGGTCAGAAAGGAGTTGGAATCTTTTTCTTTATAAACAATTGGAATTTTGTTGAATATGAAACAATAAATGATCCAAGCAAAAAGCTATAGGAAGACATTTGTTGATGCACATCAAATTATATACTTTTATGTGAGACGAGCATTTTCGTGGAGTGGTTAGTGAATCTTCCACACGTAAATATTGCTTATTTTGATTATTTTATGCTCATATGCAACATGTTGCATAATGTTTCCCGAAACCTTTTTCTCTTTGTTATGAACATTATCTTATCCATATAAGTCCTTCACGTCACATCTTGGTTGTTTCTTCCATTGATTTCACTAAATGAAATGAAAGCCAAAATAGTTTAATTGCTCTAACATCTTACCATGTCTTCTGCAATTTGAAACTTTTCCAGGTGCTAAATATGCTTTGCTGTTGGGTGGAAGATCCAAATTCAGAAGCTTTCAAGTTGCATCTTCCAAGAATCTATGATTACCTGTGGCTTGCAGAAGATGGCATGAAGATGCAGGTTGATTGTTAAATATACACAAATCTTTATAGTAATGTTCTTTCTTCTGCTTGTGTTTTTCATAATCATCTAGAAGAACATCTTGCCTTTTAAATCAAAACTGATCTTACTTATTAATGATGCACCATGGTTCAAACGGCAAATGGTGTGAGGCCAGTGCCAAACTTTAAAAATGGCATGACCTTGCTTATGGCGCATCTTCAGTCAGATTTTCTGAAAGAAGGGGGGGGGGGTGGGGTGGGGATGGGGCGCTCCCTGTTCTCTCTCAGCAGCAGCTCCGGCATTTCTCTCTCAATACATATATTACACTTCTTCTTTCTTTCTTAGGGTTGTCTTTTGTTCATTTCCGTTTTCTCTCCTTTCTTCACTGGGTTTTGTTTTGTTTGCCAATCTTTTACTAGTCCTTTCTATCTTCTAGTTTTATCTTTTTAAGTTTTGGCAAATTTTTAAGATTATCACCATTGATTTAGGGTTAAAATTTTTGTACTTGCTTATTGAAATTATTGCTAAACTATGTGAGGTTATTGCTGAAATTGCTCATCTCGCCACAAATAATCTTAATTTGCTGATGTAAATTTTCAGATTGGTTAAATAATGCTAAAATTGCTAAACTATTGCCCAATTTATTGAAATAAGTACTGAATTTAATTAAATGATAGTTGGATAAATTTGTGTATTAGTTTTGTGGACGGCTACTAATATTTAAATGTACCGTCTATTTAACAACTGTACACCTTCTTTCAATAAGGTGCGCTCTGTGCCCTGTGCTATGCGCCACGGCTTGCCCGTGGTCTGCCATGAGTCTTTAACAACTATAGTGTCATCAGATGTAGATTCAAGAGTCTATTCCATCTATTTCACCTTCTGCTCAAGGCTCTTAAAACATAGCATCCATTTTCACATACACAATCGAGTCTGTGCTGGATAATACCGCTGCCTTGTGATGCATGACTTCAGTTTCAATGTCTGTGAGACTTGCCGGCGGCACTACATCTGTGTCCTTTATATGTAACCTGGGTTTGCAAGTTCTACATTGTTGCTTAGATACCATTTTTCAAGGCAGGCCATGAGTAAATCTGTACATATTAAAAAATGTCACTATTTGTTCTCTTCAAAAAATAGCACTTAAGTTCACAGATTTACGATATGGAAGGCACTCTTGTTTCAATTAGTTTTATCACATCACTTTTATCATATTTGATGATTGTTGCAGTGTGGTTTTCTTTCAATGACCTATAGCAGAAATAATTATGAGGTGGAATATTGCATTTCAGGGGTATAACGGGAGTCAGTTGTGGGACACTGCCTTTGCTGTTCAAGCTATCATTTCAACAAATCTTGCTGAAGAATTTGGCCCAACTTTAAGAAGAGCTCATACATACATAAAGAATTCACAGGTTAACCTTGAGTTCTTATACCATTCACGAGTTCTAGGTGCTTATATGTTACATTTGATATTTCTGTTGGTTATCTTATTCCTTGTCCTTGCTTTTATAGGTATTAGATGATTGCCCTGGCAATCTAGATTTTTGGTATCGTCACATTTCCAAAGGCGCCTGGCCATTTTCAACAGCTGACCATGGTTGGCCTATTTCAGATTGCACTGCCGAGGGACTGAAAGTAACAAGTTTAATCTGAAAATTCTCTTTTCCACATATTTGTATAATTTAGTTAAAATACCCTGGTAACTGTGCCCATTATTTCAGGCAGTCCTTTTACTGTCAAAGTTGCCAGCAGAAATTGTTGGTGAACCACTGGATGCAAAGCGCTTATATGATGCTGTTAATGTTATTTTTTCACTACAGGTATTACGCTTTCATTATTGCACTTCAATGAGTTAATAGTTTGAGTGCCAATGTGTTTGGCGAATAACTTATTTCCTGCTAAAGAAAAGCTTCTTTACCTTTTTCTTATATCATGTGATATGATTAACTATTCAGGATATCAATGGAAAACTTCGGTCAGAAATTTGGAAGTAAACTTGCTTGATTATATGATTTGAAGCATTGTCCTGTGGATTTTAACAGAATAAATACGTATGATATTTTTGGGTAATGCTAGCGGCAATGTGGTTTTCATCATGTATAGAAATATTACTTTTTGAGAGCTTAGAATTTAGTTTTGTAGCAATCTTATTGACATAGCATGACTGCTGGGGCTGACAATACTTTCGTACTTCTCTTGAGGAGCTGTAAACTTTCTAGTGTACAAGCCATCAAGATAGAACTATTAGCACCGCAAAAATGCATAAGAATATACAATATGCAATGGAGATTCTGTAATTTCAAGCTTTGTCCTGGTTCTGTTTCTTATCAGTTATTTAAAGTGGTTGTCATCACTTGCAATTGCATGCTTACCTAGAAGTTTTTGGGTAGAATATGCTGGAAATTTGGATTTGGCTTACTGAAACCAATTTAGACAATGTTGATACTGAGTTTGAGCAGCAGCTTAAACTGTTTAAGAGTAGCTGCTTAAATTGAAGGTCTATTATCCTGCAGAAGTGCTTTTTGGATGCGTCAACAGATTAATTCAAGTAACCTAGCTTAGTTAGAAACTTGTCTAGATTTTGGTAGTCACTGAAGTTTTTCAAATTTACGAACCTAAAGAAGTCTACAATGTCCAACCCATCATACCATGATCAATATTAGTAAAGCAACAATAGATTAAGAATTGAGTATGGAACTGAAGATGACTTCTTCTGTCAGCAATGGGTGAAAGCCTGGCCCTATCCTCCCACAACCGGCCCAAAAGGGTCATGTGAGTTTTAATTTTTTATTAGTCCTTCCTGACTGCATATGGCGTATTAGATTATATATATTTATCTGACAACATTTTCACAAACATGAGAAGAATTTTTCGGCATATTTGCAGAATACGGCTGGAGGCTTTGCAACGTACGAACTAACAAGATCCTATAGTTGGTTGGAGGTGTGTCATTCTTTTCATACACCTTGAACAAGATTTTGACAACTATTTTGTTGTATTTTACGTTCTTGAATACTTTTTAATGTACTTCAGAAATGATGTATGTGCTGCCGTCTGTTTACATCGGTAGTTTGGTTGTTTGACAGTAACACTAGCTGAAATTGAACCCCAAATGAAAATGATTTTGAGGTTTGTTTGTTACTGGCACTGCCAGTGTCTGTCTAACCTCTGGGCTGTTCTTGCATGCACGCTGAGCAATTTATATGGTTTTGCTTCAGTCTCTCTGTCTGCTGATATGCTCTTGTAGATCTTCCTGATAATTTACCAAAACATATGGAACATCCATGTGTTAATCCTTGACATGATTTTGCCATCCAGTCATATCATATGTGTTTTACTTTAGTGATTGCTGTCTAAAGGCAATTCAGTCATTCTCAGCCATTATGGATTTTACACTGTATACAAACTTTTAAAGTTTCCATTGCTTCAGTATTGTTATATTAACCTTTAATGTGATTCTGTATGTTCTTGCAGCTAATCAACCCTGCTGAAACTTTTGGTGACATTGTCATTGATTATCCGTAAGATGTCTCTTTTTGCAACAACCTTTTGATGGTTATTTGTTCTCTACACTAAGTCATTAAAAGTATTCAGATGGGTCTGTTGCTTTAGTACCTTAGCTTTTCTGTCTGTAGCTCAAGTATTGTAACTCTTGGTAATACAAAAAATTGAGTGGAATTGCATAAGACTGACTATATATGGCAGGAGAGTTTGGCATCTATAGCTCCAATCCTCTCTTGATATAGATTCCTGAGAGAGTTGGTAATGAGCATTACTTTATAGCAACCATTTGATCAAATTGAACTTCACTGACTTTGTAGCTATGTTGAGTGCACCTCGGCTGCTATTCAAGCATTAACTGCATTTAAGAAACTATACCCTGGACACCGAAAAGAAGAAGTGGAACGCTGCATCGAAAAGAGTGCTAAATTCATTGAAAGGATTCAAGAAGCAGATGGCTCCTGGTTAGTCTTCGTTTTTTGTCGCTTTCCTCTTCCCAATACTTTGTGGAGCACGAGTTAAACTTGATAATACATGCAGTTGCATAACATTATAATCTTCCTTGATGTTTGGCTTATTCATAAATTTCTTCAGTTTTTTGCATTTCTTCATGTGGTTTAACTTTGATTTAGCAATGAATTGTAAGTTATGACTGAAACCTTGTGATAGGTATGGTTCTTGGGCAGTTTGCTTCACTTATGGAACATGGTTTGGTATAAAAGGCCTGGTGGCTGCTGGGCGAAGCTTCAATAATTGTGCTGCCATTCGCAAGGCTTGTAATTTCCTGTTGTCTAAACAGCTTCCCTGTGGTGGTTGGGGAGAGAGTTATCTTTCATGTCAAAACAAGGTTGAGAATTTCTGAATTAACCTTAAGTTCTTTCTCTTATCTGGGATGTGTGAATGTGTTGCCAATTTTAATATTTTAAAAAGGGTTAATTACACTTATAACCCTACTGATAATTCAAAATTATACTTTTTCCCAAAGAAGTTTCAAAACTACACTAGTACCCCTCCGAAATTTTTCTATTTATACGTGACCCCTTTCTTTAAGATTTGGACGTTTAGCAAAAATATTATATAAGTTTCCAAGTTTACCCCTCATTTAGCATTCCCATATAATATTTTTATACTTATAAAGTGCTAAATGTAATATATAAACTTAAAAGGGTGTAATTGTAATAAAATATTATTATCGAATTATAGCTATTGATAAAATATAGTTATTTATGAATGGAAAACCTAGTCACTTTTTTGTACTTCTTTTGTTTCCTATATTTGGGGTGAATATATTTCCTCAAAGCACCACATGGAGTACTTGAACAAGATATTTTCAAGAAATAGATGCAACAACGATATAACCTCACTTCATATGCAGGATGTAAAATAGCACCAAAAGATGATTAGTATTTCATTCATTTATGACTACTTTCTATCCAAGAGCTATAAATTCGGAACAATATTTTATTACTATTGCATTCCTTTTGACTTTATTTATTAATTTATCCAAGTATAAAAATATTATAGGGGAATGTTGAATGAGGTGTAAAATTGAAAATTTATGTTTTTCTTTTTTTGCTAATGTGAGCATTTTCCGTCCTAACGAAGGGGGTCACGTGTAAATCAAGAATTCTCTGAGGGGGTGTAAGTGTAATTTTAAAATTTCTTTGGGGAAAGTGTAACTTCGCATTTTCAGAAGGGTCTAAGTGTAATTAACCCTTTTAAAATTTTTCTTAGTTGCATGTGATTATTATTATATGAAGAAGTTAGATAAGCAACAAGATTGGTTGCCCAGGGAGTAATTTTCTAAAAGAAGATACTTGTTTGATGGCAAATGTTTTGAAACACAATCTTGTGAAGTTCTTTATATCAGCTTGTACAACTGTAATGTAATTTATAAAACATGATGTTTCATCTATCAGACAAAACAGAGAAGAAATATATTAGAAGCGTGGGTGAAAGCAAAGGGAAAGCTCATATTCTGAAATGTTAAAACTGTCGACAAGATCGATAACTAAGGACTATAACCACAACTCTAACCAAATAGCAATCTTTCATGATTAATAGGTTTGGTTAATTATTTTCGGTAACCTTAAAGAAATTCTTATCAAGTTGCTGGTAATTTCAATCATGCTAGTGAAAAACCTGTCGGTTTTTTCTTTTTCCTTCTTTGAAAGTATTTCGCAAAAGTGGCATCATCACATAGATGAGGACTAAAGCTTCACCTACTGGTGGAATCAATGTGAATTGATGTACTTTATCGTTGTTCTTTTTGGTGTCGGAGGAGAAATATATTAAGTCGATATCTCAGGAATATACTGAAAGGCAATAATTCCCAGTTTTTGCCAAGTTTCTGAAGATGGTCTTTGATGCTAGAAAATTTGGTACTCTATTGGTTTAAAGTGAGGGAGCTATACTGAAATAATGCTTTAACCATACAGGTGTATTCAAATCTTGAAGGCAACAGGTCTCATGTGGTAAATACGGGATGGGCTATGCTGTCTCTCATTGATGCTGGGCAGGTAAAAAATTTTGGCCAATAACTTTATGCATTACAGTTTATTTTATCTTTTTCTTTTGTTTTGATTCATGCCCAAAGTGTTAAGTGGTTTACTTGATCATTTTATATTTTAACTATTAACATATGAGAAATAATGCACTTACCATAACATACGTAAATGTAAAACTTGAGATAGTATATTCAAATTAACACGCCAGCATCACGAGTTAACTTTAGAACAAAGTCCAATTGTAGCTTTTATTCCATATATTTAAATGGAAATCTATTTTTTCTTGCTCTGTTGCTTTCCTGCAGGCTGAAAGAGATCCCTTGCCATTGCACCGTGCAGCAAAAGTCCTAATAAATTCTCAATGTGAAAATGGAGATTTCCCGCAACAGGTAATTCTATTAAGCTGTGCTGTTTTGCAAGTTAGAAAGCTGAATCCTTACAGTGTGCACTGTATCTAAATTATATGTTATGTGAGTATGATTATCCACAAGATTCTAGCTCCGGATAGTATATTCAGGGAAACTAGATTATATATGCATGCCCTGAGACGATTCAATCAATTATTTATTTTGCTCTATTTGTTCCTTTTAACTGTTTGGGGGTAGTTTCTCATGGATAACAGGAAAAGGGTGCAAATCTATCCTTCTGATAGCACTATCTTACCACTACATACTAGGACTAAACCCTACCCAATACAAACTGAACTAACCATAAACCATGCTCAATCCAAGTTGTATTATTTCTGGTAGATACTATAAGGTTTCATTTGATTACGTTTTCAATTAAATCCTCTTGTTAAAACTCAGTTGAAAAACTAATTGATAATCCAGGCATTACAGGATATACTGAGAAAAAGAGATTGCTAGGGAAAAACTATCGAACTGAATGGACTCGATAATTTGTGATAGAGAAGTTGGGAATAAAATTATAGATGGACAGATATGTTCGTTTGGCTAGACCACGTCTTCTTGTTGATGAATGACAATGCTGATGGACAGAGAAGAGGACCATTGGAAACAGAATAAGGATGCTGGGGGATCATATCCTCCTTTGGGGGCGGCAAGGGGCACTGATAATTTATGTCTAAAAACTATTCTGCCGCCTGTTCTCATTTACATAAAAAAAATACATAATGCAAGAAACATTTTTTATATGCTTCTTATCCTACAAAAATTCACATGAGGGCTTTCCTGCTGTTAGACATGCACCTAGTATGTTCCTACACTCTTTCATATTACACAATCTCCCTGGAGGCTAAACATCCACAAAGCACATACTCTTCGCTTCATATGATTTATTTAATTTCCTCAGAGATCTTTCAAGAAACACTGTTTCCTAACCCTTTATATGTTGCAAACATGAGGGCTTTCCTGCTGTTAGACATGCACCTAGTATGTTCCTACACTCTTTCATATTACACAATCTCCCTGGAGGCTAAACATCCACAAAGCACATACTCTTCGCTTCATATGATTTATTTAATTTCCTCAGAGATCTTTCAAGAAACACTGTTTCCTAACCCTTTATATGTTGCAATTTTCAGGAGATCATGGGGGTCTTCAATAAGAATTGCATGATTACATATGCTGCATACAGGAATATATTCCCAATTTGGGCCCTGGGAGAATATCTTACCCGAGTTCTTCAACCCCGATGAATCAGCTGCTGACCAATCCTGAAGGTAGTTTTGGCGTTGTCGTTATAGCCAATCTGATTCAGTTTTCTGTTTCCGCCGAGCTAAAACAATTGGCCAGTTACATTCTTGTAGCTCATCTACAGTCCTAGTTGGGTTTAGCAGTCAAGGCCTAGTTCCCACCTTCGGACTTTGTTTTGCTAGTTCCCAATCACGATGTTTGTTTTCTGGGACTTTTGCGAATACAGGTGGAGTAGTGTCATGAACACAGCGCAGAGAGTTCAATTGGGCACCACCAAAACTGGAGCTAATAATATTAGGTAGCACGAGTCATTTGCTAAACTTGATAAATTGCAACAGAATAAATGAAGAAATAAGAAGACGACATTCATGGGTTCAATCATAATGGAAGTCGTCGCTCTTATGGCAAACAAAAATAATCATTACAGTCCGTCGTAACTATACATGTGTGTGTACAAACGGCTGAAAAAGATCAGAAAGAAAGCCCATGTACTAGAAAGGAGGACCATAATTTAACATAGTACTATGTCCTTGTGCACAACCTGAATTATTGTGCATCGTATCATCTCTCTGAGACAGGGAGAGGTTATTATTATTTTTTAAATAAGTTCTCCAAAGTCAAAATTCTATAGTACTTATTACATAGTGAAATAGAAATGTCTTTTCTAAAACAGAAATTTTGTTACAAAATACTACCTTCGTATTTAAAGTATTAATCTCAAGGTGCATAAATAAGATGGATTGACTCAGAATCGACACGGATCAGCTAGAGTAAAACTCGGCCTAGGACTGACCTATTATTGTTCATTATTGATCTTGGGCCTCCGAATGGGCCCAATTGAGTTTATTTTTAAACTCAAGCTCAATTTATGGATCGACCTGGTTGATGTTCGGACCAAGCTCAAATTAGGCCCCCATTAGGTTCGGATATGCTTGTTTCATTTTTTTTAATATTGAGGTCTTCTTATAAATAATATTTATAATTATCTTTTGAAATAAATAAATAATAAATTAAACCATACAAAAATTTGTATATAGAAAATTAATAGTTAATAATATATAATGAATTAAAAAAAAAAGACCCAACAGGCCCGTCCCATACTCGATCCAAGACCAGGTGGTCTTGGACCATTGGATTGGGCTGGTCCTATCCCAGGATCGGCACGGTCCCAAGTGAATCTGATTGAATTAGCATAGTTTTTTATTGATTCAGTTAGGTACTGAATTGGGTTAGCTCAACCCAATCCATTGCGTATCTTAATATTAATCCAATAAACACTAACTCCCAACCATTACGTTCATATCTGATCAAACTAAATAAGATAAAGGGATAATTACACTCTTCTCACTTGAAGTTTGGTGTAATTATATGTAAACCTCCTATAGTTTGAAAAATTACATCTAGCATCTCTGAGGTTTGCTTTCATCTAATAAATAAGTCCCTCAATTAGTCAAAACTCACCAAATTTGCTAATATTAACAATATATATATAAATATATATAACATAGATTGACTTATATTGACTTATTACATGTCAAATAAATTTTTTTATTATCAAATTATCCTCATACACCTTCAAGAGTTAATGCATGTGAAGAGGGATTTTTTCATCGTTATAAGGGTAGTTTAGTTCGAAAAAAATTATTTGACTTGCAATAAATTAGTATTAAGTCAATAGATGGTAATATCAATTTCATTCATTTTTTTTTGTTAATATCAAATTTAGTAAATTTTAACTAATAAGGGGACTTATTTGTTAGAAGAAAGCAAACTTCAGGAGTACTATATGTAACTTTTCAAATCACAGAGGATTTACGTGTGATTACATCAAATCTAAAAATATAGAGTGTAATTATTCCTAAAATAAAATAATTTTTGATGAAGATAATATATATATATATATATATTATACATATATTTGAATATTAAAAGTAAAGAACATTTGAGTTTGCAAATAAAAACAAATAGATGAACCCATACTTACAATCCCAATATGTATATATAGAAAATCCCAATCTAGAAAAAATAGAAAAAGGAAATACAGAAGTCGCTGCTATAGACTTCCAACAACTTCTATTAAGATATAAGGATAATTATACTATCATTTCCAGATATTTGGTGTAAGTATCATAAATTTTTTATAATCTAAGAAATTATGGTTAACATTCCGAATGTTGTTTCCATTTAATAAACAAACTCTTTAATTAGTCAAAATTTAAAAATATTATTATTATTAATAAAGTAAATTTAATAAAAAATTATATATAATAGTGATTGATTTATTATGTATTTATTATAATCAAATAATTTTGTGATCATTAATTTATAGATATATTATATAAGATATATTGTAATGATTAGGAATTTTGAAATTTGAAACATACAATAATTAAATGACCTGAGCATTGAAGTTTGTACATTAAAAAGCGTGTTTGAAAGAGAAGAAGACCCCCACACGCATACACACACACACCTACAGAGACACAGACACACCCCATCAAGTTCGCCTCAACGCTCCTCAATAGTCAATACAAATTTTCGAAATCCGAAGCCCAAAGCGCGAAAACTCAAATAAGAACCCCCCCCCCCCCCCCACCACACACACAAACTCTCTATCTCTCTCACACACACATACACGCACACTGGCCCTCTTCTCTGGACGGGTGAGATATTCTCGAACTCCGCTTCCTTTTGTTCTCTCTCTCTACTGAGATTCGTTCTTTTAGAATTTTCTTTTCATTATTATATTTTTGAAATTTGAATTTGATACTGTGGGCAGAATAGCTTTGGCATTTAACTAATAAGGATATTTTACTGCTACTGCATGTAATGTAAGTATGTAATTTGCTTTTGCTTCTTCAATCTCGATGCAGTGCTTCTTGCCAGTTCTATTTCACATGATTTTCTACTGCATCACTAAAATTGTTTTGATGCTGTAAAGGATGAAGGTTTAACTCATATGTGAGTTTCCTGCTTTGGTTTGATTGAAATCGTGTCATATTTGGGGGTTATTCTGGTATATCATGAAGTGTAATTATTTTTCATTCTTGTTTATGTGTGAGTGTGTGTCTAGCTAGGTTCAGCTTCTTGTTAATGCTCACTAACTTGTGTACTCAATGTGGTTTAAGTTGCTGAAGAAATCTTCATACTGAAAAACTTATCTTGATTTTTTGTCTAAATATTTTTATGTTTTCTTAAAGATTCTGGAAAATTAAAATGTCATGAGTATGATTTAGTAATAAATTTGATGTTTTATTAACGCATATTTTTTGAATTTAAAGGGGCAGTTGTAAAAAGTGGGAGATGAGTAATTCATTCCGGAGTAAAGTTTGACCAAATGGGAGTTTAGCTTGTGGTTGATTAAAATGAAGACACATGTTAATATGCTGAAAGGAAAGGCACCTTCAAGGGTGGGTAATCAGCAAGCAGTTTTTGAGCTGAAACAGCGTGTAGTCCTTGCACTTAACAAGCTTGCAGATAGGGATACTTACCAACTTGGAGTAGAAGAGCTTGAGAAAACCATTGAATGCTTGACGCCAGATGGGTTTGCTCCGTTTCTGTCTTGCATATTAGACACAGATTCAGAGAAGAAAAGTTCAGTTCGCAAAGAATGCATTCGCTTGATGGGCACACTTGCAACTTTCCATGAGGGTCTTGTTGGACCTCATCTTGGAAAGATGGTAGCTAGCATTGTCAAGAGACTAAAGGACTCAGATTCTGTTGTAAGAGATGCTTGTGTAGAAACAGTTGGCATCTTGGCTTCCAAATTGAGTAGCAGTAGGGTAGAAACTGACGGGCTCTTTGTCATTCTAGTGAGGCCGCTTTTCGAAGCCCTTGGAGAGCAGAACAAGCATGTGCAGTCTGGTTCAGCATTGTGTTTGTCGCGGGTCATTGACAATATTCATGATCCTCCTGCTTCGGTCATGCAGAAAATGTTGGCAAGAACTGTTAAGTTGCTGAAGAATCCTCATTTCATGGCAAAACCTGCAGTCATTGAGTTGAATAGGAGTATCATTCTGGTCTGTCTCTGTCCAACGGACCAACACACATTTTCGCTTTGCTTCTGCCTTAACTTCACTTGTTATAACTCTCTTTCCTAATTTGAGTAAATAAGTAATCATTAGCAATAATCAGACAACAGGTAGAAGAACATTCATTTGACGTGAATTTTGTCAAACCTAAAACTTTACCTTAATAATAATGTTTTTGTTGTGTTTAAGCTTCTATATTACCTCAACTTGTAGTTATTATATGTTATACATTACATTGCACGATTGACCCATGAATAGCTCGTAGCGGAAACTCTTGATTGTGAAAATCCATCTTAGTAATTGATATAAACTGATGTCGATGAGCAGTGCTCTGCAGCAGAAAGTGATTAAACACAGCTTGTTGTTGAATGTTTCAGGCTGGTGGTGCCCCGTCGCATAGTTCTCTAACTGCTGCACTGACAAGCATTCAGGAATCGCTGAAGAACAGTGACTGGGTAACGCGAAAAGCTGCCTGTGCTGCATTAGGAGATATTGGTTCTTGTGGTGCAGCATGCTTAGGCTCATACCGCATCTCATCTATCCGCTGTCTGGAATCATGTCGGTTCGACAAGGTTATGCATTTTATTTGGCAACTCATTGATCCAGAAGCTTCATTTAGTAAATGCTTGATTTGGAATATTTTCCCTAATAGGTGAAGCCAGTTAGAGACGTAGCTTTGCAGGCATTGCAGCTCTGGAAAAATCTTCCTGGCCCTGGTACACCTGAACCATCTGAAACTGGATCCTCTGTCAAAGGTATCCTCATAAATGCCTGTTCTGTCGTATGCTAGAAACTGCCAAGAAGCATAGATCATCTCTAAAGATAATTCATTATCTCGATGGTCTACTATTTTTCCTCTATGCTCTTAAGTATTCCAATAGCATCAATCAGTAAGGTGGGTAAAGTAGTTGAAACAAATATTTGTTTGCATGGAATCAAATCGAGTTCACCAGTAGTTTCCAGTACTATCTAATTTCTGTGACACATTTCATTGTTACTAATATAGAATCTTACTAATTAGCATTACTCGTGAAATTTTTGAAGAGTTTTTTGTGATCTCTGGAGTTTAGCTGTTGGCAAAGATTACTAATTAGCATATTATACTACCATGGCTTGGAAAGGGATGCTCTTACCGCATTATGATTAAATCACATTTCTTTCCTTTACTTACATTTTCTGATTGGCGCTTTGGATTTTTTAGCAACACTTTTTTGATCAATAATTTATAGCAAGTTTTATGTCACCTGCAATGAATCTAACTCCTTCCAATAATAATCGTGAAATTTCATGAGGTGAACTAGAAGTATATGTGGAATGTCATGAACTAAGAAGCAGAAATCATGGAATGAAAAGGAGGAGGCACGGCCACCAGTATATTTACATATGATGCTGATCTGTATACTGCCACGTCATTACGTGGATGGAACGTAGTGTGGCCCTTATGAGCTTTATATATTTAAGAATCTAGTTTTTGCATAAATATTTCATGAAAGTGGCATGCATTTTTGTAAATTCTGTTGTTAGACATCACCCTGTTGTCTTTTTCATGTTGTTATTGTGTTTGGTAGTAGAGGCTTTTGTGGTTTATCAAGAGTTATTTACCTCCTGCAGAAACATCCTACAGAGATGATTATGGTGATGTTACCTGTGCCATTGACTCCACATTGAAGGATAATACACCGATGAAATTTGATAATGAATTGGCTAAAAAAAGGGCTCCTCTCTCTTCTAGAAAAGCCGGAAGAACTTATATTGAGAAATCTCTGCAATCTGGAACAAATGAGTGGCAAATAGAAATTGCAATTCCAAGGAATCGTAACATTTCAGTAGCAGAGAATCAGAATGATGAATCTGAGGGTAGTTCTGTTACCAAGAGATGTGAAAGAATAAATTCTGACGTCAAAAGTATTAGTAATATTGGATACGAATATGTAGAAGTGGATGATAAACAGGAATGCTCATCTGTTTCTAATCTTTTTACTGAAAGCATCAAATCTGAGGTTGTCAAGAACCATTGTGATGCTTTTGACGATGCCAATTTGGTGAAGTCAACTGGAACCAGTCAACGGTTTGCAGCTGATGAAGTTAGCATTGAAGAGAGAAGATACTTGGCAAAAGTGCATGACCGTAGAAGCTTAGATTCGACTGTTACAGAATCAACTTCTCAGATTATGCCGGTGTGTTGTTCACAAACAGAAAAAGAGATAGTGTTAATCAGAAAGCACCTTTTGGAGATTGAAAATAAGCAATCTAATTTGATGGATATGCTAAAGGTAACTGCTTTTGTTTTCTTGACCACTTCATTCATTTGATCTTTTCCATTGTTGTAAACCTTTCAGGAAAAAGGGTTTAGATTTGAACAAACAGTGCCATGCCTTCATGACTTTAAGTTGCATGCAGTAGTCTTAATCAAAATAAGTACGCAAATAATGCAAAAGATAGGGAAAAATCTTAGTAAGTCCTAAACAAGAACAGAACTCGCAGCAAGATGTAAGCACCTTATGCATGAATGTAATGAGAGTGATGAGATTATTCTATTTAAGCATGTGTTAAAGAAAACAAGATTTTTTGGATGTTGTAACATAGGAGCAAATGCAATATGGTTTTTCCCTGTGCTTTTGTACTGTCTCCCACCTCCATCGCCCCTTCACAGGGTAAATCCTCTACCCATCTGTGGTAAAATTAGAAACAATACTCATGGAAATTTGATAGTATTCTTTTCCCAGATTTTTTGTAATAAGCAACTGAGAAACTCCTGCACTTCTATTTCAGGCCTTTACAACTTCCATAACGGATAGTGTGTCAATGGTACAGTCGAAGGTCTCAAATCTTGAAATAGTGGTTAGTAAGATGGCACAAGAACTTGTTCATGGAGGTAGATATTCCGATGTACTGGCAACCAAACTTCTGAAGGGAACTCCTAGTATTTCTTCCCCTAGACTTTCTACATGCACTCCAAGGCCATCTGTGGATAGCAACAAGCAACCTCCACTATTGCCAACTAAACATGCAGGAGTTTGGGAGAACACAGTTTCTAGGAGCAGATCTAACAGTTTTGGGAAACAAAATTCAGACATGTGGACTGATGCGACACTTAAGCCAACCAAAAGTTCTTTAGGGAGAGGAACCTCGGCAAGCTTTTATCGAGAAATTCATGAAGATTTAATGAGGCAAAATGGCGTACGTGATCCAGGTCTTCCTACTAAGGCAAGGGTAAATAAACTGGACACTAAGAGTAGACCACTGAAAGTTATGAATGATTATTTTTGCGATGGGGATCTGGATTCAGAATATGCTGAAGCTCTGTGTTCAAGGAATGAACTTCATTTGTTTGAGCTTCTGGAAAGAACAGGCCCTGTTCTGGAAAATTTATCACAAAAGACTGCAAGCGACCTACTAAGCACTTTGGCTTCCTACTTATTGGAGCAGAGATTTGTGAATTCTGTAGTTCCTTGGTTACAGCAGGCAAGTTATTTTTATTGCAAATTTCTTTTTGGCATGCACAAAAACGGGGGGCGGAACTCTTTCGTCAATTTTTTGTATTATTTCATGTTGACTTCATAAGAAATGCACATTTAGTAATGAATTTTATCCTTCGCTTTCGTGTTTCAAATTAGCTCAGTATCTTTTCATGAGATACATGATGATGCCTAAGCACATTGGAAGTATGGACACTGATACACATGGATTTGATGGGTTTTTTTTGAGTAACTATAGGGCAGCCAACTCGTCTGGTTATGTTTTCATAGTTTTTCTACCTTTACTGGTTATGTTTTCCCCCTCTCAGTGGGTCTGTATTTTCCTGCACTAAAACATTTACATTTGTAGAAAAGTATTGATCGTCCTACAAAGAACTTTTGCGAATTCTATCGATAGGCATGCATGAAGAATATTTATATTTAGTATTTAATTGTTATATTGAATGGGACAAGGTATCTACTGACTGCAGATGTGACTATGTCTTCAAGAAAATATGACCAGTTCATTTGAATTATTTAATTGTGTGCTTCATATCTTTCTGGAAGCAGTTGTTTGCATGTTGAAAACTTTCAATTTGCATTCATGGCACATCATATCTTGCAAATTTTAGGAAATTGTGTTATCTTGTGCGTATTAAGCAACATAATTTGTGCTTTCTCAGTAAGCACATGTGATTCTGTTTACGTTGTACAGATGCATGACTTCATCTCCAGTATTTTCTTGGTTGTGCTTGAGTTGACTAGAAATAAGTAAATTTAACTAGTTGATATTATGTAAATTAGAAGGTCTAATTAATTTAGATAGTGTGAAGTTTTCACGTACATCTCCGTGGTTGTTTCTTGTGAAGAGTTGAGGTTTGGCTTTTATAATTTTATACTTATGGCTAGCAATACGACCATAGTCATATGTAGACTTAAAAGCCATGGTAGAAGGATCTTAACTTTTCCCAAGAGTTTTAACTTTTTCATCTTAGATGTCTTGTATTATGTTCAGAGTGCACATATTTCGTCAAAAGTTCTATCCTTTCTACATTTCTAGATTCACTCGTTAAGAAGGCAATCAATGTTTGACGAATCCTGAACTTTTTATCTTGACAGTAAGAAGGCAGACTTTTCTCTGTAGTCAATCTTTTGTAGTGTGCCCTTCCAACTAGCAGTATTATTTCAGCAGTCTTTCACAACATAATCAGTTAATGCCGCACTATTATTAAGCTTTGCAATTAATGCTTAATATTAAGATGTTCCCAATTCACCTAGCCAGTTGAGATCCAAAACACAATGGCATGGATTCAGTTGGTAGATTTCTCTGATTGTGAGCTATTAAGACATTTGTGACAATAATCATCTGGGGAAAAGTTTACAGTTTACAATGTGCTATATTCTTCTTTCCATATGAATGATTGTCATGATTTCTTGAAGCATCATTTAATTGTATTTTCTTTTCTTCAGCTTGTGGATCTCATTAACATCCATGGACCAACTTATGTGGTGCTCTCCACAAAAGCAAAGCGAGACCTTTTGTATGCAATACAGGGAGCTGCCAAATTTGATGTTTTTGGTCCCGCAGAAAGGAAATTCTTTATCGAAATTAGCAAAGCATTGCACCAATTCTGGGGTTAGACTTCCTTTTTCACATTTGCATATCTTTAGCACCTCTTAGATGGAACGTTTGCATATTTTTAGTTCAAACAGCAAGGGATTGTTGTAACATTGATTACTGTAACGGCTTGCATCTGACTCAGGAATTAGTACTGCTGAAATTCAATATCCTCTGAAGCTTCCTCAAATATCCAAGTTCTTAAACAACTTTGTTAATTAATTCCCATCAAATTTTAGAATCAAAGAAGATGGCCATCTCGTTATTGACACTATAAGAACCACTAGAAAGTGATAGTATTGTCTATATTTAACACATAGTACTTTGGACAAGTGTTTCTTGTTAGTTGACAGCTACAAGTTTTGGGATATATATGAACCAATGCCCTTGCTTTGACAACCCACGTTTTCCTGATTCTTGTAATAGAATGACTCTTAAATGTATGTTAATTTTTGAGGAGCCCTAACGGTGAAATGGCTTTGATTGCTAATACTTTTAACTCTAGTTTTAGAATACTGTTCTTTTGAGCCTCTTTTGTACGAAATGGTGGGAAGGACCACATCTCAGTTGTCTCCTCTTGTGCAGGAAATGGGTCTTGCTAGCTTGCTTATAAAGCATGCCATAGATGTGATGCTGTTGATCTACTTACAAGGAAAGTTTGATGAGTTATGGCTATAGACGACGGCCAAAAAAATGAAAAATGTCAGGTTTGATGCCTAGAATTGTCTCATGATGCTAAAATGGAATCACCTCCATTTTGTTAAAAAAGTGAACCAGTAGTACTGTATCAGTTTAATAGAGCTCCACCATGATTTTCCTTCTCTAATCTCCTCTTTATCTTGTTTTGATTTAACTCTTCGCTTCTAATGTTAAAAGATGACATTTTGCACATAACCAGGTAATTGGAGCTGAAGCCAGGTGGTAGGGTCAAATAGAAGCATTAGATTTGAATTGAATAAGACATGAGCAGCTGATTCAATATATAAATAAAAAATATCAACTTACCATGTCAATTTTACGAAATTTGTACTTTGGCCATAAATGACTGTGTTCTTGTTGATTTTGTACACAAAGAATATCACATACAGTGCAAATTTGAAAAACATCACATTACATTGTCCTTAAATATTATATATTTATTGCATGTGATGTTTTTTCGACATAAAATCAACAAAAAAAATGATCATATATAATAAAGTGTAAAATTTTGCAAAATTGAAATGATATATATATAAAAAAATAGACAATAAAATATAAAAACGAATATAGTTTAAATGGCAAAATATAGTTTACTATTTATTTTTTAATGGAACCCTAAAGATTGGGGGGGGGGGGTGTTAAGATAGAGGAAATACAAGGTCTAAATATCAATTTTTAATTTAATGAGAGGTCTTTTTTAATTATGGATAATTACACTACCTTCTTACGAAATTGATTGTAATTATATGTAAATCAGATTTTCCATCAAACTCTCTTCCATCATCTCCGACTTAAGGTAGTTCGTTTTACATTCTAAATGTTTATTGTGGTAACATTAGTTAGCTATGCCATATAATCATACAAGCAAGAAGCAAAGCAATTTTACATCAAGACAGAATAAAATTTAATACAGATTACTGTAATTTGTAATAATTTTATCTTTAAGAATGTGTCGCTTTTGAAGATTACTGCACGTCAAATTGAGTTATAAGGTTGGAGAAGATGTCGACAATATTGGGCTAAAATCCATATCAGAAAGATATTCCGTTAGGCTGAATAGTTGAGAGTGCAATTCTTCATAAATACTCGTGTAATATTCTGCTTTTAGATCCAAAACATAAAATTTGTAGGTTAAACTATATATGTTCGAATTTATTTATTTAAAAATTATTCTGAATGCAAAGTTCATAAAAAATAAAATAAATGATGTGATTATTATTATGCATTATTAATTACCTGTTGGGGGAAGTCACCATCTTCCATTCGTGAATTTATTAGTAGTTTAATTCCACGATGCATAGGCAATGGATCAATCTCACCCTGATTTACAACAAATATAATATTAAATTCATTAAGTTTATATATATATATATAGAGTTGATTCCATTTTTATATTTGAAAATGCGGTGAGTAAAGTAAAGGACCACGTGGCTGGCTGTGCATGATAATATTGTTTCTGTTAATGTCGCTAACATTACCTGTGATGATGATAAAATAGGTGAGGAGAATTTGGAAAATAAAGTGGTTGAGGGAAATTGGAAAATAAAGTGGCTGAGGAAAATTGGATACATGTGGCAAACGCTACATACTTCTCGAATAGAATTCAGATGAGGGGGAGAGTTTGGTCAGTAGTGCCATGGCGTTGAAGATTTGTGACCCGATTTGCTCGACCAATTGCAACCCCGCTGATTTAGACTCGGCAGAGCAGCTGTTACAAGAGTTGGCTTCTCCAGCCAGACTGCCTAGAAATCAATTCTGCATTGACGAGATACCGGAGTACATGGTCAGTAATACGGAGGAGAAAATCCGAGTGATTAAACAGAGGAGTGTCTCGTGCGGGCCAAGAATTAAGACGAATCAAACCAAGAAAAGATGGTAGAAACAAAAAAACTTGATGTCGTGTCATAATGTAAAGAAGTAGTACTCTTCCTTTCATGTTTTGTTGCGTTTATGTTGTAATCCTGATTGTGTTTTATTTTCAATGAAATAAGGACGGGACCGCGAAAAGCCTCTTCCACCTCCGAGTGTTTAATTTAAAAAATAAAGAAAAAACCCTAAACCTAAATGAAAACCAAAACTCTCTCTCTCTCTCTGTGTGTGTGTGTAGTGTGTGTGGGTGTGTGCGTGTGGGGTGTGTGTGTGAGTGTGGGGTGTGTGTGTGTGTGTATGTGTGTGCGTGTGTGTGTGTGTGTGCGTGTGGGGTGTGCGTGCGGGGTGTGTGTGTGCGTGTGTGTATCACGGTAAAACATGTTTTATTTTCATTTTGAACATAAAAGAAGTGATGTGTTGCTTTTATCTTCTACGTCAACGAATGACATCTGCGTCTTGTTTAATTTTTTATTCTCCTTTAATTTCTAAGTCTTCATTTCTATCTTCACAACCTTTTTCTCATGTAGGATGTCACCATAGTTTCGCAAATTTTTATGCTCATTACGGGTATTGTGGGTCCTTATGGTTTATTTATGTCCTTTGTAATATTTTTATGTGCTTGCATAGATGTGTATTCTCATTTTTGTTTACATGATATGAAAGAGTATTTATTGAAACGAATAGCAATAACAGGACAGGACAGAATGCATTGTACCTCTTCCTTTTACATTTCAATATATCTAGTTACCAAGAGTAGTATTGGATTGATTTACTTTACTAGAGGGGATATAGTGAGAGAAAAAGAGTGGAGGATCGATAAAATCTGATAAATTTCTTGGGTGGATATGATCTGGTAACCAATTCTTGAATTGGTTGCCAGTGACCACTACAAAATATTGTAGTTTTGAACCTTGATTTTGGTGTGTTTAGCCATTTCAATTTCCTTCCTGCTAATAGCGGTCTCTATAATTTTCACCCTTGATTCACATGGTAGTTTCTGTAGCATCACGTTGATATTTGTGTACTCGCATGGAAGAGGGAGAATGGTCCTTTTGCTAAGGAACAATTAATCAATTATATATGTTGTAGCTGATGCTTGACTCATGCTTGTGCATACATGTGGCATAGTGTTTATCAGGTAAAGAACTAATCATTCACCTGCCCAAGTTTCTGTTATTTTTCTGTCTTAATGTACTTCTGGACAGTTTCTTACATATTTGAGTGGGTGCATGTGGGTGTGTGTGTGGGTGTGTGTATATGCGTGCGTGCGGGGTGTGTGTGTATGTGTGTGCGTGCGGGGTGTGAGTGTGTGTGTGTGTGTGTGTGTGGTGTGTGGGTGTATGTGTGTGAGTGTGGGGTGTGTGTGTGTGCGTGCAGGGTGTGTGTGTGCGTGTGTGTGTCACGGTAGAACATGTTTTACTTCCATTTTGAACATAGAAGAAGTGATCTGTTGCTTTTATCTTCTACGTCAACGAATGACATCTGCGCCTTATTTAATTTTATATTCTCCTTTAATTTCTAAATCTTCATTTCTATCTTCACAACCTTTTTCTCGTGCAGGATGTCACCATAGTTTCGCAAATTTTTATGCTCATTATGGGTATTGTGTGTCTTTATGGTCTATTTATGTCCTTTGTAATATTTTTGTGTGCTTGCATAGATGTGTATTCTCATTTTTGTTTACATGATATGAAAGAGTATTTATTGAAACGAATAGCAATAATAGGACAGGACAGAGTGCATTGTCCCTATTCATTTTACATTTCAATATAAGTCGTTACCAAGAGTAGTCTTGGATTGATTTACTTTACTAGAGAGGATATAGTGAGTGAAAAAGAGTGGAGGATCGATAAAATCTGATAAATGCCTTGGGTGAATATGATCTGGTAACCAATTCTTGAATTGGTTGTCAATGACCACTACAAAATATTGTAGTTTTGAACCCTGATTTTGGTGTGTTTAGCCATTTCAATTTCCTTCCTGCTAATATCGGTCTCTATAATTTTCACCCTTGATTCACATGGTAGTTTCTGTAGCATAACGTTGATTTTTGTGTACTCGCATGGAAGAGGGAGAATGGTCCTTTTGCTAAGGAACAATTAATCAATTATATATATTGTAGCTGATGCTTGACTCATGCTTGTGCATACATGTGGCGTAGTGTTTATCAGGTAAAGAACTAATCATTCACCTGCCCAAGCTTCTGTTATTTTTCTGTCTTAATGTACTTATGGACAGTTTCTTACATATTTGAGTGGGTGCATGTGGGTGTGTGTGTGTGTGTGTGTGTGGGTGTGTGTGTGTGAGTGTGTGTATTTGTGTGCGTGCGGGGTGTGTGTGTGTGTGTGTGTGTGTGTGTGTGTGTGAGCGTGTGTATGTGTGTGCGTGCGGGGTGTGTGTGTGTGTGAGTGTGGGGTGTGTGTGTGTGTGTGCGCGTGGGGGGTGTGTGTGTCACGGTAGAACATGTTTTACTTCCATTTTGAACATAGAAGAAGTGATGTGTTGCTTTTATCTTCTACGTCAACGAATGACATCTGTGTCTTGTTTAATTTTTTATTCTCCTTTAATTTTTAAGTCTTCATTTCTATCTTCACAATGTTTTTCTCGTGCAGGATGTCACCATAGTTTCGCAAATTTTTATGATCATTATGGGTATTTTGTGTCTTTATGGTCTATTTATGTCCTTTGTAATATTTTTGTGTGCTTGCATAGATGTGTATTATCATTTTTGTTTACATGATATGAAAGAGTATTTATTGAAACGAATAATAATAACAGGACAGGACAGAGTGCATTGTCCCTCTTCCTTTTACATTTCAATATATCTCGTTACCAAGAGTAGTCTTGGATTGATTTACTTTACTAGAGGGGATATAGTGAGAGAAAAAGAGTGGAGGATCGATAAAATCTGATAAATGCCTTGGGTGAATATGATCTGGTAACCAATTCTTGAATTGGTTGTCAATGACCACTACAAAATATTGTAGTTTTGAACCCTGATTTTGGTGTGTTTAGCCATTTCAATTTCCTTCCTGCTAATAGCGGTCTCTATAATATTCACCCTTGATTCACATGGTAGTTTCTGTAGCATCACGTTGATTTTTGTGTACTCGCATGGAAGAGGGAGAATGGTCCTTTTGCTAAGGAACAATTAATCAATTATATATATTGTAGCTGATGCTTGACTCATGCTTGTGCATACATGTGGCGTAGTGTTTATCAGGTAAAGAACTAATCATTCACCTGCCCAAGTTTCTGTTATTTTTCTGTCTTAATGTACTTATGGACAGTTTCTTACATATTTGAGTGGGTGCATGTGGGTGTGTGTGTGTGTGGGTGTGTGTGTGTGAGTGTGTGTGCGGGTTGTGTGTGTGTGTGTGTGAGTGTGTGCGTGCGGGGTGTGTGTGTGTGTGTGTGTGTGTGTGTGTGTGTGCGTGTGGGTTGTGTGTGTGTGTGTGTGGGTGTGGGTGTATGTGTGTGAGTGTGGGGTGTGTGTGTGTGTGTGCGTGCGGGGTGTGTGTGTGCGTGTGTGTATCACGGTAAAACATGTTTTATTTTCATTTTGAACATAAAAGAAGTGATGTGTTGCTTTTATCTTCTACGTCAACGAATGACATCTGCGTCTTGTTTAATTTTTTATTCTCCTTTAATTTCTAAGTCTTCATTTCTATCTTCACAACCTTTTTCTCATGTAGGATGTCACCATAGTTTCGCAAATTTTTATGCTCATTACGGGTATTGTGGGTCTTTATGGTTTATTTATGTCCTTTGTAATATTTTTGTGTGTTTGCATAGATGTGTATTCTCATTTTTGTTTACATGATATGAAAGAGTATTTATTGAAACGAATAGCAATAACAGGACAGGACAGAATGCATTGTACCTCTTCCTTTTACATTTCAATATATCTAGTTACCAAGAGTAGTATTGGATTGATTTACTTTACTAGAGGGGATATAGTGAGAGAAAAAGAGTGGAGGATCGATAAAATCTGATAAATTTCTTGGGTGGATATGATCTGGTAACCAATTCTTGAATTGGTTGCCAGTGACCACTACAAAATATTGTAGTTTTGAACCTTGATTTTGGTGTGTTTAGCCATTTCAATTTCCTTCCTGCTAATAGCGGTCTCTATAATTTTCACCCTTGATTCACATGGTAGTTTCTGTAGCATCACGTTGATATTTGTGTACTCGCATGGAAGAGGGAGAATGGTCCTTTTGCTAAGGAACAATTAATCAATTATATATGTTGTAGCTGATGCTTGACTCATGCTTGTGCATACATGTGGCATAGTGTTTATCAGGTAAAGAACTAATCATTCATCTGCCCAAGTTTCTGTTATTTTTCTGTCTTAATGTACTTCTGGACAGTTTCTTACATATTTGAGTGGGTGCATGTGGGTGTGTGTGTGGGTGTGTGTATATGCGTGCGTGCGGGGTGTGTGTGTATGTGTGTGCGTGCGGGGTGTGAGTGTGTGTGTGTGTGTGTGTGTGGTGTGTGGGTGTATGTGTGTGAGTGTGGGGTGTGTGTGTGTGCGTGCAGGGTGTGTGTGTGCGTGTGTGTGTCACGGTAGAACATGTTTTACTTCCATTTTGAACATAGAAGAAGTGATCTGTTGCTTTTATCTTCTACGTCAACGAATGACATCTGCGCCTTATTTAATTTTATATTCTCCTTTAATTTCTAAATCTTCATTTCTATCTTCACAACCTTTTTCTCGTGCAGGATGTCACCATAGTTTCGCAAATTTTTATGCTCATTATGGGTATTGTGTGTCTTTATGGTCTATTTATGTCCTTTGTAATATTTTTGTGTGCTTGCATAGATGTGTATTCTCATTTTTGTTTACATGATATGAAAGAGTATTTATTGAAACGAATAGCAATAATAGGACAGGACAGAGTGCATTGTCCCTATTCATTTTACATTTCAATATAAGTCGTTACCAAGAGTAGTCTTGGATTGATTTACTTTACTAGAGAAGATATAGTGAGAGAAAAAAGAGTGGAGGATCGATAAAATCTGATAAATGCCTTGGGTGAATATGATCTGGTAACCAATTCTTGAATTGGTTGTCAATGACCACTACAAAATATTGTAGTTTTGAACCCTGATTTTGGTGTGTTTAGCCATTTCAATTTCCTTCCTGCTAATAGCGGTCTCTATAATATTCACCCTTGATTCACATGGTAGTTTCTGTAGCATCACGTTGATTTTTGTGTACTCGCATGGAAGAGGGAGAATGGTCCTTTTGCTAAGGAACAATTAATCAATTATATATGTTGTAGCTGATCCTTGACTCATGCTTGTGCATACATGTGGCATAGTGTTTATCAGGTAAAGAACTAATCATTCACCTGCCCAAGTTTCTGTTATTTTTCTGTCTTAATGTACTTATGGACAATATCTTACATATTTTAGTGGGTGCGTGCGGGGTGTGTGTGTGTGTGAGTGTGTGTATGTGTGTGCGTGCGGGGTTTGTGTGTGTGTGTGTGTGTGAGTGTGTGTATGTGTGTGCGTGCGGGGTGTGTGTGTGTGTGCGTGTGTGTGTGAGTGTGGGTTGTGTGTGTGTGTGTGTGGTGTGTGGGTGTATGTGTGTGAGTGTGGGGTGTGTGTGTGTGTGTGTGCGTGCGGGGTGTGTGTGTACGTCTGTGTGTCACGGTAGAACATGTTTTACTTCCATTTTGAACATAGAAGAAGTGATGTGTTGCTTTTATCTTCTACGTCAACAAATGACATCTGTGTCTTGTTTAATTTTTTATTCTCCTTTAATTTCTAAGTCTTCATTTCTATCTTCACAACCTTTTTGTCGTGCAGGATGTCAACATAGTTTCGCAAATTTTTATGCTCATTACAGGTATTGTGTGTCTTTATGGTCTATTTATGTCCTTTGTAATATTTTTGTGTGCTTGCATAGATGTGTATTCTCATTTTTGTTTACATGATATGAAAGAGTATTTATTGAAACGAATAATAATAACAGGACAGGACAGAGTGCATTGTCCCTCTTCCTTTTACATTTCAATATATCTCGTTACCAAGAGTAGTCTTGGATTGATTTACTTTACTAGAGGGGATATAGTGAGAGAAAAAGAGTGGAGGATCGATAAATTCTGATAAATGCTTTGGGTGGATATGATCTGGTAAACAATTCTTGAATTGGTTGCCAGTGACCACTACAAAATATTGTAGTTTTAAACCCTGATTTTGGTGTGTTTAGCCATTTCAATTTCCTTCCTGCTAATAGCGGTCTCTATAATATTCACCCTTGATTCACATGGTAGTTTCTGTAGCATCACGTTGATTTTTGTGTACTCGCATGGAAGAGGGAGAATGGTCCTTTTGCTAAGGAACAATTAATCAATTATATATATTGTAGCTGATGCTTGACTCATGCTTGTGCATACATGTGGCGTAGTGTTTATCAGGTAAAGAACTAATCATTCACCTGCCCAAATTTCTGTTATTTTTCTGTCGTAATGTACTTATGGACAGTTTCTTACATATTTGAGTGGGTGCACGTGGGTGTGTGTGTGTGTGTGGGTGTATGTGTGTGAGTGTGTGTGCGGGGTGTGTGTGTGTGTGTGAGTGTGTGCGTGCGGGGTGTGTGTGTGCGTGTGGGTTGTGTGTGTGTGTGTGTGTGGGTGTGGGTGTGGGTGTATGTGTGTGAGTGTGGGGTGTGTGTGTGTGTGTGCGTGCGGGGTGTGTGTGTGCGTGTGTGTATCACGGTAGAACATGTTTTATTTTCATTTTGAACATAAAAGAAGTGATGTGTTGCTTTTATCTTCTACGTTAACGAATGACATCTGCGTCTTGTTTAATTTTTTATTCTCCTTTAATTTCTAAGTCTTCATTTCTATCTTCACAACCTTTTTCTCGTGTAGGATGTCACCATAGTTTCACAAATTTTTATGCTCATTACGGGTATTGTGTGTCTTTATGGTCTATTTATGTCCTTTGTAATATTTTTGTGTGCTTGCATAGATGTGTATTCTCATTTTTGTTTACATGATATGAAAGAGTATTTATTGAAACGAATAGCAATAACAGGACAGGACAGAGTGCATTGTCCCTCTTCCTTTTACATTTCAATATATCTCGTTACCAAGAGTAGTCTTGGATTGATTTACTTTACTAGAGGGGATATAGAGAGAGAAAAAGAATGGAGGATCGATTAAATCTGATAAATGCCTTGGGTGGATATGATCTGGTAACCAAAAATTCTTGAATTGGTTGCCAGTGACCACTACAAAATATTGTAGTTTTGAACCCTGATTTTGGTGTGTTTAGCCATTTCAATTTCTTTCCTGCTAATAGCGGTCTCAATAATATTCACCCTTGATTCACATGGTAGTTTCTGTAGAATCACGTTGATTTTTGTGTACTCGCATGGAAGAGGGAGAATGGTCCTTTTGCTAAGGAACAATTAATCAATTATATATATTGTAGCTGATGCTTGACTCATGCTTGTGCATACATGTGGCGTAGTGTTTATCAGGTAAAGAACTAATCATTCACCTGTCCAAGTTTGTGTTATTTTTCTGTCTTAATGTACTTATGGACAGTTTCTTACATATTTGAGTGGGTGCATGTGGGCATGTGTGTGTGTGGGTGTGTGTGTGAGTGTGTGTATGTGTGTGCGTGCGGGGTGTGTGTGTGTGTGTGTGTGTGTGAGTGTGTGTATGTGTGTGCGTGCGGGGTGTGTGTGTGTGTGTGTGTGTGTGTGCGTGTGGGTTGTGTGTGTGTGTGTGTGGGTGTGGGTGTATGTGTGTGAGTGTGGGGTGTGTGTGTGTGTGTGCGTGCGGGGTGTGTGTGTGCGTGTGTGTGTCACGGTAGTACATGTTTTACTTCCATTTTGAACATAGAAGAAGTGATGCGTTGCTTTTATCTTCTACGTCAACGAATGACATCTGCGTCTTGTTTAATTTTTTATTATCCTTTAATTTCTACGTCTTCATTTCTATCTTCACAACCTTTTTCTCGTGTAGGATGTCACATAGTTTCGCAAATTTTTATGCTCATTACGGGTATTGTGTGTCTTTATGGTCTATTTATGTCCTTTGTAATATTTTTGTGTGCTTGCATAGATGTGTATTCTCATTTTTGTTTACATGATATGAAAGAGTATTTATTGAAACGAATAGCAATAACAGGATAGGACAGAGTGCATTGTCCCTCTTCCTTTTACATTTCAATATATCTCGTTACCAAGAGTAGTCTTGGATTGATTTACTATACTAGAGGGGATATAGTGAGAGAAAAAGAGTGGAGGATCGATAAAATCTGATAAATGCTTTGGGTGGATATGATCTGGTAAACAATTCTTGAATTGGTTGCCAGTGACCACTACAAAATATTGTAGTTTTAAACCCTGATTTTGGTGTGTTTAGCCATTTCAATTTCCTTCCTGCTAATAGCGGTCTCTATAATATCACCCTTGATTCACATGGTAGTTTCTGTAGTATCACGTTGATTTTTGTGTACTCGCATGGAAGAGGGAGAATGGTCCTTTTGCTAAGGAACAATTAATCAATTATATATATTGTAGCTGATGCTTGACTCATGCTTGTGCATACATGTGGCGTAGTGTTTATCAGGTAAAGAACTAATCATTCATCTGCTCAAATTTCTGTTATTTTTCTGTCGTAATGGACTTATGGACAGTTTCTTACATATTTGAGTGGGTGCACGTGGGTGTGTGTGTGTGTGTGGGTGTGTGTGTGTGAGTGTGTGTGCGGGGTGTGTGTGTGTGTGTGAGTGTGTGCGTGCGGGGTGTGTGTGTGTGTGTGTGTGTGTGTGTGTGTGTGCGTGTGGGTTGTGTGTGTGTGTGTGCGTGGGTGTGGGTGTATGTGTGTGAGTGTGGGGTGTGTGTGTGTGTGTGCGTGCGGGGTGTGTGTGTGCGTGTGTGTATCACGGTAGAACATGTTTTATTTTCATTTTGAACATAAAAGAAGTGATGTGTTGCTTTTATCTTCTACGTTAACGAATGACATCTGCGTCTTGTTTAATTTTTTATTCTCCTTTAATTTCTAAGTCTTCATTTCTATCTTCACAACCTTTTTCTCGTGTAGGATGTCACCATAGTTTCGCAAATTTTTATGCTCATTACGGGTATTGTGTGTCTTTATGATCTATTTATGTCCTTTATAATATTTTTGTGTGCTTGCATAGATGTGTATTCTCATTTTTGTTTACATGATATGAAAGAGTATTTATTGAAACGAATAGCAATAACAGGACAGGACAGAGTGCATTGTCCCTCTTCCTTTTACATTTCAATATATCTCGTTACCAAGAGTAGTGTTGGATTGATTTAATTTACTAGAGGGGATATAGTGAGAGAAAAAGAATGGAGGATCGATAAAATCTGATAAATGCCTTGGGTGGATATGATCTGGTAACCAAAAATTCTTGAATTGGTTGCCAGTGACCACTACAAAATATTGTAGTTTTGAACCCTGATTTTGGTGTGTTTAGCCATTTCAATTTCCTTCCTGCTAATAGCGGTCTCTATAATATCACCCTTGATTCACATGGTAGTTTCTGTAGCATCACGTTGATTTTTGTGTACTCGCATGGAAGAGGGAGAATGGTCCTTTTGCTAAGGAACAATTAATCAATTATATATATTGTAGCTGATGCTTGACTCATGCTTGTGCATACATGTGGCGTAGTGTTTATCAGGTAAAGAACCAATCATTCACCTGCCCAAGTTTCTGTTATTTTTCTGTCTTAATGTACTTATGGACACTTTCTTACATATTTGAGTGGGTGCATGTGGGTGTGTGTGTGTGTGTGTGTGAGTGTGTGTATGTGTGTGTGTGCGGGGTGTGTGTGTGTGTGTGTGTGTGTGAGTGTGTGTATGTGTGTGTGTGTGTGCGTGTGGGTTGTGTGTGTGTGTGTGTGGGTGTGGGTGTATGTGTGTGAGTGTGGGGTGTGTGTGTGTGTGTTCGTGCGGGGTGTGTGTGTGCGTGCGGGGTGTGTGTGTGCGTGTGTGTGTCACGGTAGAACATGTTTTATTTTCATTTTGAACATAAAAGAAGTGATGTGTTGCTTTTATCTTCTACGTCAACGAATAACATCTGCGTCTTGTTTAATTTTTTATTCTCCTTTAATTTCTAAGTCTTCATTTCTATCTTCACAACCTTTTTCTCGTGTAGGATGTCACATAGTTTCGCAAATTTTTATGCTCATTACGGGTATTGTGTGTCTTTATGGTCTATTTATGTCCTTTGTAATATTTTTGTGTGCTTGCATAGATGTGTATTCTCATTTTTGTTTACATGATATGAAAGAGTATTTATTGAAACGAATAGCAATAACAGGATAGGACAGAGTGCATTGTCCCTCTTCCTTTTACATTTCAATATATCTCGTTACCAAGAGTAGTCTTGGATTGATTTACTTTACTAGAGGGGATATAGTGAGAGAAAAAGAATGGAGGATCGATAAAATCTGATAAATGTCTTGGGTGGATATGATCTAGTAACCAAAAATTCTTGAATTGGTTGCCAGTGACCACTACAAAATATTGTAGTTTTGAACTCTTATTTTGGTGTGTTTAGCCATTTCAATTTATTTCCTGCTAATAGCGGACTCTATAATATCACCCTTGATTCACATGGTAGTTTCTGTAGCATCACGTTGATTTTTGTGTACTCGCATGGAAGAGGAAGAATGGTCCTTTTGCTAAGAAACAATTAATCAATTATATATATTGTAGCTGATGCTTGACTCATGCTTGTGCATACATGTGGCGTAGTGTTTATCAGGTAAAGAACTAATCATTCACCTGCCCAAGTTTCTGTTATTTTTCTGTCGTAATGTACTTATGGACAGTTTCTTACATATTTGAGTGGGTGCATGTGGGTGTGTGTGTGTGTGTGGGTGTGTGTGTGTGAGTGTGTGTATGTGTGTGCGTGCGGGATGTGTGTGTCTGTGTGTGCGGTGTGTGTGTGTGTGTGTGAATGTGTGCGTGCGGGGTGTGTGTGTGTGTGTGTGTGTGTGTGTTGTGTGTGTGTGTGTGTGGGTGTGGGTGTATGTGTGTGAGTGTGGGGTGTGTGTGTGTGTGTGTGCGTGAGGGGTGTGTGTGTGCGTGTGTGTATCACGGTAGAACATGTTTTATTTTCATTTTGAACATAAAAGAAGTGATGTGTTGCTTTTATCTTCTACGTCAACGAATGACATCTGCGTCTTGTTTAATTTTTTATTCTCGTCTAATTTCTAAGTCTTCATTTCTATCTTCACAACCTTTTTCTCGTGTAGGATGTCACCATAGTTTCGCAAATTTTTATGCTCATTACGGGTATTGTGTGTCTTTATGGTCTATTTATGTCCTTTGTAATATTTTTGTGTGCTTGCATAGATGTGTATTCTCATTTTTGTTTACATGATATGAAAGAGTATTTATTGAAACGAATAGCAATAACAGGACAGGACAGAGTGCATTGTCCCTCTTCCTTTTACATTTCAATATATCTCGTTACCAAGAGTAGTCTTGGATTGATTTACTTTACTAGAGGGGATATAGAGAGAGAAAAAGAATGGAGGATCGATTAAATCTGATAAATGCCTTGGGTGGATATGATCTGGTAACCAAAAATTCTTGAATTGGTTGCCAGTGACCACTACAAAATATTGTAGTTTTGAACCCTGATTTTGGTGTGTTTAGCCATTTCAATTTCTTTCCTGCTAATAGCGGTCTCAATAATATTCACCCTTGATTCACATGGTAGTTTCTGTAGAATCACGTTGATTTTTGTGTACTCGCATGGAAGAGGGAGAATGGTCCTTTTGCTAAGGAACAATTAATCAATTATATATATTGTAGCTGATGCTTGACTCATGCTTGTGCATACATGTGGCGTAGTGTTTATCAGGTAAAGAACTAATCATTCACCTGCCCAAGTTTCTGTTATTTTTCTGTCGTAATGTACTTATGGACAGTTTCTTACATATTTGAATGGGTGCATGTGGGTGTGTGTGTGTGTGTGGGTGTGTGTGTGTGAGTGTGTGTATGTGTGTGCGTGCGGGGTGTGTGTGTGTGTGTGTGCGGGGTGTGTGTGTGTGTGTGTGCGGGGTGTGTGTGTGTGTGTGTGAGTGTGTGCGTGCGGGGTGTGTGTGTGTGTGTGCGTGTGGGTTGTGTGTGTGTGTGTGTGGGTGTTGGTGTAAGTGTGTGAGTGTGGGGTGTGTGTGTGTCTGTGCGTGCGGGGTGTGTGTGTGCGTGTGTGTATCACGGTAGAACATGTTTTATTTTCATTTTGAACATAAAAGAAGTGATGTGTTGCTTTTATCTTCTACGTCAACGAATGACATCTGCGTCTTGTTTAATTTTTTATTCTCCTTTAATTTCTACGTTTTCATTTCTATCTTCACAATCTTTTTCTCGTGCAGGATGTCACCATAGTTTCGCAAATTTTTATGCTCATTACGGGTATTGTGTGTCTTTATGGTCTATTTATGTCCTTTGTAATATTTTTGTCTGCTTGCATAGATGTGTATTCTTATTCTCATTTTTATTTACATGATATGAAAGAGTATTTAGTGAAACGAATAGCAATAACATGACAGGACAGAGTGCATTGTCACTCTTCCTTTTACATTTCAATATATCTCGTTACCAAGAGTAGTCTTGGATTGATTTACTTTACTAGAGGAGATATAGTGAGAGAAAAAGAGTGGAGGATCGATAAAATCTGATAAATGCCTTGGGTGGATATGATCTGGTAACTAAAAATTCTTGAATTGGTTGCCAGTGACAACTACAAAATATTGTAGTTTTGAACCCTGATTTTGGTGTGTTTAGCCATTTCAATTTCCTTCCTGCTAATAGCGGTCTCTATAATTTTCACCCTTGATTCACATGGTAGTTTCTGTAGCATCACGTTGATTTTTGTGTACTCGCATGGAAGAGGGAGAATGGTCCTTTTGCTAAGGAACAATTAATCAATTACATATATTGTAGCTGATGCTTGACTCATGCTTGTGCATACATGTGGCGTAGTGTTTATCAGGTAAAGAACTAATCATTCACCTGCCCAAGTTTCTGTTATTTTTCTGTCGTAATGTACTTATGGACAGTTTCTTACATATTTGAGTGGGTGCATGTGGGTGTGTGTGTGTGTGTGGGTGTGTGTGTGTGAGTGTGTGTATGTGTGTGCGTGCGGGGTGTGGGTGTGTGTGTGTGTGTGTGTGTGGGTGTGGGTGTATGTGTGTGAGTGTGGGGTGTGTGTGTGGGTGTGCGTGAGGGGTGTGTGTGTGCGTGTGTGTGTCACGGTAGAACATGTTTTATTTTCATTTTGAACATAAAAGAAGTGATGTGTTGCTTTTATCTTCTACGTCAACGAATGACATCTGCGTCTTGTTTAATTTTTTATTCTCCTTTAATTTCTAAGTCTTCATTTCTATCTTCACAACCTTTTTCTCGTGTAGGATGTCACCATAGTTTCGCAAATTTTTATGCTCATTACGGGTATTGTGTGTCTTTATGATCTATTTATGTCCTTTATAATATTTTTGTGTGCTTGCATAGATGTGTATTCTCATTTTTGTTTACATGATATGAAAGAGTATTTATTGAAACGAATAGCAATAACAGGACAGGACAGAGTGCATTGTCCCTCTTCCTTTTACATTTCAATATATCTCGTTACCAAGAGTAGTGTTGGATTGATTAACTTTACTAGAGGGGATATAGTGAGAGAAAAAGAATGGAGGATCGATAAAATCTGATAAATGCCTTGGGTGGATATGATCTGGTAACCAAAAATTCTTGAATTGGTTGCCAGTGACCACTACAAAATATTGTAGTTTTGAACCCTGATTTTGGTGTGTTTAGCCATTTCAATTTCCTTCCTGCTAATAGCGGTCTCTATAATATCACCCTTGATTCACATGGTAGTTTCTGTAGCATCACGTTGATTTTTGTGTACTCGCATGGAAGAGGGAGAATGGTCCTTTTGCTAAGGAACAATTAATCAATTATATATATTGTAGCTGATGCTTGACTCATGCTTGTGCATACATGTGGCGTAGTGTTTATCAGGTAAAGAACCAATCATTCACCTGCCCAAGTTTCTGTTATTTTTCTGTCTTAATGTACTTATGGACACTTTCTTACATATTTGAGTGGGTGCATGTGGGTGTGTGTGTGTGTGTGTGTGAGTGTGTGTATGTGTGTGTGTGCGGGGTGTGTGTGTGTGTGTGTGTGTGTGAGTGTGTGTATGTGTGTGTGTGCGGGGTGTGTGTGTTTGTGTGTGTGTGTGTGCGTGTGGGTTGTGTGTGTGTGTGTGTGGGTGTGGGTGTATGTGTGTGAGTGTGGGGTGTGTGTGTGTGTGTTCGTGCGGGGTGTGTGTGTGCGTGCGGGGTGTGTGTGTGCGTGTGTGTGTCACGGTAGAACATGTTTTATTTTCATTTTGAACATAAAAGAAGTGATGTGTTGCTTTTATCTTCTACGTCAACGAATAACATCTGCGTCTTGTTTAATTTTTTATTCTCCTTTAATTTCTAAGTCTTCATTTCTATCTTCACAACCTTTTTCTCGTGTAGGATGTCACATAGTTTCGCAAATTTTTATGCTCATTACGGGTATTGTGTGTCTTTATGGTCTATTTATGTCCTTTGTAATATTTTTGTGTGCTTGCATAGATGTGTATTCTCATTTTTGTTTACATGATATGAAAGAGTATTTATTGAAACGAATAGCAATAACAGGACAGGACAGAGTGCATTGTCCCTCTTCCTTTTACATTTCAATATATCTCGTTACCAAGAGTAGTCTTGGATTGATTTACTTTACTAGAGGGGATATAGAGAGAGAAAAAGAATGGAGGATCGATTAAATCTGATAAATGCCTTGGGTGGATATGATCTGGTAACCAAAAATTCTTGAATTGGTTGCCAGTGACCACTACAAAATATTGTAGTTTTGAACCCTGATTTTGGTGTGTTTAGCCATTTCAATTTCTTTCCTGCTAATAGCGGTCTCAATAATATTCACCCTTGATTCACATGGTAGTTTCTGTAGAATCACGTTGATTTTTGTGTACTCGCATGGAAGAGGGAGAATGGTCCTTTTGCTAAGGAACAATTAATCAATTATATATATTGTAGCTGATGCTTGACTCATGCTTGTGCATACATGTGGCGTAGTGTTTATCAGGTAAAGAACTAATCATTCACCTGCCCAAATTTCTGTTATTTTTCTGTCGTAATGTACTTATGGACAGTTTCTTACATATTTGAGTGGGTGCACGTGGGTGTGTGTGTGTGTGTGGGTGTATGTGTGTGAGTGTGTGTGCGGGGTGTGTGTGTGTGTGTGAGTGTGTGCGTGCGGGGTGTGTGTGTGCGTGTGGGTTGTGTGTGTGTGTGTGTGTGGGTGTGGGTGTGGGTGTATGTGTGTGAGTGTGGGGTGTGTGTGTGTGTGTGCGTGCGGGGTGTGTGTGTGCGTGTGTGTATCACGGTAGAACATGTTTTATTTTCATTTTGAACATAAAAGAAGTGATGTGTTGCTTTTATCTTCTACGTTAACGAATGACATCTGCGTCTTGTTTAATTTTTTATTCTCCTTTAATTTCTAAGTCTTCATTTCTATCTTCACAACCTTTTTCTCGTGTAGGATGTCACCATAGTTTCACAAATTTTTATGCTCATTACGGGTATTGTGTGTCTTTATGGTCTATTTATGTCCTTTGTAATATTTTTGTGTGCTTGCATAGATGTGTATTCTCATTTTTGTTTACATGATATGAAAGAGTATTTATTGAAACGAATAGCAATAACAGGACAGGACAGAGTGCATTGTCCCTCTTCCTTTTACATTTCAATATATCTCGTTACCAAGAGTAGTCTTGGATTGATTTACTTTACTAGAGGGGATATAGAGAGAGAAAAAGAATGGAGGATCGATTAAATCTGATAAATGCCTTGGGTGGATATGATCTGGTAACCAAAAATTCTTGAATTGGTTGCCAGTGACCACTACAAAATATTGTAGTTTTGAACCCTGATTTTGGTGTGTTTAGCCATTTCAATTTCTTTCCTGCTAATAGCGGTCTCAATAATATTCACCCTTGATTCACATGGTAGTTTCTGTAGAATCACGTTGATTTTTGTGTACTCGCATGGAAGAGGGAGAATGGTCCTTTTGCTAAGGAACAATTAATCAATTATATATATTGTAGCTGATGCTTGACTCATGCTTGTGCATACATGTGGCGTAGTGTTTATCAGGTAAAGAACTAATCATTCACCTGTCCAAGTTTGTGTTATTTTTCTGTCTTAATGTACTTATGGACAGTTTCTTACATATTTGAGTGGGTGCATGTGGGCATGTGTGTGTGTGGGTGTGTGTGTGAGTGTGTGTATGTGTGTGCGTGCGGGGTGTGTGTGTGTGTGTGTGTGTGTGAGTGTGTGTATGTGTGTGCGTGCGGGGTGTGTGTGTGTGTGTGTGTGTGTGTGCGTGTGGGTTGTGTGTGTGTGTGTGTGGGTGTGGGTGTATGTGTGTGAGTGTGGGGTGTGTGTGTGTGTGTGCGTGCGGGGTGTGTGTGTGTCACGGTAGTACATGTTTTACTTCCATTTTGAACATAGAAGAAGTGATGCGTTGCTTTTATCTTCTACGTCAACGAATGACATCTGCGTCTTGTTTAATTTTTTATTATCCTTTAATTTCTACGTCTTCATTTCTATCTTCACAACCTTTTTCTCGTGTAGGATGTCACATAGTTTCGCAAATTTTTATGCTCATTACGGGTATTGTGTGTCTTTATGGTCTATTTATGTCCTTTGTAATATTTTTGTGTGCTTGCATAGATGTGTATTCTCATTTTTGTTTACATGATATGAAAGAGTATTTATTGAAACGAATAGCAATAACAGGATAGGACAGAGTGCATTGTCCCTCTTCCTTTTACATTTCAATATATCTCGTTACCAAGAGTAGTCTTGGATTGATTTACTATACTAGAGGGGATATAGTGAGAGAAAAAGAGTGGAGGATCGATAAAATCTGATAAATGCTTTGGGTGGATATGATCTGGTAAACAATTCTTGAATTGGTTGCCAGTGACCACTACAAAATATTGTAGTTTTAAACCCTGATTTTGGTGTGTTTAGCCATTTCAATTTCCTTCCTGCTAATAGCGGTCTCTATAATATCACCCTTGATTCACATGGTAGTTTCTGTAGTATCACGTTGATTTTTGTGTACTCGCATGGAAGAGGGAGAATGGTCCTTTTGCTAAGGAACAATTAATCAATTATATATATTGTAGCTGATGCTTGACTCATGCTTGTGCATACATGTGGCGTAGTGTTTATCAGGTAAAGAACTAATCATTCATCTGCTCAAATTTCTGTTATTTTTCTGTCGTAATGGACTTATGGACAGTTTCTTACATATTTGAGTGGGTGCACGTGGGTGTGTGTGTGTGTGTGGGTGTGTGTGTGTGAGTGTGTGTGCGGGGTGTGTGTGTGTGTGTGAGTGTGTGCGTGCGGGGTGTGTGTGTGTGTGTGTGTGTGTGTGTGTGTGTGCGTGTGGGTTGTGTGTGTGTGTGTGCGTGGGTGTGGGTGTATGTGTGTGAGTGTGGGGTGTGTGTGTGTGTGTGCGTGCGGGGTGTGTGTGTGCGTGTGTGTATCACGGTAGAACATGTTTTATTTTCATTTTGAACATAAAAGAAGTGATGTGTTGCTTTTATCTTCTACGTTAACGAATGACATCTGCGTCTTGTTTAATTTTTTATTCTCCTTTAATTTCTAAGTCTTCATTTCTATCTTCACAACCTTTTTCTCGTGTAGGATGTCACCATAGTTTCGCAAATTTTTATGCTCATTACGGGTATTGTGTGTCTTTATGATCTATTTATGTCCTTTATAATATTTTTGTGTGCTTGCATAGATGTGTATTCTCATTTTTGTTTACATGATATGAAAGAGTATTTATTGAAACGAATAGCAATAACAGGACAGGACAGAGTGCATTGTCCCTCTTCCTTTTACATTTCAATATATCTCGTTACCAAGAGTAGTGTTGGATTGATTTAATTTACTAGAGGGGATATAGTGAGAGAAAAAGAATGGAGGATCGATAAAATCTGATAAATGCCTTGGGTGGATATGATCTGGTAACCAAAAATTCTTGAATTGGTTGCCAGTGACCACTACAAAATATTGTAGTTTTGAACCCTGATTTTGGTGTGTTTAGCCATTTCAATTTCCTTCCTGCTAATAGCGGTCTCTATAATATCACCCTTGATTCACATGGTAGTTTCTGTAGCATCACGTTGATTTTTGTGTACTCGCATGGAAGAGGGAGAATGGTCCTTTTGCTAAGGAACAATTAATCAATTATATATATTGTAGCTGATGCTTGACTCATGCTTGTGCATACATGTGGCGTAGTGTTTATCAGGTAAAGAACCAATCATTCACCTGCCCAAGTTTCTGTTATTTTTCTGTCTTAATGTACTTATGGACACTTTCTTACATATTTGAGTGGGTGCATGTGGGTGTGTGTGTGTGTGTGTGTGAGTGTGTGTATGTGTGTGTGTGCGGGGTGTGTGTGTGTGTGTGTGTGTGTGAGTGTGTGTATGTGTGTGTGTGTGTGCGTGTGGGTTGTGTGTGTGTGTGTGTGGGTGTGGGTGTATGTGTGTGAGTGTGGGGTGTGTGTGTGTGTGTTCGTGCGGGGTGTGTGTGTGCGTGCGGGGTGTGTGTGTGCGTGTGTGTGTCACGGTAGAACATGTTTTATTTTCATTTTGAACATAAAAGAAGTGATGTGTTGCTTTTATCTTCTACGTCAACGAATAACATCTGCGTCTTGTTTAATTTTTTATTCTCCTTTAATTTCTAAGTCTTCATTTCTATCTTCACAACCTTTTTCTCGTGTAGGATGTCACATAGTTTCGCAAATTTTTATGCTCATTACGGGTATTGTGTGTCTTTATGGTCTATTTATGTCCTTTGTAATATTTTTGTGTGCTTGCATAGATGTGTATTCTCATTTTTGTTTACATGATATGAAAGAGTATTTATTGAAACGAATAGCAATAACAGGATAGGACAGAGTGCATTGTCCCTCTTCCTTTTACATTTCAATATATCTCGTTACCAAGAGTAGTCTTGGATTGATTTACTTTACTAGAGGGGATATAGTGAGAGAAAAAGAATGGAGGATCGATAAAATCTGATAAATGTCTTGGGTGGATATGATCTAGTAACCAAAAATTCTTGAATTGGTTGCCAGTGACCACTACAAAATATTGTAGTTTTGAACTCTTATTTTGGTGTGTTTAGCCATTTCAATTTATTTCCTGCTAATAGCGGACTCTATAATATCACCCTTGATTCACATGGTAGTTTCTGTAGCATCACGTTGATTTTTGTGTACTCGCATGGAAGAGGAAGAATGGTCCTTTTGCTAAGAAACAATTAATCAATTATATATATTGTAGCTGATGCTTGACTCATGCTTGTGCATACATGTGGCGTAGTGTTTATCAGGTAAAGAACTAATCATTCACCTGCCCAAGTTTCTGTTATTTTTCTGTCGTAATGTACTTATGGACAGTTTCTTACATATTTGAGTGGGTGCATGTGGGTGTGTGTGTGTGTGTGGGTGTGTGTGTGTGAGTGTGTGTATGTGTGTGCGTGCGGGATGTGTGTGTCTGTGTGTGCGGTGTGTGTGTGTGTGTGTGAATGTGTGCGTGCGGGGTGTGTGTGTGTGTGTGTGTGTGTGTGTTGTGTGTGTGTGTGTGTGGGTGTGGGTGTATGTGTGTGAGTGTGGGGTGTGTGTGTGTGTGTGTGCGTGAGGGGTGTGTGTGTGCGTGTGTGTATCACGGTAGAACATGTTTTATTTTCATTTTGAACATAAAAGAAGTGATGTGTTGCTTTTATCTTCTACGTCAACGAATGACATCTGCGTCTTGTTTAATTTTTTATTCTCGTCTAATTTCTAAGTCTTCATTTCTATCTTCACAACCTTTTTCTCGTGTAGGATGTCACCATAGTTTCGCAAATTTTTATGCTCATTACGGGTATTGTGTGTCTTTATGGTCTATTTATGTCCTTTGTAATATTTTTGTGTGCTTGCATAGATGTGTATTCTCATTTTTGTTTACATGATATGAAAGAGTATTTATTGAAACGAATAGCAATAACAGGACAGGACAGAGTGCATTGTCCCTCTTCCTTTTACATTTCAATATATCTCGTTACCAAGAGTAGTCTTGGATTGATTTACTTTACTAGAGGGGATATAGAGAGAGAAAAAGAATGGAGGATCGATTAAATCTGATAAATGCCTTGGGTGGATATGATCTGGTAACCAAAAATTCTTGAATTGGTTGCCAGTGACCACTACAAAATATTGTAGTTTTGAACCCTGATTTTGGTGTGTTTAGCCATTTCAATTTCTTTCCTGCTAATAGCGGTCTCAATAATATTCACCCTTGATTCACATGGTAGTTTCTGTAGAATCACGTTGATTTTTGTGTACTCGCATGGAAGAGGGAGAATGGTCCTTTTGCTAAGGAACAATTAATCAATTATATATATTGTAGCTGATGCTTGACTCATGCTTGTGCATACATGTGGCGTAGTGTTTATCAGGTAAAGAACTAATCATTCACCTGCCCAAGTTTCTGTTATTTTTCTGTCGTAATGTACTTATGGACAGTTTCTTACATATTTGAATGGGTGCATGTGGGTGTGTGTGTGTGTGTGGGTGTGTGTGTGTGAGTGTGTGTATGTGTGTGCGTGCGGGGTGTGTGTGTGTGTGTGTGCGGGGTGTGTGTGTGTGTGTGTGCGGGGTGTGTGTGTGTGTGTGTGAGTGTGTGCGTGCGGGGTGTGTGTGTGTGTGTGCGTGTGGGTTGTGTGTGTGTGTGTGTGGGTGTTGGTGTAAGTGTGTGAGTGTGGGGTGTGTGTGTGTCTGTGCGTGCGGGGTGTGTGTGTGCGTGTGTGTATCACGGTAGAACATGTTTTATTTTCATTTTGAACATAAAAGAAGTGATGTGTTGCTTTTATCTTCTACGTCAACGAATGACATCTGCGTCTTGTTTAATTTTTTATTCTCCTTTAATTTCTACGTTTTCATTTCTATCTTCACAATCTTTTTCTCGTGCAGGATGTCACCATAGTTTCGCAAATTTTTATGCTCATTACGGGTATTGTGTGTCTTTATGGTCTATTTATGTCCTTTGTAATATTTTTGTCTGCTTGCATAGATGTGTATTCTTATTCTCATTTTTATTTACATGATATGAAAGAGTATTTAGTGAAACGAATAGCAATAACATGACAGGACAGAGTGCATTGTCACTCTTCCTTTTACATTTCAATATATCTCGTTACCAAGAGTAGTCTTGGATTGATTTACTTTACTAGAGGAGATATAGTGAGAGAAAAAGAGTGGAGGATCGATAAAATCTGATAAATGCCTTGGGTGGATATGATCTGGTAACTAAAAATTCTTGAATTGGTTGCCAGTGACAACTACAAAATATTGTAGTTTTGAACCCTGATTTTGGTGTGTTTAGCCATTTCAATTTCCTTCCTGCTAATAGCGGTCTCTATAATTTTCACCCTTGATTCACATGGTAGTTTCTGTAGCATCACGTTGATTTTTGTGTACTCGCATGGAAGAGGGAGAATGGTCCTTTTGCTAAGGAACAATTAATCAATTACATATATTGTAGCTGATGCTTGACTCATGCTTGTGCATACATGTGGCGTAGTGTTTATCAGGTAAAGAACTAATCATTCACCTGCCCAAGTTTCTGTTATTTTTCTGTCGTAATGTACTTATGGACAGTTTCTTACATATTTGAGTGGGTGCATGTGGGTGTGTGTGTGTGTGTGGGTGTGTGTGTGTGAGTGTGTGTATGTGTGTGCGTGCGGGGTGTGGGTGTGTGTGTGTGTGTGTGTGTGGGTGTGGGTGTATGTGTGTGAGTGTGGGGTGTGTGTGTGGGTGTGCGTGAGGGGTGTGTGTGTGCGTGTGTGTGTCACGGTAGAACATGTTTTATTTTCATTTTGAACATAAAAGAAGTGATGTGTTGCTTTTATCTTCTACGTCAACGAATGACATCTGCGTCTTGTTTAATTTTTTATTCTCCTTTAATTTCTAAGTCTTCATTTCTATCTTCACAACCTTTTTCTCGTGTAGGATGTCACCATAGTTTCGCAAATTTTTATGCTCATTACGGGTATTGTGTGTCTTTATGATCTATTTATGTCCTTTATAATATTTTTGTGTGCTTGCATAGATGTGTATTCTCATTTTTGTTTACATGATATGAAAGAGTATTTATTGAAACGAATAGCAATAACAGGACAGGACAGAGTGCATTGTCCCTCTTCCTTTTACATTTCAATATATCTCGTTACCAAGAGTAGTGTTGGATTGATTAACTTTACTAGAGGGGATATAGTGAGAGAAAAAGAATGGAGGATCGATAAAATCTGATAAATGCCTTGGGTGGATATGATCTGGTAACCAAAAATTCTTGAATTGGTTGCCAGTGACCACTACAAAATATTGTAGTTTTGAACCCTGATTTTGGTGTGTTTAGCCATTTCAATTTCCTTCCTGCTAATAGCGGTCTCTATAATATCACCCTTGATTCACATGGTAGTTTCTGTAGCATCACGTTGATTTTTGTGTACTCGCATGGAAGAGGGAGAATGGTCCTTTTGCTAAGGAACAATTAATCAATTATATATATTGTAGCTGATGCTTGACTCATGCTTGTGCATACATGTGGCGTAGTGTTTATCAGGTAAAGAACCAATCATTCACCTGCCCAAGTTTCTGTTATTTTTCTGTCTTAATGTACTTATGGACACTTTCTTACATATTTGAGTGGGTGCATGTGGGTGTGTGTGTGTGTGTGTGTGAGTGTGTGTATGTGTGTGTGTGCGGGGTGTGTGTGTGTGTGTGTGTGTGTGAGTGTGTGTATGTGTGTGTGTGCGGGGTGTGTGTGTTTGTGTGTGTGTGTGTGCGTGTGGGTTGTGTGTGTGTGTGTGTGGGTGTGGGTGTATGTGTGTGAGTGTGGGGTGTGTGTGTGTGTGTTCGTGCGGGGTGTGTGTGTGCGTGCGGGGTGTGTGTGTGCGTGTGTGTGTCACGGTAGAACATGTTTTATTTTCATTTTGAACATAAAAGAAGTGATGTGTTGCTTTTATCTTCTACGTCAACGAATAACATCTGCGTCTTGTTTAATTTTTTATTCTCCTTTAATTTCTAAGTCTTCATTTCTATCTTCACAACCTTTTTCTCGTGTAGGATGTCACATAGTTTCGCAAATTTTTATGCTCATTACGGGTATTGTGTGTCTTTATGGTCTATTTATGTCCTTTGTAATATTTTTGTGTGCTTGCATAGATGTGTATTCTCATTTTTGTTTACATGATATGAAAGAGTATTTATTGAAACGAATAGCAATAACAGGACAGGACAGAGTGCATTGTCCCTCTTCCTTTTACATTTCAATATATCTCGTTACCAAGAGTAGTCTTGGATTGATTTACTTTACTAGAGGGGATATAGAGAGAGAAAAAGAATGGAGGATCGATTAAATCTGATAAATGCCTTGGGTGGATATGATCTGGTAACCAAAAATTCTTGAATTGGTTGCCAGTGACCACTACAAAATATTGTAGTTTTGAACCCTGATTTTGGTGTGTTTAGCCATTTCAATTTCTTTCCTGCTAATAGCGGTCTCAATAATATTCACCCTTGATTCACATGGTAGTTTCTGTAGAATCACGTTGATTTTTGTGTACTCGCATGGAAGAGGGAGAATGGTCCTTTTGCTAAGGAACAATTAATCAATTATATATATTGTAGCTGATGCTTGACTCATGCTTGTGCATACATGTGGCGTAGTGTTTATCAGGTAAAGAACTAATCATTCACCTGCCCAAATTTCTGTTATTTTTCTGTCGTAATGTACTTATGGACAGTTTCTTACATATTTGAGTGGGTGCACGTGGGTGTGTGTGTGTGTGTGGGTGTATGTGTGTGAGTGTGTGTGCGGGGTGTGTGTGTGTGTGTGAGTGTGTGCGTGCGGGGTGTGTGTGTGCGTGTGGGTTGTGTGTGTGTGTGTGTGTGGGTGTGGGTGTGGGTGTATGTGTGTGAGTGTGGGGTGTGTGTGTGTGTGTGCGTGCGGGGTGTGTGTGTGCGTGTGTGTATCACGGTAGAACATGTTTTATTTTCATTTTGAACATAAAAGAAGTGATGTGTTGCTTTTATCTTCTACGTTAACGAATGACATCTGCGTCTTGTTTAATTTTTTATTCTCCTTTAATTTCTAAGTCTTCATTTCTATCTTCACAACCTTTTTCTCGTGTAGGATGTCACCATAGTTTCACAAATTTTTATGCTCATTACGGGTATTGTGTGTCTTTATGGTCTATTTATGTCCTTTGTAATATTTTTGTGTGCTTGCATAGATGTGTATTCTCATTTTTGTTTACATGATATGAAAGAGTATTTATTGAAACGAATAGCAATAACAGGACAGGACAGAGTGCATTGTCCCTCTTCCTTTTACATTTCAATATATCTCGTTACCAAGAGTAGTCTTGGATTGATTTACTTTACTAGAGGGGATATAGAGAGAGAAAAAGAATGGAGGATCGATTAAATCTGATAAATGCCTTGGGTGGATATGATCTGGTAACCAAAAATTCTTGAATTGGTTGCCAGTGACCACTACAAAATATTGTAGTTTTGAACCCTGATTTTGGTGTGTTTAGCCATTTCAATTTCTTTCCTGCTAATAGCGGTCTCAATAATATTCACCCTTGATTCACATGGTAGTTTCTGTAGAATCACGTTGATTTTTGTGTACTCGCATGGAAGAGGGAGAATGGTCCTTTTGCTAAGGAACAATTAATCAATTATATATATTGTAGCTGATGCTTGACTCATGCTTGTGCATACATGTGGCGTAGTGTTTATCAGGTAAAGAACTAATCATTCACCTGTCCAAGTTTGTGTTATTTTTCTGTCTTAATGTACTTATGGACAGTTTCTTACATATTTGAGTGGGTGCATGTGGGCATGTGTGTGTGTGGGTGTGTGTGTGAGTGTGTGTATGTGTGTGCGTGCGGGGTGTGTGTGTGTGTGTGTGTGTGTGAGTGTGTGTATGTGTGTGCGTGCGGGGTGTGTGTGTGTGTGTGTGTGTGTGTGCGTGTGGGTTGTGTGTGTGTGTGTGTGGGTGTGGGTGTATGTGTGTGAGTGTGGGGTGTGTGTGTGTGTGTGCGTGCGGGGTGTGTGTGTGCGTGTGTGTGTCACGGTAGTACATGTTTTACTTCCATTTTGAACATAGAAGAAGTGATGCGTTGCTTTTATCTTCTACGTCAACGAATGACATCTGCGTCTTGTTTAATTTTTTATTATCCTTTAATTTCTACGTCTTCATTTCTATCTTCACAACCTTTTTCTCGTGTAGGATGTCACATAGTTTCGCAAATTTTTATGCTCATTACGGGTATTGTGTGTCTTTATGGTCTATTTATGTCCTTTGTAATATTTTTGTGTGCTTGCATAGATGTGTATTCTCATTTTTGTTTACATGATATGAAAGAGTATTTATTGAAACGAATAGCAATAACAGGATAGGACAGAGTGCATTGTCCCTCTTCCTTTTACATTTCAATATATCTCGTTACCAAGAGTAGTCTTGGATTGATTTACTATACTAGAGGGGATATAGTGAGAGAAAAAGAGTGGAGGATCGATAAAATCTGATAAATGCTTTGGGTGGATATGATCTGGTAAACAATTCTTGAATTGGTTGCCAGTGACCACTACAAAATATTGTAGTTTTAAACCCTGATTTTGGTGTGTTTAGCCATTTCAATTTCCTTCCTGCTAATAGCGGTCTCTATAATATCACCCTTGATTCACATGGTAGTTTCTGTAGTATCACGTTGATTTTTGTGTACTCGCATGGAAGAGGGAGAATGGTCCTTTTGCTAAGGAACAATTAATCAATTATATATATTGTAGCTGATGCTTGACTCATGCTTGTGCATACATGTGGCGTAGTGTTTATCAGGTAAAGAACTAATCATTCATCTGCTCAAATTTCTGTTATTTTTCTGTCGTAATGGACTTATGGACAGTTTCTTACATATTTGAGTGGGTGCACGTGGGTGTGTGTGTGTGTGTGGGTGTGTGTGTGTGAGTGTGTGTGCGGGGTGTGTGTGTGTGTGTGTGTGTGTGTGTGTGTGTGCGTGTGGGTTGTGTGTGTGTGTGTGCGTGGGTGTGGGTGTATGTGTGTGAGTGTGGGGTGTGTGTGTGTGTGTGCGTGCGGGGTGTGTGTGTGCGTGTGTGTATCACGGTAGAACATGTTTTATTTTCATTTTGAACATAAAAGAAGTGATGTGTTGCTTTTATCTTCTACGTTAACGAATGACATCTGCGTCTTGTTTAATTTTTTATTCTCCTTTAATTTCTAAGTCTTCATTTCTATCTTCACAACCTTTTTCTCGTGTAGGATGTCACCATAGTTTCGCAAATTTTTATGCTCATTACGGGTATTGTGTGTCTTTATGATCTATTTATGTCCTTTATAATATTTTTGTGTGCTTGCATAGATGTGTATTCTCATTTTTGTTTACATGATATGAAAGAGTATTTATTGAAACGAATAGCAATAACAGGACAGGACAGAGTGCATTGTCCCTCTTCCTTTTACATTTCAATATATCTCGTTACCAAGAGTAGTGTTGGATTGATTTAATTTACTAGAGGGGATATAGTGAGAGAAAAAGAATGGAGGATCGATAAAATCTGATAAATGCCTTGGGTGGATATGATCTGGTAACCAAAAATTCTTGAATTGGTTGCCAGTGACCACTACAAAATATTGTAGTTTTGAACCCTGATTTTGGTGTGTTTAGCCATTTCAATTTCCTTCCTGCTAATAGCGGTCTCTATAATATCACCCTTGATTCACATGGTAGTTTCTGTAGCATCACGTTGATTTTTGTGTACTCGCATGGAAGAGGGAGAATGGTCCTTTTGCTAAGGAACAATTAATCAATTATATATATTGTAGCTGATGCTTGACTCATGCTTGTGCATACATGTGGCGTAGTGTTTATCAGGTAAAGAACCAATCATTCACCTGCCCAAGTTTCTGTTATTTTTCTGTCTTAATGTACTTATGGACACTTTCTTACATATTTGAGTGGGTGCATGTGGGTGTGTGTGTGTGTGTGTGTGAGTGTGTGTATGTGTGTGTGTGCGGGGTGTGTGTGTGTGTGTGTGTGTGTGAGTGTGTGTATGTGTGTGTGTGTGTGCGTGTGGGTTGTGTGTGTGTGTGTGTGGGTGTGGGTGTATGTGTGTGAGTGTGGGGTGTGTGTGTGTGTGTTCGTGCGGGGTGTGTGTGTGCGTGCGGGGTGTGTGTGTGCGTGTGTGTGTCACGGTAGAACATGTTTTATTTTCATTTTGAACATAAAAGAAGTGATGTGTTGCTTTTATCTTCTACGTCAACGAATAACATCTGCGTCTTGTTTAATTTTTTATTCTCCTTTAATTTCTAAGTCTTCATTTCTATCTTCACAACCTTTTTCTCGTGTAGGATGTCACATAGTTTCGCAAATTTTTATGCTCATTACGGGTATTGTGTGTCTTTATGGTCTATTTATGTCCTTTGTAATATTTTTGTGTGCTTGCATAGATGTGTATTCTCATTTTTGTTTACATGATATGAAAGAGTATTTATTGAAACGAATAGCAATAACAGGATAGGACAGAGTGCATTGTCCCTCTTCCTTTTACATTTCAATATATCTCGTTACCAAGAGTAGTCTTGGATTGATTTACTTTACTAGAGGGGATATAGTGAGAGAAAAAGAATGGAGGATCGATAAAATCTGATAAATGTCTTGGGTGGATATGATCTAGTAACCAAAAATTCTTGAATTGGTTGCCAGTGACCACTACAAAATATTGTAGTTTTGAACTCTTATTTTGGTGTGTTTAGCCATTTCAATTTATTTCCTGCTAATAGCGGTCTCTATAATATCACCCTTGATTCACATGGTAGTTTCTGTAGCATCACGTTGATTTTTGTGTACTCGCATGGAAGAGGAAGAATGGTCCTTTTGCTAAGAAACAATTAATCAATTATATATATTGTAGCTGATGCTTGACTCATGCTTGTGCATACATGTGGCGTAGTGTTTATCAGGTAAAGAACTAATCATTCACCTGCCCAAGTTTCTGTTATTTTTCTGTCGTAATGTACTTATGGACAGTTTCTTACATATTTGAGTGGGTGCATGTGGGTGTGTGTGTGTGTGTGGGTGTGTGTGTGTGAGTGTGTGTATGTGTGTGCGTGCGGGATGTGTGTGTCTGTGTGTGCGGTGTGTGTGTGTGTGTGTGAATGTGTGCGTGCGGGGTGTGTGTGTGTGTGTGTGTGTGTGTGTTGTGTGTGTGTGTGTGTGGGTGTGGGTGTATGTGTGTGAGTGTGGGGTGTGTGTGTGTGTGTGTGCGTGAGGGGTGTGTGTGTGCGTGTGTGTATCACGGTAGAACATGTTTTATTTTCATTTTGAACATAAAAGAAGTGATGTGTTGCTTTTATCTTCTACGTCAACGAATGACATCTGCGTCTTGTTTAATTTTTTATTCTCGTCTAATTTCTAAGTCTTCATTTCTATCTTCACAACCTTTTTCTCGTGTAGGATGTCACCATAGTTTCGCAAATTTTTATGCTCATTACGGGTATTGTGTGTCTTTATGGTCTATTTATGTCCTTTGTAATATTTTTGTGTGCTTGCATAGATGTGTATTCTCATTTTTGTTTACATGATATGAAAGAGTATATTTATTGAAACGAATAACAATAACAGGACATGAAGCATTGTCCCTCTTCCTTTTACATTTCAATATATCTCGTTACCAAGAGTAGTCTTGGATTGATTTACTTTACTAGAGGGGATATAGTGAGAGAAAAAGAGTGGAGGATTGATAAAATCTGATAAATGCCTTGGGTGGATATGATCTGGTAACCAAAAATTCTTGAATTGGTTGCCAGTGACCACTACAAAATATTGTAGTTTTGAACCCTGATTTTGGTGTGTTTAGCCATTTCAATTTCCTTCCTGCTAATAGCGGTCTCTATAATATTCACCCTTGATTCACATGGTAGTTTCTTTAGCATCACGTTGATTTTTGTGTACTCGCATGGAAGAGGGAGAATGGTCCTTTTGCTAAGGAACAATTAATCAATTATATATATTGTAGCTGATGCTTGACTCATGCTTGTGCATACATGTGGCGTAGTGTTTATCAGGTAAAGAACTAATCATTCACCTGCCCAAGTTTCTGTTATTTTTCTGTCGTAATGTACTTATGGACAGTTTCTTACATATTTGAATGGGTGCATGTGGGTGTGTGTGTGTGTGTGGGTGTGTGTGTGTGAGTGTGTGTATGTGTGTGCGTGCGGGGTGTGTGTGTGTGTGTGTGCGGGGTGTGTGTGTGTGTGTGTGCGGGGTGTGTGTGTGTGTGTGTGTGTGTGTGTGCGTGTGGGTTGTGTGTGTGTGTGTGTGGGTGTTGGTGTAAGTGTGTGAGTGTGGGGTGTGTGTGTGTCTGTGCGTGCGGGGTGTGTGTGTGCGTGTGTGTATCACGGTAGAACATGTTTTATTTTCATTTTGAACATAAAAGAAGTGATGTGTTGCTTTTATCTTCTACGTCAACGAATGACATCTGCGTCTTGTTTAATTTTTTATTCTCCTTTAATTTCTACGTTTTCATTTCTATCTTCACAATCTTTTTCTCGTGCAGGATGTCACCATAGTTTCGCAAATTTTTATGCTCATTACGGGTATTGTGTGTCTTTATGGTCTATTTATGTCCTTTGTAATATTTTTGTCTGCTTGCATAGATGTGTATTCTTATTCTCATTTTTATTTACATGATATGAAAGAGTATTTAGTGAAACGAATAGCAATAACATGACAGGACAGAGTGCATTGTCACTCTTCCTTTTACATTTCAATATATCTCGTTACCAAGAGTAGTCTTGGATTGATTTACTTTACTAGAGGAGATATAGTGAGAGAAAAAGAGTGGAGGATCGATAAAATCTGATAAATGCCTTGGGTGGATATGATCTGGTAACTAAAAATTCTTGAATTGGTTGCCAGTGACAACTACAAAATATTGTAGTTTTGAACCCTGATTTTGGTGTGTTTAGCCATTTCAATTTCCTTCCTGCTAATAGCGGTCTCTATAATTTTCACCCTTGATTCACATGGTAGTTTCTGTAGCATCACGTTGATTTTTGTGTACTCGCATGGAAGAGGGAGAATGGTCCTTTTGCTAAGGAACAATTAATCAATTACATATATTGTAGCTGATGCTTGACTCATGCTTGTGCATACATGTGGCGTAGTGTTTATCAGGTAAAGAACTAATCATTCACCTGCCCAAGTTTCTGTTATTTTTCTGTCGTAATGTACTTATGGACAGTTTCTTACATATTTGAGTGGGTGCATGTGGGTGTGTGTGTGTGTGTGGGTGTGTGTGTGTGAGTGTGTGTATGTGTGTGCGTGCGGGGTGTGGGTGTGTGTGTGTGTGTGTGTGTGGGTGTGGGTGTATGTGTGTGAGTGTGGGGTGTGTGTGTGGGTGTGCGTGAGGGGTGTGTGTGTGCGTGTGTGTGTCACGGTAGAACATGTTTTATTTTCATTTTGAACATAAAAGAAGTGATGTGTTGCTTTTATCTTCTACGTCAACGAATGACATCTGCGTCTTGTTTAATTTTTTATTCTCCTTTAATTTCTAAGTCTTCATTTCTATCTTCACAACCTTTTTCTCGTGTAGGATGTCACCATAGTTTCGCAAATTTTTATGCTCATTACGGGTATTGTGTGTCTTTATGATCTATTTATGTCCTTTATAATATTTTTGTGTGCTTGCATAGATGTGTATTCTCATTTTTGTTTACATGATATGAAAGAGTATTTATTGAAACGAATAGCAATAACAGGACAGGACAGAGTGCATTGTCCCTCTTCCTTTTACATTTCAATATATCTCGTTACCAAGAGTAGTGTTGGATTGATTAACTTTACTAGAGGGGATATAGTGAGAGAAAAAGAATGGAGGATCGATAAAATCTGATAAATGCCTTGGGTGGATATGATCTGGTAACCAAAAATTCTTGAATTGGTTGCCAGTGACCACTACAAAATATTGTAGTTTTGAACCCTGATTTTGGTGTGTTTAGCCATTTCAATTTCCTTCCTGCTAATAGCGGTCTCTATAATATCACCCTTGATTCACATGGTAGTTTCTGTAGCATCACGTTGATTTTTGTGTACTCGCATGGAAGAGGGAGAATGGTCCTTTTGCTAAGGAACAATTAATCAATTATATATATTGTAGCTGATGCTTGACTCATGCTTGTGCATACATGTGGCGTAGTGTTTATCAGGTAAAGAACCAATCATTCACCTGCCCAAGTTTCTGTTATTTTTCTGTCTTAATGTACTTATGGACACTTTCTTACATATTTGAGTGGGTGCATGTGGGTGTGTGTGTGTGTGTGTGTGAGTGTGTGTATGTGTGTGTGTGCGGGGTGTGTGTGTGTGTGTGTGTGTGTGAGTGTGTGTATGTGTGTGTGTGCGGGGTGTGTGTGTTTGTGTGTGTGTGTGTGCGTGTGGGTTGTGTGTGTGTGTGTGTGGGTGTGGGTGTATGTGTGTGAGTGTGGGGTGTGTGTGTGCGTGCGGGGTGTGTGTGTGCGTGTGTGTGTCACGGTAGAACATGTTTTATTTTCATTTTGAACATAAAAGAAGTGATGTGTTGCTTTTATCTTCTACGTCAACGAATAACATCTGCGTCTTGTTTAATTTTTTATTCTCCTTTAATTTCTAAGTCTTCATTTCTATCTTCACAACCTTTTTCTCGTGTAGGATGTCACATAGTTTCGCAAATTTTTATGCTCATTACGGGTATTGTGTGTCTTTATGGTCTATTTATGTCCTTTGTAATATTTTTGTGTGCTTGCATAGATGTGTATTCTCATTTTTGTTTACATGATATGAAAGAGTATTTATTGAAACGAATAGCAATAACAGGATAGGACAGAGTGCATTGTCCCTCTTCCTTTTACATTTCAATATATCTCGTTACCAAGAGTAGTCTTGGATTGATTTACTTTACTAGAGGGGATATAGTGAGAGAAAAAGAATGGAGGATCGATAAAATCTGATAAATGTCTTGGGTGGATATGATCTAGTAACCAAAAATTCTTGAATTGGTTGCCAGTGACCACTACAAAATATTGTAGTTTTGAACTCTTATTTTGGTGTGTTTAGCCATTTCAATTTATTTCCTGCTAATAGCGGTCTCTATAATATCACCCTTGATTCACATGGTAGTTTCTGTAGCATCACGTTGATTTTTGTGTACTCGCATGGAAGAGGAAGAATGGTCCTTTTGCTAAGGAACAATTAATCAATTATATATATTGTAGCTGATGCTTGACTCATGCTTGTGCATACATGTGGCGTAGTGTTTATCAGGTAAAGAACTAATCATTCACCTGCCCAAGTTTCTGTTATTTTTCTGTCGTAATGTACTTATGGACAGTTTCTTACATATTTGAGTGGGTGCATGTGGGTGTGTGTGTGTGTGTGGGTGTGTGTGTGTGAGTGTGTGTATGTGTGTGCGTGCGGGATGTGTGTGTCTGTGTGTGCGGTGTGTGTGTGTGTGTGTGTGAATGTGTGCGTGCGGGGTGTGTGTGTGTGTGTGTGTGTTGTGTGTGTGTGTGTGTGGGTGTGGGTGTATGTGTGTGAGTGTGGGGTGTGTGTGTGTGTGTGTGCGTGCGGGGTGTGTGTGTGCGTGTGTGTATCACGGTAGAACATGTTTTATTTTCATTTTGAACATAAAAGAAGTGATGTGTTGCTTTTATCTTCTACGTCAACGAATGACATCTGCGTCTTGTTTAATTTTTTATTCTCGTCTAATTTCTAAGTCTTCATTTCTATCTTCACAACCTTTTTCTCGTGTAGGATGTCACCATAGTTTCGCAAATTTTTATGCTCATTACGGGTATTGTGTGTCTTTATGGTCTATTTATGTCCTTTGTAATATTTTTGTGTGCTTGCATAGATGTGTATTCTCATTTTTGTTTACATGATATGAAAGAGTATATTTATTGAAACGAATAACAATAACAGGACATGAAGCATTGTCCCTCTTCCTTTTACATTTCAATATATCTCGTTACCAAGAGTAGTCTTGGATTGATTTACTTTACTAGAGGGGATATAGTGAGAGAAAAAGAGTGGAGGATTGATAAAATCTGATAAATGCCTTGGGTGGATATGATCTGGTAACCAAAAATTCTTGAATTGGTTGCCAGTGACCACTACAAAATATTGTAGTTTTGAACCCTGATTTTGGTGTGTTTAGCCATTTCAATTTCCTTCCTGCTAATAGCGGTCTCTATAATATTCACCCTTGATTCACATGGTAGTTTCTGTAGCATCACGTTGATTTTTGTGTACTCGCATGGAAGAGGGAGAATGGTCCTTTTGCTAAGGAACAATTAATCAATTATATATATTGTAGCTGATGCTTGACTCATGCTTGTGCATACATGTGGCGTAGTGTTTATCAGGTAAAGAACTAATCATTCACCTGCCCAAGTTTCTGTTATTTTTCTGTCGTAATGTACTTATGGACAGTTTCTTACATATTTGAATGGGTGCATGTGGGTGTGTGTGTGTGTGTGGGTGTGTGTGTGTGAGTGTGTGTATGTGTGTGCGTGCGGGGTGTGTGTGTGTGTGTGTGCGGGGTGTGTGTGTGTGTGTGTGAGTGTGTGCGTGCGGGGTGTGTGTGTGTGTGTGCGTGTGGGTTGTGTGTGTGTGTGTGTGGGTGTTGGTGTAAGTGTGTGAGTGTGGGGTGTGTGTGTGTGTGTGCGTGCGGGGTGTGTGTGTGCGTGTGTGTATCACGGTAGAACATGTTTTATTTTCATTTTGAACATAAAAGAAGTGATGTGTTGCTTTTATCTTCTACGTCAACGAATGACATCTGCGTCTTGTTTAATTTTTTATTCTCCTTTAATTTCTACGTTTTCATTTCTATCTTCACAATCTTTTTCTCGTGCAGGATGTCACCATAGTTTCGCAAATTTTTATGCTCATTACGGGTATTGTGTGTCTTTATGGTCTATTTATGTCCTTTGTAATATTTTTGTCTGCTTGCATAGATGTGTATTCTCATTTTTATTTACATGATATGAAAGAGTATTTAGTGAAACGAATAGCAATAACATGACAGGACAGAGTGCATTGTCACTCTTCCTTTTACATTTCAATATATCTCGTTACCAAGAGTAGTCTTGGATTGATTTACTTTACTAGAGGAGATATAGTGAGAGAAAAAGAGTGGAGGATCGATAAAATCTGATAAATGCCTTGGGTGGATATGATCTGGTAACTAAAAATTCTTGAATTGGTTGCCAGTGACCACTACAAAATATTGTAGTTTTGAACCCTGATTTTGGTGTGTTTAGCCATTTCAATTTCCTTCCTGCTAATAGCGGTCTCTATAATTTTCACCCTTGATTCACATGGTAGTTTCTGTAGCATCACGTTGATTTTTGTGTACTCGCATGGAAGAGGGAGAATGGTCCTTTTGCTAAGGAACAATTAATCAATTACATATATTGTAGCTGATGCTTGACTCATGCTTGTGCATACATGTGGCGTAGTGTTTATCAGGTAAAGAACTAATCATTCACCTGCCCAAGTTTCTGTTATTTTTCTGTCGTAATGTACTTATGGACAGTTTCTTACATATTTGAGTGGGTGCATGTGGGTGTGTGTGTGTGTGTGGGTGTGTGTGTGTGAGTGTGTGTATGTGTGTGCGTGCGGGGTGTGGGTGTGTGTGTGTGTGTGTGTGTGGGTGTGGGTGTATGTGTGTGAGTGTGGGGTGTGTGTGTGGGTGTGCGTGAGGGGTGTGTGTGTGCGTGTGTGTGTCACGGTAGAACATGTTTTATTTTCATTTTGAACATAAAAGAAGTGATGTGTTGCTTTTATCTTCTACGTCAACGAATGACATCTGCGTCTTGTTTAATTTTTTATTCTCCTTTAATTTCTAAGTCTTCATTTCTATCTTCACAACCTTTTTCTCGTGTAGGATGTCACCATAGTTTCGCAAATTTTTATGCTCATTACGGGTATTGTGTGTCTTTATGGTCTATTTATGTCCTTTGTAATATTTTTGTGTGCTTGCATAGATGTGTATTCTCATTTTTGTTTACATGATATGAAAGAGTATATATTGAAACGAATAGCAATAACAGGACAGGACAGAGTGCATTGTCCCTCTTCCTTTTACATTTTAATATATCTCGTTACCAAGAGTAGTCTTGGATTGATTTACTTTACTAGAGGGGATATAGTGAGAGAAAAAGAGTGGAGGATCGATAAAATCTGATAAATGCCTTGGGTGGATATGATCTGGTAACCAAAAATTCTTGAATTGGTTGCCAGTGACCACTACAAAATATTGTAGTTTTGAACCCTGATTTTGGTGTGTTTAGCCATTTCAATTTCTTTCCTGCTAATAGCGGTCTCTATAATATTCACCCTTGATTCACATGGTAGTTTCTGTAGAATCACGTTGATTTTTGTGTACTCGCATGGAAGAGGGAGAATGGTCCTTTTGCTAAGGAACAATTAATCAATTATATATATTGTAGCTAATGCTTGACTCATGCTTGTGCATACATGTGGCGTAGTGTTTATCAGGTAAAGAACTAATCATTCACCTGCCCAAGTTTGTGTTATTTTTCTGTCTTAATGTACTTATGGACAGTTTCTTACATATTTGAGTGGGTGCATGTGGGCATGTGTGTGTGTGGGTGTGTGTGTGAGTGTGTGTGTGTGTGTGTGTGTGAGTGTGTGTATGTGTGTGCGTGCGGGGTGTGTGTGTGTGTGTGTGTGTGTGTGCGTGTGGGTTGTGTGTGTGTGTGTGTGCGTGTGGGTGTATGTGTGTGAGTGTGGGGTGTGTGTGTGTGTGTGCGTGCGGGGTGTGTGTGTGCGTGTGTGTGTCACGGTAGAACATGTTTTACTTCCATTTTGAACATAGAAGAAGTGATGCGTTGCTTTTATCTTCTACGTCAACGAATGACATCTGCGTCTTGTTTAATTTTTTATTCTCCTTTAATTTCTACGTCTTCATTTCTATCTTCACAACCTTTTTCTCGTGTAGGATGTCACCATAGTTTCGCAAATTTTTATGCTCATTACGGGTATTGTGTGTCTTTATGGTCTATTTATGTCCTTTGTAATATTTTTGTGTGCTTGCATAGATGTGTATTCTCATTTTTGTTTACATGATATTAAATAGTATTTATTGAAACGAATAGCAATAACAGGACAGGACAGAGTGCATTGTCCCTCTTCCTTTTACATTTCAATATATCTCGTTACCAAGAGTAGTCTTGGATTGATTTACTTTACTAGAGGGGATATAGTGAGAGAAAAAGAGTGGAGGATCGATAAAATCTGATAAATGCCTTGGGTGGATATGATCTGGTAACCAAAAATTCTTGAATTGGTTGCCAGTGACCACTACAAAATATTGTAGTTTTGAACCCTGATTTTGGTGTGTTTAGCCATTTCAATTTCCTTCCTGCTAATAGCGGTCTCTATAATATTCACCCTTGATTCACATGGTAGTTTCTGTAGCATCACGTTGATTTTTGTGTACTCGCATGGAAGAGGGAGAATGGTCCTTTTGCTAAGGAACAATTAATCAATTATATATATTGTAGCTGATGCTTGACTCATGCTTGTGCATACATGTGGCGTAGTGTTTATCAGGTAAAGAACTAATCATTCACCTGCCCAAGTTTCTATTATTTTTCAGTCTTAATGTACTTATGGACAGTTTCTTACATATTTGAGTGGGTGCATGTGGGTGTGTGTGTGTGTGTGGGTGTGTGTGTGTGAGTGTGTGTATGTGTGTGCGTGCGGGGTGTGTGTATGTGTGTGTGTATGTGTGTGTGTGTGTGGTGTGTGGGTGTATGTGTGTGAGTGTGGGGTGTGTGTGTCACGGTAGAACATGTTTTACTTCCATTTTGAACATAGAAGAAGTGATGTGTTGCTTTTATCTTCTACGTCAACGAATGACATATGTGTCTTGTTTAATTTTTTATTCTCCTTTAATTTCTAAGTTTTCATTTCTATCTTCACAACCTTTTTCTCGTGCAGGATGTCACCATAGTTTCACAAATTTTTATGCTCATTACGGGTATTGTGTGTCTTTATGGTCTATTTATGTCCTTTGTAATATTTTTGTGTGCTTGCATAGATGTGTATTCTCATTTTTGTTTACATGATATGAAAGAGTATATATTGAAACGAATAGCAATAACAGGATAGGACAGAGTACATTGTCCCTTTTCCTTTTACATTTCAATATATCTCGTTACCAAGAGTAGTCTTGGATTGATTTACTTTACTAGAGGGGATATAGTGAGAGAAAAAGAGTGGAGGATCGATAAAACCTGATAAATGCCTTGGGTGGATATGATCTGTTAACCAAAAATTCTTGAATTGGTTGCCAGTGACCACTACAAAATATTGTACTTTTGAACCCTGATTTTGGAGTGTTTAGCCATTTCAATTTCCTTCCTGCTAATAGCGGTCTCTATAATTTTCACCCTTGATTCACATGGTAGTTTCTGTAGCATCACGTTGATTTTTGTATACTCGCATGGAAGAGGGAGAATGGTCCTTTTGCTAAGGAACAATTAATCAATTATATATGTTGTAGCTGATGCTTGACTCATGCTTGTGTATACATGTGGCGTAGTGTTTATCAGGTAAAGAACTAATCATTCACCTGCCCAAGTTTCTGTTATTTTTCTGTCTTAATGTACTTATGGACAGTTTCTTACATATTTGAGTGGGTGCATGTGTGTGTGTGTGTGTGGGGGTGTGTGTGTGCGTGCGGGGTGTGTGTGTGTGTGTGAGTGTGTGTATGTGTGTGCGTGCGGGGTGTGTGTGTGTGTCTGTGTGTGTGTGTGCATGTGGGTGTGTGTGTGTGTGTGTGTGTGTGTGTGTGTGAGTGTGTATGTGTGTGCGTGCGGGGGGTGTGTGTGTGTGTGAGTGTGTGTATGTGTGTGCGTGCGGGGTGTGTGTGTGTGTCTGTGTGTGTGTGTGCATGTGGGTGTGTGTGTGTGTGTGTGTGTGTGAGTGTGTGTATGTGTGTGCGTGCGGGGTGTGTGTGTGTGTGTGAGTGTGTGTATGTGTGTGCGTGCGGAGTGTGTGTGTGTGTGTGTGTGCGCGCGCGCGTGTGGGTTGTGTGTGTGTGTGTGTGTGGTGTGTGGGTGTATGTGTGTGAGTGTGGGGTGTGTGTGTGTGTGTGCGTGCGGGGTGTGTGTGTGCGTGTGTGTGTCACGGTAGAACATGTTTTACTTCCATTCTGAACATAGAAGAAGTGATGTGTTGCTTTTATCTTCTACGTCAATGAATGACATCTGCGTCTTGTTTAATTTTTTATTCTCCTTTAATTTCTAAGTCTTCATTTCTATCTTCACAACCTTTTTCTCGTGCAGGATGTCACCATAGTTTCACAAATTTTTATGCTCATTACGGGTATTGTGTGTCTTTATGGTCTATTTATGTCCTTTGTAACATTTTTGTGTGCTTGCCTAGATGTGTATTCTCATTTTTGTTTACATGATTTGAAAGAGTATTTATTTAAACGAATAGCAATAACAGGACAGGACAGAGTGCATTGTCCCTTTTCCTTTTACATTTCAATATATCTCGTTACCAAGAGTAGTCTTGGATTGATTTACTTTACTAGAGGAGATATAGTGAGAGAAAAAGAGTGGAGGATCGGTAAAATCTGATAAATGCCTTGGGTGGATATGATCTGGTAACCAAAAATTCTTGAATTGGTTGCCAATGACCACTACAAAATATTGTAGTTTTGAACCCTGATTTTGGTGTGTTTAGCCATTTCAATTTCCTTCCTGCTAATAGCGGTCTCTATAATTTTCACCCTTGATTCACATGGTAGTTTCTGTAGCATCACGTTGATTTTTGTGTACTCGCATGGAAGAGGGAGAATGGTCCTTTTGCTGAGGAACAATTAATCAATTATATATGTTGTAGCTGATGCTTGACTCATGCTTGTGCATACATGTGGCATAGTGTTTATCAGGTAAAGAACTAATCATTCACCTACCCAAGTTTCTGTTATTTTTCTGTCTTAATGTACTTATGGACAGTTTCTTACATATTTGAGTGGGTGCATGTGGGTGGGTGTGTGTGTGTGTGTGTGTGTGTGTGAGTGTGTGTATGTGTGTGCGTGCGGGGTGTGTGTGTGTGTGTGTGTGTGTGAGTGTGTGTATGTGTGTGCGTGCGGGGTGTGTGTGTGTGTGTGTGCGTGCGCGCGCGCGTGTGGGTTGTGTGTGTGTGTGTGTGTGGTGTGTGTGGGTGTATGTGTGTGAGTGTGGGGTCTGTGTGTGTGTGTGTGCGTGCGGGGTGTGTGTGTACGTGTGTGTGTCACGGTAGAACATGTTTTACTTCTATTTTGAACATAGAAGAAGTGATGTGTTGTTTTTATCTTCTACGTCAACGAATGACATCTACGTCTTGTTTAATTTTTTATTCTCCTTTAATTTCTAAGTTTTAATTTCTATTTTCACAATCTTTTTCTCGTGCAGGATGTCACCATAGTTGCGCAACTTTTTCTGCTCATTATGGGTATTATTTGTCTTTATGGTCTATTTATGTCTTTTGTAACATTTTTCTGTGCTTGCATAGATGTGTATTCTCATTTTTGTTTACCTGATATGAAAGAGTATTTATTGAAACGAATAGCAATAACAAGACAGGAGAGAATGCATTCTCCCTCTTCCTTTTACATTTCAATATATCTCGTTAGCAAGAGTAGTCTTGGATTGATTTATTTTACTAGAGGGGATGTAGTGAGAGAAAAAGAGTGGAGGATCGGTAAAATATTATAAATGCCTTGGGTGGATGTGATCTGATAACCAATTCTTGAATTGGTTGCCAGTGACCAGTACAAAATATTGTAGTTTTGAACCCTGATTTTGGTGTGTTTAGCCATTTTAATTTCCTTCCTGCTAATAGCGGTCTCTATAATTTTCACCCTTGAATCGCATGGTAGTTTCTGTAGCATCACGTTGATTTTTGGGTACTCGCATGGAAGAGGGAGAATGGTCCTTTTGCTAAGGAACAATTAATCAGTTATATATGTTGTAGCTGATACTTGACTCATGCTTGTGCTTACATGTGGCATAGTGTTTATCAGGTAAAGAACTAATCATTCACCTGTCCAAGTTTCTGTTATTTTTCTGCCTTAATGTACTTATGGACAGTTTCTTACATATTTGAGTTATAACAGTTTCCTAGTAATATGGTTTTGGTATTGGAGAAATCAGGATATTAGGCCTATAAGTTATTGAATTTGTGGTGTTGCTTGATAAATAGCACAGCTGTTCCTGTGGCCCTTCTTTAGAAAGTGCATGATTCATTTACTGGAAGGAGACACGAGCTTTAACTTTTTGGAAGAGAGGTAAGTTTCATGAAGTAATCAAAATCCATTACAAGTTTTTATGCTAACTTTGTTAAAGGTTGAGATGTCTTGTGTGAATTATATCTCTTTTTACTTGGGTTTTTGCTGAAATGCCTTAGTGAATACAAAGCTAACCGAGTGCCAATTGCTTTCTGTTAATCATCCCATGTATTAATAGGATTTTGGATTTTGGTTTACTTTCTGATATCATGTTGCTTTTGAGCAGTATGGGTAGTTGGATTAACTTGAAGGTACTTTTCTATTTCTTTTTTGTTTTTTTAAGGAATTGAGGCAATTTTCTGAATTAGGAAAATTACAGGTATAAATTGCAGGAATTGAAGCGCAAGCGAAGAAAGAGGAAGAGTAGGAAGGAGAAGAGGAGGAGGAGGAGTCACCATCATTCAAATGATCTTTTTTTTGATGATTCTGCTGATCTACGGCATAAACGGAGGAGCAGGAAGGCATATTTAGACTTTGATTCCGACGTCAGTGCTTCAGATGATTCGCGAGAGGATAGGGGCAAGAAGTGATCTGAGAAGAAGAGCAGCAAACATCGTCATGAAGAGGACTAGCTTCTACAGTGGGTGATATGTCTTGTGCTTTTAAGGTTCCTCTAAACTGCTGTTAAGTGTGCCCTATTCAATCTTTAATCTAGTTGTTGATGAGCTTATTGATGAAAACCACTTTAGCTTAGTTGACAATGCATTAGTTTGGTGCATTTGTTGGTTTTCAGTTTGATGTAATGTATTATTTTAATTGTTTTATTCTTCTGGTTGTAAGAATTCTGATATATACGGAGTATGCTATGTGTGATTCCGACATGTGATCGGCCCTGTTAGTTGAAATGTTGAAGTAATGCTTTGAAATTTTATTGAGTTTAAAGTTGTTTTACTTGTTGGTTGTTATTCGACACTTTGGGGGAGGCCTGCCTGTGGGCATCACGAAGAACTTAACTATTACTGCTCTTTTGAGCCCAGTGCAATTATTGGAGCAAAGAAGGTTTCTGCATTTCCCAGTGTGTTTTATATATGTAATTGTATTAGGACAATGATTTTGTGATTAATATTATTTTGTTTCTGGATCAACCTCTCTGAAAATCATGATCTGGTGTAGCAGTTTCCTATTGAGATCATGATGTCATGGAATATATTTTTATATGTTCTAATCAGCTACTGTATTTCTTTTTCAATTTTATCGACTAGAAACTTGAAAAATTTTGTTGAATGATGTCCACTCCTTATTCCGGCTTTTCCATTTCCTTATCTGTGCGTCCTTTTTTTTTTTTAAGAGTGTGTGTATGTGTGTGTGGGGGGGGGGGGTGTAAAGTTCATAAAAAATAAAATAAATGATGTGATTATTATTATGCATTATTAATTACCTGTTGGGGGAAGTCACCATCTTCCATTTGTGAATTTATTAGTAGTCTAATTCCACGATGTATAGGCAGCGGATCAATCTCACCCTGATTTACATTAAACAATGAGCTCATTTATATTATTGTAAACAAAAATTATGTATCATAATATGGAAATATATTTAATTTGTAATAGTTATTTTCTTCCGAAACACGACATGATTGATCTTTTTTTGGGAAATTATAACAAAAATGTCAAAAGGTGATTTAGTCCAAAACCATCATTTAATATTAAAAATAAAATTAAGTGTAACAATAGAAATTTTTCATGATAAAATAAGTGCAACATATTGATTAAAAAAAGCTAATTTTTCAATGCCTTGCACTAACTTGCCTCTTTTTATACATGATCAACAGAGGTAAATTACAATGAGTTCTCTTGAATTTTGTCATAATTATAATTATTTTTTCATTGTTTGAAAAGTTACAAAAACCCTTTTGGTATTAATTAACAGTTGTCTAACAAATTTCTTCTCGTGACAACCCATTGTAGGAGATATTTGTTAGACGATCTTTAATTCCATGGGGGTACTTGTAATTTTTCAAATAACGAGAAAATATTTGTAATTATAACAAATATCAAAGGAGTTCTTTGTAATTTACCTTGATGAATAACATACGGCGACAAGATCAAGTTTTATTTTTTTTAATTAAATTAAATAAAATTGTCAGTCATTTGAAAAATAATACTAATGTTGCTAGAAAAAAAATAATTATTGTCTATAACTTAGTAGTTATTGATTAAAAATCACAATAAATAATTTTATTGACCACCATTAAATAATTTTGGGACATGTGAAAATGAAAATTCTAACATTCTTTGTGAAATTGGAGTTTGATTACTAACCTGTCCAGCGCTAATGAGAGCCAAGAGAGCCCATGAAGTTTGCACCAAAGTTGATCTATTGCCTTCAAGATTTGTGTACACCTAACCCATCAAATCAAGAATCATACTAACATCAAAATTAATATTTCTTTCCTGCTAAATTATTTTCATCCCCAAACTATACCCTGTTTGTTTATGTTATCATTTTTAGTAGAAAACATGTGAATGCAATTTTGTATAGATTTTCGTGTAAAATGAGGACGTATTTCGATTAGTTAATGAGATTGTATTTTATATCGAACTGTGATGTCAAATCTATATATTTTTAAAATAACAAACAAGTTTTCAGTTTAGTTAGTGTTTCAAAAACCGAAAACAACATAAACAAAGTAGTTTTGCCGTTAACCTTCTTTGCGCCTGAAAGATAACTCTCACCCCATCCTCCATCAGGTAGTTGTTTGGACAGCAAAAATCGACAGGCTTTTTCAAGTGTCGGAGAATTATGGTAATTCTTCCCACAATCTACCAAGCCCTCGACCGCAAACCATGTCGCGTAGGTATAACATGTGCCCCAACAACCATACCTACGTAAAATATGTATGAAGTCTTGTTATAATGTAACATAAATCAGATTGTAAGAAAATTGAACATATATATATTGTAATACCAAGAACCATCAGACTCTTGAGTGTTTTCTATGTACAGGGAGTCGTCATATAGAAGCTCGTGTGATTTAGCGGAATAACTTGAAATTCTCGACTCCAATAATATGAGGTTTAGTCCTCTTTTCAAATGGTACATTTTTTTTTTAAATAAAATTCAACTCGTTACTATATTATTCATTACATTCAAATTAAAAGACCAATTCAGTACAATACATGAATTTTTCTAAATCAACAAATATATTTAAATTAAACAAGAAAACAGGCATTAATATAAACAATAACCTATATACCCATATTTCATTGGCTTTCGAATAATATATTTATAATTTATTTGAATAAAATCAAATCGAATTTCCACGAAACCAACCTTTATGTATCTAAACTATTTTAAAATTGAATTATCTTTCACATTTTTATAAAATAATATGTTAAATTACCACTTTCAGAATCAAAATCGAAAATGAGGTTTTTCACTTGAATCTTTTGTATTCAAATATAGGAAACTTTTTCTGTGTGTCTGTTTTCTTTTTTCTTTTTTTATAAAATTAGTAATTATATTATTATATTAATATTTAAATAAATTAAGCAGTTCAGTAATATATTAGTTCAATTGATGTATTAATAAAATTAAAAATTACAAAATAATAAATTAATAGTAAATTTATATAAAAATAAAATAAATATATTTATATTTTATAGGACTCGAACTCATAATGTCAAATTAAGGGATGGGACCTGGGACTTGGTATAATTAATTTAGTTGAGCATTGCAAATCTTATCACCGCCCAAGACCACATTTACAATATTAGCACAATTTCCAACAATTAAGACAAAATAGAGAAATGCATTTATTTGAGAATTATATCAAAATCTAGGGTAAAATACATTTTACCCTCTGAATTATTTTTTACGTAATATTTATCTTCTTGAATTAATGAATATAATACTTACCCTCTAAAATTAAATTTATGAACAATATTGTCCTTATACTATATATATGTATTTTTGGTTCAAAGAATTTATTTTTTTAATAATTCCCATTTTAAGTTTAATTAATTTTCTTAATTGAAAAAATATTTTTTAATTATAATAAAGTAAAATATAATCAGTGAATTAAATAGTCGAATTTTATTATATTTTACAGATTCAAAGTTAAGTAATGAACGAGTACAATAACTATTAAAAAAAAAAAAGCATATATGAGTTGTTGTTTATATTATATTTATTGTGTATCTACTATATATATTAATTTATACTCCACTTTTAATTTAAATTCTTTATTTATTAAAACTTAACTACAAAATAGTTTTATAATAGTTTAACGTGAAAAATACTAAAATATATTAAAAATAATATAATTGTCAAGGCATGAGAGCCGATTTTTGTTCAATTAAGGGGGTCAGTTTTACATTGGTTAATTTAGGAAGAAAATTTGTGTCTTCTGAAAATCATGTTGATATTTGTAATTTCTTCTTAATTTATTTTTCTAATTCAATTTGGATGAAATAACAATTTTTAATTTGATAGGTTTCTAAGGACAAATAGAAAAAAAAAATATGATAAAATGAATCAAATTTAATAAGGATGAACAAGATTAATTTTAATAGGTTTTAGAAAAAAAAATAATTTTTACAGTCATATAAATTAATTATATAGAATTTTTTTTCACCGTGAAATTAAAAAAATAACCTCAATAATGAATAATGAATAATCATTAATTAAAAGAAATTTTCTTTTATAATATAATAGTATATATTATAAATTTTTAACATTGTCATTAATTAATAATTAAACTAGACCTTAGATTTCCAGGCTTCGGAGAGCTCAAATACTCCCAGGCCCAACTTGTAATTCTACTGAGATCACTTCAAGATGTAATACTCGGCCCATTGCCTTATATATATTTATAGTCTATCATTCACCCTAAATGGAACCCATTAATTTACTTTTTTTTTTTTTTTAAATTAATTACACTTAAATTCCTTCTATAAATATAAAATTATATTCTTAAAAAATATATAAAATTATACTTACACCCTTGTAAGAATTTTTTATTTACAAGTGGACGTAAATGCTGGCGTTAGCAACGTTAGCAAAACAAATACTTGAACTTCTCATCTTATCCTTATTCAATATTTTCTTAATAATATTTTTATACTTGTATGGGAATAAATATAATATATATAAAATAAAAATGGTGTAATTTATAATAACATATTATTCTCTAATTATAGCCGTAGATGAAGGAAAAAACAAATTGGTACTCAGGCATGGTGGCTTTGCCCGCAGTAAGTTAACTCGAGTTACATTTTAATTGATATATTTAGAATCCCAAGTTTTAAATTTTAATAATGTATAAAACTTTTGAATTTGTTTTGATGGTTTTAAATTTAAAGATTTTATTTTAATTTTGAACCACATTTTATTAAATATTGATGAATTTCAAATTCTTTTAATATAAAATTGTTTGAAATTCTTTCTTCAAAACTTTTAGAAGCTTATTGTATTTGTTTCATTATCTGTAATTGCATAAAACTTTAAACCTGTAGTTTTTCATATTATAGTTTAATATATTTTTAGGTAATTAATTGCCAATTTTTCTTCTTAATTAATTTTTTCAACTATACAAATAATATATAAAATTATTGAAATGGAAATTCCTAAGTAATTTACATACAATTAAAATAAACTTGCACTAAGTCAATATTAATATTTTACGAATAATGAGAATTGAAAAATAAAAATTACTTGAACTATGCAAAAGATACCAAGTCATAACTTATTTGTACTTTTCATGAAAATATTATAAGTAATTAAAGAAATAAAACTTTGTAAATTTAATTAACAAATTCTAATATGTGTTTATGGCAATTAATATACTTTAATTCATTAGAAAAAATATTTATTTTGTTGTTAATAATCCTTTTGAGCAACAATTAATATGTCCTCCTACGGAGGCTTCAGCTTAATAATTATTAATTAGTTACTTTACTTTTAATTAAGAAAATCGATTTATTTGACCCTCAAAATATCATAGATAAAATTGTGATGACTACAAAAATCTTGCAAAAATTAAACAAAATAAAAAAAATTTGAGACGGTCAACTAACAATGGAGACGATAAGTGATTAATTTTAGAAAATTGAGGTACCAAAATTTGTAGGTCTCGAACATATAGTACAAAATCTAATTTTGTGATACAGTCAGTAGGCCCTAATCGAAGCATTTTCAGAAAGAGCATAAGAGGGTTTTTTTTTAAAAAAAAAATTATAATTCTATATTTTTAGAAGGAATTTCAAGAAAATACAATTAACCCTTTATATAAATGTCTTTTACATTCTTTTCTTGGACTAAAGCTTTGCGACAACTTACGGTATTTTGCACCTCCGAAATTAGTACAGCCTTCTAACATATGACAATAGTTCATTGAAATCATCTACATGTCTTTTAACAAACTTCAAATGGGATTCCATGGTTTATTGTTAGCTCAATTAGCAGGCGGACAGTCTTGTCCATACCTTGTCTCAATCAAACTGGATTTTTATTTTATTTTAATAATAATTATTGATTAAATATAAATATTTAATATTCATAATTAATATATAAATTGTTATGATTTTCGTAATTAAATTTATGATGTGATTATAAAAATAAAATTGTTTGGACAGACACGTCTGCCTGTACATATCAATTACTCTCACCATTAATTAGTACACTGATAGATGTGGCAAAATTACGTGAATTCATGAAGAAATTTAGTTGTGAAGTTAATGTCCCGGGTCCAACTGATAATTAATTTCAAAGTTTGTGAATTCAATCTCCAATCCAATGAGATTCTCCTGGTATATCAATAATGTCTTAATTTAGTAGTCAATATTTGTATTTTTATATATAAGTTTAAAAGGTAATTGTAGATTTTAATAAAATAGTTCTAGCTTAGTGGTTAATATTGATATTCCGTAAATAAGTTTAGTTCAAATTTTATCAAAATATGTGTGTATTTATCTCACATTATATGAATTTATTATAATTTATAGTTATTTTAATTTATTAAAATATTAATATAATAATATAATTAATGCTTTTATAAAAAAAATAATAAATAAAATTGTCCTAGTATATGTTCCGTTATTTGCTTTGGGAATGTGTGAAAACTGCTAATAAGCTCAATTGGTAAAGTTGAAAACCAATGATAACGAGATCATGATTTTGAACCTCATTAATATGTTGGTATTGGTTATTGTAATTATAGTCTGATTGTTTATGTTTTCATTTTCGATTTTTTTTGTTTTTTTTTTTAGTGGAAAAATTTGTTTTCAATTTTGTATAGATGTTTATGTGAAGTTATAGTATGTTCGATTAGTTAATGAGATTGTGCTGTATATTGGATCGTGGTGTCAAATCAATACATTTATAATGAAAATACGTATAAACAAACATGTTTTTTATTTAATTACTGTTTCAAAAATTAAAGATCAAAATAAAAAAAATAAATAAATAGGCTATTAATATTTATATTTTATTGATGATAAAAATTTATGATATAATTATAATCATAAGTGAAAGAAATTTTTTTTTTAAAAAAAAAAGCACGAAAAACTCCAAGCCAATAATTATAGTGCGGACAAGCGAGAAAAAGACATTGCACAGGATAATATTCAGGATTCTGCACCCTGATTTTGTTGTTATTATTTTGTCTTATCGCTAGGGGTGACATCTATCTCTATTTTTGAAAATTAGTTGGTTAGGTACGTTGTTTTCACATGCATATAATAAATAATATTTAATATTTTAAAATATATTATGAATAAATATATATATAGACCAACACATCATATTTTTAAAAGAGCAAAAAAATAAAAAGAAAAAAAAGCAACAAAGCAACAAAGAAAAGAAAGAAAAATTTAGGGGTATTATTGATATAATAAAAAAATTGATATTGTGCTGTCATAATCGCCGTTTGTGAAAAAAATTACCCTTTTTTTATGTATAGTGTAAATATAGATACATCCAATATTTTTAAAATAATCAATATGTTATTATAATATTCATTACACAATAAAATAATATTTACAAAATCAATCATCAACTTCAAATTTTCAAACAAAAAAAAAAAAAATTAGACTTGATATTCTAACTATACCCCTATTTCATTTTTGGTACCCCAAATTTCCAAGTCAATGGACTTGGTACTTAACGTTTGTATTTCTCATCATTATTGCTACCCTCCGTTAGTTTGACAGTCAAACTAATATTTTTGTTACTAAAGTTTCTTGCAAAATCAAAAAGAAAAAAACTTCGACGCTGTAATCAACGACGAGTTAATTATCAAATAAATATTTTTCTTATTAAATTAGTTGTTAAACTTAAATTAGCAATTAATTCCATTATTTTGCGTAAAAATTATGTCACCGGCAATATTTTTTGCAGTGATATAGGACCAAAATTATATTTTTCCATATGTCAGCAAAATTAGGCCGAAAATTTTTAAAAATCCGACTAGCTCACTTGCAAGACATGTGATAATTTTCGATCAATATAACTTTTTCCTGCAAAGTTTAGAGTAGATGTACCATTTTTTTCTGAATCAGTCCATGATGTCGAGCTCCGATGGAATGGACCACCTTAAATCAGATAATTGTGGGTTTAATTACGATGAATATTAATTGAGTTGACGATAAAGTTAGAAAGAGAATTGGAAATGAATTACAACTCTTCATGATTCTGAGATTAATAGAGAATCCACAAACTTAATAACAATCAGTTATTATGTTTTCTTAGTCATATAGAAAATACAGAATATCCTATACTTCAAAATATTATTAGCCGATCAGTGGAGAACCATCGAATAATTTTGGGGATTTAGAGTGTAAATGTTGAATAAGACACTAGTTCTTTTTAATTGCTTTCTCTGAACGAACGAACCATCATTAAACTAGCGAGAAGGTTAGAGTGGTCGTGGGATCTAAGCTTATAACGAGAGATCCACTTGTAATTCAAGCCGTACAAAAGATTTATAACATTGGAATTTCGTTGCCTACATCAATCTGTTTGATATGCACGTTATGTTATTATTTACCAATTGTGGGTAATTTATAAATACTTTTAAAGTGATTTATAATCTTAAAAACATGTCTTGACCCATGTACTGATGAGAGGAATTGAAATCACTTAACTTGTTTTTGTAATAAAAAAAATAAAGTACATCAATTTTTTTACCCGTGTCTCTCTCTCTCTCTCTTTCTCTCCCTCATATTTAAAGAATTTTTTTCTATTTTACTTTTTTAACATTCAAAAAAGAAAAAAAAATTATTCTTTAATAATAAATTATTACAAGGGTAAAATACACTTTGCCCCTAAACTTTTCTTGATGTAACATTTACTCTCTGAATTAATAAATGTAACACTTACCCCATTAGTTGGACAAAAATGCTCTTCAGGTTTATATTTTAAATTATTGAAATATGTGGTACTTATATATATTAAAAAATCTCTAATTTATTTATATTATTATTTTATTTTATAAAATATTAATATTATACATGATATGTAAGTATAAATTAAATCTACACATATTCTTTCATATATTTATATAAAAACTAAATACAGAACATATAAATAAAATATTCAAAAAAATAAAAAGACCTAAGACATGTTCGGAATCCAATTATAACTTCAAAATCTAGACCAAAATGAGTCCAATCTGATTTCAGATTTAATGCGAATTTATTGTCATCCCTATGATCGAAGACTTCGTGCAATTTTCCCAACATAATATCGTACCAAACAATTCCTATCATCATCAGACAAATGTACAAAGGGAAAGATCACTGCATAGGCAATAATGCTCCTTTAACCGCCACATAGAGTTCAAACTTGTATTTTTTATTTTCTTTTAGATAAATTAATATCAACTTATATATTATTTCGACATTGGATGAAATTATACATTTAGAGTGTGTTTGGTTGTGGTGAAAAAACAGAGGAATAAGAGAACTGAAAGTAAAAATAGATGCATAAAAGATAATCTTATATTTAGTTAGGAGGAAGAAATGGAGGTGAAGTAAAACTTAATATATATGAAACTACTCCGAGTCTAATTTTATTTCCATCCAAAATTAGGCAGAAAAATAGAAGTATAAGGCCAAAAAGATAAAAAAGTACAGTTTTTTACCTTTTATTTCTCCATTACCCATATATATATATATAATTTCTCTCTAATTCTTTTCACCTTCTTACTGATAATACTGTACATAATTACCAAAGAAAAAATAATAGAATCGCTGAAAAACTACTGTATCGAAGTCAACAATCAGGGAAACAATCTTGTTATTAATTTTTATTTATTTAAACTAAATATTTTAAAATAAATGAACAATACTCATTTTGATGAATATTTTATTAATAAAAAATATTCTTATTCTTATTCGATAAATAATTTTATTAATAAGATTTTTAAATTTTTTATATACTAAAATTATATTAGTATAGTATTAATTTATTTATTTTTTGATACAAAGTGAAGAGAAGGGTAATTCAGTAAAATTATAAGAATTAGTCTTTTCTTTTTAATCTGTTTTCCTCATACAAACAAGAGAATGTATTTGAATTTCACTCCCATTTCAAATCGTACCGAACAACTTAAAGAAAAACTATTATTCTTTCCCCGCCTTCCCCTCTCCCTTCCATTTTCCTTTTCCTCTCACTTAAATTAAACAAACTCTTAGTCCCATAAGATGGGCAATTCAACACTTTTAGTCATCTATTTTATAAAATTTTCAAAATGGTCTATGAAAACTCAACATATTTAGGCCTATGCTCTATGGAATTTTCAAAATGGTCCAAATACTAAAAAAACACATTTAATCCCATAAAACCCATAGGCAAATGAATGAATGTGTCGAATTTTTTAAATTTTTGGACCATTTTTAAAAATTTCGTAAAGCAGAGGACTAAATGTGTTGAGTTTTCCCGATTTCAAGACTATTTTTAAAATTTCGTAAAATAGAAGACTAAAAATGTTGAACCCTCTATTCTATAGGACTAAGAATATAATTTTGCCTACACATACAATACACAATTTAATAGTATTTTTAAAACAACCAACAATTTCAAAGCAAACAAAGAAACAACATACACATACTATTATTAGAAATAGACTAAACACCTATATTTATAGTTCTCAAATTTTCAACGTCACTATTCAAACAAGAGATCATTGTCGGACATGTATTTCAATTCATCGTCTAAAAAGATTGACAATAAAAAATTATTAAATTGAATAACTTTAAATTGAAAGTTTTATTCCACCAAAAACAAAATTATTTAAAAGAAAAACCAGAAATGGAGTGCTTGACTCAATCCGCCTATATATCGGCATTGTTGAAAATAATGCTGTAACTATAAGTCTTCTGGTTTGAATAAAATTAGAGTGATGATACTGTTCCAAACATGTAATAGAGTTGACTCATGGTCGGTCCCATACATCACTTTCTGGCAACAAATATATACTTCACCAAACTCAAAATATTGCAAAATTGGCTGTCTCTCCATATATATTATTATATTTTTTTATTATTTCATATACCTGTTATCATTATATATATATATATATATATTTCCCAACAGCTAGCTAATCAATTAATATGCTTCAAAATCATAAAGTATTTATATAGAATTATCAATTGGATCGAGATAATGCAATAATTTAATTTAGAAATGATTTTGTGATACAAGTGCGACTCGGTCGAAATAAATTTAGATTTAAATACATAAATAGATCTAATTTGATTCCCACACGTTAATTACATAGCTGGATATTTTTCTAATGTTTTGGGAAAAGCAATCAGTTGCATCATTATTTACATTACCATATCAACATTAATTCAAGATAATTATGTCTCTAAATGAAATGTACCACTTACTAATAAGAGGCTATTTTCACATAGATTGAACTCAAAATTCCTTTCAGTTCGAGAGGTTTGGAATTTCAAATTTACTAATATGACAAGATCTCATTTAGTACGCAAGTAAATCATGAATGCGATAATGTATTTGATATAGACAAGCATCTTATATTGATTGCAAATGAACACCATCCCTTCTCTCTCTAACGAAGCCTCTTTTCAAGATAAAATTGTAAGGTTTGTACACAATCAAAGCGAGCAATACTTCAAATATCAGGATAAAAATCAAATTGTAAGTCACATCAATTCTTAATATATACGTATGATAAATTCTTAAAAAAGATGGGTCCCTTTGTCCGAATCAGTGATTCTTAAATATTTCACAATGCCCTATAATTTCAACACACCTATGGTCCATAAACTACTCCTTTCCAGCTTCCAAATTGTCTCAATGATGCAGTATTTATACCATGCACGGATTTTTTCAAAAGTACACCAAAAACATTTATTTTCACACATGTATAGGTAGTTTCATGACCACTTCCAAATGCAACGACTGAGAAATGGTGTGCTCGCGTAATGGGCATTGTCTGAATTCTTTATTGCTCACGCACTGAAAGCCAGCCAAATTAGAACTTCTGTGTAATAATTTATTGCCATTTCAACTTAATTTAGTAGTTTATAAGCCACCCCAAATTGACTTCCAACCCCCCACCCCCACCCCCCCTCCGTGGGGCCTAAAAATTCCAAATCTTGACATGATTGCCCCCATCTTTCGCTGTGGTTTCTATAAATATGCACAAGTTTGTACTGGATTAACGTACATCTCGGACAAAAACCATTTCATTCTTCCTTGAACTTACGAGATCAACACTAGTTAGATAGACATGGAGCTGTTCTATGTCTCTCTCCTCTCCCTGTTTATCCTCCTGGTTTCAATTTCCCTGCACTTCCTCTTCTACAAGAACAAATCCGCCTCCGGCGGCCCCCTCCCGCCCGGAAGAACCGGATGGCCCGTTCTCGGGGAGAGCCTTGAATTCCTCTCCACCGGCTGGAAGGGTCACCCTGAGAAGTTTATATTCGATCGCATCGCCAAGTACTCGTCCAGCGTTTTCAGGACGCACCTTCTCGGGGAGAAGGCCGTCGTTTTCTGCGGAGCCAGTGGCAACAAGTTCCTGTTCTCCAACGAGAACAAGCTCGTCCAGGCATGGTGGCCGAGTTCCGTCGACAAAGTCTTCCCTTCCTCCACTCAGACTTCTTCCAAGGAGGAAGCCATAAAAATGAGGAAAATGCTTCCCAATTTCCTGAAACCCGAAGCCCTCCAGCGCTACGTCGGGATAATGGACCATATAGCCCGGAGACACTTTGCGGACGGATGGGAAAACAAGGACGAAATCGTGGTCTTCCCGCTTGCCAAGAACTACACCTTCTGGCTCGCCTGTCGGCTTTTCATCAGCGTTGAGGATCCTGACCATGTGAACAAATTCGCTGAGCCATTCAATCTTTTAGCCTCTGGTTTGATCTCAATCCCCATAGATTTGCCCGGGACCCCTTTTTACAAGGCGATAAAGGCATCGAACTTCATCAGGAAAGAGCTCGTTTCCATCATCAAGCAGCGGAAAATCGACCTGGCGGAGGGGAAGGCGACGCCGACACAGGATATTTTGTCGCACATGCTTCTGACTAGCGATGAAAACGGGAAATTCATGCATGAATTGGACATTGCTGACAAGATTTTGGGCTTGCTTATTGGAGGACATGACACCGCTAGCTCTGCCTGCACCTTTATCGTCAAGTATCTCGCCGAGCTGCCTGAAATCTACGAAGGAGTCTACAAGGGTAAGCCCCATGTACACTCAACTTCTCTTCATCTTCTCCTCTAATTATCCCCCCCCCCCCCCGGCAACAAAAAAAAAAAAAGATCCCGGGCCAATCGCATTTTACCTATTTTCAGCAATTTCTTACATTCAGTACTTCTGTATATGGTCTGTACAATCATTATTAATACTTGGGTTGTCTTGTCCCAAAGAAATGGGACAGGAAGGAATCTTCTCCACATGAAGTTGATAAAGTGTTTTGTGCGGTTTTTGTGCAGAGCAAATGGAAATTGCAAACTCAAAGAAACCAGGTGAACTGTTGAACTGGGATGACATTCAGAAGATGAAATATTCATGGAATGTGGCCTGTGAAGTGCTAAGACTTGCCCCACCTCTCCAGGGCGCTTTCAGAGAAGCCCTCTCTGATTTCATGTACAATGGTTTCTCCATCCCCAAGGGCTGGAAGGTATAACTAACCACCTTTGAGAAACGAATTTCGAGAAAGAATTTTGAGTGACTCTAAATTCAAAGAAATTGAAATACATCATTATTCAATAAAACATAATTCAAAATTAGAGTAAACTGATTTGTTATTAAGGATTTCAAATCCAGATCAATCGATCCAAAAGTCAAAATAACTCGACATAGCACATGAGTCATGTTAGCTAGCTAGCATTTCGAGAATTATTTAACTAATGTTTGGTTGCTTGCTTGCAGATCTATTGGAGCGCAAATTCAACACACAGAAATCCAGAATTCTTCCGGGAGCCGGAGAAATTTGACCCGTCGAGGTTTGAGGGGTCCGGACCAGCTCCATACTCATTTGTGCCATTCGGCGGGGGGCCGAGAATGTGCCCCGGAAAAGAGTATGCAAGACTAGAAATCCTGGTTTTCATGCACCATCTGGTGAAGAGATTCAGGTGGGAGAAAATCATTCCGGATGAGAAGATTGTCGTCAACCCGATGCCCATCCCGGCAAAGGGACTGCCTGTTCGCCTTCATCCCCACAATTGAAGCGTTTTAGTGTTCAATAAATTTGTACAAGTACCTCACCCATGCCAGTCATGATCAAATGTTAGTAGTATAGTGCAGCAGATAGCCACAGGACAAACTGCTCAACTCTGCTGTCAACCTCTTTTTGTGGTCTTGTTATTGTTTCCCTTCTTTCATTTCTATAATTAAATTTCCTGTCTACGTAAATTTCTTGTCTAAATAATCGGATGAGTGATTGTGCCCTTTTTGCCCCCCGTGAATTCAAGCCATGATCATGCATGATAAAGTCTGTATATACGCATTTAATGAAATATGATTTTTTGCTTCAATTAATTATGACAGTAAAAAAAAAAAATCATAACGAATACAAATTCATTACAATTCCAAAACTTTTTAAAATGATGAAAAAAAATCTAAAACGAGTAGGACATGCCAACAGGTGCAGCGTGTCCGTGATATGTCAGACGCCGTGTCCTTTTTTTTTATTTTTTGGATATGCGATCTGCGTGCCCAACACGTGTTCGAAATGTATCCGACACTGCATCAAATAATTTTTTAAAATATTCGTATATAGGTCATAATCATTAATATTACAGCCATTTTGTCCCCCTAGTGTAACATATTTGGGTGGAGTAGGTTTAATTAACTTAAAAAATAGAAAACATTCAGTACAAACCAACCCAAGTCACAACACCCTCAAATTCAACAAAGTCATAGATATAAATATATATATATATAGATACATAGCCTTCCATGTTTGAACGTGTTGTAACAAAGAAATTTCCTGCCGTTATCGCTTCTGCCCTTACTGACTATTTCCGTCATCCGCCCCTCTTTTTTCCAACTCCACATTCCATTTTCTGCTGGTTTACTGGCTCCGATTATTCATTTTCTTTAAATAATGATAACGATAATAATAATAATAATAACAATAATAAGGCATTCGCAATCATTCTTATTTTATAGTGGAAACAAGTGTAAAAAATATTGTAAATTAATCTATAGTAAAAGTTGGTAATCTTTGAAGATAAAAATTCGAAGTGAAATAATAATTAAGATTCGAGTGTTCGAAAAATACAGCTCAACACTTATAATTTTATCAATAAATTATAGATATTGATATAGAGCTGTTTATAATAATTAAATTTAGTTAATTTAAAAATAATATTTAAAAAATAACAATACACGTTTTAATTTATTTTTAACAACAAGCTAAGGAGTAAGTAAAATAAGCACTTGCAAAGGCAATTGATATATGGGACTTGGCCAGCCATGTGCCTCTACACCTACCACCTAAATCTCGAGGTAATTTAATTTCACCAATATTTGTGTATATATACCTACCAACATTTGTACCTTAATTTAATCTCATTCAATTGATTTAGTCGTCCAACTATATATCACATCACTAATATGAAAATACTAATTGATTAGTCAAAGATGAGGGGCTGTTTCCACATGCAACTTTCTTTTGACTAAATTTCTATATATTTAAAAGTTGTTTTACCAAAAATTTTTTAGATTTGACGTACAAATACTTCTTTGTTGTTTGTGAAATTATAAATATTCTTTTGATAAATCCATTTCATAACAAGCTTGTTCCCTTAGTTGAAGATAATTTTTTTTAAATGAAAAATGATCGTTAATTAGGTCTAAGGACTGAAAATATTAATATTTTAAAAGTTGAAGGACTGAAATAGAATTTCGATATATTTAGAAATTGAAAACGAATAAGTACCGGTATATGAGGACTAAAACTGTAATCATTTCAATCAAAGGGTGTAAAGTGTATTTAACACTTTATTTCACCCATATTAATCAATCATTCATTTTTTTATATGTTTAATTTCTATTCTACTTAACTAAATAAAGATAATAAAAATTTAATTAAGAGAGGGAGAGGGAGAGAGAGAGTTGTAATATTTTATATAACAGCTAATTCTTGTCTACGCATATTAATTAAAAATTTGTGATTAATGTGACAAACGATAAACTCCATTTTATACAAGTACTTAAATCTAATCTAATACTTTTATTTTGTTAATTGCGAAGCTTAGTTGTAATTAATCTTGTGTTTAGTGCCATGCTAATGAGCGTAATTACTATGAACTTTAATTAAGTAAACATGGAGCAAGTATGATTTTTTAAATTATTCGTATGCACCAAGTGAATTAATAGGTATCGTTGATCTATCAGCGCAAATTGAGTGTATATGAAACCCCTTCAAAATCCAATTTTATTTCTGTTTAAAATTAGGGGGAAAGTGAACGTATAATAATAAAAAAGTGTATATTTTATTTTTATTTACTCTTTACCCATGTATATAATTTTCCTCCAATATTTTTATTTTTATTACATAATATTTTTCAAGAAAAAATAAATACAAAATTCTAAGCTTATAACTATATATGTCTCCAATATAAATCAACTTTTTTAGGATCTTTGGCTTATAATCTGAAGGAATTATTATCTAATTTAGCTTAATGTAAGAGTTTAATAAATATTGTATCACTGTCATAAATAAGAATCTTGATCCATCCATCTCAAACTTTGAATAGCTATAGTGTCTGCCAATACTCTGCACGAAACATATATATATATATATATATATGTCAATTTAATTTTTATATAAAATATTTAACATATGGATGGCATGATAACACGTTCATATAAAATATTACACCCACTCTCATTCGATGATAGTTAGTATGTATAATTATTAATTATACTTATAAAGTTTGATTAGGTGTTAGTGAATAGTTTTTAATTTTTTCTAAGTTATGATTTTGATCCAAACCGACGAAATCAGAGAATACGACTGGGTTGTGCTCTCCACTGCCTTTTTGGCACATTCTCCACGGCCGTGTTTCAGAGTTCATATGGTAGTGTGGACGGCGGCAAAAAGGGAACAGGGAGATCTACGATGGAGACGCTAAAATATAATCACAGTGGGATGCGCTTTCAAATAATGGTGGTACGCTGGCAAAAGGACGGTGACAATGGCAAAAAATTGGGACAAGAGAGGGGATTGTGGGCAAAGGTTTTGCGGATGGGAGAAAGTCCAGAAGTAGCCGATGGTGGGCCGATCGGAGATGTGTAAATGACCGTCATTGGATGGGCTCTCAAATGGTGGTACTGGGCCGACAGGATATGGTTGGAATTGAAGAACACAACCCTATTCTCCAAATTCTGTTAATTGTAATTTCAATTTTAATGATTTGACCAAAACTATAATATTTTAAAAAGATTAGGAACCAAAAACGTGCCTCAAAATATTTATGGACCAAAACCAATGTTGGCCCCAAGTACAGGGTGAAAATTATTATATATATCAAAGTATATGTTTAGCCCCACAAAAAATCCAACACATATTATATCAGTGTGACAGCACTGGATCTATATCCCATTATGGCATCTTTTACACTAGCATATGTCCCTTGGTATGGATGAATTTCTTTTAAAAAAAATATAATTCACAATAAATTATGCCTTCTGTAACTACGTCTCACTGCAAAAAAAAACAACATTTAGTCGTAGCTAATTACATGATTAAAAATAAAATAGTTGTAGCAAATAGTTATTAACCACGGCTATGCAATGATTGTTGGTCGTAGTAATTATGACAGTGGCTAAAATATTTTCCATATAAATATTTTTATCATGGTCTTAGCCATGGTAAAAAAAAAATTTCTTGTGTTTCCAAATACAATGCCACTTTTAATTGATTGTCTTTGTTGGAATACTAACTAATTCATTTTATCATTTATACTAATATATATATATATATATATTTCACTCACAAATGGCAGTTTGTGAGTCTATTACACCACTTTTTATTGTATTGATAATGCCCTTAAGTCGGTTTTCTTTTCTTTCTTTCTTTCTTTTTTTGAAATGTAATATATTGATTTATATATTTTATCCTCATTTATGATATATTTTAAAGTATAAAAATTATTTATTATATACACACAAGGACGACATCACTAGAAGAAATTTAACACTTAACCATGACTAACTATAATTAAAAATAAATAATCGTAATAAATAATCATTGACCGATCATGGAATGATTGTTGGTCATGATTTTTTCGAGTTTAGCTAAAGTATTTGTCATCGTCAAAAGTTATAGCAAAAGCATTTGTTATAGCTCATTACTATGACAAAAATAATTTCTACAGTAGATAATCTGAATTTCTACAATAATTTATTTATATGAAGGATAAAAGTTAATTTCTGAATTATTCCTATGAGTCGAGATCATTTCAATTGGGGTGGTTGAGCAATTTGATCGTCCTATCTAAAAACATTAATGTTCCAGGCCGACAGCAACAATCAATGAAGGGCCACATAGGCCAATAAGTTGGTGGTGCTTATTAATTAACATGTGAAAATATCATATCTCACCTCGTATATTCAACGGAAACCAGCCCCTATAAAAATTTGTATAATTATAAATATTTTATCATTATTTAAAAAATTATTAATAGAATTTTAATTTTGATGATCATCTAATAATTAGTCTAATCAATTAGGTTTTCATTTATTCTGTGACGAACTGACCAAAATGATCTTATAAATTATAATTTTACTTATTTTTTATGAACTAAGTAGATAATTTTTGTACATTTTTTTTAATTTTTTCATCCAACTCGTCTGATTCTTTTTAATAAATTTTTTATTTTTTTATAGAAAAGAAAAAATATACAAAAAGGAAAAGTAGATAACTCCAAATCTTCTTTCACTGATTATATAATTTCATCAAATATCAGGAGTATTAATGAATTTTTTCAAATAATGATGGAGTATTCGTAATTATGTTCAACTTCAACAGAGCTCGTACCCTGCATGAATGAGTGGTCTCAAACCTTTCCAGAGTTTTGAACCCAAACTGCGAGATGATTTAAGATATATACCTTAGGTGTACAATTTTTTTAATACATAAACTTTATATATATAATGCATTTTTTTTTTTAATGTTCTACTCTTCATTATATATGCTTGAAATATAATTATAATGGGATCTTAAATAGTTTTAAGAATGAAAAGGTTAACTTGCAAAACGAATAAACGTTGCAGGCATCGAAGGTTTCTAGCGTTATTTTCAAATTCAATGAATAATTTTTTTTAAAGTAAGAGCAGTAAACTATTGAAATTAAAATAAATTGATTTCAATCATTTGTGTTGGATCATTACAACAATCATATCAATTATATTAAATAAATAAAATCTGATCACCACCTACTATTACAATAGAAATAACACACTTGTTGTTCAGTAGACACAACATCCCACGCATAAAGTGGTGCCCGAATCATGACCTCTAAGATCATAAGGTCTCAACGTCGCCAACTGAACTAAACCTCATTGGCTCAAATTCAATAAATATTGAAACTCATAAAAATCTACTTGTTTTGCCATTTGGTAAGGAATGTTTATATTAAAACATTAATAATTTGAAAAATACATAGAATTGATTAATACATCTGAATGTTTATATTAACAATTAAGTAAACTCCAACCATTGATCTCTATTAATTGAATCCATCGATCCCATGAATTCATTTGGTGTCCAATTAAATAAATTGATACGAATTGATGATATCAATGAATTGCGCCTAGATTGTTCAGATTACAACTAAATAATAGTACATTGTATGTGATTATCTTTTTGATAAAAAATTCCACAAGAAAATAAATTCGATTGTAACTTGTAAAATTCATGTAATTGATACGATAAATTAAAATTAAAAAATATTTGTATAACAGAGTTCAAATACTATCATAGTTTGAAAAATAAAATATTTTTTGTCATTAAGGATATTGAAATATGGAGAAGAAGTAAAAATATATTGATATATTTACACATATATATATATATATCTATTTATATATGCAGAATTCTTCAACTATAGTAAGAGAATCGAATACCATTTTAACCATCTACCGGTTTTAATTAATGTAATTTTATTCTCCATAGAACTTTAGCACTTTCTCATATTCTTCAATTTTATTTTATTTTTTCCAATTAGGGATACGAGTTCTGCCAGTTTTTTTTTAGTAAATTAATTATAATTACGTTATGAATTTTAATTATAAACAATCATTATACGTCACTATCAATATAAAATATGTACAATAAACCAACCACTACTATTAAAATAAATCAATACCTACACATTCATGGAACTGGAACCCATAACGAATGCAACACGGTATAGTAGATGAACAGATACTGAACTAAAAAGGGCAGATTTAGATACAACACAAGGGGAAATGCATAAATACACATGGAATCTCCTCTATTACCACTAAATTCAGTATCTTAAATCCAGACAGTTGAAAAAAAAAAGAAAGAAAAAAGCAAGCACATATTTTTATCATCAACTTTCTCCCCCTTTTCTCTACCTGAGGAAAGAAATTAAGCTTGATACATACACAAAGCTGCTTTGGCACAAAATCACTTCTCCTTTTCCCAATTCTTTACTCTCTTCTTAAATCATTCTGTAGTCATTGGTTGACTCATGCAGCAACGAAAACGAGCCTTTCTGACAGTTGTCATGATCTCAGTCTCTGCCGCCTCCAGCATTCTCACGACCTCGTTGAACGAGGGCCTAACATCAGGATTAGCATCCCAGCAAAGCGTCATGATCTGACTAAGTGCAGGAAGACAGTCGTTGGGTATGGTCGGTCGGACACCTTTGTTGACAACAGCAAATGCTGCCTGAACAGCAGTCATATTCTGGAATGGTAGCATCCCCGTGATCAGCTCCCACAGTACAATGCCAAAGCTATATACATCAACTTTCTGGGTGTAAGGCCTATGCTGGATCATTTCCCTGCAATGTTACAGCACAAAGCATTTATAAGTATCACATGTATGAATGGTGATGCTTCAGACGGCAACACAAGGGGTTTGCATATAGAAAAGAATAGTGACCATGGTTTGAATTCCGAACATAGAGTTTCAACCATCCAGTTAATGCACAGCAAGATTCACAACTGCACAAGAAGAGTCGATGCAAGGAAGGTGGAACTCCTCATAGACAACCATCATCATCAAGATTTTGAACTTTAGTTGCAGAGATACTTATTCTTTAGTAATTTTTCAATGAATATGCCTCAGATTTAGATGACAACTCCAACAGACATTCTTAGCCTAACTATTCCCGTGACCAATAGGACCCTCACAAGTGTATATAAATCAATATTTGATATTGCAGCTGCGCAACAACAGCCAGAGTGCTTACACTAAGATGCTGCTACTATCACTTCTAAATGAATATAACTCTTCGTCGGAGATGCATTATATGACTATTGTCCCACAAAATTAACCATCTCAACACAGTGTGCCATTGAATAGCTTAGCAACTCAAACATCAGAAGCTCACTGTTCAGTACTGGTGCCTCTATCAGTGTGTGGGCTTGCCATTGCCCCACACTAATAATTTCTAAAATATATACAAACCTCAAACTTACATCTGCAAGTTACAAGCTCAGTCATCTAAACAGAACCACTAGAGAAGTGGCCTGGGCCTGTGCATCAATTGATGATTACTTGCCCACAAGTTTGTCCAGAAAGGTGGGCAATATAAGAGCCCGCCAAAACACTCACCCCAAGTTCAATGGACAAGTTATATAGAATAACACTTATTACACATTACAGACCTTTGACCCAGTAGCAACTGCAGTATACAACAAGCCACAGAAAAATACTTGAACAGATCATTCTATCTAATGAAGATAACATGCAGTTCCAACGACAATATCATCAAACACTTGCCCAACAAACTTCCTCAAATAAAGGAACTAGATCACTGCACTGCTATAAAAAGAGTCGGATTTAAAACATCGACTGCATTAGTTTCTTACTATGTTGAGCTGAATATTACGCTGCTAGTTAAGATATGCCATATCAGACCATCATAGTCACCTAAAAAGTAAGTCAAGAAGCCAGTAATTTGCGCTGCGTCATAATCAAGGTCTCAGAACTCAGATAGTTGTTAACTTTAACATCTTATGTAATGTTTTCAATATCATGAAAGGCAGAAAATTGGAGAGAAAAATGACGAACAAAATTATGATAACTTCTCCAAGGACACAAGTCCAAAGGTATGCTTAGAAAATATCTCAGCTAACACAGTAACTTTTAGGTTTAATCTCAGGTATCTAAGCTGAAACCATCATTGACTTACAACTTCACTCGCTGTTCCTAACTGCCTCTCTGGCATCAAATTCTTACGAATTACAGTTAAAGATCCCATGCTTAAACCTAAGCTTTTCCTGCTGCTCTTACCAGTTAGTCAAACATTTCCTATTCAACTGTATTATCTTCCTATAAATAAAATATTTAGCATATTCAAAGTATACATGCAATTTCTTCCCAATTGCATCAGTTTTAGAATACATGAAATTAACCATATCTCTCAACCATGGACAAACTACCAATTCTGCTTCACACTCTATACAACAGCTTTTACCTATCATCAATCGACAACGGTCCTAAAGTACAGACTTAAACACCGGTATGAATATGTTGACTTAGAGAACCATCAAGTAGATCCATGGAGATGGAAAAACATGAAAGCACACAAGCTCAATATTAATAACAGGCGCAGGTCAGGCGTCAATTATTCCAGCATGGAATCGACAGAGTAAGAATTTTCCGGAAGTGTGCTTCATACTCCTTCAAAATAGACGTCATTTATATTCTACATATATTGAAGTTATACAGCAATAAAATGTAAAAGTAACCTATGAGCAACAAATGTAAACTGCTTATGATGCATAAAGTAAACTGTTATTAAGATCAGTGGGACGAAAATAAAAGGAGCCCGAGGTCACCACGAGATACACATATGAGAGACACAAGTTCTTCAGCACAGTATACACCGTGCATCTATAAGCTACATCCATACAATGTAGTCCCAACCTAGAAGAAGCTCATGAAGTAGAAAATGGTGATTTTGCAATAACTTTTGGAGGATATGAATACAGATGAATATGCTTATGTCTATTGATGTTTGGTCAAAAAATAAGGTTGGATGTTTAGGCCAAAAAGAAAGTGCGTCAGTCTGCAAATATATTTCAACTGAGAATCTCTTCCAACAAAACCTCAGCACGTATGATCTGCCCTAAGCGTGAACAGAAAAAGACACTGGTTTTATAAAGATATTAAAAGTTATTTCATTACATGTGCGCAGCTACCATGCAACATATCAACCGAAAAAATTGCATCTCCCCTGGATTTTCTGCAACCTGATAGTATCTATTCACCTCTTACTCAACTTTTCCTTGATTCTGAACCCTCTGGGAGAATTTGCCTCCTATCAAGCAATTATATATTTCCACTGGACTATCCTAACAAAATTTTACAGTCAAACTGAGATGTAACACGATAACTAGCAGAAAGTATCACGGTAAATATTTGCCAGCTTATTTTGGTCCCTCTAACAGAGGCATATCCCCTTGATTGGAAGCCTTGAATTATCTTTTCTTTGTATACTTCTAATTATGGTCCCTCTGGGAACTTCCCCCCCTATGACACAAGTTCTATATATCCCTTAGATTGTTTTAACCAAAGTTTTAGAATTGAACTTCTGAGCTGCCCACATCTCTAGTGAAAGTCAGTATATCAAAGTCCTAAATTGACACGGATCTTCTAAATTTTCCTTGGAGTAGCTCTAAGGCTAATAAATGGTGAATTTATGGGTAAAACTTCACGGAGGACGCTTCAGGTATTAATTTGAGTTTGGAGTTCAGAGATCCTCAGCAACTGAGTTGAAATTAGAAATACATTATTATGATTGCAAGGCTATGGAATTAAAAGGAAAATAAAGTATGCATTAAGCAGCAATTAACTTCAGCCACACAACAATAAATCAATATAAGCACCCAGAAGCAACATATTGGACAACCCACATTAGGAGTAAGTTATGGCAAGCAGAAGAGGACCATAATAGATGAAAGTGGAGCATAAACTGCCTTCAAATAACCACATTTGGCATTTCTCTGAGTTGCAGATGATAACTCAGTTCACATAGCTAGGATCAATATCACTAGTTATGACCAGTCAACTATGGTAATGATAAACAATTTTTTCAGACCACCAATGAAATCAAATAATACTCGACTCCTATAGCAAGTGCATTTTAAGAGGATACAAGCATTTCAGCTGGAAAACAGTCACTTCGTCAGTTATTTAATATATCAATCTGCTCCACTGCCAAGATGTTCGTACCCAAGCAAAGATCAACTTTTGCAACTACAAGATATACTAAGTCAGAGTCAATAGCTATCAGGACTAGTGCTGTGCAGCATAGTATTAATATCCCGTTATACAATAAGCACGTGCCAGTTTAAGTTCTTTGTTTCATTTTGGTCCCCAACTTTAAAAGAATTATTGGATAGATCAAGTCAGTTATGTTTATGACAATAAACTTCATATTCCATAGGGATCTAGGAACAGCTCATATCCAAATTTCCAGTCTGATCTCATAGAGTTCATCAATCACATGCTACCTGCTTTACATTATCTTTGGATACTATTACCAGCCAGCCTTTATATTTCTGCTTCAGCTTCAGGTCACAAGATATACAACACATACACTATGTTTGGATTAATGTTTTGGTGTTTTGGAGATAGAGAGAGAAAAATAGAGATAAGTAAGTATGTGTTTTGAGATAGATGGTATGTTTGGATTTGTGTTTTGATATAATATAAAATAATGTAAAATAAGTGGTGTATGTTTGATGTTGGGATTTGGGAGACAGGAGTTACTGTTCATTGTTCATTGTTCATTGTCAAATCATGTCTTTTAATATATATATTTAGTAATATATATGTGTATGTATATATAGTATTTTGTTGTTAGTGAAATATAATATATATATTTATGTTAAGAGAAGAATAAAAAATAATAAAAGAAAAGTAATAAAAAAAAATTAAATTACAATTGCACACCTAGTGAAGGTGTGCAAAACACAAAAACAAACAAGGTTTTGTGTTTTGGCCCATCTCTAAAATGGGCCAAAACACAAAACCAAACATTGTGATAATGTTGCAGCAGAAGAAAGAAACCGGAACTGCCAACCTTCATCTGTGGTATCACATTACTTCTACTAGGCATGGTTTCTAAAAACTTATACCGGGATGTTAATAGCAGGGAGCTAAACTTCATATTGTGAACCTTGTTGGGCTATCCCACCAACCCCAGGTTCTAAGTTTCAGGATGCAATTTACACTAGAATCATTTCATAAACTATCAACATTTTCTTCCTAAATGCTAAAGCCTTTTTTCTCAATAGTGGCATCTTAATCCGGTCAGGAGTTCAAGATAACAGCTAATTAGGATTCCTATTCTGCTCCTCTAGTTTTATTCCAACTTTAAGGCAATACCCAGTAACGGCAATACATGTCAAATGAGGATAACTGGAGATAAAGTTCAATCCCACCCTTAATATCTACTCTTTTGGGTCTATTCATGTCATGACCTTTTCAAGTCTCTAGACAGATTATACCAAGGCGCTTCATTATATGTCCAAAATCCTTGTAAATTAAAGTGTTTGTCAATGCTGAGTATTATATATTACACCATGAAATCAGAAAGTTGACTACTTTAACACCTTCTGACCTCAACGTTGTGAAAAAACCTAAGATAATTCAATAGGAGGCCAGTAACTGTTGCATGAAAGGTCACTTCTTCAAAATCTATCGTGATGTAGCTGGCATGCAGGAGAATTAGCACATGGGCAAAAAAGTGATTCTATTTCCAAAAGTATAAACTATTAGTGATTATAAATGTGAGGAAACCAATATAAGGACACAGTAAGGAAGGTTCATAAAGAATTCTTTGTGTGTAATTGGAAGCCAGCATAAGCAGCAAGTGTGTGATACAATTACCAAATTCAATTGGACATAAATGTTCAGGTAACACAGACGTGAAGGTGAACAACATATCAGGAGGTTCTCTGCTTTCATTCAATCACTCAATTGTAAACTGGAAAACAACGCATGAAACCTATTGAAATAATCTTTTCATCTTTAGGAATTGAGCAAATCCCCGAGTCTGCCTGACACTGAAGCTAATAATTTGCATAGGTGAGCTATATGCTTAAAAATTAGAGTCCTAGAGAAACAACATGAACAACTGAGTACATCTTATCATTATGAGAGTCTTACAGACATGGAAACAAAGTATTGAGAAAAGCTTCTCAATAACAACTGGCTAACAGATTAGGCCTAATGTCACTCAAACACCATGCTGTTAGTCCAAAGAGACTAATGTTTTTGGAGCTGATCCATCAATACATCTGCTTCTTCCACAATCTGAACCAAAGGCAACTACAGAGTAATAAAAGAAAATTTACACCAAGCAACTCAATCGTTGATGTAGCAAAAATCTAGAGAAGGATTTTCCTAATCAGCGGCTGAGATCCATATAACAGGACATAACAGCACTGGCAGACGAAGCTTTCCTCTTTCAGCAAATAACTACGACCTACAACTCTCCGGAAATGGGGGTACATGGTTATTCAGTCAATGACATTATGCAGGTAGATTTGGCATATAGAGAGGGCATTAGATAAAGATCAGAGTTGCTTCTAAGATCAAGGAAGAGACTAAATATAACTATTTAAGACTATAAAACACACCAATATCTCACACAAGCCGTATTTTCAGTATTGAATTTAAACTGCTCAGCGCTCCTCCGACTTCTATTATAAGACATGAGCGAACCAAGAGGCCATACAAGAAAAATATCATGCACTTCAAAATCATTGGACCTTTGCAGGAAAAGAAGATTTAAAAAGCAATCATGAGTGAGAAGAAGGCGGGGGGGGGGGGGGGAGTAAATGTCCAGAGTAGAATGCAGCTCACACGTTCTTACCAGCCACAGAGGACCAGGCATGTGAGGCAATAAAATGATTGTATAAATCAAGGATAGCAACTACAATGGCTTAAGGACTAGAAGAAAGGTAAAACTTTAGAAAGAACGATGAGATGGCAAGGCAGAGAAAATTAAGTTATAAGTTCCACAGAAAATGAGAGTGCCTCCAAATACTAGTGAAAGCAATAAGTTAAAAGAAAAAAAAATCCATGAGCAACAAAAAAATAATTCAAACATAAGAAAGCAGGAAACGAAAAAAAAAATAATGGGACTTACGGGGCCATCCAACGGTATGTGCCTGTTTCTGGTGTCATTCCTTCCGTCTGCACCTCAATACGAGCTACCCCAAAATCCGCAATCTTGATGGACTTGTCAGCAGCAATTAAGAGATTGTCGGACTTCAAGTCTCGGTGAATCAAATTTAACCCGTGGACATATTCCATCCCTCTCGCCACATCTAGGGCCTGCTTTACAGCCAATTTCAGGGGGACAGAACGGTTTTGACGCTTTGTCAAGAATTGGCGCACAGAACCCCCTTTAGCATATTCCGTGACAATACACCAGACCATTGGTTTCCGGCATGCACCAATGAAGCGAACAATATTCGGGTGTTTCAACCTTGCCAACATCATTACCTCCTGTTGAAACTGCTGCTCCATCAAGTGTGCCCTCTCTACATCATTCTCCGGCCTCTCCAAAAGCTTAATCGCAACATCCTCACCATTATACGTGCCTTTGTAGAGCTTACCGAAAGCCCCCTGAGCAAAAGCGGGCCCCATGTTAAGCTTCCTCAAGTCAATCGTCCACTCATCATAATTACCAAGTCCCTCTGTAGGATATCTAGGGTTCATCAGAGCTTGAGCCAGAGCGTCATCACTCAGTCCTTGAGAAACTCTCCCGTGATTGACGCTGGCAGCAACTGAATAGTTATTGACATGCTTCAGACCCTGGTGGCCCAAGATGTGAGTGTGGGAATCAGTAGATCCAACACTACTGTTGTCCATCGACATGGCAACAGATCCTCCACCATTACTCATCTGCAAGCTCCCATAACTATCGATTGACATATTTGATCCCTCATTGAGCTTGCGATAGAAATTTTGCGAGAAATCATAATTGTCGTGGTTATTGTTTAGGCCTATAATTCCTGTAAATTTTGGACCTTCCAACATTTTCCGTTTTTATCAATGCAGTTGCTGCAGCACAAAATTTGACAAGTTCTTATGTCTTCTGCATTAGTATTGCTCAACCTCGCCGACCAAAACCCTACAAAGAAATAACAAAAGAACATCAATTGAACAAATTCCATCTATACTCTTTATCATTCAAAATTTTTTAATGACAATTAAAGAAGCACTCAAATTGAAACCCCCAAGACAAGATCAATCAAGTACAGAGCTGGATTTTCTACAGTAAGGTTCAGGAACTTGCTCGAATGAGACCTTCAAAACTACCAAAAAAGTTTCCTAATATCAAGAAACTACAGACAAAATTTACAGTTTAGGTCTAACAAAATATCCCCCATAGCCTTAAAACTCAGCGTAAAACTCGATCATAATCATCGAATTGCAATAAAATTCACATAAACCAATTAGAAGTCCAAGCGAAGTAAAACGATCAAGCCCTAGTTGCTCATTACCTCTCATAACTTATTTTCCTTCTCTTGTATTGACTCTAATAACAGTCAACACAAAGTCGTTTTACCATCAATCTTCCCTTCCCGGAAAACCAAACGAACAAAGATCAACACTTTAGCTCAAGAACAGAAAAAATCAAACCTTTTAAGCAAAAACTAAAACCCCCAAAAAAGAAAGCCAGCTAAAATTTTCCTCCAAAAATTTAAACCGCGTACAATCAATCACCGCAAAAGAACTCAGTGATCCAAGGTCAAAATTGAGAAATGAACATAAAAACACACCTCGATCGAGAGGGCTCGACTTCAACTAATTCGACGGCCTTCAGATAAACCCGCTAACACTCACCACTGGAGCTCACTGAAATTACAGCTCCGTCCCTCCTCCAGCTCCCACCAGGCTTCACCCGTCCACAAGAAGCAAGCGAAGGTGGAGCGAAACGACGACGTCCGACAGGGACACTTCTAGAGAGAGAAAGCAGCAGCAGAGAATGAAGAGAGAGAAGGAGATGAAAATGAATGGAAATGTATGCAGAGCCAGTCTTGGTCTCCTTTTCTTCTTCTTCCTTTTTTTTTATAATTTATTTTTTCCAAATTTTACCTCCTCCTTTTATTATAATTAAGAAATACTTTTTTATGTATCATAATAAAAAATAAAATATATAAATTCATAAAATTATCTATTTTAATATATAAAAAAAATTGTACACTTACAAGCAAGATTAATAGCACACTATACTAATTTTTAAATATAATAATCACACAAATAATTTATAATTACCATTTTTTATTACAAAACAATTCTACAGCATTTTAACATCACTGCATTTATTCTTTTATTATATGTGTAATACTTTTTTTATTTATTTTTAAAATATATTTTTATTAATTTATATTTTATACATATTTGTATTATATTGTAACATATAAATATATTATTTATTATGTACATAAGGACAACAACAACTAATACTTTGAAAAAGAAGAAATAAAAAAATTTGTGTAATTATGTTAAGATAATGTAGAGTTGTTTTTATAAAATAAAATAATTATAGTTAATTTTAAGTTTATCTAACTAGAGATATAATTATTATATTTAAAAATTAATATAACGATATTACCAATCATTATTTTACAAATGTAGCAGATTTTTTTTATAATAGTATATTATTATAAAAAAAATATTTATACTATTATAAAAAAATTATCATATTAATTTTGAAATAATCAAATTTATCATTAAATTTATATATTTCCTCCAAAATAAAATTCCTTAGAATAGTAATTTTAAAAAAAAAATCAATAATTTCACAATTTTATAAAAAAAAAAAATTCTTTCATGCACGGTTTCATGTTTCTCTCTGTAAATTTATTTATATTTATTTTTCTTACAAACTTCTATATTTTTAATGAATTTATAATTTTAAATATTTTTTCTATATCACCTCATCTTATGTTTCTTTTTTCACACAATTTTTTCCTTTCTTGTCATAATTATTTTTTATGTTAATCTTACATTAAAATCTTTTATATATTTACAGAATTGCGTAAAATATTGATTAGTATTATATTATTTTATTACTAAGGAAAGGGGATTGACCTCCACTGTGCTCGCTCGTACGCATTGTTTGGGTGCTCATGCTGCTGTTCGGGCCCACAAGGCAGGAGGGCTGATATCAACCGCGAAGATCGAAATGAGTGCGCCACGATGGCTCCGACGGCATGTGGGGACCACGGTATACTGCGTAGGTAATCGCTGTCACCCTGCCGTCAATTGGTCTTACTGCGCGTGTGGGACCCGCCTTAGGTGGTCATCTTTTTTTACTGTTAACAAGTTGGGGAAACAACGGATTGAGGTACAACTAAGACAGCATAAAGTACATCATCAAGATGCAGGCACACATTCTTCGGGCAATTTATTTCAATGGGGTAATTCTTTTGCTATTTATTTCCTAATTTTAAATTAAAGATTTTCTATTTCTTTCAGACCATAGAAGTAAAATAAATGTTATTAAACTATTTTATATATAATATCTATATTAACATAAAAATAAAATATATTTTTTATTCATAAATGAAGATTTATGACACAATATTACACCATTTTTTTACTTTTGGATAATACCTTTGAATTGTTTTCTTTTTTTTTTAATGTGTTGTGTTAGTTTTAAATATATTATTCTTATTTATAACATATTTTAAAATATAAAAAAGTATTTATTAGATACACGTAGGATACATCAACTTTCCATGAGATTTGGTATAACTACATGCATATTCTTGTACTACAGAAAATTGTATTTAATACCCATGAGATTTATTTTTATCTGACAAATAAGTCATTCGTTAGTCATAATTCATCAAATTTAATGATATAAAAAAATTAAATAAAATTTCATAATTACCCTCAATTGATTTATTATTGATTTACTGCTGGTGAAATAAATTTTTTTATGACTAATTACCCTTATAAATCTTCATAGGTTTAGCATATGAGGAGGTATATCTTCAATTTATGAGGATAGTTTAGTCACAAAAAAATTATTTGACCTGTAATAAGTCAGCAATAAGTCAATTTAGAGTAAATATCGATTTTTGTTCAGTGTTTCTGTTAATACCAATAAATTTGGTGAATTTTAATTAAATGAATGGAGCCATTTGTTAGACAAAAGTAAATCTCAAGGTACTAAATATAAATTTTCGAATTACAAAAAAATTATATATAATTACACTAAATTTGAGGGTGGATAAGTGCTATTATCCCTAAAAAATAAATAAAAAATGTGACTTGAGAGGTCCAAAATAAAAGATGGAATTTGAATTTTTCTTAGTCATGGCAACTTGACCTGATTGGTTAGAAAAAGGAATCATTTTATCTCAAAATTTTGAAGATTGAAGGGAAGTTAGAGAATAGTGAATGAATAATAATCGCAGGATATTAATAAAAGATAGTGTCACTGTTAGAAGGTCCGGATAATTCAATCAATCATACAATTTATAATTGTTATCATATGAAATGAACACTCCATGAATATTATTATATCCATGATTATGATTGATTATCCGAAAAATGAAGCATAATTGTGTCGAATCATCTTTGATTTGGAGGATGTTTCGTAGAACTTATTTATAAAATCGTATAAGTTTTTATATAAGTTGTTTTTTTCGAATTTATAAGATGTTAATTTTTTTTTAAAAAAATATTGAAGTGTTTTGATAAAATAAAATTATGGAATTGTTACTATATTAATGCTCATAAAATAGGGGTTGATCCGAAAAAGTCCTATAGATTCAAAAAGAAGAAAGAACCCTAAAGAGTCTAAAGGTTTACAAGATCCAAAGCGCCCCCAAAAGATCCAATTCGTGTAAGGGCTGAGATTCCCTCGAAAAAAACTCAACATTTGTAGAGCCTCAAGAAATCCGACAGGAAGTGCCTTGAGAGAGTAAATCAGCCCACAAAGGCCCAAGTGACCCAAGTATAAGAGGGTCCAGATTCAAGAGGTTCACTCAAAAGTTTAGGGGCTTGCAGTTCCGCAGCCAAAATAAATATCTATATCACGTGGCGTCTTCGGGTAACCTAGATGGCATCCATATAGTACTTTTGAAAATATGCCCCACAGAATCAAATAAATACCAAACACCTTTGCGGGGACACGTTTTTCTTCCGGTTGGAAGTAACCCTTACCCTTAAAAGCATATACTCTAGCTGGGGAAGGTTCTCTCAACCACCTCCTAGAAAATTCAGGAAAACATGATTACCTCGAAAAGATACTCTCATGAGTCTTATCTTCAAGGATTCCAACTACCTCCAGAGATCACGAGTCTCTAACTTTTAGAAAATGACCCTCCAGCGAATTCATAGGGAATTAGTTTTATCCAACCACATTGAGATAATATTATGCCAAATCAATAGGAATCTTCCACCATATTTGTGGGGGATTCAAATTTGACTAAAGTAACAATATTATTTTCTTACTCCAAATTTTATTTCAATTCCAATCTATTAATTGTAAGCAATAAATGAGTAATTTCACTCTTAAAAAATGAGTAATTTCATTCATTTTGAACATCTTCATCTCCTAATTTTGCCATAAATCGATTTGGGCTTACTGATCAATTGGACCTGACAAGCTCTTGAGCTTCGAAAATTGATGCTTCAGAATCCTAAACAACAGAAAAAATAAGCTTTGAAAATTGATGCTCTATTAAGGTTCATTTTCATACCAAACAAGCAAAAAGTTATAAAATATGAAACCTAAAATGTTAATACTAAACCAAATCACATTTTTTCATCCCTTCACGTTATGATCACTTTTTGTCTTTTCTTTTATTTTCTTTTTTTATTCATCTCACACTATTATTTTTTTTATATATTCATAAAAATTACATGCGTATATATAATATATATAAAAAAAAAAAAACACATGTATACTTATTGCTATATGCTCTATTGTTCGTTGCTCATGCCACATGCTCTGAAAAAGTATTATTAGATTAATTAATATTGAAGAGATTATGATCAATATTTCTCTGAAGAAATAGAAATAAAATATTGATGGATATAACAGTCACATTAAATTATTTATGGAAGTGTAAAAATATTTTTTTATACATACAATGCACCATAAATATATATATATATATACGATACTCTTATACTAAAATTTTTAACTTCACTGTAAATACTTAAAATATTATTTTTTTTAACACCTATTGACAAGGCCATACACACCGTCATCTATTCAAAAAATCCTCTACTACAAAACAAAATCCGAAAAGTTTTAGCCGTGTAAATAGTAATTTTTTGGTTGGGTCCTGCTCAAATTACCACCAAAGTCATATATGTGTGTATTACATATGCTTGTGTGCGTGTAAGTTAAAAAATGATGTATTTTTTCCTGATTTTTTTCTATATATACACAAAATTACCACTTTTACAAGAATATAACCCCCCCCCCCTCCACCCAAAGCAATTTAAATTTAAACTAGGCAAAAATCAACAGAAATTGAATAGGAAAAGAATAATTTGTTCAAATGGTTATTCGTTTTCCTTCCTAGGAATAATAGAAAGAAAAACACAGAAAAAAGAGGTCCAAAATTAAAATGAGATCCCATAAAAATAGAACAAGACAAATATTATATTTTCACAGCAAAATTGGATATACTGGTATTATTCCTGATGTTCCAAAAGACCAAAAATTTATTCTCCACCATACAATCAATAAGCATTTTAGCAAAATGGAGCTGATGATGAGATAAAAGAATATATATATATATATATATGTATAACATATACTATTTATTTCTTCTATGAACTTTTCTTTATTTTTTTTCTATGATATACTAAAGTACTATATATTTTACATATTAAAATTTTGTTATTAGTCATAAAAATATTTAAGTAAGAAAATTAATTACTTTTAGAATATTTATGCACACAGCCCTAAGTATATAAAAGGAAATTGTCAAAGCCGATTTGGAATATAGCGGTGCAAGAACTCTTGAAAGAGCTCGCTGTAGGCAGAAATCTTGTGAACGCATTGATTATGTGCATACCAGTTACAGGCACATGAACAAGAATTGACAGACACTGTCTTGTTACACTGGTACCATGATTCTCCAAAGCTGTTTCTCTCAGCCCACATCAACTCCCAGAAACTGCTTCTCGATTAATAATCCATTCTTGGCGTCCCATTTGAAGAGAAGTTTCAAGAATTGTTGCTTTTGCAGTTTCGAGAAAAGGATCCTAATACTGAAGCATGATTTGCATAACGAGTATTGTTTGAAATCAATTTCGAGCAATTTCAAGATTCGGGCTCTTGAAAGTGATGCCGGTCAGGCAAGTTTTCCAAGATTTTCAGCTTTACATGCTCATTAGTTGATGCACTATGAATTCTTCAAAGGTTCGTATGGGATTCATTCAATGTAATTGTAATAGTTGGTAAACAAACACTCAAATGGTGGCGCTGAATGTGATTTCTGTTGAGGTTTTACTGATTCCATTTGGTGGTTGTGCGAATGAAAATGTGCTAGTTTGGAAATGGGATTCTCAAGTATAGGAATGAGAGAGAAGTAGTTTGGATAAATGTGGTGAATGTGTGATTGCAATGAAACTTAGAGACAAGCAAAAGAGTTGAGATGTCAATGATTAACTAGTGTGTTGAGGTTACGGAATAAATGAAATCGTTCTCTCTAATGAGAGTTATATAACTAGTTATGTTACAAATAGTTTGGAATCCGAAATAGGAATACTTGGCCTTACATGAAAGATTTGGATAGTTGTCTTGGTGTATGGGTCATTGGCTGCCAATAATCTTCGATTTTATGTCCCAAATTTGCTACAGGTGTCTCTTGAAAGAGAAATGATATTGTTGAGTTAGAAATAATGACGGCCTCATTTTATTTGTATGCATCCTCATACTGCATTTCAACATGTGGTCTGACGACAATCGACCACTGATAGTATTCAGAAGAGATGAATCATGCCCACATGTAGCATTACTTCTTTCATTTTTGTCTTACTGCTAGTTCTGATTTTAAGTCCTGCAGCTGGACGAGGCTACAGCAGAAAGGACGAAGTCAGACTATGGTGATCTTGTATGGCCTTCTCCAATTGATGAAATTCCATTTTGGAACAGAGAACTTCCATCTTGGGATATCAGCTCCGAGGGTCCTGTTGATATCCAGAAGGATTCTGATCTTATGCACATTGTTCATGTAACAGCTGAAATGGCACCCATAGCTAAGGTTGGAGGGCTTGGTGATGTTGTGACAGGTCTTGCCCGTGCATGTTTGACGCGTGGCCATAAAGTGGATGTCTTTCTACCTTTCTATGAATGTATCAACAAGCAGCATATTAAAGAGTTGGCGTTGACCAGTACATATAACTCGTTTTACGACGGAAGCTGGGTAGCTACTAATGTATATCGCGGAGTAGTTTCGGGCATACCTGTGGTATTTATTGAACCATCTAACCAGTTCTTCAAGGGACAGAGTGTGTATGGAGGTTCATACAACGAGCTGGAGGCATATTTGTTCTTTAGCCGTGCCTGTCTTGAATGGTTGCAGGTTTTTTGACCCTATACCTCTACGATCAATTTGTTAAAGAGCCTCAATTACTATGATTTTTCTTGGTTCTGCTTTTCTATCTGTTGAAGATTTCTTAAGTTGAAAATCACATTTTCTTTTTCATTCAAACAAGATTTAGATTTTTGACAGAGTCCACCGCATTGTAGGTCTCTGGAACCCAGCCTGATATCATTCATGTTCATGAATGGCAGACTGGTAGTTTGCCTTTGCTTTACTGGGACATGTATCATTATCTGTCGCTTAAGGTAAAAGATTGCACTTATAATAATTGTTTCTCTTTCTCAATATTTTTAAAGATTGTTCATTCAGGAGAGTTTTATTGCTTAGACTAGGATTCTGACATCTTATCCCTTGTAGAAACCACGAATTGTGTTGACAATCCACAACATGGAGCACTATGGAGAATGCAGGTATGCTTCCAAATTATTGCATTTTCCATGCAGTTGAAGATAGCGAATTTGGTGACAAGTTGCTTTTGCCATATTCTCCTGTGTGCTTTAGGTAGTTTCATCTAATTAAATCAACTCTTTTTGGTGATGCACTCACTGTTAACTTCCCAATCATATCACAAAAATGAGATGCAAAATACTTGTGGGATCTGATGACATGATCCTATTGCATCATATGACATAAAATAAAGTATTTTTGAGAAGAATTCTATGTTATTGTACTTTTTTGGTAACTGGTGTAGGATAATGGTGGAGGGTGTGCGAGTTACGAAACAACAATCTTTCATGTCGTCCCTTTATATCCCTGCTTGATATTGTCTTTTATCGTAGAGACACCCTTTCACCTAATGCATCTCTGTACCTGTCCATATATGCATTTAATTTTGTTGGAAATACTTTATGATCTTTTTGTAATTGTATAGTATGTTGTGATTATCCATATTATTTCTTATGCAATTACATTATTTAAATGGTATGTAACATAATTTGATCACCCTGGGCTGGATAAATCTCAAACTGCACTTGTAACGTGTTGAGAGTAGTAGAAACTTTTTCATTTAATGGTTATAGGAATTAAACCATGATTAGTGTCTGATGACTTGGTATATGTTAAGGCATAAACTGTAGTTCGAGATAGATATTTAATTGGGACTTGCTATGAAAAGAACAACCAAGAGCATAATTTTAGGAAAATAAGACAGCTTCAAGCAGTTCTTGCTATCTGGATATAGGCAAAGGAATGCTATTCGCATGAAATCACAGGTCTCGTCAGCGGAAAAACCAAGTGAGCTAGTATATCTATCTCCAGACAGAGTTCCTCATGCATTATTCTTCTGAGTCCAAATGAAATATCGAACTGGAAAGCTTATGAGCAGCCAGCCTCTAGTTCCTTTCATCTTTTTACTCAGTGGTGCAACAAGTTATTCTATTGTCAGTTGAAGTATAGCAAGTCTCTTTTGACAGTACTGCAAAAAATATTCCAACTTTTTACTTTTAACTCTATCTGATGTGTTTCTTTGGCAGGCAAGAGCAGCTTAGCAAGTGTGGTCTTGATGGGTCTATGTATGCGAATGAAGAGAAGGTTAGCATTTCATATGTGTTGCATGTAATCTATGTGGGGGATTTTATAAAATTTTGACCTACCAATACAAGTATGGGGAGAAAGAAGTCAATAGGCTATAATGTTTTAAATGGTAACTTTTTGCTGCTGACTATGCTTTGACTGTTTATTAGAAAGGAGTATAACCACAGTGTCCCAGGCCTCTATTTATGTGATTATTCTGGAGAGAACAAAAGATTAATTTCTAACTGAAAACCTATGGAAGCACCACCATTTTTATATAGCATCTTCTTTGTCAGATTCTATTGAACTCACTATGAAAATTAACCTCCCTGTTTCAAATTGGCAGGCGGTGGATGATCGAACCATTGGGCATAACCCTGAGAGATTAAGTTTACTGAAAGGAAGCATCGTCTATAGCAATGCAATAGTGTAAGTTGTACTGCATCCAAATTTTTCTAATATTATCATATTGATGCATGTAAGTATATTTCTTTCTTACTTCAGGATATACATTTAATATAGAAAATGTGGATGTGGAATGTAAACAACATATAAAAGGACCATAGTTAGTTCATAACCTGTATCCTGACTCATATTAGGTGAACTCTTAAGTTCATGCAGCCTTCCAGTCCTGAAAATTCATCTGTTGTTACTGGATAATCTGTCTGTTGATAAGCGAAAATTGCAGTTTACATGCGTATGCACATTCTACTTGGTAAGCAATTTATGGGGCTTCTCAATTTTCTTATAATCACCAGGACAGTTTCTCCAACATATCTCAAGGAAACACTTTGCTCTGGATGGCTTGCTGGCACGCTGATAAGACACCGTGACAAGTGAGCACCTCTAATTATACATTTAGTATCAGTTACATCTTCGTTCTGAATGATAGTCCTTTCAATCTTACATCATGTTAGAGTCATTCGATATGGCATAGATCTTTCATTTACATTATGTTAGCTACTTTGCTTTTAAGTTTATTCTTCAAGTGTCTATTTGTTTCATTCTGTTGTTCTTGGCTCTAGAGTTTAATTGATGTGACCAGTTTAACTCTGGAAAATTGGTGACTTATAATTGTACTAGTACCTTCCTTTGAAGTCTTATTCCTAAACACTCCAAGTGATGGGAAATTGATATTGGGCGTTAGGGTTGACCCAGGTAGGCAACTTAACAGCTGTGAGCTTTTCCTAAACTGCTAACTGTTATACCATTCAAATTCCATTGTTTCTCTATCCCAACTCTTGATTCCTCTAGCCAATTATCTTTCCAGTGGATTTAGCATTGAAAAGATTACCTCTTCATGTAGCTCAGCTTCAGTGCTCTTGCATCACCACGTCCTTTTGTTAATGCTGCTTCTATTTGAAAAACTTACACCATAATAGAAACTCTGACTTCAACATATCCAAGGAACCAAGCAAGACAGTTCCTTTTATTTGAAGGATTCTGGAATCTAATTCTTTTAGTTTTTTGCCACAACTCATTCTCAAGCTTCCTACTGATTTTGGAGGATTTATTCTCTTCTAGGTTAGTTACCTATGCAGTATGTTTTTCTTGTCATTTTTTGGTAACTAGCCTAATTTATTAAGAAATTATTTGTTACATTTTCTTCTGAAAATTTATTTTACTTATTTCATGGTTTTGATATTAACAAATTATTTTTCTTTTATTTTCCTATTATCTCAAAGCTATCAATTTAGTTCCTTCTTATTTATATATTATATTTTGTATCTTACAATCAGATTTTTATTTCACAATCTTTTCTTTTTAGTTTCTTATTATATGGACATACTTATAAAACTCTTAATGTTATTTTTAAATTTTAAGAATATTAAATATAAAAACTAATCATATGCCCCACAAGATATGTAAATAACTCATATACCTGGCACCTTTATAACACTGGTCTCAAGAAAAAAGTATGTCTCAGTGTGAAAATGATGGACTAAAAGGACTGTTTGGTTGGTTAAGGTTTCTGGATTGTCATACAATGATTAAGATGGGATGAGTCTGGTGTAGTACACATCTGGTTCCGGCTAAACAACTCTATCTTTCTTTTGCTTTAAGTTGGAAGTTTAACTTTCCTGACAAAGGGTTGATTTTGATAGGTACTTTGGGATTTTGAACGGGATAGATGCTGCGATGTGGAACCCCGCAACTGATGCATACTTGCCCGCCAAATTTGATGGTAATCACTCTTTTGTCCATAAGTTTTGTTAGCATACATTCAGTATCACCAAATATATTTGCATTAACTATTATATTACATGAGAAACACCTTACATCTATAGATACGTGGAGAAGATGATGACTGATAATTCCAATCAGATGTAGGACATATCACTCTAGCATGTAAGCACATGACATGCACGGATTAATTTTAGCATGGATTTATGTACACATATATATTTCAGTAAATGAAACTGCTAGTTTACCTACTTTTGTGGTTTATGTTACATTTTCTGTTATTTGGCAGCTAACAATGTGGAGGGGAAGAAGATATGCAAACTTTATGTCCAAAGAGGGCTTGGTTTGGCTTCAGAAGTACATTCACGGAATCCTGATACAGTGCCTCTAGTTGTGTGCATTAGCAGATTAGTTGCTCAGAAAGGTCTTCATTTGATTACTAACGCAATCAGATATGTTGAAGAACTTGTAAGTAGCCCTGCGCCCCCCCCCCTTCCCCAAGCGTCCGTATAGACCCAAACACTTAAGGCCTGCAAGTTAAATATATTTGACTTATGCAAATTCTTCTCTAATTTGTTTTGCCTGGTCCCTGCCATTTGACATACTTTTCTCAGTCCATGAGCACTTTATGTGAAGGATCATGGGCATCACTAATTGATAGGTTATGGTAGCCTAATGCATGAAACCAACATATGCTTGCTCAAAGAATTTGGAGACAATCTGAGTTTAGCTTTTTGACTGATAATTTCCTTGATTTAGGATGTTAGTATTATTTTTCACATATGTTAGCAATGTCAATAACCTTGATTTCTAGTTTTGACCAGCCAGTATGCAACTATAGCACATATGTTTGTTCGTAGCTTCTTTATAAGTATTAATCTGGTTTTCGTTGTTGTCTTTAGATTTAATACCTGTTATCTTTTACATACTCTTTGTAATTCATTGGCCCTGAATTCATGGACTGATTACTTCAAAAATATAGCACTTTACTTTTGCTGTATTTGTCACCATTTCACAGTGCACAATACATTTTCATTGCCTGGCAATAAGCTCTTGGCTATTCAGATGACGTCTCAGTAACCTTTTAACACTAAATCACAGAAATGTGTTGGGAATCTTCATTCTGTTTAATTGCTACAGTTGCTAGCTATTGCAACATGTCTTCCCCTTTTCCCTACTGTTTTTATTCTGTTCTTATATCAGAAATCATGACACTTGATGTCCACTAACTCAAGACATGTTGATTGGGGTCTGTTCTAGGGTGGACAAATGGTTATTTTGGGAAAAGCTCCAGACGGCCGGGTTGAAAGTGAATTCAGAGGTCTTGCTGAGTTGGTAATACAGATTTTAATGTTTTTCTGTTTTCTATACTAGGATCTTGTTCGGCAATATGAGCATGATGTAATAAGTTCTCCCATGAAAATGCGGTTTATGTTCTGGATCCTATCTATTGCATGTACCCTACCCCAAGGTAAAGGATTTCTTTACCTTGCTTGAACCCCGTCTCACCTATTCCTTGTTGATGCTATGCTTTTTCCTTCTTGACATGTATTCTTGTGGGGAAATAAACTTTATAATTCCTATGTGGTCTTCAATTTCATATATTGAGCATATACCAGGCTGATCTCGCTTCTTCTTGCAGCATAGCAAAGGTTCCAGCATTCGGATTCTTCTGATGTATAGGTAATTGTCCATCAAAATGCTTATTCTTCTTTCAGACAGTTTTTGGCGTGCAGGTAAACAAGTGCTTACCTATTAGGACCTGCCAGATGTTATATTAGTGGTAATTCTAGTTGTAATCTTGAATTATGACAAACATAAGAGCATTACCCAATAAAACAACAAACTTGACTTTTGGTGTGCATGATGCAGTGAGGAGTTGTCCCACATGCTCTATGCAGCTGCCGACATTGTCTTGGTCCCATCAATATATGAACCATGTGGACTTGCTCAAATGATTGGAATGCGCTATGGAGCGGTACGTGCATATGCTAGGACAAGCGATCCATTTTGCCTACGCTTTGTGTTGTTGCTCCTTTACCTAATAGCAACGTCACACAAACAAAACCAAGTAAAGTAACATGGTGTTGCACTGATATCAGGTCCCTATTGTCAGAAAGACCGGCGGTCTTGCAGACACAGTTTTCGACATGGATGATCAGTCGCAACCTGAGCTGATGAACGGGTAAACTTATCAACTTCATTAGACATGTGTTGGAATGAACAGCATCCCCTCTTGAATTAACCTCATTTACTGAGTTTGTACAATGCTTGTCGGTGAGTTTCTGCCACATGGTACATCACCAATAAAGGCATTACATGCTCTAGTACTCGAGAGATGAATGCCTGCTGTCTGAGGAGTGAATTGTTTTGTCTTCGCTTCTCCATAATCCCATAAAGCACAACTACCCTACATGTTTGTTCCTTGGGCACATTTAATTCACACTGTTCTATGATCATTCTTTTTACCATTATTGTGGCGCAGCTTTGTTTTCAAAGGAATCGATGAAGGATCTTTAAATGGGGCTCTCGATCGTGCATTTTCTTACTACCGACAAAGTCAGTCATTGTCTTGATCTCAACCATAGTTCATAGTTCCCAATGTTTTTTGTTTGTGGGTTTTTTGCTGATATTTTTCAATCATATGACAAACATTTGGTTAAGATTCATATCATATTCTTAGAAATTGTTTGAAGAGAGATGTGTAAAGATGGTCAATTGTTGGTGCAGAACCTGATGAATGGAGAGGCATAGTGAAGAAGGTAATGCAGATAGACAATAGCTGGAACAATACGGCAGGGAAGTACATTGAAGTCTACAACTCTGTTAGAGTGAGAAATCATTGACATTGTATTAGGAGATGCATACTGTGTCGGCAACTGGTCTTGTGCAGAGGGCCTATTCCGTGAATAAATCAATAAGCTCTCGAAAATGCATTTTTAAACCATGTAATTTTCCAGTTTTGAGTAGTTAATTTTGCAGAATAAGTTCATCGCTGGGTAACCTCACTGCACACCATCGCCTCCTACTCTTCAAAGCCTTAGTATATAAGCAGATTATAATAGTTGAGTTTCCATTTTCTTTTCCATCTCAACAACCTTGTACAGTTTTGTTTCCAGCTCAATCTTGGAAAGGACAAAAAACACAACGGAACTTAAACCACAATACACACAAGGAACACAACTGAAAACATTACTGAAAGAACTGCAGCATACTGCATTCAAATGATCTGTTCAGCGCCAATTAGAAGTTTGAAATAAGAAAGATGGCTGCCAAAGATGTGAGAGGTATTAGCTTGCTGAGCTAGATGTAAAAAATGTGGCACAACCCAGCCAGGAACTGAGTCCTATAAGCCCCGTACCAGAGAGCCACCATGTGCCACAGTTCGCATTTTTTACATTTCCCATTGGGAAACCCAAGCATGCTCCCAACAAAGGGCCAGACGTAAAAGAGAACGTCCGTACTTCGGATTGTTCAAACATCTCAACAATTCATGTAACATATGTAGAGATGATGGCCTTTTTAATACTACAAGAATTTGATCGGAGAGATACCCCAACGACACTGTAAATTACAGCAACACAGCTGAAAAAGGCAACTAATGCAGAAATAGGAACTCTTTTCTTTTCTTATATTCTCCTCATCATAAGTTCGCAACCCCTCCTGTTCAAGACATGAAACTGAAAAGGTACAGAAATGGTACATAGTTTATGCTTCATTCAGAATATCAGTTATTTAACAAGGAACAACTACTCATTTGTTTTCTGTAATCATGTAGCTGCATTCCTTCAATTAACTGCCACCTATTTTGAGGCTTATACAAATTGCTACTGCATGGCAACCGAAAATAATCGCCCTGCACTAAAATGAAGAAAAACTAAAGTACAACTGGTGAGCACCAGGCATGTGAGACCTGTAATCCCCTATGCCAAATACCACCTATCTTAACAAGAAATAGTTGGGCAATAAATGAAGGGGCAAAAGAAGGAGAAAAAGAAAAATAAGTGAGGAATGTCAGACTGCTGTACCTAAGAATTCCAAATAACAACCAACTACTAAGAAAAACACAGCAATTTAGATAAAAAAGAGGCAGCAGACAGAGTGCAAGCAAAGATGGTAAGCTTTAGATGAATGAAAATATCACCTCATTGATCCCAGTCAGCAACTTCCAATACAAATTCTCAACTACAAGCAGTTGCAGTCTGCTACCATCTGAACACCGGAGCTACTCCGGTTCCATCTTGGAAAGGTTCTTACCACCACCCAGACGGAGAGTTTCCGCCAGGTTATCTGACAGTTGATTTATTGATTCAGTAGCAAGTGTAGCTGCTGTATTTCCAGTTGAGCTGGCTCGCTGTTTTGCCTTCCTCTCCAACAAAGTTTTCTCCCGCTCATCATAAAAGTTGAAATCATCAAGAAGGGATGTATCAGCATCATGGTTCTTGAAAATTCTTAACATTTCTATTCCCTGTTCGAGTTTCACCTGAAATGGAGAAATAACCATTGGAAAACCACATAGAAAGGGCTCATTCTTGTAAGCTAAATCCATATAGCATTACAGAAACCAAGTATTTCATTAAAGTTAGGAAGCAAATGTGAGCAATTTGTGAAAATGGTAAAAAGTTGTTATCCAAAAAATCAAACTAAATCATATGTAATTCTTCTCACTAGAAAGTAAATTCTGACAGGGTTATTATATTAACCTCTGTGAAAGTTTGTCCATTTCTCAAGGTGAAACCGCCTTTATTTACTACAATTAAATGTCCTCCACCAATCCATAAAATAAAGTGAGAACAGTGCATTTTGAGAATGAGATTCCATATTTGCTCTTATGCACTGACATTTTAAAAAATAACAAGCTCGAACCAAATTATCCAATGAAGTTAACAAGTTTTCCTACTGCAGGTCCCAGCCATTAGCCCCCCATCCACCCATGGACCACAACCCAGTCACCAGCCTCAGTCCCTCCAATTCCTCATCTGTCACACTCAGCATTGCACCATAGCACAAAGTCTGATCCAACACTTACCTTCCTTCTAAGTTCTCAGCCCACCCTGAACCACTCTCCCTTATGTAAACTTGTACATGTATGAGTATGCAAGCGCACTGCAAAGTTTTTCTTAATTTTATTGTTTCAAATATTTATATTTTGGAAGGTCAAATATAAATGATGAAAATTAAAAATCACCATAGTGTAGTGCAATGCAGAAAGAAATCTACAAATTTCATACGTCAAAAGCTTGAGGAAAGTTTCTCCAAGTCCATATTCCCCTTATTCTAACAGTTGATAAAGTGGCTCTTAAGAATCTCACTCTTGCTGAATAGAAAGTCTATGTGAGTAGAATATAGACTTCATACTAATTAATTATTCACTCTTTGTTGACTTTAGTAATTTAATGCAATTTGGGAAGATAAAACATACTAGTTGACTTGAAACAACTGTAGGTCTAATCTAACATGTCGTCAAACTCAAAGATTATTTTGGCTATAACAAACATGAAAGTCCTGTTTCAATTTTATGGGTTACGGAGGTCCAACATAATATAACATTTTGAAGGAGAAACAAGTAATTCAGAAGATAGAAAAACCTCTTGTGAATCTCGACTGTGCGTGACAGGCTTGTTGTCATTATTCTCAAGAAGTATATGGCGGAAGCGACTGTTGGGTACATCTTTGATAATATGCCATTTCACAGGAAACTGACCACTCCACCTATCCTGCTGCCAGTAATCAGCATCATTCTCAAAGTCAACAGGCCCAACCATCTCAGCTACACCACAAAACTGTCCACTAGCATTAACCTGCAAATCATTTGCCAATTAATAATAACATAAGTCACAAAAGTCAAGCCTCGATTCATAAATGATGAAACATCTTAAAGTGTGTTGAGAAAATTATCAATTTCATCAGCCAATATCATTAACAAATACAAAAAAGAAACCAATCTTTTGCATCTCATTTACGGACGGCACATTGACACCAGAAAGACACCTGGGAAATCACCTTCCTGTGCTTCAGCAATAGGCGAAAGGGATAGAGATCTATAAATATGGTACTCACCAATGTTTCAATCTCTTAACAAGTCCTACTGCACAAAAATTCCATTGCGCTTATTCACAAACATATGCTGTTACCCAGCAAATATGTGGCTTAGTTCTTTTGAACAACCATGTTTCTAATTGAGGAGATTAGTAATCTCTCTCATGCAAGTATCATCAGTTAAGAAGTTTAAGAAACATGTGCGTCAGCTTTCTTCACTGGACCAAGGTAAATAGAAAGGAAAAACATGAACTTACTGAGAACAAGAGGAACAGCGGACAAATGCCTTCCATTTCCTTTGATTCGCGATAGGCAGCATCTAGTTTTCGGTTTCCAAGTGGTGTGCTGGCCCAAACACCGTATTTTATACTTTTGTGGATGTTATCCTCACTGAAAGACTTAATAACAAAAAATTTTGCACGTTCATAATCGGTTATGAAGTCCGGGGAGTTAAAATTATGTATATGAAACCCAGAAGTAGACTCAACATCCTTAATGCCAGCCAAAGAGCTCTCTTCAGGCAAGCTCTTGCTTTTGGGCTTTGAAGCCCTAGGTCCTCGGTTCCGATCACCTGAGATACCAAGTGCATCAGTAGAAATACTGACAGTGTCTCGATCCCTTTCACGTCTTCCACCTTTGTCAGCATAAAATCGATTACGGTTAGAACTAGGCCCAATAGCACTTTGGTAAGGACCACCATGGGAAAGATGTCTAGCATGAGAGTTTGACGGTAACCCAAAACCCTGAAATTGTGCCTGCTATTAAATATTAGCAATCAAGAACAATACAGCAGTTAATTAACAATAAAGCAAATTGGTTTAAAGACAATTCCATTAATTAACAGTTACCGTGCCCTCTTTTTCCACTAGCTACACTAGCAGCACATGTTCAAAGAAAGAAGAAAGGAAACCCAAAGAAGGCAAAGAAAAACCTGCCCTGAGAAAGTAACAGAAGGAAGTACACTACAAAAATACTATCAGAATAAATTTTCTAAGGACTAGTAACGATTGCAGGTAAGGCAATTGGCAAGCAACAGCGGTATTGAAAGGCAAGGTGCAAGACACTACAAAACAGACTGCCTATTGGCTTTTATTTAATCATCCATACTGCTAGACGATTTCCAGAATCAGGTATTAAAAGGAAACGGATGAAATACTTCTCGTGTACTATATGCACATAAGGGGAAGTCTTTAGCTCTATTGCTAACTACTCCTTAACATGATGGTCAAAACTTTTTGAAGTTTCTAGACAGATATCATTTTTGCTGCTCAAGCATTATCAACAATAATGTCAAAAATAAAGGGCAGCAAGTTGTTTTTCTTCTCTCTCTTAGTGTTTGTGGGTGGTGTGCTAAAAATGTTTCTGTTTCTGTGCATTGTGTATGTTTCATTAAATACGTGTAACAAACCTGTCCAACATTTTGCTCATAGGATCCAAGTATGCCAATAGGTTGAGGGTATACAGTTCCAGAAGTTAATGGAGACATGAACCTGCTAGTATCTAAGGAACTTGAGCGACTTGGCAACGGGTCGCTGGATCCAAAATCGCCCGGGAACTTGTAAACACCAAGGCCACTGCTTCCAGAGAGATCTCCTCCACCAAAAGATCCAAATGGTAGATAGTAACCAGATCCTGGCCCAAAAAATGCATTGTCGATAAGATTTTCTTGGCTGCTACTTCCTGATGGGACTAGTTCAGTCTGTGAAGCTGGAACTGCTGAGGTAACATGTGGTGGGCCAGGCGAAACAGCAGATGGATAGTAAGGAGGATTCACTGGCATTTGGTGTGGAGAAAACAGCTGACCATCAATCATTATTGGAGATAGAGGGCTAGCAAGTGGGGAGAACTGTCCATATGCCATCTGGGAGTCAAAGCCATAGCCCGGGGGAAAGAAGAGCGAGGAGTTATCATTGTACATTCCCTTAAACAAGATTAAACACAGCAATTATTATCTAAAAGGCTTTTATCTTGAAAAATTATGTACACAAGAATATCTAAGCTCACCGGAGGTATGACATGCAAGTTGTTCGCATTAACATAATGTTCATCCCAGTTACCACTGCCATTCTCATAACCTGGAGCAAAGCAGGGTCAAGATTAATACTCAAAGTAACAGGAAAGACTAACACAAATTTTACAAACAACACACAATTGCCTTTAGCACATAGGACCCGTCTACCTGACTTTCGCTGCCGTATTTTTAAAACCTTCAATCTCTAAATCCTGATATTATGTTAATGTCAACCAATATCCAACCAGTTTAGGAGCTACGAATGATGAATATATGCTTCCACTATGCCTTTCCCCATTTTGATTTCTTTTTTTGAGGGGGATTGATAAATGAATAGGAGACTAATTATCCCCTGGGCTAATGAAATCAAGGCTGCAGTTTGCACTTATCTACCCAGCAGTGTAAGTGGTTAGAGAAACAATCTACTGGGGAAACAATCATCTCTTCTTCAATCTTGATCACACCATAAAGAGTCATCAACATCAGTGCAACAACTATTAAAGGATCAGCTGTTAACCCAGAAATCCACAGACTGAAAATTTCAAATGCACAATAAAGTAGGTGGCTAGAAATGGTTTTGCTACTGGTTAATCACATAAAATACCATATTCCCGCCCAATCTAGTATGATTTTTCCAGATAAACAGAACTTAGAGAAAAAAAAAAAAAGAAAAGCAAGCTGTAGGCACCATATCCCAACATGAATTTTATGCATGAATGATTAATGAAAATGAAATGAAACAAACAAATAACTGATTCTACGTGTTAAGTTCTCACTGTCTAAATATCAAATATTGAATAGCTGACAAAGTTAGCCATCTGGGTTACTGTACAAAGGAGTACCTCCAAAGTAATAAGCCTGTTCTGGAGGTGTATATGAGTTGAATGGATGCATATTGGTAAGAGCTCCACTTGTTTCTGAAATTGCAGGCTGATTTTTGGTGCTTCTTGGGGCTTCTGAGATGGCATCTGGAGAAGGATTTGCAGAAGCAACCCTTTCATCTTTTGGTGAAAGTTGCTGAGAATAGATTCAAAGAGAAGTTCAAGATGGAGCACATCAGTTAAGCTAATTAAAGCATACAGATCTAAATTCTAAACCTAGGTCCTAGAGAAATGACAGACCTGTTCAGTTAAGTTGTGCAGCTCGACAGCTCCATCACCTGCATCCGCCAAGGCAATCATTTACACGAGCATGGGAAGGTGCAGGAAAAAACAAGAAAAGGGAATGGTCTCTTAAAAAGACTTTAAACCAAACTTGATGAATACATAAAGCATTATATTAGTGTTTGGTATACAGTAATATAATCCATTTCAGGAAATAAAAGATTCCTAAAAGAAAGCAAAAAACAGGTTTGCCCTGCTAATAAGGCAGGGCCAGATGCATGCACAAATAGAACACAAAAGAGGACCTGGATCAGATATATAACATAGTATACTAAAACAAGCACTTAAAATTTCTTTTTGCATCTGATTTGGAATGTATGGAATTCCTACAATGTTTTTAATTTACTTTTCACCAACTGACCATGTTTTCAGTCCTTAGAGAATTGACTAATCACTAATGTCTGCCAAAATGAGACAAGCCTGAATGGTAATTTTGATTCTTTTTCAAATATATGGAATATTCAGTTAACCTCAACTTAGACTTCTTCCTGAACCATAATTTTTCTAATTAGACAAAATTCAGCTCGAAACAAATGCAGAAAAGACCTCAATGTGGAAAAACCCTAAACACTAAAATTGAAAAGCGTGGAAGTAAGAAGCAAAAATCAGAATTTGGTGAAATAGCATGCAACTTTAATGAAAATCAAAAGCTCCTCCAAATATTGCCTGGACAATGTTATTTATATCCAGTACACCTTGTCGGTGCACACAAAAACGAAACCCCAAAAATTAAAGCATTCAACATCGCCACTCCCTTCGGCTAAAATTTTCATAATCATCAAATAATACATAATAAAAAACATCAGGAAACACAACCACGAATTTGAAATCAGGGTTAGCATACTAAAAAACTCACTGTAACTCAGTAAATTGAGCAGAGATGAGAACTCACCGGCAGATGGGACGGGGGTTAACCCATCGAGGCTCTGTTTACTCGCGTCCTCCATTCAACTGAACCGAATTAACTTAAGCCCAATCAAACCAAAAGTAGAAGAAGTAAGCCACCAAAATTCAGATCTACCCAAATTCAACACCCCAATTAAAGATCCAATTCAAAACGAATCGAATGACTTGAATCGAGTATTTCTTGCCAAAGAAGCTATCTTTCCCTCAGCTAATTGAATTCGCTGAAGGAAATTTGGGGGAAATCGAGAACTGCAGAATTCGCTTCGCGGGAGGGTTTGAAAACAAACAGACGCAAAAAGGGTTTAGAGAGCTATATATGTACACACATATGCATGCAAATACACATAGATTTATATATAGAAAATGGGTTTTCTCATTGGTTTTTGCTTAATACGTGGTGTTTTTCTCCTCCGCTTTCCCTTCTCTACTTGATGAACAAATTCGTAGATAGGCTATGTGATTTCATGACACTTTTAGGACTAGAGATGGATAATATAAGAATGAATTTAACAAACCTACCTTGTGGTAATTGTTATGGTATTTCATAATCATACAAGGAAAGTTCTCCTTCATTCACAAGTATAAATAAATCATATGGTCCGAACTTTGTTGTATTAGTCAAACTAATCATATACTAATTACTAGTCGATGCTCGTCGCCTTTTTTTTTTAACTAATAACGTAAATAAATTTTTAATAATTTACTTTGATACACTAAGCAATATAACTCAATTCAACCAACACACCAATTTCGTTGATACTTACGAACATAAATATTTTTCGTTCGTTGATACATGTTGGTTGAATTCGTAAGAATAGAATGAACATATTGTTGTGTTGGTAAGAATTTCTAAGTATGTTTTACTCATATAATTATCCTAATCCATAATAATAATTAGAGTCGAAGTCCCTCGAATTTTTGGAAAAAAGAAAATACCATTGCTTATGATCCAAGAATTTGAATTGGATATTTCAAAGTATGCTGGAAATTTAATGACATTATGTGTGTTTAGATTATATTATGTGGTCAATCAACTTAGTGAGTGTAACTTACTTAATATTTTATAAATTTAAATAGTTTTTAGAAATATTATTTATTTATTTTCATTTGAGATAATGTGTTAAAAATGTTTAATTTAATGAAACATGTGATACCAAAAAATTAACGCCAATCATTATGGCATTGTGATTAAAGTTAAACATTGCTACATTCACATGTAGATTAAATACTTGATAAGACACACGGGACTAAAGTATGTATCCTGAGCTGTGTGTTGTTTTTTACATGGTTGATTTTATTAATTTAATTTTTTTGTGACAGTAGATCGACTATAGGGACCGCAGTCTGGAAACGCAATTCTTGTGATGGGTTTATGGAGGGCTGCCCACTTTTCTATTTTATGAGGAACAAAAAATGTAGCAAGATTTATTTATGTTTGAAAGAGGTATAGCAAGATTCAAATTTTTTTGGAAAAGGTGTGTTTTAGGCTTTGGGAATAATTGTGGATTTAAGTCATAACTTTAGATAATCTGACTTCATTTGAACTTAAGGTACCTTTTGACTTCTATTCCAAGTTGAGAATATGGTTTAAAAGTGTAGGGAATTATGTTGGGCCATGCGATAATGAAGAGAATAAGAATTATCAATTTTTCTTTTGAAAATGAAATAAATAATACCAAGGCAAATTTTCGGCCTAAATTGCAATAAAGTAATGGAATAAAATGTGGCAAAAACTTAGGAAAGAATGTTGTTGGCTTATGCTTTATTTATTTGTTTATATTTTATGAATGAAAATGTCGGGTTGGAATGAAGTTCGTTGTGATAATCATTGAGACATTGTCTAATTTGATCATCATAGCTCCATCAATATTCTAATAAGTCAAACTCAATTTTCGGCCAATCAAGCCATTCAATAATACACTTTGATAAACTGACGAGATATGCGTTCTCAATGAGATTCGAACTCGTGATATTCAAGTGAAGAATTGAACGCTTAATTATCGATCGAGTCTTGCTAAAAGTTTGTATAATATATCCAACGAATCGTTCGATAAACTTAATAACCCTCGATCAAACATATACTGAATTGTGAGATTAATGTAATAACAGAATTTTACTCCTTATTAGTAGAAAAACTTTTTACAAATTAAAGTTGTTATGGGAATTACATCTTCACTCCACCTAACAAAATCAACCAACCAATCATGTGCATCACATCGGACATCATTAAAATAAAAATGTTTCACTTAATTTAATATTATCATATGCCCTATACATAACTTTTTTCCTAATGCATTACGTACATATCAACCATGTGATATCCAAACCAATCAAACAAACAAACCCTTATAACATTATCCACGTGTAAGTGCTGCCAAGGGACAAGGCTTCGATAGCAAGAAATGGGCCTGTTGGACTGATATGATTTAGATGAATGGGCCTAAGAATTTGGTAAGTTGTTATTGACGGATTTCAAGTTACGGTTAAATACACTCTGCACTCCTAAATTATGTTATTTTATTTCATTTTATACCTTTAAAGTATAAAAGGTAATAAAAACATTACTGACAAAATAATTTCGTATTGATAGGATAAAAATGCCCTTCTCACTTACCTCTATACATTTTATTTTACTTCATAAAATATGTTTTATTAAAATATCTCGCCCAAATTATTTTTAGTGATTTAAAATTTTAGTCACATTTTATTTTGAAAATAATAATCATAATTTATAATTTTTATAAATTATGGAACACAAAAAATATTTACAAGCTCAATATATGCAAATATCTTTTACAAAGTAAATAAATTATATTAAAATGTACATGTCAATATGTGTCGATACATAATGTATATAATATTATAGAAAAAGTATATATATTATATAACTTATAAATTTTTATTCAATTACATGTCCACATAATAAAAATATATCATATCATTACTTAAAAAATATAGAATATTATGTTAATTATATTATAGATTTTCATTTACAATATATATATGTTTGATGTAATATTTTAGATTGTATTGATAATTTATTTTTAAAAAAATCAATATATATATATATATATATAATAGCACAAGCAAAATATATGTAAATCTTTTACCAGTTATGTAAAAAATAGAAGAACTGTAAATTTATGGAGTTTATACAGATTTTATACTCATTATAAAAAAATCATAAATTTTAGGTAGTATTTATTTTAAATAAAAAACCTATAATAATTCAGATTATATTTAGGACAATGATTGTAATAAAGATATTTTAGGGATGTAAATAATAAGGGCATTATCGTCATAAAAAAAATAATGTATATCATGAGGGGCTATTTTATTACGTTTTATAGTTCGAAAATATAAATGCACTTTGTTCATGCTTTAGGGTGCAAAGTGTATTTAACCCTTGAAGCTATGAATTCAAATTTGGAAGAGCAATTTATTTGAATAATGTTAAATTCTTCGACTCTAATTCTAAATTATAATTGATAGATTTTAAATTATTTTAGGCGCTATTTGGATTAAAGAATTTATATTTTTTTCGAGGAAAAATCGAATGGTATGATACCAACTAAAATTGCCAACAATGTTCACATGGAAAGGAGTGTGCGAACTAAAACTAACGAAAACCATGCCCCGAATGCGATCAGCCCGAAATTACCACCTAGCTGGAGAGACCGAGCAATCTGGTTAAAGAGAGCTTGGGCATTGACATTTGACACTTCCTCCCTCCTTAGAAGATGCACCTATTTCGATTGCCCCAAGACTACCAGTAAATCGTGAGGAAGGCCGCGAACTCAGCCCTGTCCAGCTTCTTGGGAGCTCTTATAGGTTAACTTAGTGTGAAATGGACCCTTATCAACTTACTGCTTGAATCTACTTCACATCCACGGCCTCAAACTTCGCCTCGACATACTCAACGTCCCCTAAGTGCTAGGGGTAAGTAATGCATCCAGTGTGGCGTGGGGCGGCAGCTGGAGGGGAGGGAAGACCGCTTTGAATGTCGACGGCTTGGGGAACCAAGATATCTGTTGGGTGGAACTAGTAGTAGTGAGCCCAATAGAACCAAATACCCTAATCAACTATTATAGAAAACTATGGGTTATAAAACCCTTAAAAATTACTGACCAATATTATAAAAAATTATTAACAAATATTTACAGATTTCAAAATACATAAACAAATAAAAGGGAATAGAGAAATTATAAGGTTCAGAGGCCAGATCTGGTGATAGAAAGTCTACGACCATAAAGATCGACAACTTCACACACCGGTTGCAAACCCACAAACTCGTCCGCAACAAGTTGTTAGGAGCTGACATAACCCTCCAGGCCTATTTGCACAACAATGCCAAATTGAACTCCTTCAGACTTCGTGTCTCAAGTCCTCCATCCTGTTTTCCTCAGCACACCTTCTTCCATACAACCCAATGTATCTTCTTCCCTCCATCCTGGTGCTAGAAGAACGCCGCTGTCATGCTCTTGATCTTGCTAGAAAAAGCCTCCAGAATCTTGAAGCAACTAATGGCGTATGTCAAAATAGCTTGGATAATCGATTTGATCATCACCACCTTTCTCACATGGGATAAACCATAGCAGACCGATTTTGTTTCCTCAACTTACTCACCGCCAACGGAAGGCCAAGATATATTTCGTGTTTATCCACAATCAGTACCCCAAGAATCTCCACAAGGTTCTCCCCAAGATAAAGCTGCATATTTTTACTAAAAACCCCTGTGGATTTCCTCCAGTCGATCATAAGCTCGGATGCCTCCTTAAACCTCTGCAAGAATTGAGGTTATCATTGTTGAAGAGTAAATGCGTGATCCATGGACCATGCGGCTAACACACACGCCTTGGATAGCTCTTTTTCGTTCCTCCTCCAACACCAATCGTATGCCATACTGATATCTAGCTTCAGTGATATGTGGCGGTAGTGCCCTAATACTTGTGGGCTAATTAGTGGTTAAGTTCATGAGCAACGAGAACATTATAAACATTTCAAATTCACGATAACACTTTGTTTGGCTAATTGCTACATTACAAGGGATTTTAAATTCTTAAACTAGTAACCTGAGCTATATTTGGTGACATTGTAATGAATTTCAAATCCCTTTACAATCGGGTCAATTCTCCTTCCCCCAAATATTTCTTTCAAATTCAAATCCTTTCATCCATATTTACTACTAGGTTACATTTGGATTCATGAAATTGAATTTGAAGGAAGTACTTAGATAAATGATTTCAATCGACTCTATATTAGAAGAATTTAAAACTCATTATTATTTAACACAACACAGTTCAAATTTAAAGTTGAAGAATTGAAAATCATTTGAAAGTCTACAAACTAATCCAAACAAATTCTAAAGATTTGTACGGAAAATTTGAAATTCATAAGTTCAAATCCATTAATCCAAATATAGTCTTTAATATAGAGTATCATGTATGATTTCTCATACAATACCATGATCTTTCTTTTCGTTGTTTCTCTTTCCCCAAAATTTAACACTGACAACTTGGGATATAGTACAAAAATATGACAAATTTATTGATACGACGTCATTGTCTACAACAAATACAAAATAAATAAGTAAAATTCACCTGGAAACTAAATATTTAATTTTTTTTTCCCAAAAGGGGTTTTTGGATTGTTCAATCACAAATTTGTTTGACTGGAAAAAAAATCACCAGAGTCGTAAGGTGCCTTAAACAACTGATATTCTTGCAAAGTAACTGAATGCACCAAGGGTTCTTGATCTGATGGAATGTTATTTGACTGAAACAACGACAAGTGATGTGACTCCAACTGTGAGGACCTCAGTAGCGGATTATAGTTTCCGTGCGTGAGGCTCTCCATTGAATTGGATGCTACGTCGTTCAAGCTCCAAGAATTTGATGACAGAAGAGAGTGAGCACTTAGCATATTTGGAGCAATTGGAGAATTGTTGGTAGGTAAATGTAAACCTGCGAGATATCATCAAACCAAGAGGTAAATGTTAATTGGAAGCTGAGAAAATTATAGATGTATACTATATGAGAGAAATTACCAAAAACTCCTTACATAAAATGTTAATCTAAAAATTCTATCAAAGTAGTTTTTCTTTAGACCCAATATTTGATTTTGGAGAAAAAATATTATTGAATTATGCAATTTTTAAAATTGAATGAATTTAAACAAAAATATCATAAAATCAAAATTTATAAAAAAAAAAATAGAAAGCAAGGGTAACTTCGTCCGAAAACAGGGTAAAAATCAATTATCAGGTATTCTATAATGAAAACTTGGTGAAATTAATAATAATGGAAGATTTTTCTGATATAAAAATTATTTTCAGGAATTTTTAGTATTTTTCCCAAATTTAATAGTTGGGAGTGTTGGGACAATTATAGTACCACTGCCCAGCTGTTGGACTTGGGCTAATTTTCCCACTAGTTAGGGAAAATTTTTTTTATTCAAATTAAGTTTGGTCAATCAAATTAATTATAGAGTAAGTATGATAGACTTGCCATGTGATTGATTAATTTTTTTGAATTGCACAACAATCACACAATAAGTATATTACCCTTATCATATAATTAATTTAAATTCGACCGAGCTCAATTTGAATTAGAATTTCCTCCGGTTACATAATGCACCTAAACATGAAGGAACAATAGCTGTGACTCGCATTCATCCACAGTTCCTGGAGACTATGGCATAGTGTATTAGATCAAACCTCTCTTTTATTCATTCATCTCTCAAGAGAAGTAAAATCATTGGAAGCTAACTTACATTGATCAAGAACCCCATGATTTGAGCTATGGATGGAGGGCAACCTCTCCGGATCGACACGTCGATTGGCATCGGAACAATAAATATCGTTGCTGGGGAAACACAACGTCCCGTCAAATGTCCCTACCTTTGAAGGCCTAATGAGCGAATCTCCGGCCTGTCCCAACATGACACTGCTAGCACTTTCCCATGTTGAATTTGGAAGTGAGACGATGGGGAGTCCGCTCAGCACGTGCTGCACTCTCCGATCTATTCAAGCAAAGACTATAAATGGTTTCCCTAAAAGAGAAAGGAAATAAGTAGAGATTTTGAATTTTTAGAGTGGAGAAAACCATATAGTGCAGAAGAGAGTCCTGATGAGCTGAGCTGAACTGCCTCTGGCTGCATCCTACGCCGTCTAGCGTTGTGGTCAGAGAGGCGCCGTCTGCAGCTTCTCTTCTTATCATCAAACTCCGATAAGTCATGGAACCTTTAAACCATTTAACAGAGAGATCTATGTCGAAAAGTACCTCAAAGACAGCCAACTAGGATGCAACAGAAAGTCTATAGCTGAGGAAACAACCTCAAGAAGAAGCGAAGGCAAATTCTTACCTGCTGCATTGTTGGCAAAACCGGAGTTCCATCCCTGAGACGATGACCTTCGGACTTTTAGAATGGCTTTCACAGATTCTATGTCGTCTGTGGTAATCTTTAGCCGATTTCAGGTCAAGATTGCATCCTTCAACTTGGCAGCAGGGGTTCTGCATATTCTGATATGACGCCCTTGATCTTTTTATGGGTGTCAATGAAGTAGGAAGCGAAGAGGTTGAAGTTTTAGTACTGCTGGTAGGAAAACTATCTCCAAGTTCTTTCGGTCTCCCGAGCCTTAGACCGATCATCGGTTCGCCAGAGCCGGCAGAAGGGGAGGAAATAGGCTCCCTGATATTCTGCATCCTGATAACGTCATCGTACTGAGGCAACGAACCTAGTCTCCCAAAACAATCCATCGTTTCTTTAGTCGATTCCAGGGCAGACGCTGAGATGTCACCGCATAAAGGGCCGTTACTGCCTGATGAAGACATAGAAATAGAAAAGCCTACTGGTTCAGCAATCTCAACAGCCAAATTTTCCCATTCCAATCCACTGGAACTCACTGAATTCCTCTCCATCACAGAAATGAAGCACTTGCGAAATGCAACGTTTTCCGAAAATTTCCCATTAGACACCTGATATCCAATGCACAAACTCAACAGTTTTGTCTTGGAAAGGCACCAACAGAACACTTCCACAGATTTCACATCGAGAAAACGATGATCTTTTGCAACTACACAAAGGGCTTTTGATCTCACGTTAGAATTTAATAGTTACACTGGAAATTCCTGGAAATGTAGCAGCAGCTTATAGGGTAGGTGGCAAACTGGTCCGGTGTCCCCTCAAGGAAAACAGGCTAGATAGGTTGCTCCCGGGGCCTAGGAGAGTCCCACGAATTGAAGTCGACAACGACAGATACACGAAGCACATAGCTAAACAACAATGCACTGCCTCCCTTTACTATTTAAGTCTTTCACTTTCGGCTCTTAAGTCCTTCAGCAGTTCATATCCCTTTACACACTGATTGAAGATGGAATTGTTCAACCTGTCAGGCTCCCCCCATGTGGATTCCATCCCTTCCCATTTCGGCCGAGACAACATACAGTCGCCACATGCTCGGCCCCCCTCATCATACAGTGCTAAGAGTCGAGTACTCATCGTTCTTCTTTCCTAACACCACGAATACATTATCCCATCTTTTGATTGAAACTGGCCGAGAACTAGATAGCCCAACGTCATGTAAGCACAATTACATTCAATTACGTCTGCCTAAATAACAACTTTTGGCTCAACAACAAACGCACGTTTGATTCCACCTTTCGTGTAAAAGATTAAAAACAAATTGAAGCATTTATACAACACTAATTAATGCATCAATATTCACATTGAATCACAAGAAATATCAGAGTTACCACAAGCCATTTTACTACAGAAATACCAGATTTACTCTCTCTCTCTACCAATAATTGCTTTGGGTTCAGGACAAAAGTTACTATGTTCTGTTTTACAAACAATAAGTGCCACATAACAAGGTTGTTGGAGAAGCATTAAAGCAATAATTTCTGGGCAGGTTCTTGTGGCTGGGATTGGTCCATCTGCGTATTATCATTTTCCCCTGTCAACAGCTATCGAGTCCAATGAATCAAAATTTAGTTCTTAACGTTGACAGATCGAAGAAGCCGATAATTCTGCTGCAAGTGTAGGGTACTGCCCAAGTGAAGTCACTGACAAGCGTGCACCTTTTACATTATTAATACCAAACAACTTTCTACAACCCATGCCTCTACATTCAATCCCCTTCAACAAATCTTTCCCATTTCAACTCATTTCTCAGAGTTTTTCCAATCAAATGCAGTTTTAACGTTAATGAGGCGTAGTTTAGTCGGCGAAGTTGATACCCCGTAATCATGGTTGGTTCCTGGCGAAGTTGAGGTTCGTAACCACTAGTTATTTGACGGCAATGCTTCATATATAAATATTTGATAGTGATAATTTGTAGCCGTTACATGGATATGTTATCAATTATAGTTGCTTATAAAAAATATTTTTATTATTTGAATAACTATATTAATATCTCTCGTGGGTTATACTAATTACTTTAATACCCTTTTGATTTCGGGTGTCGAAAATACTCCCTATTACAAAAGTTGGTAAATATAATTTTATTCTTTGGGTTTTTGGTCATATATTTTCACCAATTCTTGGACCAAAATATACTTTCATATAGGGTGTGTTTGACATTATCATATAACTAACTCAAAGGGCCTAAGTGTAATATAATCACGAAAATTCAATTAAATTTGTTTACTAATTAAAAAAATTTCTTGAGATCTATCGTTGCGTACTAGATTCAGCAATACCATAATGGTCGAAAGAACTTCTTGACAATCCTAAGATAAAAAAGAAAGACTAATTTGCAAAATAAAAGTTAGCACTTCGATACTCAAGTTACTAACTGAATTACTGAAAGAGAAAAAAAAAAGAAGAAAATTTTGAAATATCGTGATATGATGCCAAAATAAGTGATTGAATAAGAAACGGAAGCTAAAGTGAGCTTGTGGAGTGGAAAAAATGAGCAAAGAGCTCGTAACCTTGTTTTGTAAGAGAAAAAATGTTAAGTATGAGTGTTTTGAATTACTTTTTTGACTGCAACATGACCTCTATTTCTAGAGGGATTTAGAACGATATCCATTGGTTAGTTAGGGCAAGTTGCATATCACTAGAAACCTCTGGGTGCTAGCTTCAAAACGGTTCCATACCAGATTTCGAGTTATTTTTTTAGAGTTATAACTGTTTGAACGAACTTTCTATATTCATGGCTAAAATATTTGTCTTGGATTTTAGTCATAACCAAAATATTTGCTATGTTTTTAAGTGCAACTAATATTTTAACATCATTTATTAAAATCTATTTAGGACGTTTTTGTCCAACTTATTTAAATATGATTCATATTCCTTTACCTTAACAAACAAGAAATTAAGAGTTTTTTTATGAGAAATACGTAATATACGTATGAACTACACAATCTAAAAAAAAAACACCTGCATTTCAAACCAAATTTAGGTGAAAATGGACCACTAACTAATCAATATTATGAGTGTTGGGTCCGCAATGCATCAATCACTCTCAATCACGCCCATGCATACATCATTCTTTCAAAACATTAGCTATAATATATATATATATATATATAGCATACAGGAATATGATAATATGGATATGGTAATTTTAATATTTCTTTTGATTTTTAAAACACTCATTATTTGTGTTCAAATCCTTATCGAGATATTCCGTAAAATTAAACATATGCTCTGACCTGTATATTGATTCAATTTTAATTTTTTTTCGCGATAATAAATCAATTATCTAACACTGACTGACACACATAATGTATTCGCAATCCGTCTTGGCAAGTCTGTAGAGTGTTAACCCTACTTTCATCTTTTTGTATATATATATATAAAAGCTTAATTGCATTTTACTTCCGATAAAATACTAATAGGTATGAAATTCCCTTAATCGAAAAAGGACAATGAAATTTCAGCCCTTTTTTTAAAAAAAAAATAATCTTGCAATAGGGGCCACATTATTATTATTATTTTTACAAAAAGAAAATTATGGAATTACGTTGCCCTTTTCTTTTGGAGAGGAGATTCTTATCTATTAATATTTTTATAAGGAGGTCGGTTGTATTTAACTCTATATATTTTTAATGTGGACGTTGCGAGAAAGAATAATAAACAGTAATTTCCAATCATTCTAACAATTATTCAGAGAAAAAATTGAATTTTGATAAAGGAAGTAACTGTCCCTAATTCTTAAATAATTTATATCTGCTCTAAAAGTTATAAGAATGTTTTTATTTAAATTTTAGCGTTGTAGGGCGTTTCGTATGCTTGTACGGATGTGTTGGAACACAAATATATGAGAATGTTTTATTTAAAATTTGAAGTTACATTTTAATTTATATAAATAAAACTTATTTTTAATTTACATGTCGGATTTTTAAGGTCAATGCTATTAAATGTTGGAATTAATGGACTTTTATTGGGAGCGATTAATGAACTAAGGGCTTGGGGCGATCTAAACATAAATTTAATAGGACTATTATTTATAAGGTAGACGTGTGCGTCTATTACTTTTCATGACCAACAAGTTGTTGGTTTAGTTGAAAATTTTTAATTTAAATCGAGTTTTATTGAATTCGCATCATATATATATATAGTAAGTATAATATATTTGTCGTGTAATTAGTAGACAGTTTAACGCAAATGATCTCTGTGATTGATTTGGTTCGATCAAACATGATTTTTGTTAGGATTTTTCAGTCCAATAAAAAGGGAGTTGGATGCTGAGGCGAATTTTTGTTGGTGAACAGAATTCAGAAATTCAGAATCCTACTTGTTTGGAGGGATTTAACGGTTTATTCTTGTTCGAACATGATTAATTTAACTCTTTCATTTTTTTAATATAATCTGTTTGATCTCATATATATATATATATATATATATAGAGTACTTACTGACACTAGAAATTATCTCCAACATGATTATATCATTTCTTTTTTTTAAAAAAAATAAATTGAAAAATTACTTAGTATTATATTAAAAATATTGATATTTGACTAGTAAGGAGCAAGTCGGGATAAACCAATATTAAATACAACTATAATAGATCATCAATAACTGAAACACTATTATCCGAGCGCTTTTCACTGTGTTCAATCCTATACTATACATACATATTAAAAAATTATTCACTATAGTGTTCGATACGTGTTGAATATGTGCCTCGAGCAAGGCATTCGTTTGTTCGAAATTATAAAAATGTATAAAAAAAGAAAACCACGGTGTCAAACACACCACGGATATGCCTGGTGGCGGCGTGTCCTATACGTTTGGACACTTTTAGGATTTTTTTATAATTTTAAAAGTTTTGAGCTGTATTTACAAAAAAAAAAAAAAATTTGAATTTTAACTAATTTGGATGATTAAATTTTTTTATTGCATCTAATTTAAAATAATTATCTATATTTATTTAAGCCATGTTAAGAATTTAGATATAAAACATGCTTATTTTTATATTTTATCTTGATACTTTCATAGTGCATATTTTAATTTGATGAGAAATTGAAAATATATATAATAAAAAATATATTATATATAACCGTGTCAGTGCCGTATATCCTAAAATTTTTAATTTTTCGTATTCCCATGTCCGTGTCGTATCATGTTTGTATCTCAATGTCCGTTTCCATACATCATAGGTTCAATCCTATTGGATATCAGTCATTTATTGTTGCAAGGGTGCCCTCAAAAGTTTTCTTTTGGTCGTAGGGCTGCTAACAGAGTGGTGCACATTCTGGCCCTATGGTGGTCCGTCCGCCCCGATTTTGTATCTCAAGGCTCTTACTGGCCGATGCATCTTCTACGTAATGAATAACGACTGACATTCGATAGGATTGGACCCACTGACGAGCTCTCGAAATTGCCTATGTTAATAAACGGTAAGCTAGGAAGAACACATTTTTTATGAACTATGTTAATGACAAGTTAAGATCACCAATTCCAACGGAGATCTTTTTATCACTTTGGTGTCATACTAACGAGTGATCGATATGTATCTTTTAAAAAATTCAAAAGATCGTAATTGAATTTAGGATAATTATGCTCTCCTCATCGAAAATTTAGTGTAATTACATGTAGGCCTCCTACAATTTGAAATATTACATTAATACCCCTATAGAATTTGCTTCTATATAACAAATAATTTTTTTTTGTTAGTCAAAATTCACCTAATTTACAAATATTTAAAAAAATCAGATAAAGTTCATATTTACCTCCGATTGGCTTATTACTGATTATTATAGGTCAAATTAATCTTTTTATGATCAAATTATCATTATACATCTGTACACATTAATGCGTATGAGAAGGTATATTTTCATCGTTATAAGGGTAGTTTAGTAAAAAAAAATTATTTGACCTACAATAAGTCGTAATAAGTCAATCAAGGGTAAATATTAATTTTCATGCATTTTTTTTTTGTCAATACCAACAAAGTTAGTGAATTTGACTAATGGATAGACTTATTTGTTAGACATGATGCAAACTTAAGGAAACTAGATGTAATTTTTCAAATCATATAAGATTTATACGTAATTACACCAAACTTTAAGAGATTGAACTTATAATTTAAAAATCGAATGCATAACATACACTTGCTGGTGCGACAGTACTGTGTAACATAAAAGTGGAATAGAAACCCTTCACTCACCAATCTAATCCACGCGCATTACTAGCTGCTATTGAGTTGGGTCGCGCAATTAAGATATAATAACAGATTTGGAATGTCTGCTCTCTAGCAATTAAAATTTTTAGACCAAGGCAAAAGATATTCAATGCACAAAAAATTTGTATAAAATATGTTAGGGTTTATTAGGAAGTAGAATTAGTAGACTAAGTGTGGGAATCAGCCTTTCCAAGAGCAGAATTGTAGCCTGCAAGTAGAATATGTAGTGGGCACAAATTGGGCAGTGCTAGTAGAATTTGTCACTAAGATGGAGGCTGCAAGTAATTTTGAAGCCCCCCAAAACCTAGTAATTTTCTATGGTAGTGATGGGCAGCCATTGCTACTTCTCTTCCACCACAACTTTCATGTAGCTAGACTAGGAGCCAACCTCTAAATTCTGAAAATTGCATGCTACTTCTGTTGGAGCGTGTAGTCTAGTTGTAATATTGTATTCGGGCTTAGTGATCGTAAATCCAACTATGCAAATTTGGCAAGGATTGTGCCCCCTACTCAAAAATCGGCATTCGAGGGCTTGCTGAGCGTGAATCCAACTTTATGCAGAGTTGGTGGGGTTGTGCCCCCCTCCCCCCACATGAAGATGGGGTTCAATTGGTTGACCTTTGATTTTTCTAGGGGTAAAATTTTATTTTTATAATATTGTACAGACGCTCTATATAAATAATTGATGAGTAATAATTTATTGTAATTTAGAAGAAAGTATCATGGTAAGAAACTGATCTTGAACACCCGTCGATGTAGGAGAGTTTTTGGATCCATTTCTTGTGTTTTGCAGTTATTTTCTTTTCGTATCTTTTGCACGTGATTGTAGTCCTCATCTCTCCTTATTTGTTAAAAGAATTTTAAAAAGTGAGCGATGGATTAATCACATCGGTGCGAACAAGGGTCCACAATGTACTTACTCTATTGTTCGATCATATTTTTACTTTTGCACCCAAAAAAAAAAAGAGAAAAAAGTATAATTGTTTCGACTTTAACAACGATATGTAAGTTTTAAAATTGCATATTGTCAAAAGAGGTACTTATATATTATTTATATCCACAATTCTCATATCACAGGAGAGAATAGAAATTATCACTTAATTAAAAATGATTCGTCCTTTCTAATCCAGCGAACATGCATGTATTGGGCATGCTTCACTCGCATCTATTTTTCCTCTGAGACCCCGTTCTTGAAATTGAGTGGACCACTCCAAATTTCTTGTTTCCACTCCCACCCGAGGTGGTTTGATGATATAAAAAACATTATCCGCTAAGACAAATAACGCTATAAACCCCAAGAAACTGGGAAGTCATAGAGAAAGATCCCATTCTTAACATTGTGTGAATGTGTCTGTGCATTGGAAAACACACCTGGACATAGCAAGGACCACACAGTAAATCTGCATTACAATAATTTTCTGAAACAATGACATTGATTTTTCTGTCAGAACTCAGAAAATAATGCACCACAGAGGGGCCTAAATAACTTGACAGCTTTTCCAACAGAGTGACCACAAATTTCACGTTGTCAGTGGCAAGTAATCATGTGCAGACATGACATATATTTATTATACATTCCAGACATTCAACCAGGTTTCTCAACTTTGTAAAGATGGATTTTTAAGGTATTCATACCCGAATTTATCGAATTATAGCATTTGATTCAAAATTATTACACATTATCGACTATTTATAACAACTATTGATACGTTCGACTAACAATTCCTGTTAAAATCGATCGATATTCATACATTGATTGATTATTATGGTCATAAGACGTTAACTTCACTTACTAACTTAGACTTCACATACAATTATTAAAAACTGCATAACTAAAATTAAAAATCAGATGTTGTAACCTTAATTAATTATTAAATTCAATTAAGGTTTTATTTTGGCGTTGTTCTTATTCTAAAAAGACAAAGATTTGTGCTACACCATGCCAGAAGGGAAAACAAACTCATATATCTTTGACCTATTAATTGATCCTTATAGAGTTTAATATCTATATAAATATAAATTATGTGTGAAAAGAAATACTAAAATGTGTTGATCATGGCGCATCAGCAAAATATAAGTTCACCTGATGATCCGAGTTAATTCTCAGCACAATGTAGGTCTGATTGTTGATGTTTCTACATCTGTATTTTCGCACCTGATTCATGTAAGAAAAACCCGTTGGTCGAGTTCAGTATAAAACTTGAGCTATTCCTGATTCATGGGAAGATCATCACCGAACATCATGATGAAAGTAAATAGCATTAGATAATAAACGTGTACAGTCTGCGTCGAAGCCATCGGAGCATGTGTCTCACTGCACAGCTGCTTTAATGCAAGAAGGCCCTACAAGCCTTCTTCAGACAGCAAGAAGATTAACTGAACCATACCACAATATCAAAATTTCAAGTGGTCTGAAGCATGAACCAGAATTAAGGGAATCAAGACAAACAAGCAAACGTAAATTTCACAAGTCATTTAAGGGCTCAACGGCACATGTTAAAACCAGCAGTCTCAGATGCTAGCAGTAGTAGAAAAGTTCAGTGCAAATAATAACTCAACAAATATGAGGTAGATCTTATTACCCTCTGCAAAAGTATTGTTCAAATAAGTGTTCCTAGGAAGTGAATTATATGACGGGATACGAGTTTGATGAATTCGTCCTATATTACAATAGAATGTGTGTATATGCCTGGCAACTAATAAATGATTTTGAGGTACAAATATTGGTGGAGATCAAACATATAACGGCGAGAAGAAGAAAATAATTGAAAACTGAAAATTGTTTGTATTGAATAGAGTATGAGAGTGCCAAGTGGAGATAGAAACCGTAAAGAGAAGAAGTTCTTCCTAATGTCTCTTCATTTCCCGGAAAATATTCGCCACCTTCGGGGATAGTCTTGGGAGAAACTTAAACAACTGCAGAGTGTAAAGATTTGAACAATGAGTTAGAGTGGCTTTAGCAAAGCAAGAACATGACAACTTGTAATGGAAAATTTAGGCATATGAGGAAGAACCATTCTCCCACAACCCTATTTCCTCCTTCCTTATCATTCTTGTTTTTCCTTGACCTTCTTGCAGGGAGGGGGAAGCTTATTGTGTTAAGGCATGATTACCCTGCTACCCCATTGAACTTATGCATATTACGACAAATCCCCCTCAATATTGAAAAATTTTACTGCATTAGTTGCAAACATGTTATACATTACAGATCCCGGCCAGTTGAGTTTGTAATGTGAAACATGATTGTAGTGGGTGCTATTGTAATTCTTGAAAGTCGTGAAGTTTCTGAGTTATATATCCGTACTTTAGGGGATCGCTATGGAATAATCCCCTAAAATTAGAATGAGAAAGTGCCATGGTATGCATTGTAATCCCTCTTGCTTAACTCGGGCCAACTTTGACACAATCAGCAAAAAGTTGCATTCCCCAGAAAAACGAGATGGTGCACAAGATAAACATCTTACCCACAGCTTCACACAAGCATCCATTACGACTGGGATTAGGCAGATAAATATTGTTATGGCAGACTGATCCACCTCCAGCCCATAATGCTCAACTATGATCTCTAACAATGTCTGCCAACCCGATTCAGAATGGTATCTGCAAATATTCAAAACATAAGCAAAAACTAAAGTGAAAAATATCAATGCAAAGAGAATGCTTTACTAAAAGTGAATCTATCCTGCTATTATAAAATCTAGACTAGGATTAACTGCGATATCAAAGCAGTTATTAGTAAATCATAAACTTAAATCTTTTCAGAAAACAAGTAACATAACGCTAAAGCAGCAACTATGTACCAACATCAGAAAAGTAGGTTTTTCCAATACAGGTATGCTTCTGCATAATTCAGTAAAAATTGTACACACACAGTCACATAAACTTCATATATGAATCAGTTATAGCTTTTATCTCTACTTTCAAGCATCAATCTCAAGGATCATAAGGCTGAAATGCTAAGTTTATGCAGAGAAGAGCAAAAGAAAAAAAATACCCTAGAAAAATATCAGTGATAAGTATTATAAGAAACGCCTTCCCGGTGTCTGTAATGCTATTCACGATCTTATAACCGGTAAATTTCAGCAAAGCTACCTGCATGAGTACCCAGTTGAAAAAACACAAGACATTGAGTCATTAACAAAAAATAAATATATGTACTAGAAGATATAGCAAGAGCGAGATGGTTTTTAGAAGTTAAAACACAGGGGAAAGTGAAAATTATGTTAGAATGAAGAAGAATGTTCTGCCAAAGTTAATGAAATCGACAAGAAAAACTAGAAATGTTTGCATAGTTTGGTTTGGCTTGGTGATCAGTGGCTCCATATGTTGGGGGCAGATTTCACAAACTATACAAATTCTGAGAAATTCTCTAATGAAAAAGTGAAGTGTAAATGCTCATGCAGAGAAACTGTCACTCCATCTGAATGCAAGAGCAACATGGAACAAGGTTAAGTATTCAAATTTGGCGATCAACGTTATATATTAGTTCTTTTATCAACCAAAGAATATTGTGCCAGCCTGCCATTGTTTTTTATTAAACTAACATGACCAGTCTTCAAATTTTCCTATATAGATCCAGTTTTTGCAACAATACAGCATGAATTAATATTGGAGAAACGCGGTATATGTTTGAAAAAGTTACTCAAAGACAGCTAGTAGCTGAATCAGGACTTTAGCGTTCATGCGATGCAAGTGAAATGCAAACTGGAAGAGAAAGAAACTGAGACCTAATTTTGTAGCTTCCTGCAAATGTCAAGCACCAATCTTTGTACTCCATCTTAATCTAATGCGGAAATATTTGACACGGCACTCAAGTAGCTCTCTTGAAGCCATTCATCTATGTCTTTGGTTGATTCTTCATACTTCTTCCTTACAGTAAACTATCTAGAATCACCTTCAAAGTTCTTTATTTTTGCTCTATCCAGTGTAACTGAAGCAACTGGAAGTCTTAAGTTCGTAATTTGGATATTATGATAAGTAACTATTTCGTTCATTGTTTTAACATGACCGAGGTAATTGTTTTTGGCAATGATAACAGAGAAAGATGCAAATAAAGAGAAACAGTAAAATCATACTATGTATTGAAGAAATAAAGAAAAGAAAACTTGTGATAGAAGTGAAAAGAAGAAAGCAGATTATTTAATGACAACTCACTTGACCCTGATAGAAGTATAGAAGAAGAAACAATGAGATCCCAAACACCACATCCGACCAGATGTTAGCAAATGCTTTTCGGTTCTCTAATCTCCATTCATCTCGCATCTCTAACCTGTCAAGGAAAAAAGAAAATATACGATGTTGTGCCATGAGCCACCAGGATAACAGTGCCAAAATGAGTAGGTGATACAAATGTATGTAGACAAATTTCGGTTAGAGAAATTGAACTTAAGCGCCTATTACATAAATAATTAAAAATGTTTGTGTTGTACCGATTATTATTAAAAAGTAACTGTTGTACAAATCATAGTGCCATTAAAGTACAATATGAATTTTCAAAAGCCTGTCAATTTTTTTTTTTTTTTTTTTTTGTCCTTTTAGCCCATTAGATGGAAGTTATTACAAATGCAAAAATCATTTACATGAGTATTCCAAAGCTAAATTCTGATCACATGCAGCAAACAAATCTATAACTTAAAATGATAAATAAGTAGAACAATCTGGAACACCTGTTTCATCAAGAACCACCCTTTTTTGGAGTCACACAAAGTTTTCAATATAAAATCTCAGGTGGATTTAGTGGAGTGAAGATTATGAGAATATGTAGGATGAAGACACAACATCTAATCAAAACTAGAAAATTAACAGTACAATTTTGGGAAAAAGTTTTCACGTAATAGCATTTCCAATTCCTTTCAGAATGAGTAGTGTATTCAAGCAGAGTAAGAGCTTCCTGATCTTCTGGAAAGAATCTGGCAATTTCTTCATTACTCGTGATATTTTATCTTGTTAACTAAGTAAAGTTAACTTCCTTCTTCAATGAAAAACCTAAGAATGAGTGAGAAGACTTACGCTCTATGCCGTAACTCCAAGTAAAGCTCCTCATCAGAAAGAGGAGGAGATTTACCAATCTCTACTTCAAGCCGATATCGCGCTTTCTCAAGATTTAGAGCCTTGACTATTTGAAGCTTTTGATTCTTCCTAATATCAAGCATCTTAGCAGCAAGTGGTACTGTCTTGACATATCTGTTCAAGATAACTTAGTACTTGATCAAGTGCATCCATAAAACTAATAATATAGAATGTCAGCAAACATGGCCACTGCTGCAGATTGCACTTTATGTAGCTACAATGAGACACTGGAGTTTGCAATATTCATATCAGCTACTGATGAAGAAGTAGGGATTTATACTTTGTTTCAAGTATACAAGTTAAAGAGAGATTTTGATTACTTGTGGTTGATCTTCTAATATTTTAATTTTCCTGAGTTCACTTCATCTCTGAATTTGAGCTCAGGTGTGGCTGACATTTTGATGCAAACTTGTACGTGATACTCATGAGTCATAACCAAGTTCATATAAATCAGGGTATAAATCTGACAGGTGATAACAAGAAAATGGAGCAAGGGCCAGTTGGACAGAGTATTGTACCGAGGTTACTTGTAAGTCGATAGTGACGGTAATAAATGCAAGAATTCTCGAGTTCCAAAAGATTCTCTCTGACCTAAAATTTGATCTGGAAGTAACTAATATAACTAATAAGTTGGAAATACTATGAGCAACAGCAGCAGCATATTAATGTTACTTAGACTGACATGCGCAGCATATGGCACCCAAGCAGTCTGGTAAATGGCAATGAAGCAATACTATCATATACGCTTATCCAGGGGTTGAGTTACAAGTTAGAAACTAAGATCATTGGCTGTTTCTTTGATACAGAAGAGAACTCTTTGTATGGACTGGCTACAATAAGAGATAGTATCTTTCTTTTCAATGAAGACCTAACACATATGGGTCAGTAAGAACCTCCTTGTTAACCATTGATCGCACTAAATTCACCAAAACTAGTAAACTACATGTACTAGGTCATTTCTTGCTATGGAATAGATGAGGATAGACAAATGGTGATTATCTCTTCAACTATCACCTCTCTTATAATCCTTACATCTGAAGTGAAAATAAAGAAGAATAATCACTTTCTACAAGAATTAGGAAAGCTAGCTCATATCATTAATCCAAAGATGAGAACTCTTTATGCATTGTAGGGTAATATTTACCTGTCCAGAAAAGGCATAAGAACATAGTCATGAACCAAGAAGTCCAAAGCCCATGGAACAATAATCAGTACTGCCAAAAATTTAGCCTGAAATAAGAAAGGTTGTAATGAATTTGAGCACATAAGACTCTAATCAGAAAATGGAAAATTATATCATTGACAACTCATACTTGAGGAACAATAATCACTACCACTTCATATGATATCTACGACGCTAAAGGCTTGAACCAACAACCACACAGACAACAAGAGATAGTGCATGCGTGCTCTATCATGATCTAATTGTGAACAACTCATTCAGGGAAAGATAAAGCTGCTTATATATATTGCAAAGAAAGAAGGTATAAGCAACAGAAAGTAAGTAATCTTGAGGCTCAATAGAGCAATTCATTCCTTTTCAGTAAGATACATAGACCGATATTAATCATCTTGTTTTTTTTTCAAAAGATATTCAAATTTACACTTCTATACTTCAAAACAAGTTTTCATCTAGGAGTGTGCTTAACAGAAATGATTGTAGAAGTGCATCTGCAACATTGGCCTAACTGTACATAATACATTTAAGCTTGAAGCTGTTTCTTCAAACTTGGCCTTCTGAAATAATTTATGAGTTCTATCCAAAACTTTAATATATGAATGGAAGATGATATTAACCTTATATTTATCCATATTATGGGCATAGAATTCATGTACAAAATTTGGGGAGCATGGTTGGTGCTTTACATAATATCCGTTTTGCTCAAATCTACTCTCTTCTACTTGGAATAGTTCTGTTGTTACAGTTTAATTTACTAAATACAATGTACATGACCAGCACACCAAATTTTTTAGATTAATAATGTCGTCGTGGGAGCTGGAGACTAAATTATTACTTCGCATAACTAATATATAGACAGTTCAAAGTAAAATGCACTACAAAATGCAACAGAGAATTAACATAATTAGGTACACTTTTTAAGGATGTCATGCGGCCATAAAAGTACGAGTAAAATTGATATGGTTTTTGCTTGATGTGAACAAATTAAACTCTTCAAAATCCTTACCGAATTGAATGAGGCATAACGGAAGACTCGATCTTCATACAGAATATCATCTTCTTCTCTGCCTAGGACCAAGTCCCTCACAGACTTAACCAATCCTCCCCCAGAAAATAATTCAGTAATCTCTTCCCCTACATCATTTCCCGGTTTCCCAGCGGAGCCGTTCGAATTTTCAAACCACGATGCACCATTACCAACATCATCAGTAGTTTCATCCACTAGCCAGTCCTCCCACCTCCTACTCTCTTCATTCTTTACATCTTCTTGTGCTTCCCTCAATTCTACAATTGCCTCAGCTCGTCTTTTCCACACCTCGAACTTCTCATTCTCAGATAACTCATCATCACTAGAGCTCTCCTCTGATTCCAATGCGTCGAGCACATACTCATCCTTCAAACCAAGCCAATTGCCTTCTTCATCGAAAAAGAACCTCTGCCACCAACTTCTCCTCTTTGAGTGTCTTTTCTTGGCATTTGGAACCAGCCCAAGAGATTTTCTCCTCCCACAACACAACTGAACCACAGCACACGGTGCATTGCAAGACGAAAAGGAATTATCGGAGCTACTTTTCTTGGATAAGACTAGATTTTGACATAAGACCATTGAAGTGCTCATGAAGAACATGTGAAAACTTCCACATTTTTCAGCCTCATAAAGCAGTAAAGAGGCAATCTTGCTCAAAGAAGCTCAACAAACGGGAAAATGTAAACATTGAAGCAATCAAAGAAGCAAAACCCACAAATGCATCATCTCATCATCATCATATCCAACAGAATTCAGAATTTTGTAATCCACAAGAAATAGAAAGTGAATGTCTATACACAGAAAAGGATAAAGAACTCAAGAAAAATGTAGAAAGCTGACCCCTGTGATCGTGGAACTGAAAATTACAATACTTGATAAAGAACAAAAAATCTCTTGTGGGTTTATCTAAAGGGATGGAAGGAGCCAAGCGGGAGAGGATAACGGTTTTGGTTCCATTCTCTCCCTCTTCAGATAAAACCTCTTCCCACTGTTGCCATTTTACCTGTCCAAACGAGCCTTTGTTGGAGTGGTGTTTTCTGTAATTTATGGCAAATTGCGGGTACTAAAATTCCGTATGATATCATCTCGGCCCAATAATAGCCCATAATACCATCAATTCAAAAGTTCATCTAAGCCCACTCATAGCCCATACTCCATTCAATCATAAAATTAAAAATTGATCAAATTATTCGATATTCTTTTGAAATCGATCGATAAAAAAATATTTAAATTTAATTTCTTAATTTAATTAATATAAAAAGAATAAAATATACTTGAAAATATTCGACTATTCAAACTTTAATTATATTCGATTCAATTAAAATTTATTTGAATATAATTAAGTTAAATTTAAATATAATTTTTCAAATTAATATTAATTTAAATAAATTGTAAATGTATTCGATTCGATTCCACGTGATCTGATTAGATTATGTCCAATCAAAAGTAATACTGGGCCCTGTAACAGCCCTTATCCGCTTGAATCCAGGCTCAGTTTACTTAAAGCCTAACTGAGAGCTCACAACGATCATACGACGTCGTGAAGCACGAACGAGGGTTTATCTGGGGTTGAATATTTTGGTTTCGGTTTTGAAGAGAAGAATCGTCGGAATCAGGATGAAGCCGGTGGTGGGCATGGTGGTTTCGAACAAAATGCAGAAGTCGGTGGTGGTGGCAGTGGACCGCCTCTTCCACCACAAGCTCTACAACCGTTATGTCAAGCGCACCTCCAAGTTTATGGCTCACGACGAGCGTAATGAGTGTAATATCGGCGATCGCGTCCGTATTCTTCGATTTCTCACTTCCACGCATTCATATGTGTGTGTGTCTGTGTATGAAGAGATGATTGGGAGATCTTTTTTCCGGTTTCTTTTGCAGGTAAGGTTGGATCCTTCGCGGCCGCTGAGCAAGCGCAAGCACTGGGTTGTCGCGGAAATCCTTAAGAAAGCGAGGATATATGTCCCACCGTCTCTCCAGAAGGATGTTTCTCCCGCTGATGATTCAAGCAGCCAGGCTTCATGAGGTGATTATGGATTTTATACTATTGATTTTGTTCTGTTTTTTAATTGTTCAGGTAAATCTTGTACTACGAAGAATCTGTGTGGAGGAGTATTAGTGTTGTTTGTGTATTTGATTGGCGATGCTGCAAGCGTTGGAATTCTTGGCTGAGCTAATTATTAGTGACAATATTCATGAATGCATGAAAATGCAGCTCAGATTGTTGTTCAGTTATTGAAATATTGAAGAGGTGTAAAGCTAAGACTTATTGATATGAATTGAAAATCACATACCTAAGAGTTTGTATTTCCACATGGTGGTGAGTTGGTTGTAATAAATCAATGTTGTTTTACGCCCCAAAAAAAGCACATGACCTACAAGGTGTTGCTGTTATATGCTTGCGCCCTGTGTGCGAAACTTGTCATTTTTTCCTGACATAGTTTTCATGGTTCTGGTTTTTATAGTAGGGTATTAAATTGCAGAGTCTGGTGGTCTAGGATTCTCACATGACTAGGGAGCACATACTCTGACTTGAGCTCAATGTATCAGTGCCTGACATGGGTTGGGCTAACACTAATAAACTGGTAATGCATGTATGCAATGCTTCACACCATATGAGGGGTAAATATCTAACTGAATCGTTACAGTAATTATAGAGAAGTAGTGTGATTAGCAATGTGCTGCTTCACTACGGTCTGCTCTATTTCCTAAAATTACATGGAACTACTTATCAATCAGAAGTAGTGTGATTATCAATGTGCTGGACTGAAAGATTATCTTATTCTTGATTCTAAAGTACAGAAGCAATAAGAGAAGTTTAATGCACAAAGTATACCTTATCAAGTGTAGTTCAGGTTCTGGTATGAACCCTCTCAAAGTCAATGTTCGTGTAAAAGGTTGGAAGTCAATCAGTAGTTGAATTAAATTCTGATAAAATGGTAAGATAACTAATGCTATGTAGGATCTCTGAGAATTTTTTCAACTTTTTTAAGGAGCAGCAATCTAGTTTCTACATGAGGATGAAGCTGGAACTTTGTATTTTGTTCTTCTGAAGGAGTTCACCCCTTCTTAGATATTTTTGTGTAATCTGTGACTGCTCATCATTGCTTTCTATGGTCTCATGAGATCGGAAGGCGGCATTAAGTTGATATAAACTAATAGCTTTGTTTGTCTCCAGGTGGAGGTGACTATGCAGTTTCTCCCAAGCCAATCCAAGCCCAATCGCATGGAGATGGATACTTATTTCAATTCCAATCTAAGGATACCTTCCCCATGTGTAGTAGGACCGTCATGTCTAGTAGTAAACTTTTCAAGCTTTACCTGATGTTATTGCCAGGGAAAGTGTATGAGAAATTACGAATTTATGGCTTAAATGAAGCTCAGGAGATTTTTTCTATCCAACAGTTACACTCAGGATTACCAACTATGGTTTCATCATAGTAAGTTAAAACATGGTATTTGCTGGATTGTGTGATACCTTCTAGTAGGACAATTCAACGCCTCAAACCAACTCATATACTAGTCATAGAACTTGATCAGATGCATTCTGCTGCACGGGTACAGGTCCTCCACTTTGTGCTGTTTGATCCACTTTCTCTTTTAGCACAATATTAAGGCCATAAGAAGTGGTTCTCATAAAGACAGATTAACCTTAGATCCTCTTTTCAATCAAGTTCCATATGCAGGTCACTTTTTCATATTACTATGACCACAGGAGATTGCCATGAGAACCCAATTGAAGCATTTCTCTTTCTGATTTGGCTATGTTACAAGCTCTCGTTGTACAGCTAAATTGTGCTGAAACTATGGTTCTTCTTTAAGTTTCTTTCCTTCATGTACCTCCTAACTTCTTCCACCCCCGGCCAGTTTTCAGATTCGGCGTATACCATGCTTAGCAAAGTATGATTGGCAGCATTCTTAGGTTCAATTCTGATGAGTATATGTGCTAGTGATTCTGCTATATCCAATCTTCCGTGGAGCTTACTGGCAGAAACTAAAGAACTCAAAATTCTGGGGCTTGGTTTCATTGGCATTCTACACACAACATCATATGCGGCTTGGACCTTGCCTGCCCTGCCAAGAAGGTCAATATAGCAAGCATAGTGTTCTATGGTCAAAGGCACATTTATATCTCTCAGTGCTCGATCAAAAAGCTCTTGCCCCTCTTCCACAAGGCCAGCATGGTTGCAGGTCGATAACACTGCAAGATATAAAAGTCCATCAGCCTTCAATGCACTGCCTTGCATTTCATCAAAGAGCCGCAAAGCTTCCTCTGCGTACCCATAGAGTCCATATGCGCTAATAAGAGCACTCCAAGAAATGCAATCCCTAGTCATCATTTCATTGAACACTTGAACAGAATCTCCAAGGCTACCACACTTTGAATACATATCAATAAGGGCATTTTGAATGTATATGTCGGTTCCAAAGCTCAGTTTCAAAGAGTAGCCATGCACTCCACAGCCATCAATCAGAGATAACATATTAGTACATGCAGAAATCATTGCCAAGATAGTAACAGTATTTGGTAGAATTCCCTCCATCTGCATTTCATTAAATAGCCTCATAGCTTCTCTCGCACAGTCTTTACTCCGAGAATAGCCTGCAATCATAGAACTCCACATAACAATCTCCTTCTTCACAGACCTGTCAAATATAAGCCTCGCAGTCTGCAATGCTCCCCCACATTCACAATACATATGCAGAAGTGCTGATGAGAACTGAGCATCCAAATCATAACCATGCCTGATAGCATAAGCATGAATCTCTTTCCCTCGTTTTACTGACCGTAACTCACCACAAGCTGGTAAAACACTGATCAGTGTCACTCTGTTGGGCTTAACACCTTCACACTGCATCGCACGTAAGCAAGCAAATGCTCTAACATGATCATGACACTCTATGCATCCAGAGATCATAGCAGTCCATGATACCTCATTTTTCTCCATGATCCGATCAAAAACACGAGATGCCATATTTGGATTGTCAAACTTCCAGTAAAAATCCACTAATGCTGTGGCCACAAAAGACGAATACTCCATCCTCTCGTCAAGGAAAACAAGAGCATGTATCGCTCTTCCTAATCCCCAATTCCCACACTTAACGCACGTAGAAAGACAACTGGCAACTATCTCAGGCTTGGGCACGAAACCATGTGCATACATATCCCTGAACATCTTCAGTGCTTCCAAGAGACACCCATTTTGAGTATAGCAGTTTATCATGGAACTCCAAGAAACGGTGTCCCAACTAGGCATTTCATCGAACACTTTCAGGGCACTCTTTGTGTCCCAGAACTTTGCGTACATTGACAGGAGGGAATTGGATATAGTAAATTCATCGAACCCATTCTTGATCACATTGCAGTGAATCTGCAAGCCCAGAATTTGTTGGGACTGAGAAAGAGCACAAGCTTTAGCAATTGATGGAACAATGAAGGCTGTTTCTGCGTGTAACTGGAAGGGGTGGACATATTGTACGTAGAAGGCAAGGGCTTGCTCATACAATCCTTGGGAGACCAGACGTTTAACGTCGGAGTTGAGGAATGGTATGGCGCTTGGAGAAGTTGATAAACAACGTTTTATTAGTAGATGATGCATTCAACATGCATCTCATTAACTTTCTTCTATTTGGTAGAGAGTTTGGGTATGTTTCTTAAGAATTATCGACCAATTGATTCAGTCTTGGCATAACTATCGCCGTTGAAGTAAAATTATGAAAACTATAAGGATCAGAAATTACAAACAAAAGTTGTTATGGTATTAAGTATTGTTAAATTAATTACATATATAAAACTAAAAAATAAGCGTCATAAAATGTACAACACCAAAATTGTCTTTATTTCTCAAATAAGTAAGAATTCAGTAATTACATAATTGTTTAGGAGTGTGGGTGCTGTAATAATGACAAGAGTCTCTTTAGGATGTTTAGTAAATTCATAAAATGCTTTCATGCCTATGATAAAGCTTGATGCCATCAACCAATTTCATGTTAAATTCATACAACAAATTACTTAATATTATCCCAACAATTTTAAGTACACACAAACATTCTCACATTAATTTTCTTTCTATCAAATCCATATTTCCAACACTCCAAATAATCAAAATAATTTACAAAACAACTAATGCATTATTGAATTTCAGAGTATTTTAAAGAGAATTTTTTTTTTTAAAAAAAAAAAAGGAAAAAGCCACCACTATATTTGGGTCCATGTTGGGGCTATTTCTGAAAATTATATCTCACAAAAATTATTTTAGCCTATTTCAACTCTTGGAATTTATTTGAAGTTCAGCGTTCACACTTTTTTGTCTCACTTTTTTTCGTATTTTGACCAACACAAAAGGTACTTCGGATTACACAATAATATAAATATTATAATAATCTTATGATATTCTATGACATACAATAATATGTTATCAAATGCCATAAAATAGTATTAAAGATTTTGTTATATAATACAATAAATTATAAAAAAGTTACAAATACTATGTCAATTCTAATTTCTGTTTAATATTGGTTTTACATAATAATATAAAAGTACTAGAAATAATCTTATGTAATATTAAGTATTTTAATATATAATATGATATACTATAAAATGTCTTGTGGGGGTGGGGGGAGGCTTCCTCACAAGCAGGAGTGCAAATGAGTCGAGCTCAACCAAAATATCAAGCTCGAGCTCAAGCCCATTGCTCATATATTTTTTTAAAAATATTTATTTTTTAGTAAGAATATATTATTATTAATATATAATATTAAATAATAATGATAAAGAAATCAAGTGACAATCTTGATCCTATTCAAACTGCGGGACATAACCTCCTAAAGTAAAGTCCGGCGCATTCCTAATGCCCGACAACTTGGAAATGCTACCAGCTCTTCACAAGAAGCTTGTTCTGTTGTCATCACATCTCTATTAGCAAATGAATTCGCCTACTCGCCTATCCCTTGCATGCCTTCAGTGGCAATACTCATTACCCAAAGTGGCTCTACTTATTAACACCAATGAACGCACAACTTTCATGAACAGCAGAAGATGAAAAGTAGTTGTTGTCATTTGAGTTCTGTTTCTCCTTTTGCAAACTGCTGGAGTGAAATCTGTGCAACAATGGTATGATCTTACGGGTCATCAGCCGCCAGAGCGTCAGCCAAATTCCTACCTTTTGTCTCAAATGGGGAGAGCAATACACAGAGTGCAGAGAGAATTATCGTAACCTGGAACAGAATAACGGCATATGCCTGCTGACAGTCATTCACCAACCCAACGGCTACAAGAGGGCATATCATGCCGCCTATTCTCCCAATAGCAGTTGCTATTCCAACACCAGTTGCTCTTATATTAGTTGGATATACCTGTTGCATAAGGACAGATGAGAGCATAATACCACATTGTATGTCATAGTTCAAGAAAAGATCTTTCTTGATATGTCAAAGCAGGTTTATCTTTTCACCATATTAAGTACCTCTGGGCAATAGATGCAGGCAACAACAAAAGTTGCTGAAATGAACGTACGAGCTCCGAACAATAAAGTTGTGGTCAAAATCTCATTCTGATGGGCCAACAGTGGAAGAAGTAGCAATGAAGCTAACACAAACATGATTACCATGGAAAACTTCCGACCCACTCTGTCCACGATGAAGGCTGATAAGATCAGGCCAGGAACCTCTGAAAGAAAAGTTGGAGTCAGCTTTAACCAAAAAAATTCTAAGAAAACAAGCAATAATACCATCAAACTTTTTATTCCACCCATTTCACCATTACCTGCCAAGCTGGTAATGAATACATCTATATAGAGGCTTGCATTTTGGCTTTTCCCTGAATGCAATTTGATTGAGTTACATTTACTTTGATCACTGCTCAGTTCAGAAGTAAGCAAAATAACGCCATAATATGCAAATGTGTTTCCGAAGTATAATAACCACAGAAGAAGGTTTGTTCTGATCAATTTTGAAGAAAAAAGTATAGACAGTGATGAGGAATTTGCTTTGTACTTATACAGTTCATCTACTCTTGGTGAGAGCAAATGGGTGCTCTCTGATGCTGTAGACTCGTTCATTTGATCCTGCTCTTGATCAGAAACAAGCTTTCCAGCTCGGAGTGCTGTTCCATTAAGCAATGCTGCTTTTCTCAGAATATTATTAGCCTCATTAGTTCTTCCTTTCATGCACAGAAACCTTGGAGACTCTGGTGCCAGACAATATAAGAGTAGTACAATGAAAGAGGGTCCTGAAGAAAGCGCAACTAACCATCTCCATCCAAAACTGGGCATAATAATCTGTGAAAAGAAACAGCAAAAGGCTGAGGTTCCCAGAAAGACGAAGCTGTACTTAAAAAGTGGAATCACAAGTCTAATCATCTAATCGATAGTCACCAAGTCCAATCATTTACTCGATATATATGAAGGACATAGCATAAGAACAGACCCACGCAAGACCAGCCTCAAATATTGTTCCGAGTGTCCAAAAACTTGAAAAGACAATCATCCAGGCACCTCTACTTGGTGTTGGTACAAATTCTAGAAACCACGAGGTATATATATGCATACCACCAAGACCAACTCCGGTTATGCATCGAAGTAGTAATAATGATATGTAATTTGGTGAAGCAGCACTTAAAAGCCCGGCAATAGCTGTAATACTAGCCACGCCTAGGAAGCCCTTCCTAAGAAGAAGGAAAACAAGACAAAAACATATTTTGGTCAGTTAAGATGAACACAGATCAGAATATAATTAAACAAACCTCACAAACAGTAAAGAATAGGTTAAACAAGATTTCAGGACGAGGGGATCTGAGCACCCTACTTTCGTCCATAATTATCAGATACGACACCCCAAAAATAAGCTCCGACCAACATGCCAAAGAAGACCACAGTTGATATCGAGCTCTTCTGACCAGAAGATAGATGCCACTCAGATTGAACTGCTGATCCGACAAATGAAAGAATCATCATCTCCATAGCTTCAGCAACCCAACCCAGTCCTCCATAAGCAAGCAAAAGACCTTGGTATTTACCAAATCCAACAGTAGTGAGTGCTTCATCTAATGTGTACACCGTGTCAGAATCTCCCATCTAGACAGTCAAAAGAAGTGCATATCAGAAACTTGTGTATGGATCGAATATTCCAATACAAACTAAGTAATTTTTAGGCATTAGGAAGTGAAACAGCTCATATTTCCTTGCGACTTGTGCTGTATATTTTAGGCAGCCAATTCTTCCACCAATATAAACTAATCTAGTAAAGGAGTATCAGAGAAGAGCAAAAATTACTGAGAAGCCAGTACAGAGTTTCACAACTCACCTTAACCGAAACGAATGTTATTTGTTAACTTTTCCTTTTCTTCAACTGCAAACTGCAAATTCTGGAAGCACCACTCTTAGCATGTTCTCCACTAATTCCCATAATCTTAGAGCTGCAAAAAGAACTCAGTTGGTTACAAAGACAACTCAAGCGACATGCACCTGCAAGTGTCAGAAGTGCCTGTATTGTATGTATATGTGCACATCCCTCCTATTTAGCAGTGGCAAATAAGTGTAGCAACATATATAAATATTTCTCCGTTGGTACCATTAGTCTACTCTTGAATACCATCTTCGAAGACAAAACTGAAATCACTCGGTAAATTCAAGAACTTCAAATTCCACATAAAAATTTGATTTTTACTCAGCATCATAACAGAACGTGAAGAAATACAAGGCTAATAGCAAATCTAACCATTGGGTTTGTGCTGTCAATAGAGTATGTGCCTCTTCTATCAAGCACTTGAATACCTGAAACGATCATGGACATCATCAAACAAACAATCACTAACCAGAAAAAGAAAGTAAAAAAGAAACATGAGAACAATGCTTATAAATAAGATAAAAAGAACTCAAGAAAGAATGATATTCAAGAAAGCAAATGCACTGTCTTATATATCGAAATTCGAAAAACAGAGTGATAATGCATCACAGCAAAATATCCCCATCCTACAGCATAGTTTCACCATTGTCATCACTATATATGCAAGAAATCATTTCTACAAGTACCATAACAGAATATTGACATTTTCTCCTAAAACCCATCAATCATTCCACCCCAAACAGCAAAATCAAGCAGCATATGGGATTCAGTGACTGAATAGACAAGGAAATTAACACTAAATCTGCTATTAACAAGTGTTCTTGGAACATCACGAGCTTTTCAAGGACTCCAAGTCCAAGAACCTCCTAAAAGCTAGGCGTGATTAACCACACACAGAACAGACGATAGACGAAAATGTTTGCGGTTCTCACCAAAAGGGTATTGCATTTGGATGCTGCGGCCGTTGACGTTGGAGGGGAAGAGCGTCAGCTAAACTGAATTGCAGTAGTTATACTAAATCAAAAACAAAAAAAAAAAAATTGCAGCATTTATATTTGGGTTCCATGGATTCGCCTCCTGTTCATTTTCCTACAGTATGTCCCAAGTATTGAAATATTGTCAGTGCGTGTTAAACTGAAACTCTGTCCTGTTAAAATTTGAGAGAATTGTAGGGATTTTTGTGGCCTATCCGCAGTCCTTATTTGTAATTATACAATTGAGTAATTCAATTAACTTAATTAAAATCAATAATAACTGTATTCTTTTTGTACTTTAAAAAATTATTGTAATTATCATTAAAAATTTAAGAAAAAAAAAAGATTGCAAAGAGAAGAAAATAACAACATAAATTACATCACTACCCCACAAACACTAAACTACCAACTCATTACAAGAATGGTAAACGTGAGACTACGAAAATCAACCTTAAAACAGGTAATTAGATGAACATAAATCCAAGATTGTATGAATAAGAAGTGATTGTGCATTACTACTACTTAGTAACAGTGTCTGTGAGTGGTGTTCCCTTGGTCTCAAAAGGGAACAACAGCACACAGAGTCCAGAAATAAGTATAACAATTCCAAACAAAACAACTGCAAGTGTTTGATGGCATCCTCTCACTAATCCTACTGCCACCAGAGGGCATATCATTCCACCAATTCTTCCCACTGAGGTTGCAAGTCCAGACCCCGTGGCCCTTATAGAAGTTGGATAAACCTGTTAAGTTGAGAAAAAGCCAGACTTAAAAGCTAAATTTGACGGTCGAGAAAAACGAAAATGTGTCGTAGTAGAGTTGGATATGAGAGACATGAGATTCTTCTACCTCCTTTGCGTACGTGGTCAAGGTGGAAAATGCAGCAAAGAGTAACATGCGTGCGCAGAACAACAATGCCGTAGTCACAACCTCGTTTTGGTGGAAAGACAGTGGCAGCATTAAGATGAAAGCTAACATTGTCAGGATTCCCATGGTGAGCTTGCGGCCTACTCTCTCCACGAAAACGGTTGCTATGATCAGCCCTGGAATTTCTGCACAGAGATAAAAGGTGCAGTTGGGAACTTCTGTTAATCTTTTGGCTCAAACCGGTTTGGAATATGGAGAGGGAGAGGAAGAGCAACGTTACCTGCTGAAGAAGTGATCAAAACATTACGATAGAGGCTTGTATCATGACCATTTCTGAGAAGGATATTTAATGAGCGACAATCATTTGGTTCACTGCTCACGGCCGAGATCATCAGTACAACACCGTAAAATGCAAATGTGAATCCAAAATGCAAAAGCAGCAATAGAAGGGTAGTTCCCAGTAAATCCGAGGAGAACAGTTCAAACAAGTTCTTGGCGCTTGTTTGCAGACTGTTTGTCTTCTTTTGGGTTAAGGAAAGAAGATGAGTTTCTGTCAAAGGAGAATTTTCTTCATCCAGATGCTTTGTTTGGTCGGATACAAGAGTGCCAGCAGGGAGTTTTTTTCGGTTCATTAGAGCTACTTTCTTCAAAATGTCGATTGCTTCGTTAATTCTACCTTCCGCAAAAAGGTATCTCGGAGATTCTGGCACAAAAACGGAGAATATCAACACCAACAAAGCTGGTAAAGCAGACAAACCAAGTAGCCACCTCCAGCCCAATGTTGGCATTATAATCTGCACCGTGACTCATAGAATGTCATTACGAGAAACAAACTACAACGGGTCACATAACATGAGCTGAATTCAAGATATCATGTCATTACACATTAGATTAGTGTAATGCGTGCAGCAAAACCAGATGGTAGAAATTGATCTTTCAGAGACCATCCAGGAAAAGGATTCACAAAACTCTTCACCAACAAGAAAAATAGAAATAAGCTAACGATAAATTTAACTAAACTTACCCATGCAAGTGAAGCCTCAAATAGTTCTCCAAGTATCCAGAAAACTAATATGCTAAGCGTCCAAGCACCTCTGTTAGAGCTCGGGACGAACTCCAGAAACCAAGAGGCAAATACATGCCCACCGGCCACACCAAATCCAAGAATACAACGAAGTAAGACGAGTGACTTGTAACCTGGAGAAAACGCACTTAAAAGTCCACCTCCAGCTATTACTAAAACTATACCTTGCATTCCTATCCTGTGGAGTTAAAGCAAAAATCATGTTTTCGGCCAATTAAACAATACATGCAGAACATTGAAATTAGACTAAGCGCACGTGCAGCCCCTGAGGTTTGTCTCAATATCAAAATCCTGTTTCCGTTATGGACTAATGTAATGTTGAGAAATTTAAGCGATGATTCCAGACTAATTTGAGCAGAACTGTTGTTGTTACCTTCTCCCATAGGCATCCGATACGAAGCCCCAGAAAAGTGCTCCAACAAGCATTCCACCAAAAACGGCAGTCGACAAAAGGCTCTCTTCGGTGGGAGAAAGTGACCACTCGGACTTGACTGCCGGCCCAATAAAGGAGAGCAGATTCATTTCCATTGCTTCTGAAAACCAACTGATTCCAGCAAAAACTAGAGCAAGAGCTTGGAAAGTCCCAAACCCCACAGTCGAAAGTGCTTCATCTAGTGTGTATCCGAGGCTCGGATCCCCCATATTAACAATCAACTGTAAACAAACCTTAGTTAAATCATTTTGATTGCAGTAACTGAAGTTCATGTCTAATTCCAGTTTAATTGTTCAGCACTCAAAACTGAAAGACAAATAACATCAACGGGATCGAAAAAACACATGAAATGTGTAAAACAAACAAGATTATTATACCTTGAGGATGACAAATTCTGTATCTTACTTGTGAAGGATCCTCAAAGAGTATTGCTTTCACCAAGACACTAGCCCTTCATACAACTGCAGATTTACAGAACATTGAACAACTGATTAACGTACGAAAATCAAACGAGTTGAAGCGTTCTTATGTTCATTATCAGTATCAATGGATTGGTCTCTACTTAGAAAATAATTGAGCTGCATAACAAAATTCTAAGGAACTAATTCCTTGAACATGGGTTTTTTACTTTCTAAATTCAGCCTCACCAACAGGCCTAGACCTTGAATCAAGAATCAGTTCACAGCCAAAATCAAGAAGAGAGTTGGATCTATAGTTGCTTGAGGATCATTTCAGAGGGAATGGAAGGGAACTCAGAGCACAAATTCAACAGAAAGGAGTTGAATAATTCAATTACGTAAGAGGCAGAGCAAGAAAACCAAGAGACTAAACAAGAAAACTTACCATCGACATTGTGTTCCTCCTCATCTCCAAGAATCCTACCACGGAACTGCCCTTCAATATCATCAATCTCTCTCTCTCCCTCTCACACATACACACACACACGGGGAGACTGAAATTCACTGTCAACTACACACTGACCTGTAAACAGCAAAGAGACAAGGCATCAGGTAAACTCTACATGGTGGGGGACCAAATAAAAGTTTGTGTTTTAGTACACTTGATGTTTATGTACATGTATTCTCAGTTTCAACTTTCAAGATCACTCTCTTATTATAAAAAATAAAAAATTAATTAATTAATTAATTATTCACTGTACTATAAATGATCCTCATATAAAATTATAATAAATTAGTAATATTTATTATAGTTAGATAAAATCGATAAAAAAAAAATAGAATTTGATTACTGTTAATCAATACTTGTTATGATTTTTTCAATTATCAAAATATTTGTCACAACTAAAAGTTGTATTAATATATTGACATCGTTTGCGAAAAATAATGATGCGCAAAAATGGTTTATTAGTGTCCACCATGTTTATTTAATTTTAACCATCGTAACTGATTGTGATGAAAAAAAATTATATTTCTTTTAATGAATTTATGGCTTTATTTTGTTTTATTTTTATAGTAATTTTGTTAATGTATAAGAAAATAGCAAAAAATTTGAAAATAAATAGATTTCTTTTATAAACATTGAGATAGAATTTTTTTTAAATAATAAATACATAATTATATCAATATCTCAATAATTGTTCGATACATCAATCTATTTAAGAACATTAAAAAAGTGACATAAACATTCAATAATTTTACGGAACTCAAATTCTGACTTTTAATTTATTTATGTGATCTCAATTTTAACTACTAGACCAAGACATTATTGGTTTTAAGTTAGATTTTTAAAGAGTGGAAGAATGAGTGAAATTAAATTAAAAATAATAACAAACATTACTGTGATTTTAGGGACTAAAAGCAAAAATAATCAATCTTAGTTGGACTTTTATACGAAATTAAATAAAAAGAAATTGCAACAACTTGTGCACATTAATCACGAAACTATACTTTAATATCAAACTGTCTCTATCTTTTGGCTTTCCATTGAAGCATAATTACTCCACCATATTTTTACTAATCATGATGGGGATGCTGACTTAGACATGATAATGGGTACGGGTAAATTGAAGTTTTTATTATTTAAAAAATTATAAATATTTTTTAATTTTAACGTTCGTTTAACAATAAATTTGTTACGTTAGTATGCATTAAGTTTTCATCTAATTTTTATAGTAACTCACCAAAATATTATTTTGGATTATGAATAAAATTTTAAATACTTTTATGAACTAAATGTGCCCTATGAACTATCTATTTGAATCATCCTATTTCTTCTTTTATATTGTCTTTTAAAAATAAATCAATAAGAGTAAAGTAGTAATGTCCACTTTATCGTTTAGGAGGTATTTTTATATTTTTTTAAATAATAAGAAGGCATGCATAGTTATATCAAATCTGATGGAAGTTGCAACGTCCATAGAATTTTATACATAATTGAAAGATTAATTAGTATTATTAAGAAAATTTAAATTTAATTATAAATAAATTTTAGGTTGAGATTGAAATATATTAAAATTTGAACGCCGTAACTTGAAGCTCGTTATAATATTTAAGAATAAATTATATTAATTAAAAAAATTAGACGGGACGTAGTGTAATTAGATCGGACATGCCCGAAATTATAGGTCACTACAACTTACAATGTTATGTATGAATGAAAGGTGGTACACAAATGATACATTAACTATGGATGTCAATGAAACATTTGCAGGGCAAGCATCATGCAGGTAGTTCCTGTTGCTAGTTCTAACCCCTGGCAATTACCTACAGATGAAACTACTCATGTGTCTACGGACAGTTTTCTCGTGGTCGTTTTGGTTTTTCTTCTTCTAATGGGGTGAAAAATCAGACAACCTCAAGAATTAGATTCATTCTTTGTTGCTGACGACGTCCGTAAGCCCTCTCCCTTTTGTCTCAAATGGGAAAAACAGGACGGCGATTCCAGAAATAAGTATAACAATACCAAAGAATATAACTGCAAGTGTTTGATGGCAACCCCTCACCAGTCCTACTGCCACCAGAGGACATATCATACCACCGATTCTCCCCACAGCAGTTGCAAGTCCGTAGCCACTGGCTCTTACAGAAGTTGGATAAACCTACATATGGATTGAAGAACATTCATATTTCTGTTCACCTCTCACGCCAAGTTGTATGTCAAATTATGGTTTTTTACCGTAGCTAAAGTTTGTGTGTGATCATACCTCTTCTGTGTAGACGCACAAAGTGTTAAATGCTGCAGATAGGAACATGCGGCCGCTGACCAATAAAGCCGTTGTCACAGTTCCATTTTGATGTGCAAGCAGTGGTAGGATGACAATGACTGTTAGCATCGTCAGGATTTCCATACAGAGCTTCCGGCCAAACCTTTCCACAAGAACCATGGCTAGAAGCAGCCCTGGAATTTCTGCAAGAAAATCAATGATATGGCAAATTGTACGTTGTTTCAGGTTTTAATGAGAAAAAAGGCATTTAGTTCTTACCTGCTAAACAGGTGATGAAAACATTAATATAGAGGCTATCATTCTGGACATTGTTGGGAAGGATACTTGATGAGTGGCAATCACTGCGGCCGCTGCTCAATGCGGAAACCATCAGTTGGATCCCGTAGTATGCAAATGTGTAGGCGAAGAACATAATCCATGCAAGAAGAGTGGTTCCTAGTAAATCTGGTGAGAGGAGTTCAGAGAGAGATCCGAAGCATTTTCCAAAGCTACTTGTCTTGCTTGCGCTTGAGGAGATGAGGTAAGTTTCTTCTGACGGAAAATTTACTTCTTCTGGCTGCACTTTTTGGTGATCAGAGACAAGACTTCCTGAGGGAAGTTCTTTTCCGTTGACCAGAGCTATTTTTTCCAAAACTCTGATCGCTTCATCGGTTCTACCTTTCGTGCATAAGTATCTTGGAGTCTCTGGAGTGAAAGTGGACAGGAGAAGCACTGTAAAAGATGGAATGGAGGATAATGCAAGTAGCCACCTCCAACCCCATCTTGGCATGATAATCTGCATGAAGAGAAAAAGAAATAGCGAATGGGGCTATCTGATTTTAATGGTCAGCTAAGCGCGTAGTGCATGATCAGAAGTAGTTAAAACATTAAGTACCCATGCAAGAGAAGCCTCCAAAAGTTCCCCAAATATCCAGGAACACATCACGACAAGCATCCAAGCACCTCTATTGGAGCTCGGTATGAACTCCAAGAACCAGGCTGCATACACATGCCCACCTGCAGCACCAAATCCCACAAAAAACCGAAGGATGACTAGCGACTTGTAATCTGGCGAAAAGGCACTGACAAGTCCTGCTGCAAAAGTTATTATGGCTACACCTCGAATTCCCGTCCTGTAGGGAGAAAAACAGTGAATGCAAACTTAGAAGCTGAATCTTTCCGTTTAAGAAAAAAGGCTATGACTGATGCCTCAGATTAATGGAGGGAGAGTACTCTTGTAATCTTGGCAGTTGCATTGATAGCACGGAATTCTTTCAAACACGAGGAAACCTTTTCGAAATACACAGAAGCAGCTTTATATTTGAGAAATAATAGCTAATGCATAATGGTTTAAAGTTGCAATTCATTATTTACAAACTGCAGAATTGTAAACCAGAGCACAGTCTAGTTTATACGAGGACAAGATTCCGAAACAAATGCACCTATTGTAATCTGAAGCGAGAGAACGATACCTTCTTCCATAGGCATCTGCTATGAAGCCCAAGAAATATGATCCAACAAGCATCCCACCAAAAACAGCAGTGGATAGAAGACTCTCTTCAGTGGGAGAAAGGGACCATTCAGATTCTAGTGCCGGTCCTATGAAGGAGAGCAGTGTAACCTCCATGGCGTCCGAACACCAACCGATTCCAGCAAAAACGAGCGAAAGAACCTGGAAAGTCCCAAACCCCACACTTGAAAGCGCTTCATCTACCGTGTATCCGTTCCCTTGATCTTCCATCTTAAACACAAACAACAACAGGATCAACAATGTAAAGACCTTCCAATTGTAGAGAACTTCAGTACTAATTTTACAGTTGAATTTAACAACTTATTCTTTTCTATTGTTCCACAAGCACTCAGTTCCAGAAGGGCTATCAAAAATTACCTCAAAAGGAGAAACAACTTCACCATTCTTGATCATCTTCTCCTTTAAACTTAGAAATTCAAAAGAAGTACAAATTATACCTCAAAATGACAAAATTTTGGAACTTAAAAGTTGGATAATTTTCAAGAATCCCTTTACAGAATTACATAAAACTGCAGAAATTAAAGATATATCAATCAACAAGCTAAGCTTAGTTTTCTCAACACTACAATTACAAAGAAACAAGAAAACAAAAGGGAATTCCATATATATCACTAATAATTCATCAGTCAGTTTCAACTCTGGCCCAGAAAATTTCAGACAACATCAGAATGGATGAAAACATATGTAAAATCAACAACTTCGCCCAATTTAATCTTCCAAACCCATGAAATAATTCAGTCAAGCGCAATGTAAAACAGAGAAAACCAAGAAAAGAGAGAGAAACACTTACCAGTCAATGCCTGTTTGTGATGAGGAAAAACACACACTTTACTATTTCTCCTTGGCCCCTTCTAATATATCTCACTCATCCTTAAAGTAAATGTCACATGGGGAAGAGCCTTTCAGACACAACTCCACACCCACACGCACACTCACCTGAAAGAAACAGAGATAAAAATCAGAGAATCTCACATTATAAACTAAGCAAATGCGAAAATTGCAACAAGGCTGTATGAAATAAAAAGACAAAATTGGAGATACAGGTGTGTAATTTGCGGTGTTCTCCATAATAGATATTCCTAACCCCAACCCCCCCATCGTACTATAAAATAAATAATGTGAGATGTCACTGCTGTCATTTATTTAATATTTACTAAAAAAATAATATAAAAATGAATAATAAAGTGAAAAATCAAATGTACCTGGATTTTATTTGGAATATTGTGTAGTGATACTCTCACCATATCAGAGAGGAAATATAAGTTTTATTATTTAAATTGTTTTGTGAAATTTATGTGACTTGTGTTATTTTATAATTTGTTATAATTAATAAGTCAATAATTTGTTATAATTATTTTTTATTGATAAATGTTTGTTATAATTAATTAATAAATCAATTCCAACAGTGAATCCCTATCACAATAAACAAAAAAATAAATTTTAATAAATTTACTTTAAATCAAATAATTATCCCTTGTAATAATAAATTTATATTAAATAAAATAAATACTTACTCATGTGATATGACTCAAATTTATAAACTCTAATTTATTTACAAAATTTCAACCTTAGCCACTAAATTTACTATGGCAAAGGAGTAGAAGACAGCAGCGGTGGTTGTGTATAATATCTAACAATAATATAATAATATCAACATCAATAATTGGTGTGGTTGGGTACAAAATTATGTTTATATTTTTATTATAAAAATGAAAATAATTGTCACGTGCTTCTTCACTTACAACACTGTGACTGCATTAGTATTAGTTCCAAAATTTAGGGAAGGTATTTATAGTTAAAATAAATTATAAAAAAAAGTATAATTAATTATGACAAAAGTTGAGAGTATTTAAAAATAAAAAAATTAAAAATTAAAGTTGAAATATTTAGAAAAATATAACTTAATATTTTTCAATTTTGCCAGGAAGCTACAAGAACTTAATATAGTAAAAAGGTTCTAAATGCTTACAAAGTATGGGAATCCATCCGACTGAATTTTCTATTTCAAATATCATCAAATTTTTTATTTTATTTAATATATACACGTTTCCCATAAAAATTACATTAATTTATATTTCATTTAGTTACTGCAGAGAAGAAACAAAAATAATCTTTCTTGAATAATAATATTCACTAGTATAAACTTCCTATGTTTCAAATACTTATCCAAGTCTAGTTATGCACATCCAGTGTCATGCAGCTCCATTCCCTTGGTTTCAACTTTGAAGAGCAGCACACAAATTGCAGACAGAACCATTACGACCTCGAATGAAGCTATTGCAGCCATTCTGTGGCAACCGGAAACCAACTCCACGGCCACGAGAGGGCAAATCATCCCTCCAATTTTTCCTACAGCAGCAGCAACACCAGCTCCTGTTGTCCTCACGGACGTTGGATATATCTGCAGACAAGAGAAAAGCAAAACGGAGTAATGCAGTTTTAGATCTTGGGAACATGATGGTGAATGAGAATAGCGTTAGCAAGATAGGACCCGAGTTGTGATAGTGTTTGTGGAATGGAAAGGAGTAAAAGTGAGTGAAGGTGGAAAGAAGAGATGGCATGATTTTACCTCTGGGCAGTAAATACCGGCTATTTTAAAGTTTCCAATGAAGCACATCCGGGCTCCAAACAATAGAGATGTGGTTAGCAGTTCATTTTGGTGAAACATCAGTGGTAAAAGAGATATGAAGCCGAATGAGTACATAAGCACCATTGAAATTTTGCGGCCGACTTTGTCCACAAGAATGGCTGATAAAATGAGTCCTGGAAGCTCTGAAAACATATCAACACATTGAATCAGATCAGACTATAAGCAGGTGCATTCAGAAGAATGAAATAAGATGATGAGATCACATCACAGAAGAACAACTGATCAAGTTATCCAGATACCTGCAAAACTAGTGATGAAAACATTTCTGTAGAGGCTAGTATCTGTCGGCTGTTTTGAGTGTAAAACAAGTGCCCCACATTTACTTTGGCTACTGCTAAACTCCGAGGTCATCAACACAACTCCATAATACAGAAATGAATTCGTAAGGTAGACAATCCACAAGAGAAGGGTTGTTTTGATTAAGCTTGATGATAGAAGTGTGAAAAACGAGAAGATGCCTCGTTTAGGACTAGAATTTTTATTTTTTATGGTTGACAGCAATGAGGTACCTTCAGGAGTAGTAAGTTCCTCATCCAACTCACTAATTTGATCAGAAACTAAGACACCAGAAGGAAGTTGTGTTTCATTAATTGTGGCCATTTTCTTCAAGACATGCTGTGCATCAGCAATGCTGCCCTTCGCGTATAGGTACCTTGGAGACTCTTCCGTAAAAAAATATAAGATAAATGCTGCTAAACAGGGTACTGATGATAGTGCAAGTAGCCATCTCCATCCAAGTCTTGGCATAACGATCTATGGAAAAGGGTAAAAAGGAAGATTTCAAGAATAACTCACGGATTGATTTCTCCAACAATACATGGATACTAAAAGGCAAACAAGGAGAAAAGAGAATTGAAATACATCTGAAAACCGAATACACAACTTTGAGTTAAAAAAAAATGTATACTTCAGATTAGACCCAATAGGAACACCATATGATTTCATGCATGTTCAAAGTTGGATATTGATGATTTGCTAAGGATATTCATGTGGAAGTGGTACCCTATTAACTTGATGAGCTGGGATTTCCTCACTGTCTAATGCTTAAGAATTCTTGTGACTATACAACAATAGAATATTTAGGATGGCTTCTCACAAATATGAGTTCAAATGAACTAGTAAACTGTTATTTTCCAAGGTCTAAATATCAGAAAAATGATGGACAACAGGTTGGGCCTAATGATGCATACAACCTTTACAGAAACTACTTAGGGCTACTGAACAATTAAGTTATCTAACTTCTATCACTTGGAGATGTTTTGGTGGTTCATGCAATCTTAGAGGTCAGCTTCATGTACTGACTCTATGATAATGAAAAAAGAATAACGTGCAGGATTGAAGAAGCGAGAACAACAGCAACCAGGATGAGGAAGAAAGACGAGAATAAAAGGCTTCTGGTTCAAGAGCAGTTAGTATGCTTCTGGAAATGAAAATACACCAAAAGGTTTAGTCTAAGTTCGACAATATAATTGTAAGGACTCCAAATAAAACTTGAATAAGAATGATTATCCTAATGTAGTGCGTCGTCTTCTTCTGTGAGTCTCGATCAGAAATCTTTTTCATGTTACCACTGTTGATTCTTCTATTAAGCTCCTGATTCACATTATCATGTATTTATATAGTTTCAGAAGGTTTCATGTGCTTTAGAGCACTCCTTCAGAAATGCAGGTAGATAAGACAATAGTTGAGGATGCAATATTTACACTCTTTTATTGATGTCAATCAGTTATCAAAGGAATGGGCCTATTGGATTTCTTGGTGGTATTGTATATCAGGTTATAATTCATCAGGCCAACAATGAATCTTGAGGACTGACATTATTTTACATGATGGTTCCGACCAATTAGAGTGAAACCACATATTACTTTACATACTAGGGTTGAGAAATTGTCTCCACTTTCTAACAGATAAAAGGTCAAGTTAATGAGATTATAAGACAGAAATGATACGGAAACAGATGTGAAAAAAATAATAAAAGGAAAGAGAAATAACAAAAAAGGGAAAGACACAAAACTTTTCACGGTGTCAAATGAAGGCAAAGAATCAAGATGGATACTGCTCTAAATGATGAGAGCTGTTGATCTTTTCCAATCTAAATGACATCATGATAACCTTTCAGCTGTAGAAACTAAGACAAATCTGGAAAAGTCAACATGAGGGATTTTCAAATATACTGTTGAATAGTTCAAGGAGGAAACGACATACCCATGCCAATGAAGCCTCAAATATTGTTCCTATTGTCGAGAAAGTGGCAAAGACAACCATCCAAACGCCCCGGTTGCGTACAGGCACAAACTCAAGAAACCAGGATGAGTACACAGGTCCACCACCCAGGCCAACACCAACTACCATGCGGAAGATGATCAATGAAATATAGTTTGGGGAGAAGGCACTAAGAACTGCAAATATGCTGGTTGCTGCTGCAATACTTAGAAGGCCCATCCTGGTGATCAGAAATATTGCTAATATTGTTAAGCAAGTACTAGGATTATCAGTTTAAGTATCTCCACATGAAAATGGGATAATAAATCCAAATGTAGCTTTAAGATACTTCAACGAAACATTTCATTACATCTACTCTCTATAAGAACCTGAAAGATTATTTAAGAGTTCCAAGATCCTAATATGTATCTGCAAGTTTCTTCATATAAACTACATTAATTATATGTATTCAACGGTTTTAACTTCATATTCTTCTAGAAGCTTTGAGCCATTGTTGTATAGAAACTATGAATAGTCTCAATATAAACCTTTAAGGACTGAGCAAGTTACAGACTACGTAATCAATATGAGCAGTCATAAGCTTTCACTAGGTCCTCTCCATGTCCTATTGTGCCTAACTGTAAGTTTCCCCTTATAAGTATACGCTGCTCAAAAACCGATGCAATTCTTGAATTGATCTTGATGTAAATTTAATAAGGATAAGGATGCAAAACTGAGAAAAACTGGAAAAGAAAATAAAGAAGTGATATTCGACGAGTACGCAATCTCACACCAAAGATTTCATTCTCATCACTAAACACTACTGCAAAAGTTCATACAGTTGGCACATTGATAACCATTCTGCTTGAAGAATAGGAAGTCAAAGCCTTGCCTTCTTCCATAGTTATCAGATATGAGGCCCGACGCATAAGATCCGATGAGCATACCCGCAAATACAACCGTGGTTATCAAACTTTCTTGCCTGGATGAAAGTCCCCATTCAGATCGAACAGAGGGACCTATAAATGATAGTATCATCAGCTCCATTGCATCAGCCATGGACCCAAGTCCCGCATAAGCCAGCACGAGAGCTTGGAATTTGCCAAATCCCACCATTGTAAGAGCTTCATCCATTGTGTAAACAAGCTCCCTATCATAATCCATCACCTGCTAATCCCAAACCAAGAAATCCAACAGCATAATTCCATCAAGAGCAAATTAAACTGAAAACATAAGATTTCTCCTTCTACCAAACGGAATAAACTAAAACACCAAGACCCCTTTTTCAACTCATCAAAGTTCTCTTTTGCGGCATCAGCAGCCATTCAAAATGCAAACAAAACCAACAAGAAATGCCCTTTTCAGGTAAGATCAGAATCAAGGAACTGATACAGCGGCTCTCTAGTAACTGCAAATTACATTGAACAAAAATCCGATACACTTACTCCACTGTTCATGACGGCTCTGTTCATCAGCTTGTCTTCTCTTTAATTTGATTTTGCCTTTGGGAGCACCAATTCTTAACAGGTGAAGTGGCGGACTTCAAGAAAAAACCCAATAGGGCCTCAGAAAGGCTGATAGCTGACATTTATGGATCTTGATTTTTAGAAATTCCTCATGCATGTTTGCTCCCATTATCAACTACGTGTACCCTTAGTCCGAATCTGGGACCAAGATTGAGTGAACGACGAAACACAAACTACCAACACATATACAGGAAAAGAGTTTTCTTGAAAAGAATGTTTGCGAAATGTAAGTATCAATTACACTCATGTTATGAATTTCAATAATTAATAATTAATATCCGATTATAATCAATATTGAATATACATATTTAATCAATAATTATTAAAATAAATAAATACTTATAAATTAATGCAATTTTAAACACATAAAACCTCAATTTCACGAACCAAAGTTTTGATATAGTCATTTATATTTATATTCAAGTAATAATTGATTATTAACATCTTGTATTCGGCTCTTGTTTGAACTTTGTCATTGTTAGTCAACATCAGTGCTCCCGACCCCCCCCCCCCCCTTTCCTCCCCACCCCAACTGAAAAGACAAAAAAAAGAAAAAGAAATCTAACATCAGTGCACTAACCAAGTCCACATCCTCCAAAGTATTAAAATAAAATATGATATTTTGTAGCACCTCCTTTGACACTATACTTTATTACTTTAATTATCATTCTATCCTACTTTTTCTTAATTCCAACTTATTTTATAAGAAGTTCTATTTAATTAGTAAAATAAATTATATTCTTTATTAATGGAATATATAAATGTCATAAAGGTTAATTGACATTGTCAAAAATCGATATTTATTTTTCGCGGATGTATATAACCTAAAAAGGAGATAACACAGACATCTAACTGTACAAAATTTTAAACGCAAACCTCATAAAACACTAGTACCTTCAATAATCACATAGCCAGAGGTGTCGACTTCAGATGTCACGGTTAACTCACCTAATAAGAGTGACAGCACAACTCGAAATCCAATGTGTTTAATCTGTGTGACTTATTTTCTGAAAAATATGTGTAAGGAATGGATTGTCTACTCAATAAGTATAACTAACTAATTTATATATATACATGTAAGCAGCAAGTCAAATATAATGCAATCACACCAACCAACAATTTCTCGTGATATAACAATAACAGATGTAAGAAATAACCCATAATTATAAATCAGCCCACAACATAATATTTGATGTTATCACTTATTTTCTTAGGGCCCCTGCTTACTCCAATTAGAGCGCATCAGTCAATGATTTTGTCGGTCATCATTATCTCAATCAATGTTATATCATATACAACAAAGGATACCCATTGTATGTGAATATCCCCACACTATTCCAATTTGTAGCAATATCAACACAGGATATCACAACAAACATAACATCCCATACCACCTCAATGTGTAGTTAATAGTTATTAGCATAGGATATTCTCGGGTACTCTACGCGCCATGATATCTAGCTTTAATACATTTATTTTTTTATATCACATCATCAATCATATCATCATAAATCATTGATTACATTCCCCAACTAGGTAAGTCATCTTTTATTTCAATTCACAGTATCAACATTATTAACTTCATCATTCAATTTCATTTACCAATTATTTTCCAATCAATAACTTCCTCATTTGATTTCAATCAACAATCCATTATACGATCACATAATCATTGATTGGACTTCCGAACAATAAAACCACAAATAAGTACACAATTTCACATAATGACAATATAATCAAAATCAGCATTTAACAAATACCAATCAAGTTTACAACAAGCAAGATTACACATATATAGATCCAATTAACTATATTTACTTCAAATATCAAACCGGTTACAGTTGCTCAATCTTCTACTCTATCGTCACGTCCTATAATAAAGTAATACGTAATATATAGAAAGTATCATAAATTACGAACAAAATATTAAATAATATTCGTATATGTTTTTCTCCAAATCTTTTAATATTTTCCTTTATATCAAAGTTTAAACCTTTGTTCTATTTTTTGTAAATAACTAAACTTTTTAAATTTCTCAAATATATATTTAATTTATTGACTAACTCATAAGAACTCATTTTATTAAACCATTTATATCTTTATAACTAAAGTTCTTTACAACATTTATGAATTAAATTATTACAAAATTCTCATATTTTTTTAATAAACATAATAGTTCTCAAATATAATTTTCTAATACTTTTTAAATGTAATTTCTGAATTTTCAATCAATTCCTTATTACTATAGAATTTAACTAAATACCAATACATGCAATTAAGCATTTGGTTAATAGGCCTGATGAAATTGATTAAGCTAATTATAGTAAAGATTAAATCTTACGAACCTAATAATTTAATTAACCAATTATAACATTCATAAGTCAATTGTAATAAATTACACACTAATTTAAACAGTCAAACTCATAAAAATTTTCGATTAAATATTAGATCGGGCAATATAAATAACTTTTAATAAATGAAATAATCAAATAATATAATTATATAAATTAATATGAATTAAAATAAAAAAATTCCCGTACCTGTTTCCATTTTCGCGTTTAGTGTGTGTACACAAATGTGTGTGTGAATGTTTAACAAGAAAACAAAGTGAGGCGGTGGGTGGCAGCAAACCTTTTCCTTTATTCAAAATTATATTTTTCATAATGTCTTTTTTAATTTTTTTAAATAAATAAATTTATTCTTAAATATTCAAAATTTACTCATATTTTAATTTTTATTTATAATTAAATTTAAATATTTATATAATCCCTCAATTATATGTAAAAAAATCCTATAAATGTCATATTATTTATATATAAAAATTATTGTGGTAAACAAGTATAAGCATTTATGCGTACAATGATGCGTTGGAAAAGTTGAGGGTTCCTTTGACTTATAAATGATGCATTTTTGGTGGGTTAAGGCTGGTTTGTGTTGCTGACAACGTCCTTTAGTCCTCTCCCCTTGGTCTCCAAAGGGTAAAACAGCACCCCAATTCCAGAAATAAGTATAACAATCCCAAACAAAACAACTGCCAGTGTTTGATGGCACCCCCTCACCAGTGCCACTCCCACCAGAGGGCATATCATTCCCCCAATTCTCCCCATCCCGCTCGCTAGCCCAAACCCGCTGCCCCTCACACAAGTTGGATAAACCTGTACAAGAATTGGAGAACCTTCACATTTGTGCAGTCCAAGTTAATTAGTAAACGTGGCCAAAGCTGCCGTGGTTTTATGATCATACCTCTTTTGCGTAGAGGCTCAAAGTGGTAAACGCGGCAGAGAGGAACATGCGGCTGCTGACTAATAAAGCTGTAGTCACGGTTGCCTTGTGATGTGAAAGCAACGGTAGGATGAAGACAAGTGCTAGCATAGTCAGGATTTCCATACAACACTTGCGCCCTAACCTTTCTACCAGAAGCGTAGCCAAAAGCAGAGCTGGAAGTTCTGCAGGGGAATTGATGACATTGTGAGCTCTGAATTGTTTCAGATATTGAATGAGGAAGAAGCATTGATCAGGTAGTACCTGCTAAACAAGTGATGAAAACATTAACATAGAGGCTACCCTTCTCGACGTGGATGCTTAATGAGCGGCAGTCACTTTGATCACTGCTCAATGCGGAGATCATCAGTTGGATGCCGTAGTATGCAAATGTGTAGGCGATGAACAATATCCATGATAGAAGAGTGGTCCATAGTAAATCTGATGAGAAGAGTTGAGAGATAGATCCAAGCCATTTTTCGACACCCCTTCTCTTGCTTCTGCTTGAAGGAAGGAGACAAGTTTCGTCTGATGCAAAATTTTCTTCATCTGCCTGCACTGTTTGATGATGATCAGAGACAAGACAGCCGGCGGGAAGTTCTTTTTGATTGATCAGAGCTATTTTTCCCAAGACTCTGTCAGCTTCATTCGTTCTACCTCTCATGGCTAAGTACCTTGGACTCTCTGGCGCAGAATTAGACAAGAGCAGCACCACTAATGATGGGACGGAGGTTAAGGCAAGCAGCCACCTCCAACCCCATCTAGGCATGATAATCTACATCAAGAAAAAACAGTAATGAGAATGAAGCCCTCTAATTTTAGTGGCAACTGGCAAGCAAAGAGAGTAATGCAGGATTGAAGAACTAGTCAAACAGAATCTGGGGAAAAGGGATTATCACCCATGCAAGAGAAGCCTCCAGAAGCTCTCCAATTATCCAAGAAAACGACAGAACGAGGATCCAAGCCCCTCTGTTAGACGTCGGTATGAACTCCAAGAACCAGGCCAAAAACACATGCCCTCCCGCAGCCCCCAATCCAACGAGAAATCGAAGGACGACTAATGATTTGTAATCCGGGGAAAAGGCACTTAAAAGCCCGGCTGCAAATGTTACCATGGCTACACATCGAATTCCCACCCTGCAAGGAGAAAAACAGCTAAAAATCCTACTCCATAAAGACCAAAGTTTGAAGAAGAAGAAAAAGGGGTGGTCACCTTCTTCCATAAGCATCAGCAATGAAGCCCATGAAATACGCCCCAACAAGCATTCCACCAAAAACAGCAGTGGACAAAAGACTCTCCTCAGTGGGAGAAAGCGACCACTCAGATTCAAGTGCTGGCCCTATGAAAGAGAGCAGAGTGATTTCCATGGCGTCCGAAAAACAACCAATTCCAGCGAAAACCAGCGCCAGGCCCTGGAATGCCCCGAATCCCACACTCGAAAGTGCTTCATCCACCGTGTATCCACCACTCTCATCATCTCCCATCACAAGTCCACACTACAACACAAGTGATAATAAATGCAACAGTTAATCAAGCTTCAGTAAAACACTGAGAAGAGAGAGAAGCATTTACCTGCTTTGCAATGAGGAAGAACAACAACTACTATTCCTTTTCGGTCCTTCCCAGATAGCCTGAGATATAAGTTAAAACACACTTGGGAGAATTTTATAATATAAACTAACCAAATATGAGAATTTCAGGACGTAACAACCATATGCGTATTATTTGACGAGCAAACTCATAAAAAAATAATCTTATATTGAATTTTCATTTAAAATTTTTAAGTGTTAATGAAAAGCAAATAAATTAAAAGGATAATGGGAAGTAGTAGAATAATTTTAAGTGTGATGTCACATCTTCTCAATCACTTAAATAAGGAAACCACATTCCAAATCAAATAATAAAACAAGAATTGTGTCCCAAAAATTAAAAAACAAACAAATATATCAAAAAGTCAGTGCAACAAACATTTGGATCCTTCCAAACACAAATCAATAAAATAAAGTGATTATTACATTTCTCTTTTTTGAAATATAGTGTAATTAAATTTAGATTTGCTGTGGTTTGTAAAATAACATCTAGAATCCGTAATGTTTCATCTCGTCTAATAAATTAGTTAAAATTCACTGAATTTGCTGATATTAATAAAAAAACTGAAAGAAAATTAATATTATTGCAGTCTAACAATTTTTTTCTATCTAAACTACCCTTGTAATAGTGGAAATATACGTCCTCACATGTATTAACGCGTGAAGACGTATGAAGGTAATTGATCTTAAAAAGATTTATCTGACCTGCAATAAATCAGTAATAAGTCAATTGTGGGTAAATATAGATTTTTTTTCTAATATTTTTGTTAATATCAACAAACTCAATGAATTTTGATTAATATAGGGAATTGTTTGTTAGATGTAAACAAATTTTAAAAATGCTAGATATAATTTATTAAACTACTGGGGGCCTAGGTATAATTACACTAAATCTTATAGGAGAGAATTGTAATTACCCCTAAAATAAATAAATAATAACAGGAAAAGGGGTAGAAGACAATAGTGGTGCTCTGGATATTTTTGTTGTGACGTCACTTTTTTCATTAATTAAATATGTGACGATATAAAAATATCTCTCAGCATGAATAATTATTGGTCTCGCATTCTTTACTAATTTCACTGCATTACAAAAGAAAATAATTGGTTAAGACTTTAGACGCGTTTAAATTTAAAGTTACGGATTCGAGTTTTTTTATTTTATTTTTCGAACTCTTCAATTATTTAATTATTAATGTGATTATATAATTATTGTTTTTATTAAAAAAAAAGAAGTGGCACGTGCTTCTTCTTGATTTGTGCAACTCAATTATATCTTGTTCGAGCAATCATGTGTGAATTGGTTATTATCATTCCTTATTATTAATTAGCAATTGATGTTTATAATTAATTTTTAAAATTTTAATTTTGATCAACATCACAGTTCAAAGCACATTTTCATAATCATAATTTTTTTTATAAAAATAGCTACAAATTATTCATCAACACAATCCTTTTTGTTTGTTCGATGGTCCTCGTCAAGAATCATATTTCTTTGTAAAAGCGTAAAATTATATCTCAAAAGAGCACGTCAAATTGAGAAACAAGTCATCCATTCTTATCATCTTCTTCCATAAATTGAAAAATTGAAAAGCACTATAATTTATACGAATTTTGAAATTTAAAATTTAATATTTTCAAGAATCCATCCGCACTAGTACATATATATCTAGGGTTAATTAAGTGAGAGTACCACTTTGGTGTTTCACTTTTTTGGTATGCTAATTTATATAATTTTTAATATTTAATTTAATTAATTTATTTATTTTGTTAACTTCCCACCCTCCCACTCTTCTAAACCCCCACATTGCTCACTCTTTTTAACTTCTACAAACCCTTTATAATCTTTTTATTAAATTCTTTTTGAATATTTTTAATTACTTGAATAAAAATGTGTTTTCAAGAATATAAGTAATTTTTTAAATTTTTATTTAATTAAACGGGCTCATTTGAGTATGCCACACACCCTACTACTTATTATTTCTTTGGGGTTTTTTGTACTAAAATGGTGCATTTACGAGGCGTGGTAAAAAGAAAAATACCATTTTGCCCTTTCACTAATCAAACTATATTTTCAGCAAATCTATCTATATCAGATAAATGACTGAATAAATTGGAAGCAAATAATTAAAATTCGGATCTTAATTGAATATGTAGATTTATTGTTATAGTCTCAACCTAAATTGCATATAAGGCACGGGTTTTGTACTAGTTCTTCTCATAAATCTTGATTTAAATTTTTGTTCTGGTGATCACAAATTAACGTGTTACATTAGTTTTTATACGAGATTTTTATTACATCTTCTATTTCATTTTGCTTCCAACGATGAGGTGCAAATCGAGCAACCTCAACAATTGGATCGTTCTTAGTTGCTAACAACGTCCGTTAGTCCTCTCCCCTTCGTCTCAAATGGGAAAAACACAACGCAGATACCAGAAATAAGTATAATGATCCCAAACACAACAACTGCAAGTGTTTGATGGCAGCCCCTCACCAATCCCACTGCAACTAGAGGGCATATCATGCCGCCAATTCTTCCGATCCCGCAGGCTAGCCCGAAGCCGCTGGACCTCACAGAAGTCGGATAAACCTGTACACGAATTGGAAATGTTCGTATTTGTGCAGACGTAGTTAATTAGTAAATGTGGGGAAAGCTAATATTGTTCTATAATCATACCTCTTTTGCATAGAGGCTCAAAGTGGTAAACGCGGCAGAGAGGAACATGCGGCCGCTGACTAATAAAGCTGTAGTCACGGTTGCGTTCTGATGTGAAAGCAGCGGTAGGATGAAAACGACTGTTAGCAGCGTCAGGATTTCCATACAACGCTTCCGGCCTAACCTTTCCACCAGAAGCATAGCCAAAAGCAGAGCTGGAAGTTCTGCAGGGGAATTGATGACATTGTGAGCTCTGAATTGTTTCAGATATTGAATGAGGAAGAAGCATTGATCAGATGGTACCTGCTAAACAAGTGATGAAAACATTAACATAGAGGCTACCCTTCTCGGCATTTTTGGGAAAGATGCTTAATGAGCGGCAATCACTTTGATCGCTGCTCAACGCGGAGATCATCAGTTGGATGCCGTAATATGCAAATGTGTAGGCAAAGAACAATATCCATGAAAGAAGAGTGGTGCATAGTAAATCTGATGAGAAGAGTTGAGAGAGAGATCCAAGCCATTTCTCAACTCCCCTTGTCTTGCTTGAGAGAAGGAGAGGAGTTTCGTCCTCTGGCTGACTTGTTTGATAATCAGAGACAAGATTGCCGGTGGGAAGTTCTTTTCGGTTGATCAGAGCTATTTTTTCCAAGACTCTGACTGCTTCATTTGTTCTACCTTTTATGAATAAGTACCTTGGAGTCTCTGGCGCAAAACTAGACATGAACAGCACTGCCAAAGATGGGACAGAGGATAAGGCAAGTAGCCACCTCCAACCCCATCTAGGCATGATAATCTACATCAATAAAAACAGAATTGTGAATGAAGCCCTCTAATTTTGTGTCTAGCAAAGAGAATATGCAGGATTAAAGAACTAGTTAAGCTGAATTTGGGAAAAGGGATTAGCACCCATGCAAGAGAAGCCTCCAAAAGTTCTCCAATTATCCAGGAAAACGACATAACGAGTATCCAAGCCCCTCTATTAGAAGTCGGTATGAACTCCAAGAACCAGGCTGAATAGACATGCCCCCCCGCAGCCCCGAATCCAACGATAAAACGAAGGACGACTAATGATTTGTAATCCGGGGAAAAGGCACTTAAAAGCCCGGCTGCAAACGTTATCATTGCTACACCTCGAATTCCCATCCTGTAGGGAGAAAAATGACAATATTACAGCTGAAAATTTGAAGAAGAAGGAAAAGAAAAGGGGCTGGTGACCTTCTTCCATAAGCATCAGCAATGAAGCCCAAGAAATATGACCCAACAATCATTCCACCAAAAACAGCAGTGGAGAGAAGACTCTCCTCAGTGGGAGAGAGGGACCATTCAGATTCAAGTGCTGGCCCTATGAAGGAGAGCAGAGTGATTTCCATGGCGTCCGCAAACCAACCAATTCCAGCGAAAACCAGCGCCAGGCCCTGGAACGTTCCAAACCCCACACTCGAAAGTGCTTCATCTACTGTGTATCCATCACTCTCACGATCTCCCATCATAAATCCACACTACAATAGAATCGATAACGTAAAGAACAGTTTCCCAATACTGAAAACAAGAGGGGGGAGAGAGGGAGAGAGAGACAGAGACAGAGAGCGAGTTAATTTAAAGCCACTGTTAAAATACACACACACACACACACACACACTGACATGCAGGAAACAGAGAATTTCATATTATAAATTAGGGATAATTACACTTACTCCCCTATAGTTTGATATAATCATATGTAGACCCCTTTATATTTAAAAAATTATATTTGATATCCCTAAAGTTTACCCCCATCTACAAATAAGTCTATTTATTAATCAAATTTACTGAATTTATTGATATTAACAAGAAAAAATTGAATAGAAATTGATATTTAATTCCGATTGACTTATAGTAGAATTATTTGAGTCAAATAATTTTTTTTTCTAACTAAACTGCACTTATAACAATAAAGATATACCTCTTCACTTGTATTAATATGCGAAAATGTATAAGAATAATTCGATCATAAAAATATTTATTTAACCAATAATAAATTAGTAATAAGTCAATTAGGGGTAAATATGAATTTTTTTTTTAATATTAACAAATTTAATAAATTTTTACTAATAGATAAATGCAATTATCAATAGAAGCAAATTTTAGAAATAGTAGATGTAATTTTTTAAATTATAAAAAAATTAAATATAATTATACTAAATTTAAAAAATGAGAGAGTGTAATTATCGAACGTGAAAATTAATGTGTGTCGGAATGTAATAAACAAGTAGAGGTATCTTTTGGTACTGGTCATGTAATATTCTTTAATCATCTTCATCATTTAAATGAAGAAGCATTAAAGCATCATTATGAGTATTTATACCTATAATCATGCGTTGAAAACGTTTTAAGTTCGACCATTGTTTGAAATTCTATGAACAAATTTAAAATTACGAATTCGAGTTTTATTGAATGAATGTGTGAATTTTTGTTTCATTTTATGTGAACTTATTATAAATTTTGTTTCGTTATTCTTATTTAAAATTGATGTATTAATTAAACTGATATAATATTAAATTTATTTAATATTTATATAGTGATGCATCTACAACTAAAACAAATGATGTAAAATAAAGGAATAATGGGCAATTGTGGGGCCTCCAGATAATATTAAATGTGATGCCACATCATATCAATTATTTAATTAATTCAAGAATATTCTCAAATCAAATAATATTAAAATAAATAAATAATACAAAACATCAAAAATAAAAAGGGGTGAGTGCACCATTTGGATAGTTTCAAGCACAAATGAGTGAAAAAAAATAAATAAATGATAGTAGGTAAAGGGGTGTAGAAGACAGAAGTTGTGGTCTGGATATTTTTGTCTTGATGTCACTTTTCTTATTTAATAAAATATATGAAACCTTATAATAATATCCCTCAACATCAGTAATTATTGGTCTCACGTTCTTACTAATTTCACCATATTGAAAAGGAAAATAAATATGTGATTTATTTCAATTTTCAATTTTTTGTTGGGATCCGATGTTACTTTGATTAAAGTTCATATCTGCCTAGAAAAACTGCAAAAGCCCTCTTTGTGATAACATCTAGAGAACAACTCTGATCGGTGTTGGCCCGACTTGAACCACTGAGGCATTTATGCATCAAAGAAGAAGCAACATACCTGAACTGGGATTTGGCATCCAAATTCTAATCCATTTTGACTCAATGGAATTCAAAACATAACCTGTATGATATGCATTTCTCTGTTGCTCCTCAATGATTTAATTATCATTTGTCGTTCCGTTAATGCTACGGGGAGCTGAGTGGGATTGAGCAGAGCAGAAAGAGTTGACTAAAGTTTTTCGATAATAATAATATCCACTAGTATAAACTTCCAACGATCAAATGTTGTTCGGTTCTAGTTATGTACAGCGACGATGTCGTTCAGCTGCCTTCCCTTGGTTTCAACTTTGAAGAGCAGCACACTAGTTCCTGAAAGGATCATTACAGCTTCAAATAAACTTATTGCAGCCATTTGGTGGCAACCAGAAACCAACTCCACGGCCACGTAAGGACATATCATGCCTGCGATTCTTCCCACAGCGCTGGCAACACCCACTCCTGTTGTCCTGATGGATGTTGGATATAACTGCAGAGAAGAGAAAATAATACAGCAGTTGCGGTATGGTATTTGTTCTAGGAATGCATCCGATGCAAGTAAGTTTCAAGCCTTTAGCACGGAAAAAAGAAGCAAAAGGTGACTGAAGGTGGAAAGAGAAATACTATGTCTTACCTCTGGGCAGTAAATGCCAGCCACTGTATAGGTCCCGATGAGGCACATGCGGGCTCCGAACAATAGAGATGTGGTTAGCAGTTCATTTTGGTGAAGCATCAGTGGTAAAAGAAATATGAAGCTGAATGCATACATAAGCACCAGTGAAATCCTGCGGCCGACTTTGTCTACAAGAATGGCCGATAGAATGAGCCCAGGAAGCTCTGTGAACACATCATACATTGATCAGACCATGCACTTCAAACTAAAGAAGATTATGAGAATCACATGGCAGAAGGACAACTGATCCACAAAATCAAGTAATCTAGATACCTGCAAAACTAGTGATGAATACATTTTGGTAGAGGCTAGAATCTGTCAGCTGGTTTGAATGTATAACAATTGCTCCACATTTACTTTGCCTACTGCTGAACTCCGAGGTCATCAACACAACCCCATAATACAAAAACGAATTTGCAAAGTAGATTACCCACATGAGTAGGGTCGTTTTGATTAAAGTTGATGATAGAAGTGTGAATAATGAGGAGAAGCCCGAATTAGAACTAGTACTTTTATTTCCCATGGTTGACAGTAATTCAGTATTTTCAGAAGTAGTAAGTTCCTCATCCAGCTCGCTCATTTTATCAGAAACAAGGATACCGGAAGGAAGTTCTGTACTATTAATCGAGGCCATTTTCTTCAAAACGTTTTGTGCATCAGAGGTCCTGCCCTTCAGGTATAGGTACCTTGGAGACTCTACTGTAAAAAAATATAAGATAAATGCTGCTAAACAGGGCACTGATGATAGTGCAAGTAGCCACCTCCATCCAAGTCTAGGCATAATGATCTGCAGAAAAGGTGAAGAGGAAGATTTCAACAATAAATTATAGATTGATGTGTTCTCCAACAATAAATGGATGCTGAAAGGCGAAAAACAGAAAAGACAATTGAAATACATCTAAAAACGTATATACGACTTGAAGTTAAAAAATGTCTATTTCGAAATACACCCTACTGGAGTATGTCACATAACTACATACATGATCAAAGTTGGATTTTAATGATGTTTGACAGCCAAATATTTAGGATGGCTGCTCACAAGTTTGAGTTGAAGAGAACTCGTAAAACTTATTTCAAGATCTAAATATCTAAAAATGATGGACATTGGATTAGGCCTGCTGATACATAAAATAAATTGAAGAAGCTATTTGGGGCTAATGGATCATTTTTATCAGTAACTTCCATCACTTGGTAATACTTTAGCTGTTCATGCAATCTCAGAGGTCAGCTTTCTATGCTGACTTTACGATATAAAAAAGAAGATAACATGCGGGAATTTAAGAATGAAGAAAAACGGAAAGCAGGAGAAGGAGGAAGAAATAAGACCATAAAACTTCAGATGGAAGTTAGGAATTAAAAAGAAAAGGGAAACATGCACCAGAATAAGCTACAGAAGAAATCAAAGATTATATGACTAAGCTATTAAACTAATGACCTAAAAGGCTACTAGTTCAACGAAAATTATAATGCTTCAGGAAATGAAAGTATCTGCAAATTTAGTCTAATAACGAAATATAAAGAAAACAGATCTTACCAAAAGAAACCAAATAAAAAAGGAAAGAAAGAAATAAACATACAAAAGAAGAACCATAAAATACTCTTGACTACGCGAAGAGAATGCAAAGGATCAAGTTAGACAAATACTGCACTAAATGACGAGGGTTGTTGATTTCTCCCATCTAAATAGGATGACAATAGCTTCATCTTCAGAAGCTAAGAACGATCAGGGGATGGCAACATGAGCAACTTTCAAATTTAGTGTTGTGATAATTAAAGGATAAAGGGCATACCCATGCCAATGAAGCCTCAAATATCGTTCCTATTGTCCAGAAAGTGGAAAACACAACCATCCACATGCCCCGGTTTTGCATGGGCACAAACTCAAGAAACCAGGATGAGTACACAGGTCCGCCACCCAGGCCAATGCCAACTACCATGCGGAAGATGACCAATGAAATATAATTTGGGGCAAAGACACTAAGAATCGCAAATATGCTAGTTACGACAGCAATACTTAGAAGGCCCATCCTGGTGATCAGAAATATTGTTAGATGATTACTCTGAATATCAGTTTGAATATCTGTACATGAAAATGGGTTGATACGTTGAAAAATAGTTCCCAGATACTTCAAAGAAACATTTCATTACATCTACTCTGGGTTAAAACCTGAAGTGGTATCTAGCAATACATAGAAATATGCAACGAAACCAAAGAGAAAAAAACAAATTGTTCCGGCAAATAGTTGACAAGCGAAGTCTAGTCCACAATATATAAATATAGAACAAAGGAAGAACTGTTCCAATGGAGTTAATACAAACTTAAGCCACTTAAAATGGTTTTCTGTCTCTCCCAGGTCAATATATATCATACTTCATATTCTTCTCTAACGGCAATTATTTTACCGAAACTTTGCATAGGCTCAATATATACCTTAAGTGCGGAGCAAGTAACACGCTACATAATTACTATAACCAGTTAGAAGCTTTTAATAATTCTTTCCCATGATCTATTGTGCTTCACTATAGATTTTCGCTAACAGTGTATGTTGTTCAAAACTAACCAACTTCTGGAAAATGCACTTCCTGAATTGATCTTGATATAACTCTAATATTCGTGGGGTTCGACAACAGAGACATACTCGGAAAAAGGAAATAAAGTCGGGACATTCAAATGAATATGCAACACATGTGTAACATTTCATTCTCCTCACAAAAGCACATTTGCAAATTTATACACTTTACACATTGATAACCATTCTGCTTCAAAACTAGGAACTCAAGGGCTTGCCTTCTTCCATAATTGTCCGATATGATTCCCCACGCATAAGCTCCAATAAGCATACCAGCAAAAACCACTGTGGTTATCAAGCTTTCTTGGCCAGATGAAAGCCCCCATTCAGCTTTAACAGAGGGTCCTATAAAAGACAGTATCATCACTTCCATTGCCTCAGCCATGGCCCCAAGTCCCGCATAAGCCAGCACCAGAGCTTGGAATCTACCAAACCCCAGCACCGTAAGAGCTTCATCAATTGTGTAAACAAGCTCCTCATCATTATCCACCACCTGCTAATTCCAAACCAATAAATCCAAGAGCAAAACATTGGATATATAATTGTCCAAGAGGAGCATACAATGCTGGGATGCAAGATTTCTCCTTTCTACAAAACCCAAGAAACTAAAATATGAAAGACCCTTTTTCAAATACATCAAGATCTTCTTTTGGGATATCAGCAGCCCTAAGAAATGCAAACAAAATCAAGAAATGCCCTTTTCAGTTCTTCCCATGTTTTTCCCTTTTCAGATATCAGCAGCATCCAGAAACTGATGCAGTGGGTCTCTAGTAACTACAAATACATCGAGGAAATACTTACTTCACTGCTCATGATGGCTGTGTTCATCAGTTTGTCTGACCTTTAATTCAGGAGCAGCAATTCTCAACAGGTGAAGTGGCGGATTGTTCAATGAACTCGCGCTGTACTTGAACTTGTTACGTTTCCGTATTCAGTTGCCCATACAAAAAATCCAACAAGGTCTCATACCTTGATTTAAGAACTTCCGTACCCAACACTTACTCATTCTAGTTCTAGGTTGGGGCCCAGATTTGATCGTAAGAGAAAACAATAGATTGCTGTCGACATTTGGTCGAGTTCAAGCTAGACTTATTGATTCAAGGAAAAATTAAAAGATTTCTCGTCCGGCTGTTCGCTGTGTAATTATAACTAAATTTCATGTAATTTAAAAAAATTATATTTAATATATTTTAAATTTATTTTTATCCAATAAATAAGTTTATTTATTATTCAAAGTCTATTAAATTTCTTGATATTAATAAAAGAATAAATAAAAATTTATTTTTAATTTTAATTAATTTATTATTGACTTATTATAGATCAAATAAATTTTTTTTTTGCTAAACTACCTTTATAACGATGAAAATATACCTTTTTATATATATTAATGTATTAAGATGTAAAGGTAATTTGATCATAAAGAGATTTATTTGACTTGCAATAAATCAAAAATAAGTTAATATGGGGCAAAATATATATTTTTATCTATTTTTTTATTAATATCAACAAATTTAATTAAATTTGACTAACATATAAACTTATCTGCTAGACAGAAACAAATCTAAGAGGTATTAGATGTAATTTTTCAAACAATAGAAGAATTAAGTATAATTACACAAAACCTTAGGAGATGAGAATGTAATTATCCTTTGATTGAATAATATCGAATTTCAACTTTAAATTTTTAAATTCGATTTTAACTCGATCCAATTAATAAAAAAATATTTAAAACTATCAAATTATTTGAGTTCGACAGATCATCCACTTTTAATTAATATTTATCAAATTTGATTTGATTATTAATCAAAAAAAATTCTAAATAAAAATTTTCAAGTCGTTCCAACAATAATGCGCTCGATGATTTAATTACAGGCACAGCTCTACGAGAAATTCTACTTGAAAGACATACCCATGTTGAGAAGAACATGGGCCAGTCAATAAGGCCCAATAATCCTCAAAACCTATTACTTTATGAAAAGCCCATAATACTTAAGTCTAGCCCAGTATCAGTTTGGGCCGGGTTTCGCCCATCAGGGAACCACATCCGGATAGAGAATTCCAGAAAACCCTCCACTCCGACGTTACCTTTTTATTACCATCAATAAAACGTAGTTAACATTAATTAATCAGAATTATCAGTCTTACAAATTCAAAGTCCAGCTCCAGCCAGTCAATATTGAACCACAAATCTTGGAATCAGCTGCCATTCGCCCACACCCCACCACGAACCTTCGCGAATCAACCAAACCCCGCCTCCCTAATCATCAATTTTCGAAGAAGAATTTCAGAGATTCTTGGTTTCGGTTTTCAATTCCATTTCTGTCTTCTGTATTTCGTTGCATTATTGTCAGCTTCTTGATCCGCATACGGAGGAATGGAGGGAGGTGCGGCGGCCGTGTCGGCGGAGAAGACGGTGGAATCGGCTTCGTACACGTATTGGGTTCGAGAGGTGAGCCGTGATGCCGCGCCTTTACCTGTGCCGAAGAAGATTGACCCGGCGGACGTCTGCAATCAACCTAACCAAGCCCACCTCGGGTCGGCCTGGAATAGGGTATGCATTTCCGAGATAGAGAAAAGTTATGATTTTGGCTTGTTCAATTGAAAAAGAGCACATCTTTCAGTGTTGTCTTTTTGTTTGTCTTTCTGGACTTATTGGTATAGAAGTTAATTGAATGGAGATGTTCTGAGAATTTGTATGCGTAGAGCTGTGAAGAGGGGTCTTTATCAAATGATGTGTAGGAATGTGGTGTTTATGAGATTTAGGATTGATGAAGAATAAAAGACTGGGGTGAAGGGAATAAGTTTCCGTCACTCTTAACGAATCTTTGAAGGCAAACAAGACATTCCAGTGCTCTATACGGCGCAAGAATTTCTTATGTATCTTGTATGTGATAAATGGAAGCTAACACATTATCTGTTACATGGCATGCCAATCATTGTAAACAAATGTGTGCTACAACATTTCCTTCAGGGGTTTGTTTGCTACATCAGGGGGTTACACTTACAGATTCTGCAATTTCAAATCATGATACTGATGAGTCCATGTTGTTGTATTGACTGCTTACATAGTTTCTGTGTCCGTCGCACCTCGTCTTGATGGTTGATTTTAGGTTCGTGTCTGGGATTCTGTGGAATAGAGAGGTTTTTAATTCACGTGGTCTGACAGTCATTGATTTGGATGCAGTAGCTTACGGGTTTAAGCTCATTTTGTCTATTCTAACGTTGTTGTGTTTGCTAACCTTAATTTGCTCTATGCAGGCTGGAACATGGGAGGAGAAAAATTTAAATAAATGGGCAACTGATAGGATTAAGGTTGGCACCTATAAACATTTGCTAAATTCTTTTACTTTTTCCTGTTTGGTACAGTCCTAAAAGTCTCATTGTAGACCTGTATAAAGTTGCAGTATGGATGTGGACATGGAGATTAGGATGAATAAAGGAGAAAGGAAAATACTATAGGACTGAAGGAAAATATTTTAATACCATTATGAACTTCATTATTGATGTGAAGAGGCAATATGTTAGATCTTGGATTTTTGATTTTACAAATCTTGGTGTGAGCTTTCTGAAGAATTAACTTTTTCAGAATAAAAAAATGCCTCCAATGGTAGATTTCACATAAATTTCAGATGTGATATCATAAAACCGCTCTGAAACTTGTGCATGATTGACAAAAATCCTGGCTGTACCTTATGCACTGGCATTAAGATTCCGATGTCTCTTTGTCGGTCTTTCGTTGCAGGAGTTGCTTGCGTCTGTGGGGTCCCTGGAGTTCTCTGACGGTAAGGCAGAAATAGCAGAAGTCACAAGATGCTCTGGAGATGTGAGTGCCTGTTAAATAGTTACATGTTGAAAAATTTATTTTCTTGTGAGCTTTTGCAGATCAGTTCCCAAGTGACTTTGCTCAATCGTGTTAAGATATTCGCACCAGTTAACTTTTATTTATGTTCCTCTATATCTGGAAACTTAATATAGATTAATCTCTGTTAGAGTCTGCGGTAGTTATTCGAATTGTTTCTTATCACTTTCCTTAGATTGTAAGTGGGCAAAATTCTGCAAAAAGTTATTGATATTAGTTACTGTAAGGTTAGAAAATGTAATTATATTGGTCGATCTAGTCAACGTTATCAGTTCAGTAGAAAGCTTAATCAAACACGTGGAAGATCTTGGCAATAAAAGTGCAAGGAAGGACCGGTACCTTACATTTTTGCTATCATTTTCTATCCTTAGGCATTTGTTCAAGATGTCAGATACTATATTACAAAATTCCCTTGCTGGTTCCAAGACAATTTGGTTGTTGTCTGTTGGTTACACCAGGTCCTTTTTTCTGATTTCATTATGTTGCAGTTTTATTCACATTTTGTTTCTGACTTCTGCATGTATGACGAGAGAGATAACATGCTATACATCTAAGGCCCTGCTCAGTTCTTAGCAAAAAAGAATCTATACTTTATTTGGTTACATTCCATAGAATAGGGCAGAGCTGTTCGTAGAATTGGGATACTCATCTAAAGAAACCAGATAGTAATGCCATTTACTTTTTCTCAAACAACCAAATAATGGTAGGGGAGTAAAAGTGTTGATATCGGTGGAAAATCATTATAGATTGGACTGACATGGTTGTTTGAGATAAGCTTGATTTGACATTAAAACAATAGTTTCTTAGTTACCACTCAAATTTCTTGTTAATCATGTGAGTCAGCCATGATTTAATAAGCATCTTCGTGCAGGCATTCTTGGTTACCGTCCGAAACAAAAAGCGGGTCGGCTATACCTATGAGTTAACCTTACAAGTCAAAGGTAACGCCATTTATTCCTTCCGGAACTTGTGCAATCATTTTATGCTGTTTTTGTGTTTGTCTTCATATTTATCTTTCGCATACGTGCTTCAACATGAAAAATAGGGGAGTGGCATATCGGTGGAGAAAAAAAGAAGGTGAAAGGCCACATAGATGTAGCAGAGTTCTCCTTGGGCGAGCTGGATGACTTGCAGGTATGTTACATTAATTACTCAAGTACTTGTAGGCAGGAATTCAATAGGCCGCAAGGAGATAAAACATGTCTTGTTTCCGTACAGTGATATGCTCTCCATGTGTCTGTTTGCGCGTGAATATGTATATATACATTCCCTAGCATATAAAGCTTCCGAGCCTCAAGGAACTCAATTTCAAATGGTTTGAAAATACCCTCATGTTCTGCAGATTCAAGTGAAGCTCAGTGAGGACAAGGACGTTGCTGCACAAGATAAGCAGCGGATCCTCCAGGACTTGAAATCGTTCTTGCATCCCCTTAAGGAGAAACTGCTTCAATTTGAGGAGGAACTCAAAGCTCGGTAGGGGCAAGACGTGACGGTGCGATTCTGTGTGGTAGTTGATGATCACATAGACCAAATTGATTTGTGATTGTACTGAATGTAACTGTAGCCCTTACCAAAATAGACACCAAAGTCTTTTAGATTTGTTGTAATGGATAATGGAGTTTAAGATAACTTGGTACTTTGTCTGTCCAATGATTTTGTTGTCTAACAATCATAAATTCTAGTGTAGTGGGTTCAACCTGTCGGATTTAATTCTGAGTTTGGTCAAATCAGATCCATTAACATCCCTCATATCTGATCCATTAATATAAATTTGATCATTAAAAATTATGCTAGCATTATGTTTAATCTAGGATTAATGGCTATTAAGACATAAATTCCATTTTTTTATTAATTTAATTATAATTGTTAGTTTATTATAAATAAATTGTTATTCATGTTGACTCTATATGTATGTATTTACCTATGAATTTTATTTTGGTGCTAAACTTGATATTTTTGAGTATGAGGTAACGAGTCATAAATGTTAAGACGTACGTATGTTCTACTTTAATACTAGTAGTTTGTTTATTTCAACGGTAACTATTAATTAGTGTTTTGATTTATTATCTATTTTAATGGTAGTATAATTCTTATTCTGAATCATAAATTGTTTATTTTAATAATTATTATTAATTAATTATAAGTATTATAAATTGTTATTTAATTATTAATTAAATTCATGATACAATAGGCAATTCCTAAAAATGAAATATGTATACTCCCTTTCTCTTCAAGCTACAGAATGATTTTCAATATCCGAATTGGAGAAGTAACATTGACTTGCAAGTATGATAATTATATCCGCATTCTTCAATTTATGGTTTATTTAAATATGTTATTTTTATCTTTTAAAAAATTATGGATACATTCCTCAAAAATATCAATATTACTCTATTTTTTGAAAAATTACACAAATACTTCAACAGCGTCAGTAATATTATATAAACTATCCCTATTTGTTGGCTATGAAGGTGATTTCTGTAATTAGACAAAAGATGCGTATAGCTTATATAAATAGACCATAGATCATGAAATTTAAATGTAATTATCCCTAAAAGTAACACAAAACTCCAAAAATGCGTCTACTTTTACTCAGATTGTTTTGATTCTCACTAAATCAACATATTACATTAAGCCGTACAATTTGATCGTTACTATAAATACATAACCCAAAATATTAGGTATGAATCATTTATCGTATTTATTACTTCTTAAGTTATTTTTGTACTAATTTTTACTGATTTAAATATCGAAAAGCTATCATTAGAACTTACCTTATATTCTCTTACAGAGCTTTGTAGAGATAGGATCAGGAGGAGCAGTTTGACTATATAAAGCGAAGTTGAAGAACATAAACATAAAACTACGATACCTCAAATAAAAAAAATTAAAAAAAAAAAGCATATTATGATCTATTTACATAAATTAATTTTTATTTTTATTTAATTATGAAAACCACTGGTGTAGTGTTGTTGACGTTTTTGGGAGTGTATATATAATTTTTCAAAAAATATGCATGATTTCTTCAAATAATATTGATGTTTTTTTTTCTTTGTATGTATAAATTTTTAAAATACAGAGAAAATTTATGTAAATAGACACTCATATTATTATATAATTATTAATTACATAATTAGGAGTTTGATTGTGATATGTGTTTCTAATAAATTGAGTTCAGACTTTGTATCTTTGATTACTTATTATCATATTCATCTCCTTTTCCTCAAAAAAGAAAAACAAGGCAGTCAATGGTTGGGAATATCATCAACCACCAAGAGCATCTGATTGTCTGTAAAATTAATAATATATTTATTGTGTAATTGACGCATAATTTAAAAAAAAGTGATTAATTACATGATAAGTGTGCTATATTTATTCTATAATTTGTTCGGACTTAATTTGGGTAAAAAAATTTCATGTTATATCTAATTTTTTTGTGATTATTTATGGATATATTAGATGTTCGAACAATCCACACAAGCACCATCTCAGTTAGTGTAATATTATCCAAAATTGAGTGTCGAAATACAAAACTCAATACTAACATAAATACTAATGTCAAAAGTCGAATACTTTTGCATTAATCGAATCGAGTTCGAACAGAAGTCAAAAGTTTATCCGAGTAATGATCCCAAATTATGTTATGCAGGAAATGTATGATTGGATTACTGCTAATAAGTCATGTCAGACTAAGATGTAATGCCTAAAACATAAGAAAAAACAAAAGGGTTGAGTCATTTTAAATTCAATGTTGGATCGTATAATTAGGCAAAGTTTTTAGGTGGATTTGGTAGTGTGACTGGGTCATCTTAGTTCCAATCATCGTTTCCTCTCAAATCAGAAGTCAACACGATGCACCAAATCCAACGGCGCCTTTGATTTCATCTTTCAAAATTATTTTTGTATTTTTTTAATTTGAAAGTTATTTTCATTTTATGAACTATTTTCATGGCTACACCATTTGCATTTTCTTTTGGAATAATTACACTCTTCTTTTTTTTTTAAATTGGTGTAATTATACATAAATCTCCTAGTTTAAAAAATTATATTTTGCACTTCTGAAGTTTGTTTTCGTCTAACAAATAAGTTCCTCCATTAACCAAAATTCATCGGATTTGCTGACATTAACCAAAAAGTAAAAAAAAAAAACTACATTTACCTCCGATTGATTTATTACTGATCTATTATAGGTTAAATAAATCTTTTTATGATCAAGTTATCTCCATAGTCTTCACGCATTAATGCATATGAGAAGGTATATTCTTCACCGTTATAAGGGTAGTTTAGTCGGGAAAAAAATGTTTGATCTATAGTAAGTCAGTAACAAGTCGATCGATGTAATTATCCATTTTCATTCAATCTTTGACTAACGGTGGGACTTATTTGTAAAACGGAAGCAAGTCTCAAGGGTGCTAGACTTAATTTTTCAAACCACTGTGGGTCTACGTATAATTACATAAAACTTCAGGAAGGGAGTGTAGTTATCCCTTTTCTTTTTCTTATATAGAAACTATAATTACATGATTACATCAATATTTTAATAAATTAGGCGATACACCGATTTTGTCAGTATATCAATGTAACCAAGAACTAATAAAGTATGTAAATTATAATAAACTTATATAAAGTGATACAAATAAATATTCATACATCTAATAGGACTCGAACTCATAATTTTTAATTTATTCATAAAATCTTAATCTTAACAACTCGGCTATTGATAAGGGTAAGTGAACGTTGTTAATAAATAAAACATTTAATGAGCTTGATTAAGATATAGTTGAAATTGAGTATATATCAATTAGATGCATGAGAATATTAATTAAATATATTAATAAGACCAAATATTCAAGATAATATTAAATTATTAATTGAATATTTTCTTTTATATTGTTAATTAAGACAATAATTATGGTTCAATTAACTATGAAAACTTTTGCTTCGAAATTCGAATTTATATCATACTTTTCTCTTCTTTTTTTTAAATAGAAAAAAATAGTGAATTACATTATTAATATAGTTAACATAAGATGAGGTAAAGAAAGGACATTATAACCCACGATATTTATTCATTCGTCAATCCTATAAAAAAAACCCTCTTTTATTTGTTTACGCACATAGTATAATATTTCGATTGAGATATGGGTGAAAAATGACTTTCCACCACACACACACACACACGATCACAGACACATGTTTGAGTCTCTCTCTCTCTCTCTCTATATATATATATAGGTCGCAACGGTACGGATATGGGTAGATTCGAGACCCCCCTGCCTCGGTACAAAGTTCGTCGGGCAGGTCTAATCCGATAAATTCAATTTTTTTTATTTATTTCATAAATATACATATACATATAAATTTAACAAATCAGTTACAAATAAAAGTGCTCATGACCTAACTTAAATATTCAAGTTTAAAAAATAAATTTATTTGCTCAACAATAAACAAATAAATAATACAATAATTTTTTAGTGTTTATTTTACCAAAATAAATTAAAATAATATACACATATATATTAAAAAATTATACCAGGGAGGGGCTGTCCCAAACCGATCGAGTCCGAATTCTTAGGATCCACTACCCGCCTCACATTTAACTTTTTGGACTCGAACCCGCCCCATTAAGGACAGGTCCGGGGCGGATTCTGCCGGATTTGAGTTCAATATGCCATGCCTATATATGTGTGTCCGCGTGTGTGTGAACTACGACGAATATTTGTACTTTTTAATAATAGTTTCATAGCTACGAGATTATGAGTTCGAGAATCAACCGATTAATTTTACCAAACTATTATAATTATTTTATGGTTTTGTCAAGTCAAATAAAAGACCTCGCAAATCTTCAATTAAACGCTAAGAACGAATATTTGCAAATTGCAATTAACCAATGATTCATCACTTAGATAATTATGAAGAAGAAGTATTTTACACGACTGAGTTGTGTTGAATAAAACATTGTAACCGTGTACGTGTTAAAATCCTTAATTATTTTATGGGACAATACATATATAAGGACATTTAAATATTAAATTGTAAATACCATGTCAAGTCAAAATTGGTCAAAATTGAAAAGGTCACTACTTAATTAATTAGTCAATATCCAAAACTCACCACCCTTATTATTTAATTACAATTAGTAGTAGTATATTACAAAACCATGTAAATTTGCACCTTGCAAAAATTATAATTTAATTTCTGTAAGTGTAAGGTGGTAATTTTAGTTCTATATAAATTTATTATAATTATTTTATTCTGTAATTTTAGAAAATTTCACATGTTAAGAACAAAAATGGCTGAAATTTACTTAATTGAGCATAAAAGTGTACGTGACCAGCTCGATTAGGTATATTTTTCCAATTATTTTGTTCTTAATGTACAAAATTATTATTAAAATTATAGAATAAAATTATCAAAATTGATTCGTATAGGACCAAAATTGTCATTCTCATATTTTCATGACTAAAATTGAAATTTTTCTTTCCAACTAAAATTTTTAATAATCATATGCTAGGCATGTGCGCTGCACCGTTAAGTTGTAGATAAAAAAATTGATGAGGACCAAAAACGCTAATTTTTATAAGTTACAAGACTAAAAGTGCTAATTTCATAATGAATGGGACAAAAAATGAAATAAACTTAACTTATTGGACCAAAAACGTTATACACTCTCTACATTAGTTTATTTATATTATTGTAAAAATATCCTATTATTTTATCAATTTTTGAATACCCAAATTTATCCCTTAATTCGTTTCTTCTCTTATAATAAAAATTGGGTTAGAATAGTAATTAACCTCTTAATTCATTTTTTCTTTCAACCAACTACCCCATAATTCTCTCACCCATTCTCCATATATTTTTTGCACACAAACTTTTATATATTTAATATACCCACAATTACAATTATTTTTTCTCTCTTACCTTACTGCTATTTTTTCTTCTTAAATAGTCTTAACAAGAAGTAGTCTATAAATTTTAGAAAATTTGTTGCTTATTTTTTATTTTTTCTCTTTCAAAGTTTGAAAATTAATAGAAAAAATAAATGCATTGAATTACAACTTAAAAAATACCACGAAATGGGAGAAAATAGCAAGTTTTCCACTGTAAATGAAATTTCCATTAAGTTTAACGAAAAAGTTAACGGAAGGACCAAAAGTGCCAAAAGAGTTAAAGTTTCAGGACCAAAATTGCAATATTAAATTATTTGAGGATCAAAATCCATTAATGACTATTTTTTAGGACAAAAAATTGCATTTATCCAGGTGTTTGTGTAAGTTTTACATGTTGAAGGGAATATAGGTTTCATTACAACAATAATCTCTCAGGGTGTAACTATAATTTTTACAAAAAAAAAAGAGTGTTTGTGCATTTTTGATCTAATTTTAAGAAATGTCAATACTATTATAATTACTTAAATCCTTTATCGTATTTGCACGAAAAATCTGTATTTATAATTTTTTTTAATTTGTATACAAAAATATATTACTCTTATAGTATAACTCATTTAAATTTCATCAAAATTTATTTTGAATTAGAATTTTCCATCAATACACCGCCCTTCTAATTAACAAATTACCAATCTGATATGGTCAAGATGGGGGAAATTTTTCATTTTTAGTCCTACATAAATATATTTTGTTAATTTTGCCATTTAAGTTTAAAAGTTTCCCATATTAAAAATAAAAATAATTAGAATATGCTAAATTTACAAAAGAAAAAGTGCATCAAATTAAGCATGTCAAGTACGCTTTTACGATCATTTTAACAAATTTCAATCATTCTTGTCTTCGATTAATGTGCCAAACTTTTAAAATTATATAATTTAATTTTTAAAATAGATTAATATAGGACGAAGATTGCCATTTTGATACTTACAAGATGGGATAAAATAAATCAGCATCACCTTAAAATTAAATTTTAATATACATATATTTATAAACCTTAACGAATTAAATCACACTAACCCAAATCATTATATATAGTGAAAATTATAAAGAGCTCTCCTAAAGTTTATTATAAATAAACTAATAAGTACCCTTTCAATCAATTCATTATAGGGGATATCTTTTTGAGTATTTGTAATTTTTTTAAATAATAAAGATATATTTATAATTAAAATAGATTCCATGAGAGTCTTTTGTTATTTACCCCACACGCGTATATATATATATATATATACATGCCCTCTACCCCTTGCTGCATGCACCAATATTATCTACCTTCGTCTCTCTCACACGCTACAACCACTGGTGTTTTTCTCACTTAACTTATCTCTCATCAAACATAACCTGTCAAAATGGACTCCGGTGGTTTTCCGGTGGTGGTGAGGCGGAGCGAGGTGGTGGCTGCGGTGTTGCCGGTGCAGGAGCACTGGCTGCCCATGTCCAATCTGGACTTGCTCCTCCCACCCCTTGACTTCGCAATTTTCTTCTGCTACAACAAAATCACCGAGTCGCCGGAAAATGCGGTGGCGGTGCTCAAGAAGGCCCTGGCTCAGGCTCTGGTATCCTTCTACCCGTTCGCCGGAGAACTCGTGCAAAACCGCCACGGCGAGCCGGAGATGCTCTGCAACAACCGTGGGGTGGATTTTACAGTGGCTTATGCTGATGTAGAGCTGAAAGACGTCGATCTTTATCGACCAGATGTATCTGTACATGGGAAACTTGTTCCTGTTAAGATGCATGGCGTGCTCTCGATTCAGGTAATAACTTCCCTACGTATCTGAAATTAAAAGAAAAAAGAAAATACAATAATTGCATCATATTACTCTTAATCTATACTGTTATAAAAGAATTTTTTTATCATACAAACTTTAAATTGACAATTTATCCTTCATTTCATTTCTTCTCTTTAAAAATATTTGGTCAAATTAATAATTTTAATATTTTTAATAATTTTATAATTATGTTTTTTCCTCTTAACTTATCTATTACCCCATATTTCTCTGTCACCTTACTTCTCTAAATTTATTATAATATTTATAATTATAATTTATTCTTTTAACAAATTTCTTTTTTCTTATCATTTCACACCAACTTTCTTTTTATATACTCGCGAGAATTACATGACGAGTATTATTAAAAATAAATTAAAATTAGTTTTTTTATAATTGTCATAAGTATAATTAGTTCTTCGTTTAGAAAATTATAAATACTCTCTAGTATTAGTTATTGTATAATAAATACCCTTCGAGACAGCTGGTTATAGTAAGTATCACCGTAGTTTAAATTTTGCATGTTCGGATATTATTTCAATTAGTGTACAGTTGGCGTATCGTAATGGCGCAGGCGACGGAGCTGAAATGCGGCGGACTATTCATCGGATGCACTTTCGACCACCGCGTGGCGGACGCCTACTCCGCCGACATGTTTCTCACTGCGTGGGCGGAGATCGCTCGAGCAAAGCCCATCACGCGTCTCCCCTCCTTCCGCCGCTCCCTCTTCAACCCCCGCCGCCCTCCACAACCACATAAATCCATCGACAGACTCTACGCGCCGCTATTGTCTATGCCACCGACTCCTTCCGCCGATGATGACGACCACCTGACTAGCCGAATCTACTGCGTGAAATCCGATGAAATCGATCGCCTCCAGTCCCAGGCCAGTTACAACGGCACCAAGAGAAGCAAAATCGAGTCCTTCAGTGCATTTCTCTGGAAATCCTTAGCCGCCGCCTGCGATGATCGCTCCAAGGCCGTAAAATTAGGCATCGTAGTTGACGGAAGAACGAGGCTAAGCGGCAGAACGACGTCGTTGGACTGCTATTTCGGGAACGTCCTCTCGATACCGTACGTGGAAGCGAGTGTAGGTGAGCTCCAAACGACGTCGCTCACGGGGGTGGCGGATATGGTGCATGAATGCGTAGCGATGGCGTCCACGGCGGAGCATTTCCTAGCGTTGATAGACTGGGTGGAGGTGCTGAGGCCGAAGCCGGCGGTGGTGAAGGTGTACTGCAAAGATGAAAACGACGAGGCGGCCGTGGTGGTGTCTTCGGGTCAAAGGTTTCCGGTGCAGGAAGTAGATTTCGGGTGGGGTAGACCGGAATTCGGGTCGTACCATTTCCCGTGGGGAGGGGAAACCGGGTACGTGATGCCAATGCCGAGCGCAAGCGGGAATGGGAATTGGATCGTCTACGTGCATCTAAAGAAAAAGCACCTAGACTTGGTTGAGGCACGTGCTCCTCACGTGTTCAGGCCCTTCAATTGTGAGTATCTGAATCTTGATTGATTATGATATTTTATTGTAAATTCGTGTTACAAACGCATACTGTATTTTTTAAAAAAATTAATTTATTTATGTACTAAGATAACAGGAAAGATTTAAAAAAGAATTCCAAATAACTCAATTCAAAAGAAATTTAAAATTCATACATATTCATCAAAATATAGTTCAAAATTAAAATAGAATGATTTGAAATCCTTTACGTTTAAAATTATTCAAATATATTTAAAAAATTAGTTATGATGAATTTCAAATCCGCTAATGCAAAAAACGCAACCCAAGATAATGAATTGGCTGCTTGAGTTTGTAATTTTGGTCCAGCCCAAAGAACCCACACCTGGGCTTGGGCCTAAACCGAAAACAGGCCTTCAATGGTGTGCAAATTATTCAATGTCTCCCCATCCCATCTCTACAATGACGTTGCAGTATGTATATATGAAATAGAACATAAAATATAATAATATTTGAAATAAAAAAATCAAATCTGAAACATATTTGATTTTTGACCCAATTTTCTCACAAAAAACCCTAGAATCAATTATGGCTAAAAGTGTGCAGGAACTTTCACCCCCAACTTTGTCTACTTTTTTATGTTGTTTCTGCAAATTGTGGTGGGTTTTGGATAAGACCCCAGCAACATGTGTGATGATTGTCCCTCTTGTTCTTTTATGGGGAAAAAGAAATTACTTTCTACATCTTTATATTTGTTTCTTACCCTCTTATATAATAATTTGAATATGTATGAAGTCTGCATCATAGGTTATTGATTATTCAAATGTTAATTATTTGGATGGTTTATGACGTTGACAAGGGACCCACATTAATTACAGACGAGGAGTTTGAGCGGCTTATAAATTCTAAAATTGTATCTCCCTCCAAACTGTATTTTCATGAATTTCATAAAAATAAGTGATTTGATTATAAATTATTTTATTAAGTAAAAATCGAAACTATGTATCATTCACTTAGTTTATTTGAAAGTAATATAAACATTATTCATTCTTTTGAATATTGGAGGACTAAAACAGTAATAAGAAAGTACTATATATGTCTTTTCAGTCAATTTAAATTTGTCAGCCCAAAAATATTCATTTAAATATCACCACCCATAGAGAATATATCAAAACACTATTGTTCGAGCATATTAATTATATTATATTTATTTGAATTGTTTCGGTTGAATAACTCATTCCACCTATTTAAGTGGGTTTAGTTATTAAAGAAGAACAGTAATTTATATGGGGCTTAAGGAATAAAATCACACTTCCAATATACAAAACAAACATCTTACAAATGGTACGTTAAATAATTTATCCAATCTAATAATAGAAAGTAAATGCAGACCTTTCATTAAACAATATAGAGATATATGAATTATTTTGTAATTGAATTTTTTTGGAAAAAAAAAAAGAAAGAAAAGGTAAATGAATATTAATTTACCCCAGAGAGCTCCTGTTAAAAAGCTGTATCCAATCCATCATCATCGTACGATCATGTAAAAAGCGTAACAGGATGGGACAAAACGTCGGCAATATTTGGGATATATTTTTTAAAGGAATAATTATATCTATATCCCTAATCTAAGATTATTTATATAAATTGATTATATTTTTTGTATAATTATAAAAATTACTCTTTTTAGTTAAAAATTGGGGTAATTTGTGTAATTATATTGACCTTTCTTGTAGGAGTATGTGTAATTTTTCAAATGGATGAATGATTTGTGTAAATAGACCATAAATCAGCGAGTGTACAATATTATTATCCATTTTTTAAAATATCACTGTACATTATTACTTTTGAACTGTATCTAAACCGACGTTTATTAATTTTAATTGGTAAAAATGATTCACTTGCAATCAAATAATTGTGAGTTCAATTTTCTCTATTACTTAGTGGGTAATTTATAAGTCCCCGTACAACTCACTTATATTCTCGTAGGCATGTCTTATTGCATTGTCCGAGGCAAAACTCGAAAAGGAACATATTTAAAAAACTTTTTAATATCTTCTTTATTTATAAAATATATTTTTAAATGATACATTTAATTGATTAATGGTACCATATGAGAAATTCCTATAGTTGAAACATACAACTATACAAATGGGCAATACAAAGATTTAAATACATTTTGTCTTGGGAACCTTTTTTATTATTATTATTGATATTAGGGAAGTTATGATGAATAGACACAGTAACACGAAAAATTTAAAAAAAATATTAGACAAGATATGCATTGATACAGCTATATTTAATATATTTTTTGATACACAAATGCTATATTCAAATTATATTCATGTTTAGTGCATATTTGATACTATATCAGATAATTTTTTGAAGTGTCCATACAATATAACGGGGAAGTTTTTGAGAAAGATAGAAAAATGGGAGCACATAGCACATGGCTTTATATGATTGAAGGGCGCAATGCACATGGCCACCATCCCTCAATTTGTTGAAAAGTAAGTAGGAATTGGTAATTATTACTTTCTTTTATGGGAATATCAAAAAAAATATAGAGCAGCTCACGAGCTTTTTTTCTTTTCCATTTTTTGCTATTTTATTTGGGGTAAAATATAAAGTTAGGAGGAGGAAAATATTAGTTATATTAACAAAATTGATAAATTACAGGAGGCTCCCTTCAGAGTTAATATAATTATAAATATATCATGATTATTTAAAAAAATTATAAATATTTTTTTAATTTTAACATCTGTCAAGCAGCTAGCCCATCCCGTTAGTTGTCATTACGTTTTCATTTAATTTTTACGGTGAATTGATCATAATGTCCTTTTTGGATTGTCAAATTAAAAATTTATATGTTTTTGGAACTTTTTAAATATTTTTGTGGAATAATGTCATATGTATTATTTACTTACCCACCCTTCAATTCTTTTATATTTATATATTTTTTTTAAATTTAGTAAGGGTAAAGTAATTATATTAACCTTATCGTCTGAAAGCTACATAATTATTTTTAATTTTAAAGATACTTATAGTTTTTCAAATCTAACGAATATAAAATAGGCAAATGAGGGAAAATATCAGTTATTTCTACTAATATAAAAAGAAAGAGACTTTATACTTATAAATAGTTGTTTGTGATACTATTATATTATTTTTTATTATATCACTAATATTTTTTTAAAAAATATATATATATAATATTTTATTTATATTTATAATAAATTTTAAAATATAAAAAATTATTTATTATATGTATACATAATTATTGCAGCATCATCAGTATTAACAAAAATAGAGTAACAAATGATGGAAGAAATGTTTTGGTTGGGCGGACAGGCTGTCTCCAACGGGGAAGTGATGTACAGCATTAGACGGCGGTGATTAATTTACTCCATTTTAAATATCAACTTATTATTAATTATCATTATTGTAACTTTGTTATGATATATTATTTAAAAAAAATATGGAATTTGTCAGTACAAAAAAAAAATTAATAATAATAATAAAAGAAGTTATTATGAGGAAGCACAAAAATATAGGACTTTTTTTATAATTATATTTTCGACGTGAATATATCTGAAATATATGATTTAATTTTTAATGAAAATTTTATATTATTTAATATATATTCTGAATAATCTTTTAATTAGAAATAATTTCATTAAATATTATACAATTAAAATATGCTATTTTTTCGACTCATTTCTCCTCTAACAACAACATATTATTAGATATATATGTGGAAAATTCTTCTTTTTCTTATAAACTAAGCAAATTATATTCCTCTAAAATGGAAGTTTTTTATATTAATTAAAAATGTAAAGAAAAAAGCGAATTAAAGCAAGACTTTTGATTTAGGGAAAGTATTTAGAATCGAATAATGATGTAATTATGTCAAATTTTAGAGGATGGTAGAATTTAGTACCGATGGCGTTGGTTTGTGTCTAATAAAAAAAATTATTCCTTAGTCAAGATTTATTAGGTTTGCTGATATTAACAACAAGAAAAGTTGAATGAAAATTCATAATTATTGTTGATTGATTTATTAATTACTGATCAAACAGATATTTTCTAACCAAAATACCTTTATAAAGGTAATGAAGTGATGGTATACCTCATTACATGTATTAGCGTGTGATTAGGATGTATAAGAGTAGTTTGGTAGAAAATATTTATTTAACATGCAATAAATCGATCGCGAGTAATATAGTATTTCATTTAACTTTTTTATTATTGTCAATAAATTCAATAAATTTTAATTAGAAAATGAGTCTATTTATTATACAAAAACAAACATCAATAATACTGAAAATAATTTTTTAAATTATGAAGAATCTATTTATAATTTCATTAAACTTGGGACGATATAATTATTTCTAATAATAATAATAATTTGGAGGTAAGAACGCGGTTTGTAAAATGACAATTAATAATAATAAAATAAATAAATAAATAATATAAGAAAAAAGGGAGAGAGAAAGGAGAGTTGAAAGAACGTGAGAAGGGTGTAATAGGTGAGTGTGGGTCCCGCTTTCTGCTCTGGCAACAATCAATATATAATTTTATATACATTAATGAAAAGGTAACAACAAAAGTCTTCTCTCTCTCTCTCTCACTTTTTTGTCTGAAAATAATTGAATGGGCTCCGATGAATAATAGTGAGTGAATACTTTGTCCCTTCATTTACTGTTTACACTTCGACGCTTTTTTCTCTCTCCTCTTCATCTCTCCCTCTCTCTCTCTCTCTATATATATATATACATGCATGCATGCATGCCACAACAAATAAAATTATGGTCAAATTACAACGAGCTCTCTCTCAATGAAATTTAATATAATTATAAATATTTAAAGAATTATTAATGTGCGTCAACAAGATATTACAAGTCATTAGAAAAAATATGATTTTTTTATTGTAATTAATTATCAGAGTTAGAAGTGAAAAAAATTACGATGAATATTAACAAAAGCTGCAGGTTGTTGTTTTTGTAAGTAATGTCAGAATATTATTCAAAATTGAAAATCATGATAAATATTTTAACTGTATTACCTGTAGTAAATGTAGAATACTGATTAGCTGCAGTTAAAATTTAAGTTTTCGCAATAAATTTATATAAAAAAAAGTGGTAGATAAAATAAGGGTATCGACACCTAACAATTAGAATGAAAAAATAACACTTAGTTTCATTTAAATAAAATATATATATATATATATTTGATTTGACACCACTGATAATATAGAATGCAATTTTATCAATTAATTCAAATATATTGTCATCTTCACATGAAAATTTATACATAGTTGAAAAGTATAACTGCAGTGCCTTCTCCTAAAATTTGGTATAGCTATACGTAGGCTTCCTATTGTTTGAAAAACACACTTAGTACCCATAAATGTTAGTTCTATCAAATGAATAGATCCACCCATTAGTTAAAATTCATAAAAGTTGTTGATATTACCAAAAAGATTGAATTGAAGTCCATGTTTATCACCGATTAACTAATTACTAACTTATTACAGGTAGACAAATATTTGCTAACCAGCTATCCTTACAAAGGTAAATATGTACCTCATCACATGTATTAGCGTATGTTAAGATGTATAGGGTTGTTTGGTCAGATTTTTTTTTGTTTGACCAAATCAGTAATAAATCAATTGGGAGCAAATATAGATTTTCATTCATTGTTTTAGCTCATATTAGCAAATTCATAAATTTTGACTGAAGGAGAAATATATTTATTGAACAAAAACAAACGTCAATAATATGCATTTTTCATACCACAGACAATTGACATATAATAATCCAGACCCCAGGAGAGAACAATATAATTTTTCCCTAATGAAACACACATTTCTTGTTGAAATCCTAAACTTTAAAATGACAACAAGAAAATTTCTTGCCCGAATCAGATTTGTTCGAATCAAATATACTTATTATGTGATTGATCACTTTTTTTAAACTATATATTAATTTTAAATAATAAATTTATTACACTTACCATATGAATAATTTAGATTTAATCGAGTCCAACCTGAATTAGAATTTCACAGAAAACAAAACCAAAAACAACCAAAGGTTTCTTAATTCTAGGCCTAGGTTGACTTTTGCCTTTTCTTTTTTATTTTTGAGAATAATCACCCCTTGGCCAACCAAGCTTCATCTTCAATGTAAGACCTAGGTTCCGAGTGTTTTTAAAATCGTGTTTGCGTTTTCAAAAGTAGCGCGGAAACTCGTATTCTAAGTTGGATAAGAAAATCGAATGAGAGAATAAATGTTGGTTATAAAATCTATTGTGAACGAGACGTTACTTGATTGGTAAGTTTAAGACTTTTAATAAAATAATTATGAGTCCGAGTCTTATAAACATAGATATACGTTTACTTCTATAATAATTTGTTATTTATTTATCACATTTAGATATATTTATTGATTTTAATTATTGATGTCGCAAATTAATTGTCGAATTTGTATTTTTATTAATTGATATAATTAATCGTACACTGTATATATAAAAAAGAAATACATACTAAGATTGAGTGTAGAAAAGATGAAAAACGCGTAGCAAACAAAACCTATAACAAAATTTTTTTAATAAATAAATCAATCACAATATTAAATCATATAATAATAAATAATAATTAATAGCTGTGTCCAACACACTGTTGAAACTGCTCCTCCTTTCTCTTTCAGCTTCCCCCTTTTCAAATGTATTTGTGACGTGCTGCCTTGTCATGCTGGATTCTCCCAATCCAAACCCTAATTTTATGCATAATTACTTTTCCTTTTTTTTTTTTTAATAAAAGTTTCAACGGGTTGTTAAAATTTATCTTAATTACAAATATATTTTTATCATTTTATAAATTATTAATTATTTAACAAATACCATCTCATGACAGTTCATTGTAAAGGTACTATTTAGACGATCGTTAATGATATATATAATTTTTTAAATAAAAATAAGGTATTTATAATTACAACAAATTTATAATAATCTTTTATAGCGCATGTGCGTACTTTTTATGTGATTTTATTTCTAAGTTATAATCTAATTGAAATATTATTATTATTTTTTAATCTGAAAGAGAATACATATTAATCGCTCGTTAATTTGATACTAGTATATGAATTATGATACAAAAGTGTGATAGAAAATCCTGAGGTTGTGAGAATATATTCTTTTCTTTGAATATGGAATTAGCAAAAACCCAACTGGCAAAGCGTAAAAGACTTTTGCTCTTTTTCTCTATTTTATAATTTTTCAAATTCTATTTTATTTTGAATAAAAATTAGTATTTTCAAGAACTTGATGACACCAATCCTCTTAATGGTGTCCCATTACACAAATTTGACTTTACCATTGTTATAAAATTAAAATAAATCATGGTTACCAAGATTATTATTATTATTACTAATCAATAATTTTAATTAATTCAAATTAAGATATAATAATCAAAATAAAAAAATAAAAAATAAATAAAGAAACGAAAGAATAAATTGAGCCAACCAGGCAGTATCTGTACTGTGCCTATTCAATTTGATTCATTATTTTGGCAGCTCCAACTCTCTCTTTTAATGTGTTCACCTCACCATTTTCATTCCTCATTGAAGTTTCCCCTATGACTCTTCCCACCACCACCCCAAGCCCAATGCCGCCGCCCTCACGGCGGCGCTGTCCCTCCTTCTTGTTTCTAGCAGTTCTTGTTCTGTGCACCTTCGCCTCCCAGATCCCCAATGTCGTCGCCGGAGAGGGCGATATCGACTTAGACGACATTAATAGAGATGCCAAAACCTTGAGCTTCGAGAACCCGAGCCTCCGCCAGGCCTACATTGCCTTGCAAGCTTGGAAGAAAGCCATTTTCTCTGATCCTTTCAACTTCACTGCCAACTGGACTGGCTCTAATGTTTGTTCCTACGGCGGAGTTTTCTGCGCCCCCTCACTCTCCAACTCCTCCGCCAGAGTGGTGGCCGGCATTGACCTCAACCACGCCGATATTGCTGGGTACCTGCCTGACGAGCTCGGCTTGCTCACCGATCTGGCCCTTTTCCACATCAACTCCAACCGGTTCTGCGGCGTCGTTCCTAACAGCTTCAAGAAACTGAAGCTGCTGTTTGAGCTTGATCTGAGCAACAACCGGTTCGTTGGGGGGTTTCCGAAGGTTGTACTCTCGTTGCCGTCTTTGAAATTCTTGGACCTCCGGTTTAATGAGTTCGAGGGCGGTGTTCCGTCCCAGGTTTTCGACAAAGATTTGGATGCCCTGTTTCTGAATGATAACAGGTTCCAGTTCGGGATCCCGGAGAATCTTGGGAACTCGCCGGTTTCCGTTTTGGTTCTTGCTAATAACAATCTTGGAGGCTGTATCCCCGGCAGCATTGGGAACATGGGCAAGACTCTGAACGAGCTGATTTTGATGAATGATAACCTGACGGGGTGCTTGCCGCCGCAGATTGGGATGTTGAAGGAACTGACGGTGTTTGATGTCAGCTTCAACAATCTTCAGGGGCCGCTGCCGTCGGAGGTCAGCCGCATGCGGAGCCTGGAACAGCTGGACGTGGCTCACAACCGCCTCACTGGGGAGGTGCCAGCCGCCGTTTGTCAATTGCCGCGGCTTCAGAACTTCACTTATTCGTACAATTACTTCACCAGAGAGGCGCCGGAGTGCAGCAGATTTGGTGGCGGGGCGGTTTCCGATGGGCGGGAGAATTGTATTCCAAATAAGAGTAATCAGAGGTCGGCGAGGGAGTGTTCCTCTGATGCTGCTAAGCCATTTGACTGTAGCAAGTCTAAGTGCGGTGGTGGCGGAACCGTTGCTCCGGTCCCGGGTAGGAGGGGGCCGGTGGCGCCGAATCCTCCTTCGCCTAAGCCGGCTCGTGGGCCTAGGCCGTTTATCAGGCCTTCTCCACCGCCTCCGCCCACGTCGAAGTCTTCACCCAGTAGTAGGTCGCACCCTCCACCTCCTTCTCCACCACCAACCAAGTCTTTCCAACCGCCGCCACCTACTCACGAAGTCTCTCCAGGAACTCGCCTTCCACCACCTCCACCACCGTCTCACGAACATGTGACACCACCACCGCCGCAGCATGAGTCATCACCCACCACACACTATAGATCACCGCCACCTCCACCACCTCCAACTTATTATGCGCCCAAGAGTCCACCTCCGCCACCACCATATGTTTATTCATCACCGCCGCCACCACCACCATCCTACATATATTCATCGCCACCTCCACCTTCATCGTCTCCGCCGCCCCCACCTTCACCGTCGCCGCCTCCACCTTACGTTTATTCATCACCTCCCCCACCTTCACCCTCGCCTCCACCACCTTACGGGTATTCATCACCCCCTCCGCCTTCACCCTCGCCTCCACCACCTTATGTATACTCATCACCTCCTCCGCCTTCACCATCACCTCCACCACCTTACGTATACTCATCACCTCCTCCGCCTTCACCCTCACCTCCACCACCTTACGTTTACTCATCGCCTCCACCACCTTATGTCTATTCATCACCTCCTCCACCTTCACCATCCCCTCCACCGCCATACGTATATCAATCACCACCCCCTCCCTCACCATCTCCCCCGCCACCTTATGTCTACGCATCTCCACCACCACCCTCAGCCTCCCCACCACCACCGTATGTATATTCATCACCACCGCCGCCCTCACCATCTCCCCCACCTACTGCTGAATGTAAATCACCACCACCTCCCTCGCCCTCTCCACCTCCACCATACAAATACTCATCTCCACCTCCACCATACAAATACTCATCTCCACCTCCCCCCTTACCATCTCCACCACCACCATACAAATACTCATCTCCGCCGCCTCCATCACCATCTCCTCCCCCACCATACGTCTATTCGTCTCCACCACCACCACCTCCCAAGGAAAACATACCATTGCCTCCAATAGTAGGAGTTTCCTACGCATCTCCACCACCCCCTGCCATCCCATACTACTGATCACTGCTATCAAAATCCTCAAAAGGGACTGAGAAGAAAACAAGGCCAATCTTCACCAACAGTAAATAAGTTGGCGTCTCTTCTGATGATCTGTGGTTTCATGTCCAGAAGCTGCTGCTGCAGCAATTAGCATAGTCTTAGTTTCTTTTCCCAATTCATTTCCGGGTTTTTTTCTTCATTATTTTTTCGAACTCAAATTATTGGCGGTCTTATAATTAAAGTGTATCGAAGAGAATGGGTGGGTTAAGGGGCGGGGTTAACAAGCATCATTAGTTCATTTTTATACAAGTGTTCATTGTGTATAAGTCTAAACTTACATTCTTTAGCATGAAGTACTTTCTTTTTCTCTTTCTTCATCTTGATCTTGATCTTGCTGTGTTATGAATGGAATGTGTATCATCTTTGCCTTCTATGTCAGCACTTTCCTTTAAACCTACTGTTGTAATTCAGGAGCACAACCTGAAGAAACAGGGGAAGGGGATTCACAGTAGACCCACCATAAATCTCTCATCCTATCCCAAACATTCTTGCTATAATTGGTTCAAGATCTCCGTCACAAACAAAACCAGCCGACCATGAAAGCTTAACTCCAGGAATTAGGATCCACAACTTTCTTAAGTACTCTTGCTGCCTAAGAATGGCAGAGACTTGAGGTGGGATAAATTAAACTTTTCTAATCCAGGCCATTCCTGAGATGGTTTTCCACTCCAGAATGTGAGGTGTGGATTCCCTCTCAAATAGAGGGCTGTTATCTCTCTCGAGGATCAGCAAAAATGACCAAAACAAGCCAGTGTTTTGTTGTGGAAACAAGATTTCGTTTTTTCAAAAGGAAGAATTAGATCAAACCGTGGCAAGAAACAACCCTCAGGCTTGAATGCTGCGATATAGAAGTCTCCCTGGTGCAGCATTTTGGTAGGGCAAAACCAGTGAAATCGTCCCAAACGGCCATGGATGTATGCTTACGAGCCTGACTAGAAATACAACTCTGGAACTTCCGACAGCCGAAAGGCAACTCAATAAGTTGGCGTCCAATATCAATTAGTTCCCCATATACATGCACATAAAAGAAACTGCAATATCCTTCATCCCAGGTCGGGCAGAAAATGTGCCATCATTCATATCTAACTCACAAAACTTTATGCACACAAATGTTTCCTATCTAAAAAATGTCCGTACAGTAAATCATCTAACCCAATAATTCTTTAGGGAAAAAAAAAAAAAAAAGAAGAAAACATCAAAACTAGCTACTTTTGATTGTTCAAGCAAGTATACTATTCCAAGCAACAAGATTACATTCTTTCTCTTTCCAACAAACCAAATTATTCAAACAAGAGCAACATACAAATCGAGACACGTTTTGGAATACTTGTCACTAGTCGGTTGCTCCTTTTTCTCTTTGTTTTTGTTTAACGTCTTTGTTTTCACTCATCATCCGAAGCGTATGACAATGCATGATATATCATCTTTACTTTTTCTAGCCAAAGCCTCTGTGGTTAAACGCTTTGCAGCTGCTTGAGGATCCTTGATGGGTCTTACCATGTCGACAGCCTCTTGATTACTCATCACCTGCCAAGTGTAAAATCTTAAGCAAATAATACGTCACATCTCATCATTGTGGGGACAATATGGTATCAGTCTAGAAATCATTCCATGTTGATTCCTCCTATACATGAGAAATACTGGAAGGCTGAGAAGAAAGGCGATGAGTCCAGATATGGTCGTAAGTGTGTAACCCAAGAATTATTTAATACTATGGATTTCTTTAAACAAAATACTCATTTTATGATAGAATAAGCGAATCAGCCAAGAGATAAAGAGAGAGGATGGAAGGACAGAGACCAGGCATTTCCAGAAATTAAATAGAATTCACTGATACATTTGGCACGACGAAGAGTTTCTTATTTCATTTTCCAATTGACAAAAAATTTCTTCCAAATGTTGAACCTCTAAGTGCTAATAGTACACCATACTCATGGTTGCCACTCTTTTGTCCTCTACTGTCGCAGATTTAATAACTTGATTATTTTGAGGAGAGAATGTGAGAATTCATGATCACACAAGACCAGCTCATAGTGGTACACTCTTAAGTACTTGAAAGTTTGCAACTAAAAAGAAGGAAGGGATGCTCAACAAAAACATTAAAACCTGACCTTCCACAAGCCATCACTTGCCAAAATAACAAACTGTGTACTTGATCCAATCCGTACATTACGTACATCAGGCTCTGAACTCAAATGTGCTTTCAGGTTTTCATCTCCAAAAGCACGTGCAACAGCAAGTTGGCCATTAACGCGAGGCACATCTCCTGAAACGGGAGTCTTAATTTCCATGGTATCAAATCACAAAATTCCCAAAACATGTAATGTATAGTCAAATTCGATCTTTTAAATGTATCCAGAAGAATATATTGAAAACACCAAAGATTACCAGGAAGAGTTGTCACAAAACCACCCTGCTTCTCAATCCTCCTCCTCTCACTGTGTGGCTCATGGTCGACGGTAAGTTGCTCTGCTATTTCACCACTGCAAATAACGGCTCTGGAATCTCCAACATTGGCCACCCATAGATCTTTTCCATCAATAACAATTGCAGTTACTGCAGTTGAGCCACCTGGTCCTAATTGCATGGAGTTCTCTAGGATAACTTTATCAGTTGAATGATAAGCATTTTTTATAGCAGTTCTAGGGTCCTCCCAAAAATTAGGCTGCGCAAGTTAATAAAAAGAGATCTTCAGGAAAAAGGATGGCTAAAATGATAATAAGTACAGGAAGACGCTTCCATGAACTCTTCTACAATTATCTTGTGAACAGTTGGATTATTACAAAGTCAAGCAGCATTATTTGAGCCTTGTACTAAGGTATGGAGATTAGGTGCAAAAGCATTAAGTGAGCTACTTAATCAAGAAATTGTGCACTTCGTACACTTCATATGACTGCACATTTCCATTGTATCATCACCTCTACCTTACCTTATTCGATCCTTTCGTCCCTAATTTAAGCATCCAAGATCAAATTTTTTAACAGTGTAAATTTTTGTATAGGTTAGAGTTCAGGGGATACAAAATGCGACCAGACTAATCAAAGGCCATAAAGTTTCAATTCTATGTAGGAATACCATGACTTACAAATAAAGGGAAATAAGAATAATATATGGTGAGTTGAAGCAAACCTCCTCAAGTATGTTGTCGAATAGATTATCCTTTAGATAACTGGGGACTCGATCACCTAGATGGCCATCAAAAATTGCAAATAGACCAAGCACATGGTCCTTCTTCTTCCGGTACTCGGCAACATGGTAGTCCTCCATGTCATGACCCGATTGCCCTTCGATCAAGTGGAACCCGTGACACACCTTCTTCGTAATTGATGAGGACTTAAACTTACTCTTTCCCTTTCCAGTATCTGGTGAAGATCCATCTAAACAAACAATCTTCTACAAATCCCACAAAGACAAAAGGGGCAAAAAATATCAGTCTTCAAACATGGTTGCCATCAATCACTTGACGATGCATAGCATAGTAATTCTGACTTCTGAGCATACATCAAACCCATATATATTAAAAATTCACAGTTCTTACAAAACTAGAACTTAAAGAATCACTACACGTAGTATCAACTTATCCTGTGCATAAAAAGAAGTACCCTGATATTTGCATAGCCAAGGGCTATCATATTTTTAATCGAATTTCTCATAAAACAACAACAATTTATCCTTACTTAACTAATTCTATGCTTCACAGACAGTTTCAAGAAAAGTACCTTGATCACGTCAAGAAGACTGAAGCCTTGAGAAGGGCGCTTTCTCTCCATGTCTAAACTGTTAACCAACAGATATCAATCACACACAAACATGCTAAAACCGATTACAAGCACAGGTTCTTGATCGGAAAACTTAAAGGGGCGGGCAACAAACAAACGGGAAGTGATATTCTTGAACTGGTTTTTCCTTCCCTCACAAAAAAGAAAGTCTCCGTCCAAAGTCTTCGTACGGGTATACCATGTGAAAAGGAGGGGTGGGTTTAGTCTGAGGTTGGGAATTCAAGAAAATTCACAGAAATTTCATCGGCAGAAACAAAATTCTTTCTTTTGCGATAATGGGTTCGCTAGTAATTTATTAATTGCTGGAGGTGTGATGTGGGGGCGCAAGAATTGATGATAGTTAGTTGACAAATTCAAGTCCAACCTGAAAAGGAAGTGCTCTCCTCTGTTTTCAGTTTTGATCCTCATAGTTTTCAGAAATTGGCATCCAATCCCCCCTCTAGTGCGGAATTCAGTCTCAGTTTCAACTGGGGTTTAAGGTATGAAAAATGCTGTTTTCTTCACTATACTGACATCAGCAACTCTGAATAAGGGCCAGGCCCTGAATTCATGAACATGTGGGTAGGTGTTGTGTTTGACACTCAGCCAGCGTTGGCAACAGTTTCTATCTTTAGATGAGTGATTTTTGTTAAAATAAAAAATAAAAATTATATTAGAATTAAAAATAGATAGTGTTTGTAAAAAAAACAAAAAAAAGTGAAAATCAAATAAAAGTTAAATTACATAGTGCTTGGAGAAAAATCAATAAATTTAATTGATTAAAGATTGTTTTGTCCCATATGCTAAAAAAATTCTATTTTTATTTATATTTGCATTGTTGTTTGTCAATATAATTATTTTTTTTCACAAAAAAATAAATTTTATTTTGTTTAGTATATTTCATACTTTCTTTTTTCTAAAAATATTAATAGACAAACTGAATGTTTAATTTAATAATGCTCCCATTAACTAATATACTTGATGCGTATACAACAATTAAACTCACATGATTGCCAAAAAAAAATTATATTTATATATTATTTTATCGATTAATCATATATTCATTTAATTTATATTTTTAATAATATATGAATAATATAATTAGATAACATAGAAAATAAAATACAAAAATTTCTAAAATATTATATACGTGAAAGTGTAACTTTGGTTATTGTTAAATTATTCAATTTTTTTAAAAACTCTAATATCAACTTTAAATATTCATGTTTAAAAATACACTACAAACGATGAAGTTGAATTAATTAATATTATTATAATAAAGGTACAATATGCAAAAACGAAATTGACTTATTCACATAAAAACCAAAGCAGGAATGCTTCTAGTTTTTAGCCTAAAAGCACTTAGCAATTCCAAAAGTAGAAATGGATATCACAAACATTTCAAAAGTTAAAACTGTTTTTTTTAGAATCAGAAGCTGGGAAACGTTTTCTCATAAGAATTAAAATCACCTTCCACTTTGTAACATCGCTGCACCAATTTTTTTGCTGTGTCGATAATACAATTAAATTATTTTTTTAATTTTTATTTGTGAAATATGATGTATTTGTTTATATATTTTATTTTTATTTATAATATATTTTAAAATATGAAAGATTATTTACTATGCACGTAAGAACGATATGCTGCAACCACTAGCCTTGAATAATCAAAGCAAGCAAAAGGGGCCTTGATGAATTAAAATGCATTATGATAAATATTTGTGAACATAGTGGATTTACATTGAGGTCAATGTATAAGTTGGATGAGATGTAGGTATTAAATTGGGGAAAATATGGCAATCACAATAAGTTTTCTTGAAATAGTTGAATATTCAAACATTAAATTGTCATTAGTATATCAAGCCCCATGTCGAACCCGTATAATGTGTCTAAATTATTAAATTTGGAGATAAAGTTTTCATTTTATAAATTCAAATTTCGCCTGCCGACCAGAAAAAAACTCATATCGGATCAATCTTGAGCTTGGCCCAAAAAATATTTGTAAATATATTTAAAATTTTAAGTTTGATGGATTTTAATACCGTAATACCATATAAGGTATTTATAAATAATAATTTTGTTATCCCTAAAAAAATAGTTTTAATGAATATTGGATAATTATATTGATTAATTAAATAAAGTAAAATTATAGTAAATCAATTCTAAGTACAATTACCTACATTTTCTGGGGTTCTCTTAACACGCAGACATAACTAGAGGGACCTAAACAGAAATAATGAATGAAGTTAACACGTGGACGGTTGAAATTAGATTTAACGGAAATGGAATCAACGGTCCAGGGGGAAATGGGAAAATATTTACAAGATATTATTCCTGAAAATATAAATCTGAAGAGTTTGGGAAAATCATTCGCTTTGATGAAACGAAAGTTTGAAGTTTTCAGTAAGGAAAGAGAGTGTTGGAGTGGTGAATATGGCGATGGAGCCCCCGCCCTTCCAGGAAGCCTCCCGCTGTGATGTCTGCAAATGCAGCTTCTCCACCTTCCGCCGCCGGGTAATTTCCCTGAATTGTGATGTCGACATTCAGTTTGAGTTACTTTTTGTTGATTGTTAATCCTTGTTCTGGAAAATTAATATCTGGTGGTTTTAGTGACTAGTTGTAGAGTCTGATTATGATCCTGGTTGATCTGATTCGAGTTTTGATTGACTAATCTGGTCGATTCTGCAAAATGCCTACGTATGTAGTTGATGATTAGATCAAGTACTAGTTGAATGGTGTAATTGTGAATATATGGTTTTAACAGATGCTTTAAACTTCTGTCTAGAAAAGCTTTGGTCAATTTAAGTAATTTATCAGTTGAGTTTGATTGAGGAAGACCTGCGGAATGAAGCTTCAGATGGTTCCGGAATATGATTTATCATGAATTTTGGAAAACAGGTGTCATTGTGGTGCTTGAGTTTGAAATCGAAAAGGATAAATTCTCATGTAGAATTGAGGAGAGTTCATGGATTCAGTTGTTGGGGACACTGAGTTTACTGATTGTCTGACATCCAAGGTTGTATGGCAAGGAGTTGGATGGGATAATAGCATTGAAAGTGCATCTGAAACATCAATTATTGAGAAAGGAAGTTGGAACTTGAAACATCATGTGTATAAAACTTGCCAACAATGAATTCTAGAGATATACATTAAGAGGGTTGAAAATAATCTCGAAACATAGTGTGTGAAATAGAAGCCCGTCATTGAAGTATTTTCTTAAGATTATGCAAAACATAAATTTGAGTTATTTATGAGGGGTAAAGAGTACCAAAGGTTTCTCATTTAATAATGTTGTTAGTCAATCAGATAATTAGAAAAAAGTTCACATGGGTGTTTTGCTTCTTAAACAGTCCTATGTATCTTTTTACCAGAGATGGTACGCCAACATCCTGTATAGCCCATATTTGTTGTGGATGTTGTATTGACCTCTAACCAATGTGAAGTGGGACAAGCACCTTTTGTGTCTGGTGCCTAGATTAGTAGGACGTATACTGATCATCATTTCAAGGATTCAAACATGCAAACTTGTTGAGAAGGAAAATCTTTTTTTTATCTGATATAGTTTAGCCAGATGGAAAGTCCCGGTATGGCGCTGGAGCGTGAAGTGTGAAAAAGTAAAACATATCTACTGATGCCGGGGGGGGGGGGGAATAGTGTCTGTGGGAGTTAATTATGAACTGGAAATAAAATAAAAAAAAGCTAGTATGTCGAATTTAAAAAGAGACCTTAAACAGTTGCTGCTCCTTACGTTCTTCAAGAAACTCACATTGTCCTTCGGAAATGCTCCCATATGAGGATAAAAAAGAATCGCATCTCTGGTAGATCCTTATTTCTTGGGTTTGTAGTTCATTGATCACAACACCACCCTGCCAAGGTGGAAGTTGGTGCGCATTTGAGAAACATCAACATTAAAACTGAAGAGGCTATCAAGCTTGTTGGAGTATTATTGTTAAGTGTGGACTTGTACTCTTGTGTAGCCTCCTCTTTTTGGCATATAGGTTGATAGGGTCAGGATATCTTCCCCTTGATGCTTCCCTATTTGAATCTGCTGGGCTTATCCATATTTTGTTGCATTCGAGCTTATGTTGGCAAATAGATGATTTCACTTCTTCAAAATCACTTTTGTTTTTCACTTAAAATTTGACTTTTGGCAGTCTTATCACTTCAAAGTTCAAAATTATTAATCGATTCAATCCATGGTTAAAAAGTGGCTGTTGGCATCTCTCGTTGAATTAATTGATAGTTTTTGCTCAACCAACCAAGGCTCATTTGGCGAGTTTCATCTGATAATTAATTGTACCTTTCAAACTTTTGATTAAACTGATGGGCCGAGAATTAACCTGGTGTGTTAAATTAATTAAGTTCCTCCTTTGAGTCATCCTTATGCAGGATATCATGTCCCTCCTTCAACTCAGGGCCTTTTCCCCGATGTTTTAAGTGAGAAAGTGTTAGTTCATTTCTTTGGCTAAAGTCTTCTCATTTCTCAATCCACAAAAGATCGTTCCTCTTTCTTAAAGTGGGAACTTTCCAAACCTGTTAGATGCAGAATCATAGGAGTTTTTTATATGCTTCACATGGTTTTGCCTATGACTTTGTACTCAAAGTTATTTTCTAGGGATCTATTTCGTTGCATTTCACATTTATGTAATTTTTATCATACGTTCTGTTTTTGCAGCATCATTGCCGATGTTGTGGCCGAACTTTATGTGCTGAACATTCAGCCGATCAAATGGTATGCACTCTAAAGAAAACAAACATCTAGGAAAGTTTAAGCTTATGAAAATTCTGATCTTTTTCTTTTTTTCTTTTTCAGGCCTTGCCACAGTATGGTATTCACACTAATGTGCGAGTTTGTGCGGATTGTTTTAATGACGGCTCTAGGTAATTTCATTTGTATTGTTGATCTTCAGACAAGTGTACTTTGACTTTGAAATAGTAGACTATATCTCTATTGTGTTCCCCCTTTTATGCTTTTCATTTGTTTTCTGCATTATCTTGTTGGCTGGGTGTCTTTGTTTTGACTGTGGAAACTAGGCTTATTTGAGGATTTCAGAAATTCCAAGATCTTCCGGGCATCACCTTTAAGGATGATTACTTGAATGACTATATATTTTGTTTGGAACTGGTATAATTCTGCATACCGTTACCTGCATTATCCCAACTTGTTTTGAAAATGGTACTCTATCTTTGTTTATTAATATAATTGCTGGTCTTTCTTCACCAGCTGCAAGAGTATTGTAGCATAGCTTGAGAACATCGGTCTCATTCTTCTATCTTTTACAATCAAAATATATTCTTTTTCTTGAGTTATAAATACCTTACTTGCAAAACCCACCGTAGCTTGAAGAAGGATGGTGCAGCTACAACTCCAAATGAAGTTAATGCTGTAACAGATTCGATTTCAAGAATAGATATCAGTAAAGTTTCAGATAACAAACCTGAAGTTGCCGAAAAATCTCCTTTTCCTGGGATTTCAGAATGCAAGTGTGGGATGCCTTTGTGCATTTGTGAAGCACCAGCCCCAAAAATGGATTCTGTGACACCACAGGCAAGACTTGTTTCATGTACATCATTTCGTTGTTGGTGAGCTACATAGTTCTTATCAATTCTGTTCCATTACAGCCATTAATGACTACCTCAAATCCCCCGTTGCACTCGCCAAAAGTGAAAAAGACAGAGGGAACTCCTAAGAGTAGAGGTTCAACATCAAACAATAGGCAAAGGTATGTGAATGCCACCAAATTACCAGCATCACTTTATAAGAACCTGACATTTTGCATTATACTGTAAACTTGTAGTCACTTTTTTGTTATAACATGATTTTATAAACTAAACTGTATTGTTAGAAGATGTCAGTTCCTGTCAAGTCATCAAATTAGAACGGGCATTGTGGTGTAGGATAAAGCCTTAAGGGTAAGTTATATCTCTAATGGTGTTGGGTTTTAGAGGTCTAAGCTCACAACTAAACCAAGACAAAGTTATAGCAGTATGAATGCTTCTGAAAGGCATTTGAATTTTTAAACAAGCAAGAAAAAGAAAACTAGGCATCTCAGCTGGCATCCTCCGGGGTCTTGCAGCGAAGTGTTTTATGTCGTAACAGAATTACAAAAAGAAGCTCAAAGACCCCTGTAAATAACACTCAAATTTCTTATTATGAATTTAAACTTTATGATAAGGCATTTATGAAGTAGGAACTGTTCAATAAAGTTGCATGTATCTGAAAGCATAAGTGGTTAATATTATAATTCTTAGCCCAAGCTCTTTTTCTTTTTCTGTAAGATCTGCCCAGGACGTGTTAGGATATATTTTCTTCTTTATATTTCGAGCATTATTTGTATTCTGGAGATGTTAAAGTAAACAAGGGAATATCTTGCAGTACTTTTTTCAATCCTGGTCAAGTTGCTAGCAGTTCTGTGAATATATCATCCGCTGATTATGAAGCTACTGGAGAGGTATAAAAAAACTTAGCATGCTTGTTTGTAATCGATTAAGTGATCAAGGATCATTGTATTCCTAATAAACACGCAATTGGCTAACTTTTCGTTAATGCTTAGGGTTTAAGAGAAGCAATAAAAAATGGTGATACAGCTGCTGCTAAGAAGCTTTTGAGTCAGGTACCTTTGTTTTTCTTTTCTCTTTTTATCCTGAATGGTAGATTGGGACTTTTCTTTACTATATATAACACTGAATTTGCATACTTGTAGGGAGTGGATGCAAATTATCGTGACAAACAAGGCTCATCCTTATTACATTTGGTACTCTTGTGCTCCCCCCCCCCCTCTCATTCTTTATACGAAACAATAAGGTAAGTGCATTTGATTTACCTCTTCCTTGATTTCATTGATAATGCAGGCAGCAGTATTCAATCAAACTGAGATAGCTTTTGCGCTCATGGACCACGGAGCAAGTTTAGACAGCAAGAATTCACAAGGTAGGTGGTTTCGAGCATCCTGTATTTATCATTTGGTATATTTGGTAAAAAAACAATTATTGGGAAGGAAAATACATATTTATTGTTGAAGAAGTTAAAAGAAAACAAGGTAATAGTAGTTATACTAGTCTATAGGTGCAATGATGTGATATTTCCAGTTATCCAAACCAGTGATCTATTTGTTTCTAAACTAAAGAAAGCTTTCTGAGCTGGAGGAAGAGAATTGTGTCTCAGTACCAGTGCATAGGCTTCCTTAAGCCACACAATGTGTTCAGAAGTAGATCATTATTTCAACTGAGTGGCAAAAGCTGGATCAAGTGTGATTGCCTGACGTCTTTTGCTGTTTTTATTCTTATTCAGGCGAAACACCTGTAGATTGTGCTCCTGCTACGTTACAGTACAGAATGAGAAAGAAGATGCAAGAAGGGATGCAATTGGACTCCTCAAGTGCCATGCATGAATAACACTTCTTACATAACTGTAAAAAGCTGGTATCCTTCCTTGAGCAACTTGTGGTCTTGTTCCAACTTTTGCTGAGGTTCACCTAGATGGTATCAAGATGAAAGAGCAAACTCTATCTTTACATTGCAATAACCCCTGCAAGTGTTGAAGGTTGCTCGAAATTACCATGCCATCCATGTAACAAATAGGTGGATAAGTGCTTGTAGATGAACCCTTCCAGATTTAACGATATTTTGAGTTTTAATATTCTTCTCTTTCAGTTCTATTCTTGCCTGGGTTTTGCATAAACATGTGTTAGAAAAATGTCAACTCAATGATAATTTACCTTTCATGATGTTTATAGCGGTGCTGCAGGAACCGACGGTTGCTGTAACTTACAACATTAAACGAACTTGCATTGTAGATTAGGGTTACACACATTTGCCCCTCCTTTCTTTCTGGTCATGCATGCCTCGTGTCTGTCTGTGTGCATGTGCATGTTTGTGTTTTTACCTTTTTCAGTGGATATGGTGGGCTTGATGTTTCCACATGAAATGATGTCATATGTAGATTTCCTGTCTGCAAAATCATGTGTTTGGTATGGATGGTTATCATATTTTTGGTCATAACTCACTTTTTATTAATGTCTAGCTAATCACACGTGGGTAGCTGGGTTTCTGCCTAATAATTCCCATCTTGGAGTAATTTTTCTTGAAAACAGTTCCCAGCTTTATTTGGAAACTGCAGTGAGATGCTAAAAATGAGGTTCACTGAGTGATTCATGCTAATCTCATCTTTTAATCATTGTCATATTAGTGGTACTTGGAAAGTGATTCTCATATGCTTGTGAGCAAGACATACTGCAGGGATACTAAACCAGCATTTCTCTCACATCCAGAAGCAGAATGCTGTCTGTCTTATGTGTTTTTCCGGTGATAACGATCAAATCTGAAGCGTGGGGTTAACAAAGATTGCATATAGGGTGTCTTGATCATCCAGCCGACGGACGACAGAGAAAAAGGAAGAAATGGGATTTAGATTCTGATAAGATATAAGTTATTCCCAGATTAAAATGCAGGCACCTCCCTTCTTTTTCGGTGTTTTCTTTAACCAAAATCTGGCTGCCAAAGCTACTTTATGGTTGGATAAACGTTGTATTCTTTTCCTTTCTATCCCCAATTTGATACGCAGGAGTAAACGCGGTTCTCATTTTGCTGACTTGCTGCCATCAGCATGGTTTTCCAAAAGGTGGATTGTGAAGTAGATCTGATGTGTAAAATGCCATCTTTTATGCATGTGGCACGGTGGATGTCATTTTCTGACTCTCATGATCAAGATTTGGTTGTAAAGTATCCATCTTTGGCTGCCCAAATATGCCTGATTCCAGGTCATAACTCCTCTTTTTATTCTCACTGGATACTCAGAAAGCAAAGCAGCAAAAAGGATCTCCCACCCATCCCACCCACCCTACGTCACCCACTTTCTAAAGCTTGAATCTCAGGATGTATATATATTCTGCTTCTAGCTACTGAAAACTTCCCCCCCTTTCCTTCACTTATAATTGCTTGCCAAGGTTTCCGGAGATATACATTCAGACACTATGGTAGTATGCGATCAGTTTGTGCTGTGCAAAGCAGCTCTCATATTTGCAGTCACAAGATGGGTGTTATCCTTTGCACTCAATCTCCTGACTTCCTCTCTGTCCCTCTTCTCAGATTCTCCCACACAAACTCCCTCATCACCCTCCTCTTGCTGCTCTTCTTCTTCATCTTCATCAGCCAACTTGAAGATTGTAAGAGACAGTCTCTCCCTCACAACGCTAGGAAACATCGAGCACCGCCTGCCCGAGAGCAACGATCTGTCGTGTGCCGTGTGCTTGAACAGGCTGAGGAAGAACAGCCAGGTCTGGGAGCTGAGCAACTGCTGCCATGTTTTCCACAAGCACTGTCTTGAGAAGTGGCTGTCTTATGATGACCGGTTGACGTGCCCGCTCTGCCGGGCATCGCTGCTTTCTGTGAGCTCTCTCCCGCCTGCTTCGCAGCCGGAGCCGCCTAGTTGGGCGGTGGAGCGGATGCTTTACTTGTTTGGAGATGATCTGCTGCCTTAGTCCAGTTTCTTGATTCTTCTTGATCATGGGGTGCAGTTTTTGCAATGTCCCTCCAACTAGTTATATTTGATAGATGGATTTTTTTATAATTTTGTAGGCTAGATTTATAGTCAATATGGCTTTAATTAGTTTTGTCTATGCCCCCAACTTGTATATAGATAGTTAGGGCTGCACATTTGCTGCCCTGTAAGAACTTAGATATATATTCTCAAGATT